>NC_133396.1:124788239-127724489 GCF_047511655.1 Castor canadensis
AAATGTCAAAACCATACAATCAGCAAGGCTAAACCATCATATGCAAGAACCAGGGTAAAAAGGCAGGCAGGGACCAGACCACGATGGGACTGCAAGTGGAACTCAGAGAAAAGAAGTGAGTGCCTAGGTCCACACCATGAAGACCAGCTCTCTGAATCCCCAGTGAAGGCTGTGTCATTACTCAACATTGCCTGTGTTACACAAAGCTTCTAACAGGGAGAGCCTCAGGCGTCCAGAGAAAGGCAATCTTTCATCATTGGAGACTGTCTACACCTTGCAGGGAGTCCAGCAATCATGAGGCAGCAAATGCTAGTAGCACCCTCTGCAGGCCTTGAAGCAACATAAGCCCTAAGGTCCCTCCAGGAACCAGTGTCCCAGGGAGCAAGATAGGAAAGGTGGAGCCTTCTATAAGAATTTTTCTGGCTAATCCCTGGGGAAGGAAAATGACCAGGTGGAGAGGTTTCCTCGTGATCACTGCCAGGGGCTACTGGGCTCAGATCTTCCCTGGAGAAGAGGGAAAAAGAGGAGGCTGGAACTGTTGGAGGTAGTATTGGACCTCTGGTAGAGAAGCAGCATCCAAATACAGAACTAAGAAAATCAATTTCTCTTCCTCACTTTCTCTCTCAGGTCTTTCCCACGGCCTCTTCCTACCACCACTTTCTGTTTGGGTTTTGTTTTCCAAAGCAACATGGCATTCACGCAGGGCCTGGTAATGAAATGAGATAAAAAGCCAAAGCAAGTATTTAGAGCCTCGCTGGGAGGGCTTGATCCCCCTCCTGGAAAGCCCAGCTCAGCTGGAACTGGGAAGCTGAAACTGCCGATAACAGGATGTGTGGGCCTGGGACAATGTGGGGGGCTGGGGAGTTGGGAATCAGATGAAACCGAAGATAGGGGTGCTGGAGTTGGGGACAGGGACACATGGAGGCCCTTTCATCCAGTGTCACAGGAGATAAAAGCCACAGCTTGCCATACTGGTGCTTGAAAATTAATTCCTAAATTGTAACACACACACACGCGCCAGGTACAGAACAATTTGTGGGATGGTGACAATCTCAAAACACAGGAGCTAAGAGGGATTTCATTTTCCCTGTTGACTCAATGTGGCCCTAAAATGAGGTGAAACCCTTCTCCTGGGTGGCCCACATGCATACAGGAAGGTCTATCCTAGCATCTGGGCTGCCCCCTGCCCTAACTCAAGAGAGTAGGAAGCTGTGAGCCAATACAGATAGAGCCTCTCTGCTTGCTCCCCAGGACTGTCCCCAGCTGGTGCCCACAGAGGAGATCCTGATCCCAGTTGGAGAAGTGAAACCAATCACCCTTAAAGCTCGAAACCTGCCCCAGCCCCAGTCTGGCCAGCGAGGCTATGAGTGTGTCCTCAACATCCAGGGAGCCATCCACCGGGTCCCCGCCCTACGCTTCAACAGTTCCAGCGTCCAGTGCCAGAACAGCTCGGTAGGATGACTCAGTCTGGGTCCTGGGGCAGAACTTTCTCTTGTGCCCATGTCGAAAACTGTTCAGGATCACAGGCTGACCCTACATTCCCAGGGACAGAGGATCTTGCAAGCACCTGGCCCCTGAGCTAGGTAGAGTGAGTTAATGGTGTCAGATGAGATGAATGCTGAGAGGACCCTGATGGCAGAAGTGGGGATCTTGGGGTCTTGTCTGAAGTTTAAGGAGCATGTCTTTGCCTTCTGTGAGACCGCAATCCATTCAAGACAGCTGGATCCCCACACTCTGTTCCCATATTGGATATAAAGGGACTGGAGAATGTCACTGGGAGGAAAGGGGAGAAGAAGGATGGGAGAGGAGAAAAAGGAAGCAGAACATTTCAGGAGCCTCAAGGGTTAAACCAGCACCGAATGGGTGACAGAAAGCACAGAGGTGTTTAATTATAATTCTAGCCCAGAGAAGATCTTTTTTATCTGCCAACTCCCTATCTCTGAATGTGGGGGGTCAATTCAGAGATGGGGGACATGACAAAGGTGTTGAGGGAAGCTAATTCGCCTGGGAGAGATAAAGAGAATCTGGGCCTCTTATCAGGGAGCTGTCAGATTCCGAGGTCACAGGCGCTTGATAGAATTTGTAATTGGTGGAAGGCACCAAGCGCAAGGGGAAGACAGGCTGAGAAAGGAATGGGATGCAACAAAGGAGGAAGACATGGGAAGCTGGGAGCAAGAGTGCAGACAGTGACATGCCCTCCAGAGCTAAGTGGCCAGTGGCAGGGGCTGGGCAGCCTCCAAGAGAGGATGCCCAAGGGTTTCCTTCCCAGAGGTGGGATAGGCACTGGACCACCCAGAGGGGCTGTTTCTGAACTATGTTAAAGGCTTGAAAGTCCTCTGTGGAATCAACAGGAGAGAAAGTCCAATCAGCCCCAGCTGGAGGCTTTTCGTGGGTGGGGCGATGAGGGAGAGTGACGTTCCTTAGGAGATGGGAATTCAACCAAGACACAGTAAGTGAGTTTAGAGACAGGCAAACTCAAGATGTCCGCAGGAGAAGTTTGGAGAAGGAAGCTTAGGTCAGATTATGGAAAGTACTGAATGCCAAGCTAGGGGTTTAGGGGACGTCCTGGTGAAATTAGTGACAGAGCCAGGGAAAGGGTGTCATCAGGTCCCTTTGAGGATTGCTCTGCAACCTGCCTCCCTTGTGACAGAGAGCTCAAGAGCCACGGGCCTCTACTCCTCTCCCTGCAGTACCAATATGATGGAATGGACATCAGCAACCTGGCAGTGGACTTCGCCGTGGTGTGGAATGGCAATTTCATTATTGACAACCCTCAAGACCTGAAAGGTAAGCAGCTACTTCTGGGTAGAGGTTTGATCTGTTCATGACCCCAGGAAAGACTGGGGCTGGAGGGATCAGAGCCGGCCAGCCGCTGTGCCTTGAATAAAACACTCCCTCTGTCACGGAGCTCTTCAGAGGATACTAAAGCAACATTTGGAACCATCAAAGGAGTCCTGTTGGGAGCCCTGTTTTATTACAACCAGAGCATCCGCCAGGCGGCTGCCGGCTCATCCACGCTATGCTTTGGCTCCTGGTGGCTTTGAAGTGTCTGTGGAACCTGACCAAGGAGAACAGCAGGCAGGAACATCCTGCCAGTTTCCCTGGAATGGAGAAACTGTTTCCACTAGGGCTCTCCTTTCCCTGTCCTTTGCCCTGGTCATAGTCACTGCACAAGGAAGGCTTTTAAGGCTGTGCTCCTAATCCTGAGGGAGATGGGAGGGACCGGCATGCCGACTCAGGCTCACATCTGGAACAGAAAAGTGCAGGAAGGAGAGCTAGACTGGAGCAGGAGGGGGTTCTCATGAAGACCACCTTTATTCACCATCCTATAAACACATGTTGAACTCTGTCAGAGCACCAGGTTCAGACAGGCCAACCTGCACGTTCCACCCTACTCTTAAAGATGATACAATGCACTGAATGCTCACTGCTAAGACACTTATTAAGAGACTTGTTTGAAATTATTTTGTGATGACAACAACTCTGAGAGGCATGTTCTATTATTATTCCCATTTTATAGAGGAAGAAACTGAGGCCCAAAGAGGTAAAGATAAGGGCCAAGAGTCAGTAATAAGATAGGATTTGGGCTGAAATACAGTCTAATTTCAGAGCTGGCAGGCAAACTTAGCCATAACTCAGTGAGAACCTGCTGCTTGGCTCACTGTGGGATTTGAACCCCCTCCCTCAGAATATGCCCCCCCCACTATGAGCCACATTTCCCACTATATTTCAAGTAGCTAGAGTTGTCACAGCCACTGCTTCTACCTGGGGGTCACTCCCAGGCCACTGAGAGAGGAGTCCAGGTCATGTAAGAAGCGGGTAAATGTTTCAGCTTCTATGGGACTGCAGTTCCTTGTTCCAGTTGCTGCCATTAAAATCAGTGCCGCTTGGACTAGGAGAGACAAATCTGAGCCAGGGAGACTTTCTCTTCCTCTATCTCCTCATTCCTAGGCCAGATTTTCCTCACCACTAGGAGATAGGAGACACTTTCCCTGCTGAGGATCTGGGCTTAGATCCCAGAGGTTGCCTTTGCACCTGGAGTTGGGAGAAAAACAGCAGCATCCAAGCTGATACAACAGACTCCCCACATCTTTGAGGCTCCTTGTGTACACTGGCAATGCCATCTTGTCTTCACACTCATACCCACCCAGAGTCTGTGTTAGGGGAAGCTACACAGTGTACGGTCACAGCATTAAGGACTCTGGTTCCCAAATCCAACAAACCTAGGTCCAACTGCCAGTGCCTTCGCTCACAGCTGTGTGAGCTCAGACTAATTGTGGCTCCTCTCTGCATCCCAGTGACCTAACCTGCAATGGAGGAAAGGATGCCCTCTCCTCAGGGTGCTCATGAGGATCCACTGAGCTCATGGCTAAGACCATCTGGTCCATATTTATAAATGTTCAAAAAGTACTTGCTCACTTTAACATTCCCATTTTCTGCCCTCTACCTTCAGAAGTTACAGGCAAGAGGATGTTTAAATTGATTTGTGCAGCTGGAACTGAGGGATGCTGGACAAGAAAGAGGAATAAAAGAAGGTCCTACAAAATACTAAAAACAACCTACCCCTCACCAGGGCATGTACCTGATCTCCAACACAGGCACAATGCCAGGTTCTGGAAACTTAGGTCAGCTTGACCAAAAGAGTTGAAAAATGACCGAATATAGTCATCTTGCAATATAAACTGGTTCCCAGACCTCTGAAGATACTAAAATCCAAAAATGATCAAGTCTCTTACATTAAACCATATAGTATTTTCACATAACCTTCACAATCCTCCTCTGTATTTTAAATCATCTCTAGATTACTTAAATGAATAATACAATATAAAAACCATACAAATAATTATTATACTATATTGGTTAAGGAATAGTGACAAGAAATAAAAATCTGCACATGTTGATTATAGACACATTTCAAAAATACTTTCATTCCACAGTTGCATGCAAAATTCATGAATATGGAGGGCCAAGCATACTCTTCTTCTGGAGAATTCTTTGGGGACTGAGTTCAAAACCCTATCAGGCAAGGAATTAAGCTATGCTCACATGGCACAGTTCCATGGACTGGTTAGTTCCACTGACTTAAGTCAGTACAGGAAAAAGCAAAGTTAAAGGGTTTTCGGATTGTTAAGGAACTAATTTGTCCTCTGAGGGACGTATTCTTTATTCACAGAGGCAGTGAACAGGACTGTCACTCTTTCTTCTTACCAGCAATGCTTCCCACTGTCACCCACATGGCCTTTCTTTTGGCCCAAGTTGACTCCTTTCCCAGACCCACACAATTCCAGCATACCAGGCAAGAATCCTGTCTTCTCAGGACCTACCATGTAGCAACACAGCGAGTTTGAGCATCAGGATTCCAGTTTGAGGCACTAACCTTAGAGGCTGAGAGAGTCATTACATCACTCTTTGGGTTTCATTTCTACCTGTAATGAGGAAATGAGCCCTCACCTCTCGCAATGAGGGCCATCTATGAAAGTGTGAAAGACAGCAGCATGAGAATACAGTTTGAGTTCAAAAAGATGATAAGTATGTCTAGAACATCAGATATGTCACAGACACTGCGCTAAACGCTTTCTGTACAATATCTCATTCAAACCTCCCCCAAAAACAATGATTATCACCATGTTAGAGATAGATAAACAAGGTTAAATACTTTGTCACATTGCTAGGAAGTAGGAAAGCCACAATTAAAGTCCTGATCTGATAAGTCTAGAGCCAGAAATAGTGCCTTTAAATGACTACTAGGAGTTTCAAGTTATTTTTAATTCCTTACTAGTTATTCTTGAAATGATGTTGATCAGTGGTATTACCGATGGTTGGAAACAATGTCTATCACCCCTGCAAGATGAGGGTACACGGGGAGCAGTCCTTACAGACCCATCTGTGACAGCCCCCTCTCTTTGCAGTGCACCTCTACAAGTGTGCAGCCCAACGAGAGAGCTGTGGCCTCTGCCTCAAGGCTGACCACAAGTTTGAGTGTGGCTGGTGCAGTGGCGAGCGCAGATGTACCCTCCACCAGCACTGCACCAGCTCCTCCAACCCCTGGCTTGACTGGTCCAGCCACAATGTCAAGTGCTCAAATCCACAAATCACTGAGGTGAGTCCCACAGGTTCCTACAGCAGGAGGAGATGACCAGGGCCCTGGGAGGGAGGTGAAAGTTGAGCCTTCGGGGATGAATTCCTGGAACAAAGTGCATTTAACACGAGGGTATTGAAGGCCTATTTTGTGTGTCTGGGTGACCTGTGTTCGGGAAAACGTGACAGGTTACGAAGCATGTCCTCATGCCTGTGCATGTGTGTGCATGTTTGTGTGCAAGTGTATATAACAAGGGCAGCAGAGCCAGCCCAATCGCCTGGCCAGGATGGCTGGGCCAGGTGTAGACATGGAATCGGCTCCATGGTGAGCCAACATTTCAGAAGGCAGCTTAGTTTCTCTCAGCAGAAATGTGATTTCAGGACCTGCAATTACTTCAGAGTTGCAAAGTTGAAAACAGATGTAAAGCCAGGTACTACATTAGCTACCATACCATTTTTCAGAATTTAGTCTCAGTCCCAATTTGTTTGTGCATTTTAATGGAAAAAAATAGATAATTAATTATACTGGAAAAATGATGTTTCCAAAATTGCAAAGGAAGATAAATAGGTGATGTGAAAGAAAATGCAGCTGCTTGGGTTTTGAGCAGCCTGGGAGAGGAACAGTTGTACTTAACTTTGGTTGCATTGTGTGCTCATCACTCTTCATGGTTCCCTATCCAATGATTGTCACTTGTGCTTTGATACTGATTGCACATTCCATGCTGACTAGGAACAAAGACCAGGGCAGGTACCACCGTGGTCTGCAGCTTAAAAAAGGCAGGGAGCGACTGCTCCTCGTCTGCATCGTCCCTGAGCTGATGGATGCACTGTCTGGCTCCCTGCCTCATTTCCCCTGTTAGCCAAAGAAAGCAACCATGCTTCTCACCTATGTCACAGAATATTGGCAAACTTACTGAGCATCTCTGTGATCATATCAAAGCCTCAGATCCATTAAAAAAAAAAACCCTCAACAGGGAGCAAATATTTATTTAACGTGTTTGACTTTGCTATATTTAACCCTTTCAACCACGGAGGTAAGTGTTCTTCTCACCTCCATTGCACAGGTGAAGAAAATGAGGCTCCAAGAAATTGAGTGACATGCTCAAGTTGACACACAGAATAAGTGGCAGAGCCAGCATTTAAATATAAAATCATTTTTAAATTCTCTATGATTTGCCTGACTAACATAATGCAATAAGCAGTGCTTCCCCTTCCTTATTATCCAATCCTTTCCTGGCTGGTGCAGACCAGATAAATAAGACCCGTCCACATGAAGGTATATCCCAGGGAGAGCGCAAATCTGTAGGAGAGCACCTGCTGCATCCTGGTCCTCACAGGAAGGGGTTACCACATAGGAAGGTATTATCAGGTGTAGGCTGCTTCTCAAAGAGTAGGCTGCTTCGATTCCATTTTAGTCTCAAATGTGGTTAGTAATGATGCCTGCTGACTTTCCCCCTATCTATAGCCTACTATAAGCTAATGTCTGCAGGGACTGCTGGGGTGCCCCAGCCTCTGCTCTCAGGCAGCTGGCTTCCTGAGCTGCTCAGGGCTCCGTGCCTTCTCCCTAGTTCTAGTGATTTCCAGTAACTGCTGGCCTGAGCACTTACACCATTCTGTAATGCTGCTTGCTGCTGCAGTTGTCAGTCTCTGACAGCACCTGTGGTGTAGGGGAGCTTAAACTCATCAGCGACTGGAGTCCATCAGTTCCTCCCACCTCTGCCAGCCCTGGGACTGAAGCAGGCTTGGTGTCTGTCTGTACCCCGCCTCCCTGCCTGGCTGGAGACCCTTCCCAGCCCCAAGGCAAGATGCTCACTGGGAAACTTCACCCCTGCTCACTGACCAGGGACTAACAGGCTGCTTTGTTCACAGAGGACACCCAAGTTACAGGAGACTAATTAACCCCCTAGGTAATTAGGCTATAGTTGATTTTCCCAGTGAACATATCAGCAGGAGTCAGAGACCCCAAGTCTCCCGTTGGTGATTTTCATGTTGAGAAATGAAAGAGCATCTTTGAGAAGTTACATATCCATGCTGAGTTCCACGCCACTCAGGGGACATCACTCTGGACTGGACTTGTGGGAGGGAGTACCCAAGCCTGGAAAGATTTATTCACAATTATCTGTCACGTTGTCTTTCACTTTGCATCTCCAGCTCCTACTTGTAAAAGTCATCTTCTGTTTCTTTAACTTTTCATCTTTGAAATAATTTCAAACTTATAAAAAGGTACCAAAATAGTACAAAGAACTTTCAGATTCCCTTCACTCAGATTTTCCAAAGTTAACACCTTACATAACCACAGAATAATTACAAATAAACATTGATACAGTAATACCATCAAATATGCATGCCTCTTTAGCATTTTGCCATTTGTCCCACTGATATCCATTTTCTGGTCCAGAATTCAATCCAGGATCTTATCCAGGGCCTTGTGTGACATTCCATTGTCTCGTCACCTTAGTCCTTTAAACTACAGTCTTCATTGTCCTTTATCACCTTCGTACTGTTGAGTATAGGCCCGCTATTTTGTAGAATATCCCTCAATTTAGATATATCTGATCCTTCCTCTTGATTAAATTTGTGTTATGTAATTTTTGGCAAGAAATACTAAGACAGTAAGTAGGGTACAGATCAAAAGGACACAGGAGCAAACTTGCAGGAGATTCAAATGGTCAAATCTGGAGTGATCTGAGCAAGAAAATGATAATCATAGTTTTAACAGTAGAGTAAAATATAAACAAACAAATAATGGGGGACTCTTCTTACACTAGAATCCCAACTAATAAATGTAGAAGGAATTATGGAAATAGGAAAAATATCATTTGCAAGATAGACAGTAATAATTGTTTCAGGCAAGAACGGTCAATGGATGTTAAAATTAGTGGCTAAGATATAATGAGAAACAAGACACTCTTGCATAGTCTTAAACTAGCTTCCCACAAGGTACTTATTAACTACAACCGGAACAATAGTAACTTCACAGTAGAGAAGACAGGTAGACCCCTTAACCAAGTAATCAAAGTTAACGTCACCAGTAGTGGGAAAAATCAACCTCACGTGCCACCTGTGAGAATGCCCACAGAAATGAGGGCACAGCCTCATTTCCATGACATTTTTGGGAAAAAATGCACACAATCTGTTGAAAGTAACCTTTTCTTTACTTCCACTTTCTTGGCTAATCCCTTCATACTGGCATAGACCTTTTTCTTTAAGCCTTCTAATTATCAGAATTCTATGGGGTTCATGGCCTTTTATGTACATCTTCCTTATCTTCACAAAATGGGTGTCCTCAGTGCCACCCCTCAGTGCAGTAAACAGAAACCATTTACTACAAAAATCCTCCTGGAGGGATGAACAGAAAAGGATTCCACAACGACCTGTGATGGCTGCATGCGTAGAATTCCCAATCCTGGAAACAAATGGGGGATGGAATTGGTGCTGTCCTGCCTGGGAACAGAGAAGCAAATGAGATGACCTCAAAAAAGTTCTGCTATAGGAAAAAGAGTGGGCTCACATGCAGTTAAATGAACAGCTGTGTTCTTCCTTAACCCCACCTTACCTCCACCATCTCCATGGCAACCAAGCCCACCCCTAGAGACCCATCCTTTATGGCAGCTCCATGTAGGACAAGTTGTACAGCCTATTGAATTTCCCCATTTGCATAAACCTCAGGTTAGGACCCCCTCAGGACTCACCGTCTGCTTCTTCTCAGCCAGCTCATGGTGTAATAATGACGCTGACCCCCGTGGGAGGCATCCCAGGTTGCTCCCATTTCCAGCTGTCATCCAGGCATCTGTGCACGTGTCACCTGTTCAATCCCAGGAACAGGAGACATGCAGAGGACTAGAAAGCCCAGGAGATGCCTGGCCCAGCACATTTCTGTTCTCCCCTGCCTGTGCCTCAGAACCTGCAGGGATCTCAATGAGGAGCAGGTTTTGAGCCCTTGACTGGAAACGAAGGCCCAGAGAAACCATTTCCCAAGAAGCTGTGAAAAGGCAGGATCCAGAAGGAGAAAGGAGGCTGAATATATTCTCAGGAAAAGAAACTTAGGGAAGGCAAAGTGGCTTTAGAGCTAATGTTACTGGTCTCGATGGAGTTTTAAGTTCTTAGGATAGCCACAAAAGAACACCACTAACAAGGTGACTTAAACAACAGAAACATATTTTCTCAGAGCCCTAGATGCTAGAAGTCCAAGATCAAGGTGTAGACAGGGTTTCTTCCCTCTTAAGACTGAGGGAGAAGCAGCCTAAAGCCTGACTCCTAGCTTCTAGTGCTTTGACGAGGATCATTGGCATTTTTTGGCTTATAAAAGCATCACCTGACCTCTGCCAGCATGTCACCTGATGTTCTCCCTGTGTGTGTCTGTCCCCCAAAAAACTTTTTAAAATAAGGATATCAGTCAAATTGGATTGAGGCCCACTCTAATGACTTCATTTTAACATGATCACCTGTGTAAAGACTCTGTCTCCATAACATTCTGAGATATTGGGAGTTAGGGCTTCGACATATGAACGAGGAAGGGAGGGAATGCAACCATAAGTAAAGGAAGGAGATGCCACAGTTACAAATAAATTAACTCACTCGTGAGTGAATATTTAATTAGTGGCTACTGTGTGTCACACCCTGTGCTAGGTGGGGTTGGAGCTGGTCACGTGGATGAGCGAGTCCTGGATGGAGAAGCAGGGGATGCAGCCTCTCCCAGTGCAGCCTCAGCCTGTCCTTAAACACTGGCAATCTGGAAGAGGCTGGAAGCTGCCTACCTTGCAAGCCATTCTGCTACCTTCAAGAAGCCTGGGATAGAAATTTCTAATCTACATCTTTGGCAGTTGTCTCCTGTATGAAAACAGGACTAAAGCAGGGACACAGGCCTCCACAGCTAGTGAGGACATTACCTCAGGCCAGAGTCACGAATAGATAAGGCAATATTCTAATCTTGGGTTATCTTAATAATAATAGCTTTTCTTTAACAAGCCTTTACTACATGTCAGGCTCTGTGTACTTTGTATACTTACACCTCCAAAAATCCCTGCAAGATGGCTGTAATTATCTTCAGAGTTGGGGAAATTGTGGTTGGGGAAGTAAATGATTTGTCCCAAGTCACGTATCTGATGAGTGGCAGAACAGAGATCGAAAACCAGGGCTTTCTGACTCCAAAAAGGCAAACCTCTCCTATTACACTGTACCACCTTTCTTGGTCAGAGGGATGGAGGGCTATCCTGTGACTATACATTCCCTCACCTCACCCTACCCACACATGACTGTGTCTAGGATCAGAATCCTCTTAGAAGATACCAAGAGAAGCCAAACATTCTGGGACATTGGCTACCCTTTGTATTGAGTCTTAAAGTACTCTTCACTTAACTGTCTTCCTACATAATTAGATCCAAATGTATTTTATGAGAAGAGGAAATAACAATGAGGGAAATTGGGGGTACATTTGAGCTTATAGAATCACATTTTGTCCATCAGGCATATATATTTCTTTAATTCCTACCCCTAGTGTTATAGGAAGCTACCAGACTTGATGCTGTTGTTTTGGGCCTAGGCTTACCAATGGAATAATAGTTAAAGTGAAAGGTGGTTCCCAGAGCTCAGTTTGTCTCACCTCTCAAGCATCTCCAGTTAATGGGAGAACCCAGAGGATGGGGACCAGGTGGTGCACACCTGCAGACCAGGGCAGAGATCAGGCACAGTGAGGCATAACAGACTTGAGAGGCAGGGGAGGAATCCCAGAGTTGGTAGCTGAGGGAGTGACTCTGAACCTACCACCCTTAAGATGTGGAATAATGTTCCTGAAGCCACCTGCAGATTGCTCAGTAAGAGTATAATAATGTCAAGCAGGGGGTGTAGGGGTTTTCCATTGACCACTGTGTAACTTTATGAATTTTTCAACCTCAGTAACTTCCCCTACCTTGCTAGTCCATGCTTCGGGAATATAAATTCTTCTTTAACATTATCTCATTGTTATTATATGTATCTTGGAAAGAAAATCAGTTGCAGAAAACCATATACACTGTCCTCCAAAACCAAGCATAAATAACTTTTGATACTATAATAGTTTGACATGATCCTTTGTTCCTGCTGCCTCCAACTTTCCATGTGTCCAAATAATTTAAAGGTGATTGATTTATCCCAGACTTTCTCAGATGCAAGTGCATTTGTGAAACCATTTGTGAAGCTGGGACACTTACAAGTATTTATCTGCAATGCTGCACCAAATCTCTGAAAGGCCAAAAGTCACCTGCCCAGAACAGGAGAAACTTGCTGTTGGGTTCCCAACAAAAAATAAAGAAAGAAAGAAAGAAGTCAGCCAGCTTTCTCGAGAAACAAGTCGGCACTCTGATCTCCCGTTCATTTATTTGCAGACCTCATTAATATAACATCACAGCAACAAACAGCTAACGGAGAATGGCGTCAGGATGAATAATGGAGTTACTCTGCTGAGATAACAATTAGGTTTTGAATGTACTATCAGCTAAGACAGAGCCAGCAAGGATGCACCCCAGGCAGGAGAGCTGGCACCTCTGATGCCATAAATTCCTGCAGAGCTCATCAGCTGGGCTCTGGTCTACAGTTGAGAGTGGACACTCCCACGTATGCACACATGCACACACACACCAAGTTGGAAAAGAATGTGACCACTTGGTGTCTTGGACCCAGCATCCAGGTGTATTTAGGAGCCAGGATAGAAGGGAAACTTGCAGACATTTGGTTGGTATCACTGCCCTCTAAAGTTAGGAGTAGACTAAGCAACAAGAGGGGAGTGAGTGGTAGGACAGAGAGGATGAGCTGGCTTCACACCAAGATCTGTACTCACTGGCTGCTCCTGAAGCCCCACTCTCTGACCTAGGGACATCTAATCAGAGGTGACCATCAGTTGGAGACACTCTCCCTCCTGCAAGGAGGCTCGGTGTCATTCACACTCTTCTCCTCTTATGAACCCAGTGTTGGAGACCTGGGGATCGATACCATAGAGACCATGAGGAGGGCATAGAGGAAGCAGCAAATGCCACAAGCCAGGCTGTCTGCATCTGCACCAAGTCTCCACCAAGAGCAATGCCCAGAAGCTCCACCTGTATAGGATGCTCATAAAAACAAAGCAATTTTTCCTCTTGACCTCATCTAGCCTGGCTTCTGCCCAAACTTCTTAATTATAAAATAATCATGAAAAAAATTATAGCCACATTCACTGAATGCACCTTACAGCTAGCACTGCACTTACCACCTTACATATGTTATCTTATTTAGACCTCACAACTTTTATGAGTAGAATTTCTTATTAGACCCATTTTACAGATGAGGTCACATGGCTAGTGAATTTTAGAGCTAGTGTTTAACCCTCAACTCCTTAATGCTAGAGCCCCAGAGCTCTCTCTTGAGCTTACCTGAACAAATAGAACCTTTCATTGAGTGAGAGGAAGGATCTGACATCAAGCCTGCTGCAGAGATGAGAAGAAAGCCAGGAGTTCCCTTTTGCAGTATCTTCTGGGGAGGCTGGATATGCACAGGGAGATATGACAAGGGGACAAGGCGACAAGGCCAAGTGGAGAATGTTCATAGGCAAAGACAGAAAAGAAGGAGGATGAGAAACTCAGATAGGTAGAGGTAGCAGGAGTAAAGACAGTGACCACCAAAACCACTCCAGGGCTCCTTGGGAAGCAACAAGGCATGGCCTTAGCCAAGGGCAATGGGTTGCAGAATTGGAACCAACAAGCAGTGCTCATGGTTGATGATTTAGTTCTCTCTCCCAGACCAGGAGGATGGTCAGCTCAGGCAGCACTATGTGGAGATTTAAGCGTGCAGGTTAGAAAGAGCTGGCTAAGTTCTGTCACTTAGTGTCCAAACCTGGGTATAACAACACTTGCTGCTCTCATAAGCTGTTTTGAGCCCTAAGTGAGATACAATGTGTAAAGCTCCAGGATAATTCATGACTCATTATAAGGACTTAAATCATTATCAGAAAAATCTTCAAATACCCAGAACCAATGTCCTGCTTCTGTCTTCTGTCTCACCACCCCTATCATCCAGGAGACATAACCTGAGGAAGATAGGGTCTCTAGGATGGGAGATGGGCTTTGTGAAGCTCCCACTGAATTCCTCTGGCCTCCAACTCCTACTCTGAAGGAGGCCCCAGTTCTGCCCCTTCAAAACTCTGCCCAAGTCCCTGCCCAAGTCCAAAACCAGGAATGGCCATCCCTGTGCAGCCAGCCTGAGAACTCTCTCCCCAGCCTACCAAGCCCTTGGGCCTTGCAGGCCTCCTGCTTTGCTTCCTGGAGCAGCTCTTTGGATCTCCCCAGCTGTAATTAATCGGCTGCATCTGCTCTCGCCCTTGGGCAGCTCTGTGGCACGGTTCCCGCTGAACTGTTCAATTAATGGCTGCAAGAATGAGGGCGGCTGCAGCATCACGGCGGCTGCTTTCCAGGTCATGGCACCCACGGAGGAAAATAAACATGACAGAGTCTGGCAGGAATACAGATTGGGCTGGGTTGCCCAGGCGGCACTCACCAGGGCTCAGTTGGAGTGCACTGCTGTTGAGGTGGGTCTGAGCAGGTGGAGAAAGGGCTCCCCAAACCAGGGGTTCTAGAAGCTTTGAAAAGGTCCCAGCAAAAGACAGGAATCTCCCACTAGTCCTCTACCATAAGGTCATGTGTTGTGGCCTAGGCATGCCAGCCTTCTCCCAGGTCCTGATCGCCTAATTGTCCTGGCATAAGATGTGCCAATCAACAAGTGCACGGCCAGCACTTGGATATGCCACCTTTATGCATGGGCAGGGTCTGGGTGGGATTTAGAGCTGCTAGACTGAACCCTAAAGTGCTTCCCATGTTATCCTTCAGAACTGTGCAAACAGTAGACAAACATTTTACTCCATAGCCTGCCAAAATTCCAATACTCTTAAGGCAAAGTAATGGGACAACTGAAAGTTCCATTAAGATGCAAATGCATATTTCTTTAGGAGAAGAGAACAGTTGAAGGAAGGAAGGAAGGAAGGAAGGAGGGAGGGAGGGAGGGAGGGAAGGAAGGAAGGAAGGAAGAAAGAAAGGAAGGAAGGAAGGAAGGATGTTTAATTAGGGGAAGGAACCCCAGGAAGAAAAACAACAAAATAGGAAAGATACCAAGAGTTCACCTTCCACTAGGTTTTGCCTAGGGCCAATCTAGCGAATAGTGTGCACAACAAGCAGAGAGGTCACCATCTTCAGAGGCCCTCCTTACTGCACGTTAACCAGTCAGGCACTTGCTCAAGCCACTACCCTGGTTTGGGTCACTGTACTCAGAGGATGCATGGAAATCCAAGGGTCCAGAGCAAAGCATCTGAAATGATCAAAAGGTTTAGAAAACGTTATCTTCAGAGGAAAGGCAAATGGAACTGCAGAAGCAAAGGCCAGGGGTGACTTAATTGCTGTCTGCAGTATCTGTAAGATGTTTGATGAGGAAGCCTCTGTTCAGTCCTCCAACCAGAAATTGGCTTAAATTAAGGCAAGGAAGATTACAGGAAGAACTTCTGAATTATTCCAATGTTAAAATACTTCATCACTCCCAAGCAAACACTTAGATGACTCCTTTCTTTCAGTCATTATTAAAGAATGCAGTTTGTTCTGGAATCTGGTTGAGACCAATATTTCCCCAGACCAGAGAACTGGGACTATTTACTGATGGTTACTCCGAGACGGTCAGTTTGCTAAGAATAGGTTGCTAAGAAAAGTGAGATAGTTACAGTATTACTGAGGAAATGAGCAGTGATGGTCTCACGTGCAGATCAGTGTCTTGTAAGTGTACAAAAAGGCCAATAGGAGCATAGGAGAAAGGGCTGCTGGATCTGTCTGAGGAGTCAAGGAAGGCGGCATGGAATAGGTGTCTTTTGAGCAGAGCCAGCAAGCTGACCAGCAAAGTGCACGGCATGTGGAATGCACATAGGCTTCACACCCTGTGGCTATGGAAACAGCTGATCTCTCCCAGGTGCTGCATGTGGTCCATTAGACGGCTGAGACAGAACCTGGGGAGCCTCCAGGGTAAGGGTTGGGCAGAAGAGGGACCCACGGGTGCTGGTGTCAGTGTAGAACATAGGGCCTCATCAAACTCCTTCACCCCAACCCAGTCACAACAGCTGCTTCTGAGCTCTTCTCCCCCAATACTCTCCTTCTAGTTATTACTTTTGTGGTCCACAGGGAAAATTGAGATAGATTTCTGATTCACAGTGTAATGTGTGTTGAAAAGCATGGGGCTGAAATTAGTCAATATCTTTCATCTCTTCCCCTCTTCCCACCCTTCACATTACACACGCGCACACACACACACACACACACACACACTCACTCACTACCACACATCTCAAACTGTCCAGCCATTTGTTTGCATGGGTGTCTCATTTAGAATTACTCTATTGGAAGAATTCATTGAGTTAATTGTGAAATGCTGTACCCACCCTAGAATGGCAAATAACCAGGGAAAGCAGAAGTAGCAAGAAGGGAGGGAGAAAGAGTGAAGACCATTTGGGCAAGGCTAGTGTCCTTGCAAATTGACTGCAGGTGACAGGGCTTCAGGACCCCTCAAAGCCAAGGCCCTGTCCCCAGCATCACCCCACTCCCTGCTCAAGCTTGAGCTGTAAGAAACTTCCCAGGCATTCTCCAGTCAGCCCATGAGTGCTCTTTCCATCCCAGACCATCCCAGGTTCTCTGTCATGAGCCCCCTAACCATGTTCTCTCCTTCCAGGTGAACAGGAGATTTGTACCACGCCCAAGCTCCCCACCAAATCCAGCATCCCATGTTTTGGTCATCTGGGAAGGCATAGGTTCAGGGAAATACAGAGGAGGAAATTAGCAATTATCAAGACCTGTTCTCTAAACCAACATACTTGGAATTTCCAAATGTTATCTCGCTTAATCCTCACATCATCCCTGTGAGGCAGGCATTATTATCTGTTTTCAGATGATGACATTAGTTTCAAGGTCGCAAAGCTCATAAGTATCAGAGCTGCTATTCAAATTCATCTCTGTCTGACTCTAGAGGCTACTTACTGTCTTCCTGCTGCAAACACTGCCTGGCACTAGAAGGCCTGTCTTCGCTACACCAGAGTAGCCAACAGCACTCTGAAACTGGAAGCCATGATGCATGATATCCCAGTCATATGTTAGTTTTTTCTCTGTCAATGGGGGTCTCTATAGAACTCCCCCGGCACTCTTGTGCTCACTGCTCCCTGCTCCTATTGCCTCACAGCTACTTTCAGCCTGGAAGGCCTCCCTTGGAGTTCTGCAAGCAGCAGCTGGGGACTCAACCAACTTGCCTCTTCATAGACCCATGTAGAAAGGTCAGACCAGACTCCCAAGAGAACCAAGCTTTGTGAAATGCTGCTGCTTCTAAGAGAAAACCCTGGGGGCAGAGTCTCTTGGGGTCAGGGCTAGAGACCCTGCAGCTGCCTGGTCCAAGGCAATACTGTGAAAGATCCTGTTCTCTCCCTCTCTGAAGAAAAGTCCTTTCCCACCAAGTCTCCCCTCTGTGGCCTTCCCCCAGATACTTGGTCTTGAGGAGAAATAAGGAAGTAAGATGCCAGTTTCTCATTACCCATGCTCTCAGATAGACATCATGGTCCTTATACTCATTCTCAGCCTCCCAGAAAGCCTCAGGTAGAGGTCTGTCTTCTATGGGATGCCTTCCTGTGTTACTTTGCACTCAGCACAGACCTCCATTGTGACCCCGTCTGATATTTGAGTTAGGGGAAAGCAAACATGCTGAAAGGCACAGAGATTTTTTTAGTGCTTTTCATAGACAGGAACCTCTGGTAGCTGGTAGAACATGGAAAGTATTTTATAGAATAGAAGAATGAAGAAAGTCAGAAACTGAAGGACCACAAAGGCCAGACCAGAAATTAGGCACTTTTCCTTGATAATGTTGTTAGCCATCAAAAGTTTTTAGAACAAGTGCCTAGTAACCTGGCCAAGAGTGTGTTCCCCCAAAAGCTGTGAGGAAGTTAGATTTATAAGGGGAAACATAGAGACCCCTGTGGTTGGAGTGGGTAAGAGATGGTGGAGCCCTGCTTAATACCTACTCTGGAACACACAGATACCAGAGACTCATGGGAGCAAGAGCTGGTAGGTCCTGATGACCTTACTTATTACACATGGCAAGTGAGGGAAAGGGAACAATTGAAGATGCTTGCAAGATTCGTGTCTGGGTGCACGGGGATTCCATTAACCTTGACAGAGAATCTGAGAGGATAATTGGGTTAGGATGGGAGGAAGAAAAATCAAGAGATCATTTTTCGACGTGGTAAATTTGAGGTGCCCAAGGGACATACATGAGGAAGTGGAGATGTCCGGTAGCAATTGGACATGTGGCTGTGGAACTCAGGAGAGAGGTCTGAGCCAATGATATAGATTTGGAAGTCATTGGTAATGGAGGCCTTGGGACTCCTCTTGCAAATCAAACAATCACCACCTCTTCTAGGTTTTGGAAATCAGTTTTGCTTTTTAAGCAAGGAAGCTGTAAGCTCCAGGTCTCTCATAAGCCCCGGAGTGGAGAATTGCTTAGTTTCCCCTGACCCCAAAATTCCTGCCCACCTGTCTCAGGTGGGGGCATAGGGCACAACCTAGAAAGAAAATTGTCCTGGAAACCCAAGTTCCCTGGGCACTTTCCAAGCCTAAAGATCTGGTCTAATTATCCAGGAGGATCCTGGTTCTCTTAGTTTGCATTCCAGCAACCATTAGTTGGAACTACCCATCTCTTTGACATGTATCTTCATGCCAGAATTATAACACATGCTAATATTTTACAGAGAGCGAGAAAGAGACTTCCTTCTTTAAACAATATGAGCTGACTTATACTTCTGAGCAGCTCTGTGCCAAAAAGCTAACCCTACAGCACCTCAGCGCATGCAACCATGTGTCTGATCTTGACCCTCAAATGTTGGAAGGAAACACTACAATGACTTACCAGCAGGAGGAAGCCTCTCTGTGCAACCTGCCAGCACCACTGAGTATCCACAATGCAGTCCCCTACGTGCTACCTGCAAGACAGAAATATTTTTAGGCTTTCCAGAAAGATTTCATTTCACAGTATTTCTGAAAGGGTGTAATTAACTGCAGTGAGCAAAAGAATGTATTTTTAAAAATAAAAGTGGGGGAAGGAGAGAGGAACCAATCACCACAGTTTTGTCAGTTCCTTTGGATAGGTGAGTTCATGCAATCCAGGTGGCTGGGGGGTGGAATGGAGTGCTGGTCCAAGTAGATCAAAGAAAACCAGGAGCTAAAAGCAAATTCTCTCCTCCTGATGCTCATCTGCAGAGTGGAAGCAAGCCCCTTAGCTGTTTCCCATTGACAAGAGTTCATCTCCATGGTCCCAGGAATCCCCAGCCCATGAGGGAACTGTGCCAGGGGAGTGTGGAATAGCCAGGATGTATTATTGTTGGGTATTTTTAGAATTCCTAGGGACAGAAGAGCTATAGGGGTTTCCAGTTCCTTGTGCCAGCTCTTTCTTCTCCAAGTTGTCCTTCCTTCCTCCCACCCTCAACCATAGCACACAGAAATGCCACTAAGTCCCCTTGACTATATGTCCCTTGATTTGTTTTATGAGTCTTGTTTAGTTTTATTTATATATTGGTATATTTTTTTTCCCAGAAAAGGGAATCAGAGCCTTTCACAAGGTGACCTGAGTGAAGCAATCCTCCAGATGAGCATTTTCAGGGACTTCCTGGCAAGGAAGGAGGGGGTAGCACCATCTAAGGCATGCAGCAGGGGACAGAAGGTCAGGAGGCCTGAGTTCAAGTCCTGAGTCTGCAGCAAACATATTGAGAGCCAGAGTCTGAACAGCACATCATCCATCAGTGAGGAAGGAGACCTTTTGCTATTCACCATCATCTCTCCTCTGCTTGCTGTCACCTGGGGAATCTGTGTCTGAGTTGGTTGCAGAACTCATGATTCTGCATCACGGGAAGGAAAGAGTGACCCTTTAGGGAGAGAGAAGAGGTGGGAAGACTTTGACAGCATTTCCACTCATTCTCACCTATCATCTCCACTCTGGAACCCACTGACTCTGCTGCCTCACCAAACAATCCAGCAGCACGTACAGATTTAAGGAGGACCCTGTCCAGAGTGTTGCAGCTCAGCACAGGGGCATTATTTAGGGATCCTAGGGGACTCTTGGTCTTGGTGGTCAAATCTTTCTTTTCTTGTAGCACAAAGAAAAGACACTGGGCTTTTTTTGGTGGTACTGGGGATTGAACTCAGGGCCTTACGCTTGCTAGGTAGGCACTCTACCAGTAGAGTCATTCCATCAGCAACACTGGACATTTTTTTTATAACTGTATGTGCACATTGCTTGAGGCCTTGGATACATATATCCCTAATATCTCTTGGATTTCATTTTTTTACAGTAAAATAAGGATCTTATTTTATTCCTTCTAACTCTGAAATTCTGCATTGCTTGGCTGTCAAGGATTGAGTTCACTTCTAATTTCTTCTGCATCAGAGAAGTTACCAACTAACTAGCATGAACCTGCTCATCAGGATTGTTCAGTCTCAAAGAACCCTCATTTCTCCAAGAGCCTGATCTGTTCTCAGACAGAACTTTACACCTTGGAAGAACCTGCTTCTTTTCCTATTTGGTCAAAGCAAAATGAGATAGTCAGTATTTGGTGGTGGAGTTAAGGAATGAATAAATAAATGATCCTTGCTAACAGAAACCAGAAAAGATTAGGAAAATTCTAAAGTTATTTCTTCTTGGTTCTAACATGTGTCATAGGATTTTTTTTTTTTTTAGTAGAACAGTGGCAAGCATACTCTGGGTCTCTGAGCATCCCCCTGCAGCTATCCCTAATCTCACCCTGCTCTGAGTTCCCACTGCTCTGCCCTAGTATTTTACCTTATCACCATAGACTCTGAATCAGTGTTATTTACAAGCCATTGTTATCACATCCTCACTGACCTTAAGTTCCTTGAGGCAAATTTGCTATGTATTTATCATGGTGCCCCCTCACGATCCAGCACACAGGGGTGGCAACAATAACACTGTCATGGTCACAGAGCCCTTCAGGCTTACAAAATGCTCCAAGCACACCATATTTGGGGGGTTCCTAGCTCTCTGTGAGGTTAGTAGACATAATACTCCCTTCACAACCAAGAACTTCAGTTCAGAGAGATCATATGACTTGATCATAATCAGGCACCTAGTGAATTAGAGACGTATATCAAACAGTGATTTTCTACCTGGAGTCCAGAATTCTTTTTGATAATTTTTTTAAATGGATGGATAAATGAATGACTTAACCAAGGAAGTAGTATAAAACAGAAGATGGTGTCAGATAAGTAAAAAGTGTAGAAGTCGCACTGACCCAGATTCCAGGTGTCAGTGAAAGTTCGGAACACCTCTCCCCCAACGACTGCAAAAGGGCTTTTGCTGCCCATTCCTGTGGCTCACCAGACTGGCTAATCCTTCTTTCCTCCTATAGATACTGACCGTGTCTGGACCACCTGAAGGAGGGACTCGAGTGACCATCCATGGTGTGAACCTGGGCCTGGACTTCTCTGAGATCGCTCATCACGTGCAGGTGGCTGGGGTGCCCTGCACACCTCTCCCAGGGGAATACATCATCGCTGAGCAGTGAGTCTGCCCTGGATGGCCCTTTTTCCATGGGATCTTCAGGGTAGAGACTCTCCCTTCTTCCTTCTCTGGGGCTTTTCCAAGACTTGTTGTGTTACCTCCTCCTCCCATGGAACCTGCCCTAGAAGCCTTCCCATGGCACTCCCACCCCATCTCCATGCTCAGAATTTCTTGCTGTGTTCATTCCCTATTCCCTTGCTCCTCTGGCATCAGGGTTCCCAATGCCAATGCTGGCCCTCATTTAGTCTTTGCCTGCCTGCTGGCATGACTGAGCCAGATTCCTGACACACTCAGGCTCCTCCTAGGACTCCCCCTGGCCCCTCCTGCCAGCCCCCATTGGAATGCATCCTGCATGGTGGGCTGCAGGCAACAATTTGTTTGGTGCATGGGGTTCTGACAGCAGCTTAATCCGAGCAGGGCCTTCGCCGGAGCAAATTCATTTATTTCACTAAGGGAAATGTCAGCTGGAAATTAGAAAATAGGCAGGTAGTGGCGGACAGGCGAACAGAGCTCCAGGAGTGACATATGTTCCAATTTGGGGTGCTCATTTGGCAGTTGCGGCCACTGTGAGTTGGTGGGCAGGAGATGGGCATGAAGGGGGGGAGAGGTAGAAGAGATGCTCCAAAGGAGAAAGGGATGGAGCCATCAGATATTCTGCATGATCTGTCATATGAAGTTGGGTCACGCTATTGTGCTTCCACGGAGCATGCATCTCTTCTTGTGGTACTGGGAGAATGACCAAGAACTGGACTTTGGGGTAGGGGCTTCCTCCTTCCTACCCCTCTGCAGCTTCATGTCCTCCCCTCTGATCTCCTGAGAGCCAACCTTCAATAGCAGCCATAAAAATAATATCACTTTATCCTTCATCAGCATTTTCAGTTCACAGAACACATTCTCATCCACTATCTCATTTTTGATTGGTCAGGACCCTGACAGGTAAATTATTGCAAAGCAGAAAAGAGTAAAAGACTGGGAGAAGTGCCCAGTTCACTTGGGGCATATAAGGCCAAGGCAGAATTAGAACTTGAATCTCCTGACCCCTAGTAGAGGGCTGTTTCCCTTCCATAACAGCCCTGTGGCAAGACTCTGGGTAAGAGTGCCCTGAATATTCTGTGATTCATCAGCATGCTGGCATGATTCCAGCATGGCCCAGAAAAAGATCAGAGGCAAAGGAGAGGGGTGTATTTCCAGAGTCTGAGGGCTACATGATGGCCACTGGCCACTAGCCACAGACAGAAAGGAGACAGAGTTGACCTGATTCCTACCGACCCTTCTGGTCTGATCCCTCACTGACAACCTTATCACTTCAAGGAATGAGTCTTGGAGTGAAGGCTGGCTGGGTCTATAAGAAAGAGATGAAGGAGGGAGAAAGGATATGACATAAGTAATGCTTCAGAGCCAGAAGGAGTGAAGGCTGCCAGGGACAGAACCAGGACAGCCTGCAGCGGTCCTCATGACCAGACGATCAACACAGAGCCCGCCAGCCTGCACTGGACAAGCAGTCACACTGACCCCAAATCGACCTTGCCTTTAAGGACCTATCTTGGGCCTCTAGCCACAGACCAGTCTCCAACTTGTTGCAGGAGTTTCTGAGAAGGGCAATTTTCTGGGCAGCTGGACCTCAGAATCTTATGAGCTTTGGAATTCAACTGTGCTTTAGCCCTGACTCCTCTACTGACCAACCTAAGACTTTAGCAAGCTGTTCAGTCTCTCTTACCTTCTTCAGTCTAATATGCAATACAAATGTGAGGAATTCTAGTTCTCTTTATGAAATCAAATGCACTGTGCTAACCCAGGACTATGAGGAAGAAAGGGCCAAGAGAAACTGGAAGTGGTAATGTGAAAGGAGCCTGGGAAGGTGAATGGTCACCAAAGGTTCCTGCTGAGGCTAATGGTGACCCAAGAAAACCACCACTCTCGCCTCCTCAGACCCAGGGCAGGCAGGAGGCAGCAAGCATACCTGCGCCTCACTGGATGCAGCCCTGGTTTCCAGCCGTGCCAGGCTCATTACCACTCTTGAGGCTTCGAGTTTGTTAACATCATTAAACCGTCCATCCCGGGCAGTGAGCAGCAGGCACAATCATTACAGATGTCTGCAAGAGATGAATTTGGCTAAACGGGCTTGGTGCAGAGTCCCGGGTGCAGGCAGAATTAGCGGGCACAGTAATGATTCACCATATGCTTGTGCCTTGCCATCTATCACTCAGCAATTAGGTTAATGTTGGCTAAAGGGCCCCGCTTAGTCCTGCAATCAGCACCCCACAGGTCTGTGGAGGGCCACATGACTCAGTCACAGGACGTTTTCTGGGCAGTGGGATGCAGGTTGAGGCTGCAGCTCAGCCTCTTCAGGGACAGGGCCTCTATGTGAGGCAGACTCAGCTTTGATCCTCAGATCCTCACCCCTCATCTGCCATACCTGTGAACTCTCCACAGATGGATGGATGCTAGATACATGTGCTCCCCACCCAGGGAGCAAGTCACCATCTATGCAATTCTGTGGGAGCCTGCTGTAGCATGAAGGCAAGTGCACTGGGCTGGTACTTGTCTGGAGGTCAAGCCTTAGCTCAGCTATTAATGAGCTAGGTCACTTTTGGGCCCTGATCTTCCAGTGTCTGATCTGGAAAATAAATAAGTAGGCATAGAAAATCTCCACAATTGTCTCATTGGTCTTTAGGAGGCTGAAGAAACAGCATGTCCCATGGAGCCTGCAACACCCACCATTAGAAAACTTACTGGTGGCATTAAAGTGTCTCCAGAAGCCCCCCGTCAACCAAGAGTCAAATCTTCAAGTGTTGAAACTGAAAAGTCATTTGATCTAACTGGTTATTTTACAAGGAGAAAATTTAGTTGTTTCTCACTATTGCCTCTTAATAACACATAGGGATTGCTAGAGCCACCAGGGAACTAGTTAGCCCTCAGAGTCTTAGGAAACTAGCTGGTCATCCCCATCACCTCTGCCAAAACCCTCAATCTGTCATTGCCATCATGCCTGTGTTGCCCCTTCCTGAAAACATCCAGAGCCTTCCATTAAAGTACCAGAGCCAAGCACAGTGGCACACATGTGTAGTCCCAGCTACTTGGGGGGCTGAAACCAGAGGATTACTTGAGCCCCAGGAGTTTGAGACCAGCCTAGGCAACAGAGTAAGACCCCATCTCAAAAAATAAAAAGAGGGCTGGGGATGTAGCTCAGTGGTTGAGTGCTTGCCTAGCAAGCATGAGGCTCTGAGTTCAATCCTCAGTACTGCAAAATAAATAAAAATAATCCAGCATCAGTAAAATGGAATGGCTGAAGGCATGAGTTTAGGATTCCAGTTAATCTGAATTTCAATCAGGACTCTGTCACTTGCCAGACTTGTGGTCATAGACAAGTCACTTAGCATCTCTGAGCCTCATTTTCATTATAAACTGGAGGTAATAAAGCCCACTCTGTGCCAGAACCTGAGGATGACATAACATCCCATCTTGTGGGGTGCCATCACCACCAGCAACTTGTAACTCTTGTTATTATTAAGGCACAGAATCTGCCATATGAGACTCACTCCTCTGCATATCCCTTCCCACTCCCTGAAATGCCCTTGCCTCTTCCTTAACTCCTTGTCCCCCTGAGCTCAGACAGTGCCTCCAAAAGCACTCTGCATTCTTCCCTGAAGGCACTGGGATCCAGGAATGAAAAGGAAGAACAGTGAGAGGTGGCTAGATTTCATCCAGTGCTGCTTGATTTCCTGAGGACTCTCCCCCCACTTCTTGGACCTTCCCAGCCAGACTTTTCTCAGCCCTCTCCCACTCATTCCCTGAGTAATACAGCTCAGCTTCAGCACCAAGGAGGACACCATGGGCCATCTCCAGGCCCTTGCTCTAGTCCAGCTCCAGCTCCCTGCCTCAAGCCCTCAGGCAGGGGCATTTGGAGCCAACTACAAGTGCTCAGCTTGGACACTCAGGTAGCCTCCATCTCCCATCCATCCGTTGCTCTTCTCCCAGGTGCTTAATGCATAAAGCTTGTCTTTTGTAACATGAAACCATAAGCAAAAAACTATCCCAGGAAAGACAGTGTACTAAGATTCCCCAGCCCGTTGCTAACCCCCTCCAAAGACAGCTGTACAGGGCCAGATGAACTGGACCTAGATGGACCAGGAATGGTTCAGTCTTTCCCGTGACCTTCACATGTCCTCACATTTCCTTTTTTCATAATTTCTTCCTCCTTTTCTTCTGGAGGACTGCTCCTGCAGAGAGTCCACGGGCGATGAGTGAAGAACAAGCAAGCTCTGATTAGAAGAGAGGGAAAGGCTTATCTGCTTCTCTCACCCCATACTACCCACAAGAAATAATTGCCTCTCCTCAGGAGCTCCTTAAGGGGGCAGGATGTGGGTTGTAGGATAGCAGGGACCCCAAACAGGAAAAGGGGCCAGCACCCAGGAAATAGGATGAGAGAGTTGTTACTCCAAGCAGGTAGCAACCTGAAATGAACCACACACCGAACTTTACGTTAAGCTTCTCAAATGCTCCATTAATGAGGTTTAAAGAGATGGTTACGTGTCAAACACTAATTGATCATTACTATCATGCTTATGTGAGTTCATAACTAATTTATTTATTCATAGAGAAAGGGAAAGGAGAATATTCTGCCATGCACGTTCAGTACTTTCTTGTTGCATCTAATATGCTAAACGTAATAAGACAGTTATTGCATGTTAAGTAAATATTCGCCAGGAGTGAAAGTACTTATTTGGGATTAACTGTTATGAAGGAGATGGAGACCAGAGGCATGCCGTGTCTGTGAGCATGTGGCATATTTGTTTAATGCAAGTTTTATTATATCAAAATGAAATCTCCGTTTAGTTACCTTCCTTCCTACAGAAGCTGTTGAGATAAGCATCGCTCGGTTAAACACAGATCTTCCCCACCGTGCCAAGATAATGCTGGGGATTAGTGAGAAGGGGGTCTGCTTTTCTGATACCCCAATAAGTAAATGCACCAGGAACACCACACTGCTCTGGACTCTGCAGCTGCATGGGGAAATAAGACAAGCCCTTCCCTTCCTTTGTTCCCAGTGTCCTTTTGCTAAACCTGGTGGAACCCTCTCCCATCTACCCAGGTCCTGTAATTCCAGGAAAGGACTCTTGAGAACCTGATATCTGGCAGTCCCAACCCTGTCCTCCACTGCCCATCCTTTCTAAAAGGCAGCAGTGGCCAAAGTGACCAGTGTCTAAATGTGCAGTGTGACTTATCTCAGGCACCAGTGAGGGCATTGATCTGGACTGCTTGAAAGGGAACTCGGCACACCTCCCCCCTCCACTGCTCCCGCTAGCATGAGATGTGACTTCCAACCCAATGTCACCAGCTCACCTACTAGCTTAGTGTGCTTAGCCCCTGATTAAGTGGGAGCCCAGTGTCAAGTGCCAGCCTAATGAACTCCACCACCTCCCACCCTTTCACCCACCACCAGCCTGCACTCCTTGCATTTTGCTGGGAGCTACTGTTTTGAGCTCTCACTATCTCACCAGATTATCTGTCGCCTTTCTAAAACTCACTGCAGGAAACAGACCACAATTGAATCAGCTTGGCAAATAGACCCTCACTCGCTCTTTCAGGGAATGCTGCAATTATGGCTTGTACACGGGAGAGAACGTCAACTAAATCCTGCCCTCAGATCTCTGCTGGACATGCACTGGAAGCTACCCAAGGCTAGGGACTGTGCTAAGGCACTGGGGACCACAGGCATGGTTAGAGAATTAGGCAACATAGGGTATCAGAGATACATAGGGCTTTAGAAATAATCCAGTTCAACTTCCCACTGTGTAGATGAGACTAAAGCCTGGAAACCGAAAGCTCTGTACTTAAGGTTATACAGCCAGGTGACTGTCCAACCTGAGTCTTGGGCCAGCACTCTTGCGAGATTGTGATGAGTCACTCACTGTGGACAAGCAGGACAGGACGGGCAGCCATGCCAAACCTCTCACTGGAAGATTTGCTCTCTCCTCAGGATCGTCTGTGAGATGGGCCATGCCCTTGTGGGAACCACCTCTGGGCCTGTGCGCCTGTGCATTGGGGAATGTAAGCCGGAGTTCATGACCAAGTCCCATCAGCAGTATACCTTTGTGGTGAGTACTGGGTCTAGGATTGGGCTGTAGGTAGCCAACAAAGGCACACATCTGTTCCAGACTTCTCCCTGGGAGGCCTCACACACTCCTCCCATATCAGGTACCTCCCCCCACCCCACCTCCAGGCCACTAGCAGACCGCAGAGGAGACCAGAAAAGGGAACTTCTGTCTTCATGATTTGTAAGCCTGTCATTCTGGGGTGAGAGAGATGTATGATTAACAAAACTGTAGAGACTTTGGAGTCCCAGAAAGCCACAGGTCAGAGCTCTAAACAAGCCAAAATAAAGTGGGGGGAGGGGAAGTGCCCTTTGTCCCTCCAATGTGATGTCTTGGTCTAATTCCAGTGTAATGAGGAAGAACCTCTGTGGGATCTAATTAAATGAGTCTATATTTATCCACATCCTTTATTTTCTGCCAAGGCTATTTTAAGAAAAGTCACTGAAAACTGTGAGGGGCATACCTCTGTGCACAGGACCAGTCACTCTGTGTGTCCATGTGGTTACACACACATGTATGCCTACTCACACCTGAAGGTGTCTTTATGCTCAGGCCACAGGTAGTAGCATCAGAAAGTCTTTCTGTAAGGCTGGCACTAAATTCACACTGAATCAGTAACTTGCTTCCAAGGCCCTGGAGTCTTCCTGGGCTAAATTCATACTGATCAATAACTTGCTTCTGGGGCCCTGACGAACCTTTCTAGCACTTACCTCCACTGCCACATCAAGTACTTCATTACAAAGCATTAACACTCATGGATGGGGTCAAACCAGCCTTGCTAAGAGTTTCAAAAAATCATTAAGCTACAAAATTCTCTTCTCTCTAAAGCATTTTACTGCTTATTTTAGGGTTTCCAGTCTTCTCATCTTGACATCTCTCTCTTTTTATTGTGTTTTTCTCTCTCAGCTGGAGAGAGTACCACAGTCAACCATCTCCTCCCCAGGCAGATGAGAGGCAAAGACAGACAGATGGGATGAGGAGACAGCTGTAGATGTCAGAGCTGGGAGGAGCTCACCCTCCTCACTTGCCAAGGGAGCAAACAGATGTCCAAAATGATCCCAAAACTTGCCTCAAGGCCCAGGGCCAGTGAGTAGCTAATGTAGGCTAGCACTCAAACCTGTGTAGATTCTCAGTTAAATGCACTTTCCATACCCCTGCCCTCTTAGCAGAAGCAATTCCTTTCTGATCTACGTGAAGCACTTGGTACATCTTACATCAACATTTCTTTTAAGCTTGAGGCTTAATGCTACAATTCAGTGAGCTTACTAGAAAGTCCCAGCCAGTGACATGTTACCTACCTGGGGAGGGTGGAAAAGCCATGTCTAACATTTACTGAAAGCACCAGGAATCTTCGAGTGCTCAGGGGAGGATACAGGGACAAGCACAAGAACCATTCACAGAGGACTGCAGCCTCTCCGTGGCGCAACTTAGCAAGGATGCTTTATTCAGTCCTATCGATTTTGTGCCAAAAAAAATCAGGACAGGCTCTAGATAGAGAAGCATTTTCAAATTGTTCTCAATTTGTAAACTAATTGATAGATTAGTCGGTGTCACCTCTGCTTTCCCTTCACTGTTATGAGTGTGAGACTCCCCAGGGAGTTAATTAATTCCAATACCTGGCCCTCTGCCTTCCATGGACATATCCTCCAGAGAAAGCAAGAGGAACACTGAGAACTACAAAAGACAGGAAAAGTTCCTTCATTCCTGCACAAAGATAGGAACACTGAGAACTACAAAAGACAGGAAAAGTTCCTTCATTCCTGCACAAAGATAGTCCTTCCTTCTATCCTAGGTCTAGCCTTGGACCTAAGCTGTGAGCATTTCTCTGCTTCTTTCCAAAGAACCCTTCCGTGCTGTCACTCAACCCCATTCGAGGGCCAGAATCCGGAGGCACCATGGTGACCATCACAGGCCATTACCTTGGTGCTGGGAGCAGCGTCACAGTATACCTGGGCAACCAGACCTGCGAGTTCTATGGGTGAGATAAACTTGAAGGAGGACTAGGAGACTGTCCTGTTCCTGTGTAGGCCTGCTCCATCACCTCCATGTTACCTCCTGGGCCCAAATGCTGTTGCAGCCACTGTGAGAAATACAGTCCACTTGTCAGTGTATGGCCCATAAGATCAGAGGGACTGGTGACTTGTAAAGTCACTGGAAGTGAGGGCCATGAGAACACCAGATGAAAAAGTCTCCCTCTGAGCTCTCTAGCCACCACAAGGAACTAGCATTCATTGAATGGGGACATGAGAAATGTGGAGGTTGCATGGTCTTTTTAAGCACACAGATTTATACTCAGGACATCTCCCATGCATTTAAAAAAAAAAAAAAAAGAATATCCATTGTCAGCCATGCCCACAAGCCCTAGGAATGCAGAGACTCCTGAGAGAGTTCTGAGAGCATCCATGGGTGAAAAGTCAAGTCAATTTTCCCAGAGTTACCCATCTGATAATCTTCTCCTTGCGCTGTAAACTCTGCAACAGCAAGCACTGTCAGTGTATATTATAGGGACTAAGTAAATGTTTATTGACAGTTTGACAAGACCCTTTGCACTGTTTAGTCATATTCCAAAAAAAAAAAGGATTTCCCCCAGAGTTCACAGATCCTGTCCCTGTCTCACAGTCTCTACCTCTTCCCCTTCTCCCTCCCTAATTCAGCTAGGGTTGGGTCTCAGGTGAAAAGAGGGCACTGGTGGACACAAATGAGGGGTGCGTGCCATAGCATAGAGTGTAAGTGAATAGCAGAACACTTCCTGGGCCACACACTGAACAAAGGGAAATGTCTTTTCAAGCTGAGCCACCCCTGTTGCCTGCACTTCTCAACCCTTCTGTATCTCCCCATCAGGAGGTCAATGAATGAGATCGTGTGTGTTTCACCCCCGTCGTCCAATGGGCTAGGTCCGGTCCCTGTTTCTGTGAGTGTCGACAGAGCCCATGTGGATAACAGCTTACAGTTCGAGTACATAGATGACCCTCGGGTCCAGCGCATTGAGCCAGAGTGGAGCATTACCAGGTAAGGTGGAGGTTGAAAGAGATGCACCTGACTGCCATGCAGCAGGATCCCTACAACTTGAGGGTGGTTTGTAACAGGGATCCCCATGATAGAGGTTCACATGCCAGTTTTGAGGGGGGTCTACCTAACCCAGCCTCTGCTTGTTTCCAGTGGCCACACACCCCTGACCATCACAGGCTTCAACTTGGACGTCATTCAGGAACCAAGGATACGAGTCAAGTTTAATGGCAAAGAATCTGTCAATGTGAGTAACCTTTGGTCTACCGAGCCTGCAGTAAACACAACTTCCTGCCCATGTTTTGTGACTGTGAGCTGTGGGGGAAGCATAAGAACATCTGGATACTAGAGAGAAAAGCTGGCTTAATACTGAGCTTGAAATTGTGGTCCCAAATATCTGAACCTTACAATGACTTTTATAATTGCAGTATAATTCCTTGTCATGGTGATATAGTGAGTATATAAAAGTACTGGCTTCTGAGCTTATGATACAGCACAAAAGGGCTCTGTTTTATGATGATGTTCACTTCAAGGTCCAAGGAGAAACAGTACAGGAGGTGGAAGAAATCCTGGCTCCACATTCAGACATTTCTGGATTGGAAGCAGGACTCCACCATCTATCAGCTGTACAATCATGATCAAGTCATTTAACCTCTAATCCTGGGTTGCTTAGCTGTAAATGGTGATGGTAAGACTTGTCTTGACAGTGTGTAACATGCCAGCTCATGGCCAGTATGTGGTTGGCATTTGATAAATATTAGTCACTGCTTGTTGATAATTCTGACCCAGTTGCTAAGACTATCAGGTTGAACGTTTTACTTCACCCCTCTGTGCATAATTATATTTTTCCCACTATGGATTTTTGTGATTTTTAAAAAGGGTCTCTTATTCTGAAAAGAACAGAATATCTGATATGTTATTGTAAAGTTTTCAGGTTGTTCCAGCAGTTCCAGCTCTATTCAGTCAATATTTTCCAAAACATTACTGTATTCATAATTATAGTCCAGAAGAAGCTGTTGTGGCCATTATTTTTCATATGAATTGCTATCATTACTGCCTTCAGGGAGTTGGCTAGGCTAAGGTGGAGATGCAGAAGATGGTATTGGGTCTCCCTTCTTATCCCTGACACATTCCCAGTGTGCTGAGGCTCCCTTCAGAAACACAGAGATGCACAAAATGACAGAGTTTTAGAAGGTTGAGCCCAGAAAGGAATTGGCGATCACCTGGTCCAACTCCCTCATTGCATAGCTAAGAAAACTAAGGACAGAGTGAATGAATGGCTTGCCCTCAGTCATAAAGGTGACTATGGCAGGACCGTGCTAGATTCCAAGCATTCAGACTCTTCATACCTAGACCATGTGGAAAGCTGGTGAGAATGACAGTCCCAGCATGCCAGAGAATGAAGACACCTGTATCACACTTCAGTACCCACTGTGGCCACAAGGCTTTGAGCTAGATAAGCACATGCCTCTTCTACCAGGTACAGAGCTTCATCCATGGGAATCCTATGCCCCTATTTTACTCCCTCTGGCAGCTGAGTATTCCCAGGAGCTCACAGATCACCAGAATTCTGTCAAACACTGTGGCCTTAGGGAGGTAGGAACAGTGAGTGCACACCCAGGATGGATAAACCACTCCTCCCCCAGGAAAATTAAGTGCATGTATTAAAAGACATGCTTTATTATTATTCAGGCATGGCAAAAGCCAAAGGGTAGTTTGTTATACTCACAGACCAGATCACAAAAGAAGGGAGCCATGCTACACACAGGAGCCATAGGGGAAAGCAGTGGGTCTGTCAGGAGTCAGGAGACAGTGTGAGAAGTCCTCTCCGAGGCCTCCACAGAAAGGAGCAGGTGCTGCAGGTGCAGCAGGTTTCAGATTGGCTGGTTTGGGTCACTTCATCTGGCTGTGCAGGAACCAGGGTTGTCTCTAGTTGCCTGGCCCTAAGTCCTGGGGTGATTAGGCCCTGTAGATAGTGACTAGAGTGTGAAAGGAGGTGGTTGGGGTGGGGCTGGGTTCAGTGTTTTGCATATGCAAGGTATGCTGCCTGGCAGGCAGTTCTCTTACTGTCCCTAGGAATTGGCTAGCCCTGGAAGGACAGCTTCTCCCCAGCTGTAAATGCACAGAGTATGGAAAATAAAAGACAGAATGAATACCAGACAGAGAGAGAATTTTGGAGAGTGAGTACATGACTGACAAGGGCGACTCCTGAAGGCTGCAGGCTTCATCCCCAAGAAGCCACTGGAAGAGAAGACAGGGCAGGGAATCCTCCCCATACCTGACATCCTGGCAGAAGCCTCAGGCCAGACCTCTTCTCCCCTCCAGAATACATCTACTCCCTGGCAGGAGTCTCCTCAGAGCTGCTCCCAGTCCCATGTACCATGATCACAATATTTCAGGGAACTAAAGATATAGTTCCACCCTCTGGAGAGTTGGTCTCAGCTTCATTGGGACCTGTCTGGAATGGACAAGCTGGCAGGTCTGAAGGAAAGGCATATGAGAATGCAGTTTTCCTCAGGCCTGGCCCCACAGTGGAGAACTCATAACCACTGCCCTGTGCCTCTGCTTCCTGGATGGTGGGAAAGCACCACTTTGCCCCTGTCATCCAGCTTGAGCCCTAGCTCATGCACAGCCCACCTCTGGAGTCATTGCTCTCCTTTGGGTTTTGAGCAACCCAGCAGATAGCAAGGAGGGCAAAACCAACAAACCCAAAGGAATTTTTGGCAAACAGAGTGTGATGCAGCATGGGACAGGAGGCACACAGAGGCCCCTTGTTTGGGACTGATTTGCTTATTCACAGAGGAGCCTCAGCTAGGGAAACTGGGAGGACCAAGGGCATGGGATGCTCTGAGGGCTGAGGATCTTCTCTCCAGAGCTGGGAGTTTGATTCCCTTGCTAAACTGTACCTGTTTGACAGTATCCCCTTGCTTTTCCCATGCTCTAGGATCCCCAGCTGCAACATGAAGGGGAGATTAAGATGGAAAGGAACTGTTGATTTATGCCATGAAAAGAGCAGGAATGGGTACTGACCCTTTTCTACAGCACAAACACCACAGTGAGCCATTTTGTTCAAACTCTTGAGCTCCTTCCAAAGGGAGGGCTGAGACTTGGACATGAAGCTCTGACATAATCTCTAGACATAATCTCTATTCAAGTGTCAGCTCTTTTGCAGTTTCACACACAATCTTGTTACTGAACACGATGCCTGAGTGTGTGTATGTTGGCTAGACACACACACATGCAGACCTGCCAGAACAGCATGTACTCAAGGAGTCCAAGTTCTTAGAGGTGCCCTTGGCTGTTCCTGGGACACCCCAGATTCCAGAACTGAAATTGAGCTGTGCTGAGTGGGAGCCAGGAAGAAAAGGGGCAGACTGCCGGGTTTTCTTCCCAAACTCTATATGGGTCCTTTAGTGGTTTCTTCAGTCTGGCTGCCACCTTGGGCAGCCCCAGAGTTAACTGCCAGAGGATAAGCTCTGACATGGCATAAAATACGCTAAGCAAGGACCAGCCCAGCTAGAGTTTTAAATGGCAGACCAGGGTCTACCAAGATAAAAAACAACATGGCAAACTTGGTGTGAATTCCAAAGTTCTACCCCAGTGCAGGGTACATGGTTAGAAAAAAGAGAGCAGCCCTGAGCAAATCCTGGAGAGAGTTGCAGGATCCTATGTGTCAGTTTAGTCAATAAGCATTAACTAACACCTACTGTGCACTAGGCAAAATGGTCATCACACACCACTTTCTATTTCACACCACACACACACCCACACTCATGCACACACAGACTCTTCCAGAGTACCTGGTCCTTCCCACCTGGATGTACTTCCCAGCCATTCATGCATTCACAGTGTTGAGCTGCTACCATGTCCCAGGGCCTCTTCCGGGACTGTACTGGAATGTTTGTTTAATTAGCAGTCTGGCCCTCAAGTCTATGACTATTTCACTCTGGAGCCCCATAGCACAGAGCCTCACACAAAGTAGATGCTCAATCAATGTGGATGAGAAAAGGACGTTAAAATGCACCTCTGCCTCCCGGAAAAAAATGTTCCTTCCCTTTATCTTAAGGGCCTCGCATATAATGAATATAAGCAAGTAACCAAGTGACAATGAGCAAAAGCAAGCCGAGGGTGAGCGGGAGGCAGGGAATCCTACCTCAGCCCACCAAGTGCCCAGTGTTTGAGTGCTGCTCTCTGGGCCTCTTAGGTGTGTAAAGTGGTGAACACGACCACCCTGACCTGTCTGGCACCCTCTCTGACCACGGACTACCGCCCAGGCCTGGATACGGTGGAGCGGCCAGACGAGTTCGGATTTCTCTTTAACAATGTCCAGTCCTTGCTCATTTACAATGACACCAAGTTCATCTACTACCCCAACCCAACCTTTGAACTGCTCAGTCCCACTGGAGTCTTGGATCAGAAGCCAGGATCACCCATCATCCTGAAGGTAGGGGATGCACTGGGGGAGGCGCTCAGCCTAGGCAGCGGTGGGAGAAAGTCCCTCACAGCCCCATCTCTCCACTTGCCTGGCCCACTGCTTCTTCTGTCTGTGCCATCACCCTACCCAAAGTGGTTGTTTATAGGTAGCCATCTTGCACTTGGGATTCTCAAAAAATACTTAGGAATATTTTTGTTTGCTTTCCTGACCTTTGGGATCCAGAGGTCCTGAGTGACTCGGGAATAACTCCTTTCACAGTTCACTGCTGTGACCTTGTAGCCTCCACACATATTTCAAGGGGTCACGGTTTCCAGGTACCTTCTGTTTAAGAGTTTTGTGGCTCCGTCACTTTCACTTAAATCTCATGTACTCGTCCCCAAATTTTCTCTCAGATAGTATCTTCTCCCTTCCTCTTTTCTGTTCCCTTCTTCACTCTCTTTCTCTCCTTCCTTTGTTTTCTCTCTTTCCAAATTGTGGTTTGTAAAAGTCCCCTCCAAAACCTGCCATGGAGTGACTTCTTGGTTTTTGCATTGCTGCCCTTCCCCTGCCTCCTCAACCTCTTTTTAAGTAGGCAATTAACTTCTGTGAGCATATGTCAATTATTCCTATTAAGATTACTATTCTCTACAGGGCAAAAACCTCTGCCCTCCTGCCTCTGGAGGGGCCAAACTCAACTACACGGTGCTGATTGGAGAGACCCCTTGCGCTGTCACTGTGTCCGAGACACAACTCCTCTGTGAACCTCCAAACCTCACAGGGCAACACAAGGTCATGGTGAGTGAACCCTCTTCTGTTTCTTACTTCCTCCCCTCCTCAGCATGCACGCACATCATAAGTAAAGACGCTCTTCCACCTCATTGACTGATTCACACCCTTAATATCGCCCTATCTCCATGTCCTCATTAAAATGCATAGGAGTTGAGAACACAAGAAAAGGAAAGCACATACCATGGCAGAAAGTTGCTTTGCATCCAAACCTGTACTGTGTGGTTGTGGTCTATCATGTCCTTCCTCACACTGAGGATCTGGTGGCATGCCAGGGCTCTACACCTGTGTGCATCGTGTGCATCTGTGTGTGTACAATGCACAGGTTCACGTGGGCGGGATGGTGTTCTCGCCTGGCTCGGTGAGTGTCGTCTCAGACAGCTTGCTGACCCTGCCAGCCATTGTCAGCATCGCGGCTGGCGGCAGCCTCCTACTTATCATCGTCATCATCGTCCTCATCGCCTACAAGCGCAAGTCTCGAGAAAATGACCTCACGCTCAAGCGGCTCCAAATGCAGATGGACAACCTGGAGTCCCGTGTGGCCCTGGAGTGTAAGGAAGGTGAGTTGGAGGCACACCCTCACTCCTTGAACCGCTATGCTTCACCAGCCTTCTCACCCTCTTCCTTATAAGCAGCTGCCATCTTTATTCCCATCCTCCCACTCCCAAGCCTTTATTTTCCACTTTGACCTGTTTGCCCAGAATTCTTTTGCCCATAAAGCCAAGTAGTGCCCGCCATGAGGACCTAGGTGTCCTCGAATTGTTCTGTTAGCCCATCTGCACTGATTTAATCCACAATCTGGCTGACGGTTTTTCCCTCCCAGGACCACTATGTCCCCACAGTCAGAGCCTGCCAGACTCCTTGTCTCAGACTAGATCTCGCAAATGGCAATGTCAGGCTCCTGATTTTTGCAGAGGCATCCTCGAAGCATATGGGAGCAGTGGCAGAGAGAGCACCCCACCTCCTTCCCCACCCGCCACCTCCCCGAGAGCTTGTTTTCTATGAGTACTGAAGGCTGAGCACTCTGAAGGCCGAGCTTGCTGGCAGCCTTGGCTGTGAACGTGCATAGGAGTGGAGATTGTGTTTTCTCCCGTCTCCCACGCAGCTACGGCCATGAGGTGACGAGTGTACCTGGCATTCTCTTGGGCTGGGGACCTGGCAGGCTCTCTGGGTAAACATCTCAATTAGGAATCAAAACATTTCTCCTTTTGCTGCAAACAGCATTATGGGAAACAAGCTCTCTGCTGGGTGAAAGTGAAGAGCTGTGCTGGGAAAGGTGGAGCAGAAGCTCCTTCTGGCTCCAGGCCTGTAGAGCTTGGGCAACCATAGACAGGCCTACTCCCAGGGTGAGACCTCAGGAAGCCCTTTACTGCCCAGACTCCTCTGTTGGCTAAGCATCTGATAATCAGGACCCCCAAGGTTTTTTCATCTTGGTTTATCCTCTTGTTTGGGAAATGACAGCATTTCACCCATTCTGGTCTTGGCTGGAGTCCCCAGCCACTTCTTCTCCTGCTTCTAACCCCTCCAAGATCTTTACCAAATGGCCAAGTTATGATGTTCTCTTTTCTTCTTTGTAGCCACATTTGTACTACTTAGAAAGAAAACTAAAATTAAAGACATAGGTAGAAATAATGTAAAAATCACCTCTCCTAACACCTAAGAAAAGCAGTATGTTAGTCAGCTTTCCAGCACTGTAACAAATATCTGAGATAATCAATTTGTGAAGAATAAAGGTTTAAGTTGGTTCACAGTTTTGAAAGTTTCAGCCCATGATCAGTTGGTCCTGTTGCTTTTAGGCTGTGGTCAGGCAGCACTCACAGTTGGAACATGTGGCAGGACACAGTGCTCACCTCATGACTGGGAAGTAAAAGAGCAGAAGAGAAAGAGGCTGGACTTCACAATCCCTTTCAAGGGCATGCCCCCAGTCACCTGAAGGCCTCTCAGTAGGCCCCACCTCTTAAAGGTTCCTCTACCTCCCAATAGTGCCAAGTTGGAGACCAATACTTTAACACACAGACCTTTGGGGGATACTTAAAATCCAAACCATAGCAGGCAGCTTAGGAATCCCCCCCGCCGCCCCAGATAGTCCCTCTAACCTCACTGTCTCTGCACTCCAGATCCCCTTCCTTCTTCACAAACTTCTCCCTTTTTCCTCTCTCCATCTGGGGCTCCCCCTAAGCATCCCTCTCTCCACTCAATCTCACAGCTTTTGCTGAGCTGCAGACAGACATCAATGAGCTAACCAGTGACCTGGACCGCTCAGGTATCCCTTACCTGGACTATCGCACCTATGCTATGAGAGTCTTGTTCCCAGGCATTGAGGATCATCCTGTCCTGCGGGAGCTAGAGGTAATGCTTGTCTCCCTGGCCCATCCACACAGCAAGGATGCAGTGGGGAGCAGGGGAGGTTCCCAGGAAATCACTGATTAGCAGTGAGAAGGGGCCTATAGTTCATAACCACATCACAGCAATAAGCTATCAGGAAGGTGATGGCCATTTAGCGACAATTCCTGGGTGAGTCTCATTGTTTGTTATTTTTACGTTAATGGCCAATATTAATTAACTAAGATCCTGCCTCATTCTAGAATGGATTTAAGGTGGCTTAAAGACAGACAGGATTCTGTGAGATTTGTTTGTTCTTTTGTTGGTTTGTTTTACTAAAGATAAGAAGTCAGGACAGAGAAGATTAAGGAGAGACTAGTAGACTGAAGACTTCTGATGGGACATCTCTGTTGTGTCCTTGGGGAAATCAGATGGCCCCCACCGTGGAGGGCTATTGATGGAACCCAATGCCCCAGTCCAGTAGAAAGTCAGGGAAGACTATAGCCACCAAAGAGCAACCATTCCTTCATCAACAGGAAGTGGGTATGGTTATAGCCCCAGGAAGAGGGTCCCATACCTATGCCATCACCAGCAGGTCTTCTGAGAACCTAGGGTAGGAAGCCAGGAAGCTGTCCTCTGAAGTGTTGTCCTGCGCACCCTGCAGGTACAGGGAAATGGACAGCAGCACGTAGAGAAAGCTCTGAAGCTCTTTGCACAGCTCATCAACAACAAGGTGTTCCTGCTGACCTTCATCCGCACCCTGGAGCTGCAACGCAGTTTCTCCATGAGGGACAGAGGCAATGTGGCTTCACTCATCATGACAGGCCTGCAGGGCCGCCTGGAGTATGCCACTGACGTCCTCAAGCAGCTGCTGTCTGACCTCATCGATAAGAACCTGGAGAACAAGAATCACCCCAAGCTGCTGCTCCGGAGGTCTGACCTACCTCAAGGGGTGGAAAAGGGGCAGAGTACCTCATTAGACAGGCCCCTAAGCAGCATGAGAAGATTCCCATTGCCCCCAAAACGGCATCCATGCAGAGTAGCCTGTGTCCTCACAGCTACCCAGGGTGTCCACCCAGTGTGGAAAATGGGCTTCCTATGGTCCTGGGAGACTGCAGTGTCTAAAGCCACCCAATATTGTCAAAGAGCACAGGCCTGGGCTTGGAGCTCAGCTTGAACCTCAGCCCTGCCATGTGCTAGCTCTGTGATCTTGGGCCAGGGATGTGACCTGTCTGATGTTCAGTTTCCTCATAGATGTAATAAGGATGACACCAATCTCACAGTCTCTCTCCCTCTGCCTCTGAGCTTTGTGGTCCAGCCTGGTAGCCACTAACCTGTGGAATTATTAACTAAAATGAAATGAAATATAAACTTCAGTTCCCCCATCATCATGGCCACATTCCAAGTACTCAGTCACCTGACACCTGTGATACCGCAGACAGAGACCGTTTCTATCATTGAATAGTGCTGGGGTAGAGGTTTGGTACAATTATGCACCAGATTCCTGGATCAGACTTGCCAGCATCTACCTCCCACCCCAGTTGCCATTTTCCCAGCAGTGGGGAGGTCAGGAGACTCTGCATCCCTTGCACCCACACTCACTTGAGGCCATGGGGAGCTGAGCACAGCTCTGGAGCTTCTCTGGACAGCAGGAGCTGGGATATGCTACCTCTATTCACTGTCCCTCCTCCTTAGCTTCTGCTAGTGAGGTCTCAGGCTTGCAGCCCCTCGTGGGGTGAGGAGGAAGGAAGAATGGCTTTGTTTTATGAGCACTGAGCCCCGATCCTGCCAATCTGAGCATTAGAAACTCTCATTAAGAACTGTTGTATTTAAATTAGAGCTAATCTCAGACACAATGCAGAGAGAGGGTGCTGGGAGGGCCCACGGAGAAAGCTACAATTTCTTCTGCCATTGTCACTCTCTCCCAGGCCCAGACTGCTGAGCAGCCCTGGCAAATGCCTGGGATTTACTGCAACCGGAGGGTATAATTTGCACCACGTGCAGGGAGTAAAAATACCCCTCTGGCATCCCCCATCACAGAGGGTCTGTCACAGCCGCTTTGTTTCTTCCCAAGTCCCCACATCTGAAGCCTAGGGCTGGGGGAGGGGAAGAGGGATGGCTGCTTGCTGAAACAGACCTCCCATTGGCTAAACTCTTAAGCACTGCTCTCTACCTGCAGGGCTGGGATCCAGAGCTCACAAGACAGCAGTAAGGATAGCTAATATTTACATAGTGTTTACTGGGGGGCAGGCGTTGTTCCTAGCATTTTAAATATATTAACTCATTCAACTCTAACAACTGTGTAGGGTAGATATTACGACTGTCTGCATTTCGAGATGGGGAAACTGAACCCAGAGAAGTTTAACAGCTTGCCAAAAGTCATGCAGGTAGTACACAGCAGAGCCAGGATTTGAACCCAAAGCAGTCTGATTCTGTGCATTTGGAGGGCCAGGTTTCAGGTTAAAGAGTATTCAAGCATGGAGAAAATGCCAAAGGAACAGGAAAATTATTTATCACCCTGAGGCCAGAAGGGAGTAGGGAACAGCCAAAGCAGTTTGTGATACTACAAGCCAACAGAGATGAGAGGTCAGAGTCCTCCATTTTCACAGGAGATTGAGGCCACCTAAGAAGCTGTCCCTGGTCCAAGTCACACTTCTAGTTACTGGTGGAGCAGGGATGGGTTGCAGATGTCCTGGCTCCCAGTCCTGTGTTAACAAGCCCAGGCCCCGCCACTAAGACCCTTCCATAAAACGGACTGCTCTCACCCCTTCTCCTTTCCCCAGGACTGAGTCTGTGGCTGAGAAGATGTTGACTAACTGGTTTGCTTTCCTCCTGCACAAGTTCTTGAAGGTAAGAGGGGCCAGAGTGGTGGGCATCAATCTAGTCTTTGGAGCTATGTGGAGATCCCGGCCCTAGGGAACAGGAACTGCCTGGCCTAGGGGCAAGACTAGAGGGCTCTCTCCCCACTGCCCCAGCTCCAGAAGTGGTTGGGAGGGTACAGCACAAGACCACACTTCCGATGCCCTGCCTGTGTCTGTAGGAGTGTGCCGGGGAGCCACTCTTCATGCTCTACTGTGCCATCAAGCAACAGATGGAGAAGGGCCCCATTGATGCCATCACTGGCGAGGCCCGCTACTCCCTGAGTGAGGACAAGCTCATCCGGCAGCAGATCGAGTACAAGACCCTGGTAAGGGACAGCATAATTAACTCCTGCTCTAATCCAAATTCTGCCTTTGGACCCTAAAGGCCAACTGTGTAGATCAGAGAAGAGGCCAAGGGACCTGTCTGGAGCAAGCCCAAGTATTTAGAGGGCAAGGCTAACCCACCTGGGCTCCCTCTCTTGCCTCTCATTTGGATGGCCCTAAGAGTTCTCTGTGCCTCATTTTACCCTAGCTAACATTGGGGAAGAAAAAGACTACTGACCATTAAATATAGGATAATTGACATTGCAAGAATGTAAGTGTGTTGCTCCTAGTGTAGAAGCTTCAGGAAAGGTGTGCCAGTTGACATAGCTAAACTCCTTGGGTACACACGCCAGGATCATAGTCTTCCCTAAGCCATGCAGGAGCTGGAGAGTAGAGTTTTGGTTCTTGGAGAAAAAAGGGTGACCCAATGACTCAGGCTCTCATGGCAGGAAACAGGAAGGTAAGAGAAACAGGCACAGAAGTACAAGGTACCTCATTCCTCCCTTGAGGAGAGCAAACCTTGGGGGAAGTGATTCTTAAGCCCTGATCACCTCCCTTAAACTTTTCCTTCAACTATGTTCTGCTCACCCACGATCCCTCCACTTGTAGATCCTGAACTGCGTCAACCCTGACAATGAGAACAGTCCAGAGATCCCAGTGAAAGTGTTAAACTGTGATACCATCACGCAAGTCAAGGAGAAGATCCTTGATGCTGTGTACAAGAATGTTCCCTACTCCCAGAGGCCCAGGGCTGTTGACATGGACTTAGGTAGGAAGCCTGACCTTGAAATGGGAGGGGATGGAAGATCCACTGCTTCCCAGAGGGTGATCAGGCCTTGGGAGGAGTAGGAATAGGTGAAACCCTGTCTTGCCCACAGCCCTTGAGGGTGTGACTGGGTCCAGGCCAGGTGAGGACAGTGGGAAATACCTCTCCCTTCTGGCACTGTCTGTTCAGATGTGGATATCTTTGGGGAGGCCCATAGTCTCTCCTACTGCCTGACCCCATGGAGCCCCGGATGTCTCGAAGCTGTAGCATAGGCCCCAGCTCAAGGGAACCGTGATTATCAGATCTATAGAGGAAGCACACTGGGTAACTCTGGCTGGCAGCCCTGCCCTTCTCACAATGCCACCTGCACCACGCTCTCCACTCAGAGTGGCGTCAAGGCCGGATCGCCCGGGTTGTGCTTCAAGATGAGGACATCACCACCAAGATCGAGGGTGACTGGAAGCGACTCAATACATTGATGCATTATCAGGTAAGGGTGGGCTCTCCTTCTGTCTGGCACTGTGCATTAGGGACGTTCAGCAGCCAGAATGTTCTCTTCCTTCTAATCCTTGCTCTCAGACCTCAAAAGCCTGAAAGAGACTTTTTCTCTCTCTTTTCTACCTTTTCTCTTAGCCTTGAGCAGTGAGGCTCAGCTGTGGCTGGTTCTTAGATTCACAGAGGGGCACTTACCAAAATATGGGTCCTTAGAATCCCCTCTCAGAAATGGATCTAACTGGCCAGGGGTGTGGCCTTGTGTGCATCTCTGCATCTGTAGGAAGAAATGCCTATTGCCAAGTCCTCCACCAGGTCAACTACCTGACAGTGCCTGGCCCTTTCTCTCTCTGGTGTCATACTAATTCAGCTGATGCCTCGAACTTGCAGTGTAGGAGGGCATTGAAGAGACCTGTCTTCAAGTCATGTCCTGCCACTTACTAGCCCACGTCCTTGAACAAATTACCCAAGCTGTCTTTCTTCTGCAAAAGGGAGCTCTTAGTGATCTCTGCTCACTACAGGTATGTGGACTAGACTAAACGTAGGCATACTGGCAGACACAATGAGTGAGCAGCCAGAAAAATTTCAGCAAAAGAACACAACTCCAGGAATACTCCTTTCCCTCCCATGGGAACCACTCGTGGCTGGGAGGACTCTGTAAGATTAAGCACAGGTAGACAGATTGGGATTCAGGAAAAATACAAAAATAGAAGCTGGAAATGAGAGACACCAAGGGAAATTAAACCAACCAGAGGAAGAGCCTCAGGCTGCAAGCCTCATGGGATTGTCTGATTAATAATATCCTCCTATGTCCCTGGCTCACAAAGGGAGGCGGGCAGAGGGGCTGGCAGGCTGGGCTCCCAAGCACTGAGCTGCCAATGACCAGTTGCTGGGAGGCTCTGAAGCTAGTCAGGAGCCTTAGGTTCACAAAGAAAGCCAGGGGCACTGGGAACATCCCAAATGCTCCTCCCTGGGCTGCATCCCTCATGAAGGCACCCTGCCTAGATTCCAACCCCACATGGAGTGAAGGTAGTATAGAAGAGAAGAGATAGGGCTTCAGGAGTCAAATTTAAACCCTCATCTCCCCACTTGCTGGTGGTGTGACTTTAATCTCTGTCAACCTTGGGCTCCTCATCTGCAAAATTGAGATAACAACAGTGACTGGGATCAGTATGAAGGTAGTTGGAAGGATTAGAAACAACAGGTAAGGAACCAAGATGTGCATTTATGCACAAAGTAGCTATAATCACTCCCCGTTAATTCTACACACGTACACACACACACACACACACACACACATACACACTCCACCACCACCACGTCACATGGTTAATGCATCCAGTAGAACAATTGTAATGAGCCAATTAGGGCTGAATAAGAAAGTGCAAAGAAGATAGCACAGTGCCCCAAGTCCTACATTTCTAAGGCGAGGAGTGGGGCCTTTTTGCTTCTAATTCTGATGCCCTATTGCTTGTTCCTGAGCTGCCTGGTCTGTAGCTCTCAGTAAGAAGAATGGAATATCCTGTTCTTATGGTGCTCACCACACAAAGCTCTTCCAATTCCCTAATGTCATTTATCATTCATGTATTCATTCATTTCTCAAATATTTACTGAGTGCAAGCCACTTCCTGCACACTAACCCTGAGTGACAGGGACAACAGGGAGTCTTCTTCCTTTCGAGAGATAGTGATGGTAGTGGTACTGACAATAGCAATACAAATACCAACACTTTTTGAGTGCTCACTGGGCACCAGACCTTCCATCAACCTTTGTGTGTCTTAATTCCTTTCATAATCCTCACAACAATGATTATAGGTGTGATTATTGTCCCCACAGACAACTGAGACAACTGAGGCCCAGGAAGGTTAAATCACCTAAGCTGGGAAGTGGTAGAGTCAAGATTAGACCCAGCCAGGCATCTCGAGCATGGACTCGCAGCACCTTTTATTTGAGAGAGAGAAAAACAAGAAAGGTTTACTGACTAGACCTGGAATTGAGTTGAACTGTGATCATGTGAGTCACCTTGTGAAACTTCCTTTAGGTGACAACAAACCATAAATAACATATTCTCACTGGGAGTGCAAACTCTTGCCTTTGCGAAGTTTTCAGAGTATCGGTCCTAGGCTGTAGGTGGCAGAATTCTTGAAAGACAGAAAGTGGACGTCTTCCCTCCCATTCTCTGCTCAGTTCTAAACCCGGTGCTGATGGTGCAAACTGCTAGCAGGTTCAGGGAGTGCTCCCAGCCGAAAGTGATGGAGCACTGGCATCTTCCAGACACAGAACCAGTACCGTGAAAGGCTGGAGACCCTGGAACTTCCTAAACTCAGAGTATTGCCCTCTTGTTACCCTCTTTGGGGTCAAAGATCATCTGAGCCCCCACAGAAGAAAATCTGCATAATCTTAATTAACAAAGAGATGTTAAAAAAACTTCCTGGGGCTCCTACAGATTTATAGGGAGGGTAAAATTAAACACCACCACTAAAAGCAGCTATCAGGGAATCTCGTTAGCACTAATGTTCATTTATAGTTTGACTTCCCAACATTTAATTCTTTTTTGGTGGGAGAAAGGGACTGACAATTTAAGACCCAGAAAGATGGTTTTATGGCTCGTACAGCTATAAATCAAACTTATAAAGTTCATAAAAATTGTTAAAATAAAAAATGGTTTAATAGGAATGTTTTATGGTCCATAACATCATTATAGCTGTTTTATTCCCTCTGCGTTAGGGGTTTAATTGGATCGCCACAATTCTGGGGATTCTCCATTTTTATTGGATGGAGGGTAATCTTAAATCAAAATGGCCCCAAATGTCTTCAATATGGCTCCTCATTTATCAGACCTCTCCCTACAGGCTGGGTGCTGAGCCTGGCATACTCACAGAAGGCGGAGCAACACACCATCTTTCTCCTTGACTCCCGAAGGGCAACTGCCCTTTTAGTGAAACTATCCAAGGTGGTCTAGGCAGAAGAGAACCCCTGCCAGAAAGAAATCAGAGCCAAAAGGGAAAATAGGCTTCAGGCCAGTCAGTGTGACTTGAAATAAAAATTCCAAATTAGGATATATAATAAGGAGAACATGTGCTCTGGAGCCTGACAGATCTAGTGACAAACACTGGCTTTCTCATGTACTAATTACGTGACCTTGAAGATGTTGCTTAGCCTTCCTATGTTTCCATTTCTTCATCTATAAAATAGGACTAATTGTCCACAACTCACTCTTCTGTGACTAATGGGAGGCCATTTCTAGCCAGTTCTGTCCAGGAGAAATATAGTGCAAGCCATGTGAGTAGTTTTAAAGTTTTTACTAGCCACGTTAAAAAAGCAAAGATGAACAGAAACTAATGTTAACAACATATTTTATTTAACTCAACTAGTCTAAAATAATTATTGTTTCAATTAAAATCAATATAAAACTATTAATGAGATAGTTTATATTTTTATATTCATACTAACTCATTGAAATCCAATGTATAGTATACATTTTTTAACACAACTCAATTAAAACACTTAGTGTGTGTCTCAATTGGATCTAACTACACTTCAGGTACTCAGTTGCCACAAGTGACAAGAAGCTGCCGTATCATACGGAGTCACTCTGGTCCAATAAAAGCTCAAGACAGCAGCAATGGTTATCAGTAATATTCCCGGACTTCACTCCTGTCCCATAACTTTCAAGACTATTCCTAAGATACTTGTATTCACCCACACTGTACCTTTTATGTCTTTCTCAGGTATCAGACAGGTCAGTAGTGGCTCTGGTCCCCAAACAGACCTCTTCCTACAATATCCCTGCCTCTGCCAGCATCTCCCGGACGTCCATCAGCAGATATGGTGAGCACCAGGAAAGCAGTCTGGGAATCTCAAGGCCGACTTCTGTGATGCCCCCAGGACCACCAATGACCCCTTCCCATAGTGGAAGCCCCTGCTCCTGCAAGGCCTCTGTCAAAGCACTTGCTCATTTGCTTCCCTTCTCCCTGGTCCACTCATTTATGGGTTGACCCATCTTCTCTGAGTAGTGAAAGCCCTTCCTTTGATCTCCCAGGCCTGGTGAAGGAGTCAGGGTGGCCCAGAATAGAGAGGCACCCTGATGGAGGGACTCATATATATCTCAGTTAGCCTAAGCCAGTGCCTATTCATCCCATTGTCCTGGCAGAACTATTAATGGTGCTCCCTTTTACTGTTAAAAGTGTCCCAGTTTGAGCAATAAATTGGTCATCCCTTAATTTTCCACCTCCAGTGTCCTGTAGGGAATAAGGTTACCACACTTCATTCCTGTCTGGTTTTATGTGTTCACTGAGGCATTTGGACTGCTTATCTGAAAGTCACCACAGGTCTAAACCCAGCAGCTCCAAAAAAAGGCTCAGGAAATACTATAGTATCAATATAAAAGAATGAAGGGCCCACTAACTAGGTCCAAGAAAGATGGGCCCATTAACTTCCAAGAAAATCCATACAACTTCAGCCCCTTTCTCTCCAGATTGTTATTAAATCACCTATGAAGATAACCTGTTGACATTTTACCTGTTGATTATTGCTGGAAGCATTAGGGGTGGGGAGCTCCCAAATTCCCAAAAGGCTCTCTAACTTACAGATTTTCTAAATACTCATTCCAAAATCGACTTTAGGCTTCTCTTATCTGTTGCCAACCAAGGATCCCCCAAATCATCAACTATTTGCAGGTCCCAAGGGTCCTCTTCTAGTTGAAACAAGTTTATTCTAAGCAGGTGCAGCTTAGGTGGGCAGGATTCTGGAAAGATGTGCAAGCAGGGTGATGACCTGTTACTCATAGCCCTCCACCACTCCCTTCTTCTTAGACTCTTCCTTCAGGTACACAGGCAGTCCTGACAGCCTACGGTCCAGGGCCCCCATGATCACCCCAGACCTGGAGAGTGGAGTCAAGGTGTGGCATCTGGTGAAGAACCATGATCACGGTGACCAGAAGGAGGGTGACCGAGGTAGCAAGATGGTGTCAGAGATCTACCTGACCCGGCTACTGGCCACCAAGGTAACTCTGGCTCTGCCCAGACCCAGAAGGACTCCTCAAAGGGGTATTCCTGCCCCTCCACCAATAGGAAGGAAAACATGGAATCTGTCCTTTGGGAGGACCCATTCAAATGATCTATAGTCCCCCTAGCAGTGTTTCAGGGAGTCAAACCACTGCTGTTCCCTACCCTTTGGGAAAGCAGCAATGGCACTATTGCTTTCTGCCCACTCCTCTGCTGGACTCCACCATCATTGCCTTTTCTATCCACTTTCTGGATACAATGAGAGAGAAAGCAGGAAGGCCCAGTCCTGCCAGTCATCTAAGGAAGGGCTCCCTTTCCCCATCACATTCCAACTCCCCTCCATGCTAAGGAAAGTTGTTGGAGACAGTGTTTGCTAACCTTCCTTCCTAGCAGAGAACAAAATAAGCTTGTAAGGATGGCAGTTGTATGGTCCATATTTCTTAGGTCAGGCTAGATTCAAATATTTCCCCCACACTGATCCCACCATAATGCTGCTGAAATCCTGACACAGTGCATCCAACTTAAAGCTCTCAGCCTTGCTGTCAGAATAGCCCAGAACTACTCTAGCAGACCTGTGCCTCCAGATTGCTTTGCCTAATACACCTAGCATAACAATAAGAGACCAAGAAAGAGACCCCAGAAAAGTTCAGAGTTTCTACTGACCCTCAAAGGCTGACCCTGAGAGATGTACCTTTTGGCTATAAACTGTGGGATCCAGACCTGATCTTGTCCCTGCCTCCAGAGACCCTACCAGACCTTTGGGTCAGGACCATGCATGGATGGTCTTGAATTTGCCCAGAGCCCATGCTCCAGATGCTCGTCCCAGATCACTAAGGAGGTTGACACTTCCTCCCACAGTCCTGCCAAGTTCTTGCTAGGAAGCACCCCATCCTTCAGCTTGTTCCCTAGACACCTTCTGCAGACCGGCCTGCCAGCCTGTGCCTTCTCACCCTGAAAGTCTATTTACCCTGGGAAGGCTGAGCTCAGAGCACTTCATGTCTTCCCACCAAAGGCGCTGAGTCCTCACCTGGCAGACGTAGAAGCAGCATCAGTATGACATGTCACTGAAAATTGGAGGAGAAATTCTTTCCAGGAATCTCCAGCCTATTCAGTTCCGCCACCTCTTACTACCCCAACCAATACCCTTTCCTACCCCTGCCTCCCACACTGTCTGCTCAGCCTCGCATTGCAGACAAATGTCTAAGGCAGAATGGGTCCAAGCCACCATCTGATATGCTATCTGCTCCCTGCTCCATCCTCCCCAAAACCCTCCATCTCACCCTGTCCCCCCATGGCTCTCCCAGGGCACCTTGCAGAAGTTCGTGGACGACTTGTTTGAGACCTTGTTCAGCACTGTGCACCGGGGCAGTGCTCTCCCCTTGGCCATCAAATACATGTTTGATTTCCTGGATGAGCAGGCAGACAGACACAGCATCCACGACACAGATGTGCGGCACACCTGGAAAAGCAACTGGTAACCTTCAGGGGAGCTCGTGTGTGGGGGGTGGGGTACGGGTGCATCCTGGAGAGGCCAAATACTGGGGGACAGGGTAAGGACCAGCAGGGACCCTGGAGATGGGTAGCAGCTGGTTCTCAGCTGGGGATGGGTGATCGGAAGCTCCTGGAATACAGAGCACACACGTGCTCTTCAGAACCAGAGTGATCCCTAGGCTGCCTGCTCCAAGTGGAGCCTGCCTGGCTTTAGCTCTGCATGCACATTTGAGAGCCTGTTCCCCTGACTCGGAGCCCTCTGGTTCTCAGGAGACAGGGACCCACACAAAGAGCCACCCTTGAAATCCAGCCACAGAGCTTCAGAGCCAGGCATTGTTGATTCTGAGAGGAGCACTTCTTGAGAATGGACCCCTGGTGAAGTAGGCAGTGCTGGGGAGGGAGCTCACGCCTGCTGTGATTTCTTAAGGCCAAGTTCTTACCCCCAGCACAGCTTTCAGGAAGCCATAGGCAGAATGTCCTGCAAAATTGACTCTTCCCTAAGACACCTCCACATCCAGATCAGCAGTGGGAGAAACAGCTCCCAGAGACTCTAGCATGAGACTTTTTCCTCCCAGGTTTTGACCCTGGACCACTGACCAAGCTAAGGACAGGCTTTCAGGTCAGACAGGGCCTGGCCAAAAGCCAGACTCAAAAGGCTTCCTTTGGGCAAGAGTACAGAGAGGGGAGGTCCAGGCATTTGGATTGGGCAGGCGGCCCACGCAGCTGTCTGGAGTCAGCGATCTCCTCAGTAAACAGAGCCGACACAGATGGGCCCAGGCTGTTATTTGGGAATCAAAAGTCCTAGCAACCAACAAAACACTTTGGAAAGAGCCAACCCCAACCCCAGAATATCCCTTCCTTCTCTGGGTATTGTGGCCGCTGAGCCCTCTTGAGTCTGTGGCTTTGATCACAGTACAGTGACATGGAAAGACCCAGGTGGCCCATGGTGTGCAGGCCTTCCATCTGCATTTCCAGCGACAGAACCATGCTTTCTCCTTTGCTTTGGAAGATAACCAGCCCAGTGTCAGGAGTGGCAATTTCAGAGAAATCAAGAGAAGTTTTGGGTTGTCCCAATCTCTATGCCTTATGTGTGGGCTGGCCAGACCACATTACAGAAATGAATTCCCTTGGTGCTATGGTGGAGAGACTCCCCTGGGTCCAGACCTCACATAGCAAATGTCAAAGGAAAGATGATCAGAAGTGCCCAAAGCTGCCAGGGGAGGAGCGGGGAGAAAAGATGAACCAACTCTCAGCTGAAAACATCCTCCCAGGTTTCAGGAAAGTGAGCAATCCTGTTGCATGTTGGAGTTCAAGAAGAAGTCATAATAGGAGAGTTTGGGGTACAGAACACTGACCTTTCCCAAGACTTGACACTAGGAAAACACGGGAAAGTCTGGGGTCAGTGAAAGTCAAGAGAAAATGAAGAAAGAGAGAAAATGGGGAGCCGGAGACATCATCTCAGGCTAGAAGGACAAGCCTGGGGCCAGGGCTCACTCTATACAGGCATCACAAGAGTTAAGGCAGGGAGGCAACTGAAAGAGAAGGCAGAGTTGGGAAAGAGGCAAAACAGCAGCTGTTCTGGTTTTGAAGGAGGGTAAATGCACTTATCCGCCTTATGGCCTCAGGAGCGAAAAAGCTCATTGCCCTCTACTTATAAATTCCCGAGTCGTGGAAGGAAGTCTCCTAACTACTGATGGGTTCCTCTTGGGGTGAGAAAAATGCTGAGTGACAGTGAACCATTCCCAGGGTGCCAACAATGGCCCTCTCTCCTCACTCTGCCCCTGACCAGGCACAAGAAAGCCCTGGGGAGAGTCCTGAAAGAACTTCCCCCAGGGGAGCCCGTTCCTCAGCCCAGCCAGGCTAGCCAGCCCTGGGAAGTAGCTCCCACAGCCTGGCTGGGCGGGGAGGGCAGGTGGTGCCCTTTGTGCCCACTCTGAGGCAGCGCCTGGGGCTGCCGGCTTCGTTCTTCTGGACAATGGCCACAAGCACTGTGAGGGACTCCAGGAGCCTGATGGCTTTGTTTGAAGCTCTGAGAAAACTGCCTTGTCCTGTGTACTTAGGCTTCCCTTAGGGCACCGTGGCCTTTAGAAAAGCCTGCCAGGAGGGAGCAGAGGCCAGACACGCCTTCCCCGCCCCCAGTTGTCAGGGAACAGGGTCAGTGCCCTCTTAAGGTACAGGCCCTTCTCCTTTTCTCCCAGGGCTGGTAACAGTTTAAACTGAACTAGCAGCCCTGGCCAAGCCAGTTTTCGATGAATTCATTCCCTTGCCTTTCAGATAGGCAATCTGACATTCAGAGATGAGAACTGGAGTACTGGTGGACAAAGAGGCATGGTCAAAGTGCATTCTCAGGTCCGCTCTCTTTTCCTACAGCCTGCCTCTGCGCTTCTGGGTGAATGTCATCAAGAACCCCCAGTTTGTATTTGATATCCACAAGGGCAGCATCACGGACGCCTGCCTCTCTGTGGTGGCCCAGACCTTCATGGACTCCTGCTCCACATCAGAGCACCGGCTGGGCAAGGACTCCCCTTCCAACAAGCTGCTTTATGCCAAGGATATCCCCAGCTACAAGAGCTGGGTAGAGAGGTCAGTAGCTCCCTCAGGACAAGCTGATGTCCTGTGTCCCTGCTCCACTCCCCTCCCTGTGGGCATCCCTGACTGAAGACTCAATCACAATTTCAAGACCTCACACTCACTCCTTCTTCCTAATCCACATTTCCTGCTATAAGAAAGAAGGATGGTTTGTGCCCTTAGAAGTTGGATAATTATCATCCTAATTCCATCTATTGAGCACATACTAAGCATTCAGCACTGTGATAAGGATTTTGTATGTATCGTTTCCTTAAAATGTGCAATGGCATTGTAGAATAGCTATCATCAGCCCCGTTTTCCTAATGAGGAAACTGAGGCACAGAGAGGCTATATAACTTGCCCAAGGTCAGAAGAGCCTGGACAGAGTCTAGCCAGACATGCCCACCCTCAATTGGCCTGCCTCATTCTGGGCACTGTAGCTCTCAGTGCTCTTCAGGATGGAATACCCTGAAGAAATTCTGGCCTCAGCTTGAGGCAAGAGGCCAGTAGAGACATCATGGGAAGAGAAGTAGGAAGGTAGGAGCACAAGACACACCAGGTGATGACCAGGGATCTACGACCAGGGTTGATGCATGCAAATGTTTGCTGAGTCCCCCATCAAAGACCTTGTCCTGTCTATGGCAGATACTATGCAGACATTGCCAAGCTGCCTGCTATCAGTGACCAGGACATGAACGCCTACCTCGCTGAGCAGTCCCGCCTGCACGCCGTGGAGTTCAACATGCTGAGTGCCCTCAATGAAATCTACTCCTATGTCAGCAAGTACAGCGAGGAGGTGAGACAAGGCCCTAGCAGGGGCAGAAACCAACCCTCAAAGAGTCAGGTCTTTAGACAAGAAATTTGATTCAGTCCTTTAAAAAAAACAGCAGGAGCTGGGAATGTGGCCCAAGAGGTAGAGTCTTTGCCCAGCAAGCACAAGGCCTGAGGTTCAAATCCCAGTAACACCAAAAATAACTAAATAAATAATGACAGCAGAGGATAATTTAGAAAACACATTCATGGAGTCAAAAGCCCATGTACTCAAAATCATTATCGTTCTTTTATAAGGTGATCTAACCTCTCCTGATTCATTGAACACTTTCTTATGCATCATTGTCTGTTACTCATTGTTAACCTAATAAATAACACCTTTAATAATTTGATTTTACAATTCAAAGTGGTATGTGATTAATTCATTCTTTCTTAAACAATGAATCACATGTTTTCTTGTGCTTGGGCAGAGCTTGTCAGTCACATTTCAGTTAGACAGGTGGGCCTTCACATGAAAACAGGTTAAATAGGACAGCTTAGGAAATTGACAAATCATGCATTAGCTTTGAACCAGAAAGTAGTAACAGTAATAGCTAATACTTACATAACACTTCCTGTATTTCAAATATTTTTAAATACCCTAGAGATATGCATATATATATATATATATATATATATACAGTCACACATGTATATATATATATGTTGATGTGTACGTGCACACAAGCCATGTGATGACATCATTCTGGTCAACAACATGCTACATAGATGAGGGTGGTCTCATGAAATTGTAAGGATGCTGAAAAATTCCTATGGAACCTCATAGCCACCCTAATGTTGCAGTGTAATGCATTACTAGCATGTTTTTGGTGATGCTGGTATAAACAAGCCTACTCTGCTGCCTGTCATGTAAAAGCACACAGGCTCACACCAGTAATCCTAGCTATGCAGGAGGCAGAGATCAGGAGAGTCGCAGTTTGAAGCCAGCCTGGGCAAACCCTTGGCGAGACCCTATCTCAAAAAAACCCATCACAAAAAAGGGCTAGTGGAGTGGCTCAAAGTGTTGGCCCTGAGTTCAAGCCCCAGTACCACAAAAAGAAAAAAAAAAGTACACAGTTAGGTACAGCATGTAATACTTGATAATAAGTGACTATCTGACTGGTGTATTTATTTGCCATACTATATTTTTATCATCATTTTAGAGCATAGTATTCCAACTTATAAAAAAAAAGTTTGCCATAAAACAGTATGTCAGCTGCCTCCCACATTTCATGTTTATCTTCTTTTCGGGTTCATTTCATCTCGAGTTTGTGTGAGTAAATTCTAGAATGTGCTCTGCATGGTGACCAAGCCATCTAAGGATCCACTTCTGAGAAAGTGCCCTCATCACCAAGCAAAGCAGGACTATGTATAAATTTACTCAGCTAATCATTTCAGTTATTTAAGGTTACAGTCCTAAGGGCAGAGTGAAAAGTAGACTGAGGGTGAGGGTGGAGGACTCGCAGAGGAGGTGTCTGTTATGCTGAGTCCTTTGTTCTGTCCCTCAGCTCATTGGGGCGCTAGAGCAGGATGAACAGGCCCGGCGGCAGCGGCTGGCATACAAAGTGGAGCAGCTCATCAGCGCCATGTCTATTGAGAGCTGAGAGGAGGACCTCGAGTTCCTGAGAAGAGGGACCTGTCCGAGCTGTCACACTGGAGTCTCAGGAGGAAGGACAAGTGAAGGGGATCAGGTCCCTGAGACCCCATCCTAGGGAGAGGGGAGGGCCCCTCTCCCCACGCCAGCCAAGTTTCCTCATTGCCAGTTCCTGCCAGGAAGGACAGCAGGTGCCATCCATCCACTGCAAGAACAATGGACGCCGGGCAAGAAGAAGGTGGTTCTTCAAGCTGAGAGGCTCGGGCAAGGATGGTCTGCCTCTGTGACTGCTGCTTTGCATGAAAACTCATTTGATGTATATTGGGGAAATAATGAGAACTTTATTTAATTTTTTTTAAGAAAAAGGAAAAAAACAGAAATAAAACAAAAAGCCACCCTGTTAATCCCGTTCAACTTTTGTTTAATTCTGAGTTCTGTCCCCATTCCTCCTGTCCTCCATCTCTCCTTCCTCATATAACTCCTCTTCCAAATGTCAGGAAAAAAACCTACAAAAAGAGAAACTGAAGGGGAAAAAATGGTTTCCTTTCCCTCAAATTGAAAGGCAAAAGAAGGAGGAGGAGAAGAACAAATGAGCACAAGTTGGCAGTTAATTCTTCGCCAACACAGAGGCCAGGAAAACCTGCAAGCATTCCAACAGCCAGAAGAGTGTGGGAATAGTAGACCTTTGCACAAATTCAAAGCCTGAGTGGCTCCACCTGGCTAACAAGAAATAGCTTTATGTGCCACACACCTGTATATTCTCATCTCTTGAGAGGAGGGCTGTATCTATTCAGTACCGATGCTTTGGTTACTGTTTTGTTTATTTCATCCCAAACCTCAACAAACAAGGAACTAGTCTTTGGTACTTTCCTCTTGGTTTCCCTAGAGTTAGTAGTAAAAGCTGGGAGAGGTGGGCCTCTCCCAGACCAGACACCCGCCTCCCTGAGGACACTGAACAGCCCTGCTCCTGCTCCTTATCAGTACCTGTCAAAAACCCAGCACCTTGGATGAACAGGATAGGGGTGTGGAGACCAGGCTTCCAGAGGTTCCATTTGGGAGCTGAATTGGGGACATGGATGTTTGGCTGTGAATCCCACTCCAATCATCCAGTGGTTTCTGGCAATTAAAAAGAAAAAAAAAATCAAACACTGTTTACAGCAAGCAATATTTAAAGAGGTTATGTTTAAGAAGCTGCAGTATTTATTATTACACTTTCTTTCTTTCTTTCTTTCTCTCGTGCCTGGAGAGGGGAGACAACCCTTCACTCATATCCAGAAGCTCCTGACCACCTAGGCATACCACACTTGCCTCAGAAGATGACATGTCACTGTCATCTTCTGCCTCTCGTGGACCTGTGAGTATGAAGGACAAGTAGATGGTTTCTCACTGGTCTCCTTTCCTTCCCTTTCTTTTCTGCTGACACTGAAAGCCATGGATGGCCAGCTCTCCTGAGTGTGAATTCCAAACAGAAACCAAAGCTCCATGCTTGGGTCCAGAAGCCCCAAAGGAGCCAGTGGGAGTCACCCAGAGGAGGACAGCTTTGCTGGCAAAAGAGCATTAGTGATTTGGTGTCCATCAGGGAGTCCAGGACTCCCACTTTGGCATGGATCCAAGTAACCAGCTCCAACTTGTCTGCAAGCACCATTAGAGTTGTGGTAGGAGGACAAGAGGAAGGCAAAGGGGTAGAACAAGGGAGGCAGGAGAGAAAGAATCTCCCCCTTCTCAACTTCTGCTTTTCAAAGGTCAGGAATCCCAGAATGCAATGCTGGGAAACTGGACCAGCTTCCCCAAGAGAGACAGGACCAGGGTCATTTCCTTTGCAATGAACTAAGGAGCCCCAGCTTCTCTATGCCCTCCAGGCAATTCCAGTTTCCAAAGGCTCTGCTGACCACATGTGATTCCCAAGAAGGGATAAGAGAAGGGAGCTTGGAAGGCTGGCTTCCATCCTTGGCGTGTGCTTTGGATCGCTGTCTCACCACACAACAGATGTTGCCTGGTCTCTTCAGCTTCAGTTTCTTGCCTGAATGCAGCTGAGAAATGGGAAGAGAAAAAGCATTCAGCAAAATACTCAGGAAACTTGCTGTTTTCGTTAGAATTCACAAGCAGCCATGCCAAGGCCACTTTCTTCTGATAATCTACTTCTGTTAGTTTCTCAGAGGAGGGGCCCTATTAATAGCCTGAAAGAAATACTAATGACTGGCCTTCCACACTGAGCCAAAGTGTTTGCTCTTCACAGCACCCAAAGCTTATCAGCTCTGAGCCCATAATTTATGGAAATGAAAGAAGAGATAAGGCCTAGAAGAATGTAAGCAGGAAACTTTGTACTACCCATGAAAAATTCCAGTCCCCCTCCGCCCCGACCCCATTTCATGTCTGAGCTCTGTTTGAATGGAGGTTTCCTGAGATCCCTGCTACTCAGGCTGGCATCTAGGACTTTGTTTCACCAAGAAATAAAAGAATGTCAGACGTATCTTTCAACCGCATCTCGCTCAACCCTCCTCATTTTGTGCATCTACTTGGAGTCTCCCAGCAGTCACTTTTGGTGACCATTCACTGCCCATGGGGCGCTTCCTTGAAGATGTTTGGAGAGTGTGGAGAATGTTGGAGGGGGAGGGGATGGATAATTGGAGAGTGGAGAGGAAAGAGCTGTGAGTGGTCTGGCCACATTTCTCAGGATTCCACGAGAGAGTTGGGGGACTTGAGCTGGCAAAAAAAGTGACAGGGGGCAGCCTAAATTAAGAAGGAAAATTCAGTTGGATGCAGGCCAGGCCATGAAGATGAATGATTACAGAACCTTGCCCCCATTCTAGCTTACTTTCTATCCTTCCTCCACCAATCTTTGCTTTGGGACCATCCAAGAACCAATGGAGACCACACCCTGTGGAATGGGGAGGAGAGGACATTGGGTGGCCTCTCTTCTTGCTATTATCCAATCTGAGATATTTTGGTCTGGTGTAAAGAAGTATTAAAGTTACAGCCCCTACCCATAAGAAGCCATCTACCTTAGGGGAAAGCAGGAAGTCTCTCTCCAAAGACTTTGTTACTCAGCTTTGCTTTGTTTTGTTGATCTGCACCAGAAACAGTTTTCTGGAAAGGGAACAGGACTTGAGAGGGCTTGGCAAGACAGAGGATACCAATGGACAAGATGGAGAATGAATCCTTCCAGCTGGACCTTGTGGCCGACTCCCACCCTCTATGTGGGTCAGGTTCTTCTGTGTTGGGCATCCTACCTCTTTCCACAGCATGTCTCTCAAAATCACTTCTGATTCACCTCTTATTACAGAGTTCAGTCATTAAAAGCATGGATGAGCTGTGAACCTTGCTGGAGGGAGGGAACTAACTGTTCCTACATCCATTCATTTGGAAAATCATCTTGAGGAGCAACTCTTTCCAACTGTTCTGGGTGCTGGAATACAGATTAACAAGACCAAGAAGGTCCTTCTTCCAGCAATTGCGTATTCTTTAGGCTGCTGGCTCCTAAGACATGCACAGCAGGCACAGTTTTTCTCCCTCATTGTCAGAGAACACTAGTTATATAGAAAATGGGGTGCGATGAAGGAAGAAAGCTGACCCACCCAGCTGCCTTACCTTACCCTGGGGACAGTTCCCCCAGCAGTGTGAGCTGCTCTCATTTCTACTGTTGCCGTTTCTTCTGGCAGAACCTACCTTGCTGCTTGAGCTCCTGACCTTCCCTCAATTCCACCAAATGAGGACAAGAAATAGCAGTCAAGGCTTCTGGCCCTGCTGAGCATGAAGGGGAAGCAATGATGGGTGTGCAAAGACTAGAAATGGTCAGACCAGAACAAATAGAAAATGTTCAAAAGCCCCTGGCTGGTCAATGTCCAGGTTCATCCCAGTTACCACACCTGCCCCCATCAACCTCTTGCCACAAAATACTGAGCTGACAATTGCTGTGCAGGATGCCCTGGAGAGCACGCTGGGTCGTGGCTGAGACCCAGACAGGACACAGACAGGGAAGAATTGAAATGCAGAGGGCCATAAGGGTGAGAAAAATGCAAAGCGGCCTCATTGGCATGGCACAGGGGCAGAGCTCACGGGGGTGGGGAACTGGGGAGATGAAGTATAGGAGCTTCCCATGCCTTGTCTCAGGAATGAGCATGGAGAAAACAGCAGCATCCTTTCTGTAATTTCCCTGTCTCCACCCTTTCTCCTGGTTTCCCCAGAGTGAAGTTTTACATCTGGGACTCAGTGACACCCGTGACTGATGGGCAAAGTTTCACTCTTGCTACTTTCTACCTAGTCTAGAAAATGTTCTTAGAGACAATCAAGAACCGTGCTTATCAGACAAGACTCAGGCCAATAAGCAAAGTGGAGATTCCTCCACCTGCACTGAACACCACATCTCTCTCTCCTCCCCACCACAAAGCTCTCCTTCCAGACTCGGCTGTAACCTTGCTGGAGCAGTACAGCTTCCTCCCCACCCAGCCTAAGGAAGGTGGAAGCTTCTTCTGAGTTCAGAAGTTCAGTGTTTGCTTTCATTTTATTTGCCTGCAAGTTGGCATCAGAGCATAATGGGACACAAACAGGACAGATGTTCCTGCCTGAGTGGACAGAGGAGGAAGGGATAAGCTCTTTATACTATGAAACTAGGGACCTGAGCCCACTTGCCTGTCTCCCAACTCCTCTTACTCAAACCTCCTCCCCTTGACACACTGGAATCTGTATTATATCTATTTTTAAGAAAATACAATGCTGGTTGTCTGGTTTTTTTTGTTTTTACAGGTGTTGTGAAATAATAAGAAAATTAAGTATTTAAAATGTTCCAATAAAGCGGGGTTTTTGTTATTCTAATATATTATTATGTACCTATTGTAAATATGAAACACTCCTATTTTGCAAGCCAAGGACACAATTTGTACGGTTGTTATATATAAATAAAGTTTACTGAATAAAAAAAACTTAAATCTTCAAATAAACCTGGTTGTTTGGCAGGTTTATTCTTGCATATATGCAGAATAACTTCTCAGGCCTCTTGACATATCAGTGTACTCACAGAAAAATGAGTTAAGTTGTTTTGAGGGAATTGGAGAATTCTCTCTGGAGCCAGCACTTATTAATGTCCAGTCATTATCATCAACACACACACACACACACAGACACACAGACACACACACACAACACAGACACACACACACACACACACAGACACACACACACAACACAGACACACAGACACACACACACACACACACACAAAACACAGACACACAGACACACACACACACAGACACACACACACACACACACACACACACACACACACACACACACACACACACACACTGCTCTAACTGAACCGGTGGGTGAACACTGCCCCCTAGCCCCAGGACCCCAGAATACAGCTTTCCTCCAGTGGCGGCTGCAGCAGTTATAAGTTGAGGCCTCTTCCAGAGTGAAGTGAGGTCTGGGAAGAACGAGGATCCCAGCACATCCCCATAAGTGCAAAACATTTGTCAAGCATGGCCGGACACTGTGTTACGTAATGGAGCATGAGAAAGGCAGTTTTTCAGTGTGGGAAAATCAGAAGGATTCTGAAAAGGAATGTTTCAGCCAGGTGTTGGGAAGGGTTTTGTTGTTCCTTCATAAATTAAGGGAAAGATAACAACTAATGTGCACTTTTAGGTCCAACCCAGAGGAGGGAGAAGAGTGCGGTCCCTGGTCCTGGGGAGAAAATGGTGTCCAGAGGCTTGAGAAATTTCTCAGTTCTGCACAGCTTGGAGGAGAAAGGACCATATGACCCTCTGAATCCTTAGGCTCCCTCTACCTGAGAATGCTGTGCCACCTCCCTTCCTTTTTTTTTTTGTTTTGTTTTTATTTGCTGTACTGGAGTTTGAACACAGGGCCTCATGCTTCTAGGCAGGTGCTCTTACCACTTGAGCCATTCCACCTACCCTTTTTTGTGTTGGGTATTTTGAAATAGGGTCTCACTTTCATTTTGCCCGCACTGGCCTTGAACCACCATTCCCCTGATTTCTGCTTCCTGAGTAGCTAGTATTACAGGCATGAGCCACTGCACCTGACACCCTCCCTTCTTTTGTACTTCCATTTCTTTATTTTTCATCTTGATATTGCACAGTGTGTGGGTAGTGCTTCTGCTCTCTGACTTGTAAGACAAATTATATGAGAGCAACTCAAGAACCTGTCTACCCGACATCCCAAACAAGTGCTAATGGGAACTGCTGATCTCTGTCCTCATGATAACTGGATCAGGAGAATTTTCCAGGTCCTACCCTACTACAAGTGGAATGTTGTGAAGAAGGAGATGCAGCCCCTTCCTTCAGGGCCTAAAGTCTGGGGGAAGGGGTGGGGGGAAGACACAGATCCTGCTTGCAAGTAGACTCCAGTCTGATATGGACAGCCATCACACACATAAGAATGGAGCCTGGATTTTAAAACAGAAGCATGTAAACATGGACGTGTTAATAAATATAGTTATGTACTACCGTCGAATTTTCAGATTCAAATGAATAAATTCTTAAAAAGATTTTTCAGTCTTTACTCAGCATTCCTCCTAGTTTGGCTTTTTGTCCCTGCTTTATTCATCTTTGATCCTTCCTCATTGCTAGGTTTCATGTATCCCTGGCTAACAGTGCAGGCCTTGGATTCAGATTACCTCAGATTGAATTTTATTCTCAAATTGTAAGATCTGGGGAAACTTAACCTAACTTCTTGGTGCATCGATTTTTAAATCTATCAAACAAGAGTAATAATCAAATGTGTTAAATATATAGCAAATAATATTTTAGAAGGAAAACTGGGTATGGTGGTGCACACCTATAATTCTAGTACTCAGAATCCTAAGGCAGGAGATTGCAAGTTTGAGGTCAGCCTAAGCTACAGGGTGAGACCCTGTCTCAAAAAAATTTTTTTCAAAAAAGGATTTTTATAAGAGTTATATAAGATACTGTATGTAATGGACTCAATGACTATTTGCAGTAGGTAAATGAAGAAAGAGAGAATTAACCATACCTCCTTCTATCCTTTTATAGGATGGCCACCAGGACCTAGAGGCAAGAAGAGATGAGGGTCTCCATCTGGCTATAGAGAGAAGTTAAATTAATACACATAGTTTCAGAAGTGAAGGTCAGTGTCTGAGAGTTAAGCCCTTAAGGGGCTAGGCATGGATACTGACCTGTGAAAACAGAAGATGAATCAAGGCTTTACCCAAAGCTGAACCAGCTATGAATCAGCCAGTAAATATCCTACGGCTGAATGGAATTAGCTGAGAGAAGTGAATCAAGCAAAACTTCCGTGTGCTAAAGCCACAAGCAGGACCTGGTTGGCTATAAAGTCAGTTAATGGCCTCCAGAAAGCTTGACCAGAATGAGGGTCCAAGAAATATTAAGTCTGTGTTAGTCAATCTTTTTATTGTTGTGACAAACACCTAAAAGAGACAGTTTAACGGAAGAAGAATCTATTTTGACTCATGATTTCAGAGGTTTCAGTCCATGGTTGGCTGGCTCCATCTTTATCCCAGATGGTGATAAAGAACATCATGGTAGCAGTGTCTGGAGGAGGAAAGGTGCTCACCTCTTGACACGAGGGTGGGGGACAGGGACAAGATATACCCTTCAAAGGCGTGTCCCTGGGGCCAATTCCCTCTAATCAGACCCTACCTTCCACAGTTTCCACCAACTCCCAATAGCCACTTCAACTATGAATCCATCAAGTATTTAATTCATTGATTAGGTCAGATCCCTCATGATCCAATCACTTCCCAAAAGACTCCCACCTCTGAACATTGCTTTGGAAATCAAGCTTTCAACACATGAGTTTTCAGAGGACCTTTCATGTCCAAATTACAATAGGAGCCTAGTAGGAGAAATGCCTCATTACCCAGAACCAGAGGGCAAGTCTACAGGCACAGGACAGGGTAAACAGAGACAGCACAAAAAGTCTGGAGATAGAAGGCAAGACCCCAGGGGCACCTAATCCCAGTGTGAAGCCAGGGAAACAAAACAGAAAAGGGAATAGAGTACTCAGCAGACCAGGGAGGGGGATTTGCCAGTCCACGTTTGGGAGAAATCTGGGCACCTCTATCCCCAATTGGTCTGAAGTGTATCGGTCAAGTTTTCCAGGGAAATAGAACCAATAGGCCAACAGTGTGTGTGTGTGTGTGTGTGTGCATGTGTGTGTAAAGAGAGTGAGATTATGGAGTTGGCTCATGCAGTAATTATATCAACTAGCAAGTCTGACATCTTCAGGGAAAGCTAGCAGGCTGGTCATTCCAACAAGAGTTGATGTTGCAGTGTTAGTCTGGAGGCAGAATTTCTCATTTCTGGTAAATCTCAGTCTTTTCTCTAAGGCCTTCAACTGCTGGATGACGTCCATCCACATTAGGGAAGGTAATCTGCTTTACTCAAAGTCTACTGATTTCAATGTTAATCACATCTTTAAAAATACCTTTCCAACTCCATTAGACCGGTATTTGACCAAAACAAGTAGACACCAGAGCCTAGCCAAGTTGACACATAAAATCAGCCATCCTAGGGAGAAAAAGTGTCCTCAAGCTGCTCATCAAACACTGAAACCAAGCTCAGTGCTTGGGATCTGTAAACTCACTCACCTTGGTGCTTTTCTGTCTGGTGTCTTTCATCCTTATTTTCCTAGTAGAAAATGCCTTGGAAAGATCCCAACTTTTGCTGGGCAGCCAAAGAAGAAAATAGACAGCCATCATTGCATGAAGGGCTCTCAAGGTCAGGAATGATGGAGGGTCAGGAGGGCTCTGGCTCCTGGTCAGGGAAGTGGACAACTCTTGGATTTACCAAGAGTAAATAATAGGGAATAATAGGGAGTGGGAAAAACAAGAAGCCATTCTCCATCAGTTTTTCTCTTGAACTCATCCATGTCTGTTTTATCCGACTCCATTTCTTTCTTTTTTTAATTATATATTAATTATAACATTGTGATGCTTCTATATATTCATATAATGTACTTTGATCAAATTCTCACCCTCTATTATTCTTTCTTGTCCCCCTTTTTTTTTATTATTGTTCTACTGGGGGTACATTGTAACATTTACAGAAGTTCTTACAATATATCATAGTTGAATTCATCCTTCCATCATTCTTTTTTATTTCCCCCTCTCCCCATTCCTGAAATAGTTTCAACATGTCTCATTTTTCCATTTACACACAAGTACATATTATTTCTACTGCATTCACCGTCCTATACCCTTTCTTCCCCCTCCTGCTGGTACCAACCCCACAGAAAGGACCAGCTTTGCCTTCCTGTTCCCTGTTTTTGAAAAAAGAAAGATATTTTTGTTTATTTAAAATAGCTGTACACAAAACCCCTTGTTCCTTCCTATTATTGCTTATACTCTCTCTACAACAAAATTAGAGATAAGGGCAAAATAGTTACTGCTGGGTATTGAGGGGGGGAGCGGGAGGGGGTGGAGTGGGTGGTAAGGGAGGGGGTGGGGGCAGGGGGGAGAAATAAACCAAGCCTTGTATGCACATATGAATAATAAAAGAAAAATGAAAAAAAAAAAAAAAGATCTTCAGAAATAAAATATGTGTCAACTAAAATAGCTGTACAGGGTGTTTCATTGTGACACTTCCATGTATATATTTATTATAACCCAAATTGGTTCATCCCTTCTATTTTTCTCCTTTGTACCTTAGTCCCCTTCTTATGATGACTTCAACAGGTTTAAAAAATCTATATTCATTCTTGAATAGGAAATATACCAACCATATTCACCTTCTTAACTTCCTTCTTTTACCCTCCCCTTCTGGTTAGTGACCTCCCCTTAGCATGACTTGTTTTGTTTTTTTTAATATTGCTTATATTTGTTTTGAGTCCCACATATGAGAGAAAACATATGGCCTTTCCCCACCCTTTTAATTTCAACCAATCTTTCATACATTACCCTAGCCCATTTCTAAGAGCCCCACTCAAGAAGCCCATACCAGAAACTCATTTAACAACAACAACAACAAAAATCAGAAACACATGATTACTGACTTAGTCCCCAAGAATCATGCATTATTCTAATTTTCCAGATCCATCTCATCTCTCCTTAGATCTCCCATCTTTATTTGGCTCCATTTCACCATTTCTGGTTGTCACCTCATGTGCTTTTGTGACCTATTTTAGAAAAGTTCATCTAGAATTCTCCTTTTGCCACAACCATTGCCATCCTCTGGCATGCTGCAGCAATCCAAAGTGTCACCAATCCCACTGGAGAAGACCCTGCAGTGGGAGAGTGTGAAGGGAAGTTCCCTAGCCTTATGGTGCCTCATTTTATCTCCACTTGGGAACCCTTGATGACTTTGAAGGCCACAAAGTCATTTTCAGAGCTGAATCCCAGATGATAGTAGTGAACCCTGAACTTTGAGGGCTCCTGGAACCCATCTCACCCATCTATAATAGAGGCAGGCAGCACTTATTCTTTATTTCCACTCCATTTCCCTAGTAAAAGGGTAAGGATGCAAAGGGAGAATGGAAACATCTAACATCTAACTTCTCTTGGCCATGTCCCCAAAACTGTTGGGGTTCTAGATTCTTCTTCAACCTTAACCAGTATCTATTCATTTGTTTATTTAATCATTTGTTAATTTATTTATTTAATTGAGCATTATCTGTATACTCTGTTCCCTGCTAAGCACCAAGAAAGGTCCAGGACCTGACCCCCAGTCCTGTCTTCCTGGGTTGATGCATTCATCTGGCAGGAATGATTTTGTGAGTCTACCACATACTTTCTGTGTAATCAGCACTGTTGTTATCACTATACAGACATGATCTGAATGGATCCTGTAAAAGCCTGATAAAGCAAACATCATTTACTCCCATTTTAGAGAGGAGGACACTGAGACTTGGGGAGATTTTACAACCAATTCAAAGTTCACAGGGGTTTAGTGATATCATTGGAATTTAACCCCAGATCTTAAAAACCTCTGGCCACTGAGAAAGGCTCACTGCTCTTTGGGGCTCAGGGAAGAAATCTCCTCTGTCCCAGCACCCAGTGATGAAATAAGAAGAGATTGGTGGCCCTGGCTGTTTGGAGCCAGCTTGTCATAAATTGTCATAACAGCACTCAAGCATTCTGAGCCCTCTGGCTTCTCCAGGCTAGGCCAAGACATGAGAGTCCATAGGCCTCTTGGAAAGGTGGGTCATGCTACTGAGCCAATGTCCTCAGGAACCTATCCTAGCTGTATGACCAGTCTCCTACTGAAGCCCTTATCTGCCCCTAAACCAATGGATGGCCTATGACACCTTTCTCTGCTAATCTCAAATTTTTTCTTTGGTAAATGGAAAGGACTTAGCAAAGATCTGTGGTTCACAAGTTTCATAGTCCAAATCCAAGTAGAGACAGGAAGCCAAGGCCCATTCCTCTCTGCCCTCCCTTCCTGGCTCAGTCTCTCTACCACTGTCTCCCTGTGCTGGACCCTGAAGCACCATGGAGCAATTCTAAGAATCTGAGTAACCCAGGTAGCACCCTAGATCCTGCCTGGTTTGGGTTCTGGTTTTGAAAACGCCTCCAAGCTACTGCTGCAGTGTAGACTGTGTAGAGAGAAGTACCAAGAGCCAAACTGGAATCCAAGTTCAAAGCCCAACCACAGATCCAAGAGGCTATGGAGAGAGCCAGGGTCCCATATAGAAACAAAATAAGAACCCTGAAACTAGCAAGGGTAAAACTGGAATAGCAAAGGTGAGAGAATGAGTGCCTGGAGGTAGTCCAGAGTGAAGAGTGACCAATGTGTCTTTACCTTTCTCAAGACAGCAATCTGGGACACGTTAAGGAGCCACTACGGGCAGTCACCTTTCCCCCACATGTGTCCTGAACTTGCCTCTCTAAATCTTCCCTTAGTATCTCTGTATTAGGAAATGACTTAGAGAGAGGTGGGGGTAGAGACTTCCTGAAGTGTCCTGAGGAATGTAACTGACACTTGAGATACTTAGTTTCTACCTGCAGAGGATCAAGAAGGTTTTCACTAAACTAGGAGACTGAGAACCACCACACCCAAGGCTTAGAGGTGGTAATAGGTGTGGTGGGGGGGGCCAGAGGGCTGGAGACTCCCAGGCCCAGGATGCAAGAGTGACAGAATGAAGCAGAAAAGTTCCTGAGGTACCTTCTGCATAGGAAGAAGGAGGGAAGCAGACAAAAAGACAGGTAGACTCAACCTACTGATGTTTGAACGAAGACCAAGATTGCCCAACACATTATGGGGTTGAGATTTATTTAGCTTTCCCTGCCCCAGAGTTTGTTATACTGTAAACCCCATCTGTGGTGAAGAATTGAAAGGATATTAAACATTGAGCGGTTCTTGTGCTGGCTCAAGAACCAGGCTATAGTTCAGAGATGACCTGGAGATCGGACAGCTGATAAGAGGACAGTTAAGTAAGCCAACTCCCTGTGCTAAAATAAAGAGACAGAAAGCAAACAGAGACACACAGGCCTTTCTGAGGTGCCAAGTGTCATGAGTGAATAAATTGGCTACTTCCTATTTGGTTTTTTGCTCCCTTCTACCTCTCTGCCAATCAGGCATTGGAAAAGCTACCTCAACAAGAAGCCATTGTCAGGAGGGTCCAGAATATAACCCTCTTCTAATTGTTAGAGGCTAACACTAGCACCTTCCCCACCACCACAGCCTGCCTACCTATCATTGCTCCATCCTTCTTCCTAGGCTCCCATTACTATTTTCCTCTTCCTTTTATGTGTCTTTAAACTGAACTAAAATCATGTTTTGTAAGAGCCAGGAGGACACTTGACCAGGTGCATAGTATGACGGGACTGGTATAGACATCACTTTGAAGGAATTTTGCTGCTGTAGTCTCTGACCTTATTTTTAGAAAATTCTGAACTTGAACAACTGTAATGTGATTCTCTCATTCCTCTGCAGTCCATCCCCACTTTCCCCAAGCATCCCATCTCTCCTTTCAGGTCCCTGGTCTCCTAAGACACAAAGTGCCACAGACCACTGTTGCCCTGGCTTCTGTGCCTCTGTGATTGAGTCACATTGAGCCTTTTGGTAACTGAGTCAGAAACACAGTAAGGTAAGTTGAGAATAACAAGCAAAACAGGTCACTGATTCTTCCAACACAGAAGAGCAATGCTGTGACTGCTTTGGCCCATTTCAAACAGCAACTTGAAGGGTGGCTCAGCTCACACAGATGGAGAAGATGAGAGACAGTAGGGTCTTATAAGAAAACAGGACAGCCTCAGGGTTCAAGTGGAACCTTCATGTCCCTTCCACCTCCCTTCTATGGAAATGCAGTCAAATAAGTTCTACTGGGGATCCAGAGTAAGAGGCAGAAGTCCAGGAGGCACATGGCTACTCTTTAGATAAAAAAGAAACAAAACTCTGTAAATTCAAAGTTAAGCTGAGCATGAATGCTAATGAAGAGTTCTTCCAGGCCTTTCTCCAAAGGAGGGCCAAACATTCATTGATGACCTAATTCCTCCGAACTGTGAGACTGGAGAAGGTGACATCAGCAAAGGCAATGGCTGACTATGACATTGGGCAAGTCACTTGACCTCCAGGGCTGCCTTCATCTCTGTAGTACCATGATTTCTATGATTATTAGAAGTACACACAAAAAATATGAGAACTGGGAAAAGAAAGTGTTACCAAGCAACTGTCAGGGGTCCTTTTTTTCTGCCTAGTTAGGAATTAGGAGTAGGTAAAGAGAAGCTCTTTCAGTGCTAGTAATCCTGGGTTCTTGAGTGACCAAGGTCTAGAGGTTAAATTGACAGACGTGAAGGCTTACAGTTCCAAGTCCTGAAAGTGAGGGGCCTATTGCTCCAAGCTTTAGGAAACCAGAGACTTGTGGCTGTAGATACAAGTGTGTCCCCCAGCACTTCGCAGCTATTGTAATGCTCAGATTCCAGCAGCAGTGAGAGGCAACAGGCAGCTTCAGGCAGCACCTTCAGCCAGTAGCTGTGCTACTGTGGCTCCCCAGTAACTAGTGTTACAGTTCTCAGGCCTAGAGTGTCAAGACCTTTGGCCCTTGACAGCAGCTAGTGTTAGAGCTTTTGGACCCAAGGTGTCTGAGACCCTTGGTCCTTAAGGTTTGGCAGCTCCCTGGAACTCTTCCAGCAACCAGGGCCACAGTTTCTCTTCTCTGACTCTTCACAGACTTCAACATTCTTCTCCCTTGGATCTCCACAATATTTTGCTTTCTCTCTGTTTCCACCATCCCTCTTCTCCTCTGCCATCTCTGCTTCCTGTTGGTTCTTCCCTGTTCAACTGCCACCTTATTGCTGCTACCACATCCACAATCTCATTTTTGTGTTACCAGATCACCCACTCTACTAATGATAAACATCAAATGTAGGCAAGAAAAGACCACTGAGAGAAGCCTTTTATCAAGCCTAATATAACAACACCAGGGGGCAACACAGGAGCACATCTCCCAGCTGGTTCAAACAGTGAGCCAAAAAAGTCTATTTATATAGTCAGAAAGGGGATTTGTACCAATCACAGCCCCATCCTTCATGCAAAGGATAGTGTTTGCATTAATCACAGGCCTTCTGCTGGGCCACCAGAGGACGTGCTCTCCCTCTGGCCTAAGTGAGAATAACCGCAGGGTAGGCAGGATAGCATTTAGAGTTCTCTGAGGCTTGGTTTGCTAAGAGTGCTGCCTTTTAACCCAGTGTGGGTTCGCTGGAGTAGTCATAACTAAAGCATGTCTTCAGCTGTGGCTGCAGTGGTTCTCTGCAGACAGTGGTGTGTTCTCAGAGAGATTGTAAAGTGTTCAAAACAGCCAGGATGCTCTGCTACCAGGCCACCAGGCGTAAGGGAAGGGCCTGTCAAATAACCCACTCTTCATAGTTTAAGTCATTCACAGAAAGCAGTAAAAGGGTATTCACAATAAAGACTTAATGAAAGCTCAGCACAGAACTAACAATTCTAATACCATTTTACAGTACTTAATAGTATTTAACAATGGTTAACAGTGCTTAACTCCAACCCCAGTGCCCCAGAGAGAGGTGGGTCCCTCTGATCTGTCTCAGAAGTACCTCAAAGAAACACTAAGTAAACAAAAGAAAAGTCAAGGTCAGAACCCAGGTGCCTCAATCTCTGGCCCAGTGCTCAATCTACATCAAAGAAAGAGTGTAAAAATAACCATTTGTTCTATTTAATTTCCCATGCCCTCTAAAAGCAAAATCCTATCCTTAAGCAAATTTGTCTCCCATGACCAGATCCTTCACAAATGTTCATGCCTTGCTCACTCCACACAGCATTCAAAATATGTCTTTTTTATTAAATCATGGATTACCCACATGATGGAAAGCCATTATAAAAATTGAATGAGGGGAACTATGTCAATACATGGGTGTATGAATACAGAGTAACTTTAAGTGGAAAAGAAGAAACTCCTCTCTAGCCTGTTGTACACAATGATTACATGAGCAGAAAAGTAACTGTGTGCACATTGTTTACTGACCAAAACTAGAGGCATATTTAAATTGTACCTTTTTCTGGTGGTATTGGGGATTGAAATCAGGGCCTCACATTTGTGTGCTTGCTAGACAAGTACTTTACCACTTGAGCCAAGCCACCTCCTTTCCTCACCTTTTGGGTTTGTTTTGTGGGGGTTCAGTTTTTCAGATAAGGCCTCATGCTTTTGCCTGTACTAGCCTTGGACCAAGAGCCTCTGCCTTCCAAGTAGCTGGGACTACATGTATGAACCACCAAGCCTGGCTAGATTGTATATTTTTGTAAGAATTATTCAATAAATGAATGTTACTATTTTTAAATTCTGCCATTTTGTCATCTAGGCCAGTGTTTTGTTCAGAAAGTCATCAAGTTCACAGAATGCTTTCTTAAGGAATGTACTTCATCCTCTCCCTTCTGCCACTGAGATAGGCTAGGAGTAGGGAAAGTTCAGGACTTTTAAAAACTCTACAGCCTGACTTAGAATAGCTCAACAACCTCTCCCTCACCCATTCCCAGCTCAGAGAGCTCCTTTTCAATTGAAAATCCTTTGTTAAACTAGAATAGAAATTTCCTCCCTCATGGATTTAGGGTACTTAAGAGTTAGCAAATCACCCTATACCAATATCAACTCAAAATGATCAAGGATCTTAATATCAGACCCCAAACTCTAAAGTTGATACAGGAAAGAGTAGGAAATACTCTGGAGTTAGTAGATATAGGTAAGAACTTTCTCAATGAAACCCCAGCAGCACAGCAACTAAGAGATAGCATAGATAAATGGGACCTCATAAAGCTAAAAAGCTTCTGTTCATCAAAAGAAATGGTCTCTAAACTGAAAAGAACACCCACAGAGTGGGAGAAAATATTTGCCAGCTATACATCAGAAAAAGGACTAATAACCAGAACATATAGGGAACTTAAAAAACTAAATTCTCCCAAAACTAATGAACCAATAAAGAAATGGGCAAGTGAACTAAACAGAACTTTCTCAAAAGAAGAAATTCAAATGGCCAAAAAACACATGAAAAAATGCTCACCATCTCTAGCAATAAAGGAAATGCAAATTAAAACCACGCTAAGATTCCACCTCACCCCTGTTAGAATAGCCATCATTAGCAACACCACCACCAACAGGTGTTGGCAAGGATTCGGGGAAAAAGGAACCCTCTTACACTGTTGGTGGGAATGTAGACTAGTACAACCACTCTGGAAAAAAATTTGGAGGCTACTTAAAAAGCTAGACATTGATCTACCATTTGATCCAGCAATACCACTCTTGGGGATATACCCAAAAGACTGTGACACAGGTTACTCCAGAGGCACCTGCACACCCATGTTTATTGCGGCACTATTCACAATAGCCAAGTTATGGAAACAGCCAAGATGCCCCACCACTGACGAATGGATTAAGAAAATGTGGTATCTATACACAATGGAATTTTATGCAGCCATGAAGAAGAACGAAATGTTATCATTTGCTGGTAAATGGATGGAATTGGAGAACATCATTCTGAGTGAGGTTAGCCTGGCCCAAAACACCAAAAATCGTATGTTCTCCCTCATATGTGGACATTAGATCAAGGGCAAACACAACAAGGGGATTGGACTTTGAGCACATGATAAAAGCGAGAGCACACAAGGAAGGGGTGAGGATAGGTAAGACACCTAAAAAACTAGCTAGCATTTGTTGCCCTTAACGCAGAGAAACTAAAGCAGATACCTTAAAAGCAACTGAGGCCAATAGGAAAAGGGGAGCAGGAACTAGAGAAAAGAATTAGATCAAAAAGAATTAACCTAGAAGGTAACACCCACGCACAGGAAGTCAATGTGAGTCAATGCCCTGTAGAGCTATCCTTATCTCAACCAGCAAAAACCCTTGTTCCTTCCTATTATTGCTTATACTCTCTCTTCAACAAAATTAGAAATAAGGGCAAAATAGTTTCTGCTGGGTATTGAGGGAGTGGGGAGGAGAGGGAGGGGGGAGTGGGTGGTAAGGGAGGGGGTGGGGGCAGGGGGGAGAAATGAACCAAGCCTTGTATGCACATATGAATAATAAAAAAAAAGGTATATCTACTTAAATAAAAAAATTTAAAAAAAGAAGTCTAGGGAGAAGAAGGGACAGGGAAAGACGGGGAAGCAGAGTTTCTACTCCAGCCAAGGATGGTGATCCCAACTAGCAAGGGTAGACAGATGCTTCAGACACCTGGACCTGCCTTCACCAGATTCTACTAGATAAGAGCTGGAGTTAGACTTCTCAAAACTCAAGGACGTCAATGAATTTTCTTAAGGTGATAAATCCCCAGTCAGAAGAGTCTTTGGAGGGAGGGCTGTGGCCATAGCTGTAGCTGAGTCTGAAAGGACAGCTAAAATGACAATTTTAAAACTGGGACCATCAAAACCTTGGAGAGCTGCTTCTGATAATAACTGAAAGTGGTAAGGCCCAGCCCAGAAACAGCTGTCCTGGGGAGATAAAGAATCACAGCACCGTACAAGGAGAATAAAAGGAGTCTCCCCAAACCCCTCAAGGGGCACCCGGTTTCCGGACCCTGCTGCTAGATGCACTTCTCAGCTTAAGGGCAACCTTTCACTTTCACTTTTTTGGCAAATAAACCTTTCTTGCTTTTACCTTGCTGGAGTTTCCATCCTTAATTCATTGATACTGTAGAAAATAAGAAAAGAACCTGCATTGGCTGAGCACAACACACCCATGCATCATTTCTTGGTGGCCTCCAAGACAGGGACAGCCTCCACTCCCCAGTGTTTCCATCACCTTTCCAAGGTTTGTATGAGTCATGCCAAATGGGGGCGGGGGGGCGGGGTATGTGTGTCGGGGGAATGCCTAAGAAGTGACCATGGACTTCTCCTCTCAGGGGATCCCCTCCCCCCTCATGCCCCCCCCACAGCTTAGCTATAGCCAAAATTCCTGTCTGACTGACTGATCCTGCACCTCTCTCTCTTCCTCTCTCTCTCTCTCTCTCTCTGTCTCTGTCTCTCTGTCTTTCTCTCTCTCTCTCACAGGCTTTCATGCTGGGGAATGACAGAAGCTTCTCCTGAGCTCACTTTGGTTATTCTGACAGCAGCTAGCCTGTGCCACCCAAGGGTTTATGATGGGCCACCTGCAGCTATGTGAGTGGGAGTTTACCATTCTCAAAGAGAAGACAGGGTTCAGAGCTACTATCTGATCCTGGGAAACTTTCTCTCCCACGACCATGCTATTCCCTCTACCTTCCCAGGATGAGTGGCCAACCTCTTTGTCTTGACAACAGTGGGTTTCCTTTTTCCATCAGATCTGAGTCAAAACTACCCCACGCTCTCGTAAGGAATGTTGTGGCCCATCTATGTCCCTGGGAAAATCCTTGTCTCCTGTGATGCCTCCTTTGAGCAGAGTTTCTTGACACAAATATTGTCAGACTTCCAATTTGCCACATGTGTTAGGCGTCTAACTGAACATGACTCCATGCATCACCAACAGGGGAAGAGAAATTTTTAGCATGTGCCTTCCCCTCCTTACCAAGGGAAGAATTTATCAGCAATATTTCTTAGGCAGACATTATCTAGGAACAACAAACCAGTCCAGTATCAAAATTGGGGGCTCATCTGTCTGGGGATATTTCAGCCCAGAACCAGGACTCTATGGCTTTCCTGCACCTTTTGTTTCCAGCCCTCCTGGGGCTTAGACAAAGACCTCTAATAAATATCAAAAACCAGGCACCTGCCAGCCAGCCACATGCGTACAGCATGAGCTGCTAGTCTGAAGATGCTGGGTGTGAGGCTTTGCTGGGATGTGCCAGCTCAGCCCCCTTGGCCACAGTGAGGGAACGTTGGCCGGACTTCTTCAGTTTCTTTTCACATCTGACTATTATGGAGGGGATCTGAAAATGGCCAGTGGAAAAGGAAAGTTCCCTTCAGACTGAAAGGGTACTCTGGCCTGGGCGACCCCTTGTTGGAACCTAAAGTTCTGAGGGTGCAACTCCCCCGTCCACACTGAGGCCCCAAAGGTGACTAAGTATCAGGACCCCTCCAGCTATTCCAGTGCCACAGGGACAATCAGATCTCTGCACGTCTTTCACAGTTCCCATGGCCAAGAGTGGAGGCCACCCTCACTTCCAGTGCTCCAGTGCCTCCGGTAGGCTGCACTGGGAAGCAGTAGTGGCTAATAATCTCTCACATGTTGAGCCCCTAGGCTCTCTCTCTCTCTCTCTCTCTCTCTCTCCCTCTCCCTCTCTCTCTCTCTATCCATTCTCTCTCTCTCCCTCCTGCTTGCTCCCTAGCTTTCTTATACTCTCCCTTTGGATCCCTCACAACCCTCCTTCTTGGTCCTCTTGTTTACATGTCATTACAGAGGGAGGAAAATAAAAAAAGGATTTCATAACTGGCAAAATTACCAGGTACTGTTCTTAAATGTAGGGACTACAAGATATTCTCCCACAGGGTGATGGGGTCTGATCTTGGGCCCCTCCATGTAGCTTAGAAATTAATAGCTTAGACTCTAAGATGGTTATATTTCCCAGTGGCCCCTGGAGGAATGCCAAAACTTCTGACTCAGTCTCTGGGTAAATCTAACCCAAAGGAGGATCCCCACCATCTGGGACAAACTCTTCTATCATTAGACATTTTTCAGTATTACCTCTTGGTGCAAGGGGCTCATTTACTGGCCCTAACAAGAATAAAAAAGTCACCCATTTCCTACGGATTAAATACCATACTCTAGGAGAAAAACTATTTCTGCCCAGACCAGAGCTTGACTTTTCAGGCAGATACAGCTGTTTTAGGACCTTCAGGCGCCAGACTAATGACCCCCACCAGGAACAAATGGGGGTAGGGTTTCTCTCCCTTAAAGTGGAAATTCCAGCCTTCTGGTTAGGAGGAAGGAGAAATCCTCAAGAAGGCTCAATTAAAAAGTGCAAAAGGACACAGTGACACAGTGGTCACTATATACAGCACTTGGCAGAACATGTTCCTGGGGTCTCCCCCTTAGAGAAATGACATATACTCCAGAGATGTGATGCTCCCAAGCAATACAAAGCCCACACTGTTTATCAGTTTTATCTCAGGTATCAAAATTTGTCCACCTCTGTACCCCGACAAGCTATGCACTCCAATTCTACAATGTCCTGGGACCCATGTTACATGGGCCCTTCAAGAAAAATTCTTCCCTCTTGGACATCCTGGGACCCTTTTTCAATAGAATCTTGTTTAAACTAGAGGTTCTCAGTAATTGGAAAATGGCTAGATACACAGGTTATAAAATAAAAATACGAAGAGTTGGTCAGGGTCATACCGATAGGGTGGATTGTGAGGGTGGTCACAATCCAGACAGACCCAAATGTCTTCCCCATGACCATGGCCACAGGTGGTGTTGGCAGAAGGAGATGTCCTTTGGGGACACCTTCTCCCCAAAGGAGTGTGGTTCCCAGTGGGGGAACCAGGTCTCTGGGCAGGGGAAGCCTAGGCACATGAGACCCTCCTTAAAATGACCAGTCTCCCTTATCCCTCTTTTAGATGGGAGCTCAAATTTCCAAAACCCTGTGGGACCTCTCCTTGTCTGCTTATTTGGCATTGAAAAAAATCTTTACCCTGAGTACCTAGTGGAAAAAATCCTCATTTTCTACCGCACCCAGGCTTGACCTAAATATCCTTTGGGAGATCAGGAGTAGTGGTCCAAAGGAGAATGCATTAACTATAACACCATCCTATAACTAGACTTATTCTCCAGGAAGGAGGAAAAAATGTACACTTTGTAGAAAATGTTATACAGATGCAGTGTTGTTCACTAACTTGCAAACTTTAGCTCCTGGAGAAAACTTGAGAAAAAAATGGGAAAGAGAGAAATGGCAGTTATAAGATTAACAAAGATTTTTGACTCTTGGCATATTTTTCCTCCTGTCTGCAGTTTTCTTTCTTGTTTGTGCTGAAAGTTTTGCTGTTCATGGTCATTTTAACAAGACTACAACAAGTCTAGTTGTAGTCTTGTTACCTTACTCAGCCTTAGTTGTGTTAGGAAAAAACGCCACTCACAAAGAAAGGTCACAAGAAAAGTCTCACGTCCATAGAGCAAAGTTTAATGGCAGGCTCGAACTGCCAGGCTGGCCAGGGAAAGGTGGCGCAGCCCGGGCTCTGGGCGAGGCGTGGCTTTTATAGAAGGGGGAGGTTAAGGAAGTTAGCCTATGTGCGGTAGTCTTTGGTAGGGGTGGGGCTGTCTTAGAGAGTGGGAATTTCTGTTAAAAGGCAAGGCTGCCATTTTGGCTGATTCACAAAAAGGCAACATTATCACTCTATCATTCCCCCATTTTTTCTTTAATAATGAGGGTAGGGGCTGAAGATCATGAATTGGGGCAAAGCGTCGGTCTCTTAGCTGCTTCCTGCTGGCAGGGGGCACTGTATGGGACAAGATCCTCAGACTCCTGCATCCTGGTGGGGGCCCTCATAGCAGTCCTCTGGTTGGTTTTTGAGAGGTTGATATTCCTGGAGGTACAACTAGTTAAACTTTTGATGAGCAATAGCAGACGTGTGGTCTAAAAGAAATCTTTGTACTGTTTTTATGATACAAGGGAGGAAGCTTAAGAATATGAGAGCAAGAAATATAGGCATTAGGATGGGCATTAGCCAGGAGAACCACTGTGAAATGTTATTCCTTAGAGGATTCCAAGAGTCCATTCCTTAAGAGGTGCTGTCACTGGGGGATCCCATTGAGCTTGACAGCAGTGGTGCTGTGAGAATGACCAGATGAGGGCTGGTCCACCGAAGTCCCAACGGAGAGGGTAGAAGATCCTTTATGAGAACAAGATCCCCTGGTTTAACAGAAATTGTTATAGGATGGGACAGGATCTGGTTTGCATGCTCTCTGAGAAGTTCCCTGAGAAGATTAAAATAAGGTAGGTAGTCAGCCAGAGGAGCAGGGTCTGTTGGAGGCAAGTTTTCTAAGAGAAATGGGTGGCTATATATTATTTAAGACCCAAATAGGAATATTAGGAGGAGCATAAAAAGGTGTCTGCTAAGGGACTGCATACCTAGGGAATCTAAATTCTGCAAAATCCTGTAACTCCCAAGAAAGCCATAAGCTGCCTTATGGTATGGGGGAGAGGGAAACGGAAGATTGGGTTGATGCATTTATGACTCAGGGAGTGAGTCTGTCCCTTTAAGACCACACCTAAGTAGGTGACCTGTGGGAGGCAGGGGCTGTCAGGATTTAAATGTAACACTCTTGGATAAAAGAGAGCTCTAGCTCATTTTTTATATAACTTTGTAAATGTTTGTACCATATTTAGATAAAGTATAGACACAATACTGTTACAAGATGGTCATTTAAGACACATAAGCAAATATGTAAATGAACTCTGATTTAGTAGTACTTAAAGCTTGACAAGATCAGCAGAAAACACAAATAATTTCTTTGATAAAATCTTTCTCTGTAACAGTTGTTTGTAGATGTTACTCAGCACAGAACAATATTAAGATAACCTTGTCATTTTACAGACATAGAGAATTTGATTTTAGTTTGACATAACCCTAAAAATCTTTTAGGAAACTCTTAGATTATAGTCAACTTTAACTTTATTATTACACACTGAAACTTTTTACTATACACTTTTAAAACTTACTCAGACCTTTATACAACATACTAAACCTTTTCATGGTTTGTCCTTATTCTTCCTATTTGAAACATTCTTTAGGACAAACCCTTCTTTACAAAATCCTTTCTCATCCAAAAAACCATTCCTTTTTCCTTTAACATCTCAAAAAATACATTCACTACCTATCTATATCCTTTCCAGTTGTTTACTTTGTAACTTGTATTTTAAAATTAACTTTTATAAGAATTTTAGATTTATTATACGGGCTGGAGCAACTAATTAGTAGCCCTTGTTGTTTTAAGGAATTTATGATAGGCATAAGGCCTCATTGTCCTAGAGGCTTGAGGTGATATTGTTTTGGGTGTGGAAACTGTGAGGGATTTTTGAATTTTATTTGAATAGGGAGGGCTATCCTAGCTTGCCCTACACTCATCTCATCAGTCCACACTGTGGAATCTATCTGTTCCTAAAGGAGGAGACAGCAGAAATAGCTGCCTCGGGGAGGAGAATTTGAGTTTTTGGTTGTGATAGTAAATCTTGTTCCAGAAGGGACATTGGAGTTTTAGGTACTATGAGGAAAGAGTGACAGAAGAGGCAGTCTCCCCAAGAGCAGGCCAGAGGCCAGGTAAATTAGCACTGTAGGGGTTTGCCCCAAATGAAAACTTTTGTCATTAGACCGGGGACCCAAAGAGAAAGGTAAAGCAGAGAAATGAGCTCCACTGTCTAGCCAGAAAATGATCTTTTGTTTTTCTGCCATCATGGCTACCCTGAGGCTCCTCAACTTTGATGCCAAGAACTGGAGTGTGGACAGGGGGCTGGGACCCATCAATCCATAGGAGGTGGCACCTCACCTTCCATCTGGAGATGGGGGCACTTAGACCTCCAGTGGTTACCTTTGCAGAGAGGGCAGGGTCCTGGTTGGGGGCGGGGCTGTCTCCTGGGCTGTCCCCCCTTAAGCATTCTCTGCAGAAGTGCCCCTCCTGTCCACCATGGTAGCAAATTCGAGATGTAGGCCCCCATCGGGTAGGGGTAGCAATGAGGTCATGTCCCTTAGTATACAGACATGGCTAGTTGTATTAGTTGATCCAATGACTTTTCTCCTTAAGCCACAAACTGAGTTTTCTACAAATATGTGGGGCTGACTGTTAGAAATTTATCTTTGAGGAGAAAATCTCTCACCTGCGACTCTGGGTCCTCTGTGGTATGCTTTTTGATAGCATCCTTAAGATGCTGCAGAAAGGTAAGGGGTTTTCTTCAGGCCATTGCTGTAAAGCAAAGTTGTTATTTTACATTGACACCTGACACTCTGGAGAGCAGGTCTCTGAACTGTTCTGGGCCTCAGTTTCCTCACTTGAAGAATGAGGGATCTGGTCTAGGTTAAACTACTTTCTTCCACTATGAGATGGCTGAAGTGACATTAATGCCACTTATCTTCCTTACCATTTTTTTTAAGCATTTGAACCCAGGGTCTTGTACATGCTGGGCAGACATTCTCCCATTGAGCTACTTCCTCAGCCCCAAATATTTTTTTCCTCTTTCCTTTGGCTGTACTGGGGCTTGACCTCAGGACTTTATGCCTGCAAAGAGGCACTCTACTGTTTGAGCCATATTATCAGCCCCTTTAGGTGTGGATCTGTCAAGGGGACTGCCTGTGCCCCTTGTAGGTAGGCATATTTATTTTCTCATTTTCAGGTGCCACTAGTATTGGGGTTCATTGTAAATGGTAACCATTTCCAACCTGAGTGGTCTGGGCCAGAACCCATTGCTTTTCTAATGAGGAAAGAGTCTGGTCTAGTAGACATAATATCCTTTCATGCCAATTGAAAGGTTTGGATTACAGAGATAAAGGCTTGGATGTATTAGTCTGGGGCATCAGTATAGCTGTCCAGATGTTTTTTAATTCCCCTTAGATCTGATAGCTGGAGGGGGACATAGACTCGCCCTCTTCCTACCATTACCTATTGAAGGGGGAAGCACCCATTAGGAGGTTCTGAATATTAGGGTGGCTTAGAAGGTAGGGCAGAGGGTGGAGCAGTAGGGGTGGGTCTCGTCATTGATAAGGGGCTTTTCTGGTCCTCCTTTCCATGTTTATACTGTGGCTTACAAAGAATGGCCAGCATTTAAGTATCTAAATAGCAGTTGTGGAGCCAATTTGAGATGAAAGAAAATTTGTATAGGGGACCTCAGTTTACTTTTTTTTCTTTTATAGAAAAAGTCTAATTGGAGTATGGTATGGTAATTTAAGGAACCCTGTGAAGGCCACTTATCTTGGTCACCCAAGGCATACTAAGGCCAGGCCTCAGTACAAAGCTTTCAACATCTACAAGTTTTTCATGGGAGGCAGGGTCCCAGTATGCCCAGGGAGGGGAAGGCAGACAGAGACAGGACACATGGTGAGACCATGGAGGAAGCAGAAAAGATGTCCTGACATCTTAGATAAAGGAGGGGAAGGCAGAGCCTGGAGGCATGACACACGCTTAAGGGATTAGCCATCACCTGTGTCTCTAGGTCACTCCCATTGACTGGTACTGGAACACTTTCAGCAAAAAGAAACCTCCATTCTCCAGTCACTGTCTCAGGAAAAAGGGGCATTAGACAGGAGGGGGGGGAAGAGAAGCAATTGTCAGATACCATAATCAAACAGGACTCCCCCAACCTAGCATGAGGCATACCCAAATAAACCCCAAGCTTGGTCTCAGCCCACAGGGAGGGAGCATGAGCTCTCCCACAGCTGGAATCGCCTTGAGGCCAGAGTTGGCAAGGAGTGGCTGGTTTAACACCATGATGGGAAAGTCTCTCAGGAAGACAGGAAGAGACAAGCAGCATGAGCAGTGCAAGAAGTCTGCTTACATGGGGAAGGAGGAGGTTTGGGAGAGGATTTGGTTTATTTAGAAGCTGGTTTAGAGGCTAATAGAACCTGAGCAGGGGAACAGGAAGTACAGAAGGAGGGTTTGGTGCGGAGATAGGAAAAGGATTGGGCATAAGGAAGTTCCTTCCATTTACCAGCACTCTCATAGAAATTGTATAAATCCCTTAAAATAGTGGGATCAAAAGTGCCATTAAGTGACCATTTGGAGGTATTATCTAATGGGTATTGGAGCCAGGCCTGATTACAGAGAAAAATCAGCTTTCAGGGCTTAAGATCAGGCGTGAAGCATAGGGGCCCAAGATTGCCCGGGAGACATCCCAATGGGGAGTCTGAAGGAATTCTGGAAGGTCCAACTCCCACGGTGAGGCCTGACCTGAGGATAGATATGGCGGGCAGCCCCGAAATATCAGGTCCTCAGGAGAGAGAGATGTGGTGCACCCAGAGGGAACGTCTTCACCACAGGGACCCACAGTCCCTAGTAGAGAACCCGGTTCCGAGACCTAGTGCTAGGATTTTGAGGAAATCAGAGAGAGATCAGGGCTCTGCATGTGAGGAGGACTCACTGAGAGAGGATCTTGAGGGAAGATTGGCTGGTGGTGGATGGCAATTGGAGGCATGATGGGGCAGAGGAAATTCCCTGTAAGCTGTGAGAGAGTGGTGTTTTCTAGGACTGGGGTTTCCAGCAAAGCAGCTCAGATCCTGGAGAAAGGGAATGGGAGTAGAGAGAGAGAGAGAGAGCACAATGGGGTGGGAGAGACTGGGAGAGCAAGGTCAGTGCTGGGAGTGCACCCCAATCCGAGTCAAGGCACCAAGTGTTAGGAAAAATGCTGCTCACAAAGAAAGCTCACAAGAAAAGTCTCATATCCATAGAGCAAAGTTTAATGGCAGGCTCGAACTTCCAGGCTGGCTGGGGAAAGATGGCACAGCCCAGACTCTGGGCAAGGCGTGACTTTTATAGAAGGGGGAGGTTAAGGAAGTTAGCCTATGTGCAGTAGTCTCTGATAGGGTTGGTGCTGTCTTAGAGGGCAGGAATTTCTGTTAAGGGGCGAGGCTGCCATTTTGGCCGATTCACAAAATGGCGACATTATTACTCTATCAAGTTGGAATATAACATCCTGTAAGTCTTAGTAAAATATCCAAGCAACAAGTTCACCAAAAGCAGAGGATCTCATGAGATGAGAGCAGCTCCCCAGCCTGCTCCTCAGAGGAAATGGCCAGGATGACTAATGGTGATATGGGAAATATTATTCCTACTGAACGTAAGTCACCTAAAGCAGGCTAGGGTCTCTCTCTTTCTTTCCCTCTTAAGCTCACAGCAGCTGTTTCTTACCAAGCCATCTTTTGTTTAACAGAGAATTTGAATTCTATAACTTTAAGATACAAGTCAACCGGGAGATTTTTCTTAAAAAAGGATGTAAAAGGGTATTGAGGAAAAGGGTTTTTGTTCTATCAAGATAACTGCCAGAGATTTTTGGTGCTACAGGTTGATTCAAAAATTTACCAAGACAATCAAGTAGGAAAACAAAAGTTTATTCAGACCCAGCTAGGCAATAGGCAGCTAAACACAGGGAGTGTGTCTGCATTGATATATGGATTAGGACAAATTTACTTATGCAAAACAACGTAAAAACAAAACTGAAGTACACTCTCCAGGTAAGATTTTTTTTTACAGACTCAAACTGGAGGTCTTGAGACCTCCAGTTTTTATTGGAGTCAACAGAGTGAAGGTGTTAGTGGTGCTCTTTCCACATGTCGTGTGGAGGAAATTCTTGACCTGGGATGGTCAGATTGAGCCTGCTAATTTGGGGGGCTCCACTGACTACAGGTCAACAGAATCCTGCTGTGTGTCTCGAGCCTTCTGTTAATGTCAGCAATCTGGGATGTGATCTCTCACCAACAGCTGAGCCATGGTTCTTGGCCATCAGGTTTCCTAACTCCACACTTAGTCCCCATGAATATTTACTATGTTCGCTGGTGATTTTTGTCAGGGCTTTGATTACTAAGGTACCTGAGTCATAATAAATAAAGCTCATTTAAGAGTTGGTTTATGTAAAGTCTTTTAGATGACCTCATAATTATGGTTAAAACAACTATTGTCTTGGGTGATTCTAATGCAATTAGTACCCTGTATGTGTCTATGACTGAGCTATTTCCCCAACTGATGGGAAATCTAAAATTTACTCCAAGAGTAACAATAATATACTGTTCATCAGAATTTTAACCATAGCTATTTTAAGTTTTTGTCATAACAGTTCTTACTCTTCTGGAACATTTACAATTGCGTCCACAAAAAATGACTCTAACAAGTACATGTCTGTCAACCAAGTTAGCCCTTTAAAATCTACTTTGCTTAGATTTTGTTTTGTATTGTTATCTAGAAGCCCACTGCCTAAGAGCAACTCCTTCTAAGGCTCTTTGTTGCTTAAATTTGGCCAAAAGGGTCTAGTTGGCACTGACTCCATCCTGACCTGCTCATTGCTTCCCCTGCAAGTGGGACACTTAAGAGACCAATCAAAAAAAATTCTTCAGAGGATACTGCTCAGAAACAAGGGGGAATGCTGTCAAAGTTCAAATGAAGTCACTCGTGCCAAACCTCTCAAAAAAAATTAATCAAAGCTGAGAGGGTTGAAGAAGTGGCTCTTATGCATGTGTGGCTATCTGGCATTAAAGCCCTTCTAGGCACAAGCTCATATCTTTGACCAGGGCCTTCTACTTTCATAGAGACAAAGTGATTTTCTACTAGCTCCAGATATGTCCTATAGTTGCTATCATCCTCTTACTATCTTTGGGCCTTGCATTCTTAACTTGTTGGTGAAAATTCATTTCCTCTTACCTGGAAAACTTCAAGTTACAGATGTTGATGGAAATAAAAAACTCCTACTGCCACAGCTTCCTGCAAGCTTCCCCTCATGGCCAGACTTAACACCTAGGGGCCCAACACAGCCCCCTTTCAGCAGGAAGCAGCTAGAGTCTAGATTCTGTTGCCCTTTTTCCCTAATGGTAGTTAAGGTGGCCACTGAGGGGGGTACTTGAAAGGAGAGCTGAAAATGACAATTTTAAAACTGGGATCATAAAAACCTTTGGAGAGCTGCTTCTGATAATGACTGAAAGTGGTGAGGACCAGCCCAGAAACAGATGCCCTGGGGAGATAAAGAGCCACGGCACCTGACAAGGAGAATAAAAGGAGTCTCCCCAAGCCCATTGGGGGGCACCTGGTTTCTAGTTTCTAGACCCCACTGCTCAAAGCACTTCTCAGCTTAAGGGCAGCCTTTCACTTTTGCTTTTTAGCAAATAAACCTTTCTTTCTTTTACCTTGCTGGAGTTTTCCATCATTAATTCGTTAATGCTGTAGAAAATAAGAACTTGCATTGGGTGAGCACAGCACAGCCGTGCATCAAGTCAACCACCCACGGTGCAGAAGTAATGGTCATAGGTTTGGGAATTAGACACAGCTGTGGTGAAAAATAGGTTCATGCCACTTAGTAGCTGAGTGATAGCTCCCTCTGAGCTAGTCTTCCCATAGGTCAATGTGGTTGGTATTAGGTTAGGTGGGTATAGTGAAAATTAGAGCTAATATATGTAATGTTCTTATCACAGGCCTGACATAAAGCAAGCACTTGAGAAATGTAGAGGTCTTTAGTACATAATTATTATCCCACATCACCTCCCTGAAATGTCTGGGAAGTATGAAGTCTAGCGCAACCTCCTGCAGGCACGTCTGACTGAGCTGAACTGGGAGAAGGGCAGGGACAGGAACAGGAATTAGTCTCCATTAGCCTAGGCAGACCTATGAGTTGACTCTGTATTCAGGAAATGAGCCCTACTTTGGGAAAAAGCAGAAGCCATCTAGGAGGTGGCACTTCTAACCAGAACTGGAAAGATCACCATAATCAAGTAGTGTGGCATTAGCACAAGCATGTGCAGATCAGTTGGATTACATAAATAGCCTGCAGACAGATCCATATGTACACACACACACACATACACATATGGGCTTGATAAAAGAAACACTGGAAATCATTAGAGAGAAGATGTAAGTTTTACAAAACCTTAAATTGAGGGGAAAAAGGCAATTCAAAATGAATCAACTTTCACATTTAGATCAAAGAGTTAACCTGCAAAGACAATGGAAAAGAGAAAAAAGCAAAAAACAACAAGCCTGCAACATACATTTTCCAGAATGGTAAAACTGAATAGGACAAAGATGCAAATGCTTCATGAATTAAGACATATGTTGAATCCAATCCAGAACCAAAATCCCAAATGGTATCTTTTCTTCTGGAGATAGATAACATGATTCTAAAATTTATCTGGAAAATACATGAACAAGAATAGCCTTTTTCCCTTAAAAACAGTAATTGTGAGAGACTCCTTTTCTTAGATATAAAAATGTTACATTTCATATATAAATGTGTCATATTTTAAAATACGTACAAGTATAAAGCTACAATAATAAAAATGTGATTGTGACAGAAAACCAATTGAACAGAATGAAACAGCTCAGAATAGTCCACTGTATGTTAAAAAAAAGATTTTAGCATGTGACAAAAGTCATATCTAGGCCAATGGGGAAAGAAAACCTTCTTTAATAAGCAATGCTGGAAAAAAATGGGTAACTATTTGAAGGAAAAATCAATTTAAATCCTCATCATGCAACATAGAACAAAACAGATTTCAGATTAGAGTTACATATTAAAAAAGATACCACAAAATATGTAGAATAAAATATAAATTGATATATCTATTTCAGTGTGGAGATGAAATTTCTAAGCTTAAAAGCAATGGGAGAAACCACAAAGAAAAAAATGATATATTTGGCCACATAAACATGCAAGCCATCTCTATAAAAGAACCCCATAGAAAGTAAAAATAAATACCAAACTCAACCTGAGAAAAATGTCTGCAACAAAAACATCTGAAAGTTAATATTCTTAAAATATGAAATGACATTTATAAACATAAAAACCCCACTAAACCCAAAGTAAAACTGTGCAAAGAACAAGAATAGGCTCTTTGCAGAAGAAATGCAAATTATGGTTTAAACAAAGCAATGTATGTGAAGAAAATACAAAAATGAAATACAATTTTTCCCCATCAAATCAGTAAATACTTGGAAACAGTTATCCAGGGTATTGATGGTGGGATGATGGGCCCCACACAATGCTATTTCAGAGTACAATGTCGCAGTGAGTCTCAAGAGTCTTTAAAATATTCATCCTCTTTGTTGCAGTAATTCCACTTCAATTTTGAGCAAGTAAAACTAAGGACAAATACATGTGTCCACCTCTTTTATTTATAATAATATATGGAAAGGAATTAAATATCTGCCAATGTGGGAGCATTAAATAAATTATAATATATCCACAAAATGGAATATTATATTTTCATTTAAAATTATGTCCACAAAGAATTTTTAATGATTGATAAAACTGTTGATAATAATATGCTACAGTGTAGTTAGAATAGGGGAGTGGAATTATGGGTGATTGTCCTTCTTATTTTTACTCTGTTGCTCACCTGTCTCACCCCCAGTTTCTATCAGTTTAATGACTATTATCATTTGTTTTGTGGTACTGGGAGGGAATCAACCCAGGACCTCACCCACACTAGGCAAGCTCTCTACCACTGACTATATCCATGGTCCATATTTTTTTAAAATAAAAATACTGCTATTTCTGAGTTCATTGTCTTCTACAATAATTCTTGGAGGATAGCAAAAGGTCTTCTCTACCACCTTCCCATGTCACTCCCAGGCCCTAAATTAAGCTATATTCTGTTGGTGGTTTCTCTTTGTCTTTTAAACCTGCACAGTGGGAGGGTGGATGACCTCTTAAAGTGTGTGTGTCACAGGAGGCCAAGCACCCAAGAGAACAGCACCATTCCCCAGACTTGGGTGATGTCACAACTACCTAGTAATCTTCCTTGTACACTGTTAGTGGGACTGGAAATTAGTGTAGCCACTATTGAAACCAGTATGGAGGTTTCCCAAAAGAAAAAAAAACTAGAAACAGAACTTCCACATGATCCAGTTATACCACTTCTAGGAATATTCTGAAGAAATGTAAGTCAGCATACAGTATGCCTGCACACGGTGTTTGTCTAACCATTATTCACAAGAGCCAAGCTATGGAATCAGCCTAGGTGCCCATCATGGATGGATGGATAAAGAAAACATGATACATATACACAATGGAGTGTCATTCAGCCACAAAGAAGAACAAAATTGTGTCATTTGCAGGAAAATGAATGAAACCAGATTATCATTATGTTAAGGAAAGTAAGACAGACTCAGAAAGACAAATGTCACATGTTTTCTTGCATATATGGAATCTCAATTAAAAAAATAAAAGACATGAAAGTAGAAGAGGGACTGTTTGGGAAGAGGAAAGGGATCAATGAAAGAAAGGGGACAAGAGAGGATACTAGGATGGATGAACACGATCAAGACACATTAAATACATGCATGAAATGTCATAATGAAACCCATTATTTTGTACAATTAAAAATCAAGTAACTAAAGAAAAAAAAAAAGACTAGGGTCTGGCTCAAGTGATAGAGAGCCTGCTTAGCAAGTGCAAGGCCTTGACTTCAAACCCTAGTACCACAAAAACAAAACAAAACAAAACTACCTAGGGTCCTATCTTAGTCTGATGACCTTAGTAAGTCTCTCATTGAGCTGGCCAGTGTATCCCAGGAGAACAGGTTCTAGCTTGACCCGTTGTGTCTCCAAAGTCTGGCTAAGAAAAAATTCTGCAGATACTGACGGGATGACTGAAGGCACCGGTTTCTTCTATGAAGTGGATAAAATAAGCCCCTTCCCCCAGAATAGCTGAGAAGCAAAGGTGACCATGCATGCAAATAGGCCCACTGTGACTGCTCCCTAAATGTGGGTGGCCATGCCATCCCTGGGTGACCAGAGAGGAGGCCTTGGGTTTCCCGTTGTCCTAAGGTTGGACAGCTTTGCTGCAGATGTAATTGGTTTCGCCTGGTCTCTTTGAGTTTTCTCGGGTGGTCTGAAACACTCGCCTCTCTCTACTCTTTTCCTTCTGTTTTCCTCTCCATCGATCCTGCCACTAGTGAAGGGCGGTGAATTAATAACTAGGTTTTCCCCATGACAACAAGCCCAACAACTAATTGGCTCGATATCGCCCTGTTGCTGTATCACTTCGGGATTTTTCTGGGTGAGATATAAATAAGCCAATTCTATTAATAAGCCATTTGGCCAAGGGAAGAAAATCCACTTCCGAGATCTCAAGGGGCCTGGGGAAGCCGCTCAGTGGCCCATGGCGTGGGAGACGTGATTACAGGAATGAAGTATTCCGCCCGTGCCTGCCTCCCTGAAAATCTGTCCTCCCGGCAGATTCCTCGCAGGCCCGGGGGTGGGAGGAAGGTAAGGCTTTGTTAAGTTTAAAAATTATAATTTAGATAAACCTGTGCATTCATTGGCCTGAGCGTATCTCTGCAAAATAATAGTTAGCAGGATAGAACCTGCCGCATTTCAGGGACTTTATTGTCTCCTTATAATTAAGTCCTGCACAGAAATCCAATTACAAATGTTCTCAATCGCCCTCCAGCTAAGTGCTAACAGAAAAGGGGAAGAAGACTCCTGGACTTAAATAACTCTGGATAAAAATTAATATCATGACCGTGTTGGCTAATTAAAAGTGCCGCCTCTATTAGCGGGCTTTTATATTAATAAATGAGACTATTATTTTCATATCCGACAACCAAGGCCCTTAGCAAGTCTGCTCTGTCGGCCCCACTACTGAAAGCACAGGTTCATTGCCCTGGGTACAGGCTTCTGTGGGAAGCAGAGGAAACAACTGTGCCCTTGCCAGCCGCTCGCTGAGATGAGCACTTGAACCCATGCTCCAGTGCTCCTCGCACCAGGCCTGGTGCCTGTTACAGCCCCTGCTTCATAGTAGTGAACCCACGATCTGGGGCTGAAATGGTGAGTTAGTAAGAGCTGCAGAAGCACACCAGGGAACGCCCAACCAAGACTAGGGTTATGGAAGGTTTCTCGGAGGTAGTGGCACCTACACTGAGTTTGGGGGTTCAGAGAGAAGCAGCCCAGGCCAAGTGGTGAGAGGAGGGGATGAGGTTCCCGTCTGTGGAAAGGCAGGAAAGAGTAGCTGTGAGTGGTTTTTAGCAGAGAGGCGTGAGCAGTACTGCTTTCTGTGTTCATCCCTCTAGCGGAGGTGGAGGAAGGAATGGCCGCAGGACACCCTGGTAGCCAAATGCCCAGTGATAAGTCGTCCAGGAGAGACAGGAGGAGATTAATGGGGATAGACGTGCTCCCATCCAAAGACAGAAAAAACCAAATGCAGTGACTGACCACACATTAGGGTGAGGGAGATAGAGGACCTCGGTGTACTGGCTTGAGCAAAGCTGAGGAATTCCAGAAGATGGGAAAGGGAGAATGGGGAGCAGCTTTGGGTGAAAAACGGCAAGCTCAATTTTGGACATGAAGAGCTCTCAGTTCCTGAGGAATGTTCAAGGTCAGGTGTCCCGTGAGCTGCTCCATGCATGGCCTATAATTCCAGAGAGATCCTGGCTTGGAGAAAATGTCTTGGGAATCATCAGGTCATAGATAATGAGCGATATATGGCCATTGATGAGATCATCCAGAGAGAGGAGGTGGAGTGGCCACACAGGTCCTGAGTGAACCCTAACAATCTTGGCTTATTCTTCCAGTCACCTTTACCATACCTCTCCTGCATGCAAGACACTCATCTCTTGTCACCAAGCATTTCAATCTATTAGTATAATATTTCCTTAGTGACAATACATGAGGAATGGCATGTCCAGTTTCCAAGTTAGGTTACATGTTTCCCAACTCACACAGAAACACCTAATTTAATTTGAGTCCACAGTATCTGGTTGCAATCCAGCAAACGTGAATTAAATTCTAGTTCTATTGTCTAACCTTGGGTTGGTCCACGATTTACTCCAAGATCTGAGTTATCACAAGACCAGGATGACTGAGAAAATGTAGCCAAATACTCTCTCCATTCCAGGGACTATTTACCCTAAGTCACTAGAGCCCAGTAATGGAACCCAGACCCAATCATTTTCATGTGTAAATTCCCCAAATAATGATAATAATGAATGAGATGCTGACTGGACTTACAGAATGAAAGCTTTTAAGTAAGACCATGGTGGGAGGAAGAGGGAGGGAAGAAAAATATCTGAAAACAGCATTTTATTTTCACAAAGTAACGGGCCATCCATCAGCTAACAAATGCAGGAAAGTCCTAATTGATAGGTAAACTGTGAGAACAGAGTGAAAGGCTACAATGCCATGAATTTTCTCATGATAAGAAAGTTGTTTCAGCTTTCATTGAAAGTCTTGCCAGAGAGCGTGGTGAAGCTTTCCTATGCTAGTAAGTCGGTTTATTTTCTGATCCTCCTTCTGAGTGCACCTCTGGGGCAGGTAAAAGGCCCAGGGTGGAGTTCAGGAAGTAGTTTCTTACAAGCAATTTTGAAGAAATGTGAAGTTAAAAGGTGTCTGAAGAGGTACTAAGCTCAAAGTCAAATGATAAGTCCAAGTCCTGACCCTCAACCAAAGCTGCCAGAGGAGAAGCTAGAGCTACAGAGTCAAAGCAAGAGATTAAGGGGTGGGGGTGGAGAGCAGTTGAGAAGCTAGAGGACAGTAAGTAGGGGCAGCAGAGCAAAGGAGGGATCTGAAGGAAGTCTGCAGATCAAGAACTGGTGATATCTGGGTGTATTAGTTGTCCAATGCTTCATAACAAATTACCCCAAAATTCAGCACTTTGAAAGTACAATTATTTACTGCCTTACAGTTTTGTGAGACAGGAATGGAGGCATGTCTTAGGTGTATGCCTCTGGTTCAAAGTCTCTTACGGAGTTAAAACAAAACTGAAGGCCACGCTGTGACCTCCCATGCAGACAGGACTGGGGGGTATTTGGGGAGGCAGGCTATGCTTCTAAGCTCACTCATGTGATTTCTGGAAAGGCCTCAATTCCCCCATTACACAGGTGTGGTTGCTGCTGATGAGAGAAAGAGAAGAAAGAGGAAAGGGAAGGGAAGGGAAAGAAGGGAAGGGGAGGCGAAGAGAGGGAAGGGAAAGTGAGAGAACAACTAGAGAGCAAACACCCTTGGAAAACTATTCTTCTACTTCTGTTGTATTCTATTAACTAGAAGCAAATCAGTAAGTCTTGCCCATTCTGAAGGGGAAGGGATTATACAAGTGAGTGAATACCAAAAGGCGGGAAACACAGAGGGCTATCTTAAAAGATGTCTACCATTCTAGGGTTGCTCTCAGAGTTCCAAAGGTAAGACAGCAAGCATGGACAAGCCATGTTCACTTAAAGGACCATTGCTGGCCTTTAAGATGGGTAAGAATCTTCCAGATCTCTGACTCGTTCATAATCCACATGATGGATGTAGAAAGCTAAGGTAACTATCTACTGACTCTCGGATATTCTCTGGAAGTTGACTTTTTGATCAGATCATTTATGGAGACATTTGTCTCTCCTACCACCCTGATTCCACCTTTACAAAAATTCCTCTGTGATTATGCTCTGTGCTACAAATCAGTCACTTATACAAAAGGCACTAACCTCTAATGTCGGCAGGTTCTCAGAGTGCTACCATGATTGATGCATCTTCTGGGAACAGAACTACAAAGACCAGAGTCAGTTGCACTAGGAAAATAAAGTTTATTTCTCACAGTGGCTTGGAAAGGCTTCTACTGTCATAAAAGAATTTTAAGAATCAGCAAGTCTGGTAAGAGCATGGGCTATGATGTATGATTGGAGTGACCACACATCAAGTCAGGTCTTACTCTGGGCTGCTCGGCCCCCCTGTGGAGGAGGCCAACTCAGTCCTCTCTGAATGCCTTTGAGAGAGGGGTGGAAAAGTGAAGTCCCAGGAAGGTCCACAGAAGGAACGCACATTGAGCCCCTGGCTGAATATTTTCATGCTGGGATTGGGCCTTTAGGGAGGTCCCTATTGAAAATGCCACACTACATGGGCACACTGTGACCATATGGTTAAGAACAACCAGGGACCAGGCCAATTCTGTGGGGAGGAAGAAAAGAGAAAAAAGAAAAGAAAAAACTATAGTAGTAGACTATGAAGAAGAGAGGATATGTGAGAAGAGAGCACACAGTAGCCATCTGAGGGCCCAGCTGTGATACCTCATAGGTAAATTCCTATTGAGTTCCTAACCTGTTTTAGGCCCATAGGATACGATGATGACTAAAATAGACTTCTGTGTTAGTCAACTTTCTGTCACTGTAAAACATACATGAGATAATCAACTTATGAATAGAAAAGGTTTTGGCTCACAGTTTGCAAGGTTCCAGTCCATGATCTATTGGCCCAATTGCTTTGGACCTATGGCAAGGTGGCACATCATGGTGAAAGTGTGTGACAAAGCAAAACCTCTCACCTCATGGCCAGGAAAAAAAAGAGAAGACAAAAAAAAAGGAAGGGACTAGGTTCCCATAATCCCCTGTAAAGGCAGATCTGCAATAACCTAAAGACCTCCCACTCGCCCCCACCTCTTAAAAGTTCCATCACCTCCCAATAGGGCCAAGCTAGAAACCAAGCCTTTAGCACATGGATCTTTGAGGGGCATTCAAAATCAATATTGTTGCTGTTCTCTTGAAGTTCAGTAGAGATGGGAGAACAGAAATGGAACCAGTGCAATAAAACTTACAAGGGAGATGTCCAGTCATTACAATAAAATTGTATAAGGCATAGATATTAAGGCCACCCCACCTACACAGCAGTCTGCACCCTTCTGGCATACAGTTTACCTGCCCAGAACCAGGTTTGTGGGAAAATGCCCTCTAAATCTTCCTCACACCAAACCTGAACCCTGGCTTTGGGCTACAACCTGAGAACCTAGTGTTTGACTCCTGCCCCAACTCTCAGATCCACTTTTCTCTTGGTCTTTCACTGTGATGCCCATATCTCAGGATCTAGGTGTTCTTACCCTTGCCCTGCCTCTTTCTATGACTATTCAACCTCTTTGGAAAGACAAAAAGTCAATGATTGCTCTTTGCCATGGGTTTGGAAAAGAACAGCATCCACCAGTCTTGCTGACCAGAAGAGGAAGGAGACATCCAAAAGATCTCTACATGAGGAGCATTTCTTTCAATATAGGCAGAGGCCCAACATCTGCTTCCACTCTACTCATCTCATAACAGATGTGGGCATCATGCAGAGAAGACCACTTCCACAAAGGAGAAGAAAGGTAGCCAAGAGTCTCTAGCTCCAAGGAAGGCATCTACTGTCAGTCTCCTCAGAGACTGATGCCCTGTTCGTCAGCCTCTACAGAAGCCAGTTATCAGCTCCACCCTACTGGTCTTTCTAGCCACCATTCTGGAAAAGACTGCTGATGCAACCCTGAGTCATTTTTTTCCAGTTCTCGCCTATGGCTATGAGTAACAGTCTCACCTGATGTCTGTCCTCGATACCTCCTATCAGTACTTTTATCTGCAATGAAAAGAGAAGTACTAGAGTCAATAAAATGTCATAGATTCTGGTACGTAGAGGTCAAATACCTGAAGAAGCAACTAATCCCTCTGATAAGCTGAGGGTGGGGCACCTCCAGTAGAGATTGGGAAGGACAGAGGAAAGCCTGTGTGGGGAAGGCTCCCCACAGACACCTGGGAGCCTCCATGAGAGCTATAGCACATATCACATATCACAGTGCATATGTCTGCCACAGCTCAGCACTCCATAGACAGGCCTTGCAAATGCACTTCCAAGTGAAATGGATGAGCCTCATCATGGGGAGATGCCCCTTCCCCAACCCCATCCGTGTCATTGGGTGATATAGTAGACCCAATGTTTCTAATTCCTCTGACTTTTGTCAACCCACTCCCACACAGAGCTTCAGCATGCACATTGAGCCATCTTTTTAATTTTCTGGCTGGCTTGGCAAATTGCAGATGCTCTCTCCCCAGAGCCAAGGGCCTATGCACAACTTCCATTTGCATGAGGCTGTGATGTTCCCTTTTTCTCTACTCTTCCCTGCTCAATAAGCACCAAACCCCAACCTCTCCTTAATATGAGTTTCCACATAATGCAGAGGCTATGCCATCCCTACTCATTTGCCATCCTAGTCCCAGGGCTTTTTCTCTAACCTCCATCCCTAGACTCAGCAACGGGGCAGCAGTGCCTCAAGCCAAAAGAGGCGGGGGAGGGAGCAGGGAGGGAGAGGCTGGGTAATCAAAGCTCCATCCCCCTCCACATCCACTGCTGCAATCACAGCCCCCCAGCTGACAAAAGCCCTTGCTCGAGCCAGTGGCTCTAATGCCAGCTCAGCCCCTTGGAGCAATGACAGCCATGTGCTACGTTTGCCCAATTCTGCAGCTGGACTAATTACTGTGGTTCTCAAGCTTGGGTTCCACCCCCAAACCAAACAAATTAGGACAAAAACCACAGGCTTCTTCATTTCCCCCTGCCCAGCCAGCATTTGCTGACGTACCCCCTATAATTGATAACAATGCAATAAAAACCCACCACCTGTCCTTTATCCTAAGGACTTGGCAGCCTAGCCAATAGTTCAGCCCATCCTTAAATGGCCAAAGAAAGTTGGAATTTAGTAACTCTGCATATCTAAAAGTCAACATCACCCAGCAACCACCTGGGACCTGCATGAGGGCTGGGGTTGGAGTTGGTTCTGAGGGTTGTCCAGGGAATAGATGCAGCATAGGTAGAGGGAATGTCGGGAATTGGCAGCTCAGGACCTCAGGATGCACCTCAGAGAGAAGTCCCGAGAGGATAACACAGTGGGGCTGGGACTTGCCTCCCAGCAAGCCACAGTCAGAAATTTAGAGATGCAGGAGGAAGGTATCAGTGAAGTTTGACAATTTTAAGACCCTGTAGCACCCTGGCTACAGCACAGAGATTCAGCAATAGAAATTAAAACAAGGATCCAGTGACGTGTGAAGTGCGGGTGTCAGGGAGAACCCAGGTACCTAGAAGAAGAAAAGACAGTTAAAACAATGCTCTCTTGACTATGATCAAAAACTGTGGAAGTGGCACCCAGAATTCCCAGTGGTGAGGGAACAGGACCAAGAGTGGATGCTAGATTGGGCTCCAGTACCCTGATGAGGGCCCTGCTTACTTTGCAAAGAGAGGTGCAAAAAGAAACCCGATCAGGGACAGAGAACTAGTCTTCACAGTGAATTATGAGGACCTATTCCCCTCTTCCAGTGTGAGCCTGAATCCAGAAGCAGCAGGTGCTTTGGCAGGCTGTGGTAGAGAGCAGCAAGCGCCCCTTTGCCAAGGCTAGACAATGGAGCACTGAGCAACAGTCCAAGGCAATGGAACCTGAGGGCATGGCAGAGAGCAGTCAAGTCCAGGTCAAGCAAGCAGTATACTATGGATGCAATGTGATGGTCCTTGCCATAGCCAGAAGGACAGATTTTCAGGAAAGTGACTAAAGAGTTCATCAAACACAGCACTTCCGGGCCCAGCAGCACCCCGATCCCCTGGGGACTTGCTGGAAATGCAGATTTCCAGGCCTTACCTCAGACCTCCAGAATCAAAACTCTAGAGGTTAAACCCAGCATTCTGTTTTTATCAGTCTTCCAGGCGGTGCTAAATTTGCAAACAAATAAACAAGCACTTCTCAGGGGAGGCATGCTTTTATTCAAAAAATTGTTCCCAAACTCTACCTTGCATCAGAATCACCTGGAAGTTTCCTTAAAACCCAAGCCCCCAAGTCCCTGATTCAGGGGAGTTGTGGATAGGGACTGACATTTGTGTTTGTGACTAGTTCCCAGGTGATGCTAATGCTGCTGACCCAAGGATCACATTCTGAGAACCACTGATTTAAATATCTGAGGATGAGATGATTTCTTCCAGTTGAAAGGAAGCTAATCGCAGAAGAAATCTCTGGGTCTAGTGTGCAAGAAGATCAAAAAGACAGGATTCCAATTAGACAGCTGCCTTAGTCTGTTTAGACTGCTATAACAATACCACAGAATGGATGGCTTCAACCACATAAATTTATTTCTCACAGTTCTGGAGACTGGGAAGTCCAAGTTCAAGGTGCCAGAAGATTTGGTGTCTGGTGAGACCTGGCTTCTTCCTTGTTCACTGTAGCTTCACATAGTAGAAGCCATAATGGGGTGTTCTGGGGCCTCTTTTATAAGGGCACTAATTGCATTTGTGAGGGCTCCACTCTCATGACCTAATCACCTACAAAAGGTCCCTACCTCCTAATACCATCACCTGGTGTTTAGGATTTCAACATAGGAATTTGCGGGGGGGGGACACAAGCATTTTGTCTATAGTAATAGTGTTATGAAAGGTTTGTGTCCTCCAAAATTCATATATTAGAGTTAAGACCTGTGAAGAAATGATAAAAGTTAAACGTGGTCATAAGTGTAGTGTATAGATGAGAAAGGACTGGTGCCCTTTATAAGAAGAGAAAAGAGAGCTTGCTCTCTATGATGAAGTGGCTGTCTGTCAGCCAAGAACTAGATGTCTCATCACGAACCAAATAGATCAGGTACCTAACCTTCCTCTTCCAGATCTAGAACTGGGAGAAATAAGTTCCTGCTAAGTCACCCAGTCTGTGGTATTTTGTTGTGGAAGCTGAAGAGGACTGAGACAGGTAGACTGAAGGGTCAAATTATCTGACTCAATAGTGATACAATGATGACTGTGTTGGTGGTGATGACAGAAAGGTCTCCTGTATATACCTCAGCAGGCAACACAGATGATACCCTTCATGTGCCCTGCTCTTTGAGACCTATCCTCACCTTCTAACATATCCTTCTTCAATTTCCTGCCTAAACAGCCCCATAGAGGCTGCCTTGTGGATTTTTTCCTGGTCCCTGCTTCTCTTTCCATTTCTCCATCACAGTCCTGCCCAGTTCCACTGCAGACCTTCAGCACTCTTCAAAGTCGCTATCCCAGCTTTCAGCACCTCCCTCCCACTGCGTTGGCCTCCTGTCACCTCTGCCCTCAGCACTGGCCTGGATTCATCATCCTAAGGCACAGTGAGGAGAAGCAGGGTCGCTGGGCAGAGGAGGACCAGCTCAGCCAGGAGTCCCTGTGAAGACAGCAGTCCAGGGTCAGAGAGGATGGAAGATTTATTGCCTACTAAACTAGGCCAGAAGGGGTGGGGTAAAAAGGCAGAGTGTAATCAAAGTGATACTCTACATTGCTCCATCTCGGGAAAATAATTGTTCCAGTGGAACATCATTACACTATCATTTTTCTACTCCTGTGCCACTTACAGGGAAATAGAAACTCACTTTCTTCTTCATAATAAGCTGCGATTTCAATAACTCAAAAGGCCTTTTCTGAGATGGAGTCATTCTTTTGTCCCCACACCACTCTCTGGTAATGGAAGTAAAGACAGAAGCCTCTGCCTGTCTCCCAGCTCCTGAAGACCAATGTCCCTTCTTGATGCTCTGTCTGCCTGTCACACAACTGGCAAGCCCTCCCAGCTTACCGGTGACTCAGGGATGCTGACTTTTCTGTGCTAAAACCAGGTCAACAGTAGACAAACCAGAACAGTTGGTCATCCTTCCTGCCACCAACTGGGGACAAGGGGGCAGCCCATCCTTTGTGCATTTTGTGCATGTGTGTGTGAGTGAGGTGCTGAGGCTCAAACCTGTGTCCCAGCACATGGCAGATAAGTGTTCTACCCCTAACTATACCCCAACCCCCCATCTATGCATTTAAAGTGGATTCCTTAAGTAATACAATGAACCAGACACTTTCCCAGATTCTTGAAAGCGACAGTGTCAAAGCAGACAGAAACTGTACCTTCAGGGAGCATAATCCTAGTGGACAGAGTCAAACAATGGACGTAGTCAGTAATGCATTATGTAATGTGTAAGAAAATGGTAAGCTCCAGGGAGAAAAATGCAATAGGGAAAAAGATTGACGGTTGTATTTAAAATGGGCAGACATTTTAAGAAGGTTGTATCTGAGCAGAAGTCTGGAGATGAAGGAGCAGGTTATGAGGATACCTGGGGGAAGAGGGTTCTAGGCAGAGGAATTAGTCAGTGCAAAGGTTCAGAGGTAAAGCTTGACTTGAGATTCAGGGAACTCTATGGAGACCTGGGGCTGGAACAGAGTAAGCAAAGAGCAAAAGGACTGTAGTAGATACAGTCAGAAAGGCAGAATTTTGTAGGGACTCTATAAACCATTGCAATTCCATTTGGAATGAAATAGAGGGAAGGAACTGATCCAACTGTTCTAATGGACTAATTCTAATGAACTTGCTCTGATAGGTTCATTCTGGCTGCTGTGTCCAGAATATACTATACAGGAGGACCATTGAGGAGGCTATTGCAATGATACAAAATAAGCAATAATAATCCCTTAGACCAAGGTGATAATAGTTGAGGTGGCAAAAGGAAGCCAGGTTCTGAATGTGTTTTGAAGGAAGCACTGACAGAATTTCCTGATAGGGTTTGGATGAGAGGTGAGAGATGAAAAGATGAAGCAGCATGACTTCCAGTATTCAAATGCACAGGAAGCAATACTAGATGTTTAAAATAAAAAACATGAATTTCTAAGACCCATACTACCCCAAAGGACATGCACTTGCAAGACCACAGATGCAGGACAATTGGATCATTAAGACTCCTGAGTATGGTCTTTAAGTGTAAAGTAGATTTTGCTCTTTACTGGCCCTAGTAGGGGATAACATGCACCCTCAAGGTCACTCTCTAACCTGCTAACTTTGGATATCCCAGTAATTAAGAGGTTGAACCTACCTTTGAACTGTCTGGGGCTCAGTTTTCTCATCTCACTATTTTTATGATGATTAAATAGGATTGTGCTCATAAAACACTTACCACGGGGCTGAAATCTTAGAAAGTGCTCCATTGCTGGTGGTGGTAATAAACCCACTGACTGTACTCTTTATAAAGGTGTGGTGTGGAAATTCCAAGAATGACCAGCAGAGGGCACCATCCTCAGGAGACGGTAGAGAGGCACAGCCAGGAAAACTGGTTTAGCTGCCCACTAACTAGTTTTGTTAAATTTACCCTGGGTTCTCTCTTTCTTTGCAGAAACCTCTGAATCTTCTTTTTTGAGGTCTCCCTTCTTAAAGGAAAAAAGAAAAAAAATCCCAAATCCCTGGCATTAGAGGGGAATAATGAAACTGTCTCCACCATCCGCCAGTGCCTGCAGGATTCCCGGAGGCTGGATGACTCTCCCAGTACCCTGGTATGGTGGGGGGGATGAGCTGAGCAAAGATAAGGTTTGTCCAATTTGTTCTGCTCCCTGGAAATCCTGCTTCTTATCTCCTCTCCCATTGCTTCATCACAGTGCCAAAATTACCTCGATAATATATATTTTAATTTAAGAATTCATTTTCACTTCAAGAAAGAGGAACACTGCAGCCAGATAAGAAACTCCATCTGTCTTCAAGAAAAAGGGTCATGGATTTGGGTGTCATGAATCCTGTAATGTCTTAAATTAAGGTGCCACTCCTGAATGCTTTCTTCATATTTATGAAATGATTATTCTACAGAGGTGCATTTAATATTGTTAAAATAATGATTGTGCATGTTTAATACATCAATTTAAGTTATTATCTCCCATGCTATAAAATGTGGGATAATTTCATAAATAATTACAAAGCATTTACAAATGGTGCCTTCATGCAAAGCATTCTCCCTAATCCTTTATCTTTCACAAACATAGAAATAACAATTAGATTCCTGGACTGAAAAAGGGAGGTTATGTTCTAGAATGTGTCACCTCCTTATTGAATGCAAATAAGGAAGAGGGGTTGGGGGGAGGGATACAAACAGTGCTCCCACCCTCCTTGCTTACAGATGGAAGACACTACCCGATGGTATCCTTAATCTAGGTACAGGAGTCCTCTCTCTGTAGGGACTGGGGTAGGTGAGGGGGATACTTCGAACCCTTTTTGAGGAGAGGTAATTCTATTTCCTGCCGATTTCTTTTAGGAAATGGTCACATGGTCAGAATAAGAAGCACTTCTCTCTATACATCCCCTCATTCCTGCACACACATACACAGACAAGAGATGGGTAGCAAAACCCAGGATTCCTTGCAGTTAGATCCAGATGGTAGACCTTCCACTGGATGTATGGAGTTAGTAGAACCTAGGAACCACATAAAAATAGAAAAAAAAAAAAACCTACCTTCCATTTTCATTCTTTTTTTTTTTCTTTTTTTTTTTTGGTGGAATTGGGGTTTGAAGTCAGGGTTTCACACTTGCAAATCAGGAGTTCTACCAGTTGAGCCACACTTCTAGTCCATTTTGTGCTGGTTACTTTAGAGATGGTTTAGCGATAGTTTTTACTCACAAACTATTTGCCTCGGCTGGCCTCAAACTTTGATTCTCCTGATCTTAACCTCCCAAGTATCTAGGATTACAGGTGTGAACCACAGCTCCATTTTCATTCTTTATTCTACTTGTCAATAGTACAGACCTAGGAAGACATAAGACATATCAAGGAACTTAGACTCGAGGTAGGGAGTCTACTCAAATTTAAATGACTCAGCAACACATAGAAGTCAGGTCAACAGAATGGAATAAATCAAAGACAGACTGAAGCTATTAAGAGAGACAACATATAGCTTATTTCACACACACACATAAGCGCGCACTCCAACATTTGCTGTGAATATAAAGTAACAAATAATTCAATGAAAGGGAATTTCTAACCAGTACATGAACCACCCTACAGCTGATCTAAACCTATCTCTTCAAAAACAAAGAGCTCCCTAAGTCAGACAACTGTGGTTAAAGCTATGACGTGGAGAGAAAAAACAGGAGAGGCAAAACATCAGCAGTCCCAATACTAGGACATCAACTTCCTATCCTGGTCTATTGCTGCTACTGGCATCCAGCAGAACTGAAGTGAATCCCAGCTGATGACTGGCGTTCCAGCTCTGGGGAAGAGGTAGGGCAGGAAGGTGGCCAAGAATAAGTGTACCAGCAAGACAGGCTCTGTCTGGCTGCAGTCCTGTGGGGGGAAGCTGCTAATACTTCCTGATGGGGCTGGGAAACAGACCCCCCCATTACAGATCAGAAGTAATGCCCTCTACTTAAAAAGCTAGACATTGATCTACCATTTGATCCAGCAATACCACTCTTGGGGATATACCCAAAAGACTGTGACACAGGTTACTCCAGAGGCACCTGCACACCCATGTTTATTGCGGCACTATTCACAATAGCCAAGTTATGGAAACAGCCAAGATGCCCCACCACTGACGAATGGATTAAGAAAATGTGGTATCTATACACAATGGAATTTTATGCAGCCATGAAGAAGAACGAAATGTTATCATTTGCTGGTAAATGGATGGAATTGGAGAACATCATTCTGAGTGAGGTTAGCCTGGCCCAAAAGACCAAAAATCATATGTTCTCCCTCATATGTGGACATTAGATCAAGGGCAAACACAACAAGGGGATTGGACTTTGAGCACATGATAAAAGCTTTAGCATACAAGGGAGGGGTGAGGATAGGTAAGACACCTAAAAAATTAGTTAGCATTTGTTGCCCTTAACACAGAGAAACTAAAGCAGATACCTTAAAAGCAACTGAAGCCAATAGGAAAAGGAGACCAGGAACTAGAGAAAAGGTTAGATCAAAAAGAATTAACCTAGAAGGTAACACACACGCATAGGAAATTAATGTGAGTCAACTCCCTGTATAGCTATCCTTATCTCAACCAGCAAAACCCCTTGTTCCTTCCTATTATGGCTTATACTCTCTCTACAACAAAATTAGAAATAAGGGGAAAATAGTTTCTGCTGGGTATTGAGGGGGTTAGGGGGAGAGGGAGGGGGCGGAGTGGGTGGTAAGGGAGGGGGTGGGGGCAGGGGGCAGAAATGAACCAAGCCTTGTATGCACATATGAATAATAAAAAAAAAAAAAGAAGTAATGCCCTCATCAAAGCCAAAGGGCATCTCCACCACTCTTGTCACTCCCACAACCAAACATACAGGGCCATGAGGATGAGACAGCTGACCAAGTTCTTGGTCCATTCCCTGCAAAAGATGGCGAAGAATTCATTACTAGAGACCAAACCTTTGTCCTCCCACCTCTTCCATCACTGTCAAAGTCTCATCTCAAGGCCCTCACCACTTCTCAACACACAGGTCTAATCCCAGCTGTGGTAACTGATGAAGATGGTTGGCCATTAACAAAGAAATAGTCCCTGTGGCTCTCCTGTGGTCTTCAGTCCTAAGCACCCCAAAATCCCACTACCTCCCTCTACATATGTCCTTTTCTCTGGTCACAGCAAAATCAACCTCCCCGCACTCCATCAAAATAGGATATTGACCCTGCCAGTAGTTACTAATTACTGCATGGTTTTAACACAACTCCACAAATGTTTCACTCCTCTTTCCACCAGAAGGGGGAGCTTGACTTCCATCCTCTTGAGTGTGGGCTTGTTTTAACAAATAAAGTATGAAAAGGGAGAACTGAACCTATCAATGGAAAATTCAGAGAGGATGACCCGTGTGTGCCTTTTCCAGAGCAAAAAACTTTTCTAGTGTATGTAGATAGTAAGATACAGGGAAGCAGGAACGCTAGACTATTCTGGAAAATTAGGTTGGCTCTCCCCTCAAAGAAGACCTTGAAGAGCTCACTGCCTGGGAATAAGTCCTGTGTTTATCACATGACATGACACGATTAGATGAGAAGGGCACTTCATGTCTACTGTACTCCTAAAAAGCCACCACCTCGCTCAAGTCATGGGAGACATCGGATAAACTCACACAGGGGGACAATCTACGAAACTTCTGACTGGTACTCCTCAGAACTGTTGGGGTCTTGAAGAACAAAGGAAGGCCACAGACTAGAGGAGATGGACAATTAAACATCGCATGGTTCCTGAATCGGATCCTGGAACAGAAAGCTAGCGAAGTTAGAACCAAAGTCCATAGCTTATGTTAACAGTATTTACCCGAATCCCGATGTCTTCATTTTGATACCTGTACTGTGCTGACATAGGCTGATCAGCTTTTTGCTACTCTAACAAAATATCTGAACAACCAACTTATAAAAAGAAAAGGTTCGTTTTGGGTCACAGCTTTGAAGTTTCAGTTCACGCTTGGTGGATTCGTCACTTTAAGGTCTGTCGCAAGGCAGCACATCATGTCAGCAGCACATGGCAGAGCAAAATGGCTCACCTCATGGCCCAGGAAGAAAGAAGAGAAAGAGGAAGAGACTATGGCTCCATAACACACTTCCGGGGCATGCTCCCTTCCCCACCCTCACAGTGAGCTTCCAGTAGGACCCATCTCTCTCTTTCTTTTCTTTTCTTTTTTTTTAGTGGTACTGGAGTTTGAAGTCAGGACTCTGTGTTTGTGAGGCACTACCACCAGCCGCAGGTGAGACCCCATCTCTTAAAGTTTCCACCACCTCCCAGTACCACTAGCCTGAGGATCAAGCCTCTAACACATGAGCCTTTGGGGGACATTTTGAGATCCAAACTACACAATTACACAAGATGTTAAGCTTAGGGAAAGCTGAGTGAGGGGTACATTGGAACTTTTCTGAAAATCTAAAATTATCTCAAAATAAACACATTTTTAAAATAAAAGAACTCAGTCTTATGAGGTATGGTGACTCTTGCCTATAATTCAGGTTACTTGTGAGGCAGAGATGAGAGAATCATGGGTCAAGGCCAGCTCAGACAGAAAATGTAGCAAAGAACAAACCAGGCATGAACACACACTTCTGTAATCCTAGCTGTACAAGAGGTAGAGGTAGGAGCATAGAGATCTGAGGACGGGCAATAACCACAAGACCCTATCTTAAAAAAAGTAACTAAAGCAAAGGAAAAGGGGGGGACTGGGGGTGTGGCTCAAGCTGTAGAGCACTGCCTAGTAAGTACAAGGCCCTGAGTTCAATGCCAGTACCACCAGGAAAAGAAAACTCACTCTCTTGCTCCTCCTAGTTGAATAAAAATAAAACCTCCCATCCCCCACTTAAGATGATTTATTTCATGAAGTCAATAACTCAGAGTTACTTCTCTTTCCCCAATCACACAGGCCCCCTCTCACCTTGTGGGTGTTGCTCCTCCCAGCCCTCTTAGCAGGGGGCCTGCCACACTGCCCTCCTGCTGGCCAGCAAGAAGCCAGCCCCAGGTTCACTTCAGTGATTCTCCCACTGTCAAAGCTCCCTCTATTGGATCCATGGTCATCTGTCATCCACATCACTCATGTAAATCCTTAAAATCAGAAGAGGCTTTGCATCAGCCCCACACATTTGTCCAATGCAAGTCTTCTTCCCCCACCAACCCATCAAAGGACATCCATCCCCATTCCTCAGCTAAAGCAGGACAACAGTGCCTCCTGGTGTCAGGTCCAGGGAACTTATGACCCACCATCTCCACATACCCTCCCAAACCTTCTACGTTTTCACTGCACATGGCTCTCAGTTAAGTTCACCTAAGGCCACCTCCTTCCCCAAAGGGCACACTGCACACCATTTTTTTTGGTTCTAAGCTGTTTTTTACCTCTCTCTTAACTCTCACACAAGCACCCCATGGCTCCTTTACCCCTCTTCGAGTTACACTTATGAACAAACTAATAAAACCTTAATTGAGACCAGTAAGAGCTGGCTTCATGAAGCAATCGGGGAGAGGGAGGAAAACCACGACTTGTGAGGAGAAGTGAGATCAAAGACAGCATCAGTCCATGGACTTCTAAAACCCTGAAAACACCCAGAAATTCCGTGCGGATTTTCCGTTCGTCTCTCTCTACTTGCTCGTCTTTTTCTAACCATTTTTCCTCAAACTCCAATTCACAAAATGAAATTTTTTACTTATTCTTATTCAGTACTATCACATTTCTTGTTTAATTACTAGTCTTGCTGGAGTATTGTTTTCTACTATTTTTCATTGCAAATGTGCAGTACTTAATCTATACCATGGGTTAGATAGGTTTCTGGCAGCCAGCCCTGGAGCCTCGCCAGCACTGATATCCTTGCTGTTATGGGAAAAAGCTTCAGACAACTAGCTCAAATGAATTTTTGGAACCCAACCTATTTATAAGTCAGGAGCCGTCTGTGTTGTCATGGATGGTTATTTGATTGGTTCAGGGATGCAGATCTTTCTTGTTTCCCAAATGAATTCATTCAATATGCAACAAATACACAGGAAGATCTATTACAGGCAGGCTCTGCGCTCGGTCCAGAAAAGGCTTCAGTCCAGAGGGCCAGGGGTCAGCTCTGTCCTCACGTTCTAGGGAGGAGACGGACAGGGAAGCAGGCAAGCCCATGAGCAGGTGAGCAGACCTGCATGATATGTGTCTGTGAGAGTGCACCAGAGAAACAGAACCAATAGGATGCAGAGAGAGAGAGATACTGGTTTTAAGACGCTTGCCATGAAATCGTGGGCAGCAAGTCTGAAGTCTATAGGCCAGGCCAGGAGGTGGGAAACTGAGGCAGGGCTCCATGTTATGGTCTTGAGTAAGAATTCCTTCTTCTTCAGGAAACCTCAATCTTTGTTTTTAAGGCCTCACCTTGGATGAGGCCACCCGCACTACAGAGGATAATTTGCTACAGGTTGCCAAGGTTAATTACATGTGAAAAAAAAAATCTTCCCAAGTTTGGTGTAGTGGTGGATACCTATAATCCCAGCACTGGGGAAGCTAAGGCAATGGAATTGTAAATTCCAGGCCAAAATGAACTACATAGCAAGATCCAATTTCAAAAAACAACAACAAAATAAAAAAACAAAATCTTCCAGTAGCATCTAGACTGGTGTTTGATTGAACAGATGCACACTATAAGCTAGTCCAGTTGACATATAAAATTAATCAACACATGGCAGAAGCTCAGTGAGCCTTGGAGCCCAAAGATGGGGTCTTCTAACCCAGCATGTATGTGAGGAAGGTAAAATACAATCTGAGGCCCAAACTAGGCTTAGCCAAGAAGCAGTAGCAAGGAGAATGGCCCTGGTCCCACACCCCCTGGGTGCCCTGTTCATGCTGGGCTCAGAGAGTTTTACACTGCAGGTACTCAGACCCTTACTCCACCACGAACATGCCTTCCCCTTCCTCAAAACCCTAGGAAGGTTCACAAACCTTCCAGTCCACTGCTACCTGCAAGTTTAGCCTTGCTCCATCAGTATTTGCTTAAGGTCAATTCCCCCTTCCCCCAACACACACACACACACACACACACACACACACACACACACACACACGGACAGAATGGGGAAGAGGGTCTCTGCTCCCCCTCCTGCCATTCTTGAATTCATGTTGAAGAACGTGAGTCTTGCCATTTGACCCCATGACCTGGCCCAAACAGGCACCGTGCCCACACCATGGTTGGCCTGGTGGCCCTGCCAGCCTCCTGGTCCCAGAGGACCTTTCCATCCCTGCCTCTCGAGTGCTTTGTGAGCATCTGGTGCTGTCGCCTGAACAGTCCATCAGCCTTCACACCACTGTCACCATGCGACTGGTGGAACAAAAACAAAAGACATGACAAATTTGTCCTTTTCTCTTTCATAATTAACCAAAATATCGCAGCATGTAGCAAAGCACAGCTCCTAATTAACAGACAGGCGAGAGGCGATTAAGAAAAGTGCTGCAGCCCCCACTCAACACTCCTCAAGTGCACGGTCCCCCTCCCCACCTTGTAGCACCCCCTACCTCCTCCCCCAATACCCCAGTAATTATATTTGCAGGAGAGAATGATATTCTGGTCAGACACCACAGACAGAAAGAGCCCAGTCCCCAGTGAGGCAATTAATATTTCACACCTGCCAAAGTGAAGTGGCAATAGGAAGGGAAGGGGGAGGCACTGGGAAGGGGACTTGCATTGTCACCAGGCCAGGATTTGCAAAAGCCAAGTGGGGACAGTTCTTCTGTTGGGCTGCAGGAATGGGCAGGCTGGGCTGGCACAGAAAACAGCTCTTTAGGGTGTGTGTGGAGTAGGGGGTAGGGGAAGTCATTGGACAGAACAAAGAATCTGTGATCACATGTCCACCTTATTTGTCCCCCTACTTTGTTCTCCAACTCATGTATGCATAAGAGGGTAGTACCGGGAACCCTAAAGGGTGGAGGAGGGGAGAGGGAGGGGGGGAGTGGGTGGTAAGGGAGGGGGTTGGGGCAGGGGGGAGAAATGAACCAAGCCTTGTATGCACATATGAATAATAAAAGAAAAAAAAAAAGAAAGAAATGTAGCAAACCTTCATTTCCATCATTGCTTTGCAACAGATATTTTGTAGAACAAAAAAAAAAAAAAAGGGTGGAGGGCAAGCAATGCAAAGTACACAAAGCATCTTGCCACATCCAGTGCCCCAGGCTCCACTCCCACGGACTCATAGTCTGCCAGCAGCCCTGCCTACCACCCATGCAGAGCCTCACGCCCTCCCTGGCACTCCCCAGGGAGCACACGTGTGCACACACTCATTTACTCACACCCTTGTGCACTACACACACAACCATTTCCAAGTCAAACAATCAAGGAAGTTTCCACCTAATTTAAACTTCATGGTGGGGATTAAACTTCAACATGAGTTTTGGAGGGGACCAGCCATATTGAAAGCAGAGCAAAGAGTGATGGCTAGAGGCTCAGAAGGGTAGCAGGAGGGCAGAGAGAGGGAGGTTGGATAACAGGTACCAAAATAGGAGGAATAATTTACAATAATTTGTTATATATTTTATTTAAAAAAAAAAAGCTATCAGCTGGATGCCAGTGACTGATGCTTATAATCCTAGCTACCTGGGAGGCTGAAATTTGGAGGATCAAGATTTAAAGTTAGCCTGGGCAAATACTTCACAAGACCCCCATCTCCAAAATAGGCAGAGCAAAATGGACTAGAGGTGTGGTTCGAGTAGTAGAGCACCTGCTTTGCAAGCATGAAGTCCTGAATTCAAACCTTAGTCCCACCAAAAACAAACAAACAAAAAGGAGCGCAAAGGATTGGGGGCCTGGCTCAAGTGGTAGAGTGCTTGTCTAGCATGCTGGAGTCCCTGGGTTCAAGCCCTAGTACCACAAAAAAGACAAACAAAAATTCTGAAAGAACTACAAGAGAGGAAATTGAAGGTTCTCAATAGTAAGAAATGGCAAATGTTTAAGGAGACGGAAATGCTAATTGCTCTGATTACACATTCTGTGCATGTATCAAATTATCACACTGCCTTTCATAAATATGTACAAGTATTACGTCTCAACTAAAAAATACTAAAAATGCACATATGTTAAAATATATAGTGCTTGTATGACCGGAGTACAACAGGTTTATACCAAAGCCGTTAGTGGAATAGTACTGGCTTTAGTGACCCTCACACAGGCTAGACTCTAAGGACAGCCCCTTCACAGTGAGACCATGAAGTCATGGGCCCATTACCAAATAAGCCTCAGTTTCTTCATCTGTATAATGGTTATTGTCCTTTCATCCACTCCCTTCTTTCATTCAGTCATTCAAAAGTATATATCAAGAGAACACAGTGAGGAAGGCACTATGTTAGGTAGACGTACAAGGTCTGTCTGCCCTTATGCAGCTCCTACTAAGCATGGTGGGAACTGGAGGGAGGCCAGCAAGAGGCTCTGCTGTAGACCAGCAGGAGGTTATCAGTGACTTGGATCAGGGTAGTGGCCATGGAGATGGAGAGAGAAAGAAGAGAATGGATTTGAGTTATGTGTTGGAGGCAGAATCAACAGGGCTTGCTGGTAGATTGGGTGTCAGAGTCAGAGGAGAGAGAAAGGAAAAGAGGGGTGACTTCTATTACAACAGTGAGAATTAGAAATGGCACAAGGTACTTGGCATGGAACCAAGCACACTCTGGGATTCAGTCTTGGTGACATCATGCATTACAAACACTTAGAAAGGAGTCAGAGAGGTTTCCACAAGGGTGGACGGGGGCAGAGAAATGGAGAGAGGTTTCTGGAGGAGGTGAAGTATGAGCCAAGTTTAAAGAGAGAAGGGAAGTGGGTTGGTGTTGGGGGGTAGAAGAGGAGGTGGTCAGGAATTTCTGGAGGGAAGCAGGAAGGAATGGACCAAACATAGGTTTGGAGGTGGTAACTGTGAGTCATCAGACTTAAGAATCCATTAAGGATTCTGCTTAATAAACATGTACAGAATAAAATAGGTGTGCAGAATTTTAAGTTAAAAAAGAACAAAATCCAGATCCTCAAAACCTACTCCTGCCCCTCTTCAGATCTGGGAGCAGACTTAGGAGCTGACTTTCTCCCCTTACAGAGTCTGGAACCACTTTGAGCCCCAAGGCCTCCAAGAGGCTAGTAGATGAAGGCCCTGGACCAAGCAAGCAGAGCCACCTAGCACACCTGCTGGAGGGTCTCGTAAAGGGATACCCCACTCGATGGTCCTCATGGGGCTTCATTTTTAGTCCCTGTCTCCGCTAAAGCTTCAGGTGGAGGTGACCCAGCACCAGCACCCATACCACTCCTATCTCAGACATCTGACCTAGCCTGATTGCAGCAAAGACGTGGGGAAGGGGAAGAGGCTGAAGGCAGCCCCTCCACCAAGGGCTCTGCCTTCCCTGTCCTCATTCCCACCTATTCCTCTCTCCCTCACTCAGTGCATCTCAGTGTGACCTAAACACCCCTAGGTTTCTCTGGAACACTTTCAGAGATCCATGAGGTCCAAATATTTTTATCATAATATTAACATACTGTTTGTCCTTTTGGCTGTGTTGACATTTGCACTGGAGTGCAAAGGTGATGGTGACTAAAACTGTCAACACCCACATGAACCCAGAAAGACCACCAAACTCATTTACTTTTTTTCCCTCAGCACACACTCACAGGTTTTTAAAGCCATTTTTATTTATGAATGTTCTTTATGAATCAGTGGAAATAATTAATTTTATTAAATCTCAACCCTTGAGTACACATCTTTTTAATATGCTGTGTGACTAGCAGAGAAGTACACATAAAACATTCTACTGCAAACTGAAACCCGATGCTCTTCTCAAGGAGAAAGCTTGGGTGTGAGGTGAGAATTTTGAGCTAAACAGCTACTCCCTTCTTGGAACACCATTTTTATTTGAAGGAATAACGACAAGTCATCATTTTTCAGACTTGCATTTTTGGTAGAAATTTGTCTCGAAAATGAACAAAGTGAGTCTATCACTTTAAGGAAAATAAGTGACAGATTTGTGACCAGTGTTACCATTTGAGCTTTCATGTCAGCATTTGAATCGGAGAAAATTTCACCACCAGGAACTTGAGATCTTCCCAAAACTAAAATCTTTCCTGATGAGGTCAATGGTTGATGGTAACAAGGCTGTTTTGTTTTTGTTTTTGAAAAATCTTGTATAATGAAACATGCCAACATTTAGAAAGCCAGCATAACTCAGTGAAGTGATATTTTTCAAATGCCCAATGCGTGATTCTACAAGGACCATTGGCAGTAGAAGAAACACAGATGTATTTTTATACGTTTCATAGGAAACACACAATAGTAGAAGGCTCATTGTTAATGGCTATAAATTCCATATTATAAAGATCTTTCAAGAAACTAGCATTTTTGGGAATTAAGTGTAGTATTAAAAATGAGCAGCCACAATTATCTGAAAAAAACTATTTAAAACTTCTACCTTTTACAACTACATATCTGGATGAGGCCGTATTTTCTTCATAGATTTCAACCAAAAAATATATTCCAACAGATGGATGGCAGAAGCAGAGGAGAATCCAGTCAGATATTGAAGAGATTTTTGACAATGTCAGAGCAATGCCACCCTTCTCTCTAATTTTTTTGCTTTATAAAATTGTTCTTTATAAAAATTATACTTGTATTAACATGTATGGTTATCTTAATTTTTAAATTAATTAAAATAAGCATTTTTAAAATGTGTTTTAATGTCTAATACAGGAAATATTATATTAGAAATTCAGCCCATATAAGCAAAATTTCTTTGGATCTTTGTTGAGGCCTCATTGAGAGCCCCTGATCAAGCTTGTTGTTCTCAACCACTATCTATTTTCCTTGGGTCTGGACCCTTGATGTTTCTCCTGTATCCAAGCCTCAAGATCAAGTTCCCAGTCCATAATGTCAGTCATGAGCCTCTTGGATCCCTTCCAGAGAGGCCATTCAGGGTAGCCTGAGAAAGCTCTAGCCTGCTGTGTGTCCTCTAACCCCATCACCTAACCCTGTGTGCTCTGTGTGCTCATATTCTCAATCTCTCTCTCTCTCTCTCTCTCTCTCTCTCTCTCTCTCTCTCTCTCTCTCTCTGTGTGTGTGTTACTCTCTCTCTCTCTCTCTCTCTCTCTCTCTCTCTCTCACACACACACACACACACACACACAATAAGGTGAAGACCAGGTCTTCCTTATGGTAGCATTTTGATCCTAGGCAAGTGACTCTTTCTGGCCTTATTATCTTCCAAAGTAACACACAGATGTTAATAGTTAAAATCATCCTTGATGGGCTATAGTGAAAGTTAAATAAAATAATGGGTTTATTTTATTTAACAGATACTCCACATCTGTAGACCACTCTCCACCTTTCCATGCCCTGCTCTACACCCCTAGTGGCTTCCAGTTGGGTTTGGCCAATGGAAAGTGGGGGACCATACAGGGCAGAAGAGAAAGAGTTCGGACGGCTGGTCATCCTCTTGTATGTACATGTGTACACACACGCTTTTACACACAATTTGCCAATGCCTCTAGGGAAGGCAGAGCTCTGGATGGGCAGCCTCCCCCTTCACACCATGGGTCTAGGGATGGTAACTGGCTAGCCCAGGAGTGCCTTACCACTCCTTGTTGGTTTATTTTAATAGCCACATCTTTGTAAATAACTCCTCCCTTAAATTCTCAATTATCTTGTCTGGGTATGTTATTTTCTGCAGAGGCTTTGAGTGATACAAAATATGAAGTACTATAATCTTGGATATGCCTTTAACCAAAATAAGGCATTTTCTTTCTGAGTTAAAGTCTTCTATGACCACTGGACACCCCCAACTCTTAGCCTATCTTCCTAGTGCAAGAGGAGACAAGAATTTTATTCCACTCATTGTGGTTCATTCTCAACACCACTTCTGTTCTTGGCACTATACAAAGAGTTTGCAAAGAGGCCCAAGGAATGATTTCTTCCTCCAAAAGGAACAAACAAATTTGTGTGCTTTTCTATCTTTAAGCCTTTTCTCATGGGTCCCCTCTCCCCAAGTACTCTTCTCCTTCCATTGGTCAAAACCCTCTGATGTCACCTTATTAAGAACAATAAAAACCCTTTTGATATCCCTAAACCATAAATAATATCTTTTATTCCCAAACACTTCTTTTCAGGCACTTATTTCTTTTTACCTTCTATTATTCAATGTGATTCAACACGAGCTTATCTGATGCTGATTTTGTGCTGAGCCCAAGGCCAGACACTGAGCAGTGCAAGGAAAAATATGACACAGTAGTCACCCTAGGGGAGCTCGCTTTCTAGCTGAGAAGACAAGAACATAAATACTTACGATGCAAAGGGAAAGAGGTCATAACAGGAGTTAATAAAGAACTCTACAGATGCTGGTGAAAAGAAACATTACAGAAGCATCTAGATAGATCTGGGGTGATCAAGACTACTAAAAGAATGGCCCTATACTCTCAGGTGGAAGTTAGGGGAGGGAGGCTGGAAGTTCTAAGAGAAGCCCAGCACATCCAGCATGGTACAGAGCATAAGAGCAGCCATTGTGGAAGGCACTCACTACATAAGTGAGCCTGAGGCTGAGTACACGGTTCCCTGCTTCACCTGATGGTACCTGCATGGATGAAAGAGAACCCTCAGAGATGTCAACTCTGTGCCATGGACTCTGGCAGTGGGTGCCAGTGTGATGCCCCAGACAATCAGAGAGGACCTCAGCAGATCACCAGTTTGGGCATCAGGTTAGACCAGTCTAATTTGAAAGGATGTGAAGATGACCATCCTTCTCCTCTCAGCTGCTCAAGGTCTTGTAAACTCTCCACCACAGTGAAGAGGACCAGGGAGAGGGAGAAGACATCTCAAAGACTGAGCATTTGCCCAAAGGAATGAGTCACCAATTTCCCGACAAGATGGCAAATGAGCACGGCTGCTGGCTGCCTCCCCCAAAATTAATCTTAGGGAAATGACAGCAGAAAAAATAAGCCATACATCTAGGGACCTAAAGATAAAACTGTGATAAATTCCAAGGAAATGGAAGGCCCCAGAAAACTGAAAATGGGTATGGGTGCCAAGGGCAGGAGAAGGTGGGTGAATGGGAATAGAGAAGGGAGAAGCCCCAGTGGAAGGTCAATTGCTTTAAAGTTATGGTCTTATATCCCGCTCACGCCCACGCGCGCACACACACTTACTTTGAGATGAACAAGCAGCATCGCAGCCTAGACCTTCAGGATTCCAATAATATTATTAGATAAATCTCAATCCCTTGTTGCGATCGAGCTAATGGGACCAAATGTGTATTTTCAGATGTCCTTGGGTATCAAATTGTCCATTCAATGCTCCTTTCATTGTCTTCCTCAAGCCCTCGAGATTACTGGATCAACTAAGGGGATCCACCTGCCAAGCCTGCTTCTTTCAAAGAAAAATACCAGGCAGAAGTGTTTCACAGTAAGACAGTAGCTAGAAGGGATCCTAAATTGGGAAGGGGGAGCACATAGCTGGGAGGAGTCAAGAGGGGTTCTGTGGAGCCAGGCCTCCTCTGCCTTGAAGTTCATCCTCTCCCCCTCTTACTTACAATCACTAGGAAGTGACAAATTAGGATTTCAGACCTTCCTCTCAGAATAACTGACAGCCCCTAGGGAACATAAGTTTACTGGTCAGGATAATTTTGACCTTGAAGAATAAAACCACTTTAAAAGAAAGACAAAGAACTAAACAGTGTGCATTCTATCAAGCAAGATAATCAGGACAGTTGGACTAAGTTTTAAATAAGCACAATAAATGTTCTCAGAAGAAGAGATGTTATTAAAATATAAAGCAGGTACAGTAAGTCATAAGAAGACATGAATAGAATTGCTGTAAATGAAATATAATTGAACTAAATAGATGGAATAGATAGCCAGATTGGAAACCACAGAAGACAGAATTTGTAACCTGGAAGACCTTATCAAAGATTTATTTGGAAGGCAGCAGAAGACAAATGTATGTAAAATATTAAAGAAAAACTAAGGCAAGAGAGTAAAGTGAAGCACTAGTATCCAAACAATGAGATTTCAAGAAGGTGAGGGGGAAAAATGGAAGGCAGGAAATATTTGAAGGAATACGAATAAAAAGCTGAAGATCTCAAATGGAAGGAATTTTTATGGAGCACAAGTAAAATAATAACAATAAATTCACACATTGACAGATTTTAGCAAAACTAAGAATATAAAAGATACAAAAAATATTCTAAAATTTTTCATAAATGAGTAACAGTCATCTAAAAGAACTGGATTTTGAGCAAAATGAACAGTTTTGACAAATGTGCTTACAACAAAATCATCACAAGAAAAAGACAGCAAGTATTCCCATGGCTTCCAAAAATTTATTTGTGCTCTTCAACATCCATCCTTCCCTCTACCCCTGTCTTTAAGTGACCACTTATCTGCTTTCTGTCATTGTGGGTTATGGTGCTTTTTCCAGAATTTTATAGAAATGGAATTACATAGTAGGTACTGGTTTTTGCCTGGTTTCTTTCACTCAGCAAAATGATTTGAGATTCATCTAGGTTACATAACAAGGTTCATTCCTCTTCATTGCTTTTATTCCCAGGATTGGAACAACTCTTATTAGGTTGGTTCAAGCTCATAATTGCTATGTCTTGTAATTATTGAAAGCTACCATTTTACTGTTTTGTCTATTTGTTCCTCTACTTTAGTTCCTCTACAGATGTTTTTCAGTAGAGGAACTTTCTTCACTCCTGAAAGCCCAAGTTTATTTCATTCTCATTCAGTATGATTAATTTCCTTTAACATTCATTACAAAAAAAGTATTCTGAAGACAAATTTCTTAGTTTGCCTTCATCAACAAATAGCTTTATTTTGACTTCCTACTTGAAGGTTATTTTTGCTGAATATAGAATTTTGGGTTGACACTTCTTTTCTTTCAGCTCTTTAAAGGTGAAGAGCTGACAGAGTGGTTCAAGCAGTAGAACCCCTGCCCCTGCCTAGCAAACATGAGGTCCTGAGTTCAAACCCCAGTACTGACAATAAAAAAAGTCATTTAAATATGTTGATCTGATGTCTTTTGACCTTCCTGAGTCAGAAGAAATCTGCAGTCATTAGAACTTGTGTTCCTCCTTAGGCAATTTTCCCTCTAGCCCTTCTAGAGGGTCTTTCTCTTTTCCATTAATTTTTTTATTAGGATATGTTTGCTGTACAGGGGGGGGATTCATTGTGACAATTTCATATAGGTTTACATTGTGCATTGGTTAGATCACCCCCATCATCTCTGTCCCTGAACTCCCTCCCCACCCCACTTAAAACTATAGCAAGAGATTTCTGTTGGATTTTTTTAATGTTTTATTTATTTATTTATTATTATCCATATGTGCATACAATGCTTGGAAGAGATTTCTTTTGTATATGAAGTCCATCAACCATATTCCCTCACCTTAATCGCCTTCATTCACCCTCCCACTCCCACAAGTACCCCCACACACACAGTACCTATTTTACAGTTCCTTCTTTTGTTATTGATATCTAACTTGTTGTTCAAAGAAGTTTCTCAATGTATTCCTGCTGTGATTATACTTTACTTTGGTCTGTTCAACCCTTTCCATTGTTTTCCCTTACCCCTTTGCCTCCCACCCCCACCACCGCCATTTTTCAATAGCTTTCTCTAGAGGGTCTTTCTTTGCTTTGATTTTCACCATTTTGGTTACAATGACTTAGGCATGGCTTTCCTTGAGCTTAACCTGTTTGGGGTTCACTGAGCTTTCTTGAACCTATCTGCAAACATGGAATAAAACAAAAAGTCAATAAGATGCTAATAGAAGCATGGAGTAGATACAGTGAGAGCCTTAGAAGAGTAGCAGTCAGTAATTCCCCCAAGGAGAAGGAGAAGAGATGCCAGCATGCATGGGACAGAGTGTGGAAGAGGCAGTCTGTGCACCATGCATGCAGAAACACCAGAGGTGACCCACACAGAACCCGTTCTTCATTCACAGGGTTCTTTCAGATCACAACACATTTGTTCATTTGTTTTAACCAGTTGACTTTGCTTTGTGATATTCTTTTTTTTTTCTTTTTTGTAGCACAGGTATTGAACTTAGGCCTTGTACTTGCTAGGCTGGCACTGTGTTTTGTGACATTCTTAATGACAACCTCAGGAGGAGCACATTTTTTCACTCTGCCTTGTCTTTTTAAGACCAGAAATAGCACTTTCCACTTTTCCTGTATCTTCTGACAATGACACACACAGAGCTTTGCAAATTTAAAACAAAAACAAAAAACAAACCTCTGCTCTTTGAACTGTGTGTGGGAGGCTGAACTTGGTTTGTAGTCAGTGAAGACAAAGAGACAGACTAAAAATTCATCTTTCTCTACTAAAAGAGCACAAAGCAGCCTCCTTAAACAGAAATAAGTTAATTGGTTGAAGCAGTTCAAGACATTCTGAAAATAATACATAAAAATTTTTATTTTATCACCAAAACTTCTACCAATTAAAACTAATCCTCCAAACCTTAGATTTTCATCCAGCACTAATTACTACATTTAAGGGGCTAAAATTAAGTGCTTTGTTGGTTCCTCTAGATAATTTACATATCATTACTTTACAATTCATGTTGTAATAATTTTCATTAAAATTATTCAATGAAAATGAAATGCTATTACCTTCAAGCGTTCAGAACACTGGGGTCAGAGTCACTAATCATTTTTTTCTCCTTTAAGATTATAATTGTTAATATATAGATGTAGAGCTTAATCATTTATTTAAAAAGGAAAACATGAAACCAAAATGAGTTAGTATTTACAGTTTCACCGGAATTGTATCAAGCCCACAATCTATACTTTACAATACAGAGTGTGAGAGGGAAAAAAAAACAAGAAGTAGAGAAAAATTAGCCAGAATAGAAAAAGGAAACCTAATACACCAAAAAATAAAAGAAAGGAGAAAATATTATTTAAGTTAACTGAGCATCTTTTTTATTGGTTTGACCATAGAATCTAAAACCCAGCTCAAGTATCACTAAATTCTCCAGGGGACACAGTCTGGGAAACTTACAGGACCATCCTCAAACTCCAGACAGCAATGTGTTTTATTTGTACAAAAAGCTTGGAGTCCCAAGCTCTTCCGCATCCACTGATTCCCAGCAACGACAAGTGGCACAAGGTGATCACAGTGCTGCCTCCTCAAGTGCACCTCATCAAGAGCCCAGAGAAGGCCTGTGGAGAGTCTGGGCATGGGTGAACTGTGTTGTACAAAGCACAATCCACCAGTGAGCATTTTCTCCATTCATCTGAAGCCTGAGCACTCACTGCATCTCCACAAGAAGTTGGAGGAGGTGCACCAGGAATGTGCCCCATTTGTCAGCACCCTGATTCTGCTCTGGGGGAAGACAGCGCAGTACAGACTAAAGAAACAGAGATCCCCAAGGTCAAAGAGATAGCCACCCAAGCTGGATGCAGAAGTAACGAGCTCTTGACATAGACTTATCTGTTTCTCCTTTATTCCAGCTCTTACCATCTGTTCCTACTGGTCCCTCAGAATTTTCTGGTGGTCTCCTCTGACATCCTCTATCCTCATTTTTATTCCCTCCATCTCTTACAAGGTCCTTCAAGATAGAAGAGGGATCTTCCTGGACTTCCCCTGGAGCCTGTCTCCCACCTTGGGAAGATCAACCATCTGCTACCTTCCCTTCATCTCTACCTCAAGACATCTTGCACCATGGCAGAGGAAGCCTGCCCTGAATCCTCAAATAGCTCAGTGTTCATCATTACCTGTTCAGTCAGGAGGGGGCAGTTGGTTAGTGAGCAGAGTCCATTCAGAAACTCCCACTCACGCCACCCCTCTGCAGAGAGGAACAGACTAGTGGGACATTCACAGACAGCTCTAGCAGGCCTCAAGAACACCAGTAATAATGGACGCCAGTGGCTCATGCCTATAATCCTACCACTTAGAAGGCAGAGATCAGGAGAATTGAGGTTGGAAGCCAGCCCAAACAAATAGTTCACAAGACCCTATCTCAAAAATACCCATCACAAAAAAACAAACAAACAAAAAAGGGCTGATGGAGTGTCTCAAGGTGTAGGCCCTGAGTTCAAACCCCAGTACTGCAAAAAAAAAAAAGAAGGAAGAAACTAGTAATGCTCACAGTGGCTTCCTGATGAGGGGGAAGGAGAATGAAGTGTGTAGATTTGCCAAAAAGTTGGAAAAAATAGCAGAAAGCATGGCACATACTAGAAAGAAAATAGGAATCTTACTGAATGAATTCCTTCTGGAAGTCCCTCAAGGGCCAGGGAGTGGATACTTGATCCTAATTTATGGACTTCCCACAGAGCTGCTTACAGAATTCTCAATGACCAGAGATCTGAAAAATAGAGAAAGTGGGGAAGTGGCCAAGTCCCACCCCAGGCCTGGGATCCTCAACATGGGACCTTGCACCCTGCCATGGGCAACTGTCTAAGATTTCAGGTGCCCAGTTTCCCAGACCAGGCAGACAGAGGGCAGCCTCTAGAAAGTTGTATCTGATTTTAAAAAACAGGACAGGCAGGCAGGCAGACAGACAGATGGACAGGTCTCCTTTCTTCCTAGCCTCCCCCCCACCCTGACTGCTTGGGCAGACAGATGGGCCTTTCCTCTGGGCTTTATAGATTAATGCGTCCTTCTTATCAATTATGGAGACAAGGAAGTGTAATTTTCTTCCCATGTTTATACTGTTCAGGATTAATCTGCCTGTAAATGGATAATCTGTCAGCTTTCTGAGACACTGAAGTGGGGAGGGGGTGGGGCAGGAAGCGGGGAAGAGATTTACCAGTGGGTAATGCCATCTGCTTTATTAGGTTGTTTTATAAACCTGACATTCAATTTGTTCTGGAGGACTTGGTGACAGATTATTCTGTAAATTCTCAAATAATTACAATAACCAGAGAATGGGGGTGGGGGGAAGAGGTGGGGGGAAGTAGACTGGAGCACATTGGTGAGTAATGGCTCCCAGGACAGCATCTGTTCTCAGCAACCTCTTAGTATGGTGGGAGGAAGGCTAGGCCTAGAGGGGCCCTCCCTGACTGCTTTCATCTCTGTGTCTTATACAATGTCCTCTGTTCTTGAAACTTCCAACTTCCTGCCTGCCCCAACAAGAGAGTGGGCTCCAGTGAGCAGGGACTGTGTTATCATGGTTTTAGACTTAGTATGTAGGTTATATTTCTTCTCCTGGCCTCTAGGTCCAAGTCCTTCTCTTCTTGTCAGCTATGTCAACTTGGGTAAGTTACTTAGACTCTGTGCCTCAGTTTCCTTAACTATAAAATCAAGACAGTACTAGCAATCTCCTCCGATGACTGCTATGAGGACCCAATTAGTTCCCATAGTAAAGATCTTCAAATAATACTTGATAAACTACTCACTTTATTCTTATTGTTTACTTGTACTTTTATTCCTCAACATTGAATCCCTGCACACTTGGAAGATTTCTGATGAGTCTAAAACCCATAATGGTAAAATTAGAATTGGAAGTTGTTATGCTCCTTGGCAACCTCAGGTTTTACGCTTCCCTTCCATCCTAAGGGTGACAACTGCCATCAACAAAGAGCTCTCTTCCACCCAGGTGGCTCTCTCCATCATTGGGCTTCCCCCACCTACCCCGCCACCTAAGACTCCCCAGATTGTCCTCACACAGCCAAAACCTGCCTTCCCCTGGTGAAGGCTTAAAACTGCCAGCCTCCTGGGTTTGCAGAGGAGCCAGGGAACACCCACTGGTAAAGGAGATGCACATTACGGTCTCAGCAGACACTATTCAATCAACCCTGCACGCTTCCCTTTTACACCTCTGAATGCTGCATTTGGAACTTCCCTAATGGTATTTGTGCTTTTGATGGGCAGCTTCTTTCTCTTGGGTGGGGAAAGAAGACCACATAGGACACCTCCCAGGGCCACCTATTTGACTCCTGTCCCTATGTCCTTAGAGATCTCAGGGTCCAAACCTGTGGCTGTGGCACTCCAGACAAGAGAGAGAACTGGCAGGACTGAAAATCCCTATTGCTTGCTCTTTCTGGTGAATTCTGTGCCTTGGTGTTTCCAAGCACAGTTTTTTTTTTTTTGCCTGGTTGGTTCTTAAGATAATGAGGAAACAGAGTCACCAGCAGCTTCCCACAAAGAAACTGTCTGCACTAAGCTACAATGGAATAAAATACCCCCTCCGTCTCCAAGACCCCACGTTTCCTGCTGTGCTAATGTTAGGTAACCAAGGGTAGGGCTCCTTCTCCAGTAACGAAGCTGATGCACAATGAGGAGAAGTAATTCGCTTCAGTCAGTCCTCCATGATCTGGGGTTTAGACTGTGCCGTGGATTGCTACTGCATGGCCTGTCTGCTTGCTCTTCTCTGGGAAATGCATTCCCAGGGATTTGCTGATACTGCAGATACTACCCTACTACCCTTCAGAAATGGGCACGGGACCTGGCTGCTCGATCACAGCACATCATGATGCCACTGGCCACAGCCATTGGATCAGATAGTCACATGACTCATACTCTGCCAATCAGTTCCTTCCACAGGACTTTTCTGCCAGAGCTAATGGAGAAGCAGCTTTATTCTTCCTCTGGTTGCTACACTAGTATGACATGAGCCACCAGGCCCATAATAAGGAGAGATAAAACCCTGCTGACATTGTTGTGGTCCTGATCCAGTCATGCCTGAAGCCAGACCTACCATCTAGACTTTTTGAGTTATATAAGCCAAAATACTCTTTTTTGGCTTGGTAGTATGAGTTGTGTCTCTCTCTGTCCTACAAAACCTAATTAATGTAGGCAGTAATTAGCACCTCTTCCCTATCCTTAGACTTTATCTCACAAATTCATGGTGTTTGTCAAGGAAGGATTAGGACCTGGGGTGGTCTCCTGCCTCTCCACAGAGGCTGCATTGTACAGCTCTGGGAGACACTTCCAGTTTCCACACATTCCTATTGGAGCCCCTGTCTTATCTTTTGCTAATACCATGAACTAGATAAGTCATAAAGAAGGGGCTGTATCTGTTGGTGCCCTTCTTTCTGAAAGAGTCCACATGGTAAGAGAGAGAGAGTGCTCTAAAAACCTAACCCGACTATTATTTATAGCAGATCCCAAGTCATCCCATTAACCCATAGATCCATTAGTTACAGAAATGGATGAATCCACTCATGATGGCAGAGCCCTAACCAAGCTCTTCAAGTCCTACCTGGTCCCACCTCTTAATAGCTTATAACCAGGACTAAGCTCAAATATGAGTTTCAGAGAGACAAACCATAGTTAAACCACAGCACCCTCTTTTCTCCATGACTTCTTTTTCTTTTGAGATGGTGTCTTACTATGCTGCCCAGGCTGATCTTGAGGGCTCAAGTCATCCTCTCACCTCAGTCTTCCAAGTGCTGGGACTACAGGTGTGTACCACCACACCCAGCTTTTTCTCTATTATCCCCATGTATGCTAACAGGTGTTTTTGTGATGTTTCCCCTGCCCTCTTCCAAATAAGTTTGATTTCAATTAGTGATAAACTCATCGATCATAGATGAGCAACCACTTCTAGATCTTCTTTGTCTCCATCAGTTTCTCTTTCTTCTTTTTTTTTTTTTTTTTGGCAGTACTGGATATTGAACTTAAGGCCTCAAACTTGCTAGGCAAGCATCTACCACTTGAGCCATACCCCTAGTCCTTTTGCTTTTTGTGGTTTGTTTTTCAGATAGGGTCTCACGCTTTTGTCCAAACGTGCCCTGAATACAGAGCCTCCTATCTCTCCCTCTCTAGTTGGTTGTATTACAGATATATACCACCATGCCCAGACTCTATCAATTCTTGGTCATCAAAGTCTTCAAGACTCTGGTGTGGAGTCTTGAGGGTATGTGAGTGTGTATGTGAGTACTTGGGGAGTGGGGGAATGAAAGGAAGAAGGGATTGCCAAAAGGCATAAATGCTACAACCTAGAGGAAGAAAGAGGGAGAGAATAAAGAATGAGCAATGAGGACTTCTTGAGTCTGCCACAGCAGGGACCTTTGCTCAGCAAGTTCAGCTATGTTATCATTATTCCAACCCCACTTCTACCAAGAGAAGAAGGACCCACAACTGTGGCTACTGAGACACAGACAAGAATGACACAGGTATGGCATTTATTTCCATCCCTACCTAGCAAGTGTGAGGCCCTGAGTTCAAACCCCAGAACCTCCCCCCCGACCCAAAATTAAACATTTTAATTTTTAAAAATCTTTTATTTTGAACATTTTTAATAAAAGCATTTGTAAGACTACCAAAATATAAAATACTTAGGAATAAGCTTAAGAGATACATAAGATTTCTAATTGAACATTATAAAGCAAAGATGAGCTATTTTAAGGATGATCTAAATAACCAGGATACTCAATATAGCTAAATTGATCTATAATTTCAATGCAATTCCAGTCAAGTGACAACAAGCATTTTTTTTTTGTGCAAACTAGCAAGCATTTACAGTTTGTATTGAAATATAAGCAACATAGAATAGCCACAATCATGAAAAAGAACAAAGTTGGAGCCAGGGGTGATACAAAGTTCAAGCAAGGGTTTCAAATTCCTAGTAGTCAGGATAAATAATATTTTCATGCAATATTCTTAAAAATCAAACTTAAAGCAAAAAAAATCCTGGACAATATCGAATTTTTAAGTAAAATAAGACTAAGGCTTCTACCATCTGATTTCAAGACTTACTAAAAAAAGCTACTATAATCAAGACAGTGATTATGGTTATGATACAAGCATAAAGACAGATCAACAGAACAAAATAGTGATTCCAGAAATTGATCTCAACTTACATTATCAATTTAGTTTGACAAAGTACAAAGTAATCAAATGGGAAAATGTGTTTTCAACAGGCAGAAATGATGCAAATAGATATCCCTATAGGAAGAAAAAAATGAATCCAGTCCAATCTTTACCTCAAACGCTATCAAAAATTGCTTCAAAGTGGATCATAGACAAAACATAGAAGCTAAAACTGTAAGAAAATGTTGGGAGAAATATTAGTGACCTAGGAATAGGCAGCATGGTTTTTTTTTTTTTTTGGATATGAAAAACATAAACCACAAAACAAAACCTCATCAGACTTATCAAAAGTTTACACCTTTTGGGTGAGGCATGGTGGTACTTTCCTGTTACGCCAACTACTCCAGAGCTGGAAATCAGGAGGATAATAGTTTGAGGCCAGCCTCACAAAAATGTTATTGACACCCTGTATCAATAAATAAGCCAGGCATGATGGATCTCAAAAACATTATGCTGAGTAAAGAAAACCCAGATATGCAAAAAAGTACATACTACTTATTTCTATATATTTGAAGTTTAAGAATAGGCAAATCAACAGATACTGCTAGATAGTAGGGGTTGCCTTGTGCCTAGAATTCGGCACAAGGAACTTGCCTGTGGTGACACGCATGTCCATTTCTTATTCGGGGTGATTATTATATGGCTAGATGTATGTGTCAAATTTCATCACACTGTGCATTTCAAATGGATGCATTTTAGGATATGTAAAATAATCCTCATTGAATAAAATAACCCCCAATAAAAATAAATACTCAAAGAAAAGGGTGATGGACACTCAGATCCTCTGTGGCCTGCCCTGCCCCACCCTCCCTCTGTCTACTTCTTAAAACAGCACACTTTGGACACCACAGCCCAGGAATCCTCAACGCCAGTGGCAGAGTCCAGGCATGCCTTGAAACACAGTCCTCAGTGGAACCCCCAGCTAAGAATCTCCTTCCAACCCCCAAGTTCTCTAGCCTCACTCACTGGGTTTCCTCATCTATGAATCAGAACAACTCAGTTAATTAACCTCCAGACCTTAGAACAGAGCTCTGTAGAGAGGAAGCATGTGATGGATGGTGGCTATGTGGACGGTGCTGGTGGCCTAAGGTCACAGGCAGGTGAGGGTACAGGGAAAGACATCCACCTGCCCGAGCACTTCCTGCTGCACATGCCAAAGCTCCTGTACATCCTGGATGCGGGCATAAACCACACTCCCTCTGCATCTGGATGTCTTCTTTTCCTAGGGCCGTAATAAAGCAGCACAAACTGGGTAAAAAGCAATAGAAATCCATTCTTTTATAAGGCTGGAGCTAGAAGTTCAAAATCAAGGTGCTGCAGGTTATGCTCCCTCCGAATCTTCTAGTGGAAGGATCCTCATTTCTTCCAGCGCCTGGTGGCCCCAGGAGTTCCTTGATGTAGGGCAGCAAACTCCAATCTCTGCCTCCATTTTCACATGGCCATCTTCCCCTGTGTGCTTTGGTGTCCAAATTTTCCTCTTCCCCATGACACCAATCATATTGGATTAGGGCTCACCCACCATATCCCAATATGTCCTCATCTTATTCAATTTATACCAACGAAGACTCTATTTCCAAATGAGGGCTCAGTCAGGTGTACTGTGGATCGGACTTGAACACATCCTTTTGGGAAACACAGTTATATCGGTAACACTTGGTTTGTACTCTACACTGAAACAGAACGGTGACGGTGTTAAGCTGTACACATCACACAGGTCTATGTGATGCCCGTGAGGGACGATATGTGCATGGACATGCTTGCTCTGCCTGTGTGGACCCACGCATTGGGTTTATAACAGGTATGGAAGTTTCTTTACTGCCCCGACTTCTGTTCTCAAGACTCCTCACTTGCCTGTAGGCTGCTGTGCTCACACACAAAAGGAAAGGTTGCAGGGCGCCAGTGGCTCACGCCTGTAATCCTAGCTACTCAGAAGGCAGTGATCAGGAGGATCACAGTTTGAAGCCAGCGCAGGCAAATACTTCACGAGACCCTATCTCGGAAAAAAAAAACCCTACCACAAAAATTGGGCTGGTGGAGTGGCTCAAGGCAAAGGCCCTGAGTTCAAGTCCCATTACTGTAAAAAGAAAAAAAAAGAATGGTTTGCAATGATTTCCCACTATAAAGTGAGTTATTTCCTGACACATTTCTTCCTCTAATTCTATACTTACCCCCCCACACACACACAAACACTCAGGAGGAAAGAGAGAAGGCTCAGGACTTAGGCTGACTTGGGACAAGTGAGCATGTGTGTACATCCGTGCACATGCACGCATACACACTCTCACAAGTGCAGTCAGGTGTGCTCTCAGAGCACGCCCAAGACCCAAGGGGTCTTCTTGACTGATAGCACATCTGCAAGACTCCCCAGTGCATCCCACACCACCAGGAACTTCTCCTTTAGAACTACATATGCATTTAAAGGCAAGTACATTACATCTCAAAATATTCTTTTCAGATAAAAAAAATTCCAATAATAATTTATCTAGCTGCCAAAATTACTCTGAGGTTGCTACTGGTTTGTCCACTGTCAGAGGAAGGAATAAATAATAGTTTGTCTGCTTGTCCTCCTCTTAATTCCCCTACAAAATGGAGTTTCACAGGCTGGGTTTGAGGATGGACCCTGAGTAGGGGTCCTGAAAGCAAGTGATCTCTTTTTGGAGAAATACAGTTTACCAAAGTGGACAGAAAGTTTGAGTCCATATTTCAGCTTCTTCACTTTACAGATGGAGAGAGCACAGCCTAGGAAGAACTTCAGTGTGGCCTAAGCTCACAGGCATGGTGTCTCCTGCCTCCTGCTTCAGTTTTCTCTTCCGTGATCCTTCTTACATCACAGGCCCTACCTCTTTAGAGTTTGGGAGCAGGTGGTGGAGAGGGAGGACAGAAGGACAAGTCCCCCATCTCCAGGGAAAGTTAATGGAAAAGAGCTTGAAAAGTACAGAAATCCTCTCTCCAGCAGAAGGTTCCTCTGCAGCCCAGACTTCCCTCCCAGAAAGTTCCATGGCATTCCTGCCCCAGCCCCCTCTGCTGATCTATTTAACCCAGAGGCACTGTGATTGCCCATGCACTTTGATCCTGCAGATCTGGCAGCTTTTGTTCTATTATTCACTGTGGGGGGTGGGGGTTGCTGAATTGTCTCTCCTTATCGTAGGCCACGGCTGGGCTGCCCACCGCCTCCCCAAGGCCACTGGATGATGTCCATCAATAAGTCAGTAGCAGCAGCTGGATGTGAAATGCCTTTTAGGGAAGGGATTTGCACCTTTTCAGAATCAGAGTTTTCTACAAGCCTCCTCTTTGGAAGAGACCAGGAGAGGAAACAACAAACATACAAATTACAGAAGTTCTCGTATAGATGCTAAGTGGCATGCTTTCTCTATCCAGCTGAGTGGCCAGCTTTTGAAAGTAGATGCTCCTGGTCCAGTAGTGCATTGTTTCATAACAGGGACTCATCGTGAGAAACGCATCAGAGCTGATTTTGTCATTGTGCAAACATCATAGAGCCTACTGATACAAACCTAGATGGTATAGGTCATCAATCCACACGGCCTCTTGATGCAGTCGAGAGACGCAATAAACATGAGAAATGTCAGGCTGCTGCTGGCAGAACCAGCATGTTGTTTACAGTAATTTTTTAAATAAGTAAAAGGAGTATACTCTAATGATTAAAAGTACAGTAAACACTGGGCTGGAGGCGTGGCTCAAGTGGTAGACCACCTGCCTTGCAAGTGTCAAGGCCCTGAGTTCAAACTCCAGTGCCACCAAAAGAAAAAATATGGTAAATATAAAAAACATTAACATATATATTTTTTTCATTATCAAGCATTATGTACTGAACATAATTACATATGCTATACTTTTATGTGACTTCATCAAAGTAGGTTTGTTTACACCAGCATCACCACACATGCAAATGATGCACTGGACTATGACTTTATGATGGCTACAGTACCACGAGGTGGACAGGAATTTTGCAGCTCCATTATAACCTTATGGGGCCACCATTGTATATGCAGCTCATTGTTGACTAAAACATTACTATGCAGCATCTGACTGTGGATGTGTGTCCCCCATAGCCAAGCACATAGTGAGATAGATATCCACTAATATTTCCGAGTGAACATATGACCCAAGACTCAAACCCTCCAAAATACAAGAAAAGCACAGAGCACCAAAGTAACTTCAAACTACGAGGCACCATGAGATAAATGTATTTATTTACCCACAACCTTCTTAACTACTCACCCCAGATTACGAGCCCTGTATAAGCATTTCACTTAATTCACACCTGTATCCCTAGTGCTTAGAACAGCACCCGGCACACAGTAGGTCCTCAAAAAATCTGTACAATAAATAAATGAACTGGATGTCAGGAGACCTAGGATCCAATTCCAGCTGGATCACCAGTCTGCTGAGTGATCTGGGTCAAGCCCTTCTCTCCAGATCTCAATGAGCCCCTTTGTGTGATAAAGGCATTGTGCCAGATCTCCAATGAGGTCACTTCATCTGGGTATCTCTTGAACATGAGACATTGTGTCACCCTACTGAGTCCATGTCATGAGTTTTCTCACATCCTTGCTCTGTCTGTGTCTTCCTCCACACAGTTATTAAGAGATTTGAGAACTTATGGTGAGACCATCCTGAATCTTATCTTCATTTCTGAAGTAGCTGTCCTCCCCTGAAAATCTAGGCACAAAATTTCCCTCCCGTGACACTGGCTGATGTCCACGGTGGGATGCAGTGCAGTGCTGGGAGAGCATGAAAAAGGGGGGTGGGGGGCTAAAGATGCCATTTCCCAGTAGCAGCCCTTGAAAATTCAGGTGGAATGACGGAATAATCAACATGCCCTTGAACAAGGACAGAAGACAAGTGACATCGTTCATGACTAATGTTTACATCCCAAAGCAGAGGAAACACATTCCACAGTGACTAATTGAGACAAGAACAGGGTGGGACCCAAGAAGATCAAAGACAAGTCAAAGTCAGGAGACAGGGGCCGACTCAGCCATACCCAGCCGGTGAAGCAGAACTTAAAGACAACGGTGTAGTGTGGCTCCCTCAATGGAACAGGTCACATAATTCTCATTCCTTAAGTGGCTTCATTCTCAGCTACACCTTCCATGGCTGGGGTGCTCTTTCTGCAAGGGCACTATTACTGTCGTGACTGAGCGGGCCCTAAGCCGTCCCTGCACCCTCACCCCCACCTTGCAGAAAGCTGGCCTCTCCGGAATGGTGGCTCATCATGTACCTTGTGTCTTCATGGGGGTGGGCACGAGGGGCGTATCCCCAGTTTGCACAGGATGGAATGCGTGGGCTGCAGATCTTGTTCCAGTCCTGACACATCCTTCCAGCCCTCCTCCTCCCCCCGGCCCCGAGCTGTTTTGCCCATGGAGCTGAGCTCAAGGTCAGGGAGCAGCCAAGGCCAGGAGGATGGGCGGTGATTCCGGGCACTGCTCTCACCTGACATTTACTTTACAGGCTGCTTGACTCCCAGATAACAATGCAGTACAAGCCGATTTGCACGGTGCCTTCCGTCTAGTTTCCGGGTCATGCACTCCTTACCAAGCAAACACGCAGGGCTCCTCTGGCCTGCGTGAATCTGGAAAAACACAGCGCCTGGCTGGGGTCCCGGGAAGGTTTACCAGTTCCCGGGAAGCGGCCATGGCATGGCACCCAACTTCCACCAGAGGGCAGCCGTGAGCCGCGAGCAGCAGAACCCCGGCCGCTCGCGGCAGCCCCGCCCGCAGCAGCCTTGCGCCTGCGCAGACCGAGGCCGCCTGGCCCTGAGCCCAGCCGGAGCTTTCCAGCTGCTGTACGGCTGCGGTTGTGTCTGCTGCTGGCCGCAAGCTATGCGCTCTGCGGTCCCTGGAGGGGACAATGGGCGGATTTCAGGGGTCCCGGCCTGGCAGCCTTGCTCTGAGGTCCTGGAGTCGCGATAAGAGGCTGTGTAAGCTGTGGTCGTGGGTTTAGCAAGCGCTCCCTGGCTGGCCGCGCCCGCTTGTTCCCGGTTCCCGTCACAGCCCAAGGCATGGGAACGTCCAGTTTGCAGACGGCCCCAGTGATGGGGCTGCAGATTGCATGCTTTGAGTGCTCAGAGTTTCAGAGTTAGTAGAAAACAGCCTCAAGAATCGGCCAGGCACGGAAGAGACTGGGAGATTACACTGTCCAAGGTCATGGAGTTTGCAGGGAAGGGCAAATCAGTCCCCTGCTTCAGACCCTGTAACAGCTGTCCTAGCTCCTAAAGAAAGTCACAATTAAAATGGCCTCAAGTCCTTCAGCATCCTCTGCTCCACTCTGTTCCAAATCTTGTCCATCTCCTAACTGGCCTTGCACATTCGCCTCCAGGATCCCAGCCTACCCTGAACCCCAATCTGCCCAGCTAAATCCTACCTGCCTTTTGAGTCTTGGCTTAGACACCATTTCCTCTGAAAAGTTTTCCAGGCCTTCCTGTACTCCTCTTGTACAATCCTATCCAATGCTATTCCAGGGTAGCCCACCAGAACCTCACCTGTTGTTCACTGCTCTGGTCCCCAAACTACGAACTGACACTATGTCCCCAGCATCTAAAGCAGTCCAGATCGGGACTCCATAAATATGCAATGAATTGATCAGATCTACCCTCACACAGGCCCCTGTCTGTACTTTCCAGGTGTTGCCCACTAGCCATTTCACTCTTGTGACTAAGCATTTCATGGCATGTGCCATGTGACAGGTGGGGAAACCAAGTCTCAGAATGAACAGCTCTTCTTTTCTAATTGCTATGTTTCTTGCTTCTGCAGCAAGGCGAGTAATTTCCAACGTGATATTGTCCCTACTTCGATACTCCAGAGGGTACTTTCCAAATTAGGTTATTCTTATTTCACTCAGAAGTAACTTCAAAACATAGGTTTCAAACTATATGCTGGATCTGACAGACATGGGGAAGCCACATGTGCCCTCTTGAACCAGAGCACATCATTTTAATTTTTTATCTAGGTAGTACTTTGGGAAGATAAAGGAGCCAAGGATTCTATCACTGCTTTTAAAACTGTTTCCAGGGGAGGAGGGGTGTGGGTGTGAGGACTGGGTACATGGAAACTTTCTGTACTTTCTGCACCATTTTGCTGTGAGCTTAAAACTGCTCTACAAAATACAGTTTAACGATTTTTTTTTAAATGTTTTGAAGTGTACAGAGCCAAAGGATTGTAGATTAGAGCAGCTGAGGAGCTGTGAACAACTGTTAACAGCTGATCGCTTCCAAGGGCTGTAGCCAGCATTCTCAGCCTCTGCAGCTTTTCCCCTTTCCGTTTATGTGGGACCCTATGTTTGCTGCCCTGTATTTCTTCTTCCCTCATAGCAGGGATCTGATCGTTACTGGCTATAGAAAGGCACTGAAAGGTTTTTGTTTTGTTTTTTTTCAGAATTTGTTCCTTTTATAAAGTTGCCATGTGACTCCTTTGAAGAGGGACAGTTCACCATTTTATATTTCTTTCCTTCTTTAAGTTTTTTTTTGGATAGAGTCTTGCTATATAGCTCAGGCTGACCTTAAACTCAAAATCCTCCTACCTCTGTTTTCTGAGTTGGGATTACAGACCTGTACTACCACACCTAGATACATTTTTTTTTTTTGTAAGTGCTCCTTCCATCCCCCAAAATGTCCACATTGTGGTCCCTGGTACCTATAAATTTGTTACCCTGTCAGGCAAAAGGAAGTTTATAGGTATGATTATATAAAGGATCTCGAGATGGGAAGATTATTCTGGATTACCCATGTGAGCCTGATATATCGTAAGGACCGTTATATGAAGGAGGAGAGATCATGGGGTGGGGTAATCAATGGAAGCAGAGGTCACAGTGATGCGATGTGAGCAAGACATGGCTGGACATCAACAACTTCAAAGATGGTGAAGAAGGAGCCACTAGCCAAGGAATGCAAAGTCCTGTAAAACCTGGAAGCGCCAGGAAGAATTCCTCCCTGGTGCTTCTAGAAGAAACCCAGTTCCGCTGACACCTTGACTACAGGCGAGCAAGACATATGTTGAACATGTGTGTTATTCTCGAGCTATTAAGTTTGTGGAAATCTGTTACAGCACCAATAGGGAACTAATATACGCATACCCACACCCCAAAGGAAAGAAATACCTAGCATGTGTCCACACAAGTGTAAAGAAGGAGGCTAACTGAAGAGACAAATCAGCCAGAGCTACTGTGAAAAGTTCTTCGAGCAGCAATCCAAACGCATATATTCCTTGTTATTCCAAAAAAGGTCTAAGTTCATACCGTGTATATGTATTTATATCGTACTTGAATGCACTGTTTTATATCTTATTTGTATATAATATTTGCACATTATGGGGCACTGTGTTAGCTCAACACGTGTAAACAAGATGAATGAGGTAATTGGCTTATCTATCAACTCAAATATTTATCATTCCTTTGTGTTTGGAACATTCACAATCTACTAGCTGTTTTAAAAATAGAATGATTGTTGTCAATCATAGTTAGCCTACTGTGCTATAGAACACCAGAAATTATTCTCCCCATCCAACTGCAGCCCTGTATCTGTTAACTCTCTATCCCCCTTCTCTCCCCCCCACACCCTTCCCAACCTCTGGTAACCACTCTTCCACTCTCTACTTCTGTAAGGTCAACTTTTTTAGTTTCCCCAAATGAGCGACATCATGTAGTACTTGCTTTTCTGTTTGCAACTTATTTCACTTACCATAATGTCCTCCAGTTCCATCCATGCTTCTGCAAATGACAGCACTGGATTATTTTGTGGCAGAATCATATTCCATTGTGTGCATATACTGTATTTTCTTTGTCCATTTGTCTGTTGATGGATGCATCTATGTTGATTCCCTCTCTTGGTTATTGTGACTAGTGCTGCCATAAACATGGGAGTGCAGATGTCTGTTTGACATACAAATTTCATTTCCTTTGGATAAATACCAAGTAGTAGGATAGTTGGATCATATGGCAGTTCCATTTCTAGATTTTTAGGCATCTCCATACTGTTCTCAGTAATAGCTGTGCTAGCTTAATTCCCACCAAGAGTGTACAAGTGTTCCCCTTTCTCCTGTGTAGCCATGTTTATTTCCCCTGCTAGTCTGAAAGATTCCAAGGTCGCATTCATCTTTATATCCCTATTGGCTCCAGTTCCCTGGCTGAGTTAGGCCATCTTACATTTGCAAGGCGCTTCACACTTCCCAAAATACATGTGTGGCCATTATCCACTTTGAGTCCTAACACAACTTGTGGGGCCAGTCAAGACTGGTGGTTTTATTATTAACAGATTTCATTTTATGAAAAACTAGCACCCAAATTTCTCTGACACCCAGATCTTCTCTCCACAGTATTCCACCATTTGTCTGCAAAGTGAATCATAGACACAGATGAGTAACTAGGCACCACTGGCCCCCTATGAAAGGTCCTAAGACTGGGGTTTGTAAGTTCACAGACACTGTGTGGTCCTCCTTGGTCATCTGTTCCCATTCTGAACAGGAGACAAAATCCTTTCGCTCAACTGCTGAGGGAGAGAAAACTCCACAGCAGTGAAACTCGTCCTGTTTCTGGAGGGTAGGGGCACAGAGCTATGCGAGGTAGAAATGAGAAGCGGGGATTGAACACTCTGGTTCCGAGGGGCAGGAGGTAGGTAAGGTAGTTCAGTGTGAGCCCCTTCCTTTCGCGCCTTGACCCACCCAGGAAAGTGTTGCTGTAGGGATATGGACCTGAAACTTCTGGACCTGGCTCAGAAGAGAATGTTCTCCATCAACAACACGTCATCTTTTAAAAACTCTGTATGGGCTAGGCATCGGTGGCGCGTTGGTGGCTCACACCTCTTATCTTAGCTACTATGGAGGCAGAGACCAGGAGGATCAAGGTTGGAAGCCAGCCCAGGGGAAAAAAAAATTGGAGACCTTATCTCGAAAAAAACCCGTCACACACACACCACACACACACAATCAAGTGGTTCAAAGTGCAGGCCTTGAGTTCAAACCCCTGTACCGCAAAACAAACAATAAACCAACTCTCTGTATGGCATCAATGTTCTCACTAACAGACACAATATAGTCCCTGGAGGCAGAGGCAGGTTCGTCACAGGTCCCCACTACCAGCTAAGCAAGTCACTTTTCCTGGACAAGAGCCCACTTTTCCTTCTGCAGAATGTGAATAATGCACTTACTCTGCAAAATCGCTAGGAAGAGAAAAAATAATATATGTAAAGTACATGGTAAATAATAGGCGCTCGAATGGTAGCGATCATTATTTATAACCAGGAAAATAGAGGAGGCGTGGACTTAAGGCTGGACAGCTGGTAAATGGCGCAGCTAAAATTCCAATCTCCTCTCTAGACGCTTCAGTTTTTCACCTAAAGGCCCTTCTGCTCCGCAGAAAACCAAGTCCCATACCTTCGGTGGCCAGGAGCGGCCTCCGAACCGTCGCTGAGAGAGGCAGCAGCAATGGCCGCTTGTGCGCGCCCCCAGCCGGAACCCACCGCCAGCCTGGCGCGCACAGCTGCGCGCACCTGGACCGCCGCCCGCCTGGAGCCCCGGGGGGCGCGCTCCACCCGAAATCTCGGCGCGGGAGACGTGAGGGCGCCGGGTCCAGTGCGAACCCTCCCTCCGCCCCCGTCCCCTCCTTGGGGAAGCTGGGATCGAGAGCACTGCAAGCCAGGGCGAGAGTGCAGGCGAACCCCAAAGTGCTGTCCTCGCCTGGCACTCGGGGGGCGGGGAGACGGGAAGTGACCACAAGGCCCCGCAAGAGGAATTCGGGGCGGGAGGCTTAGGGAGAGGGTCCTGGCGCGCAGCTCTCGGCCCGCCCTGGCCCGCGGCCTGCAGGGTTCAGACGGGGCCAAGGCGGCCAAAGCCCGCTCGCTCGCGCCAGGCGCCCGAGCCAAGCCTGACGCGGGGCTCTGAATAATGTTTGGAGGAGCCGGCGCAGCCCTGGGGCCCGGTGGAGACACGCTGCGGGGGCGGTCAGGGCCCTCCCTAAGATGCTCCGCCAAGCGATCCGCGCTGCATGCTCGAGGTGTCATGCAAACCTGGCAGGGCCTGGTCTCCACTTGAGGGCGGGGAAGACCGGCCTCCCCTTGCGACACCACCACGGGTTGCCGGGGATAGGGATACGGAGTAGATCGCGGGAGGAACAGGACAAAGGCAGTTTTATTCTTCACAAAGAAATCCGCACACAAGCGCCCAGCTCAGGCAACCCCCTTGAAGCACTGGTCCCAAGGGTGCTGTTACTGAGCTTCTGTAAAGTGGGTGACAGCAAAGGGAGCTGGAAACTCTATGCTGAGTCTCCAAAGGGGCCTTTACACTGCCCTGATGCAGCCCCCTTGTGCTTTCATTTAAAAGGCTTTGTGTTTTACAGGATGTTTTCAACCATTCTCCCCTCCTTATCCATAAGGCAGCCTGTGCAGCCTGCTGGACTGGTACCAACTAGTTTGAAAGTGGAATAGCAAAGGGGTTTGGAAAAGGTTGGGGTTCTGTGCCCATCTGCCTAGGTGGCTTTGCCACCAAAGACAGAAGTCATTTTTCCTTTCTCTCTCCAGGTAGGAGGCCAAGTTTCTACCCTCCCTGCATTCCTGGAGAGGGGTGGCCTCTGCTTTTCTGAGAATCAGGCCAGCCAACCCTGCTGATTGGCCTGCTGTGATTGCCAGGGAGGAGGAAATAGGTTTTCCTGAGAGCGGAAGTTGCTTGAGTGACCTCCTTAGATGCTTCCCTTCCGGTTGGAATGAAGGCTGGCACCCCATCCCCACAACAGTGATTCTCCAAGTGCAGCCCCCAGGCCAGCAGCAGGCATCTCCTGGAAACCTATGAAAAAAATGCACAGTACCTGGGTCGTACCCCCACCCCCAGATCCACTGGACCAGACACTCTGGAGGTAAAGCATGGCAGTTTCTGTTCTAAGGAGGCTTCTGGGTGATTCTGTGATGCACAAGGAGCTTGTTCTAGAAAAGCCTCTGTGTAGGCCAGAGGCAGTCCCTGCATCCAAGAGGCTGACTGCCACACCCTTCACAGGCTCAACAAGACAAGAAGTAAACTGAGAAGCCCAAGAGTTAGCACAAGGGCAATAGGTCCATTCCTTAAAGTTTCTGTTGAGAGAGAAAGAGAGAGAGAGAGAGAGAGAGAGAGAGAGCGCGAGAACATGTGTGTGTGGGGGGGAGGCTCATGCACATAGGCCGGTATGCAAACCTTGGGGATTGGAAAGTAATGAGGACTTTTAGAACTCCATATAATATTGCATTTCCATGCCCACTCAGCTCTCAGGATCTCAGGGTATCTACCAAAGGACAGTTCCTAATGATATTAGTTGATAATGACAATCAGGATGCTAGCTGACTTTGGAATTGAAAGAAACAGATGCAGCCATCTCACAAAACGACGCATGAGGTATTAAGTGGAGCAGGCACCGCTGTCTGCCTTTTCAGCTAACAGAAGGCTGGTGCTCACCGGTTAGAGCCCCTCTGTCCTTCAGGGAGGCTGCATTTCTCCCTGCTGGCCCTGTGAGTGATTAGGAATGAGCATGAGGTGCAGTTCTTCCAATGAGACACAGGAGAAGGCTGCTGGGGAGTTGGAGAATTTCCCTCCCTCTTTAAGAGAAAGGCAAGTCTCTGTTTTTGCCTCTGGATTTCATTGCCTGGAACTGCTGCTGTGTTCCAAATTCATGAAAGAAATTAGACTGGAAGGACAAGAAAAACACTGAGGGCAGGGGCAAATTTAGGAAACACTTGGGATCTTCATGTCATTGTTGATCCATTAAATTAATCATCCCAGGGAGGAGGGGAAAACCATGGGATTATCTTGTTAGTGAAACTAGAATCTCACTGAACTACATGATCAAAGACAAAAGTCCAACCCAGCCTCAGCAGGAGGTGTCAGGAGGACATTTGGGATCTCTGGCAACTCTTGTCACCACATCTGTCTCAGGAGTGCCCAATTCTGAGCCTCATCACTAGAGTGGCTCCATTACTCTTGTTATCTGACCGGTTCTCTCCATCACTTCTAGTTTAGATTTCCAAGGAGAATTCAGTTAGCCCAGTAAACTGCCAGGCTTTTGCCTTGTTATGCCACACCACCTCTCTGATTGGTCTGTGGACTGGCCGTCCTTAATGCAGGTTTCACTCCTTGTCTAGTCAGCCCTAGTGAATAGTGGAGAGTGGATCCAAGGCATGGCCAACTCCATTCACAGAGGTTGTGGGCTGGAAAGGTTCCCTTAGAAAGAAACAATGCTCTTGGCAGGTGAAAGACAGAATGAGCAGCAAGCCTTCATGGGAAGCAATGAAATAGCTTTCCTGAGCCAAGAAGAGTGGGAGCAAAGGAATCCACTCCTACCACAGTCTCTGCTGTAGATCTGTTGCACACCCAAGAGTAAGGGTGCCCAGCCAAAACATCTGCCTGGGTACCCAGGTCTGCTCCTAATCACACTGTCATACTCCACAGAAAATATCCCTCCCCAGGTGCACCCACCCGTGCATCCACACAGAAAGCAGACACTGCTGCTATCCAGAATGTGCACACCACACATGGTGGCACTTCATGGGAAATGTTTTAAGCATTGTTTTGTTGTTTCAGTCATTGTGAAACCCTTCAGTGCAGTGCTATGTCGGGATGTGCAAGCAGCAGCTACAGGGCTGGAATTGGGAGCAGAATGCCAGCAACAACTGCAGCAGAATGGTTGTTAAAACAAAGCTTTCAGAAAACATATGGGATACAAGGAAGTCGGAGCCCGAGTGTGGGAGACTCTTTCACTGCTTTCACTCACTATGCTGATGGTGTGAGTCCTCAGTGTGTGCCTTCCCTGAGAACAAGAAATCACAGGAGCAAAAGAAGTGCAGACTGTGGTGTTTCTGCACTTATTAGTTCTGTAGTGTTAGGCAAGTTGTGTGAATTTTCTGAGCTTGCTTTTTTTCATTGGTGAAATGTGACTAGTGATAGTTCCCTTGTATTTTTGGGAAGTGTCATCACAAGCCCAGTATGTAATAAGCACCTACATATAATATACTTCTAAAACATCCTCTTCTGGAGTGGGACTATCTGATTATTTAGAAAGAATTATGGTCAGAAGCACTAGACTACGGTACTGCCTGAGTCCCGCGATGTCTATCACTCAACTCAACAAATGAGCTTGGAATCACCCGTGACCTCCAGGTCAGAAATGAAAAGTAGCTGGAAGGTCTGAATGAGTGGCAGGCCATTGGGATGGAGACGCGTTTATTAATGTTAATCTAACCTGGAATGTAGAGGAAGCCAATGCAGCATTCAACACTGAACCCACATGTAATTCATCATTTCCTGTCACGTGGAGGATGGAATAGGATCCAGACCTGAGACTAAGACGTTCAGAAGCAAAAGTGCACCCGGGGACAGAGGCCACTGTTATCAACTGATGATTTATACTGAGGCCAGTCATTCTGAATGATAAGAGATTGCTCAGGTATGAGAATAGGGTTTTCAAGATTTGAGAACCAAAGGATCTTTGAGGGCATGGTGAAAGACTGACTTAGGAATTCTTGGGGCAGAGACAGGAATGGTCTGGACTTCTTGAGAGCACCAGGAAGTCAAAGATGGTGGCTCAAGGCCACACTCAGAAAGCAAATCAACAATTAGTATTGGGAGATTTTAGTAATCCCTGCAGGCCTTACAATAAGGGTACCACTGCTGGCACGCAGTGTTATCCAAGATGGTGGGGGGAAAGGAGGACTTGTATGACTTAAAATAGTATTTTTCCCAGAAGACAGGATTCTAACATTTTTCACTTACCTAGTGTACGTATCCTGTATGATCCCTAAGCCTGGAAATATGGTAGATTTCACTGTACCATTGGATTATGTTAAATGACACAGTAGGTCTTAAGATATGAAGAGCATTTGGTTAAGCCAGGCTTAATCACAAGCCTTTTAAAAGCAGAGAGCTCCCTCTGGCTGACTGCAGGAAGGTGGGGGAGCAGGGGAGAGTGATCAGAGACTTGAAGCAGGAGGAGGATTTGAGTTCCTGTTGCTGGCCTGAAGATGGAGGGGCACAAATCAAGACATTTGGGTGGCTCTAAGAGCTGAAAGAAGCTCCAGGCAACAGCCAGCAAAGAAATGAGTCCTGTAAACACAATTTGCTGAATTTTGCCAACAACTGTGAGCTGGGAAGTGGGTTCTTCCCTGGTGCTTCCAGAGAGGAGCCCAGCCTGGTCAACACATTGATTTCAGCCTTGCAGTATTCTGCAGGGAACACAGGTTTGCCATTCCAGATTTAAAACCTATCTGGCCTACAGAACTGTGAGCTAATACTTTTGTTTTCTTAAACTGTGAGATTTGTGCTGATTCCTTATGACACCACAGAAAATGAATACAGAACCATGAAGAACTATATACTTGGTTTGTTTTAGGGTTTTTTTTTTTTTTTTTTGTGATACTGGGGTTTGAACTCAGAGCTTCATGCTTGCCAGGCAGGTGTTCTACCACTTAAGCCATGCCTCCAACCCCAAAGATACACACTTGGGACTTAGGGCTAGAAATGTGTCCATTTGCATCTGGTTTAGGTGTACTTTGTTTTTTTCCCACATGGATATCCTTCTTGTCTTCCTAGTTTATTCATAAATATTTTTATTTGAAATCTGATTACTAGGAATCAGATAAGAAGATATGACTATATCCGTGCTAATAAGAAAAAGGGTGTGGCATGGTAGTGCACATTTGTAATCCCAGCACTCAGAATTGCATGTTCCAGCCCAGCCTGTGCTACCTAGTGAGTCCTTGTCCTGCCACTTAGTCTGAATGCCTTTGGGAAATTCACTTCACCTCCTTATATCTTCTTTCCTTACCTACAAAACAGGAGTTATAATGCCTACTCACTGCATTGAAGTCAGACTCAAGTCGGGTAATAAATTCAACATGTTTTATAAAATGTAAGCCTGGATACAAATGTGAGCTCCTGTTTTTATTAAGTCAGGACAGCCAGCAGGATGCAGGGTCAGGCAGGTGAACCCATAACAGAAGTCCCAACTTGAACATCCAGAAGCCTGTGCAAAGGAAAAAACCCCTCAGAGAAGGTGTGGGGTGTTCCTGCAGGGACTTTTGCTCCTGGTGAGTGCTTTCATTCCCCAGGTGAAAAGAGCAGCCTGAGAAACGTGCAGGACTAATCCTCAGCAGCCCCAAGAACAGAATTTAAAATCCCAAGTGGAAAATAAAAGTAACATGACCCACAAAATGGCCAAGCTAATTGCTTAGAGAGTGAAAGAAAAAAGAAAGCCACGACACAACGCGTTATGTAATGAGGACATAACACAGACCGAAGGAATGGAATCAAAGCCCTAGAAAGCAGAGGAGAAGCAGAAGTCTTGAAGATGTTATCCTTGGCTGGAGGTGGAATGCGACTGTGCTTAAACAATGGCGTGTGAAACTTCTTAAACAGGAAGGAGGTCTTTGGAGAGAGGCTGCAGGCACTGTGGAACAACATTTGGAAATTCAATCTCTAGCAGAGAAAATGGGACAAGAGATGAGTGATAAGCACACCCGAGAAGGACAAAGAGACAGATGTGAAAATCAGATGAGTTCTCCCAATTACTACCAGCATCCAAATCAGCCAAGTGTTTATGAAGGATCACATTACTGTTGCTGTGTAGAGAAAAATTTTGGAGAAGATTCAGAAAAGCAAAGACCAGCACTGATGCTATTTTTACCCAATGATCACAACAAAGAGTTTCATTTCCTGCCTATTGTATTGTTCATTGGCAATGAGTTCACATCTTAAAAATGTAAACCCAGGTAATGAAAACACACACGCGCACACACACACTCAAAAGTAAAATACCAGGTAAACTTAAAGAAGTAATTAAAAGCTTTCATAAGCACACACCATTCTGCACTGGAATCTAGAAACAGACAAAACTAAGAAACAATTCCAGCAAGTAAGACCAGGTAACCATGTGTCACTGAGTGTTTAGAGTCTTGAATTTAATTTAATTCAAGAATAGGCACAAATTTAAGTTCAAAGGTCATGTATCATCTGAGGTGCCAGGCATGTTCTCTGGCCTATCTTGAACTGCAGAACTGAGATAATAACCATTTTATTAGGCTTCCTCCGGAGAAGATTAAATGGAATGATACATAGAAAATGGCTGGTATATATAGTCAGTGTCGAAAAACTGTAACTAATTTTTAAATTACTACCATCTTGCAGGCTTTAAACCAAGAGAACTAACTACTCTCCAATATCCTTTCCATCTTTAAAGTCTTCTGGTTTTACCCTTACACAATTTGGTGTTTCCTCAAAAAGCTAGACATAGCCAGTTGTGGTGGGGCAGGCCTGTAGTCCCAGCAATTCATGAGGCTGAAATGGGAGGATCATTTGAGCCCACAAGTTTGTGACCAGCTTGGGCAACAGAGCAAGACCCCCATCGAAAAAGAAAAAGAAAAAGAAACAAGGAAAAAAGGTAAACATAGAAATATCACACAACCCAGCGATACCACTCCTAGGTAGATCCCTAGAAGAATTGAAAGCCGTGGCTGAAACAGATACTAGCGAACCAGTGTTCATTAGAGCCCTGTTTATAATAGGCAAAAGGCGGGAAAAACCCAAGTGTCTATCACCCAATGAGTGGATAAACAAAATATGACACATACATGCAATAGAATATTATTCAGTCATAAAAAGGATGATGTTCAGGTTGGTGCTACAATATGGATGAGCCTTATAGACATTATGCCAGGTAAAAGAAGCCAGATAAACACTGTGTGCTTCTATTTATGTAGGATATCCAGACTAGGCAATTTACAGAGACAGAAAGGAGAGGTACCCATAGACCAAGGGAAGTGGGAATGAGAAGCTACTATTTAACGAGTAGCAAGTTTCTGTTTGGGAAAATGGAAGCGTTTCAGAGACAGATTGTGGTGATGGCTGCATAACAGCATGGATGTCATTAATGTCACTGAATTATATTAATTATGTTAATGTCACTTCAGTGGTTTAAATGAGTTGTGTTATGAATATATTTTTCTAACCACCAAAAATCTCATGGGTTTACCAGTCTTACTCTGAGACAAGATAACATCTGTATTAGAAAAATGATTGCTCAGCCCAGTCCTTGTAGTCATGGGTGAGGGCTTTTAGGTCAATTTTCCTGGGTCAGATCTTCCCTCTGTCACTCCTGTGCCATCTGGGACAAGACACTCAGTTCCCTCATCTGTGAAAGAAGCCCAGTAAGAAGAAAGCTTGTGAAAGATGGGTTATTATTCCGGATAAGGATTGCTAACATGTTAGCAGAAGGCAGAGTCAGGGAGCAGAGAGCTGAGTGGCTGTGGAGCCAAAGGCCTTGCCACTCTTGACTCTGACTTCTAGGTGCTCCTACTGAGGTCTGAGCCAACAAGCTCCCTGCCCACAGCAAATGATCAAAGTCACCAAAGACCTCCCTGATGCTCCATTTCAAGTCACCTCCCCATTCTCACTTAAGGCAGGAGCTCTTTCTAGTGCTTCCTAAGATAGCATCACTGCTCTTAGTATCAAGTCCCAACACTATTTTTTTTTTTTTTGCCATACTGGGGTTTGAACTCAGAGCCTACACCTTGAGCCATTCTGCCAGTCCTTTTTTGTGATAGGCTTTTTTCTTTTGTTTTGTTTTTGAGATAGGGTCTCGCAGAACTATTTGCCTGGGCTGGCTTTGAACGTCGATCTGCCTGATCTCTGCTTCCTGAGTAGCTAGGATTACAGTTGTGAGCCACTGGCAACCAGTTTCGAGTCCCAACTTTTGAATAAGCTTTACAGGGCACATCATGATCCAGCCCACCGATGCACCCACCAGTCCCATGCCAACTCCTAGCACACCTCACTTCACTTACCCTTCATGTACCAACCCTGGTGATCTGCTTCCAGCTCTTCCTGTAAAGACCCTACCTCACTGTTTCCCAGGCTCTGCCCCATCCTTCACTTACTCTTGGACATTGTCTCTCCCAGGCAGGTCTCTCTGACGCACCAGGACTGCTGCTTCCACTAGGAGCTCTGGTACTGCTTGTCTGCTCTATGCTCATCAATGCACACTCACTCTGGTGTTATTGACGGTTTCTCTTGTCTCTCCCATAAGACTTTGACCATTCCATTTGCAGAACCCACTGTGGTGGCTCAGAAATGCAGGCTCACTGCATACATTCATAGATGAACAAACCTGAATAAGTGACAGGTAGATAACTTGGCACTAGCTCTACAAATTGGGTCAGACTGTGAAATGGCAATGTCAGTTCTTACCAGTCTTTTGGCTCTTTCAAACCTTTATCACATTGTTCAGGAGCCCTTGACATTTGTCAATGTTAATAGGTAATAGTGAGTGGCAGCACAGTTCCCAAACAGGGGAGGTAAGGTAGTCACCTGTCGATGTTTACAGCCTTTACTGACCCCAACCATCCACCCCTGCATGTCCCCCTCTCTGCCATCTTAAATGACCTAATTCACAACTTTCCTACTTTTGCTGATGGCCACTGTCTAAGCTCCTGAAGCTTAAAATGCCTGTCATCTCTGACTCTGCCCAGGGTCTCCCAATCACAGCTGTCCCTTTGCCAATTAATGTGACTTCTTATTTCCACCCACCTTCCTATTCTTACTTTTACTATTAAAAGACCCTTCATATAAGAACAATACTCTATTAAATAATAAATAACTCAAAATATTTGACACCAAAAAAACAAGTAATCTAATTAATACGTGGACAAATGAACTGAACCAACACTTCTCAAAAGAAGAAATACAAATGGCCAATAATTATATGAAAAAATGTTCAACATCTTTGGCCATCAGGGAAATGCAAATCAAAACTACATTTGAGATTTCATCTTACCTATCAGAAGGACTGTAATCAAGGGAAAAAATGCTGATAAGGAAGCAGGGAACCCTTATACACTGTAGGTAAGAATGTAAATTAGTGTAGCAACTATGAAAATCAGTATGGTGGTTCCTCAAAAAACTGCAAAATGGATTTATGCTCCAGATATACCCTCCTGAGTATATAATATATACCTGAGGGAACAAAGTCAGGGTGAAATAGAGACAACTGCACACCCATGTTTATCATAACACTGTTCACAATAGCCAGGAATCAGCCTAGGTGCCATCAGTGAATGAATAGATAAAGAAAATGTGGTTTCTAAACACAATGGAGTATTATTCAGCCATAAAAAAGCATGAAATCATGTTACAGGAAAGTGGATGGAACTGGGGACCATCAGGTCATCATATTAAGTGGAATGAGCTAGACTCAGAAAGACAAGTATTATGTGTTTTTCCTCACTTGTGGAATATAGTAAAAAGAAAGTAAAACATGAAAGTATTACAGGGACTATTAAGTAAAAGGAAGATGACCAGGAGGGAACAGATGAGGGTAAGAGAAATAGGAGAGTGAAAATATCAAGGTGTACTATCTACATGTATGAAAATGTCACACTGAATCCCATTATTTTATGGGATATATTAATATTCCATAATTAAAAGAGAAGAGATAAAAATACCTGTTCACCATAAAAGTTTATTTTTCAATAAACAAATGTATTTGTTCTTTACAACATGTAGGTTACAAAGTAATAAAAAGTCTTACAATATGCTGGTAGAATTAACTTTAAAAAGTAACTTTAAATAATGTGGTCAGGCACCAATGGCTCATACCCATAAACCTAACTACTTGGGAGGCTGAGATCAGGAGGATTGAGTTTTGAGGCCAGCCTGGGCAAATAGTTCATGAGACCCCAAATCCAGAAACAACTGGAGCAAAATGGACTGGTGGGGTGGCTCAAGTGGTAGAGTACCTGCTTTACAAGTGTGAGGCCCTGGGTCCAAAAACCCAATCCCACACACACACAAACACAAAAACTTTAAGTAATGTTGTCGTCTGTCATTTTGTGTGTATGTGTGTGCATTCAAGTAGATACAGATTGAAGTCTATTAAAACTACTTGTCTGAAAAAAAAAAAGAGTAAGTTCTCCTCTATAGTATGAAATTACCAAGGTCAGCTGGGTTATTCAATGTCATTTAATAGGAAACACAGACTAAAGCCCCCTATTTCTTTAGCAGCTCCAAGAAAACAACAGAGTTGTTGTAACACCAATTTTAAAATGGAGCCCAATGGGGCAGTGACCTAGCTCTGCTTCTTTTTTAATTTTTTCAGTACCAGGACAGCTAAGTGTATGTGCCTCTGCCATAGGAAACAGGAAAAGCAGGCTTCCTCCTTTGCACCAGTGGCATGGTTTTATTGTCTCTGACAGGGAGAGGCCTTATGGAGCAATTGAATTCATAGTTCAGCCATAGCCAGAAAGAGCCTCAATTAATATTAACTGTACCACAATTAAGTCATGGAATAACTAAGTATTAATCAAAATTCAAAAGGTAGTTTATTCAGGCTTCTCCAACTGACTAAATGGAATCATTCTGCTATTTAAGTTCCTTTTTTATGCTATCACTGATATGTGACATCCAATAGATGCTTTCTTCAGAAAGAAAGCACAGGGATATTTCCTTTGGGAAGGTGTAACCGGGTGGTGACAACAAACAGAATAACTTGTCAGGTAAGAGTTTTGCCCAGAAGCATTGATCAGAGTTTTAACTCTTTCCAGGAACAAGTATTGTATCAGGGGAAGATAGGGCTTTGCCGTCAGCCCTGCTCAGATTGGATCTCTGGTTTCTCTGAGTTTCAGTTTTCTCACCAGCAGAATGGAGATGATAATAATAGTCTCTTCGTGAAGTTGTATCAAACAGTGCCTACCCCACGACCTCACCGTCCAGGACTCCTCCTTCCCCTCCCCCTTCTGTGGCTCAAGTCTGTCCGGAAGTGGTCATTCTTTCTGGGCAGGATGACAAGCCCAGGTCTGAAAATTCCAAAGGTATGTTTGTTTGTTTTTCCCCATTTTGTACCTCATGTGTAGAGCTCTCATTTAAACAAACAGTTCAGAAAAAAAACAATATTGTTTAGAGGATTTGTTCATTATTTATAGTAATTAACATGTGCCCAGTGATTGTTCAGATATCTGCTATTTGAGAGTCAAAGCAGATAAATTACCCATCAGAGGTTCTGCAGGCTCCAATCATATAATTTTAGGTGGAAATTATATGGCGGGGGTGAAGCATCACATTTCCTGAGCCTCAGAGAAAGGATTTAGTAAGTATCAGATGAGTATGTAAAGACATCTGCTCTTACTTAACAGCGATATGACAACCAAGTGTCAGAATGACTCTTCTGTGTCTCACAAAGCCAGGGTGGGACATTTTCCATGGTGTCGTTCAATTTCCTTTTTAAAGCCTCTTGCAATCAGGTTCTACTTGAGCAGTCTGCAGATGAATTTTATCCTTCTGATTGTCAGCAAACGAAACTATACAATCTAACATCTCTAGGTTTTGCTTAGGCTGCCAGCAAGCTTATAGTCAGTTTACTGCCATGTGTCCAGTCCATTCACTTTAAGTGTCTAACTGCCTCCTCTTCCTGTGTCCTTCCAGTAGACCCTGTGTGGCTTTACTGTTGATTATCTTACCTCCTTTGGGAGCAGAAGGCAGGGAAAATTTCAAACCTTAAATGAAAAAATTAATTGCTAGCAATATCAATGACACCCAAAACAGTGGGTCATTATTCTAAGCAAATGTGTGTAAATGACTATGTAGATAATCAAGATTTCTGTTCTAAAAGTGTTAAATGGAGCCTGACGCTGGTGCTCACACCTGTAATCCAAGCTACTCAGGAGGCAGAGATTAGGAGGATCACAGTTCAAAGCCAGCCTAGGGAAACAGTTTATGAGACCCTATCTTGAAAAAAAGAGCTGGTGGAGTGGCTTAAGGTGTAGTCCCTGAGTTCAATCCCCAGTACTGCAAAAAACAAACAAACAAAAAGTGTTAAATGGAAATTTTAAAAAATTAGGGATGTTTCATATAGATGCATATCATATCTGTGTATAAGAGCAATGATATCGAATACTAGGGTCAGACTGCCTAGGCTCCACTTCTTGTGTCACCTTGTACCAGTTGTATGTCCTTGGGCAAGTTATTTACTTCTCAATTGCTTCTGATTCGTCATCTCAAAAATTATAGATAAGGCCAACGGTAGTGGTTCAGGCACATGCCTGTAACTCTGGCTACTCAGGAGGATCGAGGTTAAAGGCCAGCACATGACAAAAAGCAACACCCTATCTGAAAAACAAACTAAAAGCAATGAGGACTGGGAACTTGACTAAAGTGGTACGGCACCTGCCTAGCAAACAGAGGCCCTGAGCTCAAATCCTTGTACTGCCCCTCCCCAAAACATTATAGATGAAAACATTTTCAACAAAGGTTGCTTTAAGGAAGCACAAACATACTTAGGACATGGTAAACTCCCAGTAAATATTAGCATTTTTTCTTTCCATTCCATTTTTATTATTTAATAATAATAACATTTCTGACAGTGATTAAAAGCCCAGTGTACAGAAGTTCAACAGTCCCACCAATGCTTTAAGGTGGGAAGAGATATCTTCCCCAAATGCTGAAGACTGGAGAAGCTTTCTGAGACTGCCTAACTCAAATTCCCATCATCTAGAACGTACAAGGATTTTTTTTTTAATTTTTATTTTTTTATTATTCATATGTGCATACAATGCTTGGGTCATTTCTCCCCCTGCCCCCACCCCCTCCCTTACCACCCACTCCGCCCCTTCCCTCTCCCCCCTACCCCCTCGATACCCGGCAGAAACTATTTTGCCCTTATTTCTAATTTTGTTGAAGAGAGAGTATAAGCCATAATAGGAAGGAACAAGGGTTTTTGCTGGTTGAGATAAGGATAGCTATACAGGGAGTTGACTCACATTAATTTCCTGTGCGTGGGTGTTACCTTCTAGGTTAATTCTTTTTGATCTCACCTTTTCTCTAGTTCCTGGTCCCCTTCTCCTATTGGCCTCAGTTGCTTTTAAGGTATCTGCTTTAGTTTCTCTGCGTTGAGGGCAACAAATGCTAGCTATTTTTTTAGGTGTCTGACCTATCCTCACCCCTCCCTTGTGTGCACTCGCTTTTATCTTGTGCTCAAAGTCCAATCCCCTTGTTGTGTTTGCCCTTGATCTAATGTCCACATATGAGGGAGAACATACGATTTTTGGTCTTTTGGGCCAGGCTAACCTCACTCAGAATGATGTTCTCCAATTCCATCCATTTACCAGCGAATGATAACATTTCGTTCTTCTTCATGGCTGCATAGAATTCCATTGTGTATAGATACCACATTTTCTTAATCCATTCGTCAGTGGTGGGGCATCTTGGCTGTTTCCATAACTTGGCTATTGTGAATAGTGCCGCAATAAACATGGGTGTGCAGGTGCCTCTGGAGTAACCTGTGTCACGGTCTTTTGGGTATATCCCCAAGAGTGGTATTGCTGGATCAAATGGTAGATCAATGTCTAGCTTTTTAAGTAGCCTCCAAATTTTTTTCCAGAGTAGTTGTACTAGTTTACATTCCCACCAACAGTGTAAGAGGGTTCCTTTTTCCCCACATCCTCGCCAACACCTATTGTTGGTGGTGTTCCTAATGATGGCTATTCTAACAAGTGTGAGGTGGAATCTTAGCGTGGTTTTAATTTGCATTTCCTTTATTGCTAGAGATGGTGAGCATTTTTTCATGTGTTTTTTGGCCATTTGAATTTCTTCTTTTGAGAAAGTTCTGTTTAGTTCACTTGCCCATTTCTTTATTGGTTCATTAGTTTTGGGAGAATTTAATTTTTTAAGTTTCCTATATATTCTGGTTATCAGTCTTTTGTCTGATGTGTAGCTGGCAAATATTTTCTCCCACTCTGTGGGTGTTCTCTTCAGTTTAGAGACCATTTCTTTTGATGAGCAGAAGCTTTTTAGTTTTATGAAGTTCCATTTATCCATGCTATCTCTTAGTTGCTGTGCTGCTGGGGTTCCGTTGAGAAAGTTCTTACCTGTACTTACTCACTCCAGACTATTTCCTACTCTTTCCTGACATACGAGGATCTTTAACAGACACTTCTTGCCAGGGTGGAGCAGATGTGACCGTAGGAGAGGGGCTCAAAGCTTGGTAACCCACAGGACCAGGAAAGTGGTGCCATGACCAAGAAATACAGGACTGGGTAGGGAGAAGGAAGACTCCTTCTTTTCTTCCCAAACCACTACTGAATGAAAGCTGGACCTGCTCTTCCACACCGCTTGCCCTTGGATGAGGTCCACAGCAGCCACCGTTTCCTGTACATGTGGTCCAAGGGGAGGGGGGCCTAGCAGGAAGACACCAACTTGGATGATGGCCCCATGTGGTGAGCAATTGCCACACTCTAGCAGTTAGGGATGAGGTCATGGTTGGGGACTGAATGGGCATGGGCACGTCCATGGGAAGTCCAGCGTCATCTCTCAGCCATTTGTCACCCTTGGCCCCACTCTAGCTGCCCAGCAAATGAGCAGCAGTACCAATCTCTCTTGGAACAAACCCCTCAGCAATCAGATGGCACAGGGAGAAAACAAACTTACCGTGTTCCCAGTGCCTAGTGGTTTACATGGAATTCTTATTTAATGTAGGATATAATCATCAAAAGTGTAGAGAGCAGGAAAGTCAGATTTGTGAAAGTCAATATTGTTTTATTCTGAGTTTATATTTTATTTATCCTTATTTAGAGGAATCACATGTTTCTAAAATATCTATTTATGTGTATTTTAAAATACTCATTTAAGGGGGGAGAAATGACCCAAGCATTGTATACACATATGAATAATGAAACAATAAAAATTAAATAAAATAAAATACTCATTTAAGAAATTAAAAGCCTTTTTCTCTTTTTATTAGCATAGATTAATTGTACAAAAGGATTTCATTATGACGTTTCTATACACACATATAATGTACTTTGATCAAATTCACCCTTCTATTTTAAGCAATTTTTAACAGGTTTCATTGTTCTACTTTCAAGCATGTCTATAAGTATTTCGGTCATGCTCACCCCTCTTACCTTCCCCCATCCTTCTGTTTCCCACCCCCAAACAGGTGTCCCCTTCCTCCATTTTACACTCCAATTGTAAAAAGCCTATTTTTAAATTTTTTTTTTTAGGTCTAGATTGTACGTATGAGGGAGAACATGCAATGTTTGTCTTTCTCAGTCTGACTTAAGAAATCAAAATCTTTAAAAGAAAAGGGGCAGGTGGCTTTTAATGAACTGGGAGACTACCACACGATGGATTGCAAATTCCAATATGGCAATCACCAGCCCCCAGCCACATGTGGCCTTGGAGAATGTGAAATATGGTTAGAGCTATTATGGTACCAAATTTCTTATTTTACTTAATTATAAATAATTTCCTTTAAAAACTGAAGCAAGCCTGGTGCCAGTGGCTCATGCCTGTAATCCTAGCTACTCAGAAGGCAGAAATCAGTGTCACAGTCTTTTGGGTATATCCCCAAGAGTGGTATTACTGGATCAAATGGTAGATCAATGTCTAGCTTTTTAAGTAGCCTCCAAATTTTTTTCCAGAGTGGACACAGGTTACTCCAGAGACCCCTGCACACCCATGTTTATTGCGGCACTATTCACAATAGCCAAGTTATGGAAACAGCCAAGATGCCCCACCACTGACGAATGGATTAAGAAAATGTGGTATCTATACACAATGGAATTCTATGCAGCCATGAAGAAGAACGAAATGTTATCATTCGCTGGTAAATGGATGGAATTGGAGAACATCATTCTGAGTGAGGTTAGCCTGGCCCAAAAGACCAAAAATCGTATGTTCTCCCTCATATGTGGACATTAGATCAAGGGCAAACACAACAATGGGATTGGACTTTGAGCACATGATAAAAGCAAGTGCACACAAGGGAGGGGTGAGGATAGGCAAGACACCTAAAAAATTAGCTAGCATTTGTTGCCCTCAACGCAGAGAAACTAAAGCAGATACCTTAAAAGCAGCTGAGGCCAATAGGAGAAGGGGAACAGGAACTAGAGAAAAGGTTAGATCAAAAAGAATTAACCTAGAAGGTAACACCCACGCACAGGAAATCAATGTGAGTCAATGCCCTGTATAGCTATCCTTATCTCAACCAGCAAAAACCCTTGTTCCTTCCTATTATTGCTTATACTCTCTCTACAACAAAATTAGAAATAAGGGCAAAATAGTTTCTGCTGGGTATTGAGGGAGGGGAGAGGGCGGGGCGGAGTGGGTGGTAAGGGAGGGGGTGGGGCAGGGGGGAGAAATGAACCAAGCCTTGTATGCACATATGAATGATAAAAGAAAAAGGAAAAAAAAAAAAAAGGCAGAGATCAGGAGGATCACGGTTGGAAGACCAGATCTTGAAAAAAAAAAATCCTCACAAAAAAAGGGCTGGTGGAGTGACTCAAGCAGCAGAGTGCCTGCCTAACAAACATAATGCCCTGAGTTCGAATCCCAGTACTACCAAAAAAAGTATGGTTAAATTTTTAAATCCGTGATGAAGACGTATGTCTGGAGCAGAATTGTGTGATGTGAAGACGCTAGTACTCTGATGGGAAGAGTCAAGAAAGACAGAGGTTGGAAGAAGGGATGGTACAAGTCTACAATGAATGGCAACTGCAATTTACAGAAGTGGAACAAAGGGCAAAAGCTGATTGTCACACAGAATTTGCTTAAAGATAATAAAATGCACTCTATTAAGAGACTTTGACAAATACAAAGTGACTTCGATAAGTTTCCTCTGAACATTCAAAAAAGAACTGATGAAATTACTTACCTGAAATTAAAATTGAATACTCAAGAAAAAAAAGTAAGATTTTATTTTTAATCTTAAAAATTCAAGACTTTAAATAGGATCCAACTTGTCTCCTTGGCCAGATATTAAATTTCTTTGATTTTCACACACACACACACAAATTTTTAGGTGGGAAAATGGTAAAAGAAATTATAACTTTGGTTATAGAAATTTTCTCATGAAATTACAAGGAAAATACTAAAAATAAATCTTTCACAAAAAACAAGAACTTAATTAAGTCACCAAACAATTGCTTAAAAAATACAGCAGCCTGGGCTGGTGGATGGATCAAGCAGTAGAGCACCTGCCTAGCAAGCATGAGGCCCAGAGTTCTAACCCTAGTATCACCAAAAAACCAACAAGACAAAAAGAATGCAAGACCTTAGCAATAACAAAACTCAACTGATTCAATTTCTTAAAAACTGCAAGTTTGCTTTCTCTTGTTTTTGGAGTTTTTGTTTTTTGTTTTGGCTTTAGATGAGTCAGTGGTTATAAAATACACTATCCAACTATACTTTCAGAATGTTTTATCCCCAAGGACTTTTTAATTTACAAAGAAATATTCTTCATTCACAGCCTAACATATCAAACTCAAGGCATAGGTATTTTTCAGTATTTCACATTGTCAGAGAAGAATTTTGGATACATGTTTAAAAATTGCTTTGTAACACAACAGTTTTCCAGTTACATTTGATCAAAAAACGTATTCTTTTTTTTTTTTTTTTTGAGATAAGATTTTTCCTATGTAGCCTAGACTGGCCTAGAACTCCAGATCCTCCTGCCTCAGCCACCCAAGTGCTGGGATTACAGGCATGAACCATCACACCTGGAAATCCAGATTTATCACAGTTCTCAAAAATAGACTTTATTTCTTGGTTTCCCCGTATGATACGTCTTAAAAATATTTATGCTCAGGAGCAGATGCTGTGAAATGTGTCCTGGATACTGTTGTTAAAATCACTTCGCGTTAGGCACACAAATGCAATGAATCATTATAAGTTTATGTAACTGTTGAAAGAATTAGGAGACGGTGAATTTAATGGTTTCATGATTTCTTTGCCAATGTTCTTTGGTTGACTTGCAGAAGAGTTTTACAAATACTGTAATATTAACTCCAACTCAGGGTTTTCTGGAGAATAAATACTTGCTCAATAATTCAAAATAAGATAAAAGACAGAAAAGGCAGAGTGGTTTACATCTTCACATCAATATCACCTGCATCCAGATGAGACAAATTTGAAACTCCAAGGAAAGGAAAAGTTTATGTATGCTCGACAGATTCAAGATTTAAGTTGAGGTGGAAACTTTTCATATTATCAATAATAATGATTTTTAATTGATAGCATTATGTAAATTGGTTGCAAAACTAAGAAAATGTGAAGGAATTGCCAGTACTGATAAAGAGCTACTTTCTAAGCAATAAATATAACTTTGAGTTATATTTCAGTGTTGATACTGAGTTCACACAAGCATTAATGAATTTACTTGGCTTGGATAGACATAGTTTTAAGCATAGCTTTTCCTTAGAGTCAAAGTGATTACTATTAAAGAGCTGGATAAAGCCAGGTGTGATGGTCCATGCCTGTAATCCCAGCTACTCAGGAGGCAGAGATCGGGAGGATCATGGCTAGAGGCCTGCACAGGCAAAAAATTGGTGAGATCTTATCTGAAGAAACAAACAGGGGGTAGTGGGTCACACTTATTATCCCAGCTATGTGGGTAGACCATAGGTAGGAAGATTGTGGTCTGAGGTTGACCCAAGCAAAAAAAAAAAACCAAGGAACACTTTTGCCAAGAGGAATGCAAGTGTTAAAGAATTATGAGATCATGAGTTTCCAATTAACAGAAAAATTGGAAGTATGTTTGAAACACTTCTATACATGACTTTTCCAACTGTAAATTTTTACAAAATCATATACTTCACCTAAACTGTTTTTTCACTAAAAATTGAGCATCTTCCAGATGTGGTGGTACCCATTTGTAATCCCAGCCACTTGGGAAGCAGAGGTCGGAGGATCAGGATCACAGTCCCAGGCCGACCCAGGCAAAAGCATGAGAACCTGTCTGAAAAATAGAGTAGAAGCAAAAGCTGGTGTGACCACCAAAAACTAAGCTAGAATAAAGAAATAGAACTTCCATGTTTTGTTATCCTGTAAGTATACAAAATACTTGTAAGAAAAGAATCCAAAATGTCTCAATATTTTGACATTGGTTACATTTTGAAAGCTAATATTTTGAGTGCACTGGGTTATATAAAGTGTATTATTAAAATGAGTTTTGCCTGTTACTTTTTGATTTTTTAATAGGATTTTAAAAATTACATATGTGACTTAACAATGAATTTCTATCAGACAGCACTAGTCTTGAGGGGGCGGGGGACAGAGTTTCCTCAGTAAATATTTAGGGGCTCCCATAGCAAGGAGGGGTGGGTAACAGGTACCCCACTAGTGCCTGATTGTTTTTCTAAAGGGGTATTAATGGTTTGTGGGTGCTCGCCATTGTCTTCCAGCCCTTTCCTCTTCTAACTATGAAAGAAAAAGAAAGAGGAAGCTCATTTCTGAAGTTGAAAGCCAGATTTCCTCTGGAAGTCTAGCTGGCCAGTTAAAATACGTCAGTCTATTCAGAGAACTCAAAAGCGAAAGAGTGCCCTTTCCCTAATAAATATAAGTACTGGTAGGCATTGGACTCAACACCTAGCAGTAGCTCTGGAGCCCAAAAAAGAAAGAAACCAACTCTCTGCGACTCTTCGTAAAGCTAGGGCTCTGTGACACTGGAAAAAGTTTGTTTTCAAAGTCAGAAAGGGGAGTTGGGTGAAGAAATGATTAGGACTGAAGATTGAAGTTTAATAGGGGAAAATTTGAACTTGCCTTTATATGCTTGTATTTCTTTATTTGCTCTAAACATATAGAAGAATTATACACAACAATAAGTGATTCATAAAGACCTCATAATTTATGCTTTCTTTTGAATAGTCACACGGGGGATTAGCCTTGTCTTGCTGATTGTGGTCCAGAAAGGTGGATTTGCTGGGGAGAGGGAGAGGGGAGGGCTAACCCACTTACCCAGTGGCGGAATGTGGCAACCAGACGTGGAAACTGGGAGGGAAGAAACACTTTGTGGGGCAAGCTACACACTCAACCTCCATGTGAGGATGCATCACAGTCTGCACAGGGCCTCCTGTGCCTGGCGCCCTGCCTACCACCATGTGGGCGGTCAGCATCATTTGTTGGATGCAGTTGTAAAATGAGGTCATTTCCACAACGGGATTTGTTGTCTAATGAGCAGGCAAAATGCAAACCATAAGAAATTAAGTAAATATAGCTATTTGTCTTTTTTTTTTTAATCTCTTTAGAGAAAACAATGGATATACAGGACGTAATACAGATTCTCCTCATTCTCAGAATTCCCAGGCACTAAATACTTCCTGTAATGACTGAATCCATTTTTCCCCTCACGTGTATTACCCTAATTGAAAGCCTACTATAAAGAATCTGCATGCCGGGGCCAGTGAAACCCTATAATCTTAGCACAAGTCAGGGCAAGACAGTGCAGGGAGCCCTGCAGACATATGTCAGCTGTTTCTCTTACAAGATGGCTTCTCTCTTGTTGCGTTGTCGGTGTTGTTTAAACATGTGTGTTATCACTGCTATCTTCATGCTGCTGGGCAACAAAAATGTCTTCTTATAAAGTGGAAAAGCCTGTGAAGAAAGTATGTGAACCAGAGGCCCAGAAAAGCCCTAAAAAGCAGCAAAAAGAAAGTTGAGGGTGTAAAAGCATTTCAAGAGAGGAGAATGAGCAAAACACAGGCGCAGGGAGAAAGGACAACTTGTTCTGCACAGGATATTGAACGCTATGGACACAGAACATTTGTGTCTACTTACCAATGAGTTCATTAAATGTAACTGATGTTTCAAATTCTTTTCACTTTTCCAAAATCTCCATGAGCTGTTATATGGATTTTAGACAGGGTTTGAGTGATATCTGGGGGAAATTGGTTACAGTTTTATTTTCTCATTTAAAATAATGAAACATAGACTCCAGCTAACTGAAATTTCAAAATCCAAAATATTGTCAGGAATAAGTTGAATGTGGACAATACAAGATGCCTGAGGCCACAGATTGACAGCTGTATTAGATACTGTTATGGACAAGCAACTGTTTTCATATCTAGAAAATCCTTTTAACCACAAAAAACTTAGTATTTTTTTTATGTTACTTGGAGATATTTAGCAAGCAAATGACTCCAGATAACGTGCTATAAAAATTTCAAAACAACACCCTGATGGTGAAGTAAAGTTAGAATGCTAAATAAAAAAAAAATTAAACACATCCATTTGAAATATTTGAGACCTTTATAAATTACTTTTGCCCTCCCCCCCAAAAAAAAGAGAAGTAGACATTGAGTATGGAAGCATAGTTGGTCCATGGACATGGGGACTGTTCTTAGCTAGTTTCTCTTTCTCTAGTCATCCCTGACCCTCCCTGTCCCAGGGGTTGATACAAAGCTCTCAGTATTCTCTGCTTAAACACTCTTTGATCATAACAGTTTTGGATTCAGGATATATGAGCTTCACAATGTCTAGCCATGTTACAAGTCTCCTTTGACTTTCGCAGTCACTTGGTTAGCTTGCCCTTGGCTGTTTGCTACTTTATGGACCTTTTTCCCTTTCCAGGTTGGTATACCCTGCGTGTCCTGTCAGGGATTCTACTCAAAGCTACTTTGTCCCATTCAGCTCTTGGGCACATGTACAATGGGGGCATTAAGTGTGTAGGTATGGTATTATCTACTTGAGTAACCGCAAGTTCTGAGAGACTAAGAACTAAAGGAAATTTCCATCCTCAGTCAACAGGTGGACTTAATCCTCTGAGATGTCCTGCTAATAAAACATAATAAAATATAGCCAATGTCTCTTTAAATGCAAAGCTGAGCTCAGAAGATAATAAGACAGATCTGTAAAGGAATAAGAAATCAGATACAGAAATCCATGCTCAATGCCCACCTGCCCAGAATTATTCCAACTGACCAGATAGAGGTTTTGGTTTAAAGAACCATAAAAATCAGAAGAAACACAGCCCCCTCACTGTGGACCTGGAACCCAGGTCTCTGGAAAGCACTACTGGTGGAACCATAAGGGCTATTTGCTTGGTGAAGTAAGATCAGAAAAAATTACATTCCACCTCTAAATACATGCAGGGGATGTATGTACTTTTATTTCTTCCTGAAACTCCACTAAAATTAGAACAAAGATAATTTTTAATGCACAATATACAAGAACAAAGAGTGTAAGAGAGAATCAGTCATGGCAAAATGCTGCAAGTTCAAAACAGATGGAAGGGTGGCAGCTGATTTAGGAGATCCTGTAGGGCTGACCTTAATCCTACAGGGGGGAAAACTGAAAAACAACCAAATTTTTAACTGCAAAAATTCCCAGATAGTTCAGAACTGGCAGGAGGAAGCTCTGGAAAGTGGGGGTAAAGTTGAAGTTAAAAATGAAATGATTGGTTGAAGGACAGTTTAAGAAACAGTGGAGGGCTAGAGATGTGGCCCAGGTGACAGAACACCCACCTAGCAAGTGTGAGGCCCTGAGTTCACACCCTAGTACCATGGAAGGAAGGGAGAAAGAGAAGGAGAAAGGGAGGGAGGGAAGGAAGGGAGGAAGAAAGGAAGAGAGGGAAGTGAGGGAGGAAGGGAGGGAGTGAAGTAGGAAAGGAGGGAGTGAGGGAGGGAGAAAGAAAGGGGAGGTTCCCCATATTTTCCAACCATTTCTACTTGTCCTATCCCACCATATGTGAGTAATGGCTTGTGCCCAACTGAAGCAGGGTGACCAAAGATTTAGTGGCTGAAGAATGTAAAGCAGAAAGTCTGGATGTCACATCCCAGCCCCTGTTTAAGATGGGCAATTCCTGCTTAAAACAGGAGTACAGATTTAATGCTGACATCCCAGCCCTCTTCTCCACTAGTACCCAAGACACCTGTAGCTAGGACAAAACATCCCAGACAGGAGAACAGAAAAGTACCTGGGGCCTCTGATAAGCACAGAGGAAATATCTAAAGCTACTGATGGCAGGGGTTCCCCAAAGATACGTCTCACCACACCCCAGACCCTTATTCTCAGAGCTTCCTATGAGGTCACTAGAGCCCCAGTAGCTATTAAACATGAGCAGGCACTCAACTGTCAGATAGCAAGGAAAAAAAAAAGCTCTGTCATGAATTGAGAACAAAACAAATAAACAAATAACAAACGGAAATAAAAAGCAGCATGGAGGAAATGAAGACTAGGCAGGAAGACAAAGACAAAACATTTTTTAATGATCATCAGTACCCTCAGAGAGGTAAAAGACATTGTGTTCATAAAACAAAGCAATTGCCAAAAATAAAGACAAAAAAGGAACCTAAAGTTCAGAAAATAAACTAAGAAGTATAAAAACATTCTAGTAGAAATGAAAAACATAATAAAAGAGCTCAAAGTCACTGAGAATAGAGTAAAAACACAATACAGAAGATAGTGTTGAAAAGATAAGAAAGCCAGAGGAGTAGTTCAGAAAGTCCAACATTAGAAAAAAACAAAATAATTCAAAATATTTCCCCCCAACTGGGCAGATATGTGTTTCCAGAGACAAAGGACCTATCAAGAACCAAGCTATATAGATGAACACATTCTCAAAACACTAAGGAGCAATGAAAAGATCCTACAGAATGTCATATTCAAAGTTTAGGAATTGCAATAATTTTGAACTTCTTCATAACAGCAACACTGGGACCTAAAAGACACTGGAAGGATGCCTCCAGAATGTTAAAGAGAATCAATGTATTACCAAGAATTTTCTAGCTAAACTATGAGGGTAGACTAAAGGCTAAATATAGAAGATATTTGAAAGTTTTCCTCTGATGCTTTCTTAGCTTCTCAGAAAACTAGTAGAGGATGTGCTTGTCACAAAGGAGGGAGTGAATCAATAAATCAAAGACAAGGTACAGGAAATCCAACACAGAAGAGTAGCAAAGTGAGTCCCTGAGATGGAGCTGAAGAGACAACTCAGGATGAGAACTGTGCATTAGGCACAGAGACCAACGGTTCAGACTGGAGCAGTTTGAAGCCTCTAAGAGACATTTCTCTAAGAAAATGAAATTGGTAGGATGACTGGTGCACCTGAATGTCTTTCAGGAGGTTTCAAAATGCTAGAGTTAAGAGTTGAATCAATGATCAAGTCATTACAGGAATCAAAGCAAATAAAACTTCAACCTATGGTTATTTCTAAAATTCAACCCACAGTGATTTCTAGGGAAGATAGAAAAAATACTTAAAGAAAAGAAAAAATTCAAATGTTATTTTGTTCTCCTATTAATCAAGTTTGCATAGCTATAATAGTTAAGTGCCAAATAGAGATTTTACAGGTCAATATGAGAAGATTACTGTGCAAAGTGAATCACCAACTGTTTTGCCTGGAATTAACCTTTTTTGGGTAAGAATGAAGGTATAGCAGGAAGGTGAAGTACAAGATAGCGAAGTCTCCTCTGCCAACCAGGAAGTTGCCATGTAAATATGCTATTTAGAAACTTGGAGACTAATACCAAAAGAACTAGGTAATAGAATTGTGGATGATCTGAAAAGGCAAAATGAGATGAAAGGTATGCTTTTATTTCTTTTTTCTGTTTTTTATTTTATTGTTTATACAAGCTCTATGCAAAAGAGGAGTCTTTAAACAATGCGTGTGTGTGTGTGTGTGTGTGTGTGTAAGTACACAAGTACATGTATATATGTGCAACTTTTTCTCTGGTGGGGTTTGAATTCAGGGCCTTGAGTCACATCTGCTGGCCTTGTATGTGCAATTTGGTCTATTTCTACTTCTATTTATATCAGCTTATATACAAAGATAAGTCACAAAGTCATGCAAATAGTTTACTTATATAGCCAGAAAAGGGTGTGGCAGGAGTATCTGCACCGATCACTGAAGTCCCTTATGCACATGAAGGACTGTGCTTGCATCAATCTCAGGCCTTCTGCTGGGCCACCAAGGGAAGTGCTCCACCTCTGTCCTGGCTGGAAATGGTTGCAGGGTCATCCATCATTCACAGAAGCTGTGATGGGAAAAAGTCCGGCTCAAGCTGTGTGAAACAGTAGTGCCTGGGACAGAGCCTTCTGAAGCTAGAGTGGTGCTTCAGTAGCAAGCAGCTGTGGTTGTCATGTACCTTCCTCACAGCGTCCTTAGAGTGTTCAAAGCATTCAGTGCTGGCAGGAGGGCAACTGGCTGGCTGCTTGGTTGATGGCCCTTCACCACCAGGCAAGGGTCTAACAGTTGTCAATTAGGGAGTCAAATAGCCTCGACTCCCAACATCTTAGCTTACTTAAAGGAAAAAGGAACATTGAAAGAAGTGCTTACAATGAGGGCTTATCATCGATATCAATAGTGATTTAGCAATGTTTAACTCCTGCCCCAGTGGTTCCCTCTAATCTGTCTCAATGTGAATAAATTAGTAAGATACAATAACATGTAAGACAAAAAGGGAAATAAATAAAATAGAAAAATAGGACAAATAGAAAACACAAATAAGATAGTGGAAAGAAATCTAAATGGATAAGTAAACATCATAAATGTAAGTGGACTAAAATCTTACCAATTAAAGGACAGAGATGCTAAAATGGATTTTGGAAAATTCAGTTTTAGGTTTTCTACAAAAGACAAGTTTTCACTGTAAAAATGCAGCAAGTAGAGATGTTCAAAGTAAAAAAAGTGAAGAATGGGAGTCTTTACTCTCATTTCCTGCACAGAGAGCAGGGAATGTTTCTTCATCTCTTACCATTTCTCTCCGCTTTCATCCTGTTGTACTAATTTTCTTTCATAATAAACTTTACTGTCATTTTTAGTATAAAAAGATGAAGAATGCTATTTCAGGCAAATACTAATAGAGAGCAGACTCAAGTAGTTTATTAATATCAAGCAAAATAGTCTGTAACGAGAAAAGTATTACTATTAAAGACATCATTAAATACTCGTAAGTTTTAATTTACCATTAAAATACAATCATTCCATTCTACATCATACCTAATAATATAGTTACAAGGCAAAAATGGATACCACTACAAAAGGAAACATCAAAAATCCATCTGCTTAATGGAAGGTTACAATGCAATTTTCTTCAAAAACGATAGATCGAGCAGTCAAAATTTAGCAAGAAATAGAAGATTTAGATGGGGTAATTACACTATTATTCCAGTAGTTGTATATAGATCTCTGAATCTAACCACTGGCAAATACATATTCTGTTCAAGCACATATAGGACACTTCTGAAAATTAAACGCATTATAAGGTCATTAAGCGAGTCTCCTTAAGTAGGGAAGTTATTGTATCGTAGACACTATCTTTTTCTGACTAAAGCACAGATACTTGAAAATCTCAAAACACACTTCTGAAAAGCCTATGTGTCAAAGAATAAAGATAGAAATTGGAAAACATATAAATTTAAATGAGAATAAAATAGTTTATATCAAAATATGTGTAATGCTGTGAAGGTGATATTACTGGGGATTTTCTAGACCTAAGTATTTATATTAGACAATAAGAAAGGAAATTAATAAATTATGAGTCTTGAGATGCTGTTTTAAAAAAATAGAATGCACTTTTAGAAGAAAGCTAAAGTTTGATGTTTTAAAAACTTTAAAACTGACACCTTTTTAAAAAGGAAAATATTCCCCCCTGTACAACAAATATATTCTAAAAAAAAAAGAAAATATTAAAAATTAAGTTTCAAAAATCATTTTTATCTATAGATACAGAAGATAATTTAAAATATTGAAAATAATATAAACAACTGTATGTCTTTAAGAGCAAAAAAGAAAATACTACATATCAAAATCAACTCAAGGGCTGGGTGTGGTGATGAATGCCTGTAATTCCAGCTACTTACGAGATGGAAATAAGAGAATAAAAGAATGCCATCCAAAGCTGGCCCTGGCAAAACTCAAGACCCTATCTGAAAAACAAGCTGAAGCAAAAGGGACTGGAGGGATGGCTTAAGTGGTACAGCATTTGGTGAGAATCTGAGTTCAATTCCCAGTACTGACAAAAAAATCAAGAAAACACAAAGTAGAAAATCTACCAACACAAAACCATTAAAAAATTGAATGAATAGTTAAAAATCTATAGACACATGTACTATTACCTGAGATTCATACATGTTAGCAGTCAGTTTCAAAATATGATCAAGGAACAAATTTGAAACTAATTTTATACAAATACTTCCAGATAATGAGCAAAGAGAAAATACAAACCAAATTATTTTACCAGGCTAATATAACTTTAAAACAAAAATATACGCTAAGAAAGTAAGAGAAGCAAAAATTGTGCCAACCCATTCATAAGTAGAAATTCAAAATTCAAGACAAAACACTAAGAAATCAAGAGCCAGGATTATACTAAAAATTTCTTTGTCTCTCTGTCATGGATATGCACATAGATCTACTAATATAATTTACAATACATTAATAAATTAAAGAAAAACAATATGATCACTTCACTAAATGCTGGAAACAATTTAATGAAGGTTAACACTGGTTCATGTAAAAAAGATAGGTAAATTTCCTTAACTTAACAAAGAGTATTCTATTAATTAGGATTAGAAACTGAAACCCTCTAAATATCAAGAAGGAAGATCGTTTCTCTCTCATGAAGACAACATCCAAAGACAAAGACCCTACAGCACCATCAGGTACATGGGCTTCCCTCTCTGCTTTGCCATCACAGTGCTGGGCTTCCATTAGCAGTCCAATAGAGACCTCATCATTCAGCCATTACATCTGCCTTCCATCCCTTCTGTGGAAGTTTACATGTTTTCAAGGTGCCCACAGCAATATCTCCCACCCTTGAGGCTTTTTTGCAATATGACCTTTTCCTTCTCCCACCAGAATGGTTATTTATCACTCCCTTGAATATGGAGTTTGACCAATGGGTCATGGCAGGAATCACAATTAATACTGTGACAATTCCAAGGAACCGCTCTTCCTACCTCTTTGCAGCCAATCTCAACTTGCCAATTCTGAGACCACCAGGCTACAAGAAGCCCGAGTCATGTAGAAAGGTCATGGAAGAAGGGACCTCATAGGAGGAGAAAACAAGGAGTAGAAATGCCATTTGAGTGAAAAAGTCTCTTGGACGTGGATGCTCCAGCTTTGATGAACCACCCAGCGAAATCCTTTCTGAATTCCTGTCCTATAAAATTGTAGGCAAAATAAGACATTGGTTCTGAGCCTCTAAGTTTGTGCACTTTCTTCCACAGCAATGTATAATCCAAATACTTCTCTTTTAGGGAAACTTCCAAGAGATCACACATAACACTTGGCTTTAATTTTGTTGCCCAACTTAGTCTCATGATCACACTGAACTGTAAAGAAATCTGGGAGGTACAGACTTTTCTCTGGACTGCATTTTTCTCAACTAAAATTTGGAGTTCTGTTACTAAGCAGGAAGAGGAGAACAGATAAGAAGATTGAAAATTGCAGCCTAGGACCAAAAATTATGCCTAAATCCTTGCTTCTTAAAATGTGGACCCTGGACCAGCAGCATTAGTTTCAGCCTGGAACTTGCTAGAAGTAAAAATTCTCAGCTCCCTCCCCACATCTACTAAATCAGAAATGCTGAGGATGGGACCTAGCAATCTATGATGGTTCCAGGTGGTCCTGAAGCATCCCGAGGTTTGAGAACCATTGGTCAATCTTAGAGAAAAACAATTCTTCTGGTAAAATTTCATTTAAAATCAAGAACAGAGCAAAAAGGTCCAGACTCACTGCTCCTATGGAATATTATATTTCTTGTTCTGGCCAATGTAGTGTAGAAAGAAAAAGAAGGGAAGAAAAAAATGTGAAGGAAGAGACAAAACTGCCATAGTCACAATTGACAAAGGAATCTAGGTTCAAAGTTGCTTAAGATAAAAACAACATATGAAAATTGGTGTCTTTCTATGTCTAATTACTTAGGTATCATTAGTAGTGGCAAGGATTTGTTACCCAAGAATGAATCTAAAAGAGAAAGAATAGGAATTTTGCATAGAAAATTATAAAATTTATTGAAACATTAAAAAATTCCTAAATATGATGTTTATAGATTCTTTAGATAGATAGGCAGATAGATGATAGATAGATAGATAGACTTAATATTATAAAACTCTCAAGTATCCCCAGTTTAATCTTTATATTTACATAATGATAATAAAATTACTCAAAAATTTTTTCTGGGTTAGCTGACCTAAAATTCATATGGAAATATGAAATATCAGTAACAGTCAAGATATTTCTGAAAAAAAGGATGAGGCAGAGAGGATTTCCCCTACCATATATCAAGATTTATTTTGAAACTATAGTAATGAAATAGGTATGGGCACATGATAGAAATATGAATCAATGGGATAGACCAGAGCACCCAAAAATATAGTAATACAGCATGGAACATGTATTTCAGATTGAAATAACATTTAAGGTTGGTTAGGAAAAGATAGGCTATTAGTTAATCGTGCAGGGTGGGTTAGCCTCATGTGAAACAATAACACCAAGTCTTATCACCAATATCCATCCTAACTGGATCAAAGACCAAATGTGCAAAAGCAAAACTTTTAGATAAAATTATAGAAAGATTTTTAAAAGACTATAACATAGCAAAGAAATTTTTATATAAGATACAGAAAGCACAGCACTTAAAGGAAAAGACTGATGAATTCAACTTCATTATAATTTACATCTTCTTTACAATAAAAGAAATCACTTAAAAAGGACTAGTAACAGACTGGAAGGAGATATTTGTAACATATAAATAATAATTAATAGCCTGAAAATATAAAAACCTCAAAAAACAATAGTTCTACATATGGGTTGTATTTTATGATATAAAATGAATAATTTTAATTAGCTATATAGGTTTAAAATAAAGTTAAAGAGAGAATTAGTGGAATTAATAAGTAGTATAATGAAGAAATAGTAAACAAAGAAATTTTTTAAATGCACTCAGGTAGTCACAGAGATAGAAAACATAAAAGAAAAGTAAAGAGATAAATATTAAGCTAAGAACGTTAAGAGGATGTACTAGAGCCAGGTGCTAGTGGCTCACGCCTGTAATCCTAAATAGTCAGTAGGTAGAGATGAGGATGATTGCGGTTCAAAGCCAGCTCCCGGGGCAATAGCTCTTGAGACCCTATCTAGAAAAAATTCATCACAAAAAAGGCTGGCAGAGTGGCTCAAGTGGTAGAGTGTTTGCCTAGCAAGTGTGATGCCCTGAGTTCAGACTCCAGCATCTCCAAAGAGGACATATTGAGAAATTCTGATAAGTATTTAATTTGGGCTCCAGCAAGAAAGGCAGAGCATATGGGACAGAAGAAATATTTAAGGACATAATTATTGAACCTTTTCCAGACCTGAAGAATAGGAACAACTGTATTGGAGGAGAATTTGTCAGTTTATTTCCACTGTAGAGTGTGTTGATCCCTCAACAACTCAGCAAGGTTACCCCTAAATTGTACCCACCATAAAACATCTCCTACATATCTGTACAGAGTGACATACTAAGGAATGGTCAGTGTGTCCATGTTTGTAATTTAATCAGAAAATACCGAGACTATCAGGGCAAGAACAGATAAATTATAATACTATTAAATAGAATAGAATATTATGTATCACTATTAACAATTTATAGCTACATATATTGACACAAATAAATCTCACAATTATTCAGGAATAAAATCAGAATTCAGAATACATAAACTATGATGCCATTTATTTAAAATTTACAAATATGTAAGATGATATCACTTAAGGATGTATTCAAATGTAGTATAACTATAAAGAAATGCACAGGATTAATAAACACTAAACTCAGGGAGGTGATAACTTTAGGAGGTGTGGGGAAGGGAGGAGTCATGATAAAAAATGAGGGACAAAGAAGTCTTCAACTGTATCAGTAATGTATTTTTTAAGGAAAGTAGAGGGCTCGCAAGTTCCTTTTACTACTCTTTATAAGCTTTTTATGCCTGAGATATTTCAAAGCACATTTTTTTAGCAGCTAAAAGACCTTTGAGAAATAGATGAGAATGTCCAAGAACTGAGGCTATTTTGTCTGAAATGTTATGATAACAGTTTTTTCTGGAGGCTTTTAAAGTCTCATAAAACACAGTTTATCCACCTGTTATTCTTGACTCAATCTTCCTTTCTCCCCCGGAACATGCTGGATTTTCTCTGGATAGCAGTGTAGTAGATCTCCAATGTCAGCTATCTTTTTTTCTCTCAACTTCTACCTCGTCCTCAGGTGTGAGCATGCTCAAGTCTCTGCTCTTCTTAATAAATAATAAGGAATTTCCGTCCTTTTCTACGTGTTGTGAATTCCTTGACTCCCTTCTCAGCTGACCTGTACATCTCTCTAGCCTGTCACCCCATTTACTGTGCCAGCAACAATCTGTCTCCTGTCTGCTTTACTGGAAGAGTTCATTGTAAAGTATCAACAACCCATTAAAAGTTAAGTTCAAAGTGATTTTTCAGCTTTGTGGACACATGCTCTGTTTGACGTTGTCTCTCCTCCTTCTCAAAGCTCTCCCGTGTCTGGGTGTTTATGATAACTCTTCTTGTTCTCCTCAGACTCTCTCCTCCTCTTCATGGTCTCGGAGTTGTCATTTTCGTAATGAATCAGGTGTGATACGTTAGGATATGTTTCTGAGCTCTATTCCACTGCATTCATCAATTTATTTGTCTTTGATTCAAAACCCACTGTCTTAATTACTGCATCTCTACAACTGATCTTGATATATAATTATACAAGGTCACAAGCTTTGTTTTGCTTTGATTGTTTTGACTATTATTGACCTTTGAATTTACATGCAAATTTTAGAAAATTTGGGTTTTTTAAGTCTTTTTTTTTCATAGAGGTTCCCTCCAAGAGTGCTTGGAGATTTTTGAAATTCTCAAGTATGATTTAACTATTTTTACTCACTTTAAGATTTAACTTAAGGGCCAGCTCTTTCAAAATCCTTTCTGTCTGCCCTCTACTGAGAGATTGCGTTGATTCCCTCCCTCCATGTTCTTACAATTCCCAGTGCACATTTTTCTCAAAATATCATTCTGGAAATAAAGATAGCAGCTATTACTTATACCTATAGTTATTTTATTATCTCCCACAGCCCTTGTGTAATAGATATTACCATACCATTTCATTTACTAGATTAGAAATCTGAAATGTAGAAAAATAAACCCACTTCCCCAAGATCACACAACTAGTAATTTTTTGGGGGGCAGCACTAGGGCTTGAACTCAGGGCCTCACATTTGCTAGGCAAATGCTGTACCACTTGAGCCATTCTGCCAGCCATTACTCATAAATTTTAAGTTGAAATTCACACCTAGGGCTGACTCCAAATCTCAAGGGTTTTTTTTTTTTTCACTGTTTGCTCCTCCTCTTCTAATGACATCATACTTAATCACAGAATTTAAATTTAATTTGTTAAAAATCTGATGTTTATTTTTAAAAGCAATTAACTATAGCAAATAATACTTACTATCTGCAAATAAAGTTTGAAGATAAACTTTAATTTTTAAACAGCATATCTACAATTTCTCCTACCAAAAACTGTTTCTGTTCAAGTGATTTATTGCTGAGTAACAATCACTCCAGACCTTACTGGCTTAAAATAATAGGCATTTTCATTGTATTCGTGAATTCTGTTGGTCAGGGCACAGCAGGAAGGGCTTGTCTCTGTTCCACCATGTCTGGGACCTTGCCTGGGAAAAAAGGGGGAAGGGTGACATAAACAACTGCAAGTTGGGCGGTCCCTTTGTTTATATGCTGATGCTGGAGTTGAAATGATGTTAAGCCTGGGCTCAGTCTAGGCTGTGAATAGGAGGCAGCTGGACCCCAAGACAGAGAGTATGTCAGGAGTGTAAGCATTCTGAGGGAAACAGGAAGGACAGTAGAGCCTCTTCAGAACTAGTCACAGAAGTCACATGGCTGCACGGCTGCCATACTTGAGTGGTTAAAGTAGTCACAAGCTAGCTCTGATTTAAGGAAGGGAACATCAGCTTGCCTCTTCATGATGGGAATGTCATTAAATTAGGGGGCCATAATTTAAAACTACCAAAGCTTACAGAAATACCCAGACATTAGTCATGCTTTTGATAGCTGTGCCCTTGCTTTTCCTTTGCTGTTGGTATTTGTTGAGTCTGAGCATGTTGTCTTCAGAACACACATAGTTAGACATGTTCCACGGGAGACACATGACAATTAGCTCAGCAAGCATCTGCCATGCCTTGCATCAGAGAGTTCTGAGGGTGGTAGGCACCATTGAACTGTATGCTGTTAAAAATATGTGCATTCTAACTAAACCTTCCATTCCTGTCTTCTGGTATTGTCCCAAATGTCATGGACTATACGACTGTATGCCTTGGATAGCCAAAAGATGTAACAGGGTGTGTTTCCTTGGTTTAAAACATTTTCTTTTAAATTATGATAATGAGTGATACTGGGGAGATATTTAAATGAAGGTATAGAACATTTTCATATTACATTTGAATAGTAATAAGGTACTTTTATTGCGCATTTGTCAGCTCTGTGCTCAGCACTTATTTGATCTTTCAGCGTTTTATGACCTTGCTGCTCAAAGTGTGGTCCTTAAGGTAGCAGCACCAGCACTGCCTGGAGATTTTTTCAAATGCAGAATCTCTGCCCTTCAATAAGACGCCCAGGTGATTTGTTCATACATTACAGTTTAGAAGTTCTGTTTGATGAAGTAGATGCTATTACAATTCCCTTTTTATAGATAAAGCGATCCTGGAGGTCAAGAAATGCTGCCGGGTGTGGTGGCTCATGCCTGTGATGGTGATTGGGAGGACTGTGGGCAAATAGTTATGGAGACCCCATTTTAACCAGTACACTGAGTGTGGTGGTACACAACTGTGGTCCCAACTACATAGAAGGCCCTAGAACACTGGGCAAAAACTTGAGACCCAACTAAACAATAACCTAAAGTAAGAAGTGTTGGAGACATGGTTCAAGTGGTAGAGTGGCTGCCTAGCAAGTTGAGGCTCTGAGTTCAAGTCTCACTACTAGCCCCCCCCCAAAAAAAACGGGAAAGAAATAAAGAAAAAGAGAGAGGAACAAAGGAAGGGAGGGAGGAAAGGAAGGAGGAGAGGGAGAAAGAAGAAAGAAAGAAAGGAAGGAGAAACAGAGATTAAAAAAAGGAAGGAAGGAAGAAAAGAAGAAAGGAAGGAAGAAAGAAAAGAAAACTTGCTGAAGATAATGCAATTTTTGAGTGAAAAGAGCTAAGAGTCAAAGGCAGGTCAGCCTGACTCCAAAACCCATGATCCTCACGAACACTCCACAGTCCCACCCAGTGCATTTCATCACATTTACAAATGTGTTGCTTCGTAGACAGCTGTCACATGTTCCGAGGGAACAGTACTCTGGAAAAGAGCTTCTGGAACAGGTGTCTCCACCCAAGCATCATTGCATACAATTCACTTAGCCCTCCATATCGCCTTCTGTACTGGGAGCCCCTCAAGAGGACTATGTCCTTGTTTATTTGTACAACTCCAGAAATTGGCATAGAACACACTCAGTGCATTATAGAGACTGGTTAACTGGGATGCTAAGATTATTTTACATGAAACAGGGCACAGGGGCTTCAATACAGGCCCAGGATTTCAACCTCAGAAAACAAGGGACCAAGGCGTCAGCTGCAGTCTTGTTGGCTCTCTCCATCCTGAGAAACCATTTCCTTTCTTTCCCAGTCCTGCCAGAGCTGGGTCCTCTGCCTCTGTAATTAACTTCATTCTGCTCAATCGATGCAGAAGATATCATTCAGGGAAGCTTGGTCACCATCTCTAGATTTCTGTGTACCCCAATTTTCTTCTTCTTTTTTCTCCTACTGCTCCTCCTCCTCCTCCGCTCCGCCTCCCCCCTTCTCCCTTACCCCTCCCTTCCTTCTCCTCCTTGGTGGTACCTGGGATTAAACTCAGGGCCTCCCACTTTTGATCTTGTTTTTGAGAGAGAGGGTCTTGCTACCCCCAACTAACCTCAAACTCATGATCCTTTTACCTCCACTTCTTGATAACTGAGATTACAGGTGTAAATCACCACACCCTGCGTTGTGTCTTCTTATTGAGGAAATCTACAAAGAATGTGGGCATCCAGCAATGGGTAGTGACTAGAATCACTGAAGACCTGGTTTTCCAGAGTTAGTTGTTTGTATTTACTGTTCTGGCATAGTTGTTAAAAAGTCCCTTCACTGTCAAAAGTGCCTCTGTTTGAGTAATAAAATATATGGTCATCATAGTCATTGGGTCTTTGAATAAGTCCTGAAGTCACCTCAGGAGCCAGAAAGGCACCAGTTACCCTTCCTGCAGAGAGATCTGCCTTCTGGACCAGGAAAGCATCTGTTGTTGGGTTTTTTTCTCCAGTGGTATTTTTGAGGCCAGCTTCAAGAGCTAGGTGTGTGCTGGGCATGCATATGGGTACCCAGGCCCGGCCTTGGCCTAACTTGGAACAGGAGCATCTTTTCCCTCGGGCCCACAGTCTGATGCTTCCTGCTTTAACCTTAACTTACCTTAGGCCATCGCTAACTTTTTCTGACTGAAGGACAAATCCTTGACATGGAGATCCTTGGCTCTCAGGTTCAAGGCTTGCAGCTTCCCACCCTTCAGAAGGTGGCCCTGACTTGGTCAGAAACTGGAACTGAAATCCCTGGCAGCCCTTTGATCCTCAGAGCGGGAGAGAGAATCGCCGGAAGGGACAGCCCAGCCTGAGGTTAGACAGTCCAGCGTGCTTTCCTCTGGGCTCCGGAGGACTGCAGGCCAGCAGGAAAGAGCAGAGCTATTCTTAGCCAAGGTGTGGGAGCCTGGCAGGAGCTGCAGGCGTTGCCCCAAGGGTCAGGGACCGGAATCGGCCACCCACTCTGGCTGCTTCCCCCCTCTCTCTTGGCTGCCTCTCACACAAGGAAATGACCACCCCACTCCCCTTGGCCAGCAGCAGCTTGTCACTCAGAATGGGGCCACCCCCTCAGTCCCCTTGGTAGAATACATGGCTCTCTGCTTTCCACTTGTGTATCAGTGGGTCCAGTGAGAGCTGAGAGGGTCATTAGCAAGTCTCTCCATTTCTCCATAGAACCTCGATTATCTGCATACAGAAGTCCTCACTGAGCCCCAGAGAGGGTCCCCATGCATGTTCAGAGTCTCACACAGAACCCCATCTTCACAGGTAGGGAAGCAGACTGTTAGGTCTGTAAGTTTGGGCTAAGGTTTTCACATGCCAGTCAGAAGACAGGCGTGTCTGTGACCACACTTTCATAGGTCCTCAGCAAAGTGAAGAAAACTGGAACACAATCTGTGCTTCTGGGAAGGATGTTCTTCTGAATTTACCTTTTCTTCTCTTGAAGTGTAAAAAAAGGGCTTGTTTTTATGAAATGAGTATAATAGTATATGACAATCTATGTCAGTTCTTAACGTTAAAGCCTCTTTTTACAAATGTGTGAAATAAAAAAGTATATACAGCAAACTGTAAAGAGAACACACAAAAGAAAATAAAGGCACAGTTGATTCATTGTTTTCAATGACTATTCAGTTTATTTTGGACTAGGACATAAATTACTCCTGGTTTCTATCACGTTTTGCATACAATAAAATGATGAAGCCAGGTGATTTTAAAAAACAAGTGTGCTGTAACTGTAAAATTGATAAGGGCCATGAATAAGTGCAGTGGAAGAGAAGAGAAGGCAGTGGTGGGAGCTTAGTTTCCCCTGGATGGTCAGGGAAGCCAGAAGATGACAAGGAGCCAGCTTGCAAAGAATGGGCTGGGAAAAAGAAGATGACCAGTTAGGCAAAGGGAAAGCCTGGGTAGAGACTTGAAGATGGAAAAGAACTTGGCAAGTTTTAGCAAGTGGAAGCAGCCAGGATAGGAAAGACAGTGGGCAAGCAAGGGGGAGAGCCTATAAGACAAGGCTGGAGCAGTAGGGAGAGTCTAGCCCCTTTAAGTTTTATAGGCCATGGTAAAAGGTTTGAATTTTATTTTAGAGGAAAAAGAAGTTAGGAAAGGGTTATGACCAGGTTTTAATTTTAAATACATTTCTCTGCCTATTGTGTGAGGAATAAGTAGGAGAAACAAGAATGGTCTTAGGGAGAACAGAGTTGAGGTCAATAGATATTCTAGGTGAGAACTACAGTAGCAACAGAGAGATAGAGGAACGGTCATTTCAAGACCTCCCTGGAGAACACACACACACACATACACACACACACGTCAGGTCATCTGGCAAATGTGGCAGTCATACATTTGGACACAGAGTTTTGGGAAAGAACTGAGAACATTCCAGGGCCTTCCCCATCCTTTTCCAGTTCTAATGCTTTGGTTTTACCATGGGATCTTCAGGAGGTCACTGTGCTTATTCCCTTTGGTCCATACTTCCTCAGAGAAACCTCCCATGCTCTCTATTGTCTGCAGCCAATCCTGCCAAAGCTCCCCAGTTTGGGTATTGCCATCTCCACAGAAAACCCACATCTGGGAAACAGCTGCCTGACCACTCTCACAAAATCATCTCCTGATCCAGTTGAAGCTGGAATGGAGAGAAGGCTGGGGGACTAAAGAAAAACATGAATTCTGCCTAAGATGAGATCTGGGTAGAGTGTCAGGGGCACCACCCCAAATTTTTGGAGACAGGCCTTCAGGGTAGCTGTTAAGATTTCAACTGGTCCTTGTGTCTTCCTCTGATCCCTGCAAGACCAGATGCGTCCCACAGCTGTGCACCATCTGCTACCTTCCAACCCAGAGGAAGCTACAGTTTGGCCATAAAGTGGTGAGAGGGAAGAGAGCTCTTGGTTGGCTATGGAGGGCTAATTGTGGGAATAAGGAGTCCAGACTTCCCACGAAGTGGGCACACAGCCTGGCATTCTTGGAGGAATTCAAATTGCCCTGGCTTGGGAAGAATTTTCAAAGTAAACCCAGTATCCAAGAGTTTCCAAGCTCATCCCCTATAAAATGTGTCACAGACTGTCACTTACAAGCTTCATCTTTCCTATTTGTTCTGCTCCTGCCCATCTTCCTTCTTCCCTACTCAAGACACTTGCACCACAAGTGCCCTACCTGGGTCATCATGAATCTAAACGGTATCTAGTCAAGCTGACATCTAATCCTCCCCCGAGGAGAAGAACACGCATTCAGCAGATGATGTGAGTGGCCCCTCCCTGAGCTCAAGGCTAGTGCAGCCCAGACATATGGATCTTTTTAGAGACTTAGGCAATTTGGCAACCCTGCTTCACACCCTCCAAGCGCCGCTCTGACACTGCTCTACTGGGAGTGCACCCGGAGAGGGAATAAGCAGATCCATGCAGCCTCTTTTATTCTAGTTCTTTCCTTGTCATTCTCCTGGCAACTCTCTACTCAATCTGAAAAACAAGAAGTATTCCTCTCCTGGCCCAGTCTTTGGTTGAAAACAGGAAAGAGAAAAAAAAAAAATCAAATAAGAAGAGAAAATGAAAAAAAGAAAAGCACAGAATTGCACTGTGACTATTTTGGTTAGTTTTCCAAGACTAAGGCTGGGAACCAGTCAGCCAACAACACACTCTTCTTTCTCCTCTTCCTCTTCTTCACCTTGTTCCTATGTGCACACACATAGATTCTGGTCTCTATGAATTTTCAGGGTCTGTACAGTGCATAACCCTAACACTTCCTGCAACCCTGCCTCTCCCATCATTTAATACATCCTGAACCTCTTATGCTTGAATTTGGCTTTGGTCTGTGTGCCCAGAAATGGATATTCCCATTGAGGCAAAAAAGATGTCTCTGAACCTTTGTAGGCTCACACTTGCTCCCCTTCCATCTAGAGATACAGGAATTTGACATGTCTTGGGGAAAAGAACCTTCTTGAAGAAACAATGATTTCTCTGCTCAGAAAGCAGCAGCCAGACTGTCAAGGAAAGTGCTCTAGCACCTGGGGGTCTTGTTCTTCCACTATGAATCCTCTGGTGACCCCCAATTAAGAAGTCTACAAAACTTGAGCCCTAAAGGGTGGGGCCATTTTGGATGAAGATGCTAAACTAGGAGGGGTCCACAACTTCAGAGGAATTTGGTTGTCCCTGAGCCATTCTCCCATGATCTGCCTCTATGGTGGCCTCTTCCAGGCTGTAGGCCCAACTCAGTTGAGATGTGAAGAAGGCTTTGCTTTTTTTCTTTCAGAGCCAGAGCTGAACCAAACACCTTATTTTATTTTTGATGGTTTCATGATAGAAGAATCCTCTACATAAAGCTCAAGAGAATAGTTTGGGACAGATGTTTCCTTTCTAGCTACATTTTCCTGGCCAGAGTTAAAAATAGACACCTTCTTTGCTTTGGCTTCCATAAAATGTATGCTGTTAAAGTTCTCCAACTGGGTTTAGAGACAAAGGTTTCTGCTTTTTACAGCCATTGGGCCATGAACCCGATGCAGTATAGGTTACAAGAGGACCTCTTGAGGAAGATTCTGGGACCCTCTAGTCAGGGAAGTTATTTGCTATTCCTATCTGCAGACAGCACCAGAAAAATGATGTTCCACTGAGAAAGGATGCCTTGCTAAGCTGTTCCACTTCATTTTCCTGAATAAATGCTTCTTGGAGTTTTCTTGAATCAGTTACAAACCCATCCCCAGGGAGCCTGAACCCCTGTGATACTCTGGCTTTAATGGAAGCATAAATACTGTCTGGTAGCACTCATATGCAAAGCCACGTTAGACCTGCATCACCTAGAAGATTTATCAAAAGCCTAGAAATGACCCAGGGAAATGGGCAGAGATAAGAAATACAGACCCACTCACATTCAACACCAATCCCATGTCAGAGATCTACTTCCTTGAGCATGGGGGACTTTACTCAAGTTGCCCTCATCACAGACACTGGGGCCTGTTATTAGCCAAGCTGTTTTCAAATCTCACATGACTGTTCCCAGAGACAAGCCAAGACCTGACACATCCAAAGAAAAAAATCACAATCATTCATAACTGCCACACCCTTTCCCTTTTAAAAGGAAAATAGCTTTATTTATTATTATTGTTTGTAAAAATAACACACGTTTATCATGAAAAACAAATTTATGTACAGTATGTAGTGATGAAGAAAGAAAAATTACCATAGCTCACCACCAAGAATAATCATTGTATGTGTATATATGTATTAATCATTATATATATGACACACATCACCACCTACACTTATTTTACCTCTCCCAGCAAAATAACATCATACTGTGATTTGCTTTTATTCCACTTACATGTCAAATCACCAGCTCTTAATAGCTGTAGCAATCACACAAAAGCTGTGGAACGTGCAAGTCTAGTTGAAATGCTACTTTCTTACTCACAACTTGTCCCTTGGGATGGTGTCCTGGGACTATGGGTGTAGGGGAGTGTAGACATAAGGAATTGCATTTATGGCCTCTTTTCTGAACCTCATTGTGGTTCTGCCTTTAATTTTATCCCAAGGACCTGTGAAAGATGCCAATAGAGTATCTTGGGCTCCTGCATTGGTTGATCAGCCTTAATTCACTCCCTTATTAGGACTAGCCCCACCCAGTCAAGTGCAAGAAAGGAGTGTTTGCAAAGCATTGGAATAATCTCCAATCCACCTGGAGTTGTGTGTGTGTGTGTGTGTGTGTGTGTGTGTGTATTACACATATACTTATATATGCAAATAATTTGAAAACTTTTGTAATTTAAATATTTGTAAGAACTAAGACGCAAATGATTCACAAATAAGTAATAGCACAGATAGGAGATACAATGAAGATTATTTACAGGCCAGCAAGGAAATAGGAATTTTATCACCCATTATTTGAAGACTTTGATAAATACAGTTTCCTAGGAATATAACAAAATTTACTCAAGAAAAAAAAATTTTAATCTGAGAACCCTTCATGACAATTACAGAATGGCAATAGCATTGTAAAGTAGTCCCATCAGGTCCAAATGATTTTACAGTAAATTCAAATAAATTTTTAAAAAGAAGCCACCTACCTTCTAAAAACTCTTCCAAATAGGAAAATACTCTCAAATTCATTTTATAATGATTTCATAACCCCAATGCCAAAACCAGACAATGACAAAAAGATAAAAGAAAAATTATGGGCTCATTTCATTTATAAGTATAGAAGGAAAAATTGCAAATAAAAAATTATATTAGCAAATGAAATTCTACAGTATATAAAAAATGATAATGAACCATGGCAAAGTTGGGCTTAACCCAAATATCCAAACAGGTTTAATGTTAGAAAAATCTATAAATGTAATTCATAGCACTATCCTATTAAAAGAGAAAAAATATATGTCATTTCAATAAAAATCAGTTTAAGTTCATTATTAAAGAAAAACCTTTTAGTAAAATAGGAATAGAAGGAAATTTCCTTAGCATGTAAAAAAGGACATATAAGAGCAAATGTGGAAGCAATAGAAACATGAAGACATTCCAAAATGAGGCAAGGATGTGTGGAATCATCACATATTTCATCTCTTGGTGTTCTTGCCAGGACATTAACTTGAGAAAAACACATCAGAGGCAGAAGGACCAGAAAGAAAACATAACATTATCAATATTTGCACTTGATGTGATCATTTACATAGAAAACCCAAAAGAATCTACAAATACTTAGGAGAACTTAACACGTTAGCTTAATATAAAACAACGAATCATGTTTTCATGCATCAACAACAAAAAATAATTAAAAAGAAGATACTATTTACAATAGTCTTAGAGGGCGTCAATTACTTAGTAATAAATCTCACAAAAGATAAACTAAAAGCTTTACAGGGAAAATAATAAACTTTAACAAAGAACTCAAACAATGGTGATATATACCCAGTTCACCAAGTAGAACTGAAGGACTGAAGATTCAGTTCTCCTTCAATTAATCTGTGGGGTAATTTTGGCCAAAGTTCAAAAGACTGGAAGCTGGGCATAGTGCTACATACCTATAATCCCAATACGAGGGAAGTTGAGGTAGAATGATCTCAATCTGGAGGCCAGTCTGGGGAATATGGTGATATCTTGTCTTAAAAAAAAAAAAAAAAAACAAGAAAGAAAGGGGTGGGAGAGACAGAGAGAGACAGAGAGACAGAGAGAGACAGAGAGAGAGAGAAGGAGGAGCAGGAGGAGGAGGAGGCGGAGGAAGAAGAGGAGGAGAAGGGAGGGAGAAGGGGGGGAGGGGGACAGGAGAGGGGAAGGGGAAGGAAGGAAGGAGAGGAGAGAAGAGAAAAGATCCAAAAGTCTGTTTTGGAAAGGAATCTAATAAGCATTTATTAAACTATCATTATATATGGAAGAATCAACAGCCAAGAATAGCTCGGCCCTTCTGAAGAAAATTAAGAAGGGGAAGACTTGCACTGCAGACATCGGGACTTACTGAAAGCTGCAGAAATGAGACAATGGTAAAGGCACTGGGATGCACATGTCGCAATGAACAGAAAACCCAGAACCAGATCTATGTGCATCTGTAATGTCAACATTCACTGAAACATGTTGGATCAGTGGAGAGAAAAGAAACTACTCAGTGAATGGAGCTAGATGGTTATCTGAATGAACAACATATGAAACTGAATTATTAACAGCCATTTCCCCTGCATCTCTAAGCTCCAGCCTCACTCTATACGTCTCTTTATAATGCGGGGGTATGGTGTATGTTTAGTCTACTATGTGGGAATATTCAACTCAGTAATGAGGACAAGAAAGTGAACAGGAGGGGTAGAATCAGATGTATTAACTCCAGACAATGGTAACTTGTGAGACTCAGGAAGAATTCAGAAGATGTGCTAAAAACAGTAAATAGCGACTCTATAAGACATGTAAAAATAGAATAAGAGGAACATATTACTAAAAGATGTGAGACAAACTAGAGTGCTATATACAGGTAGAAAGAGGTAGAAAATACCAGTCATACGTCATAAGGTATAGGTCATGCTGTGTCTGGGCTGACAAGTATGTCATTTCTAAATTGTCTACCTGTCAGTGACACTCTTCTGGCCCCTATATGCTCTGGTCCAGAAATGCTGACAAAAGAGATGGCTGTCTAGAACACTGATGAGCTGTGTGAATAGACCTGAGCTAGGCTTACTTATCTTTCCACCTCCCAAGAAAGCAAGCATAGACGGTTCCAGGCATCTTCCATTTGCTCACCACCTGGCTCCATCTCAATTTTGATCCTCAAAATTACACCACTACTCTGGAGCGAAACTCAAGACTCAGATTGTATGTTCTTTTCATCCTGCTTGTCCCCTATCCCAAGTGTGTTAACCTACCCCAACTCCTGCCTCTTGGCTCTGGCTGAAAGGTTTTAAATGGATTCAGTAACCTTTGTAATTTCATCTTCATGACTGGTCTGGGCCTTCCTGATCTGTGTCTTCTGCAATATCCTGCTGATTCGAAAGTAGCCACTGTATCAAGGTAATTTTCCCACAAGACACTGGGGCTGGGGGTCAGTGTGCCACATTTCCCAACACTTTTGTCAGCTGGTCCTCACTTTGGTTCTGCCAAAAAGGAGGTGCTAGAGGGAAGATTGGAAGGCACAAAGTAGACAGCAGGGATTCCCTTTAAGGATGCAGTTTCTCATTGCTTCCCTCCAGCAGCTGAACGCTTCTACCACCAAGGATCTGGGATCTTGACATTCTGGGACCAAACCCTTCACTCTCAAAAAAAAGTTTGCAAAATAGGAGGAAAAAGTCTCGATTCCACAATACAAAATCAGAGTTGGTGCCGACGGCTCACATCTGTAATCCTAGCTACTCAGGAGGCAGAGATCAGGAGGATTGGAGTTCGAAGCCGACCCAGGCAAAGAGTTTGCAAGACTTTATATTGAAAAAAACCCATCATAAAAAAGGGATGGTGGAGTGGCTCAAGGTGTAGGCCCTGAGTTCAATCCCCAGTATCGCAAAAAAAAAAAAACTAGAAAAGTCAAAATCAAAATTAGCAAATGTTTTGTTAAATGCCTGCAAAAGGTATTCTTTCGAAGTTTTATATAAATATGGTAAAGTTCAGAGTATAAGAAAAAAATGAAAAATATATTATTTCAGACTCAGATTTAAATCATCTACCTCCATGATTTGAGTGCTTCCTCCACATTTCATGTCTTGGGAACCTCAATTCATAAGTTAATGCTTGGAGGTGCGGCCTCTGGGAGGTGAGTGGGTATTGAGTGCTTTGCCCATAGGGATGGCTCACTCCACTCGTGGGTTAATGGGTTATCAAGTGAGTGGCTTTGTTGTAAATGCAAGCTGTCTCTAGCTTGTCTGCTCTGTCTCATCACATGATGTCTGCTATGCTGACACAACACAAAAGCCCTCAACACATGCCAAGAAGATATGTAGGTGGCATGCTCTTGTACTTCCCAGCCTCTGGAACCACAAACCCAAATCAACTTCTCCTCTTTATAAATCATCCAGACTTGAGTATTTTGTTACAGCAACAGAAAACAGACTAAGATATACACATCAAAGGTATTATATTTAACAAGCAAAGAGGTCTGTTTTGATTTGGCATGAAGTGTGTGTGTGTTTGGGGGTGGGACAGGGTAGGGGACATTCAATAGTAAGAGTGATCATAACCTAAAAAGATCTATGAAGAGCCTGACAAAGCCTCTCTCTTGCAACCTGTTCTCCAGGTGCTGTAGCTAGCTAGCATCCTCTTCTACAAGTTTATTTGATGGAGTAGGGAAAGAGAGATGCTGAGTGACAGCCCAGGAAGGCCAGAGCTTTGAAGAGACCTAGTAGCTCAACGCTGGCGTGTGAATAAGGCTGAGGCCCCTGAGTAGCTGTGTCCAGTGGCCAGAACCTGTCTGTGCTTATGGCTGGTTGGGGCAAGGGCGTGGGAGCTTGGGAGTGATGAGCTTCAGTGACCCTGGAAGGCATGTACAGTGGCCAATGTTAGGAAAATGCTGCTAGCAAAAAAAAAAGAGACTCTCACATCCAGCAAGCAAAGTTTAACGACAGGCTCAAGGTGCCAGGCTGCCCAAGAGAATCGCCGCGCCCGACTTGGAGGTGGGAGTGTTTTTATGGCTGCCTTGGGTAAGAGTACGAGGAAGTGGTCGCTGTGAAAATTTACTGAGATCGTTGGGGCGGAAAGTACTCAGTTGGGCAAGGGGGCCTCTGAGGCGTGCCTTCTGGAACGGGCTGCTGTTTCTTTGAGGCGCATTCTCCTGGAACGGGAGGGTGGTGTTTGGTTTTATCATTTACCACTGGAGATCAGAATGGAGAGCCAGCAGGGCCCAAAATGGAGGCACTTTTGCCTGCATATTTCTATTAGCCAGTCCATCTTCTGGCTTCATAGTTCTTGTGACATCCAAAGCTTTGCAGGCCAGAGAAGAAAGGGCTCTGCTCTCTAAGGAAGGCATTTAGCAGCCTCCCAGATGCCTATTTTTATTTATTTCTCCTCCTCGGAGCCTAGCATCTCCTGTGTTCTCACTCCTTTGTTCCTTACATGTCTTCTTTCTAATCCGGGACTTCCTGAAATTCAGTGTACAGGCAGTATTTACTGAAAAATATAGTTTCTTGGCCTGTATCCTTGATTCTTGTTCTGTACATCACAGAATTCTCTTCTCTCTCTCTCTTTCTCCCTTCCTCCCTCCTCCCCCTCCCCTCTTCCCTCTCTCTCTCTTTCTTCCCAAAGTCAGTTAAGATATTCAAGATTAACCTGGGCTACATAGTGAGTTTGATGCCAGCCTAAGCAACCTAGTGAGACCCTGTTGAGGCAGGCTAGAAGTAGGAAAAGTTTGGGGCTCATGTAGCTTGCCTGGGGATGGGCCAGACCACCCTCACCTGCCCGGGAACCGTTCATGCTCCTCCCCACTCAGTTCATAATTGGGTGGGAACCTCCTGGTTCTGCCCTCCCATGGGTCGTGTAGGTTTTAAAGGCACCTGAAAAAGAAAATTGCTCTCGTTGCCAGTGGATTCCACTTGTGTCCACTGTGCCCTCTTTTCTTGCTTCCCTTCCCTCACCTGGCAGGACAGGCGACCCCTTCTCTCAATAAAGCTATCCTACCTCACCCATCCACGTGCTCTGCTTTTCCATTGGGAGCACAAAAATCACGTACTTCACCAGCGCTGGTGACACTGTCCCCCCCCCCCCCAAAAAAAAGGACTGGTTATGTAGCTCAGTGATAGAGGACTTGCCTAACATTCTTGACATACAACAAAGTAGTTCAGGTTCTAGAGATAAGTTTCCTGTGGTGTGGTTTCCCATGGTCCAACTGCAGAAGACAAATGGCATTTGGAGTGACTTGAAGAAATTTCTGGTAGTAAAGCTTGAGCCAAGTGAGCTATATTTTCCTATCTAGCAAGGGTGACAATCCCACATTTTGTGCACCACGTCACATTGGGTGCCTAAAGCAAACCCAGCTCTTGGATCAGAGAGAATTTGGGGAGGGGTACTTGTGTTTTCCTTGTCAACTGGGAGTCTCAAGGCTAAAGCCTGACTGGTAAAAAATGAATTTTGTCACCCTTTCTATCCCCAGCTGCAGCTCCAAATCCCAAAGTGGTCAGATCTAAGTCATCATTTGACTTTGAAACAAACTCACACCATGCCATTGTATTCAGTAAGTTTGCATATTAACCCTTTGCTTTTGTTATGTGACAAAAAGCTTTGTTCCCCATTTAAAGGAATGTTAGGTAACAAAATCAGAAGAGTTTAGGGTTTGTTTTACACCCTTCTTTGCAATCCAAATGTAATTACAGGTCTGCTGTGGCCCAAAGATAAACCTGCTTCTCTAAGGCTAAGATGTCTGCAGAAGAATAAATCAAAAGAGACTCCAGGATGTCCTTTCAGACCTTCTTAAAGGAAGGATAGATTTCCCTCAGGCTATGTGACCCAGACATTCTGGAAGAGACTGATTACTTGCAATCTAGTGATTCCACTGGGGAGGCAGAGCAGGGCCAAACATAGCTGATGGGAGAAGGGATGACTGAGGAGGTGTCCCAGGTGCTGGGGGAATCCTTTGTCTTTGTGATAACTGCTATGATCATATTAAATGTGAAAATATGGTCACGGAAAAAAAATACAAACACAAAAAACCTCCAAACTAATACAAATTCTGTAGATGTTGCGAGAAAAAAATGGAAAAAGTCAACAAGGATGGACTGGATGGCTAAGGCGGCTAATCACACTCATTTATGTGTCCCGTTCTTAAGTTTCATTAACACGCAGCAGCGTCTACTGTCACTATCATTCAATGTGTCACAATTTACATGTGATAAGTTTTACCTGATTAGCAAAATGCTCCCCCTTGTAAACACAGGCGCTCACAGTAAATTCCTTCCACAAGATTGTTATCGGCTTAAAACTTAAAGAAAAACAAAAAGGAAAGGAAGGGGGTGGGGGTGGAGGAACAGAGGAAACTGGCCACCGCGAAGGCAGATACTAAGGGTTAAAAGTTAGGAGGATCAGGATCGGACCTTTACAGAAACCTGAACAAGGCGTCTGGGGCCAAGCAAACCTCCACCCTTTTTTTTTTTTTGGCCTCGATAGAGGTGACGACCCCAGCCTCCCTCCTCACGTCCTCCGCCTTTGGAACGAACTAGGGGAGCTCACGTTAGTGGCAGCCAAGGCGAGGGGCCGGCCTTGCCAAGCTTAAAGAAGGAGGAGGAGAGAAAAGCAAGGATCCCCCACCCACTCCCGGGCGGAGGGGGCGGGCGGAGCGCGTCCCGGCCGGCCGAGCGGTGTCTTCCACTCTGCATCTCTCCGGCAGCGGGAGGAAAGGATGCTGGTCCGCAGGGGCGCGCGCGCGGGGCCCGGGATGCCGCGGGGCTGGACCGCGCTCTGCTTGCTAAGTTTGCTGCGTGAGTATCGCCCGCGCGCTGCACCCACCTGCCTTTGGCCTTGGGGAGGGTCGGGCACTAGGCGAGGCTGAGCGGCCAGCAGAGCTGCGCGGAGCAGGGACCCCTGCCCCACCCACGCTCTGCCGCCCACTGCTGCTCCAGCCCCAGCCAGCGCGCCTCACCTGGGAACGGTGGCGGTGGGAGGCGAAGCCACCCCGGCAGGAGTGTGAATTAGCCGAGGTGTGTGAGTCGGAACAAAACGGCTGGCTGAAGTGGACTAAAATAAAGCGAGCTGGAGATGCCAGGGTCTCTGCCTTGCCAAAGGTGCAGAACGCAAAGGTGAAGCCAGAACCAGGGGAGTAGCAGGAAAGTTTTAGAGTTGTCGGTTGATTCAGAACGCAGTGATCTGAAGCGGGATGCCAGGAAAGGCCCAGGCGCCCACCGTTCACCAGGATCGGGGAGCCACTAAGGAATTCAGGGAAAGGCAAACGGGGGTGAGGCGCGGAGTCCAACGCCCAAGAGGCCGGGATTGGAAGGCCGAGTTAGGTGAGCGGAGGAGTTTGGAATGAAGAAGAAAAAAAAAATCTTGTACACAGGATTACAAAGCTAAATTAAAATTGCCCCTGCAGATACCACAGGGATCCCACTGGAGGGGAGGGGATAGGTTGATCATCCGCCCCCGCCCCCTGCGTCCCAATGATCACCACGCCTCACCCCTGCACAAACTTACACTTCTTACATTTTGGACTTTTCTTGCTCTGTTCCCCTCCAAATTCTAAAGCTGGTGGACAGGCCAGGACAGTTCCAGCTCACCCACGCTTCCTCTTCTTAAGCCCTTGCTCTCACCTTGGCAAAAAGTAAATAGCACTCAATAACTATACTTAATTGCTTTCATTGGAGGATAACATTCTTCATCTCATCTCAGTTACTGAGAGGTTTTAAACTTAAGAAATTGTTCTCCATTTTGCTTCTAGCTCTAGGGCTCCTCCCTACTCAGTGCATCCTACACCACGGCTCTGCAGTGACCTGGACCTGACTGCTAGGCATCTCTACCCAGTTGGAGAGAGCTGGCTATGGCTGGAGGAAGCAGAGCTAGGTTCTCCATTGACCTGTTTGGCAGCCCTGGGCATGCCCTCTTGGGCAGGGGTAAAGTAGTTGCTGAGGGCTAGAACCCCTGAAATGGGTGCTAGACTTTGCCCTCATAGCAAAGTGGCTCCTGGTTCCATCAGATGTTCTGCTCTTTGACCTGGGTCTGGGCTGAGTGAGGGCCCACCCTTTTCTTATTTCCTCAGCTGGCCAGTATCAGTCTTGTCTTGGCCTGCAGCGATGTGGGTGGGAAAGCAACACAACTTCTTCAAAACTTTGGGCAGCTAGGCTGAGAATTTCAGGGTTTCAGCTTTGGGTCCCTATTTCCCACCTTGTTAGACTACTTGGGCCAGTTGTAACTACATGCCTCCCCCAAGAGCTATCTAGGATTCCGTTGAGATGTCTTTTGGTTTTTTAATAGTAGGAGTTGTTTTCTGACCTGGGATCCACCATGGGATTAATGAAATGAGTGACTATGCCTTGAAATGCTATCAATGAACTATTGCAAATATTTGGTGTGATTATTACTGGGAAATTTAGTAGAAGGGGTCTGTTTTCTTATCACTACCCCAACAAAGAGCTTGTTCTGGAGAGGTCTCTTTTCTATCTCTGTGAGAAGTTGGCATGACACAGGTTCAGAGCCTACCACCAGTGGGCTCTTTGGTAAGCATGGGGTAGATAGAAGACCAGAGTCAGGGTGGGGGCTGAGGACCACCAGGCAGCACTGCCTCACCACCAGCTAACCAGAGGAACGCCTTTCAGGTAATTAGGGAGTCCCTTTTATCAGGTTCAGGTTATCTTTTCTCCAAGGCCTCTCTGTCCCCTCATCCTAACAACATCCCCTGGTCCTGCCTGGTCACATTCCTTTTCTTCCTTTGGGTCTTTCATGCCTGCTGACCCCACACCCATATCCTGCCTGGGGCTACGTGTAAGAGGGGAAAAAGAAAAGGGAAAAGAATTTTATCAGATATTTTCCAGAGGGGAGAGGACTCCACCCTTTGACTCTCTGCCACATGGTGAGGAGGAGGAGGAGCAGCAGCCTTGGGGACCTCTGACTAATCCAGTGGTCCCCAGTGTTCCCTGTTGTAGGGCCAACCCAGCTGGCACAACCTTTGTAAACGCACGTCTTCAGCAGCATTCCTGTTTGGCTGATAAAGAGACTGGGGCCTCGGCTTCTTTTTCTTATCCCTTTGGCTCCACCTCCTGGGCCTCCTCATTCATTTGTCCTCGTCCCCTTCCTTTCCTGAGTCTTTGTCTCCAAAAGCTGAGGGCAAGAAGTGCCAAACTCTAGCAGATAAACTCAGGCACAGAGTCCTAGAAAAACAAATTAAAAAGAGGAACAAATTCTACTTCTTAAGTCTCATTGCCTGATTTCCTTCAGACTCTGGGCGGGGAGGCCTGGGAGGCCTTATTTTCAGAGCTGGGTGATTTCCCCAGCTCCTCACTCAGGGTCTTGGGCCTCCTGCTCTCATTGACTTTGGTTCATGGAACTAATTGTCCTGCCCTGTGGCGAACTAAAAATCTGAAGATAGGGAAAAAGAGCAAAGGCACCACCCACCAAAAGAAAATTCTCACAGTCTCTGGGGCAGAATTTCCATGTTTTGGGAGACTTGTGATTTCTCTAATGAGAACATTTCCTCTCTTCAGAGCTGGGAAATGAAAACACATTCTCTACACTACTTAGTCTCAAAGGTCCTGACTGTGTGCTACAAGGAGAAAGACGAATGCGTGGAGGGAAGATGGAGATTCAAACATGTAAGGAGGCATGGCAAGGTGTACTTCCCTGGACCTGTACTCTGAACTCAGGCAGGGAATGAATCACTTCCCTTTGGAGGCAAAGGAAAAGGTCTTATTGGGTTAATTGGGAAGTTGCTCCTTCCTGATTCGGAAAAAAATAATAAAATAAAAATTGATGCTTCTTAGGGAAGCGCGGCATCTTTAGCTAGCTTTGCTCTGTTGCTTAAGAAAATGTGTTAATGGGTTTTGGGTGAGAAAGCCTAGAACCCTGGGCAAACTCTGGATATGCAAAGACAAGAGCCAGAACTGATAAAGGAACCTTGTGTTTGGGTTGGCTAACCAGCTATAGAGCCCAGGAAGAGGATAGAGAGCAGGGAGAGGCACCTGCAGTGAGCAGAGGAACAGTGGTGGGTTCAGAGTAGAAAGAGTGGTCAAGGAGATTCTTTAATATGGATTTATTTATTAGCACAATAATGACTAATAGTTTAAAGTCATGCTCTTATCTCTTCTGGGCTGCATTGTAATCTCACTTCATGCTCAGTGAAAATTGCCTACACACCCTAGACTTATATGTGTGGTTCTCTGGGAAGACTAAAGGACAGAGTGTTTGGCTAGCTGACAGTGCAGTAGTCACGGCACAGAGTCACAGAGGAGAGGGAGGCGTGGAGCTGCCATCCAGGACTCAACAGCGCTAGGAAAATTGAGGTAGAGGCCAACAGGAGAAATATGGCCCCCTCAGCATCCTGGGGTTCCATAGTAAGTGGGAGGGGTCAAGACAAGCTATTTGGCTGTCGAAGGGAAATCTCAGTATACTGGAAACATTCAGGCCACGGGCACCTGTTTACACTCACACCTCAGTTTAGCCTTTGTTCTAGTCCCAAACTCACGGCAGGTCACAGGGATGGAAAGACTCCTAACAAGGATGCTTCCCGAATGCTTCCAGGGAATATGGGTGGCTCACCTATCTCCTAAAGTAATTCATCCCACTTTTAAAAATAACTACATGAAGTCCTTTTCTTGTGTTGCTGTGAAATTAACCTTCCTGTCACTTCTAATCGTTGTCCTAGTCTTTGTATTGTCTCAATTTGCTTAGTCTGGTCCTAAAGATTTTTCTAGTTGGCCCGCTAGTTTACAAATTCCTTGAGGGATTTGTTTAAATTGCAGTGCCCCCAATGCCTAAGGGAAGAAAAGAATCAAAATGACTCTTATTTTTGTACTCTCTACAGGACTGAGCAAATTGCATGTGCTTAGGGGGAAAATGCATATACTGTGTAAGCAAGATGAATCTCTTAAGAGTTGTTTCTTCTACTCAGATTCTCCTTTCTCCGATCAACGGTCAGCAAACTTTTCCTATTGTGACACTATAAAGGGCCAAATAGTAAATATTTTATGTGTTGGGGGCCATATATAGTTACAGATGCATATTCTATCTACTTTGTCTTATTCTTGACACTTAAAAAAATATAAAAGCCATGCTTGACAGCCTGGCCATACAAAATCAGCCCCTGGGTGAGATTTGTTCCACTAGCCATTGTGGCTAACTCCTGTCTAGAGGAAGTACCATTAGGACCTCTGCAATGTGAGCTCTCCTATTCCTGATTATCTTTGCTTGGACATGCTGTAATTTTGTGAGTTCCCTCTTAAAACACAGCATCAGAGCGAGAGCCCTCTACCTGGAGGTGGTTGGTCTGAGTATGTCTGACACAGTGTTCTTCAGTCCTACTGTTATCCTGATATCCCATGATTGTGGCTTCTGTGAAACACACAAGTATATGAATGGTCCTGACACTCAAGAAATTTATAATCTCACTGAGGCGACAGTTAGACCTATCCTGAGGAAACAGCTTATGTGAGTTTGTACCAGATGAGTGATAGAGATAAGTCTTCAGGTCTCCAGGAAACAGAAGGAAGGGGCCTGCCCTATCTAACTGTAGCCACTGGGTTTTGAGTAGTTACCAGGCAGGCTAACTGCCTGGCATGTCCTAATCGCCTTTGTTCCTCAAAACAATCAGGAGGTGAGGTCTGCTTTTATGCCCATTTTCCCCTGAGAGGTTTAGAGAGAGCTGAAGTTGCTTTCCAGGACCACACAGCTAGAGCATGGGAGGGAGACATCTGAACTTGGTTTTTTTGCTGGTCTGTCTGCAGAACCTGGGCTTTTTGTTTTTGGGGGTTCTGCCTTCCCATCAATGAGGCTGTGGGCTCCAGTGTCTCACCTCCTGAGGTGAGGGCCCTTCTGCCTAAAATATCTAAGAACTTGGAATAGTGCTGGTCTGGGTTAGATGCTGGCATTTGAATGGATGGATAGATTGGCTAGGAGATCAAGAAACAGCATCAATAAAAAACCAAAACTAAGAACTTCTGTAAAAAATAAGACCCAGTGTAGAAAAATTCAGCCTCTTAGAGTATGGGAATTTGGTTATCGAGGTAATAACTTACTGAATCTGTTACAATTTGTATATCCTCTTTGAAGACCCAAAGAATTTTGAACTTATAAATTATACCTGGAAATCTTTTCAAAATATTACTTCTGCTTCTTTAACGCACACGCACGCACGTGTGCACACATGCACAGAGCTCAACTTTCATGACAGATTATCATGAAAATACTGTGGCTGTCTTGCAACTTAGTGACATCATTAATGTTTGTTAAGGTGTATATATCTTTTTACTCTGACCATAAACGACTCCAGAGATATAGGCTTCGTATTCAAATCTGTTCTTTCATTTATCTCAGTTTCTTAGTTTTCAGCTGTTGCTACTCATTTTTTTTCCTCCAATTTTCCACTTTGGCTGGGATATCAAGATAACCAGGCTTATTAGAATTGTACAAACAAGAATAATTGCCTCTGAAGAAGTACCTGTAGGTTCAACATGTGAATTTTACTCCATAAATTTTGCCTGGGACACCTATTTATCTTAGAATCCTTATTTGCTAACATACTGGTCTATTTTTTCTCCCTTGCTCCAAGTTCCTGGGTCAAGAACATATAGCGAGGGAACATAGTTAGGGTCAAAGGTCAAAATGGAGTCCTTCCAGTGACAGTAAGAATGGACCAATGAATAAACAACAGAAGGCAGCCTTCCTTGCAGCTCTTAAGTTATCCTACAGCTCTTTCTAGTGGTAAGGGTGAGGGTAAGGATTGTTCTTTCTGTCTTTCAGGGAACGGAATGGAATTTCACTGATGGTGTTTCAGCATCTGAAAGGCTCTTGCTGACTATAGGCTGCTTTTACTCCCCTACAGAGTTAGGGTCAGAGATGATATAAAGAAAGGGCAGTGTTTGATGGTTTATAGGCCATGGAGGTATATGGGAAGAGAGGATAAAAAGAGACCTGTGGTAAGTCTTTACTCTTAGGATGGCATTCCTCTAGGAATGCTCCATCTCTGCAAAGGGAGCCCTGGAAGCTCCCAGGGCCCAGGCCATGGAGTCCCCTTGCTCTGAGCCACTTCACTCATGGCTAATGGCTTAATCTTGTCTTTCTGCACTTCATTTTTGCTCTGTTTTCTCCAGTGTCTCAGAAGCTTCTCTGTTCACCCTAGGCTCAGAACAGTGAATCTGAAGTTGGGTTGCCCTTCTTGGTAGACAGATCCTGCTGCCTGGACCTTGGTGCTTGGCTAAACAGTGGGAGGGAGAGGCTGCTGTAGCTGGGAGTCTGTCCACATCTAGTCAGTAGCTGGCCTGGATACAGTGTTGCTTCACTCTTTTGGAACAGGCACCTCTGTCCTCAGAACTAGCAGTAGGTTTCTCTTCACATCTGGAAAAGTTCAGAAGTGTTTGTCTGGGTGAAGGAGCCCCTTGGGGGAGGGGATTCAAAAGCATGACATCATTTCGGCCAGGCCCAGCTTCTTTTCGAGAGGGAAAAGGGATAGGCCAGACTGGACCAGATGGGATTCCCAGGATTTGACCCAGTCCAACAGAACAGGGAGGCTGTCACAGGGGAGGAATTACAGGGGTGTCTTGGAATAGTGTCTTGAGAGTAGTGTCCTCATTACCATCATCTGCCCCTATAATGGATACATATCTTAGGGTCAGATTGGTTCAGGGTCCTATTTAAAGAAGGAAGTTTGGGTTCAAAACCTATTTTATTTTGATCAAGCTACCTTCACATGTGAATCCACATATCCTTTTGTCTCCAGAGGTTTGGAGGATGCATTCAGATGTTTAGAAGCTTAAACCCAACCCTGGCCACTTTGCTGCACCTACTCAGGAGTTGATTAAACTTCAGTGTCCATTGCTACTTGCAGGGGTTTTCTAGGTTATTCAACTCTAGGAAGGAGAGATAATACCTTCTTCCCGCAGCTTACATGATGCATAATGTTAGGATTTGATAATTGCACTCACCATGACTATCAGTCTGCTTACAGCACATTGTAGAGGAAGGTGGAAGGAAAAGGTGGGAGAATGAGACCATTGCCATCACCCTTAGGGGATGCATTCTTGGCCTCAGGCTAACTGACTTGAAGTGAAAAGTCTGACTTCCCTCTGGATGCTGAGGGAAATAAGAGGTTTCATTTCTACATTATTGTTTACCTTGGAAACTTCTGAAAGTACAGTCTTAGCTCTCAACCAGGAACATTTAGACAACCTTTAGAGTATCCTTTCTTTGTAGATGGTACTCCAGGTGTGAACTCTGGATACCAAGCCTACCCTTAATGTTGATAGGATCCAAGGCCAGGGTACAACAGGGACCCACATCCTGTATGTCTAAATATTTCACAGTTATAAAACAGGCCAAGTCACTATTCACAATAGCCAAGTTATGGAAACAGCCAAGATGCCCCACCACCAATGAATGGATTAAGAAAATGTGGTATCTACACACAATGGAATTTTATGCAGCCATGAAGAAGAACGAAATGTTATCATTCGCTGGTAAATGGATGGAATTGGAGAACCTCATTCTGAGTGAGGTTAGCCTGGCCCAAAAGACCAAAAATCGTATGTTCTCCCTCATATGTGGACACTAGATCAAGGGCAAACACAACAATGGGATTGGACTTTGAGCACATGATAAAAGCGAGAGCACACAAGGGAGGGGTGAGGATAGGTAAGACACCTAAAAAATTAGCTAGCATTTGTTGCCCTTAACGCAGAGAAACTAAAGCAGATACCTTAAAAGCAACTGAGGCCAATAGGAGAAGGGGACCAGGAACTAGAGAAAAGGTTAGATCAAAAAGAATTAACCTAGAATGTAACACATGTGCACAGGAAATTAATGTGAGTCAACTCCCTGTATAGCTATCCTTATCTCAACCAGCAAAAACCCTTGTTCCTTCCTATTATGGCTTATACTCTCTCTTCAACAAAATTAGAAATAAGGGCAAAATAGTTTCTGCTGGGTATTGAGGGGGGGAAGAGGGAGAGGGTGGAGTGGGTGGTAAAGGAGGGGGTGGGGGCAGGGGGGAGAAATGACCCAAGCCTTGTATGCACATACAAATAATAAAATAAAAATAAATAAATAAATAAATAAATAAAACAGGCCAAGTAACTGAAAAACGAAACATCTTCTAGCTTCGTATCTTGACATACATAATGCCTTCATGGCCATCTGTTAGACTGTCTTTGAATTTGGGACTCTCACACTCTTAGAAATCAGTGCACGATGTGGCTGATGAGGAAGACATGGACCCTGGCCCCAGCCTAACTCCTTTCTCTTCCCTCTACCCATGACTCTGGCTACACCATGGGGATTCTATATGCATGCATGGACACCTGAGTGCTAGCCCTCTTTTCTCCCTGCAGGCAGCCATCCCTTAGCCACCTCTGAGTCTTGGGGTATACACCTTCATCCTTGGAAGGATGAGCTGGAAAGAAAGGTCCATGCAGGTCCTTGATGTGAAAAGAGAGCCATTTGAGCGAGAAGTTCTAAGACTTCGGGTCCTCAAAATGTAATCTGGGAGAGAGGGCACATCTTGATTGGTTCTTACAGGAGAGACATTTTATTATAGTAATTTACCATTTTTTAGCTAGATGTTCTCTCATTGATTGTCCCAACAATCCACATAAGATAGACAAAAAAGACCCTTACTTACATGAACTAAATTACATAGTTACTGGCAGAACCAGATGAAGTTCTCTTTCTTCCCGCCACATTTGATGAGAAACCAGGCTTTGTGCTCTCTCTCTAGTCTGTCTGTGGCTTTCCTATCTCAGAATCTCCTAAGAGAATCTCAGAGTCACTTTGCTGCACTTGAGGAAAGGAGGATGGGCTTGGTCTTGAGGGAGAGGATGAGGAGAGGAGAGTTTGGGGATTAAGAAGACCGACAAGGACAGAAGACTTCTCAAGGGATTGGATAGAGAGAGCATGAATCTAGTGATTACTCCAAAAGTTAGTATGTAGGATGGAGGGTGACCAAAAAGAGAAGGCTATATCAAAAGAGAAGTGGGAACGTGCCCTTTCTCCCATTTTCAATCTTTGCAATATCTATACAGGTGTAATTTTCATATTTTAGGATCTTACTAAACACATTGTGGACATTGCTTCATATTTCCATGCTGCTACAGTTTTCATAAATTACTTGAGATGATTATGTTATATTAAGTGCATATGCCATTTAGTTTATTAAAATTTATTTTGTAGTCTGCAACTTTCCCTTCATAAATAAATAAAACAATGCACTTATGCACTTAGAAATTTTTTATTTTTATATTTCCTTACAGAAAATCTAGTAGTAGGAAATTAGTCCACTGTCCCGGAAGATATTCTTTTGGTGCTACTGGAGTTTGAACTTGGCCTCACACTTGCTAGGCAGCTTCTCTATCACTTGTGCCATGTTTTCAGTCCTTTTTGCTTTAATTATTTTTCAGATAAGAGTTCCTTGATTCCCCTTCCCCCCATGGCTGGGATCACAAGTGTGTGCCACCATGCCTGGCTTGTTTGTTGAGATCACACTAATTTTTTGCCCAGTTTGGTCTGGAACCCCCAATCTCCACCTCCTGAGTAGCTAGGATTACAAGCATGCATCACCACACATGGTAAGAGAGGATATTACGATGGCTGCCGCACTGCCAGGAAAGCAGGGAATGTTCTGACAGACTCCACGTGAAGACAGGAAATTGAATCAAGTGATGTCATGCAACTCCAGGAAGTGTCTAGGTTCTGACTTGTCCTCCTTGTTCCCTGTAGCCTCTGGGTTCACAAATGTGGACAATTCTACTGCTGTGACCACAAAGTCATCCACCGTGGGAATATTTTCAACTGTTTCTACAAATGTATCCAAGGAGGAAATTACAACACCAACTACCCCTGGAAGCACTAGTCCCCAATCTGTCTCTCGGGACTGGAATGGGACCACACCAGCCGTCTCAGGTAAAGAGAGATGCTCAGGTTCAAGGGAGATGCAGCTGGTGCATGAATAAAATGTTCAGAATTGCTGGCACTGCTCCCCCACACCCCACAGATGGAGCCACACATCCCCCTGCAGTAGGGCCTTGTGATCATGCTTGGGTACCCTGAAGTAACATCTAGGTGATTCTTACGGTGATGAGTTTCTGAGGCCAAGCCGACCCCGAGCACTAGTGCTCCCTGTACCCCTCCCCTCATGCTGAGTTCAGCTGATAACAAATCAGATGAGGCTTCCAGTGGGGTCTCTGATCTCTTCTAAATGAAGAAAGATGGCTTCAGGACTTTTGTTTCTCAAGGGTAGACCGGCGTCTAGTTGACTTTCAGAATCCAGAGGGCACCTTGAATGCATTTTCTTTTATTTTTTATATGTTTATTTTTTTGTTGGCACTGGGGTTTGAACTCAGGGCCTCACACTTGCTAGGCAGGCAATCTTACTGCCTAAGGCACTCCGCCAACCCTTGCTCGTGATTTTGTCTTTTTTGAGATAGGGTTTCTCAACTGTTTGCTCGGGCTGGCTTCCAACCATGATCCTCCTGATCTCTGCCTCCTGAGTAGCTAGGATTACAGGTGTGAGCCTCCGCCACGTGGCTTCAACAGCTGTTGGCTGTGGTTCCAACAGCTGGCTTGAAATGACATCAAGTAACTGTTATCTCCCCCAGCTCCCATTTCTATGTAGAAGTCCTTGACCATGTCCTGAACTGAGATTGTGTGTGTGTGTATCTGTATGTGTGCCGTATACACCTATGCTTTGGTCTTTTCCAGAGACTACTGTCAACTTCACATCTAACTCTGGGATCCCTCCAGTCTCTGTGACCACAGACTCTTCTGTCCAATCAAAGACCTCTTCGGCCTTCACAGTGGCCACCACCCTAGCCAACAATTCAATTTCAGAGATGACCTTGAAGCCCAGCGTGCCACCTGTAAATGTTTCAGATTACTCAATCAATAGCACCACCGTAGTGATGACATCACCCCCTGAACTTTATCCACCATCTTCTCTTGCCCCAAGTTCCATCAAGGTGGGTGAGTTGCACCAAAAATGGCAGATGCCCCTCACTTCATAAGTATGCAAGCAATCTGTCTCTCTTCCCCTCCATCTCTCCTCAATACCTGCCAATGAGATTTGTGTCATGTGGGAACCAACATGGAAATATGTACTTAAATATTGCTGGGAGAGTTAGAAAGAGGACAGAGCTGGGTAGCAAGGCTTTGGGTATTGCTTTCTTGGTGGGGGTGAAGTGGAGTGGCAGTTAAGAAGTAAAAGAGATTCTCAGGAATCCATACATTCCTCTGTGGTTCCTTATAGTATCCATGGATACAGTATTGACCAGGGCGACATTTCCTTTTGGGAACATTTATAATCCATCTCTAGTTATTGGGCTGCTTCTCATAACATGTTTAAGGCAAATAGTAAATAGTGTTTTCTTTACATGAGAGAGTTTGGTGTTTGTGCCAGACAGAGTGGCAGTGAGGACTTCACTGGCAGAGGTGAGAACTGGGCACACAGGGATTGTGAGCTCAGCTTGCCCTTCTCGGACTCGAGGCCTGTGGCTGTCAACAGCTTTCAGCATGAAGGGCAGAAAATATGAGGGCGTGGAGCCTAAGGGCAGGCATGAGGGACCTACCTGTTGGGTTTCTGTTTCTAAAGAGCCAGCATAGGAATCTGGAGAGTCTTAGGGGCCAGGAGGAAAACAGATGTCACCAGATCTGCCTGGCTGCCTCATTATCTTTTTGCATATATGGCCTTCCAGAAAGTGTGAACTGATTGCAGCCCAAATGGGAAAAGATCTTCCCATCTCCCATTTCTGCATCATCTAAGCCAATGTTTTTCCAAAATAGCTATGTGCCTGCAAGTCCAGGCTGGTAAGAAAAGGTTTAATTACCTGATGGGGAAAGTGTGTGAGGTGGAAAAAGACAGTAGAACTATGTGCTGAGTATCCTTTATAGAAAATGCTTCAGACCAGAAGTGTTTTGGAATTTGAATTTTTTTTTTTTAATTTTGGAATATTTGCATATACATAGTGAGGTATCTTGGAGATGAGACCCAAGTCAAAACATAAAATTCGTCTGTGTTTCAAGTACACCTTATGCACATAACCTGAAGGCAGTTTAACACAGTATTTTTCAGTAATTTTGTGCACAAAATAAAAGTTTGTAGTGTGAAATTTTTTCCTTATGGTATCACGTGAGCACTCAAGAAGTGTTAGATTTTGGAGTATTTCAGCATTTGGATTTTTAGTCCTCTGGCAGATTTAAAAATTTCCTTTTTCCTAAAATCTTTTAAGAGAGTACTTCACAGAAATCAAGGTGGAAAAATGGTGGGGAAGGAATGAGGGGCACAGATATGTATTTACTTTGTTTTTGTTTTAATACAGGGAGAAATCAAATGCTCAGGAATCAGAGAAGTGAGACTTTCTCAGGGCATCTGCCTGGACCTCAACGACACCTCCAGCTGTGTAAGTCCACCCTACCCCCTCTGTTCCTCCCCTGCCTCCCCACAAACCTTCCAGCACCCTTAAGCCCATCTTGGATTGGGCTGCACTTTGGTTAAGGGCCTGGGAGTTGAGCCGGGTCAGGCTACTTCTGATATTGACTTTGGGTTTAGGGAGTAAGAGGCCCCATCTGGTGGGCAAAAAAGGCAAAACCAATTTTAATTAAATTTTATTGTTACTTGACAGATTTAAGTTTGTTTTCATGTTCAGAAAGTCCTTCTCACTATCCAGATGTAAACTAAAATGTAAGGTCGTGTGTTGTTATTACCGACATAAAACTCTTTATACAGTTATTATGTTGTGCTGCTGTATTTTCTGTATAAATATTTTTCCCAACATTTATTAATCACCTGCTTTGGAATACTTTTTTATATGACTTGGGCATATTCAGAGGTATTTTATTTGTTCAAATTGATTATGCTTTTGTCCACTTTTAATTTTTAACTTTCTTGTGCTTTTACGTTGCAGTGTTTTTAATATCCAGTCAGACAAGTCTTTCTTCATTATAATGCTATTTGAATAATTTATAATTATTCAAAATAATGCTATAAAAGGCATTATTTTTCATTTTTTCCACCTTCTTTGTACTTCTCAGTATTTTGTTTTGGTTAAAAAAATTTTTCTCCCTATGGGCTCTTTGTTGGTGTGTTCTTTTCTTGCTTTCTTGCTGGGAATTGAACCCAGGACCTCTTCACACGTGCTGGGCAAGCATTCTACCTCTGAACCACATCTTTTCCCCTATAGTTTTGCTGGATTTTTAAAAGATTGTTTATAACACAGATATCCCACTTATATTCTAATTGATCATTGCTGAGATGTTAGAAAGTTGATGGAATTTTTGCTTTTTTTGGGGGTGCTGGGGTTTGAACTCGGGGCCTCACTTTTGCTAGGCAGGCACTCTACCACTTGAACCACTCCACCAGCCCTGTTAATAGAGTTTTGAATAATTATGTTGGGTTGCTCATTTTTTGAATTTGTTTATTAATTCCAAGAGCTTCTCAGTTGGTTCTTTTCATTTTTAAGGTAAATTATCTACCACAATCTGTAATTTCTTTCTTGTTCTTTTTAGTAGTCATGCCTCTTCTTTCAGTTTCTTGTTACTGCATTGGTAACAACGTATATGGTGTACCTATGAATTTTTAATGATGATAGGAGTATTTTCATTGCTTTGTTTCAGTAAATCCAATATCCTGACAGTAATGAGGCTCTGGAGGAAGGATGGGGTGAAGAAAAGAACAGTATTTACTTTTACAAGAAGAACATTTTCTTAGAAATTGAGAATCTACTCATATAGGTGACATGTAGCATGCATAGATTAGAAAGCTAGTTTGTAGAGGGCATAACTAGTTGGCCATTCCAACTACTGATATCTTACCTCCAGCCATCAGTTGGGTCTCTATCACTTACATATCTTTAAAAATTATACCTAGCAGACTCATTTAACTTCCAGCATTTAGAAACAGAACTCATGAAGGTACAAGTTTGCAGAATGGAATAACTCAATGCAGTTTTCAAAACAGTTAAGTTAAACATGAGTAGACAGTGTACAAGCAACACCCAGTGTGTTGTTGATGCTGATTTTCAACCTTACTCATTAGGAAAAAAAAATTGTCAAATCCTTTGTTAATGATAATTAAGGAAAATGGCCATCTCCTTCCCCCCAACCCCCATGATCTTGGTCAAGCATTTATTTTCCTGGGCATCACACAGGTCTGGGTCAGAATTGTAATACTTTGTGCCTGGGATCTAGAGCTAAGAGCAGCTCTATGTGTCTGTCTGCTGCTGCTCCTCAAAATTCACATTTGACCTTGTCATTGTCTAAGATAAGGGCTTCTCCAGAAATAACTCCTCTTTCTCACTATGCTGTCTTTTCTTGCTGTGGGCTTTGCCATGGATCTGTTTTGTGCCACAGCTGAGGTCTATGCATGTTCCTCTGAGATTTGGGGAGGATCTGTGGGTGGTAATTTAGAAAGAGAGCAGCTCCCCGGATGTCCTAAGCTAGGAAAGGCTTCTTTACCACCTACGAGAACCATGGGGGTGGCAGCACACGTACAGTACTGTTGTTCTTCAGAGATTTCCTCCCTTGTCTATTCCCTTCATGAGGGTGCCTCCCCAGTCCCCAAGTAGCAATGCCTTCTACTGTGCTCCAGGCTAATTCTTCCTCAGTCAGCAATCCTGGATCCAGAATCTGTAGCCATAGCTCCCAATGGCATCCCAGATCCCCTGCGTGGGTCCTCCTCCCTGCTTGTCTGATAACTAGGTTGGTGCAAAGGCTGTGAGAGGTACAATGCCTCTTCATTTGCCTTAGGCTGCAGTTACACTTTTGATGTCAGGGGACCTTAAGGTGTTGGTTCTACTGGTGGGAGACTCGGGCCCTCCCACAGCCCAATGAGGAGCATGAGGGATTTATTTTCCTCTACTTAGTTTTCCCTATCACATCCTACGTGCTCTTGTTATGTCGTACCCACCTGTATCCAACACTGGCCTATACTGAACTGTGTGTGCGTGGCGCATGGTTCTTGGTTCTCCATGTGCTCATTTTGCACTGGTGCATAGTGAGCACCAAGATGGCAGCTCTCCCTATGGGTTGTCAAGGCCTGTCTTCTGTCCAAGCATTGTAGACATTGACAACCCAGTTACTCTGCATTTGCTATCTATCCTTCACCTCTGGGCAGCCAGGGGAAGGGAAAGTGATGCTGCACTATTCTCAAGCACCTGTTTCCACCTCTCAGAACCCTCATTAGAGCAAGTCTTGTTGAGTATCATTCTTTCTGCTGTAGTATCCACTTAATTTAGGCTTTGTAGTTGAAGTTTCCCAAATAGTTTACTAAAATGTGAGATTATCTTCTGCTATACCCATTTGAATAGGGGAATTCACCAAAATGTTTTAAAATTGCAAAATAGACATGACATAAAATGTGTCACCTTAACTTTTTCAGGTCTGGGATTTGATCTCAGGGCACCCAACTTGCTAGGCAGGCTCTCTACCTACCATTTGAGCCACGCCCCAGCCCTTTTTTGCTTTAGTTATTTTTCAGGTACAGTCTTGTGTTTTTACCCTGAACAACCTAGATTGTGACCCTTCTATTTATGCCTTCTGCATAGCTGGGATGACAGGCTTGTGCCACCATGCCAAGCTTGTTGGTTGAGATGGAGTCTTGCCAACTTTTTCACCCAATCTCTGCTTCCTAAGTAGTTGGGATTACAGGCACTGCGCCCAGCCGCCTTAACCATTTTTAAGTGTACAATTTAGTTGTGATGGATACCTTCACACTGTTGTGAAACTGGTCTCTAGATCTGTCTACATCATCCAAACAAACAACTCCCCACTCTCCCAGACCTTGGCAACAACTGTTCTACTTTCTGTCTCTATGTACGTGGCTACTCCATATAGTGCATATGGGTAGAATCCTACAGCATTTGTCTTTTTTGTGACTGGCTTATTTCACTTAACATAGCGTCGTCAAGGTTTATCCATGCGCAGTGTATGTCATGAATCTCTTCCTTGTTAAAGCTGCATAATATTGTATATGTGTACTTCATTTTGTTTATTCTGTCATCCATTGATAGACTTTTGGGTTTTTCCTGTCCATTAGCTGTTGTAAATAATGCAGCTATGAGCATGAGTGTGCAAATATCTTTTTGACACCCTGATTTCAGTTCCTTTGGGTATGTAACCAGAAGTGGAATTACTTAGTCATATGGTAATTGTCTTTTGAGTTTTTCAGGAGCTATCACATTGTTTTGTTTATGTTGTTGTTGTGGTTTGTGGTCCTGGGGATGGAACCCAGGGCCTTGCACAGCCCAGGAGATCATTGTACCACTGAACTACACCCCCAACTCGCCAGTTTTTTATAGCGACTGCACTGTTTTCATATTTCCGTTAGTAGTGCACAAGGCTTTGGATTTCTCCACATCTTTGTTACCATTTGTTCTTTTCTGTTTTGTTTTTGTTTTTTATAGTAGCCATCCTAGTGGGTATGAGATGGTATCTCAGTGTGGTTCCAGTACACATTTTCCCTGATGATCAAAGATGTTGAAAATCACATCTTTTCATGTACTTAGAGGCCTCGTGTGTGGGTGTGTGAATGGGGATCAAAACCTCAGCCTTGTACATACTAGGCAAACACTCTACCAGTGACCTACACCTCTAGCCTTACTGGCTATTTGTGTATCTTTGGAGAAAGATACAATTGAAGTCTTTTTTCCCACAAATTTGTTTTTTAGAACCACTACATCTGTTTCGTGCCACATAGTTCATACATAGAGTTTGTATCTATTCAACTTGTAAAAGATGAATACAGTTAGATTGTTTGAGTATTTTCACAAGTTTCTATCTACTCAGCTAACTCACATTACCCTTATTCTGTCACACTGACTTACTTCATCTGAGGCAGACTGCCTCCAGCCCTTGAATCTCACATCCCCAATCCCTGCTTTCCTTGCCCAAATACTAAAGGTCAGTTTTCATGCAGAAAATTCAAGTCACAGATGAAAGATTTATGAAGGCAGTATGTCTACTGGAAAAGAGCCTGGGACATGGAGACAATCTAACTTCTTGCCCTTGGTTCCCTGCCCACTTGTAATGTGACTTGTGACAGACCCCTTTATTATTCCAATCCTTCTGTAAACATGGCTTTTACCTGCATTGTCAAACTCACATAGCAAAGAAGATAAAAGATCTTTCAAAGGGGTGGTTGGGAAGAGACAACTGATCCTAGAGTCTCAATCCGGTTTTTTACCTACATTATCAAACTCACCCAACAAAGAAGATAAAAGTTCTTTCAAAGGGGTGGCTGGGGGAAGATGACTGACCCTAGAATCCTGGCATTGGAAAGTACCCTAGAGGTCACTTGGAAAAATGCCTGCCTCTTTCCCTCCCCACCCCAATGCTTCATGTTTTTGGAAATGTTGTAATGTTTGAGGATGCTACTCTGGAAAGGCTAGATGGCTTTCTTATTTCTGCAAAGTAACATGTGTGAGCAGATGTAGTTAGGGGCTCGCAAATCTGATTCTCATGAAGCAAATGGTGAGGTTGTGGCTTCCTCCTACCCACTCTTCCATGTTTGCCCACAGCGTCTCTTGGGGGAGGATGTTTATTGCAGGCATCCGGAGAAGCATTGTGCTTTGTTCAGGATCCACCTGCTTCTCTCTGGGCCCAAACACAATTCGCTGGGGCCGTTGGATTCCAGAGTGGGAGGCTGGCCGCTGTTATTCCCTTGAATTTAGTCCAAGAAACTAAGTGAGGGGTGGAGGGACTCCGTGTAGAGGCCAACCAGTTGGGGTGTTAAGTTGAATAACAAGTCCTTGGGTTCTTTTGCTTATTTGTTTGGTACTATGATCTGTGCATTTATTCTGGGTTCAAAATTATGTAAGGTGCACCCTCACCCCCACCTATACACACACACACACACACACACACACACACACACACACACCCGTCTTGGTCTAGTCAGAAAGACTCAACTAACAAAAAGGCAGAATATGATCAAAATATGGATTCTAGATAGTATAGTATTATTGTGATTATTAGTAATAATCATAGCAGCTGCTGTTTATCTAGAGCCCTCTAGGTTGCCAATGTATTGGACATTTTTCATACATCTCTATAGTCACCATAGCAGTCCAGTTTACAGCTGAGGAAACTGATGCTCAAATGAGTTGCATGACTTACAAAGATTGTAGTAAATGACAGAGCAAAGATTAATGCTCAGTTTAATTGAAGACGTAGCAGAAGATAGGATTGACTTTCATGGAGGAGATGAGATTTGAGTTGGGGGAGGGGATGCAAAGGAGAAGGCAGTGTTCTCTGGGCTCCATGTAACTGGGGTTAAGATGGTGGTTGCTCTGACATACAGGGGCTTTCCTTATTAGCTTAAACTGCACACATTCTATCCCTTCTTCATTCCTGTTGTATGAAGCTTTTGCTAACCCCAAGCCAGATGTGTCCTCACACCCTTTTGCATGCCCTTAGCCCTTAGCCCTTTGTTTGTTTCTTTCTTATGACACTTATCATGTAAATAGTCTTTGTGGCTCAGTTTCCTCATCTACAAAATGAAGAGAATGATAGTGTCCATCTCCTAGGGTTGTGGGAGATCTAATGAGTAAGCACAGGAAAAGCTTTTAGGACAGCCAGAGCACTGTGTCTCTCTCTGTCTATGTCTCTAAGGAGACACAGTAAACATTATTTATTCATTGACATGCATACAAACTCATGAGTTTTGATCATGTGAATTCATAGATTCCCCCCTCTTGTCCCCATCCCTACCACCACACAAGATACAGAAAATACACATTTACCCTCCTCTTCCCCCACCCCCTGCCAACCCACACATACAGTGTCTTACATTCAGGGCTCAATAAATGTCAGAACTGCTGAATATTTTCAAGATGTAGCTCCTTAGCAGTGGGGAGGTAGGGGAAGACGCCATTTTGTTTGCTTGTTTTAGATCCCGCAGGAGCTCTGCCCTTCTGTCTCTTTCAGAAAGTACACATATTTCAACCAGAGACACCTCAGAAGTCCAGAGTCATCTTACTTAGTGAGGTCTTTTTTTCCCTCATCCAGAAGGCCTGCTGCTAGGAAATGTGTTTTGTCTGAGGGGAAGCATGAAAGGCTCTCCTGAGAGAACTGGTTCTAGAGAGGTCTATCCAGTTCTAGGATAGAAGACAACTGGACATGTCCAATGTGTTCAAGACTACCTATTGCAAATGCTGAGTCAGATTTCTCCAGAAGCAGAATCTTTATCCAAGGACTTAACTGGAAACCCTGCAGAACTGATCCTTTTCCTGAAGGATGAAGCAGCAGGAGTCTGAGAATTCATTTCTCTGTGACCTTGTCTTTTAGAAGATTTTTGAGGTTACTGTTGGATTCATTTCACTGTGACCTGCATTGGCCAGCCATGCTCTTCTGACCTCATCCAAGCCCAGTTATTTTCCCTTGGATCCCTCAAATTCCAGCGGGGGCCCAAAGCCAATTTTAACGTTGAAGAGCAAAGGAGTCTGGGTTTTCCTTCTTAAATTTCATCATAGGAAAGTACCTAGGCTCCTTTCCAATTGGGAGGCCCTCTGGCCTTGCCATGAGCTGCAGTTCTACCCGCAAACAGGAAGCTTTCTCCTGAACACAGGCTCAGGTCTTAGGACTGTCACACGCCCCAACAGTTTTCTCCTAACAGGAAAGTTGTAAGAGCCAGCAGGCATTTCCTTCTCTGCCATCTGCCATCCGGACAGTTTCAGTTTTGCAGGAGAACCTACTGTGTTTGGAGGCTGCTGGAACAAGTCCTGGGGGGTGGGAGAGCAATGCTTTCAAGTCATATCTTTCCTGGGACCTGGCTGTTGAAGAACAATTAGAGTTTATCTTCTGAGTCTGAATTCCCAAGTCTTATGGATCAGTCAGGAAGTTGGAGAAAGATCTATGAGCTTCCGTAAAACCGGGTTCCATGATTTGGTGGACAGGAGAGATGAAAGACGCCATTTTAGTGTGAGCAGTGCTCTTCTGAGATGCCATTGGACAGTAAAACGGAGGACAGCCTGGAGGATGCCACAGAGTATAGACTCAGATTTGCTTCCCACTCCTCACCTCCTTTGGTTTTTCTGATATCATTTGGGGACATTGCAACCTTGAAACAAATGATTTTTCTCTTATTATTGCATTATGAATATCTTTCCATTGTCGTTAATTTCTTTTGAATTCAATTTGAATAGCATGTATGTATATAAGCAATCCTTAAGATAAATTTTCCTAGGTTTGTCCTGTGATATCTTAAATATAATTAATAGGTATATGTGTTGGTATGATGAAATTTCTAATTTTCTTCTTACTGTGTTGTCGTATGTGTACAGTTTACAGTCATTTATTTTTCTGTTGGAATTTTAGAAAGAATGATTTCCTGGGGAGGGGGTAAATAGTGTGACTTTAATCGGTATTATTACCTGAGACAATGAATGCAGTTCAGGGATACTAGTAATTTTGTTTCCTGTTCCTCATTTCTGTCTTCTCAGGAGGACTTTAAGAAGGACAAAGGAGAGGACCTGATCCAAATCCTTTGTGGGAGGGAGAAGGCTGACTCTGAGGCTGGGGTCGGCGTGTGCTCTTTGCTCCTCGCCCAGTCTGAAGTTAAACCTCAGTGCATGCTATTGGTCTTGACCAACAGAACAGGTAAGGGCACACCTGTCCAGAGGGGTTGGGAGTGGATAGGGTGAGGTTTGAATATCATAAGTGGAGAGCCCACATCTTAGCTCCAGAGAGCATAGGTGCTAAGGAGAAGGATTTGGCTGAGAGGGACCCCTGGGGCTTTCAGAGCTTCTTCTAGAATAGCAGAGGAGAAAAATGAACTGGTTTAGCAACCCCTGTTTCTAATTCTAGAACTTTCCAGTAAACTCCAACTTATGGAAAAGCACCAGTCTGACCTGAGAAAGGTAAGTTCACTGAGGTGGTGGGTCTCAGAGGGAATTGTGGGTCAAGGAGTTCATGGAATAGGGAGGAAGGGATTATCCTCACTATGCCTTCCCTTCCTGCCTTTCTGGCCTTCTCTAAAAGACCACCTTTCTAAACTTGGACCAATTAAGAGATGTCAGTCTTAGTACTGTTTCAGAAATCCCCAAGGTCAATGTCCTCTTATATCTCTTCACTGTTGAGTCACACCCAGGGGTTTGGAGTGGGCTGGGCTCTTTTCCTTGAACTCCCTTTCCCCAGGTGACAGACTGACTTTTCTACATCTTCTCTTCAAGCTGGGAATCCAGGATTTCACAGAACAAGATGTTGGGAACCACCAGAGCTATTCCCGAAAGACCCTGATTGCACTGGTTACCTCGGGCATCCTGCTGGCTATCTTGGGCACCACAGGCTATTTCCTGATGAACCGCCGCAGTTGGAGCCCCACAGGAGAAAGGCTGGTCAGTTCTGGGGTCTAGGACAAAGGAAATGGAGGTAGCAGTCTTCTGGGGAAATCCATGGATGTCATGGAGTGGGAGGAGAAACACCAGAAAGGGCATTTTTATGGGCACACATGCCTGCAGACACTGTACTCATGGAAGAGTGAAAACAATATATAGTACCTGGTGGGGAGGCATACTTTCTAGCAGATGGTTCATTTCATCTGTTCATTATGCCCAGGGATAGTTTAGCTGGGTATAACCAGAATAGGCTGCCAAGTCAGCCATGCTAATTTGCAAGCATATTAAATGCCCTATGGATGCCACTTTGCTCATAAGAAGGGAACATATGGAAGAAAAATTTACTCTTGAAGTGTTTTGGATGAGGCAGAATAAGGCTGAGGTTTTACCCTTGGCCTCTGGCTGATACCTACTCTGGGGAGGTTATTCCATGCTTGGGACTGCCAGCTGTCCTGTGGGAACTGGCTTCTGAGCTGCAGTGGCATGGTGTGGTGCCTCTTCTCTGTCCTTTCTCCTCTAGGAGCTGGAACCCTGACTGCCCTTCAGGAAGCGAGGATTCTCACATTCAGCTGCACACTCCCCTCCCTTCTGCTCCCTTCCCCAGCTTCTTTTGGGCTCCCCTCACCCTCATGCAGCGCCTCACACCCCTGCTTACCAGATAATGCTACTTTATTTATACACTGTCTAGGGCGAAGACCCTTATTACACGGAGAACGGTGGAGGCCAGGGCTATAACTCAGGACCTGGGACCTCCCCTGAGGCTCAGGGAAAGGCCAGTGTGAACCGAGGGGCTCAGGAGAACGGGACCGGCCAGGCCACATCCAGAAACGGCCATTCAGCAAGACAACACGTGGTGGCTGATACAGAATTGTGACTTGGCTGGGTGGGGCAAGACTGGGCAGTGTCCAGAAAATTGGCCTCTCCCTGCCTCCGATTATGTGCTGCCTCTGTGCTGGAGGTAACAACCCTCATGTCCTACCTTTTCTCACTGTACACACCTTAGGCGCTGTTCCTGGAGTCCTCTACCTTTGAGGGAAACAGGTGAACTCCTGTCCTTTATGCATTCAGCTCCCTGAACCGAGTCTGGAATTCTTTGGATAAAGGTGTGGGATGCAGGGGAGAGGCCAAGGGAAGTTGACAACCTTGTAGCATTTGTATCCAGACTCCCTACCCCTTCTCTCCTTCCTGCCTTATTACAGGAGTCCCTAGGGGGAAAGGATGGGCTTTTCTAAGCTACAGCTTCCTCCCAGGAGGCTTTGGTTTTTACTGTTTCTTCATTATATTTTCTTTCTCTACTTTAGAGAATCCAAGGTAACTCCCTTCATTTGCTGCCTTATAATAATAAGCCAGAAAAATGTGTTGTCTTAAGTCACATCCCTTGTCTGTCCTCCAAGACACTGTGGATTTGGTCACCAGCTTCCCAGTTGTTCTCCAGTTACTTTGAGCACCGTGTGTCCCTTACATTCACTCATTCTCTCTCTCTCTCTCTCTCTCTCTCACACACACACACACACACACACACACACCCCATTGTACCAGCCAGTACAGGTTTCTGACTGAAACCTGGAACTGGGCTCCATATTTTAGAACAAACAGCTCAGTCCTGGTCTCTCAGGGGCCACATAGAAACTCTCCTTAGGTTCAAGTGGATGGGACCATGGGACCTGATCTGTAAGCTGAGCGTCTCGACCTGTGATCTTCTGAGGAATCTCCATCCATGGCTTCTTCCTCCTGCAGCTGACTCCTGGGTTGAGCTGTGGCCTCAGTCCCCCAGCAGATTACTATCTGTCTCTTCCCCACTCTGAACTCCATTACTGCTCTGCAACCCCGTGTAGTCAGAGCCCCAGAACCTCTCTCAAGGACCACAATCATCTTCTGGTGGTGTCCCAGGTCCTTTTCTGTTGTTTCTCCAGAGGGGTGAGCAGGGATCCTGGTTTCAATGACGGTTGGAAATAGAACTTTCCAGAGACGAGAGGATTGGGTGGTTGTTTTTTTTTCTAAATAAAAAGTGATATGTGAGTACTGTAATTCAAGTGATATTGAAACATCTGTTCCGTGGCTTTATCCCAGCTAAGTGTGTCTGACTGACAGAGTGGCCTCCCCATCAGATCTGGAAGAATGTGCAGCAGTGGGGTGGGAAGAGGCCAGCCAGGGAAGATACTGGACCATGTGAGGGGACACAGGTACCATACAGGATGCTGAGGACCTGTGGCTAAGTTTGCCCACCATTTCCCTCTGTGAGAGGAGGCAGGGAGGGAGGCTAGATGTTTTCCGTGGTAGGGAACCATCAGTTTCAAATGCAACAGGAACATTCAGGGTAGAGGGTGGTATTCTGGGGATTTAAGAACACCCTTCTGAGAAGAGGGACATGATAGCCACTGCATGCAAAATACACAAAAGATAAGAAAGTTGTGTTAGGCAGCTTAGTATCAGACCAGCCCTGCCCAGCTTAGAGTGCCAGTTGTAAGGGACTGTGTGGGGATGGTTCTAGAGTGCTGGCTGCCAGCTCCAAGAGGGGGCTGGCTTCCACCTCAGCATTACAACCGCCATCTGTATGCACTTACCTCCCCCTCATCTTTCAGATCTCCTCCCCCTCCCCAGGCCACAGGAAGTGGGGGAGGGTGCTGCCTGCTGGACACTGTAGCCTCAGGAAACTCTCCCAAGTGTGTCAACAGTGGCATGGAGGATTGGGGCCAAACAAAGGTTGATTCTTCATTCCTATCTCTCCAAAACCAGACCTTTCCCTCTCTGCACTCCCCTATCCCCATTTCTCTCTGGCTTTTCTCTGAGTTCTCTAACCTGAGGCTACTAGTACTTGGGAGGACAGGGCTAGAGTCCAGAGAAGGTGGTGGCTGATTTGGGGATTGGAGAAAAGGAAAGAAAAGTCCAGTTGGCTTCCATCTAGCAGCACATCTTGCCATAAGAGACCAGTTGAGGGTCTGGCCCAGTTAATGGTGGAGTGGATATAGGGTGCAGGCTCAGTGTGGAAATGGGAAGAGAAGAGACAACTGCTTCTCAGAACCATTTTATTCTGAGTTTCTGAGTGTAGGCTTTACTAGGAAGGGGTGGGGTGGAGTGGTGATCATGATTTGGATGCATGGCTTGCCCCCAAACTCATTTGCTGACTAGGAAATCAAACTTTCCCACCTTTGGCCAAAGCATCCTGGTGCTGCAATGGCTCCACCTGCTGGCTTTGCTGAGCTCCTGCTGCTCAGCCCCAGTTCAGATGACTCCATGGTAGGTTTCTCTCAGATGTTGCCCATTGCTAACAGTCTACTTATCTCGTGTGTAGAGCTCATAACCACAGAAAGACACTGATGGAGAGGACTTTAAAGATGCATTCAATTCAACTTCTTTTTTTTTCTTTATTATTGTGCTGGGTGCTGGTACATTGTGGCATTTACATAGGTTCTACAATGTATCAAATACAGCATACATGAATTCACCCCCTCTATTAGTTTCCTTTATTGCCCCCCCCATTCCTGGGATAGTTTCAGTAGGTATCATTTTTGCATTTGTACACAAGTTTACACATTTTTTGCACCATATTCAGTCACCTACCCCCTTTCTCCATTACCTCCCCCCTCCCACTGGCACCAGCCCTTCCCCTGGGCAGGATTTGTTCTTCCTTCCCATTCTCTGATTTTGTAGAAGAAAAAAAGAAAAGACAAAATGAAAGACATGACATTTTAGCTTGTTTGAGATAAAGGAGGCCACACAGGGAGTTTCCTTGTGCTACTTCCATGTGTGTATGTATTATAACCCCAATTAGTTTATCTCCTTTAATTTTCTTCATTCTACCTTAGTCCCTTTCTTATGGTAGTTTAGGTCAGTTTATTCCTATATTCACTCTTGTATATCAACCTATTCAAATTCTTAGTTTCCCTCCCATGCGTGGCTTCCCTTAGTGTGACCAGTGTTTCATAATACTCCTGCATTTGTGTTGGGTCTACATTCTACATATGATAGAGAACATGCAGCTTTGGGCCTCCTGAGTCTGGCTAACTTCGCTTAAGATGATGTTCTCCAGTTCCATCCATTTACCTGTGAATGACAAAATTTCATTCTTCTTTGTAGCTGAGTAAAATTCCATTGTATATGAATACCACATTTTCTTAATCCACTCATCAGTAGTGGGGCATCTTGGCTGTTTCCATAGCTTGGATGTTGTGAATAGTGCTGCAGTAAACATGGATGTACAGGTGCTTTTGTAGTAACCTGACTCACAATCCTTTGGGTATATCCTTAGGAGTGGTGTTGCTGGGTCGTATGGCAGGTCTATTTTTAGCTTTTTAAGGAGCCTCCATACTGGTTTCCACAGTGGTTGTACCAGCTTACATTCCCACCAGCAGTGTATGAGGGTTCTTTCCCCCACCCCATCCTCGCCAACATTTGTTGTCACTTGTGTTCTTGAAGGTTGCTACTATAATAGGAGTAAGGTGGAATCTTACTGTAGTTTTGATTTGCATTTCCTTTATGGCTAGGGATGGTGAGCCATTAAAGTACAGTAAAACACCAGCTAAGGCTCAGAGAAGTATGTGACTTGCCCAGTCACCTAGAATTCAGATGTCTGAATGCAAACGCTCCCCTTCATCACATCTTCCCGCTCTTCTACCGAGGCCTCCAGATTCCTCCACTTAGGTGTCATGAAGCCAGTGAAGCAGTGCTATCTCTGGAGCATTTCAGCAATGTGCACTATGCAAGGCAGGCCTGTATGCAGTTCCTTTGTGTAGAGACAAAAATCCCAGGAGACTGTGAGGCTGTGTTCCCTCTGCTGTGCCCTGGGTCCATTCAGAATAACTATGAGGAATTGCATCATTCATTATAGAAGGCAACCTGGCCTCAGATTTTCATGTAAATGGATAAGTGAGAGTGCCCCCCCCCCACCGAGTTGGGATAAATATCATCCCCATCCCATCCCTTCTAGGTAGATCAATCCCATACTTCCTCTTCACATAAACCCAGGAAGAGGTAAGCAATTTTTTGCAATAGGAAGCTGCATCTATTCCCATACCCCTATCCAAGGAGCTCTCTGCCACTTTTCAGTCAAGCAACTAGTTTTATTGGGCACTTACTGTGTGCCAGGTGCTGTTCTAGAGACTGTGGATACAGCAAATACTCAAGAGCTTGCTATTCTCCCAAAGGAGAAAAACAACAATTTTGTCTCAGCAAACACGTCTGTCTTCAGGTCATATTAAGAGCTATGAAAAATACAAAATACAGCAAATATCCCCCCTTACATTCAGGGGATATATTCCAGGCCTCCCAGCGGAAGCCTGGAACCGCAGCTAGTGTTAAACTCTCTGTATAATACTGCAGTCATTCTCTGAAAGAAACAGCTACTGAGTGGCTGGCAGGTGGGTTGTGCATACAGCACGGATACATGGACAGAGGGGTGGTTCCTGGGCAGGAGAAAGTGGGATGATGAGAGATTTTATCATGCTACTCAGAAGGACGTACAACTTGAAACTTGTGAACTGTTTATTTCTGCAGTTTTCTATCAGGTAAGTGAAACCACAGAAGGGAAAATTGCAGATAAGGAGGACGAGTGTAGAGTGAGACTAAAGCTTTCTTGCACGTGGTAGTTACTCTTGAAGAGGTGACAACTTAAAGCATAGGTTCTCTTGAAAGAAGTGACTATGCAAGAGAGAGGCTTCCACACAGAGGAAACATAGTCCAAAGCCCTGAAATGCAAAGCCACCAGGTGTAGAAAGCTCTGTGTGACCAAAGGCAAGGCAGCCATTGAGGCTGCATCAATGAGAGAGGAGAAAGACAAGGCCAGGTCACATCAGGCCTCATGAGTGAATACCACCAGGATGGGTTTTCTTGTTTTTTTTTCAGCACTGGGGCTTGAACTCAGGGCCTTCACCTTGAACTACTCCACCAGCCTTATTTTTGTGAAGGGTTTTTTGAGATAGGGTCTCATGGGACTGTTTGTCCAGGCTGGCTTTGAACTTTGATCCTCCTGATCTCTACCTCCTGAGTAGCTAGGATTACAGGCATGGCAATGGGCACCCCACAACCACCAGAGCGTTTTGACTTGAAAGCAAACATCTGATTTATGTGTTAAAAGGATCATCCCAGCTGCAGAGTAGAGAGTAGAGGCTGAAGGACCAGAGAGTGGAGGAAAGGAGGCCAGTAGGGTCTAATGACTGTCAAGGGAAATGATGGTGGTCGGGAGTGGTGATAACATTGGAAGTAGTAAGATGAAGAATTCAAGATGTGTGTGTGTGTGTGTGTCTGTGGTACTAGGGTTTTGAACTCAGAGCCTTATGCTTGCTAAGCAGGTGCTCTATCACTTGAGTCACATATCCTGTCCTTTTTACTTACAGTTATTTTTCAGAGGGGGTCTCTAATTTTTTCTTGGTCTGACCTGGACTCTGTAATCCCAGAGACTGGGATTACAGATATACCAACACCACACTGTGGATTTTTTGTTCAGATGATTCTAACTTTTTGTGGGGTGTGGCCTTGAACTGTGATCCTTCCAATCTATGCTTCTTGAATAGCTGTGATTACAGGCATGAGCCACCATGTCTGGGTCTACCTGGAAGGTAAAGCTGCTCATTTTACTCAAGGTAATAGTGATAGCTAACATTTGAGTACTGACTTATGCAAATTGAGACAATATAACAATATTTAAGTAAAGTATTTTACTTAATACTGAACTCCAGTAAGTTGATACCATTTTTTTCAGGAAGAAAAAACCCTAGAAACTCAGTAACAAGGAACTAGGTGAGATTCTCAGTGGTAGAGGCTGAGCTAAGTAAGAGTTAATTTGAACCAATAGATTTTTTTTTTGGCCAGTACTGGGATTTGAACTCAGGGCCTACATCTTGAGCCACTCCACCAGCCCTTTTGTGTGTGTGTGTGTGTGTGTGTGTGTGTGTGTGTGTGTGTTTCCAAGATAAGGTCTCCTGAACTGTTCCTCCAGGCTGGCTTTGAACCATGATCCTCCTGATCTCTGCCTCCTGAGTAGCTAGGATTACAGGCGTGAGCCTCCAGCACCTGGCTGAACCCAAAGATTTAAAAATCTGCATACTACAAGTACATTGAAGCAAACATACTCATAACAAAACCAAAGCAAGACAGAAAGTGAGAAATAATACAAGAAAAGGCTAGATGAAGTGTAGTGTACACCAATGTGAGCAGACTCCTTTCAGTTGGGGAGATCTAACATGGGGTCATGGACAGCCAGTCTCCTGTGGGTCTGTGAAGATGGAGACAATTCTGATGGCAGTAATGAGGGAGGAAATTTGCGACTGATAAAGAACCATGTACAAGATGGGAAAGTGTAAGGTACTTTTAAAGACAGTCTATTCTCCAGTGTGACAAGGAAATACAATGTGTTAAGGGATGCTGAGAGCAGTGTGTCACCATTTGTGTTGAGTGTTTAAAGCTAGACCACTGAGTTTAATGAGTGAGCTGCTGAAGAGTTCCCATTTATCTGTTCATTTATTCATGCCCAGGTACCTGGAACAAGACATAGCCCCTTCTGTGGAGTCTTTGCATTGGGCAGGTGTAGAGGGAGAGATGACAGAAGGCTTTCATGGAGTGTGAGTGCTATGGTGTAGAAACTCTGAGTGGGAGGGTCATGGATGCCATGGGAGGCCATGGAAGGCTTCCCAGAAGAGGTGATACTCAGGTTGACCCCTAGAGACAAGCAGAAGATAAAAAGAAGAGGAGCTGGGAATGATGGCACAAGTCTGTCACCCCAGCACCTGAGAGGCTAAAGCAGGAGGATCTTGAGTTCAAGGCCAGTCTGGGCTACATAGCAAGATCATGTCTCAAATAATAATAATAATAACAATAAAAAATAATATTGAAGAGAGAGATGGGTGTTCTAGGAAGAGGAAGAAGGTTTGATCCAGGCACTAAGTGAGGATAACCATTCCAGAAATGTGAGTTGGGTTTTGTTAGTTTGTTTGCATTTTTGCTGGGGTGGGAGTCAAACCCAAGGCCTAACATATGCTAGGCAAGTACTCTACCACTAAGCTACATTCCCAGTTTTTTGTTTTCTGAGTCAGGGTCTTGCTATGTACCTTAGGTTGGCCTTAAATTAATTCTTCTATCTCTGTCTCCTGAGGGCTGGGATTACGGACAAGGCACCACTATGCCCTGCTGAGTTTTTCTCTTAAAGACCAAACAAGAATATAATTACTTATATTTTCTAGCCAATACTTTCTATTCTTTTTTTAAGGCATGTTATAATTGCTTTTTAATGACAGCTGTTTTAAAATCCTTGTCAGATTCTAACAGCTCATATTGATGTCCATTAATTATCTTTCCTCGTTCAAGTTGAGACTCCCCTGGTCTTTGGCATTTCACTCTTTGTTTTTGTTTTTTTGGAGGTACTAGGATTTGACTCAGGGTCTCATGCTTGCTAGGTGGGTGATCTACCTCTTGAGCCACACTTCCAGTCACCCTGGTCTTTGGTATAACAGAGTTTTAAAAAATTGTATCTGGACCTTTGGGGTATTATTTAAGTCTTCCATTTTAGCAGGCCTCCTTTGATACTGCCCTGGTGGGTCTGAGTTCCCCAGTTGACACCTGGGGAGCATAGATGGTGGGAGGAAGAGGTAGCCTCATTATTGCTGCGCCAGGGAAAGTTCAGGCTCCCCGCCATGTCTTTGATGACACCACTGTGGTATCACGTCATTTATTGGGTCCAGAGCTCCTTAGCCACTCTGCCTTCAGAGTCCTTATGTTTGTTTCACAGATAATACCCAGGGTTTTAATATCTACTTAGTGAAAGGATAGGGAGAGGTGTGTCTGCTCCATGTTATCTGGAGTACATTGTGAGATACTGCACTATCTACCGAAACAAAAAAAAAATCCAACCACATAGTTTTGGTAGAAATACATTCCACCTGAACCTTTGAAATTTTAGCATTTGAACTGAGATGAATCATGCATTATATATATTAAATGCACATCAGATTTTGAGGACTTTGAAATAGAATATAAGACATCTCATTGGTACTTTTTAATGTTGAGTTTGTGTTGCCATAATAATATCTATAATAATAAGCTATATTAAAAAATTAATCTTAGCTATTTTTTAACTTTTAAAATATAGCTATTAGAAAACTTAAAATGACATGTAGCTCACAGTGTTTCTACGGGGCAATGATGTTCTGGATGAATCTAGATGGTGAAGGCTTTGTGGATCATGCAAAGTTTATTCTTTATTTTGAAAGTAATTTGGAGCCATTGAAAAGTCTGACACAGGCCAGAGAAATAGATTTGTGATTTAGAAAGCTCACTTTGGCTGGGGGTGGTATGTGGGCTGAAGTGGGGAGCAGCGAGGAGGGGGCTGCACGATGGAAGGCAAACCCAACTTGCCTGAATAAAAGAGGCAAAATGGAGATATCTGGGAAGGCCAAAGTCAGCTGGATTTGATTCTTAGGTGTAATCAGAGTGCTGTGGTTGTGTAGGGGAATATCCTTATTTCAAGTTTTGTGTGCAAAAATCTTTAGAAATGGAGTCTCATGATGTCTGCAACTTACTTTGAAACGGCTCAGTACACTTACACACATGTGTATATAGCTACACACACTATATATATATATATATATCTGTCAGAGAATAAGTGAAAAGGCAAAAAGCATTTTAGTATTAAGAAGAAATATATGGAGAGATAAGAAGGGGAGAGAGATCAGAGGTGATGTGAACCGTTAGCAATTTTAAATCTAGGTGAAATTAATTTGGTAAATGAGGGACCCTTTTACATTCTGGAAACATGGAGGTAGGTTTTGAAATTTTTCAAAATAAAAAGGGGAAAAATGAAACATGATGAAAAGAAACCTTAGCAGGACTTGTAATCACTGAGTAGAGATGACAGAAAGGTGAAAGGCAGTCAGGAGTGATTTTCTGTTTTCTTGCTTGGCAACTGCGTTGACAGTGTTGTCATTTCTGAAATGGAAACACAGGAGGAAAAATAGGATGATTGTGGGGATAATGACGAGTTCAGAATTAGATGTGTGGATGCTGAGGTGCTTTGGGATCCAACAAGCAGAGTTTGAGCCTGACATTTCTAAGAAGGAAGCGTGCCAGAGATGCAGGAATGGAAGTGTGTAGAGTCTAGGCAGTAGTTGAAGGTATAAAAGGGCACCGTAGAATCAAGGGTATGTGTGGAGAATGAGATGCGATGAAGGAGAGTATGGTATCCTGGGGAGCACTGACATGGAAGGGTCAGCAAATAAGAATATTGGAACAGACCACTTCCCACATGAACCCCAAAGCCACCTCTTTGAATTCATTCCTTTGTAACTTCCCTTCCCACATTGTACAAGGAATGGTGTGCATGACAATGATGGTATTTAACTCCTGATATTAGGTATCGAAATATTGTAGCTTTCATCCTGACCACATATGCTCATTCTTCTTGGCTTTGGAGCAAAGCCATCTGTAATGTCATGAGCAGCACTTCAGAGAGGTCCAGGTGGGATGGTACTGAAACCTACTGCCAGCAACTGTGTGAGGAAGCTTGGAAGACCATGGAAGAGGAGCCTCTAAAAAAATAACATGGGCATGGTGGGTCACACCTGTAATCCCAGTACTTGGGAGGTGAAGGCAGGAGGATGAATGTTTGATGCCATTCTAGGCAAACATTAGTGAGACCCCCCATCTCAACCAATAAGCCAGGCCTTGGTGGTGCATGACTGTTATCCCAGTTGCATAGGGGATCATGGTGCAAGGCCAGCCCCAGGCACAAAACTAAGATCCTAGCTGAAAAGTAACTAAAGGAAAAAAGGCTGGGGTGTGACTCAAGTGGTAGAGGGCCTGCCTATCAAGAATAAAGTCCTAACTTCAAAGTCCAATACAGCCAAAAAAATTAAAATTATAAATCAATGAATAAATGGACTGCAATCGCATGAGAGAGCCTGAGCCAAGACCACCCAGCTACACTGTTCTACCCAGCTAAACTGCTCCAGACTCTAAGAAATGGTGAGATAATTTTGTCTAAACCACCAAATATTTGGGTATTTTGTTATGCGGCGGATGCCTCAAAAGAGGTTGTGGAGAAGGGCCCAAGAAGATATTACAGCTATGAAAAAGGAAGAGAATGTTTATGGAGGACTACATGATACACACAGTGTCACATGGAATTTCAGCCAGCGGGGTGAATGGTACTTTGGTGAAAGCAATCAGTAAAGTGGGAGAGGTCAGAAACAAGATTATAGTGTATCGAACAGTAATAACAAAAACTGTAATTTTCCCATTACCACACTTGTTAGAGGGAAAACCCTTCCATTATGTATTATGATTCCTATTTTAGGGATGAGAAAGCCAAACTCATGCTACTAGAATATGACAAAATCCCTCCGATTCTTCCACCAACAACATATTAAGGAATTTTCTCCAACCAGTTCATCACTCTTTCCAGGAAGAGTTCTCATGGATTCTGCTTTTGCAATCTCAATCCATTTCCAGTGAGCTTCTTTCATTTCTTATAGTTTCCCAGCTGAGATGCTTGTTCATTGTGTCTGCCTAACTCACCACCTTGCCTTAGTTAAGCTCTTAGGAAGAGATCCAACTAATTAAAATGAGCCATTCTTTCATTCATTCCAGAGCTATTTTTTGAGCTCTCAGTGAGAGCCTCTGCTACTGGACTAGACTGACCTCTCTTGATGGGATGGTTTCACATACGAAATCAGCACTCCACAAGCAAGAAAAGGCCTGCCTTATCTTCCCAGAGAGGGGCCCCTATACAAGGTCAAATACAGCACAGTACAATTCAGCAACTGCACAGCCAGCAAATGAAGCAATCAGAGTAATGATTCAGCGGTGATTAATAGCGACAACTCCTCTTGGGTCTCCGACGCGAAGCTATAGATAGGTAGCTATTCCCAGCTCTAATCTTGGTTTTAAAATCTTTGGCCTTCAGTCAATCAATTCACCTTCCTGTGACATGCATGGCCTCCCCCACAGAAAGATTTCCTAAGTAAAGTTTGCCTTGTGAATGGAACCACTTCAGACCTGCTTGAGCTGCACTGAATTGCCACATGGTATCATGGTCAACCTCTCTGGCTCTTGAATCAGACAGGTCTACATTTGGATTCTGCTCTGACATTAGCTATGTGACTTTGAAAAGGTTACTTTTTAAGTCTTTTTTTCCCCCCTCAGTTTCCTCAACTGAAAAAAAATGGGAAGAATAATATCTACTTCATAATATTATCATGAGTATAACAGGAAGAAAAAGATGTGATGCTCAGAATCACTGCCCTATTTTCTCATTCTAGGGTGGGGTAGAATTCATCACAGAGGTACTCTGCTTATTGGTCAAAGAAAACACTTTGATAAACATTTTTGGTTAAGAAAAGCAACTGAAGGCCAGCATAGCCACTCATGCCTGTAATCCCAGTCTGGGGAGATCATGATCAAAAAGTTAGTGAGAGCCCCCATCTCAATCAATAACACAGGCATGGTGGCATGCACCTGTGATCCCAACTATGTGGAGGCATAAAGATGAGGATCATGGTAAGGACATGAGACCTTACCTGAAAAATAGCTAAAGCACAAAGGGCTGGAAGACTGACTCAAGTGGTAGAGCACCTACCTAGCAAGTATGAGGGGAAGAGGTTGGGGAGAATAACAGGAATCTGCTATTTGCAGAGAGATGTGGGTCACAGTAGAGAGATGAAGAATCTTAGGGAAAGGGAAATGGGCTACAGGCAGAGATCTCTTTGGGAACAGAACAGCTCAGAAGGGGGCGGGGAGCAAAACAGTGAGGGTGATTGCAGTGGTGCCTGCTTTGACTGGGGCTGTAACTATCCCACGTTGCCCCCAGTTTTCAGTAAAACTCTTCTAGGTAAAATGGCTCTGTATCCTGGGGGCTCAGCTCGCTAGGAGTGGGATGAGGGGACAAGAGGACAGAATTTTCCAGGGGCAGGTGAAAGAGTAGGAATTCGCAGGTGAAAGAGTAGGAATTCCTAAAGAAAATTGGTGACAAACACGTCAGTCCATACCCAGAGTCCTTGGAAATCTTCGGAGAACAGAGTTCCTGTGTAATTTTATATGGGGACTCAGGCTATTAAATATATGATTGAAGAAGGCTGCTAAAAATCAGGTTACATAAGGATTAAATGAGAGAATATATACAGAGCAATTAGCTCCAAACCCAGTCCTGGGTAAGCGAAGCAACTAAAGGTAGGTTTTATTATGATTTATCGCTCCATTTCCTCATTTCTTCACCCTTTTGAACTTCAAGGGTTCACAGGCTACCTAAAAATTATTATGCAGTCATTCATTTATTCTACAAACATTTACCAAACTCCTTCTATGTAACAGGTAAGTTTAATAAATTTCTGGCAGCAATAATTATCACAGCTATGGAGGGTCTAGTATGTGGGAGGTAACTGTGCCAACCCCTTGACATGTTGTATTTCATTGAATCCTCACACCAGTTCCATACAGGAGCAATTATATTTTCAGTTTACAAATGGGGAGACTGAGGCAAAGGGAGGTGGAGAGACCTGCCCCAGGTCGCAAGTCTGGCAAGTGAGATAGCCAGGGTTTGAACCCAGGAGGCTGGTTTTTAGTGCATGATTTAAAGCCCTACACTAGGGCTATTTTTTAAAAAGTATGTACATATATGTAATACATATTTATTATTGTTGTGCTGTGGTACATTGTGACATTTTCCAGACTTCTTACAATATATCATAATTGAATTCACCCCCTCCACCATTCTCTGTTTCCCCTCCCCCCATTCCTGGGAGAATTGAAGATATAAGGAAAGGGTGTAGAAGGGTGAATATGGTGGAAATACTCATGTATGAAAATGGAAAAATGAGACCTGTTGAAACTAGGGCTGATTTTAAATGCAACTGACAAAGCCCGGGAGTTGTAGCCCACAGAGTGGGAGGGGTCATGAGGGAAAGGCTGTGGGAAGGAGATCCTAGAAGCGTGGGTAGGATTTTCTTGCATTCCTGCCCCCACCACTTCCCATTTCCTTTTTACCTTGGTGCTCTCAGGATGGGTGGCATCAGGATCCTAGCACGTCTGTCCAGAGCTGCTCGTCAGTGGATTTGGGTTCTGTTCTGCCTGTGCCGACCATTAGCAAGGGGAGGATGAGGAGGAAGAGAAGGAAAAAGGCCTGACTTAACCAGCCAATAGATAATTAGAAGCTGACTATTTTACCATAATGCAGCACAACAGCAATAAATAAATCAATCACTTGGGGGGTGGGGAATGACTTTCCTATAATCAGCTATTAAAGGCTTGTATCACTAATTAGTCTATTAATTAGAACTGTTCTCTGCCTTCCACATGTTATAAGCCTGCCAAAGCAAAGAAAACCCAGCCCGAGGGCAGCAGATAAGAGAAATCAGACAGACAGAAGCAGCAGATTCAAACAGCTGGGCGTGTGTGTATTTTAAAAGCACAGCTCTTAGTGCCCAGGGCAAATCCACCTGCTAGCAGGAAAGGAACGTTTATCAAAAACCACCGCGTTGTTGTCTTTGTTGAACAGAAAGAGGAAAAAAAAGATTTAATCTTTAAAGAGAAAAACCACCACAACCACAAGGAGGGATCTGTGAAGAGCAGTTGCACTGAGTGTTCCCTGGGGTTCTGGACACAGTGAGAAACAAACACTCAGAATGCAAAGGCAGTACTATTAGAAGATCCAGCAACTGAACATCTTCCACCTGATGCTCAAGCGTTCATCTTAGGGAACTAGCATGCACTGAGTTCCTACTACGTGCCTGGTGCCACCCCTGTCCTTAAGTTTGTAATGTCTTGTTTGATGGTATCGTTGACATTCTCAGAGTACTCTTGTGTTGTTACTGGGAATTTCCAAAAAAAGAGCCTCATCTGAGCCTCACAACTGTGGTCACCAAAGCTTGGGTGTTCTTTCTCTCCTGTTTTGGCTTTCAATGGTCTATGTCCCTGTCCACCAAGATCTATGTAACAGGTAAGTTAAAATAATTTCAGGCAGCAGGAATCACCATAGCTAATGTTACCAGCTCTGCCTTGACCCAAGAACTCACAAGTCATTCTTGAACAGTTCCCAAAAGCTATCTGTATATCACTGGAAGACGCACCAAGCGGAGTATTGCAGCCTTCATACCCCTTTCCTCACTCTCCCATCATCGCTATCTCCCTCTCTTTGCCCATACCCTGTCACTAAACAGCCTGTCCTGTGAGCTCAAATGAAAAATGGCACACCCAGGCATGAGGCATGAGGGGCAAATGTCTTTACTAGCAACAGACCGCCAACCTTTCAAAGTTTTCATTCATTTAATTAAAAATTGCATGTTCCTACCTGGCGTTATCTGTTAGTTTATCTTGTTTAATGCTCACCACAGTCATGAGATGGGATATTATTAATCCTATTTACAGAATGGGGAAACTGAGGCTGAGAGAGGTTAATCTGGCCAGGCTCCCACAGGGTATGATAAAGTGCTTAGTAAGAGCTTAGTAGATATTTGCTGAGGGACAGAATTCCAAATATGGAGGAAATAAAAGATCTCCAGCTTCTAGGAACCTCACAGTCTGAAAGGTCCAATTATATGGTAAAGGGGGAGTGGTTAATTGAGGTTATCCCCTCGGGTGTGAGAAGGGGCAGAGGTGGGGAGTACAGGGTCAGTCCCAAGGTCTGCACCCCACTCCTTCCTGTTCTGATGAACTCTGTGTATATAGTCCACTTTCCTCCAACAACTTACCCCACGCACCAAAAAACCCTTCAGAAGTGGTAAGTGGAAACATCTGTGGGCATGTGAGCCTCAGGGTGTTGACATGTTTGTCTCCCCACTACTTCAAACTTTGGAGCAGAGGGCAGGAGCAGGGAGAGAAGTGTGGAGACGGCCTGGGCTTGGGACCCAGCTAGGGACAAACCTCTGTCCCATGGGGACAAGCAAGGCGACCTTAGGCAAATTTTGTCCCCAAGTTCTCCCCTTCAGTTTCCTCATATGCAAATTGGGAAATGTCAGCTACTCACTTAAAATGTTGTTGTGAGGATCAAGTGAGGTAATATTGACTAATCTATAGACAGAAAAAACTTTAAAATGACACAGTTCTAGTCACCTTCAGGGCGACCCAGGGTGTTAATAACCTCATTTTTCCAGTTAAGGAAATAGAAGATTCAGAAAGATTGAAACTTACTGGATTAAAAAGCCTGGCCCACCACATCTCCTGGTAACATTGCAGTTCCCCAGGCTCCCAATCTGGATTATGTGGCATGTTCAAAGCTTCCATTCATTCAGTTAAAAATTACATGCTCCTACCTGGCACCAGATATTATGCTAGGTATTGAGAAGGAATTGCAGAGTCCTTACCATAGCGGGGAAGCAGACCTCATGGAAATAAAGAATAGTAGTATGGGCTAATGTTACAGCAGGGGTAGGACCATGGACAGGGTGATGTAGAGGGAAACAGAAGAGAAGCCTATAGACTGCGTAGGATGCCGTCTCAAAAAGTAGGGAAGAATGTTCTCTCTGGGGCAGGGTGGTAAGGAGTATGGCGTTTAGCATGAATGAAACAAAGGAAAATGCCAAGCAAGAGAGGAGGCTGGGGAGTCAGCTGGGGGCAGATCTTGGTGGCCCAGTGAGCCAGGTGAAAGGATTTGGACCTTATCCTTAGGATAGTGTGAAGCTACACAGGGTTTTATTGGGATTTCTGGAAGATCCTTCTGCCTGGAATATTTGTTGTTTTAGTTCAAGCTGCTATAACAGAATACCATAGTTGTGTTGTTTAAACAACAAAAAGTTTTGGAGGCTGGGGAGTCCAAGATCAAGGTTGTGACAGGTGGCAGGTTTGTTTTGGGAATGTCTGCTTCCTGGTTTACAGCTAGCTGTTTGGTCTTCTTGGTTTTTCTTCATGTGGCACAGAGCAGAGAGTAAGGGAAAGAGGGAGAGAGAGAGAGTGAGACAGAGAGAGAGAGAGAGAGAGAGAGAGAGAGAGAGAGAGAGAGAGAGAAGCAGAGAGAAAGAGGAGAGAGACAGAAAGAATCTCTTATTTGGTGGTACTGGACTTTAAACTCAGGGGTTCACACTTGTGAGGCAGGTGCTTTGCTATTTGAGCCACCCATCTAACCCTTTTTGCTCTCATTATTTTGGAGATAGTGTTTTGTTTTTTGCCCAGGCTGTTTTGGACAGCAATCCTCCTATTTTAAGCTTTCTACTGTGTCTAGGATGACAGCCATGAGCCACCGTGTCCAGCTTTTTTGCAGTTGCGATGGGGTCTCACACACCTTTTTGTCGAGGATCTTCCTGATCTTAGCCTACTGTGCAGCTTGGAATGACATGCATGTGCCACAATACCCAGCTATTGGTTGAGATAGAGTCTTGCTAACTTTTTGCCCAGGCTGGCCTTGAACCATAATCCTTCCCAATCTGAAGTCCTCCCAAGTAGCTGAGATTATAAGCATGAGTCAGTTTCATGTCTCTTCTTATAGAGACACTGCTTACCTTCCAAAGGTCTCTGCCTTCATGACCAAATTAACCTCCCAAAGTCCCCACCTCCTAATACCATCACATTGGGGTTTAGATTTAAAAATATGAACTTTAGGGGGAAAATTACATCCAGTCTACAGCAGATATGGAGACTGGATCTGAGCACGGTGACATTGGAGGCAGATAGATTGTGTAGCATGGAGACCAATGCAGAAATTCAGACAAGAAATAATGGTGTTCTGAGCTGGAAATGGAAAGAAGGCAGTCTCTGAGATTTAGATTTAGAAAGCAGAATCAGGATGTCCTGATTGATGGAGGTTATATGCAAGGAGGAAGGGAAGAATGACAGACAATCGAGAATGACATTTGGTTGCTTCTGGCATGGGCAACTGGTGGGCATTGGTGTCCTTTGCTGGATACACAGACATTGGTGGTAGGACAGCTGCTATTTAGCAGGTGTATCCTCTGTGAACTTGGATCCCAGCTTCATTCCAGAACACCTAAATTGTGCCTTGCCCAGAGAAGGAGGAGTTGATGAGAAAATCTCATCAATGTGAGACTCCGTTTTCCAGGCATCAAGGTGTGTGTGGTGGATATATGTTGTGGACAGAGAATTGGGAGGGTACAATTTTCCCCTGGAGCAAAGGCATTCTTCTCCCTGGGCCTCCTGTTCCCTTCAACTCAGCTTCTCTTGGATTACTTAGGAACTGTTTGTTAAGGCATTTTTTTTGCTTTGTTTTGTTTTGTTTTGTTTTAGGCAGAGTCTTGATATGTAGCCCAGCCTGGCCTTGAGCTCATGATCCTCCAGCCTCAGCCTTTTGAATGCTGATCACAGGCATGCACTACCATGCCTGGCTGGAAAACTGACCTTAAATGAGATTACAACCACCTACAGAAATAGCTACAAGTCCCTGTACATCTAAATAGCCACAAAAGGCATAAAGAACACTGTTCCAGAAAACTGAGGTGATAGCTGTCCCTTCTGAATACAAAACCCAGGGAGGAAGAGGCTTTGGTGCTGTCCTTTAAGGAGAGCTGTGATTTCTACAGGCAGAAGTGTGGGCCTGGGGTTGGTGGAGATATTCTGGAAGTAGTAAACAGCAGAAGCCAAGAGAGGAGCAGATTCAGGGAATTACCAGGTCAGAGGGCTCCTGTTTTAGGGCATGTGCAGAGAGTGAATTCTTAAGCTGGGGGTCATGGCATTTTGAGGGGTCTAGAACTCCTCAAACTTCAAAAGGGTCTAAATCCAAGAAAAGTTGAAAAACAGTAGTGTAAATCTCCTGACTAGCAAATTTACGGGAGGCTCGGGAGGAGGTGTCTGAGTTGTTTTTTAAGTTCTGAGAGTGACACTGGTGCAAAGCTTGGATCTGTGGACAGGCCCATAGAGGCCTTTGTAATGCCAGTCTAAGACCTTCCTACCCTTTAACCATCTCCGATGCTTCTACCCTCTATTGTACAAAGAGGGGTCACAGGGAGATAACTTCTGGGACGAAAGTTCAGAGGAACAGGGGGAAAACCAGCATGGCATGCAGACTCTGGAGACTCCTTCAGAGGTAGAGTGGATGGAAGCCTTGCTGGAACATTGCAAGGCCTTCATAGGCCTGTCTAAAGATCCGAACTATGCACCAGGGTCCCTTTCGGAATTTGTGTTCTGCCCTAACAGGTCAGATGGCCTATCAGCTCTCCAGCCCCACCGCAAGCTTACTGTTAAATTCTGGGAATTTCCAAATTGGTCTGCGGGGCTGCGGCAGAATTTTCCGGGACGCCAGCGTGCAGTGCCCGCCGCGGCCGCTGGGGGGCGCGGCGCAGGACGCCGAGCGTGGGAAGCGCGGCCGCGCGGGCGGGCTGAGCGCACACGCCCGGGAAGCCGTGGCGACCGAGCGGGAGTCCGCAGTGGCTGCGCATCATCTGCGTGCGGCACTGCGCTTGGGGGGCGGCGAGCAGGGTTGCGCAGTAACCCCGGGAAGAAGGCGGCCATCCAGGTGAGAGCGGGGCACTTTCCGGATGGGAGTGGGCGCTGCGGGCCGGGCCTGTAGCGTGGTCCCGGTGCGTCCTGGCGCACCATAGGCTCCTCGGGGGGGGGGCGGGGGGACGATGCCCGGGTCATGGCCGCACAGCCCCCTCCAAAACCCGCTGCAGCGCGGCGGCGGGGCGCAGTTGCCCTCTCCGGCGGCTGGGTACAGTTCGCGGCCTGGAGCAGCCCCGAGCGGGCCCCGGGCTCTAGGGCCAGGGCCAGCTGGGCTGGGAGGTGGGTGAGCAGTGTCCGGGCCCTCCACGTGAGCCCGCGCCCCCTCCCACCTTGCGTGTCTGCGCTCCGCAGTGGGCGTGGTGCCCCTTTGCTGCAGAGGGGGCGCCGGGAGTTGAGGAAGGCTGTGGGGGAGGAGAGCGCAGAGACAGGTGGTTGAGGGGGCGAGGGATGGTGCACTAGGACTCGTGATATTAATGCGTGTTTCTTTCTCCCCCCTTCTTCAGGGGGCGCCGAGGTGCGTGAGGAAGAGGCGGCGGGAAGGCCCGAGACATAGCTTGGGAGAGGGCAGGTGTCGTCAGAGGAGATGCCATAGGGCTCTGTCTCTGTTCAGTCCTCCCCTTACGTCCCTCCCCCGCCCCCAAATTAATAAAGTGGGTGTGGTGGCGATGGTGGAGGAGTTTGATGAAGACCTGGCCCCAGACTATCCTGAACTGCTCCCAGGCCTGGCCCTGCGTGCATATCCCGGGGCCCCACACTGAGCACTCTGCAGGGTGGTGGTGGTGGGGAGGGGGAAGCCCGCCATGGAAGAAGCTCTCCTAATTGAGTCAGCCACGGAGATAGGGACTGTGGGCGGTCGAGGCTGAGGACGGTTCTCTACTGCAGCCCAAGTTCAAGGTGGTGGGTTGGCTAGGATATGGTGGGAGGTGGGGGTTGCAGGGAAATAGGATAATTTCTTTAGGACCCCTTCCTTCCAGCTTTGTTTGCTGCTCTAGACCAAAATTTGGGAATTTGGCATTTGCCAAGTGTGCTTCATTTTTTTTCTTTTTTCTTTTCCTTTCGGTTTGTTTTGTGTTTTAGAGAAACAGCAAATGACAGAGCAGAGGAACAGCTGGCCCAGCCAATCCTGGAGCTGCTGCAGTCCTTGTTCACCAAACAAGCACATTCTGGTAGGAGAATGGGGGTAGGGCTCTGGCCCTCGCCCCTCACCCCCCACACCCTGCCCAGGACCCCTTGGTTGTCCCCCTGTCCCAAGGGCAGCTGTTCCAGGTCGGACAGAGGCTGCCTTGGGCAAGGACGGTGATGTAGCTTCAGCCCCTCCCTGCTCCCCAGCGTGGAAAGAAGAATGCAGAGCCAGGCAAGTCTCTGTGTCCTCTGGGGTAGAAGGAGCAGGTATAGACAGGGCTGGGGCAGCTAGAGCCTGACATTGCTTTGGCATCGGTGGCAAGAGAGCTGTACCTCCAGCCTTGTGTTTGTTCCCACCCCTGGCCTGTCCCTGGCACTCGATAAACTACGTCTGTGTGCTTATTGGTGCCACCATGTTATATAACGCTTATATAATCTTCCAGGGTAAGCACTCTCCATTCTCAGGTCACACAGACACTGTGTCCCTGTGGGAGGCAGGATCTGAAGAGGCTTGTGGGTAGACCTACTCCTCTCATCTGCAGCCTGGCTCCTCCTCCTGAACCCGGGTACAGGGATGGGGCCTGGGAGAACAGGGGTCCATTCCGCATCAGCTGTGTGGGGCTGAGAAAGAGGGGTTGGCTGGGACATCTTCCCCACCTTCTTGCCCCTTTGTTTCTTCTTCCAATGGACGTAGAGTGGATGCCATTCTTGCACTTTGAGTCCAGCTACCGGTTCTTGCCCCCCTCCCCCCCGCCCCACCCATGGCAGGTAGGTGTGGTGAGATGACTTCCAGAATGTTGCAGTAGAATGCAGTGCTGGATAAATAGAGGGAGAAATTAACTCTGCTTTTGAGGTTTTGAGCAACACATTATCATTGTAAGAAATTTGGAGCAGGCCTGGGGTTAGGGGATGGTCAGGGAAGGGTGTGCAGGGAAGTGGATCAGACAGCAAAGATAAACATGGTGTTCTTTTACTGTACTCTCCACTGGGCTGTCCCTGGTTACCAGGGCAACAGAAGCAGTGATGAAAATCATGCCTTTCGTTCTGTGGAAAAATCTGGCTCCTCCTCCTGCCTCTTCCCTCTCTAATCACTGGCCAACTTGACCCATTAGGAGGTGAGGCCTTTGGGGATCTGAGAGCCCAGCATATCCCTGTTATGCACCCCCCCCACCATTTTTTAAGAAAAATCACCTTCCCCTTTCCTGCATTCCCTGTCTCCCCCCCCAGAGCTCTGCATTTGGCAGTTGCGTAGGAGTTGGGAGTAGGTGGAGGGGGCAGGGCATGGACGTCATTGAAGGGCAGGGTGAGCAGAGCGTGGGCAGAGATGAAGATGCAGCAATGATTGGCACACAGAGAGGGTCAGGGATTGATTGGTTGATGGAGCCTGGAGCCGAGAGCTTGACTTGGGCTGGTAGGAGCTGCGGGTGGGAAGGGTGAGATAGATGGTGAAGAGCCCCTAGAGCTTGCCAGTCTGGGCTCACAGTCATAGAAAATAAGCAGGCCTGGGATTTTTTGAGCAGTCATGCATCATGGTGAAAGCTAGGATTCATTCATTTATCACTTACTGTGTGCCCCTCTGTGTTAGGTGAGGTTCTGGGAAGCCAGAGATAAGTTGCACTGGGCCTTGACCTTGAAGAGAGTGTGTGCATGGGAGGAAGATGAGTATATGGGGGAAGAGCTGACATTGTCACAAGCCTGGAACTGGGGCCCCAGGCAGAAGACTGACAACCTACCAGATTGGAGTTGCTCACTTAGGGCGGAGCCTGGGAGAATAGAGAGGAAGAGAGAGTTCCAAGGCCGGGTTGGCTTGGAAACAGGACATGGAGAAGGGAAGGTGCTAAAATGTTGAGCCTTAGTAATGGAAAAATTAGTGGTTAGACTAGTTTGCAGGAGTCATACTTGATTTGCTTGGAGATATCTTCAAGATGATGACAGGGTATCGGGGTAGAAATGTTTTCGGTCAGGCAAATAAAGTATATAATGAAAGTCAGTTCTGGGAAGAGATTGGGAGGATATTGCATTATGAAGTTTGAATGAACATAGTTGTTCAAGTGTGGAGTTAGATCCCAGGGCCTACAACATTGACCTGGAACTGGGTAAGGCTTAAGACTTGTCTTTATTATTTCAGGACCCTCCCAGATTCCTGGACCAGTTCCTCCCAGTCTCCTACATCTTATACCAAACCACATCTTTTTTGAAGTTCAAATTTTTGTTTATGTTTTCTTCTCCCTAGTAAGAAAACTTACCATGTCCAGGTACAGTTGGGAAATAGATATATATAAATATGCTTCCTTCCCCAAGCTGTCTCCTTGTCCTTTGCTGTACCATTCACTTGTAACCCCAGGAAATTTTTATAGCTGTAGAGAGGTGCCACAGGTGCTTGGCTCCTGCTGGTGTGTTCTTTATATTCTTCCTTTCCACTGATCATTCTGGAGGAGTAAGAGCACTGTACACAGAGTCAGGAGACCTTTGCCAGCTACCTGATCTTGGACACATCACTTCCTTTCCAAGCCTGAATGTCTAGTCTAAGGGACCTAGTTTCTTCTAGCTCTGAAGTCCTTAGATTTGATGTCTATAGCCTTTTCTACATTTGCCTGGGTGTTTTGGTCCAGGTCAGGCTTTCAGAACAAGTAGCAGGGATGGAGGCCTGGTTCCTAGAGTAGAATCCTGTTTGGAGTGTAAGAGAGTCCTCCAGGTGCATGGTGGCCCCTGTTATTCTTTGGAGCATGACAGTGGTAGAAAAGCAGGCTTTGCCAATAATCAGGGTTTTTCAAGCTATAGACTGTGGGCCAGATGTGTGGTTTTATAAATCAAGTATTATTGAAACGCAGACATGCCCATTGTTTGTGTATTATTGACTGTTGGTTTCCTGCTGTAGTAGCATGGTTGAGAAACCATGTGACCTGTGACCCTGAAGTATTTACCATCTTGACTTTTATGATATAAAAAAGTTTGCCAGTTCCTGCCATAGAATACCAGAAAAGTGCTTGGATCTCTACTGGGGATGTTTATTACAACTGTTTCAGATCTTAAAAGTTCTTGAAGATTCTGCATTTGGCCTGCCATGGAGGATTATCCAGCAGTTGAGATAGGAGGTGATCAGAGTCAGCCTCAAAATAGTAATTCTGCCTCTGGGAAACTCCTTTCATTTTCAGCCTTTTTCCTGGAGCCTGGAGGTGCCCCTCCCTGTCTCTGAGCCCGGAGCCTGAGCAGGGCTGGATTGTAGCCACGGTTTGACAAAATGCCCTCCCTGCCTCTCTCATTTCCCAGGCTTGTGTAAAGGAGATTGGACTGACCTAAGCCCGGTCTTGGGGCAGAAGGGAGGCTCATGGGTTCTGCCTAGCCCTGCAGCATATTTTTCTGGATACCTCTGCTTTGCTGCTTCTGATTTCACTGCTGCCTTTAGTGCCAAGACCCAAAGGATGCCACTGTAGAGACTGCCTGCAACCAACCTGTGTGTCTGTCTGACCCTGACACTCACTGGCAATGTCAGAACAAGGTCCTGGACTCAGAGTTTGAGGAGGGTGGTCTCTGTTTCATCTTAGGACTGGAATCAGCATTCTTTTTTTTTTTTTTTTTTTGTCAGTACTGGGATTCAAACTTAAGGGCCTTGAATTTGCTAGTCAGCCACCCTACCACTTGAGCCACATCCCCATCCCAGCATTCATTTTCCTGCAGCCCACCTTCTTGGCATCCCCTTATGTCCTGGTTTCCACCTTGCTTGCCTGGTCCTGAACCTGGAGTCTTGGTGCAGCCCCTGGGTGGAACAGGGCTGATTGAAATCTCTTTTTGCTGTACACTGGTAGCAGCACAGCAGCCACAGCAGCTCTGTTTAGAGCTGAGATAGGAAGTGAAAGATGTCGGTGACAAGAGGAAACCACATGTTCAGAGCAGCAGGACGGAGAGAACAGGGATGGGTGACGGAGGTTTATTCCTATTGCAGCTGGGACAGAGAAGGGAGGAGGCTGGCAGTGGGAGGAGGGAGCAGACAGTCCAGAATAGCAAAGAAGACAGAAGCCAAGCACACCCAGAGCTGCTTTTAGCTGGTAATGTAGCCTGGCTCTAGGAGCTTCCTTCGTACCTCCTGGACACACATTTCCCCAGAGGCATGATCCCTGCTCATCAAAAGTTTCTCATCAGACATCTTCTTGAACTGTCTTTCATTTGTAGAGTTTAGAATAACCCCATGCTCTATGGGCTTAAGCTGCTGTTGAGGCAGACTTGAAGAATCGTTCATTTCATTGGCTGGTTGTTTATTAAGAATGTGTGATGTGTCAGGCACTGCGTGAAGTTCTGAGGATACAGGTGATAAAGGATTCACAGTCTGGCCTGCAAGGTTTATGGACAGATAGTTGAATTGATTTTAATTCCATGTGTACTAGATCATGCCTGTGTTCTATCTTGTTCGTTGCTGTCACCTCAATGCTGGATATAGAGCTTGGCACATGGTAGGCAAGCAGATATGTAGTTGGCTGACCCATCTTGATTTAGTTTGCCTTGGAAATGCAGGGGAGGGATCTAAATAGGTACATGCCATGAGAAGAGGAACTCATGGCAGCAAGGATGATATTGGAGGGAAGATGGACATTTTGGGTATTTGCCATGTGGACACAAGAGACTCCATTTGCAGGGGGTCCATGGGAAAGGAGGGTATGACTTGGTACCAAGAGATGGGTGAGGGGCAGTCAGCACCATTGGGTAGAGCAGAGAGCTGGGGAAAAAGGTAGAGCCAGTCCATGACAGGGAAGGGAGCACTAGGGAGGGAGAGTAGAAGCTAGTGTGAGAAAACATGGTGGCAATTCCAGGCCCAGGATGAAGGCCGTGCCCATGGGCTCCAGGTGAACGTGGTGGCAGTGATAAAGATGTTTTGCATGTCATTATAGAAATGACTGTCTCATGTGTGACCAAAATACCACTCAGTAATTTTCCTGTGGTGGGGCAAACACAGGAAATTAGCTATGGTTTGACCTTAATTTGTACAGATATGGGAAGGAAGAGAGAGTTAGCTAGTATCATGAACCTCAGCTCCCCATTGCACAGTTTTTCAACATATAATCAAAGCATGGTCTCATCTCGTACCTCTGCCTACCTGTTTGGATTATTTTTATAGTAAATCTTAAGCATTGTAGCATTTCATCCATAAAAACTTCACTGTGTATCTCTGCATGACAGTACCTTTTCAGAACATAATCCCAGTGGTATTGTCACACCTTGAAAAAGCACAGTCATTCCTAAATGTCTCCTGTTATCCAGTAGGTGTTTACATTTCCCTAATGTTCTCAGTTTTTTTTTTTTTTTTAACTGTTGGTTTGAATGGGGCCCCAAACAAGATCCACATGTGTCATTTAGGTTGCTAAATCTTAGTCTCTAAACAATGATTGTTTGTAAAGAATTTCTTTTGCAGTTCTGCATTTTAGCTTTACTTGGTTGCCTCAGTTAGTTGCTTCTGTGGCCAGCCTCTTTCTTTGCCTGGCAACCTTCATTCTAGCAGTGACACAGCCTTGCCGTTGTTTGTAACCATTTAACACTCTTGGACTTGAACGTGTTTAGCTCTGAGAGTTAAAACGGTGAGCTTCCTTAACCGAGGGATTGTAGAAAGGCTAAACGAAAACATTTAAAAGGTGCTCTGAATTGGCAGAGAGCTTGGCAGACCTCAGGTGGCACTAGTATGTTTGAGCGTGTTGGATGCTTCCTTGATGTGTTGATTGCAGATTGGATTGGGGAATTGCCTGCTCTGATTAGGCTGCTGGCTAACCTTTTTGATGATAGGCCCACTTGCTTGATTTGCTGATCTTTGCTGAGCTGTGTGTTATTGGGGGGGTCCATGCTGCTACAAGAGCAGAATCTGATAGTACAATTCAGACCTGTCTTGCTAATAAAACTTCTGATTTACATTTCCATAGGCAAATGATGAGTCTCTTGTTTGATCCCAGTGATGCTCTAATTTTGAGAATGGTATGTGATTCTTATTTGTACTTTTTGCATTTTCAGTTCAAATACAGCTATGTTGTAGTTCCTGGATTAAAATGTCTGAATCTTTTAAAAAAAAATATTAGTGGGCTGGAGATGTGGCTCAAGTAGAGCTCTTGCCTAACGTGCATGAGGCCCTGGGTTCAATCCCTAGTACCATACACACACACACAAATCTAGTTAGTAAAAATACATTCTAAAATCCAGGGCCGGGTGCAGTACTGGTGGCCCATGCCTGTAATCCCAGCTACATGAGAGGCCATAGGTAGGAAGATGGTCCTGGGCAAAAAACATGAGACCCTATCAAAAAAATAACTAAAGCAAAGAAGGGGCATGGAGGTGTGGCTCAAGTGGTAAGAGTGATAGAGTGCCTGCCAAGCAAAAGGCCCTAAGTTCATTTTTTTTTTTTGGGTGATACTGAGGTTTGAACTCAGGGCTTCACGGTCAGTAGGCAGGTACTCTACCACTTGAGCCATTCCACCAGCCCAGGCCTGAGTTCAAACCCCAGTACTGCCAAAATATGTATATTCCTAGATACAAAGGTTACTATTTCTTTGACTTTTCTTAGATCTTTTATGATACACTTAAGATAATAATTCAGAATATGTTGAATGTACCATAATATATATCCCTGGTCACTGAAGGCTCCTTGGTTTAGAGTTTGATAGTTTTATTGTCTTCCAATTGGGCTTTAACTATTTTGATAAAAGTTAAAACTGCTCAGCAATTTCCTGTGTGTATGCGCTTATAACTTGTACACAGCATTTCTGTGTTAACAATGCACATGTTACAAAACACCAAATGAAAACGCTAACTGACTGTGGTACATGGTATTTTCTACCTTCTTCCTGCGTGAATGGTCCTGTCCGAGGGCAGGTCTGAACTTCTGTCCCTTGTACACGTGGAGGACCTTGCCCCAGTCCTTACCCCTTCTTGCATCACCGATTTTCCCTCTCCTGGATCATTTCCAGAGGCTGCTGTTTTCTCACAGCTTCTGCCCCTCAAAGAGTTTTCTACCTTTTATTATTTCCTTATCCATCGTGCATCTCACTACTGCAGGTGAAATTGCTTCTGGCGCTGTCCACAGTGAGTAACACGTATCTCAAGCTGGTAGATTCCTTAGTTTTCATCCGAGTAGCTCTTCAGTGGTCTTTGACACAGCTGCCCTTTTCCTTGAAGCTTGTTTTCATCTGGCTTCCAGGGCACATATTTCTGGTTTCTTGCTCCTTCCTTGGCTGTTTGTTCTCAGCAGCTTGACATGTAAACATGAGAAGGCCACAAGAAGGCCCTCAAACCTCCTCTCTATCATCTCTGCAATCGTCTTTCATCTCATGGCTTTAAATGCTACACATATGAATGATGTCTCAAATTTGCTCCAGTGTTCTCCTGGGACAGGAGCAACGTCAACCATGAGTTGCTCATTCTTGAGACTGAGTGATGGTACCTGGGGTTTTATTATACTGTGCTCTTTAGTTTTATTTAGATTAGAAATTTTCCCTAATGAAAAGTTCAAGTCTGTTCGTAGATGACCCACCAGTCATTTGCGTTCTGCCTGCCTTCTCTCCTGAATGTAGATCTGTGTATGTATTTGTCTATTTAACATTTCAGCATTGATATTAATAGACATTTAACACCAGACATGTCCGAATTAGCTCCTCAGATTTTCCTACTCAAATAAGTTCTTGCTGTCTCCCCATTGTGATCATAGGGAAATGCTGCCCTTCCACTTGCTCATTCACATCACTTTTGGAGCTGGGTGACGGCAGCTCACACCTGTAGTCCTAGCTACTTGGAAGGCTGACACTGGGAGGATTGAGTTCAAGGACAGCTCAGGCAAATAGATCGAGAGACCCTGTCCCCAAAATAACCAGAGCAAAATGGATTGGAGGTGTGACTCAAGAGGTAGACTGCTTACTTTGTAAGTGTAAAGCCCTGAGTTCAAACCCCAGTTTCGCCAAACCAAACCAAAAATCAAAGCAACAGCAACAACAAAAACACCTTTGGTAGCTGGGCACAGTGGCTCATGCCCGTAATCCTAGCTGCTTGGGAGGCTGAGAACAGGATTGTGGTTTGAGGCCAGCCTGGGCAAAAAGTTCAAGAGACCCCCATCTCAACCAATAGCTTGGGCGCCTGTCATCCTATAGCTATGCTGGAGGCTGAGATTGGGAGGATTTCAGTTCCAGCAAGTCTGGGCAAAAAAGTTTGTGAGACCCCATCTTAACAGAAAAAGGTAGGTGTAGTGGTGCATACCTATCATCCCAGCTATTGCGGGAAGCACAAAATAGGAAGATGGCAGTCCAGACCACCTTGGGCAAAAAGCAAGTCCCTAATCTCCAAAATAACCAGAGCAAAATGGACTGGAGGTGAGGCTCAAGTGGTAGAGTGTCTGCCTAGTAACTGTGAAGCCCTGAGTTCAAACATTCAAATCCCAGGACTGCCAAAAATCCCAAGCAACAAAAACCCCACCTTTGGTCAGGCTTGACTTCTTTTATTCTTGTGGTTCTTCATCCTTCAATGTCTGCTAGGCATTGAATCCAGAGCCTCAGCCTTGCTAGGCAAGTGCTCTACCATTTGAACCTTGTAGCCCTTTTTATTCCCTTTTTCTTTCTTTCTTTTTTTTTTTTTGTTGCTTTCTTTTTAAGATTAGGGTGTTGCTAACTTTGCCTAGGCTGGCCTTGAACTCCTGTCTCAGCCTCTGTCTCCTGAGTAGTTGGGATTACAGGTGTGTACCACCATGCCCAGCTTGTCTCAGCAAATCTTTTTGACTCTTACCTGCAAAATATGTTCATAATTTGATTTATCACAACTGCCAGCACTGTGGTCTAAGCTGTTGTCAGCTGTTGCCTGCTTCTCCACAGCCTGGAGTCCTCACAGCAGCCAGCATGCTCCTGTGAAACCAAAGTCACATCATGCCCTGCTGTACTCAAAACCCTGTGGTGGCTTATCTTCTCACTCTGTAAAAGCCATGGTCTCACTGTGGTCCATAGGGTCCAATAGCTCCTATGAGCACTGTCAAATAGAAATACAGCGTGAGCTCCCACGAGAGCCACAAAGGTAATTTAAATTTTTTGGCAAAGGAAAAATGAAACTGTTGAAATTAATTTTAATCACATATTTTATTTAAGATAGCAAGTCAGAAATCCTTACATTTCTGAGATAGATTGCATTGATTTTGTTCTGTCACTTGTGCTAAGTCACACGCAGCACATCTCATTTTGTGGCAGTTCATGTGGCTAGCCATGGCCCTCTTGGACACCAGGTCTGGACGACCTGGTCCTTTTTGCCTTTGTGTCCTTAGCTGCTCTTGCCTTCTTTCATTTTGTTCCCCCAGCATTGGCTCCTCGCTGCTCCTCAGATACATTGGGGATTTCCTGTTTTAGGACCTTTGCACCTCCACTTCCAAAAAAGCATTTGGAATGCTTTTCCCCACATAACCCCATGGCCAGCTCTTACTTCCTCTGGGTCTTGCTCAGGTGTTACCTTTTTAAGGCCAAGGCCCCAGCCCTCAACATATTCCAGCATTCCTTGCATCCCTTCATGCAGTGTTTTCCCTTCATCTCTATTTAATATACTGTATATTTCTGTTCGTTTCTTTTGTCTTTCTCCCCTGGAGTACGAATTCCATGAAAGCAGCCATTGTTTGTCTTTAAAAAAAATTAGTATATGTTAATTGTACAATTGATCTAATGTATGACAGTATCATTATGACATTTTCATGCATTTATCTAATGTACTTTGATCCCCCCCCACCACTCTCTCACCCCCTCCCTCTGCCATTGGTCTTTCTCCTCTTTCTAAACAGTCTACCTTCTCCTTTTTTTTTTTTAAGATCTAGATTCCGTACATGAGAGAAAATAACATGATATTTGTCTTTCCGAGTCTAACATATTTCACTTAACATGATGATCTCTGTTTCCATCAATTTTCCTGCTCATGATGTAATTTCATTCCTTTTTATGGCTGGATAAAATCCGAAACTCCATTGTGTATATATTCCACATATACCACAGGTTTTTTTTTTGTTTGTTTGCTTGTTTTTGGTGGTACTGGCATTTGAACTCAGGACATCACACTTGCTAGGCAGGTACTCTACCATTTGAGCCATTCCCCTAACCCTGCATTGGTTATTTTTGAGGAAGGGTCTCACTTTATGCCCAGGTTGGCCTGGACCCCAAATCTCCTATTGGTGCCTCCCTGTGTAACTGAGATGACAGGTGTGTGCCCCTGCCTCCAGCCATTGGTTGAGATGGGGTCTCCTGAACTTTTTGCCCAGGTTGGCCTTAAATCATGATTCTCCTGATCTCTGCCTCTCAAGTAGTTATGACATAAGCCTGTACCATACTTTCTTTATCCATTTGTCTGTTGATGGGACACCTAAGCTGATTGTATAACTTTGCTGTTGTGAATAGTGCTGCAGTAAACGTGGGTGTGCAGGTGTCTCTATTGTGTGCTGACTTTGATTCCTTTGGTTTTATACCCAGGAGTGGTATGGTGGGATCATATGGTAGTTTTATTTTTAGTTTTTTGAGGAACCTCTGTACTGATATTTATAGTGGCTGCTCTAATTTACATTCCCAACAACAGTGGATATGGGTTCCTTTCCCCCGCATTCTCACCAGCATTTCTTGTTTGTTTCCTTCATGGTAGCCATTCTGACTGGGGCATGATGGGCTCTCAGTGTAGTTTTGATTTGCATTTCCCTGATAGCTAAAGATGTTGAACATTTTTTCATGTCTTTGTTGACCATTTGTATTTCTTTTGAGTACTGTTCAGTTCATTGGAGAGCAAAGATTTTTGTTAGTTTTGTCTCCTAATCCAGAGCCTTGAACAGTGCCAGGTACACATAGAAGATGGTGAGATATTTGTTGCAAACTTAAATGTAATGAAAAGGAATGACAATGCAAATGAGTATACTTACTGTTTCAGAATATCGCAGTGTCATATAGCAGCTTGAAGTTCTGGTTCAAATCAAGATGCTCTGAAAGAGGCCTCATGAGGATATGGAGAGCTTTGTGGCAGAAAAGAATGATAGGCTATACTTATTAGGTCTCAAAACTTGTTTTTTATAGTCACAGTCCCCAATTTCTGCAAAGGTTTTTGTTAAAATTCAGCTAATACATTGTCTTCCTCATATCAGTTCTTGCAAACTCACTGGAAGATTTTGTGTATTTTTTACATGTTTAATAAATGGGTTCAAAACCTTGAAACACTTTGTTTTGGGAGTTTGGATATTCTGATTTGTGTGTGTGCACAGATAGGGGATTTTAGGGATGACATCCTTACATTGAAGTTGGTCAGCCTCATCACATACTGGTGGAAGGTGATTTTTCAAAAACTTGCTTTAAAAATACTCTTTTAAAATTCTTAGAATCATTTTTAAACTTCTTTGTCCTCAAAGGGACAGATTAAATATTTATTTGTTCATTGATTTTTTTTTTTTTTTTTTTTTTGTGGTACTGGGGCTTGAACTCAGGGCCTATACCTTGAACCATTGCACCAGCCCTTTTTTTTTTTGTGAAGGGTTTTTCAAGGTATGGTCTCAAGAACTATTTGCCTGGGCTGGCTTCTCCTGATCTCTGCCTCTTGAGTAGCTGGGATTACAGGCTTGAGCCACTGGCGCCTGGCTAAAAAAAAAAAAATATTAAAAAGCATTGAGGGATAATTACTCTTTAAGTTGAGCAACTCTTTCAGTACTTTGCCATGAGCTAGTTGGTGACAGTATGGTCAAATGATTTTCAGACCTCTCCCTCTTTTTGGAAATACCCATCATTTATTAGATTGAGGAAGCTGTCTTTAAATTTGCTCATCTGGGCTCTTGTAAACTCTGCTAAATTGCACACACAACTGTGTCTCCATCCTTTTGTTCTGTGGATCTCCCACTCAGACACCAGGATGGCTCCTGTACCTTAAGTGGCAGTAACCATCAACACAAAAATTTAAGAAGTGTACACAGTATCAATCATGTATTAAATTGTAGTAAATTTCTTATTTTTAACAAAAATAAATATGAAAGGCATTCTAATATTTTCTTCTTTATCCTAATGAGTCTTCTAATGCATGTCACCTCAGAAGTGGTGCCCTTATTGGTTTTTCTGTGTTAACTTTGTCTCCCCAACCAACCTTTAGCCTATATGAGGATTGAGTTTTGTCTTTCTGTTGCTCGCAGTATCTAATAGTGGTGAGCTTCACTGGTATTTGGTGCCTGATAGAGCTGGATAATAGAGCCATTCTCCGATCCCAGTACTGGAAGGTGTATTTCTTAGGCAATAATGTCTGCTAGCCATACTGTTTTGATAGTTGTGGAAGCCATTTCTTTAGTAGAGTGGAAAGCTTTTGTGATACTAGGTGAAAAGCACTACGATGCTTGGTGGCCTCCTTTTGGATTTCATAGGTAGCAAATATGGTGGCCATTGTAGTCACTGTCATGTTGTGATTTAGGAAGGAGATGCTGTTCTGAAAGTGAGCTGGCAGAGGTTTCTGGAAGAGATGGTCATGATAGACTGGCCAGCTCTCTTCCTTTAATGGAGATACACACACACAAACACACACACACACCCAAATATATACATATATCTATATATCTATATATGTATGTATATCTCTCTCTACCTGTGTGTATATTTGTATCTACAGACCCATAGTGATTGTACATATTTATAGGGCACAGGGTGATATTTCAGTACATGTATACAATGTGTTATGATAATCAGGGTAGTTTAGCTCTCAGTTACTTCTCAAAGAGAGAAGTGATTTGTCCTTGTAGCACAGTTCCATGTCATCTTTCAGTTTACATATGCTCAGAGTATTTGTGCAGACACCAATAAGTACACTTCTCTGCGTTGATAGTGCAGGAGGTAGGTAAGCCATATACATACATCTGGAGTTGTTTTTCCTATTGCTATGACTGGAAGAGTAATTTAAAAGATGAGTGGCTGGAAGGAGAACCACAGGCAGTGACCTGGGAACAGAGGCCCTCTGTGCTGCTGTCTGCTACAGCCAGCAGGGACCTCCTGCACTGGTCTTTGTCACTGGGACTAATGGTGACTTACTCACCTACCAGCATTTGCCTGGGATGTCCTGTGTAAAAGATTTTGTGTCAGTTTCTCATTTTGGATGGAGTGGAGTGGGGATGGGAGAGGAAATTAAAGCAAGAAAGGGATACAAATGAAGTGTAAGAAAGTGTTAGGCATGTTGGGGGCCTGACTCAAGGGGTAGAGCACTTGCTACAAGCTTGAGGTCCTGGGTTCAATCCCCAGTACAAAAAAAGAAAGAAAGTAAGTAAACGAAAACTCAATATTCACCAGGAATAGGGGGTGGACATGGGCGATGCCTGTTAGAACACAAGAAAGATCCCATCCATTTTGTTCTTGGCTGTTATCTTCAGAGTCAGCTGTGCTTTGCTATCAGTAAATATGTGTTTGTTAATAAGTGGGTGTTCAGGAAAAGTAGGGCTTCACCTGCAAGTGCAGTGCTGGGCCTCAGAGATGAAGGACGAAATGACTTGCTGGGACAGGGTGTCTTTTGTGCTCAGAAGGGTGTGTGCCGTGGGGGTGGGGAGTGGGGGGATGTGCACTGGAGGAGGCAGTGGGAGGGCCTTAACCAGCTCTCTAAGATATGGTTTTGGTTGTTCTTAACCTTTTTTTTTTGTGCCTGTTCTCATTAGGAATTACCTGGGAGATGTAGTCTGTCTTTTGTGGGAGAGAGGGAGATAAAAGTCCTAAGAACACGTAATTTGGCACTGGAGGATTCACGGGTCCCACAGTAGGAAATCCAGCTGGCGGCTGGGTGAGCCATCCGGGACTGTTGAATTCAACAGGCAGCGCTAAGACCGTTTTCTCCTCCTGGTGTCTTTGTGAATTGGTCGCATACTCTATGTAGGCAACCTGGACTTGGAGGGCACAGATAAGCAACACATGTATGCTGGCACCTGTGAGCTTGGGGAGTCGGATCTGGGGAGAGTGAAGTGGGGAGTCTCTGCACCCTGAATGAATGGTACAAGACAATGCCTGTTCCACTAGGGGGGAAAAATAATTAGCTAGGAAAAAAATTTAAAAATTAACTTTTAAACATAATGACTTGGAATATCGAACGCTTATGCCGACTCTTTTTCTGAGACATGGTTTCTGACTCCCATACTCAGACAGGCAGTAATTACGGATATAAAGAGGCAGTGTGGCATTTCTGGGAAGAGTGAATGTGGAAAGGAGTGATTAGGGTTTCATGTTACCGTGGTCTGGGGTTTGAAGAATTCCTTAGCTTACTAATCCATCAGGGTGGGCTGTCTGGAGGAGGAGGCAGGAAGATTTCACAGGCCTCTGGGAAACACCAATAGACTGGGCTAAGGACAGTTTAAAATTAGATTTGTTTCCTGTTGTCAAAAAAAAAAATTCCTATAAAGAGTCTTTGTAGCATCCATTACAAAAGAAACTTCTGGCCTCTGGGGTTTTGTCATGTATCTGATGTACAGATAGGCTGTTGGAAGAAACAAACACAAGGCGAACAGCATGAGGGTGGCATTTCTGCCTTTGTTTGTCCCAGGTGGGTTCGTCCGTGGGGGATACTGTGGAGGGGTGTTGAGTACTTGATCTCAGTGAGCATCAGCCTTGCACCTGACTATGGTTAGAGGCTGGGACCAGCATCCCTGCACTCTGAGAGGACCAGTGGGTGGGCTCTAGGACTTCTGGGACATCGTTGCTTGAGGGTATCACAGAGAAAGAACTTGTTAATGAAATGATGGTAGATCAGTGCAGCAGGAGATAAGCACTATAACACATGTGTATGTATTAGAAAATGTTCAGTGCAAAGTTTGTAGCAAAGGTGAGTACTACTTCATGAAATTTGCTTCAGTTATATATATGTAAATATACTTATATAGCATATAGTTACAGACCTATAATTTATAATTTGCTAAGCAATATAATGGTTTATAATAAAGTTAATAATTTAATATTTATTTTTAACTTTACATAAATATTAATCGTTATGTATGTATATGTAGGTAGACAAATAGACATTTGCACACACATGTGGGTACAGGGTCACCATGTAAAATTCACCATGTAAAATTTATTTCTTACTATAGGTCAGAGTCCAGAGTATTTGAGAAACACTCTCTGGAAGGGTTTCTTTGCTCTTAGTTTAGACAGTGGGTTCTGGCCATTTCCCCAGAGGCCATCTCTATGGAGACAGATGCGGTGAGGGCTTTTTTTAAAAAATGGCCGGTCAGGCTCACACAGCGTGATCCTAGGTTGGTCTGTGGCTGCTCACCCAGGCCCGGTGTTTCCTGCTGCAGAGCTTCTGGGGAGAAGGGCCAGGATGACCTCAGCCAAGGGTTAGGAGCAAAGGTCGTCCTCCCTTGATACTCTGGGAATGGTTCCCTACAATGCATCGTGTTCAGCCATCTTCTCTTGCTTCCTGGCTTTATTGGCTATTTCCTTGCTTCTAAAAATTTTTTTATTTTATTTTTTTAGCAGCAAATCTCCTTCCTCATATACCAAGGCCAGGGCAGAAAGAAGAAGGCCCTGTTTTTGCCCTGTATTTTGTTTGCTGTTTCTCAGGTTCATTGGGGTAAGGAGGTTAGAGTTCAGACAGCTGAGATTCCTGGTGGATTTCCCCCTGCCCTCCCCGTCCTCCTGCTTAGATCCCAAATGCTCCTACTAAGATGGAGAATGCTTTGGTTTTCCCTTTCCTCCAAAGGACAGGAGTCTTTCTCAGATCATGGTTGTTCCTCCTTCTACCAGCTGCACCAACCAGTCTGCAGAGTGCTGACCCACTTGTGGTACCTCAAATAGAGGTTTAAATTAGGACCTTTAATCTGTAAGAGGCTTACAGCTTGTTGGGTGGCCAGCTGCTCTGGACTCCCATGTGGGCAGAGCTGGGCTTTGCCTGGCTGTTGTACAGTTTAGGCAATCATGGGGGTTGGTGGCTTTGCGGCAGAAGCCATAGACCCTAGAAGGGGGTAGGCATGGTCTCTTGTGATGGAATGGGGTGATGGGGTGTTCTGGTCTTGATGGAATGTGAACCCACAATGCCATGGGTCTTGGTGCTAGCCCTGCTTCTTCTGGGTGCTGAGTCTGGATCCTTTCTGATATGCAGTTAGCTGGATAGGCTTAACATGGATTTTCATCCCACAGATACTAGCTCAGAGTTGTGTGCCCAGCATGGTGCCAGATACCATAGGAAGCACACAATTATGAGAAGCGGGTCCTTTCTCAAGTTGCTTATTGTCTAGTTCAGATGTAAGACTAGTACATGTCAAAACATTCATTCATCCACAGGCAGATACTTATTTGACTGGTAGCTGTTCAGGGTTGCAAATTATAACATTCTAGATAATAGGCCTGGGGGGAGTATTGTTAGAGACCTGAAAAGGGAGAGAGATGTGGGGTGGTCAGAGCTGGGCCCTGAGTGGTAGGAGTTAGGAAGATGGGAAGGTGGGAGGAATGATACGAATGGAGACAGAGAACATGGGTGTGTTTCCTAAGTGCAGGGTGAATGGGTGGGTTTCCAGAGTACAGATGGTGGTAGAGTCTCTTCTCCCACTTTCTGAAATGCCATGTCAGCCCTTGACCCTTACTCCTTGGACAGCATAGACCCAACTCTTGAGTCCCTTCTCTTCTCTTCTTCCTCATTATAGTTATGACATCAGGGCTTCTTTTACTGAGCACTTATTATATACCACTGTTTTGTGTGCTTTATGTGGATTGTCTTATTACGTCTTCATGACGACCCTCTGAGATTAGTAGGTGCACTTTGTAGTCAGTGCTCAGCATTCCTAGGTGCATTTTACAATCAAAACCAGGTATGCAGAGGTTAAATAACTTGCCTACGGTGACATCAAGGAAGTGGTTGGGTCCGGAGTCCACATGGAGCAACCTGAAGGCAGAATTCCACAAAGGCTGAAGTCTGTGCTCTTAACCCACTGGTCCCCAAGCTTGTCTGGACGTTAGGATCACCTGAGGATCTCCTACTACGTACAAAGTTCCAGCAGGTACACTGCAGTCTTGTGGGTGAGGGGCAGGCACACAGGCATTGGGACTTTGGGGGACTATGTTTATGGGCTTCTGAATATTTGACTGGATGCATTTCTGTCTAAAATTGTCCAAAGCACTATAGATGACCTTCCTCCAGTCTTGTCCTGAGAGTGTCCTTTGTTCCACACACTGTGCCATATATTATCAGAGGGAGTAAGAACACCCCCCCGCCCCCGCCCACACAAATACACTGCATGTGGAAATCCCAGAGAGTGAAACTTGGGTGGGGAGGAGTGGGCTGAAGGGGTGGTGGTAGGGGTGTTGTTCTTCCTGGGATCAGTGGCTTCTTTTCCTTCCAAGTCAGTGCCTGCTCTCAGAGCCCAGGCGACCTCCGACTGCGGTTTCTCATGTCTTCTGATCCCCTGGGCCCCTGACTTCAGCAGGGAAGGGAGAGGGTCACATGAGGGCAGATCTCTTCTCAACAAGTCCCGCTCCTCTCTGTCTGTCCCCAACTGAACCTGAAATGGACACGAAGAGCAGAGTCATTTGGGTGACTGGGAACAACACTAAATTTAGCAAAACTGTAGCGGGTGGGGGGCCAACCTGGAGTGAGCTAAACCTAGCCCCAAAAGACTAGATTTATCGTTAGCAGCATACTCAGTGTCTCTGCTTTGCATTGTCTCTGTTTGGGCAAGTTTGAGGTTGCACAGGATCTTTTGCGTTTCCAAAGCCTGGCAGCTTGTCAGCCTGTCTCACAGGCTTTCCTGGCTCTGCCCCTTGGAGACATGGCTTCACCACAGCACTAATAATCCTTTTGGGTTTTGGTCCTCCATCTGTCTGTCTGTCCCTCACATGTCTGGAATTCTCACCCATACCCTTGCCTTGGACTGCAGATTCTTTCAAGCCTCTTGGCAACTTTGACTCCCAAGGATCCGAAGAGCTAGGCTGAACTTTGGTTGATTTTTTTTTGGGGTGGGGGACATCTTATATCTAAAACACCTTTTGATTAAGGCGGAGGAGTGAGGGAAAGAGCAGAGCTGGGATGGTAGTTGAACAAGGTTTGGAGGGACCAAGATACACCTTCCCTCCTTCCAGAGACTTAGCTAGGTAGATAGTGTTTGCTTGCTCGGCGACGTGGTTATGATGGGCAGAGTAGCTGTGTGATTCTTGGATAGTTGGGGATTCTCTGTGGTCCCCTTAGCCTGGTGCCCTGATGTGGACTGCTTCTGGGTTTTTAGCAGAAGCTTGCAGGTGACAGAACATCTTCCCCTTTGGGACTTCCTTCTCCCACTCAGATCTGATGGTGATCAGTTGCCTGAGGGAGCTTCTGTCTCCTTTGGATCTTAGGAGATACTGACCAGGCTGTTTTCTCAACTCTTTCCAAAGTGGATGATCACAGTGTTTGGGATCATGTCTGTATGACATGATTTGTTAGTAGAAGGCATTGTTTCCTAGCCTGGGGCGATTTAGCACTATATACCCCTGTCTTCCAGGGTGTGTTTGGTACTATCCAGAGACAGGTTTTATTGTCACAACTGGGGAGCAGAAAGGGTGTTATAGGTACCTAGTGGGTAGACCAGATATGCTGCTAAATATCATATGTGGCACACAGCAGCCTTCCCCAAAATATTTATCCAGTCCAAAATACTATTTTTTCTGATGTTGAGAAACCTTGGTATAGGAGGACAATTTCTTCTCTTTTTTCTTTTTCTTATTTTTTTTTTGCTTTGTAATCCAGGCTGGCCTCAAACTGGCGATCCAGCTGCCTCAGCCTCCTAGGTGCTGGAATTAGAGGTGTGTATCACCAGCAGCTAGGGGACAGTTTTGTAGAAATAGCCTGGAGAGTTCAATTCATTCAGCTCCCTGCTTCTGTTGGAAATTACTTGGGACCAGGAGCTTTCTAGTTATTTGCCTCTCCCTTTTTAAAACCGTTTTCCCCTCAGCATTTACAGGAAGCCTTGTTAGCGAAACTCTTCAGTGTCTTAACAATAATTGTATTGGTTGTTTGCAGGCAGTTGGTCATAGCAACTATGGTACAGTCTTACATAGAATCCAGCCCTTTAGCCACACACAGACTCCAAAGTCAGTCACCTAGGTGGCTTTGTGCAGCTGTGTTCCTATGCACCCAAATAAGCTCGCTGTGTTGGTGTATTTAGGTGCTGGCAGCTTTAAAGTCAACAAGGAAGCCATTCCAGGCAGGCATCGTGTGGGAATGATCGGAGTGTAGCCTGGAGCTGTTTTCCTTCTCTCCGTAGCGGAAGTGTTTGCTCTGCCTTGAAGAACTGAGTTCTGCTTGCTAAAGTTCTTTTACATGTAGGAAACATACTCATTGCCCTCGAGAATATGATATTATTTTCCAGATAAAAGACCCAACCTGTTGCCAGATATCTCAGCAGCCCTCTGCCACACTGGTGTGCCAGCACTGTCTTCCCAGTGTTAGACAGACTGTTTAAGCCAGAACAGGGAAAGGAAGAGTTTCCCAAAGGGAGGAACTTTGCAAGGGAGAGGACTGTGTATGGATTCTAGGATATGCTGACTTTTGAAAATTCAGGGCAGGTTCAAGATTCTTTCCATGTGACCTCACTACCTGGACTCTCTAATTATGATGTCAGAGAATGAAGGTGTGAGTGGCACTTTATGACTGGGGAAAGAAGAGTGGTGAGGAGAGTGGCAGGCAGGGCAGAGGCCAAGGTAAGGCTGGCCACCTGGGAGAAGTGTGCAGGTTCTCCTGGGTGCTTTTGACATCCTTTGCTTCTGTGTTCTTCCCTGTGTCCGATGTAGCTGTTGAGTTTCCCTGTGTTTGGGGGAGGTAAATGCATTTTTCTTTTTTTTTGAGAAGCCCAAGCCAAACAGATAGGAAGGCACTTTTACTTAGGAGAATAAATAACATTTGCACATGACATCAGGGTGCCTGTTTTCCTCATGTTTCTCTTTGTTCGTGGAAACCACCAGGGCGGGGGAGTGGGTTATTATATGGCAGATCCTGGATGTTCTTGGAGTTCAGGTTCACTGCTGCCCTTCTCTTGCTCGTGACTGAGATGAGCTTGTGGGCTCATCTTATTACTGCTGCCTCAGTGGTAAGTAGGTGGCTGAAGCACAAGCCTTGGAAGTCCTGTTCAGTGATGGTTAATGACAGTAAGCATTCAAAGGGACTGACTGGGCAGAGGAGTGTGCATGTGCTTAGGAACTCTCTCTCCATAGAGGAGGAAACTCCAGGTAAGCCTGGCTTGCTCATCTCTGCCACAGGTCAGAGCACACCCAGGGTTACATCCTCATGTTCCACAATTGGCTGAGGTCACTTCCTTATGTACCCAAGGCTGCCCACACCCAGCCATGGTTTCCTGTGCTGGGTCAGGAAATACAGGTCACCCCTTTGGTAATCTCTTGGTGGCTTATGCTCACCTACTGGCATCTGGATTCTTTTGCCTCTGCTTCTTGAGTCTCACAGTTTAGCTACCTCCTTCCTTCCAGATCCTGAGTTTATCTGTGAATCCCTGGCTTCTGTTTGGACTTCCTGGCGGCCAGGCCCAGAACTCCTTTGGTGTTCTGGCAGTCAGTGGAAATTCAAGCCATGGAGTGCTGATTTGGAGCTCTGTAGTCTCCTGATCGTCTTGGTCTTCTTGGTTTTAATTCTCTTTGCCCCAGGCTGCCACCACTTCTGTCTCACTGAAAGGCTTATTTTTTATAAAGATGACTCCATATTTCAATAGATATTCATAAAACCCAAATGTGTTTTCAGACTGTTTCACAGAGCATAAAGTTTAACTTTGACACATTAACTTTGAAATTTTGAAAATATGTAGTTTTTTTGTAAGGTGTTGAGATGTCAAGTTAGCCGTGTCTCTACCATTTATTAAAATGTGGTAGGAAAGTGCTCAGAGTGTGTGAGCACCTTTCACATTCCGTCAGCACAGGTGGAAGGTGCTCAGACTGTTGGCAGTGAAGCATCAAGCCATTTGGATGAAAGTCCTTTTTTTCCTAGTTTTAAAAAAATTATCTTTCTCATTAGTATTGTTTTTAATTGACTTACACATACAAAAAAAGTGAACACATCGTGTGTGTTCGACACAAGGTGTACACAGCCTGAAGCCAGCACCCAGATAAAGGAAAGAATCAGAGCATTACCACTCCCGGCCCCAAGACACATCTTACGGTTTTCTCTAGTTACTTACCACCTTTCTCAAGCTGGCCACTATTTTGACTGCTAATAACACGTATTAGTTTTCACTGTTTTGTGTGTGTGTGTGTGTGTGTAGCAATACTGGGGGTTGAATTCAAGAGCCTTGCATTTGCTAGGTAGGTGCTCTACCACCTGAGCCACTCTACCAGCCCTAGTTTTGACTGTTTTTTAAAGTTTATATAAATGGAATCACAGTATTTCTCCCTTTAACCTGGCTTCTTCTGCTCGTTTTGTTGTGTCATTCATCCATGTCATATGCTATTGTAGTTTTCCATTCTCCTGGTTTTGCAGTATTCCATGTGTGTAGTGGACTGCAATTTATTACCCCTTATACTTGTTGGTGGATGTTTAGGCTGTGTGCAGATTTTGATCATTATGTGCAGTGCTATTGTGATTATATTTGTATGTGTGTTTTGGTGAATAAATATATAAACATACACATGTATGTACATTCTAGGAAATTCCTTCTTAGGTGATTTTGTTGTTATGAGAACATACTAGTGTTCTTATACAAACTAAGATGGCTGTGACATCACTAGGTCATGGAATCGTCATTATGAGTGTGGTCTGCCCTTAATTAGCACATGACCACACATGCATATCTATGAATATAAACACAGATTAATACACTTATGTGCATATGCATGTATGTATATATGCTTCTGCTGGGTATGTGTGGAGAAGTGGAATTGCTGAATCATAGTTTTAACATTGCCAAAGAGTTACACCAGTTACGTTTCTGCTAGCAAAGTAGGAAAATTCTGATTGCTCCAAATCCTTGCCAGTATTTGATATTACCTTTTTTCATTGTACTCATGTTGGTAAGTATGTGATAGTATACTGTGATCTAACTGCATTCTAATGACGGGCCACTGAGTATCCTCTTACAAAGTGCCTGTTTACATATATTGCTCATTTTTTATTAGGTTTGCCTGTCTTTTTCTTTCTGGTTTGTAGGAAGTTCTTTTTATATTTTTGAGTATATGTTGTGCATATATTTTCTCCTCTTAATAGCCTTTGCATATCTTTAGTGATACTCCTAAGGTTAACCCATGTGAAAGCATTAGAATTATACATCGTGCTTTGTACAAAGGTATTTTATTATTTGTTAACTGTTGAAGTTGGGGCCACATTTATCAATATCATCTATGAAGGAACTCTTGAGATACTGGTTATGTAGGGTTTGGCAGGGTCTCTTGAAGTTCTTGGCATAAGAAATCCTGGCACCTTTGGGAATACATCAGAATTTTAAAAGTTAATATCCTTTTATTATGCATCATATAGTGTTGTAGGCACTTTATTCTCCAGACAAGCTTATCAGTTAAGTGCTGTTATTAGCCCTATTTTTAAGTGAGGAAACCGAGACTCAGAAAAGTTTTGTAGTTGCCCTTGGGACAACTGAGATTCTGGCTTGCAGAGCCTGTGCTTTAATGTTGTACTATACAGAAAGTTAGATTTCCCCAAAGCGCCTGTTTTTACTATAGTGCCTCACCCACAATAAATGCTCAGTAAACAGCTGTTGAATGAACAAGTTTGACAGTGATGCATGAGGTAAAGTCTGTTGTGAGTAGGGAAGTTTGTCCTGGCAATGGGGTATGTTGGTATGGGAAGCAGTTGTGTTCCATCCAGATGTATTTTGGCATAGAATAGTACCTGTCACAGAGTAGACACAGTGACAGATGGTGAAGTGAATGAATCAGTCACAGCGGGCTGTGCACCCTGTTCAGCAGATGTAGGGAAGTCAAAGGATACTGCAGGGATTAGGGCCAAGGCAAGCACATCAGTAGGGACCATGGTGATGGCCCAGGAAGAATTCAGAGTCCTGCTAGCAGCATTCTGGCTGGATGGCCACAAGGCAGCCCAGTTTGTGGTGGCAGAACAGGGTCCAATGTCAGCAGGTGAGGTTGTCCCAGTTATGGGCAGTCAGGTCAGAAGAGGCCTCAGCAGGAGTGCAGGGCTGGCAGGATTCAAGGTCAGGTAAGTCAAAATCACAAGGTTGCAAGCAATAAAATTTCATTCCAGCTGGAGAGAGAGCCAAGGAGCATTTGCCGAGAGCAGTCTCCTGGGCTGGGTCCCCCTTCGTGAGTGGAACCTTTCTTCTCTACTGCTCACTGTGCCTGAGATGAGCACACCAGACCTCAGGCCAGAGTCTTAGCCCATGCAGGAGCCAGAAGAGTCTTTGTGAGTGCCTTGCCCAATTCCTCATTTGACAGACAAGGAGATTACAACTTAAATAGGGGGCCATTCAGCAAGTAGTAGAACCAGTACTAGAACCAGGCCCTACAGAGTTTTCCTCTTTCTCGTGTTTTCTATCAAAAACAAAGAGCTGATGGGGATTGTAGTGCTGGAGAGGAGGAAGGACTTGGGTGCAGGCTTCAAAGAAAAAATACAGAACCTGAATATGGTAGAGAAGGAGGAGACCAGTGACATCATACAAGCTTGAGAATGACTTGTTTAGGGGGTGGAGCTGGGAGAAAAAAACTGATCAGATGAAGACCCAAGGTCATGACTCTAGAATGTGAGTCCCATGAGGACAAAGCCTTTTCATTTTTAATTGAAGCATAACATGCAAAAAATTGCAGAGGCCAAGAACTTACAAAAGTTTTTTATTGTGATAAAATATACATAACATAAAATCTATCATGTTAAGCATTTTTAGGTATAAGGTTAAATGGCTTTAAGCCATTCATATCATTGTCCTCCTATCACTACTATACATCTCCAGAATCCTTTTTATCCTATAGAACACAAACTCTGCACCCATTAAATAACAATTCCCCACGTTTAGTTTCCCATTTCCCTCTTTCTCAGATGTTCATGACCATCACTCAGCTTCTTGTTTTTATAAATTTGATTACTCTAGGAACAGTGAGTAAGTAGACTCATACAGCATTTGTCTTTCTGTGTCTGGCTTATTTCTCTTAGCATGCCGTCTTCAAAGTTCATCCATGCTGTGACATGTGTCAGAATAGTCCACCGTAGTGCTGTGCCATGTTTTGCTTCCTCATCCATTTTTGGACACTTGGGGCAAAGACTTTTATATCTGTGCTCACCAGCGACTAGAACAGATCCTGGCTTTAGTAGGAAATCAGTTAATTGTGGAGTGATTTTACTTGAGTTGAACACGATGCTAATTGGATATCCAAGTGGGCCATCCAACAACCATTTCCAGATGACTCATGTCTGCAGGCTGAGAATCCTGGTCAGAGGTAAGGATGAAGTCTGTCAGGTGAAGGTATTCTTAGGGTTGGGGTGGAACAATAGGAGTAGGGGTTCAGGATTAGCACAGGTGGGATCAGGAAAGGTCATTTATGGATAGTACCCTGTATTTAAAGTAGAAGAAGGGTTTTAAGAAGGGAGTGATCAGCATCACTAATTGCAAAAGGATGAGTTCTGAGGAGTGCTGGAATTGGCAAGTGATGTTGGAGCCAAGACTCACTCTGTCTGATGTCATGGTTGACCTTAGAAATTTCTGTAGCATGGTGGTGTCCAAGTCATGCCCCTGAGGTGAGGGGAAACACCTGAAATAGCAGAGCTATTGCATTCCAGGCACCAGGTGAGGCACTAGGACTAGCAACAGGTGATGGAGTGGTAGAAAAAAAGATTCATTACCATTCTGAGACTCCACAGAACTTGTGAACTTGAGTATGAACCAAAAATGCAGTTGGAGTCTGCATTGTAAAGAGGAAAGGGAAGGACACCTCAAGTAGAAAAGCAGTGAGGAAAAGAACTTGGTGAAAGAAAAGGACAGAGGAGACAAGAGTGATAAGGCAGAGATGTGCAGGAAGTGGGGCATAGGGTTGGCATTTCTGTTTTCTCCCCTTTAGAGTCAATTAAGAGGTAATAGTTGATGAGCTTGAGTGATCTACATCTAAACACTACATCCTACATAACTCAGCAGCCCTATATAGAGTTGCTGGACACCAATGCCTCCCCAGGACAGCCCAGTGCCCTATAGAGTAGTCTAACTTGGACACCAATTGTTGTAAAGACCTTGTTGGGTATGACAGACACATGTGGTTCATCTAAGTGTATGGCTATTTCTGTAGTCACATGCTGGAGAATTTAGTTTAACTTGTATTCATTGAGCTCCAGCTCGGAGCCATGCTTGGTGCTAAGAGCTAAAATATGGACAAAAAAAGTTAAGATTAAGAAGTAAATTGGGTTTAGTGGTACACTCTGGTAATCATAGCACTTAGGAAGCTGAGGTAGGAGGATTGTGATGAGTTCTAGGCCAGCCTTGGCTACATAGTAAGACTTCCCATCCCCTCCAAAAAAATGACAAAGAAGTTAAAGTTGCTCCTGGGCTCTACCTAGACTTGGGTTTTTTATTTTTTATTTTGGCAGCACTGGGGTTTGAACTCAGGGCTTCACAGTTGCTAGGTAGGCGCTGTTACTGCTTGAGCCATTCAGCCCTAGACTTGTGTTTTAAAGGCTTCTCTTTCTTGCAGGGCCTGCAGAGATGTGGGCTGAAGACCTAGAAAGGTGATGCCTTGACTATCCGAGGCTTCCTACACCAGTATTGAGTTCTGAGCACTCTGCCCTGGGACCAGGCAAAAGTTTGAACTTCCACATTTACCCCTTCTGACCAAGTGTCTTGGTAAAATTTGTACATACACAGGATGGCCCCAGATCTGAAGGAAATTCTTAGAAATGACTTTTAAAGATAATATCTAGCTAACTCTCCCAATCCAGGATGGTTTGAAGATCTCATCCCAAGGAAAATGCCTAGAGCATTCCCACAGGATGTAAGTGAAGGTTCCAAACATGAGGAACATGAATGCTTTGTACAGGGAACCAGTGAGATGTCACCCACCAGGGCAGGATCCAAGGTAGAGAGCATGGGTCTTGAGAGGCCACAGACCTTACCTGCTTCAGAGCAGCAGGTATTCCTGCCAACGCTGGACAGTGTGAAGCATCATCCTGCTTGCTTCCAGCTCTGAGGCTGAGAAAGGGAAGCCAAGACTCTGAAGGGAGCTTTTGGGTACAACCAAAAGGTGGGTACCACCTCTGTCTGGCACCCTTGTTATTCCACAGCAGGTTACAGTACCTCCAGTCTTGTCTGGTTGGGCACCCATAGGCCAGCTTTGAGGGAGCCTCATGTACTAACAGTACAAAAGCAATGATAGCTGGATGGATCAAGGGTGCCGTTCTAAGGGCTTCCTCATTTAACCCTCACAGCAACTGTGGTGTAATTGTTATATTTGACAGATGAGGAGACTGAGTCTCAGAGAGGTGTGATATCTTTCCTGAGCTCACGCAGGTGTTCATAGGCAGAGACAGAGGTTGAGCCAGTGTGACTGCAGCACCCGCACTGTTTAGGGGACATGGCCCTGGAGGGATGTGAAGGAGCCTCCAGAGGCCAGCTGCTGACCAGCCAGACTGGATAGTTCCTTCCTGTTGGAGCAGCTCACACTGCTTCAGGGAGAGGACTGCTGCCCTATTGTGCCACCAGGAGAATTAGCTTCTACTTCATATTAAAACAAGCCAAGCAGGAAACCCCAGAAAACTCACAACTTCCAGCTGAGGTGAGACCTCAGTTGTGAGGCCCAAGTGTCCCAGGTGGTGTCCTGGTCAGAGGCACACATGGCTGAGGAGTTGCTGAGGACACCAGTTTTACAGGTGGAGGCTCTGTGGCCTGGCCCACTGTGGTGCTCACTTGCTACAGTGGCCTGCCTTCTCTGTCCCCTTTATACCTGTAAAATTTAATATGGTGACCAGGACAACCCCTGGCAGCCTACAGGCCTGGGATCTGTCCTCCATTCTCCATGAGCTGGCCCTGGGATCTTGAACAGCTCCAGGTTTCCATCTATAGGAGAAGGAGGTTGAGTTTGAGCAGGGATTTCCAGTGTACGTGTGTGTGTGTGTGTGCGTGTGTATTTATTGGCAGTGGAACTTTTTCTTCAAACAAGATATTACTGATTATTGTAGAACTTGAAACAGTAAAAGTAGAGGTACAATTTTGTTTTTAAAAACAGAAAAGAAAAAAGGAAACTAATGTGAGTTCAGCCATATTTCTCTAAGAAGGGATCCCCAGGGCCTGCAAGGCTCTGCTTCTGTGCCTGTTCCCACATGATTCCTGCACCTCAGGTCACCCTTGCTCCTTCCATTCTTATCAAAGGCTTCAGATTCTTCAGAACCCTCAGCTTCTCCCTCCTTCACAGAGCCTCTGTGGCTCCAGTGATTTCTGCCTCTTCCAGGTTTCTGTTGCATAGCATCCATCATTTCAATCATGATTCCGTGCTGCATGATGATGGGCTTACCATGTGACTTTTGTTTTTTTTTTTCAGACAGGGTTTCCATTTGTAATCCATGCTAGCCTCAAACTCCCCGTCCTCCTGCTTCATCAGTTTCTTGGGTGCTAAGATTACAGGTGAGCACCACCACCCCTGGCTACTTTTACATTATGTATATGCATAGCACATATTTGCATATGCATTTACACATATGTGTCTGTGTCTGTATACATGCACATGTATGTATATATTATACATACATGCACACACACAAACATACACACACAGGTCTTTAAGGAAGGACCATGTATTATGTCCCCCATTGTCTTCCCAATGAAGGTTTTTAATCTCAGGCCGTTTTCTTTGTCCTGCTGAGTATCTTACCCATGTCAGATGCTCAGTAAATAGTAGTGTTAGATGATTGCACAGTATGGTAGTTTTGTAACTGGGAAGTCCTGGGATTTGAATTTTAGTTCTGCTAAATATTAGCTCTATGTCCTTCGGAACAAGACTTAGCTTTTCTTGTCTGTAAGGTGGGAGCGATAATGCATGCATTCCACAGTCATACAGAGTACAGGCTATATGTCAGGCATTGTTCTAGGTGCTAGGAATCCAGTAGCTTGTAAAATAGAAGTCCTTTTCCCCGAGGAGCTTACATTGTAGCACTTTTCAGGAAGAGCTAGCATTGCTGAAGAAGAGGAGGAAAGAGATCCTTCTGTGTAGCTAGAGGTGGAACCACAACCTGGGTGGGGTTGCATCTTGATGGAGGCTGCTGGTGGGCTCCCTGGGTGGGATTTGTACTGTGATGTAAGGAGGAAGAAGAAAGTCTGCCTGGGTTGGACTGAAGGGCACAAGCTCTGAGGCCTAGTAGGGCAGCCAGAGGTGGCCATGCTCATGATAAAGCCAAATCCTGGATGGCTACCGCCAAGACACCTTCTCTCTTCTTCCCAAAGAGAACGTCCTGCAAGTGGGGACTTCCCAGATGGAAGAGATAATGAGGTGGGAGGTGAAATATCACCCAAGGCTTCCCTCCCTCATTCTAAGAGAGAAGCAAGCAGAAGGGGATGCAGGTATGAGCAATGGCCATCTGTTATAGTGTGAGGAGATGGGAACCACAAATGCACAGCAAATTCATGCAACATCGACATTTCCCAGAGATGCCCAGCATCCACAAGAGTCTGGCCTCCCTTTTATTTTTTAATTTGACACAAAATATCTGTTCACTTTTATGGGGCACGCTGATAAGTCAATACACATGTACAATGTGTATGATCCAGTCAGGGTAGATAGCATTTGCATTTTCTTAAACATGGATCATTTGTCTGTGTGTTGAGAATCTTCAAGCTCTTGAGGTTATTTTGAAATACATAACAAATTGTAGACCATAATTATCTACTGTGTTATAGAACACTAGGAGTTGTTCCTCCCATCCACCTGCACCCCTGAACTCATTGTCTGTCCTATCTTCATCCCTCCCAGGTTTTGGTAGCCACCATTCTAGTCTACTTCAATCAACTGTTTTAGTTTCTACATTTGAGTGAGAAAACGTGGTACTTGTCTTTCTGTTCCTGACTTACTTCACTTAAACACTATGATCTCTAGCTCCATCCATGCCTCTGCAAATGATGGTATCGCATTCTTCTTAACAGCGAAATAGTATTCCACCATGTGTATGCACCACATTTTCTTTATCTGTTCATCCATCAGTGTACATCTAGGTTGATTCCCTGTCTTGGCTCTTGTGAACAGTGCTGCAGTGAACATGGATGTGGAGGTCTCTCTTCACTCAGGGTAATTTTGAGTAAATTGTACTTGACCTTTGCTGTGCCTTAGGTACAAAATGAGGCTCATAATAATTGTACTTACCTCATAGAGTTATGGACAGGATTAAACAAGCGTGGAAAGGGCTCTCAAAGTAGCATCATGTTGACACTAAGTTCTCTGTGTCTAGGATTCCTATTGCTGCCATATTCGTGTAGCATTGGTGGGTTTGTTCGATCTTCTCTATGACCATGATCTCATTGTAAATAGGCTCTGTATTATGTTTTCTATAGTCCTGGTGTTGCACCCAGGGCCTGGTAGATATTCAGTAAGACCTTGTTGCAGGAGCTGAGATGTAGGCTGAGAAGCACATGGAAGGGCCACTGAGGTGGGATCAGAAGGGACCACCAGTAGGTGAATGGATAAAACAGGCTACAGAGGTAGAATGGGACCAGAGGCTAAAGGAAGGGGTAGGTTCCTTTATCATTGGGGAACCGTGGAAGGTTTTAGACCAAGGGAAGGGTGTAATGGTTCAGAATTTCAGAGAAGATACTGATGGAAGTATCTAGATTGGGTCGGAAAAGGCAGAGTCTGGAGCTACTGGGGTTACCAGCTGAGAGGCTGTTGGGGACATAGGGCTGGGAGTCATGAGTTGTGTGGGCACCAGTGTCCTGCCTACTCTTCCTTCTCCCTCCGTTTCTCCCTCGCTCCTCAGCTTAGTGCTGGAAGAACCAGGCCAGCACGTTGTGACCTTCCTCCGTCCAGCCCTGACTGTTCCCAGCCCCGGTACTTGTCTATTTGCGTCCTACTCACTCTGACACACCTTTCGTAGGTTGCCAGGTTACCGCAGCCCTGTGCTGTGTGAGTCCTTGTACCGCAGCTCCTGTGCCGTTTAATTCCCCCTCGCTTTCCAGCCTCTGTGTGTGTGTTTATTATTTTCACCTTACAGCGAGAAACAGTGAGGCTGCTGGAAGTAGGCCATGAGCTTTTATTTGCTCTTCTTACCAAGGACAAGCATGTTCCCAAGCCATGGGAGCAGCGCCCTGGGGCCCTGGGGAGGAGGATGTGAAGCAGAATGTGGAGAAGCTGTGGACTCCGGCCCTGGGGAGGCTCACTGGTCCAGCTGACACACGCCTCAGCTGACACACGCCTGGGCGGGCAGCCATTTTGTTTCTGGCCGGCAATGGCAGCTCCTAACCTTCTCCTGTCTCTTTGCTGGACACTTGTGCATCCACTCTCCTGGAACTTGTGCATCCAGGGTAGATTCTGCATCTTCATGGCTGCTGTGGTTGGAAGCCTAGACCTGGCCTCCCTGGCCGAACTACTGTCCTGGTTTATTGTAACTCCCTGTAGCAGTCAGACCCCTTGCCTGTTGCACTGGGCTTAGTTTTGACATCTGGCCACAGCTTTATGCAAGTATGCTAAGGCTGGAGTATAGGAATTTGCTTTTGGTCAATCTGTGCTAAGTATTGACTGCCTACAGTTTTGTGTCTGGTGTCTGCTATGACCGGCACACAGGATTAAGGAGCCATGATAGTCCCTGGTCAGACAGTGGCGTGTGATAAAGTAAGGCTGTTTATTGAATGTTTACTATGTGTTGGGAATTGTGCTAAGCAGTTTGCATATATTATCTCACTTAATCCTCCCAGCCCTTCATAGTAACCATGTGCCATTGTTGTCCATAGCACTGTTTTATGGACGAGGAAATGCATACAGACTGCATTTCCTGGTATTAATTAACTTGCTTCAGGTCCACAGACAGTGTGAGTCTTTCTGACCCCTGAGCTTCCACTGTCCACTTTAGTGCTGTTTCCTCCCCTGCTATAGGTACCTAGAAGGCAGGGTTTAGCATTTGCAGGTCCTACATTCAGTTTATTATGGGGTTTACTCAGGCTGTTGGCTGAGCCATCTTGGCTGACTCTCCTAGCTTTTCTCATTTGCTCATCTGTAAAATGGGAGTATTTGTGTATATTAGACAAGGCTTTAATAAGAGATGAGATAAGGTAATTTGTCATGAAAGTACTTTGTAAACTAGAAGGGTGTATACATACACTGCCCCTTATGTAAACAAGCAGTAAAAACTTATTTAAAAAATACTTATATACAAAAAAGGTATATTGTGCACTGGACTTTTTTTGGGAGGGGGTTTGTTTTATACCAGAGGTTGTTGAGTGTGAAGATGGGGAAGGGCTCATCAGTGAAGGACAGGAGTGAGGAAGAAGTGTCCTAAGAGAGAAGGAGGTGATTAGTATGCATGGAATACTAGTGAAGAGATGGAGTGTTCAGTCTAGTTACCAGCCACATATCCTTGGACAGGCCCCTCAGTTCTAATCCATGATAGCACCAGCTCCGTGCTGTTGTGAGGGCCTCGCAACAGGCCTGACATGTGGCAAGTGCTTGATGAATGTTGAAGTTCATGCTCATGATGGGGAGGTTGCTATTTGTGCACGAAAAGGCAAGGGGATGCTAGTTTGGAGACTGGCCTTATATGAAGATTCTATTAGGAAGGGGATAAAGACAACACACATGTCTGGTGGGACCGAGGACTGAAATTACAGGGTGACCTTGAGAGAAAGACCCCTGGGAAGGGCTCTAGACCAGTAGACTTCTGGTATTCCACACTCACTATGCTGGTCAGTAGTGGCCAGGGTTGTGGGCCTAACAAGGATTAGGAGGAAGGTAGCGTCTGCCTGCAGTCCTTCTATAGGCCCTAGAAAGATAGCTATGTCCTAGAGGCCAGCTAACCAGATTCTTGCCTGGGCCTGGTCAGGTTACAAATCACTGAAAGGAGGGATGAAATCCACGGTCAGGTTTTTCTTTGTCATCTTGGCAAAGAAGCACAGTTTACTTGGAAAGAGTTTCTGCCATTTTTTAACTTGTGAAAAGGGAGAACAGTAGTCTAGGGTTGGGGTGGGTATGGGAAGGAGGTTAAATTTTGCTGGGACATGTTTCATACAAAGGTAGCATGGCTCTGGGGATAACCTAGTGATAGGAAGTGATTAGTCAGTAATATCTTTTTATTTTATGATTCTGAAAATGATGTTTAGGCCCCAAAGAAGTTGTCTTCTGTTTCTTCTTACGTTCATTGTTCCATTCATCCACCAGATGGTTACCGGAAATGGATGTGCTTTATGAGGTGGCGTAAGGGCCCATAAGACGCAGTCCAGGCCCATAAGAAGCTTCTTAGCAGTGAGGCTGTTTTATAACTGTTCCCAAATCATGTTAGCTCTGGAAGCTATTTTAGGAATGCCTTTGGTTATGAACCATATCTTATATTTAATTTTGATTCTCTTTTCCCTTCTGTCCTGGATTCACTGGCAGCATCAACAAATACTGTGTGCCTGGCATTGTCTTAGGTGTTGGAAGTACTTAGAAAAATCAAGAGCTACTTGGTCAAAGCTCATTAATTCACTAGAGCCAGCACCTAGAAAGAGCAGCCTCAGAAGGACGTTAGTCCTTCTCCTGTGCAGTCACCTCGTTTTTCTTGTGTCAGAGGACCCCAAGTTTCTATCTGGAAAGAGTAAGTTTCTGAAATGCCTAGAGTGAGGCAGCAAGGTCGCCTTGGGTCTGCATAGATTCATAATAACATAAGGAATCCTAAAGGCTGTCAGGGCTCTGTCTTTCTACCTACTTACTGGGCCTGTGGATGGCTCTCCCTTGCTCCTTTTTCTTCTTCTTCTGCTAATCTCTCAGATATAAGGCCAGTTTTGTACTCTTTCCTTAGCTGAGATCTATACAGTTTTTAGCCATAGGGAACTATTAGAGTCTTTGGTCTTTGGTTTGCTGGAAGAGGGTGGGCGTGACAGTGACTTCCATCTATGAGATGGGATAGCTGATTTCTGTCCTCTATGTGTCTCACATTGGGCCAAGAGGGAAAAAAAGCTGCATTAAAGACCCCCAGGACTCAAGAGTTGGGGCTGTATTTTTCTAGCCCTGATCATCCTTCAGCTAGAGGGTGAGGTGAATGCTGGTGTTTGTGGCACCACTGGTTGGTGAGCCCTTTGCTATTGCTTGGGCATCCTTTCTAGAAACTAGTTGGAAGAGTAAATTCACATTTGGTAAGTCCAGATCAAATGAAGGGGAGAATAGGAAAAACTTCAGTACACCAGTGGGGGCAAGGGGAGACGCAGATCAGTGAGCTGTTTTCAGTATGTTTTTTGGGTCTTAGGGGTCTTTGTGTTGACAGGGAGGCCTAGTCTGCTTTCTCAGCTAACCAGCAAGTATTGATGGAGAGGTGCTAGGAGCTTAGCTTTGGGAAGAGTGCAGAAGAGCTCAAAGCTTCCTGGGCCCTGTCTTTGACTCCTATTGGAGGCACCAGATGAACCCCACAGGGTGTGAAATGTGCAAGCATATTATCAAGCCATGAGTTACAGTGTGGGGTTATGTTATTGGCATTTGGAGAAGGGAGAATGATCATTGTGGAAAACTTGTGACCTATTACAGAGAGTGGAGAATAAAAGTAAACATATTGTGTGCCTAGTAGAGACCATAGATTTCAGATTTTGGGCCAATGTCAGCAGTGTCAAAGTACCTTCTCTTTGTTGGAGATTGGCCAGGTGGAGGGGATCCATCCAGCAAGCCCTCAGAAAAGGAGCAGGAAAGCTTTGGAATTGATTCCCAACTAAGGGAACCTGCATAGATTAATGCAGATGTTATATGGGAAATGGCTTAGTGCACTGCCTATAGGAAGAATTCAACAAAGACATATTGATAGATTCCTAAGATCACGACAGACTTCTTTCTGAAGACACGAAGCCAAGGTTTATAACAGAGAGACCCTCTGAGGGTAGGTCAGGGTGTGAGTTGAAAGGAGGGCAGCTGCAGTGCTGGGCCCTCCTAAAGATCAGAGTCTGCTAGACACAGGCCACTTCAAGGGGATCCTTCCAGTTCTTGGTCCCAATTAGGAGGGAAAATATCAAATTAGAAGTACTGAGGAGGGCTGCTGACAAGTGAAGGAAGCTCAAGAACCTGAGAATATTCACCCCAGAGAGGTGGGTCTTTCCCCAGCACAGTATTATATATTTAAAGGACTATCAGGGGAAGTGTACTTTGTTGTATACCAGGGGCAGTACTGAAGTCAGTGGGCAATGGAGATTGGGAGGTGGATGTCAGTGTACCAAATTGAATTGTTTTCCTACTTTTGGAGCTGTGAAGCCCATGAGGGAAGGAAGCTGGGGAACCCCATGAGATAGTGTACCCTTTCTGTGGGTCCCACAGTATTTGCATGCTAAGGAAGTGACCACTCTGCAGGGTTGCTAGTAATAAAAACAATAGGAATAACCATCGGTCGCTTAATACTTACTAAGTGCTTTACTTGTATGGACTCACTCAATTTGCACAACACCCTGGAAGGAGTCTGCTGAGCTTGTTGGCCTTCTTTTAAATATAAGAACATTGAGGCCAAGAGATGAGGTAACCTACCCAAGATCCCACACCTAAGACTCAAGCCCATGGCTGATTCTTTTTTTACTTGGTGCACAGTGAGGCCAGCTGACATCCAAGGTACTTTATAATCCCAGTATTCCAAAGTCTGTCCAGCAGGTCATTTGAATGAGGAAGAGATACTGAGTGGTTGGGGAAGGAGTGGTGGCTAATGCTCTTGTGTGACCTCACTTTGGTTGCTGTTGCCTGACCACGGGGTCAGTGGAAGGGTTCTGTGAGTAGGGGTGTTCCACTGACAGGAAAGGACGTCTCTGGGGAAGTGGGCTGGGGAGTCCCGAGCTTATCTCAGCATCTCAATGCCTTCTGTCCTATGTTCTCCAACCCTCTGGTGACTCAGGGCTCTCTGAAGTGTCAGAGGTGTTTTCTTCATGTCACCCTCCCTAGAAACTTCTTGATTGTGTCCCCAGCACAATGAGCTTGCAGCTGCCACCCCACCCAGCTCTCCTTCCTCAGAGAGGTGCAGAACAAGTGGTATTGCAGGGGCCTTAGCCCAGAGACACCGCAGGACTTGAGCTGTCTTGTTTGGAAGGCTGGGGTGGGTCTGAGAAGCCAACTATTCTCCAGGTGTTCTGCTTTCCTAGGTCACTCACCTCTGTTGACAGGGAGCCTTGCTGGCTCATCCATGGCAGAACTCTTCAGAATGCCTTGCACCATTCATGACACAGTAGGCCTTAAACATTCTCTTCTTTGGAATACATGAAGGCTCTACTTGCTTTCTCAGTGTTCACCCTGGCCTCTGAAGGCTTTGAGGTTTTCAGAGGGAGGCAGTTGGAGAGTGGTGGGTGCTCCTCTTACCCTAAGTTGCATGGCACTGGGAGAACTTCTAAATGTAATCCTTTGTCTTTAAGGTAAAGCTGGCATTGCTGCTCTGCCTTTAGAGAGAGAACATTGGCCTCAGAGGCCTGGGTCAGAGCCTAGCCTGAGAATAATGCTGTGTGCAGGTCCCAGAGGGCATCAGAGAGAGAGCTGAACCCTCTGGAAGAGTGACATTCTAGCACCTTCCTTCTGCAAAAAGCCAGAGGTCTGCTTTATCCCCAGGGACTCTGGTCAATGGCCTCCTCTCTCCTACTCTCGGCTCTCCATATGCGGAGGATATATTCATTTACGTCATCACAGATTTTGTGGAACCATACTTTTGGTATGGCTTCACATTGTGAAAACCATTTTGAAAGAATGTATCTCAGAGATTTCCCCAAATCGTCATACTAACTATTATGTTTTAGGTAGCCTTCAGCCCTTCTCCCACCCCCACATGAGAAGCCTTGAACTGGAGGTCTTATCCCTTCTCCAGTTCCTGACAAGGGTGGCACTTGGTTGCTGAAAGCTTGGACATGTGCCCAGTCCTGTTCTCTGTCATCCTATGTCTCAGGCTGCAGGTACGGGCACATCCCTCTGTATGGGGGATGAAGCAGTATGGAAATGAAGACTCAAGTCAGAGGTGTGTCAGGAATCCCCATCCTACTGTGTTCATGATTCTTGATGCCTAGATCTGCCTCAGTTAAGCAAAGTAGGATTTTGTTCCGGGGCAGGGAAATGGCTCCATTTTTAAGTCATATGGCACTAAACCATGTGGTCACCCAGAGGTCAGCACAGCCCTGTGAGTCATCAGTTGCCCAGGTTCTGTGTACCCTAGAGACAGCTCCTCCCACCCCAACAGCAGCAGTAACATCTAAGGGCACTAGCCTGTGCCTGGAGGGCCTCTGGCCAAGACCCCTATGTCCCTGTTTGTCTGACCTGTGGAACAAGCTATACAGATGTGCTGTTGAGGAATGGGGTACTGATCCTTCAGTCTTACTCACGTGGCCCAGCCACACACCATCTCTGGAAATTATTTCCATCCGTTGACAGGGCCAGGATTTTAAGAGCAGCCAGCCAAGAGGCACGTTGAGTTCCTCCGAGTCCCAAGAGGACTTTGTGCCTCTGCATTTGGGGCAGCACTAGAAGCTCTTGGGCCAGAGACTGTGGCCAGTGTAGTGGCCCTCCCGCATCATCAGACTGGCAGGTGCTGATCCTTTTGCCAGGCAGGGTTTTGCTTGCAGTTGAGCTGTGAGCCCTCTGGGGTGGGAACTTAGATTTAATGATTAGTGGCCTAGGACAAGATGGATGCTTTGGCTTCTTTCACTTTTCTAGGAGGTGATGGGAGCCAGCCTGGGCAGGACACTTTGGAGCCTAGATTTTTGGCCCAAGAGACAGACTGACTCAGTCTGTCCAGGAGAAAGCGCCTACTTACAAACAGGACACACTGGTCACAAAGTCTGCTGTCCTAGTCCTGACCTTCCCACCAAACGTGCCCTCACATATTGCCCTTGGGTGTATTCCAGCGGAGCCTCTGTGGGTGCTGGAGTTCACCTCTATTTGTGCTGCGTATTCAGGACATGATGTGGCTGTCACGAATCTTCCATCACCCTGCAGTCGGGGCAGTCCCGCATTCTCAGGACCAGCGTCTGCCAGGCCACTTACTATCTGCCGCCTGGCTCCAGCTGCCCGTCTGTGGTGGTGTTCTACGTCCGTGTCTGTGTCTCACCTCTGCCAGGTCCTACTCTCCAGCACAGCCCGTCCCTAGCCCTTGTCTCTCGGATTTTCACTTGGCACCTGGCACTGCATTGTGTCCTTGGAGTGTTTGTTATCACTGTCAGGACTGTTTTGCTGCAGCTCAGTGACCTGGGTGAAAGTGCCATAGTTCCTCGGATTGGGGATTTAATAGGAAAACCTGCTCAGTGGCTCTGGGACAGTTCCTCTAGGAGGCTGAGACGTGGTCTTCATGGCCGAAGGCTGCCCATGGATGGTTGTCACTGTTGATCTGAGCTGCTAATGGCTGTGCTCCTTGAGGAATCCTCTCCCCACAAATGCAGTCAGGTATCTGCAGGTACCATTTTTGACTCCTTCCACAGACCACCTGGCACATTCTCAAACTCTTTGGCCTTTTGTGATAAATATTTATATATATTTATATATTTCTTGAATTTTCCTGAGATTAGAAATTCATCTCTTCCTACCAGGTATTGAACTGCCCCAGTTAACTTGGTTTTTATTTGGTTTCTCCATACTTTTTCCTGCAAGCCTCTTACTTTCTTGAGCCTTCTTCCTGAACAAACTTGATCTTGTCTACTTACTCACAAAGGGGTTGAACTGACCAAAGTTAAGGATAGTCACAGTGATAATACATAAAGAAACCACTTTGAACATTGATTTTAGAATTAACGTGAAAGACAGGACTGTAAAATAGGTACAGTGTGTGTGTGTGGGGGTTACTTTTGGAAGGGGGATGGGTGAGTGAAGGAGATGAAGGTGAAGGAAGATGATTCATGGACTTCCTGTACATACATGAAATAGAATGATGGAACTTCTTGCCATTATTTTAAGTGGGGCAGGGAGGGGTTGCATTGGTGAGATGGTGGGGGTGACCTAACCAATGTACAGTGCAAGGCTATTGGGTATTGGCACAACGAATCCCCCTTGTACAATGAGTATATGCTAATTTAAAAAGTAAGAAGCTAGGCATAGTTATGTCTGGTCAGTACTTGGTTGGAAATCCCGAGACTGCTAGGGACGGTAGGACTTTTGAGGTATTAGTAGCCCTTTCTCTGTACCATGTACAAAATCATCATTGTCATTGCTGGTGTCACCATCACAGTGGTAGCTGGATTAATCAATCACCTTTGTTTTTGTGGGCTTTGTGCTAAATGCTTTTATATCTCATAATACCATCCCTAAGAAAATACCCTGAAGTATGGATGAAGCTGAAGCTAGAAAGAGTAAAGTTAGATAAGTTGTTTAAGGTCGATGTAACTAGAAAAGAACTGGCACAAGAATTCAGATACAAACTCATCTCATTTGAGAGTCAGTGCATTTGACCACTTAATGTACTATCTTTGTTTAGTAATATATACTCAGTAAATGTTTGTGGAATGGCAGGATTGCTCCATTAGGCCAACTGGTTTCCATAGTGTCACCATGATCATATACAACCCAGCAGCTTTTAAATACTCCAGTGCAAGTCTGTGTATCAAGAGACATAGATCAGTGAGCTTGTTGGATCTTCACAGCTCAATGAGAAAGATGGCCCCCGTTTTGTTGGTTAGGAAACCTAGGCTCAGAATGACCAAGGTAACTTGCCGTAGGTAACACGGCAAGGATATCCAAATACAGGTTATTTCTTGAACTGTGTGCATTGTACTCTTAAGCCTTCTGTTTCTGTCTACAGAAAATAAGACTTATTTTTACCCTGTGCTTTTCTCCTTGTCCCCTTCCTTAACTTGTGATGCTTTTCTTTGTTCCTGCTCATCCTGTTCCTCTTGAGAAGCCCAACCTGAACAACGCCTCCCCCACCCCCTCGCCATTATGCCTGCCATGTGGAAGCTCATTTCACACAACTGACTCTCGCATTTATGTTTTCTTAAACTTTAACATTAGTGATCCTTACTGCAATAATTGACCCATTTTCTTTTGTTTTTGCTTTTTTTTGTGATGCTGGGGAATAAATCCAGAACCTGGAGCATGGTAGGCAAGTGCCTAACCCAGCCCTTGTGGGTTTCTTTTTTTTTTTTTAGAATAGGGTATTTGTATGTAACCCAGGCAGGCCTTTACACTTTTGACCTCCTTCTTCAGCCTTCCAAGGGCTAGGATTATAAGCCTGTGCTACCATGCTGGGCTTTATGTTATTTCTGCCCAAAGAAAGAGTATAGGAAACCCAGAAGCAGATTCATATATGTCAGGACACCTGATGTATAACAAAATGTCACCCACTGGGCAGTGGGAAATATTTTAATAAACAGTGCTAGCTCAAGGGGATCTCTACAAAGAAATGGTTCTTGACCACATACAAAAATAAATTCAGCAACATTATCTAAATGTGAAAGTTGAAATAAAATTTCATCAATGAGATAATAGTAACTTCATAATCTAGGGATAACCATGTAGTTTTTAAAGAAGACACAGAAATCACTCGCTCTAGAGGACAACATTAAAACGAACTCAGATCATCATGAGATCCATAAAATAAGGCAAAATCAAGCAGTATAGATAAGCTATGTGCCATACCTACAACTGACAAGTGAATCTGTATCCAGAATACGTAAAAAACTCCCAATAAACCTGAAAGAGAAAGAACCCCTCCTCACAAAAAGGCAAAAGAGTGTTACATACTTAAGAATTGTGAGTCATACACAGTTCTTCTCCAGTTCCAGGTTTTAATCCATGTGTCCTGGATCATTGGCACAGCCTGGTGGCTGGCCTTGGGAACTGTCATTTCCTTCTCAGTGGGGATGGTGCTTTCCTTTCCCACGTGCTGCCTCACCCAGCTGTTTATTCTGCCCCACGTACCTTACCTCCTTTCTCATGAGTGCTGCATGTGTCTCTTCCTCTTTTCCTTTGCTTGTCAACTTTTGATCAGCTATTTTAAGCATATTTCTCTCTGGCTTCTTTTTTTCCCCTTCCTTTTTCATTTCCCTTTTTGTACCTTCTTGTTGAGCCTAAAAACTTGTGGTTTTAAGGGCTATCCTAAAATATCTCAAAGACTTTGGGGGAGTAGGCTTGTTCTTTGGAGCTCCAGAGGCAGAGCAAAGACTGGAAGGCTAGTATTTACCTATGGGGAGCTTTTGTCTCAGTTGTTCTTCAGTCGACTGGTCTTCCAAAGTGAGGTGGGAGTTACTGAATCAGATAGAGGTAGGCAGTGACTTGGTCTTGGTGTTGTATATGGAAGGCCTCTGCCTTGGATGGGCCACTGGATTATAATACCTGCCAGTCTTATCACCAAAGCCCTGAACAGACCTTTTTTGTGGAAGTTCAGAGAAGCAGCTCTGGGCTGGGAGAGAGAGCCAGAATACGAGCCTGACAGCTCTGTACTTCTCATGGGCAGGGAGTGTCATAAATACTAGTTTTTTAATGGTATTGTGTATACCTAAAAATAATTCCCATCCTCCCCTCCACCTGCACCATTGGAGGGGCTGGTTAACAACCATTGGCCCAAAGCTTAAATTCCCTTCCAGTTCCTCTGAGCCATTCTTTACCTGAGCAACTGTGAGGTAGTTTTTCTTTTTGGGTAGATCCTTATTTATTTTATTGGATTCTTCACTCTGGTGGTACTCCTTTCTCTTTTTTGTTGCAAATGGAGAAAAACTAGAAACTTTGTAGGTATGTTTGGACTTCAAAAAATTTTTTGGCACTGTTCAAAAATAAAGAGTTGAACATAGTAAAGCTAAATTACCCTCCTGTCCTGTGAGGTTGGACAATCTGGAGTCCTTTGGTCTCCATCCCCAGAGGGCCCCAAGTAGGCAGAGCCCGGAAGAGGCTGCCCGTTAGGATTGATGTGTTCCCGTCACTTGGCACATTCCCTCCCCAGCTAGCTTTATTCCTTTATTACCTGTCTGTCCCCTGAAGGCATTGGAATTGGTTTGTTCTGGAAGGGATAGAACAGACTTTTGTGGGCTAGCCTGGGAACCCAACCAGTATGGGTTTTTTGGCGGGGTTTGAACGTAAGGCCTTGTACTTGCTAGGGAGGTGCTCTACCACTTAAGCCATGCCCCAACCTTTTTTGCTTTAGTTATTTTTTATATAGGGTCTCACAATTTTGCTCAGGTTGGCCTTGGACCATAATCCTCCTACCTAGTTCTCCTGCATAGCTAGGATTACAGGTACAGAACACCATCCCTCGATTATTAGTTGAGACAGGGTGTGGGGGGGTGGTTCTTGCTAACTTTTTGCCTGTGCTGCCTTGAATTGTGATTCTCCTAATCTCCACCTCTTGAGTAGCTGTGATTCCAGGCATAAGCCTCTATGTCTGGTCTCCAACTAGTATGTTTAGTATTACTTCAATGGGAAACTGAATTCCAGCTTTTAAACAAGATTTTTGAAAAATTAGTAATGCAAATTGGGACTGTCTATAGTATTCTCAGCTAGTGTGTATATCTGAGGTGCTGGCCTATTTCCTGTTCTCCTGTGCTGTGCGTGGGCTTAGCACCTAGTAGGTACTTAATAATGATTTATCTCAGGGGATCACCAAATGCCAGTTGTATGCCCACTCCCAGGTGGTAAACAAATGCCATCTCACAGTGGACCTGGCCTGCTAGTTCTGCCTGAGACCAGATCGCTGCCTAATTTATCTGGAACACCCACTCTAGCTCTAGATACCGGAGCAGACTGTGCAGTCAGCCTCTTACGCAGCTCCTGTCTTGAGAGCATGGTTTCGTTCACTGAATAAAGACCCAGTCCCTGTAGAGCCGGCCCTAATGAGGAAACGGGAGGACAGAGAGGCCAGCATGAAGCCTGCTTTCCCCATGATGCCTGCTGAATGGAGTCTGTGGCTGGCACACGGTGCTTGCATTCCACACCCTGGACAAGGGTGGGTCAAAGTTCATTCAGCTTATTCCCTTTAAAGAAAAAGAAGTTGTTGTCTTTGGCATTTTGAAGTTTTGATCCAGATCACTTGGAGGCCATAGAGTGCTCTCCATGTCTGGGGAGTTTGTTTAGTTCCCAAGGCATCTGATTGCAGAGACACTGGGGACCCGGTGAACCGTGGGCTATGGGTTCTGAAGGTGAAATCCTGCCTTTTTGACTTCCCTGAAGTCGACTGGCCCTGCAGGCCTCCAGGGGTGAATGGAAGGAGGCAGCACCTTCTCCCGGCTCCAGAGTGATCTTTACCCCCTGAAATCAAACACGACACACAGCACCCTGTAAAACTGCTTCCTTGTGGGCCTGAGCGTGCTGACTGAGTAAACATCCTCCCATGTTTTTGGAACTGAACTTATGTCTGCTTCCTTGTCATCCTCTTCAGGTTTTTCTGTTCTGGGCACCAGGCAGAATCAGTATTGTAAGGAAGACCTAGAATTTTTAGGCAGAAGCACCTAACTAAGATGACTGTTTTAATCCTAGTAAAATTGTGGGAAGGGTAACCAGATTGTGGGAATAAAAGGATTTAGACAAAAAGTGAAACGAAACAAAGCCTTCCCACACAGCGTCATCACCGTAGTGCTTTGCAAGTCCCAGTTGGTCTGTGCAGTGCCTCTGCAATGGGGACTTATCTTTGTACTGATGATTCAAGCTCAGTTTCACTGTGGTTGTAGACCACAGTGGGCTTCTCTCTACAAATTTCCATGGCCCTGTGTCCCTCTTCTGACCCTGTCACTCCGTCTGTCACGACTTACTTGCCTCTTCTCGCTCACTTCCACCCACATCTCCATTACCATGGCAGTGAGCAACCGCGTCACTCACCAAGTTCGTGGGGGTGATGGGCCAGTTCTGTCGAGCCTCTTCCCTCTGGTTCTCCCTCCTGAAGGAGGAGGCTCCCTGGCAGAGCTCAGAGCCCTTTGTTTATTTGATCCTGGGCTCTTGGATAAATCAGGAATGTCCTGACATGAACTCAGGCATGTTTTTCTTCCATGGAGAAGGAAAGTATGGCAAATGGGATTTGAGTTAGCAGAGGACCATTCCTGGGTACTTGCTTTAGTGCCATCAAGGCCACATTCCTTTGGTCATCAGACCAGTAGGTGACTTCTTTATTGGCATGCTCTACCCTGGAGCCCAGAAGGTGTGAATTTGAAGCACTTTCCCCCCTGCAGGGAGCCTGGCACGGGCTTCTTTTAAAACCATGTAGTGCCATGGTTGTCTTCCAAGTGGTCCTTCTTTCTGCTTGGCCCAGAGTAGCTGCTTCAAGAAGGCTGCTTGGGAAAGGAGTCTGAACTAGGTGACTGCCTGGCTTCTCATTCTTATTCATCTTTTTCGAAATTACAAGGTTCTCAGTGTGATACACCTTGTGAATCCACTGCCCTGGGACCTGAATACATCCCACGTCTGGTCAGGTCCAGGTGCATATCATGCAGCTGGTTGTTAGGAACCTTTGCACGCCTGTGCTCTTTGCTCGTAGAGGCATGGGAACCTGACACTCAGTAGGTGTGTCTGGGTCTAGTGGGTTAGTGTCTCGAGCTGTTCTTGGAAGAATCCATAGGTCTGGAGGGCAGGAAGATGTTGGGAGCTCTGTGCTTTGCTGCAGTAGAAACCTGTCAGTATCCAAAAACAACCCCAGTCGGTCTCCAGAGCATCAGTAGAACCTTATGAGTTTGCAGGTGTGTGGATGCCTGGGCTTTACCGTAGTAGCAGGATTGGGGTGGGTGGTGGATACTTATCTTGGTTGGCTGGACATCCCAGAGAGTGGCCACTTTCAGGTCCAGGCTTGGCCATCACTCTTTTTTGCTGCTTTTTGTATTGTCAGAAGCATCTTCTTGGGAACAAATGACTCAGCAACCTGAATCTCTGAGACTGTGTAGCCTATGAGCATTTAGGGAAGAAATTGGACTTACCTTCCTAGTCCCCAAATTTTTGAATCCTGGAAGAATGGAAATGGCAGACTGATTTTACCCTGGACTCCTCAGGCTACTGTTCAGTTTGGTTTTTCAAATACTGCCCTGATGGAAGGATCTTACTTAGAGGGTAAGCAGGCAATGTTTTAATTATTCTTTTTGTCCTTAGGAAATTCAGGGAGAAAAATTGGCCCGGGTTCATGGCCAAAAAGGCAAAAACAACAACAGCAAGAGAAATCAGATATGTTCTGTAATTCTGGACTTGGCTGTGGCAGAAAGAGTTAATGGGATGGGGGTCGCAGGATGAGGACCACTCTTTCCCATGACTGAAAGAAACCCTGATGGCTCATGAGAAGATGATGCAACCTGAGCATGGGGCAGTCCTGGTTGGGCTCAGGGTCTGCCACTTAGAGTTAAGCCAGTCTGTGGCTGGGAAGCCTCCAGGAAAGAGTGAGCCTGCAGGGACAGGGACCTCTATGCCCCAGAGCCTTGAGGTATGGGGGGAAAAGGCGGAAATGTACAGCCAAGGAAATAGAGCGTAGGCCCAACTTTTTTTTTTTTTTGCCTTGTTTGACCAGCCTTGGCACTGCCCTCCAGCTCTCCAGGGGAAAAGCTGCAGTTCTGCTCTTGCAACACAAGGAGCAGACTGGAGAATTTAGATCTGCGTCACAGAGCTCAGAGAGAGAGAGAGAGAGAGAGAGAGAGAGAGTGAGAGAGAGAGCGAGCGAGCTCCGTCGATAGGTCTGCTAGCAACAGCCGTGCTGCAGCAGAGAGAGAGAGAGAAATCAAGAAACAAGTCATAGCAACACTGGGCACCAGGTTTTGCCAGCTCACTTGCCAAGCGTTTAGAAATCTGTTGGGGGCCAGAGGCCTCTGGGTAGCCTAGGCTAAGGAGATGACATGCAAGGTGGCACGGGCGGTTCCCGTGGGGAGGAGGTGGGGTGGGGGGGCAGGAGTGGGAGCAAGAGGTTGCGGGGCGACAGCAGAAGGCTTAACGGGACCGGATTCTGGAACATTCGGGACTGCGGCACCTTAAGGCTGGACAGAGATTTGGGTCTGCGCAGGCGACTATGGGTGGTCTGATGGGCTTCAGGACTTGATGGCGTAACCCGCTTCTTCCCCCACGTACGTATTTCTGGGATCAGGGGCAGTTGTCTCTGCGTATGTGGGTGCTCTGCCTTTCTCACCTTCTTTCTCGTTTTTTTGCTCTTTTTTCCTCTGAGGGAGGTTTTTTCCCCACACTTTAATTTCTTCTCTTTTAGTGTCAGCTGCTCAAGCCTGACCAGGGTAGAGGAGTGAGGAGTGAGCCGTCCTCAGCTTCCCACCTGACCTCCCAGCCTTTACCCTATTTTCTTCTGGTGGACAGACAGACTGGTTTTCCAGGTTGTTTGGGCATCAGCGTCCATCTGTCTGTACAGGTCTTACATGGAAGGAAGGAAAGGAGTGAGGAGGAGAAGTGCCAAGAGGAAGGCAAGAGGGACAGGTTTTCCAGGGGCTACCTTATTGAAATGTGTGGCCCTGGGGACCTGGGGCTGGGGGGAGTGGTGGACAGGGTGGGGTGTGGGCTGGGAGAAGTGGGGTAAAGCTGGTAGGTTTGTCACTGCGTAGTTGGGAAAAGTGGGGAATGATGACGCAGTCACTGTTGCATCTTGTTAGGAGCTCTGTGGGGACAGGTAGTAAGGCTTTGGGGGTCTGCGGGGCAGCCTAGAGAGGTTAAGGATGAGCTGAGAAGGGAAGCTAGCATTTAGAGATTAAATGTCATCCTTTTGGCGTTGGAAAGTTGTTTACCTTGCGCTCTCTGTGTCTCCATGTTGGCTCCATTCCAGTTCACATGTGATGGCCTTCCCTGTACTGCTGCATCATTAACTAAGTGACTGAGCTGGCCTTCCATTGGCCAGGGGAGGGCTCTCACTCCAGACACTTCCTCTGATTGGTGGGAGGACCAGTGGCAGGTGAAAAGCTTTTTTTGATTGGCTGAGGACAGGGTATCAAATCTGAATTTGCATTTCACTTGCTTAAAGGGGAGGGGGGAGAAACCCAGCAGCTTTCTAAAATCTCTTTAGGGGTGTGCGTAGGCTCTGGTGTCTGCCTGCTTTTGACTGCCCACTCGAAGCCTCTTTCTATGCCTTTTTAAATTTCAAGCACTATAAAGAAGAAGAGCTCGGGGCTCCCCAAACTTTTCTTTCTTTCTTTTTTTTTTATTTAGAGGTAGGAAGGTTTGGAAGATGGGTGCGCAGCTGGTTGACCAAATTGGAAGAAAATATTTGTCCCTTAGTTAGGTGTTAGAAAAGGGAATTTTCCAATCAGACACACCTCAGTGTTGCGGCAAAATAATTCTTGGCTACCCTGGAAACGCTTGAACAAGGTAGGGCAGAGCTGCTGCTGCTGCTGTTGCCGCCACCCTGGCCTTCCTGCTGACTCTGGGCTACTCCCTGGGGACAAGAGATTTGCATTGACGTCCGGGGCTGTCCAGAGAGTGTTGAGGGGCTGTCCAGAGGTCCTCAAGAGACAGTTGTGAGCTGAGCCCACTGTAGGAAGGATCTGCCTTTTGGAAGCTGCTGCTGCCCGGTGCTTGGAAAGGTGAGCACGGGGACTGACCAGGGAATTGCCCAGAAACCATGTATTCGGTGGGAATTTCCAGAAGGCCAATGGGTGACAAGAGGTTTGGAGATCCCAGGTCAGAACTGAGGAACCAGGAGAGGCAGAGATGAGAGGGAGCAGCAGGCTGAATTCACCTCTGGTGGTGGGGGGCGGGAACTGGAAAAATCAGGGTCCTGGTTCCTCATCCTGGCCTTGAGGCAGGTCTCACATTTGTGGGGAGGGGGTTTCCTGAGCCCTGCGCCATGCGCAGTGGCCCCCACCCATGACTGCGCATCTGGGAGCGCAGTGCGCCCTGGGTCTCTGGCCTAGGACAAGCACCGCCCCCCTTGTTACATAACACAGGGCACGGTGTGTGCCTTCTCGGCCCTTCCTTGCAACCCTACCTCCTCCCTCCACAGAGCCCACAGAGTTGGGGAGGGTCTAATTTGGAAAGCAGTGGAAGATTTCACTCCCTAGAAGGGCTAGCACTTGTCCAGTTAGTGACTGGGACTAGGTTTGAGGTCAGAAATGGTTTGCTGTCCCATCTTGGGGCATGGGCCACAAAACGTCCTTCTCAATGTCCTGTGTTACCTGTGGCCCCTGGGGTCTCTCTGGGAAGAAAGGGTGGTACCTTTCCTTACCTCCTATCCTCTTAGATTTGGGGGAGTAAGTTTTGGAAGAAGACATGACCATGTGAGCATTAAGGAAGGTGTCAGGGCCTACCGGGAGGTCGTTGACACTCCCCTCCCCTTTTTACTGGCTCTCTTTTCTTTGGGTGGGCTATAATATTTTGGACTCCTTTGATCGGCTGCCATTTTGAAGGCGTTTTTGCTTGTCTCTCACATGGTGGCTGGTGGCGTTGGTTTTTCTGGTCCTGCTGTGCCAGTTCCGCAGAGTGGGCGGGGGGTGGGGGCTATGATGGAGGAGGGGGGGTGAAGGCGCAGCAGAGGCGGGCACAGTGGCGGCTGCCGCAGTGACGGTGGTGGACCAGGGGCAGAATTTCCAGTCCCATCTTCGGACACAACCCTGGGTGGGGGGTCCAGGTAGAAGCTTTCTGGGTAGGGGTTCCATAGCCTGGGGCTCCACCTTTGCCAGAACATGGACCTTGGGCTTCCCACGTCCTCATTGGCCTGAGGCTTAAAGCTGCTTGAGGGAAGAGCTGAGTGTTGGGAGGAGAGTGGAGGCAGAGGCTCGGCAGCTCATCCCAGACGTGTCAGACCTGTGGTTTGTGTTCCCCAAATAGGCTCTTGTCTCTAGCAGCCTCCCCATGGGGACAGGCAGTGGGGTCCATGGCAGTGTGCGTGATTTGTTCAGATGGCCCTGTCTTTTCACCATTTTTTCTCCCTGTTTTTTCTCCATGCCCCCTGCCAGTGCCACGGATCCAGATGCCATCCTCTAGTGAGGCTCCCTGCTGCCCCGTCCCTCTCCTCTCCAGGCCCTTCTGCGTGCAGCGGCCATCTTGTCTTTCTTGCTCAGAAATTTAAAATGGTTTCTCGTTGTTCCTCGGATGAATTTCCTCCCCTTTAGCATGGTGCTCAGGGCTGTCTGTAACTGGCCTTAGCTTTCCTGTGCAGACTTACCTCTCTCAGTTTACCTAGGTGGACCTCATATTCCAGTAAAACCAGGTGACTCATGTTTTCTTGCTTTTCGTCTCTCCATTTTCAGTAGTGGTATTTCCTATGCGTCCTCAGCTGCATCCACCTGTGGTAGTCCCATGTCTCCCAGGACCCCTCCTGAGTAACCCACAAGAAGCAGTCCCCATAACTACCCCTGCTGCTTTGGGCAAACCCTGTATGCTTTGCCCCTTTTACAATACTCTACTTGTTGTCATGGTTCTCTTTGAAAAGTCATCTGTCACCTATTAGAGTCTGCATTCCAAGAAGAAGGCTCGGGAAAGGAGGAGGAAAACTACCTACTGTGTGCTTCTGTTTCCCAGAAGCCACATTAGGCTCTTTTTGGGAAACTATTTCATTTATTTTTACCATGATCTTGTGAGGAGCATCCCATGGCTGGCAAGTGGTCTGGTCACAGTCAGAGTCCTGGTCTTCCAAAGTCTTTGCATTTTTTCTGTCTGAATCCTCAGTGTTTACAAGATGTCTATTATGAGGTGGATCCCGCAAATGTGACTATTTAAGGAATGTTGTAAGTCTCTTGTGGAAATTTGGGTGGCCAGTCTTCTTGTGTCCATGTTCTGGGTCACTTAACTGTTCCATGCTTACTTCATTAACTTCCTCCTTTTCCTTCGTGGCTGGGCTCATTTAAGATGTAGCCGAAACTGATGGATTAACAAACCTAGGTTGTTTTGGCTGCCTTCCTCCTGGAAGAGGAGGCAGAGGCGGGTGGAGGTAGCATCTTCAGAGGAAGGCGAGTCCCAGCCACTGAGGCAGGAGCAGAGACACTGCACTGGACACATAGAACTCTGCATCCCCATTCTGACTCTTCTTAGCTGGGTGCTTTTAGATAGGTCATTCGGTTTCTCTCAGCCTAGCTTCCTTAATCCATGAGATAGAGCCACAATAATGTACTATACAGAAATGCCCACTACAATGTCAGACAAATACAATGGATGCAGCTCTCATTCCCTCCCCAGTGGTTTATTGGGGACTTAAGTTAAGAGTGTAGCAGGCAGCTAGAAGGAACTGGGGGAGAAGGGAGCTTGTGTGCTTTCTGGCATCATAAACAGGAGCAGAGAAGAGGAGTCCCGGCAGTATGCACCTCAAGCCCACAAGGGGGTGTCTATCCCCCCTTCCTGGGAGTAAATGCCCCTCTGTTGCAGGGGAATGTTTTGCTGGGCATGAGCTGTGAGGACTGGTGGTGGCAGATTGAGGGTTAAGCAGTGAGCCTTCCTGGGAGCCTTTTGATGGCAGGTTCGCTTCCCTTGCCGAATCTCAGCAGTGGCTGCTTGCTTCCTGACGTTGTTGAGTCCCGTGGGAGGGGAGCTGGGCACCCTGACGCCCCTTGTCACCAATTCCAGGGCTGCAGAGCAGAGAGTGACGACAGCCAGTGAGTCGTCTTGTCGACGGCAATGGGGGCCCTGGTGACGGCTGCTTTGTTGTTTTTTTCCTCTTTGGAAGATGACTCAGTGTATCGGGAGCCGGGAGATGGAGCTTTCAGCCGAGTGGCCAGAATGTTCTGTCAACATGAAAGCAGCAAAAACAGCTCATTGGGGTCTCTGAGCTGATTCCTTAGCCTAGGATCATTTTCAGGGAGGGCTGGGCAGTGAAGAAGGCCACTATCAGACCTTAGGGTTGGGGTGGAAGCGGGGAGAGACACCAGATAACTCAACAGGGCTCTGTGACCCTTGAATTTTAGAGCTGGAAAAGGAAGTGCAGCTGATTATATCATTCAGTGAGCTTGGAAAACAGGGACATTTTTTTGAGCTCTTCTCACTGTCCTAAATGTTACACATCTTCCCAGGGCCAGAAAACCCTTTGGGACACCTCATCTGGGCTCTGTCTGCTGGGCATGGTGGTCATTGCCATGAATTGAGGGTGTGGGTGGGCCAGGGGTGGTACCAGTGAACAGTGGTACTCCTGGGCCCTAGGAATAGGTGCCCCCAGTAGGAGTCCTCTGCTGGGCACCGGGGGAAGATGGTGGACCATGTCCTCCATCCTAGGCTAAACGCAGCTCTTCGGCAGCCTTTCTTTTCCTAATTGTCCCAACTCAGAGTTTCTTTTCTTCCCGTCACCTTCCTCATTTTCTGAGGGGAACCATGGACCTTGGGTTCTTGACTTTGGTCTTTTATTTTTTGGTGCGTCATCATGGTGGCACAGGGTTCTGGGTGTTTCTTGATTCTGCAGCATTGCGCTACAGGCGCGTGATTCCCCCCGCCCCGCCCGCCCGCCATGCCTTCTTGGGAACAAGGGACAAAATGCGCCTCCACTGGCACTGAATTCTGGCCAAACCATTATCCCCTTTCTTTCCTCTGCTGCCCTTAGCAGAGTTGGGGACTAAGGAGCAAACACCTCTCTCCTTTCTCCGGGTGCCATTTTTTAGTCTCATGCTTTCCCATCACCGATGCTAGCACTGACATTTTTCTTGGAGCACCTCCTCTCCCCAAGGACCTCCCGGAGTGACTCATTTGGGATCACTGGGTAGAGTGGCTCCTGGACCTTGGGAGTCAGCAGAGGCAGGGAGACGTGACCGAGGTCATAGCAGAGAGTCGGGCTTTCTGGATAGGAGTAGGAGCCAGCTGTCCCCACCCAGTGTGCAAAGATGGCCACAGCCCCGCTGTGCCATGTTGTTTTGAGCATGAGTAGTAAGCAACTTGACCTAAAAAGATGGTATATATGTTGGAGTTGGGACCTTTTGGGTCACCCTTCTTTGTCTTGCACTATGTGTATGAGAACCTGAATTCCGTGCTTCAGAGAGCTCTGCTGTTTCTCAGCATCATTTTCTCAGAGTGATGGACCCTCCTGGATCAGACCCTGTGCCCACTGGTATTGTAGATACAACAGACCGACATCATTTTGCCCAGTGTCGTCTGCTTCTCACTGCACGGTGGATAGCATCTGAGGGTCTGGTACATGCGAACCCCAAATGAGGATTCTGGCTGGGGTCTATGCAGTTCAGCACATTGCTCGGTTAGCCCTGTGAGCTGCACTGAGCTGACCTGTCGTCTTTTGTCTTCTTCCCCACAGGGAACTCACAAAAGTGCAGCTTGGTCTGTGAGTGGGTGACAATCTCCTGGCAACTTAGGCTCAGCTGAGGATGGTGCCTGTATGCCCAAGACAGCCTTCGTACTGCCAGGTAGAGTGGCTCACTCACAACAAAAAAGGAGATGCCTGGCAGCCCTGCTCTTTGCAGTAAGTATTTGTCTATATTCTTGTACATTCTTTTATTTCTTTGAACATCGGAAGTGGTAGATGTTATTGTCCCCAGCTGCTGTGCCTTCTCCATTCTTCTCCTGTGGACCCACCCTTAGTCCTTCAGAAGAGAGAACTAGATTGATTTTCTAGTGCTGTTGGAGAGCCGCAGAGGGGCTGGAATTAAGTGTTCTGCCTTCACACATTCCCTTCACATTCGGGAGAAGTCAGTTTTCCCTAAAATGGAGCCAACAGCCTGTGTCCTGAGTGAGGAGTGCTAATGGACTGCACTGAAGGACCCCGTGTGCTCTCTCTGCCCCCAGCTGGGAGGTGATGCTTCCAATTGGCTGACTATGGGAGGATGGTCCTTGCCAGCACCTAGCATGGTTCTCTGCCAAGTTCTAGCTCCAGATCTCTAGGCTGGTAGGAACCTAGACTATATATAGCATTGTGCTAAGCAATTCTTATCAGACGTCTCTGCCCTCGCCTGCCGGAGAGAAGCATTTCTATCAGAACAAGAACATAGAGAGAGTGAGCCATCTCCAAGGACTGGGAAGGTGTGTGTGTCTGTGACTGGTTCGGGACTGCCAATCTTACTCTCCTTTCCCCTGTTTCAGATGCTGATAAATTCAAAGGTCATGCTGGATGAGGATGAGGGCGCTGAGGCGGGATGAGGGCAAGAGGGGCTGATAGTTGGATGTTGGGCTTAAAGAACGAGAGACTGAGGGCATGCGGCAGTTGTGCCCTACATCAAACGCCATCCTCCAGTTTCTCCTCCTGGTTTCCTGTTGGTCTTGTTTTGCCCAAGGATGTCTTTTGACCTCTCTTCCTTCTTTCAGACCTTTTGCCTTCCTGCACCTCTTCCTCCTCCTTCCTTTAATTTTCTTTAGGATGTATGAAGGCAGACTCATCTACCAGTCTGGAGCCACACCAACTGTCTGCACAATTCCACTTTGCTGCAGTTTGGCAAAGTGGGGTCAGCTGTCCTCTGGAGGAAGCTGGGTGGTGAATGAGTGTGTTGGGCTGGGTGGGATATTCTCTTCCTCCCTCTCATGCATTGTTGAGCCACCAATTTATCTGGTTCCATGATGATAAGTGTTGACTGATGAGGTATGTCCCAGTCTTGTCAGTGGATCCTCGTCAGGCTGCTTATTGGAAACCAGAAGCAGTAAGGAAAATAGGACTGATCCTGCCTCTCAGGTGAGTTAAGTATGACTGTTCCTTCAGGCCTTCCCCCAACCTTCTTCCCTTCCTGTGAAGACCATAATCTTTACTCGCTGGGGGAATCCTTAAACTTCTCCATTCAGAATCTTTTCAAATAATTGCCCTCTTCTTTCCATTCTCCCACTCCTGGCTTTTCTGTGAATGGGGTTAGTAACCCACAAAGGGCAGCCAGCTGAACTGACTGGACTGCTAGATGTGTGGGAGATAGCTGGGTAGCTTTCAAGGTATGGAGGCAGCAGTAGAGCAGTTAGGCCTGCCATAGTAAGAGAACAGAAACTGTCCTGAGCCCCTGGCTTTATTCTGGGATCAAACCCTCAGTGGTCCTATAGTGCCTGGACCTTGGACGTTCTCTCCCCTTGTAGTCTGACTGGGTGTTCTGTCATACTTTGGACATCCTTAGCCTTGATGGGGCTTCATCTGGGGGAGTGGGCTTCAGGGCTTTTCCCCTACTTTTGAGGTTTTCTTTGAATGAATCACTTGCCTTTGCCTTAAAAAACAAAAGAAAAAAGACAAAAAAAAAAAAAGGTCATGGTTCAGGAAACCATTACAGAGCATCTCTAGGCAGTTGACATAGAAATGCTTTTTCTCTGTCTCACTCATTGCTGGTCACAGTAACAGCAATGGCGATTAAAAGTGATAACATCCTGGGCTCACAGAGTGGCCCAGGTAGTAGAATGCCTGCCTAGTAAACATGAGGCCCTGAGTTCAAACCCAGTACTGCCAAAAGTAGACCACAAGCACTTGCCATAATACCAGGAAATCTCTCCCATCAAGTGGATTGCTGCAGTGTTCTCGGCCAGTGTGGCCCATTGGAACTAGCGGACAGCTCATCTGTGAGGTCTAAAGAGAAAAGGAGTGATGCTGGGTAATTTTTATGAGGCACATGTGGAATCTCACTTCTAGCCATGCCATGTTTGCCACTCTGCTGCTGTCTCATGGCTGTGTTTCCCCTTCCTTGCCCCGTGCACACCACTAGTCTAGGGAAGGCTGGTGAATTCTACCTCCATAGTTCTTCCTCTTTTCTTTCTCCCCATTTGAAACCAGCCTCTGAGTTGGCTGTGAGCAGCCTGAGAGCCTTGCCAAGTGAGGGCGGTTTGGTTGAGTCCTATGTCTCTTCCTTCAAGATGCTCAACACATTGAGCCCCTGTAGCAGGAGTGTCTGAGGGACAGCTGGAGGTGTTGAGGCTGGAGTGCAAATAAAGAGCAGAGATAGGCTGTGGTACAGTTGGGGAGGTGAAACGGAGCCAGCCAAGTTCTTCAAGATGTGTTGGCTGTCATCTGGTTAGAGCTAAGGTAGGGCTGGAGCCAGACATAACTGCTGGCTGTGCTTGGGAGCCTCAGCTCTCACATATGCAGCTTGTTCCTGGGCCTGGCTCAGGGTGACCATCGCTCCCATGCACGACCCTGCCCTTGCCTAATTTGGAAAACTGAGGTGGGGAGTGAGGGGAAATTGGTATTGTTCCTTGTCACACAGTTGCCTCTGTGATTTAGGGTTCATGTTCCCCTGGCCATTTTCCTCTTTCATCCCTCATCTAACTCTGCCCGCAGCTCACCAGCCTGGCTTCTGCTACTTCACAGGGCATTGTGTGTTGCCAGTCAGGCAAGCTGGACAGTTGGTACCCTCCAGAGGGTCCTAGGCAAATCTGCAACTTTTTCCTTGACCTTTGACTCCCTGAGGTGTGGGAGCCAGCAGGCAGCATGGGGTGGGGCATTTACATGTGGGATCCAGCAGAGGTTAACTGAGCAGTGGAGCTGGGTGGCGTGGCTTGGCCGGAAATCATGTGGGAGGGGCCCTGCCTGAGGCTCTGATTGGTCAGCAACTTCCCTAGTCCACTGAATCCTGGTCTTGTCAGGGCTGTGAATTGTTTAATGCCTATCTCAGCTCTGGCTTGAGTGCACCCAAGGCTGTAGCTGTTGCTTTCGAGAATATTCTTTTCTTGCTCTGGTCATTTTTTTGGGTGTGTGGTCTCCCTCTGAGATATGTCAGAGATATACTGCCCTTTTCTACCAGCCAGCTGTCCACGGGAGGCGGTGTTTAGCTCTTTTCTTCTGGAACTTGCTGTGGCCGTAGGAAAGCATAGACTGGGTTTGGTCTCTTGCTGGTTCCTTCCATAGGAACCGTTCGTGGGCTGATGAAGCCAGAGGACACCTCCCGAGCCCCATGTTCTGTGTGGAGCCTGGTACCGCGGGGCTGGGAATGGAGAGAGTCATGTGGGGAGGTGGCTGTGCATGTTGGACCACAGGAGCAAGGCAGGAGTATGGGGAGAGGAACAAGTTCTGTACCCAACCAGGGCTGCCTGCTGTAGCCCTGGCTGTCTATGTGTGTCCCCTGTGAAAGATTTGCATCTGAATGCCCAGCACTTTGGGTAGCATGGTGCCAGGTCAGATCTGTAATGAGGCATGAAGGTATGAGATGACATCAGAGTTCCTGGTCCCTGAGTACCGTCCAGGTAAAAGGAAACTGACCTTTGTTTAAGGCCCCCCTTCGCTTATCTGATTTCATCCTTGGAACCGCCATGTGACTGACGCAGGTGTTATTTCCCTCTTACAGTTAAAGGAACTGTGATTATTAAATGACTTAACTAAGGTCACACAGCTGGTAAGTAGGGTTGTTGAGATGTAAATCCAGCACTTATAACTCTAAAGTCTGTACTTTTTCCTAAGCCTTGTGGGCTGAAGTCAGACATTTTTGAGAAGTAACACAAACCACAGAGAAAGGCAGACACTGGGGACCTTTCCACATCCCAGGGACAGCTTGCCTTTTTGGTGAGGCAGGACAGAGGCAGATGTCCTCCAGGGCCTCTGGACAGGCACATTCGTGTTTCCCCAAAATGCCAAGGGCCGTACTTGTTGGGGATGTAGAAACCCACCAGAACCATGTTTCTGCAATTGAGAAGCATAGATTCTAGTGTGGAGAAAGACTGTTCATAATAAATTATAAAATTATACATAAGCCATATATGGAGATTGTGTGGGGTTGAAGGACAAAGACATCATAATAAGAAGTGGGTACAAGTGTTTGACATGCCTGTAATCCCAGCACACTCATGGGGGATGAGGCAGGAGGATAGGGAGACCTTGTCTCAAAGAAAAAGAAGGAAGGGAGTCAAGGGGATAGAAAGACTGAAGGCCTCAGCCACCTGGGGAACCATGTTGGTTGAACTTTCCTCCAAAAGGTTAGGATTGATAGGGATACTAGCACCCTTTTTTCCTAACAGGAAAATACTTGCAAGGTCCCCATAGCTTACAGGAGCGTGTAGTGAGTCAGGAATCAAGGCCTGAATAAGGCAGGAGACTTCAAACCCTCTGTAACCAGCAGACTAGGTTTTCCATTTGCCATGGCCTCCTTTGGCCCTCTTTCTCCCACCCTGACGAGATGCCAGCTGGCTTCTGTGCCTCAGCCTGGTCACCATGCCCCTCTCTTGTCCATGCAGTGCAGGGAACATTCAGGTCAGGCCTTTGCCAAGTCACTGGTCAAATATGTGCTTGCTAGAGGCAGACTCAGAGCTCAGCCTCTCTGCTGGGACCCTCAGTTCCTGAATCTGACGGTCACAGCAGGGAAGGGATAGATGCCAGGTGGGGAGAAGTGGCCTGTGTCAGGTGCTCTAGTTTACTTCATGCTGTGAGAGGTTGAGGCAGGTTGGTAGTGCTGGAGACTGGGAAGGCGTGAGTTCAGTTTGTACAGCTCCAGGGCTCAGGGCTTGTTTACTTAGAAGAGACGGCTGGACCCAGGGTGAGTCAGGCTACTTGATGCCTTCCTCCTTGGACCGACACAATGCTGGGCTTACCAGACCACAGAAGCTGCCATCTGCTGCAGGGTCTGAAGTTGCACAGGGGTTCGATGGTGTACGGTTGGGGGGCCCGAGGAGGAGGCCTGGAAAGGTGGGGATTATGCTGTTCAGTGCAGAGGAGTCAGCCAACCTAGAATCTGGTCCTGGTCTATTGACCAAAACCTTACTTTACCCCTGTGGGCCTTAGTTTCCTTGTCCATGACATGAGGGGGTTGAAAAATAATCTTTTTTGAAGATCTCAACTCTTAAAACCTTTCCTGGATGTCTGTGGAGACGTTGCTTAGCCAGAAACACAGGAAAAGGAGGCCAAAGTCACTGTGAGAGAAGGGAAAAGCTATTGACGGCCTGAGAGCAGCTGGAATCCTTGTTTTGAAGGGGCACTGGTGGTATGAACTGGGGGTGGGATGGGTGGAGTCAGCTTTTGAAGGGCTTCCAAGGAGGAAGAGGAGAAAGGGGGCTAGAGATTAAATAAAGGTGATGGATGAGGATTGTCCAGGTGACAGAGGATGTGACACTGGCTCCTGAGAGGCTTGTGGGAGCTTGGGCAGCCCTTGTTGGACTGCAGGGGCTGACTTGAGAGACCTTGCTCTAACACAGGTGTTCCATCCTGCTTAGCCCTATGTCCTGGGGAAGTGTAGGACTGTGGACAAGGGAAGGCATCTGTTCAGGGTCTCCCCCTTGTGCTAAGAGGTTTTCCTTTATATTTAGCTTCCTTTCTCATGGTTGTGTAAGGCCTTCTATTAGATAATAAATTTAAATTAAAAAAAAAAAAAGAAAGCTCTAAGAGCTGCCAGTTCTACTTTGGTTTTTTAATCTTGAGTCAGTCTTAAAAAGTGCTAAAATAAAACACATGCAGGAAAGCACAGGGTCCCAGGGCTGGTAGGCTGGGGCCAGGATTAGTTGAGACTCTGGCCTACCTTTGGCATGGCAGCTTCAGTCCCAAATGTCCTCCACTCTCCAAGGCTGTAAGGGCAGGCACCTCTGAGGTTAAGGGGACAGGTTGTACCATCTTCTAAATAGACTACAAGACTTGAAAAATGCTTCATTTCTTCAGCACACCGTTGGCCACTTTGCAGGACATGCACCTGGGGTAATAATAATTGAACCCATCCCATCCCCCGCGTGGTGTAGTGACAGGGATTTTGGCTAGGACTCAGGCAGGAGGGGAGAGAGTTGATTTGTACCCATCATCTCTCACACAGACAGCTCTTTTCACATTGGCTGGCTCATTGTGTCCTCTTGCCCCCTGCACAGGTAGGTGGCATTAGCCCTGTTGTCATTGATGAAACTGAGCCAGGCAGAGTTCTGCCAATACCTAGCTGCTTGCACCTGCTTACTTTTGGCCTCTTATCCAGGTCCCCTGTTCCAGCCCTCATTTCTCTGATTAGTGGGCCTGGGGCAGGAGTGGTAAAGTGGGGTGTCGGGAAGTATGCTTGCTCTCTGAGGGCCTTTGCTACCTTCTCCAAGAGACAGAGGAAGGAAATAATGTCTGGATTCTCCTATTTTTTATTCTTTAATTTCTTGGAGCTCTTATGAGAGCTGGTTTGTACTTCTTGGCTAGGAAACCAGACACTCCTCATGTGTTCCTACATGTAGAAGCTTCTGGAATATGTGTGCTTCAAGCCATTCTGACACCCCTGTAGGGCACTTCATGCATGTATATACAGGCACGTCTCTGTTGTTTGGAGCTCGTTTAGAAATGAAACATCAGTGTAGGATCATTGAGATTTTTCCAGCAGATTTGTAAGGGATGACCAGAGCTTTGCCCATTTGCCTGTTGTGTGTATGGTACCTGTTTGCTGGCTGACGTATAACACCTGCTGGAAGCACTGACCATTTCGCTGTCTGAGTGCCGTTCATTTGAATAGACCTAGAACCCGAAGGAAGAGATAAAAGTACCTTCTTCCCTAGCAGTGAATTTGGTCAGGATGATTTGGGATTTTTCTGAGGTAGGAGAGGGCAGTGTGCGTGTGTCTTTGGGAATGTGTTTATTGTGTCCCTGGATGCAGGTGGCTTGTGGAGAAGCTCGGTGATGGGAAATGCACAGGGGAGGAGCTCTTCATGTGGGAAGCTTTCTCATTTTGGACCTGGTTCTTTCTGTTCACCTGGAGGATGGACAGATGGGGAGCCAAGTCTGTAGCAGGAAGAGTGACTCAGGTACATGTCAGGGAGGGCTGTGTGTTGCCTTTGCTGAGGGCTTCCAAGGGGTATCAGCCTCTCTGAGGTGGGAACACTGGATGTCCTTGTCAGAGGCCCTCTAGTCTTGAGGCTGTGAGACCTCAGACTGTCCCTAGAGCAGCATAAGGTTCCCATGCCAGGCTGCAGAGTGGGTTCCTTGGCTCCACCCTCCATTATTCATTTGTGCCTTTGAGGCAGCCCTAAGCTGATGGTGGTGGTGGGGTGTGTGTGGCAGGAATAATGTGGGCACAGAAGCTGAAACTATAATCTACTTCCCTTTGCAGACAGAACTTCTGACACTGACCCTGTAGGAACTGATATTATTTGTATATGAAAAATGGAGGAATTGGTAGAGCATTGGCATAGCAAGCACAAGGCCAATTCAAACCCCAGTACTGCCCCACACTCCAAAAACAGTGAGAAAGTACATGCTGCCCTTATCCCTTCTAGGAAAGAACCTTGAGCTGCTCTAATCCTGCCTTTGTACCTTCACCACCACTCACTCTAGCCCCTCCTTCTCAGCCATATGGACCTTTGGTAGGCATTGCAGATGTGAGTGTGTGTGAGTGCATATGTGTACAAAGGCAATATAGAGGAGAAAGGCCCAGGTGTGGTTTGCCAAGAAGGAGGTAGGAGATGGAAGTGGAGTGAGTATCTCAGGGCAGTCCCACAACTCTGGGAGGTACATGCACCGCTTTCAATGCTAAAGGCTTGGTTGCATGTGTGCTCAAGTGGGTGTTCTTAGAAGTAACCCAGAGTAGGAAATAAACCCGTTAACAGCTCAACAAGAGTTGAATCAAGTATGGGAAATCATAATCCTTTTGTGTTATTGCCAGGTATAGATTTAGCATTAAAAGATTGCCTCCTTTCTTTCCTGTGTCCCACTCTCTTGTGGTCCTTGGGCATTTAGAATATAGGTACGTCTTGGGATCCGTGGGGCTGGATACCGAAATCCACAGATGCTCATGTCCCTCTGTAAAATGTGCATTTAACCTGTGTACCTCCTTCAGATTACTTAAGTAGCACCTAATTCAATTCGAATGCTGTGTGAATAGTTGTTACACTGTACCGTTTAGGGAGTAGTGACAAGAAGAATGCCTGTACACAGGCATCATACCAGTGTATGATGCAACATGTATATTCAGTCCATTGTTTCAGGGATGCAGAATCCGTGGATATGGAGGGCCGATTGTATTTGTCTGCAAGATTATTCTTTCCTTGGGGTACAGTTCTTCAAGTGTTGCTGGTATCAGTGAAGGTTTTGATTTTAAGTGGAAACAAACCATAAGATCACTGAAGAGAGCATCTCAGGGTGCATGCAGTTGCCTAAATTCCGTCTTAGAGTCCTAGCCTGAGTCAGCTAGGTGCCTGAGGAAATGAGAATCAGGGACCAGCTTGGCTCTTCAGCATGTTTCTTTTTTTTTGTTTTGTCTTTATTTTTGCTTTTGTTTCTGTGACAGAGTCTTGCTATGTAGCCCACTCTGGCCTCAAACTTGTCATCTTCCTGTCTACCTTGCAAGTAGCTGAGATTGCAGGCATGTACCACAGTAGGCATCTTATTTGGGGTAGGGTTTGCTTAGGCATGTACCTCCCAAACCTTACTAGCTGTTACTTCTTTTCAGCTCAAACCCTGAGTAGTGGCCTTGGCAGCCTGAGAGGGCCAAAGAGGACCGGCACAGACTGGGAGGAAGGGGACACCAGCTTCTGGCCACTGGCTGCTCTCCAAAACAGGTGAACTTTGTGTTCAAAAAGGAACTCATTTAATCTTTTGGCTCTCATAGAAGTTATTTGTATTTTTCTCCTCTCTCTTTTTCCCTCCTCTCTCTCCTTCACCCTACCCGCCCCCCCCCCAGCGTCTAAAGAATTTAATCTGCTGGACAACAAACAATACTGTTATAAAACTTTGAAAACAAGAGGGCGAGGCCTCCCAACAAGGAGAAGGGCATGCCGGGTAACGGCCCCAGGGAGCGTGCCAGGCCTGAGCTGGAGCCGGGCGAGAGCCCAGTTGGCTGGGTACCTGGGCGCCTGCCCCTGCCTAGTTCACTCGCTGGGCCATCCCCAGTCCAGAGGGGAAGGAACTGAAATGAAAGGAGGGCAGAGAAGCACTTAAAAAGGGGAAGTTGTGTGTGTTCCCCTGTCTCTCAAGTGAGGGGAATGCATTAGACCATGAAGCTTCCTCTCACCTCCTCTCCCTTCCCTTCCTTCTTCCCTGTACCCCTCCCTCCTCCTCCTCCTCCTCTTCCCTCTACTGCTACTCACTGTTCTTGAGACTGGCAAACAGAGGTCCCGATAACAGAATGAGGCTGTAATAGCAATGTACGTGCAGCTACAGCTGGGCCAGCCAAAGGGGAAGCAGGAGAGAAACCGGCTTGCATTGGCTTTGGACTCAGACCTACCTCTGCCTGGCCCAGCCTCCCTCCCCCAGCTGGGGAACTGGAGTGACTCCACCTCACAGGGTGTGCCCCAGACCATGTGCTCCGCCAGGTGTGTGCCCAGGCACTGCTTAGAACTGCTCCTGGGAGGTTGGTGGATCCACTCTGGCTTCCTGGTGCCGGCCTTGGGCTGTGCTTTGGGGAGGATGTCTGACTGTTGTATGTCCTGTCCTGTGTGAGGTGCTGTTCTCCTCCGGAGAGGCCTGGCAGGCTCCAGAGGAGCTTCTGGGGACCTCGCACGCAGCCCTGTGAGTGTGGTACTGGGTAGGACACTGTGTCTGTTGGTTACTTCTTGTCAGCTAAAGGTGGGGGTGAGCAGCTCTGCCTGGAGCAGGTAGGAAGGCTGGGCTCTGGGGCACCTCTGCTCCTGTCTGTAGAGTTCGTTAGGTCTCACCTGAGGCCCAAGTTTAACTTCTGTGTCCATCTCCACTGAGCCAAATAGATGAGTAGGGAGTGATGACGACGACGGAGGGGCGTTGGTGGTTTTCCTTTGGAGCACGTTGGTCTATGACCTGTGAACTGTGTGATGGGCATTGTGTTTGTGTAACAGACCATCGGCATACTCACCTTTCCTTTCGTAAAAAGCTATGGCTTCCTTGAAAGCATTTTGGGCAGTGCCCATCCTCCCCTGTGAGAGCTAAGCCCTATCTGTAGCCAGGGGAGCATGGAATATTGAGCTCCAGCCTTGGCTCCATCCTTCCTTCCTTCCTCCCTTGCTCCCCACTGTTCCCAGCTTGCCCCCATGCCCATCTCATCTTGGGCAGGGCAACCATGGTGCACCCTCCTCTCTAGCCGGTGTCTGGACACAGGGCCGAAGTGCCAGACACTGAGTCTGGGAGGTTTTAAGACCCGGGTTTGGTCAGTCAGTAGTGTGGAGGGACAGAAGCCTAACTTTTAGGAGTGCAGCTGCCCCGGAACATAGACCTCCATCCCTCTGAGCTAAGGGAAGCCAGGAAAGCTGATGCTGGGCCCACTGTTACCTAAGTGGGCTCTTGAGAAGCTCACTCTCAAGATGTTGTTCCCACTTTGGAATTCAGTGCCTCAAAAGTGCAGTGGTCCTGAATGCTGAGCCCTCCTTTTTGAATTTTGGGCCATCCAGCTCTATGTTCCTCTCTACCCATGTTACCCTCAGCATATACTCTTCATTTTATCACCCTTCCTCTGATTCATTAACCACAGCTTGTTGGCAGCAGGCCCTACCCTGACAGCTAAAGACAAAATGTCCGGGACACTGGGCCTGGGCTGCTGCTGAGAGTGACAGGAAGCTGAGCGGCCTGTTCAGTTCTCATACACAATAGTCTGGGGCTGTCTGGAGAGCAGGGTGTCCCCTATTTTTTTCAAAAAGCAAAACCTTCCCTACACCCCATCCCACCATCACCAGGAACCCCTAGACCAGCCTTCCCAGAGGCAAGAAGACTGACAATGGGCTCAGTTTCCGGCACCCTCCCCCACTCTGGCTGGAGCTTGCATCAGTCACGTAAGTAGCTGTGACTCAGCACCCAGTGCTAGGTCAGGAGGGAGAAGCTGCTGCCTTGGCAGGAACCTTCCCACGTTCTGCGTAGGAACACATTGGGCCAGCACAGCCAGGCGAGCAGGATGAGGTTCCCAGGGCGAACAGGATGAGGTTCCCAGGGCGAACATCACTGGGTCAGCGGGTTTGCTTATGGATTTCACAAACAAGGAGTCCCTCTCCTTCCCGTTTTCCTCCCAGGTAATTTTTCTGGACACTGTGCTGGGCCCAGGATATTTAGGATTGTAAAAAACACAGCATCATTTATACAATAAAGTAGAAATGGTGTTTGGAATCTTTGTTTTTAACCAACAGCCCATGAAGTGTTTAACCCGCAGGTGTGTTTTGTTTGGCTTGCACATTTTTTTTGTTTTGTTTTCTATACCTGATTTTGTATGCTTCTAGACAGAATATGGCCCCTCCAGGTCACTGTATCTTTGCTGCAAACTGTTGCTGCCTTTCTGTGTTTCTTGCCCAAGCCCTCTGAGCATTTGCATGTGTGGTGACCAGTCCTAGCCTCCTTTTTACAAGTAAAGACACCGAGGCTTATTCGGGGCAAGTGGCAGGGCCCTGTTCTTGGCATTTGGGCCAAGCAGAAGTTCCTTCACCTTCAGGTCCTTACCTGGGTAGAAGAGTATCCTGGCATAGGAGGGAGAAACGCCACCAGATGGAATGTGGGTATAGAAGAAGGCTGGGGCTGGGGTATGATTCCCCCGGATTTCTTCCCTGCCCAGTGGCACTTCTTAGGCCTGACAGCCCCACTCCCTGGATGGGTGGTTTACTTTCTTAGGCAGTCCCAAGCCCTTCAACATGGCCAGTTTGCTTGGGCTCCTTAGGCAGGGATGGGGGTAAATTCCATTGCTCTCATGGGATAGCAGAGCCTCCAGAGGACTGGGGATTTCATGGGATATCTTCTTACAGATCTAGGTGGCCCTCAGGCTCAGTCCCAGGGAGAGCTAGGCCCCCTTGTAGTCCTAGTCAGATTACCTGGGTACCCCTCAACTAATGAAGACCTGCCAGCTTGTTTCAGAGAAGAGACATTGCTCAGCTGACTTCAAGAGGAGAGATCCCCACTTCTGATGGGAGAACTGAGACCTCAGTGACCCTTTTACCAATGGGATTGGAAAGGCAAAAGATTTGTATGTTAGGATTACTTCCCCCCCCCATTTTTGGTGGTACTGGGGTTTGAACTCAGGGCCTGATGCTTGCTAGGCAGGCGCTCTACCACTTGAACCACTCCACAAGCCTCCCCTTCTTATTTTAGTGTAAAGCAGTGCACTGCCAATGGCTTCTTACCTCTTCTTCCAGAACTAGGAGTTAGGTTTTAGAACCCAAGAATGGGCCCCTGACTGCCGTCTGTTGGTTCTCTCTGATAGTTGCTCTCTTGCTAGACACAGAGCTTTCCCTGAATTCTGGCGTGGAGCTTCATTTCCTGGGTAGCAGGAGAGACAATAGTTCAACATCACACTGACTACCAAATGAGGTAGGTGCATTCTTCAGGAGAGCAAACCAGGCTAGACTCGGGGGTGGCTTGCTTGAGCTGAGATTGAAGGATGATTGGGGGTGGTAGGTGAGGGAGTGGATGGAGAGATTCCAGCCAGAGGGCACAGCACAGGCAGGGCCTTGTAGAAGGAAGCATACCTTCTGCATTCCTGCAGAACACCTGTGCAAGTACACGGGAAGGGGCTTTGTAGATACTGGCAACAGGAAGTTACTAAGGGAGAGTTTGGCTAAAATGAAGAGTAGAAAAACTGAGAATAATCAAGTGTAAATCTCTCTAGCCCCCCTCATTCTACAGGATTTAGATCCTGGTAATAGCCATCATGTGTAACATTCACCCCTGACCCTAGAGCCCTCGATGCCACCTGGTTCACAAAGCCTCAGAGCTGGTTCCAGATGTCATCACTCAGAGCACCTGTACGCAGATCTGCCCTTCAGCTCTCCCACCTGTCACCAAGCCCTTAGAAAATCTCAGCGTAGGCTGCATAGCCTATTGCTGTGTCAGAATCACTAGGGTGGATTTATTGCTGGCATCTTCCCTCTTGCTGGGGGAGGACCACAGAGTTACCAGAGGTGCAGGAGAGGAAAGACTGGCTCCCCTCAACCATCTGACTCCTTGTAGAACCAAAATCATGCCCCTAATTCACCTGGGTATAATGTGTTATATATTCAATATCCAACTTCCATGCTGATACCTTGCCTCACCTACATTCCCCCTTCCCATAGCTTGCCGAAAATTAGGTGATAGTCAAGCTATGGAGCTGGCAGCAGGGGGCAGAGATGCAGGAACACAGACTGGGGAATCAGACCTGGGATATTTATCTATTGATCTTATGACTGTAGACAAGCCATATATTTTTGTTCTGTAAAAATTGGAACAAAACCCACTTTGCAGGACTCTTGTGAAAATTAAATCACACAAATCTTGATGTTCATTTCTTTCCTCCCATAGCTGCACAATGTTACCATAAAATAGTTAAGCCTATATCTGGAGGCCTAAAGAGTTGGTAGGAAACCTAAAACATGCAGCTTCTATTCTTTTTCTTTTCTTTCTCTGGGTTATGACATCAGCGTGAAGCACACATATTTTCTTAGTGTTAAATCACCAAAAAAAAAAAAAAAAGATAATGGGAAAGACGAAATCTAATTTGGAACATGGTTAGTAAGTAAACCTTATTTTCAGGCAAATTTTAAAACAAAACTTAATTTTTGTGTTAGAGAATTATCTTTGTAATGCAATGATAGGATACTAGCTCTTTAAGTCTTCCCAGAGGTTAAATCAGATTGGCACTTAATGGAGTCATATTTGAATATTCTGATACTTACATACAGGATGGGAAGGAGGAGCCATGCTCTGTCTGAATAGGGCACATGGAAGAATTGCCCTGGCACAGGTGAAACTCACCTTTGTTGAGTGGTTGCTAGAGAGCATGTAGGGTGCTTGTGTCCTGGTACTGTGAGATAATATATCTGTAAACACTTTGCATGCTGGGAAATCCTATATAAATGCAGGGCACTACAAATGTAAATGTTTCAATAGTGGCTTTATTTTATCATACGTAATAATGTATAGTGGCTAGTCGTAAAGTTAGAATTAGCGAGTGTTGTATTGCTCTTGTCTGTTTGGAGCATTGGCCATGACTTTGCTGTTGCTTTGAGCAGCACTGTGTGACTCCCCTCTGTGTTTTCTAACGGGTCGTTCCATCGTGTTACAAGCAGAACAAACAGCAAGAAGATATTTCTCCTCAGGGCAGAGACTGGGTCGTCCACTTGCACCTCCCTGCGTTCTTCAGTGAGATCCTCTTCTTCTGGAAGCTGGTTTCACATGGTGGCTTAGATTTTTCCATCTTTGTATCTAGCACCATTTGAAATCAGTGTTTTAGGAGTAAGAATTGCAGCATGGCAGAGGCGGACTCCAGAGGAGCTGCTCCTGGGATGGGTTCGTCTCCTTTTGCTATTTGAACCTGTTTAAGAAGACAAGGGAAGAGTTGAACAGCAAAAGCCACTCGAGTGTTGGAGGGGTGGCAGTGGGGAGGAGTTGGTGTTTAAAATAAATGCAGTGGCTTGAGCAGGGGCAGAGGCGGTAATCTTTTCCATTGATTGTTAGCGACCATCTCTGTCACTAACGTGTGGGTAGGGCCTCTGAGCGCAGTGCTTGTACTGTCCAGATGGGCAGTGATGTATTAGGTGCTGATTGTAACAGGGAGGGGAAAGGGCTGTGTACCTAGAGGGCTGTTTCATCCACATCAGCGCTGCTGACCTGCTCCCAGAGGATGCCTGGAGTACTCGCCGGTTGTCGTAGTATCCTGAACTCAGCCTTGCCACCTGCCCTGAGGTGCAGACCTGAGGAGCACCACTGGCCCATCTCTTACACAGGCTGACCGATTTCTCCTGGTGTTCAGAGTCTGTTTTTGTCTAGCACCATTTGAAATCGGTTATGATGTAGGGGGAAAAGCAGCAACTTCGAAGCCTCATGCCAAGTCTGTTCAGCAGCAGCCTGTGGTTTTCTGAAAGATGGATGGGCAGAATGGGCAAGGAAGATCACACTTTCCTTACTGACTTCTTTAACTGTATTTGTGATGTGTTATTGCAGAGGTAAGAGATAGTTTAATGGATTTTTAAAAACAAATCGCTATAATTGATCTGATGTCCTTAGTTGGATTTTTTGAAATGTAATACTGTTGTACCTTGTATAAATTGGCTGCTGTTGAATTATCTTTCTGTTAAGAAGATTCTGTTCCTGCATCCTGACTTTAATAAATAATTTACTATATTCAATTTATCATGCCTGCGTTTTTCATCTATTATTTTCCATTCATAATTCCATGACGATTAGAAGTGGGTCCTGAAAAATTAATTGGCTGTGCAGAGCCTCCCTACTTCATAAGGAATTTGAAGTAGGTTACAGCAGACAGACATTAAATGTGAAGGTCATTAAGACAAGAAAGGTTCTATGAGCCAAGAAATAAAGTGAGAGAAAGATTAGGGAAGAGAAAAAATGCTGAAGATCTAGGCCAAGGGATGTTACTTACTGAATAGGAAAACTGTTCTCAGTTCCAAGGGAGTTGTGGACACAGCCCCTGTGCCTGCCTGTCAGTATTGCTGCAGGAAGCTTGCTTCACCAAACATTGTCACATGGCCCTTAAAGGGGAGCAGCTCTAGTTTCAGTGCGTTATAACAGATGGAGTTCTACTTTTGGCTGATAGTTTATTTCAACCCTTGAAGACAGGGTGAGCCAGTTTTATAAAACTATTCAGAGATTAACCAGATTTGACTTCATAGGAAATCATGCTTGGAGAATCTTCAGGAAGGAAGGCGATAGCTCCTTGACCAGTTTTTTTCCACAGGAGTTTCATGGCTAGCTATGAACTACCTGTAGTTATTTCAAGTCAGTGTGTCTCCATAAATGGTGGCAAATCAGCTGCCTAGGGAGCCTTTTCTGGGCCCACATTCCACCAGTCTTCCCCCAGATGGCTGCCCTGCCCAGTGGGCTGGGGTGGGAGGCGGATGAAGCATTTGCTGGGAAGACTTCCCGGTGAATGTGATGCATCCTGCAGCTGCAGAGCTATTTCAGGCTCTCAATTGATGAATCCATGTTCTAATCCCCAGGATGTGGTGGTGGGAATAGTTAAGACCCAATAGTGCGACAACAGGTCGCACTGTTGTGTTGACCTCCCCACTGAAGTAGGCTATAGCAGCACCTTGCAGGTGGGATAGTTTTGGCTCTGTGGTATTAACTGTACATTAAACTATTTTTGCTTCATCATGTCCCATACTCTATTTACTTGTATTGCAAATACAAAAAAAGACATGGTTCTTTGTTGGGGGAAGCCCAGGTTGCCCCGATTCTAGTCTTTAAATGAGTAAGAGCTAGAAGATTGAGTTTAGTGTCAAAGCATAAAAGATGATTTGCAGTCTCTTTTCCATAAAAGAAGTTTATAGGTATCCTGTTGAATACTTATTTTAAACATTACAATAATGTTTAAAATTAAACCTAATGTTTCTTATTAGGTTATGAGAAGCAAAATGTAACTAGGGTACTCACAAATAGGATTTTTTGAAAAAATATATACATCTGGATGCTTATAGCCCATTACCTGAACTTGCCATTCTCAGGTGGCTTTTCATAATAAGTAGGTAATTAATGCAGAATACTTCTTCTGGTGCCACCGCCCTGAATTGGGTTTATGAGGTCCTGCTGTCAACGTAAGTGGAAAATACATTGTCAGAGCATTACCTAAGGTTTACCTGATGTTTTAGCTCTAAATTTATAAGTGAAGAGGAGTTATTAACATTCAAGGCTCATGCAGCCTGTTCTGGTAGATAATTCCTAACCATGAAAGTACATGTCTTTAGTAAGGAGTCGAGTGAAATCTTTAACCAATTTAGTGAAGTCTACACCCTGGTGATTGTTTATGTAAGTCATTGGTCCGGGCCTTTACTTTGGAAGCAGTGTGCAGTGTCAGGAATATCTAGCAGACTAATGTGTCCATACTTTTGGGGGAGCCTAAGAGGTTTTATTTATTTTTTGTGGTACTGGGATTGAATGAGGGCTTGAGCTTGCTAGGCAGGTACTCTACCACTTGAACCAGTGCGCCTTCTTGCTTAAGTTCCAATAGAGTTTCACTTTTATGTTCTCATTGGTCTAGACCATGGTCCTCGTATTTATACTTACCATGGAGCTGGGATAATAGGCACAGGCAAGCCACTGTGCCTAGATATTTATTGGTTCAGATAGGGTCTAACTTTTTCTGCCCAGGCTGGCCTTAAATTTGATCCTCCTGATCTCCCAAGTAGTAGTAGTGAAGATTATAGGCATGAGCTGCCATGCCTGACTCTTGAAAGTTTTTCCTGAATACAAGAGAAGTTACATTTCAGGCTTATTCTAATCCAGTAGTGCACCACTCTGGCTTTCTATTTCATCACCCAAAGAACCTTTCAGTGAGTGATCTTGGGGTCCACTGCCTGTAGGCTCTGGTTTAGCAGATCTATGAATGGGGCCTGGATATCACATCTCATAGTTTAAAGTTTCCTGGATGATTCTAGTGTGTGGCCAGGGTTGTGTGCCACTTGACAGTGTTCATTTGGGAAGAGCACTCACAGTGAGGACTGCCAGCATTGGTGTTGTGTTTCCTGCAGTTGCTGTGACAAGTGACCACAAATTTGATGTCTTAAAACACATTCTTAACAATTGTGGAGGTTAGAACTGAAATCAGTTCTGTTTCATTGGACTGAAATGAAGGTATCAGCAGGGATACAAACCCTTTGGAAGGGCAGAGAATAGCATTTTCTTACGTTCTTTGGCATCTAGATTAGGTTGCAGTCTGTCACTTGCATGCCTTTCTCCACCTTCAAAGCCAGCCAGCAGTGTTACATTTTGCTTCTATGGTCACATTGTCTTTTGCCCTAGACAAATCTTCTACCTCCTCTTTTAAGGGCCCTTGTGATTACACTTAGAGCCCCACCTGAATAATCTCCCCACTTTAAGAACCATAGTAGGATTTGTAAAGACCCTTTGTCATATAAAGTAATATTCATGAGTTTTAGGTATTATGATTTGGATATCTTTGGGGGCCATTGTATAGCCTACCACAAACAGCAATGCCTGGAATTCATTAGAAATGCAGAACCTCCCCCAGGCGTGGTATGTACTTGGGGGATCTGAGGCCTTCTTTGGATCATGAGTTCAAGACCAGTCTCTGTTATAAACAAAACAAATAGACCCTCAGGCTTGACCTCAGACCTGTTGAATCAGTATTTGCTTTTTAACAAGATCACTGTGTGGTTAACCTGCACACTAAAATTTGAGAAACATAGGATCCTAGCCAAGAAATTTTCAAGAATTAAGATCCACTTCAAATACAAATATGTATTTTTCCCAGGGGTCTTTGCAGGTGAAGGTGGGTAATGAGATGATAGCATTTTGCAAACACTGTACATATGTGCTCATCTGAGCATTCTCAGGGAAGCCAAAAGCCCTAGGATGCCAGCACTTGCTGGTTTCCAGGAGTTTGGCACAGGGATTGCCATTGCAACATACAATAATAGGTTTTTAAAAGCTAAAGGGAGCTAGATTTTATCAGCTTACATGGCTTCCCCTAACATCAGTTTTACTACCTCTACACAGGTTTTCTTGGACTTTGTACAGTCAATTCAGGAATCAGGGTGGGTAGCTTTCCAGTGTTATCTGTCCTTGTAGCAAATTAGTGAGGGAATGAAAGTAGTTTGTTAACCACAGGGACCCCCAACCCAATATATTTACCCCACATTTAAGCATAAGGGACAGAGTTTAACCTTTTAAAAATGTTAATTCACAGAGCTAGTTTTAGACAAGATCCAAAAAAATTAAAAATGGCGTCTGGTAATTACAGCACCACCACCTCCAATTAATGACGTTGAACGGGTGAGGAACGATTACCTAATGTCTTAACCGTCCACAGGAGGGCAGTAGCGCTACGGTCTCAAAGGCTTAGCCTTCCTCAGCAAAAACTTTCCTGGATAAGCCTAGAAATTCACCCCCTAGCTTGGGGCAGGGGAACTCGTATGTATTGAATTTACCCAAGTCTGCATCATTTCCACAAGTTAGCAGACTCTGTTAAAATTCTGCTCTGAAGATCAAGTACCCTAGTTGTTAAAACATGCAACTCATTCTTGGTTGAAATGGTAGCTGTCAGGCATGACCAAGTTTTAGAATACCAGAGCTGCCTGTTTCCCTTGAACACTAACATCTACTTTGGGATGCAAATTCAAGTTCCAGGTCTCTCCAACATTCTTGCGTAAGACTTACTACATTAAAAGTTCTGTGTATTTTATGCCAATTAAAAAATGTTAGGGTCAAATAAATTTTTAAATGCTTTCCTTATTCAGTAAATCTAATTTTCATTCAGTGTTGGTATTAACAAGAGATTGCTTCTATATTTTTAAACCACAGCTAACCTTGTTTGCTTACATAAGCAATAAGATCTCAATTCAAGTCTTTGAAATATTCTGACTTAATAGGCAGAATTAAACTCTGATTTTTCTATTGTAAATACAAACTTTTACATTCCTTCTTTACAAGTTTCTATGGAGAATTCTGGCTTGAAAATCCCTCATGCAGAAGTTCTCAGCCACAGCTGTACATGAAAACACTTGGGACGCTAAAACCCCACTACGCTCAGGTCATCCCAGATCAATTGCAGAAGAACCCTCTGGAGTGGGACTCAGGTGTCAGTAAAGTGCCTCAGGTGATTCCAGTATGCATCCATGGGTGAAAAACACTGGCAATCTGATTTAATTCACATATGCAAAGACAGCAAGAATGATTTTTACATAAAACCAAATCCTACTAGTTACACAAATCAAATTTTATACTTTCCTGGCTGGGATTTTTTTTTTTTTTAGTCCTATGCATTAAAGCATAGACCAGAAGTTATGCTTCCCCTAGACACATGTATGCAAATACTTAAATGTGGTTAACTCAAGGTTAGGTGGTAATATAGGCTTCCAGAGGTGGACAGAAATAGGGCAAAGCTTCATGGAATGGATATTCGAGCTGGACCTTGGGAGAGGTATAGGATCTGGAGAGGACAACAGGTATTTCAAGCAACATTGAACATAGCAGAAAGCAAGGGCAAATGGTCAGGCTTGACCCAGGACAGGTTATTTGAAGAAATGTAGGAAACGGGTTGGGAGGAAAAGTTGGGATTAAATGGTAGATTTGTAAATTGTAGGATTTAGTTTAAAAGTTATCACTCTAAGAAATATGGACTTCATTGGTAAGTGATGTATCATTGAACACCTCTCAGCAGGAGAGAGGCATGCTGGGTTGGGAGCAGGGAAGTCTGGAGATAAGGATGAGGAACAGGAGTGGAGTGGCTAGAGGAGGACATTAGAGACATACTGATTTGAGATAAACACACTCAAAATAAATGCACCATCACAAACGAAGCTGCTACAAATACACAATTTTATTTTTCCCAGGCTTGAAAAGCCAGCTTTCAAAAAATGAGCAATAAAAGACTTCTCTATACATGGGACTTCTCTTCCTGCAAATACATTTTTGTAGTTATTATATGTTCTAAGTTTAAATATGTCTCTTCCCAGTCACACTTTTAAAGAAAACTGGTTTCCCCCATATATTTAACTGGCAGATCACTTTATGAATAAAATATATAGTTAACATACAAATCTCAAATTGAAAAAAAAATAGAAGCAGAAATAATATAAGTGCAAGTTTCTATTAAGCATAAAAATATCACTGAAAATATTTCATTTAAGTTTAAAAACATAGTGCAGGAGTTGCTTGCTTCTAAACAGTTGCTACCTTCTTGAAAAGTATGGCAAATGCATATAAACTTCAACTGCTACTTAATTCAACTTCCTGTTTTCTTTTGCTCAAATGTTACCTTCCAAAAGGATCCAAGCAAAGGGAGGATCACTCAGTGTACCACACACACCTTCATACAGAAGACAGTTTTATCCTCACCTCTGCTCCCATTCCCCAACCATAAGTGTCTCAAAAGCAATGTTTCTTTGGCCACTCTGTGTTACACTTCTTTGAAAGTGACCGAGTTGGGGGAATAAAACATAATGTGCCACCTGAGCTGTTTACTGTTTTAGTCCTTCACGACAGCCAGGAGCAAGCAGGCAAGGAAGTTTCCTTTTCTGAAAATAAACACTTAATTTGTACTCTGCCTTTCGGGAGATGAGGTAAGATACAAAGGCGAGGCTTCCCAGGCAAGGTCAGCGCACAGGGATTCAGATTCCCACACTGCTTCAGGTTATCCGATGAATTTGTTCTCTACATAACGACCTTTCAGGTGGCATGTGTAAAGTAAGACCTCTTTTATTTAAATAGGGAAAGAAAGTCACCTATGGCCAGAACCTAGAGTGAGTTATTCAACACATGGAACTCTAGAAAAACCACAAGGCCACAGTGGTCACTGTCATAAACTAACACTCTCATGGGTGTCAGTCCTTAATTCTTTATGGATGGCTGACACCGGTTCTGATACCTTACCATTTCTTAGACTTGTTTATTGCTGTTAACAACAACAAAAAACAGTGCTATACATAAAATATAGAGCTTCTTTAAATCACCAGAGAAAAATAGAATTTTATCCTATTAGCTTTTAGATAAGTTTCCAAAAATATTCCTACTCAAGGAGATCAAACTTAAAACAAGAGCCAAAAAAGTATGTATTTTTTGAAGGCTTTTAAAAATAATGAACAGTATAAAAAATTCATTTTAGGCTGGGTGTTGGTGACTCATCTATAATCCTAGCTACCGGGGAGGCAGAGATCAGGAGGATCTCATTTCAATGCCAGCCCTGGCAAATAGCCTGAGAAACCCTATCTTGAAAATACCCAGCACAAGGAAAGGGTTGTTGGAGTGGCTCAAGTGGTAGAGCACTGCCTACCAAGTGTGAGGCCCTGAGTTCAAACACCAGTATCACAAAAAAAAAAAAAAAAAATTCAGAACTTCAAAAGCACTTTCATTACAAATGAATATGTAACTGCTTCTTCTTCTTTTTCTTAATAATGAGACAGGGGGGTATGTAACCCAGGCTGGTCTTGAATTTGTGATCCTCTCTGCTTCAGGCTCCTTTGGCTCCCAAGTGCTGGGATTACAGATATGTACCATCACAGCAGCTGAAATGTAACTTCGTTATGAACTCTGTTTCTCTGAATCTATTTTACGTAATAAATTATTTCCTCACCACAACATGATCAAGGTTCGGCACTGACAAGCCCTTAAATACTCATGTTACTTGAGGGAAACCAAGGCACTATGTGTGTTTATATAAAATTCATACATATTCCAAAGCATCAAAGGAAAGTGACTGCATTCAGACCACATTTGAGAGCATTGTGACTTAACAATCTGTCAGTGAGAGCAGTGAATAATTATTGTAGACTGGAAGCTTTTGACAGTCAAAAAATAAATGGACACGCAGGTTTGTGGAAATCACGCAATTTGCTCAGCTGAAATAGATGACTTTTTCTGGCAAGTGGTGTATTGAACTCTAACCTCTGTTTTCCTACAAGACAAGGTATAAAGATAGTGTCAAAGAAAATTATAATTAGGTACAGATATTAATTCCAGAAGCCCACTTAGAAGACATTTTTTTTTCTTGCAGTGCTGGGGATTGAACCCAGGGCCTTAAGAATGAATACTAGGCAACTGTACCCCAAGGCTGAAAGTAGATAATCAAAAACTTTATAGCATTAAGAGTCTTCAAACTAGAAAACATGATTGTTTTAAGTGTCCAACTAGTCTTACCCTCTTCTACTCCTATATTACATTTTTAGTCCCCTCCAAAACAAGGAATAGAGCACTAGCACGTAAGTAACTTGGTGAATATTCCGTGTTTTGATTTAGGGCCAGTGGGAAAGATTGGACAGAAACATGTTTCCCTAACCTTACAAGTTTGATACTAAGCTTGATCTTAGCCGAAGGCTGAGAAGCTATCACTATCTTGAGTCTGTTGCTCTGAGATGAAACTTTGAAAACGGTAGTGATTCTAACAGTGTTCGGGTACAGGGAGGCCTCCTTTATCCCTCACTATCAAGATCATACATCCTTCTGAGTACAGTTTACATCACACACTGTAACAGCAGACGAAGTTGTAAAACCTATTCTAGTCTGAACCTGACCACCAGGAGAAAATGCCAGTCACACAGGTCATTTTCTAGAGGCCACAGAAGTAGAACAGGAAATTTTATTTATTATATTTGAGACAGGGTCTTACTGCGTAGCCCAGACTACCTTTGAACTCATGATCCTCCTGCTTCTGCCCCCAAGTGCTGGGATTATAGGTGTGCATGATGGGCTCAAAATTAATTATAATACTATTTTATTTAACTCACTATAGGCAAATATTGTGAATGCATTTTGACATGTGTTTCACTTTTGTTTATTATGTCTTTGAAATCTAGTGCATATTTTATACTTAGAGCACATCTCTATTGGACTAGCTACCTCTGAGGTCCCCAGTAGCCACACATGGCTACTTACTCTTGAACTGGGACAGTACAACTTGAGGTCCTGCCTTCGTAAACTGACTATAATAGATGGTCTAAAAGCAAATTTGGAGCAGCCAGTCATTTATCAGTATGTGTGTCACAGCAAACTCTTCAGGGATGCCTATACAGTATAACAGCTAAAAGTGTTCCTTTTCTTCCTCTTTGTGAGGTGGGATGTCACTAAGATCTGTCCCTGTCACAATACTGTATGTATAATACAGCAGTTCTGGAAGGACTGCTGTGGTGAGTCATTTAATAGTTTGGCCTGTCACTGATTTCTCCAAAATGGCTACTTTTTTCTCTTTCTTTTTCTATGGTAGAATCTTTTTCTTTAAATAGAATTTTAAAAAGAAATCTAATATTTAAGATAAAAAGCCTCAGTTACATCAGCTTAAAGAAACATTTGAAATATCAAAGCTATTTTGAAGATAATAAAAATTTGAAACTGAATTACTAAGTACAGGTATTTTATATTAACTTCAGCACTCATTAAGTTATCTTCAAATGTTTACAGACACTTTGAAGCTCAGAGTCTGAAAACTACTTTCCTAGTTTGCTTTAGCCTCAAAAGTATCCTATGGAAAAAAAAAGTACCATATGAGACTAAGAAGGTATATAGAACTGGATAGGCCTAGGGTGCCAGTTCTAGTTGACATGTTTTCTCTTTCCTGTGTCCCTGTAATCAAAGATGCCATTTTGCTTTTACCAAGAAACTGTCCTTCCCATTGGTCTATGTAGACAGATTCCTGTTCCCAAACTCTTGATTATAAACTAGAGGAGGGAGTTTTTATTGTAAAAGTCAAGCTACCTATTTCCCTTTCTTCCAGCCATGCAGACATATGTTCTAGCACAAATAAACACTTAATTTATTTCAATCCAAAGACAGAATGGTGGATGGGGTCAAAGGTTTAAGACAACATAATTCATAATTTTTCAAACTCTGAGAATGTTTTATTTTTCTTTAATATGTCAAATATATTCTGGTTCAGAGGAACAGATAAATTCCTTCAGAGAGTTACTTAACAAATTGGAATTGGATACATTTACAAAATTAAGTAAAATAATATTTTTGTTTCTGTAAAAGGGCATTCTTTTTTTTCCCATGGTGCACTTAAAATGAGCTGGGTCTGCTCATTACTTCCCTCTGGGCTCAAAAATGCCCTTATATGTGGGTTCACAGCTGTTCTGGAAGTAGAGGCACCCACACAGTCTGATAAAATGACAAGGGGAGGGAACATAACTCTATTTAAGCCTCCATCAAAGCAAAATCCTGTCAGTACACATAAAGTTAAATTTTAAAAAAGGAATGTTATAAGAAAACATCAATAATTTAGCAGAACAGGAATCTAAGTTACCTCTTTGATCTTTACTGCCAACATATCTTAGCTCAGGTCACTGATACCTAGATATCCACTGAGTATTTTTCAAAACAAAGACATTGTTGCAAAGAAATACAACAGAAAGCAGATACCTTTTAATGACAGAAGCCAACCTTTCTCTCATTTCTTCTCAGAGAGAAATATAATTTACTTCTCTGTGGCTCTCATCTATTAGGTATGTGCTGAACAGAGGAAGGGAAAAGGGCTGAATAAAATGAAAAAGAAGCAAGAATAGTATCACACCTGGGATAAAATCAATGACAGAAGGAGAATGGAGATAAGGATGAACATTGGGTTCATATATTAAGGCTTTGTGAGTCTTACTTAGGGACCTGACATGAATTTTGTGCAAGAATTTAAATTTGAAGTTGTATATACATCACCCAGCAGATGAACAGACTCTAAATTTCTGTTCAATATGTTTATGTTTGAAGCCATTTTTCACAAAGCAAGTCATGTAAAAATTCAGCAAATAACACTATGTGAGGAGACATGGTCGTCTTTTATAGCACCTTCAATTTTGAGAGAATAAACAGTATATATTAAATCCATGTCATCATTGTCTTAGAATCAATTTTATGACAAGTCAAGTATTTCTAGATGCATCTTCTGTATCAAGTAGAGTTTCTTTCAGTGGCACACTTTTTAGCTTGAGGAAAGATTCTTATAAAAAATTACATGACCTCCCAAATTTCTGGGATGGCTCTAATTTCATTTTATAATATGCTTTCTAAACTAATCACACAGTATTTTGCTATGTATAGTTTGGTTCAGTTTTAGAAAGGTTTGTTGAATGTTCAAAAGTTTGAGAGCCAATTAGGAAAAAAAGTTCAAGTTAATTTGATTCTTGAAGGTCATTGTAGTCCACAGCTGATCATAATTTTCAAGCTGTTTGTGCTTACAAATGTTTCATTTTAGCACAGACAGCTTAAAATTGATAAAAATAATTGAGTCAGGTAATAAGAATGTAACATTAAAAGTAGATTTAAGTTATGCCAAAGTAAATATCATTAATGGGGAAAAACTTTTGTCACAGATCATTAAAATTTGAATCATGCAAATAATTGTCATTAACTTAAGTAACTTTCACCTATCCAGGGATGATTTAACCAAAGTAAAGAAACATATGCACTTATGAAAAAAAATTCACCAGTAAACATTTATGTAAATAAAACATTTATGTAAACAAAAGACATCTGTGATTTAGAACCACACAGACTTACAAGATGGGAGTTAAGCTGTAGCAAGACAGGGCAAGGGCTGTGGCTTTCATGACTAGAAAGTATGGTAGAAGAATTAGGAAAAGAAACTGGAAAGAAAAGGAAGGAGCCTGTGGATGGAACTTGATGCCAACCAACGTCAATCCCATCAGATTCTTAGCTGAGAACCAAGAAATACAAAACTAGCAGAGTACTTTAACCTTTTGGCTACTTTTCATCAACTAATTGATGTTGAATGCTTTTAAAATGACTGCTTAACCAATTTTTGTACTTTGAAATGGAGGCTGCGGAAGGGTAATTGTCTCTAAATTATCGTAAATACCAGTTTACATTAAATCCATTTTGTACCAAGTTTTAACAGCTGTTTGAGAATACCTGCGCCTGTTAACCCTGCTTTCAGTTACCCCTAGAAATGGAGGAGTGTCTCCATGCATTTTATAGTCTTGTAGAAATAAGTTTCCAAGGCAATGTGATACTGTGAAATACACATTTTGTCTTCATCACTGTTTCCTGGTATACAACTCTTAAAAATCTTTGCCATCTTCAAAGTGATGTCTTTTTGTACGCTAATGAACTGACTGCTGGCTGGTACCCTTGTGAAAGTTAGCTCCCTCAGCAACGTTACTGCCTTCTTTACTCTGCAGTCTAGAAAATTAAGAGAACATAACAGAAATCAAAGAGTGCTGTTCTTAACTCTCCAGTTTGACATAAAAACTCTAAATGAGAAATTAAATTGGCTTGCATAGCTTCTTACAACCAGCTAAGTTATTCAGGTAAATAGAAATTTTCCTCATAAAAATTCTAGTGAATACAACTGTCAGTGTGAAATACTCTAATTTGGGCCACTTGTTGCATTTAGAAAATAAGAGAATCTACCTAGGGCAGAGAAAGAGAGAAGGCCTCAGAACAGTTCATGTTCACTCAGGAGCTTAAACCTCAAGTCCCACAGAAACTTTGCTTAGAATCACAACAGCTACTAAAGCAACTGCACAGAGTCCTCATGTTGCAATGATGTTAAAAGTAGATGAAAATATTTTTAGCAAAGAAACGTATTTTGTAGGACACACTAATGCAGGCACACTTTAAAAAACATGGCATGTAGCTTAAATGGTGAGGCCCTGGGTTCAGTCCCCAGTACAAAAAGCAAAACAAAAAATCAAAGGCGGCATGTAATATGGAGTACAAAGAGGCTGGACAAAAGCAATGTTGAGGATAAAGACCAATAAGTTAGAAGAAATGTGCTATCACTTACCCTTTCTTCCTGTTTTCGAAAAATCTGTACAGGAAGAGACACATTACAGCAACTGCAACAACTGTAAGAAACCAGGAAAGAAACAACATCTCAAATAATAATCTGGAAACCAATTACGAAGACTAGAATCTAAGTAGAAGAAATAAATGTTGGCTATATTTCAGCAGTAAGAAAATGGTATTTCATTTAAGCACTTAAACATTTATATTCCATCTCCACTCTTCATCAGTTAAATCCAACTCCCTAAATTACACAGTCCACAAGAAGTCAGAGAGGAGTCTTAATTTAAGTTGGAAAATTATCAAAAGCACATTTGGGGAGCAAACTCATCTATCTTAATAAATCAGGTATTACCACTCTTGGGGATATACCCAAAAGACTGTTACTCCAGAGGCACCTGCACATCCATGTTTATTGTGGCACTATTCACAATAGCCAAGTTATGGAAACAGCCAAGATGCCCCACCACTGACGAATGGATTAAGAAAATGTGGTATCTATACACAATGGAATTTTATGCAGCCATGAAGAAGAACGAAATGTTATCATTCGCTGGTAAATGGATGGAATTGGAGAACATCATTCTGAGTGAGGTTAGCCTGGCCCAAAAGACCAAAAATCGTATGTTCTCCCTCGTATGTGGACATTAGATCAAGGGCAAACACAACAAGGGGATTGGACTATGAGCACATGATAAAAGCGAGAGCACACAAGGAAGGGGTGAGGATAGGTAAGACACCTAAAAAACTAGCTAGCATTTGTTGCCCTTAACGCAGAGAAACTAAAGCAGATACCTTAAAGCAACTGAGGCCAATAGGAAAAGGGGAACAGGTACTAGAGAAAAGGTTAGATCAAAAAGAATTAACCTAGAAGGTAACACCCACGCACAGGAAATCAATGTGAGTCAATGCCCTGTATAGCTATCCTTATCTCAACCAGCAAAAACAATTGTTCCTTCCTATTATTGCTTATACTCTCTCTACAACAAAATTAGAAATAAGGGCAAAAGTTTCTTCTGGGTATTGGGGGGGGGGGTAGAGGGAGGGGGCGGAGTGGGTGGTAAGGGAGGGGGTGGGGGCAGGGGGGAGAAATGAACCAAGCCTTGTATGCACATATGAATAATAAAAGAAAAATGAAAAAAAAAATCAGGTATTAATGCTGGGTGCTGGTGGCTCATGCCTGTAATCCTAGCTACCCTGGGAGGCTGAGATCAGGAGGATCAAGGTTCGAGGCCAGGCCAGGCAAATTTAGGGTTATTTCTAAGTAGATAACATAGAATATGGAAGAATCTAAAAATCACCAGTAGTGTATCATATAAAAGGTCAGGTTTTTCTAAATTGGTTTACTTAATCTCAAGTTTCTATAAAAACTATAACCTGAAAAACTATTTTTAAAAAATGCACTTCTTTACAGTAATATTTTGATTGAAGCAGTGTCAAAATTTGGGGTACTTACTTGCAATAATGATAATCAAAGCAATGATCCATGCATCTAAGAAAAAATAAAAATAAAAGATGCTGAGCATGTATGTGTCTCCAGACAGTGGATACATTGGTTTAGTTCAGATCTTCTAAACAGTAGGGCAAAAAAGTTTTCTCTGTCTAGTTTTAGCATGACTACTAATATATCCAAGTTATTTTGATCACAGGACCCTTCTAAACCAGTTTCCAGGTTTAGGGTCAAACCTGTGAACTTCACTTTTTCAGTATTTTATTCTGTAGCTGCCCATCAAGTTATTTAGTTAAGATTATTATAAAACAATGAGAATCACTAGAGATCAGAGGAAAATATATTTTTAAAAAACGATTTTCCTCTTATAGTTGGTTTAATTCAGTATTATTTATACTGTCATGTTGGAAGAAATTTAAAAAATTTTTCCTAGGAAGTGGATCTGTAGAATAGATCATATTTCTACTAACTGATCACACAGATGTTATTTATAGAGTCTTCACAAATAATACTTTATCTTAATTCAAGCCCTTTCCTACCCTTCCTACTTCCTCATAGCCATATCCCAAAATAAAGACAATCTTGGGCTGGAGATTTAGTTCAGTGGACGTGCTCTTGCCTAGTATGCAGAAGGCTATGGGATAAGTCCTAAATATCAAGGGGAGTCCCTTAAAAATGTAAATGAAGTTCCAGAGCATAGAGATAAAAATTACACAGAGAAATCTGGACATGCATATTTGACTATTCAGAGAGCACTTAATTTTTAGATGTGTTTCTGTTAGTATTACTGATGCTTCTAAACTGTCATTTTTATTAAACTGCTGTCAGTCAAAGCATAAAGTGTTACGTTCTATTCTTCTTGTTTCACAAACAGGTATCAATTATACAACAGTTAAGAAAGCACTGGGTTTACTGGCACAATGGCAGCTGGACCTCAGAATCTGAAGCTACAGTATATACAGACGTCCCCAACTTGCGATGGCTCGACTTAGGATTTCCTGAGCTCACGGTGTTGGGTGTCCAGTAGAAACCATACTTTGAACTTTGAATTTGGATCTTTTCCTGGGGTAGAAATAGTATGATACTGTCTCGAGAAGCTAGGAGGCAGCAAGGAGCCCTTGCTCCCAGTGAGCCCTTCAGTCACACGGTAAAAAACCAATACGTTACTAAACTATGGTGTTCCAAAGGTCAGGTGGATCAAATGCATTTTCATCTTAGGATATTTTACATTTAATCTGGGTTCGTCAGGATTTAACCCACTGTAAGTTGAGGAGCAACTATGTAGTCAGCACTTTGTATCCACAGGTTCTGAATCCATGGATTCAACCAACTGCAGATTTAAAATATTTGGGGAAAAAATTTTATCTGTGCTGAACAGGTTTTCTTGTCATTATTCCCTAAATAATATAATAACTATTTACATAGTATTTATATCATATTAGGTATTGTAAGTAATCTAGAGATGACTTATGGTATATGGGGAAACTGCTTAGGTTACATGTAAATATACCATTTTATACAAGGGAATTGAGAGTTTATAGATTTTGGTCTCTGGGGGGGATCCTGGAACCAACTCCCCAAGACACCTGCGCTAAAAAATAAGCCAAATTGAATTTTTTAAAAAAAAAGTTTAACCATTACTGAACTAGTCTAATCAATGAAAAATTTTTCTCTTCTTTTATTCAAGAAATCTTTTGGTTTCACTGAATTTTAACTGTTATGACGATACTTTATTTTACTTAATATGTATTGTGTCAAATGTATAAGCCTAAATAAAATGTATTAAACTAGCCTTTCACAGGAAAAATTAACTCACAGTGCTTTCAGATCTGTGTATAAAAGATATGAGTGGGAAGAGAATTAGTGTGCAAACTGCCATCTCAAAATAACACCATATGGAGAGAAAATTGTTTTATATATTTTAACCTTTCTATAACAATAGCACTTAAGTTGCCAAGTAACTTAAGTAACTCAAGGCTCAAGTAGTAGAATGCCTGCCTAGCAAGCACAAAACCCCCAAGTTCAAATCCCAGAAAAGATATGAAAAAGAAAGTTACCTTGACCTGTGAGCCTTCCTGTTGAGGCACCTCTATAAAACTGTACTTACATGTTTCTATACATACTATTACATATATTTGTCATGGTATCTGCACAATCAGCACCATAAATGTCAATTATTACTAATAATTTGACATGTTGTTTCCTCCTTTAACTGCATAATTGAAATGTATGATGTTTCCATGTAAAAATAAGGTTTCATAGTTGTTAATAACCAAAATAATAACCTAATTCTTGGTCAAATAGTCCTTCACGGGGATTGGGATATCCTGGAAAAAAAGAAGAAAAATTAATTAGGTAAAATAAAATAAAAAATAAAATAAAAGAATAAATAAAGCTTAAAATCCTTTAAATTCGTAGGTTGACTCTTTCATCTTTGTAAAAAATCCCTTACATTTTAATTTTTCTGTATTACTGTCATATTTAAAGTAGTATCATAAAATTCTATAAGTCTGTATTCAATATTATTAGCTTTCATCTTCCTGTCCATTAACATTCTCTGTGATAATATTGTGTGGCCAGCATACAAATTTATTTTTAGTATATTCTCAAAATCAGTCTGTGAATTCAGTGTGATTCTAAAATTGAATCTAAAATTGACTGATTCTAAAATTAAAATTGAAAGATAAATAAAATAAAATTGAAAGATAAAGGAAGACAGAATTAAAATTGAAAGATAAATGAAAGCTCAGTAAATGCTTTAGAAGTCAGTCTGGAACAGAAGGAAACTTCCTCAACAAAATAAAGGCCATATATCAAAACCTACAGGTAATGTCATACTCAGTGATGAACAAATGAAATCTCTTCCTCTTATGATCAGAAACAAGACTGGGTACCCACGTTTGCAGTTTTCACTCAACACAGTATAAGAGGTTCTAGTTATAGCAATTAGGTAAGAAAAAGAAATAAAGGAAATTCACATTGGAAAGGAGAAATAAAATGATTTCTGTTTATTGATGATATGATCTTTTATGTAGAAAACCTTAAGGGTGGGCAAGGGGCATGGCTCAAATGATAGAGTGCTTGAAAACCTTAAGGATTCCACATACACCACACATATAAAAACCTATGAGAGTTGACAGGTGAGCTCAATAAAGTTGCAGGATACTAAACCAACACTTAGAAATCAGTTATATTTCTATACAAGAACAATGAATAATTCAAACCAGAAATCAAGGAAACAATTCCATTTTACAAGAGCATCAAAAAGAACAAGCATAACCAAGTTGGCAAGAGACCAATACACTGACTACAAAACACTGCTGAAAAGGATTAAAGGAGACATAAATAAATGGCAAGACACTGCTGTGGTTTGGAATATGAAGTGTCCCCCAAAAGGCTCATGTGTTGAAGGCTTGATCCTCAACTAGAGGAGTCAGTGAATGAGATGTGAGTGGATCATGAGGACTCTGACCTAACCAGTGGATTAATCCATTGCATTCATAACTTCATGGCATTATTGGGAGGTAGTAGAAACTAGGAGGTGGGACCTGGTTGGAGGAAGTTGGTCACTGGGGGTATGCCTTTAAAGGGTATACTTGTTCTAGATCCCTTCCTGCCTCTCTCTCTCTCCCTCCCTCCCTCTCTCTCTCTCTCTCTCTCTCTCTCTCTCTCTCTCTCTGCTTCCTGGACACCATGAGATGCACAGCCTCCTCTGCCACAATCTCCTGGCTGCCATAATGTTCTTCTTTACCACAGGCCCAAAGCAATGGAGCCAGCCAAGCATAGACTGAAACCTCTGAAACTAACCCAAAAGAAATCTTTCCTCCTCTTAAATTGCTTCTGTCAGACATTTTGTTACAGAGTTGAAAAACAAACACAGATATCGTGTGTTTATAAACAGATTTATTATTTTTAAGCTTTCCATAACACACAAAGCAATCTACAGACTCAGCACAACTCCTATCAAAATCTTGATGATGCTAAAATTCATCCTAAAATGAATATGAAATCTCATGAGAGACTGAATAGCTAAACCAATTTTCAAAGAGAGCAAAGTGGAGAAGACTCGTACTTCTTGATTTCAAAACTTACTATAAAGCAACAATAATCAAAACAGAGTGGACCCATATAAAGACAGACTTACAGACTAATGGAATATAATAAAGACCAGAAATACAGCCTTACATCTATAGTCAAATGATTTCAACAGGATGCCAAGAACAGTCGATGGGGAAAGGTATTCTCTTCAACAAAAGGCATTGGGAAAGCTGGTTACCCACAGGCAAAAGAATGAAGTTGAACCCTTACAATGTAATAAAAACTCAAAATTGATCAAATACCTAAACATAATATCTAAAACTATAAAACTTTTAGAAAAGAAAACAGGGGAAACACTTCATGACATTGCATCTGGCAATGACTTCTTAGATGTTGACAGCAAAAATACAGGCAACAATGACAACAAAAATAAATTGAATTTCATCAAAATTAAAAACATTTGTGCACCAAAGGACAATAATAGAGTGAAAAGGAAGCCCACAAAATGAGAGGAAATATTTGTACATCGTATATTTGACAAAAGATACTTAGAACATACAAAGTACTCAACATTCAGTAACAATATAACCCAATTTGAAAATGGGTCAAGGACTTGAATAGCTATTCCTCTAAAGAAAATATACAAATGATCAACAAGAGCATGAAAAGATACTTAACACGTCTCCAATTGTTAGAAAAAAGCAAATTAAAACCCCAATGAGTTTTTACTAAAACTCATGTTGAAATTTAATTGCCAAAGTAATGGTCCTGGGAGGCTGAGAGTTTTCAAGGTGTTTACACCATGAGGGCACCAGTGTACTCATGTCACTACTTCAGGAGTGGGTTGGTTATCTAGGAGTGGGTTTGTCCTCCTTGCTTCCACACTTTCTTTCCTCCATTTGGCCTCCTGCCATGGGATGCCTCCTGCTTTGTGATCCTCCCACCATGCTACAATGCAGCAAGAGAACCCCTGCTAAATGCCAGCACCTCGATATTACACTACTCAGCCTCCAAAACTGTGAGAAATAACTGTTCATTATAAATGACCTTATCTGTAGTATTCCTTTATAGAAGCACAACTGCTATGGAAGGCAGTACATCAAGAAGTAAAATAGAATCCTCCTAAGACCTAGCAATTCTACTCAGTATATATCCAAAAGAACTGAAAATAGAGATTTTGAACAGGTATCTATCTGAACATCCACATTCAAATGGCATTACTCAGAATAGCCAAAAGGTAGAAACAACCCAATCCAAACATCTATCAACAGATGAGTAGGTAAATAAAATGAGGTATACACACATACAGGAATATTATTCAGCCATAAAAAGGAAGAGTCCTGACACATCACACAAGACAGATGAACCTTGAAAATAACATAAGTGAAATAAAGACAGAAAAAGGACAAATAATTGTATGAATCCACTTATATAAGAAACACCTAAAATAGTCAAAGTTACAGAGACACAAAGAATAGCAGATGGGAGGTGGTGGGAGAGGGAAGAATGGAAAGCTACTGTTTAACAGGCGAAGCTTCGGTTAGGAATGATGAAAAGGTTCTGGAAATAGCAGTGATGGTTGCACAAAATGTGCATGTACTTAATGCACTGAATTATATGGGTAAAATGGAAAAAAGTTGATTTGGAAAAATTAACAGGAGAGTGGTCTGGAAGATTTTTAAAAGTAGTGTTTTGACAGACATTAAAACAGAGTACTTGGATATGGCTCAAATGGTAGATCATCTACCTAGCAGTGTAAGGCCCTGAGTTCAAACCTCAGGATCATTATAAAAAAAAATCCCAAACAAAAACCATTTCTCCAATCCCCCCTGAAACCTCAAACAAAACATAGAGAACTATAGTAAAAAACAACAAAAACAAAAAAAATCTTGATTCCGGCAGAGGAATGGACCAGAGTTCCAAGGAGAAAGGAAGTTAGAATACTTATGAATTCAGTGTTATGTTTGCTAAAAAGTTGGGTAAGTTATCTTTTCTCTAAGGGGCTCAGCTTCTCCAACCACTTATCCAGTACATGGAGCCTCTTGATTCCTGGATGAAGGTGGATGAGGTGGTGAACCCAATCTCATTCCATAAACCATCATGAATTTCCAATGTATCAAGGATTTAAATGTAAAATGAAGTCAGAACAGTGTGGGGAAGACCTAAAGCTTTTATAAGAAAGACACAAAACTCATAACCATTAGGAGAAAGACCAATACATCTAATCATCTATTAATGTAAAACTTGTAAACATATAAATGACCACCAAGAGGAAGACAGTTAAGTAAAATGTGATACCCAAGTCACCATTAGAAAGAATGAGAATAAACCCACACAACCCCAATCCACAACTCTAGGTGGAAGGAAGTGCACACTGCAGAGAAATATGGACAGTGTGATGTAATTTTGGTTTAAGAAAAGAAAACAATGCCAAAGTGCACTGTAACTTACCCATACAAGGTTGTTGATGGACAGAAATAGATGAAACCCTAAACTATTAACAGTGATTAACTTGAGTACTGGAGTAGGAAGATAACTAATCTTTTACTCTATTCTTTTGTAATGTTTGAAATTTCACAAAAGTATATTTGTATACTACTCATATAATTAAAAGTTATTTAAAAAATTCTATATCTAAAACTTAAAACTGATAAATACAAATTAAAAAAAAATCCCTGGAGGAATGTTCACTTCATACAAGAGGGCTTTAATTTGTAAGAGTTTTCAAAAATTAACAAGAAATATTTAAAAACCCAATGGAAAAATGAGCAAAGGACAGAAATGAATAAATGTAGAGCCCAGGGCACAGTGTGTACTTGCACTAGAGGATTACCTGAGGCCGGGAGTTTGAGGACAGCATGGACAATATAATGCCCATTTCAAAAAATAAAGAATTAAAAAAATGTAGCTCAAAGAAAGTTCAGCCTTGTTGATAATTAAAAAATGAAAATTAAAATAAGACCTTATTTTTCATCTATCGCTTATGAAGTTCTTTATCAGTAAGATAAAGAATTACCAAACCTGGATAATTATGAACTGAAGGCTTGGAGGGATGAGTAGGCCTTGGACCTAGAAAAAAAATCGAGTCTATCAATTCACTAGCCTCATCAGTATAAAATTGTGGATTTAATTCTGATACTTATGTTTTTTAAAAAAGGATTATGTAACAAAGTGAAAAATATGCTTTCTGAACTTTACAACTCTATTTCTAAGAATTTAATGCATGAGCATGTTCTACCACATATACACTTACACAAGTATATAAGGATGAATGAGCAAGAGTGCTGCCTATAGAGTTGTATTTTATGATGGAAATCCTAGACGTTAACTCCTAATAAATCATCAAAGTAATGTGATTGGGGTAAGTATATGAATCTTTTTAAGAAAACCAGCAGTAGCATAAACTATATAATTTGCCTCAGTAATTTCTACTTAATATTTCTTGGAAAATTTTCATATTAACACATTTAAATCTACCTTAACACAAATATATGTTGCTATTGATAGTTGATTTAGTTTTTTCTCTACCTGATGATAAAAAATGATTGACAAGCCCATCAGATTTTTATTTCTGATTTTTAAAAGTCCCTATTTCTCTTCTTTATAAACTTTTTCTATCAGTTTTCTCCATCTTTCAAACACTAAGCCAAATCAATATTCCACAAATTCTTTATGAAACACTATCGTCAACTCTTTCAAAAGAGCATCTCAACAAACTTAGTACACTATGGTGGATGTACCCACTTAAAGCATGTGAACACAATCTCACATGCTGTCTTAGTTTTGCTCATAAGTAGTCCATCATCCCCTCTGCCTCACAGCACTCAATTGAGGTATTCAAGGAGGCTACCAGTACCAAGTTCATTCAGGAATTATAAGAAAGTATTCTAATTACTCCGCTAGTATGTATAATTCTTCTCCATCCTTTAAAATATTGAGAGGCCAGGCATAGCAGTGCTTGCCTATAATCCCAACTACTTAGGAGGTGGTAAGAGGATCATGGTCCAAGTCTGTCAGGAGGCAACTGTGTGTGTGTGTGTGTGTGTGTGGTGTCAGGAACATGGGAAATATAAGAACAATTAGAACTGTTAATTGAGATTTTGTTTGATTTCATTACACTAAAGGGAAAATAAAGCCCATAGAAATTATGTTAGTTGAGTTAGGCAGAGCCACACCAGGGACCTGTGCACAGTCTGCCCTGGCTAATGCTTTTCCCACTGTTCTTGTCTCTTGCTCTGCTGCAACCAAGTGAATCCAGAGATAGTAGCATTGAACCAGGAGGATAACTCCTTCCACCATGTCAGATGACCTCTCCAGTCTTAAGTAAAGCCCTTGGTCTGTAGTCCTGCAAGAAACCCTCATTTCATTTCAGTAGGTGAGGACCTTTCCTGCCTTTCAGTTGCTATGAAATCTGTATTTTCTGCTGCCAAATAAAACTGCTTAGCAAACAGAAAAAAAATAACTGTTTTAGGTGGGGAAGGGGAATGGGGAAGAGGTAGAAATACAGGTCTTGTTCTGGAGACAGTAGAAATGTCCCAGTTTATATGTGTTGAATAAAGAGCTGAATTGGTTGCATTATAGAAGCGAGAAGCAAAACAGCCTTTGACTAGAAAGATAACCAGTAAAGGTGTCAATAGATCATGTAAAAACAAGAATAAAATAGCAAAGCTGATGACAAAGAAAACCAACATTAGTAGACAGAAGCCATGATCTTCTTCACTAATGATCTCTTCACTAATACTAGTTCAAGGAGTGATGCAAGTCATGCTGGCTACCTTAAGAACTTCCCATATACCAGATACTAAGTGTTTTAAATGCATCTCACTTAAGTCTTACACCTAGTTAGGAGGCACTGAATCATTTTGCATATGGGTAAATCCATTGCAAATTGACCTAATTTTCCAAGTTCACATTCCTGTTCATGTGTACAGATTTTATGGCAATTAAAATACTGGAATCACTACGTATAAAAAAATAAAATGGCTGTAAAAAATATTCTGACTCCTTTTATTACTAAAAAGGATGAACGAGTAGATGTCACCAGGAATTTAAAGGATATATGAAAAAATCACCAGGAATTTAAAGGATTTTTGAAAAATATAACCAGGAAATTACTAAACCTGAGACCGTGGAAATTGGAGGTTTGGTACTGGGAGGAGTTGGTACTGCAAAAAAAAAATCATGATGTAGATTGAGTCAAACACTTGTAAGTTATTGCAAGCACTTTCATAGGAATTTAAAAGATTTTTGGAAAATTGTAAGCAGGAAATTACTAAACCTGAATGAAAACTTGGAAGTTCTTTACTGGGAGGAGGTGGCACTGTAAAACAAAATAATGTAACCTGAATCAACCATTTCACTTTCATGCCTTTCATTCTTGAATTAATTAGATCAAAAATGTCCATGCTTCAATTTACTGTAAAAATGTGTTGCAATCCACGTCTTACACATAACAATGGTGAACAGGAGAAATTGAAGTACTCCTGTGATCTACATCCACACACTAAAAAGCCTAGGGAAACAAAATCATTGCAGAATTCTATGTGAATTTAACATCAAATACCTGGCATAGAATACAAGATGCAGCTCATACTAAAGTTGCTGCTTTTTTTCAGCCTCGTTGACATTTCACATCAAAGAAGTTGAATCTAAACAAAGGAAAAAGACAGGCTTTGTACCTTTAAGACATCTTGGGAGCCAGGGGTGCCAGGTACTATTACTGTCACAAGTAGCGATGTCACTGTCATTAAAGAAGTAATAACCCTTGTTGCACTCAAACATAACAGTCGCATTGTAGGAAAACTTCTTTGCAAATCCTGATACCTGTTTTCCATTTTCGACTACTGGAAACGGACATTTGACCACTGAAAAGAGAAATCCCAGAATTTAAAAGAAATCTGGTTAAGCATAAGATTAGAAAAACTAGTACAAAGTATTAATTTCCAGAGGGAACAAAAAATGGAATGCAAGATGTTTTAAAAAAAAAGATTTCACATGTTTAAATTTTAAATTGAAAGCATTTTAATTCCTGGTGAGCAGATTCAGAGAAACCTAATACTCCCCCATCCCCCAGAGAATAGGATGTCATTATAGTTTATTGACCTTCCCCCATTTTCAGAAAGGTCTCATTGTAAGCAAAACCAAATTAAGTTCAAGAGCAACTTTTTTTTTGTCTTCGCCTGAGCCTTGTGCTTGCTAGGTAGGCACTGTATTACTTGAGCCACACCACCAGCCATTTTTGCTTTTGGTTTTTTTTTTTTGAGATAGGGTTTATTTTAGAGCTTACCAGTCTGAATAGCAATCCTCTCATTTATACCTCCTACACAGCTGGGATGACAGGCACAAACTACTGCACTCAGGCATTGATTGAGATTGGAATTTCAAGGCCTTGAACTGTAATCATCCTGATCTCTGCCTTCCAAGTAGCTAGTATGACAGGTTTGACCCATCTTGCTGAGCCAAAAGCAACTAATTGATACTGTTCAGAACTAGTAAAATCTTTCAGGTCATGTTGACACTGAAAAAGGTAAGAAAGGCTTTTTAAGGAAGGTAATACTTGAGCTCTAAAAGCTAAAAAGGAAGCCAGTCACACAAGGATACAAAGAAATAAAATGGAGTCATGACCAACTAGACTGATTTTAGGGTCCATTAATGGTTTGGAAGAATTGGGAGGAAGGAGTAACAAAAATATAGTCTGGGCATAGCAAGTACAGGAGAATAAATTATGAAGTTAATTTAGCAACAGAGGCTAGATCACGTATAGCTTATTAGGCTATAAGAGTGTTCTTCCCTTTTCTTTGCTATTGTATGTGGATCTGCTAACTATTTTCTTTCAGTCCAAAGAGTTTCCTTTAGCAATTCTTGTAGTATAGGTTGGCTACTGACAATTGTCTCACTTTTTTTTTATTGTTTTATTATTCAAATGTGCATACAAGGCTTGGGTCATTTCTCCCCACTATCTCCAACCCTCCCTTACCACCCACTCGGCCCCCTCCCTCTCCCCCCCCCAATACCCAGCAGAAACTATTTTGCCCTTATTTCTAATTTTGTTGTAGAGAGAGTATAAGCAATAATAGGAAGGAATAAGTGTTTTTGCTGGTTGAGATAAGGATAGCTATACAGGGAGTTGACTCACATTGATTTCCTGCGCGTGTGTGTTACCTTCTAGGTTAATTATTTTTGATCTAACCTTTTCTCTAGTTCCTGTTCCCCTTCTCCTATTGGCCTCAGTTGCTTTTAAGGTATCTGCTTTAGTTTCTCTGCGTTAAGGGCAACAAATGCTAGCTAATTTTTTAGGTGTCTCACCTATTCTCACCCCTCCCTTGTGTGCTCTCGCTTTTATCATGTGATCAAAGTCCAATCCCCTTGTTGTGTTTGCCCTTGATCTAATGTCCACATATGAGGGAGAACATACGATTTTTGGTCTTTTGGGCCAGGCTAACCTCACTCAGAATGATGTTCTCCAATTCCATCCATTTACCAGCGAATGATAACATTTCGTTCTTCTTCATGGCTGCATAAAATTCCATTGTGTATAGATACCACATTTTCTTAATCCATTCGTCAGTGGTGGGGCATCTTGGCTGTTACCATAACTTGGCTATTGTGAATAGTGCCGCAATAAACATGGGTGTGCAGGTGCCTCTGGAGTAACCTGTGTCACAGTCTTTTGGGTATATCCCCAAGAGTGGTATTGCTGGATCAAATGGTAGATCAATGTTCACCTTTTTAAGTAGCCTCCAAATTTTTTTCCAGAGTGGTTTTACTAGTTCACATTCCCACCAACAGTGTAAGAGGGTTCCTTTCTCCCCGCATCCTCGCCAACACCTGTTGGTGGTGGTGTTGCTAATGATGGCTATTCTAACAGGGGTGAGGTGATTTCTTAGCATGGTTTTAATTTGCATTTCCTTTATTGCTAGAGATGGTGAGCATTTTTTCATGTGTTTTCTGGCCATTTGAATTTCTTCTTTTGAGAAAGTTCTGTTTAATTCACTTGCCCATTTCTTTATTGGTTCATTAGTTTTGGGAGAATTTAGTTTTTTAAGTTCCTTATATATTCTGGTTATCAGTCCTTTGTCTGATGTGTAGCTGGCAAATATTTTCTCCCACTCTGTGGGTGTTCTCTTCAGTTAGAGACCATTTCTTCTGATGAACAGAAGCTTTTTAGTTTTATGAGGTCCCATTTATCTATGCTATCTCTTAGTTGCTGTGCTGCTGGGGTTTCATTGAGAAAGTTCTTACCTATACCTACTAACTCCAGAGTATTTCCTACTCTTTCCTGTATCAACTTTAGAGTTTGTGGTCTGATATTAAGATCCTTGATCCATTTTGAGTTAATCTTGGTATAGGGTGATATACTTGGATCTAGTTTCAGTTTTTTGCAGACTGCTAACCAGTTTTCCCAGCAGTTTTTGTCGAAGAGGCTGCTATTTCTCCATTGTATATTTTTAGCTCCTTTGTCAAAGACAAGTTGGTTGTAGTTGTGTGGCTTCATATCTGGGTCCTCTATTCTGTTCCACTGGTCTTCATGTTTGTTTTTGTGCCAGTACCATGCTGTTTTTATTGTTATTGCTTTGTAATATAGTTTGAAGTCAGGTATTGTGATACTTCCTGCATTGTTCTTTTGACTGAGTATTGCCTTGGCTATTCGTGGCCTCTTGTGTTTCCATATAAACTTCACGGTAGATTTTTCAATCTCTTTAATGAATGTCATTGGAATTTTGATGGGAATTGCATTAAACATGTAGATTACTTTGGGGAGTATCGACATTTTTACTATATTGATTCTACCAATCCATGAACATGGTAGTCTTCCTCAATCTCTTTATTCAGAAGTGTATAGTTTTCCTTGTAGAGATCTTTCACATCCTTTGTTAGGTTTACACCTAGGTATTTGATTTTTTTTGAGACTATTGTAAATGGAATTGTTTTCATATATTCTTTTTCAGTATGTTCATTATTAGTGTATAGAAATGCTAATGATTTTTCTATGTTGATTTTATATTCTGCTACCTTGCTATAGCTATTGATGGTGGCTAGGAGCTTCTGAGTAGAGTTTTTTGGGTCTTTAAGGTATAGGATCATGTCATCTGCAAATAGGGATATTTTGACAGTTTCTTTACCTATTTGTATTCCTTTTATTCCCTCTTCTTGCCTAATTGCTCTGGCTAGGAATTCCCGTACTATGTTGAATAGGAGTGGAGATAGTGGGCATCCTTGTCTGGTTCCTGATTTTAGAGGGAATGGTTTCAGTTTTTCTCCATTAAGTATAATGCTGGCTGTAGGTCTGTCATATATAGCTTTTATACTGTTGAGGTACTTTCCTTCTATTCCTAGTTTTCTTAGAGCTTTTATCATGAAATGGTGTTGGATCTTATCAAAGGCTTTTTCTGCATCTATTAAGATGATCAAGTGGTTTTTGTCTTTGCTTCTGTTAATGTGGTTTATTACGTTTATTGATTTTCGTATGTTGAACCACCCCTGCATTCCTGGGATGAAGCCTACTTGGTCTTGGTGAATAATCTTTTTGATGTGTTGAATTCGTTTTGCCATTATTTTGTTGAGGATTTTTGCATCAATGTTCATTAAGGAGATTGGCCTATAGTTCTCCTTTTTGGAGGCGTGTTTGCCTGGTTTTGGGGTAAGTGTAATACTGGCTTCATAAAATGTGCTAGGCAGTTTTCCTTCCCTCTCTATTTTGTGGAACAGTTTAAGGAGGGTTGGTATCAGTTCTTCTTTAAAGGTCTGATTGAATTCAGCAGAGAATCCATCAGGCCCTGGACTTTTCTTTTTGGGGAGACTCAATTGCTGCTTCAATTTCATTTTGTGTTATAGGTCTATTCAGGTTATTAATTTTCTCTTGGTTCAGTTTTGGATGATCATATGTATCTAGAAATCTGTCCATTTCTTTAAGATTTTCATATTTATTTGAATATAGGTTCTCTAAGTAGTCTCTGATGATTTCCTGGACTTCCATGGTGTTTGTTGTTATCTCTCCTTTTGCATTCCTGATTCTACTAATTTGGGTTTTTTCTCTCCTCATTTTAGTCAGGTTTGCCAGGGGTCTATCGATCTTGTTTATTTTTTCAATGAACCAACTTTTTGTTTCATTAATTCTTTGTATGGTTTTTTTGGTTTCTATTTCATTGATTTCAGCTCTTATTTTTATTATTTCTCTCCTTCTATTTGTTTTGGGATTTGCTTGTTCTTGTTTTTCTAGGAGTTTGAGATGTATCATTAGGTCATTGATTTGGGATCTTTTAGTCTTTTTAATATATGCACTCATGGCTATAAACTTTCCTCTCAGGACTGCCTTTGTGTGTGCCATAGATTCTGGTAGGTTGTGTTTTCATTTTCATTGACTTCCAGGAACTTTTTAATTTCCTCTTTTATTTCATCAATGATCCATTGTTCATTAAGTAATGAGTTATTTAGTTTCCATCTGTTTGCATGTTTTTTGTCTTTACTTTTGTTGTTGAGTTCTACTTTTACTGCATTGTGATCAGATAGTATGCACGGTATAATTTCTGTTTTCTATATTTGCTGAGGCTTGCTTTGTGCCCTAGGATATGATCTATTTTGGAGAAGGTTCCATGGGCTGCTGAGAAGAATGAATATTGTGTAGAGGTTGGAAGAAATGTTGTGTAGACATCAAGTAGGCCCATTTGATCTATTGTATATTTTAGATCTTGGATTTCTTTATTTTTTTGTTTGGATGACCTATGTATTGATGACAGTGGGGGTGTTAAAGTCTCCCACAACTACTGTGTTGGCGTTAATATATGCTTTTAGGTCTTTCAGGGTATGTTTGATGAAATTGGGTGCATTGACATTGGGTGCATACAGGTTGATGATTATTATTTCCTTTTGGTTTATTTCCCCTTTTATTAGTATGGAATGTCCTTGTTTATCTCGTTTGATCAATGTAGGTTTGAAGTCTACTTTGTCGGAGATAAGTATTGCTACTCCTGCCTGTTTTCGGGGGCCAGTGGCTTGGTAAATCTTCTTCCAGCCTTTCATCCTAAGCCTATGCTTATTTCTGTCGGTGAGATGGGTCTCCTGTAAGCAACAAATTTTTGGATCTTCCTTTTTAATCCATTTCGTCAAGCGGTGCCTTTTGATGGGGGAATTAAGTCCGCTAACATTAAGTGTTAGTACTGATAGGTATGTGGTGATTCCTATCATTTAGTTGTCTTAGTTGTTTGAAGGTTTGATTGTGTGTACCTAAGTTGAGGTTACTGTCTACTGTCTTGCTTCTTCTTTTCCTGTGGTTTGGTGCTGCTTGTCTTTTCACGGTTAAGTTGGGTTTCACTTTCTGTGTGCAGAATCCCTTGAAGAATCTTTTGTAGTGGTGGCTTTGTGGTCACATATTGTTTTAGTTTCTGCTTATCATGGAAGAATTTTATTGCTCCAGCTATTTTGAATGATAGTTTTGCTGGGTAGAGTATCCTGGGGTTAAAGTTATTTTCACTCAGTGCCTGGAAGATCTCACCCCATGCTCTTCTTGCTTTTAATGTTTCTGTTGAGAAGTCTGCTGTGATTTTGATGGGTTTACCTTTGTATGTTATTTGTTTTTTCTCTCTTACAGCCTTCAATATTCTTTCCCTAATTTCTGAACTTGTTGTTTTAATGATGATATGTCATGGGGCAGTTCTATTTTGATCTGGTCTGTTTGGTGTCCTGGAGGCCTCTTGCATCTGTATGGGAATATCTTTCTCTAGATTTGGGAAATTTTCCGTTATTATTTTGTTGAATATATTACTCATTCCCTTCGCTTGCACCTCTTCTCCTTCTTCGATACCTGTGATTCTCAAGTTTGGTCTTTTGATGGAGTCGGTGAGTTCTTACATTTTCTTTTTACATGTCTTGAGTTGTTTAATTAATAGTTCTTCGGTTTTTCCTTTAATTATCATTTCATCTTCAAGTTCTGAGATTCTGTCGTCTGTTTGTTCTATTCCGCTGGATTGGCCTTCCTTTTTGTTTTGTAGTTCTGTTTCGTTCTTTTTTCTGAGGTTTTCTATATCCTGGGTGGTTTCCTCTTTAATGTTGTCTGAGTTCATTTATCTGTTTATTAATCGTGTTCTCTGTTTCACTTTGGTGTTTATACAGTGCTTCTATGGTTTCCTTTATTTCTTCTTTTGCTTTTTCAAATTCTCTATTTTTGTTGTCTTGGAATTTCTTGAGTGTGTCCTGTACATTTTGGTTGACCATATCCAGTATCATCACTATAAAATTCTCATTGAGTACCTGTAGTATGTCTTCTTTTAAATTATTCTTGTGGGCTTCATTGGGTTCTTTGGCATAGTTTATCTTCATTTTGTTGGAGTCTGGATCTGAGTATCTGTTTTCTTCATTTCCCTCTGGTTGCTGTGGGGAAACTGGTTTCCCTGTTTTTTCTGTCTTCCCATCATTGTCCTTGGTGTTGTTACTGTCCCTATACTGTGTGCACTTAAGTATTTTCTAGCTTGTAATAATAACAATGGTAATACTTAGAATGGAAGCGTGAGAGGAGATGGAAAGCAAGAAGTTAAAGAAAAAGCGAAAAACAAATAGACAAGTAGGAAAAAACAAAACAAGGAATCAAACAAAAAAGTTTCAAAGGTATAAACAGGGACCCTTGGTGTACAAATCTACAGTTAGTTGAACAGGCATTAGAGAGACAGAGAGGATTGAAAATAAAAAATAAAAAGAATAAAGATAATAAAAATAAAAAATAAGTAAATGAAAGAAATATATATACATAAATAAAATAAAACAAAATGTAAAATAGAAAAAAATTAAAAAAATAAAATAAATCTCCAAGTTCAAAAGCAATGAAGTTCAGTCTTAATAATTTTGGTGTCCTCCTCAGTCTCCAATCCTGGAGATGGTTCCTCAGATGTTGTTCTGTAGTTGTCTCATCAAAGGGGATGCATAAAGTAGAACAAAACTGCACACACACAAAAACAACCCACAAAGTGTCCCATGTTCAAATGCAATAAAGTTTCAGTAAGTTTTTCAGCATGCAGGTGTAGTTTGGTTGTTTTCTCATCAAAGGTCGGGAGAGAGAGATTAAAAAAAAAGAGTCTTGTCCGTGTCTTCCCAAGCCATCTGGGCGTGGGCAACTGGCGGTCCGGGGGCCCTCCTGGTTTCTCCGTTTGACGTGAAGTGGAGATTCTCTGCACCGGCTGGATGTGTGGAGGGGTCAAAGTTTTCCTCTTCTCGGTGGTTTTGCCTGCAAGGTGTGTCTCCAGCATTTCTCCAAGATTTCACTATAGGAGGTACGCTTTCTGCTTCCTCCCTCTAGCCGCCATCTTGGAATCTCCATTGTCTCAGTTTTATTTCCACTTATTTCACCATCCATTTTGTGGGATTTCTTCTTGATACAGAATTCTTTTAGTACCTTAACCAACACCACTGTCTTCCAGCTTCAAGTTTTTTTTAAGGAAAGTCAGCCATCATTCTCATTTGCTCACCCTCCTGATTGTAATACAGTTTTATTGTTTTCTTCTTACTGGTTTTTGTTTTTATCTTTTGCCTTTAATGTTTTCACCAAACTACTAACAAACTGATGTGCATTTTTTGTTGCTGTTGTTGTAAATTTTAATAATTTATTCACCTTGCTTAATGTTCACTGAATTTCCTGGATCTGAGACTGACTCTTTGAATTGAATTTGGATAATTTTTAGCCAGTATTTACTCAAATAATTTTCTACACTGTTCTCTTGCAGCTTCTTTAGAACCTCCAATTAGATGTACATTTGACATGTACAATTTATGTTCTCTTATGGATCTGTAAGACTCTCTGTTCTCTTAAAATATTCTTTACAGATCATGTAGGATTTCTGTTGCCATATCTCAAATTCAATGATCTTTTAATTTGTTGTGTTTAGTTGTTTCTAATGATTTTAAGTTAGATATACTAGATATAACTTGCACACAGTAAAATTCATCCTTTCAAGTGTACAAGTTTGGGCAAGTAAAGTAAAAATCATGGAACTACCATCTAATAAAGACATAGAAAAGTTCCACCACTCTCCAAAACCTTCTCATGCCTGCTCCTCATTCACTCTTCCTCTCCCACCCCCACAGCCAACCAACCACTGATCTGCTTTCTTTCTCAATAGTGTTGTTGCTTTTTTAGGATGTCATATAAATAGATGACAGTCTTTTGAAAATCATTAGTTCATACAGACAGTGCATTTGGAATCCATTTGTGTGTTGCATTACTAGGAGTTCACTCTTTTTTGTGGCTGCTATTGCACTATTTGGACATAACATAAGATGCTAATCCACTCACCAACTGAATAATATGTGGGTTGTTTCCTGTCTGGGGTGATTATGAATATGGCAGGTATGAACATCCTCATATAGACTTCTGTGTGAACTGGTTTTTAGTTCACTTGGATTGCTGAGTTGTATCATAAGTGCATGTATATAAGAAATTGCCAAATGGGACCCAAAGGGTTCTACTTTGCATTCTTACCAGCAGTATATGTTCCAACTGCCAGTACCTGATACTGTCATATGTGTGTGTGTGTGTGTGTGTGTGTGTGTGTGTGTGTGTGTGTAGTTCTTACTGGGTACAATGCTGAATAGATCAAAGTGGATATTTTTGCCTTAATTAGTTCCTTTCTTAATTAGAAAGAAATGAGTCTTTTGCCATTAAATATAACGTTGGCCGTGGGATTTTTGTAGATGCCTTTTGTGAGGTTTAGAGACAGTTATTTTCTAGTCCTTGTCTGCAGAGAAGCATTATTGTGAAAAAAGTGATGAATTCTGTCAAACACTTTTTTTTTTTTGCATCTATTAAGATGGGAAGGTATCTTCTCTATAATCTCTTCACAGTAATTCACTCTGATTAATTTTTGCACTGAACCAACCTTGCATCCATGGAATAAATCCTACTTGGTCATGATGTATTTTTGTTTTTATGTGTCATAGGATTGGATTTGCTAATGTTTTGCTGAGATATTTTTAGTTTATATTCATTGAGGATATTGCTTCTATCCAGTTTTTGGTATCAGGGCAAAGCTGTCCTCATAAAATGGTTCAAGAAGTGTTTCTTCCTCATGCATATTCTTGTAAAAGGTTGTGTACAGTCACTGTTATTTCTTAAATATTTTGTAGAATTCTCCAGTGAGAACTCTAGGCCTGCAGTTCTTTATATGGGAAGGCCATTAACTACAAATTGTATTGCTTTAATAGATCTGTAACTATAGTTAGATTATCTTATTCTTGAGTGAGTTTTGGTATTTTGTGCCTTTCAGAAATATATCAGTTTTGGGCTGGAGACATGGCTCAAGTGGTAGAGTGTTTGCCTAGGAAGGCCATGAATTCAAATTACAAAAATACATAAGATTCATTTAAGCTATTACATTTAAGGACATAAAACTGTAATATCCCCTTATCATCCCTTAGATGTCTGCAGGATGTTTAATGACATGCTCTTTTTCATTCTTTTTTTTTTCCCCCAGTACTGGGGCATGAACTGAGGGCTTCACTTGTACAAGGCAGGTGCTTTCATGCTTAAGCCACACCTCCAGTCCTCTTTTTCATTCTTGATAATTTGTGTCTTTTTTTTTTTTTTTTTGGTCATCTTGGCTATAGGCTTATGTACTTTATCCATCTTTCCTAAGAACTAGCTGTTGGTTGAGTTCCTCTTTTTTCCCCCCTTCTTTTCAGTTTCATTGATATCAGCTCTGTTTTTATCATTTCCTTCCATTTGTTTGTTTTGAGTTTAATTTGCTCTTCTTTTTAGTTTCTTAAGGTAGAAACTTAGGTCACTGACTTGGAACTTTTCTATTTTTACTTTTTTCTAACATAAGCATTTCATGCTATAAACTTCCACTAAGCAATACTTTAGCTGTATTCCACAAATTTTGGTATTTTGAGATGTTTTGATTTTTACTCATTTTAAAACAGTTTCTAATCTCCTTATTGACTTCTTTCATCAATGGGTTATTTAGAATTGCCTTGAGTAATTTTCAGTTATTTGGGGATTTTCTTGATATTTTTGTTATTTGATTTCTACTTTCATCTGTTCCTGATCAGATAAAATACTTTGAATAACCGTTTGTTAAAAATTGTTTTAATTGCCTAGAGTCTTCTATCTTAGAGATGTTCCATGTATACCTGAATAGTATATACTTTGCTGTGATTCAGTGGTAACTGTCTCTCAAGGGGCAAATCCCTTCCAGTGTCCCCATGCTTTTGGTCACTCTTCAGTGCCTTCAACATGTAAAGATTAAAAAAAATATATTTTGTGCAAAGCTTATCAGTCAGTCTTATTAGTGAGAGGGTTACTCTATTACACTATTCTGTATCATTACTTATAGCTAGAACTCTTAGATTTCTTATAACACAAGATAATACTTTCCTAGTTTTAAGCCAGCATGTGTTGGGGGTTTTGTTTCTTTCAAATAAAAGCATCCTAACTCATGCACATACATAGCAGTTCTCAATGTGTAAAATGAAATGCCAAGAAGTTGTGTAGTGAAGGATAAGGAACTCTACAACTAGAATCAGATTTTGATTAAACTTGACCTATATTAAATTTTATAAGAGGAGGAAACACATATACCTGTTTTGATTACTTATAGGTACACCTACTTACAGAAAATTTCCACAGTAATTACAAGTAACAAAAGGAAAGATGATTACCTTTGCACTCAGGAGCAGCACTACTCCAGACCCCGTGACCAGCACAATAAAGCATACTCTTTCCAACAAGTGAAAATTGATCTGGTCCAGGGATACGATCACAACTGTAGACTACTGCTTCACGATATTTAAATACTTCTATATCAGTGAAGGTGTGTGTTCCATTTTTTATTTTTGGAGGTGGTGCACACAAGATCTCTTTAAAAAGGGGGAAAAAGGGAATCAAAGGCAAAAAGGTAAGGTAAAAAATCAAGACAACATTAGCAAAGTTCTATGAATTACCTTCAATAAACTCATCAACATAGGACAATATCCATCTAGAAGAGGTTTTCTATGGCAAAATATATTAGCCAAAATTCAAACTATTAATGTAGAAATGAACTTTCTGAAAAGACTCACTTTCTTTTATTTATTCATTTTTTTGGCGGTATTAGGGTTTTGAACTCAAGGCCTCCTGCTTGCTAGGCAGGTGCTCTACCACTTGAGCCATGCCCTCAGTCAGTTTTGCAGTAGTTATTTTTAGGACAGAGTTTCAAGTTTTTGCCTTGTTGCCCTGGACCAAAATCCTATTTATGCTTCTTATATAGCTGGGATGACAGGTATATGCCACCATGCTCGGCTATTGGCTGAAATGGGATCTTGCAAACTTTTTGCCTGGGCTGGCCTCGAACCTCAGTCTTCTCAATATCTAGGATTACAGCTGTGAGCCATAGCACCCAACCCCAAACTCATTTTCTTTTAAAGTGCAACATATCAATAAGTTATTTGAAAGGTCATACTATTTTATCCTAGTCATAATAAGAGATGCTGACAACTTGAATGAGAAAATATATTTGTGATTAAAGATAAGCCTAAGTTCATTCTCTAAACTGATGGTTCACAATCATACTAAATACTGCATTTTTCAGTCTCATCCTCATAGTACAGAAATTTTTTATAAAAGCTATAAACCTTGATAACACAATAGGCCAAAAATGGAAATCAGTGCCACGATTCTATCATTTTTGGTTGTATATTTTTTTTTTGGTTTAGAAAAAATTTCATTACAAATATATTACATATATTAACATGTATTTAATTTATTGTCTTTACATGAATTAATAATTATTTTTTAAACCTTTCCATTTTAATTCCAGTATGGTCAATATTAACAGATAAAACCCACATAAAGAAAAACTCTTTGGAGTACTCTTTGGAGCATAAAGGGGTCCCAAGACCAAAATGCTTGAGAACTGCCAGTCTAAATTTTAAAGAGAGAATTTGCTATATACATGGAAATGTCACAAGGAAACTACCTGCACAGATATCTTAAACAGAAATATCATTTTTTTCCTTTCTTTTACAAAATCAGAGAACAGGAGGGCAGAAAAGGTCCTGCCTGGGGAGGGGGACAATTGGTAGTAGTGGGAGGGCGGAGGATGTGGGAGAAGGGTGTAGGAGGGGAATATGGTACAAATAGTGTGTATGTATGTGTGTAAATGGAAAAATGAGACCTGCTGAAACTATTCCAGGAATGGGGGGGAGGGGGGATAAAAGAGAATGATGGAAGGGGTGAATTCAAGTATGATATATTTGATATATTGTAAGAACGTTTATAAATGCCACAATGTACAACCCAGCACAACAATACAGATAAATAAATTGAAAAAGAATTTACTTACTTTCACATCGTGGGGGATTACTGTCCCAAAATGCATCATCATCTTTAAGCTCACAATTCAGAGTTGCATTACCAATTAAGTAATAACTAAGTAAGCAAAGAAAAAGTTACTGTTTTCTTTAGCAGTTAAGATGCACATAATAATGAAGGAAGGTTTTATTTTTATTATTTGTTTATTCATGGTACTGGGGTTTGAACTCAAGGCCTCACACTTGCCAGGCAGGTGTTCTACCCCCCCCCCAGCTCTTTTTGCTTTAGTTATTTTTGGAATAGGATCTTTTTGCCCAGGCTGGACAGGACCACAATCTTCCTACATATGCTTTGTATGTATCTGGCATGATAGACGTGTGCCAACCACACACATCTATAGGTTGAGATGGGATCTTGCCTCCTTAGTAGCTAGAATTTTAAGTGTGAGCCACCATGCCTGGCCTGAAAGAAACTCCTAGACAGTTATTTTTCTACACTGCAGTAGTTTGAGGGAGAAATTTTGTAAATGACATATAAAGTGCTAAATTAATCTGCAATTTAATCAAATGAAGAGTTTCTCTACATGAAGACACATGCCCAAGAGCTAGGATGTCTAGGTACATTTGCTGTTGCCTATCAGTCTGTTAGTCTTTGCTATCTCCTGCAATCACATTACAAATTATTTTTTTTTTCATTTTTCTTTTATTATTCATATGTGCATACAAGGCTTGGTTTATTTCTCCCCCCTGCCCCCACCCCCTCCCTTACCACCCACTCCACCCCCTCCCGCTCCCCCCCTCAATACCCAGCAGAAACTATTTTGCCCTTATCTCTAATTTTGTTGTAGAGAGAGTATAAGCAATAATAGGAAGGAACAAGGGGTTTTGCTGGTTGAGATAAGGATAGCTATACAGGGCATTGACTCACATTGATTTCCTGTGCGTGGGTGTTACCTTCTAGGTTAATTCTTTTTAATCTAACCTTTTCTCTAGTTCCTGGTCCCCTTTTCCTATTGGCCTCAGTTGCTTTAAGGTATCTGCTTTAGTTTCTCTGCATTAAGGGCAACAAATGCTAGCTAGTTTTTTAGGTGTCTTACCTATCCTCACCCCTCCCTTGTGTGCTCTCGCTTTTATCATGTGCTCATAGTCCAATCCCCTTGTTGTGTTTGCCCTTGATCTAATGTCCACATATGAGGGAGAACATACGATTTTTGGTCTTTTGAGCCAGGCTAACCTCACTCAGAATGATGTTCTCCAATTCCATCCATTTACCAGCGAATGATAACATTTCGTTCTTCTTCATGGCTGCATAAAATTCCATTGTGTATAGATACCACATTTTCTTAATCCATTCGTCAGTGCTGGGGCATCTTGGCTGTTTCCATAACTTGGCTATCACATTACAAATTAGTTTCTCTGCCTTTGCTCATACACTCTACTGGACCAGTAAAAATGAGCCCTTCCAGTACTACTGGCGCTCCAGTCTCTGCTCATGACTGACCAGCTGCTTGAGCTTGGGCAAGCCATTTAAAGTCTCTCTTACTCAGTTTCCCCATCAACTAAAAGAAGATATAAATATATGCCTCAAAGGGTTGTTCAAAAAATGAGTTAGTATTCAGCACATAGTAAGTGCTAGGCAAGTACCAGCTCTTATTAATGTTGTTTAGATCAGTGTCTTTCTAGGAATGACTGGGGCATACTTCTATGCAATGAAATCTTCCTCAGTGATTTAAATTCACAGACTCTCCTTCTGTACTCACTCTCATCATAAATTATTCTACTTATCTGGTACTTCTCATTTACCATTTACTGTTTTACTTTGCTAGATCTCTGCAAATACACACACATACACACATATACACACACACACACACACACACTAGGGTTTGAACTAAGGGCTTTGCACTTGAAGGCAGGCACTCTACCACTTAAGTCACACCTCCAGTCCTTATATTGTGTTTCATGATGAGACTACAACTTTTTTGAGAAGGGTTTATGTCTTAAACATTTGGGTCCTCAAAGTGTCTAACAAGCTCTCTCTGTACAACTACCAGCTGAATGCTGCAATGTTTTTATTTGATCAACTTAAAAAAAATAGTCAGTGAAACTCCCTGTGGATAGTCTCGGCTCACTTTCCCCAAGGCTCACTCTCGTTTCTAATGCCTTGTAGTGTATCACATTATCTCCCTAAATGTACATGTTCCATAAGTGCCTGACAGCCCCAATATGTACCACTAAAAGAGCCCTAGAGAACAAGGGCTGCTATTGAGCGTCTAGTGCCTCTTTTTGAGGTGCTTTACTTCTTTGTAATAGTCTCAAAAATGTTTGCAACTGAAGAACTATGATCGACATGATGGTCTGGTTTATACCTTACAGAGTTCTAGGACAGAACAGTATCGTGGCTGGCAGTTCTACCTCCCATTTCTATGAGCCCGACTTCAACTCTAAGAGTTGGCAGCACAATGCACTTGGTTGGGAAGGATAAAGTCACCGTGCTTACTCCACTCTTTTGTTTTTGCAGCACTGGGGCCTGAACTCAAGGGCTTCACCTTGAGCCACTCCACCAGCCCTATTTTTGTGAAGGGTTTTTCAAGATAAGGTCTCACAGAACTATTTGCCGGGGCTAGCTTCAAACTGTGAACCTCCTGATCTCTACCTCTTGGGCAGCTAGGATTACAGGCATGAGCCACCAGTGCCCGGCCTAATTACTCCATTCTTAATGCCTGTAACAGACTTATTATTAGTTACGGCAGGTATCATCTTTGCTTCGCTTGAACTTGAAGTTACTTATTTCACACCTCTCCTGTCCCCATAAAGTAGCCAAAGGTTGTTCAGCTAGAAGGACAACTTGTTACAAAGAAAGTAAAATTAAAACAAGTTTACATGCATCCTTAACAAAAGCAAAACACATGGCATCAGTAAATTTACCTTATTTCTTCTAAGGAGCAACTTACCCCTCATGACAAGTAAAGAGAACCTTATTTCCCCATGAAAAACCTCCAGTTATATAGTGTACTTGGCCATACGGAGGATTATATAGAAAATTACACTGGTGTTCTAAAAGAAAAGAATTGTGAAATTTTAAAATCTAGTTTCAGAACATACTGGAATCAAAGCCAAAATTCTGCATTGCTCTTTTGAATTAATGAAACATTATTTTCTTAATTTAACGACTATTTTAAGGGCAAATGTAAAAATCATAGACAAGCAATTGCCAAGAAAAAAATTCCCCACAAGTTTCTCAAAGCCTGAAAAAAAACCCATTTAATCCAAAATCTTGTTTCATGTGAGAAAGCTATCATTGCCATATACACCCTGAAATGTGTGAATAGCTCTAGAACAAGCAAAACAAAAAATCAATGTTTACTTACTAAGACAACCGTCATCTGTAATAGGTGTCCATGAATGATTCCGCTCACAGGTAGCAATGGTGAGATACGGGAGCAGATATAGATATCCTTTTTTACACTTATACTGTAATTTTTCCCCAACCTCATAATAGGGTTTGGGTGTAGTAGTGGGCTCCATACCTTCAAATGGTGGGGGCAATTCACAAGCATCTAGGAATGGGGAGAAAGAACACGAAGGTGGAGTACATGTACCACTTTCAACAACCAGGGACTGTGGTGTGGCAGCAGGCAGGATAGGAAAAAAAAAGAAAAGCTCTCTGGCAAGATTTAAAATGATTGTTCTATGCTTTTATCCAAGTGGTGGGAGTAGCAAAAGTACCCCTTGCTTGTCGTGCAAGAATACCCGTTTACTCATTTAAAATAGCATCCTGCTGGGTTTGGCTTACTTCAGAATAAAGTGAGCTTTTATTCTTCAGTAAACTGAAGAGTTACTATCAATGTTTTTGGTCTTCCCTGCTTTATCTAAATTCATTTCAAAACTACCCTCTCCTAAGAAGTTTTATCTAGTACATAGGTAGCATCTGCTTTGATTACTCTTTCGTGGTCTGAAACACAAACTTGTGACAAGGTTTATGTGAGTTCAGGTCAGTCTTCCCTTTGAAAGCAAGTTCTTGGGTCAGGGATTATGTCTTCTTTTTTTCTGCTATGCTCTGTATCCAGTGGGTACTCAAAACTGCTGTGCTAAGAGGTGATGATTAAATAAGCATTGTGGATTTCACAGACGGAAAGAAGAACTGAAGCATTTCAGTGTGTTTCATGTAAGTGCACTGCACATCTTGTAAGTGAATAGATGCAGTTTAAATATAAAAATTTACTGCGTTGGATAGCCTTACATAATTTTTTTCTTTCTTACACATCAACTATAATTTATTCTTCTCTCACTGGTCATTGCATCATGCATTCCTCTTAGAAGCTCCCTGAGGTAGTGGTGGGGCTGTTTACTCAGCATATCCCTGTGGTAAAGCTAGTGCATCACTGTGTTGGAGAATGTTTTACTTCTGCATTTGTGGGAGGATTTTTTTTTTTTTTTTTAGCAGTACTCGAGTTTGAACTCAGGACCTTGTACTTGCTTGGTAGGCAGGTACTCTACAATTTGAGCCACATCCCCAGCTGTTTGTTTTTTGTAGTTCTTTTTCTTCCCTAGAATGGTTGACAACTTCTACTTCAGCAATTCTTCTTCCTTTTATAATTATCTGTGCACTCTAAAAAAAAAACTGTAAGAAAAATTATGCTCTTATTATGTAAAATAAGATGGAGACATGAAGTAAAGGTGTATACTGCCAAAAGACTGCCACGCCTCTCGTAAGGTAAGGACCTAAACAGACAAGTCTGTTTCATCTCTGAGGAGCCTTTTCTTTTTTTACTTCCTGGATCTTGGAAAGATTGGTCAAGAGAATCTAAACTTTCATTTCATGTCAGAGTCTAGCTCTAAAATTCTCTCTACACACCTCACAACATTCTACTCGCATTGTGTTCTGGAATTCGCCTATTGGCAATACGCTTTCAACATTTCTGCTATTGAGCTGACCGTTCCTCTGAACATTCCTCAATCAACTGTCTAAAACAAAAGAGCAAGGCAAACAAATAGCCTTAGTAATTAAAAGCATTGTTAAAAAGACAATATAGACTTGAATTTTGTTGCTAACATTAAATTTACTGAATATTCTGGGTTACACATTTAATTCTGTTCTAGATACAAATGGCTGGCTGGCTGGGGATGTACCTTAGTGGCAGAGCACTTGTCTGTCATAGATACAAATGCATAGCATCTGGAGCATTCTAGAATTTTCTGGAGCCACCCAGATAGAAACCAAGTAATAGCATGTCAATGAAATTATATAAATATCCTTTGTGTTATATTTTCAATTTCAGTAACCATCTTGGAAGCAGATAAAGAGAAGATTCCTAACTTGACTCCCCCATACATTGCTACCTGTAGAAAAAGAAATGTCAACCAGATGGCTTAGTTCATTCAACTAACTTGAAATGTCTTTCTCTCTAGCATGCATCAAGAAAGACATCCATTCAACAGTGTGCAGAGTTAAAACTTGGTTTGTCAATCAGTGGATTATAAGCATTAAATAGTAAGTTCAATATCACACTTTATAATTAAATTTCATTTCTTGCTCAGAACACTGAATTTTTTTCCTATTTAGATTTTCAAATGAAACATTCCCAGCTTTTTTGTAGACATTTTGCAATGTAATTTATTTTAAGCCCCAATATTACACTTTTACAACAGATATCACTATTATAATATGATAGGCTATCCCAGGTCAGTTTCAATAAAATGAATTTGTTCACTACATTGCATCACCTGAGCTTTCACCTTCCCTACAGTTATACGTACTTACAAGAATTAATTCTCTGACACATGCACTCACCATCCTCCCTGCCCAGATATCACTAGAAACTTCTGGCATCTGACCACCACTGGAACTACAATGACACCTGATGATCTCATCCACAATCTGTTTTTAACCTCCTTTGCTGCCTCAAAATGCACCCTCCCATCAATAATCTGACAATTTTATATTTCATTTCCCATTCAGTTCCAGACCCACAAAAATCATACCGATCACTTTAAAGTCATTTAAATGGCATCGTCCCTGTTAAATTTATGTTATCAGTCTCTTCCTCAGGAGTGTCCTTACCCTCTCGATGACATCTGGAGCTATCAATCCCTCCTACCTGAAGCTCTCTCTCCTTGGCTTCCTGGAGAGGACACCAACCTGGTTTTCAGCTTCTCCTCAGTTCTCTTTGCCCCAGGGGATCCAGGATGTCCATAAGGGTTCTGTTTGAAGACCTCTTGTTTCTTCATTCTGCAGGCCCACTTCCCATGACAAACAGCCCCTTTCTCCATCCTGAGTCCCTAGTGGGGGTGCCAAGTCTATCTATAGTAGCCTGCCTTACTTGTGGATTTATTACACACATTTTTCTTTTCTTGGCAGTACTGGGGGTTGAACTCAGGATTTTGTGCTTGCTAGGCAGTTACTCTACCACTTGAACCACACCTCCAGCCCTTTAGGCATTGATTATTTTGAAAATAGGGTCTTCCTTTATGCCAGATTGGCCTGGACAGTGATCCTCCTGTTCATGCTTCCCACATAGCTGGGATGACAGGCATACAACACTGCTCCCAGCCATTGGATGAGATGGGGTCTTATGAAATATTTGTCTAGGATGGCCTTGAACTATGATCCTTCCGATCTCTGCCTGCCCAGTAGCTAAGATTACAGGCATGAGCTCCCTGTGCTTGGCCTTACATGCAGTTTTGACCAAGCATGATCAAAATAAATGAATAAATTAAATACTTAAAAAACAAAAAATTCAAATCCCATGTGCATTACACAGCGCAGGTGAGATAGAGAAGCTTTAATCAGTCTCATTGTTAGTTGTGTTTAAATCTTCTGATCTGCTGAGTGTTTTCCTGCTCTTAATTTTGTGACAAGCTGCCTTCCAAAAAGCAAATGGTGTCCAAAATGCAAAGCAAAGTTAATGTGCTTGATTTTAAGTGAAAATGTGAGATTTGTTTAAAGGCTCATCTTTAGTGGAAGTTGGGTGACATGGGGAAAATGAATCAAGCATCCACAGTATCTGCTAAACTCAAGGATTTGCGGTGTTTCCTCCACAGTGGTCTCCTTGGAACCACAGATCCATGGATACCAAGGATCTACTGTACTCAGTTGCCTCCCATGCAGCTCCACCTGGAATGTGTCACACCACCTCCCATAACACAGTGAAGCTTGAGTGTGGTCACTTGGATTCATATTTGCACATGGCCATCAAACAAGATATGTCTCCACAAGTGAAATGCCTTTCAGTCTTTCTAGCTGTATGTTTTTACTTCTGATTCTAGCCCCTAGGATTTCTCATCTGAATTAAGACAAGTGTTTCTGCCTAGATATCCTAGCCTATCTTGTTACCCTTCATTGCATTCATTTTTCACATTTAATATTCATATGATACAGTAATCAAAGCTCTCCCAAGACAGAAATTTTTCACTAGCTTTGTACTGCCCTCATGATAATGCCTAAGGCTCCTTAATACAGCTGATCTTTAAAGTCCCTAACTATCCACAGACCCTGGTCATGCTTGTCCACTATTTTCAAATGATACTTTTTTTTCTTTTTTTTGGTACTGGGGATTGAACTCAGGGCCTCATGCTTGCTAGGCAAGTTCTCTACCACTTGGGCCACCCCCCAGTCTTTTTGCTTTTAATTTAATTTTCAGATAGGGTCTTATGCTTTTGCCTGGGTTGCGAGCCTCCTACTGCCACCTCCCAAGTAGCACAGACCATGTGCTGTCAAGCCCAGCTTGTTTTTGAGATAGGGTCATGCTAACTTTTCCAGGGCTAGCCTCAAACCTTGATATTCCTATACTGAGTAGCTGGGATTATAGATATGTCCCACCTTGTCTGGCCATACTGAAAATTATTTGGAGTGTCTGTTTGGGTTGTACTTTTCAGTACTCTAGGCCTCTAGGCATAATTTTGCTTTTGACCAGAGACAGTGCCATTCCTCTTATCCTGTATCCTCCCAGCTCCATCTCAGATGACACTTCTTTGAAGCTTCTTGACTCAAAAAAATTGGTTAGGTGCTTTTATGAGGCCTTAATTTACTTTTTTTCCTAGCATTTTTCATATTGTGCATGTTTGTTGTTTATATTCCCTATGAGACTATCACCTTCATAAAGATCATATATCATTCACCAGTGCAGCTCTAGGACTTAGGACCAGCACTCAGTGGGTACTGTTATTGGTTCTATATACTCTTAGATAAAAAAATCAGCCAATTTGTTTTCATGATAGTCGCAAATCACATTTTCTTTGCTGTTTTTATGCCAGTCTTCAGAATTTTGTAAGTTTAGTTATAAACATTTCCCTGTATCAGAGTTTTTATTTCTTTCACATCAAAATATATCTGCATTTCAGTAGCTTATGATGAACCCATTCTGCAGTTCTGCTGTCATTAGAAATGGCATTTTAACATCACCAAAGGTGAATGCCACACACTGTAGGTAAATGCCACGGGCTGTGGGTTCTGTTTTTTCCTGAAGTAATGACAGATCTCACAACTTGTTTCCTATGACAACAGTGATGATGACTTAAACGATTTTAGAAGTGGCAAATATTAAGCATCCCCTGTAGTGAGCACTGTTTCCTGATTGTGCTGAGATGGAGACGGTTCCTGCGTCTTTCAGATGAGCAAACCGAGGTGTCATAATGTGAACCAACCTGCTCAAGAATAATTTCAAGTAAGTGCCAGACCTAGATGTCAAGCTGGGCAGCCTGGCTCCCAGGCCACACTGGAAACCACCGCCACCATGTCCCCTTATCATGTTTCATCTGGAAATGCTACAATCTAACACCTTCTTATTCTGTTTTTTTCTCCTCCAGACATTGCCTTCTACTGTACTGGGGGAAATTAAAACAACCTTAGTTTAGATTCCTATATGGAACAAAGGGCTCAAGTTGCCCTAAAGGACAGGTAATAACACCAGGGTCTGAGTTTATATAGTGACTATGTAGTACTGACTAGTTTGCTGTTTCTCATGACTATTTACTCTGTGATCTCACCCTCTTCCTTTTTCTTGTGTCCTTTTCCCCATGCTGAGTAGCTTGACAGTCCAGCTGTGATACATTTGGGAGCCTCTGCTCACACTGCTTCCTCAGCTCTGACACCCTTCCTCTTGGATAGGTTACAACTCCTGCTCACCTCTTATCTTCCTGGATTTAATCCATCCATCTTCATCTCTAGGAAAACATTTTTGTCTGCTCCTGGGAAGGAGTGAACAGTCCCTTCCCTTGTACTCCCCTCTGCATGATTGCTCAGGTAACTATCACATGCTTTAGTTGACATGGCGGAGTCCTTCATCCATGTGGCCACATCTAGAACCATATGTCCTTCATGGTAACTACTCAAGAAAATGTGTTAGTCACAGTACCACTGCTGTTAGACACAAAAGAATGGCAAAGAACACACTGTAATGAATTTCATGTTGAAAACGATTATCTTACAGCTTTATGCACTGGAGAAATGAGGGTTGGCCAGATAAAGAATGTTCCCTTAGCCATTGTAGCATAAAGAGTAAGGGACTGAGAAACCACCCTGTAAGCACTTATTAACCTTGGCTTCTTTGATTGGAAAGAAGAAAAAGACCTAAAATAGGCAGATGAGTCCATACACAACAAGAGATTGTGGGTTTTGTCTCTTGTGGAAGATGGAGACTGATCCCAAAATCTGACCAATATTCCCCCTACAATCTTGTCCCATTTAGCAACTATCTTTAAGGTGGCAGATCTCCCATGCACATGACTGTCTGCTTACAAAACCTTTTACTCATGAAGGCGAGGTGCTTCAAAAATGGACTACTTATTTTATCCATCTATTCCCCTCTGCTTAGCATAGTGAGTTTTCATTGGACTTTTTTAGGCTTCAGATATATTTTAACATTAATTTTCAACCTTAGATTTACCCCCTCTGCTTTTTATCTTCATCTTTAATTTCTTTACCTTCCACATTGTACCTCATTTATTTTGTCTATTTTGCTCTATGTCAAATAGCTTTCATAGTCTTCTTAAGCTTCTAGCTTAAAGTCTGTTCTAAACATTATCTTTTAAAAAGATTCCTTTTGTTTTCTTATCCCCAGTGCTCCTCCTCCCTCCATTCCCTTTTGAAATGGACTCTTTTATTTTTTGCAGCACTGAAGTTTGAACTCAGGGTCTCACGTTTACTAAGCAGGTGCTCTTACCATTTGAACCACTCTGCCAGCCCTGAAATGCACTCTTTAATGATCAGTAAGAATCAAGACTGGAGTATGAGCAGCCCTGGAAAGTCTATATGACCCTCAACTGGCCCTGTCTTAGCACCACTGACAGGCCATCTTAAGCATGGCTCTTCAAAGAACTGGATGCAGGAATAAACTTCCCCTGTTCTCTAAACCCTAGCCAAATATGATACTGAATTTTCTGATAATAATGGTTATATAAGAGCATGGCAAAAAAAAAAAAGTGTGGAACCATAAAACAGAGACAGAAAAAAGATAGTTTTAGAAGGTTGATTACAAGTCAGAGGGGATTTGAGCTGGTGTGTATGTCTACGGGAGAGAGGATAGTCCGAGAAGATCTCCAACGGTAACATTTCAGTTGAATCTGCAGGTACACAGAACCAATTATGCAGTGAGGCAAAAGGAGAAAGTTCTAAGGGGTGTGTGTCGGGGTGGGGGAGGAAGCAAGAACAGATACCCCAAAGGAACAGAGTTCAGCTTGTTTGGTGTATAGAAACGTCTGCCCTATTTCCAATCATTTGTTAAATGCAGTCAGAGAGGCATGCTCCATCCTCCAGAGCATGCCTCTTGGTTTGTAATATATTCATTAGCATTATGCTTTGCTTGTCTGCCACTCCCAATAAATCTTAGCAAATATTTACAGATTGCCACTATGTGTATGGCACTGGGGATAGAGCAGTGAGCAAAAGATATTTATGTGTGTGCATGTATGTACAGAACTAGTGAAAGGATTATGAAACTAAGAATGGTCTGTTTTTGCCTACTGGATACATCTCAGGACAAGCCCAGGACCTGGACACAGATGGCAAATATTGTTGAGTGAATGCTAAAGAAAAAAAATGAAGCATACAAATTGTGCATGTAAGGGTGTCCTATGCATAACGGGCTTAGAAACATGAAAAGTGCATTGAAAAACAAAGGAAAAGAAAACCGGTTGTTCTGTGTGGAGGTTTTATGCAATAAACATGTACTTTTTAAAAGTATTTATTCCATTCAGTGAAACACAACAAAACCTGCTGGGATTGACTTCAGCTTTAGTTTATGAGCTGTAGGGGAAAAAACCAGATTAATGTTATTTATCGTTCCTTTCTTGGGATACTAATTTCTCATTAGTTTTGGCTACCAGTGTCATTTCGGTTGCTTAATGAAAAGAAGGAAAACAATGTCCAAAAGTCATTAGGTAATCAGGTACATTATTGTCAACGTCGGCTGGAATCGGAAGATAACTAACTCTATGGACCAAAGTAAAACAAAAAACCCAGCAACAATAATAAAAAGAAACAGACACTTGTAAACCAAGACCAACTCTAGCTCAGGCAGCAATATTTCACTGAAGATTTTAAAGGCAGTGGACCTTTCACAGTGGTCCTTTCTCTCTCTCTCCATATATATATATATATATATATATATATATATATATATATATATATATATATGTGGTACTTGAGTTTTAAACTCAGGATTTAATGCTTGCTAGGCAGGAGCTCTACCGCTGGAGCTACACCTCCAGTCTCCTTCCAACCCTCTACACCCACACTGAGAGTCTGCTAATCCTGAGCACAAGGGCAGCCTGCCCGTCCCAAAGACCACCCAGCCCCGAGCCCAGACAGAGAATGCAAACAGTGAGCTTCCTACCTCTGAGCATCACAGAGCCACATCTGCACACCACGCCTTTAGCAACGCCTGGCCCGGGCTCCTGCAGCCCAGTCCATCCAGATCTGTTACCCTTATCTCGAGTACTACCAAAACCCCAAAGAGCACCCCACTCTCCCAGGCACCTCTCCGTCCAGGAAACACAGGGCAAACTCTTCCCCACTGGCACTGCACGGGCCCTAGCAACACCCCCACCTGCCCCTGGGCACTCCAGAGCAAGTCCTCAGCTGGAGCACCCGTGCGCCCTTGCCATCGGATTTGACTCCATCCGGGAGACGACTTGCAAGCTTTTGCTAGCCACAGAGCTAGGCCGACGGTAAACACCCTGCACGCCCACCATCCCTGCCCAGCGACGCCCACCAACCAAGCCTTCACCCAGGACACTGCGTGGTCCCCTCAGCCCCACGCTCCGCACGCGCGCCCTGGAACCGCGCACTGCAGCCCCCCCACCTCCCCCAGGCGAGCCCGGGCCTCTGAACCCGGCGGGACTCAGGCTCAGCCAGCCCCGCGCCTCCCACCGAATTCCCCGACCCAGCACAACTCCAGGCTCGCCGCGGGCGCGTGCACCCTCTCCAGGCTCCTACCGGAGTATGGAGACAGCAGGACTGCCACCGCCACCGCAAAGATCCCAATCAGGAACCACTGGAAGGCACTGGGGCTCACGCCGCAGCGGAGAGGCGTCGTGCGCGGCGCTGAAGACGCCATCATCTTGCGGGTGATGGACGGGGGAGACTGAGCGCCAGCCCGGCAGGGGTGCCCTTTTTGAGCCTGGTTATCAGACGCAACAATCCCCCAAACTCACAAAGTCGGCCGGGCCGCAAGACAGGGGCGTGGCCGGGGCCGCGTGCCAGACGGAAGTGACTCCAGGCGGAGCGGGCTGAGCCAATCGGCGGGCAGCAAGGCGTGGCCTCGGCGCAGGCCCTCGAGGGGGGGACGGGGCGTGGCCGGGGTTGGGCTGATACTGGGTTCAGCTGGTCGCCCATTCCCCAGCCTCCCAGCGCTCTGGCAGCAGCCCAATCTCCAGGCTCACCAGCGAGCCGCAAAGCGCAGGCTCACCAGGCAGCACTTACAAACAGGGCTACCACCCTTCCCCGGAAGGATGGAAAAGGAACATTTGGTCTTGCCATCGTTTCCAGGAACTCCAGCTTGGAGAATAAAGCACTGCTACCTAAAAATAGAAACCAGAATCCCGGCGACGGGTCACGGAGAGTCCAGCACTCCTTGTAGGTCGTCTCACCCTGCGCACTCCAGGCTGCCGGACTACGTGGGTCCTTGCTCTATTTGGTATCTCAGGCATTACTAGGGACAATACTTAAATTTTCCTTGCTTGAATGTCTGCTGTTGGATTCTCTGATGGCCTTCTCTTACAGTTTTCAAAATCTCAAAGGCTTGTCCCTTGCATTCCAGCCTTTAAGGGAGTTTCTTCTCCTTTTCCTCCACGGAGGACCCATATGGATGAAAATTATTAAACATCACTGGGGTATTAGCATATTGGGACTCTGTGGGGCCCTTACCATGGAGTAACTGTTTTATAAGATGCAGTCTATGTATATGAAGACAAGGATGTGTAAAGTGTCATATTCCTGGAAGCAACTAGTACAGTAGGATCTGGGATGGGTAGGCATGGGTTGGGTGAAGTGGATAAGGGTTTGGATTTTTCTGGTGAAACAATCTCTTGAACAATGTTGGCAAATTCAAATGTGGAAGATTGATTGGAGGTGTGGGTAAACCCGTATGATTGGTAAAGAAAGGAAAAGTAACACGAATGGCATGAAAAGAGTTTGACATGTTTTTTCTTTTCAGATTTTCAGATTTCAGAATGAAATCATCAACCAATGTGAAGGAACAGGTAGAGAAGATGAACACTCTTAACTTTTCAGTATGTTAAAAGTCATAAAATGGACATGGCTTTTGAGCCACCAGTACCATTCAGAGTTTATCTCAAGGAAGTCGTCAGAGCTGTGAGCAAAGCTTTATGCTTTTGGAAAAAATATAAACTCTTAAGTGTCTAGGGAAAGCATTAAGGAATTTATGGTAAAGACCCCTGATATGATAGAATTAATGCAGCAAGCATTATAGAAGAATGTCAGTGTGAGAAACTGATATATCTATAGATGGAAGAAACAGACTTCAAATCAGAATATGCCTTTTATTAAAACAAAAGTATTGTATTGATATACATAAAAAGAGACTAGCTGGGGGTTGAAGGCTTAGCTCAAGTGGTAGAGGACTTGTCTAACATAACATGACGCTCTGGATTCAGTCCCGGGTATTGAAGAGAGAACAGTTGAAAATACACCAGACTTAAGCTAGTCGAAAGGATTGTAGATTTTCTTTGTGCAAATTTTCTAATTTTTTGTATTTTGACCCTGTGTTCCACCCAAGAAAATTAAATGCAACCTATAGTTCAAGGGCCATGTTGTTCATAGAACAATGGGAAAAAAAACCTGTATTGCCTAGGGTTAAGGTATGAGCTGGTGAGGAAAAGGAGGTTCACCATATAAACCTCCAATCTGGACCATCTGGAACTGTAAGAGTTTTTGTACATTTAATACAGGTATATATCTGAGAAGTCCTGAAGACATTCTGAGTTTACTAAATCTTTTCTTGCCAGTATAATAAAACTTTAAAAATTCCTGGAAGAGCATATAAGACACTAAGTGTGGAGATGGTATATAAATTAAACACCTTAGAATCATGGAATATAAAATGCAGACATTTCTGTGATGGCAATTAAAGGAAGTGTAATGAAAGAGACTGACTAGAAACTAATGAGAGAGGAATTATTCCTGTTAATGCTTACAGTTGTGAAAGTAAAAGAAATGTTTTTTGGCTCAATGTCAGCACTTATTTGTGAAAATAGAGGAGCTATTTATTGTTCCTTGCAACAATAAATATTAAAAATTGCCTATTTCTAGGCTTGGAAGTAAGATTTCCTTTTTAGTGTGTATGGGAGAAAATTAAAAAGCTAGGAGGAAAAATTGCTGGTGTTTGGCATTCTAGTTTTAGGCACTGTGTTAGATTCTAGGATTATTATCTTATTGAAATTTTGTTTCAATGATAAAATTTTTATCCCTGGGGTTCATCAAGCCATTTTTATTATTCTTGAAGGATTTTATACTGTTTAAAAAACTTATTTTCTTTTTTGGGGGGGATTAGGGTTTGAACAGGACTCTACCACTTGAGCCACACCTCCAGTCCATTTTTCTCTGGTTATTTGGATGATGAGGTCTCATGAACTGTTTGCCTGAGTTGACCTTGAACAGCAAACCATCGATCTCAGCCTGACAAGTAGCTAGGATTATAGGCATGAGCCATCAATGCAGAGCTAAAAATTTATTTTCATTTGATCAAACTGGAGCTTCATTCCAAGGTTCTGGGCCTTGTTGTTCCCTATTTTTCTGGACAAGTTTCATGAGTCTGGGATGGTGTTTTCTTATAGTATCTCCAGTGCCAAGATCCATAGCCAGCACTCAATGAATATCTGATAAATATTGTGTGAAACACATCTCTGCCATTTCTCTCCTAGTATGAATTTAACAAAAGCTGGGAAAGCTCTGAGAAACTTTGATCTTAATAATTTTAGACATGAAGAAATAAAGTGCAATTTGTCTTTTAAAAGGAATGAGACACAACTGTCTACACACACACACACACACACACACACACACAAAGAATTTTCTTGAATCAGGCATTGCAAGCTTACTTGTAGAATTAAAGTTTATGCCTTAGCTTTGCCTTGGGATTATTTTAGTGACTAAGTTCAAAGGGAGAGTGTTGACAAAGAACTTCCTGAGGCCCTGATGGGAGCAGAAGTCAAGAGTCAAAGCTTTAAATGAAGTAGGGAATTATACAATCATGGTTCCTCCAACTGCCCATAAAGATTTTGTCAAACTGTCAAAAGAGAAGAAAAAGGGAGAATAGAAGAGGAGTGTATTTGTGTACCAGGTTTAGAACTATGTATAGATTTCCTTTAAAGTTTTAAGAAGGGTAGTGGGATGGAGGGAGTGGGGGGTGGGTATCATTAAATGGTGGCCAACCTCTTCTTAAGATATCATGTTAGATGATTCTTTACCTCCTAAACTAATATTTTTCCACTATGCCTTTCAGAAGTTGGGGTAGCAGCATAAATTGGCCTCTATTTGTACCTGGTAAGTACCTGCCAGTCAAGTGACTTCATGTGTAAACCGTGTTTGATTTTCTTTTCTTTTATCAACAAGAGCATGAGTGTGGTTGTCTTGGAAGACAACCAAGGGCAGAAAGAGGACATTTCTCAGAAGGAACACATCTCATTTTGTTCCATATTGGCTTTTAAAAAGGTAAATACATTACAAAGTATATTCCATACGGAGATTTACAAAGATAAATCTTTTTAATCCTTTCTCATTTTAAGGGCAGAGACAGAAAATTTTATTTAAATGTCATAGACTTAAATTAACTTGGAACTCACCTCCATTATGCAAAAAAACCCCAGAAAACCAACAACAAAAACAAAGGATGTCAGTACTAGAAGTAGCTGTGGAGAGCAATTGGTCCAGCTCCTGCCTTTCAAATGAAAATGGTAAGGCTGCAGGTTAGCAGAATTTCTGAATACAAGTTAAGTTAAGCAAAAATAGAATTTTACTCATAGTATAGTTTTTCCCACAATAACTAATGTAATAGAACCTCGTGGTTTAACTGTAATTAAAAAGTCATAGGGCTCAGATACTCATATTGCTCACTGGCCCTTTCCACTGCAGAAAAATTACAGCTTTTTTTCTTATAATAGGAATCTTAATTCTAAAAAAGGCCAATTCTCAAGCATTTAATTTCTCCCTTAAAAGTTACTTTTTCAAAATGCCAAGAAATAAGAGAGATTTGCTAAAGCTCCTATCACTGTGTATATATTTTCAGGCTACTTACCCTCCTTGATTACTTAGCTGAAAGTCATTTGCTCATTTTTTAGTGGGGAATGGTTGGTGTTTGAATTTTTAAGAACTCTCAGTCAGAGGCAGTGGCTCAAGCCTATAATCCTAACTACTAGCCCTTGTGGGTCATAAAGTGAGACCCTATTTCACAAAAAACTGACAGCAAAGTGGCTGGTGGAGTGGCTAATGTGGTAAAGCGCCTGCCTAGGAAGGGCAAGGCCCCAAGTTCAACCCCCAGTGCCACCAAAACAAACAAACAAAAACCAAAACCTCCACCTCTCTACATAATAAGACAATCACTCTTTGTGATACGAGTTGCACTGTTTTGTTTTTTCTTTTGTCAGTGGACTTTGTTTGTGCTGTTTTTATTTATACTATTTTGTATAATTTTAAATTGAAATTCAAGTTCATGTCTAGTTTATTCCTTATTGTAGTGTTAAATGTGGGAGAATACACCTTCAAGCAGCTATTAAAATACAAAGTTACACAGAATTAGCACTAGCTATATATAAAATTGTCACTCAATATCCAGAAAGATTCTCATATTTTCTAGAGATCACTGGCATAGCCCATATCATAATCAAGTTTTTTTTGTTGTTGTTTTTGTTGTTTTTGTGGTACTGGGTTTGAACTCAGGGCCTACACCTTGCTACACCTTGAGCCACCCCACCAGCCCTATTTTTGTGATGGGTTTTTTGAGATAGGGTCTTGTGAACTATTTGCCAGGGCTGGCTGGCTTCAAACCACGATCATCCTGATCTCTTGCCTCCTGAGTTGCTAGGATCACAGGCGTGAACCACCAGAACCCAGTTCCTAATCAGTTTTTTATCTATAAAGATGTGGAATGGTTAAAGACTACTGAGACACTTATTTTAAAGGTGTCAATATATAATTATTAATTTTATAAATTCTTTTTTTTAATTGACATAAAATTATACATATTTATGAGAGGCATCACTGAATGATGTGTAGATACATGTTTATATTGTGTAATGCTCAAATCAGAGCAAACATCTATTTACTCAAATTTTTATTATTTGTTTATGGAGAAACATTCTAAATCCTTTCTTCTAGCTTTTTTTTTTTTGAAATATACATTATTATTGTCTATAGCTACGCTACTGTGCAATAGAACACCAGAATCTATTTCTCCTATCTGGCTGTAATTTAGTACCTGTTAACTTCTGATAACTTCCTCTGAAGACTGATAACTTCTTAAAAGTCATGCTTTTTTAGTTGATTTAGTATATTCTGAGTCTATATAAAAACAAGCTAGTTTCTTTTATAATAACAATTATTCATTTATTTCAACTTTTCATGGTTTTTATACAAAGTACTTTTGAAAGAGAACTTAGTAAATATCCAGAGCTTAATTTTTTTCAGCTATTTCTCTTGAGTAGTCTTGACCACTCTCCCCCATGATCATTTACTATCTCTATAGTAATACTTCTCTTCACTGGAGAAAGTGAAAACTGGTCTTAAAAATGTTTTACTCCAATCTTTTTAAAGGAGTGGGTTCTGTACTGTAAAATAAAGGAACTATTTAAGAAAGAAAGAAATATATATATATATATTTTTTTTGTGTGTGTATAAACACATATATGAAAAAAGATCAGCAGAAAGCAAATTAACATATCAACTGGCTATCACTGTATAGTATCATTCTGTACAACTTATTTTTGATATCTCAGTGCATTTTTCCAAATTCTCTTTAATGAAGAGAATGTCCATATTATGAACATTTTAGAATAAGTAAGGATAATGACAGACTTGTAGCCCAGAATTTCTAGATGACGCCTTCCTTTAAGTCCCTGAACAATTTTCTCCATCCTAAGTGCAATCCTGTCCCCTGACTAGATGGTGTGTGCTTTCAGCACAAGGGAAGGGGGTGAAGGAGTGATGGTAATGCAGGCTGAGAGGGGGAGCTTTGCTGGATATGGGAAGCTTCAGTGTCTTCAGGTGAACCTGTTTGCATCTCTGTGAAGTCACTTCAAAGACATTTTTGAATCTCAGATCTTATTCTGTTGAAATGAATTGGCTCCTTTCCAACCAACATGTAATTCAAGGCATCCTCCAGCTGTATAGCATTTTGTCAAGGAAGGACACTGAAATAACAGGATATTTTTTATTTAGATGACAGCATGGTGGGTAACTGAATTATTAAGACTTTCTTTGCTGATAATCATGATTCTGACATTATCTATAAATTACAAATTCATCAGAAGTGTTTATGGCCCTTGTGTGGTTTCTATGTAGGGCAGTGGAAAGTATGGTGTAAATTGAGACTGAGTAGATAAGAGAGAGATTAATGAATAATTTGACCTTTTCCTTTTGTCAAAGAGAAATGTGTTCTCAGAGTTGAACAAATAAATGAAAAAACCTTGTTCAAAAAAAACAATAAATAGGCCACTCATAATGCACAAAGCAATTCCTTCAGTCTTTTCAGAACCATGGTTGTAGAAGTGAGGCTGGTAGTCTGAGAGGAGGGTTGGCTTTAGAAAGCATATCCTCCTCCTCGTGTTACAGTCAAGAATGAGCTCAGGTAGTGTATTCAGATATCCAAATGCCCTCCCAGCCACACTAAAGCCTCTCATCTCTGGCCAGGAATGATGTCCTTCCACCAAGGGACAGAGCACCTGATGAGGTCACTGACTCACTGACACCTCCCACCCCAGTTATTCCTGTCACCTGATTCCTCATCATCACTCCCTTTCTGTCTCACAAGGATTCCCAACATCACCTGCTACCTGCATGTCCTCCAAACATTCTCATATCTTCTCCTTCAACACACAGCTGTGCCTTTGGCATCAACCTGTTTACCTGTGCCACCCACTATCCCAGAACCTGGCCTGGATGCACAGGTCTTAATGCTGGGTACAGCCTCTAACTGACTCCTTGTCTACCATGTGTTGCCATAAACAATTAACCTTACTCCTGTGAAACACTGGTCAAGATTCCAATCTTAAAAAGGAAATTTGAGACAAGGTTATTAAGGACTTCTATTATGGTTTGGATACATATTGAAGGCTTGGTTCCCTACTGCTGGATATAATTGCTGAGAGGTGATTGAATCATAAAATCTCTGACTTCATCAATAGATTAATCCTTCATGGATTTATAATATCATAGCATTAGTGGGAGACAGCGTAAAACTAGGAGGTGGGGTGTAGGAAGTGTGTCACTGGGGGAGTGTCTGGAAAGATATACCTTGTCTCTAGCCCCTTCCTGGCTCTGCTTCATCACACCCTTGGGTCACAATATTCTGCCTCACCACAAGCCACAGCAATGGGGGTAAGCACCCATGGAGTAAAGCCTATGAAACCCCAAGCCAAAATAAATCTTTCCTCTTTTTAAGTTGTTTTCATCAGGTATTTTGTCACAGTGATGAAAAGTCTGACTTATACAACTTCCCATCTTTCTATTAAAAGGCAATTAACAGTGTGCACAATCTGAGTTGTATTTTGACATAAAAGAGTGTTTTCAAGAAGTTGAAGAAAAATGAAATTTTGATAAATTCATTCTCAAGTGTTTGTTGAACACTTCTCATTTGATTAATCTATACTTATTGGTTTGGAAAAATTAAAATAATATGGTCTCTACATATAACAAACTTGTATGGAAAAGAAAATGTAAGCACAATATTTGGTACATTATATGTGACTGATGAATGAAGAATAAATGAGCAGGTCAATGAATGCAATAGAGTTAATAGGCAAAAAGAGACACATTAATGTCAAATACTAGATGTAGTTTTAAGGATGGAAGAAATGGTTGTCATTGGTGAAAAGAAGCAGGATTCAACAGTGTACATTCAATATAAACTCAAGATATAACCTTTTGGATGTAAAATAGTATATTAAAAATGCCTAACGGTACTACGACTGGGTAGAATTTAATGAAGGTAGCATATATGTACATAAATTTTACTTTCATATGTTTCCTGTTTTCAACAATGAGCACCTATTATTCTTAAAAGAAAATGGTTTGTTTTAAAAACAGTACAATCAGGAAAAGCTTTAATTTTAAAAGACAGACAAGCCTGGAGTTGTTTGAGAGAAATTTTTGGGTGAGGGAATTCCAAGCTGTGTTAATGGAACTTAGGCAAAAAGAAAGGTGGAAAAGGCAGGCAGTCTGGCAGGAATGAATCCAAATTAGATGGTATTTTAAGCACTCTTGTGCAATATTTTTTAAAGTGATCATGGTTCTCACAGTCTACTATGAATCTACTATTTTTTCTTTATAACTAGTGACAGCACTCTGACCTTGGATCAATTTTACACAGCTTTCCCATCCTAACACTCCAATGGTAAAGGAGAATGGGTGCCTCACCCAAGGGCCTTGAGGCCTAAATTAGGACATCCATGAAAGCACAATATTCTCTTCTAATTTTATCTCTAAATCTCAGGCACAGTGAGACTTGCTCACTTATATGTGTATTCCTGTTAATATAGAAATAATACTAGTTTTCCCTTCAACTATTAGGATAATATTAGGAAAAGACATTCTCCTAAGATGACATGCCATTTTCATCACGTGACTTTTATATCCTTTTGGCATACTAATCCTGCATTCCAAGGCACACACAAACACTCATTTGAAAGGCTAGATGACCATTAAACTTGAAAAAGTGTAATATCAATTCTAAATTAAAAAAAATTCAATGTGTATTTCATTTGCTTTTGTAAAAAGTAAGAAAAAATTAGTTATAGGACAGAGGCAAAGTGAGTGAGAAGCCAGAGAACAAACGAGGGCACTGAAAATTCACCTCTACTATAGGAGAAAAGGGGACATAACCTGTGGTTTTTTTGTTTAGAAAAATTTGAATTGTCTATGCTTATATCAAGATATAACTTGATTAGATAGCTATAAAATACTTTAACCATAAATAACTTCCCTATGCCCTTATTTTTTCCTGAGGCACTACCCTTTGTGAAATTTAGGATTTCTGACATGTGTGTAGATAGAGGATGCCAGGTTTAAATGAATGCAAATTGATATGAGACAGAGGTAGGACAGAAAGAAAGGAAATTTACTAATGAATGTGCTTTTTGCTATTGCTTTCTAGAGGAGTGGCCTAATTCCTTTCTAGGGCATATGGTGCAATTATTTCTGACAATTTCCTGTGGACCCATGGATGAGAAATACTAGGATTCCTGGGAACAGCCAGAGCAAGCAAGGACCAAATGAATTGCTCTGCATGATTCAGATCAGTGGAGCTTTGAATTTGTAAGAGGTCCAAGAATCTAAATAAGGGGCCTCCAGTATGCAGGAAAGATTTGAGGAAAGGGGAGGGGATCCAAAGAGAGAGAGGCCCAAGAAAATGGTGGAAATCCAGGGCTTGAAAGGAGGACTAGTCAGTGAGAATTTCCTAAGACTATGATATAGTTGAGGGGTGGCTGAACTCTTCCACTCAAGTACCAGTTAGTAAATATTGATATTTTTGGCAATGTGGACCCTATGGTCTTTGGGTCTCTGTTGTAACTGTTCAACCGTGCTGTTACAGTGGGAAAGCAAACATGGGCAACAGGTAAATGAATGTGAGTAACTGAGTCAGTAAAACTGTGATTACAAACACAGGTGGCTAACTGGATTTGGCCTACAGATTATAGTTTTCAGACCCTTGGTGCAGCTAGTTCCTTATTAGCTCAGAGATTTGCAATATTCCATTGTATAACATATGCTACTTGCTGTTGTATTACTCCCCTTTCACCCCAAACCCATGGCTATCATTTACCACCCAAGGGTTGGTGGTGAGGCTGCGTTGAGGTGGGATGAAGAGTTAGGGGTGGTAGTAAATCCCAGTGGAGGAGGACAGAAGAGAGAGTCACAAGAGGTCAACTGAGGTGGAGAATTCAGAGAAAGTCAAGAATCAGAGAAAAGGTAAAGCAAGGGTCTAGAGGACCTGGAAGTGATCTTATACATTAAGGGAGACTGGAGGACTTGGAGGTGCACCCAGACCATAAATGCTTGGTATACCCAAGAGAAAGAAAAGCATACTACTTCCCAAAGGTTCAGAGTATATACCACAAGACTATAGGAATTCTTTGAAAAAATGATATGGGCATGGCATTGACAGAGTCATCTCACGGAGTCATTAGACACGACAATAATCAATGGAAAAAACAAAACCTTTTCAGCTCACGAAGTAGTTTCTAAGTCTTTGGTATCAGTGACTTTCCTAGTGCAATATGCTATTCAATGTCTGTTTCTATTTTTTTTAATTTCTTTTATTCATATATGCATATAATGTTTGGGTCATTTCTCTCCCCTTCCCCCACCCCCTCCCTGTTTCTATTTTCAACATAAGAGTTGCTGCAAACATTTTGCATAAAGGTGTACACAGATACCTGTTCTTTTCCTAGCTTGGTAGCAGAGTTTGAGGATGAGCACAGCTGCCTTCTTGAGGGTATAAATGGATATTCACTTCTTTAGATTTTTCATCTGTATCATTCCTAGTCGGCAGAGGGAAAAAGACCCAGAAAAACTGTTATCACCTTGGTTTCAGTTTTGAAAGAAATTTAAGATATAATTTGCCTCAAGTTTCCTGTCTGAAAGGAAAATGATAAGTAAATCTCATCTTTTAACACTAAGTAAAAAATTTGGATTAGGAAGTAATACTCAAACCATCCTCTATATTGTATCAGAAGACTCTAAGTTGGTTATAGTCAGTTATCCGTGCCTTCAAACAACATGTTTCACTATTTCTAGAGTAATTTTGATTAGGAAATAGGGGTTATCACAAGATTTTGATAAACTTCTCAATATAAGTGGCTTTGCTTTGAAATCTTATACCAAGAATTTTTTCTTATCAACCAGTGCATGAATAATGTTGGAAAATTCTATTTTACATAAAAGGAATACCCAACAGTAGCTGGCATAAATGGATAGTCACCCTGCCCTACCCTCTGGTTAATATCCACATATTCAAACAACCTCAGCTAAAAAATATTACAGACAGTTTTGACTCTGCTGAACATGTACAGATTTTCTCTTGTCATTATTAGCTAACCAATACAGTGTAATAACTATTTATGTAGCATTTTCATTTGTATTACAAGTAACCTAGAGATGATTTGTGGTACATAGAAGGAAGTTGTGTGTAGATAAAAGGAAAACAGTACTTCTTTTTTTAAATAATGGATTTGAGCATCTGAAGATTTTTTTATTTGTAAGAGTCCTAGATGGCCTTTGGATCCTGAAGGATGACTGTATATAAGAATTTACAGTAAGAGGAAATATTTAATCACCTTTTAACATCAATACTAACAATCATGTATAAATAATAGCTAACATTTTCTGACATTCATTGTAAGGGAGGCACTGTGTTAAGTAGGGTAGGAATTATCTCCATTTCACAGCCAAGGAAATTGAAGTGAAGAGAGAATAAAGAGTCTTTTTAATTTTTTTTTATGTTGTATTGGGGATAGAACCCAAGGGCCTTGCACATTGTTGGGCAAGTGTTCTACCACTTGAGCCACACCCTTGGCTCTTTTGTTTGTATTTTATTTTTGAGATAGGGTCTTCTCACTAACTTTTCCCAGGCTGGCCTTGAACTGAAATCTTCTTGTCTCTGCCTCCTGAGTAGTTGGGATTACAGAAGAGTGTCACCATGCCCATCTAGGATTAAGTGTTTTACCCAGGATTTCATAGCTAGTACGTGACCGTGAACTCAGGTCTCTCTGATGGCAAAGCTTGTGCTTTTACCTGGAATGCAACAGGGCCTCTTTGGGGGTTACTTAAGCATTTCATATTATATAAATGAAACAATAAATAATATATACCAGTGCCTGCAGACTGTGTGTCTGATTTGGCATCAGGGATTGAAGAATAGAAGCACAAAGCTACCTCACTAACATTTACTACTTCCTCATCATGCAGTTCCTCTTTCCCGGGAATGATGGTAACACTGAGACTAAGGGAAAGGCTAGGAGTTGGGGCCAGAGTTTCTCCCGCATGAGGAAGGCATAGTTAACAAAGAGCAGAAGGCTGGTGATTCAGAATGTGAGGGTATGGTGCACAATCTTTAATAGGTTAGTTAAAGTAAGATAGTAACATTGAGGAGTGTTTGCAAGAAGGTGGGACTATTTGTGTTTGTAGTCTTTCTATTTTTATGTCATTTTACATTCTTAGTGAATCTTCAGATTGCTTATGCAACTTCTGAATTGTGGCCTATATCAGAGATGATCTGCTCCATTTCAGGCCTAGTTTGACTCTAGGTCTTCCTCATAATAGGCCACCTCCTTCTAAACTATTCCCTCTGTCACCCTTTTTAGCTCTCAGGTAAACCATTCTTCTGGTGGGATGACTACTAGCTTGTGGTCACCAGCTCTGTGAGGCCCAATAATATGGTGTCTGCACTATGTCTCTCACATATTGCTCCTCCATTACTGTGAGGACCTGTGTGCACTGTCTTCCTGTGAGAAAAGCGATAATCCTCACACATAGCTACATCAACTTAACTTGGCTTGCCCCGCAACCTATGACTGCACACACTCAGGTGACTGATCAGCCAACCACTTCCAAGAGACTGGACCTCTGCATCCCCATGATTCAAGTTTTTTAAATTAAATTATCATATTATCATGACACAGGTGTACATTGTGACATTTACAAAAGTGCTTACAATATATCTTAGTTAAATTCACTCCCTCCATCATTCTCCTTTATCTCCACCCCCCTAATTCTTAGAATAGTTTCAGCAGGTCTCATTTTTCCATTTTCGTACATGAATACATAATATTTCTACCATATTCACCATCTTACTCTTTTTCTTTAAATCGTCATCTGCTCCCACTAGTATCAACCCCCAGATAGGACCTGTTTTATCTTCCTGTCCTATGTTTTTGAAAAAAGACATTTTTTGTTTGTTTAAGAGAGATATATAGGGAATTTCATTATGATTTCCATATATATAACTTCCATATATATAATCACAAATTGGTTCATCCCCTCCATGTTTCATCTTTCTACATTAGTCCTCTTCTTATGGTGATTTCAATAGGTTTAAAAGTTCTATATTCACTCATATATCAAGTACATTGACCATATTTACCTTCTTAATATTTGCTCCCCCTAATTTTAGTTCTGCATTATTCTAACATGAAAATAAATGGTGTTTTGTGATAGTAATGTGTTCATTACCCCTCCAAAAATGCAACAGATCAAAAATGAAAGTTTAGAAAATGTTTTCAAATTTTCTTGGATTACACAGATGTAATAGTTTTTATTGCAAATTACTTAGATGTGTGAGAAGTTGACCTCTCTGATCTTTAAGGCTAAAGAGGACCAGGATTTTTTACCCTGCCACATCCCTGGTTGCCACTGGTGAGAGGAGAATGATTGTACCATGAATGTGACACTTTTAAAGGATGTGGAAAAAACAGGAGACAGGTTTTAAGATAAGGAATACCTTCTGAAGGATCAGTATGTGTTCTGAGGTTTAGACTAGATGAATAATCATTTTGAAGGAAAGAATTTTTTGAAATAAGTTATTGAGTCTTGCTTATGCTTGAGAAAAATTATTATGAGGAAATGATCTTAAATTACATGGGTGAAATAAATCGATAGCCAGACTTGGGAATTTGAGCTAACAGTTGATTGAGAGTTAAGCCATAAGAGTAAGAAATGCAGTGCATATATGCTCATAATACATTTCAGTTAATGACATACGGCATTCACAATGGTGTTCCCATAAGATTACACCATCTAGTGGTGTCGTGGTCATCTTAGTTTGTATAAGGACTTTCTGTGGTGTTCACATAACAAGGAAATCACCTTGCTATGCCTTCGTCAGAACACATCCCAGCCTTTCTGTTGCTAAGCCATGTTTGACTACTTAGAAGAGAGGAGGTAGAAGGTCATTTTGAATATTTCCAGGAGGAAGAGATGATCATTTTCTTTGGGTAGTTCTAACTAGAGACTGATACAGACATAGAAATTAGAATCCTCTACGCCGTTAATTCAGCCTTAGTTAAAATGAAAAAACAACTCACAAATTACAGTAATATGTAATGAGGAACTTTGAAAAAAGGATCAACACATTTACATTTGTTACTATAACCATCTTGCCTTTTCTTTTCTTAAGGAAAAAGGGCAAAGAATGTTTACATGAAAAGCCATAGAATATAGAGAACATTGGTCAGGAGGGATAAAGATTTAATTTAGATCTATCTCTGCTAGTTATTTTATTATGAAATTGAATTCCTTACTAGGTTGCTTGCAAGAAGGTCTACTGTGACAATCTACTTTTTAGAAAAGTTTATTGGTGTTTCTGTGATATTTCTGTGAAATATCAAAACTTCAGTTTCTGTAAAGATTGGTGTAGAGACTATATTCATAAAGAATATTTGCTGTAGAAAACTGTTCACTTAAAAGATTTAAATGGTTCCTCATGGATTTAGAATTTGCTCATCAGCCTTATAACACTGTTTTCATTGATTCTGACTTCACTGATATTGTTACAATGAAATCAGCCAGTACAAAAGCTATTTATGTTTCTTCCTGGTAAAATTATTTTATTTAGCTCTTAATCTTTACATTTTTTTTGCAAATTTAAAAAGTGAATGGTGCTTACAAAAGATTTTAAAAAAATACGTTTGCCAAGTCTCTCTTCTACCATACTGGCAGCCTGTGCTACGTGTGCCAAGGGGACACACAATCTAACCTCTAGTGTTATGATAGCAACTGTGTTTAGAGGTCAGTATCTGCAATGTCTCAGAAGAACTAGGGTGTCAGTGGCCTCATTAATACGTTAAAAAAAAACTCCTCCTGCCAGTTTCTTCTCTTCTCAATTTCCTCTTAGAATGTTTTTTTAAATAAGAAGTCCTTATTATATATATATAATATATGTGATTATATATATATACATATATGTGTGTGTGTGTGTACTATAGTGTGTGTGTGATATATATATATATATATATATATATATATATATATATATGTTTATTTTGTGTGTCAAGGCCTTACTTTTTCCACATTTGTCTATGTGGTAGTAGGTCTTGTTTTTGTTTTGAGGCTTTCTTTTACTTTCCTTTGACAAATACATTCATGGAGAAGGTGGCTGCACTTACCTTTTTTTGTACTTTAGGATGATCCAAAGGGAAACAATGATGGATGAAACAAAAAAGGTGGTGCCAAAAGAAATGCCTAGGCAGTAAAACAAAATAAACACATGGAAAATACAATTCACAGCTTTAAAACTCTAGCATCTAGTCCCACTAGAGGTCCCCAACGATTTTTAAATGTAACTGTAAATTCGGCTTCACCCTGGATTTAATCTAGAACATGAGTTCTACCATAGCATTACAGTTAAGGGGTGAGCAGAGCACTTTATAATCTTTAGTCCAACATCTGCTTTCAACAAGTAGGTGGAAAACATCAATGGACTCCCATTCCCACAGCCCTGGCTCGTGTCTCTCAGGAAAGTCGTAAGACACAGGCTATTCCATGCAAACACTATTATAAAACTATTCTTCTTACATAAGCAAACCACAGAAACGAACTCAGCAAACTGGTCTTGGGGCTTTGAATTTGTGCAAATAGACATGATTACTGTCTGGAAGCATATTTGCCAGTTATAAAGCAAAGAGGAAGTTGTTGCCACACATAGTAAAATAAAGAAATTTGACATTAAAGAATAACTTTTCATTCATATGGTAATATGAATGAATCAAAAATAGTAAAAAGGATTTCGTGATATATGAGGATATCAGTCTCACCATACCCTAGCCTAAACTTACTTTCATTTTAATTGAATTTATAATATATTTTTATCTCTTTTTACATTTCATTCCTTGTAAGTACATACTTGCTGTTAAGGTCCCAAAATTTCTCATCAAAGCCTTGATAAAACTTACCAACTATGAGAGCATTACGTGGTCCTAAAAGGAAGACAAAAGCCACAAAAACATCAGGCTGGCGTACATCATCAAACAGGCTCTTTGGGTAGTACATTTCCATTCTGATTTTTCTTGTAATTTTTCTAATATAAAAAGCCTTTGGTTTTACTCATTTTATCCTGTGCATTCAGTGAAGATATTGCTTAATATTTTTATCATAAGATTATGTAATTTGCAGCAGAAAATTTGTAACAAAAGAAAAATAGCACTCATAGTCCTAATACTCAAAAAAATTACATTCCATTTGTTACATTTTTCCATGCATCTAAGTTTTTACATTGTGATGTAATAGAAGTGCAAATTATAACAGAGGCAAACTAATATAATCTATTCTAGTGGTGTAGCATAGTGTATTCAGTGATTTGTATTATACATTTGCTTCTAGTTTTCTGAATCTGTTACTAAAATGCATAAAATATTTTTCATATTTTACATTATTTCGTTAGATTGAATTCCTGGGAGGGCTAACTGGCATGAAATTTACATTATTCTCTTCACACATTGCATAATTGTCTTTCATAAGGTTTTTTCCCCAAATTTCCAGTGGTGCTTTCACAACATACAATGACAATATTAGTTTCATCATATCTTTGCTTTTTATTGGGTAGTCACTAACACCCATTTTGTTGATAATTTAATGGGAAAAGGTTACCTTGTTCTTTTCTTTTACATTTCTTTTTTAAAATTTTTATTGTGCTGGGGGTACATTGTGGCATTTATAGAAGTTCTTACAATGTATCACATATATCATACTTGAATTCACCCCCTCCACCATTTTCCTTCGTCCCCTCCTTCCTGGAATAGGTTCAGCAGGTCTCATTTTCCCATTTATATGTATGTGTACATATTATTTGTACCATATTCACCTACTCCACCATTTCCCCACGTCCTCCCCCTTCCAATAGGTGCTATTACTTCTACTGAGGTTAAACAGTCTTCATATACTTATGTGTCAACATAAAAAGATTATTTATACCCTTTCTCCAAATCCTGTACTCTAAGACACTTTCTGTATTTCCCTGCTCCTCTTCAGGATTATTATCCTGAGCTGTGCAGAACTGGAGAAAATCCTTTTACCTTGGAAATGGCATGGGGATGTTGGTGGACTGAGAAGATCTAGAAAGTGAGGGGAACGGTCTGGACTTGTGCTGGAGCCTTTGAGAGACAGTCTAGATGGAAAAGAGAAGCTAGCTCTGATGAATGGGACTCTTGGATACAGAAGTGCAAAGAGTGGATTTTAGGAAAAAAAAATTTTAAGTGTCATATAGTATAATCCTTCTCTTAACCTCTCAGGGATTCTAGTGAAGACTTCTCTGAACTTTTGCATCTTGCCTGGAATTGAACTTATACATCCTGCATGCAATACTATGCTTACATGAGTCATGAGATAAACACCTTTAATTATGAGTTGTATGTATTAATTGGTCTTAAGAGGGAGCTCAAGATTACTCCTTACTCTGAAGTAGATGAAGCTATTACTCTAGCGTATCTGGGCCATTGAAATGGGAATATGGTGGCCCTGAGAATTCCAAGAAATTCATTTTCTGATGCTAGTACTCAAAGGTCACTTTTCTTATTTGGATTGCTCTCAAAACTCCCCATGGTATGTTATTCTAAGCCTGGACCACAGTCAAGATTTATTCCCCAGCTTCCTTTTTAGGGAGGCCTAGGACTGGTATCTTGAGCAATCTATCTTAAACCTTAGGGACAAATACTGTTTTTTCCCCTCCTGTTTTCCAAGGTCTCATCTTTGCTTCTTCCTACAAGGTGGTAAGATTTCAAACTTCAAGACTAGATAGGGTAGAGAGGAATAAGACTACCCTAGGGACAAAAGGAATTCACTTGTGGTCCTGCCCAATTCACACGGAGTTCTAAGAACCCGCTGGTCAATGGTTATTTGGCTTGTGTCTCATTATCTCCACCTATCTGAAGAATGGCTTTTTATCTTGTATTTGGGACATTGGCCTAATAACTTTCCCTTTTACTAAGATTAATCCTGGAATTCTCTTTTTTGAATCATTTATTTAGAACTCTTTCCATTTATTTCTTATTAAAGTACACATTCTATACAGATAGGTAGAGTCACCTGTTGGGCAAGTTACTTGAACCCTTTGTGCTTTAGGTTCCACATCTGTAAAATGGAGATCATAAGAAGAATGCTACTCCCCTCAGGGGTTGCTGTGTACATTAAATTAGAATCTATCTATCTCTCTATCTCTAATCTTCAAACAGTAGTACTAATGTTTTCAATATATGTGTATATATTAATCATTTAAGTATTACTACCAGCACAACTACCACAACTACTATTTGTATGTTAACACTATTAATCCTTCATTATATGCTCCCTGTGTTTCCCATCTATCTAGTGCCTTCTTACTTATTTTCAAAGTAAACATGTTCTAAATCAAAGTGGTAACAGGTCAAAAAAGTCAACATCTTTTAAGATCTTTTTTCAGTCAAATCTCCATTCAAAAATTTGGCCTCCTTCTAGTTTTGTTTTTGTTGTTTATTTTTTGGTGGTACTGGGGATCGAATTCAGGGCCTTATACATGCCAAATACATGCTCTACTCCTGAACGACATCCCCAGCTCTAGTTGTTTGATAAGTAAGTTTTTTTTTTAAATTTACCTTTTATATGGTTTTTAAAACTTTTAACTCTTTATCATTCCTTGTATTTATTTTAATATAAAAAGAAGGTTCTTAAATTTTTCCCAATGCTAATCTTATTATGTGATAGCTTTTCCTTTCCCATGGGTTTCTGTCATCATTATTACATCTGAAAGACAATTTTATTTCTACTTATAATAAATCTTTATTTTATTAATATAAAATCTCCCCACTTATATATTTATTCTTCTGCCAGTGTAAAGTGAGTCATGTATTGCAACTTTATGTTTCATTTTAATATCTGGTAGTGTCAGTTCCCTAATTATCTAAATAGTCCATCAATCCTAGCCAGATTACTCTGCAGTCTCTCAACCAGTTAACCAATGAGCTTTTTGCCAGAGAAGTGAGTACAATTTGATATTAAAAGAGGGTTGAGTTTATAATTTAGAAACATTATTTATGATCATTAGTTAATACATTTAAGGGATTAACTATAAAAATCTATCTTGAACAATCTTGGTATATAACCAAGAACCTTGAAGAGGTGGGAGACAGGAAAGCCTAGCACTAACTTGGATAAGAAAAGTTCTTCATTGTTAATTTTGCTCATCTGCTCCTTGTTGTGTAAAGCTTATACTTTTCTACCTCATAGCACACTCCAGTTGCCAGCAGAGGGCTACACTCCTGTTCAGGGAAACTTGATTTCCAAATCCTGTACCCACAGCAACGAGAGAGGTGGGCATGATCTTTTCAGGGTGGAAGGTGTTCCTCTACCACTGATGTTCTCCTGACTTGTAAGGCTCCTAGATTATAAAGAAATCACTACCAGATGATGCATGCAGATATAGAGTGGTATAAACAAAGATGATCCCTGAGGAGGAGAGATGAATGGGGTAAGAATTATGAAGAAAGACTGGTCCTACTCTACTTGCTAGGAGCTTTTGGGGAAGAGGTGGTGGCTTGTGTAGCTAGGATAGGGGAAGAGACCCCTCTATCTCCACTTAGTTTTTAGGTGGGGTCTTTGACTGGATCCAGGAACCAAATTTATATAAGGCTGATTAACAAGAGAAAAATTTTATTAGATTGATAAGTACATGGGGCTCTTCATAAGAAAGCAAAGCTTGAATATTGACCTAAGCAAGATGCTTTTATATTCTTTATACAAAGAACAAAAAATTTGTGAAGAAATAAGGATGAATGGATCTCTAGACTAGGGTAAATTCTGGGAATGTCATAAAGAGATGTTTGGAGCACAGGAATAGAAAAGCTAGAGCAAGATAAGGTTTACTGTAATGAATTCATATAGTCAGGTTTATTATAGCCCCAGATTCAAATTTTTGATGATAAAGGTTATTTTCCTATCTGGGTAGAGAGAGAATATCCCTCCTGAAAGAATTTTTATTTTTGCAGTGCTGGGAATCAAACCCAGAGCCTAGTATAGCAGGCAAAGAGCTCTACCATTGAGCTACCCTCCCAGCCCCTCCAAAAGAATTGTCTTTCAGTACTGGAGTTTAAACTCAGCACTTGTGCTCCCTAGACAGGTGCTGTACCACTTGAGCCATACCACCAGCCCTTTTTGTGTTTGTTTTTTTTTTTTGAATAGGGTCTCGCTTTATGCTCAGGCTGGTCTGGATGGTGATCCTATTTACACTTCCCAACTAGCTGGGATGACAACCACATGCCACCGTGCCCAGCTTTTTATTTGTTGAGATGGGGTCTTATGAATTATTTGCTCAGACTGACCTCCAACCACACTCCTTCTGATCTCTACCTCCTGAGTAGCTAGGACTATAGACCTAAGTCACTGTGCCCAGCCTCAAAAGAATCTTTATGGCTTGCTCCATTCAGGAAAAGACAGGCCAAATGGCCTTTTCTGCAGTTACAATTCCACAAGTAACTTCACCTTGCAATAATCAATATTCTAATTTGTCATGTTTTGAAATGGTGCATCCTTAACTCCTTAATTAGTATATACCACAAATACCACATTACACTTGATGCCAAGGATGGATGAGTGGATGAACAGTTACCATGGCTGGGAAGAAGCTACATTCTCTGCAGTTGCACTTACCACGTGTGCATATGGCCAGAGGAGGGTCCCATCTGTCATCTGCCTGGCAACGGCTCCAAGGACTGCCTTCCAGAGTGTACCCATTCTCACACTTCAGAGTTATATTATCTCCATAGCGGTACTCTCTCATTTCCATCTCCTTCTGGATTCCATTCATTAATGGTGGGAGGCTACATTTCACCTCTGAAATGAGAAAATTCAGAAGGAAATTGTGAGGGGTTTTGTGTGTGGATTGTTAATTGAAATCACCATAATAGAAAGATCTACAACCCCATATTTACTTTGCCCTTGGCAAAGATGGGGTGTGTTTTCAATTAGAAATTATTGACCCCTTCCTCTCCTAAACTTTCTATGACTTAAAATTCTTTGACTTTCATTTCTATGTACAGTGAGGGAAAATAGAGTAATTTTGATCATTCACTGTGCAACTGCAAAGTTCTGGAAGGATCAGGCGTTAGAACAACCAAGTTCTATCCCTGCACCCACTTAAGTAACACCATAAGGGAACAGCAGTATCATGTAAATTCTTTCTTGGTATGCAATATATGCTGGCATTTTTGGTCTTGATTAAATTGATATTTCTGCCCCATTTCTATATAGAAAACCAGGAAGCTAGTAAGCAATGGTTCTGAATTCAAAACACCATTTTCTACTTAATTTATTTTGTCTCATTTAACTCATCCTTTGATTTGCTTCCATTTTTTGCCCTGTCATCATACCTTCTCCATTCAACTTCAAGCAAAACCTCCTTTTCTATTGTAATAGTCTCAAGATTAGTTTAAAATATTGTCCTTTTATAGGTATCAATAAGGTAAAGTAGTATTTCTTGAAGTATGGCCTGTGGTCTTCCTACATAAGACATTTTTGATGGATCTGTTAAAAACAGACATTTGATCGCTTCTCAACACAGAACCAGAGCCCATGGAATGGAACTGAAGAATCTGTCTTTAAACAATGTTGCTGGCTGATTTTACAGTGCTGAAGATGGACAAGCAAATGTTATTAGACATGCTTGAAGGGACAGTTATTAAGACAAAATGAATACAAACTATGTAATAACTTAGAACATTTGAACACATAAGTATATAAGTGAGAAGAAAGCAGGTGCCAGGACAATAGTATATCCCTTTTTAGTTTCAGGGGAAAACCCTTCCCAGAGTCTCAATCTGTATCTTTGAAATAGTTTTTGAATTTTTAAGTTTTTTTATGTAAAAGAAGAAAGTGAGGATGAACATCTAGATGTGAAGATAGCCACAAGGACTCTGTGTTTTGTGCAATCTGTTGTTACCAATTAGTATGGAAGAGTGAGTCACTATCATTTATATGGCGGGCCTCATTTTCTCTATCTCTAGAATGAGAGGGCTAGGATTTCTGAGACTTTGGGGATAGGCAGGGCTATATGATCCTCCATTCTGGGTGAGCTATAGGACTAACTATTCTTTAACATTTGAAACACTGGTATGTCTGAAGTCTGTCCTAAGCCACCCCTTCCCTTAGGTTTAAATTAAAATATAAATAAAGGAATAGACAGGAGAAAAAAAGAGGCAAATCACTTAACAGTGTTTTGTTTTGGTTTTTTTTTTTTTTTTGGTGGGTTTGAACTAAAGGCTTCATACTTGCTAGGCAGATGCTTTATCGCTCAAGCCATTCCTCTAGTTCAACTTAGCTTTTTTTTTTTTAAGTCAAAAGAGCCCACATTTTTAAAGGAAACAGTAGACAGTGCAGTGTTTAAAAGTAGGACTTCAGCTGGGGTCTAATCATTGACCCCTTACTCACAAGCTGTGATCTTAATTGATCTTAATTTTCTCCTCTGTAGGACTGCAATAATAATAACCCCAGCTTCTTTGAAGTTCAACACAAATAACTTTTGGAAAGACCTTAGAACCTTGCTTAAGGATGGGATATTATTTTTAATTCTCTACTTTTTAGCTTTTTAGAACATTTCAAGGAAGATTTTTTAATTCAGGTGGCACTTTTGCAAACAGACTGAAATAAAGGAAATAATCCTTGAGGACTGGTTACATGGAAGAGATGAAGTAAACCTTTGGTCATGTGGACTATAATGAGGCTCCACATTCAGCAAGTCTAGGAATTAATTGCTCTTACCTCTTTGCTCATGTATGATGGGAAGACATTGTCTGACTTCAAGCTTCAATTTTAACACAGTAAAGAAATCTTATAACCCCTTACTTTCTAAGAGCATTTGTGAGGACAACCTGTAGCCTTCTGAGGTCCTTTAGAGCTGTTAGTTAAAAGTCAACATTTTACATTGGGGTGTGTGTGTGTGCGTGTGTGTGCGTGTGTGATGCTTACTGTATTATTTATTATTGGAAATGCCATGTGTTCGTCCCACTTGTTGAGTAGACATAAGGATCCCAGAGTAGCCTTCATTTCTACCTCTTGTTCTGCTTTTCTCATCTTCTATTGATACTCATTTTGCTATCCTCTCAGTCTTGTTATATCACCATCATGTCAATGATATCTCAGCTTTATTTAGCTTCAAATTCAATACCATAGCAACCCAGAAAGAGTAAGAAATACTAAGAAATGAGATACCTTTGCAATAATGATTAAATTCACTCCAGGTTCTCTGGTCTGTACAGAAAATGAAGGCCTTTCCTACCAACAGGTAGCCAGGGTCACAAATGTAATTGACTATCATCCCAGGAAAATATGAAGATGTATGTCCTCCAATGTATTGCCCATTCTGGATCTTGGGTGGATGTGGGCATGCTAAAAACACAAACCAAGGAAACACTTCCAGTTAAACCTACAAGTGTAAACACACTAACACAAATATCTTCAGTTATTAGAGGTACATGAAAACCTAAGACAGGTAGGTAGGTCATAATTCACAAACTGTTAGCTAATGAGTGGAAGATTGATTCTATACATCTAGACCTCAGCATTTAAACACAACCCTCTGTATTCTCTACCTGTAGACTATATCAGATCAAAGGACCACAGGTATCTTCAAACTACCAATTCAGTACTGATATATCTTTACTGGAGGAGGGAGAGCTCATGTGGGCAGTCACAGCCACAAATGAGCCTAATAAGATCATCAAGTATTCTCATTTAAAGCCAGATGAATATATAAAAGAAAGAGCTACTGAGACTAAGCACATAACCTAAACCTCCACTTATCCAAGGCATCCTGAGTTCCTTTTGTTATTGATGAAGGGCTAACTAAATGTAGGTAACTACTTGAACAAAAGACTCAGGGTTACAAAAAGAATATAAATACTGATATCTGAATTTCTTTAATTATTTCTAAAGTATTATCAATTCTAAAGCAAATTCTACCATATGTTTTTGTTCAACACATCCATCTAAGATGAAGAAAACTAACAGTAGCGATATCAAAAGAGTATTTTCTTTGACACTTGTTTTCAGGGCTTTGAAAATCTTCTCTACAAAAGGACCTTACACATTCTCTCTATTCTCCAATGCCCTTATGGTTCTACACACTCAATCCATAGGAAAGGACACCAGAATACTACCAAATTGGTCTTACATCAAGTTTTGTTTTGAGATAGGGTTTCACTGTATCATCAGCTTGGCCTTGAACTCCTGGGTTCAAAGGATTCTCCTACTTCAACCTCCCAAGTAGGTGCGATTACAGGTGAGCATCACCTGGCCTGGGTGGAATATCAACAACTGGGACACAATATCCATATCTAGAATCCATCTGTCATTCTCCTGGATGGTATTTCTGTCTCTACCATTTATAACAAAGCCATGTTCACAGAAAGAATGACTATCACTAAAGAAATACGGAGATTCTTCCACATTTAGGACATGTGAAAGTGGATACTGACCAGAAGGAACAGAAAGTTCACAGCGAGGGGCAGGGCCACTCCAAATCCCATTCCCTTGACTGTCACTTATGCAACGGATGGTACTCTCTCCAATCAGGTTGAAGGTCATCCTTGTGTCTGGGTGGGGATCACATGTGTAAGATACTTCTTTTCCATAGGAAATGTTTCCCAGAAGAGTGCCTGTGTGTCTTCCATTAAAGATAGTTGGAGGATCTAGGCAAAAGATTTCTAGAAAGAAGACAAGGGCTTTAAGTTCTATTAGAGTTTCAATTAAAAATAACTAACATGATAATGGTTTCCTGTGACTAAGCTAATAGTGTTTTTTTTTCTTTTAGAAGGAACATAACTAAGATAGATGAAATTTGAGTCTGTAGGATTTTACTGAGAAAGGAACTAACTGAAGTATCACCTAAATTACAGTTTATTGCAAAAGCCCAAAAGGCAGCATTCCTGGACTACTTAGATAGCTAAGTTTTTAATGAATTTGGAAAGTGATTATTTTTAAACAATCACCTGATTGCCTTCTTTACACTAGGCATAGTTAAGACTCCTGGGTTGACAACAGGGTATAGGAGAGATGAAGGTTTGGACCTCAGAGATTTTAGTTCCAAGAAAATCTTTGTGAAGCTTGGTGACTCAAGGCCATTATCATCAGAACCAACATCAAATATGCAATGGTCCATCAGAACACATTGATAACCCTAGAGCTCTTTGTAACAAATAAATTGATCTTAATTATTAATTTGATTGGATTGAGAATCACATAGGAAATTAGTAAAGCTCACTTCCGCGTTTGTCTGTGAGGGCATCTTCAGAAACATGAGGGTTCTGCCATACTGAGATTAATCCCTTGATGGCTTTATAATACGATGACATTTTGGGGAGGTGGTGACAAGTAGGAAGTGGGGCCTAGTTGAAGGAAGCAGGTCAGTGGGGCCATGCCCTTGAGGACCATATTTTGCCCTGGATGCTTCCTAATTTCCCCTTTTTTCTCTGCTTCCTGGCCACCATTATGTGGACTACTCTGCTCCACCACGCCTTCCCCATCATGATGAACTGGATCCTGTGGAACCATGAGCTAAAATAAATCTTCCTCTAGGTTGTTTCTGTCAGGTATTTGGTCCCAGTGACAGAAAAGTAACAATACACTAGATTATATTCTAGAAAATCCTTTTTTTTTTTCTGTTTTCCAAACCATCAGCTGCCATTTCTTCCTGTTTTTAGCATGTATGTTTGAAGCAATACCCTCCTTAAAACTAATTTGATGCTTCTAATCTGATCTATGTTTAGGAACAGATTCCTAAGTTTATCAGAATTATACATTTAAAACATATGAAGTCTTATTACATCAAACAATGATTTATTTCCTATAACCAAATTTAATAAATCTGTGTTTATCCAATGTTTACACACACACACACACACACACACACACATATACATTTTGTGTATCTCTGGAAGGTTGTACTTATTGGATACTTGAATTTCCTGGGTATTGGATGTTTTTATAATACCTACCATAAAATGTTCTAGAAAGGTATTTTTTTTTGAAGTAAAACTTTTTTTATGGTTTATTTATTCATTTATTCAAAAGTGCATACATTGTTTGAGCCATCTCTCCCCCTGCCCTCCCCTCCCCCCGAAACTCCTCCCTTCCAGGCAGAACCTGTTCTGCCCTCTTCTCCAATTTTGTGGAAGAGAAGACATAAGCAATAGTAAGAAAGACAGCATTTTTGCTAGTTTAAGATAAGGATAGCTAGACAGATTCCTAGCATTGCTTCCTTGCACATGAGTATTACAACCTGAGCTGGTTCATCCCTACCAGACCTCTTCACTACTTCCTGGTCACCTTCCCATAGTGACCTCTGTTAGTTTAAGATTACTATATTAGGTCCTCTACAGTGGGCACAAACACTGTCAAGTTTTGGGTCTCCTACCTTTCCCTATTCCTCCTGTATGTGTTCTCCCCTTAGAGTGTGACCCATGTCCATTAATATTACTGCATTTGTTTTAGGTCTAAAGTCCGCATATGAGGTCCTTGATCCATTTTGAGTTGATACTAGTACAGGGTGCTAGACATGGATCTAGTTTCAGTTTTCTACAAGCAGATAACTGCTTTTCCCAGCAACATTTGTTGAAGAGGCTGTCTTTTCTCCATCGTATGTTTTTGGTGACTTTGTCAAAAATAAGTTTGGGCATAGCTGTGTGGATTCACATCCAGGTCCTCTATTCTGTTCCACTGGTCTTCATGTCTGTTTTTGTGCCAGTACCATGCTGTTTTTATCGCTATTGCTTTGTAATATAGTTTTGAAGTCAGGTATTGTGATACCTCCATCATTGTTCTTTTTGCTGAGTATTGCCTTGGCTATTCACAGTCTCTTGTGTTTTCAAATGAACTTTAGAGTAGATTTTTCAATCTCTGTGATGAATGTCATTGGGATTTTGATGGGAATTTCACTGAACATATAGATTGCTTTTGGTAGTATAGCCATTTTTACTATGTTGATTCTACCAATCCATGAGCATAGGAAATCTCTCCATCTTCTGTAGTCTTCCTTGATCTCTTTCTTCAGAGGTTTGTAGTTCTCCTTGTAGAGGTCATTCACATCCTTTGTTAAGTTTACTCCTAAGTATTTGATTGTTTTTGAGGCTATTGTAAATGGAATTGCTTTTATATATTCTTTCTAAATTTGTTCATTGTTGGTGTACAGAAAAGCTAATGATTTTTTTAAGTTGATTTTGTATCCTGCCACAGTTCTGAAGCTGTTTATGGTGTCTGGGAGTTTTTGGGTAGAGTTTTTTGGGTCTTTGAGGTACAGGATCCTGTCATTTGCAAATAGGGATATTTTGAGTTTCTTTACCTACTTATATTCCTTTTATTTCTTCTTCTTGCCTTAGTGCTCTGGCTAGGAATTCCAGGACTATATTGAACAGGAGTGGGGAGAGTGGGCACCCTTGTCTCCTTCCAGATTTTAGGGGACATGGTTTCAGTTTTTCCTCCATTAAGTATGATGTTGGCTATAGGTTTGTCATATATAGCCTTTACAATGTTGAGGTACATTCCTTCTATTCCTAGTTTTCTTAGAGCTTTTATCATGAAGTGGTGTTGAATCTTAGCAACAAGTGTGAGACCCTGAGTTAAAAAATGTTTGCTTTCATTTTTCTATCTGCAGAATTCCTTGGAGAATCTTTTGTAGTGGTGGCTTGGTGATCATATATTGTTTTAGTTTATGCTTATCCTGGAACACTTATTGCTCCATCTATTTTGAATGATAGTTTTGCTGGGTAGAGTATCCTAGGGTTGAAGTTATTTTCATTCAGTGTTCAGAATATCTCACTCTAAGCCCTTCTTGCTTTTCAGGTTTCCACTGAGAAATCTGCTATGATTTTGATGGGTTTACCTTTGTTTATGTTATTTGTTTTTTCTCTCTTACATCCTTCAATATTCTTTCTCTATTCTCTGTGCTTGTAGTTTTAATGATAATATGTCATGGGGAAATTCTATTTTGGTCAAGTCTGTTTGGCATCCTGGAGGCTTCCTGTACCTGAGTGGGCATAACTTTCTCTAGATTTGGGAAATTTTCTGTTATTATTTTATTGAATGTTTTATGGATCCCTTTTGCTTGGACCTCTTCTCCTTCTTAAATTTCCATGATTCTCATGGAGTAAAACTCTTAAGAGGAAAAGGACAGATAATTAAACCAAGTAATAGCAACAAAACCTCCAAGTCTATATAGTAAAGAGTAATCATAGCAGGTTCAGTCAGTGAAAATGTCTGGGATTTAAAATATATTCGAATGAAAACACTTTCTCATCAACTTTCAATAAAAATTATTTTCTTAAGGGAATGTAATAGAGAGGATGAACTTATTCAAAGCACACCATACACATCGATAGCATTACCACAATGAAACCTATTGTACTATTAATGTATGCTAATTTTAAAAGATTTGCATTTTTTAAGGTGAAGCTGCTGTGACATCAGGACTTTGCTTCCTGGTCCATGGGCTGTAGATACCACTGCACTACTCATTCCCCAGTGCTCTTGAGGCAGGTGTTAGACATGTTCTCTTCTGCTGGAAGTCCTTGGGGCATGATTCTTATCAAATGCTTAACTACTTTCAGTTTTGCATTCACCGAAGGGATATTCTTGTGAACTTGAGGGGTATGTGCTTTTTGTAAGCCAAGCATCTTTATTATATCTTTTTCCCAATATGGACGTCTTTTTGTGCTTTTTATTCTGGTAACAATGTGCAGTTTATGAGGGTTCTGTGGATCCCCACCATATTTTTCATGATCTGTTGGTGAAGGCTGAAACACTTTATCTGGAATTCTTGATTTGGTAAATTTGTGATGAATCCAATCAGTACCAATGAGAGATTCCACACCTTTTCTCACCGTCTGTAGTCTGCCTGGGGGTCTCTGAACTATTGAGTGTAAAATCCCAGCCATAAGTGTAGTAATTTTTCTCTTTAGAGACAGCGCTGGCTAAATGCCCAGCATTAACTCCCCGAGCCAAGGAAAGCTAAGCAGAAAGAGGACTTCAAGGTGCAACACTCAAACTCTGCCTTCACAGTTCTGAGCTTAGAAAGGTATTTTAATAAGCCTAAAAATGAACATTTTCCAATGAATGGAAAAAAGGTATTCAAAGAAAAGTCTTGCTTTGCTTTAGGAAACAGAGTAGGGTAAATCAGTTATATCTTGATATATAAATCAAATTTATTGATTTTTGCATCTTTGATGTATCTTATCTGAGTAGACAGTTTAGAAATGTAGGTTACCTCATCATTTCAAGTTTTGATTCACCACCTCAATTCCCTGTATCATATTAATTTCTTATATAAATCTGTTTTATTTTCTCCATAACATATTACTATTTAACTTTTTTCTTTTTCAGTACTGGGGACTGAACCTAGAGCCTCATGCTTACTAGGAAAGGAAGTGTTCTACCACTTGAGCCATACCTCCAGCCCCTATTGTCTATTTTTCAAAAATTATTTTACTTATTTTCCTGATCATTGTTTCCTAACTGGAAAACAAACTCCATGAAAACAGGGATGAGTCTTTCTTATTCTTTACTCTTTCTACACATGAGAAGTAAACACTACAAAATAAATAACAGATTGAATAAATAGCTTAGACAAGTGAGGGGACAAAAGAGCATAAAAGTTTAAGAGAGAATACTCCTTTGACAACTAAACTAAAAAATAAGTAAATAAATAAAATTTTTGGTGTACCTTTAGGTCATTTAGTTTTTTTCCTACAACTCTCCCACAAAATTCAACATTATCAAACTACTTATTTGTAGATTAGTAAAATAAATACATGATATAAAAGACATACAAGACTTCTCTTGAAATTCTCTCAACAAAGAAGTATTTTTATCAGTAGTTTAGTTAAAGATCCGGACACAGGTGATTCCATGAGGCAAACACACTGGAAAAAAAATGAGAGCTATCCACACTGCACAGTTACTCTTTCTACTCACGTTCACACACAGGAACACTGCTGTTCCAATGGCTTTGCATCCCATCCAAGACACAATGACTAGCAGAGCTGCCTTTTAACTGGAACCTAAGAACAAAACATAAAACAAAAAGCAAGGAGCAAATGTTTGAGCAGTTCTCATCTTTCCCTTCTTCTTTTCACCAACAGATGCTCAGCTTCCTCTCTTTGGCCTAAAGAGGATTTGGTTCCTAAGTTTAGGACCTGCTAAATGTCTCAGTTCATTAGGGATCTAAATTTAGTAGCTGGCAGAAACTCAGAGCCAAAAGAATCCTAGTACTCTGTGACTGGTAAAGTGATTAAAACTGGTGCACCTAATCATCCTACACATCCTCCATGGCCCACCATCCCTTATGGAAGGCACTGAACACAGAACCAGACTTCCCCATGAGCACAGACCCATAAACTTCAGAGCCCAGCTCTCACTGATAGCCTGCTGACATCCTGCTGGCTCTCATTAGTGGGTTAGGAGGGAAAAGAATTCTTGATTTGGGTGGGAAAAGCAGAGAACATCTGGAAAGAGAAAGAGCATTGTTCTCCTTGGCACCACAATTGTCATGGGCCAGAAGGAGGATTACAGAAGCATGTTGAACCAAATGTCCTAGGAGAAAAAAGAAGGGTGAGAAGAGATTTTTATCAACCTAAAAGTCCCAACTTATTAGATACTGTTGTCCTTCTGAAATCAGCATTCATCCTGAAATCAAACATCAGTATTGGTTGGTGAACTTCACAAATGGCAGATTCCTTAAAATTATTAAAAATCACTACTTCATTGCTCAATCTCGTTGCTTCCACAGATGAATAGTGCCCGCCACCAATAATAGTGGGTTTACATAACAACTAATAATACCACCTGAAGCAGTGACATTGGCCATATGATTCCAGTATCAAAGCCATCACTGACATGAAGATACAGGATTGGGTCAAAACATACTTGTCCATGCACTATTACAAATTCTACTATTGATTGGTTTCAAGTTTCCTAAAACAGGTCTTATCTGACTTGTCATTGGGCAAACAATTTTTGTCTTACTCATCAAACATTTTTTCTAGAAAATCTTTTATAAAATTATGGTTTTTTTTCTACCTTCAAATAACTATTTAGTCATTCACATTTAAGTTCCAACCAAAATATCAAGATCAGTGACTGTATCTATGTACTTGACATTGAGTTATAAGTCATTTTCTCTTTCTCTCTTCTTTTTGAATTAATCCTTGAACTCAAAGTCACTATGTAGCACTGAGTCTCTGGTCTCTATTTTGGGTCATACTCACCCTTCATCACACATGAAAGTCACTTTTGCCCCAAGCTGGAGATTTAGTGGAAATAGCACATGGCCATTAGGGAGGTAGTCTGGGAACACATCACATAATTTCTCTAAAAGGAAAAGAAAAGAGAATAAGACTGCCATGTGAAGTGCAGAGTGATCTGAAAACCAGATGAGAATCTAGGCACCTGCACATGTGGGGGCTGCAGGGCTCCAGTCTCCCTGGGATGTACAGTGCAGAGAAGCAGCTCCATGGAGGTCATAGCCAGGCTCACAGCTGTAGAACACTTCCTGCCCAGGGTAAAACTCATCCATGTTGTGTGCTGTATGTGTACCATGCAGGATTTCTGGGGGCAGTTGACATACTGTGGAAAGAACAGGTCCAAAGTACTCATTAGTCTGGGGAAATGCTTTGCTACCCCATAAGCCTTCCAGGAATTAGTCATACTTACAGGGTCCTATTCTTTGGATCTAGAATGTCCCCCAATGGCCCATGTGTTTGGTCCCCAATCATGGATACTATTGAAAGGGAATGAAATCTTTAAGAGGTGGGACTAATGGAAGATTTTAGGTCATTGGAGGTGTGGGACCTCCAATTGGGAATGTGGGACCTTGGTGTCTCCCTCTTCTCTTTCATTTCCCCATTATGAAGTGGACAGTTTGCTCCATCACACACTCTCCATCTCCACCATGATGTGCTGCCTTACCACAGGCCACAAAGCAATGGGGACAACTTGCCATTGACTGAAACCTCTAAAACTATGAGCCAAAATAAACCTTTTATTCTCTATAAATTGATTTATTTTGGGTATTTGTTACAATAATGGAAAACTGGCTAACACAAAGGGATTTCAGGTATAACAGAGGAAGTCAAATGATATTCCATCTGGCTAATTTTACTGACGTGGAAGTTAAGAGTATGGAAGAGATGTAGCCAGCACCTCCATAACTAGTAAAATGTAGAGAAATAGAACCTAGTTCTCTCCAGCACAAAGTTTCAATTCATGTATAAGTCTATAAAATAAGAACCTCTTTCTCCTCACTCTGGCTTTCTAGTACAGAGTTATTAGTACTAGTGGATTCTCCATCTGCATATTTCCTACAAAGGCAATCCTAAATTTCAGCCTCATTGTTCAGGTAATAAGAAGGCTACTTAGCCCAAGGCTGCTTAATGGATTTCCTCTCATATTTCTTAAAACATGCTTTTAATTAGAGCACAGTCATGTAGACATGCTTAGGTCTCTTTGTCAGTCCTCCAAGCTGTTCTCTCAGTGATTGAACAAGGCTGCCATGGTAGAAGGGTGGTAGAATTGTAGGGTTCTTCCCTGCCTTACATATCAGCCACACATACCTACAAATCCACTGCTAGCTCTGCTCTTGTCCATAGGAAGACAAGATGAGCCATGAACAAAAATCCCTCAATACACCAGTCTTTGTACTGAGAGACATGATGTTCAAGAGTACTGGACTCAGGTCTGCCTACATTTATAGCCCCTCTGGTGGGTGCTTAGGCATCAGAAAACATTTTAAAAATATAATCTATGGCTAACTGAAGATGGAGAACCTGTTTGTCTCTGAGCAACTTATTTTTCTCTTAACTTTAGATTTCTAATGATAAAATATAAAAAGGGGACCATTTGTAAACAAAGTCTAAGGCCTTTGTCACTAGTCTTATGCTATATGTCTCCATAGTCCAGCCACTTTGTTTCATTAAAACTTTTAGGGCAAGAACCAGAGCATTCAGACCCTGGAGTCTGACACCCTTGCCTTTCAAAATCCTGGGTGTGTCATTTAGTAGCATGTGACTTAAACCATTCATTTAACCCCTGAGAAATAAACTAACTCCACTATAAAATGAATATAGAAATAGCACTATTTCAAAGTATTGTTGTAAGGAGGAAATGAAAGAGAATGTGTATAAAATTCATATCACCTGGATGACCGTGGAGAAAATCCACAACGCTTCTGCTAGTCAGCTTTTTTTCTCTGCTGTGAAAAATGCCTGAAAGAAACAGCTTAAAGGAAAAAAGATTCATGTTGGCTCATGGTTTTAGAGGTTTCAGCACATAGTTCACTTGCTCCATTGCTATGGCACGTGGTAAGGCAGAACATTATCATGGCAGCCAAAGTGTGTGATGGAGGTGGCTGCTTACCTCATGGCAGCCAGGAAGGAGAGAGGAGTAACAAGAAGGGGCCAGGGCCAAGATATACATTCAAATACATGTCCCTAGTCATCTACTTCCTCCGACTAGGCTCGACCTTCTATGGTTCCACTACCTCTCAACCATTCAAATTTTGAATCAGTGGGTAAAAACATTGATTAAGTCAGAGCCCCAACACACCAAGAGGTATGCTTTACGAATCTCCTAGGTGCCTCTCAATACAATCAAGTTGACAGTCAAGATTAACCATTACAACACTGTTCACTATAACTGAGAGATACCGCAGCTGGCATTTGCCCCGACAATTACTCAATATGAGAAACCCAAACAGCTCTTGGTTGATGAAGTGCTTTTTTCTCAAAATGAAGATGCATACTCATAAATACATGTGCATGCATGCATACACACATACTCACTCACACACCTTCTTGATTTCACGTCCCTTCCCAAGAAAATTTACCCAATCTGCTCATCACACATCCCTTCTCCAGAACCAGCACTGATCTCCCGGTCCTCCAACACCTCACGCCATCACAACAACTCTCCCACCTCAGTCACACTCACCCCTCGAGCATCTTGGTAACTCTGGCTCCCACTTGTTCAGGGCCTGGCACTGCACCCTGGTGGGTCCTTTCATGACAAAGCCAGGCTGACAACGAAACTCCACAATGTCATGTAAAGAAAATAAGCCTCTGTTGGCAGACACCATGATTGCATCTTCGACAACTGGCGGTGTGCATTTATTAGGTATGATGCACTGTGGGGGAGGGCCACTCCAGATGCCGACTTGACCGTCATTGCTGGTGCAGTAGATGGAGGGCTCGCCCACAAGTTGAAACAGCTTCCTCCTGTCTCCAGGATTGCAGCGATAGGTCACCACCATTCCATAGCGAAAATTTTCTCTGCTGGTGCTAAAGAAATCTCCATTGGTGATGGCTGGGGGTGGCTCACAAGGAATTGCTGGGCAAAGAGAGAGCAAATTAAGCAAAACCCTGATTTCTTAAAGTTATGTTTAATTTTACAGTAAGCCTGCCTTATTTGTGTATTTATTAGCATGGTTTTGACAAAGCTCAGTTAAAATTAATTTAAAAAGTCAAAAATAAATTTCAAATACAAAAATTTTAAATTCCACCAGGAGCGGTTCCACCTTGAACCTTTGCTGGTTCAAGGTCTGCCCAGCAAAAAAAGTAGCAAGACCCCCATCTCAAAAAATAGTGGCATGATGGTGTGTGCCTATAATCCTAGCTATGAGGGAAGCATTGGTAGGAGGACCATGGTCTGAGGCTGGCCCTAGGGAAAAACAGGGAACATTTTTGAAAAATAACTAAAGCAAAAAAAAGGGCTAGGGGATGTGGCTCAAGTGGTAGAGCTCTGTCTAGTAAGTATAAGGCCCTGAGTTCAAAGCCCAGCACTACGGAAAAAGTAATGCACATGCATTCCACAGCTCAGTCAATGAGAAGCTGTCATCGGTCCTGCATTGTCAGCTGTGTTTAATTCATTGTGTGATCTGCTGAGTGCTTTCATGCCCTTAATTTTGTGAAAGCCTAATTCCCAATAATCAAATGATGCCCAAAAAAGCAAAGTAAAAGTCTTGATAATCCTCCCAAACTAAAAAGGGCATGGAATGTGTTTAAGTGGTAAGTGAAAATTTTGGATTTAGTTTTAAGGATTACCACTAGATGGCAGTATAGTAATGTATGTAATATATGTAAGGTGAATTAAAATTTTTCTAGTGCAGACAGGGTTAGAATTTTTGTATTCATATTATAAGCATTGTACTGAATGTACAATATGTCACTGTATTTTAGTGAGCAGTGTTAGCATATAAACAGTAATTTTGTGACAGTAACATAGCCTACTCCACGTGGCTTCAAGTTATGGATGCTCAGACCTACTGTAGAAACATACGGTACAGGTAAATTTAAGTAATTTTAGAGTACTGAACTCTGTGCATCTTGAGAATTTGTATTTTTTTCTGAATAGCAGTCTCCTTGCAGCCATATTTCCACAGATACTAAGGGTCTACTGTAAATGCTGGTAACAAATTTAAAGAAAAGAACCTCAAATTATCAAAGAGTAAATATTTACAATAGTGTCCTTATCTGGTCTTTCCTAATACACAGACAGTTAACAGATTAGGTAGTCAAAATATCCTGTTGTACTCTTCTCAGTAAACATTATTTGAATAAATGTGTTCATGTATTATTAGAACACACATGTTTAATTCTCATTTTAAATAAGAATTTATGCTCTTTCATCATTTTTAATTCAGTTCTCTATAGGAGGCATTTGGCTTTATTCTATTGTTTACTCATATGCGAGCCATATAGTATTGCATCGTTATCATATATATAATAGCAAAAAGCTCTATCAAAAATAATAAAAAGACAAACCACAAATGTATATTAGATACAATAAACACGACAATTGCAGATTTGGATGTAATGAGAACAATGAATACTATGCCCTACTTTATTGAAAACTTGAAAAGAGAAATTAGAGACAAAGATTCATTTTGTCAGTGTCAACTCAAGAAAAGTTAGAAGTTTTGAATACCCCAGAAATACAGAGAAATGCAAAAACATATTTCAAGACCTCCTCCTAAAAAGAAATGAGGCACGACTAATTTTGCAGACAAATTTAGTGTAATTTTTAACAGCTGACTCATGAGCATTTTAAACCATTCTAGAACATATAAAACATTTTAATTATTTTTATCAGATATACTTTACATTAGGAACTTATTTGTGTCTTTATCCCTTTAAGAAAACATTTAAGAATGTGCATATTTATTGGAGAATTTTTGTAAAATATTGATAAATAAAAAATATTTACTATGCCACTTTCCAGAAAGAATCACTGCTAACAGTTTACTGTGTGTTCTTTCATATTCACAACTATTCAGAACCCCTACAAAATATAGTTGTCCAAAATATCTTTGTCCACTGAATAATACTCTAGTCTAAGGGTGTTCTCTCTGATTCCCTTTGGATTTTTCTTGTTCTTTTTTGGCATTGCTGGTGTTTGAACTCAGGGCCTCACACTTGCTAGGCAGGCACTCTACCATTTGAGCCACTCACCAGCTTTCTCTGACTTGCTTAGAGAGAGGTGTCTCTACTGTTCAATTCATTGTGGCATATTTTCAATTGTTTAACACCTGTTGGGCTTGAAGTTATTGAGGTCCTCACAATATTCCCAAATCCAGGTTTCTGTCCTGTTGTGTTCTTTGTTAAATTGCAGCTGCTCATTCCTCTATGCTCCCAAGGAGTAGGGAGCTTGTCCTCCAGACAGCTCACCAAGAAGACCTTTGTCACCATCCAGCCAGGAGGAGGAAGGAAGAAGACCTGCCTGGCTTCAGAATGTCATTGAGCTGAACAGCTGGCAGACAGGAAGTAAGGCTGCTTTTGGTATCTTTGTGTTTCTTTACTTCACTAAAGAGAGTGATCTCCAAACTAGGAAGTATTCTGCCAACCAGAGAAGCTGGTGGCTGTTGGAAGTGAGCTCAGGACTGCACAGCTGGCCCTCTATTGACACAGGCTCCAAATCCACAGATTCAACCACCAAAGCGTTAGAAATACTGGAAAATAATTGCTCTGCACTGAACATGTACTGACTTTTCCCTGTACTTACTTCCTAGACAACAATTTCTATAGCATTTGCATTGTATTATGTATAAGTAATCTAGAGTTGATTTAAAGAGATGTATGTAGCTTACATGAAATGCCATGCCACTTTATAGAAGGGACTTCAGCATCCATGGATTTTGGGGTATGTGTGGGGGGCTGGGGGGCCTGAAACCACTGCCTCATGAATACTGAGGGATAACATTAGTTTAAAATAAATTATAACCCAAGAGAAGAAAAGCCCAAGTGGACCTAAAAGTTTAGAATACTCTCAGCAGCTTTAGGGACAGGAGTATATTCTTTAACTATTGGAAGGAGACCATTTCCAAGAGGGATTGGAGCTATTCTTTATAATTTGGTGATTTGGGGTGTGTGTGTGTGTGTGCGTGTGTGTGTGTGTGTGCGTGTGTGTGTGTGTGTGTGTGTGTGTATCTAGGATTAACTGGTGAGATAAATGGGCAAAGAGATTCCCACTCACCTTCACAAATTGGTGTCTTTGGGTCCCAATCGACAGTATTACCTGAAATGATACATTCAGCAAACGAGGAACCAAGGAGTCGATACCTAAAGGCAAATCCAAAAAACAATTATGCTGTAACTATCCTCATAGCAGGTACAAGTCGCAAATCTGAAAGATCACAATTTGGAGGAAGTCACAGAGCACCATAAACTACCTACTGTATAGGGCATTTCTTATCCTCTCACTGTTGCCACAGATATTTCTTGCTAACTCCTCCTGGACCACTCTGCTTCGTTAATTTCTTGGCTTCATTGTGAATGTTACCAGAACCCAAATAGAACAGCCTTTTGTACATCTGTTTGAGCATTTTCTTCTTAAATTCTATTTTCTCGTAACATCACCATTTTATTTGCATGTTTCTAACATATATAGACACACTTCCACATATGTATCTGTGCCTGTATGTACACATAACTAACGCTGTTCTGTCACTTACCCAAGGCATGTTTCATGTAAGGATCACAATATTCAATGCTTTTGATCCTATGCAAACATCTTTGTCTTTTCACAGGGAGACTCAATGGAGATTCAACCAAATTTACTGAAAGAAAGAATGCGTTTGACCTCACTTTTGGCATTCTTTTAACTGCCTCTTTCATCAGTGTTCAATGATGAGAATGAAGCAATCAACAGAAATGACCTGCCCCAAATATGAAGGGGCTTTCTTTCTTTCAACAGAGGAGGCAGGTGCTCTCCTGTTTTCCCTTTTTTTTTTTCCTTCTCATTTGCTCTATGGAGAACATAGGCTCAGCTCTTTTATTTTTTCTAATAAATTAAAACCTTTCATTTCCCCATTAGGAATTTCATTTGTATGCTTATGAAATGAATGTAATAGGTATACATAACACATATATTTAAACTTATGTTTTCAGTGTCAAAATATGTGTAATCTACCCATCTAATTTTCTTGCTTTCCCTATTTTTTTTTCTTTCAGTTCTGAGGATCAAACCCAGGGTCTTTTGCATGTTTAGGCAAGTCTCTACCACCAAAATATACTCCCTGGCCATTTTCTCCTATTTCCTAGTTTTATTGATATTTTTTCTATGACTTTAGATGTTGTTAATAAATTATGATTACATTGCAAAGTTTCACTTTAAAAGAATGAGTTCTGCCATTGTATTTAGCTTCATAACTTTGTTAAAAATAACTGTACAAGCCAGGCATGGTGGCACACATCTAGAGTCCCAGCTAATTGGAAGGCAAAGATTGGAAAGATTGTGGTTCAGGGCCAGCCCAGGCAAAAAGCTGGGGAAACCCCATATCAACAAATAAGCCAGGAATAGTGGTATGTACTTGCAATCCCAGCTATGTTAGGCATAGATGAAGAACTGCAGTGAGAGGCCAGTCCTGGGACAAAACATGTGAGACCCTATTTGAAAAATAATCAAAGCAAGAAAGGACTAAGGGTGTGGTTCAAGTGAGAGAGCACCTGTCTAACAAGTGCAAGGGCCCGAGTTCAAACCCCAGTACTGCAACAACAACAACAATTGTCCATGGCTTTTTTGTGTATTTTTGTTTTCTACCTTACATGTGTGTGATTTCCCCTTTCACACAAAAAAGTTCACTTATGATTGATTGCCTTGGCTTACATTTTTCCTGGGAAGTTCATCTTTACGGTGTAGTTTTATAGTGTTTGCTCATGTTTCCACGTGTATCAGGAGGTTCTAGATGTGAGCACTGGCTGGGCTTCTGAGAAGACCACCACCTTCCACACTTCACCTTCCACACTTCACCTTCCACACTTCAGTGTGGTGCCAGGTTTAAATTCAAAGAGAATTACTTATGGATTACAGGTTTTTTTGTCTATCCCTGAAATACAGAAGTTTTTCTATGGATGGCTAGGTATAGGCTTAATTTGTTTATCTTTCTGGAATTTTTTAATGTGTATTTTGGATCCAATTACTATCTTACACATTTTTTTCTTTATCCTTTTCTATTGAATTTTAATAACTCTTATTCTCTGCTTTAATTTTGTGCATGCGTGTGCATATATGTTATAAGTTTTTTTGGGGGGTGATAATTGCTCAGATAATGCTCTTTTATTCATTTATTCACATGTGCATATGTTTTTTGGATCATTTCTCCCTCCTATCCCCCGCCTCCACCCTCTCCCTCTCATCCCTCCTTGCTTAAAGGCAGAATCTGTTCTGCTCTTATCTCTAATTTTGTTGAAGAGAAAACATAAGCAATAATAAGAAAGACAAAGCATTATTTGCTAGTTGAGAAGAGGATAGCTATACAGAGAGATTCCTAGCATTGCTTCCATGTACAAATGTGTTGCATTCTAGGTTGATTCATCTCTAACTGATCTTTACACTGGTTCCTGATCCCCTTCTCCTGTTGACCTCTGTCGCTTTAAGGTTTCTGCATTAGTTCCTCTGTCTTGGGGACATCAAATACTTTCATGTTTTTGGGTTTCTTAGCTATCCCCATACCTCCCATATGTGCTCTCCCCTTGTCATGTGACCCAAGTCCAACCGCATTGCTGTATTTGCCCTAGATCTAAAGTCCACATATGAGGGAGAACACACAATTTTTGGTCTTCTGAGCCTGGCTAACCTTGCTGAAGATGATGTTCTCCAGTTCCATCCATTCACTTGCGAATGATAAGATTTCATTCTTCTTTATGGCTGCATAAAATTCCATTGTGTATACATACCACATTTTCTTAATCCATTCGTCAGTGGTGGGGCATCTTGGCTGTTTCCATAACTTGGCTATTGTGAATAGTCCTGCAAGAAACATGGGTGTACAGGTGCCTCTGGAGTAACCTGTGTTGCATTCCTTTGGGTATATCCCCAGGAGTGGGATTGCTGGATCATATGACAGATCTATGTTTAGATTTTTAAGAAGCCTCCAAATGTTTTTCCAGAGTGGTTGCACTATCTTGCATTCCCACCAGCAGTTTACAAGGGTTCCTTTTCCCCCACATCCTTGCCAACACTTGTTCTTGGTAGTGTTTTTGATGATGGCTATTCCAGTGGGGGTGAGGTGGAATCTTAGTGTGGTTTTGATTTGCATTTCCTTTATTGCTAGAGATGGTGAGCATTTTTTCATGTGTTTTTTGGCCATTTGAATTTCTTCTTTTGAGAAAGTTCTGTTTAGTTCAGTTGCCCATTTCTTTATTGGTTCATTGATTTTGGGAGAGTTTAGTTTTTTAAGTTCCCTATATATTCTAGTTATCAGACCTTTGTCTGATGTATAGCTGGCAAATATTTTCTCCCACTCTGTGGGTGGTCTCTTCAGTTTAGAGACCATTTCTTTTGTTGTGCAGAAGCTTTTTAATTTTGTAAAGTCCCATTTGTCCATCTTTTCTCTTAGTTGCTGAGCTGCTGGGGTTCTATTGAGGAAGTCCTTGCTTATACCTATTACTTCCAGAGTGTTTCCTGTTCATTCCTGTACCAACTTCAGAGTTTTGGGTCTGACATTAAGGTCCTTGATCTATTTTGAGTTGATACTAGTACATGGTGATAAACATGGATCTAGTTTCAGTTTTTTGCAGACAGATAACCACTTTTCCCAACAACATTTGTTGAAGAGGCTGTCTTTTCTCCATCATATATTTTTAGTGCCTTTCTCAAAAATAAGTTGGGCATAGTTGTGTGGCTTCATATCCGGGTCCTCTATTATGTTCCACTGGTCTTCATGTCTGTTTTTGTGCCAGTACCATGCTGTTTTTATCGCTATTGCTTTGTAATGTAGTTTGAAGTCGGGTATTGTGATACCTCCAGCATTGCTCTTTTTGCTGAGTATTGCCTTGGCTATTTGCAGTCCCTTATGTTTCCTGATGAACTTTAGGGTAGATTTTTCAATCTCTGTGATGAATGTCATTGGATTTTGATGGGAATTGCATTAAACATGTAGATTGCTTTTGGTAGTATAGCCATTTTTACTATGTTGATTCTACCAATCCACGAGCACATGAGATCTCTCCATCTTCTATAGTCTTCCTCGATATCTCTCTTTAGAGGTTTGTAATTCTCCTTATAGAGGTCATTCACATCCTTTGTTAAGTTTACTCCTAGGTATTTGATTTTTTTGAGGCTATTGTAAATGGAATTGTTTCCATATATTCTTTCTCACTTTGTTTATTATTGGTGTATAGAAAAGCTAAGGATTTTTGTAAGTTGATTTTGTATCCTGCCACCTTGCTGAAGCTGCTTATGGTGTCTAAGAGGTTTGGGGTTGAGTATTTTTGGTTTTTTAGGTATAGGATCCTATCATCTACAAATAGGGATATTTTGACAGTTTCTTTAACCTATTTGTATTCCTTTTATTTCTTCTTCTTGTCTAATTGCTCTGGCTAGGAATTCCAGTACTATGTTGAATAGGAGTGGGGATAGTGGGCACTCTTGTCTCATTCCTGATTTTAGGGGAAATGGTTTCAGTTTTTCACCATTAAGTATGATGTTGGCAATAGGTTTGTCATATATAGCCTTTATAATATTGAGGTACTTTCCTTCTATTCCTAGCTTTCTAAGAGCTTTTATCATGAAGTGGTGTTGGATCTTGTCGAAGGCCTTTTATGCATCTATTGTAATGATCAAATAGTTTTTATCCTTCATTCTATTAATGCGCTCTATTACTATTATAGATTTACATATGTTGAACCACCCCTGTATCCCTGGGATGAAGCTGACTTGGTCATGGTGAATGGTTTTTCTGATGTGTTGTTGGATTCAGTTTGCCATTATTTTATTGAGGATTTTTGCATCGATGTTCATTAAGGAGATTGGCCTGTAGTTCCCCTTTTTGGAGGTGTCTTTGTTTGGTTTTGTGATAAGTATAATACTGGCTTCATAAAATGAGTTAGGCAATTTTTCTTCCCTTTCAATTTCATGCAACAGTTTAAGGAGGGTTGGTATTAGTTCTTCTTTGAAGGTCTGATAGAATTCAGCAGAGAATCCATCAGGTCCTGGACTTTTCTTTTTTGGGAGACCCTTTATTGCTGCTTCAATTTCACTTTTTATTATTGGTTTATTCAGGTGATTAATGTCCTCTTTGTTCAATTTTGGATGGTCATACATATTTAGGAATCTGTCCATTTCTTTAAGATTTTCAAATTTGTTAGAATATAGGTTCTCAAAGTAGTCTCTGATGATTCCCTGGACTTCCATGGTGGTTGTTGTTATCTCCCCTTTTGCATTTTCTGATTTTACTGATTTGGGTTTTTCTCTCCTCCTTTTAGTCAGGTTTGCCAGGGGTCTGTTAATCTTATTTATTTGTTCAAAGAACCAACATTTTGTTTCATTGATTCTTTGTATTTTTTTTTGTTATTGTTGTTTCTATTTCACTGATTTTGGCCCTTATTTTTTATTATTTCTCTCCTTCTGCTTGTTTTGGGATTTGCTTGTTCTTGGTTTTCTAGGAGTTTGAGATGTAGCATTAAGTCATTGATTTGAGATCTTTCTGTCCTTTTAATATATGTACTCATGGCTATAAACTTTCCTCTCAGGACTGCCTTTGCTGTGTCCCATAGGTTCCGGTAGGTCTTGTTTTCATTTTCATTGACTTCTAGGAACCTTTAAATTTCCTCTTTTATTTCATCAATGACCCATTGATCATTGAGCAATGTGTTGTTCAGCTTCCAACTGTTTGCATGTTTTTTACTGTTGTTTATGTTGTTGAGTTCTAGTTTTAATGCATTGTGATCAGATAGAATGCATGGGATTATTTCTATTTTCTTATGTTTGCTGAGGCTTGCTTTGTGCCCTAAGATATGATCAATATTGAAGAAGGGTCCATGGGCTGTTGAGAAGAATGTATATTGTGCAATATTTGGATAAAATATTCTGTAGACATTGGCTAGGTCCATTTGATCTATGCTGTGGTTTAGATCTAGGATTTCATTACTGATTTTTTGTTTGGATGACCTATCTCTTGGTGAAAGGGGGGTATTAAAGTGTCCCACTACCACTGTGCTAGAGTTTATATATGTTTTTAGGTCCTTCAGAGTATGTTCAATGGAATTGGGTGCATTGACATTGGGTGCATATAAGTTGATAATTGTTACTTCCTTTTGGTGTAGTTCCCCTTTTATTAGTGTGGAACGCACTTCTTTATCTCGTTTGATCATTGTAGGTTTGAAGTCTACTTTGTCCATGATAAGTATTGCTACTCCTGCCTGTTTTGGGGGGCCATTGGCTTGGTAAATCTTCCAGCCTTTTACCCTAAGCCAGTGCTTGTTTCTGTCAATGAGAGGGGTCTCCTGTAAGCAACAGATTGTTGGATCTTCCTTTTCAATCCAGTTTCCCAAATGGTGTCTTTTGATGGGGGAATTAAGTCTATTAACATTCAGTGTTAGTATTGATAGGTATGTGGTGATTCCTGTCATTTAGTTGTCTTTGTTGTTTAAGGGTTTGATTGTGTGCAGCTTAATCAGTGTTACTGTCTACTTTCTTGCCTTTTCTTCTCCTGTGGTTTGGTGCTGCCTGTCCTTTCATGGTTTTGTTTGCTTTCATTTTCTGTGTGCAGAATTCCTTGAAGAATCTTTTCTAGTGGTGGTTTGGTGGTCATATGTTGTTTTAGTTTCTGCTTATCATGGAAGACTTTTATTGCTCCATCTATTTTGAATGATAGTTTTCTGAGTAGAGTATCCTAGGGTTCAAGTTATTTTCATTCAGTGCCTGGAGTACCTCACTCGGTGCTCTTCTTGCTTTTATGGTTTCCTTTGAGAAGTCTGCTGTGATTTTGATGGGTTTACCTTTGTATGTTATTTGTTTTTTCTCTCTTACAGTCTTCAATATTCTTTCTCTATTGTCTGTGCTATTTGTTTTAATGATAATATGTCATGGTGTAGTTTTATTTTGGTCAAGTCTGTTTGGTGTCCTGGAGGCTTCCTGTACCTAATGGGCATAGTTTTGTCTAGATTTGGGAAATTTTCTGTCATTGTATCATTGAATATATTATGAATTCCTTTTGCTTGCACCTCTTCTTTTCTCCATCTTCAATACCCTTGATTCTCAGGTGTGGTCTTTTGATGTAGTCGGTTAGTTCTTGCATATTCCTTACACAGGTTTTGATTGTTTAAGTAATAGTTCTTTAGTTTTTCTTTTAATTTCCATTTCATCTTCAAGTTCTGAGATTCTGTCTTCTGCTTGTTCTAGTCTGCTGGAGTGACCTTCCATTGTGTTTTGTATTTCTGTTTCATTTGTTTCCTGAAGTTTTCCATATCATGGGTCACTTTCTCTGTGATATTGTCAATTTTGGTCCTTAATTCATTTATCTCTCTATTTATGGTGCTCTCTGTATCACTTTAGTATTCATTTGGAGCTCCTATGAGTTCACTTCTTTGTTTTTGTGTTTTCTCATATTCTTTATTTTTGTTGGCTTGGAATTTCTTGAGTGCCTCCTGCACATTTTGGTTGACCTTGTCTAGTACTATCTTCATGAAATTCTCAGTGATTCCTTGCAGGATTTCTTCTTTTAGAGTGTTCTTGTGGGCTTTATTGGGTTCCTTGGGATAGTCTATCTTATTTTGTTGGGGGTCTGGAACTACGTATCTGTTTTCTTCATTTCCCTCTGAAACCTGTACTAATTTATTTTTTGGGGGTGAATGGTTTTCATCCTCCCATTATTCTACTTGGTGCTGTTTCTATCCCTGTTCTTTGTGTAATTTAGTATTAGCTAACTTACAATATTAAAACTAATGCAACCAAGAAGGAAAAAGAGAGAAGGAAAAGAAAAGAGAACCAAAGAAATCAACAGGGGAGGATGGTGGAGTAACAAACAATGAAGAAGACAAACACTTAGAGGGAATGAGAAAAAAGGAAAAAAGGAAGAAAGAAAGAAAGAAAGAGAAAGAAAAACAATTATTGTCCAAAGAAATCCATAGGGAGAGATGGTAGACTAATAGACAGTGGTCAAGACACGCACTTAGAGAGAGAGAAAAAAAAATTCCAGGTGCAGGAACAATGGAATTTCAGGCTTGGTAGTTCTGGTGTTGCTCCTTCATCATCCAGTCCTGGTGTTGGTGTTTAAGCAGTAGTACTGTCATAGTCTCGCCAGTGGTTGGGTTAGGAGATGAGTTTTCTGTCCTATTTCAAGCAGCAGTTCATCTGTCACCTGCAGTCAACCGGGCACTCTTGCAGGCTCTGTTATTTGAAAGTTCGAGCAGAGAGCTGCCCCTCCCCACTTCTCTGGTGCCCTTTTTACTTCCTTGTTTATTATTCAGTTTTTTTCTTCTTTTTTTTTTGTTTTTGCAAGGCAGGGGTCGGTCTGTTCAGGGGGCTATGCTGGTCTATCCCAGGGGTGGCTGTGGGAATGCTGCATGCTGTTTATTTGCTCACCTGTTGGTCCCTGTCTCCCTAGCAGGTTTGGAGCTGGTGTCTGGCAGCACAGGATTCCTCCTGTTTTCTGAAAGCAACGTGGTGTTGAGAAGCTTGAATGGGCTGGGGGTTCAGGATATCGGCGTCATGCTTATTCCTGGTTTTTTTTTTTTTCTTTTTCTTCTGCCAAGTGAGGCTCCAGCTTCTCAGGAAGATTTTGATCCACAGAGCTCATGCTGTCTGCTTCTTCCCTCTAGATCTCCCTCAAGATCTTGGATCTTGATAATGCTCATTTTACCATGTCAGATTCTGTACTTCACTATGCAAGTCTGGGTTGGTGCACGGTGCTCTGTGGGCCTGGGTTGGTGCACGTAGCTCTGTGGGATTAGGTTAGCACATGCTCCTTGCAGGATTTGCTATGGCAGCACTGACCTGGCCCATACCTTCTGACTGATCCTGCTGCTCACATTCAGAGAGCGGCTGGGGCAGTGCCTTCACTATGTGAGCAGTGAGGTTAACACCAGCCACGGCACCAGGATCTGGGAGCACTTCATACTTGACGTGTTCAAAGGGGGTTGAATTGTGTCTCAAAAATGATATTTTAATTCTGTAACTTGGTCCCTATGAATAAGACTTTGTTAGGAAATGGGTCTTTTCAATTGTGATTGAGTTAAGATGAGGTCTTTAGGGTGGGCCCTACTCTAACATGTATGATATCCTTATAAGAAGAGAGAACACTGGATATGAAGACTCACAGACAGGAGACACCATGTAAAGTGTGGACACAGAGGAAGGAAGCCTAGGTGAAGACAGAAATGGAATCTAGATTTTTATTCCACATGCCTGGGGCTATCAAAAATCAAGAAGGTCCCTCCCCTGGAGGCTTCAGAGAAAGCAGGGTCCCACCAACACCTTGATTTTACACTTCTAGCCTCTAGAACAGAATTCCAAAAATCTCTCTGTTTTTAGTCACCCATTTTGTAGTACTTTGTTATGGCAACTATAGCAAAGTAATAGTGCTGTCGCTGTTAAGATCTGTTCTTCTCACACAGCTGCTCCAGGCCTTCCCTTTTTTCCAGAAAGGTCTACCCTGGTTAGGATCATTTGTAATTCAACTGCACCCTCTCACCTGATCAGTGCCCAATAGGCACTATCATGGCATCCATCAAGGATGGATCTTGATCATACCTTTGTTAATGACAATCAGAAGTTAAACAACTATATCCAAATCTTCTAAGAATAGGCAGTAATAGGCCAGTTGTTCTTCCTGAGATATGACTAGAAGGTAGTACTGCTGTTCCAGAACCCTTGAAATAAGACATTCTGTGGTCAACTCACCCTTCACTACAGGTATAATAAATTCTGGATCCAAACCGTGTGTCTGAGACTACACGCACCATGCCGTTCACAGGATCAGAAGGAGTTTTACATAGTTTACCTATGGGAAGCAAATAGAACTTTGGAGCCAGCATGAGTTGAGCTTTTCTAGCACACAATGTCCCAGCCGACTTAGTGTGTGATAAAGCATACTCAGTTGACATTGGTCCACAGATTTTGCCACCAGACTGCCTTTTAGGATCTGCTATCTTCTAAGTACTACTTCCAAAAAGCCCTCCCCTCCAGATCAGTCTTATCAAAATGTAAAGGTCACTGTGACCTTATAGACTATGAATGCATTTCAATGTTAAAAAGCATTTCTTCCCACCTAGCTATTCAAATAGAATTTGTCTCTCTCTAAACAAATTTTTTTTTTGTCTTTCTTTTTTGGTGCTGGGATTGAACCCAGGGCCTCACGCATGCTAGGGAAGTACTGTAGCACCGAGCTACATCCGAGCCCTCTCTAAACAAATTTTTCACAGTCTCAAATCATTTATTTAATTCCCCAGGGAACAGACATTCTCTCCATGAATCTTCCCTGACGTGCTCTTAGGAAGTGGATGCCTCGAGCAGTGACCAGCTGACCTACAACCCAACTTCTATACCCGTCTATCTGAAAATGTTTGAGAAATGTTTTCTCATATTCAAAAATTGAAACTATTAAATCAGATCCTACACATGCATTGACAGACACAGGAAAATTTGCAAGGTAGGGTTACTCACGTTTACAGACATCTTTGGGACTTGACCAGATCAAGTTTTCTAGACACATGATAGAGAACGACCGCCTGAAGTACCCAGGGCGGCATTCAAACTCTAGGGATGTCCCAATGGGAAATTCTGACTCGCTGGTTTGGGTTTTCAGCTTAGCAAATTGAAAACGGTCTGGGGCTTTACAGTGACCTGAAGAAAAGAAATCAGGGATGTTAGCATTAACAAAGATACCCAGTGCTTTCCCTTGTTAGATTTGATTCCAGAAGAAAAGAAATTTCTTGGTTATGGACAAATAATTTCCTTGTAATGTTGGGAGGGAAAGTTTCATTAGCTCACGCCCATCAGAAAACATACTATCTGAAAGGCTAGTCTGCTACCCGGTCTTTCTTCTTGTATAGTTCAATGTAAACATCATTCTGATTTAATATTTCACATTTTTAGGAAGCCAGAAAGAGTCCCAGTGCTCAACTTTTACTTTCCTTTTTTTTTTGAATGCAAGACTATAAATGAACTGTTATTAGAAACAAGACAGTTAAAGTATGCAGGCATGAACAGAGGCACAGACATTCCTAAGAAGCTGAATCCCAATTGCATTCAGTTCCATCTGTTTTCATAGGCAGACATGTGCATCCCCCCTCTACCCTCAGAGAAGCGCCTGTCTACTCTAAACTTAAGTCCTGGGAAAATATATCCTCAATCTTTGGGCATAAGCTTTACAAAGACCAACCAGGTACAGTGTCATGGGAATAAAGGACCAAAGGCCACTAAAAAACATGGAGTGCTAAACAGAAGAAAATATCTTAGTCGGAATAGTCTTCTGTTCAAACCCAATGGTGTCCTGTGTGGGATAAAGGTACAAAAATGACAGCAAGACAACAGGAATAAAACCCACATGAATCACTGTGGCATCCAATTTCTATTCACAAAGAAAAAGCTCCAGTCCATCTTTTAATTTTTTAAAAAAATTCCTGACATTACAGAACTAAACTGAAATGTATTAATATTCCACTCTTACATTCTCCTTGACAAATAGAAAAATTCATGAGCCAAAAGAAAACAAAACAACCAAAAAAAGGGGGGAGGGGGAGAACTTTTAAAACTAAATATGGATCTGAGCATTAACAGGTGAACAGAGAAAGGAATTAAAATGCTTTAAAATATCAGGAGTGGATGATAAAGTGTGTAGAAACTGAAAATTTACAAACTATTTAAAACCCAGAATCTCTGACTGTTCAGAAACTACACAGATGGAGAGATTCCAAGATGCGGCTAGAGGGAGGAAGCAGAAAGCGAGCCTCCTATAGTGAAATCCTGGAGAGACGCTGGAGACACACTTTGCAGGCATAATCACTGAGAAGAGGCATAACTTTGACCCCTCCACACCTCCAGCCGGCGCAGAGAATCTCCACTTCATGTTAAACGGAGAAACAAGGAGGGCCCCCGGGCCGCCAGTCGCTGGTGCCGATGGCTTGGGAAGACGCGGACCAGGTGAGCTTTGCGGTACACAGTACTCCCACAGACAAGCCTGGGCCAGAGCAGCATAGCCCCCTGAACAGACCAACCTCCACCCGGGGGAAAAGAGAAACTGAGTAATAAGCAATAAGAGCAAAAAAGACATGTGGGAAAGAGGATGGGGTGCACTGAGCACCGAAGATTGGGGGAAGGGAACCCTTCCTGGGACTGTAAATAAACAAGCCGGCCTGGCTGGAGAGCCTCTGGTGGGAGCAGGGGCGCGTGCCCAGCAACCAGGAGCGGGAAAGCTTGTGAGAGTGGCGGAGGGAGGAAAACTCCACAGGAGAGCAGGGAAGACCCACTTCCCACGTGAACTGTAAGCAAATATGGTGGCTGGCAGGAGCAGTAGCACCTCCCAGTAATCAGGAGCAGGAAAGCTTGTGAAAGTGGAGGTGGGAGGAAAACTGCACAGGCAGGGGGAAGACCCACATCCCACATGAACTGCAAATAAACATGAAGGCCTGACAATGTGGGGGCAGTGTCACTTTTCCCAGTGTGCTTGGAAAGGGGAAAGCTTGTAGCAGAGGCTCATGCACGGGAGAAATCTAAGTAAACAAAGCCTGCAGGGCCAGGTGAGTGCTAAGCTCACCCCAGAGATCTGCATAAACAACGCCTCCAGCAACAGCAGGCTGACAGCAGCCGGCAGGCAAGCCACAGCTGCAGATACCATTCTCAGAATTGTCTCCGGACTCTTTTTTTTTCTTTGTCTCCCTACCTTTGATGAGAGAACAACCAAATTACACCTGCATGCTGAAAAACTTACTGAAACTGTATTGCATTTGAACTTGGAACAATTGGTGGGGTTTTTTTTTTGTGTGTGTGTGTATAGTTTTGTTCTACTTTATGCATCCCCTTTGATGAGACAACTACAAACAACGTCTGAGGCACCATCTCCAGGATTGGAGGCGGAGACGGACACCCAAATTATTAAGACTGAAACTTCATTGCATTTGAACTTGGAGGTTTTTTGGTTTTTTGGGTTTTTTAAAACTTTCTATTTTTTCATTTTATTTTAATACATTTTTAAATATAGATTTTTCTTTCATTTACTTATTTTTTTATTTTTATTCTTATCTTTTTTATTTTTGATTTTCAATCCTCTCTCTGTCTCTCTAATGTCTATTCAGCTTACTGTTGATTAGTACACTAAAATTCCCTTTTTATACATTTGAAATCTTCTTGTCTGATACCTTGTTCTGTTTTCTCTTTCCAGTCTGTATATTTGTTTTTCCCATTTCTTTAACTTCTTGCTTTCCAGCTCAGCTCACCCTTCCATTCTAAATATTACCATTGTTATTATTACAAGCAAGAAAATACTTGATTGCACACAGTACAGGGACAGTAACAACACCAAAGACAATGATGGGAAGACAGAAAAAACAGGGAAACCAGTTTCCCCACAGCAAAAAATTAGTACAGGAACCAGAGGGGAATGAAGAAAACAGATACTCAGATCCAGACTCCAACAAAATGAAGATAAACTATGCCAAAGGACCCAATGAAGCCCACAAGAATAATTTAAAAGAAGACATATGACAGGTACTCAAAGAGAATTTTATAGAGATGAAACTGGATAGGGTCAACCAAAATGTACAGGAGACACTCAAGAAAATCCAAGACAACAAAAATAGAGAATTTGAAAAAGCAAAAGAAGAAATAATGGGAACCATAGAAGCACTGTATAAACACCAAAGCGAAACAGAGAACATGATGAATAAATGGATAAATGAACTCAGGACAAAAATAGACAACATTAAAGAGGAAACCAGCCAGGATATGGAAAACATCAGAAAAAAGAACAAAACAGAACTGCAAAACAAAATGGAAGGCCAATCCAGCGGAATAGAACAAACAGAAGAAAGAATCTCAGAACTTGAAGATGAAATGGTAATTAAAGGAAAAACTGAAGAACTATTAATTAAACAACTCAAGACATGTGAAAAGAAAATGCAAGAACTCACCGACTCCATCAAAAGACCAAACTTGAGAATCATGGGCATCGAAGAAGGAGAAGAGGTGCAAGTGAAGGGAATGCGTAATATATTCAACAAAATAATAACAGAAAATTTCCCAAATCTAGAGAAAGATATTCCCATACAAATGCAAGAGGCCTCCAGGACACCAAACAGACCAGATCAAAATAGAACTACTCCATGACATATCATCATTAAAACAACAAGTTCAGAAACTAAGGAAAGAATATTGAAGGCTGCAAAGAGAAAAAACAAGTAACATACAAAGGTAAACCCATCAAAATCACAGCAGACTTCTCAACAGAAACATTAAAAGCAAGAAGAGCGTGGGGTGAGATCTTCCGGGCACTGAATGAAAATAACTTCAACCCCAGGATACTCTACCCAGCAAAGCTATCATTCAAAATAGATGGAGCAATAAAAGTCTTCCATGATAAGCAGAAACTAAAACAATATGTGACCACAAAGCCACCATTACAAAAGATTCTGCAAGGGATCCTGCACACAGAAAGTGACACCCAACTTAACCATGAAAAGGCAGGCAGCACCAAACCACAGGATAAGAAAAAGCAAGACAGTAGAGAGTAACATCAAGTTAGGTACACACAATCAAACCTTCAAACAACTAAGATAACTAAATGGCAGGAATCACCACATACCTATCAGTACTAACACTTAATGTTAACGGACTTAATTCACCCATCAAAAGGTACCACTTGATGAAATGGATTAAAAAGGAATATCCAACAATTTGTTGCTTACAGGAGACCAATCTCACTGACAGAAATAAGCATAGGCTAAGGATGAAAGGCTGGAAGAAGATTTACCAAGCCAATGGCCCCCGAAAACAGGCAGGAATAGCAATACTTATCTCCGACAAAGTAGACTTCAAACCTACATTGATCAAATGAGATAAAGGACATTCCATACTAATAAAAGGGGAAATAGACCAAAAGGAAATAATAATCATCAATCTGTACGCACCCAATGTCAACGCACCCAATTTCATCAAACATACCCTGAAAGACCTAAAAGCATATATAAACGCCAAGACAGTGGTTGTGGGAGACTTTAACACTCCATTATCATCAATAGATAGGTCATCCAAACAAAAACTCAATAAAGAAATCCAAGATCTAAAATATGCAATAGATCAAGTGGACCTAGTAGATGTCTACAGAACATTTCATCCAACCTCTACACAATATACATTCTTCTCAGCAGCCCATGGAACCTTCTCCAAAATAGATCATATCCTAGGGCACAAAGCAAGCCTCAGCAAATATAAGAAAATAGAAATAATAACATGAATACTATCTGACCACAATGTAGTAAAAGTAGAACTCAACAACAAAAGTAAAGACAAAAAACATGCAAACAGCTGGAAACTAAATAACTCATTACTTAATGAAGAATGGATCATCGATGCAATAAAAGAGGAAATTAAAAAGTTCCTAGAAGTCAATGAAAATGAAAACACAACCTACCGGAACCTATGGGACACAGCTAAGGCAGTCTTGAGAGGAAAGTTTATAGCCATGAGTGCATATATTAAAAAGATTGAAAGATCCCAAATCAATGACCTAATGATACATCTCAAACTCCTAGAAAAACAAGAACAAGCAAATCCCAAAACAAATAGAAGGAGAGAAATAATAAAAATAAGAGCTGAAATCAATGAAATAGAAACCAAAAAAACCATACAAAGAATTAATGAAACAAAAAATTGGTTCTTTGAAAAAATAAACAAGATCGATAGACCCCTGGCAAACCTGACTAAAATGAGGAGAGAAAAAACCCAAATTAGTAGAATTAGGAATGCAAAAGGGGAGATATCAACAAACACCATGGAAGTCCAGGAAATCATCAGAGACTACTTTGAGAACCTATATTCAAATAAATTTGAAAATCTAAAAGAAATGGACAGATTTAGAGATACATATGATCATCCAAAACTGAACCAAGAGGAAATTAATCACCTAAATAGACCTATAACACAAAATGAAATTGAAGCAGCAATCAAGAGTCTCCCCAAAAAGAAAAGTCCAGGACCTGATGGATTCTCTGCTGAATTCTATCAGACCTTTAAAGAAGAACTGATACCAACCCTCCTTAAACTGTTCCATGAAATAGAAAGGGAAGGAAAACTGCCAAACACATTTTATGAAGCCAGTATTACACTTATCCCAAAACCAGGCAAAGATACCTCCAAAAAGGAGAACTATAGGCCAATCTCCTTAATGAACATTGATGCAAAAATCCTCAACAAAATAATGGCAAATCGAATTCAGCAACACATCAAACAGATTATTCACCACAACCAGGTAGGCTTCATCCCAGGGATGCAGGGGTGGTTCAACATATGAAAATCAATAAACGTAATAAACCACATTAACAGAAGCAAAGACAAAAACCACTTGATCATCTCAATAGATGCAGAAAAAGCCTTTGATAAGATCCAACACCATTTCATGATAAAAGCTCTAAGAAAACTAGGAATAGAAGGAAAGTTCCTCAACATTATAAAAGCTATATATGACAAACCTACAGCCAGCATTATACTTAATGGAGAAAAATTAAAACCATTCCCTCTAAAATCAGGAACCAGACAAGGATGCCCACTATCTCCACTCCTATTCAACATAGTACTGGAATTCCTAGCCAGAGCAATTAGGCAAGAAGAAGGAATAAAAGGAATATAAATAGGTAAAGAAACTGTCAAAATATCCCTATTTGCAGACGACATGATTCTATACCTTAAAGACCCAAAAAACTCTACTCAAAAGCTTCTAGACATCATCAATAGCTATAGCAAGGTAGCAGGATATAAAATCAACATAGAAAAATCATTAGCATTTCTATACACTAACAATGAGCAAACGGAAAAAGAATGTATGAAAATGATTCCAAAAAAATCAAATACCTAGGTGTAAACCTAACAAAAGATGTGAAAGACCTCTACAAGGAAAACTATAAACTTCTGAAGAAAGAGATTGAGGAAGACTATGGAAAGTGGAGAGATCTCCCATGCTCATGGATTGGTAGAATCAACATAGTAAAAATGTCAATACTCCCAAAAGTAATCTACATGTTTAATGCAATTCCCATCAAAATTCCAATGACATTCATTAAAGAGATTGAAAAATCTACTGTTAAATTTATATGGAAACACAAGAGGCCACGAATAGCCAAGGCAATACTCAGTCAAAAGAACAATGCAGGAGGTATCACAATACCTGACTTCAAACTATATTACAAAGCAATAACAATAAAAACAGCATGGTACTAGCACAAAAACAGACATGAAGATCAGTGGAACAGAATAGAGGACCCAGATATGAAGCCACACAACTATGACCAACTTGTCTTTGACAAAGGAGCTAAAAATATACGATGGAGAAGTAGCAGCCTCTTCAACAAAAACTGCTGGGAAAACTGGTTAGCAGTCTGCAAAAAACTGAAACTAGATCCATGTATATCACCCTATACCAAGATTAACTCAAAATGGATCAAGGATCTTAATATCAGACCACAAACTCTAAAGTTGATACAGGAAAGAGTAGGAAATACTCTGGAGTTAGTAGGTATAGGTAAGAACTTTCTCAATGAAACCCCAGCAGCACAGCAACTAAGAGATAGCATAGCTAAATGGGACCTCATAAAGCTAAAAAGCTTCTGTTCATCAAAAGAAATGGTCTCTAAACTGAAGAGAACACCACAGAGTGGGAAAAAATATTTGCCAGCTATACTTCAGACAAAGGACTGATAACCAGAATATATAGGGAACTTAAAAAACTAAATTTTCCCAAAACTGATGAACCAATAAAGAAATGGGCAAGTGAACTAAACAGAACTTTCTCAAAAGAAGAAATTCAAATGGCCAAAAAACACATGAAAAAATGCTCACCATCTCTAGCAATAAAGGAAATGCAAATTAAAACCACACTAAGATTCCACCTCACCCCTGTTAGAATAGCCATCATCAGCAACACCACCAACAACAGGTGTTGGCGAGGATGCGGGGGAAAAAGGAACCCTCTTACACTGTTGGTGGGAATGTAAACTAGTACAACCACTCTGGAAAAAAATTTGGAGGCTATTTAAAAAGCTAGACATTGATCTACCATTTGATCCAGCAATACCACTCTTGGGGATATACCCAAAAGACTGTGACACATGTTACTCCAGAGGCACCTGCACACCCATGTTTATTGTGGCACTATTCACAATAGGCAAGTTATGGAAACAGCCAAGATGCCCCAGCACTGACGAATGGCTTAAGAAAATGTGGTATCTATACACAATGGAATTTTATGCAGCCATGAAGAAGAACGAAATGTTATCATTCGCTGGTAAATGGATGGAATTGGAGAACATCATTCTGAGTGAGGTTAGCCTGGCCCAAAAGACCAAAAATCATATGTTCTCCCTCATATGTGGACATTAGATCAAGGGCAAACACAACAATGGGATTGGACTTTGAGCACATGATAAAAGCGAGAGCACACAAGGGAGGGGTGAGGATAGGTAAGACACCTAAAAAATTAGCTAGCATTTGTTGCCCTTAACGCAGAGAAACTAAAGCAGGTACCTTAAAAGCAACTGAGGCCAATAGGAAAAGGAGACCAGGAACTAGAGAAAAGGTGAGATCAAAAAGAATTAACCTAGAAGGTAACACACAGGCTCAGGAAATTAATGTGAGTCAACTCCCTGTACAGCTATCCTTATCTCAACCAGCAAAACCCCTTGTTCTTTCCTAGTATGGCTTATACTCTCTCTACAACAAAATTAGAAATAAGGGCAAAATAGTTTCTGCTGGGTATCGAGGGGGTGGGGGAGAGATGAAGGGGGCGGAGTGGGTGGTAAGGGAGTGGGTGGGGGCAGGGGGGAGAAATGACCCAAGCCTGTATGCACATATGAATAATAATAATAATAAAAAACCAAAAAGAAACTACACAGATGGATCATGAGTGGTGGTGGTGAGCAGCAGAAAGGGATTATGGATGAATCTGCATTGTTCTAGCTGCTCCCCACGCCACCCATCTCGAGGAAAGCCTGGCATTGATTAGATATTGAGCCAGACTAATGCTGGCAGCGGATTTAGAGGTGGTAACCTGCCTGTCAGTAGATCCTTCCACTGGGTTCACAATTTTGATCTGTGCCCCAGCATCTGACGGATCTCATTGATTTTAGCACTTTGACGCCCAATTATGCAGCCAATCAAATCATTTGGAATGGTGAGTTCATGAGAAGTAGTCGGAACAGATGCATCCGAACCTGCACTGAATCCGGTGTTGATATGCGTCATGGGAAAATGAGACTGTCGCACTGCCAACTGTGCAGCTTGGTTAAATCTGGCTGTGGAATGGCATACTGTCCTTGAATGGTATAGGCCTCTAGAGATGGTCCCTCCAGGTCAGGGCTGAGGCATATGGACGGGGTGGTGTGGGGAAAGCTCGCACTGTCGCTGCTTGTGCTGTACCTGTCCTGAACACCTGCAAAGATGACTGGAGAGCTTGACGGCTTGGGCCGGTGCGGGATGGTCACGCCCTTCCCGGGTGGACTCCGCCATGACACGCAGATCTGTTTGACACACTCAATGATGGATTGCGGAATGCCAGCAGTGGTGATGGCCCCCTCAGTTGAGTTAGGGAGCATATCCCCTGCCACCTGGACCCGGGCCCCTGTACTCTCGGATTTCCTTGATCGTGCAACCACCTTTTCCAATGAGAGAGCCACACTGACTAGCAGGGACCACCAGCCTTAGGGTGACTGGGGGTCTACTGGCAGCTGTGCTATTGGTCATAGAGCTGCTGATGTCAATGATCATAGCAAAGGCTTTAAAGACGGCAGGAGTGGGTCCAGCCAAAGTGACAATTCTCTGAGGACAGCTCCCTTCTGAGATGTTGATACGTGCACCACTCTCCTCTCGCATCTTCTTAACCGATTCTCCTTTCTATCCGATGATACTGCCAACTTCCTTTCCATGCATGAGTGGCCGGATGGGGAGCGTGGCATTTCATCCACCTTCATCACACGGGTGTCCATGTCGAGCAGTGTTATAGGGAGCTGGACTTTGAGTGGTCAAGTCTTTGGTCATTGGTGGGGGTAAAAGCCAAAAACTGCAGGCACCAGGCGACTGAGGGGAAAGGGGAGCATGAGGGAGGGGGAAGGGGAAGATGGAAGGCCGAGGATGAACAATAGGGGAGGATGGGAAGGCCAGGGCCCCCTGCCCCCTGCGGGCTGGCGGGGGAGGAATAGGGGAGGGGAGTGAAGAGGAGGAAGGGGAAAGAGGCCCTGGGCGGGTGGAGGGCAGTGGAGGGGGGCAGGCGTAGAGGGCGCAGGCTGCAGCTGTTCTGGCTGCTGCCTCTGATGCTTGGGCTCAACTTTCACTTTTCTTATCTGGTTTCCTTGTACTTGCATCAAACCTCCTATGCAGAGACCATGAGCCAAGGCAGAGAACTCAAACTATTCCTGGGTAGCCATCAGTTTTCTAGATCTCATTTCTAAACAATCCACTTCAAATAGCATCTCCTTAAAACAAACTAATGAACAAACAAACACCAAAAACTATAGTTATCATGATAAGAAAACATTTCCCAAAGTATATTTTGAATTAAATTCAATTTCCACACTCCTATGTCCCAGTGGTTCTGGGTTCAAGGAGTCAAAAAACTCCTTTTGGATCCAAGTAATATTAAAATCAGAAAATTTTATGTGTGTTAGAACATAGGAACCATTTTCACGTAGTTTTGGCAATACCTTTTCTCTTAGCTTCTATTTCAGCTGTCCTCCACCACACCTCCAACTGACTGTTGGAAGAGTAAAAGTCTTACTAGAACTTACTCTGCACTCAGAGACTCTCTGTAATATTTACAGCCCGATTTCTCTTCTCTTGACCATATTAATGCAAGAATTTGCCTCATTGTCAAGATGTCTTCAGTGGAAGTGTATATATATTGCCTGTTGCCTTCTCTTCTCGGGGTTTGCATATTCACTTTGCTAGTGTCTAGTCTCTGGAGTCCATGTCATGACTGACACCTATCACCTCATGCCTAAATCACAAATCATGGGCCTGGCAAGTCTCCAGCCTCAAATCTAGTCGGTACAATTACCACTGCAGTCTCAGAATAGGGATCAGATGAGGAAATTTCATAGTACATAGTCGACTGCCTCTCTCTGTGGGTATGGTAAGTCTGGACCAGGTATCTGCATTTGTAAATTACATCCCAAGTGAAAGCCACAGTGTTGAAGGCAGGAAGAAGTCAAAATGGCTTCCAGAGACCAGAACTTGGTCCTTTTCAGTTTAGAATTGCTCTTGTCTCCGAGTTCCCTAGTGGTCAGTGCATTATGCCAGGATTAGCATCCCTTTCACCATTCACTTCTGCTCCCCTGTCCTCATCACCTGAAGGTGAATGTCTTAGGGGACCTGGGGGTTTTAGTCAGTCTTCTCCACTTTAGAAACACACCATCTCTTTACTTTGAATTTTTCCCTCTGCCTTTTCTCTCCACCTACATGGGAAATTTAAATAGCCAATATTAAGCTGGGTCTAAGTAGCAAATAAGATTTATTTTTATTTAGAATTTAGCCTAAGGAGGCTAAAGGAATTTACAACGCAGTCCAGTATTTAAAGAGAATACACAGAGGCTCAGGCCAAATAGGTAATTAAGATAGATTTTTGTCTGGCTTTATTCTCTGCTGGTCTGTATTTCTCTCCAAAAACTGTGAGGATGGTGTAACTAATACTAGTTAAGATTCATAGAAAATTGTTTTGAATTCTGATGATTAGAAATTATTTTCTTTCTAATTTTAATTAAGGACTACCCAACCTACCACTGCCTCCCTCCTTTGCACCAGTCCCTCCAGCAGCCACGGTTATCAGAATCTTATGTGATGATGTATCTTAAAACTATTTATTCCTGGATTGGCATTTAACTGTGTGAAGTGCACAGATAAAAACCAAACCGTAATTACAGGAATTTGAAGGGTCTAGTTTAGATATTCTGAGCCCATTGGAATAGGGGGTTGGACACTAACCTAGAAGTCCACAGCGAGGGGCAGGGCCACTCCAAATCCCGTTCCCTTGATGGTCACTTGTGCAGGTGATGGTGCTCTCTCCAATGAGGCTGAAGGTCATCCCTCTGTCTGGGTGGGGGTCACACATGTAAGTTACTGCTTTTCCAAAGGGAAAGACATCCAGAGGAGTTCCTATGTGTCTCCCATTCAGGATAGCCGGTGGACTTGAACAAAAGATTTCTGGAAAAAGGAGAGGACTCGTTTCATTGTAGTTTTCACCAGAGGTCTTCTGCAATCATAGCATGCTAGTCTGGGCTGCTTCAAAAATTCTGAGGAGATGACAGTGTGAGGTAGGCCTTTGTTAGGGCAGATCACATGACGTGAGATCTCCAAGTTTATTGCAAAAGTACAAGAGATAATTGAATCTCCCAGATACTTGGGTTTTCTGGATAACAGAAAATTTATATTTTAATCACACATACAAACTTTTAAAGAATAAAATCAACCACAATGGAGGGTAACTCATTTATTTATCCAACATATAAATTGACTGACAGAGTCAGTCAATCACTGACTGTATCAGCCACTTACCAGGGTCACCTTGGTGAAGAGCACAGAACTGGTCTTTTTCCTCCAAGGAGCTTCTACTCTTGGAAAATATTTCTAAAATTCATTCCATGTACTAATCACCTTAAAGAGATGAGCTGTTTTTTCTACCACTTATGGATATTGACCATCAACCTCAGTTATGACAGCAGTGCTGTCACAATGAATGGAAATGTACATAAATCATTGTGATATAAAAACTCGGAATGCACTCTGACTGATTGGCTTTTAAAATCTCTAGGTATGTTTATGGTTTATTTTTCTCTCTTTATTTTCTGTCAGGTTTCAAATTGTTACCTCTCTCATGTATCTGCTCATCAGCTTAGAGCGGTTCCTTACTCACTCATAACTGGTATTTCTAATTAGGCTTGGAATTGGGAAGAAGTTACTTCAATAGCAAGAGTTGTGAAAAATAAGAGAAAGGCTAAGCAGCCCATTCAATGATGGAGCTCTAGTGCATGATGGAAAGAGAGCCATTTGTCATTCTGCTTCGAGGAACAGAGTGTTTCCTGGATAGCAGAGATTTATGTACACAGTATGTTCTTATAAAACTTAATATAAAAAGCACCATAAGATGTCCAAATAGATTTCTAATAACATGAATATGTTAGTGCAATATGATTGCTTTGAAAACATGATGTCCAATCTTTAGGATCAAGAAATGAAGCAAAAATCTTATAATCTAGTAGAAAATATGAACAGACAAACTAGAAAAAATCAGTAGTGACTCTACATATGAGAATTTTTTAAAAAATAAGCTTAATATTTCTCTCTTTTTTTTTTCTGGCAGTACTGGTATTTGAACTCAGGGCCCTGTGCTTGCTAGGCAAGACCTTGACCACTTGAGCCACACCTCTAGCCCTAGCTTATTATTTCTGAACCACTCAGAGTAATTTATTTGGATACATATTTTGAGAATTTAAGGAGCCTCAAATTGCCTTTCCAGTCTCATGCTTTCCCACTTTTCCCTTATTGTGTTCTGATCTATGATTTCCACAGCTTTTTTTTTTGTCCATTTCCCCACTTGAATGAAATTAGCTCATCTTAATGACTGCTATCATTGCAGTTCCCGATGAATATCGGACATATTATGTGTTCAATAAGTGACTTAATCAATGCATATTTAGTATTAGTCTATTATCAAATAACTAGGAAAATTATAAGGTGAAAATACCTTAATAGCAGAAAAGAAAAAATAAAGACAAAAGAAAGGGAGAAAAAGAACAAAAGAAAGGGAAAGAAAAGAAGCTTGTGGAAGGTTCATGTTATCTCATCTTTCCTTACCTAGGAAAAAACTCACAGGAAACATTACATAGAATACAGAGTTCAAAATTACAGAGTCTGACCAAATAGTTTCAAAACAAGAAGATACATATATTGAGTCACAAAAAGTACTATTAAAATAAACATTTTCTGTCAATAATTCAGACTAGACAGGGAAGGCTATGAGTCAAAATACTAAACAACTTAAGAAGAGAGATTGGCCTGAGAGTTCCTCCTCCTACTCACGTTCACACACAGGAACGCTACTATTCCAAAGGCTTTCCGCTCCAACCAGGACACAATAAGTAGCAGAATTTCCTTTCAATCGAAACCTAAAGAAGAAAATGGCAGTGAATAGTGAGAGCTTTCAGCCAAAGTGTCATCCAGCCCCTAATCTGAGACCCAGCCAAAAAAACCTCAGAATTTTGAGGATCTGCGATCAGCAGGTGGCAGAGGTACAGAGGTAAGGTCATTCCTGAACATCACAGTTTCCAGCCAGAAGGCAAGTAGAATGATAGGGCACTGAGCCTGGCTGTGTAATATAGCCCTAGTTATTGAAGAAGGCAGTCATGGCATAGTTGCCATAGCCTGGACCCTGGACCCAGACACAGAGTCTCACTGATCATTCCATGATGAACTTGGTACAGTGCTCATTGTCATTACTGCAAACTCATCCTTCTAAGTCAACATGCTCAAGCTGACACCAGAACACATTAAATGAGCTCCTAGTCTGCATTGGAAGAGAAGAGAGAATTGCTCTTGTGTCTCTATATTTGTGACAGCTGTGAGGTGGGCTCTTGGAGAGTGAGTCTGACTGTTCCAGGGAGAAAAGGAGAGGGGAGCCAACATTTTTATGTAGGCACCCAAATTTTCACCCTGATGCTCTCCTACATCTTAGTGGGTGCTGTATTTGTGCTGTTCAGAGTTCTCTGGGACATCTGGAGATCAGGTGCCTTGCTGTCCATGCATAGTGTGAAGAACACCAGATCCATACACAGGTGTATGACCTGGCCTGAAACATGAACACCATAATCACATTTATGAGCCCACCATAATCACATTTATGAGCCCACAGCCGACTCCGAGTCAAATGGTACGACTGCTTATTCTTGCACTTTCACTTGTATTTCAAAATCTACTATTTGTGGTTTAAAATAGTACCAAAATCCACTCTTATTAAAAACACTGTTATTAGTGTGTTTTTTGTTATATATGAAAAAATTTCATCTGATACTCTCCAAATTATTAGTATTCCTTTCTACTTGAAAAATATGATTTTTCACTTATATGTTCATAACCAGAATCAAATGTCTTTGAATCTGTAATTTAATATGTCCTCTCCGTCTGTCTGTCTCTCTCTCTCTCTGTCTCTCTTTCTCTCATACTCTCTCTCTGTCTAATATGTTTTTCTATATTCTCTCTAGCTCTCTTTAATGAGTCACATCAAACCTCCCCTGTTCAAACTTAACTCAGTTTTTATGTTCAGCAGGTCAGGCACTTACCCTTCATCACAAACAAAGGACACTTTTGCTCCAAGCTGCAGATTCAGAGGAAATAGCACACGCCCATTAGGGAGTTGGCCCAGGAAGTCATCACAGGATTTCACTGGAGAAACGAAAGCCAAAAAGAAGTAATAGAAGTGTGTGGAGAATAAAGACCAAAGCTGAAAATAGCAAGTTAGACATGAATCCAGGCACCTGCACACGTGGGAGCTGCAGGGCTCCAGTCTCCCTGGGGTGTACAGCGCAGAGAAGCAGCTCCACGGAGGTCATAGCCAGGCTCACAGCTGTAGAACACTTCCTGCCCAGGGGAAAAGTTGTCCTTGTTCCTCAGGATGTGCCCACCATGCAGGATTTCTGGGGGTGGCTTACATACTAGGGAAAGAGAACCAAAGCACTGTTCATTGCGTAAAAATATTTTTTCCCGAAGGGTGAACTGGCCGAGAAAATTGAGGTTATAGGTCTATATGTAAAAGCAAAAAACTATTGGTAGATTAACATGTTATTGATAATACACACACACACACAGACCCACACACACACACACACACACACACATACACACGGTGGGAATGGGATGTCTTGTCAGAAGCCACAAAACTGCTACATTGAAGAAATGTGACTAGAGTGGAAGAAGCCTCCATTCATTATTTTCATTTGAAGTATGGGCTTAAGGTAATAGATAGCTCTTTCTATTTCTGTTCATACAGAGCAAAATTGTTAGGATTGATGGGTTTTTATATCTTCTCACTGTCTTTCTAGAAACAGATCACCAATGTTTAGTTCTGTACTGCAGGCAGTAATGAGTGCCTGTGCCCCAGTGTCACCTAACACATCCCCCAATCAGCTGGCACATGGTGCAGTCAATGGAGTTCATACATTTATTCTCTAGTGACCCATTGGGCCCAGGTCAGTGCAAAACTATGCATCTCCTCTCTTCACACTACATGGATGGTGCTGCTTAGCCACTCATTTCATTCCAGTGAGAGGATGGGCAGCCATTGAGCAAAATCTTGTAAACACTCAAGCCATCATAAAGAGTGCATATTGCACGCAGAATAAATAGTGTAACTGAGTCTGCTCTGGCTGTCCCTGTATACAATTGGTTTGTACTCAGGAAATGGGGATGCATGTGAGTTTCACGAAATTGCATAAAGCTGTTGTAAAATGAAAAACAAATCATTTCAGTTTGGCTTTGAACAGGCCAATTTCCCTCCCTAGACTTGAGTTTTCACTAGTATAAAATGGGAGATTGGTCTAGAATAAATGACTTCCTAAAGGACATTGTAACTATTCTGTTGTTATAATATACATTTTCAGAGCTCATCCCACAAGTGTTTCCCTTAACTAATAACTGCACTGTGATGGGATAGTTAGGGCTATGCTGGTTAAATTTTGTTACCACAGCCTCACACTTGTATACTCTCTTCTGACTATGATGACTACAAAAAGTCTGGAAACTACAATTGTTTTACCTTAGGTCTTTGGTTAAGTTCTGCCAAGTGGATGCGTATGTACTAAACTAAAAGGTGAGAAGATGGTAAAAAGCCATTCTATTTCTAAAGGTGGTTCCTGCAGTGGCAGCTTTGATGACTCTCACTTAGCATCAGTAACTCCTAGCAATACCAATGACTTTGACTCCAGCAAGACCTGATACATACATCCTGGCAGCAGTGGCAGTGGCTGCTGTGTCAGCACTGAATATTGACTCCTGTATTCTGATCCCAGGTCTAGATTGGATAGACTCAAGCAGCTCCCTGATGCCTGGCAATGCTGCCTTCCTCTTGTTCTTCCTGCCCTTCCAACATCTTCATAACTCATATCCTACCTGAGATCCCCTGTTACTTGAAGAATCTGGCAGAGTCAGTGCTCTGGAGACAGACAAGTAGACTTGGGTTCTAGTCTTTAGTCTACAAGGTAGTATGTGTTTCATTTTGGAAAATTGTCATACCTAAGATTGTCTCTGTCAAATACGGAAAGAAAAGTAACTACCTGTTGCTTCATTTTAAGGATTATATATGCACATTGTCCCTAGCATGCTGCCTGGTCAGATGAATCACCCATTACATATTAGCAATTAATATACACAAGAGTACTGATAGATGGTGGAGGCTAGAGATAGTGATATGTATACAGAACTAACGTGTTTATTACAATACAAGGCACATACATTCTTTGTTCAGATTTACCTTTGTTTCTCAATTTGAATGCATATGAGGACACATACACACACACTCACACACACACAGAGACACACACACAGCCCTTCTTGATTTCAAGTCCCTTCCCAAGAAAATTTACCCAATCTGCTCTTCACACATCCCTTCTCCAGAACCAGCACTGATCTCCTAGTTCTCCAACACCTCACGCCATCATAACTCCTCCCACGCCTCATCGGACTCACCCCTCGAGCATCTTGGTAACTCTGGCTCCCACTTGTTCAGGGCCTGGCACTGCACCCTGGTGGGTCCTTTCATGACAAAGCCAGGCTGACAACGAAACTCCACAATGTCATGTAAAGAAAATAAGCTTCTGTTGGCAGACACCATGATTGCATCTTCGACAACTGGCGGTGTGCATTTATTAGGTATGATGCACTGTGGGGGAGGGCCACTCCAGATGCCGACTTGACCGTCATTGCTGGTGCAGTAGATGGAGGGCTCGCCCACGAGTTGAAACAGCTTCCTCCTGTCTCCAGGATTGCAGCGATAGGTCACCACCATTCCATAGCGAAAATTTTCTCTGCTGGTGCTAAAGAAATCTCCATTGGCAATGGCTGGAGGTGGCTCACAAGGAATTTCTGGGCACAGAAGGAGAAGGTTAAATAAGAATGAACTTAAATAGTAAGTGAGAAAAATGGGATGATTCTCTAAACTAATGGCTTGTACATTTATTATTTGCTTTTGATGATTGCTAATGTAGCTAAATTTTACAATTTTGTATCATGTGTGAGTGTAATAGTGTGTGCTTGCCTTTCCTATTTAATGCATGCTCATTAATATAGTACATCTTCTTTCCATTGTAAATAGCCTCTGGTCATACAGTTATAGAGTTTACATATTCTTCCTGACACTTTTCCACTTGCTTTATTAATTTTCATCTTTGTTGCTAAGTGAGCATAATTTGCTTTAAAATATATATAATGAATATATCCTAATAAAACTTTATAATTGAAAAAAGGATAAAAATATTTGTAAAATATACAGGAGAAGAGAGAAAACACAAATGTTCAGGAGTAAGAAGTAGAATTTGAATGTATTTACATATATATGAGAATATTTGTGAAATTGTAGACACGTTAAACATTTTGCAAATTTAAATGATATAAGTGGAACTATAAATTACCTGTATTTATTTAAGCAGATGTAGTCAACTAGAATTGACCAAGAAACTTGTAAGAATAAAAAACATTCACAGATAAGTTCTCTCAAACTTTCAGTTAATACATACTTCCAAATGTTTCATAACATGTAAAAGTTAGAAATTTTACCAATTCACTTTATCAAGCCTAAATTTGATAAGCTGAGATTTATGGAAAAGCTGTCACAAAAGCCCCTATGTAAATGTATAAGTAGTATATAGTGTTGTACTGGAAGTAAATAACTTTAGACCAAACCCCATGACCCTAGATATTAAAAAACTAAAATTCTTAAGGGGGCTTCTGATTCTAGTTACGGTAATCTCAATAATTCAAATAAAAATATGCCTCCCTTCCCCCAACACACAAGTGAGGTTACCAATGTTGGAAATCTAAAAGAAATGTCTGTGAAGCATCAGATGGCTGACAAAATAGTGAAGAATTCCTGGGCTGAGGGCTGGGAGAAGATAAGAATCAGGGAGGAGCTGGGCATCTGGCTGCTTTTCCCTTGGGAATGAGGAGATGTATCAACAGAGCAATTGAGAGCCTTTGTAGACTTTTGATAGCCTCATGAAATCAAGTGACAAAAATCAGAGTCCAAGGCCTCTCCCAAATGGATGCCGTGGTAATGGAAGCCTTCGTATGTATACTGAGATGATGAAAACTAAGCTCTTGAATTGAGGTTAATTAAATGTAAAGCTGCTGTCTCATATTCTGGAAATACTCTTCAAGCACTATAGGTGGCCCAGAAAAATATAGTTCTTGAGAGTGAATTAAAGTTGCCCCAGATTGCTTGTGTCCTCTGGTGTCTGGCAGAAAAAGGCAATAAAAATCCTCACTGGAGGAAGATAGGCCATTGCTATGGTTTGTATATAGCTAATGTCCCTCAAAGGATCATGGTCCCCAGGCTGGTGCTGTTGCCATGAAACTGTTAGGAGGTAAAGCCTAGTGGAACATATAGTTCATTAGATCATGCCCTTGAAAAGGATTGTAGGACCACGTGTCCACGTGTCTGTCTCTCTGTGTGTCTGTCTCTCTCTGTCTCTCTATCTGTTTCTCTCTCACTCTCTCTCCACAAAGGTTCTCACTAGAATCTCCCCACTGGACTAGAACTTCCAATCTGCTTCCCTCAGTCTCCTGAGTGCTGGGATTACAGGTGTGCATCAACTTGCCTGGCTCTTCTCATTTTTTTTCTCATTGGCTTATTGTGTAAGCAGCTTTGCTCTGTCACATGTTCACACCATGTTTTCCTGCCTCATCAGAGGCCCAAATCAATGGCGTCACTTGATCATGGACACCTTCAAAACTGTGAGCCAAAGTAAACTTTTCTTATGAGTTAATTACCTCAGATATTTCATTGTAATGATGTAGAACTGATGGCTATAATCACGTAAGGACCTTGAAATTATTTCTTCAGATTAGTTTTCAAATATAATTCCTGATACACAAAGACAGCTAGGCACTCAAAGAGATAAAATAACATGAGTGAGAACCAGCACAATCAATGCTGATAGAAACAGACCCAAAAGGACTACAGACAATGGAATTTTCACTTACAGAATTGAAATTAATAGGCTTACCTGTTCAAGGATACAATACATAAACCAAACTTTTAGTAGCAGTTAGAAACTATTCAAAAGAACATGGAAAATTGGCAATGAGCCAAATAAAAATATTTAAGATCATAAAATATAATTTCCAAAATTAAGAATCTGGATAGGATTAATAACAGGTTAGACAGAGTTGAAGAAAAATCAGGTGGGACAGAAGGAAATACCCAGAACAAAATACAGAGACAAAAGGATCAAAAATATAGGCAAAAGAGTAAAGAGACCCTTAGGATAGAGGGATACAGCCTGACATATAATTGGGTGGAGTTTCATAAAGAGAAGGAAGAGATAACACCACATGCAACATTTGAAAAAGTAATGACTGAGAATTTTCCAAGACTGATGATGATGATAAAATCACAGACTCAAAAGTTATACAAACCCAAGCAATACAAATTCAAAGAACTCCCTACCTAGGTATATCATAATAATATAAAATCAGATACAATCAATTTTAAGGCAGCCAGGAAACAGAGACAAAAACCTTGAAAGGAACCATGATGCTAAAAATGTTTAAAGAATGTATTGCCAGAAGATCCACAATACAAAAAAGTTAAAAAGAGTTCTTCAGGCTGAAGGGAAGTAGTTTCATATATAATCAGTAGAACTGTGATAATGAGGCAGCCATCAGAAAGAGCTGATATGTAGGCATGTTTTAATCAAGGGTCTTTAAGAGAAAAAACACCACTTTGATGATTAGGGTAGTCATGAGACAGAAATGAAGATTTCATTACACACCCCGAGGATACATGGTACACATGGTCACACAGAGGTCAGTCAGTGTGAGGAAAACGAAAGAGAGAGAGAGAGGGACCTGTGGGAAAAAATCTTTACTGGGGTCCAGGGTGTTACCAAAGCAAGTTTTCCATGAGGGGTTCTAATTAGTAGGCTTAAAGGAAGCAGATACAAGTTCTAGGAGTCCATACTTAGGACTGAGAAGTGGTCACTGTGGCATATCTGTAAAGTCCATGCAGGATGTAGTGGTCAGTGGTACTCATCAATAGATATTATCTAGCTGTCCCACAGGGAAGTCGTCACCAGGAGGAGGTTATATGAGGCAGATATCTGGATCAACCACATTGAAGGAGTTGGAGGAAGTATAGAAGCAGAAACTCTGCCAAGGATGACTAAGCCCTGCTTCTGGTATGAGCAAGTTAACCTTGTAGGGTTGTCTCCCTGTATCCATGGGAAATATATTCCAAAACCCCAGTAGATGACTGACACCTTGGATAGTTCCAGGCTCTCTATAAAGTTTAATTTGTAAGTTAGATACAGAAAGAGATTACAATAACTATAATGAAATAGAGCAAGTATAACAAAATATTGTTATATAAAATATAACATATATATAATATATTGTTATATAAAAGTTATATAATTGTGGTTTCTTTCTCTTACTCTCAAAATATTATACCACATTCATTCTTCTTACGAGTGATGATACAATGCCTGTGTGCTGAGATGGCATGAAGTAATGACATAGGATTGTGATGACTATTCAGAACTCTATAAGGATTACATGAAAAGCAGTGGAATACTGAGGGTCAATCTGATAACCCAGATGCAGTATGGATGCACTGGAAAAAGATGACTCATATCCTAGGTGGGATAGAGTAGAGCACATGAGATTTCATCATACTTCTTAGGATGAGGCACAACTTAAAACTTGTAACTTATTTATTATAGAATTTTCCATCTAATATTTTTGGACTACAGTTGACCTTGGGAAATTGAAACCACAGAAAATGAAGTGTGGATAAAGTGGGAAGAGCTACTATATTCAGAATGGATGCTGAGACAACATAAAATTACAAGATTTCACTGGAGGGTAATATAAATGTTGTTTTAATAAAAATAATACCATATCTTGTGAAATACAAAGGAGTATGTCAAAAATAGGAAAAAGGAAGAAGGGCAAAAGTGGAGTTAAACTGATTGGGTTCTTTTTGTACCATTGGGGATATGGTAAAAGCACAATTTAAATTAGACTATAGCAAATGAAAGAAGTATTTGCCACCTGTAAGTCACTCTTAAAAGAATAAGAAAATAACATATAGTTAAGAAGCTCTTGAGGAGAAAGTGTGGAAAGCAGAAATTTTCAATTGATTTTAAAATGTGAGAAATGAGGAATAAACATATGAAAGAAATAGAAAATAATTAGCCAGTTACTATGCCTAACTATATCAGTAACTTTGTAAATTTTAATGTTCTAAATGCTCCAATTGACATAAGCATTTTTAGAGTGAAGGAAAAAAACAAAATCGATGATATGATATTTATGGGACAAACTTTGAGTACATGATGACATGTTTCTGGAAGTAAAGGATTTGAAATATACATAACACAACAATAAAGAACAAAAAAGAAAGCTATGTTAATAACTGTGTTATAGTTAGTAGCTATGTTAATAATGTACAAAGCAGATTTTAAGGAAAGAAATATTAGAAGTCAAGAATTTTATTATGATAAGAAAAGTCCACTTAGCAGAAGGATATAATAAACCAAAATTTCCATGCATGTAATACAGACTTAAAGACACAAATAAAAATGATTAGAACTAAACGGAGAGACAGACAAATCCATAGTCATGGTTGGAGATTATAGTGGATTGAGTGGTGACTCCAACCCTCCCCTAATACGTGTCCATCTCTTGGCCTCTTTAACTTGTGAATGTAACCTTATTTGGAAAAAAGGTCTTTGTAGATGTAATTAAGTGAAGGATACTAAGAAGAGATCATACTGGATTACCCAAGAGAGCTCTAAATCCAATATCTCGTGCCTTTATAGGAATTCAAGAAGAGGAAACATTGAGGGGAAGGCAAAGTGAAGATGGAGATAGGAAGTGATGCATCCATTCATTAGCTAAGGAATGCTAAAGCTTGCCAGCAGGCACCAGAATCTAGGAGAGAAGCAAAACCCTGATTCTCTCTCCCAGCTTCTGGAAGGACTCAATATTATTGATGCCTTCCCTTGACTTTGGACATCCTTTCTCCTAATTGGGAGAGAATAGATTTCTCTGGTCTTAAGTCATCAAGTTGGTGATTGTTGCAGGAGCTCTAGAAAACTCTTACGTACTCTTCCCAATAACAGAGAAAAGTGAGGGAAATAAAAGACTGAATAACATTTTTGTATATTCTTTTTAGGGGCATATGTAACATTTTTACCAAAATTGTCCACATTCTGGGCCATAAAACACATCTCCTCATATGCTTCAAAGGATTTAAAGCAATAAAAAGAATGATAACTAGAAAATTCCCATGTTTAGAAAGTAAGCAACACACTTCTAAGTAGTCTATGTATCATATGTATATATTGGTGCTGGGAATTGAACCCAGGGCCTTTGTGTGCTAGGCAACTGCTCTACCATTGAGCTATATCCCCATCCTCAAGATTGGCCTTTTTCAATAAATGGTATTAGAACAATTGCCTATCCAACTAGGAAAAACAAACAAACCCCAAAAGATGTTAACCACACTATATGTAAAAATAAATTTGAGGTAAATCACAGGCTTAAATGTGAATGACAAGACAATACAAGTTTTAGAGAATCATGTGGGAAAATATTTTCATAACAGGCAAAGATTCTTGAATAGAGCAGAAAAAAGCAGTAACTAGAAAGGAAAAAAATCACAAATTGAACACTACTTAAATGTAGAACTTCTATCACAAACGTTACTAAAAAGATCTTTGCATTGTATTTATTGGGAAATATGAGAATAGATAAAGAATTTCTATAAACCAATAAAAAGATAGACAAAGTAGTAAATAACAGGCACAGGTTTAAATCAGTGCTTCGTAAGTGTATTAAAAGGTGCTCAGCCTCAGAACTCACTGGGAAAGTGCAAACTGTTTTAGCCATTTAGAGAGGGTGTGCAGTGAAACAGTAATCAGAATGATTTGACTGCAGAGATCCTTGCCATCAGCTAACTGATCACAAAGTGTTGTCTGATTTGTATAACTGTTCTAGATCTAGTGAACAGAAGTCTAGTTTGAGTCATTGCAAAGAAGACTTGAATTAGTTTTTAGAACTAGAGCAGCACCAATGATGGGGGGACACGATCTTCTCCAGGACACATCCTACTACCCAGCCCCAAATATATATTGTTAGGTCTCCCTGTAGCTTTCCCCAAGGGACTTAAAGCCATTTACATTATAGAAAAGTTTACAGAATTAGAGTTAGAGATAAAAATATAGACAAGGGTATATAATATCTTTTAATATGAACTCTTACCATACATGTGATCTATCATCTGATTTGTTTTCACATAAAATATATATCTTTATATATTATAAAATGCTTCTCTATGTTGCTTGTTTTATGTTTGAATAACATTTCAGTGTATGGATGTACTTTTTGAATTCTGTGTGGCTATTTTGTGTCTTCTAGGAAATTCTTTATACTCATTTTTAACATACCATTCTTTTTAGTAGATTATTTCTGAACCCTAGTGTGAAACTTGTGGTGTACCTAAGTTAATTTAACATTTTTGCTGTTATAAAGAATGCTACAATGAAAGTTTCTATTGAACTCCTTTAAAAAAACTTATTATTTCCAAAGTATAAATCCTAAGACGTGGGTCAAAATAAATTCTTATTTTTAGTTTATAATGTGTTAACGCCTCAGAACCTGAGAGTGCTCGTTTCTCCACAGCTTCGCTAACCTTGAGGAATACTAATAATTTTTAAAGTCTTTACTAATTTGTGAACAGAACAATTATTATACTAGAGAATGTAGAACCAACATAATTCCAATTAACTAAAGAAAAAAACAAGTTTCCAAGACCTCAGATTTAGAAAAGTCTCATCCCAGGATAAAGAACTTAAGGAAACAGTTGCCAAGAATACCATGGGGAATTTGAGGACCTCACAGCTGTCTTTAGCCACCTGAAGAACAGATGTCACAAAAAGAATTTGGTAAAGATTTTTATAATTCCTTTTAGGGCTGCAGGTATAGCTCAATGGTACAGCACTGTCTGGCATACATGAGGGCCTGTGTTCAATCCCCAGCACTGCAAAAAAATTAAAATTCCAGGGGGAAAAAATCAGAATTCATTGGTATAAATGATAGAAAGGAATAGTTAAACTCACTTTCACAGATGGGAGCTTCATTATCCCAAATGACTGTATTGCCTGAGATAACGCAGACAGCAGAGGAGGAGCCAAGGAGTCTGTATCTAGAAGCAGACAATAAGGAATGTTACATGCTAAATACACAGGTAATCTACCACTTAAATTTCTTCTTCTCAGAGATTACAATCATGAAAATTTCAGTGAAACATCTGTTAATGTCTGTGCTGGGATACTATTGGGCCTAATCCAATGACCGTTATCCTTAGAAGAAGGGAAGACAGAAATTTGGATACAGAGATGTACACAGAGGGAAGATGATGTTAAGACACACAAAGAGAAAGCCATGGGAGGCAGAGATTGGAGTCATATGTCTACAAGTCAAGTGATGCCAAGAAGTACCATTAACTCCCAGAAGGTAGGAGAAAAGAACAGTATATATTTTCCTCAGAGCTTTGAGCATGAACTCACCCTTGATTTCTACTTTTGGCTTCCAGAACTTAAAGAATAAATCTGTTGCATTTAGTGACTCAATTTTTAGATATTTTGTTGCTGTAACCCTGGAAAACCAATGTGACATTATTTGCCTGTTTTCTAATTAGATTGTTCATTGCTGAGAGTTTGTCTATTCTAGATACTAGGCCTTTGTAGAATATGTGGTTTGCAAATGTTTTTTCTCTGCCTGTAGCTTTTCTTTCTCTTTTCCCTTGCCACAAGACAATGACATCCTCACCACTCACTGAATGAACTATTGAGTGTTCATGACAAGGCCATAAGGGAAGAGAAAGAGATGCAATTCATTTAGGTTGGAAAGACCAGTGACATAACTGTCTGCCTAGAAAATTCCAGAGATTTTTTTTTTACAGAGCAAACATTTAAAATTTTATTTTTCAAATTGACATGTAATAACTGCACATATTTATGGGTGCAGTGGCATCATTTAATACCTGTATTCAAGGTATAAAGATGAAATCAGAGTAATCACCACTTCCTTCTTCTCAGACATTTGTTACTTCTTTGTGTTGGGAAACATTGAACTTCTCTCTTCATGTTCTTTATGAAATACATAATAAATTGTGATGAATGTGCTTTAGAACTTTGAACTTATTTCTCCTGTATAACTATATTTTCACACCTATAGCCAACCCCTCTCCCTTCTTCCCCTCCCAGGCTTCTTATCTTCCACTGACTACTATTCTACTGTTTACTTTTATGAAATCAACTTTTAAAAACTTCCATGTATGAGCAAGAAGATACAATATTTCTTTCTAGCTTATTTTACTTGACATAATGTCTTCTAGTTCCATGTATATTGCTGCAAATGACAGAATTTCATTTGCTTTTATGACCAAATAATACTCCATTGTGGATCTATACCACGTTTTCTTTTTCTGTGCATTCATCAGTGGACATCTCAGTTGATTCTATGTTTTGGCTATTGTGAATATTGCTGAAATAAATATGGGCGTGCAGGTATTTCTTTGATAGTACTGATACCATTACCTTGGTTATATATGCAGAAGAATAGCTGGATCATATGGTAGTTGTAGGTTTACCTTTTAAAGGAACCATCATACTGTTTTCTATAATAATTATATCTTTCCTCACATCCTTAGCAGTATTTACTTTTTGCCTTTTTAACTATAGGAATTCTAAGTGGGCTGAGATGATATCTCATTGTGGTTTTGATTAGAATTTTTCTGATGATTTGTGATGCTGAGGTGTTTTTCCATATATATGCTGGTCACTTCTGTGTATTTTCTTCTGAGAAATGTCTATTTGGATCATTTGTCCATTTTAAAATTGAATTGTTTCTTTGTATTGAATATATTGTGATCCTTGCATATTCTGGCTCGAGAATATTGTCAGATGTATTGTTTTCAAATATTTTCTCCTATTGTGAAAGTTGTTTCTTCTGGGTTGCAAGAAGCCTGGTGTAATCTGAATCATCAAATTTTGTTTTTGTTGCCTTGCTTTTGGGATTGCATACAAAATTTTTCATATACCAGTGACTTGAAGTGTTTTTCATGGATTTTCTTTGAGTGGCTTCATAGTTTTAGGTCTTATATTTAGGTCTCTGATTCATTTTGCATTGACTTTTTTGTGTGACTAGTAGGAGGGATCTAGTTTCATTCTTCCCTACATGGATATACAGTTTGCACAGCACCATTTATTAAAAAGTTTATTCCATCTCCAATGTGTGTTTTGGACACTTCTGTCAAAGATTAGTTGGCCATAGGTGTGTGGATTTATTTTTGGACTTTCTATTCTGTTCCATTGATCTTTGTTTCTGCGTTTATGTCAGTATCATGCTGAATATTTTTAGATTGAATGGTCAAAATTGCATATCACTGTTAATTTAATTTACATTGATTTCATTACTAGCAAGTCTCGACTTTCTCACAGATATTGACAATTTGTACCTTTTTTTGTTAATTGCCACTTGTATCACTTGATCATATTTATATTCAGGCATTTATGTTTTTGTAAGGTATTTTATTTACTTGCTGATTTCCTTTTACAGTACTGGGGTTTGAAATCAGGGCCTTGAGCTTGCTAGGCAGGTGCTCTACCATTTGAGCCTTGCCCCACTCCCAAGCATTTTTTGCTTTAGTTATTTTCAGACAGGCTCTCATGCTTTTATACAGAGCCAGCCTTGGAATGTGGCCCTTTTACCTACACCTGTTGCTTCACTGGGTCACAGGCACACACCATCAAGACCAGCTTATTTGTTGAGATGAGGTCTTACTAACTTTTTGCTTGGGATGGTCTTGAAACTCTACTCTTCCAATCTGTATCTCCTGAGTAGATAGTTACAGGCATTTGCTGCCATACTCAGAACCCTTTCATTTCAATTTGAAGAACTCTCTTTAGCATTTCTTACAAAGTACATGTAGTAGTTATACCTCCTGCAGTTTTTATTTGTCTGAGAAAGTCTTATCTCTCCTTCATTATGGAAGGACAATCTTGCTGGTTGGTATAGTATTATATTGGAAGTTTTTTTTTTTCTTTTAGGATTTGAATAGATTATCTCTCTCTCTCTCCTAGTTGTAACTTCTCTACTGAGAAATCCACTGATGATCTTATAGGATTTGCCTCATAAATAATAGGTTGTTTTTGTCTTGCTTCTTTTGAAAATACACTCTTTCTCTTTGACATTGAGAATTTGATTATAATGTGACATGTCTTGGTGAATACTTCTTTGTATTTGACCTATTTCAGTTCCTTTTTGGGGGAAGGACTTTATGTACCTGATGTTCATTTCTCTCTTTACATTTGGGAAGTTTTCTGTCACTATTTCTTTTTTTTAAAGTTATTTTGTACTGGGGGTACATTGTGATACTTACAAAAGTTCTTACAATATATCATAGTTGAATTTGCCCCCTCCATCATTCTCCTTTATCCTCCCTCCCCTCATTCCTGGACTAGGTTACACAGGTCTCATTTTTTCATTTACATTCATGTGTACATACTATTTCTACCATATCCACCCTCCTTCACGCTTTCCTTATACCCTCCACTGCACACACACTGGTACTAACCCCCCAGACAAGCTGTTTTGCCTTCCTGTTCTCTATTTTTATAAAAATTGACATTTTTGTTTAAGATAGCAATACAGAGTGTTTCATTGTGACATTTCCATGTATATATGTGTTATAAGCCAGATGTAAATAAACTTTCTTCTTATTTCTTTCTTTGTTTCTTCCGAGCCTGCTATAACATGCATGTTAGCTTGCTTGATGGTTGACTATGATCTTTGCAGATCTTGTTCTTCTGTAGGTTTTCTTCACTCTTTTCCTGCACTAATTCTTTCCTCTCCTTGATCAAGTCAGCTGTTGAAATCTTCGTGGATTTTTTCAGTTCAGTCATTGTGTTCGTTAGCTCCAGAATTTCTGTTTGATTCTTCTTTTGGTTTCACTTTTCATTTTGTTGTTTATTGTGCCTTAGATTTGTTTAGTTGTCTATCTGTGTTCTATTGTAGCTCACCAAGTTATTTTAAGGAAATTATTGTGAATTTTTGGTCAGGTAGTTTATAGAACTCCATTTCTCTAAGGTCAGTTACTGCTGCTTTACCTTGTTCCTTTACTGGTACCACATTTCCCTGATAATTTATGATCCTGTTGCCTGTGCCCTGACATCTGTGCACTTCGGCAAGTAGGCACCTATTCCGGTCTTTCCAGACTGGATTCTTCAGGGAAAGCCCTTCACCAGCTAGCTTGTCTAGAGGTTCTGAGCAGGCAATGAAGCAGGATCTGTGGAGGGTTTGCTGCTGAAGTCCTCAGACCGGCTGGTCTGGTACCTGGGTCAGCATGTAAGCAGTGCATGAGAATTTTGCTTTCTTCACAACCTCACTCATACTTGTTATTGTCTGCCTCTTAGAGTGTAATTATTTTCTAGGAGTGAGGTGGTATATTAAAAAGTGGATATAATTTGCATTCATCTGTTGACTAGAGATATTAAACAACTTGTTATATCTTGTGGTCTATTTGTATATTTTCTTTGGGGAAACATCTATTCTATTCTTTGCCCATTTTGTAATTGAGTTATTTGTCATTGTACTAGAAAATTGTAAGAGCTCTTTATATATTGTACATACACACTTATAAGATCTATGATTTGCAAATATTTTTCCTATTTGTGGTTTATCTTGATAATGTCATTTGAAAAGCAAATGTTTTTTTCCTCAAACTAGCAAAAACACTATGTCTTTCTTCTTATCTCCTATGACTTCTCTTCAACAAAATCAGAGAACAAGAGTGCAGCATGGGTTCTGCCTGGAAGTGGAGGGGGTGGGGATGAAGTGGGGGAAGGTGGCATATACAATGTAAGTAAATGTAAAGAACCGAGGTTGTGGCTTAGTGGTTGAGCACTTGCCTAGTACGAGTGAGGCCCTGGGTTCAATCCCTAGCACTGCCAAGTGTCCAACTCACCCTCTATTGCAAGTATATTGAATTCTGGATCCGAATCCGGTGTCTGAGACTATGTGCACCATGCCATTTGTGGGCTCTGAAGGAGTTTTACATGTTTTACCTATGGGAAGCAAACAAAATTTTGGAGCCAGGTAAAATAATATGAATCTTTTTTTAGTATGTAAAGACCTAACCCAACTAGACCTTACCATAGAGTGTATGCAATTGTGATGATTTGATAGATTTCTTAACTTTGAGGAAACCATCCAGACTGTCTTAGTACCAGTTACCAGGTAAGACCTCCCTTTCCAAAAGACCTCCCCTCCACTTTTTTCTTATCTTCACCTTGTGGCTCTCAGGAACACGTACAGTACTCCCTTTATTGCCAAAGTGTTATCCAGGTATTGCAATTCACAGGTCAAACCCTTTATAGTTTTTCATCTCTTATTCAATACACTTTTCTTTCCTTCTGAATCATTCATTACAGTAAGTCCACCTTATTCCAAGTGTGGTTAAAAGTAAATAAATAAAACAAAATTCACAAACAAAAAATTTAAGTTGCTGTGTGCACATTGCCCAGCCCAGTCAATGCAAAGAAGCTCTCAGTCAGTCCCACATTGTCAGTTGTGCTTAAATCTTCCTGTGATCTATTGAGTGTTTCCCTGCCCTTCATTTTGTGGAAATATGGCTCCCCAAAAGCAAATGGTGCCCCAAAAGCAAGATAAAAGTTAATGTGCTTAGTTTAAGTGGTAAAGTGAAAATTTTAAATTTATTGAAAGGCAGCTTGTAAAGGCAAGCAGAAGTTGGGCAGCATATATGGGCAAAATGAATCAAGCATTTGTAGTATAGTGCTGAATTCTACGTATCCTGAGCATTTGTGATTTTTCCTTAATGGCAGTCTCCTTGGAACTAGATACATGGACTCCAAGGACCTACTGTCCTCAGTTTTAGTTGTGAAAATGGGACACCCTTGATGAATGGAAATTTTTCCTCAATCATGCCCTATAATAGGCATTTCTCATGAAATGAACTTACAGTAGAGATGCCAGTAACTCAAACTAGTAAGAATAACTCACATGTACTATACTGTGGGCAAAGTTATATGTGTAATAGTTCTAAAATGTGAACAAATTGAATCAAACCTTGTAAGTGTTTAACTGTCACAAAGGAGCTTCCAGTCCAGAGTTACTCACTTTTACACATGTTTAAAGCACTTGACCAGACTGAGTTTTGTAGGCAGGTGATAAAGAACATTTTTCTGAAATATCCAGGGTGACATTCATACTTCAAAGTTGTCCCAATGGGAAACTCAGACTCATCAATTAGACTCGTAGGCTTGGCAAATGGGAACTGGGCCGGGGCCTTGCACTGACCTGCAGAGCCAGAGCACAGTGACATCAGTGTTAACGGAGAAACTTCTATCCACCTCTGCTTTCTCAACAATGTACTTTATAGATGTGATCAAGGAAGAGAAAGAATACTTTTATAATGGCACAAAGATTGACTCCTTTAGTAGATACCTTAGAAACGAGCTTTAAAATATTTCAGTATCCTCCCATTAAAAAGTTTCTACTGTCTTGACTTAAGCAATTGAACTGTGCGTGTCATTCACTGAAGAGCTCAAATTTTAACCAATCAGAAAGCACTTGTGCTTGGGCTTCTTTGATCCCATCCATCCCTGCCTCCATTTTCTGGTGTAACAAGATGTGTTTATGCATTTTACCATCATCACTTCTGGTGGTCCACCCAGATCTAGTGGGAACATGAGCCCCTCTCTTGCCCTCAGGAGCAGTCAGCACTTTTGGAAGTCTGTTGCCAAGGAGAAGACAGACAAAACTCAACAACTAAAGCTGTACTTTACTTTCTGAAAGCAGTGATTTTTCTGAGGCATGTTTTGAGTTAAATACTAGGCTTAGCTACCTCCCATCTTAAGCTTATTAATTTAAGCCCTAGAAGGTTTAAGTTAAAGTAATAAAATTGCCATTGAGAGTCAATATGTAAGCAAAATGAAATACCCATTGGAAAAATTTCCTCATTTTAGTTTGAGAAATCTTCTGGATTTTTGGTTTTATTTTGTTTTTACTTCTCTTCCGCCTCCTACCATTAATTATTTAAAATAATGAAGGGAGATTGAGGCCAGAGATTACTTGTATTAGTCTTCAAACACCCAACTTTTGGTTTTGTTGATTCTGCTCTTAATATTATTTTATCTTCACTGCTATTTCCTTTGAGTTTGTTTGCTGTTCTTTTTTCTCTTTTCATAACTGAATTTCATCATTTTAAGTGATATTTAATTTTATTGCATAATTAAAATTTAAAACTAGCATAATCATATTTGGGATGAAATACACTGCCATTGAGGTGAGCACGCATGCTGTTCTTTCTCAGAAGGATTTCTTGAGATGACTACTGAGATTTAAAATGTTTTCAGCTTGTCATAGTTTCTAAAATAGCATGTCAGACTATGACTTTAACTGTAAACATAGACTGTATTGCATTCAACAAGTTTCAATGTGCTATATTTTTTTAGTTCAAAACACTTTAGACGTGTTTTTCATAATGTAGAAACATTTAAGGAACTTTTAAAAGCCGTACATTTATTAGCTGTTTTTGAAATTGAGTTTTGTTTTTTCGCTCAGGATATGGTCACTGTAACATGTGTACTTGTGAAAAATGTATGTATTGCAGTAATGGCCTAGTGATTTGTGAATTTTAGAGGGTCCAATCTACTCACCATATTTGCTCAAATCTTCTAGCTACTTCCTGAGTTGGGGGTGGGGTTTGCATATTCTACCAGACACTAAATGAGTTGTGTTAAAATAGTCCATTTTATTGTCCATTTGTCTGTTTCTCCTTCTAATTCTATTCATCTTTCATTTTAAATATTTTGAGATTATGTCAGTAGGTCATAGAAAATGAAATTGCTGTATTTTGTGAAAAGTGGAAAATCAACCCTTCATCATAAAAAACTGCATTTCTAGTGGTAAATCGTGCCTCAAATTCTATTTTACCTACTTTGTGAGACAAATAAGAATTAATGTTACATTTAATCCCCAGTACATTCATATTTATTTTAAATGTAAACACATAGTAATTTAAAGACAAGATTGTCACCATGCCATATTTGCCAAACCAGCTCTGTTGTTTTCACGTATTATATTTTCCATTCTTTACTCATTCTTTCTGTCTCTGAATATGTCTACTTTCTCTCTCATGTAGGTTTTACTTTTAAGTCATTATAACAGGTGTCACAAATTTACTCAGTTCTCAGTATCCTTAGAATTTCAGTAATTTTTTTCATGGCATTCCTAAGTCTGAAAGAAATAAATAACAGCTTCATTTATGAAATAAGTGTTCAAACAACTTAAGTCTCACGTCTATAACAAGTAGTTAATAATAGGATGTTGGTTACTGCACAAGTTCTTAAACCCTGGAATCAGAATGGAAACCATCCTTTCATCTTCTATAACATGTTAATTATCTTTTCTTTCTTTCTTTTTTGTGGGAATGGGGTTTGAACCCCAGGCTTTGTGCTTGCAAAGCACATGCTCCCTGAGCCACACCTAGTCCCCATGTTAATTTTCATGCAGTACTCTTTGTCATAGCAACTGCTAATAACCTAGCTTTACAAAGATCTGCCATCATCAGGAAGAACCTTGTATGATCTAATGTTGAGACCAAGAGCTACTCTGAGCTAGTAGCTTAGAGTTTACAGTATATCTAAGAGATTCAATGCTGTTTCCATTGGCAATTTAAAATCTTCTGAAGTGCCCGAGTGAGCTTAATAAGGTCTCCTGGAAACCTTGGTTCACATATTGGGACATGTGGCCATATGAAAATCTTTGTCTTTAAATAGGAATGGTCTATTAATATTTAATTTAAAAAACTACTACCATATTTGAGATTAAATACACCACCTTGGTTTTTATTTGTCTTACTTTTTCTGTGTCCTTTGGTCTCTTCTATTTTGCTTACCAATTATATTTATTATTTTATTCTATTATGTCCTTTTATTAGATTATTAGTTATACATTCTCTTATGTTTCCTTTAAAGGTAACATGATTCCAAAACAGCAACATCTAACGAACAGTTATAGTTTCCCCAACAATACAAGAACCATAGAAATTCAACTCCATTGACTTCCTTCTTTTTCATGTACTTAAATTCTACATGTAGTTTAAATGGCTACTACTCATATTTAATGTAGATACTACAGCTGTTTATTGGACTCTAGTTATTTTGTACTTGGAGTGAGCTTTGTCTCGCTTTTGTTACTACTGAACCTAACTGGGCCTAATTGGGCGGCAACAGGAGATTCAGAAAGGACACAGCATAGACAGACAGACAGAAAGTGGGATCAAGTGTGCAGGGCGCTCGGATGGAGACACACCAACCTCATTGCTTTTTTTTATCTCTATTATTCTCTTCATTTACTTTGCTTCTTTTCTCTATCTTTATTCTTTAAGGCCTTACTCCTTTACAATACTTTAAAACCTTGCTTCTAAAGTCTTCTTTAAAACCTTGTTTCACTATTCTTTAAAACCTCTTTAATTAGACTTGCTCTGTCCCATGTTTTCTCTTAGCTTTTCTTTAGCATAACCTCTCTTAAAGTCTTTGCACTGTTCCATATTCTCTCTTTAGCTTTCTTAAAGCCTCATTGCTCAGACTTGCACTGTCCCATGTTCTCTTTAGGTTTTCTTTAGCTTAGCTTTTCTGAAGCCTATGTATAAAGTTCTTGATGCAGACTTGCACTGTCCCATATTCTTTTTAGCTTTCTTAAAATCTCGGCCCTCAGACTTGCTAGCAATTCCCCTTCAGCAATTCTCCTTCAGCAATCCTCCCTTCAGCTATTTCCCTTCAACCATTCATCTTCCCTTCAGCATCCTTTTCCCTTCCAAAGCCTCCCACATTAAAAAGCCTCCCTTCTTCCAGAAGCCAAAAGCCAAAAGCCAAAAGCCTCGCATCCTTCTTCAGCAAGTCTTTTATACCCGGTAGTAAACAAGGAGGTGGAGCAACAGCTCTTGGGGAGGGCAGTGACATTGTAACAGGAGAAACTTGTTTTACTTCTCTGAACTAAACAACTTAGGAAAAGCAGCTGTTCTGCATTTTCCTCTTCTTCAACCAGGGCTGTGCCAATCTCAGCCTGCAGAAACATCTTAGGAAAAGCAGCTGCTCTGCATCTTATTCTCACCTTATTTTGTGGCAGGGCTATGACGAACTCAGCCTACAGAACATTAGGTACAGCTGTGCTAATATCCTCATAGGCTTCTTGTAATCTGCTCTCCACAGGTACTAGGCTAGACTTTAATGACAATGGACTCCCTCATGAAGTTCAACCAAAAAAAAAAAAAACTCTTAGAAAGATGTTGCGGGCTGAGTATTGACCTCCCAAAGATATCCATGCCCTATTTTCTGGAGAATGTGAATGTGACCTTTTATGGTAAAAGGACTCTGCAGCTGTAATGAAGAATCTTGAGGTGGGCAGATTATCTTAGATTTTCTGAATGAACCCTAAATATAATCACATGGGTCCTTAGAGGAAGGTAGGAGAATGGAAGAGAAGAGAAGCAGGAGCCTCTCTGATGACTTTTAAGTAAAACCAAGAACCATAAGCCAAAGGATGTGGGTAGGGTCTGGGAGCTGGGAAGAACCCTCATCCAAGTACTTAGCATCCAATTATAAATGCTCAACGCATATTTGTTTCAATCAACAAATAAATGATGAATTGCCTATAAAACTTAAAATGCTATCAATAGTTCAACTAAACTATTTCTCCAAAAGGTCTGATTCATGGTTCTAGGTTAAGGCAAAGCATCTTACTTTAAAAAAGCCTAACAGATGATTTGGTAGATCATAGCACTTTGAGAATCACTGTGATAAACAGTAAAAAAGAAAAAAAAAGGACACATTAGGTGAAAACCACTATGATAAACAGTAAAAAAAAACACTGAGTGAAAAACAGTTCCTGTAATTTCAAATATTAGGCCTTCACCCTTTTTCCAGTTGACCTTGGATATGAATACAGTGTTGATATTTGTCTCATCCATTGATGCTGGACAAAGGAGGAGATTTCAAGTGCTGCTTCTGGTACCAAAAATGGTGGGAGAAGGCTGACTATCCCAGGGACAGGCTGGAAGATCTAAAGCATCACAGTGAATTTTATGAATTAGTCTTGGGGATGATATTTCTTTCCTTTAACTAAACTTCTTGCCTGAGTTCTAGTGACTGAATAGCATATGCAATAATAAAAATATAAATTTCTACAATAGCTCAAATGAAAAGGGATCTATGAGCTTTCAACAGAGAAAACTTGGAAAATTCCAAGATGGCGGCTAGAGGTAGGAAGCAGAAAGCGACCCTCCTATAGTGAAATCTTGGAGAGACGCTGGAGACACACTTTGCAGGCATAATCACCGAGAAAAGGCATAACTTTGACTGCTCCACATCTCCAGCCGGCGCAGAGAATCTCCACTTCACGTTAAACGGAGAACCGAGGAGGGCCCCCGGGGCCGCCAGTGGCCGGCGCCCATACGGCTTGGGAAGACGCGGACCAGGTGAGCTTTGCGGTACCGCGGTTCCCCCACAGACAAGCCTGGGCCAGAGCAGCATAGCCCCCTGGACAGACTGACCTCCACCCGGGAAAAAAAGAGAAACTGAGTACTAAGCAATAAGAACAGTTAAGACACGCTGGAAAGAGGGTGGGGCTCCCTGAGCGCTGAAGATTGGGAGAAGGGAACCCTTCCCGGGACAGTAAATAAACGAGCCGGGCGGGCCGGAGAGGCTCTGGCGGGAGTGGGGTGCGCCCAGCAACCAGGAGCGGGGACGCTTGTGAGAGGAGGGAAGACCCACTTCCCACGTGAACTGTAAATAAACACGCAGGCCTGACAACGCCGGGCAGTGTCACCTTTCCCAGTGCTTGGAAAGGGAAAAGCCTGTAGCAGAGGCCCCCCTCCCCCGCACAGGAGAACTCTGAGCAAACAAAGCCTGTGGGACCAGGTGAGTGCTAAGCTCACCCCAGAGATCTGCATAAATAACGCCGCCAGCTACAGGCTGAGAGCAGCAGGCAGGCAAGCCACAGTTGCAGATACCACTCTCAGAACTGCCTCCAGACGCTTTTTTTTCTTTTTCTCCCTACCTTTGATGAGAGAACAACCGAATTACACCTGCAAGCCGAAAAACTTACTGAAACTGTATTGCATTTGAACTGGGGACACTTGGTGGGACTTTTTTTTTTTTTTATCTTCTGTGTGTGTGTGAGTGTAGTTTTGTTCTACTTTATGCATCCCCTTTGATGAGACAACTACAGAACAACATCTGAGGCACCAACTCCAGGACTGGAGATTGAGACGGACATCCAAATTATTAAGACTGAAATTGCATTGCATATAAACTTGGAAGTTTTTTGGTTTTTTGGTTTTTTTTGTTTTTTTTAATTTTCTATTTTCCATTTTATTTTAATTCATTTTTATAAATAGATATTACTTTCATATACTTATTTTTTATTTTTTTATCTTTGATTTTCAATCCTCTCTCTGTCACTCTATTGTCTGTTCAGCTTACTGTCAATTAGTACACTAACGCTCCCTGTTTATACCTTTGAAACTCTCTTGTCTGATACCTTGTTCTGCTTTCTCCCTCTTGTCTGTATATTTGTTTTCCCCTTTTCTTTAACTTCTTGCTTTCCATCTCAGCTCACTCTTCCATTCTCAATATTACCATTGTTATTATTACAAGCTAGAAAATACTTAATTAAACACAGTACAGGGACAGTAACAACACCAAGGACAATGACAGGAAGACAGAAAAAACAAGGAAACCAGTTTCCCCACAGCAAAAAATTAGTACAGGAACCAGAGGGGAATGAAGAGAACAGAAACTCAGAGCCAGACTCCAACAAAATGAAGATAAACTATGCCAAAGGACCCAATGAAGCCCACAAGAATAATTTAAAAGAAGACATACTACAAGTACTCATGAGAATTTTATAGAGATGATACTGGATAGGGTCAACCAAAATGTACAGGAGACACTCAAGAAATTCCAAGACAACACAAATAGAGAATTTGAAAAAGCAAAAGAAGAAATAAAGGAAACCATAGAAGCAATGTATAAACACCAAAGTGAAAGAGAGAACACAATGAATAAATGGATAAATGAACTCAGGACAAAAATAGACAACAATAAAGAAGAAAACAGCCAGGATATGGAAAACCTCAGAAAAAAGAATGAAACAGAACTGCAAAACAAAACGGAAGGCCAATCCAGCAGAATAGAACAAACAGAAGACAGAATCTCAGAACTTGAAGATGAAATGGTAATTAAAGGAAAAACTGAAGAACTACTAATTAAACAACTCAAGACCTGTGAAAAGAAAATGCAAGAACTCACTGACTCCATCAAAAGACCAAACTTGAGAATCATGGGCATGGAAGAAGGAGAAGAGGTGCAAGCGAAGGGAATGAGTAATATATTCAACAAAATAATAACGGAAAATTTCCCAAATCTAGAGAAAGATATTCCCATACAAATGCAAGAGGCCTCCAGGACACCAAACAGACCAGATCAAAATAGAACTACTCCACGACATATCATCATTAAAACAACAAGTTCAGAAACTAGGGAAAGAATATTGAAGGCTGCAAGAGAGAAAAAACAAGTAACATACAAAGGTAAACCCATCAAAATCACAGCAGACTTCTCAACAGAAACATTAAAAGCAAGAAGAGCGTGGGGTGAGATCTTCCGGGCACTGAATGAAAATAACTTCAACCCCAGAATACTCTACCCAGCAAAGCTATCATTCAAAATAGATGGAGCAATAAAAGTCTTCCATGATAAGCAGAAACTAAAACAATATGTGACCACAAAGCCACCATTACAAAAGATTCTGCAAGGGATCCTGCACACAGAAAGTGACACCCAACTTAACCATGAAAAGGCAGGCAGCACCAAACCACAGGATAAGAAAAAGCAAGACAGTAGAGAGTAACATCAAGTTAGGTACACACAATCAAACCTTCAAACAACTAAGATAACTAAATGGCAGGAATCACCACATACCTATCAGTACTAACACTTAATGTTAATGGACTTAATTCACCCATCAAAAGACACCGTTTGACAAAATGGATTAAAAAAGAAGATCCAACAATTTGTTGCTTACAGGAGACCCATCTCACCGACAGAAATAAGCATATGCTTAGGATGAAAGGCTGGAAGAAGATTTACCAAGCCAATGGCCCCCGAAAACAAGCAGGAGTAGCAATACTTATCTCTGACAAAGTAGACTTCAAACCTACATTGATCAAACGAGATAAAGAAGGGCATTCCATACTAATAAAAGGGGAAATATACCAAAAGGAAATAATAATCATCAATATGTACGCACCCAATGTCAACACACCCAATTTCGTCAAACATACCCTGAAAGACCTAAAAGCATATATAAACGCCAACACAGTGGTTGTGGGAGACTTTAACACTCCATTATCATCAATAGATAGGTCATCCAAACAAAAACTCAATAAAGAAATCCAAGATCTAAAATATGCAATAGATCAAGTGGACCTAGTAGATGTCTACAGAACATTTCATCCAACCTCTACACAATATACATTCTTCTCAGCAGCCCATGGAACCTTCTCCAAAATAGATCATATCCTAGGGCACAAAGCAAGCCTCAGCAAATATAAGAAAACAGAAATTATACCATGCATACTATCTGACCACATTGCAGTAAAAGTAGAACTCAACAACAAAAGTAAAGACAAAAAACATGCAAACAGCTGGAAACTAAATAACTCATTACTTAATGAACAATGGATCATCAATGCAATAAAAGAGGAAATTAAAAAGTTCCTAGAAGTCAATGAAAATGAAAACACAACCTACCAGAACCTATGGGACACAGCTAAGGCAGTCTTGAGAGGAAAGTTTATAGCCATGAGTGCATATATTAAAAAGATTGAAAGATCCCAAATCAATGACCTAATGATACATCTCAAACTCCTAGAAAAACAAGAACAAGCAAATCCCAAAACAAATAGAAGGAGAGAAATAATAAAAATAAGAGCTGAAATCAATGAAATAGAAACCAAAAAAACCATACAAAGAATTAATGAAACAAAAAGTTGGTTCTTTGAAAAAATAAACAAGATCGATAGACCCCTGGCAAACCTGACTAAAATGAGGAGAGAAAAAACCCAAATTAGTAGAATCAGGAATGCAAAAGGGGAGATAACAACAAACACCATGGAAGTCCAGGAAATCATCAGAGACTACTTTGAGAACCTATATTCAAATAAATTTGAAAATCTAAAAGAAATGGACAGATTTAGAGATACATATGATCATCCAAAACTGAACCAAGAGGAAATTAATCACCTGAATAGACCTATAACACAAAATGAAATTGAAGCAGCAATCAAGAGTCTCCCCAACGCGGACCAGGTGAGCTTCGCGGTACCGCGGTTCCCCCACAGACAAGCCTGGGCCAGAGCAGCATAGCCCCCTGGACAGACTGACCTCCACCCGGGAAAAAAAGAGAAACTGAGTACTAAGCAATAAGAACAGTTAAGACACGCTGGAAAGAGGGTGGGGCGCCCTGAGCGCTGAAGATTGGGGGAAGGGAATCCTTCCCGGGACTGTAAATAAACGAGCCGGGCGGGCCGGAGAGGCTCTGGCGGGAGCGGGGCGCGCCAGCAACCAGGAGCAGGGACGCTTGTGAGAGGAGGGAAGACCCACTTCCCACGTGAACTGTAAATAAACACGCAGGCCTGACAACGCCGGGCAGTGTCGCCTTTCCCAGTGCTTGGAAAGGGAAAAGCCTGTAGCAGAGGCCCCCCTCCCCCGCACAGGAGAACTCTGAGCAAACAAAGCCTGTGGGACCAGGTGAGTGCTAAGCTCACCCCAGAGATCTGCATAAATAACGCCGCCAGCTACAGGCTGAGAGCAGCAGGCAGGCAAGCCACAGTTGCAGATACCACTCTCAGAACTGCCTCCAGACGCTTTTTTTTTCTTTTTCTCCCTACCTTTGATGAGAGAACAACCGAATTACACCTGCAAGCCGAAAAACTTACTGAAACTATTGCATTTGAACTGGGGACACTTGGTGGGGCTTTTTTTTTATTTTTTCTTCTGTGTGTGTGTGAGTGTAGTTTTGTTCTACTTTATGCATCCCCTTTGATGAGACAACTACAGAACAACATCTGAGGCACCAATCCAGGACTGGAGATTAAGACGGACATCCAAATTATTAAGACTGAAATTGCATTGCATATAAACTTGGAAGTTTTTTGTTTTTGTTTTTTTTTTTTTTTTAATTTCCTATTTTCCATTTTATTTTAATTCATTTTTATAAATAGATATTACTTTCATATACTTATTTTTTATTTTTTTTATCTTTGATTTTCAATCCTCTCTCTGTCTCTCTATTGTCTGTTCAGCTTACTGTCAATTAGTACACTAACACTCCCTGTTTATACCTTTGAAACTCTCTTGTCTGATACCTTGTTCTGCTTTCTCCCTCTTGTCTGTATATTTGTTTTCCCCTTTTCTTTAACTTCTTGCTTTCCATCTCAGCTCACTCTTCCGTTCTCAATATTACCATTGTTATTATTACAAGCTAGAAAATACTTAATTACACACAGTACAGGGACAGTAACAACACCAAGGACAATGACAGGAAGACAGAAAAAACAAGGAAACCAGTTTCCCCACAGCAAAAAATTAGTACAGGAACCAGAGGGGAATGAAGAGAACAGAAACTCAGAGCCAGACTCCAACAAAATGAAGATAAACTATGCCAAAGGACCCAATGAAGCCTACAAGAATAATTTAAAAGAAGACATACTACAAGTACTCAATGAGAATTTTATAGAGATGATACTGGATAGGGTCAACCAAAATGTACAGGAGACACTCAAGAAATTCCAAGACAATAAAAATAGAGAATTTGAAAAAGCAAAAGAAGAAATAAAGGAAACCATAGAAGCACTGTATAAACACCAAAGTGAAAGAGAGAACACAATGAATAAATGGATAAATGAACTCAGGACAAAAATAGACAACAATAAAGAAGAAAACAGCCAGGATATGGAAAACCTCAGAAAAAAGAACGAAACAGAACTGCAAAACAAAACGGAAAGCCAATCCAGCAGAATAGAACAAACAGAAGACAGAATCTCAGAACTTGAAGATGAAATGGTAATTAAAGGAAAAACCGAAGAACTATTAATTAAACAACTCAAGACCTGTGAAAAGAAAATGCAAGAACTCACCGACTCCATCAAAAGACCAAACTTGAGAATCATGGGCATCGAAGAAGGAGAAGAGGTGCAAGTGAAGGGAATGCGTAATATATTCAACAAAATAATAACGGAAAATTTCCCAAATCTAGAGAAAGATATTCCCATACAAATGCAAGAGGCCTCCAGGACACCAAACAGACCAGATCAAAATAGAACTACTCCACGACATATCATCATTAAAACAACAAGTTCAGAAACTAAGGAAAGAATATTGAAGGCTGCAAGAGAGAAAAAACAAGTAACATACAAAGGTAAACCCATCAAAATCACAGCAGACTTCTCAACAGAAACATTAAAAGCAAGAAGAGCGTGGGGTGAGATCTTCCGGGCACTGAATGAAAATAACTTCAACCCCAGGATACTCTACCCAGCAAAGCTATCATTCAAAATAGATGGAGCAATAAAAGTCTTCCATGATAAGCAGAAACTAAAACAATATGTGACCACAAAGCCACCATTACAAAAGATTCTGCAAGGGATCCTGCACACAGAAAGTGACACCCAACTTAACCATGAAAAGGCAGGCAGCACCAAACCACAGGATAAGAAAAAGCAAGACAGTAGAGAGTAACATCAAGTTAGGTACACACAATCAAACCTTCAAACAACTAAGATAACTAAATGGCAGGAATCACCACATACCTATCAGTACTAACACTTAATGTCAATGGACTTAATTCACCCATCAAAAGACACCATTTGACAAAATGGATTAAAAAAGAAGATCCAACAATTTGTTGCTTACAGGAGACTCATCTCACCGACAGAAATAAGCATATGCTTAGGATGAAAGGCTGGAAGAAGATTTACCAAACTAATGGCCCCCGAAAACAAGCAGGAGTAGCAATACTTATCTCTGACAAAGTAGACTTCAAACCTACATTGATCAAACGAGACAAAGAAGGACATTCCATACTAATAAAAGGGGAAATAGACCAAAAGGAAATAATAATCATCAATCTGTACGCACCCAATGTCAACGCACCCAATTTCATCAAACATACCCTAAAAGACCTAAAAGCATATATAAACGCCAACACAGTGGTTGTGGGAGACTTTAACACTCCATTATCATCAATAGATAGGTCATCCAAACAAAAACTCAATAAAGAAATCCAAGATCTAAAATATGCAATAGATCAAGTGGACCTAGTAGATGTCTATAGAACATTTCATCCAACCTCTACACAATATACATTCTTCTCAGCAGCCCATGGAACCTTCTCCAAAATAGATCATATCCTAGGGCACAAAGCAAGCCTCAGCAAATATAAGAAAATAGAAATAATACCGTGCATACTATCTGACCACAATGCAGTAAAAGTAGAACTCAACAACAAAAGTAAAGACAAAAAACATGCAAACAGCTGGAAACTAAATAACTCATTACTTAATGAAGAATGGATCATCGATGCAATAAAAGAGGAAATTAAAAAGTTCCTAGAAGTCAATGAAAATGAAAACACAACCTACCGGAACCTATGGGACACAGCTAAGGCAGTCTTGAGAGGAAAGTTTATAGCCATGAGTGCATATATTAAAAAGATTGAAAGATCCCAAATCAATGACCTAATGATACATCTCAAACTCCTAGAAAAACAAGAACAAGCAAATCCCAAAACAAATAGAAGGAGAGAAATAATAAAAATAAGAGCTGAAATCAACGAAATAGAAACCAAAAAAACCATACAAAGAATTAATGAAACAAAAAGTTGGTTCTTTGAAAAAATAAACAAGATCGATAGACCCCTGGCAAACCTGACTAAAATGAGGAGAGAAAAAACCCAAATTAGTAGAATCAGGAATACAAAAGGGGAGATAACAACAAACACCATGGAAATCCAGGAAATCATCAGAGACTACTTTGAGAACCTATATTCAAATAAATTTGAAAATCTAAAAGAAATGGACAGATTTCTAGATACATATGATCATCCAAAACTGAACCAAGAGGAAATTAATCACCTGAATAGACCTATAACACAAAATGAAATTGAAGCAGCAATCAAGAGTCTCCCCAAAAAGAAAAGTCCAGGACCTGATGGATTCTCTGCTGAATTCTATCAGACCTTTAAAGAAGAACTGATACCAACCCTCCTTAAACTGTTCCATGAAATAGAAAGGGAAGGAAAACTGCCAAACACATTTTATGAAGCCACTATTACACTTATCCCAAAACCAGGCAAAGACACCTCCAAAAAGGAGAACTATAGGCCAATCTCCTTAATGAACATTGATGCAAAAATCCTCAACAAAATAATGGCAAACCGAATTCAGCAACACATCAAAAAGATTATCCACCACGACCAGGTAGGCTTCATCCCAGGGATGCAGGGGTGGTTCAACATACGAAAATCAATAAACGTAATAAACCACATTAACAGAAGCAAAGACAAAAACCACTTGATCATCTCAATAGACGCAGAAAAAGCCTTTGATAATATCCAACATCATTTCATGATAAAAGCTCTAAGAAAACTAGGAATAGAAGGAAAGTTCCTCAACATTATAAAAGCTATATATGACAAACCTACAGCCAGCATTATACTTAACGGAGAAAAATTAAAACCGTTCCCTCTAAAATCAGGAACCAGACAAGGATGCCCACTATCTCCACTCCTATTCAACATAGTACTGGAATTCCTAGCCAGAGCAATTAGGCAAGAAGAAGGAATAAAAGGAATACAAATAGGTAAAGAAACTGTCAAAATATCCCTATTTGCAGACGACATGATCCTATACCTTAAAGACCCAAAAAACTCTACTCAGAAGCTTCTAGACATCATCAATAGCTACAGCAAAGTAGCAGGATATAAAATCAACATAGAAAAATCATTAGCATTTCTATACACTAACAATGAGCAAACGGAAAAAGAATGTATGAAAACAATTCCATTTACAATAGCCTCAAAAAAAATCAAATACCTAGGTGTAAACCTAACAAAAGATGTGAAAGACCTCTACAAGGAAAACTATACACTTCTGAAGAAAGAGATTGAGGAAGACTATAGAAAGTGGAGAGATCTCCCATGCTCATGGATTGGTAGAATCAACATAGTAAAAATGTCGATACTCCCCAAAGTAATCTACATGTTTAATGCAATTCCCATCAAAATTCCAATGACATTCATTAAAGAGATTGAAAAATCTACTGTGAAATTTATATGGAAACACAAGAGGCCACGAATAGCCAAGGCAATACTCAGTCAAAAGAACAATGCAGGAGGTATCACAATACCTGACTTCAAACTATATTACAAAGCAATAACAATAAAAACAGCATGGTACTGGCACAAAAACAGACATGAAGACCAGTGGAACAGAATAGAGGATCCAGATATGAAGCCACACAACTATGAGCAACTTATCTTTGACAAAGGAGCTAAAAATATACGATGGAGAAATAGCAGCCTCTTCAACAAAAACTGCTGGGAAAACTGGTTAGCAGTCTGCAAAAAACTGAAACTAGATCCATGTATATCACCCTATACCAAGATTAACTCAAAGTGGATCAAGGATCTTAATATCAGACCCCAAACTCTTAAGTTGATACAAGAAGGAGTAGGAAATACTCTGGAGTTAGTAGGTATAGGTAAGAACTTTCTCAATGAAACCCCAGCAGCACAGCAACTAAGAGATAGCATAGATAAATGGGACCTCATAAAACTAAAAAGCTTCTGTTCATCAAAAGAAATGGTCTCTAAACTGAAGAGAACACCCACAGAGTGGGAGAAAATATTTGCCAATTATACATCAGACAAAGGACTGATAACCAGAATATACAGGGAACTTAAAAAACTAAATTCTCCCAAAACTAATGAACCAATAAAGAAATGGGCATGTGAACTAAACAGAACTTTCTCAAAAGAAGAAATTCAAATGGCCAGAAAACACATGAAAAAATGCTCACCATCTCTAGCAATAAAGGAAATGCAAATTAAAACCACACTAAGATTCCACCTCACCCCTGTTAGAATAGCCATCATCAGCAACACCACCAACAACAGGTGTTGGCGAGGATGTGGGGAAAAAGGAACCCTTTTACACTGTTGGTGGGAATGTAGACTAGTACAACCACTCTGGAAAAAAATTTGGAGGCTACTTAAAAAGATGGACATCGATCTACCATTTGATCCAGCAATACCACTCTTGGGGATATACCCAAAAGACTGTTACTCCAGAGGCACCTGCACATCCATGTTTATTGCGGCACTATTCACAATAGCCAAGTTATGGAAACAGCCAAGATGTCCCAGCACTGACGAATGGATTAAGAAAATGTGGTATCTATACACAATGGAATTTTATGCAGCCATGAAGAAGAACGAAATGTTATCATTCGCTGGTAAATGGATGGAATTGGAGAACATCATTCTGAGTGAGGTTAGCCTGGCTCAAAAGACCAAAAATCGTATGTTCTCCCTCATATGTGGACATTAGATCAAGGGCAAACACAACAAGGGGATTGGACTATGAGCACATGATAAAAGCGAGAGCACACAAGGGAGGGGTGAGGATAGGTAAGACACCTAAAAAACTAGCTAGCATTTGTTGCCCTTAACACAGAGAAACTAAAGCAGATACCTTAAAGCAACTGAGGCCAATAGGAAAAGGGGACCAGGAACTAGAGAAAAGGTTAGATCAAAAAGAATTAACCTAGAAGGTAACACCCACACACAGGAAATCAATGTGAGTCAATGCCCTGTATAGCTATCCTTATCTCAACCAGCAAAACCCCTTGTTCCTTCCTATTATTGCTTATACTCTCTCTACAACAAAATTAGAGATAAGGGCAAAATAGTTTCTGCTGGGTATTGAGGGGGGGAGCGGGAGGGGGTGGAGTGGGTGGTAAGGGAGGGGGTGGGGGCAGGGGGGAGAAATGAACCAAGCCTTGTATGCACATATGAATAATAAAAGAAAAATGAAAAAAAAAAATAAAAAAATAAAAAAAAAAAAAAAAAAAAAAGAGTCTCCCCAAAAAGAAAAGTCCAGGACCTGATGGATTCTCTGCTGAATTCTATCAGACCTTTAAAGAAGAACTGATACCAACCCTCCTTAAACTGTTCCATGAAATAGAAAGGGAAGGAAAACTGCCAAACACATTTTATGAAGCCACTATTACACTTATCCCAAAACCAGGCAAAGACACCTCCAAAAAGGAGAACTATAGGCCAATCTCCTTAATGAACATTGATGCAAAAATTCTCAACAAAATAATGGCAACTCGAATTCAGCAACACATCAAAAAGATTATTCACCACGACCAGGTAGGCTTCATCCCAGGGATGCAGGGGTGGTTCAACATACGAAAATCAATAAACATAATAAACCACATTAACAGAAGCAAAGACAAAAACCACTTGATCATCTCAATAGATGCAGAAAAAGCCTTTGATAAGATCCAACATCATTTCATGATAAAAGCTCTAAGAAAACTAGGAATAGAAGGAAAGTTCCTCAACATTATAAAAGCTATATATGACAAACCTACAGCCAGCATTATACTTAACGGAGAAAAATTAAAACCATTCCCTCTAAAATCAGGAACCAGACAAGGATGCCCACTATCTCCACTCCTATTCAACATAGTACTGGAATTCCTAGCCAGAGCAATTAGGCAAGAAGAAGGAATAAAAGGAATACAAATAGGTAAAGAAACTGTCAAAATATCCCTATTTGCAGACGACATGATCCTATACCTTAAAGACCCAAAAAACTCTACTCAGAAGCTTCTAGACATCATCAATAGCTATAGCAAGGTAGCAGGATATAAAATCAGCATAGAAAAATCATTAGCATTTCTATACACTAACAATGAGCAAACTGAAAAAGAATGTATGAAAACAATTCCATTTACAATAGCCTCAAAAAAAATCAAATACCTAGGTGTAAACCTAACAAAAGATGTGAAAGACCTCTACAAGGAAAACTATACACTTCTGAAGAAAGAGATTGAGGAAGACTATAGAAAGTGGAGAGATCTCCCATGCTCATGGATTGGTAGAATCAACATAGTAAAAATGTCTATACTCCCAAAAGTAATCTACATGTTTAATGCAATTCCCATCAAAATTCCAACGACATTCATCAAAGAGATTGAAAAATCTACTGTTAAATTTATATGGAAACACAAGAGGCCACGAATAGCCAAGGCAATACTCAGTCAAAAGAACAATGCAGGAGGTATTACAATATCTGATTTCAAACTATATTACAAAGCAATAACAATAAAAACAGCATGGTACTGGCACAAAAACAGACATGAAGACCAGTGGAACAGAATAGAGGATCCAGATATGAAGCCACACAACTATGAGCAACTTATCTTTGACAAAGGAGCTAAAAATATACGATGGAGAAATAGCAGCCTCTTCAACAAAAACTGCTGGGAAAACTGGTTAGCAGCCTGCAAAAAATTGAAACTAGATCCATGTATATCACCCTATACCAAGATTAACTCAAAATGGATCAAGGATCTTAATATCAGACCCCAAACTCTTAAGTTGATACAAGAAAGAGTAGGAAATACTCTGGAGTTAGTAGGTATAGGTAAGAACTTTCTCAATGAAACCCCAGCAGCACAGCAACTAAGAGATAGCATAGATAAATGGGACCTCATAAAACTAAAAAGCTTCTGTTCATCAAAAGAAATGGTCTCTAAACTGAAGAGAACACCCACAGAGTGGGAGAAAATATTTGCCAATTATACATCAGACAAAGGACTGATAACCAGAATATACAGGGAACTTAAAAAACTAAATTCTCCCAAAACTAATGAACCAATAAAGAAATGGGCATGTGAACTAAACAGAACTTTCTCAAAAGAAGAAATTCAAATGGCCAGAAAACACATGAAAAAATGCTCACCATCTCTAGCAATAAAGGAAATGCAAATTAAAACCACACTAAGATTCCACCTCACCCCTGTTTGAATAGCCATCATCAGCAACACCACCAACAGGTGTTGGCGAGGATGCGGGGAAAAAGGAACCCTCTTACACTGTTGGTGGGAATGTAGACTAGTACAACCACTCTGGAAAAAAATTTGGAGGCTACTTAAAAAGCTGGACATCGATCTACCATTTGATCCAGCAATACCACTCTTGGGAATATACCCAAAAGACTGTTACTCCAGAGGCACCTGCACATCCATGTTTATTGCGGCACTATTCACAATAGCCAAGTTATGGAAACAGCCAAGATGCCCCACTACTGACGAATGGATTAAGAAAATGTGGTATCTATACACAATGGAATTTTATGCAGCCATGAAGAAGAACGAAATGTTATCATTCGCTGGTAAATGGATGGAATTGGAGAACATCATTCTGAGTGAGGTTAGCCTGGCTCAAAAGACCAAAAATCGTATGTTCTCCCTCATATGTGGACATTAGATCAAGGGCAAACACAACAAGGGGATTGGACTATGAGCACATGATAAAAGCGAGAGCACACAAGGGAGGGGTGAGGATAGGTAAGACACCTAAAAAACTAGCTAGCATTTGTTGCCCTTAATGCAGAGAAACTAAAGCAGATACCTTAAAGCAACTGAGGCCAATAGGAAAAGGGGACCAGGAACTAGAGAAAAGGTTAGATTAAAAAGAATTAACCTAGAAGGTAACACCCACGCACAGGAAATCAATGTGAGTCAATGCCCTGTATAGCTATCCTTATCTCAACCAGCAAAACCCCTTGTTCCTTCCTATTATTGCTTATCCTCTCTCTACAACAAAATTAGAGATAAGGGCAAAATAGTTTCTGCTGGGTATTGAGGGGGGAGCGGGAGGGGGTGGAGTGGGTGGTAAGGGAGGGGGTGGAGGCAGGGGGGAGAAATAAACCAAGCCTTGTATGCACATATGAATAATAAAAGAAAAATGAAAAAAAATAAATAAAAAAATAAAATTCAAAACCTTGTTTAGGTGTTAAACACATTATGCTGATGGTGAAAATGAACAGAATACATGTTTGGCCAAAACATGGAAAATAAAAAAAAAAAAAAACAGAGAAAACTTGATCAAGTTTCCTTTTGTCCTTTACTGCCAATTCTTCAAATCATGGCCAATTTCCATGATAACTACATTAATATTCACTCCATAAACTTAATACTTGACATTATTTAAAATCTTTTTATAGTTTTATAAAGATATACCTATTTACAATAATTAAAGAATATTTAAGATATATAACTTGATGGCTTGACTTATGTATGCAACATGAAACCATCACCAAAATTAAAGCAACAAACAGGAGAGACGCTGGAGACACACTTGCAGGCAAAACCACTGAGAAGAGACAAAACTTTGACCACTCCACACCTCCAGCCAGCACAGAGAATCTCCACTTCACGTTAAACGGAGAAACCAGGAGGGCCCCCGGGCCGCCAGTTGCCGGTGCCCAGAAGGCTTGGAAAGACACAGACAAGGTGAGCTAAGCAGTACACAGTACTCCCACAGACAACCCTGGGCCAGAGCAGCATAGCCCCCTGGACAGACCGACCTCCACCCAGGGAAAAAAGAGAAACTGAGTAATAAGCAATAAGAACAATAAAGACAAGCGGGAAAGAGGGTGGGGCGCACTGAGCGCCGAAGATTGGGGAAAGGGAACCCTTCCCAGGACTGTAAATAAACAAGCCGGCCTGGCTGGGGAGGCTCCAGTGGGAGCAGGGGTGCGCGCCCAGCAACCAGGAGCTGGAAAGCTTGTGAGAGTGACGGAGGGAGGAAAACTCCATGGGATGGGGGGGAAGACCCACTTCCCACGTGAACTGTAAAGAAACATGGCGGCTGGCAGAAGCAGCAGCACCACCCAGTAATCAGGAGCGGGAAAGCTTGTAAAAGTGGCAGTAGGAGGAAAACTCCAGAGGAGGGGGGGAAGACCCACTTCCCACGTGAACTATAAATAAGCACGAAGGCCTGAGAAAGCGGGTGCAGTGTCACCTCCCCCAGTGTGTTTGGAAAGGGGAAAACTTGTAGCAGAGGCTCACACACAGGAGAACTCTGAGTAAACAAAGCCTGCGGGGCCAGGTGAGTGCTAAGCTCACCCCAGAGATCTGCATAAACAACGCCTCCAGCAACAGCAGGCTGACAGCAGCAGGCAGGCAAGCCACAGCTGCAGATACCATTTTCAGAACTGTCTCCAGACTCTTTTTTTTCTCTCTCCCTACCTTTGATGAGAGAACAACCGAATTACACCTGCATGCTGAAAAACTTACTGAAACTGTATTGCATTTGAACTTGGGACACTTTGTGGGGTTTTTTCTTCTTTTTTTTTGTGCAGTTTTGTTCTACTTTATGCATCCCCTTTGATGAGACAACTACAGAACAACATCCAAGGCACCATCTCCAGGATTGGAGGCTGAGACAGACACCCAAATTATTAAGACTGAAACTTCATTGCATTTGAACTTGGAGGAGTTTTTTTTTTCTATTTTTCATTTTGTTTTATTTTATTTATATACATATTTCTTTCATTTACTTATTTTTTATTTTTATTCTTACCTTTTTTTTTATTTTCAATCCTCTCTCTGTCTCTCTAAGGCCTGTTCAGCTTACAGTCGATTAGTACACTAATGCTCCCTGCTTATACCTTTGAAACTTTCTTGTTTGATTCCTCGTTTTGTTTTTTCCTACTTGTCTGTTTATTTGTTTTTCCCTTTTCTTTAACTTCTTGCTTTTGATCTCCTCTCACCCTTCCATTCTAAATATTACCATTGTTATTACAACAAGCTAGAAAATACTTAATTGCACACAGTACAGGGACAGTAACAACACCAAGGACAATGATGGGAAGATAGAAAAACCAGGGAAACCAGTTTCCCCACAGCAAAAAATTAGTACAGGAACCAGAGGGGAATGAAGAAAACAGATACTCAGATCCAGACTCCAACAAAATGAAGATAAACTATGCCAAAGGACCCAATGAAGCCCACAAGAATAATTTAAAAGAAGAAATACTACAGGTACACAATGAAAATTTTATAGAGATGATACTGGATATGGTCAACCAAAACGTACAGGAGACACTCAAGAAATTCCAAGACAACACAAATAGAGAATTTGAAAAAGCAAAAGAAGAAATAAAGGAAACCATAGAAGCACTGTATAAACACCAAAGTGAAACAGAGAACACAATTAATAAACAGATAAATGAACTCAGGACAAAAATAGACAACATTAAAGAGGAAACCACCCAGGATATGGAAAAATCTCAGAAAAAAGAACAAAACAGAACTGCAAAACAAAATGGAAGGCCAATCCAGCAGAATAGAACAAACAGAAGACAGAATCTCAGAACTTGAAGATGAAATGGTAATTAAAGGAAAAACTGAAGAACTACTAATTAAACAACTCAAGACCTGTGAAAAGAAATGCAAGAACTCACCGACTCCATCAAAAGACCAAACTTGAGAATCATGGGCATGGAAGAAGGAGAAGAGGTGCAAGTGAAGGGAATGCATAATATATTCAACAAAATAATAACAGAAAATTTCCCAAATCTAGAGAAAGATATTCCCATACAGATGCAAGAGGCCTCCAGGACACCAAACAGACCAGATCAAAATAGAACTACTCCATGACATATCATCATTAAAACAACAAGTTCAGAAACTAGGGAAAGAATATTGAAGGCTGTAAGAGAGAAAAAACAAGTAACATACAAAGGTAAACCCATCAAAATCACAGCAGACTTCTCAACAGAAACATTAAAAGCAAGAAGAGAATGGGGTGAGATCTTCCGGGCACTGAATGAAAATAACTTCAACCTCAGGATACCATACCCAGAAAAAGTATCATTCAAAATAGATGAAGCAATAAAAGTCTTCCATGATAAGCAGAAACTAACACAATATGTGACCACAAAGCCACCACTACAAAAGATTCTGCAAGGGATTCTGCACACAGAAAGTGAAACCCAACTTAACCATGAAAAGACAGGCAGCACCAAAGCACAGGAAAAGAAAAAGCAAGAAAGTAGAGAGTAACCTCAACTTAGGTACACACAATCAAACCTTCAACAACTAAGACAACTAAATGACAGGAATCACCACATACCTATCAGTACTAATGCTTAATGTTAATGGACTTAATTCACCCATCAAAAGGCACCACTTGACGAAATGGATTAAAAAGGAAGATCCAACAATTTGTTGCTTACAGGAGACCCATCTCACCGACAGAAATAAGCATAGGCTTAGGATGAAAGGCTGGAAGAAGATTTACCAAGCCACTGGCCCCCGAAAACAGGCAGGAGTAGCAATACTTATCTCCGACAAAGTAGACTTCAAACCTACATTGATCAAACGAGATAAAGAAGGACATTTCATCCTAATAAAAGGGGAAATAGACAAAAAGGAAATAATAATTATCAACCTGTATGCACCCAATGTCAATGCACCCAATTTCATCAAACATACCCTGAAAGACCTAAAAGCATATATTGACCCCAACACAGTGGTTCTGGGAGACTTTAACACCCCATTATCATCAATAGATAGGTCATCCAAACAAAAAATCAATAAAGAAATCTAAGATCTAAAATATACAATAGATCAAATGGATCTACTTGATGTCTACAGAACATTTCATCCAACTTCTACACAATATTCATTCTTCTCAGCAGCCCATGGAACCTTCTCCAAAACAGATCATATCCTAGGGCACAAAGCAAGTCTCAGCAAATATAAGAAAACAGAAATTATACCGTGCATACTATCTGATCACAATGCAGTAAAAGTAGAACTCAACAACAAAAGTAAAGACAAAAAATATGCAAACAGCTGGAAGCTAAATAACTCATTACTTAATGAACAATGGATCATCAATGAAATAAAAGAGGAAATTAAAAAGTTCCTGGAAGTCAATGAAAATGAAAACACAACCTACCGGAACCTATGGGATACACAAAGGCAGTCCTGAGAGGAAAGTTTATAGCCATGAGTGCATATATTAAAAAGACTGAAAGATCCCAAATCAATGACCTAATGATACATCTCAAACTCCTAGAAAAACAAAAACAAGCAAATCCCAAAACCAATAGAAGGACAGAAATAATAAAAATAAGAGCCGAAATCAATGAAATAGAAACCCAAAAAATCATACAAAGAATTAATGAAACAAAAAGTTGATTCTTTGAAAAAATAAACAAGATTGATAGACCCCTGGCAAACCTAACTAAAATGGGAAGAGAAAAAACCCAAATTAGTAGAATCAGGAATGCAAAAGGGGAGATAACAACAAACACCATGGAAGTCCAGGAAATCGTCAGAGACTTCTTCAAGAACCTATATTCAAATATATTTGAAAATCTTAAAGAAATGGACAGATTTAGAGATACATATGATCATCCAAAACTGAACCAAGAGGAAATTAATCACCTGGATAGATCTATAACACAAAATGAAACTGAAGCAGCAATCAAGAGTCTCCCCAAAAAGAAAAGTCCAGGACCTGATGGATTCTCTGCTGAATTCTATCAGACCTTTAAAGAAGAACTGATACCAACCCTCCTTAAACTGTTCCATGAAATAGAAAGGGAATGAAAACTGCCAAACACCTTTTATGAAGCCAGTATTACACTTACCCCAAAACCAGGCAAAGACACCTCCAAAAAGGAGAACTATAGGCCAATCTCCTTAATAAACATTGACGGAAAAATTCTCAACAAAATAATGGCAAACCGAATTCAACAACACATCAAAAAGATTATTCACCATGACCAAGTAGGCTTCATCCCAGGGATGCAGGGGTGGTTCAACATACGAAAATCAATAAACGTAATAAACCACATTAACAGAAGCAAAGACAAAAACCACTTGATCATCTCAATAGATGCAGAAAAAGCCTTTGATAAGATCCAACACCATTTCATGATAAAAGCTCTAAGAAAACTAGGAATAGAAGGAAAGTATCTCAACATTATAAAAGCTATATATGACAAACCTACAGCCAGCATTATACTTAACGGAGAAAAACTGAAAACATTCCCTCTAAAATCAGGAACCAGACAAGGATGCCCACTATCTCCACTCCTATTCAACATAATACTGGAATTCCTAACCAGAGCAATTAGGCAAGAAGAAGGAATAAAAGGAATACAAATAGGTAAAGAAACTGTCAAAATATCCCTATTTGCAGATGACATGATCCTATACCTTAAAGACCCAAAAAACTCTACTCAGAAGCTTCTAGACATCATCAATAGCTATAGCAAGGTAGCAGGATATAAAATCAACATAGAAAAATCATTAGCATTTCTACACTAACAATGAGCATACTGAAAAAGAACTTATGAAAACAATTCCATTTACAATAGCCTCCAAAAAAATCAAATACCTAGGTGTAAACCTAACAAAAGATGTGAAAGACCTCTACAAGGAAAACTATAAACTTCTGAAGAAAGAGATTGAGGAAGACTATAGAAAGTGGAGAGATCTCCCATGCTCATGGATTGGTAGAATCAACATAGTAAAAATGTCGATACTCCCCAAAGTAATCTACATGTTTAATGCAATTCCCATCAAAATTCCAATGACATTCATTAAAGAGATTGAAAAATCTACTGTGAAATTTATATGGAAACACAAGAGGCCACGAATAGCCAAGGCAATACTCAGTCAAAAGAACAATGCAGGAGGTATTACAATACCTGATTTCAAACTATATTACAAAGCAATAACAATAAAAACAGCATGGTACTGGCACAAAAACAGACATGAAGACCAGTGGAACAGAATAGAGGATCCAGATATGAAGCCACACAACTATGAGCAACTTATCTTTGACAAAGGAGCTAAAAATATACGATGGAGAAATAGCAGCCTCTTCAACAAAAACTGCTGGGAAAACTGGTTAGCAGTCTGCAAAAAACTGAAACTAGATCCATGTATATCACCCTATACCAAGATTAACTCAAAATGGATCAAGGATCTTAATATCAGACCCCAAACTCTTAAGTTGATACAAGAAAGAGTAGGAAATACTCTGGAGTTAGTAGGTATAGGTAAGAACTTTCTCAATGAAACCCCAGCAGCACAGCAACTAAGAGATAGCATAGATAAATGGGACCTCATAAAACTAAAAAGCTTCTGTTCATCAAAAGAAATGGTCTCTAAACTGAAGAGAACACCCACAGAGTGGGAGAAAATATTTGCCAATTATACATCAGACAAAGGACTGATAACCAGAATATACAGGGAACTTAAAAAACTAAATTCTCCCAAAACTAATGAACCAATAAAGAAATGGGCATGTGAACTAAACAGAACTTTCTCAAAAGAAGAAATTCAAATGGCCAGAAAACACATGAAAAAATGCTCACCATCTCTAGCAATAAAGGAAATGCAAATTAAAACCACACTAAGATTCCACCTCACCCCTGTTAGAAAAGCCATCATCAGCAACACCACCAACAACAGGTGTTGGCGAGGATGCGGGGAAAAAGGAACCCTCTTACACTGTTGGTGGGAATGTAGACTAGTACAACCACTCTGGAAAAAAATTTGGAGGCTACTTAAAAAGCTGGTCATCGATCTACCATTTGATCCAGCAATACCACTCTTGGGGATATACCCAAAAGACTGTTACTCCAGAGGCACCTGCACATCCATGTTTATTGCGGCACTATTCACAATAGCCAAGTTATGGAAACAGCCAAGATGCCCCACTACTGACGAATGGATTAAGAAAATGTGGTATCTATACACAATGGAATTTTATGCAGCCATGAAGAAGAACGAAATGTTATCATTCGCTGGTAAATGGATGGAATTGGAGAACATCATTCTGAGTGAGGTTAGCCTGGCTCAAAAGACCAAAAATCGTATGTTCTCCCTCATATGTGGACATTAGATCAAGGGCAAACACAACAAGGGGATTGGACTATGAGCACATGATAAAAGCGAGAGCACACAAGGGAGGGGTGAGGATAGGTAAGACACCTAAAAAATTAGCTGGCATTTGTTGCCCTTAATGCAGAGAAACTAAAGCAGATACCTTAAAGCAACTGAGGCCAATAGGAAAAGGGGACCAGGAACTAGAGAAAAGGTTAGATCAAAAAGAATTAACCTAGAAGGTAACACCCACGCACAGGAAATCAATGTGAGTCAATGCCCTGTATAGCTATCCTTATCTCAACCAGCAAAACCCCTTGTTCCTTCCTATTATTGCTTATACTCTCTCTACAACAAAATTAGAGATAAGGACAAAATAGTTTCTGCTGGGTATTGAGGGGGGAGCGGGAGGGGGTGGAGTGGGTGGTAAGGGAGGGGGTGGAGGCAGGGGGGAGAAATAAACCAAGCCTTGTATGCACATTTGAATAATAAAAGAAAAATGAAAAAAAAAAAAAAGAAATGGTCTCTAAACTGAAGAGAACACCCACAGAGTGGGAGAAAATATTTGCCAGCTACACATCAGACAAAGGAATGATAACCAGAATATATAAGGAACTTAAAAAACTAAATTCTCCCAAAACTAATGAACCAATAAAGAAATGGGCAAGTGAACTAAACAGAACTTTCTCAAAAGAAGAAATTCAAATGGCCAAAAAACACATGAAAAAATGCTCATCATCTCTAGCAATAAAGGAAATGCAAATTAAAACCACGCTAAGATTCTACCTCACCCCTGTTAGAATAGCCATCATCAGCAACACCACCAACAGGTGTTGGCGAGGATGCGGGGAAAAAGGAACCCTCTTACACTGTTGGTGGGAATGTAGACTAGTACAACCACTCTGGAAAAAAATTTGGAGGCTACTTAAAATCTAAACATTGATCTGCCATATGATCTAGGAATACCACTCCTGGGGATATACCCAAAAGACTGTGACACAGGTTACTCCAGAGGCACCTGCACACCCATGTTTATTGCAGCACTATTCACAATAGGCAAGTTATGGAAATAGCCAAGATGCCCCAGCACTGACGAATGGATTAAGAAAATGTGGTATCTATACACAATGGAATTTTATGCAGCCATGAAGAAGAACGAAATGTTATCATTCGCTGGTAAATGGATGGAATTGGAGAACATCATTCTGAGTGAGGTTAGCCTGGCCCAAAAGACCAAAAATCGTATGTTCTCCCTCATATGTGGACATTAGATCAAGGGCAAACACAACAATGGGATTGGACTTTGATCACATGATAAAAGCGAGAGCACACAAGGGAGGGGTGAGGATAGGTAAGACACCTAAAAAAATTAGCTAACATTTGTTGCCCTTAACGCAGAGAAACTAAAGCAGACACCCTAAAAGCAACTGAGGTCAATAGGAAAAGGGGACCAGGAACTAGAGAAAAGGTTAGATCAAAAAGAATTAACCTAGAAGGTAACACACACGTACAGGAAATTAATGTGAGTCAACTCCCTGTATAGCTATCCTTATCTCAACCAGCAAAAACCCTTGTTCCTTCCTATAATTGCTTATACTCTCTCTTCAACAAAATTAGAGATAAGGGCAAAATAGTTTCTGCTGGGTATTGAGGGGTTGGGGGGGGAGGGAGGGGGCGGAGTGGGTGGTAAGAGAAGGGGTTGGTGCTGGGGGGAGAAATGACCCAAGCCTTGTATGCACATATGAATAATAAAACAATAAAAAAAATAAAAATAAGTAAAAAACAATAGAAACTCTAACATTTCTCTCATACTTCCTACTGCAGAGTTCCCTCAAGGGCTGTGGAAATCCTTCCATCCCATTTGCCTCCTTCTCTTGGTAACTTCCAACCTTCTTTCTCTAACTAAAAATTGATTTGACTTTCTACAACTTCAGGTAAACCTGGTCACTCAGTTGTTTTAGTTGAGCTCTCACATGTCATAATTATTTTGAGATTCATTCAAGTTGCTGCATGTATAAAATGGCTTATTCTATTGTGGGAAGTGTTCAGTTATTTAAATAAATATATGTTAATTTAGTTTATCTATTCGCCTGTTGATGGACATGTGAATTTTTCCACTTATTGGATATTATCAATTTTGAAAATTAATGATGTCTTTGTGAGGACATATGCTTTCATTTCTCTTAGGTAAAAAACCTAGGAGTAAAATGCTCAGTTACATGACAGGTGTGTGGCTAATGTCTTAGGAAACTGCCAAGTGTTTTCCAAAGTGTTTATCTGCTGATGAACAGTATTTGATAGTTCCAGTTAATTCACTATTGCCAATAATTGGTATGGTTAATGTTTTAAATTTTAGCCATTCTCCTAGGTATATATTGTCACTCATTGTGGTTTTGTTTTGGTTAATACAGCCAACTTTCAAATACTCCTGATTCAGACCTTCCATTCAAGGCTGGTTGGTTCATCCTGTGCTATCAGCATGATGAACTCATTTTCACTTCTCTCTGTGCCAATCTGAGCTGTCAACTTGGGCTATACTCTACTCTCATCCTGTATATTCTCCTCTTTAATGGAGAGATCTGCAAAGGTTTTTGCTTAAGCAAATTTTATCAGCCAAAGAAAGAGCACATGCCATTCAAAAATAAAACTCAAATATCATATATTATGTAAATTATATACATAAGTAAAAGTTTAAATAAATGTGATGTAGTTGAGAAAAGCACTTCAAATGCTTTCCTAGTCATGATGACTTAATATGATCATTAACGATCACCAAAAAGGACAAAATAAAGCCCCAGTTTCTGGTAATAAGAGAGTGCAATAGCTATATGTCAACTAGTCTTGATACTTTCTGGATTTGTTTTTGTTTTTGCCCATGTTTGTCAGTTGTGGTTAGGATGACAACATTTCTCCCTTTTAATTCTGCTTGCAAAAAGCTTGTGTGTGTGTCTTGGGGGAGAGAAAAGGAGGTTGTAGACTCTGCCATCTTGTCTGCTGGAGTTGGTTGGCCTTATCGTCACTCAGTATTTCTGTGCAGGACATTTTTGAAGTTATTTGTCTAAATGTGAAGGTTATTTTAGATAAAACTATATAATATAAACCATAAATCCACTCATATGACCATATAAAAACTAAATGCATCCAAAGCACAGAAAGTAAATTGGAACGTTCTTCTTTCTACCTTGCGTCTTTACATAGCAGGGAAAAAAGAACATGACCTAAGAAGGACCAGAAGAGGGTGCCAGAGTCTACACTATATGAAACACTGTTCCACTAATACTTTAACCAATGTGCTATTTTTATGGTTTTGAATGTGGTGAATGATCTCTAAGAGTCTGAGAAGAATGCACATTCTGCTGTTGTTGAATGACATAGTCAACACTTGCTGATTGATACCCAGTTGACTGACGGTTCTGTTGAGTTCAACTAAGTCCTTACTGATTTTCTACCTGTGTCCATTTCTGGTAGAGAGGTGTTGAAATCTTCAACTGTAATAATGGACTCATTTATTTCTGCTTACATTTTTGTCAGTTTGGCCTCACTATGCCATTTTGATAGTCTGTCATTAGACACATACATATTAAAGTGTCAGGTCTTCTTGGAGGAATGACCCCTTTATCCCTGATCATTTTCCTTTGTCTGAAGTCTGTTTCATCTGAAATTAATATAGTGAGTATCCTATAATAATAAAATAATTCTGATTCCTCTGGTATTTTATACAAAAATAATCCTCCCCATGAAATATTGTGTTCACCTGTTTTTTGATTCACTCTATATGCTCTACTAAAGCCATGCTACTTCCACTTAGCCTCCCCTAAATATTCTCTTGTTAGTTTAGCTATCCTGTGGCTTTTAGGCTCTTTTATGTTTTCTCTTAGTCATGGTTTCTCAGATCTACAAGAGGGTTGTCAGGTTGCAAAATATCATCACTGTACTACCTACATCATGGTGATTTTCGCAATAGGCTCTCAAATAGCAGGATGTCAATTATGTTCATTTTATGCACACGGACACTGAACATCAGGGTTATTAACTCACTTGTTGGGCCCAAAGCCCCCACTTAGTAAGTAGCAGATGCTGAAAACCAGAACAAATTTCCATAAGCAAACATGGAGGAAGCAGATCTCTCTTTTAAATTCCAGAGGGCTGTGCACAGTGGTGGCATTCCATCAGCATTCTCTTCATTTAAATTACTCAGGTGACTGAATTACTAGATAGTTTAGTTTAGTCTGTGTCATACTTGAGGTTATTATGAAACCTCAGCAAATTTTTTTTGCAATTAATAGTGTCTAGGATTGTTTATAATAGTAACTTAATAAACATGGACAAACTATTACAATATTCCAATAAGAAGGGGGCAGATAAATACAAGGACCACAATTCCTAAGTATTCACAACAGATTCCTTAACTTACTTGGTATACTTCTAAAAATAAAATTTGAAGTTTTATCACACCTCTTCACCTGATGGGTTACTTTCTGATGCTTAGGGAGGTAAAATATTAATACCAACTTTTGTGGAAGTTTGGTTTTCTTTTTTCCTTGCTCTCTTAGAAGAAACAAACAATGAATGCAAAATGTCTAGTGGTGGAAAACAGCAAACCCCGAGTTGTCAGGAAGAGGCTGGACAAAAACATCTAAGACTGTCACTTCAACTGGCTTGTTGGCAATGAGTAAGCAACAGAGAAGACTTCTGGGAAGGCCAAAAAATAGACAGAAGGGTTCTAGTTGGAGATGTTTATGAACTTGAAGTTAGGAGGAAGGAAGAGAAGGTGTGGCCTCAGAATCTCCATAATAGGTAGAATAGGCTTTGTTTTGTGCTAAACACATCATGAAACTGCTATGCAAACCTACTTCCTTTTACCTACCTGGTACTAGCTCCATTGTCCGCTCTGGGGGTCCCTGTTCTTCTAACCCTCAAGTGCCTGGCACAGGAGAATCTTTCTTAAAGTAGGAGCTCAAGTAAATGCTGTTGATGGTGGTGCGGATTTGGGGTGTAGCAGGAGGATAAATATACAGTCCAAAGTAAGGCAGTTTTCAGGTGATAACTGCACCCCTCGGACTGTTTGTCTAAACACCCTTGAGGGCCAAGTGCAGAGGTAATGGTTGGGGATAGAAATGAATTAAGTGACAGGCATTGTGTTCGATCCTTGACTCATTTTGTGCCATTTAAAACGTTAGCTACACCATGATGGAGAGATACGATGTACCCGTTTACCAGCTGAGGAAACAGACTCAAGACAGGTATATTCTCTTTCCTCACAATTAAATTTCTCGAATTAGAACCCAGGTTTGTCGAATTTCCAAACCGCCTTTCTTTCACTGTGACCAGTGCCACACTGTACCAGTCCACACTGGGAATGCACAAAAGCAAGGGATGGGCTGAGCGCTGGAACCCTCCTCTGCGGTGCGTGCAACACAAGCCCCTGGGAATGGAGACTTCCCTCCTACCCAGAGGCAAGGAGGGCCTTGGGCACACAGAGGGATCCCAGATGCGTCCAACCACCTACTGCACTCAGCTCACCACCGCGATGCCTTCAGACCCGGCGCCCAGCGCCGGGGACCACGCGTCCCCTGCAGCCCCGCAGCTGCCTCGCCCACCCACGCGCCAGCCCCGCGTCTCACCCCAGGCCGCAGGCAGCGCGAGCAGCACCAGGACCGCCAGCAGGGCTCCTCCGCAGCAGGGGACGAGAAGGCGCTCAGAGCACCTCGGAGAAGAGGTCCCCATCCTCCCTAAGCAGATCTAGAAAACAGGTGCATTGTCAAAGGGAATTGAAGTAAGAGAAACCGCAGCGGAAAGACCAATGGCTAGGCTCTGTGCCCAGCGTCCTGGGAGGGTGGCGGTTCCGGGACAAAAAGCTTCTGACCACAGCTTCCCCTTACTGGGCGAGGTCCTGTTTACTCTTCATCTGCATCGCTTCTAACGAGTTTCACTACCAGAGATCACCTTAGGGACTCAGGTGCTGAATCAAAATCCGGCAAGGATTCAGCTCCCTGATATACTCCACGTGTGAGGATCTTCGGTTCCAAACAAAGGCGGGCATTACTACAGCTGGGGTTGCATGCACCCCTGCACGACTTTTCCCCTGGCAAGAATCCGCGTGGGTAGATCAGCTATGTTCACTCACTGTTGAAAAGGCAATTGCAGATCATGTGTAGTGTACAGAGAATATGAGGAACCGACTTCTTTATGGTGAATTCACACGTACCATGCCATTGAAAGACTTTTAAAAAGGGAATGGCTTAATTACTTTACATTTTACAAATACGATATTGTGAATAGGATGGAGCCTAGATTAGAATAGGGCGATAGTGGATGGGGAGACCAGTAAGGAGGCGTGGTCCTGATCTGAGTGACATTTGATGAAGACTGTGATTGGGTTGTTATGTAAAAAAATTAAGGAGACACTGGAGATAGAGTGAACAGGATTTGCTCATGCATTGGATTTTGGTTACTTCCTTTCTTAAAGTTGATGATGAGAAGAGGAAAAAATTAAGGAGACACTGGAGATGGAGTGAACAGGATTTGCTCATGCATTGGATTTTCGTTACTTCCTTTCTTAAAGTTGATGATGAGAAGAGGAAAGGAATCTAGAGTTAGTTGACAAGATTAGAAATGAATGGTGGTGCCACTTATATGAGAAGGGACAAATTTAGGACAGGAGATTAAGAATTCAAGGATGAGAGGAATGGGTTGTGTGGTAGATTGTATGATATTCACTTCTGCAAAGATGTCTGCATCCCAATCCCCAGAGCATGTGTTACTTTATGTGGCAAAAGGGACTTTGCAAATGTGATGACATCAAAGATATTGAGATGGGGAGGTTGTCCTGGATTTTCCAGGTGGACTTGAGGTAATCATAAAAGGAAGGTGGTAGATAGGGGTGGGAGGAGACTATGATGAAAGGAGAGCTCAGTGTTGCTGCCATGAGCCAAGAAATGCCAGCTGCCTCTAGAAGCTGGAAGTGATAAGAAACAGACTCTCCCCTGGGACTTTTGGAAGGAACCAATCCTACCAATACCTTGGTTTTAGCCCTGGAAGACTCAATTTGGACTTCTGACCTCCACAATTGTAAAAGAATCAATTTGTGTTGTTGTAAGCCACAGGAAATTAATGAGAGAGGAGGGGTAGTTTCATCGAGGAAGAGCATCAAAGGCATTTTGTTGTTGTGCTTGTTATTTTACAGTAGGAAGGAGTTAGGAATAGGACAGATGGGGTTCATTGGAGGCCAGGAGCAGTGGGAATGTTTAGGAACTATTTGGGGATATGGGTAATTTGTTGATTATGAGACTGAACTAGAAATGTACAAGAAGACCTTTTTAAAAACCATTTTTATTAACATATATTGTACAGGGAGTTTCACTGTGACATCTACATATGTGCTTACAATGTATAAAAGAGGATGTTTGAACAAGGGATTGGATGGGAGATGGTCAAAATCATAGGAATTGATGAAATAGTCAAGGGAGAACATAATGGAGTAAACAAAAGGAAGATCACTATGGAAACAAAGAAACCACATCCATGCAGGATTCCTAAGATCTTTGTATATCATGCATATCTCTGCCTGGCTGGTCAAGCTTATAGCTCTCCTCTTATAACAAATTTTATTAATATTTTTATTAGAGTGTATTGATTGTACAAAGCTGTTTGATTGTGATAGTTCCATATGTATATATTAGGTACTTTGATCATACTCACCCCTTATTCTTTCTTAGAATTTTTTTTATTGTTTTATTATTCATATGTGCATACAAGGCTTGGGTCATTTCTCCCCCCTGCCCCCACCCCCTCCCTTACCACCCACTCCGCCTCCTTCCTCTCCCCCCCAACCCCTCAATACCCAGCAGAAACTATTTTGCCCTTATCTCTAATTTTGTTGTAGAGAGAGTATAAGCAATAATAGGAAGGAACAAGGGTTTTTGCTGGTTGAGATAAGGATAGCTATAAAGGGAGTTGACTCACATTGATTTCCTGTGTGTGTGTTACCTTCTAGGTTAATTCTTTTTGATCTAACCTTTTCTCTAGTTCCTGGTCCCCTTTTCCTATTGGCCTCAGTTGCTTTTAAGGTATCTGCTTTAGTTTTTCTGCGTTAAGGGCAACAAATGCTAGCTAATTCTTTAGGTGTCTCACCTATCCTCACCCCTCCCTTGTGTGCTCTCGCTTTTAACTTGTGCTCAAAGTCCAATCCCCTTGTTGTGTTTGCCCTTGATCTAATGTCCACATATGAGGGAGAACATACGATTTTTGGTCTTTTGGGCCAGGCTAACCTCACTCAGAATGATGTTCTCCAATTCCATCCATTTACCAGCGAATGATAACATTTCGTTCTTCTTCATGGCTGCATAAAATTCCATTGTGTATAGATACCACATTTTCTTAATCCATTCGTCAGTGCTGGGGCATCTTGGCTGTTTCCATAACTTGGCTATTGTGAATAGTGCCGCAATAAACATGGGTGTGCAGGTGCCTCTGGAGTAACCTGTGTCACAGTCTTTTGGGTATATCCCCAGGAGTGGTATTCCTAGATCATATGGCAGATCAATGTTTAGATTTTAAGTAGCCTCCAAATTTTTTTCCAGAGTGGTTGTACTAGTCTACATTCCCACCAACAGTGTAAGAGGGTTCCTTTTTCCCCGCATCCTCGCCAACACCTGTTGGTGGTGTTGCTGATGATGGCTATTCTAACAGGGGTGAGGTGGAATCTTAGCGTGGTTTTAATTTGCATTTCCTTTATTGCTAGAGATGATGAGCATTTTTTCATGTGTTTTTTGGCCATTTGAATTTCTTCTTTTGAGAAAGTTCTGTTTAGTTCACTTGCCCATTTCTTTATTGGTTCATTAGTTTCGGGAGAATTTAGTTTTTTAAGTTCCTTATATATTCTGGTTATCATTCCTTTGTCTGATGTGTAGCTGGCAAATATTTTCTCCCACTCTGTGGGTGTTCTCTTCAGTTTAGAGACCATTTCTTTTGATGAACAGAAGCTTTTTAGCTTTATGAGGTCCCATTTATTTATGCTATCTCTTAGTTGCTGCACTGCTGGGGTTTCATTGAGAAAGTTCTTACCTATACCTACTAACTCCAGAGTATTTCCTACTCTTTCCTGTATCAACTTTAGAGTTTGTGGTCTGATATTAAGATCCTTGATCCATTTTGAGTTAATGTTGGTATCTTTCTCAGAATTTTTAATATATAGAACAAAGCCCATAGAATTACAGAGAAAAGTAGTGCTAGTCAAGGAGGTCTGTGACAGTTAAAACAAAAATCCTGGATTTACACATTGATTAAAATAGGAGTCAATTGTTTCTAACACTGGAGTTGGAATGAGTTGCATGGAGCTGGAAGTAATTGCAAATATCAAATGCTATACAGATGGGAGTAGATGAGGGTTGAAGAGATATTATAGCAGATATTTCAGTAAGTGTGTCATCTCTCTTCTCTTCTATGCATATGTGTGACCCGTGATGGAATAAAGATGCTCCAGGTAGCAGCTTCACTAATGGATACCTGTGTTAACATGGTCCAGCAAACCTATATCACTAGGATGTATAGCCTTAGCCCACACAAACCTTCCAGAATGCTGCCTTACTTCATCTGTTCCTCTCTTTCAAGTCTCAGCTCCTCCCCTCACTAGCTGAGAAAGGGCAGGGTTGCTAAGGCTCAGTATGTACCGTACTTTTCCATTGGGTTCTCTCCCAAGACTGTATTCTAAGGAACATCTGTTTCATCATATCACTTCTCACACTTCTTTTTTAATGCATCTAATGCCTTTCTTTGACGGACCTGATATTCTTTCACGTTGTGCTCAAAAGAGTTATGGAAGAAGGCAGATTGTAGTAGGATGTTGGAAAGGGAATTGGAGAAGGGTCAATTCCCTAGGCTTACATCACATGCTCTCAGAACAGGCCACTCATTTGCACTTTGTTTTGCAGTCATCTCCTAGCACCTGCTTTCTCCCCTCAAGCCTTGAAGCTCCTGGCTCACATCCACCTTCACTGCTGCTCTTATCCTGGTTCTCAGTGACTTCAATACTTACAGCAATGAGTATTGCTTGCTATTTCTTTTTCTTTCTTTCTTTCTCTCTCTCTTTCTGGAGAGACAGTTTTGAACTCAGGGCTTTGTGCTTGCTAAGCAGGCACTCTATCACTTAAGCCACATCTCCAGTCCACTTTGCTCTGGTTACTAGAGATGGAGTCTTGCAAACTATTTGCCTGTGCTGGCTTTGGACCAAAATCTTCCTAATCTTAGCCTCCCAAGTAGCTAGAATTACAGCTTTGTAGTGCCTTGACTCCCCTCTGCCAACAATCTTGTCCTCCATTATATTCTGGCACTAATACTCATGTCCATACCCAGGAACCTGTCTCCATAACTGCAGTCTCTCCATAGTTTCAACTATCCTGCTTCTCCAATTACCAATCCTACCCTTTTAGTTCACGCCTATTATCCACCTCCCACAATCTTTGTATTTCTTACTATCTGTACTGATGACTAGTCTCACTTTAATGACATCTCATTTCAAATGGCCCATTATAATTCTGCCTGGTATTGCCATTTACCTCCCATTCTAAGTAATAATTTCATGGGCTTTTTATTTTGACATTGAATGCTGATACCTCCTCCATCATTCTTAACCTCTAGTTATAGCTTTGCTTCTTGTTATCACTGAGAAAATAGAAGTGGTCAAAGAGAATTTCCAAATTTACCTGAATTTGTCCTAAAATGCCTCCTTATGTCCTGTTAGTGCATTTATACTGTTCACTTCCTTATATGAGGATAACCTCTCCACTCATGTACTAGATTCAATATGCTCTTACTTGCTCAAAGACATCACTTCAGGAATTCTCTCTCTCCTTAACATCATCATCTCTCCTTTTCACATCCACATGATAACAGGTTATTCTACAAATATGTCAAGTGTATCTCCTTTTCAGCATTTTCCATTCAGTGGTCCTTTTGCTTGGAACACTCTTTGCCCAGAAATCTGTCTTCTACCTCCTTGAGTTCTTTTTCTCAACTGTGATCTTAGTAATAGAGCATTCCTTGGCCACTATTTAGAGTTGTACATCCATTCCAAACATTTTCTCTTCTTTTATTGCTTATATAATTTTTTAAATTGTGATTTTTATTTTATTTCCACCTGGCCATTTTCTTATTTCTGGCACTCCTTCAAGAATAAAAGTTACTATATCAGTTTATCCCTGCTATATCCCATGATACAGTGATTAGGTCACAGAAGGATTTCTGTATAGAACAAATGAGTGAAATGGTTGAGAAAGTTAAGGTTAACTACTCTTTCAGAAAACCTGGTGGTAAAGAGAAAAGGGAGAGAGAGAGTGCAAAAAAGAGAAACGTGGACAGTTTGGGGAAGATTTATGTTCAAATTGAAGGTATAGTGGATATCTGTTGCTTTGAATGGATCTGTTCCTTTGCAATTTGTCCCCAGATTTGTCCATTGGTAAATCCATCATTTCCTCTGGTTCCATGTGGTTCAGGTAGATGGTGTGTTCTCACCCTCAATACGTTTGAAGTTTTGTACCAGATAATTCTTTTCTGTAGGATGTCTGTAGTATCCCCCTTCTCCAGATACTGCCAAATGTCCCATGGGGGACAAAATCACCCTATGTGAGAACCCCTAAGATAGAGCAATCCTATCCAAAGCTGTGCAAGCAAGCCAGGCCTTGACATCTATTTATTTCACTGTCCTGGCCCTACTAATTGGTTCATTTGGAGGCATTTGGATAAATAAGAGCAATTGAGTGGACTTTTAAAGGAGTTGTTGACAAGAGAAACTCTTTACTGGAATGCTAAGCTAATGTGATGTGGGTTTGGCATCATCAGCAAATATTTTCCCAGTATTTTTGGGAGTGTCTGCCAAAGAATGAAGCGAGCAAGGGAAAGCAGAATGAGAGATAGAATATATTCCAGAGGATATTATATGAATATTTAATTCCTATTTTTGCACAGGAATGGGGATTTTTTGTTTAATGAATACAGTTACAGATTTTCAAAGAAATACATGTTCTTCAGATCTGTTACACAACAATGTAAATATATTTAACCCTAGTGAATTATACACTTAAAATGGTTAAGATGGTAAATTTCATGTTATGTGTACAGTTTTTTTAACACAATTTTAAAAACAAACAAAAAAAGGTGGTGAGCAGGACACCTAATCTAGGGGAAGATGAGGAGAGGAAATTTGTGGTTACCAGTGAGAAAGGTGTTGTTTTCTCAATAGATTAATGCTTAATCAAAGAAGGTCAGCAGCTATATCTAGAGTGGTGGAAGAGGATGGGTGGGTTGAAGGAAGTGTTGGTTGGACAATATGAAGAACATTTTTGGGCAAGAGAATTGAATTTGCAGATTGGAGTTGGCTAAAATGATTAACTGATAGGGTCCATAATGATTAACTGTTAAATCATGAACTCTAAAGACCCTAGGACCATATCTGCTTTCAAAAGTTCACTAGCTCCAGAAAGATTAAAAAAGAAAAGCCAAAAAATATTTTAAACAAGTGCAATTTATTTGAATGGTTAATACATATATTCCTAACTCACATTTTATAAGCAACCAAAGCTTATGAAACCCGTTAAGGAAATATCCAAAGCTTGATTTGTATACCAAATCTTCAGAATTAAAACTTGACTCCTATAACTTCAAAAAAACTTGTGCAAATTGGAATTACTGAGTGATTATGGAAAGGCAAAGGATATACAGTATTATGAAAAAAACTCAAACCAAATGAGAATGCTTAACCATATCAGAGAAGGAAGTGACTATTAAAATAAAGCCAGTGTTCCTAATAAGGTGTGAGATCATCATAACCACAGAAATGGTTCCCATTTGCTTCAAATAATTAAAATCACATTATAACCCAAAGCACATGGTAACACTAAGTATGCTGTTTACAAAAAGATGGGACTAGATGTGAGTACAGCTCCTTTTAGTACCTTCCTTAAAAAAGTGACACATTCAGAGTCACATATTTTTTTTATAGCCCCAGTCTGGTTTCAGGTAGATCACAAGCAAGGCTTCAGAAAGTCCTTGGACCACACTCAGCAATAAATCTGGGCTCTGTCTTTAACATCAAGCAAACTTTCTTTTTTCTGCTTGAGAATAGGTGCATATAGGAAGTTAGTAGCTTATGAAATCATTTCCCTGATGTTGAGGCCACACAGAGACTTGCTGATATTCAAGTAGTTTCTTGAATCAGTGTTCAGTTGGACTCCCAACCATGAGGCACACTGAAATAGATCATTCCCTTTCAGGCAGTAGTACAAGTCAAAGTTTAAATAATGAGAGCATTCACATTCATCCTACATGCCAATTACAGCCTTATAAAGCTTATTGGAAGATATCATTCTATGAAGAAGTACTTCTTCAGATAACATGACCTTGAGCAAATAATAACTCTATTTATATACATGATAAACATGGATGACACTAAATGAGGGAGAAATAGAAGCAACATTCTTAGTCTCACTTAGTCAAAAGATATTTATGTAACAGCTTTACTCTGGGCCCCCACTAGTGGCATTTAGGGATTCCCTTGTCCCATTCTTTTCTTCTCTTTTCTACAACTTCCCAGCAGCAAGTAGCTTTCTTACTCAACTGCCACAGTAGCTTTCACTTCTTATGGTATTTATTCTTCCAGTGTAGTATGGCAAGTCTTATTTGTCCAAGAGAGAAGAGGTAAGTTGTATAGCCTCCTCTTTCTATACAGTCAATGTAAGAACACAACCTGTGGTAAGTACCAGGAGGCCTTGAGCTTAAACTCTTGATCTTGACCAAGAAAATCTTTCAGCCTTAGTTTTCTTATCTTTTGGATATTATTTAATCTTGGTGTTCTCTGGAGATAAGACCATCTTTGTAAGTGGTAGTGAGAGTTGAATGAGTTGAGGCAGAAGAGCCTTATCATAATGCCAGGGCATTACTCTCACTCTCATTTCTCATTTTCATTTATTTTTTTCCTGAGAACTTCAGGTAGATGTTCATGGTGACTGTCTACCTTTTTGTACTTTCTGTTATTCAGTCTTCAGCTCCTAGTTCACTGTTTGTTGCCTTCTCTTAATCTCAAACATCTTTCCCAGCCTCATTCTCAACTTTCTACTCAACTGAGGAAACAGACCATCAGAAGAGAACTTCAAGTGCACTTACCAGCACACCTGACCCTCGTATCTTCCCCTGCACTTGTATGTTCTGCTATCTCTTCTGTGACTAAACCTTCACCCATCTCAGGGAAGCTCCTTTGCTCAAGCAGCAGGTCCTGGTCCTTCCAGTATGCCCAGCTTTTGCTTCAGCAGTCCTTCCATCATTCCTACCATCACTCTTTCCCTTTCTACCAGATCATTCTCATTGCATATAGGAGTTGCAGCATAGCTGTTATTTATCCTTTCTTCAAATGTCTTTCCCTTGACTTCTTTTAACTCTTACTTTTAACTCTTGCTGTCCCAATATTTATCTGGTCCTCTTGTCAGGAAAACTGGAGAGAGCTGTCTATAGTTGATATCTGCAATTTCTGTCCTTTCACTTTCTCCTAAGCTCATTCTATCTCCTTTCTTTCCATAAAAACTTTCCTTGTCAAGTTCACCAATAGTTTTTTTGCTGCCAAATCCAATGGTCAGTTTTCACTACTCATCTTTTTGACTTTTCAATAGCTTTTGACAAAGTTGGTCATTCCATGCTCCCAAAACTTCTCTCTGTACCTGACTTCTAGCACACTATACTCTGGTGCTTTTCTCCACATTCAAGGCCGCTTCTTCAACCCTTTATTAGTCCCTTCTCAGTCTATGACTCCTAATGTTGGAGGATCCCTGGCCTCTTTCATCCCCTTGATGATCTCATTCAGTCTTATGGTTATGTATATCCATACACTCACAAGGTCCAAATTGTATGTCTAGCCTGCACCTATTGCTTAAAATACACATATATCACTTGCACTCTTGACACTTCTATTTAGATGTCTAACACTTAACATCTCCCAAATGGATCTACTGATTCTTCTCCCCAGTTGTACTCATCTTATTTTTACACATCTTAAAGGCAACTCTATCTTTCCAGTTCTTAGGTCAAAAACATTGGCATGGTCATTGATGGCTATCTATCTCCCTTATATTCTGATACAAACTATCAGCAAATCCTATTACTATCTGAGCAATGCATGAAGAACCTGACCTATTCTCTCTAGCCTGTTCTCTCTCCCCCTTGTCTCTTATTTCTCTTCATAAGAATTACTGTTTTCTTATTTCTTTTATTCTTAAATCACTTCACTATTTAGTGAGTGGTAGCCACTCACAATTTCTTGCCTGCATTATTGCAATGGCCTTCTCATTGGTTTCCCATCTTCCACCCTTGACATCTTTTCTTCTCTTCTTAACACAAAAATTAAAGTGATTGTGTATCACCTCTGCTTAAAACTCCAGTGGATATATATAATCACCCTTTGCCCTTGTCTCTCTGATCTCATTTCTATCACTCTCCTCCTGGTCAGTCCAATGCTAGGCCACAATGGCACCTTGCTATGCCTCCAAGCCAGTAGGCACACAGTGCATTCTGGCCCTTGCACTTGCTATTTTTCTTCCCAGAGGCTCTTCCTCTACGTAGTCACATGACTTGCTCTTTACTTTTCTCTAATCTTTGCACAAAGGTCATATTTTTGGTGAGCAGTTCCCTTGCAACCACACTGTTCTCTATCCCCCTTGCCTGCTAATTTCTCTTCATAATACTTACTGTTTTCTTATTTATTTTGTTCTTAAATCATTTCACTATTTAGTTAACTATTTATTGAATGGGGCAGATAGGTTTAAATAATCTAGGAACTTAATGTTAGCAATATGAAGTAAGAAACTTAACAATGTCATGCATGATTATGAGATAGAACCATATATACTTAGTACTATGCTTATTGATAAAACTTTAAGGAAATCTTGACATATACATTAGCAAAATATTTCAGTTTTATTAGATACCAATTTGTCTTCTGATCAGCTTGCTGGGTTGTATGGATCAATAGAATATACTCCTCGTGTTTCTAAATGAATAGCTCCTTCTTTAGGCCTTGTGTTTGTATAATAATTGCTAAATAGAAGAAATAAGAAAAAAGCATGACTTTTTGATTACTGACCATGATTGCTATAAAGATATGTCCATTGCTTGCTTTCCATCATTCTAACACAATGAGAACATTTCATAAATGATTTCATTTCATTGTCTTAAATAGCCTATGAAGTAAATACTAGAACTCTAGTTTTTAGAAAGGTACATAAAAACTGTCCAAGTCAGAAGCTGACACTAGATATCTTTATCCTAGGTCCAGAACTCCTAATAACTAATAACTATGACTTTTAATTTTAGCATATAATCCTAATGTTCCCCTTTGGAACACAAATTTCCATTCCAAACTCAAAAGGACATTTTCATATTTAATGTATACTAAAAATCCTTAAATACTCATATAGCACTAAAAACTTTAAGCAATTTAAGGACAATGTTTTTATTTTGATTCCTTGAAAACACACACTCCTTCTCTCTCTCTCTCTCTCTCTCTCTCTCTCTCTCTCTCTCTCTCTCTCCTCTCTCTCTCCCTCTCTCTCCCTCTGGTGCTGGAGATTGAATACAAGTCTTCACTTACACGGGGCAAGTGCTCTATCACTAAACTACACCCATAGTCCCATAGTTTTAGGCCAAGGTCAGATTTAGGCTTTATTAAAAATATCTTAGATGACTAGAGAAGAATAGCAAAAACTTTTAAAATGTTTGAGTGGTTTTTTTTAAATGTCTGATTTTATTACTAGATATTCTTTTTAAATGATTTATTACTCCTTTACAAAAAGTATTCAAGGCAGCTCAAATGTCTATGTCAGTTATTGGAAAATAAATTGAAAAAAGTTAGAAAATAGAAACAAAGCAAGTGAGTGACACTTAGGAATCTACTTTAACATATACGTTTAGTTCACAAAAATTGAGCCACTTAAATATAGCCTATGATATAAAATGTTAATAAATGATAATAAGCAGACTGGAACATCATGAATTATTTGAATTGTAGGCATTCCCCAAGCTTGCAAGTTTTCCCACACATGCAAAGCTCTGATAGCAAACTTCGTAGCATGAAGGAAAGAGATAGAGACCACATTTTCTATTTATTTAAAATTTAATTACTCTTAGCTAAAATTAATCTTCTAACTTCCTGTGAGATAAGACATGCAAGTGACAGTCCTATTTTTTGAGACCCTTTCTCTCTTGAATTCTATGAAACTGTTCTCCTCCTAGCTTTGACTATCCCTTCCTCTCCTACCCTTTAAGTCCCCTGGAGATCTGTTCTCATTTCTATTTTTACCTTTTCTGTTTCTTTTGGTGTCAAGGGTTTTGCTGTGATACAAGTGTCACCTACCTGAGTTCAGGCCCCTCTCTCAAGCCCTGCATCCTGGGTACCTCAGAGTACAGGATAGAGGGAGCTCATCATGGTTCCACACAAGCCTGCCCCGTCCTCTCCTGGTAACCACTGGAGAGGCTTATTCTACATGCCCCCTTCTTCTCGCATCCAGCAAATCACTAAGTCCTGGAAATCCTATCCTTTTAATAGTAAGGATACCTCTTATACATGTTTCATCCTCTTAATCTGTACCACTGCTGCTTTGGGTGAGAGTCCAATCCTACCCCTGCTTTTGGAAATACAAATCTGATTACCTTACTTCCCTGCCTAAGATCCTACAAGACATATTCAGCTCCTTACCACGGCATGCAAGGGTTTTGATGATTAGTTCCTCATGACCTTTCTAAATTCCCCCAATGTCTGTTAAGTGCTACATTAGTTCTATTGATGTTAAAAGCATTATGTAAAAAGCAAAACAAAACAAACAAAAAAAACAAACAAGTTCTGTGGTCCAATTATTTTGGAAAACTCTAATAAATCAAAACAGTTTTTTTTTTATTGCCAGGCTTTATTCTCATGGTCATTGTGAATCTGCATGGAAAAAAATAGTCTGTGGTATTTCCTAATTTTACTTGGCTGTAGGACACTCTTTCTCCTGAAATCATTCACAAATCCAAGGTTACATTAACCTTGGATTAATATAACTATTAATATAACTAATATTAATATATTAGTTATTAATATAACTAAGCGCATCCCAACTGTAGAATGTGATAGACCTGCCATCCTCAGGCCCTCCTAGTCCTAGAGAAAACTACTCAGCTTCAATGACATCATCATTACATGATTTCAGAGAAACCCATTCATGTCTGATCCCTTGAACTGTGAACAATAGTTCAAAAGGCTACTGGTGGCACAGGAAATTATAGATCCAGGTGAGTCTATCTACCTAATTTTCCTGGAGTTTTTTGTGACGTGTTTGGGGTGGCACAACTTGGTCTTCCCCAACTCAAAGGCGAGTCTGATCGTTTTCCCTAACATGTGCAGAGACTCAAGAACCTATCCACGCAAAACATTCCCAGACTGACTCCTGATGGTAGAGCTTTCTAAAAATATGTCCTTTGTACATACTAATATTTTATAGTTTCCACAATATTTATGTGTCAGAGGGCTCTCTGATGGCCTTCTTTTCCCTAAACCTATGTCATTCTCACCTTCCATCACTATCACATACACTATTTCCCAGTCATGTCCATTAATTGTTAATACATGATGGAAAGCCAAGCCTCTGGGTCATTATTGGAAGACCTTCCTCTCCTTGTCTACACACTTAAGGCTCATCTGAAAGAGCTCATCCACTATGGAACTTTTTCTTGATTAAAAGTGCCAAGCACTGAATATTTGATTGTGTCTCCACCAAGTATCTTATAATTCAGCATGGCAACATTAGGGTACTTGTCCAATTACAAGCTTGCCCTCCTCTATCAGACTGTAATCATGTCACAGTCCATGTCCTACTAGGCTTTGTGATTTAGTCTGAGGTGGTGTTAAGTCATACTAGGCAATGAGTAGTTACTGTATAAGCAGAGAATGAATGAGTGCGATTATTATCGATCTTCATATCACTTCTGTTTCTCTAGCATTATTGGTCAGTTTTTAAAAAAGCAGCATATGTGTGTACCAAATAGAACAACATGTAAGTGTGCATAGCAAATTGCTGCGTTCACAGCTTTTGAATTTCGTATGACTTTGAAGACACCAGGGACTAGTGCAGCAGGAGAGGCTACTCGGTTTCTTTCTAAATTATCGTGACAACCAGCATATTTACTTTTATATTTTACAAAGATTAATAATTATGAAAACATTTATAAAAACAGAAGAAATGTGATTTAAAATGTGAAAAAGAAATTTATAGTGATTTTTAAAGGGGAAAAATAACCTATATGATTAAAAATCGAAATAGATTTCTTTCCGTAGCATAAAAGAAAAACGCACAGAAAGAAAAGCGTGCAGCATCATTTTTTAGAGATGAAAGATAAGATGTTTTACATTAAAAACTAAGAGGAAAATATGCCAATATTCCCTTGGAATTCTAGTCAGTGTGATTAAATCAGACAAAAACAAACAAAAATGAATGGTGAGGGTGAATCTAATCAAGCTACATTATAAGCTCGTATGGGACTATCACATACTAATACATGCTAATAAAAATGTCTAAAAATGTGCGGCCAGTGGACAATTGTTATGATAAGATTTTGAAGAAAATATAGATAACTTGATAAGCCACTAAAAAAACCTATCAGAATTAGTCATTATACAAGGATAAGCTTTGCTAGCTATCCTTTCAAATTAATGATAAGAAATAACCAAAATGATTTTATTTACAAAGGCAATAAAACAAGATACTTCAATATTTTAGGAGTTATTAAGTGAACTATTAATGTTTAACTAAGTGAAATTTAAAACAAAAAACCCACCCAAATCAGTCATCTATCTTTCTGGGAAGAAATAGTGAATATTTTGAGGTCAGTTCTTTTCCAAATATACCTGCAGGTTTAAGGTACTACCTATCAAACTCTTAACACATTATTTTTTTTGGGTGTGGAACTGTGGCTGTGCATGAATAATTCTATAGCCTACTTGAAAAAATAAATAGAAGAAAATTTAAAGAGGGAGAAAATTGAAATATCTCAGAAAAAAATCTATCATGAAGCTATAATTATAGAGTAGTTCTGGTCCTGGAAATAGGACCAGTAGGACATAATCTGTCTTATGTCTCTGTAGTAGGTATCTCTGACGTAAACCCCAGCTTATATAAGAATGAGTAAGCATACTCTATCTGTAAAGGAAACATTACAAGTCAATGGGGAAGGATGGTTTCCTCTAAACAGGCCTTGAACAAAGCGACAATATAGAAAAGTGCATGTGAGCTGACATCCACCACCATACTACACAATAAACTCCAGATGGATTCAGATGTTAAAAAGTAAAAATAAAATGTAAAAGTATGTTTAATATCTGGATAAGAAAACATAACAAAACACAGAAATCTAGTAATATATTTAAGGAATCATGAAAGCAAGTGAACAAGTGGAAAGGCCTAGTATGTTTTTGAGCAAGAAGACATTACTGAAAAAAATGCTAATTTCTCAGAAAGCAGACTTTTTTGAGTTCTCTTATTCTTTCTCATTTTTTTGCTTTTTTTGGAAAATGACAAATTATTCCAAAAAACCATCTGTAAGGAAAAAACTGAAGAGAATGGAGAAGAAAAGCCATAAGGGTCATACTGGAGAGTCTTGCCTCATCAGATAGTATTTTTTTGTAATTAAACACAAAGTCATTTGTGATATAAGAACAGGCAGATCACTAAAGCAGGAAAAGGAGTCAAGGAATATAACACATCAGGGTACATTAATTATTCCATGTATGGCCAAGCTCGAATGAACTTTCTGGAAAGCCTTTTGGCAATATTTATTAAGCATATTAAATGCTCATATGCTATCCCTGGTAATTCTAGAACTCTATCCCAAGAAAGAAGTAGAAGTATCCAAAAGTATTCCTCATGTTTTTATTTTCAAAACAAATATGGAAGCAGCCTAACATCTTTGTGACACAGAAATACATAGAATAGAATACTATCCCTTTAAGTAAATAAAAAGAAAACATATTTAGAGACTTGAAAACTACATATGTTAATTTAAATGAAACACAAATTAAGGTGAGAGAACATACTACCAAAATTTCTATTTAAAAAGTAAAAATGAGAAAGAATAAGAGAACTAAAAAAAATCTGTGGTTGTTACCACCAGGGTTTTCTTTGTGTGTGTGTGTGTGTGTGTGTTTTTCCTCTCTATTCTCTAGACTTTTTACAAGGTACCATCCAAATAAATGTCTTTCTGCAAAATAAGCTGAGAGTTTGGTATCTTTTAAGTCCTATGGAGAGGTCTTCCTTCTGTGTATCACAGGCTACTTTATTCTGGTGTCCCATGGCAGTGCTCATTTCACACAAACTGTGTTTAGTTTGAGGCAAGAGATCAAAACCTGTTGTGCATTTTGGTCAAGCATGCATTTGAACTTGAACTTACCGTTCTCCTAGGTGCTTTCTTATGGTGCATGAGGCAAAAATAATCAAGATGATAAGAAGTATCAAACCCGGAACAATACCTGGGGTGATGGGACGGGGAAGCAATGAATTTCAAATGCCAGAAAAACATGACCTGTTATGAACTGATCGTAGGGACTACTTCTAGTGGTAGGGAAATTGTTATGGGACTTGTATAATTAGCTCTTTTCACCCATAAATACTCAATTCCTGGATCATCAGAATAGGGCTTAAGGTTTTTCTGACTTAATCCAGTCCATGTTTTATGTAAAGCACTAGTACAAGGTGACAGGGTCTTAGACAACTTTCCATTGAATTTTTCTGTTCCTTTCTGTTTTATGAGTACTATTGTTGTCACTGGGGTGAAATTAGGAGCACAGGACATCAGATCCCATGATTTTGCATAGAAACATTTGACTCTCAGTTGTGAAATATGTTTTGCTGCAACAGAATAAGGCTGCCTATTTCAATAATACTAAATCATGCAGTCTACAAAAGCTAATGCAAATGAAACTTTCAATTAAAAAACCAGTAACAGTTGACAGTTTAAATCATTCTTCCAATTGTATGCCAAAGGAACATTTTGTAGGCATATACATTAAAATAGCCTGAAAATACCAAAGAAGATCATATCCAATGAGTTAGAATGAAAAAATATTAACAGGCAGAAAATAGGGCATCTAATTTTACATATATTTATAAGCATCATAAGAGCTATTCTTCAAGTATTTAAGAAAACTTACCACTAATAATAAGAGCAAGTGAACCTACGGAGAATAAGAAATCATGAAAACATCAGTCTAGTGGCACAATTCAATAAACCCAAGTCCCATTCCCTCTGGTAATGTCTCAGCAGTTACAACTCTACTCCCTTCTAAGTCTACTTATGATACATTGGATCCCCGAGTTATAACCATTTTTTAAAATTATGTGTAACAACTCATTGAATTTTTCACTGCAATTAGGTTAGGGGAGTCAGCACTGGGGAAAAATCCAATATATTCAACTCTATAATCAGTGACTTTTGTGAATCAAATGCAAATATGAACTGTCATGGCAAATATGAACTGTTGGAGCACCTGCCAGCAGGAATGGAGGTTTCCATAGCAGCATCTTTCAAAATGGAAGGCCGTTATTTTTACTTCTTTTAGGCTAGTGTTCATGTCTTTTTATTATCTTTTATTTATATCCCTCCTACTCAGGAAAAAAAAACTGTGCCTTTTCTAGAATAGACCACTAACTTCAAGTCCATCTGTTCAAAGACCTATGTCAACTGAAAGCCCAGGAGTTTCTAATATTGAGGAAGAAGACATTCCTTCTCTTCTTTCCATGGCCCAGGTACAAACATGGGTGAAGCCCCTCGTACTTACGGGATCTGCAGACAGCCAGTGGAGGGTTCCACTGATGGTCGCCCTGGCACTGGCTTTGGGGGCTGCCCTCCAGAGTATACCCATCTTCACATTCCAAAGTAATAATATCTCCATACTGATACATTTTCCCAAGCTCTGGTCCCTTCTGGATTCCATTGATATTCTCTGGGAAGCTACAGTTTACCTCTGCAATTGAAGTAAGAGTCATATTAAAGTAATTAAAGTAGAGTCATATTTTGTCCTTTTACCAAGAAAGTAGAAGCTTCCATTAATAGAACAGGTTATGAAACCAGCTTATTTCATTCTCAATAAGTCAAGCATCTTTTAGTATAGGCCATCTGTCTCCATAACCTCCAGGTAATTTAAACCAGATTGTTTTCTTTCTTTTTACCTCTATATCTATGCTAACAGATTGGATGTTTCTAATTGTTTCTTAGAGAAATGGTGAGGGGTGAATGTGTAATATTAAATACTCAGAATTTTTTCCACTTCTTGTCTTACTCTAACCATTCATACATGCACATTTTTTCTCAGATCTTTTGACTTTTCAATGTAGGGGTTAATAGTGTGAGATCTTGGATTGGAATCCTGACTACTGATTCCTATTTGTGTGACTTTGGATCAGTTACAAATCTTATCTATAAAATAGGAATAATAAGAGTACCAACTTCCTATGGATCTCATGAAGATGAACTGAGATAACACCTGTAAAGTGCTATGTACTTTATCTGCCATATATTAAAAAGTGCTCACAATATTAGGTAGTAACTTACCACTTTTGTTTTCAATACATTGTTTTATGATAATGAAAATGCCTTTCTGAGATCTTTTTGAACATTTTACCCATAGTCCACTATCAATCAGAGGAAATAACTCAAAAAGGCCATGGTGCTTTTTACTGGTATTTTGTCAAATGCACTCAGGATAGCTGTAACCACAGTGTGAACACAACCTTTTCTTTAGTTGTTTAATTTACAACAGCACTTCAACTTTCTGTATGTAAATGACTACAAAGTGGTCATTTTCCAGGCTACAGCTTAAGCTACTTTTTTTATTTTGAGACACTTGGATGTATTAATATTAATGTACTAATTCAATTAAATGATCCAATTAATGCATTTCTCTAGGGTTTTAAGTGAAAAATACCTGACTGAACATATCAATTTGGAACAAATTGATTTACTAGGACAATCAACAAAAAATGGACAAAGTACCTTTACAATAAGGAGTAGGTTGGTTCCAGATTCCCTTGTGTGTGCAGAGAAGAAGTGCTTCTCCCACCAGCAGGTAGCCTTGGTCACAGCTGTACAGGATTGACATTCCAGGAGAAAATCGAGCTATATTTCCACCAGTGTGATTCCCATTGGGAATTGTGGATGGAGACTGACATCCTAAGAAAGCTTAGAGACCAATAAAAAAGGATCTTTAATTCAGCATAGAAATATACTCAGACATCACTAGGTAGTGACAGCAGCACAGAAAGGCAATGGCCAATGGGCCAATTAATTGGTAACTGGAAACATTCATTCCAGCCAGACCAAGTAATGTTGGAAATATATATATATATATATATATATATATATATTTCCTATCTATATAATATATGATCTAAGAAAATGTGTCAAAAGGAACTAGAGACACTGGGTCAATGTTTATCTTGGGATGTGGAGACAGATTTCACTTAAGACCACCATGATTCTGGGGAACTGAATTCAGTTGGGCTGCCAGTTGGTGGGCTCTGCTGCAGATAATCATTAACAGGAATGATAACTAAAATTATAAGGAAAACAATTCAGCTGGTTTGAAGTCCAGCTTCATTCTCCAGAACACCCAAAGTTTTTCTGGCTGGCACTCTGGCCTTAAGTATCCAAATTATCAAACGGTATTATTGACATATGTTTTCTAAAGAGTATGAGCATTTTTCCTATTCTTAATTTAATGAATTAAAAATAATAAAATTGTAGACTCTCTCAATTTGGAAGTGAAACATTGCCATTTCATGTACTATTGGTAAATGCACTGAGAAAGGAAAGGGAAAAAAATAATCAGGTGAGAAGAGAAGAAAAGGAAGGTATCTTAAATAACAGTATAGCTACTTTAGCTTTTAGATGCTTTTCTGTAGTCAGAATGCAAGTGCATATTAAAAAAATCTTTATTTTATAAAACATTCCATATTTCATCCTTAAAAGGTCTTACCCTTTCTGATGCAAGTTGGTACACCTGGTACCCATGTGTTATCTGTATGGCACTTTATCAAGTGACTGCCATTCATGATGAATCCAGGATTGCAGGCTATGTATACTATGTCATTGTGGGAATACAAAGAGTGAGTTTCATTCAGTTTGTATCCGTGTTTGACTACTGGGTTAGGGCAGTGAGTTATAGGCGGAGACTGTAAGCATTGTGGGGGAGGCCCACTCCAAGATCCATATCCTTTAGTATCATTTCTGCACTGTAAAATCTTCTCTCCCAGAAGATAGAATCCTGGGTCACAATCATAAGAGACTTTATTTCCATATAGAAATGGTTCTGCCATCATGCCTGTGTGCTTCCCATTGGCAATCATTGGTGGAGGTTGACAGCGAATAACTGCAGAAGAGATTTAGGGAAATCAACTTTAGCTAGTATGTCAAAATGGAAGTCAAATGATGCTATACGCTGCATTACATTTCATATAACTAGAATATTGTCTAAATTTTGGAACCTACATTTTAATTTTGTTGAACAATTTTATTAATTGTTGTGATTAATGTGATTAATATTCACACTCAATTTTTTGTTCCAAATGAAGATTCAGAAAACACATGAAGAAAGCAAGAAATATGTTCCTATGTTCTAGAAATATGGGCTGCATTATTTATGTTTAGCAAAATTAGCAGATATATGGCAAATATTCATTTGTACTTGACAATTTGTTTTCCAAGGCCAGTGTTGACCAAACACTAAATGATTTTCCATGTCTTACCTAACTAAGGAAGAAGCACAAACTATTAGTTACAAAGTAGCTCTTCAGTGACTTGCCTCCTCTAACTCCCCGTTAGCCCAACCCCACACCATAATTTACCTTTACAAAGCGGGATCTTTTGGAACCAAACCCCATTCTTAGCATCTTGACACTTCTCATAAGTATGTCCAGTCAATTGGTACCTACAGAGAGACAGACTATAATATGGTTCCTCTGTCCAACGTTACACCTCTGCAACCTCACCTCTACAAACTACAAATACAGAGGTACTTCTAAGTGAGAACTTTAACAGAGTTCTTGTTGCAAATCAGAAAATTACTTTACACTCAGAGACACAGCAAATCTCTTCCCATGTCCAGATGCAGGGAAGGGTCAGAGTTGCTAATAGGTCATTGGACCTTACGTACTCTGCGGGTGTGACAAGGAAGAACCTCTAAAGGGATTCTCCAAGACAAGCTGTGTGTAGAGTTAATGTACAGTATAAAGTGAATCTTCTTCATCAGAATGGACCATATCACACTCACCCATCTTGGCAGGACCTGTTCACTAGTTTCACATGTGAATCATCTGGAAGCTCTCGAAAGTTTCTTGCAGGCTCACATCCTTCTGGAGGGGCAAAGTTGGAGTTAATGATAGACAACTCATATCAAAACAAAAGATAACTCTGGAACTGCAAGTACCTTCACATCATGGGGCAGGACTCCAGTGTCCTGAAGGCATACAATAGATGGATTTGCTTCCCACAAGTATATAGCCAGGGTCACAAGTGTAGTCTACAGTCATCCCAGAGACAAAGAGGACTGTATTTCCACCTGTATGCTGACCATGGTGGGGCCTAGAAGGAGGCTGGCAGCCTGAAGAGAAAACTCCCCATGTAAACACAGAGAATTTCTACTCTAGAACTATAAGTATACAACTTTTGATGACAGATCATCTGAAACTTTGAAGTCAAGGATTAGGAAGCTCTCTTTCATCATAGAATGCTTTCTTCTGTTGTTAAGGAACAAGGGTCCTCTAAAAAGGCCCTCTCATTATCTATCCTGAATATGTCCTAGATCCAAAGGGGCACTTATACAAAGAACACACAATATGCATAGAACATTCTATTACAGAATGGAAAAAATGGGAATAACCTGTTCCCACCTTGTCATTTCCCATGACTCTGGCTTTGAGAAGGAAATAATAAGCAATAATAAGTAAATAAATAACTTTTTTTAAACCCCTGTTGGGCTTTTACCTTCTTCACAAACTGGTATTTCAGGATCCCAGGTGTTATTGGCTTTGCAACGAATTTGACTACTGCCATTCAAAATGTATCCATTATTACACTTGAATGTCACACTGTCATTGAAGAAATATGGGGCATTCTTTCCAGATATCTTGTATCCATTTGCAATGTGGATATCTGAGCACTGGACAGCAGGGATGGAAAGTTTACAGAGAGGGGCAGGACTACTCCAGGTGCCTCTCTCTTGACCATTGCTTGTACAACGGATGGTGCGCTCCCCAATGAGGTTGAAATGCACTCCTTTCTCTGGCCCAGGATTACACGTGTAAGTGACCATGGTTCCATATGGAACATCTTCTGAAGAACTCCCTGTGTGCACTCCATTGTGGATAACAGGGGGCGGTGGACAGGTGATTTCTAGAGACACAAAAATATATTAAATACTAAAGAATAGAAGCAAAGCTGGTTATGACCCTGTTTTGGGAAGTTACATTAAAGTTCATTAAGTATATAAAATTCAATTTAAACATCTCATACGAAAGAAGACATTTATTAAAAGTGAATTTGCTGATCAATATCATATTATGAGGTAGTAAGGCCCGATAGTTAATTACTAATTAAAGGAAGAATTATTTGAACATAGCCAATGGGAGGATAAAAGGCAGAAGGGAATAGAATTATGCTTTTTGAGACCATCTCTGTGCGGAGGGGATATGACAGCCCATGTGCTTTGCTAAGTATATTCATTGTTGAGTGAGAACCTAGTTTGCAACAGGCAGTTTCATCATCCAGAAAGTAAGGATACCATCATTTAATTTAATAACTTTGGAATCTATAGTTTTATGCCAGCATTACAGATGAGAAAGTAGAGTTTAAAAGACGTTACACGAATTGCCTACGGTCATACAGCTATTAAACAGTAGGGACAGAATCTGAGTTCAGATCTGATACCAAATCTGATATCAGATACCAAATATCAGATCTGATACTATACTACAGAGTATACCAAATGAAGAATATGACTCATATATTCATCACCATCATTATTCTTATAATCCTAAACCACAAAAGAGAATCAGCAACCAAGTACATTTATTCAACTGATAGAAGTCGAAAGAGGTGATGCAGAAAGATATAACACAACTATGCAACTATAACTTTTCACATTAACAGAACCTAATACAGTAATTCCCATAGCATTTCCATGTAGACTGCACAACATTTCAGATTCTGTTTTATCACTACTCACCTTTACAAAGACGAATCTCTATAAACCAAGGAATTGTACCTTGACACAACTGATAAACACTCTCACTTAACAGGGACCTAGAGACAAAGAGTCACATCATTTGGCCAGGTAATTACCAGTAAGCAAAGCAACAGCTATTGGCTCCAAAGCACATTAACCATTTGCAGGACAAGACATACTAGAAACAAAAGTGTAAGCAGCTTCAGCCCCATCCATCCAATTGCATAGTTTCCATGCATGGAAGACTAGTATGATCCACATTCTATGAGCATGTAACAGGGAAGGACCTTTGAGTCAAACCCTTACTTGTAGTGTGCACTAAGAAGCTAGACCTGGCTGAGGTTCAGACAGACTTCACTTACCCATCACCACAAGAAACATTAACAGCTGGTCTAATAAATTGATCCTGAGGTTTTTTAAAAAGAGGTTCTCCTATGGGTTCACACTCTGCCACTAAGGAAAGAGACAAGGATGAGAAATCAACTCAAGGCAATCTTAAAAGCAGCAAAACATTTGTAGTTGAGGCATTGTTACCTTTGCACTGGGGGGCAGTAGGTGTCCACTTTCCCTCAGGGGTGCAAAGTACGAATTCTTCTCCCACCAGCACATAGCCAGGGTCACAACTATATTTTATAGATGTTCCAGGGTCAAAGTGGTCCATGTGTTTATCTTCTTTTTGGCCATTGAGAATTTCAGGAGGGGCCTGGCATTCTAAAGTGAAGGTAAAAACATAACAATCTTTTAAAGTAAATGACAGAAAGAAATTGAGCCAAAGAAATTGACATTATTCCTACAATTCCACTCTGGTGGCAATGGTAGGACACCGAGGAGATCTTGCAGCTCAGTTTTGGGTAATTTTAGGTCATCGGTCCTCAGTCCTATTTTCTTTTCTGCACTCAGGCTGCTACAGACCTATTCAGTTTCTCTGAGACAGCATAACTTCTCTCCTGTCTCTTCCTTTCTCAAGGAATCATTTCAGATATTTTATGGGAAATTCAGATATTCCTTTGGGTGAGGGCTTTGACAATTTACCTTGTAAGAAATCACTGTTAAGCAGGGTCCAGTGGTTCAGGCACATAATCCTAGTTACTTGGGAGACAGAGATTGGGAGGATCATGGCTTGCGGACAGTGTGGGCAAAAACTTGTCAAGACTCTATCTCAACCCTAGGCATGATGGTGCATGCCTGTCATCTCAGCTACACAGGAAAGCACAAATAATTTTGTTCCTACTGTTTATGGCCTGGGCATAAAGGGAGATGACAAATAACCAACACAAAAGGGGTTGGCAGCATGGCTGAAGTGGTAAAGTGCCTGCCTAGTAAATGCAAGGGACTGAATTCAATCCGGAGTACCACCAAAGCAAAAAAGGAAAAGAAATCACCATTAAGACAAGTGCTCTGCTCCCAGTTTTTTTTTTCTTTCCTAAAGAAATGGACAACTTTGTGATTTCTAGTGGCTTTTCTTCCTAAGCATATTTTCAAAAAATAAACAATAGTGGGAAAGGATGTACTTAGTATGTCTGAAGATTGAGGGTATTGGAACCGAAAGGCCCTGTTTAAAGCCCATAAGCCCTTGCTGTAGCTTCTCAAAGAGATGCATCAGTGGTACCTTTCCTACTGGAATACCAACCCTTTTCACAGACCGGAGCTGGAGGTTCCCATGTGCCTTGGGCATTGCACCGAATTCTGCTGCTGCCCTTCAAGGTGAAGTCAGGCTCACAAGCAAATACCACAGTGTCATTATAGGAATACTGATCTTTCTGCACAGATAACATTTGGCCTCTTGGTATCTGGGGATATGGACACTGAACCACAGAAACAGAAAGTTCACAGCGTGGGGCAGGGTCACTCCAGGTCCCAGTCTTCTGATTATTGGTGGTACAACGGATAGTGTTATTTCCAATAAGGATGAAGTCCACACCTTCCTCTGGGCCTGGATCACAAGTGTAAGTGACTGTGCTTCCATATGGAACATTTACTGAAGAACTGCCTGTATGTCTTCCATTGAGAATAGGGGGAGGTGGTAGACAGAGAATTTCTAGAGAAATTACAGAGAGACATGAAAGATCATAGGTGTGCTGCAAACAAGAAGGCATCAGATGCTGCTTGAATTCCCTCTCCCATTCTAGGTTCCAGAACAATGCTATTTGAATCTGTAATGAATCAACCAAGGCAACTAAGGCAATACAATTTAAAAGTATGATTTTTAACTTAATTTCTGAGTATACCTACTCTGCTGGTACCTCAATTCCTATTACCAAATATACAGTCTGTTTTGTGTACATGCCATGGCTGTGTACCTAGCAAGTCTGTGTAACTTTGCAACAAGGAAAAGCTTTTCCTAAGAACTCCATTTGACTTGAGGATGCACAGATTGAAGAGCTAATGGAAGGATGCTTCAGTGAACATGTTTCCTTTAAGATTTCTAGGAGATCTTTGCTTCATCCTCTAGCATATAGAGGCTTTTAGTAAAGCCAAGGATGCAGTGTCTTGTCGAACTCTGTGATTTCATACAGCCACAGTTGCCTAGCCTACCTTCACATACAGGCTTCTTGGTCCAAACAGCTTTCTCTTCAGCAATCACACACTGACTAGAAGGCTGGCCTTGTAATCGATACCTGGAGACAGAGGGTTGTTATTCAGATCCATTAGGCAGTTTGTGCTGCAAAATAAGTCATAATTTAAAACCCAAGACAAGTTCACTCAATCTGTAGGTACCTACTCTTTTTATCAGTACTCTCTCTCTCTCTCTCTCTCTCTCTCTCTCTCTCAGCCTCACTTAAGACTACCATAGATCTTCGCAGATATGCCTTCTTTCTGTAGCATTCATGGTTCACACTGTGTATGTATAATCTTAATGAAGTAAATCCCATAGACTCTCCTCACACTCACCCCTCATTACAGGAGAAGTTTGCAATTACACCAACCCGAAGACTTAGAGGCTCCTCTACTTGCCCATTTGGAAGTCGTCCGAGAGGTTTGCACTGGGCCTCTAAAGCAACAGGGCAAAAATAAGAAAACATGGCAAATAACCAAACAACCTAATTTCTTGAAATAGATTGTAAATTTAAGATACCTTCACATGTGGGAGGGATAGAATTCCAATTGCCCGAAGATAAACATTTAATGGTCTTTTCTCCAGCAAGCAAGTAACCAGGTTCGCAGCTGTAAGTCACAGACAATCCTGGGGCAAAGCGGTCAACATTTTGGCCTGTGTGCTGTCCATTAGGGATCCTGGGAAGTGGTGGACACTCCAGAGGGAAATCTTTATACACACACAGCAGGAAAAAAGCCATCAGATGATAAGTCCTTCACAATCTAGATGCCAACTTAAGAAAGATCCAAACAAATGGCATGTGATCTATGGTAACCAGTCATCCTTAACTTTCAACTCAGCCTTTTGAACATCAAACAGATGTGGCTTAACTATATCCATTCTACACCATGCCTATTACATTGTTTTTCTTCTTTAATTACACTCTGAATTACTGTTACCTTGAGAAAAATTTCAATGGTCAAAAAGTTTATTTTTGCCCCATCCTTAAAACTTGTTCTCTGACCCAAAAGAAATATATTATTATCTATAGAGTTATCTTGCCAGACATCCATAATATAGTTTACTGGCATTTTACATATAATCCATATATATTATATCCTCATATTCTGTGTGTGTATCTCATATACTATTCCAGTCTGGCTTCTTTACTTAATAATACAGTATGTCTGTGATATCTTTCTGTATCAATACATATAGATCTACCTAAATCTTTGTAAAGACTTGTTTCCCACAGCCAAACCATTTCGTGACTATCTGAAGACCTCCTTCTTCTGAAACTCATTATCCACCTATCTTTTGATTGATCATTCAATTGATGCATAGATAGAATCATATTTTAAATGATATAATAGTCTCTCAGTTGTTTATTACTTTATCCGCATTGTTCTTTATTAAGAAAATAAAAAGATCCAATTTTGACGGTTTAATTTTTGCCAAATATTGTCAATCCCTGTAACTGTAGAATTAAAATTTGAATTTAGATTTCATTAACAATATAAGCCAAACCAAATGAGAAGGAAATGAAGAATGTATAGTAGTAGTTCCTATTTTCAAAGTCATTTGATTTGAAATGTGATAGCTTAGGAGATGACTTGAGAAAGGAGGGACTCACTTCAGAACATGTTTGTCAAGGCCACAGAAAGCAAGGCACCACCTCAGCCAAACTGGATTAACAGATACTCATAGGTGAATTTTACATCCATTGCATGTATTTTTGCTGTTAGCACTCATGTTTCTTCTTACTTTAATAATAATCCAATCAATTCCTCAAGCCTCAATAAACTCTGGCCCCATCCTTGGAAGATCTTTGCCACTCCATTATTAGGTATGTTTAATTAAATTTTTTTCATAAAACTTCAAACGTTTTTGCCCAATTAATGTTTTTTTAAAGGACAGTCATATTCCTTCACAACTAAAAACAACCAGGAAACCACAATTGTCATCTTTTCCCTTGCTTCGTCCCTCCACCTGTCATCACACATCTATACTGTTCTCTTCGGGAGAATACTAAGCATGGTCTGCCCAGAAATTCTAGACCCCGTATTTCCATACTCACCACTCTCACAAGTCGGTAGTGGTGTGGGCCCCCAAGTTTTATTTGCTTGACACCAGACGGTTTTGTTTCCTTTCATGGTGAAGTTGGCTTTACAGGTGAATGTCACAGAATCACCATGTATATATGGTGGCCTGGATTCTCTATTCCTGTATCCCCCTGGTACTTTGGGCTCAGAGCAAATAGAATGTTTATTGAAATATTCACAGACAGGAGCAGCTTTGTCCCAGATTCCACTCACTTGGTCTTTACTTATACAAAAAATAATCTTTTCTCCAATGAGGCGGAAGGAAGACAGACAAGAGTACTTTACAACTGTACCGACAGGTACGGGGCCAGAAAAAGACATCTTCCGACCATTTTTGATAGGAGGAGGAGGGTCACAAGAAATCCCTGAAAAGTAGAAAAGGAACCAGGTGGGTATACTAATCATGATAACAAAAAGACATAAACTTAAATAAAAGACCCAAGTATACATCATATCACTTTTTTGGAAACAGTCTTAAAAATTTGTATGATTTATTTCTTATCCATGGTCCCTGTTTATTCTCAAGCTCCCAAGTTCTTACCTCTTTCTTGACCCACAGCAAACAAATTGATACAAACCATCTTAATCAAGCAATACTTACCCAATAGTCCTGTCTAATCAATTTTAATAATGAACAAAAGGCAAACTTAGAACATGAGAATAATATATTAATGACATGCTAGTTAAAAGTAGGGAGGCATCATGGATTAATGAAATTTAGAGTCAGTAGATTTGATTTCAAATCCCCACTGTCATTCAATAGCTGTATGACCTTAGGCAAGTCGTACCCTTTTTAAACCTCAGTCTATAGTAGAATTCAAACTACTTCAAAAGGTGTGAGGAGAACCCATTGAGACAAAAGTACATGACAGGGACAAGTACAATAGTTGGAAGATACCAGTTATTCAGTGCCTGTTTCAAGTGCACAACTAGGGATACAGGTGGCAAGACCACATTAGCTCCTGCCACTAAAGATACTACAATCTTACTGTAGTTCATTTGTCATCCTCGATGCTGGATTCCTTTGAGAAAGCCATAGGAAGTGAACAGAAGTTTTGAAGGATGATGTCATATCCTGTATTTACCTGTCCTGATAGGAATGAAGTTGTTAATAGCTACTTTGGTATTTGCATACCTTTCCTGGTGAGTTTCAAAAATAAAGGGAAAGTTGCCAACCTCCACACTTTCCAGTAAATTTCCACTTGACTCCAAGAAGAGCCAGCCCTTCAGAAGAGTAACTGGCATATGAAGACACAGTCAAACTGTTTAAGCACATCAGTGCTATACTTGGTTTCGGTATCAGTAACATTCAAGAGCCCTTATCATTACACATATAGAATCCACAATATAATATGCAATTAGCTGAATAAATTTAATACTTTTGGTCTGCATTGTAAAACATGGAGAAGAGACGCATATATGTGCTCACAGAACACACATGAATGACACGTTATAGTTGACTGGTGTAGAAAAACACACAAAATCAAGAGGCAAGATCCATAGATCCATATATTAGATCCATACTTGATTATTTTTGTTTTCTACTCACGTTCACAGACAGGAAACTTATTATTCCACTTTACTGTCATTCCTTCTGGGACACACTGACTAGAAGAATTGCCATTTAGCCGGAACCTTGAACAATAAGGTTTAGAACAAATCACTTCTTAGTTCCACAGAATTAATCCCTTTTCTCAAGTATTAATAGAATCTACACTTTAAAGCATTTCCAGCTTCAGGAAGAAATCCAAGGTTTCTGCCACAGGGTGAATTCAGACAAGGTCAAAACACAGAGAAAGTAACCCTAGGAATAGTATTTTTTTGTTGTTGTTTGAATTCTCCCTTGCCGCTTTGGCATCCAAATGTCAAGATTTTCTTGACTATCATGAAGAAAGCAGCCTCAGTTCCTAGGGAAGAAAACATCAAAGATCTTATTTCCCAAGATGACTCCAAGGAGTCTCTCTTATGGAACCCAAATCATGTATTAATTCTCTATAACAGGAGCCTTAATTTCTGAACAAAAACTTTGCTTTTCCAAATGATGAAAAGACAATTCCCAGTTTGGCTGACCATGTACAGTACACACACTTGAAGAAAATAGAAAAGATTTTGTTAGTTTCAGATTTCTTAGTCATAAAGAATAAAACAAAGAGAGAAAAAAGTCAGAGAAAAAGTATCTTTAGAGCTAATATTTCACAATGCTTAGCTATGGGTAGACATCAACTCAGGTCCTATCACCTCACACTCACCCTTTATTACAAACAAAGGAAACCTCTGCCCCCAGCTGAAGATTAGGAGGACGAATCACACGGCCATTGAGAAGTTGGTTGGGAATGGCACCACACGATTTCACTAGGAAAGAAGAGACAAGGATGGCACAGGGAGGGTCAGGAAACAGATGAGTTTCCTTTATATGGGATAGAACTTTAGGCACCTTCACATTTGGGGACTGCAGGGTTCCAGGTTCCCAAGGATGTGCACTGTACAAGATTAGTTCCAATGAGAGTGTAGCCCGGCTCACAGCTGTAGGACACTTCCTGTCCAATTGAAAAGAATTCCTTATCCTTTTTGTTATAATTACCGTGGAGGATAGGTGGAGGTGGCAGACATCCTGAGAAGAGAACAGGACCAGAAAGTCCTTTTACTTCTGAAATGAGAACTTGTCCTCTTACAACTTACACTGAGCTTGGGGTTGCTATGGGGGTGTTGAAAGTGCTCATGTCAGCTCTCTATGTGTAAGGCAGAGATTCCTTTGGGTAAGGAAGGTTGAGTGGTGCTAATGTGAGTTATTCTGTTCAGATATGATGAACTTTGCAACTGTTGGTTTTCCCTTTCTTGATCTATGCCAGAAAAACCCTGCACTCACTCATCATTTTTCATTTCCTTCAATTTAAGAGTCTGGGACACCCTTTCAATAACAGTGTAGTCGAGAGAGCCAAACTTTTGTGACACATTTTTTACCACCAAAATCTACCTCTTCCTTTCTGCTCCCAAAACAAGGTTGATGAGGTTTGTGAAAGGAGTTCCCAATGTTGTGAGGTTTTTAGAAAGTCAGATACTATCTAACAAAAAGGAAAGAAGGGTGTTCAGAGAAATGAATACATTGTGTAATATTCAAGTCAAGATAAATGTATCCTCTCAAACATCTATCATTTCTTTGTTGTGAAAACTTTGAAAACCCTTCCAGCTTTTTTGACACATACAGTATGTTTCCATTCTATTTACAGCCATCTCCAGAACTTATGTCTCCTATCCAACAGAAGTACCTGTTAGAGTACTTTTTCCTGTGTCTCCCAGTCTCTGGTAAACACTATTCTACATCGACTTTTTTAGATTGCACATATGAATGAGAACATGTGGTATTTGTCTTTCTGTGCTTGGCTTATTTCTCTTAAGATCATCATCACCAATTATGTCCATAGATGGAAAGTTTTTTATCCCTTTTGGTGGCTGAATGACATCCCACTGTGTGTACATACTATGTTTTCATTATCTATTTGCCAGCTGATGGACATGTAGGTTGTGTACACTTCACAGCTGTTGAGAACAGTGCTGCAATAAACATGAAAGTGCAGGCACACCTTTTCCACAGACTGATTTGGTTTCCATTGGTTATAAACTCAGCACTGGGTTTGCTGTGTCATTTGGTCATTCTTTTTAAATTTTTTTTTGAGTAACCTCCAGTCTGTTAATCCATAATGGCTGTACTAATTTATATTTCCACTAACAGTAGTAAAGGATCCCTTTTCCTCACATTCTCAACAGCACTTACTATAGTTTGTCTTTTTTTTTTTTTTTTGGTATTTTATTTTTTTATTCATTTATTCACATGTGCATACATTGTTTGGGCCATTTCTCCGCCCTGTTCCCCACCCTCTCCCTCTCTCCCCCACCCCCCTAGCTTCCAGGCAGAATCTGTTCTGCCCTTATCTCTAATTTTGTTGAAGAGAAAACATAAGCAATAATAAGAAAGACAAAGTGTTTTTGCTAGTTGAGATAAGGACATCTATACAGAGAGATTCCTAGGATTGCTTCCATGTACAAATGTGTTACATCCCAAATTGATTCATCTCTAACTGACCTTTTCACTAGTTCCTGATCTGTTTCCCAATTGACCTCTGTCCCTTTAAGGTTTCTGTATTAGTTCTTCTACAGTGGGGACATTAAATACTTTCATGTTTTGGGTTTCTATAGTTTGTCTTCTTTGGTAGTAGCCATTCTAACTGGGGTGAAGTGGTCTCATTGTGGCTTTATTTGCTTTTTACTGATGAGGAGCATGTTAATACACCTGTTGGCCATTTTTATGTCTTCTTTTGGAAAATGTCTATTTATGTCTACTGGTTTACTGTCCATTTTTAAATTAGACTATTTCATTTTTTTGCTGTTGAGTTGTTTGAGTTCCTTATATGTTCCCTTATTACATACATAGTTTGCAAACATCCATTGATTCTTTACTGCATTGGGTAGAAGCCTTTTATTGTGGTAGTACTTGGGTTTGAACTCAGGGCCTCATGCTTGCTAAGTAAATGCTCTACACCTTGAGCTATGTCCCAACCTTTTCTTTTTTCTTTAGTTTATTTTTCAGATAAAGCCTGACACTTTTTCAGGGTCAGTCCTTGGATCATGATCCTCCTGTCTCCCTTTCCTGCATAGCTGGGATTATAGGTATGAGCCACTACATAGTTTGATGTAATTCCATTTGTCTGGTTTTGCTTTTGTTCACATTCCAATGTCCTGAAGCATTTCAGCAATGTTTTCTTCTAGTAGTTTAATGTCTTAAATTTTAAGTCTTTAATCCATTTTGAGAATTTTAAAAAAGTATCTCGTAATTTTTCCTACATTACTATAGATATAATACTGTTCCAGAATATAATACAAATTCTTACCTCTTCAAAGTTTAGATATTACTTCCAAATATACTTTCCAATTCTTTAATCAGGAAACTCAGCCATATATGCTTTCTTCCTACTACTCCTCTCATAGGTACCATGTATCTATTCTACGAAAAACCTATTTTAATTTCCAGATATCCAAAGTGATAGCTCAACTTACCCCTGAAACATGTTGGCAGTGGTGGATCCCATATGCTGTTTGGTTGGCACTGTACTATGTTGCTGCCTTTCATAGTAAAGCCAGGCTTACACTTAAATGTCACCATATCATTTAAAGAAAATGAATGTCTAAATCCAGATTCCATAATTCCATTTTCAACTTCTGGAACTGGGCACTTGACTAGAGCAATGCATCGAGGGGGAGGGCTGCTCCAGACGCCAACTTGATTGTCTTTGGTGGTGCAATATATTGACTTTTCACCCACCAGGTCAAATAGCTTTTCCCCATTTCGTCCAAGATGGCAATGATAAGTGACCACAATTCCATAATAAAAGCTCTCTCTACTGTTGCTGTGGAAGTCCCCATTGGAGATGGTGGGGGGTGTATCACAAAGGATAGCTTTAGAGGGTAAGCAGGAAAATAGAAGACATTTAGAAGTTTTACTTCCCCAGAACTTCATCGTCATTGTCATCAACCAAACCTCAACTCAGCCTACAACTTGTGCACATTATTGAAATTCTGTATACTGATCTACAAGATAATTCTAAATTAGAATTAGAAAATGCATGGAATGGGCTAGTGAAAACTCAAAAGGCTATGAGCTGGTCACTAGTCTCTAGCCCAGAGTACAGAAAAACTGTTATTAAAGGCATCTAGGGTGACCTACTTTTTGCATGGAATAAAGTTGTCAGTGTGTAATCTCATGGTGTGTTTTAGACTTAAGAATTTATTTACTATGAGATCACTTTTCATCAAAGGACAGTAATCAAAAGAAAATGTGGTAGGTTTAGGAACCACAGAAGAAGATAAATCGTCTTATTTAATTTTTTGAGGAACCTCCAGTTTGTTACCCATAATGGCTATACTAAATTACATTTACATTAAGAGTATGTAAGGGTTCCCTTTTTCCCCCATTCTCAACAGCACTTGCTATATTTTGTCTTTTTGGATAGTAGCCAAACTAAGTGTTACCCTCCCAGGTACTCATCTGATATAGATGCACTTTCCTTCTGGAAGGGGACAAGAAATTAAATTGGATGCTGTAGAGATTGTTTTACTCACTTTCACAAAAGGGCTCACTCTTATCCCAGATTACATTATTGTCTGAGACAATACACATAGCAGAGGAGTCACCAATGAGTCGATATCTAGAGACAAAGAGATGAGTGATCATCTCCCAGTTGCACATGCATTTTAGAAAAACCTAACTCTTTCTCAACTGAATAAGAAATAGAATGGCAAAAAGAAAAAAAAGGAATATCATAGGTAGCGCTGATAGATTAAGGATTTATACAAATGATTCTATAATCCAAAACCAAATGAAATTTATCTCTTAGTCAATTGCATAGGATACTTAAAACCAAAGGAGAAAGGAGGGGGCGGGGGGGGAAAGCAGGGAGAAATGACCCAAACATTGTATGCACATATGAGTAAAAGAAAAGAAAAGAAAAAAACCAAAGGAGAATAGCCCCATCTTCTTTCTCCTAAAGATAGGCATCTTCTCTAGTGGGTAATCCTGAAGAGCTATCTCTGGAGCAGGTTAGGGAGATGATACCAGTTTTGCTTATGTACTTTAAAGGGTGTGTGGCAATAACTCAGGTTTCTTTTGGAAGACAGATGGTTTCTGGTTAGAAATATTGTTCTAGTATTTATGTACCCTACAGATGTCTCCTGCCAACTCACCCTTCATTACAAGAATATGTAATTGTTGACCCAAACTCGATACCCATGGGTATAAGCACAGAGCCATGGAGCAGTTCTTTAGGACTCATACATGATTTACCTACAAGGGAAAACAAAACAAAACAGGATTTGGGGCTGGGAGTCAGAAGACATTTTGTGCTTTGTATTAGATCCCAATCTTGTTGGTCTTGCTGATAATCCTACTTACATTTGCTTAAAATAGTTTTTAACATATAAGAAGATCAATCAACTTTAGTGCCCAATTTGTTTAAAGCATATGGTCTGTGTTTCTGTGGATGGATGCAAACTTTATCTATGGTCAATTATAAATTATAATTTCCATTTCTCCCTTTTTATATTTTGTTAATTGATGGCATCATCTCCAAGTCTTCTGGATTACACAAACCTCATAGTCAGCATTTCCTTTTTGTAATTCATCCTCTACTCAATTAGTGACCAACTAACAATAGCAATAACATCCTCTATTCAATTAGTGACCAAATTTTAGTGACTGGGCTCCAGAAATATCTCTCCACACCAACTATTCTGGCACTGCTGTATTCTCTCATTGGATTATTGGGTGACATAAGTTACCTTTCTAACTCTGGTCTAGTTTGGTCTAGTAATCCTCCCTAGCACTGATATATTCTCTTTTTATAGAACAAACAGGTCATGTCACTCCCACATTAAAAAATTTAAAACAGCCTACCTTTGCTTATAGGAAAAAATACCTGGCTCATATAGTTAAGTGTCAGTTTACTTAACCAAGTACTAGTTCTCACCATGTAACCTTTACTCCAATCACACTGATTTTTTTCTGTCTTCCAAAGACGTCATGTTCTTTTATACCTCTATGCTTCTGCATATTCAAAAACATTCTCTGCTCAGAAAACTAGATTTCCTTAATGCTCCCACTTTCTGCTTATTAATAACACTTTCTGCTTATTACTTTATGATCCCACTGCACTTTACCTCTATAAGTAAGTCCAGCATATATTTAAGTTAGCCTTTACAGCTAGTTTTGCAATTCCTTAAAGGAAGAAGCTACCTGATTAATTTTTTTTCTCGTTCAAACCCCATTGTTTAGTCTACTGCTTCATACCTATAATTACTCAAAAATATTTCTAGAATTAAATGAAGTAAGAATGAGGAGAAACTAATTCTCCTTTTATACTAAATTTTATTCTCATTCTAGCACAATATAGAGATCATAGAAAGAAGTCATGGAGACGACAGGATATATAGGGTTGACCAGTGGTAATGACAAACACTGATAATTAGTGCAGTCAGAAATAAAAGAAAATGTGGAGCCCCTGAGAACACCTTTCATTTTTGCTGGGACATTCTAGTTGGTCTTTTATCTGGAGAATAACATACTGTCTGGTAGAGATACAGTGATACATAGATCCAAAGATGCCTCTATGACAGGATTACTCACGTTTACAGAACTGCTGAGCATCTGACCAGTTGGAGGTCTCTAGGCAGGTGATAAAGAATGACTTCTTGATAAACCCAGGGAGGCATTTGTATTCCCAAGTTGTCCCAACAGCAAACTCAGACTGATCACTCTTATTAATAGGTTTAGCAAAAGGATAACTTGGCAGGAATTTACACTGACCTAGAGACAAAGACCACAGGAATATCAAAGCTAAGAGAAGGACTGGGACTCAAGAGGTAAGAGTGCTTGCCAAACAGAAGTACTGAATTCAAACCCAAGTACCACCAAAAAAAAGAGAAAAGATTTTTTTAAATGCCAAGTACAAAACTAAGAGAGGCTAAACCTTCTCCTCTGCTTCTGTTTTTTTGCCCATTATCCTAACAACTTTGATCTTTAGAAAGTAAGTCTAAAGTGGAGCGATATTACTTGGGACAAAGAACACACATCACTGGAGTCTGGATGAGTATACAGAAAAATAAGCTGAGAAGTTCAAAGAATTTTTAGGGTAGACTTCAGAGGAAAAGCTGGGTAAAATAATTTTTCATAAAATTCCAGAAAGTCCCTGGGGTTGTTCCATCTTCTTACAAATTTACAAATAAAAACCAGTGTGTGTGTGTGTGTGTGTGTGTGTGTGTGTGTGTGTGTATGTGTGTGTGTATGTGTGTGTGTATGTGTGTATGTGTGTATGTGTGTGTGTGTGTGTGTGTGTGTGTGTGTGTGTATGTGTTTGTTTGCTTTTCAGAGTGAGGTCAGACCCTGGGGGAAATAGGAAATGCATGTGGGTAGGGCCTTCAGTGATGAGTACATATGTTATTTTTGTGTGGGGAGGTGGGCATGGTAATTTTTCTTTAGCTTACATTGAGGTATAATTGGCATATAAAAACTGCACACAATTAATGTATACCACGTGGTAAGTTTGGAGCAAAGAAAAAAATATCCCACTGTTTTTATAAATAAAATGGAGAACCTTATGAGAAAAAAAATCTTTTAAGTAAAAACTTTTAGGGGGTATCATCAGAAATCTTGTACAACTCATTGTGATCCCTTAAATTTATTTTTAATAAATTTAAAAGAGAAATCAAATTTCAACCCCTTTAATTTATATGAGGACAGCAAAAATTCACTCTTTATTTCAGATCAGATGATATTCCATGCAAAAATGTACCTACCTATGAAGCCCTCCCAGAAGAGAATATCAAATTTATAAAATTCCTGTTTTGCAAAGAAGTCTGAGGCAGATACAGGTGAAAGTAAAAAAATAAATATGGGTTGACCCAGAGGCATTCACAGAGCCCATAAAGTTGCAGGCAGACCCAACCTTTCTATGGCTCCATGCTTCCTGTGGAGAATCTAAGGACAGCCATCACTGTTGGGATGCAGAAATCACGGAAGTCCCTCATTGATTTATTTCCTTAATTTCTTTGGTTTACTCAATCAACATCTACAAATGTTCCCAAGAACATTCTCTGTGTAACGCAGCAAGACTTTATAGAGGAAATTAGGGTTTAACGTCAATAAAGACAGACTTCATGACTCAACACTATTGGTACCAGCTATTTTATTCAAATGGTTTAACCTGAACTTATCAAATGTAAATAAGGACAATACCAAATTATATCCCACAATCTGGAAAGCCAATTTAAATTCAAAAGATTTAATCAGTGGCGATGATATAGACAAAGAGGGAAACAAGATCTAGAGACAACAAAATCAGAATGTGCTTCATAACATAACTTTCCAGAGTGAAAGGAGACAAGAGTTACTCCCTCTGGATGAGGAATAATGGAAAAGTTCATTGCTAATTAGGAGACCTGGGACTTTCTCTGACTAGGGACACTGACCCTCATTAGGAATGAAATTGTCAAAACCCCAGGTCACAACACAGAATTTCCAGAGATTTTTACAGACCATTAAGCAAAATTGATTGCCTTGGGTGTCACTGTACCCTCTTCACATCTTTCTATAATCAGGAGTAAAGACTAGAGTAAATCATGACTTAATCTAAAACAGAAAACAGTGGCAAGACATTCACACATACACATCACACACATATATCCTTCTACCCATGTTTCTAGAGAACAATGATACATTTAACTCTTTATTTGGGTCTTAAGGACTTTACCTGAAATGTCTTGGAAGTCCATTCAAATGAATGAAGGATATATATATATATATATATATAATAAAACTGAAAGTTTGATCAGAAAGCAGGTAGGAAAGGAAATCATTAAATTAAGAGTGAAAATTACAATCAAATACCTTAATACTGTGTTTCCTGGCTATTTGGTAAGTTTTGAATGGCATCTATGCATATTACTCAAAGAATAGTCCTAAACACAAGGCATTCATCAGTGAATATTAGAGACCAGGTTCCCATCCCCACAGAATTTATACTCCAACAGAAGAAGACAGACCATAAATAAATACTAGAAAGTAAATAAGATGGTGCTCCAAAGGAAACCGAGTGATGTGTTAAAATGTAATGCACCTGAAGGAGAAAGAGACAGGGTGTCATGCAACTTCTGTGTTTATTATTTATTTATTTGGCAGTACTGGGGTTTGAACTCAAGACCTCATGCTTGCTAGGCAGGCACACTACCATTTGAGTCAGTCCACCAGCCCCACAAGTTCTGTTGCATGTTCATACAGGGAGGCCTATGAAGAAGAGACATTTGAGTTGTGACTGAAGGATAAGATGGAGCCAGCCAAGCATTTCAAGCAGAGGCCTATTAGCAGAAATAGATATGGTAGGCTTTAGGACTAGACAGAAGGAAAATGTGGCCAGTATGTAGTAAGTAAAGCAGGGTGGTACAAGACATGCTAGAAGAGCAGTCGGAGGAATTATATAGGGCTTCTTAGACCACAGGAAAAGTTTAGACGTTATCCTGAGTGAAAGTCATTTGGGAAGTTCAAGCAGGAGAGCCATATGACCTCATTTGCTCTTTTGAAAGAATATTCTGAAAGGTAGATGCTAGAAGCAGGAAGTGCATTTCAGGGCAAAAATGAGACTTGGATTAGAGAGAGACAGTGAGATATGGATGAATTTGAGATATATTTTGGAAGTAGAATTGGCAAGACTTTCTGTCTTATTAGATGTTGACTAAGAAAATGAGAAGGTTTGCTAATTATTTACAGGCTTTCAACTTGAACTAATTGACTGATGGGATTACCATGTAATTAAGTGGGAAGGTTGGAAAATGAACAGGTCATATATGACTGTATTCATGAGAGCATGTGTACGTTATGTTGTGTGTGGTGGGGGTAGAGGATGTGCTATATCAGTTTCAATACAGATGTGGCATATTTAACACAAAAGGCATCCATGTGGAGATAACAAATAGGCACTTGATGTATAAATTTGCAGCTCAGGAGAGAAGTGAGGCCTATAGATAGTAAATACAAGTTATCAACATACAAATAGTATTTAAAGCCATGAGACTAAATGAGATCTTTTAAGAAGATACGGAGAAAGACTGAAAAAGCCCAGGTTTTGAACCCCAATACCCTCTAATATTTAGAGATAGAGCAAAAGAAACTAAGAGTAAATGGGTATGGAACAACAAAAAGAGAACCAAAAAAAAAAAAACCAAAAACCCTAGAGCATCCTGTTTTGGAAGATGAGAGAGAAGACTGTTTCATGAGGGAGGAAGTAGTCAGCTGAAAGACTGAGAAAAGTATAATAGAAAGTGACTTTGGGTTTTGTCAACATGAAGGTCAGCAGCAACCTTCCCAAAAGCAGCTTCAGGAGAATTGTGGGAACAAAGCCTATCTGCAGTGGGTTGAGGAGATAAAGAAACATTAGCAAGCAGCCAGTGAGAAGTGTTGTAAAGAAGGATGAGAGGGAGTACAGAAAAATGGAGTCTATTGGGTCATGAGAAGCCCTACCCATAATGGATGTCCTGGTGGGATGATTCTGTACAGGGACAGATACATGGTGTAAGACAGGGTATCTACAGAAGTAAGTTCCTTGCAAAGGCAAGAAGGATGGAATGAGCTCATGAATACAGAAAGAGGAATTCACTTTTGTCAGGGGAAAGGATACTTCTTGTTATAGGAGAAAAAAAGTCTTCATGTATATTTTGTTTGTTTGTTTGTTTGTTTCTGGTTACATGCTACTGCTAGGATTTAAGTCAGATAATGAAACAGATAGCATCCTTACTCTAGTGGAACTTATATCCCAAGGAGTGAACAAACAAGTAAGTAAATAAACAAGATTTCGGATGGTGGTAGATGCTCAAAGAAACAGAACATGTAGTGATCAAAAAGATCAAAGAATGCCATGGGGCACTATCTGCTTCAAATAAGCATCAGAGAAGGACAGACAGTAGAACTGAGAATTGAATGTGGAGTAGGAGCCCTGAAAAGCATAATCTGCTTCAACAGAGAAACTACTTGTGCAAAGATTAGACAAACCTAGGTGAATTCAGAAAGCCAACGTGGCTGGAGCAGAGGCTGGGAGAAAGGGATCAAGAGAGCCTTTCAGAGAAAGCAGCAGCCTTGCAGTATAGGGTTAAGAACATGGTTTTATTCTGGTATGGTGGGAAGTCCTTAGCTGGCTCTCAGCAGGGGATAGCAGATCTGACCCCAGATGGAGGTAGATTTATAGATGAGTTGATTGAAAAAAAGAGAATTTCTACTTCACAGCTTTGTTATTTTAGTGTAGGTTGAGGTTAGGTTGCCAGTGAAGCCGGAGCGAAACCCAAGAGCAGGAGACTTGAGTTCATTTATGCAAATACACAAAGGAAAAAGTGAGAAAATACCCTAAGAAGGGCAATTGCTTCCTATTGACTTTACTTATAGCAGTGTGCCCTGTGGATACCTGCTTCAGAATCTTACTGAATGCTCCTTACCTTCAGTTTCCTAGGCTATACTCCACACCTGTGACTCTGGAGGGGGACATGTGACCCAGGCACTTCATGTTAAAAAGGTACTTCAAAAATTTCTTATGCACACTCAAATACAGGAACTGCCCAAGAGCCAAGAAATGGTCTGGGGAGGGCAGACAGTAGAAAAAAAAATGTCAAGAGGCAGAGCAGAAAAGCATGAGCAAGAGGGTGACAGGTGGCTGAGAGGATGAGCAGTGCAAACATGATAGAAAGCCAGGAGGTGAGACCCAGGAGGTCTGACTGGCTGATTAGGTTAGATATTCTCCCACAGGCAGTAGGGAGACCATTTAGATTTTTAAGCAAGGAAGTGGAATGGTAGATATATACATATTCATCATTATACACATACACATATCCATATATACATACACACATACATATTAATTTTGATTTTCATGATTGGAAAGAGTATAGAAACTGGAGGCAGAGTGACCTGTAAGAGACAGGTTGTTACATAAGAAAGTAGAATGTTTAGGATTAGAACACTGGTATGAGAATGATAAAACAAAAACAAAAAGACTTGCTGGGCATGATGGTACCTGTCTGTAATCCCAGCACTCAGGAGACTGAGGTGGGAGGATGGAGGGTTTGAGGTCAAGACTATGTCAGAGAGAGAGAGAAAGAGAGAGAGAGAGAGAGAGAGAACGACGGGCACATGTAGCTTTATCAGCGGACAGGTATTCAGACCTGGCCTCATGTGTCTGCAGTTAGGTGACCTAGATGATTGTCTTGTTCTGGCACTGGGTGCCAAGTTGAAGGGATAGTGAGGTGAAGAATTTGCTTTTCAATTGATCACATCCTCTTGGAATGTCACAATAGGAATAGAGTGCAGGTGAGAAGTCAGGTCAGGTGTTGCACAACACGCAGTGGTTAAAGTTGTGACTGTGTTTGTTCAAAGGGAGATAATAGGTGGAAGACATGAAATTACGATTTTGAGAAATGTTCACTGAAAGATCAGGAGGCAGTGAGATGTCAGAAACCCAAACAGTAATTTGTCATAGCACTAATGCATACATTATCCCAAACACTTACCAAGCTGATGATACAAAAACAGGTCCATACTTAACGGACTTATTACAAATATTTAAGTGATAACTGATGTCTAACCTCATCTCGCCTGACATTCGGGGCAACTCCGTAAGATGACAGAACAGGTCATCGCTGACGTCACCTCACAGAGGAAGAACCTGAGGATCAGGGCACAAAACGACTTGCCAAAAGTCATCCAGTTATTGAGGTCTGCATACAGTAGGCGTCTTATAAACTAGGAATTCACTATACCTTGTACCTACTTAGCAAGTTAGACCCACAGATAGCCAAAAGTTTCAATTCAGAACAAATTACACTACTTCTTTAAAATCAAACCAATCTGGGGGGGGGGAAGTTATAGTAAACACTGAAGAAGACCTTTTGGGAGCTCACATCATTACAGAAGGTAAAAACAAGAAAAAGCTATAGTTTTAATTCATGTCTGAACTTTTAAAAATAAGTCCAGATGTTTACAATTATCATATCAAAGTTCAAAAAGTCTTGGAATCGCGCGCTGGGGAACCAGATGCCACTCCTTGGGGAAAGGAGTGGAGTCCAACATGCGCACAAGCGAGTGTCAGCTGCGATCGGTGCACACGCGGGTGGCTGTGGCTCCAACGCAGAGCTGGGTCCAGAGCCATGAGCACCTGCTGCATCCAGTGGGGCGGGTGGCGAGCCCAGCAAGGGGCCAGGAGGGTGCCACCGCTACACTAGGTGCATTCGAAAGCGCCCCTTTGTGGCTCAGCCTCCGATTCTGGAGGTCCAACTCCCGTGGAGGGAGTGGAGACATTCAGCACCAGGAGATGGCGGGAGTCTCCAAAGTTAGTGGGGACAGGTAAGCGTCCGGCACTGTCCCTACTTTAGCGCTTTGGATCCCTGCTTTGCGTCTCCGCACAGAGGTCTTCCCGGCCCTAGACGATTCCCTACCTCCGTGCTCCCCCTCCCAGCTCACCGAGGACCCCTGGCGCGACGAGAGTGAAGACAACCCAGAGCTGGATCGCGGCGCCCATGCCCCGGCGGCAGCGCCAGCAGCGGGATGAGATCCAAGACCCGCGAGCCTCCGGCAGCTCCGCGAGCACAGGGCTGGGACTGCAGACATCTGCCAGCCAAGGGGAGGCGGGCCCTTAAATAGTGTCTGGCACCCAGCGAGGGTGCGCGCACATCTGCAGGTGGCTTGGGGACCTGCGGGCGGAAGGCAACGTGGGTGAAGACAGGAGAGGCGAGAGAGGCGGCTCTGGCGCGCGGCGGGTGGGCGGGAGAGCTCTGAGCCAGTCCCTGGTGACACTCGCCCCTCTGAGTTACAGGTGGCTTTCCAACTTTTTCGACCATGCACTCCAGAATACTCACTTTTTTTCTCTTCCTAGAACAGAAACAAAAATTTCACAAAACACTACTCATCCTTACTAATCTACTATGCTATACTATTTTATTCTACTGTATTAAAAAAAAAATCCTGAACTGGATGCACTAAATGGATTCGACTCTTTGGACAGTGGAAGTTTACTTAGGGAATTTAGCAGCAAGAAGCTGCCTCTGCTGTTGTGTTCCAATGTAATTTGTGCAGAAATATGTTGGGAAGAGTACAAATTTGAATTTCCGTGTACCTGTTACTTGGATTCTCTAAGCCTTAGCATTTTAGTATATATTTTACTGACCATTCTCTCTAGATACAGATACGATATATACAAGTACATATGTATGATTATGCAATTTTAATTATATAATTATTACTTTGGATCCGTTTGAGATAACTTGCAGGCGTTTTCTGTTCTCCAAATATTTCAAATGTGTATTTTCTAAGAGGACATTCTCTTCTATGACTACAGTACAATGATCACAAAAGAAGAATTTTGGCTGAGGGTGGTGGCTGACAGCTGTAATTTCAACTACTTGGGAGGCAGAGAAAGGAGAATTCTGGTCACAGGCCAGATGGGTAAAAGTGCTTTGGCCCTGCTGGCCCATCAAATAATAAAATATAATATAAAATCACACACTCACACACACACACACACACACACACACACACACACACACACAATGTAAAGCAAAAAGGACCAGGGTCATAGTGCGCATGGCGAGCTAGGCAAGACCTGAGTTCAAACCCCAGTATTGCTTTTTTTAAAAAAGAAATTAGCATTGGTACACACTGTTTTATAATCTACTGACTATATTCAAATTCCAGCAATCATCTCAATAGTGTTTGTTACACACAACAACAAAAACCAGTGCCTCCCCCACCCCTTATATTCCCCCTGATCCAAGATCATCCCAGAATCATGCCTTGCATTTGATCATTCTGTCTCTTTTTCTTCTTTAATCTGGAAAATGTCCTCCGGTGGTTTGTGTGTGTGCGTGTGTGTATATGTCTTTTAAGACCTTGACATCTTTGAAGAGTAAATAATTCTTATTTTTGTAGAATGACTTCTAAGCTAGTTGTCTATTGCACAGTAACAAATAATCCTAAATTTAGTACTTAAAATAAGAATAAACACTTACTATCTCCCACAGCTTCTGTGGTCAGAAATTTGAAAGCAATTTGGCTGGGCATGGGATCTCACATGAGTCAAGACACCAGCCTGAGCTACAGTTATTTGAGGGTTGACTGGGATGGAGGAGCCACACTGAAGAAGGCTCGCTCACATGGCTGTGGGCTGGATGTGTCATTTCTTCATCATGAGGACCTGGCCATTGGACTGGGTGAGTGTTGCATACATGACAGCTAGCTTCTCCCAGATTAAGAAAGGCAGAAGCCAAAATGACTTTTCTTAACTTTCTCCTCTCTTCATTTCCCTTCCTCCCTTCCTTCCTTTCTTTTTTTAGTGTTGGTAGTTTGCACTCAGGGCTTTGCACTTGCTAGACTAGCACTCTAAAGCTTGAGCCATACCTTCAAGCCCTTTTCACTCTGGTTATTTTTGAGATAAGGTCTCACTTTTTGCCCAGATACCTCAACCCGCTACTATAGCTGGGATGACAGGTACACACTGCCACACTCAGCTTTTTTCTGTTGAGTTGGGGGTCTAGTAAACGTTTTATGCCTAGCTGGCTCAGTAGGGATCCTTTGGATCTTCACCTCCCAAGTAGCTAGGATTATCAGCATGAGTCACTGGAGCCCAACTTAAAGCAAAAACGTCTTTTATGACACACCCTCAGAAGTCACCTTATGTTATGCCCACAATATCCTATTGATCAGCCCTTTTCAGTGAGGGGAAGGCACTATGAGTGAATGAGAATACAGTACACCCTTGGTGTTTTCAGGCATACAGGCTCAAGGAGACCGCCATTGAGGAAAACCCACAAAGGCTCAGAACGTAGAACTAAAATTACTCAAATTTACCTATACTGTACATATAGTAGGTCCAAGCATCCATAACTTGAAGCAGCATGGAGTAGGCTACATTATTGTCACAAAAATTAATGTTACACATATTAATATTGCTAGAAATAAACGAAATCTTCTTTCACGACTTTTATTCTGGATAGTGCAGCTGCACTATGCTATCACCCAACTTCTGCCAAAGACACGCCATCTTTCAACAACCTAAAAATGTTCACTTTATCCTGAAGCTAAGCCCTTTGGCTGGGGAGGATTGTGATAACTTTTACCTTGCTTTTTGGTCACATTTACTTTTTGGGAGACGGATATCCATGAAGTCAGGGGCACGGAAACACTCTGCAGGTCACATGACTCAAACACAACCGACAACAACGCAGGATTGACGGAGAGCTTCTCCGTATCAACTGAACTGCACAATGCACATGTAGGAATTTATAATTTTTGTGAAATTTGTTTTCATTTATTATTATTTATTGACCACACTTGGTCAAAACCACATGTAATGAATCTGTAAACAAGGTGGCCTTTCTGTACTAGGAGTTGGGAATCACTGGGGACCCTCCTGGAGGCTGGATACCAACGTCACTCAATTTCGGTATGTCCGCCATTTCTTTATGATAGTTATGTGGGTTATACATTCAGGAATACAGAAAAAGGATGTTGGATCCTTGTCAGAAGGGATATGTTGTTGACTGTTACTGGTGGTGGTAACTTCAATCGCTTAGAGTGGTGTCTGACAGGTTTCTCTAGTATAAGGCTAGGGTTTCTTCCCTTTGTAATTAATGAATATTTTGTAGGGATATATTTTAAAGTTATGTAAATACCTAATTTTTCATTAAATTTTCACCTACTAGTTTTAGCACCATTAATGATTCTTACCTGAATCAACTATTACTATATGGCGGCCAAATGTTATCCTTTCTTTTTAATCTGGTCATTTCTTCTACATTCATCAGTTGACATTCTACTATAAGGGAAAACTTTCCCTTCTTCCTTGTTTATGCATTTATTTATTTACATCATCATTGATTCTGTCTATGTCAGTATAAATTTTATTCATTTATTCACTGGGTTACAATCTCTCACCATCATTATTTGAATTCTCAAATGGTTCCCAATTTTCCAGTGGAAGCCCTCAAAGTGTTCCTCTGTCATTTTTGACCTGTTCTTGGTCATTTTGAAAGTACTTCTTTACTTTCTGAGGACAAGATGTCCAGACTCATGCACTAGAACTTGACATTTCCCTAAGGAGTCCTGGTTCTATTTGGTAGAGTATGGTCTAGAGGTGACACTCATTGCCATTGGCGGACCATTGCTGCTCTACACTCTCAGAAGTCAGAACGAGGAAGGGTATATTCTCGAGCCTATGTCTATTTAAACCTATCTTCATTTATATGTTTTGAATTCATGCTAATTTTCCCAATTCCAATCTCTTACCATGTATTTCATTCTATCATTCCTTCTTTCCATATTTGTAACTCCCTTCTCTGACAGTGAGGCACTTAGATCCACAACATATTTATTTGCCCAATCCTAGAATACAGAGAAAAAAGTTTTAGGGTCATTAACTACACATCAGGGTAAAAATCAATCCTACTAGCTTTAAAGTTTTATTTTGCTGAAACCTGAAAGTATAAAACCCACATTGCCATGTTCAAAAGCTATTTAGGTTATGCATCCTCCCCTCTTCAGTGTTGTTATGGTATTCATTTGAAGTGCAGTTAGATTAATTTTTTCTCTGTGTTGCGTTTTTTATCTCATCCCTTTTGATTTTTCTACGTAGGTGAAACATGAACATGGTTCCAATGTCAGTAGTATATAAAAAGATATGATCAGAGAAATATAGTCTCTTCTCTTTCCATTACTTCTAGAGCCATTATCCCTCCCACCCTCAGCACTATATTTCAGTAGTTTCTTGTTTATCTGTCTTTATTTTTGTTCATATGTGCAGATATACATTTATCTTCTTATTTCTCTTTGTTTAATACATAAAAGAAAGCATACTATAAGGTACTCTTTTTGCACTGCTTTTTTCACTTAACAAACAAGCTGAAATTCCATATACATTCAGAGATATTCCTCTGAATGTATGTCATTGTACAGATATACTGGAGTCTATTCAAACATTTCCCTATGTGTAGACCTTTAGACTGTTTTCATGATGGAAGGAATAGCATTGTGCATATTTATTTTTCCATTGTGCAATGTGATCTTCAGTTCAAATTCCTAGACATGGGGTTGCTGGGTCAAATAGTAAACACATATGTAATTCTTCCTCCCTCCCTCCTTCCCTGCCTCCTTCCCTTCTTTCCTTCCTTCCTTCCTTCTCTGTCTCCCTTCCCTCCCTCCCTCCTTCCTCCCTCCCTCCCTTCCTTCCTTCCTTCCCTGCCTCTCTTCCTTCCCTCCCTCCCTCCTTCCTTCCTTCCCTCCCTCCCTCCCTTCCTTCCTTCCCTCCTTCCTTCTTCCCTCCCTCCCTTCCCTCCTTTGTTCCCTCCTTCCTTCCTCCCTCCCTTCCTTCCCTCCTTCCTTCCTTCCCTCCCTCCCTCCCTTCCTTCCTCCTTTCCCTCCCTCCCTTCCTTCCTTTTCCTTCCTTCCTTCCTTCTTTTTTTCTTTCTTATTGTTGTGCTGAGGGTACATTGTGGCATTTACAAAAGTTCTTACAATATACACTATATATCATTTTTGAATGCATCCCTTCCACCATTCTCCTTTATTGCCCCCTCCCGCCCATCCCTGGAACAGTTTCAGTAGGTACCATTTTTCCATTTACATACATATGTAGTTTTGTTACTTGATGCCAAATTCCCTCTAGACAGGTGTCCCACCACCAAGTTACATCCTCCATATTAGCCCATTTTTTGTCCTGTTCTCCCTCGCTTTTTAAGCACTCATTATGTATATTAGGAAATTTGGACCTCTGTCTGCGATATATTCTGCAGGTTTATCTCCCAGTTTGTCAGCTGTCTTTTGATGCTGATGCTCTTATTTTGTCTTATAAACATTTCATGTATTTTCATGTAATCAAGTTGATCAAGTTTTTCTTTTATTGTATCTGAAGTAGGAGCCATAGTCAGAAAGCTTTAATGTATAACTTGGGTAGAGAGTAATGCATTTTTTTCTTCTCATCAAGTTGGTCATCCATGAAGGCAGGATTTTTTGACTTTGTTTTTTTCTGCGTCCAAATTCCTTAGTTCCAATAGTATTGCTTGAAATGTGATAACATTCAATAGAAATGATTTTGGATGAATAAACATAAGAATTCCAAGAGAGGGATGGGTGATGTGTTGGGTTATCATCTTCTACCACACTTAAGACACTAGCTATCCCTCAAAAGGATTTTATAATTGCTTATAATAAATAAAATCTAGAACCCACATGGGTGACAATGAGGACAATAAAATTGGAGCAGTAATTAGTAGGTGCATACAAAAGGAGGTTGCTCTGCACAAATGTCAATTTCTACTATGACCAGGAGATGACACCTTGTGTGTAGGGATTTGCTCAGGGTAGCCAATTTGATTTAAAATTGTTAAGTGAAATCACCTAGACGTGGGTGATGTGGTCCTCCGGCTTCTGACTGAAGGAAACAGTCCTCCTCAAGAAGTATCCTGGTAGGTCAAAAGATTTTACAGATAAAAAAAACCAACCAAACAAAGACTAGCTCACAATTAATTAAATCTGTTAGATTTAATACAATCTAACAGATTAAAAAACTCTTAATAGAAGAACTTTGGTAAATGTTAAAAGTAACCCCAAGTCCAACAATAATTTAAAAAAGATAACAAAAAATAGAAAAGAACTCCCTTAGCCTGATAAAGTCATTTGCAAAAAACCTACTGCAAACATTATTCTCTTGGGTGAAATACTAGGAGCATTCCATTTTAAATTGGGTTCATTTAAAACTCAAAAACGTGGCAAGGACAAAATAGTTTCTGCCTGGTAGGGAGAGGTTGGGGGGGTAAGGCAGGGGGTGGGGGGGGGAGAAATGACCCAAACATTGTATACATATATGAATATAATAAAAAATAAAATAAAATAAAACTCAAAAATGTGGTATTTGCTAAAAATGCATCATAAGAATAAATCAATAAAATGTGAAATGACCTTATGGAGGAAAATTATGAAGTTTTATTCAAAGAAATGGAATATCCCCTAAATAAATGGATAGATAAGCACGCTTATGGATAGGAAAGCTGATAAACATATCAGCTGTCTACAAACTGATGCCTGCATTCAGTGTGATTTTAATCAAAATTTAACAACATTTTCAAGGAATCTGACAATATTATTCTTAAATGTATCAGGAAATGCAAAAGGACAAGAACAATTAAGTGATACTTGTCCCATTGGGTATTAAGACTTACTATAAAGTCTCAATATTAAGAGTCTGTGGTATCGATGAGTGGGTAGGCAAATACATTAATGGAAAAAAAAAGAGAAAGACCTCATATGCAGACACAAATACACTGACATGAGTGGCACTGAATTTCACAGGTGAAAACAAGATTGTTTGATAAATTCTTAGTTATGCATCATGAAATAATGAAATTGCTTTCCAACCTCACAAGCCTAATGAATAAAGGCTGTAATACAAAAAGCAACAGATGAAAACATCAAGAAGAAAATACATGGGAGTATTTTTATGGCCTTATGATAAGGAATGATTTCTTATCATACACATAAAAATGCAAACAATAAAGGAAAAGACACACGATTCAACTGTATGACAATTAAGAACTTCATTAATTAAAAAATAAACTATTCCACTGACAACAACTCCAAATGCTGGAGTGTGTATTTGAATCTAGTATCCGTCTATCCATACCTACCTATCAACCTATCCATCTATCTATCTATGTATATATATATATATATATAGAGAGAGAGAGAGAGAGATGCATGTATGAATGGATATATATATATATATGGATGGATGGATGGATAGTCAGGGTATATAAGTGAAACAATCATGGCAAAATAAAAGAGAAAAGAGAAAGTCAGTAGGTCATCTTTGGGCTCTGGGAGAATTTGAACTCTGATTCTTACAGATTTTTGAGTCACTAAGAAAAGAAATCAAGACTATTAGAGTGACTGTAATAAAAAAATTCATATAATAAAGGTGTTGGTGAGGATGTGGAGAAATCAGAATTTTTAAACACTGCAGGTGAGATGCAAACTGGTGCAGACACTTTGAAAAGAGTCCTCAAACCATTAAACCCAGCCATTCCACTCTTATGTACTTGTACGAGACTCTTTACAGCAGCATTAAGCAGAATAGCCCAAGGCAGAAACAACCTAGATGTTGATATGCTGAGGAATGGCTGAATTAAGTGTGATATAAACATATAGTGGCATATTATTTTGTTATAGGAAGGAATGAAGTACTGATACATGTTACAAGTTGGATGAACCTTAGAAACCTGAAAGTCCATAAAAGGGAAGTTTATACAGACAGAAAATAGCTCAGTGACTGCTTAGCATTGGAGGGGAGGATGATCTAGGGTATAGGAAGGTGATACTTAAGGGAATGGCGTTCTTCTTGAGCTGATGAAAATGTTCTAAAATTGACTATGGTAATTGTTGCATATATTCATAAACACATTTAAAACTCTTTGATTGTATAACTTATGAGAGTGAATTATATGGTGTATGAATTACAGATCAATGAGATATTTTTTAATCTAAGGATTTAGGAAACTTGAAAATAATAATGTACAAAAATACCATGTAAACACTAGTAAAGATATATAGTCTAATTACATCAGTTGTTGACAAAATAGAACTTAGGTAGGAAATTTTACTGAAACTAAAGCAGGCCACTTAATAATGGTAAAGGAGCAATTCTCTCAGGTGATATAATGATTTGAAACTTATTTGCATATAAGAACATAACTTCAAGGTATTTAGGGCAAGTTCGACAGAACTGTAAGAAGAAACACAAATACACAATTCAAATTCAAATTCACAGATTATTTTTGTCAGTAATTGATAGAACAAGTAGATGATAAATTAGCAAATATATTGAAATTTTAAATTGTATACAACTTGATAAATAAGAAGGCGTAAAGGGCCTATAGAACACTGCACTTGACAAAGGTACAGAAAAACATATTCTTTTTTAGGTACACAAAGGCTAATTTATAAATAATGACCACAGACTAAATCATAAAGCATATCTCAAAAACTTCAAAGAATGAAAACATGCAGAATATGTTTTCTTAGTTTAATGCCATGAAACCTGAAAAGTGCTTACCTCAAAAAGTTAGAAAAAGAAATCCAATGAAAAAAACAGCTGCGTGCAGTGGCTCAAGTCTGTAATCCCAGCTACTTGGGAGGCTGAGATCAGAAGGATTGCTGTTTGAGACTAACTCTGGCTAAAAGTTCACATGACTCCATCTTAACCAACAGTTGGGCATAGTGGTGCTACCTGTCATTCCAGCTATGCAGGAAGCATAAAATGGGAGGACCTTGGTCCGAACAGACTGGGCAAAAAGTGAGACCCTATCTGAAAAATAACCAGAGTAAAAAGGACTGGAAGCATGGCACACATGGTAGAGTGACTGCTAGTGAGTGATTAAGAACAGAGAGAAGGATGAAAATAAAAGTAAGGCTGCTATTGCAGATGGATCAAGAAGATCTGTTAAATGTGTCATATGAAACAATCTAGGAGCAAAATGGCTCCCTGTCTGGGATTTATCCAAGAATACTATGTAGTACTATGATTCACTTTAGGTCTTTCTAGCTTCTGCTGAATTGTAAAGGAGATTGATAATAAGTCAAACTAAACTATATGTTTTTTACTCCCACTTCTTTACAGTCAAATTATATTCATGCTCAGAGTGCCCTTAGGTCACAGACTGTGGATGGGAACTCGCCCCAACCCAAAACAATTGCCATTGTAGGAATGGGGCTAATTGGTACACCTGCAAGTAGCAGTTTTCAGTGCTGATGGGTTTGGCACCTGAACCTGCTGGGGTATTGTCAGGAACCCAAATGTATAGTGAGTACAGACACCACTCAGATAACACATAGATGGCTTCAAAAAAAACCAATCACTGTCTCTGAGACTTAATTTTTCCCAACTCAAATATTTTGATGACATTAAAACAAAAACAATATGGAATTTAAGGATGGCTATGATGTTTTATAATCTAATTAAACACATGACTTGGAATGTGGGCATTTTGCATGCAACATAAATGTTACATATTTTAAAAAATCAATTCCTAGAGATTTTCTGGAGAAAAACATCTAGCTAGTTAACTCAAAGAGCAGAAGAGGAACTGCTCCCTTTGGGGGATTTCCATGCTGACTTGGAGGGTGAAGAATGCTGATCCCTCAATACTGAAAGAAGTTCATTTAGAAGTCACATAAAGAAGAATGTTCTGTCCCTTTTGGAAAGTAAAATTAATGTAGTGTCAGAATGAGTAGAACCAGTGTCTAGAGCCTGGCTAGGATATTTCTTTCCCCCTCAACACATTTTATTATTTTAGTCAGTGGCCACTTTAAAACCAGCACCCCCTATGGTGAGTTGCCTCAGAATCCTTCCATCACATAATACTGATGACAAGTTGGCCACGAGAATGGTCCAACAATGATTGCAGTTCAGAACCTTGAGACCAGGCGGTGGCGCTGATAGTGATAAGGTTGTGGGGTGGTCTGGGGGACGGGGGGTCAGAGGTATTTGCAGGGGCTTTCCTGGCTGCTTAACTCTTTGCAAGCATTTCATTACCATTTCTGTTATCATTCCTTTGAGGGGAAGGCAGAAAGAGATTTTCCTACCATTTGGACCTGCCTTCCTGCAAAACTCATGGCTTTTCATATCATAGTTGACCATGTTTAACTTATTTCAGATCCTGTGTTTATGGAGTACTGAAACAAAGATGTGACAACTCACATATTTTTCAAAGGTGTGGAATTCCCAAATGAATGTCACCCTAGTGCCATTGGGAATGGAGTTGGGTACTGTCATGGCAGCATCTGACCTCTGCCTCTGGAGCTACTGTAGTCAAGAAGCGTAGTGAAGGGCCAGTAAGTAATAAGAGGGTGTCCTTGCACACTCCTTCCAGACCTCTCTACCTTTTCTTGCTAGCGCCTTTGTTTCTCTGACTTGGGGTGTATCCAACTTTTTGTTTAAACAAAGACCTTTGGCTTTAAGAAGACTTGGGGTTAGTCATGGCTCATGACTCTTTATTTCTATTTCTTCCTGACAGGCAGAAAAGTCCTTAGGATTCTCTCTCTTACCCAGAGTTTGCTCTAAGATCTTTGATAAGCTAAATTATGCATGACACTGAGTTAAATTCCAAACACCTAAGCAAAATTGAATTACAAATTACTCACTTTCCCTAATTTACCCAGAAATCAGTTTTTTAAAAGTTTTTCACTAAAGATTTGAAGATTGAATTAAGACAGGTGTCAAGTTACATAGACTATTGGTAAATAATTGAAATAAATATACAGATTTACAAAGGAAAAGAATTAAGTGGGATGTCTAAAGAGACATTTTTAAAGCCCAAGACTACTTAGTCTTCTAATTGGAAGCAAAATAAATAAATTGGAGTTTAGTTTGTATATAAGAGAAATTTAGTGATATTATCTCTCAACACTGGAAGAGTAGCCAGATTTGAATTTAGCTAAAATTAATAAATAATGTGAAAAACAGCATGATTATCCCAGTTAGAAATGAACTTGTTCAAATTGGAGAAAAGGGCAGAATAGTTCTGCCTGGAAGTAAGGGGGTGGGGGGAGAGGGAAGGGGCAGAGGGGAGAAATGGCCTCAACAATGTACGCACATATGAATAAATGAATAAAGAAAAAAATTACATCATTATTTTTGTCAAGGAAATAATCATATTTTAAGATGATGGCTTATTCCATTGGTAACAAAAGTGATTTAATTTAAAGTTCAAAAAAAAAGAATGAACTTGTTCATTACAAGAATGATAATATGCATTGAAAAAGCTGATGTTTATTAAAGCAATTTTAACATATCTGTAAGAGCTTTTCAAAGTCAGTATGCTCATTCGAGTTCATAGGATTTAAACATTAAAACAAAGTTCTTTCTCTAAACTTAAAAGCAATAAAACAACAATAAACCTAATAAAATATTTTATGAACAGCTGAAAAGATTCTTTTTTAAACTTCTTAGATCATTGGATAATAAAAAATTGAGATTACACTATTTTCATATATATATATAATATTACCATATATATATATATACATACAATATTACCATATATTATATACTATAATGGTATATATAGAAATATATCAATAATAGCTAATATTTGTTAGCATAGCACATAGAGGAAAAGGTCAAAGTTCATCAAGGATCTATATATAACTTATAACCACAACACAATAACAAGTCAATCTACTGAAGACCTTTGATGTCACTTTTAATTCCAGCTAATACAGAGCAAAGATACATAAAAGTAGCTGTGACAGCTGATAAGAATGTTAACACTCTTCACCCTCAAAACTGTAAACCTCCAGAAAGTCCATCTGTTCTTTCCAGCTAATCTACAATTAAGTGATAATGTATAGCCACTTCAAGTCCCATTGTCTGTATATAGCAAATCTACAGTTTTTCTTCCTGTAGAATTTTATGAAACAGTTCATGCATCAAAGTGAAATAATTCATGAAAATATTAGTGACCCATTGTATCCAGACTTGTCCATTTCTACCAGAAACCATTTATGATGCGTTCAGCCATCATAAGTGAAAGCTACTATTTCCCTAGTATTTTGTCCAGTGTCCATTTAACAGCTTTACTTTTTCAACACTTTGTAAAAGAGGTAGTGTAAGTAGTAAAACGTGGACTTGTTCAACATGCAGTTTTCTGGAAGGATTGCTTGCTGTGTAGCCATCGTTATTTTTTGGATTGGTCATTTTGAAAGCTTAATAGCAGTCATGAATGCTGGTTGATATATTTTTTTGCAGCCTTTGCCAATAGCTCCTAGAACTAGGCCTCTCTACACAGAGAGAGGCTTCCAGGGGACTTCAGTGTCTATGTTAGCTTTTAGGCAGAGTGCAACTATATAATCAGCTAGGCATGGTTGGGCATGCTTGTAATCCCAATACTCAGGAGACTGAGGCAGGAGGACAGTGAGTCTGAAGGCAGAATAGACTGCATAGTCAGTTTGAGACCAGCCTAGGTTAGGGTTTAGGGTTAGGATTTGGGTTAGGGTTAGGGTTAGGGTTTATGGTTTGGGGTTAGGATTAAGGTTAGGGTTTAAGGGTTAGAGTTAGGGTTAGGAGTAAGGTAAGGGGTTAGGGTTGTGTTTAGACTTCTCTTTACTGAAGTCTGTTTGGAAATACATCAGTGTTTACACTAAGTCAATTTCAACAAAGAAATGTCTCACACAATTTCTTTTCAGCATAACGTCCTTTTGCATGGCTAGTTCACGTTCACTCCTTTTTCTTGTCTCAATATTCTGTCTATATTTACTGTATTACAAACTATTTCTTCCAGAAACAACATATTGCAGAAGAGAAAGTCTTGTCAAATTTTGAGTAGTCATCAAGGAGCTTGATGTTTTTGTTGTGATGTGGGTGAATTGAGCAGATAGTAGTTGCATTTGTCTCCCAGGGGTGCCATTAGTATGGGGAATAAAATTGCCACTTTCCAGGCTGATGGTTTCACAGACGACATAGTGGTCACTAATTCAGCAATTATCCAGCAATTAGAATACCCAGAACAAGCTTTCCCATAGGGACTTCTGACTTGAGAAACACCTACCTAGAGATTCTGCATTCCTATCAGTACAGTTGGGTTTATCCCATGCACCTCTTTGGTTTTTTGATACGTGAAGGGGATCCTCACTGGTTTAAAAGCTGAAGCTGTAAGAAAGCTGACCCACTCTACTGGGATATCTATTCACTTCTGCTACCATGGAAGAGATATGTCCCTTTGCGTTTCGGCATTGACAGGATTACTTTGGAAAAACCACAGGCAAGGACAATGGTATTCTTGCACTAGGATCTATTTATTTATTTTCTCACTCATTCATTCATTCAACAAATGTTTGTCAAAGAGATGGTATGGGCCAGGCACTATTTTAATTGCTGGAAAACACAAACAAAAGTCTTTTTCTAGTATAATTATGTGGTCCTGAAGGTTAATAGCAGGCTTTGAACTTATGTAAACAACCAAATGGGGCCACGCATGTTTGAGATCCCCAAAGGTTTCAATATTATTGAACCCCATCTCCTTTGTGGGAAGCAGTTTGTGGGGTGTCAAGAGAACTGCAAATCATCTGTATCATTCAATCCACCAAGAGACAAAATTTAATCTTGTAGATGGAACTGGAGGTTTATTAAAAGTGAAAAGTCACATTCCTTTGCTGTTGAGATAGAGAACTATTTTCCTTAAATAATTTCCATTATTTAAAGATTTTATCCCAATTTTCTTCCTTCCTAAAGCACTCAATTGCATACTTCTTTCTGCTTTTTCTTTTTTTATGTAACAATATACTTTAGACTACTTTATCCTATTTATTTTGTGTAATTTGTAATAATTCATGATCCAATGGGTATTTAGCTCTACATTTCCATTGACAAGCATATTTTTGAAATATTTACTTCTGAACAACATCACTAATTTCTTTTATTGCTGGCTAAACAGTTTGATGATAGCTAAAATCATCTCATGACACTTGTTTCCTGGCAAAGGAAAACCACATAGTCCATAAACTTTTGAACTGTTGGTCAACTTCACTAGTAATCCAGGAATTGCAACTTAAAACAATATTATTTCACTCTGACCATTTGTTTTTAGATGGTACTAATAGTTTGAATTCAGTGCCTTGAGCTTCCTAAGCAGGCACTGTACCACTTGAGCCATGCAGCTAGCCTTATTTCACACTTATCTTATTGGCCAAAATTTAAGGTCTGCCAATTCCAAGTGTAGATGCCCTGACAGATTACTCAAAAAAAAAACTTTCTCATCCTGCTGGTGGTCAATTAAATTAGAACTACTTTGGAAACTAATTTGATGAATCTAGTAAATTTAAAGATGCATATGTGTGAGCAAGAGAGGGTGAAAGAAGGGAGGTAGACATGATCAATGCTATATCTGTAAATCTGTACATCTGTATCTATCCATATTTGGCAGTGTCACAGTGGAATCCATTAATTTGTATAATTAACCAATCACCATGTTATTTATGATACACCAAAGATGCATGTATGGTTTGACCCAAGAATCTCACTTCTAGGTATATACCCAGGGAAAACTCTTGCATGAAAGCCATATTTATGCAAATTTGTATAACTTATACCTCAGTGAAAATAGTTGGTGTTTCAAGTATCCGCATGGATAATTCCTAAATAACATACAAAGCAAAGGTGGAAAATTACAAGATACATGAAGGATTCTATTTGCATAAAACTGCAAGTATGCAAAATAAGATAAACATGCATAGAAAGAATGAATGTCACTTTAGGGAAAGTCCTTACTTTTAACCAGAACAGAGAAATTGGATTGAACAAGAGACTTCCTGTTATCTTGTTAAAAAAAAAAAAAAAGAAACATATGTGAAGCAAATACAAAATGGTGAGGTATGACAAAGTGTTGGTATTGGGTTCATAGTGGCTGTTATCCTCATTATTTTCCTGTATGTTTGGAATCTTTTATAATGAAAAAGAGAGTATATTTCAATGGAAAGAAAGCAGTTTACAACAGGAAGTAGAATATGTGGAATCAGAGACAAGAAATTTGGTGGTATGATCCATCCTTGTCCAGCGGGGCAGAGGCTGAGTTTGGAGGGACATAAACGTCTGCTTACCAGAGAAGCTGTCTCATCACATCTTGCAGGGCTTAGATGAATGTCTGCACACTAGAATCCTGTGAGAGGTTTACAGTAATAACCTGGGGCTCATTCCCAGAGATTCAAGCTCAATTGTTCTGAGAGGGGCTCCCTGAGTGAGTCTACTGTACAGTAGGTTCAGAGCCCTGAGCTTGGCCGAAATTGGGTGAGATATTCCTCAATGTACTTTCCTTGCTTCTTTTCTCTGATTCCAATTTAAGAAGTGACCTTTTGCTCTCTAAACTCTGGTACAGAGAAGGGAGGAGAGGCTTCATGTAGGAGATAGGAATACAGTGGAAAATTTCATACAATTTGTAAGAACAGTAACTTGGGAATTCTGCTAGTGTGAGGTTCCACTAGAAAGTAATTCCTGTTTCTTGTGCTGGTGGAAGCCAGATTCTGAAAGGATTAGGGCTCAGAAGATAAGAATGTACACATTAACTTTGAGAAATCTTGTCTGAGTGACCAGCCAGCTGGATTTTCTTACCATCTCACCCTTTCCTTCTTCCTGCTCCTATCACTCCGTATGAAATCTTATGATTTATTAGCTTCAAGTAAAGCCCAAATGGCTTAGGAGACTTATGATCAAGTTTCTTCAGGCTCTTGCTTTCATCTCTCCAAACTATGAATTGTTTACTTTACCATCTGAACTTGGCAAGGTTCCAAGATTTCATCCCAGTTATATGGTTTGGATCTGAAGTGTTCCCCAAAGGCTCATGTGTTGAAGGCTTGATCCCCCAGGTAGCAATGTTCAGAGATGGGCTTTGTGGAGTTGACTGGATCCACATACATCAGTGGAGTAATCCATTGATGGATCCATAATTTAATGGGTTATTAGGAGGTGATGGAAACTTAGGAGGTGGGGCATAGTTGAAGGGACTAACTAGGGCTGTGTCACTGGGAACTATATTTTGCCCTAGCCTCTTTCTGCTCCTGGCCTCCATAAGGTGAGAAGTTTTGCTGATGTTCTGTCTCATTATGGGACCAGAAACAATGGAGTCAAGAGATCAGGAACTGAAACCTCTGAAACCATGAGCCAAAATAAATCTTACCTCTTTTAAGTTTATTTTCTCAGGGATTTTGTCACAGTAACAGAAAGCTGATTAACACAATCCCTGAACAAACTCCGTTCTCTAGAATATTTTTTCACCTCCTTTTCTATACTTCAACTACCACCCTTCTTTTGGCTTTTCATTCTGGAATCATCTGTTTATTTGTCTTCAAACTTTACACCGTGTGAGGGTTTACCTATTGGTATATCCCCATTACCCAAGCAATGCCTGGCACCATAGTGTTCCACAAATATTTGTGGAAACAATGGAATTTTTTCTGTAACAATAAAAAAAGTATTTGGAATTTTGAAGGTTGCCACTGGGATATCCAATGGATTTAAACAATCAAGAGCCAGGAATTTGAAACCAGAATTTGGGGACTATGATACAATGCAAAATAAAAAGTGTCTGTCACAGAGTAGCTAAGTGAAGTGATGGGCAGTAGATGACTTTCCTTGGCAAATGCACGTTAAGAGAGAAAACCAGCAGACTTTCTTAGGGCATAGACTTTGTTCTCTATGAAAGGGGCTGTGGCAAATGTGATAGACATTGAGCCATTGGTGCTTCTTGGTATTTAACTTTACACACTGAGGGCCATTTACAGCAAATGCTGGGCCTCTCTGTCTAAAGACTTTCTTCTCACCACTGGAGAATGTTGGGTCATTGGGGTAAGTCTGCTGGAGAGTCATACCCTCATAAGCAGTTCTTAACTAATGACAGCTGGGGAACTGGCAGAAAAGCACCAAAACTATTCTGCCCCTCTTTTGGGATGAGTTGGAGGTGAGCTCTTCACAGTCCCTCAGAGTTCCCCAGTGGGGTTGAGTACTAGTCACATTCTGAGGTAACTAGTGTGATAATGTACACTTCACTGGTTCCCTTCTCTTCCCCAGTCTTACTTCCCCACTCCCCTACTAGTATTTCTTGGTATCATCTCCCCCTGTGGACGACTTATACTCACATCTGCTTCTGGAAGAACCCAAATGGCGATAGAGGCCAACAAAAAGGTAATTAAAAAACTTATAATATTAACAGGTCTGTGATTCAGAGAGGCATTTTAGAAATGTCCAAATTGTATAGGGTTTTCATTATGGGATCAATACAGCCCCAAACTTCTGCTTCAGTGCTCACTGTCAGTAGTGCTCCCAATGACAAGGAGTGAGGACTTCTCTTGGGAGAATTGAGAATGTGCTCGAACTTCTTTCCTTGTGATGCTGGTACCATCTATTTTTGGAAGTTGCACACAAAACCTATATTCTAGAATTTATCATTTTTTGTAGCTTTCCCAAATTAATTTAGAGTTTGAGAGTAAATTTGTGTTATCCTAGTGAAATACTTTCTTATCTATTTTCTAATTCTATTCTTCAGACAAGTTTCACTTGTTCCTTTATTTTTGGTAAGATCATTACATAACTATAGTTTACATTTCCCTATGTGTTTCTTGTTCATGAATTGTCCCTCTTCCAAAGATTTTATGGTCTGATGAAACTACATTTTATTTGCTAAGTTCCTCCTACCAAACTGCTGAAGTTTATATTATATGTGGGTCCTCCCAAATAGTCTATTTAACTATCTAAACAATCTTCACTTTTGGAACATCTTTATAAAAAATTATAAACCACTTGACTTAAAATAACAGAAATATATATATATTTCCAAATGCAAAAATAAATTTGATATTGTTATGCTATCTCTTATCACTTTATTGTTTCAAATTATTTCCATATCAATTTTTAGCATAATCCTGTATGTGTACCTTTTCTTTTTTACTTACCCTGGTCTCAAATTATCTTTAAATTTTTTCCCAGATCTTCATATATCACTTTAATTCACATAATATTGAGGCAGACTAGATGTTAGGGAAAGTTCTGGACTTTTCAAAACCTTAGAGCCTGATTTATAGCACCTGTTCTTCTCTCTTTATCCATTCCCTCTGAGCCAGAGAGCTCCATTTCAATTGCAAATCCTTTGTTATGTTAGAGTGGAAATTTCCTCCCACACAGACTTTAGAGTACCTAAGAATCAGCATATGTGTATGCATGAGTCTGCCCAGATCCTCTCCCTGCCCCCGAGGCCATTGGAGATGGGGAGTGGTGTGTGTCTTCTCCCCACCTCCAAGTTTAGGATGATATAGAAACATTTTTGGCTGGCAGAGTGGCTCAAGCATTAACAGCACCTGCCTAGCAAGTGTGAGGCCCATAGTTCAAACCCCAGTGCTGCCAAAAAAAAAAAAAAAAAAATCCTTTCCTTTTTTTCCTGCATGTGGTACCTCCATTCCACCTGGGAGAGACCCTACCTGTAATCTCCTTCCCCATTTCCTATAAGAAAACTCTGTTATTTCCCTTACTATGTCCACATTCTTCTTAGATTCTTCCTGGTCAGAACACAAGGACCAAACTCTTCTGATCAGAGACCGCATGAGTCTGCAACAATATCTTACTAAACATATTCAAAAATTTACTTCAGCAATATCCAATTTAACTACACCATAACTTAACAGTGACTCCATTCAAAGCATTGGATGGCATCTGGTTAGATTTTAGATTTATAGCATGTCCATAAAGTCTTATTTTACACTATCTGATGGTTTTTCAATTTCATAAGTGTACCAAAATCCTAATTTCCTCAATATTCCTTACTAGTTTTGAGACTCTTTCAACATTTCTTCTAACTTTTAAATTATTTCAGTGCCAATGCTGTGAGAACACTGCGGTGGTGGAGGGGAAGCCAACGCTTTCTACCTAGGTGCTATCTTACCCCACAGTGTGTTCTATGCAGCTAAATCTCTCTCCTTACAGTATTGTGGTCTTTGTACACTAATTTCTTGCTCTGCTTTTTATGCTCTATTATGATGTTAACATTATCTCAGTAAGTACTAATCCAGAGATGTCAGATTATACTTCCATTCCAATAAGCTGAATTTAGCCTCCGTTTCTTTCCTTCTGCTCTTGAATTACCACAATCATTGATTCTCTACCACCGTCATCCTACGCACCTGTTTTTACATGTAGAGCAAATCACCATCCTGTTCTCATTGTCAGCAGTCTCTAGACTTGTTAGTTACATCTTCCATCGCCACTACCTACCTCCATTTAAGGAGGCTTCTCATCCTAAGAATGGTGTTTGCAGTTGATGCTCCGATTTTATTCTCCAATGTAGACAAGAATGGAAGCTCAGATTCTCATCCAAATTCTATCACTATCTAAGGGAAAGGCTTTGATCAAGCTACACTTCTTTGAACCTTCATTTCTCATTTGTAAACAAGATGCTAAAAGCTCTAAAGTCCTTAGGAGCTGTTCCTGCACTTATGTCTCTGGTTTTTAAGCGTCTCTCAGCACTTTCAAGACTGCTCTATTGAAAGCAGGCCTATAGCCTCTTCTTAGGAAGCCTGTGCTTACCCCTGCTTTTTTCAGTTTAGCAATCCTAGCTCTAAGAAAAGAAGTTACTCTCCAAGCCTCCAGTGACACATGTGAGAGGGTTCACAGGGGAACCCGAATCCAGAAGTTGGTAGCAAAAGTGCAGACACAATTCCTGAGTGTTACTGGCTCATGTTCACGCTGACTAAAGGATATTGGTGCTTTGCACAACTTTTAATCCTAAGCAACTTTCTTTCTAGTATTTTTTAAATCAGATGGTGCAGTTGGATCTTTGGACAAAAGGTCCTTTTCTCCCTTTTGGAAAATCCCTGTATCAGAGCAAGAAACACCGGTGCTTTCTGCAGAGTGGTAAAGGGGTATGTATTATACTTGACCCTGGGACTCCCATGGCAACTGACAAACATCCATGTTCGCAGCTTATCTAGCAGAATAAGGAGACAATAAACAAGCTAGCATTTGTTTTTGGTTCTTACTGCCCCAAATTCTCTTTTGGGTTGCATTTTTTGGATGTTCTTATATGTTAATTAAAACAGGTTAATAAATATTAATCAAATCTTACCCTCACTGAAAATTTCATTAGGTCATTTGGCCAATAGCATAAACTTTCCTAAGGATTTGCAAGAGAATTTTAGAAATAACGTGACTCCATGACTTCTGAACATGGCTGATCACCCCCACCCCTAATCAGCCAACGCGTGTGAGAGACACAGTTTCCTGTGCCTGGACCTAGTCTAAGGAACTCAGAAGCCTTGGTGAATTTGTATTTTCAATGATCGTCCAGGTGATTATTTTTGATGTAGTCAGCTTGGAACCAATATTTCAAAAGATTTTGGGGAACCACTGAACATTTCATTCCTCTTCCTTATGTTAAGATACTCTGCTTTAACATTACTCTGTGAGAGATTCACTAGTTCTCTCTGGTCTTGGAATTTGTTAAAGCATCCTCTTTAATTGTTTTGGCATAAAAATAAAGTTTGCTCCATTGGTTCTCTCTCTCTCTCTTTGTTTTTGCTGGTGATTGAACCCAGGGAGTCAGACACATCAAGCATGTACTCTACTACTGAATCATTCTCCCAAGCCCTCACCGATTCTTCTCATCCAGTCACCTAAGGCCCGCCATCTGGAATTTCCCAGAATGAATCTGATGCTTCTTTACATATTTGACACCAGCTATAATGTCCTTCTCTTCTACAGACCAAATATTGTACCTCTTTGGTTAATAATATAATGGATTTGAGGGGTTTTTTTGTTTTTTTGACATTTTCTTCACTCATGGTTGCATGAAACCCATTCTGCTCATGCTCCTTCCAAGTGTGGTGGCCAAAGCCAACTCCAATGACATGCAGCATTATTCAGGAAAAAGAAGGATGAAATTATTACTTCCCTTTTCCTGAACACTATATTTGTATTGATGTGACCCAAAATAATGGAAGTGACCTTGACAGTTCTATCACATATTGACTCATGCTGAGTTAATTACAGCATGAAGTTGTTTTTACATATTCTGTTTTTAAGTCATTAGTTGCCATTCTGAACTTATGCATTTAAAGATTAAAGAAGTAATAAAGAACTGGTATTTGAGGTTATGGTAATAGTCTTTCTTCAAGTTACGACCTAAAGTTTTCCAAGACCAATATTATTTTGGATCCCCATCTTCCAGTCAGGCCTCTATTTGGAGTGACTATCGAATGCTAAGAATTATTATTTTGCAAGAATTAAAGTGAAAGTAAAAAACGTTTAACCTAAGCACAAACCCATAAATCATGTGTATGCTTTAGAACAGAATTTTGTAGTTGAGCTGTATTATTAAATGTATGAGCTTTTTAAAGGGTTTAATTTCTTCCATCTGGAGTTGGCACACCTTACTATTTTAACCTAGCTATTCTCTGGTTGATCTGACTTACATAATTAAACTCATTTCCTCCTTTCCCCCATGGGTTTTGTCTTAAATGCTCACAGGAGGTCCCATAGGAAATAGGAACCAAGGTACATTGCACTTCTTTTCAATTCTTCTTTTTCTGGTCCTTCCTAGGTGAAAAGAGTGTTTCTGACAACAGCAACTTTGAAAGCTGTTCTTAAGTCTCTGATTATTTTTTAGTTAAAAAAAACAAGCATATGCTAGGAATAATCACATAATTTGAAATAAGACTAATATATTGTCTTTTTTGTGTGTGTGTGCATTGCTTAGGATCAAACCCAGAGCCTTGTGCAGTGTAGGCAAGCCCTGTACCACTGAGCTATGCCCCCAACCTAAATATAAAATTTTTAAAAAGCTTTTTACTTTGTGGCATTTAAAGATACAATTACTATAGTAGAAAGTTAGTTTTGGAACATCTATAGAAACATCAAAATACCATTTCTACCCCCCAATTTTTTTCTATTCTATCTTGTCAATCACTTTCAATTTTTTTCTTTTCTTTGGATTCCTTCTGCTATTTTTGTAATTTCTACCATCCTCATATCTAACCTAGGCTTCTATAGGAGCTTCCCAAGTTATTTATCTTTTCTCATTTCCCAAAATTAAGGTATGGGAGAGAATAACAGGAAATAGGAGAACTTTGAAATCAACATTACAACTAGCTTTACCATTTTAGAGTAAAGTCTACTCTGCAATTATAATAATGCTGTGATAAAATGATTATTAAGCGTTACTCTTAGAGAAATCATGAAATAGGAAGCCTTTAAAAAAAACACAACAAAAGGTAAAATAATAGAATTGTCTTAATGTTCTAAAATTATTCAAAACTCATAAATTAGCTCCATGAAATATAAATTTGGGTTCCATTTGCTTGTAGTGTCTGGGCCCTTCTTTCAGCACTCCAGAAGGCTTCTTTGAGATGTCTAACTCCTGAAGTTTGTATTGAGGAATTGAGAAGTAAGAAGTAGAGCAACTGAGGAATACTTCCCCATCTCTCAGGGCAACGGTTGTCATCCTTGATCAGTTGTCAAAATCACATGGGAAGGTTTGTTAATAGACAAGTTCCCACGCTCCACCTGAGAAAGAGCTATTGAATCAAGTTAGCTGTGGGTAGGTAGAGATGTTATGTAATCTCTCCAGGTGATTCTGATGATCAGCCAAGTTTGTGAACCATAGCCTTAGGGAAATTCTGGTAAATGGTTCAGAGAAATTTGAATGCTATCGAGAGGAAGTGTGTGCCCCTAAATATAAATTTTTGCAGTTGCTATCAGTTGAAGACATGTAAATCAAGTCAGTGAGACTGGATTCAGAGAATGAATATGTAAACCTATCTCTATTAGATTTACTGTAAAATGAAAATGATCATTGTAATTACATTGATCTTGAAGAGTGAAGTCCAAATTTAGCACGGTTTCAAGAAGATACTTCCAGAATGACACCATGTGGTTTGAAGGCAAATGGATGCAATTGGAGGACATCATATTAAGTGAAGTAAGCCAGGTTCAGAAAGATGAAGGCCACATGTTTTCTCTCATATGTGGAAGATAAATCCAAAAGATAAACATATACATAAAAAAACCAAACATGATCATACACAAATTCATATGTAGAACATGTTTGTAATAGTAGAACTACTTAATGGAACTTGGGGAAGGAGGGAAAGGAAAAGACAATAGAGCATCAATAATATCATAATACAACAACTGTGAAGGTAGAGGATATAAGGATATGTATTGGAAGCTGTTGAAAAATGGGGAGTGGCAAAAGACTGTGACACAGGTTACTCCAGAGGCACCTGCACACCCATGTTTATTGCAGCACTATTCACAATAGCCAAGTTATGGAAACAGCCAAGATGCCCCACTACTGACGAATGCATCAAGAAAATGTGGTATCTATACACAATGGAATTTTATGCAGCCATGAAGAAGAACGAAATGTTATCATTCGCTGGTAAATGGATGGAATTGGAGAACATCATTCTGAGTGAGGTTAGCCTGGCCCAGAAGACCAAAAATCGTATGTTCTCCCTCATATGCAGACATTAGATCAAGGGCAAACACAACAAGGGGATTGGACTTTGGATCACATGATAAAGCGAGAGCACACAAGGGAGATATGAGGATAGGTAAGACACCTAAAAAATTAGCTAGCATTTGTTGCCCTCAATGCAGAGAAACTAAAGCAGATACTTTAAAACAACTGAGGCCAATAGGAGAAGGGGACCAGGAACTAGAGAAAAGGTGAGATCAAGAAGAATTAACCTAGAAGGTAACACACACGCACAGGAAATCAATGTGAGTCAACTCCTGTATAGCTATCCTTATCTCAACTAGCAAAAACCCTTGTTCCTTCTTATTATTGCTTATACTCTCTCTTCAACAAAATTAGAGATAAGGGCAAAATAGTTTCTGCCGAGTATCGAGGGGGTGGGGAGAGAGGGAGGGGACAGGATGGGTGGTAAGGGAGGAGGTGGGGGCATGGGGGAGAAATGACCCAAGCATTGTATGCACATATGAATAATAAAAAAAGAAATAAAAAAGAAAAATGGGGGGGTGGGAGGGAAGGGGTAAGGGAGAGTAATGAAAGGGGTTGAACTGACCAAAGTAAAGTGTACTCACAGAGGGGATATATCGAGAAACCCCTTTGAACATTGGCTTAGAAATTAATAATGAAAGACAAGACTATAAAATAATGATGGAATGTGTGGGGGTACTTGTGGGAGGGGGGAGGGTAAATGAAGGAGATTAAGGTGAGGGAATGTGGTTAATGGACTTCATATACAAAATAGAACAATGAAACCTCTTGCAATTGCTTTAATGTGGCAGAGAGGAGATTAAGGGGGATAGATTGTGGGGCGAGCTAACCAATGTACAATATAAGCTCATTTAGAATTTTCACAATGAATCCCCCATGTACAATGACTATATCCTAATAAAAAATTTTTAAACATTTGGGCTGAGTATATACACATGCACAAGAAGATACTTCCAACAATCTACTTCCTAGATTGCATTTTAATATTGTAGCACTTCCAAAATCCTTCATTCAGGCATTCCTCTGTCTACAAACTCCTCTACATTCTGCTTACTTATTCAAAAGTCAAACTAGTTGACTGTTGTTTGATGCCACCTGGACCTTATGCTTCTTTCCTCCCTTTTCTCCTCATCTACATGCCCATTCTTTCTTCAGTTGCTCCTTTAATTAGTCTAGAGACTATAAGTCACAAGTTCAATAACATTCCTGTCAATAACACAAGCTCCTTTGCCTCCCTATTTCCTTATCACAAGTGTTTAGAAACTCTCAAACCAGGATCAACTCTACTTTCTGAGTTGAGCACAGCTATTGAAAATCACAAGGCATAGTGGGCACAGTGTTACATTTCTGTAATCCCAGCACTTGGAGAGGGGGCTGAGGCAGGAAAACTGCAAGTTTGAGGCCAGCCTGGGCTACATATTGAGACTTTGACTAAAAAAAAAAACAAAAACCAAAAAACAGACAAACAAAATCACAAGGCAAGTTGCACTGGTGGATAAATTCAAGGCAACCAATTTCAACCGGGTCCTCAGCCAGTGGCAACTATACAATTGTTTTCTGTGTGAATTCACTTTCTCAGTGATTGCTGTGTACTTTTGGTGTGTTCCTTACCCTTTCCAACCCTTTCCTGCCTTGTCACCTCCTTTCCTGAGAAGTCATCAAAGATATTTAGATGTATTCTCCCAGTTTCCTATGAAGCTCCATCTGCATCCAGTGTCTACTCCCATTAAGGATAACCCTTTCACATATGGTCTTGGATTCTATTCTGTCCTGATTCTTTTAGAAACATTTCATCATGACATAACTCCTCTCCCTGTCTGTAAGTACAGTTTCTTCCCAACATAGGATAATTCCCAGTGACATTTAAAAGTGCTAAAAAATGTTTTCAAACCTTCCCCCACCCACCCTCGCCTATTCAGACCCTGTTCTTATTACTACCCATTCTCCTCACTTTCAGAGACAAATTTCTGACAGCCTCTTGAGTTTCAGATGATCCATCCTTTCCAGCATCTTTCATTAACATTCAAATGTTTCAAATTGCCCTCTGCCTTTCTCATTAAGGTTCACATTACTTCCTCATTGCCAAAACCAAGGAACATTTCTCAGTAGAAGTTGACATTAATGATTCTTTTTTTTTTAATTGAAACAATTTGTTGCATTTGCTCTCATGGACTCCATTTTCTACTGAGTTTCTACCTAGCTCTGTAATTTCTCTGTAATCTTTTCTGTAGTTTTTCCTTCCTTCCTTCCTTCCTTCCTTCCTTCCTTAGTCTAAAAGAAATGGTAGTGTTATTAAATGCTGAAGTTTCTCAAGGATTAACCCTGGGCTCCTTTCACATTCACTTGTATCTCTGCAGGCAAATAATTTACTACAGGAAAATGACTTGAAAAGTTCTCAAGCTAGCTCACAGCTCTCTTCTAAGTCTGAAGACCCTGAATATCTTATTTCTCCATTTCCGCATGAATGCTTTCATCTCCATGTCAAGCATCAAACTCATGGTCTTCCCCCAAAGTTTTTTGTTTGTTCCTTCCAATATTTTTCATCTCATTGAATGGTACCACCATGTATCCAGTTACCTATAAATCCCAGATTCTTCCGTGACATCTCACAATTTTCATACTCTACTACTTAATTCATTTTTGAGATCCACCTATTTTTCTTGTATTCACATTTCCCATATCTTCTGCCACCATATTCCAAACTACCACCATGTCTAACTTGAAATACTGCACTGTTTTTTTAATTGATTTCTCCCATCTTTGTATTTCTCATTCCAATTGATTTGTGACACTGTTACCAAGAAGGATATTTTCAAAATGCAATTCTCATTTTGTTCTTCTTAGCTATAAGTTCTTCATTGTTTTTGAAGTATTTAGAAAAAAGTCTCCATCCCCTGTACATTTTTTCCAATCCCAAAAGCTTTAAAAATCTTTTAAAGGTTTTCCATTGCTTTTAAACTAGAGATGAAAATGTTTAATATCCTTAAAATCTTTCATCACCAGAAGCTACAGAGTCTGGTCCTTGATTTTCTAGCTTACCTTCTATCACTACCTTCCTAGTTTGCTTTTTCTGCTAAGTCAAGTCGTAGGGCTATAAGATCTTTGGAGCAGAGAGGTAGTCAAGATCCCTATAGAATAGACAAGGACAGAGGGTTAGAGAGTTGATTTAGTCCTAAATAGAATAGAAAAGGTATATTGATGGTCCTTCCTGGTGTTTTCTCTAACAGGAAAAGAGAAAAATATTTTCTGAAACATCAGCTGCATAGCAGACTATGTTGATTGACTCTGTCAACCGGTCTCATACTTTAATTAACTTAATGATAAACCAATACCATTTTTATGATTATTTTTCTTCTGCATTGGTAAGTTTAATGAAGGTGTAGACCTTCAGGTCTTTGATGGCTATAAAGATCTCTACAATTTCTCCAGGAAACTGGTGTTGCTTTTAGTTTGTTCTTTTGATAAGTAGAGGATATTTGAAGGGTTTCTACTTGACCTTTCCTCCCAAGAAAATACACTGATTAGAGAAAAAAAAAAGTCAATGCAGTGAAAAGCCCTCAACACACTGAGTAGAAAAACACTATTTGGATTCTGCAAATTGTTGATATGTGTATTCCAATTACACTTCCCAGAAATGAAAAAAAAAAGCCATTAAGAGTATTTAGGGACCACAAAGCCTGCTTTGGTAGGAACCTGAGTCAAAACTCCACTCAACACTCATCTACTCATCTACGTTGGTCAAAAATAAAACCTTATTTAGTCCACGTTCTGGACATCTGTGGGTCAGCTATTCTGAGAACTTCTTTGGCCATTAATTACAGTAACCACATCTGTGAAGTCCCTGTGGGATAAGTGCTGCAGTGTGGCCATTATTACTTCAGGATCCAATCATCTGTACTGAATTCAGAGGCCTTTTCAATGATACAATTTCCCAGTGTCATTCTGGGCCTGCAGAGAAACTCTAGTATAGATAATTTAAAGAGTACTGGAATTCCTCTCACTAACGTATTTCTTAAACTCTTTGGAATGTTGTGTCTTCTGGAGTCCATGGTCATCATCATGTGACAGGTGAATTGCTTGAACATAGTTCTTTTCAGAATTCAAATACCCCTTAGTGTTTGAATGATAAGGAAAAAGGTTAGTTACCATTTTTAGTGCTCATCATTCCTTTGTATAGTTCAATATTTTTCTTTTTCCCAAAAAAAACCTCCCTTTAGTTACTGTCTTATAATGTAAGTCTGCTGGTGATTAATGCAGTTTTTCGTGTTTGAAAAATTCTTTATTTTTCTCTCATTTCTCAAAGATATTTTCATTGGAATTCTAGATTGACAGTTTTTTCTTTCAGCATTTTAAAGACACTGTTGTACTATCTTTTTGCTTGCATTGTCTCATAATAAATCTGCTGTCATCCATTTTGTTCCTCTTCTCTAAGTGTCTGTCTCTGACTGATTTTTTATTATAAATTTTTATTAGGATATATTCATTATACAGGGGGGATTCGCAGTGACAATTCCAATTAGACTTACATTGTACATTATTTACATTGCCCCCATTGTCTCTCCCCCTCGGCCCCATCCTCACCCCACTTAAAGCAATTGGAAGAGGTTTTTCAGTTCTGTTTCATATAGGTATATAAAGTCCATCTATCATATACCATCACCTTAATCTCCTTCCTTCACCCTCCCCCCTCCCACTAGTTCCCCCCACACACACTGTGCCTGTTTTATAGTCCTGGTTTTTATTATTAATATTTAAGTTGATGTTCAAAGGGGTGTCTCAATGTATGCCCACTGTGGGTGTTCTTTACCTTGGTCTGTTCAATCCCTTTGAATACTCTCCTTTACCCCTTTACCTCCCACCCCCTGTTTTTCAGCAGCTTTCAGTACACATCCTTATATTCCTCTACCTTTACATCTTATGGTATGCAATATCACTGATGCTCTATCATTCTCTTTTCCTTCCCTCTTTCCTTGAGTTCCATAGAGTAGTTCCACTGTTACAAATGGGTTCTAGCTCTAACTGATTTTTAAGATTTTTTCTTTTTACTGGTTTTGAGCAATTTTGTTATACTATGCTCTGGGTAGTTTTTGTGTTTTTTGTGCCTGTGGTTCATTGAGCTGCTTTGATTCATTCATTATGGTTTTCATCAAATGATTAACATTTAGGGCCTTTGTTTCTTCCAGTATCTTTTCTGTCATTTCACCTCTTTTTGTGTCTTTGAGGGGTCCAGTTCCATCCAGGTCAGTTGCGAGTAGGTTTTAATTGATTGGTTTGTATCCTTGTTATGGACTATATTTTCTTGCTCCTTTGCATGGCTGATAATTTTCTAAAATTATCCTTTAATGGTTCTTGCCTGGGGTTGAAAAGCCAAATTCCACAACATTTTGAACCATTTCTTATTACTTTGAGTTATAATATGTTAGTTTAGTTTAGACTTTGATCTTCATTATATAATTAGTAGTGATTGTAAAGGTTTTTAATCCTCTAAGTTTAGAAGAAAAAGAGTGTGTAAGTGCCAGCTAGGACTCATGACTCAAGAACTCTTTCAAAGCTTTATCATGAAATGAGAGCCATAGTGAAGAATGTGCACTAATTAGCTAACACTACAAAAATGCTGTTTAAGCACCTAGCCTAAAATCTGATACCACAGGTGAACTCTATTTTTTCCTATCTAGGATGGGCTCATCTGGGTGACTCTGTCTTAGGAGTCCGCTGGGCAGAGCTCCAGGTTATAGATTGGATTCAAATCTGTTTCCCATGTTTTTATTCAGGGTGCCAAGCTAAAATTCAGTGGCTACCCACACTTTGCCTTTTATAAGGCAGAGTCTCAAAATAAAGATGGCAAACCCAACTACACAGGGACATTGAAGGAGCTAGAGATCTATGGACAAAAGCAAGTGAAGGTCAAGCTCAATGAGGAAGGGAAAGACTGTGCTTGTGAACTTACATAAATTGCAAATATAATGAATATTTGCTAAAATATTCTGGATCAAATAATTCCACTTGTAGGAACATATCCTAAAGAAACAACCAAAAGAATGTTCATAAATTACTAACCCCGCTATCTGTAGTAAGATAAAAGCAAATGAACAAAATGCCTACATAGCAAACAGTAAAGGATAGTTAAATAAGGTAAGGTGTCTATGGAATATTATTATAGAATTTACAAAAAATAATGAAGGAAGTATTTATAAAATATTGAAAAAAAGCAGCACGAAGCAGGAAGAAAAAATATCATTTATAAATGCAAATTTCCCTGTGGGCTGCTTCAACACTTTAGAGAATGACAGATGGCAAAACTCTTCTTTGGGGACAAACCACTCTTTTGTTTAGAGAAGCTGGATGAAAGTGGCTCTTTGGATCTGGAGCAAGGCCACAGGACAGTTTAAATAGGTAAAAGTTTAGAAAATCAGGAACCAAGTTGTTAAGCATAATAAAGCAACAAGAGTTTTCAGTTTTCACATTAGCAACCTAAAAAATGTCCAGTACTTCATCTGGAAAGAGAGAAGCAGCAAAAAGACAAGAGCCAATAAAATGATTCATTTCCTGCATCTTGGGACTCAGGAAAATGGTTTTTGTAATGAAACTGACCATTTCCTATGCCTGAGAATACTTGATCTTAATTTTTAACTTTATATAATGTTTATATTATATGATACTTTTAATTTACAAAGGTATGATAGATGGTCCAAATGAGCTAACATTTGAATAAAAAAAAAGATTGTTACTCTATCAGGTAAGAACTAAGGCCCAATTGGTCAACTGGTTGTTGGATTTATACATGGCTCAGTCCAGTTAATGAGCTTGAGCAACGGAGATACCTGCTATCTGTTTTAAACCTGTTTTCCTTTTTTTCTTCTTTTTCTTTTTTTATTTCAGTGCTGGAGATTGAACCCAGGAACTCATGCATGCTACGCAAGTGCTCTACCACTGAGCTACATCCCAGTCCTGTTTTTGCTTTTGCATTTTTTAAATTTGTTTTGCAATAATATCCCTCAGCCATTGCTAAACCTTGTAAAAAATTATTTAAAAAAATAAATACATGCAGCAGAAATATGAGGTTGCTATTTGGGAGAATACATGAGTGGGAGTGAGGTGATAAAAGGAAATGGTAGTGGGTGCAGGGAGGGGTCAGATGAATTTAGATAATCCAGAGCACACTATCCAGTAGGACTTTCCATATCAATGAAATGTTCTAGATCTTCCCGGTCTAATGTGACAGTCATTAGCTACAGGTGCCTGCTGAATATTTAAAACGTGGCAAGTGTGACTGGGGAACTGAAGTTACAATTTTATTTTTTAAAATTATTTTACACAGACAAATGGGTTTTATCTCCTTTATTAGATTCTTATTTTAGGATGTGTCAATTTGTAGTCCTCATAAAAGGCTTGCAATTAAAAAGAGAGAATGTCTCCTCCTAAGCATTCACATCAGTCTACCTCTATGATCATGATCAGAGTTAAATGTAAAGCTTAACTCATCTCATTTCCCAACTTGATTTTTCCCAAATGGAAAAATAAATAAATTTAATAAATTTTAGTAAATTAAAAATTTCTAACCAAACATAGGATCAGCAAACAATTGCTGATTAAACTTTAAACAACTCTCTGATTAATCAATCTTGTAACTCAAACCATAACTCAAACCTAGGTGAAAAACTCCTAATAAGTTTAAGTTATGATGTGGGGGTCTCTATACACATATATACCCATGTTATAAATTTATGGACTTTTTTTTTGGTGGGGGATGGAAGGAAGTTAAGTGTGACAAGATCAATCAAGAGGATGAATAGTAACTCACTTAAAAGCTAGGAACTGGCAGGGAAGGAAATGGTGGCACATATCTGTAATCCCAGCTACTGTTTTTAGTGGAGGCAGAATCACTAGTTTGAGACCAGGGCTGACAAAATTAGTAAGACCCTATCCGAAAAACAAATAACAAACAAAAGGGCTGGGGGCGTGGTGACTCAAGTAGTAGAGCCCTTAGGAAGCTGAAAACAGTGAGTCAAAAATGAGTAATCAGAAAAATGCACTGGGCACTTGCTGCTCATTCCTATAATCCTATCTACTTGGAAGACTGAGATCAAGAAGATTGCTGGTAATGCACCGGCTAGCAAGCATGAAGCCTTGAGTTCAAACCCCAGTACTGACACAACAACAACCAAAACCCAAAGGAGAATCACAGTTTGAAGCCAGCCGGGACAAACAATCTGTGAGACCTCATCTGCAAATAACCAGAGCAAAATGGACTTTCCATTTTTGAAAGTGTGAAGCCCTGGGTTCAAACCCCAGTCCCCCCATGAAGAAATTCCCTCAGCAAGATCCTATTCCATGATATTAATGTTACTAATAAATACATTAGCTTTTTAAAATATAAGCATATTTTTTTGTCACTCAGAAAATGAAGAAATTGTAGAGTACACTGGACTCACTGGAAATTAAGAGAAATAGAGGCTTAAAATATTTTATTTCATAATTGGAGAAAGGATGACTCTAAAATGCTGAAAGACAGATAACATGTATATTGCATGAACTTAAACTTGTAAAGCCCATATCTGAGTTAGAGAAGACTAGAAAGATACATGTCCAAATGTTAGCTTTGGGTAGCATAATTAAGAACAATGTCCATTTTTCTTTATACTTCCTTCATTTCTCAAAATTTCACCCTGGAAATATATAAGTTCTTATTTTTATGTTTCTTTTAAATCTGATTGTTTATTTACTTGTTTGCAGAGTATTTTGAAGTATGAATAATCTCCTTCCTTCTCTTGCTAATTTCCCTATTTCCTTCCCCAACCAATTGATCAAACAGCTGCCTGAGACCTGCTTCATTATTTCTGGGACAACGTGAGGTTGACAGAGAAGTGAAAGTCACCTGCAAGATTTCCGGTCTTTTATTTGAAGGTGCAAAGGTTTGTAAAATTTTAAAGAGAGATTGGGAGCTTGGAAGAGACATAAGTAAGGGGGTGGGGCAAGGAGCAAAACTTTCTTCAGAGAACAAAATGATTCTTATTGATTGAGAGGTTTCAGAGCGCAGGGGTCCATCAGCATCCATGAGGGTATTGGTTCCAGGACCTTCAAGGATACCCAAATCCTCAGCTACTCAGTCCTTTATAGAAAATGACATAGTATTTGCCTGTAACCTACACACATTCTTCTGTGTTCTTTAATTTATCTCTAGATTATTTATAATACCTACTACAATGTAAATGCTATATATACTGTTTACAAGGAAATAATGACAAGAAAAAAGTTCAATACTGAAGAAATTTTTTCTCTGAGTATTTTTGATGGGTTAAATCCACAGATGTGGATGGAACCCACAGACACAAAAGGGTCAATTGTACAGGAGACCAAGGATGGGCTTTCTGATGGTTCTGAGTCTTGTATGACCTTGGAGGGTTGGTAGCAGGCTGTATCTAGGGAGAATTCACACGTGCTGGTGCTCCTTGCCTTAGTGGATGACCCATGTGTCAAGTATAGTGTGGAAGCCACAGAGACCTGCCAACCCTGAAGGTGTCAGTCAGTGGCAAAGAACATTTTTCACTGATCACTTGTGTGGGCCCAAAGGATCCAACCTTGAATCTTTCCTTGGCATGAAAGTGGAGGGCATAGGAGGAATGCAGTGCAAATTTTCTACCAACTGGGCAGGAAGGATTTTAAAATTTAAATGAAACTAAATCAAATCATTTTATTTTAAAAGGGAAGAAATTGAATCCTTCACACATTGCTGGTGGGAATGTAAAATGGTGCAGATGTTATGCAAAACAGTATGGCGGCTCCTTATAAAGTTAGACACGATTACCATACGATCCAGCAATACGAGTATTCAGGAGCCACAGATACTTGTGTAGCATTATCCACAACAGCCAAATGTGGAAACAATTCAAATGTCCATCAACAGAAGTGAATTTAAGCCAGGTACATATGTACAGTGAAATGTCCAGCCTTAAAAAGCAATGGTATTCTCATATACACCACAATGTTGATGAACCTTGAAAATATACTAAGTGAAATAAGCTAGACACAAAAAACCAAATACTGCATGATTCCACTTGTATCAGGCATCTTCATAGACACAGAAAATCGAATAGAGGTTACCGGACGCTGGAGGAAGGAGGATGTTGTTTAGTGGTAGACTGTCTATTTGGGATGATGAAAAGAGTTCTGGATATGGTATGGTTGTATAACATGGTGTGAGTATATTTAATGCCACCGAATTGTATGCTTGCAAATGTTAAACTCTGTGTTATATATTTTACCACAATAAAGAAAAATTTTAAAAAGAAGTGTTAGATTTCTTTTTCTGTTAAGTTTTATTAACTGAGTTCAGAATAGCCTTTAGTCTAGAGCTGACTTAATCTCAGTACTAAGTCCATATCCGTTCAGGTTTCTACCTGATGCCTCGTGTTATAAGGTCTTTCCATTCTAGCTAGGGAGGACACAGATTATTCCCAGTCTTGTTGAGCTTCTAGAATTTTCTGACTATGTCTTTCTGGTGATTGTTTCTTGTCTTTAGGTAATTTCATACATATGTAGGTAGTACTCAGTCAAAGGCCTGCGAGCACCCCTCTGCAGACCTCTGCCCAGAGCCTTCTTCTCTGATATTCTTGCAAATTCCAGCCATCTGGTCTATTCCAACCTCCAACCTTGTTTCCTTGACTCAGAGAGACTCTGAGCTCTTGCCTGGTAACTGTCCCCATGGTCACACTATTGCTGTGGTGAAGCTCTCCGTCTTTCCTTCCCCCAAGGGTCAGATCTGTGCTGCCTTTTATATATCTGACTCAAGGTAACCAGTGGACAGGTTTCTGGACTTCCTTCCATCAATAGCTCTGCCTATGATGTACTCTCTCCAGAAAATTCCTATGCCTCTGACTCCTGAAAGCTGGGCCTCGATCTCTTAAAACCCTACTGTGCTTTGCTTGGGTTTCCCTCTCTCTGTGGGGATCCAATAAGTGTCTCCATGCCTGCAGCAGGGCAATTATAAGGGTCAACTAATTCCTTTCCCTTCTCTCAAGGATCATAATTCTGCTCTGGCTATTATTTAATGTCTGAAGACAATTGTTTCATATATTTTATCCATGTATTTCTTTATGATATTGCAAGGCACATCAGGCACTAGTCATGCTATCTGGCTGGATGTGGAAGTGTGAAATATCACATGTTTAATTTTTAGAATTTCTGTTTTGCTGTTAAAACATGTCTGTTCCTTTTTATTGTGTCCTGTTCCTGCCTAATGGTTTCTCCTCCTTCTGTTTGAGCATTGTAAATATCCTTAATTTAAGGCGTTTTCTTATTCTTCTATTTTCTGTATTTCTTGAATGTGATTTCTCTGGTCCATTGTATCCTCTCTCTCTCTCTTTTCTAATTTGTCTCCTCTTGGGAATTATAAAAGCTTAGTAGGAACTAGTCTTCCATGGGAGTTGTTTCTGCAGGAATCAAGTGCACTGGTTTGTGGAGGTTTCCTTGTGCGACAGGAACAGGTTTGGTTAAGCCAAGGCCCCAAGGGTTTCAGTCTATATAAGAACTTATCAGCTGGGGGTTTCCACATAGACAGGTTAATGCAAATTAGTACAATACCCTCAGCAAAGTTCAGAGGTGAGCTGCTTATTTCTTTTTTTTTTTTTCATAGCAGAATAGTTAGGCTATTCCTTTACTGCCTCAGTGGCTCAGAAAATAGGATAGATATCCTAGATGCTATCCTATGGCTGGCTCTGATATTTATTAAAGTGTCCATTTTTAGTGCCAGTGTTATTTGGGACTTTAGACTTTAGACTCAAATTCCTGATATATGTTAATACCATGTGTCCCAGGGGTTTACCCCATGCTGATTCCTTCATAGATCACTGGGTTTAGCTCTTGCTCATTACACTGATTTTGAATTCTCTATTCATTTCTCCTACCTGGGGATTTTCTTTCTCTTAATTTCACTTTCAGCTATGTATTTTAAAAATTAACTTGGATTTATTGCCTTCAGTTTTTCTAATGATTTTGTGTGGAGTGAGGAAGCTTCAAGAGTCATGCAGTCTGCCATATTGCTTTGATGTATGTGTCATAGAAGGTATACCATCTGCCTCTCAAGTCCAGCATCTTCCTGAGTCATACCTAGTCTTTAGCTTTTCATACATGTATTATGTCTTATGCCTTCCTCCCAGAAAACTATGAAGTGCTAGGATGTGAAGTGATTGCCATCTTACTTGATTGTGGGCTCTTACTGGCATGGAACATGTTATTTTAATTTGTATGCTCCAGGACTCCTAATAGAACCCTAGCCTTACACAGCGTGTAAATGAGCACCTGTTAAACACAATGAGATTTCTAAAATCTTATTAAGAACTTGTATTTATTAATTAAATTTCTTAAAATAAAATTTAGACAAAATTTCACCTTTTTTCTTCAACTCAAGCTAATGATTGTTTAAGTCTGTAAATGATCCTTCAACTAGCAGCTATTTTTTTCTCCATTAATTTGGTAAGAAAATACATACTAGAAAAAACTCAGTAAGAGAAGTAACTTCTTCAGAGAAACAATGCTTCCATTATCTAGAGTGGAAAGTGATAAAATAGGTCCAATTCTTTTCATTTTTATTTGTTATATTTAAGTAATTCAGATACATAAAGATATATAGAGAATGATACAATAAACTTCTTGGAATCATGAATAAGAGACAAAACCTTACAAATAGGGTAAGTGACCAGAGGGAAGTGAGTGGTGGTGCGTTTAGGAGACTATGACCAGACTGCCAGGGACAGTACCAGGGTCTGGAGCCTTAGCAACAGTGGGATGTGGAGACAGAGACCCTTTTGTGTGGTGGAGACAGGAGCTGGTAGATTCCCTGAAACCTCTTCATACTTTCTTACCGCTGCAGAAAGAATGAGTGTCTCCCAAAGGGCTTGTGCAGGAACTGTAATAATCTGATTGTCGTCCTCTTAGCTGGAGATTTCAGGAATGGTTGGAAACATGCCACACTTCCTCACTTTCAGAAAATCCCTAGAGACCCCTAGCTGGAAATTTATGCCATTGGATTGCCCCAGATTTCCCTGAAGATGATGGAACTTCTTGTGGCCTTCTGCAAGTAAATCATTTGGAAAACTTGGGTCGCTGGAGAGTCTTTTAGAGAGTTTTTGTAAGTGAAAGGAGGTACAAAAAGAAGAATGGGGGTGGTCATGACCGTGTGACACTAATTTGAGAAACTTGAACAGAATGGCAGGGGATAATCGATTTGGGTGCTCTTAGGGAACCTCATGACAAAAAAAGATTCTGGATACCTGGAGGGGAAGGTGGTAAGAGATGGGAGCAAGTTTTAGGAGCACGGTGGCTTCAGCACTGAACAGGACAGCATTGATGGCTTTGCTGCTTAAATGAGAAGAGAGAGCAGCATTGCACCCCACAGGCAACTCCTCTTTCAGAGAGGATCAGAAAGAAAAACTCAAACTGTAAACTGAAAAAAGCTAAAAGCAAACAAAAAACTGTCATTTCCATGATTTGGGAATCTAGATGAATACTTACTAAAGTAAAAAAAGAGGAAGACCAGCATTAATGATGGTGCTTCTCCAGAGCAGATGAAGACAACCCTGAAGTTTAGTGTCTATGCTTTTGGTATTTGTATAACTAATGATTAATTACATGGGCAAACAGCATGCAAAATTAAAACAAGCAGAGGGTTAGAATGTATATGGCAGAGTCCTTTCTTGGAAGAGTATGTGCCAAGCTTGCTTCTGTTAACCTTACAGACACTCTTGCTCATAGAATTGAATCATTTTGGTACCAGGGACTTTGTAGTAAAGGTCACCAATACATTTCCAACTCTTGATTGACTCAAGGAAGCAGCTTGTTAATGCTAGATGAAACCTTTGAGATCATCTACTTTCACTCATTCAATTTGCAGGAGAGGAGATTAAGTTGCTAAGAGGTAGGTGACTTTCCCATTTAGGTGCCAACTGCCTATTGGACTTAAGTGTTTATACAAATTTTAGCTCATGTAAGCTCATAATTGTAAATGAGGTCAATCTTACAAAGAGCACTAAGAGCTCTGTTTAGTTTATTTGCCTATTTTTTCATTGAGTCATTGATTTTGGGGGGCGGTTTAGATTTTTGAGCTCCCTGTATATTCTGGTTATTAATCCCTTGTTAGATGTATAGCTGGCAAAGATTTTTCCCCATTCTGTGGGCTGCCTCTTCAGTCTGGTGACTATGTCTTTGGTTGTGCAGAAGCTTTTTAGTTTCATGTAGTCCCATTTGTCAATCCTTTCTCTTAGTTGCTAAGAAATTTAGGAAGTCATTGCTTATGCCAATTAGTTCCATTGTATTCCCTGTTCTTTTCTGCACTAGCTTCAAGGTTTCAGGTCTTATATTAAGGCCCTTAATCCACTTAGAGTTGACACTTGTACAGGGTGAAAGACATGGATCTAGTTTTAGTTTTCTGCAAGCAGATATCCAGTTTTCCCAGCAATATTGTGAAGAGACTGTCTTTTCTCCATTGTATGTTTCGGGTGCCTTTGTCAACAATCAGGTGGGCATAGCTCAGTGGATTCATATTTAGGTCTTTTATTATGTTCCACTGGTCTTCATATCTGTTTTTGTTTCAGCACCATGCTATTTTTATCACTATGGCTCTATAGTATAGTTTGAATTCGGGTATTGTGATACCCTCAGCGCTGCTGTTTTTGCTCGGTATTGCAAATTGGCTGTTCGTGGTTTTTTGTGCTCCAAATGACCTTCAGTGTTGCTTTTCTTCCTTTGTGGTGAATGAAGAAATGGGCAAATGAACTGAACAGAGTTTTTTCAAAGGAAGAAGTCCAAATGGACAAAAAACACGGGAAAAAAATGCTCAACATCCCTGACCATAAAGGAAATGCAAATCAAAGTCACATTAAGATTCCACCTTACTCCTGTTAGAATAGCTATCATCAAAAACACAAACAACAACAAATGTTGGTGAGAAGGAAAGGAAAAAAGAACCCTCATACTTTGTTGATGGGTATGTAAATTAGTACAACCACTGTGGAAAACAGTATGGAGACTCCACAAAAAAATTAAAAATAGATCTTCCATATGATCCAGCAATACCACTCCTAGGGAAATTCCCAAAGGAATGTAAGTCAGGTTACAATAAAGGCACCTGCAACTCTTGTTTATTACAACACTATTCACAATAGCTAAGCTATGAAAACAGCCAGGATACCCCACAACTGATGAACAGATTAAGAAAATGTGGTATTTATATACAATGGAATTTTATTCAGCCATAAAGAAGAATGAAATTTTGTCATTTGCAGGTAAATGGATGGAACTGGAAAAAATCATCTTTTATGTAAAGTTACCCGGATTCAAAAAGCCAAAGACCACATTTTCCCTCATATGTGGAATACAGGCCCGATACAAATACAGCAATATTATGAAAAACAGGTCACACTAAAGGGAGGCCACTAACAGGAAAGGGAGGGTAAAAGAAGGAAGTTAAGAAGGTGAATATGGTTGATGTACTTTCTATACAAGAATGAATATAGAATTTTTAAACCTATTGAAATCACCATAAGAAGGAGACTAAGGTAGAAAGGAGAAAATAGAGAAGATGAGCCAATTTGGGTTATAATACATATATACATGGAAATGTCACAATGAAACATCCTGTATAGCTCTCTTAAACAAGCAAAATGTCTCTTTTCTTTTTTTTTTTTTTGTTTTTTTATTTCATACAATGTTTGGGTCATTTCTCTCCCCCCTCCCCCTACCCTCTCCCTTCCCCCCCCTTCTTCCCCCTACCCCCTCGCTACCAGGCAGAAACTATTTTGCCCTTGTCTCTAATTTTGTTGAAGAGAGAGTATAAGCAATAATAGGAAGGACTGAGGGTTTTTGCTAGTTGAGATAAGGATAGCTATACAGGGAGTTTACTCGCATTGCTTTCCTGTACATGAGTGTTACTTTTTAAATTAATTTTTCTCGAAGTAATCTTTTCTCTAGTTCCTGGTCCCCTTCTCCTATTGGCCTCTGTCACTTTAAAGTTTCTGCATTAGTTCCTTTGCATTGAGGAAATCAAATGCTATCTTGTTTTTTGGGGGTGTCTTGCCTATCCTCATACCTCCCTTATGTGCTCTCACCTCATCATGTGATCAAAGTCCAATCCCCTTTTGTTTGCCCTTGATCTAAAGTCCACATATGAGGGAAAACATTTTGGTCTTTTGGGCCAGGATAACCTCACTCAGATGATGTTCTCCAATTCCATCCATTTACCTGCAAATGATAAGATTTCATTCTTCTTCATGGTTGAGTAGTATTCCATTGTGTATAGATACCACATTTTCTTAATACATTCATCAGTGGTGGGGCATCTTGGCTGTTTCCATAACTTGGCTATTGTGAATAGTGCCACAATAAACATGGGTGTGCAGGTGCCTCTGGAGTAACCTGTGTCTCATTCTTTTGGGCATATCCCCAAGAGTGATATTGCTGGACCATATGACAGATCTATGTTTAGATTTTTAAGAAGCCTCCAAATTATTTTCCAGAGTGGTTGTACTAGTTTGCATTCCCACCAGCAGTGTATAAGGGTTCCTTTTTCCCCACATCCTCACCAACACCTGCTGTTGGTGGTGTTTCTAGTGATGGCTATTCTAACAGGGGTGAGGTGGAATCTTAGTGTGGTTTTGATTTGCAAAAAATGCCTTCTTTTCAAAGATGGAGAATTGGAAGACAAAACAGGTCCCATCTAGGGGGTTGGTACCAGTGGGAGGGGGAGGATATAAAGAAAGTATATAGGAGGGTGAATGTGGTAGAAATATTGTGTACTCATGTATGTAAATGGAAAAATGAGACTTGTTAGAACTATACCAGAATGGGGGGAGGGAAAATGAAGAATGATGGAGGGGGTGAATTCAACTATGATATATTATAAGAACTTTTGTAAATGTCACAATGTACCAGTACTACAATAATATAATTTTTTTAAAAAAGCACTAAACTTGGAATCAAGAAATCCAGGATAAATTTCTAAATCTGCCATGTACCTGTTTATTGAGTTTGGGTAAGTTATAAGAGCTCTTTGAGTTCCATTTCCAGGACCGCCAGAAAGACAGAGAGACAGAGAAACAGACAGAGAGAGAGAGAAAGAAAATATGATTCTTCTGCTGAAAGTGTGGCTCAAGAGATAGAGCACCTGCCTAGCAAGTGCAAAGCTGAGTTCAAACATCAGTACTGCCAAAACAAACAAACAAACAAACCACCTCAGTAAGATCTCTTTGAGTGTGAACCTTGTTTTCCTCATCATAAGACAAAAATAATAAATACCTTCTCCATCTCCCTTGCATGATTGTGGGAAATGTTGAGACAATGTGTGTGAATGCAGGAAGTATTAGAGGTCTATCAAACATTTATTGACATTGTTACAGATAAAGCAAGAATGGTTCAGAATGATTCACTAAATGAAGGAGGATCATCACAAAGGTGTAAACATTTTATAGCTGGGACTTTTTGTATTGATAAAGTCTGGTGACTATAAAAAAGAGTAGAAGAGGATCCTCAGCTCAAAGGTTTGGGCAGAACTGGCAAGATGCCCAAAGAATTAACTGAATCCGTATAGGAGCCACCAGGGCTTTGAATGTGTATTTTATTATTTATGTATTTTAGTTCATTTTTTTTGAAATGCAAGATTAGCACATTTCAATGTAATAGAACAAAACCAAGTCATTTATATGGTTTGAGATTCCACATTGCAACTGACCTTTTTAGGAAACTACCACTTACTGAAGTTGTAAATTTTTAAATTTATTTTTGGATTAGCATACATTAATAATATGAGGGAATGTCATTGTGATAATTCCCTACATGCATGCAGTGTATTTGGGATAAGTTCACCCCCTCCATTATATTTCCATTCTCTTCCACTACCCCCCCTTTTCAAACAGTGTTTGGTGGATTTCATGAAACTGTCTTCATATATGGAGTGTAGTTCAATCCTCTTCACCCTCAGTGTCCTTTCTTTTCTCCTCCCCCCTCCTGTTATTCTATCCCCCCTTGAATGTGTGTTTTAAAATTAGAATTTTAGCTTATAGGAAAAAAATCTTGTGACTACTTCAAAAACTTGATGCTACTAACTTGCATGTAGGAATATAACATTTAAATGAAAGTTAAACGTCAGCAGAAAATATTATTTCCTGCCTGTATAGCAACAAAGGTAAGTTGCGGTGACCTTGGTGGCATATGCCTGATAACAATCGCAGCAATTCCCATGCAGTCAGCATTCAGAGGTTTCACACGATGTGATCATTACCTGCAAATATTTAGTGTGTATTTCTACCACTAGATGGAGATAAGACTATAACTGATCACTGTAGGCTTTGCTGTTTAAAGAAGTAAAAAAAAAGCCTTACCCTCATTGTATTTGTATACTCATTATTTATATGATATGGAAACTTTCTTTGATACTATAATAATTTATTTACAATTTTACTATTTTCACAAATTTGAAGATTCTTATTGTGAAGACTTCCAGTGCTTTCTAGATGTCACATTCACACTCCAGATCTCAGGAATTGGGCAGCAGAAGACAGTTATAAAAGCAAAATAAACAGCATATGAAAAGTTTTAACAATAGTGCCTAGATGTAATTTTCTTTCTATTAAGGAATACTAAAGAACTAACAAATGTACCAGAAGGCTCTTAAAAAGTACTGTTTTCTTTCTCAGAGTATAAGTCTAGCTGTATGTATTTACTTTATTGATTCTGCCTGAAATTCTGTGTCCCTAGTCACTTACAGACTCAAGGCTATCTTCAAACTAGGAACAATGACCTTTCTTATTTCTATATTTATGTCTCCGATGGAAATTTTTCATGTGTGTTATGTTTATGTGTATATATAAATTTGTATGTTTCTATATTTATATACATAGATATCATCAGAGAGTTAAACACTATGTATATTTAAATGTCAGTTACTTCTAGATTACTTTCCAATTACTGTTCTGCTATTGAAATTCATGCTTCTATCACTGACATGTATTTGTTTCACTGAAATCTTTTTAATATTGTGTGCTTAAAATCTTGTTGATAGGATGAATGAAAATTAATTTCGAATTTTTACTTGTATATCTCTGAATATTTGTGAAGTTGAATTTCTTTCCATATGTTTAATAAGTATGTACAATTTTTCTCTGTAATGATCTATTTATATGGTTAGACTATTTTTAATTTTGTTGTCTTTTTGATTTTCAATTTGTGTTAGAATTCATTTTGTTAGGTGTTAATCTATTATCTTTATGTCAGTTACAAATACTTTCTTTCTGTCTTACAATCACAGTGATTTTTTTTTTTTGCCAAATAAATTTTAATGCAGTCAAATCTCTTCCTTCATGGTTTCTGTGTTTCTGTTATTGTTCAAGTTTATTCAATTGCTTTTCTCAATTTTTGTAATATACACATAATAGAGAAAAAATTTATGTGTGTTTAAATTTTAGATACTTAGTCCACCTGGATTTTCCCTAGATAGTATATTACTCTATTGGTTTATCTATTATGAAATACCTATTTGTACCCTTTATGATTTAAGAAATTAAAGATAAAAACAGTGTCTAGTGTGAGAATTAAAGGCAGAATTCTCAAATGCAGTCTAAGTTCTGAACGTCTGGGGGCGAGGATGAGCAATTTTACTTGTTCCTCTTTCTTCAGTGCCAGAAATTTTATGTGGAGACCATTCCTGTTTTCTGAAACCTAAACACAGCACAGCAGTGCCTTTTGTTTCACTAACTTTTCTACAATGAATGGATCCATTGTCTTGATTTAATTTTTTTTTCCTGCAGCAAATAATTCTGTTTTCTTGGTAGCAGTGTGGCATATTGCTCTATAATACATTATTTAAAGTTAGCTGAAAGGCCCTTTTCTCTGAGTGGGACTTTCTGTAGGGGAAAGCCAGCATTGGCTACGTAAGCCTGATTAAAATTCATTTTCCCTTTTTCCCTCCTACGTCACTCTTCTGTAACAGTCACCCATAGTTCATGATATATCCTGAAGTGTGGGCTTCTCATTGGTCGTTTTAATAAATTTAGTCCTGGGTATTTTTTAATTTACATATTTATTTTAGCAAAGATATAAATACTAGTGAGTCTTACTTTTAAGGAAGAACTTTGAATTTTTCCTTCTCATTATTCAAAAGAGTAAATAAAAGCCATAGCTTTGTTGAATTTTTTATTTAAACAAAGAATTTATGAGTTTCCCCCTCTTTCAAATGAACAATTTTTGGGGGATTGGATGACTGAACTGAAATGGGGTGTATACTGACAGAAGTCAGACTGACCTCTGTCAGTGGTTCAGAGGAAGACTGCCCACAGTCATCTGTCCCTAAGGAGCTCAGGGCAAATTTGACAGGAGCTTTTCATGCCTGGGAGAATCTGCAGAGCCATTGGGTCACAACTTTGTGTTCATGTGGTTGCTGGTTAATACCAGGGTTAGATCTCTAAGATACAGAAAATACAAAGTCTGTAAAACTTTCAACCTAGGAAAAAAATGACTGAATTCCTAAAATCACCATTTCTGATTTGACAGTTCACCTGGTTGGAATCCAAGTCCAGATTATTTCTTTGTGCAAATGGAAGGCTGAACAGAAAGAGGTTTTGTCTTTGGAATATGATGGATCAGTCATGTAGCCCTGTCTGTGAGCAAACCCTTTCCTCCCCAGGTCTTTCCTCAGCAATAAGGCACTGTTGCCCCCTGGTGGACAAAACACACAGGGTGGCATTCTGGTTCCTGGATGCTCATTCAGGGTAGTGACAGGAACCTCCGGTTGAGTAGCCCACAAGACCTGCCTCTCCCTGATGTGGTTCAAGTACCTGTCACGTTCCTGTCCTTTCTTTTCCTTGGACAAAAATGATGGCCATAACCTCGACTTTGCCAAGCATTTGATGAAATTCTGTCACTGCTGGTAATCAGGTTTTCCTTCCTGAATCAAGCCCCATGAAATAGGATGGAGAACACAGAGTCCAAGAGAAATCAGGAGTCCTAAATAGGGGTGTATCCTTTTAGATACAGAGCAATTTGATTTTAGGACCTGAATATTGCCTGCAAAGTAAAATGGATATAGAGAGTAAACCCTAATATATTCTGAATAAGAGCCAATGTCTACGGTGAAATATGATCAAGATTAGTTTCTGTGTCTAATTTTTAAATGCAGAGGCAATAATGTCTCTTAAATGCAAAGGAATTTCCATAATATTAGTATAAAAATGCTATACTTAAGTGATATGTAAAAGCAAATGAAAATATAGGCAGAATTTCAAACACTTCAACAAAATTAATCAATCAAGATAATATTCCTAATGTTTCAATGTTCCATCCCTGAAATGAAAAAGAAAAACAATGAAACAACGATAAAACCTTTCTAGATTCGAAGCTATTGAAAGCACATCTTTTACGCACTGTTTGCAAAGTCAACCATTATTTCTATAGGAGAAAGAAATTAATACTCAGAAGATCAAGTCTCAAAATGTTTTCTCTATATGGAAAATTTTGTCTTTCAAACAAAAATACTGATTATTCAATTGTATTAAAACATCAGCAGCTAAAGACAAAACTGCACTCTGACAAAAGGAGAAACAAAATACATAAACACAGTTGTGTAGAAAAATCTAATTATTATTGAGAATGCTGTTCTGCAGTAGTATAAATGCTTTTTGGATGGCCTGCACCTGTAGCTAATCTTAGTCTCTAATGGGTACTTATAACTCATGATATGTAAGCAGCTTCATGCGCTACTTACTGGGCCAACAACACGGCAGGCACTTTTGTATGTATGTTGAATTAAGGAATGAATTATTCAAACACAGCTTCTCATAAAGCTGTGGGGGATATAAGTAACCAAAAATAGATATACTGCTTCAGGTAAATAAATAGAGTAAATAGATCTTGGTAGGGGTAGGAAGTACCACTAGCCATTTGAGATGCTGGAGTATCAAGGGAGGAAGATTTAGAAGAGACAAAGATAACAAAAAGCAAAGTCATGCCTTCTTTGCACAAAATGGGTTTGAATGTTTAGAAATACAGAAGAAAAATCAAATGATAGACAGCTTTATAGTAACTGGTCTGGCTCATAAAATTTTCCGTGAGGAAGAATACTGTATTAGGATACTCAAAGAGCCAAGAAGACTTCCTGCTAGCCCAGAGTTAAATTAATGAAATGATCAGATTCCACAAAGAATATTGGAACACTTAACTTATCCCACCCAATCTATTCTCTGTAAACAGTGTGCCCTGAAGGGCATGTTATTTTAAAAATATCAATAACTAGAAAGAAACCACCACATGACCTATGAACAACATTTTAATACACCATCTGTCCCCAGTGATAAAAGGTGAATGGACAAATTATACGAAAGATTATACAAAGCAACACATGAAAGACAGTCAACAAATGCTAACTGAGCAAATAATTAGCTTCTGATATTGCCAGGGAGTATGATAGATTTTAGGAATACAGTAGTGAACAAAACAAAGATTTCATATTCTATTGGAATGTAACAATTAATAAATAAGTACATATGCCTGTAATCTCAGCTCCTTGAGAGGTGGAGGCGGGAGAGTGTTTGAGGCCAGACCAGCCAAAGGTAGCAGCAAGACTCTGTCTTAAAAACAAAATAAAAACAAAAGGGCTAGGAGGAGGGCATACTTGGCTTAAGTGGTAGACTGCTTGGGTTCAATCCCTAGCACCAAAAAGCAAGCAAACAAACATACAAGAATATAAAGAAATACATCTACAACAAATGTTGCCAAGAGTTCAAACTCAAGAATTGGCCATCAGGTTTGGTAACATGGAAGTTATCAGTGATATTTTTACCAGAGCCATTTTGGAGGGATGATAGGAAGGAGAACCTAACTAGATTGAATTCCAGAGAGAACAAGTGAGCTCAGAGATAGTGACAACAGACAACTTCATGACAATAGACAACTTTTAGTGTGAAGAGAGCCAAGTGGGGCTAGAAAGTAGAGGAGATTGTTCAAAGAATAAATTGATCCTGGAGGACAGGGAAAGATTACAGGAGCAAATGCCTGCAGTGGGCAGGAGTGGCTGGGAGGGATTGCAGTAAAGTGAGTACCTTGGAAAAGGGCACAAAGTCGATCTACATAGGAACAGAAAGGGATGGTATCCTGAATGCAAAAAGACTTTTCAAACTGTACATTTTACAAGTGCAATTGGTCAAATCATACTTCAAATAGAGCCTTAAAAGTAAAACAAAAAATAAAAAGAAAACAAGCATGTAGTAGAACTAAGAAATAAAGTTAATAAGTGATTCTCTCAACTTAAAGCAGAAACAAAAACTAAACCACCAGCTGATGCAATAAGAAAAAAGAAGTAAAATATAAATATAGTGAATTAGGGAAGAAAATATGGAAATAGTTGTAACCTAACCTATTTTTCTTTTAGAATTTCTGACTTGTTTCTTACTGAATTTTTCTTTCTCTAGGCCTTCTTCACTGGTGTACCAGAGTTCTTCTACTCTTCCAGGTTTCCTCACAATGTCCTTTCCTAACCACTCAAAAGTGATTCTTCCTCCTAGTTACTCTCGGCAGTTACACTGCTGTTATCTCTATAGTGCTTGCGCTATCCTAAATTGCTGGACTTCCTTATTCCATGTCTCCTTTCACTAAAACTGTAGTCCCATGAAAGCAGAAACTTAATCCTTTTTGTCTCCAGTCGATACTCAGTATCAGAACAGTGCCTACAAACTTGCTATATGCTCAATAGATTTTAGTAGAATTAATGAGTGAGCTGCAAATATGAGGAAAATTAAAGTAATTATCAAGGAACAAATTTCTCTATCCTTAGAAATTTGTAAACTGGGACAAAACAGTGATTTTTTTGTAAGAAAAATAGATGATCAAAACTCATATCATAAGTGACAAAACATATAACATACAGACCAATTATCATGGAAGAAGATCAAGTTGACAAGTTTTCCCTCTTCCTGTTCTTGGAAAAGCAGAATGCTTTGCTGTAAATATGACAGTTCTCTTTAAGTAAGACATATTTAATTTGAATTTGGTAATACTGAATAAACTGCTTTTAAAGTTTGTCATTACCTTAAGCTAATACAAACAAGTAATATCTCCATGTACTATGTGAAATACAGTACATAGCATAACCATAACAACACAAACGATCTGGAATCTGTTAACTAGGAGTAATATTTTGAGATTTTGTCTTTAAACTTAAATGTGTGGTACTGAAGTAGATCAGAGACTCACATTTCCCTGGGCAGGAGCTAAACACTAAGCATTGTGAAATACTATTAAGTACTATTAAATGCCATTAGAATCGTTAGTTCTGTGTTGAGCTTTTGTTAAGTATTTATTGTAAACACCTTTTTTAATGGTTTTTGTGAAGGTTAAAATTGTCAAGAATAGGCTGTTTGATAGGCCTTTCCCTTTGGCCTGGCAATCTGGAGTAGGGAATTGTTAGCTCCTTTCCTGCCAACTAGCTGTCTGCCCTCCTGACAGCCTGGCAGTTTTGGACACCATAAACACTCTAAGGACACTTGCAGCTGTGGAGGACCACTACGCCCAGGGCTGAAGACACGATCCATTCATGACACCTTAGACTGTGTGCACTGGCAGAAAACAGAAGTCAAAGCAAGGCAAGTCTTTGTAACCTTTAGATGCCCTGCAGCTATTTTCACCCAGGCCAGAGGGGAAGAATTTCCTTCATGACTCAATAGAAGGCTTGTGACTGGTGCAGATTACAATCTTTCATTTCCACGAAGAGCTGTGCTGTCATTGGTCCTTATGTAAGGCCTATGATTGACCCTATGTGAGGCCTACGACTGGTATGCACTATAAGTACTCCATGTGCATGACACACCCACGCTGCACTTCCTTTTCGGCTATTTAACTGGGCTATTTCACACACTTTTTGAGTCAGTTGGGAGACACCCTCCTGTCCAGCAACATTAGGCCCATTAAAAGACTCTCTAAGTGCTTTTTTCTGGCCTACTTCTGATCTTTATCATTGGTAGAGTAGGCTGAGCTGGTATCAGGAAGGGAATGGCAGAAGCAATAGCAGAGCAGTAGCAGAGGTGAAGAGCCCCAGCTACTGCTCTGAAAGCAACAGTGGAAGTGCATCAGTAGTGATGAGAGGGTGACTGAAGAGTTCCAGAGAGTGACTAGAGGCAGAAATGATAGGGCACAGAGGAGGAAAAGACAATGAGGGATGGCAGAAATACAAAGAAGGTGAGAGAGGAGAGAAGGCAGCAAGCAAGGCTGAAAACAGACAGATGGCTGTGAAGAGCCAGAAATAAGAAACTGCAGGTCCCAGTCACTGGAATATTCCAGGGAGCTGCCATGCCTTATGGGACAAGGGTTCCAACACCATAGGCTGGAGAACTGCAACATTAGCTGCTGTGGGAGCCGAGGGTCCCAACACCTGAAGCTTGCTCAGGAGCTGTATCAACAGCTGGCACTGCCTTCTGCTGCCACTCACTGCTACTGGAAGCCAAGGATTACAATAGCCAAGTGCTGAGTTGCCAGTGGTTAGAGCCCTAAGACTGATTTCTCTCAGGGCATGGAGCAGAAGCCTCTGGATCTGCCAGTCCAGCCTTTAGGCTTTGGGCCCTCACAGGCCCATGACTGCCAACACTAATAGAGCTATTGAGTTTTTCCTCACCTACTTACTATTTTTATCTGAGCAGAGCAAAAGGACCCCAACCTGCCAATTGGTAACAATATGATTGAATTAATGTCACATGAGCTAAGGGAAGAAAAGTTCCCAATGAGCCAGTGGAGCTTGCTTGTTCCTTGATACAGGATAAATTTCCTGTACAAAAAAATGATGGCTGGTAAAAATAAAGCAAGCAGGTACTGTCTCGCTCATGAAATTGTTTCAATGCTGGTAGCATTTATCCACTATGCATACTAATGATCTGCTTTTGTTGTAAGTTTAATATTAAAACTTCAGGCAGTGTTGACCCATTTCTGAGGCTTACAGCATTTCCAGGTGTCTTCCATTTGAATATTAAAAGTTCTTTTATCTGACTGGTCTTCAGTTTCTTACATCATCTGATTTGGAAGACCGGACCAATGTGTACCTTCTCCAAAAGGAGAAAAAAAGAAAAGTAAGTTAAAATATGTTTACTAATCTGAAAATAAATTGCTAAATCAATATGTTAGTTTACAAAGACAAATCTCTTTAAAAATAAGATACTAAGAAAATCTAATTATAAAATTCAATTTTCTGAAAGAAAAATGACTGGCTAATTTTCTCTATGCAGCATTTAACAAAAAGCACTTTCTACACACATATCTGCTTTATTCATCCAGAGTTCAAGATGAAAGATGAAAATACATAAGTAGAAGAAAATAAAAATTTGCCATGATGACATAATACTCACCCACAGTGACCTGGGACAATTAACCATCCAAATTTAGCTCCATCACCAGTATGATCCAGCTGGTCCTACTGAAGGTATTAATCAATCATTTGCTTTTATTTTTCCTCCCTAAAGTTCTTTATCATTGAATTAACTTGACATTATATCTTTTGCATAATAACTTGCCCACAGCTGATCAATAATTTTAGCTGTATTAATCTATTATCTTAACCTGGTGTTTCTCAAACCTTTATCACAGGCACTGTGAGAGCTTGTCAAACCAAATTTCTAAGCCAGACATTTGGAATTTTTGATTTAGGAGGTATAGGATTTTCATTGTCATTTTCCACCAAAAAGAGTCTGAGGCACTCTTTTATAAGGTAAAGGAAAATGCATGCAGTGGTATAAAGCATGCTCTCTAAAGGACAGTCAGTAAATATGTATATAAAAATGTTCATATATATTTATATACATGCGTAGATAGATAGATTCACTCTCAGAATGAATCTGGGAGGAGTCAGATTAAAGGGAAGAAGTAGGGACAAGCAGTTCACAGTGCAGTCTCCTCAACAATAAAACACGGAGGCAGTTCGGAGCTAGTTGACAAAGAGCATGGGGTATCCAATGGCATCTGCAGAAAGAGGGGAATTTTCTCCTTATAAACAGATGCTTTTACAAACCTGTTTGTTAAATTAAGTGTCATGGGATGTGCAATGCAATTAGGGGCTTGGCTCACCTGCAGGACAATGGAGTTTTGTTCTTGGCAGATTGAGCCTAATGTGTCCTCAAACCACTATTATTGACTTAGGGAACAGCTATGGTTTCTAAGTAGTTTAATTTTGAATTTATAGCTCTCAGAGTGAGGTTTTTATGTTAATAGTATGTTTGTAATATTTAGATATCTACTTAAGGAGTATATTATTGTTGGAAATAAGCATCCAACAAATTCTGAATACATTTCTTAATGTTCCTCTTTAACTGTCATGAACAGAAACCTTTTGAATCTGTGAGAAAATAAGAAGAGGTGATATTACTAATGAGATGTGGCGTGAGTCATCATCTGATATGTGTAAACATCAGTGAAAGCTTAACATCCTTTTACAAACTGAGGGGAAAAAATATTTTTAAAAATGTCTGATGCAAATGGAACTCAAAAGTTGAATCTGAGCTGGGAACCAGTGGCTCATGCCTGTGATCCCAGCTACTTGGGAGGCTGAGATCAGGAGGATCACTGTTCGAGGCCAGCCCAGGCAAACAGTTCCTGAGACCCCCATTTCCAAAATAACCAGAGCAAAATGGGCTGGAGGAGTGGCTCAAGTGGCAGAGCACCTACTCTGCAAGCCCAAAGCCCTGAGTTCAAACCCCAGTTCCACCAAAAGAAAAAAAAAAATTTGGATCTTTAAAAGTTGAAACACTCATAGTTTCATCACAAAAGGTCTAAAATGTTCTATTAAAACTCATGCTCAAATAAAGAAAAGTTGTAGTCATTGAGGAGGAAAATTTTAAGTTCATAGTTAATGAATTTAACATAGTTCTACTTTCAAATATGTTAAATAGTAAAATTACTGAAAAAGCATTTCATTATGTGTCAATAAGATAATGAAAAATTAAAATAAACCACCATAATTTTAAAACCATCATTAAATAACAAAAAATAATAATTCATTTTCAGAGTAAAATAATATAACTTCAAAAAATAATACTGAAAATGGCTTTTCCTTGCCGTCTAAGTTGGACACTTATCACAATATATTCCCCTAAGGTGAGAAAATAATTTTTATGAAAAATTACAAAGCATTATTATTTCAATAAATTGGCAATTGTGGCAGCCATATGAATTAAATAAACCACACTTTGCATACCATAATCTAAGATACATTTGTAATATATTAGGATCTCTCGTAGAATTTGCCTGTTCCTGAATTTTATTTGAAACAAATACATTTTATTTACTTTAACTGTAATTTATTGATTTTGCAAGAAAGTTAATTTAACATCCAAATTAACACAAGCTTTTATACTTATTTCATGATAAAATGGTCTTTGTTTGAAATATTTATTTGAAAATGTCACAGAATTCTGTGCAGATAGTACAGTGTAATGCTAAGAAGAATGGAGCTTTGGCCAAATTTTTTAAAACTTCCATATGTTTTAATCTGGCCCTGAGTCAAACTCTAAATATTCCAATGAGATTCAAATTAAGCAAATTTAATCATATCTCAATAAATTTGCATTTATTTCCACACAGATAAAATCAAATAAGGAAATAAAGTCATGGTGTGGGTTAATCAGCTTTCCATGACTCTGACAAAACACCTGAGGTCAACAACTTACAAGGCGGAATGGTTAACTTGGATCTCAGACGTATAGAGAATTCAGACTGATTGTCTGGCTCCATTGTTTTGGGGCCTGTGGTGACGCAGTAATCATGACAGGGAACGTGTGAGCTGCTCACTACATGGCAGCTGACCAGGAAGCAGAGAGAGAGAAAGAGAGAGGAGAGAAGGGCTCCAAGTCCCAATGTATCCATTAAGGGTACGTACAAGTTGAAACCAGAGTTTTGGACCTAAGGCCCAAAATCCTGAGATTCCATATGCCAGTCTGGCCACCCACCCTGAAACACCAAATAAAGAGGCATGGTGAAGGCAGAGAAAGGAAGTTTATTACACACCTCTGGACGTGCCATGGGAAGAGGCAGAGTAAGCACTCAGCTCATCTTCAGCCATCTTGGGGTACAGACATGAGCTACAGGTTTAAGGAGACAAAAGAACTGGGGGCAGGGGACAAAGGTATGCATAGTTAAACAGTCCCAGTCACACGTGTGATTTGGTTGGTCTCATGACTGGTGGGGTCAGCAAACTTGGTCAGGCAGGTGGTCTTCAAGTTATCACCTGAAGGGAGTAATTTGGGTCCTGTTTGAGAGGATTATTCTGGCTCAAGACAATTGTCCTCACTGTGATGGTGGCAGTTCCAGATGGCACCAGTTCCTTGTCATAAAGATGTATCAGTTCTGTCCTTTCTGGAATCCAACGTGATTACAAAGTGACTGTAAAGAGAATGGTTTAGAACAAAGACAGATACAAAATGGAGGCAGGGATGCAAAGCTTCTCCTGTGTTTAGTTAATTCATATGCCCAAATAAGGAATCAGTGCTTTTCAGCAAAAGCAGTATAAGTACCTCTTACAATTTCCCCATTATGTTTGAACATTCCTCAATCTTGAGGGAATTAGAGATTTTTTGGCTAGAGAAACTAGTACAGCTGTATTAGCTGACAGCTAAGTCAAAAGTACTCACTTAAGTCTAAAACAGAAATGCTATTATAAAGCAGTCATTTTTGTCCCTGTTTAAATAGAAGGCATTGGCCAAAAATACAAGTTTGGTTTCTGTCAGAAATGCCTGTAAGGCCTCAATGTCCAGTAGTCATGCGTAAGAGTGCTTCTTTAAAACCTCTCGGCTTTGGTAACTTTTGTGAGGTCTGGCACAGGTGACTCCATCTGGATTGTGACAGCTCTCCTCCCGTGTCTCCCTACTGTTTCTGAATGGTCTCCTCTGAAGATTTCTGTAATTAACAATTCTGGTTAATGAACATTGTTGTCAGGAATACCAGCTTTTCCCAGATTTTTTTGATCAGGTCCCACACTGGAGGGGAAGCAACAGCAGTTTAGGTGAGAGTCAGTGCCCATAAGACCCATTTGGCCAAATCATAGGTTTGATTTGAGGTTTAGAAGAAGTGAACCTTAGGCTGGCATCCATTTTTAATTTTTTTTTTGTCCTGTAGATGATGTCCTGACATCTTAAGAATGCTGTAGAATGTCAACAGACAACAGTTAAAAGTTTCACAAGAAAAATACAAGAGGCCAGCAAAAGAAAATATTGAAAAGACTGACAAATAAGTAGTTATTAGAGTTATTTCCACGGTTTGATGGATGCCCCAGAGAAAGACCCAGGCTGCTAATGATAAGACTTAGAGTAGGCATGACTAAAATCCTGAAAGCAGTTTAGCAATTGTCAGAACATCTAGTTATTTCCATTGTAGACAGTATTTTAGGAAAATAATTATGACTGACAGCAACACTAAGTGCTTCTTGTTACAATTAGGAACACATGGATATAATACACCTGTTTTGTAAACTTTTTTTCCTAAACTTTGTCCTTCTGAAGGCTTATGTATTTGGGAAGTATAAATACATTACAAAGGAGCTGGCAACAATTAGCAACACAGTGACATAGATTTTTGATACACATACTAATTTGGCTTTTTCCTTGAAGTAAAATTTAGAATTTTGGCTAGGTAAGATCGTAGCTGCATAACACCGTTAAAAGTCAAAACTTCTGCTCTCATACAAGTTAGGAGACAGTGCCTATGATCCTAAATAGTCTTATTTTCTAATGCATAAGTGCATCTCATATACACAGCAACACCCATTTAGTTAGGACAAATAATTGTAGGCCAGATATTAAGTAGAAGGCTAGCCCAAATGGCAGGGTTCCCCCCCCCCCAAATATTACTGATTACAAATAATAGAAATACTAAAAGTTCTATTGACCAGGTTTAGATATAATGCATTGTTAATAGAGAGTATTAGCTGATCATTTATATTACACACATTTTTACTTTTGGAAATGTTTGCACAATATATAAAGTCTAGACACACAGCTTACATTCTTATCACAGATACACAGTGTACTAATTGAGTTAGGATTACTTGGAATATAGCTGTTTCACTACAGTTGTAAGATGATCATTTAAGGGACTTTTACATGGACAGGTATTTAAACTGATTTCATTAAGGCTTAGTTTCCAAAGTAGTCAAAAGCCCAACAAGATCGACAGAAATCTCAAGTAATTATTTTGGCAAAATCTTTTAAAGTCAGTTTCTTACAAATGTTACAAAGAACAGAACAATATTAAGATAACCTTGTTATTATAGATACAGAGAATTAAGTTTTAGCTTTACTCAGTACAATAAATTTTGATCTTAGAAAATTCTTTAGGCAACTTTTAAGTTATAGCCAACTTAATTAAATTCATAAACTTTTGATAAGCTTTAAGATCTTTCTAATTTGCACTTTGAAATAATTTTTACAAAATTTTGAATTTAGAAAAAATTATTTTTCCCCAATAAAATAAAATACTCTATTAGCCTTGTATTTTAATATGGACCAGGAAGAAAAGTAATCTGAAACTGTTTTTTTACACAACAGCAATTTACAAGAACACATTTGTTAATGGATCCAATTATAAAAGAGAGTTGAATGTAAATTATACTTATGACAAAATGAAACAGATTAAGGTAGAAGATAATTCTTGAATGCCTGTGTTTAGATAGACCTGCTTGAAATAGGAACTTTGGAAACTGGTTTTTGTAAAAACAGGTGGGGGAGAGAGAACAGAAGCAACAATTGTTACGTTAATTCTACAGTAAGAATCAGCCTAATGATGATCACATACTCATACATGCATATGCAAATAGTTCTAAATTAGGCATGCCAAAAATGTCAGTTTAACTGCACCTACTTTGAAGAGCTCAAGAACACTAGCGGCCACAAGTATGTTGGTCAGTTATTTCTTGAAATTCCAGAAGCAGATTGAGATGCTATTCTTTAAGGACTCATTTTCTTTTTTTGATCCTTACTACTTCAGTCTTTAATTAAGCACATAAAACTGTACTACTTAATATACTTTTCCATGAACTTTTTGTGAAACTCGGATTACAGTGTGTCATTCACAAATCTTTTGTCTTTCTTCTGATCATCCACACCTTTTGCACAGTTCTTGAAGACAACATCATCACCCCACCTTCTTTTCACTTTGAAGTTGGCCTGAGGCTGGGCTGGGCCAGTGAGGTTAAGGAGAGGGTTTGCACTCAAAATGTTCTCCATACGGATCCTCTCTTCTTCTGCTTTTTGTTCTCGTTCCTTCCTGGCCTGCTCCTCAGCTCTTTCTTTTTCAATCTTTTCCAATTCTGCAAGAAGAGCTGCAGTATCATCATCATCACTCTCTTCTTCAAAATCTTCATCTTCTTTGTTACAGGATCATCTGCGTCAAGGTTGGCAGCAGGAATCTGGTCTAAGGAGGCTTCTTTGACACGGAAGAGGAAGTTGTATGTTCTCGAGTTGGACGATCCCTATTTTTTTCTCGTGCAGCAGCTCTCTCTCTCTCTTCCAATTCTCTCCTGAAGTCATGGTTATGAACCTCTTCAGGGGCATCCTGAGTAGTTTGTCTGTATTTTATCTTTATGTGAGAGGAAAGGTCTCTGCTTGAATACTGCTTTGACAGTTGGCTCAAATCACCTTCTCCTTTTCTTCTCCCACCTCTTGCAGGTTCAAAAGTTAGTCTTGCTGCTGTTGTCATCGTTTATTTTTAGCGGAGGTCTGATGCAGCAGCCTTGGAGGATCTCACACACACACCATCCCGAGTCCAGCTCCCCTAAACCTCTGAACCTTGAGGATTCATTTTGAGAGGCTTGATAGTTGAAGCAAGAGTCAATGCTAGAAAAGTTGGCCCTAAGTCTCCAATAAGACTGGTGCCATAGCTATCAGATTTTTAGCCTATACTAAGCCAATTGTTTTAGATACACAATAATATATGTTGGCGATGATAGGTTTCAGTTCTTACTGCACCCTTAAGCTCCTGTTTTCCAGGGTCACGGTCCTGCCTCAAGTCTAGCTTGAATCCTCCTTCTGCCCCAACCTCCAATCAGCATGAACCATAAGATCCTAACCAATCAGATCATGCTGAGTCCCACTGAGGGGTATTTAAGCCCCTGTCCCTCTCTCCCTTTCTCTCTTGGCTCTCTTGGCTCTCTCCCTCTCCCACCCGGCAATAAAGAATCTCTTAGCCAGATCACTCCTCTCCACATTGTCACCTTTGGGGCCTATATTTCCTTACATTTGGTGCCATGACTCAGATGGAGGCTCCCCACTAATCCTGGTGGGACCCCTATTCCAACTCACCCCACGACCACCCTGATGACGTGACTGGCCAGGACTCATCCTCCCAATCGCCCTCGCTCGCATCCAACACCGGACATTCTTTGGTGAGTCCACCTACCCTTCTTGGGCTCCCTTTGCGGTCTCTCCCTTCGGTGTCTCTGGGTTTTAGAACACTTCCCCTGCTTTGGGCTATCTCTAGGCAGCTCAGACGGTAGAGGGATCCCCTTCTCCGCAGGGTTTGGATTTTACAGGGTCTGGGACCCTACAAAACCTAGGCCTAGGTAATCCAAGCCGCTGGCCTCTGGCCCGCAAACCACCTGAACTCAGCGACGGCTGGTTGTTGTGAGCTTTGCGTTTTCTCAGATATTTGTGCTGTGTGAGGATGCTCCACAGTACATAATATCCTCCTCTCCCATTCTGGGACTGGGTCCCTCATAATGGGTGCCTCTACGTCTTCTCTGCTGTCTGACTCCCCATTGAGATGCCTCCTCAATAATTTAGACACCTTGGGTTTGACCCCAGACATAAACCCAAAAAGTTTAATCCACTTTTGCTCTCAAATCTGGCCCACTTATTCTTTAGACAACCAAAATCACTGGCCCCTTTTCAGGTCTTTAAATCCCAACCTTTTACGGAACATATAACTACTGTGAACGATCGGGACGATGGGGAGAGATTCCATTATGTCCAAGCCTTTTCATACCTCCGTCTAAATCTGGCTCTGTGACTTCAAACCCTCCCTCTGTACTTTCTGTTCCCCTGTGCAGATTCTATCAGCCTGTAAACCAGTTTCTAAGTCAGCCAATTCCTCTCCAAACCTCCTCCTTCCCCATGTAAACAGACTTCTTGCACTGCTTACCATACCTGTCTCCTCCTATCTTCCTGAAAAACTTTCCCTATCATGGAGTTAAGCAAGCCACTCCTTGCCAATTCTGACCTCAAGGCGGTTCCAGCTCTGGGTGAGCTCATGCTTTATTCAGTGACTGGAGAGTGGAGGTTTCGTTTTGCTGAAAGCTTGCCAGTACCAATCAATGGGAGCAACCTGGAGACACAGGTGATGGCTAATCCCTTAAGCGTGTGTCATGCCTCCAGGCTCTTCCTTCCCCTCCCTTACCTAAGATGTCAGCACACCTTTTCTGCCTCCTCCATGGTCTCACCATGTGTCCTTTGTCTCTGTCTGCCTTCCCCTCCCTGGGCTTACTGGGACCCTGCCTCCCATGAAAAACTTGTAGCATGGTACCTTATGACTTAAGTTATTCCAACTAGTTTGCCAGGCCTCTCAGTCTAAAGTAACTTTAAATCAGCTGCTTTAAAAAAGCGCTTGCAAAAACCTGCAGCTGCCATGCTTACACTCTAACTCCGCACCCACAAGGGGAGGAGGGAAAGCAAACAGGCGCACCTGTGCACAGGATGCCGGCTTCTGAACACAGCAAAAATGCCTGCCATAGCTAAGAAAATCCATAGAGAGGACCCAGCAAATCCTAGGCCACCAGCCACACGTGGCGATGGCTGCAGCTTGCCGCCCCTTCCCCTAGAATAAACACACGCAGAGTACACAGGAAGGGGGAGGGGCGACAGGCTGCAGGATCAGGCCTAGGCAGTCAGGGTCATTTGTCCCAGGTGTGTGTGGAGGGAGTGGTGCCTTGCACAAGTCCTGCTCCTAGCCCCACCTCACACCTCAGGGCATCAGACCCTTGTAAGCCAATTGTTAGCTCAAGGTTATAGTTCCAAAAATAACAAAATAGGTATTACTGTGGTCTCTAAATTTCTCATTTAGAATTTTCTATACCTTTGGCCTCAGCATAATTTTTTTCCTCCAAATATTAACACTAGTGGTCCTGTATGGTACTGTTATTGCCCTCTGAATGCCCTTCTCTAACTTTACAAATGATTTCTTTGTTAAAAATGTAGCATTTTATTAAAGAGGCTGCCTGCTGTTAGCTAAAAGACAGGATCCTAACGTTTTGTTCTTTCCAGATGGGACCTGCATCTTCCAGTCTTTGGCTGGTAGATGTTGAAAGCTTTGTACTGAGGCCTGGCCTCAGTATGCCTTGGGTGACCAAGAGAAGTGGCCTTCACAGGGTTCCTTAAATTACAATACCATACTCCAATTAGACCTTTTCTATAAAAAAAAAAAAAGTAAACTGAGGTCCCCTATACAAATTTCTCTCATTAGAAAAGCAATGGGTTCTGGCCCAGGCCACTCAGGTTGGAAATGATTATATGGCTCAAGCAGTAGAGTGCCGCTTTACAAGCATAAAGTCCTGAGTTCAAGCCCAATACAGCCAAAGTAAGAAATAATAATAATATTTGGGGCTGTGGAAGTAGCTGAATGGGAGAATGTCTGCCCAGCATGTGTAAAGCCCTGGGTTCAATTCCCCAGCATTACTTTAAAAAAAAAAAAAGGTAAAGAAGATAAGTGGCATTAATGTCACTTCAGCCATCTCATAGTGGAAAAACATAGTTTAACCTAGACCAGATCCCTCATTCTTCAAGCGAGGAAACTGAGGCCCAGAACAGTTCAGAGATTTGCTCTCCGGAGTGTCAGGTGTCAATGTAAAATAACAACTTTACTTTACAGCAACAACCTATCAGAAAGCATACCACAGTGGACTCAGAGTCACAGGTAAGAGAGGTTCTCCTCAAAGATAAATTTCTAACAGTCAGCCCCAGATATTTGTTAAAAAACTCAGACTGTGGCTGAAGGGAAAAGTCATTGAAACAAGTAATACAGCTAGCCACGTCTGTATTTATGGCTACGTCTGTATGTCTGGGACCTTACTAACAGGAGAGAAAAAGATAAGAGACACCATGGCCTCATTGCTGCTCTCAGAGAGGGCCCCACCCGACTGGGGCCTGTATCCTGAACTTGCTACCATGGCGGGCAGGAGGGGCACTTCTGCAGAGAATGCTTAAAGGGGGACAGCCCGGGAGACAGCCCTGCCCCAACTGGGACCCCGCCCTCTGCAAGGGTAACCACTGGAGGTCTAAGTGCCCCCGTCTCCAGATGGAAGGCAAGGTGCCTCCTCCTATGGATTGATGGGTCCAAGCCTCCTGGCCACACTCCACTTCTTGGCATCAATGTTGAGGAGCCATAATGGCAGAAAAACAAAAGGCCATTTTCCTCCTAGATGGTGGAGACTGTTTCTCTGTTTTACCTTTTTCTCCTGGTCCCCAGTCCAATGACAAAAGTTATTGTTTGGGGCAAATCTGGCCAGCCCCTAGAGCGCTAGTTTATCTGGCCTCAGGCCTGCTCTTGGGGAGACCTCCTCTTCTGTCATTCTTTCCCCATAGTACCTGAAACTCCAGTGTCCCTGCTGGGACAGGATTTACTATCTCAATTAAAAGCTCAAATTCTCCTCCCCTCAGACAGCTATCTCTGCTGCCCCCTCCTTCAGGAACAAAGAAGATTCCACAGTGTGGACTGATGAGATGAGTGTAGGGTGAGCCAGGACGGCCCTCCCTATTCAAATAAAACCCAAAGATCCCTCACAGTTTCCACACCCAAAACAATATCCCCTCAAGCCTGAGGGATGACAAGGCCTTATGCCTATTCCTAAAAACAACAAGGGCTACTAATGAGTTGCTCCAGCCCATATAATAAATTTAAAATTCTTATAAAAGTTAATTTTAAAATACAAGTTACAAAGTAAACAACTGGAAAGGATATAGATAGGTAATAAATGTATTTTTTGAGAAGTTAAAGGAAAAAGGAATGGTTTTTTGGATGAGAAGGGATTTTGTAAAGGTTTATCCTAAGATTGTTTCAAATAGGAGGGATAAAAACAAGCCATCAAAGGGTTTAGTATGTTGTATGAAGGTCTGAGTAAGTTTTAAAAGTGTATAATAAAAAACTTTGATGTGTGATAAAGTTAAAGTTGAATATAATCTAAGAGTTGCCTAAAAGATTTTTAGGGTCATGTCAAACTAAAATCAAATCCTCTATGTCTATGAAATAACAAGGTTATCTTAATATTGTTCTGCTCTGAGTAACATCTACAAAAAACCATTACAGAGAAAGATTTTATCAAAGAAATTATTCATGTTTTCTGCTGATCTTGTCAACCTTTTAAGTACTACTAAATCAGAGTTCATTTACATATTTGCTTATGTGTCTTCAATGACCACCTTGTAACAGTGTTATGTTATACTTTATCTAAATATGGTACAAACATTTAAAAAGTTAAAAGTGTCAATTTATATAAAATAATGAGCTAAAGCTCTCTTTTATCCAAGAGTGTTACATTTAAATCCTGACAGCCCCTGCCTCCCACAGGTCACCTACCTAGGTGTGGCCTTAAAGGGACATACTCACTCCCTGAGTTATAAATGCAGCAACCCAATCTTCCATTTCCCAACCCCCATACCATAAGACAGCTTACAGCTTTCCTGGCAGTTATAGGATTTTGCAGAATTTAGATCCCTAGGTATGTAATCCCTGAACAGACACCTTTTTATGCTCCTCCTAATATTCCTATTTGAGTCTTAATAATGTATGGCCACCCATTTCTCTTAGAAAAACTTGCCTCCAACAGACTCTGCTCCTCTGGCTGACTACCTGCCTTCTCAGGGAACTTCTCAGACAGCATGCAAACCAGATCCTGCCCCACCCTATAACAATTTCTGTTAAACCAGGGCATCTTGTTCTCCAAAAGGATATTCTACCCTCTCCATTGGGACTTCGATGGACCAGCCCTCATCTGGTCATTCTCATGACACCCACTGCTGTCAAGCTCAATGGGTTCCCCCAATGGCGGCACCTCTCAAGAAACAATTAGAAAGTGGAGAAGGGAATTGGAGGACTCTTGAAATTGTCTAGGGGACAACATTTCACAGTGGTTCTCCTGGCCAATGCCCATCCTAATGCCTATGATCTTGCTCTCATATTCTTAAGCTTCCTCCCTTGTATCATACTGCATGTCTGCTATTGCTGATCAAAAATTTAACCAGTTGTACCTCCAGAGATACCAACCTCTCCAAAACGCCAGGATAGTTGGCTGATACCCACCATGCGGAGGTTGGAGGATTGGCTCGAGACTCTTTATGACCTGTGGCTACAAGGGACCTTCATCAACTTCAGGGAAGAGGAAATCTTCATTTTTGGAGCCTGGGTGTACGCCATCATGAGGCTCAGCACTCCAACATTGTTTGCCAACTAACCCTCCCTTCCCCTACACCGCCCCTTGCCAGCTTGAAGAAGCCAGAGTGAACACAATGCCCCCTTCCTTAACAAACAAAAAAGGGAGGAATGTTGGCAATAATGGCACCAATAGGTTGCAGTTCTTACTGCACCCTTAAGCTCCTGTTTTCCGTGGTCACGGTCCTGCCTCCCAGGGTCACAGTCCTGCCTCAAATCTAGCTTGAATCCTCCTTCTGCCCCAACCTCCAATCAGCATGAACCATAAGATCCTAACCAATCAGATCATGCTGAGTCTCACTGAGGGGTATTTAAGCCCCTGCCCCTCTCTCCCTTTCTCTCTTGGCTCTCTTGGCTCTCTCCCTCTCCCACCTGACAATAAAGAATCTCTTAGCCAGATCACTCCTCTCCACGTGGTCACCTTTGGGGCCTATATTTCCTTACAATATAGACATACAATAACATACACACACACAAAATATACACAATGACACATAAAAACAATTACATTAATTCCGAGTGCACGCTTAGACCCTTTCTCTTTTTTAGTAGACTAGTCAGCTAGGATTTTTCTTAGGGGGCAAGGTGGACTTAGCGGTTGTCATTCTTAAGCTGTCATAGACTTAGTATTTCCCATGGTTACACAAATTGTAAGCGAGACCTCCCACACACCCTGGTCCTCATATCTTGCATTGCTCCTTTACTACTTGGTTCTTCAAGTTTCTCCATCTACAAATACCAATGGCCTAAGCCTCAAATAGCCCAAGAGAGCTCAAGTGATAGAGGAACAAGAAAAAGACCAAAAAATTTCAGATTTCTTGTCAAAACTAACGGCCTGTACAACTGACAAAAAAAGCAAGTTCCAGTTGTGCACTATTGGAGAGGCCAATTTTAACCACTGAATGGTGGTTAAAAAAAAAAAAAAAAGAAACAGCCAATGATGGCTGGAGTGGAAGGATGAGCAAGGGTTCCTAGAATAAAAGCAATTCTGGCAGGGAACCAATTCCATTTTCATCTCTGTTCATGGTCAAGTAGCTGCGATGGCTACAGGATGCATTTTCTCCTGGTGCGATCACCAAAACTGAAATCAGAGTCTTAGACCCAAGGCCTAAACTCCTGAGATTCCATATGCCAGGTCTGGCCCCCACCCTGAAATGCCAAATAAAGAGACATGGTGCAGGCACGAAAGGAAGTTTATTACACACCTCTGGACATGCCATGGGAAGAGGCAGAGTTAACACTCAGCTCATCTTTGGCCATCTTGGGGTACAGACATGAGCTACAGGTTTTTTTTTGGAAGTGTTACCAGCAATATATTTATTTATTTATTTTTTATTCATATGTGCATACAATGCTTGGGTCATTTCTCCCCCTTGCTCCACCACCTCCCTTACCACCCACTCCGCCCCTTCCCTCTCCCCACCACCTACTTGATACCTGGCAGAAACTACTTTGCCCTTATCTCTAATTTTGTTGAAGAGAGAGTATAAGCAATAATAGGAAGGACCAAGGGTTTTTGCGAGTTGAGATAAGGATAGCTATACAGGGAGTTGACTCGCATTAATTTCCTGTGTATGTGTGTTAACTTCTAGGCTAATTCTTCTTGATCTAACCTTTTCTCTAGTTCCTGGTCCCCTTCTCCTATTGGCCTCAGTTGCTTTTAAGGTATCTGCTTTTGTTTCTCTGCATTAAGGGCAACAAATGGTAGCTAATTTTTTAGTTGTCTTACCTATCCTCACCCCTCCCTTGTGTGCTCTCGCTTTTAACTTGTGATCAAAGACCAATCACCTTGTTCTGTTTGTCCTTGAGCTAATGTCCACATATCAGGGAGATCATACGATTATTGGTCTTTTGGGCCAGGCTAACCTCACTCAGAATGATGTTCTCCAATTCCATCCATTTACCAGAGAATGATAATATTTCATTCTTCTTCATGGCTGCATAAAATTCCATTGTGTATAGATACCACATTTTCTTGATCCATTCGTCAGTAGTGGGGCATCTTGGCTGTTTCCATAACTTGGCTATTGTGAATAGTGCTGCAATAAACATGGGTGTGCAGATGCCTCTGGAGTAACCTGTGTCACAGTCTTTTGGGTATATCCCCAAGAGTGGTATTCCTAGATCATATGGTAGATCAATGTTTAGCTTTTTAAGTAGCCTCCAAATTTTTTTCCAGAGTGGTTGTGCTAGATTACATTCCCACAAACAATGTAAGAGGGTTCCTTTTTCCCCACATCCTTGCCAACACCTGTTGTTGGTGGTGTTGCTAATGATGGCTATTCTAACAGGGGTGAGGTGGAAGCTTAGTGTGGTTTCAATTTGCATTTCCTTTATTGCTAGAGATGGTGAGCATTTTTTCATGTGTTTTTTGGCCATTTGAATTTCTTCTTTTGAGAAAGTTCTGTTTAGTTCACTTGCCCATTTCTTTATTGGTTCATTAGTTTTGGGAGAATTTAGTTTTTTAAGTTCCCTATATATTCTGGTTATCAGTCCTTTGTCTGATGTGTAGCTGGAAAATATTTTCTCCCACTCTGTGGGTGTTCTCTTCAGTTTAGAGACCATTTCTTTTGATGAACAGAAGCTTTTTAGTTTTATGAGGGCCCATTTATCTATGCTATCTCTTAGTTGCTGTGCTGCTGGGGTTTCGTTGAGAAAGTTCTTACCTATACCAACTAATTCCAGAGTATTTCCTACTCTTTCCTGTATCAACTTTAGAGTTTGTGGTCTGATATTAAGATCCTTGATCCATTTTGAGTTAATCTTGGTATAGGGTGATATACATGGATCTAGTTTCAGCTTTTTGCAGACTGCTAACCAGTTTTCCCAGCAGTTTTTATTTAAGAAGCTGTCTTTTCTCCATTGTATATTTTTAGTGCCTTTCTCAAAGATAAGTTGGTTATAGTTATATGGCTTCATATCTGGGTCCTCTATTCTGTTCCACTGGTCTTCATGTCTGTTTTTGTGCCGGTACCATGTTGTTTTTATTGTTATTGCTTTGAAATATAGTTTGAAGTCAGGTATCGTGATACCTCCAGCATTGTTCTTTTGATTGAGTATTGCCTTGGCTATTCGTGGCCTCTTGTGCTTCCACATAAATTTAATGGTAGATTTTTCAATCTCTTTAATGAATGTCATTGGAATTTTGAAGGGAATTGCATTAAACATGTAGATTACTTTTGGGAGTATAGACATTTTTACTATGTGATTCTACCAATCCATGAGCATGGGAGATTGCTCCACTTTCTATAGTCTTCCTCAATCTCTTTCTTTAGAATTTTATAGTTTTCCTTGTAGAGTTCATTCACATCCTTTGGTAGGTTTACACCTAGGTATTTGATTTTTTTGAGGCTATTGTAAATGGAATTGTTTTCATATATTCTTTTTCAGTATGTTCATTATTAGTGTATAGAAATACTAATGATTTTTCTATGTTGATTTTATATCCTGCTACCTTGCTATAGCTATTGATGATGTCTAGGTGCTTTTGAGTAGAAATTTTTGGCTCTTTAAGGTATAGGATCATGTTGTCTGCAAATAGGGATATTTTGACAGTTTCTTTACCTATTTGTATTCCTTTTATTCCTTCTTCTTGCCTAATTGCTCTGGCTAGGAATTACATTATTATGTTGAATAGGAGTGGAGATAGTGGGCATCCTTGTCTGGTTCCTAGTTTTCTTAAAGCTTTTATCATGAAATGGTGTTGGATCTTATCAAAGGCTTTTTCTGCATCTATTGAGATGATCAAGTGGTTTTTGTCTTTGCTTCTGTTAATGTGGTTTATTACATTTATTGATTTTCGTATGTTGAACCACCCCTGCATTCCTGGGATGAAGCCTACTTGGTCGTGGTGAATAATCTTTTTGATGTGTTGTTGAATTCGGTTTGCCATTATTTTGTTGAGGATTTTTGCGTCAGTGTTCATTAAGGAGATTGGCCTATAGTTCTTTTTGGAGGTGTCTTTGCCTAGTTTTGGGATAAGTGTAATACTGGCTTCATAAAATGTGTTTGGCAGTTTTCCTTCCCTTTCTATTTCATGGGACAGTTTAAGGAGGGTTGGTATCAGTTCTTCTTTAAAGGTCTGATAGAATTCAGCAGAGAATCCATCAGATCCTGGACTTTTCTTTTTGGGGAAACTCTTGATTGCTGCCTCAATTTCATTTTGTGTTATAGATCTATTCAGGTGATTAATTTCCTCTTGGTTCAGTTTTGGATGATCATATGTATCTAGAAATCTGTCCATTTCTTTAAGATTTTCAAATTTATTTGAATATAGGTTCTCAAAGTAGTCTCTGATGATTTCCTGGACTTCCATGGTGTTTGTTGTTATCTCCCCTTTTGCATTCCTGATTCTACTAATTTGGGTTTTTTCTCTCCTCATTTTAGTCAGGTTTGCCAGGGGTCTATCGATCTTGTTTATTTTTTCAAAGAACCAACTTTTTGTTTCATTAATTCTTTGTATGGTTTTTTTTTGTTTCTATTTCATTGATTTCAGCTCTTATTTTAATTATTTCTCCCCTATTTGTTTTGGGATTTGCTTGTTCTTGTTTTTCTAGGAGTTTGAGATGTATCATTAGGTCATTGATTTGGGATCTTTCAGTCTTTTTAATATATGCACTCATGCCTATAAACTTTCCTGTCAGGACTGCCTTTGCTGTGTCCCACAGGTTCTGGTAGGTTGTGTTTTCATTTTCATTGACTTCTAGGAACTTTTTAATAACCTCTTTTATTTCATCAATGACCCATTGTTCATTAAGTAATGAGTTATTCAGTTTCCAGCTGTTTGCATGTTTTTTGTCTTTACTTTTGTTGTTGAGTTCTAGTTTTATTGCATTGTGATCAGATAGTATGCATGGTATAATATCTATTTTCTATTTGCTGAGGCTTGCTTTGTGCCCTAGGTCATGACCTATTTTGGAGAAGGTTCCATAGGCTGTTGAGAACAATGTATATTGTGTAGAAGTTGGATGAAATGTTCTGTGGACATCAAGTAGGCCCATTTGATCTATTGTATATTTTAGATCTTGGATTTATTGATTTTTTGTTTGGATGACCTATCTATTGATGACAATGGGGTGTTAAAGTCTCCCATGACCACTGTGTTGAGTTAATATATGCTTTTAGGTCTTTCAGGGTATGTTTGATGAAATTGGGTGCGTTGACATTGGGTGCATACAGGTTGATAATTGTTATTTCCTTTTGGTCTATTTCCCCTTTTATTAGTATGAAATGTCCTTCTTTATCTTGTTTGATCAATGTAGGTTTGATGTCTACTTTGTCAGAGATAAGTATTGCTACTCCTGCCTGTTTTTGGGGGCCATTGGCTTAGTAAATCTTCTTCCAGCCTTTCATCATAAGTGTATGCTTATTTCTGTTGGTGAGATGGGTCTCCTGTAAGCAACAAATTGTTGGATCTTCCTTTTTAATCCATTTCATCAAACAGTGCCTTTTGATAGGGGAGTTAAGTCCATTAACATTAAGTGTTAGTACTGATACGTATGTGGTGATCCTGTCATTTAGTTGTCTTAGTTGTTTGAAAGTTTGATTGTATGTACCTATGTTGAGGTTACTCTCTACTTTCTTGCTTTTTGTTTTCCTGTACTTCAGTGCTGCCTGTCCTTTCATGGTCATGTTGGGTTTCACTTTCTGTGTGCAGAATCCCTTGAAGAATCTTTTGTAGTGGTGGCTTTGTGGTCACATATTGTTTTAGTTTCTGCTTATCATGGAAGACCTTTATTGCTACATCTATTTTGAATGATAGTTTTGCTGGGTAGAGTATCCTGGGGTTGAAGTTATTTTCATTCAGTGCCTGGAAGATCTCACCCCAAGCTCTTCTTGCTTTTAATGTTTCTGTTGAGAAGTCTGCTGTGATTTTGATGGGTTTACCTTTGTATGTTATTTTTTTTTTTTTGTCTCTTACAGCCTTCAATATTCTTTCCCTTGTTTCTGAAGTTGTTGTTTTAATGATGATATGCCATAGGGTAGGTCTATTTTGATCTGGTCTGTTTGGTGTTCTGGCAGCCTCTTGCATCTGTATGGGAATAGCTTTCTCTAGATTTGGGAAATTTTCTGTTATTATTTTGTTGAATATATTTCACATTCTCTTTGCTTGTACCTCTTCTCCTTCTTCAATGCCCATGATTCTCAGTTTTGGTCTTTTGATGGAGTCGAGTTCTTGCATTTTCTTTTCACGGGTCCTGAGTTGTTTAACTAATAGTTTTTTGGTTTTTCCTTTAATTATCATTTCATCTTCGAGTTCTGAGATTCTGTCTTCTGTTTGTTCTATTTTGTTGGATTGGCCTTCTGTTTTGTTTTGCAATTCTGTTTCATTCTTTTTTCTGATGTTTTCCATATCCTGGGTTGTTTCCTCTTTAATGTTGTCTATTTTTGTCCTGAGTTCATTTATCTCTTTATTAATCATGTTCTTTGTTTCACTTTGGTGTTTATACAGTGCTTCGATGGTTTCCTTTATTTCTTCTTGTGCTTTTTCAAATTCTCTATTTTTGTTGTCTTGGAATTTCTTGAGTGTCTCCTGTACATTTTGGTTGACCATATCCAGTGTCATCACTATAAAATTCTCATTGAGTACCTGTAGTATTTCTTCTTTTAAATTATTCTTGTGGGCTTCATTGGGTTCTTTGGCATAGTTATCTTCATTTTGTTGGAGTCTGGATCTGAGTATCTGTTTTCTTCATTTCCCTTTGGTTCCTGTTCTAATTTTTTGCTGTGGGGAAACTGGTTTCCCTGGTTTTTCTATCTTCCCATCATTGTCCTTGGTGTTGTTATTGTCCCTGTACTGTGTGCAATTAAGTATTTTCTAGCTTGTAATAATAACAATGGTGATATTTAGAATGGAAGGGTGAGAGCAGATGGAAAGCAAAGAAGTTAAAGGAAAAGGGAAAAACAAATAAACAAGAAGAAAAAAACAAAACAAAGAAAGAAACAAAAAAGTTTCAAAGTTATAAACAGGGAGAGATAGTGTACTAATCAACTGTAAGCTGAACAGGCATTAGAGAGACAGAGAGAGAATTGAAAAGAAAAAAGAAAAAAAAGAAAAGTAGAAATAAAATATAAATAAATGAAAAAAATATATGTATAAAAAATTATAAATAAATAAATAAATAAATAAATAAATAAATTTTTAAAAAGTCTCCAAGTTCAAATGCAATAAAGTTCAGTCTTAATAATTTTAGTGTTCGTCCCTCAGCCTCCAGTTCTGGAGATGGTGCCTCAGAAGTAGTTCTGTGGTTGTGTCATCAAAGGGGAAAAAACTGGAAAAACCAAAATAAAACAAAACCGCACAAAACAAAACAAAAAAAACCCCACAAAGTGTCCCAAGTTCAAATGCAATATAGTTTCAGTAAGTTTTTCAGCATGAAGGTGTATTTTGGTTTGTGTCTCATCAAAGGTAGGGAGAAAGAAAAACAAAAGAGTCTGGAGACAGTTCTATGAATGCCTATCTGTGGCTGTGGCTTGCCTGCCCACCTTTGTCAGCCTGCTGTTGCTGGAGGCATTATTTATGCACATCTCGGGAGTGAGGTTAACACTCACCTGGCCCCGCAGACTTTGTTTACTCAGAGTTCTCCTGGGCGCAACCACCACTGCTACAAGCTTTCTCCTTTCCAAGCACACTGGGGGAGGTGACACTGCACCCGCTTTCACAGGTTGGTGTGTTTATTACAGCTCACATGGGAGGTGGGTCTTCCCTCCTTTCCTGTGGAGTTTTCCTCCCTTCACCACTTTTACAAGCTTTCATGCTTCTGGTTGCTGGGCATGTGCCACCACTCCTGCCTTTTCCAGCCTGGCTTGTTTATTTACAGTTCCATGAGGGATTCCCCTCCCCACCTCTTTGCTGCTCAGGGTGCCCCGCCCTCTTTGCTACATGTCTTTTTTTTGTTATTGCTTATTATTCAGTTTTTCTTTTTTCCATGGGTGGAGGTTGATCTGTCCAGGAGGCTATGCTGATCTGGCCCAGGGTTGTCTGTGGGGGTACCATGTACCACTTAGCTCACCTTGTGGTCCACGTCTTCCCAAGCCATCTGGGTGCTGCTGTCTGGTGGTGGCATGGGAGCCCTCCTGGTTTCTCCATTTAATGTGGAGTGGAGATGCTCTGCACAGGCTGGAGGTGTGGAGAAGTCAAAGTTTTGCCCCTTCTTGGTGGTTTTTCCTGTAAGGTGTATCTCCAGTGTCTCTCCAAGATTTTACTTTGGGAGGTGCGCTTTCTGCTTCCTCCCTTTAGCCACCATCTTGGAATTCCTTTGAGCTATAGGTTTAAGGAGATAAAAGAACTGGGGACAGGGGACAAAGGTATGCATAGTTAAACAGTCCCAGTCACACATATGATTTGTTTGGTCTCATGACTGCTGGGGTGAGTAAACTTGGTCAGGTAGGTGGTCTGGTCCATTTTTGGGAAGTTATCACCTGGATGGAGTCATCTGAGAGGATTAGTCTGGCTCAAGACAATTGTTCTCACTGTGATGGTGGCAGCTCCAGGTGGCTCCAGTTCCTTGTCATAAAGATGTATCAGTTCTGTCCTTTCTGGAATCCAAGGTGATTACAAAGTGACTGTAAAAAGAACGGTTTAGAAGAAAGATAGATACAAAATGGAGGCAGGGATGCTAAGCTTCTCCTGTTTTTAGTTCATCTGTGGGCCCAAGTAAGGAGTCAGAGCTTTTCAGCAAAAACAGTTTGAGTGCCTCTTACACAATGACCTAACTTCCTTCCACTTGGCTCCTCCTCCTAAATGCTCTACCACTTCCCAGTGGCACTGCTGGCCTTTGGGGGAACATTTTTGTTCCAAACTATAACAAGGAGAAACCTGAATAATGACATTTGAATGATTATTTAACATTTGTGTGTGGACTGTTGTACATGCAGTTGATCAAATCATTAAACACTGCAGTTGTATTGTTTGGTAAATTTCAGCAAAATTTGTTGAAATTTTGCTAAGGATATTTCTACTATATTCATGAGGGATACTGGCCTATAGACCGCTGATGTCTTGGTTTCATGAAATGAGTTTGTAAGTATTCTCTGTTTTCTAAGAGACAGAGTGAAGATTTGCATTAGTTTTTCTATAAATGCTAGAATTTACCAGTAAAACCTTTTGGGCATAAATTGTTTTTGAAAATATAATTAAAATTCATTTTTTGAATATAGAGCTATTCGGGTTTTGTATTGCTTATTAGCTCAAACTTGGTAATTTGTGCCATTCAGTGATTTATTCATTTAATCCAATTCATTGATTTTATTGGCATAAAGTTGTTCATGATATTTTATTCTTTTTCTTTTAGTGAGTAATGTCTGTAGAGAGTAATGTCTGTATTACCGATGCTAATAATTTTTGTCTTTACTCTCATTTTTTCAATCTAAATGAAGGTGTTTTATTAAGTTTTTTCAAAAACCTAGTTTTTGGTTTCATTGATATTCTCTATTTCTGTTTTATATTTTAATGATTTTTGCACTAATGTTCATTATTTCCTTTCTGTTAAAATATTAAAATGAATTGTTATTTCCTGTCTTCTACTTGATTACATAACCACATCACATTGGAAAACTATAAGTTAAGCTACTTTGTAGACTGTCATTCAAATTATTTTCTTCTGAAGCTTTCTCATAATTCGAATGTGTAATTTGTGCATTTTTGAGTTATGAATTTTTGACAAGAACACCAGAGAGACAATGCCAAGTTCTCAATGTGCTCTATGGAAAGAAATTAATGTTATTTGTGCCATTATTAGTGGTGTTAATTATGATCACTTGGTTAAAGTAGCGTCTATCAGGATTTTCCACAATAAAGTTGTTGGTAGCTAACAAATGTCATGAAGGGGAGGGAACTGGAGACAGAATAACTATCCTATCTCACCAGATTTTCACTGAGAAACTTAGCACCCACTGCTGATTCTTGCCTGCAGTAACTGTCAGGAGATGCTGCCCAATGCTGGCTTTTCCAATTGCACCATTCCTTCTCCATGCATTGGCTGGAATCCTGCCATAAGGAATGAGCTTTCCTTCTCTTATTTGTTCATTTATATAGTGTGGACTTGAATTCTTCTATGTGTTAAAACCCAATGCCATCATTATTATTTTTTGCTCAAGTTGCCTCAGATTTTGGAGCTTGTTCATGTAGGCTTCAGAGTCCTTTTGACCCAGCACTATCATTTCTCAAACACTTATTTTCTAGAATCCTTAATTTCTGATACCTGGAAGATGTTCCAGTGTTGTCTGTTTTTTTGCCCCAACCTTGGAATCAGTCATTTCTTCAGAAACTCTGATTTCTTTCATTGGAAAAAGGTATTTAGAAATCAGAATTTGGGATCTTACTGTGATTTCTAGGCATTCATGAAGACAGATTAGATAGATAGGTAGATAGATAGAGATGAATATATATGTTGTGATGGGTTAACTTCATGTTTTTTGACATCATAAAGAAATCCAAGACAGCTGGTAAAACATTTTATCTTGGTGTGTCTGTAGAAGTGCTTCTGGAAGAGATAAGCATTTGAATCAGTAGTGCACATAAAGACCACCTTCACCAAAGTGGGCAGGCATCGTTCAGTCCATTGAGCATCTTGCTCTCTTTCATCCATCTCCTAGTCTTGGATATCAGAGATTCTGTTTCTCTGGCCTTGAAGCCCAGGACTTTAACCAGCAAGCAGCTCCCTTCCCAACCCTGGGTTCTCATGTCTTTGGCTATAGACTGAGAGTTACATCATCAGGTCCCCAGACTGTCAAGCCTTCAAACATGGACAGAATTATTCCACTAGCTTTCCTTAGTCTCTAGCATGCACAGTGAGTTTCAGAGCCCTTAATAAACATGGGTGAGTGACTAGAAAGTGGGGAGATTGCAACAAGAATTGGAGGAGGGTCATAGAATGGGCTGAAATTTGTAAGCAAATCTCCACTAGGGCACTGATATCTTTCATTGCTCTTCCTTGCTGTATACACACAGGTTGAGTTTGAGACCAGAAGTATTTCAGATTTTGGACATTTCGGGGGATTTTAGATGTACATAAGATACCCTGGGGATGGAGCCAAAGTCTAAACATGAAATTCAAAGCCAGTCTGGACTACACAGGGAGACCCTGTCTTTAAAAAAAAAAGTCTCAGAAATTGCAACTTCACCCTTTCTGTCACACATATAATCCTTTAACAAATTCTGCTGGCCCCAACTTCAAAATATAGTTATAACACTATCACGTCCCATCACTCATGCCTGAGCCTTTATCACCCCGTTCTAAGACCTGTCAGGATGCATGGCTATTAGGAATATCTGCCTTCTTTGTGGCTCACAGCAATCTTTCTTCTTTTCTTCCCTCCTTCCTCCCTCCTCCACCTTCCTTTCTCCTCCCTCCCCCTCCTTCCTCCTCCTTCTCCTCCTTCTTCTTTTTCTCCCTCTCTTCCTCCCCACAGCTTTGTCCTTGATTACCATGCAGGATATCAGAGGACAGTAGGGAAAAGGGTCCTCTGGAAGCAGTTCTGCTTCCATGCTGTCATCATGTCCCTTGTGGCAAGGAAGACAAAAATCTGTTACCTGCTTGAACTATGAAGGAGAACTATAAGGAGAAAAATGGACATTTTAGTAAATTTCCTACCAGAGTGAAAGAATGGCATGCGGGAGAATTGAGGTGAATCAGTGGCTGTGGGGAGCAAGGAAAACACCACCACTGCCTCACAATGAGTCATGTGGAGTGGAGGATAAACCGGCCACCACTAGAACAGGGTGCAAAGGAAGCAGAAACTTCAGGGAAGAGGCAGTTTTTGGTTGAGGCAAAGAGGGAACTGAGAAGGAGAACTACCCAGGGCAGATGATAGAAAATGAGGCATTTGCATATTAGGTAGTGACCAAAGAAAGCAGGACTAAGATGTGATAAAACAACTACTAATATCTGAGTGTTGTCAAAAATTGATGCAGGTTGTGTATCCTTTATCTGAAATGATTAGGACCAGGTATGTTTTGGATTTTGGATTCCTTGACATTTGGAATATTCATATATACATAATGAAATTTCTTGGAGATGGGAACCAAGTCTAAACACAAGTCATTTGTGTTCTATATTTTTCTTATACATATAGACTACAGGTAACTTAATACAATATTTTTAGTGTGTCTTCATTTTTTAATGCAACTGGTCCAATGAGATAAAGTGCAAAATTTTCCATTTGTGGCACCATGTTGATGCTCACAGGTTTTGGGTCTTGGATTTTCAGATAGGGGATACTCATCCAGTAGTGGTAGTGGGTTAAATATTACCAAATTCAAATTTCTGTGGTGAGCAAGTAAAATATGCCCCAACAAATACAGACCAGTTTTAAGAGGAAAGATAATACAACCTTTGTAATCAAAGTACCAGCTCATAGGAGAGCTTAATTTGAAACACAATAAAACTGCTCATCCTCATGACACCAGGACCCAGAGTAAATATAAATCCCTCACGAATGTCCCATTACCCGTCATGGCCAATGGTTACATTACTATTTCATTTAGGGGAACTGAGTGCGAGATTCTTTTTTAGCTTTTGCCCTAATCTAAGCAGTACAGCAGGAAGGCTAACTCAAAGCATTATATTGTCAAAGTTCAGCAGTTCCTAATATCTGAAACAATTGCTAGTGCAAACCCATTCCCATTGACTGAAGCTTTTTAAATTTGATCAGAGCCTTTCCTGCTGGATTGTGTGGCACCATTCCCAGTCCTGCTATATTAATCTCATCTATTTATCATCTCTCCTCACTCAGCATCTGTCTTGAATGCCTCCTTCCCCATCACTCATCCTCTTAAGACAGCATAAGCACACACTGTATTCTGTACAAGTGTGTGGGGGCTCTAATTCAGGTCTATATTCTTTCTCTCATGAAGCATAGTCTTAGTCTTCCTGTTAAGACTGTAAGAAATTTGAGGACAGACATTGTGCTGCGGTTACCTTGGTAACCTAGTACATGGTAACCTGCACATAGTAGGCTCTCTGATATTTCTCTGAATATCCGAATCTGTGTTATCCTTGCTACTTGAGGCTACCACATTGTTACAGAATAAGCAGAGCAGGACTTTGTACTTAACAAATGAATGAACAGGTGGATATGTAGAATTTCCTACCATTAGAAATTATTAGAAAATTATTGTTAATCTTGTTAGTTGTGATGACTGGTTAGATAGAAAAATGTCCTTGTTATTAGAAATACATGTTGAAGTAGTCAGAATGAAATGTCATGGAGCACTTAGAATTTACTTTAAAGAACTTACCACCAAGAACAACAAAATAGAGGAAGCAGTACAAAAACGTAATCGTTAATCTAATTATGTGTATATTCTAATCCACTCTAACACTTAACTGTAACCAGCAAACGACAAGAATATGTGAAGAATCTAGAAATTAATGTGATTGTCCTAGGTAAATCTATAGCAACATTAACATTCTAATAGGACAAGGTATCACGTGCTTGAGGAAGTACAACATAGTAGAATTAAAAGTAATCAAAAATGGCTCACATGAGGATAATCAAAGGACAACACCCTGAACTAGTGATGGTAGGCAAGGGAATCTCTTATTTAGAAATAAAATATTCACATTTAAGAAAATTATTTTCAAATACTACATGAGACAAACACTATGGTTAATTATTTATTTCTGTTTAGGGAAAATAAATATTTCTTTACATATCTTCTTGAAGTTTTCTTATTACACATGTAAAACCAAAATGTTCACTGACATAAATAAAAATAAATTAATCTTGATAATACAAAAAGAATAAGATTTAAAATTTGGCTATGAACATCTCACTTCAGATATACAGAATATTTTCTTATGGTATGTCCAGACTTACTTCTAGAGACAAGTACTTCTAGATGTACTTCTAGAGACAAGTCAAAGAAGACATCTTTCATACAGCTTTTACTGCAGAAAACAAAACAAAAAGGATTGCCGTAAGGACATAACTGCAGCTTATTCATCTTACAAGTTCATTATCTATTTGTAGAACAAAGGAAGAATTAAGTCTTTCACTGTGCACTCTTCCCTTGCCACCAACTAAGCTGAGGAACTCAGCACTCCTGAGTCATTGGTATATTTTTTTCTTTAGAATATTTTACCAGCCCACTCGGACTCATTTTAGGAAGAATAAAGATGAGAGTGCGTACAGGTCAAGGATTATGTTAGAATATGGTTCATCTCTTTTTGGCAGTTACGCTTAGAAGAGACTGCACTCATTTGTCACTCATTTTTTTATTTTTGTTATTCAATTTTTTAAACTTTCTATTTTATTCATAAGTTAAAATAACATTACACATCTAGTGAGAGAAATCAGTTATTTCCTTTTCATTATGTTCCCATTCTAAACACAAGTAAGTCTTCACCATTTCCTTCACTTTTAGGAAAGTGAACACTCCCAATTCTGTAAGTTGTTCTACTTTCAAGGGGCCTTAGGTGCACTAAGAATGTGATTCCAGATCGACTCCTTTCTCCTTGCTCTGTGGACATCCCTGACACACTGTGAAGACAATGATAACATACAAAACAAAGGGCACTATTGCATTTATTACATCCGCTCCTTCACAAAGTTCTAGCAAACTAGATGTGTTCTCTGTAGCTGTGTACACTTTCTTCTTAACTCTTCTTTGGCTAAGTCAGCTAGCCAATGACTACTAGCGTCACAAACAAAACTGTCAATGTTACCCATGTGTGCCCTGAAAGTTAAAAAAAAAAAAAAGTTAAAATCCAATGATTTTACTTGCTGATAAGCATTAATTTTTAGTTATGTGATAAAATACCAAAAAGAACTGGTTAATTTGGGGTGCAGAACAAATGTAAAATTAGTAAGTTAAAGAATGTCAATAATCTTCTGCAGGTGTAATTTAGTAGCTAACCATTAAAGTTCACAGTTTTTAGTTTCTTAGATTAATAGTAGCCTAGCTAGAGTCAGCTAGCTAAGGTACTTTCAGATTAAAAGTTAATGAAAAGCCCCTGAATGATACATGCAGACTAGAGGAGAGATTCACCAAGAGATTAAGACACTTAGAGTGATTCACAAATACACTGACATAAAGTTGTAAAAGATGACTTTTAAGAGCTATAGCTGGCTGTGGTGGTGCATGCCTGTAATCCCAGCACTTGGGAGGCAGAGGCAGGAGGATTGAGTTTGGGACCAATCTGGGCTGCATAGCAAGAACCTGTCTCGGACAATCTATAAACATGACTTATAAAAAGATATCTTAATGCATATTACAAAATTTCTTTAACATCAGAAAGTCTAAAAGTCACCAAACAAAAGGAGAAACAAACACAAGATGGGCCAATCATCTCATAATGCAAGTTGTCATAAGGAATGCATTCTCATTCAACCCCAGTGTTTCATCATTACCCCTCCCAAATATTTGTGGCATTAGAGTTTCTAATTATTACAATAAACAGAGTACAAACACAGGGTGAGATGACAACCACATTGTCGATGAGTCAAGAACATAGTCACAGTAATGAGATTTGGAATTTTGGTCACTCATTCCACAAAGATAAGCAATGGTGACAACAATAGGGACTTCAGATTCTACTATACTTTCAAGTATGCAGAAACCCTTGGCCAACTGCCTTGATGGATATTTTGTAAGATATAGAAATGTAGTTTTTAACTAAACAGGATATACCTTTTGTAATTTATCAGAAGGTCTTACTTATTACCAGACATACTCAATCTGTATAACATAACTTTGAAACAACTGTCTTTATTGTTCTCATGTATGTTAAAAAGAGGGAGTTAGTAGAGAAGGAAAATGCTAATTGAATTATATAATTTAACTTTCAATAAAATAGCAAAATCCAACATTTGCTTATACCCTCTTCCTTAAACTAAAGTTGACTGTACAAACTCAATACTCCAAAAGAAGCAACACACTGGATCACGAGATAAAGTGACACTATCACTTCCACATACATTAACTGTGCCCTCTGTCCTAAACTGAGCTCACAATTTTAAGTAAGAGTTGAGAGAATAATCAAATATGTATAAAGTTATCTCTTACTCTCTACAGCTTACACTTTAAAAACCAAATATGTATTGGTTTTGATATCTTACACTTACCCTTGACAGCTTACACTTCCAAAACAAGGCAAGTGGATTGTTCTTTATGTTTATATTAGAGGACTGCATAGATTTCCATTTCAGAAACTGAGCCATTAGCTCTATTAAAAAATCCCCAAAATCACCTCAAAACCAATATTTACTCTTTCTACATTCTAGCACTTTTAATCCTACTGAAAATATCATGGCAAATTACCAAAGCATGTCTAGAAACTGATGAAAGCTGAGAGGAAGCACCTGGTAAATACTGCATGACACCCCTTCCTGATCAAGGGTGCTCCAGAGCACTGGCCTTGGTAAACAGATAATTATAAGTTGATCATTTATTATCTGACAAATTAATAACAATAAAAACAGAACTAGAACAAATGCAAAAGAATATGTAAGAGAGGTGGTTTAATGTTTTCAGAACAGTTTTACTGGGACATCTATACTAACCTCATTCGCTTTGTATGACGAAGGACTGTTCATTTTTTGCTAGGCTCTAAATGCAAAAAGTTTGAAAAAGTTGTATCTTACTACATTAGCTAGTATAGCACCTAAAATAGTTTATTGATATTAAAGAAGTATCTGTAAAAACTACTAACCTTCCTACTCTCCACTCCAGTACCTAGTGATCAAATATTTTTACCAAAACATTGAACAATTTAGTGATTTAAAGAATGTTTATATTCTTTATCTTATAATAGGCTTAAATACTATTCTTAATTTAAGGAAAAAGAAAAGTTACAGAGAGTAAAAAGGAAATGGCCTACACCAGCCAAAGAGTTAAAACAGGCAATTTAGTAACAGCATTAAAATGTGGTTGATCTGTACGTAAATGGAAAAATGAGACCTGTTGAAACTGTTCCAGGAATGGGGGAAGGGAGGGGTAAAGGAGAATGATGAAGGACTGAATTCAACTATGATATACTGTAAGAACTTTTGTAAATGTTACAATGTACCCCCAGTACAACAATAATAAAAGAAAAAAAATAAATGAAATGGAGATGACAAAAAAGAAAGAAAAAATGTGGTCATATTATTAATTAATGGAAAATATGAACAGGCAATAGGGCAGCTTTGGAGTAACTCAAGTTCATATAAAGACTAGATTTCTGGACAGCTAAATCTAGAAAGCAAAATGGGTCAATGTAAGTCATTGAGTTTGGTTACAGTACACATCATAGCTAACTATGACATTTATACTTAATATGTGGATTCAATGCAGATCACTTATTTCAAGTAAGACTGACTTTTTTTTCTCTGTTGCTGTTTTGACATCTGAAGGTTTCCTGTGTACCAAGCAATATTTTAACGACTTACAGGTGACAACTTATTTAATTCTCACTACAGGCCCATGAAGTCGATGTATTTTCTCCATTTTACAAATGAAAAGACTGAAGCTTCCAGAAGTTAGGTTACTCAGTCACATAGCTCCTAAACAGCAGACCCAGGATTCAAACTGAGCAGTCGCCTCCACAGCCTGTCCTCTTAATCACTGGGCTATGTTTGGCTAGACTGCTATTCAATAATAAATATAATGCAGAAAGACTTCATCACAGGCAATTTAACAATATGTTAGAGGTTGACTTCCTAGATTTGTTTGCTTCTGTGCAATACACGTACATTATCATAAATTACACAGAGTAGAAAAAAGGGAGAATTGATTAATACATCATAAAGAGAAAACATGGCTTTCAAGACATTTTCCTTTGAAATGTGATTATTGCCCTAGAATATATTGGGAAGGAAAAAGACACAAAATCTGTTCTTTGAGGATAGTAATTACACACAGAAGATATGAAGAGACACCATGTTTAAAAACACAATATAGCTGAAGGGGGATTTACTGATACAGCATTATGTCTTACTGTAAAAAAAAAAAACAAAGTTAAAAATGCATTTTTAAAAAATCATCAGAATTCCTGCTCACCCTGAGAAGTCCATAGTTCCAGAAAATTTTGACTACAGCTATGATACCAACTACTAGAATAACTAGGGGTGGGGGGGAAATTTGGTCACACAGTTTACAGAAACCTGAGCAAATACATGCCTGCTACAGTTTTACAAAGACAGTATACAGTGGTTATGAGGCAAGTTAAGGGAAGACTAGGAAACACGAATTGCATATAGCATATGGTATCCTTAGACCACAAGTTGGGCAAGACATGGTATTTTCTTATCTTCTTTGAAAGAAAAAGAAATATTGAAAATAGCACAGTGCTCAAATACAATTTTTTGACAGGTTTGAGGAGTCTAAAGCATTCTAATACAACTATGATTAATTTTAAATGTTTTGAGTATTGATCATTCAAGAATGATAATTGAATTATATAATGTCAGAGCTAGAAGATATCTTGGAATTCATGCTCACCTGCAGATGAATAAATTGAGTCTTAGAAAGGTGACAATTACATATAGTTAATGGGAAGGACATTTATTTAGTTCACTGTAGGGTTAACAAGTGTGTAGGCATTAACCTGTAACAGGAAAGGTGCCTATACTATGATGGGACTGGAGGGCAAAATGTACTTACTTTGAGCTGAATAAGGGCAAATAACTGGCCAGATAAGTTGATGACCAAACCAACTGTTATAGTTTTTTTGTTGTTCATTCTTTTTTTGTTTATTGGGGGGCAGGGGCATCGAACTCAGGACCTTATGCATGCTAGGTAAACTCTACCCCAAGCTACATCCACAACCTTGATTTTCTACATGCTCTTACTCTTATCTCTCACCATCCTTATTCTTTTTTCCTCCCTGTCCTACCTCCTACTGCTCCTAAAATCTATTCCTTTGATCTATACTACAAAGGAAATTACAAATGATACTAGAGAAGCAACAGAAGGTAGTGTGAGTAATGACTGCATTTGGTTCCAAATCAGAAAAATATTAAGCTGCACAGTGGTACTGTCGTGTGGATGCATGATTAAAACCCAGCCATTTCCACAACACGTGTGCATTTACAGCATTTTACCTGATCGATTTAACTCACCCCCAAGCACTCCACTGAATCATAACTCACTCTAAATTTTGAGTTGCTCTTTCTCTCACCAATTTCCATCAATCCCACCATATTTATTATTGCATTTGGAACTTGAATAAAAATAAAGAAAGAAAATTCAAAAGTGATCCAGACTAATAGCATGACAGAAATAAAGAGTTATTCCTAAAACACTGATCAACACAGTCTCCAAAAATGTTTGAGGAGGTAGATGGTTTAACAGAAAATCAGAGCAAAACACAGAAATGTGAGAAAGAAAATTATATGTATGTTGTCAGTAAATTAATTTTTTAAAAAAGCTTACCTACCAAATTAGAAACACACAAAACTAAATCAAGCACAAAGGCAATAGTTTATGATCTCAAAATTCACTTGGTATCTACAGAAAACCACTCTAAAGGTGAGGAAGTATCAATTTAAGATTTATGCAGCTTGGTATAAATGAAAAGTATAAGACAGAAAATGGGATTCTCCCAAGAAAAGAGTATTTTAGTAAGATTCCTTATTATGTAAAGCCACATTTAATATAGTGTTTAAAACATTGCAAAGCAGTTTGGCATCTATTATCTCCTTTGATGTCCTCAGTAACCAGCACAATACTGGGTAAACAGTAGAAAGTGTTCAGGAAATCCTCATTAAATTGCATTGAATGATATCATTTTCGCAGATAAGTAAGATGAGACCCATAAAAAGATAAGTCAAACAGTTTATTGCCCCAGAAAAACTTACTTCTAGCCCAGGTTCAGGTGGTGATTTTAACTGTTTATAATATTTTGAATAAAAATACCTGTATGTATTAAATATATATTTAATATATAGAATATTGCTGGGCATAGTAGCACCTCTTTGTAATCCTAGCACTCAGGAGGCAGATGCAAGAGGACAGAGAGTTTGAGGCCAACCTGGGCAACAAAAATGTTTTATATAGAGGGGGAATAAAGGAGAATGATGGAGGGGATGAATTCAGCTATGATATGTTATAAGAACTTCTGTAAATGCCACAATGTACCCCCCAGTACAACGATAATAAAAAAAGTTTTATAAGTAAATTATACATACATATAGATGTATTATGTATGTATGTATGTATGTAGATACACAGATAGATAGATAGACAGAATCATTTCTATTTTCCAAAAGCCAAGTCAGAATTGTATTTACAAAAGTTGGTGTTCACTAAGTGATGTTTATCAACTTTTCTGAAGCAATGTGGGCTTGCTCAGTCACTTTGAAAAGTCAAACTTGAACATCTCACAAAAGCTGAAATGCAGACCATGTGTGATGAGAAACCATGGGAGGTGTGGGTATGCTTGGTTCTCATCTCTAATCACACTTCTTAGACCAGAACAAAGAACATGTAGAAGGAGACTTGTGATTGGGAAAAGAATGCAATTTTCAGATTTACAATGCATACTCAACACTGCTTCCTTAGAGTGACAGCCACTGGGCTCTGGAAGTGTCTTGTCAAGATCACTGGATTTTCTGTCTCTGTATTACTTCCAAGTTTTTAAGTAAAGGAAATTCACACACTTCTTTTTCCAGACTAAACCTATCAGAGAAAACTTACGTGGCAAAATATCTGCCTGTAATATCTGAATTACAGGCAGATAACTATAGTCATTGTCCCATGGAATTTAATGTCACAGTAGAGACATGTAATAAGACATAATGACCACCCTTGGATCAGCACCTTATGATTCAATTAACTACTTATGGTACAAGACTCCTGTAGGTACATTTGGATTTGGGTTAGTCTGTAATACCTGCCATACCCAAGTAAATATGTAGATAAATAAATGCATCTGTGATAAAAGATACAGAAAAAAGTTATGTATTTCACAGAGTATTTTCTAACCTCTTCAAGATTATTTCAAATGACCTATTAATCCTCATAAGGGATTTGTGAATGTCACATATAGGAATTCAGCAATTGAGGGAGGGATAAAGAAATATTAGTGAAGAATCCAGGCTCCCTTGATGGTCTATTTTGAGTTGTGTAGTCTCTTGTCTTGTCAGTAGGACAAGCACTTACCCTTTAAAGTGCCTGATACTAGAGAAATTAGTGACTTGCCTGTTTACTGCCTACTATCCCTATGACCTTGGGCAAATCATAAATTGGGCAAAACCACAGTTCTCTCAGCTGAAAAATGGGGTAGAAATGCTGCATTCTAGGATTTCTGTGAGAAGCATATGAACTAATACATATAAAAATCTCAACACAGTGCTTTCCACACAGAAAACACACAAATATTACCTGAGTAAAAACCAGTTCTCAATCTTTGGTGTGGCAAGAGGGAAATGATCAAACTGTCACAAATCTATCTTAGGAAAATACTAACGATCACATGCTATGATTCTGGGGTTTGAACTCAGGGCTTGAGCTTGCTAGGAAGGTGATCTACCTCTTGAGCCAGGCCTCCAGTCCTTTTATGATTTAGTTATTTTTTGGATATGGTCTCATATTTTTGCCTGAGGCCAACCTGGGACCTGCAATCCTCCTCCCTACACCTCCAGTGTATCTGGGATTATAGGCACTCAGCCACTATGCTCTGCTTGTTTGTTGGAAGTGGGTCTTGCTAACTTTTTGACCAGGCCTCAAACTTACAATTCTTCTGATCTTTCCTCCCAAATATCTATGATTACAGGTATGAAACACTGTGCCTAGCCCTGTTTTTACTTCTTTGGCACAAGGAGTTTCCATATCCACAATCACATTAAGCTTCAAAGACTTTACAGAGGAATCATGATTTCTGTCTCATAAGTGAGAAAACTGGGACCCAGAGATTTATTTAATAGGTTGGGGTGACTACGACATGAAAAAACAAGACTCACATCAAGGTCTGACTGACTCCTACCCAAAAGCTCTTTCTTCTTATTTATGACACTGTCTTTAAAAATAACAACCACAAAAACAACAAAAAACTACATTGAACACATATTTTCAATGTGAGTGATACTCCAGGCAGATGGAAATATTTCCTTTTACATGTATAAGGTACACACATATATCTATCTATGTCTACCAAGAGAGAGTATAGAAATAGACTGAAAGTGCAGGGGTGGCATTAAAATCTCATGAGAGGATGAGAATGTCTAGGGAAGCCATTGGCAGAGGGAAGGCAATAAAAACACTGTGAAACACTGACACAGAGCCAGTGGAAGACTATCTTTAGAATTCAAAACACCAGTGTCATTTACAAGGCAAATTAGAAAGTTCTGTGAAGATCTGCTATCATCTTGTTCTCAGTGGAATTAAATAGGAAAAAACTAATTATTTCTAAAGTTCTAACATCTGCATCCTTCACTTACATTGTGGTATAATCAATAAAAGCAATTCCTTGCAGTAGTTACTTACCATTAAGGTGATATAATGACCTGATTCATTAAATGATTTGTTTATTTAACAAATAAAGAAATTTCCAGGTTTATTTATATTTCACAAGACCACACACACACACTGCTGTTATGTCTGATTTAAGAAGGAAGGAGTTCCCCTTATTTTTGAGTACAAGATGGAATTACAGTTCCAAGAAGGGTTTTCTAGAAAAATCGCAGGACATCTACCTCAAGAATGCAGAGAAAAAAATAAGAGTTTTTGTCTAGGAATGTAGGCTCGTGATAGAGCTTTTGCCAAGCATGCCTCAAGATCCCCAGCACTGCCCAGCACTGCAAATAAGTAAGTAAGTAAGCAAGTAGATCAATTAACCAATCAATCAACTAAACAAATAAATAAAACATAAAAATAAGCATTTCAAACCTTCATTGGATGCCATTGGGCAGGTGAGGAAAACTCCTCTATTTTAAACTCATCACTTTTGTGAACATTAAATCATGAGATATTTTTCATTTAAAATATATTTATTTCTATTTAAAATATAGAATAAACAAAGAGAATTCCAAATGTTGGAAGTTTTCAAGATAAAAGATAAAAAATAACTAAAATAACAGTAATAGCAAAATTTTAGTTTTCAGGTTTATAGTCTCCTGGCTAATTCATGCATGCATAAGATGTGGACATATATATGGTTTAAAAATAAGCACTTTTTAAAATCAAAGTGTATTTTCTATTGGACATTACTTATCAGTGTGTCACTTAGGTGTTTTTCTCCTTAACAAACATTTCTCTTTCCATCTTCTTTAGGAGTATATTAATCTTCTTGTTAACACATAATATCAAATAATATGGACAAAGAAAAAGACAACCAAATGCTGGAAGAAATTGCAACACGGATATATGATTTTGGTTTCATGTCTACAGCAACAGAATATTTCTTAAGAGAACTTTCCTTCAGATGGCTAACAGAAAGGGAAAAGATGTAATCAAGAGCAGAACTCTTCGTCTCATTGGGGATAGGAAAGAGATCTAAAAATGGTCAAGGAGTGGTTTATGATTAATTGTAAGACACTCGATAACTGTATTGATAACTGTTTCCTTCCTGGGGCTCTTCAGTCCCTAAAATGAAGCATCAAGACACTGAGCACGCAACATTACTTGCTTGAGTGGCCAAATGATCTGGAGTTGTCCTAAAATTACTTTGGAACAAGAACATGGCTGAGAATATAAAGGAACATATCGAGTACCTGATGGTGTCCACAAAACATGTTGATATAATGCGTTCACCCGTTTTCTCTTAGGTACCCATAAGCACTGCATTTTGATGGTTTTCCTAAGACAGTTAAAAGACAGTATTCTTTTCCAGGAATATGGATTGTACATCCCACAGTGATAGCAATTTCTTTTAACTGTCTGAAAGCCGAACTTACCATATAAAAAATTGGCAGCATCTAAGAATCAAAAAGAAGAAAAAAGAATTATAAAGATAAAAAACTTAAATTTTCATTATTTGATACATACACACAGATCAATCAACTATACTTGAAGGTGCAAAACCATCTTGAATTTCCATAACGAAAATAACTAAGTATGAATTTGTGCAATTACACATTATTTACTTAAGTAGTATAAATGCCAGCAGCATCAGTATCTGTTGTGCAGAGTCAACAATATAAAATTCAATTACCCCAGTCACTGACTACAAAGCAAATGGCACCTAAATTTGGTTCTATGACTTACTGGCAAAAAATAAGTTTGAAAAGCTTAGAGAGTAAATAACTGCCAATCTAATCTACTATCAAGAAGGTACCAAGCTGGGCGTGGTGGTGGTTGCCAGTAATCCAGCACTTGGGAGGCTGAAGCAAAGGAGAATTGAGAGTTTGAGGCCAGCTTATCTACATGGTGTCTCAAAAAACAAAAACAAAACTTATCAGAAAACTAAGTTTCTAATAAAACTCAAAATCACCATATCATCTTATTATTTGTATTTGTCAATGACTGTACATGAGTCAAAAGCATTACTATTTAAAAAAAAAAAACATGGCTATAATAAATTAGAGACTATTCAATCTTAAATTCCCATTTCTCTCATAGCATGTTAGATCTATACACAGGAACCTGAACAGTGTCGACTGACCTTTAGCAGCATTTTCTTTCCCTTTATTAGATGTTCTGGTTACATGAATACCCACAGATGTCCTGGAAACTGGTGTATGCTGTGTTGCTGTAATATGAGCAGAAGTGAGTCGTTGTGTAATTTGGAGATGCTTAGTCATGGAGACATGTAAAGTAGTGGACTTTTGTGTTGATGGAAGACTCTGTTTAAGTGAAGCTTTTGCTGTGGTAATTCTTTGGGTTGTAGATATGGTCTGTGTTGAAGCATTTGTCATGATGGGATTTTGAGTTGCTGGTAGGGTCTTTGTAGATAGAAGATTTGATATGGGAGATGTCTGAACTGTTACTGGGGTCTTTGTGGCTGAACTGTTTGCTGTGATAGGTTTCTGAAGTGTTGGTGAGACTTCCATAGTTGAAACATTTATTTTGGTAGGATTCTGAGGTGTTGTTGGAATGCTTGTAGTTGAAATATTTACTGTGGTGGGTTTCTGAGTAGTTGTTGGAATGCTTGTAGTTGAAATATTTACTGTGGTGGGTTTCTGAGCAGTTGTTGGAATGCTTGTAGTTGAAATATTTACTGTGGTGGGTTTCTGAGCAGTTGTTGGAATGCTTGTAGTTGAAATATTTACTGTGGTGGGTTTCTGAGAAGTTGTTGGAATGCTTGTAGTTGAAATATTTACTGTGGTGGGTTTCTGAGAAGTTGGTAGGACTTTTGTAGCTGGAACATTTATTATGGTGGGTTTCTGAGGAGTTAGTGGGACTTCTGTATCTGAAATATTTACTGTGGTGGGTTTCTGAAGAGTTGGTGAGATGCTTGTAGCTGGACCATTGACTTTGGTGGGATTCTGAGATGTTGGTGGGACTTCTGTAGTTGAAATGTATACTGTGGTGGGTTTCTGAGGAGTTGTTGGAATGCTTGTAGTTGAAATATTTACTGTGGTGGGTTTCTGAGAAGTTGGTAGGACTTTTGTAGCTGGAACATTTATTATGGTGGGTTTCTGAGGAGTTAGTGGGACTTCTGTATCTGAAATATTTACTGTGGTGGGTTTCTGAAGAGTTGGTGAGATGCTTGTAGCTGGACCATTGACTTTGGTGGGATTCTGAGATGTTGGTGGGACTTCTGTAGTTGAAATGTATACTGTGGTGGGTTTCTGAGGAGTTGTCAGGACTTGAGTACCTGGAACTTTCACCATGGTAGGCTTCTGAGGCGTTGGTGGGACTTTTGTCCCTGGAACTTTTACTGTGGTAGGTTTCTGAACTGTTGGTGGAGGCTTGGTAGCTGGAGATTTCCCTGTGTTGGAAAAAACATAAAGGGAGAAATGAGCCACATATTGCTGTCCAAATTGGGCTTTTTTAACCATGGCGACTTGCTTATGGCTATTCTCTTTATCTCACACCAACAATTTCCCAAGGAATTGAAACGCTACATAATTTTTGCTTTGATATTTGTTATTACCTATAGGTGACTAAAGTAGATTGGTACCAATTTAATATTGAGGTGCTTAAGTGCTTTTCTGTGTGAAAAAAGGAAACCAAAGTTGGAGTCAGCAGTGATCTCATTCTGTGGCATATTTCTATTTTTCTCTCCAAATTTGTCTTCCTTCACCCTCACCAATACCAAATAACAAGAGGACGCAACCAGTAGACGCACTGAGATAGTCACAGCATAGGTATGTTTTCAGGACATGCTAGTGAGGTTGGGAATTCATTTCACTTCTTTTCTAAAGTTATTTGTAGGGCTGAGTAAAGATGACTCCCTTTTCTTCTTGTGCCAAGTGGTCAACTTTGCATGTATTCATTTAGTTGTTCTTTGGATTTTAGGCCAGATAACAAATAATAGGAAATATCCATTAAAAATGTATTTTGAGAACCACAAATCTAATAACACAGTGATGCTTTAGAGCCCCTTTGCCTTTGGGTTGTTTTCACAAACTCCCCCTTAGAGGCATGTTAAGAAGCACCACCTGCAAGTTCTCTAACCCTTCCACACTTTGCTTTTCTCATCTGTAAAATGAGTGTAACATCAGGGCAGACCGATGCTAATTAATCCTTGATCATTACACAATAATTACATCTCTTGAATCATCATAAAACATCACATTGTGTAACCCTTAAATTTGTATAATTATGTGTCAGTTAAAAATTAATAAAAATTAAGAACAAATGAGCAAAAACAGAAAACCCAGATTGCATGACAACACTATAAAGATTACAGAAAATAATTTAGGAAAGTTACTTCACTGTGCCTGTCCCTGGAGCAACATCATTCTATCAACCAGTGTTTCTTCTGCCAGTCCATCACACAAGCTATGTTCATTTTCTGTTTTCTTTATCTATGTCATAGGGGACTAAAGAGGTAACACAAGTAAAATATTTAGCAGGGAACACAGCACTTAGCAGGCACTCAAACAATGGTAGGTATTGTAACTGGGGTAAGTGTTTTTAGATGGACTTTTCATTCTAAGATACTCACATACGAAAATTATTCTTTCTTCCACCCAGTTAATTCTTATTTTTGATACAGAGGACTAACATGCTGCCATCCCTGAAAATTAATTTCCTAGTTTTGTTATTATTGAAGAACTTCAGTTTAAACTGCTATGAAGTTTAGATAAGTCTCAAATGTGGTTAATTTTAGTAAATGACCCATCTGTGCTTGAAAAAAATTGGTTGTCTGTCAATATGGAGTTTATGCTTTTAAGTGTAAATTTGTTTAACCTTAATTGTAACTCAGATCTCATGTATTCTCAATAATTTCCCACTGCTTTTTTTTCTTTACTAGCTATGGAAATAGGTATGTGGAATGCTCCAACTCTGACTGTGGATACATCTGGTTTTTTTTCTGTCTGTTCTTGCTATACACCAATAGAAGCTATTTTTTAAGTGCATACAGAGCTCAGATTGTGAACTTAGATTATTTTATTATGAACTGATCTTGAAGTGTGCTTTGATATTAATATAGTTGCACCATTTTTATTTGTATTTGCATAGCATATTGTTCTGTTCTTTATTTTCAGCTGTTCTGATTCTTATAATTCAACTGTACCTCTTGTAAATAGTAAAGGGTTAGGTTTTATTTTTATTTTTTTAATTAGTTTTTTTATTATATTATTGCTGTACTAGAGGAACACTGTGACATTTACAAAAGTGCTTACAATATATCTTAATTAAATTCACCCTCTCCATCATTCTCCTTTATCCCCAACCCCATTCTTAGACTAGTTTCAACAGGTCTCATTTTTTCATTATCATACATGAGTACATAATATTTCTATCATATTCACCCTCCTTATAGCCTCCCTGTTCCCACTGGTACCAACTCCCAGGTAGGACCTGTTTTACCTTCCTATCCTCTGTTTTTGAAAAAAAAAAAAAAAAAAAAAAGACATTTTTGTGTAAGATAGCTGTATCAAGAGTTTCATTAGGACATATTGGTGTTTATATGTATCATATCATGAATTGGTTCATCCCCTCCATTTTCTCCTTTTTACCTTATTCCTCTTCTGATGGTGATTTCAATAGGTTAGGTATTATTTTTAAAATCTAGCCTGACAACCTTAGTCAAATTACACTTAATGTAATTACTCATGTAGTTGGGCTTATATCAACTATTTTATTATTTTTGCATTCCATCTATTTTATGTTTCTTCTGTTTTCCTTCTCTTATTCACTTTAGGATTAAATATTATTCCTTTATTAGAATATATGTATATATATATATACACACATATATGTAGTAAAAGAATATATGTATTTTATATATATGATTTTTACTATTCTTCTGTGCCAATCCTAGAGATTACAATATTATTAGACTATAAGTCAATTATACAAATGATCACTTTTACCATTTTTTAGTATTGCTATAGCATTTTAACTTTTTTTATTTTATTTTTTTGGTGAGACTGGGGTTTGAACTCGGGGCCTCATGCTTGCTAGGCAGGCAATCTTGAGCCACTCCACCAGCCTGCATTTTAACTTTTAGATTGAATTTACCCCCCTATACCTTTTGCTTTATTGGTATTATATGTTTGTATTATACATATAATTCAAACCCTGTAAAGTCGCTGTATCTTACTGTTTTGTAAAGTCAGTATTCATTAACCCTCAGTTTTCATCATTTCTTCTTGCATTTTCATGTATGATATGGGATTGTTTTCATTCTACTTGAAGATTTTCCTTAGTCTTTCAAGAGATCTGTTCTACTGGTGATAAGTTCCTTCAGTGTTTGTCTGAGTACATCATTATTTTGCATTCGGTTTTGAAGGATACATTCATTGTACACAGAATTGTAGGTGAGTGGTAATTTTCTTATTGTATTTTAAATTTTCTTCTTATTGTCTTTTGGCTTGTGCCATTTTTGGCTGAGAAGTCAGTGATCAATTTGTTTTTCCTCTAAAGGTCATATTGTTTTTGGCATTTTCTCATTGCTTTGAGTTTCCAAAGTTTTGCTTTGATATGCCTTAAAGTGGTTTTTGGGTTTTAGAGCCCAAAGCTTCCTGAATCTGCTATCTAATGTATTCCATCAGTTTTGGATAATTCTGTCATTACCTTTTAGACTATTTCTCTTCCTCTCTTCGTCTTCCTTACCCCACCCATCTTCCTTCTTCTGACTTTCTCTCCTTTCCTTTCTCTCTTCTAACACATTAGAACAGTTATTATCATGTCTCAAATGACTGTTCAGTTTTTACCTATATTTTATATTCTTTTTTGCATGTGTGTACGGAGGCCAGAGACCCATCTGAGAATCAGACCAAAGAATGAAAATATTCATAAAAACAATAGTTGACATTCATTCTTCAAAGTCCACAGAATCTCTACAGTCCAAATGCAGACCTAACGGTAAGAATAAAGCAAAAATACAACGATGCAAACTGATTACCTTTGCACTCAGGTGGTGAGCCACTCCATTCTCCTTGTTCGCCTTTTACATCACAAAAAATGGAGCTACTTCCAACCAGGGTTAAGCCTTTAGAACATTCATATGTCACCGTCTGTCTGTATTTGTAAGTGTCACTTTCCTCGCGAATTCTTCCATTCTCAATTTGTGGTGGTTCTGGACAAAATATTTCTTAAAAAGAATGACAGCATCGTTGAAATAAGTAAAACTGGTATTGCACTTTTGCAAATAAGGAAGACTAAAACATGCTAAAGATATTTGAAAATCAAAATCTGCCATTTTCCTAAGCTCAGCATTACTCACACAGGATGCTTACAAATGCCTATTAAACAACAGATAGTATATTTGGAGCTTTGAAGGCAAATGCTGTAGAACATGAATGCTAATCTGAGAGTAAGCTATAAAGATAATAAGATTTAGATCACATAAAGCAAAAATTATAGTAAGGTTTACATGTAATGTGTCAAACTGTTATTAGATGAAGGAAATGCTCAGGATATTATAGGCAAAAGAAGGACAGGCAGAGATGACTTTAGGGAGGAAATGGAACTTGAGTTTCCAACTAACATGTACTCTTCTTCCTTGTCAGACTAGGAAAAGATCACTGTTCTCTATTCCAGGGAGGAAAATGACACCAAATGAAAGGAGTGGGAATTCAAGGGTTGTGCTTGAGAAATAAGTACACATATTCTGGATGCAATACATACTCTGCACTTTCACTTCTAGGGTAAAATTTTTTTAGCATATATTGACTAACAGAGACTTTTATCCCAAATAAATCTTACTGAGCACTCAGTTTCTAAAACAAATACAAGCAGAGTTGTCTATTTATGTTGTAAAAAAGAGGCCTCTTCCTGGCAGTTACCCAAATAAAAAGTTCCGTGGGTCCACATTCTTTAGAACCATGAAGCTATTAAAGCAGGAAAGCAATGTAATCACACACGTGCATCAAATTGAATTACATCAAATGTTCTTAAGTACATAGAACAGTAGCAAATTTAAAAGTACTTTTAGGCTATTAAAGCAAAAACAAGCTATTCTGATTGACATCATGTTCAGCTGAATAGAGACTACATACAGCATCTATTCAGTCCAAATATTTTGGAGCACTTAACACATTCTAGACATTATTCTATTACATAGAAGTGCAGAAACACTGAACAAGGTATGCAGAATCTAATGGTGAAAGATTCAAAGGTCTTATTTCTATACAAAATGTGAGGGTTATCACAGAAGTATGCAAGAGTATGGAAAGACAGAGGAAGGATATTAACCAAACTGGAAAATCTTCCTGAAGGACCAGGAGATCTGACTTTTAATGAAGAGAAAATAGCCAAGGCAAGGGCCTGAGGGACATCCCAGGTGGAGACAGCAACATAAGGAATAGTGGTAACATGAAGAAGCATGAAGCGTATGGAAAAGTACAACAGCTTGAGTGGGAAGAGCTTAGTAAGGACAGTGAAACAGAAACACGGAGATGCAGCTAGACCATGGTCAGCCTTGAATGCTATACTCCATACACTGCCTAATGTAAAGTGACCGTCTACAAATGCTGGAAAAATAACACTAAATCTCCTCATTTCCTGCTCCTTGTAACACACAAAAAATGATCTTAGCAATAATTTTGACTTTAGGGTTTTCAGAAGTCATTTGAAGAAGTGTAAGTGAAGTAGAGAAAGAGAGGGGAGTAGGAGGGATAAAGCCCACATCTTAAAATGTTGAGTCAAGGCTGAGGGCATAGTTCAGTGACAGAAGACTTGCTTAGCATAGCATGCTTGGGGATCTGGGTCCTAGCCCAGCGCCACAAACATAAATAAATAAAATACTACATTTATTTCTCTCAATTTTTGAGAGTTGTGTCTCTAACAGACATATGTTTGACTGGATACAACCATTTATGATATTGTTTCTGTGTCCTATCTTCTTTTGGAGAAGTTAAGATTCTCAAGCACAGAAATCATGTTTTTTCTTTATCAATGATTGTACTTCTCTAATGATAAAAACATACTATCCTTAAAACACTAATGACCACAGTTGATAATTATAACCCTAAAAAGAGGCATTTACCCACACTGGATCTGAGAAAATTGATGGGTTTGAAGTAAGAGACCTGGATCAAATGCTTTCTACTTCCACTTATTTTAGGATATGAGGTCAAGTCATATAGATTATCAGATTAATAGTAGTTTTTTCCGTAAAATTGTTGAGATAGTGCATCCCTATAATCACAGCCAGCTCCTGGGAAGGTGGAGATCAGGAGAATCCAGGATAGCGGTCAGCCTGGGCAAAAAGTCAGTGAGACCACATCTCAACAAAAAGTTAGGCATGGTGGCATGACTTGTAACCCCAGTTATATTGGAGACCGTAGGTTGTAGGATAATGTCTGAGGTTGGCCTAGGCAAAAATTTGAGACCCTATCTGAAAAATAACTAAAACAAAAAGGGTTTGGGATGGGGCTCAGGTAGAAGAGTGCCTGTCTAGCAAATTCAAAGCCTTCAGATCAACTTTCCCCCTCAAAATAACGATGCGGGGGGCATGGAATCCTTACATTCTTGACTATCTGAAGGAATGATTAGATAAGATATGACAGAGCACAATATAAACTTATGTTTATTTTGAATTCTTATTCTATAGTTACAGGCACTGAGTCACAGAAACGATGGTTTATCTGCACAGCTAGTAAATTCACACTGTAGATGATTCTGAACAAGCAGAAAATAACGTGTTATTGACTATTTAGTCCCATAACCTGGGTGCCTAGATTTCTTAAAAGGACTTACCTACGCAGGTTGGCAATGGCTCACTCCACCCAACAGTCTTTCCCATAAGAAAACAGTAACTAGAATCTGCGCCAACTAATTTATACCTAGAACAATAGGGGAGAGAAACAACCTAAGGTGTAGTCACACATTTTTCACTTTTCTCAAATTCTCCAGAATACCACCTTTTTTTTTTTTCTGGCAGTACTGAAGTTTGAACTCAGGATTCAGAATGCCATCATACTATACCAGTAGATGGAGACAAAATGATATCTGATCAGTGTCTATTATAAGGCAGGTTAAAGAATAGAAAAAATTATAAGGTAACAGTCAAAGGGTGCGAACATATAAGACATTTTTGTATTTGCATATTGTGTGTTAAAAAATATAAAAATATAGACGATATTTTTAAGTGCTATAGATGGTCAAATATTTTATATTTCTGAGTCCTAAAAGATCTATCCAGGCTTCATAGAAGAATAGAAGGTACTTGTATTTAATGGGTTCACAGTACTTCCCCAAGTTTACAGTGACCCACCCACATCTGTGTTTAATAGAAGAAAGAAGTGATACTGCCATTTTTATTTTAAAAAGAACATGAAAAGAAAGTGAGAGAGACAGAGACTGAGACAGAGAGACAAAGAGAGAGAGAGAACAAAATTCAATTTGCAATATCAAGTGAGAAAGTAAATGGAGAGTTTTCAACTGTATTTGAGACACTGATGGTACTCAATGAATGAGTTCCTTTTTCCTACACAGACAAAGATAAAAGACCTTAGGTTAGAAGGAATACATATTTTAGCCTACAATATCTCTTAATTTTGTTTGCATAGAGAAAAAAATCAGATGCAAATTCATTATTGGGTTAATTAATGTTTGGATTCATACTTAACACCTGAAGGATTGTTACTTCTGCAAGTATCATCAACATATCCCAATTTTTTCTTTACTAATCACATTTAAAATTTTTATTGAGTTACATATATATTGATATCTAAGAACTGAGAGAAGCTGGTGGTATAAAATCTTCCTTTTTTGACCCATTTTACTAAGTTTAGGTACAATGAGTCTGTGATTCAGGACCTCTGAGAAGAAGGCTTGTTTTAGTTGCTGCCAGCCTCTGGACACTGGTCACAAATCAAACAATCTCCACCTGAAATCCTAATCTGTTTTTTTCATTTATTAAATACAGAATTTCAGCATGATAACACTTACCCTGTGTTACATGAGAATGAGATGGCTGAACCAAATAATATGTCAGTTGTTATATTGATGATACCATTTTTTATTTCTCCAGGATTAGGACATGATTTTTCTAAAAGAGAATTAAAATTTTTTTTATTAAATTACTAGGCACATAAAATATTAACCATGTGGCATATACAGTAATTAGATTGTGGAAGTCATTTAATCACTTTATATACCTTGAATGGACACAATTTTTATTTGTTAATTATACCTCGGAAAAGCTGAAAAAAAATAATTATAAGGCACATATACACAAATTCATCATCTGAACCACTGACATTTCTAACCCTTAGACTTCTCTAACTCTGCTTTCATTTTGAGATAAGTTTTAAAAGAGCAACACGAATATGCAGTTATTTTAGGTGCCTCAAACTAACTATCAAATCTGTGAGTGAATAAGTACCCCTACCACTTGAGTACTTAGTTTGTCTAAAATAAAACAAGACTCATGGTTCTCTTAAGAATCATTCTAAGTAATACATACAGAGAGTTCTAGTACAGATGAAGCAAGAGATATTTCCTCCAAGCCCTAGATAACTGGGAATACTTTAAAAATTATACTTACTTTTACAAAATTCATCTGGTTTGGACCATTCTAGATTCTGAAGGCAGGTTAGTGTTCCTGATAGAGAAGGGTCCCTTCTGTACCCTGGTCGGCACTCATAGTCCACAGTAGAACCCACTGGGAAATAATTCTGTTGGGTATAAGTCTTTCTGAGAGATGCAAAAAGTAGCCCAGGTGGAACATCACAGCTACCTAAAAGTATTGACAAGAGCAACAACAGAAAAATAGTATCAACTTGTTTTATAATGTGTGTTTAATTATCTCGTCTTTAAACCACCACCCTTGGGCTGGCAGAGTGGCTCAAGCAGTAGAGCATCTGCCTGGCAAATGTGAGGCCCTGAGTTCAAACCCCAGTGCTACCAAAAAACAAAACTAAACTAAACCACCACCCTTTTACTTTACTTCTTTACACATACTTGGTATTTAAATGTCACCAGGGCATTTGCAGCACATCAAGTGTATTCACAGATATACTTTCATTTCCTAGTACCAGACCCGTGAGGTAGATTTCATAGGCAAATGTCACTAGCCTCACTTTTCAAAAATCATAACCCCCAAATAAGCCCCTTAAGTTGCTTTGTATAGTTCTAGAACTCAAAAAATATTAGTTCTCTTATACTGCCCTAAGGAATCACACAGCACCCTGTGGGACAGGGAGAGATGACAATGAGTATTTCCAGATCCATGGGCTAACATCATGGACAACAGTGATGACAGTGGCTAATATTTACTGAATACTTCTTAAGGTTTTACACATCGTAATTCATTTAAGCCCACAACAATCCCTGGGGACAAGAATCAGATGAGTCAATTATGCAAAGTATGTATAAATTGTGAACAAAATGTGAATCTAGAGAGGTATGGAGTATGGGAAGGGACTTTGGATTAGTAGCCCATAGATGCAAGCTTGAACCTTGGCTCTACTGGATAAGAGCTACTAATCTCAGGATATCATTTCTTGTTTCCTGTTTCCTGCTTCCTCAATGGAAATGAGAAGATTCCCCCCTTAATCCAAGGGCTTGTTTGGAGGATTCCATGAAGTAACATGTGGCATAGTTACAAATTCTAAAACATGATACATGTGCAAAAGTTTTTGCACTCCATTAGACTGCCTTCTATCATGCATAGACAAAAAACAAAAGTTAAAGCCAACTTTCACACAGTTTCAAAAAGTATTTGTATTAGTTTCTGTATTTACTATATCTTGCATTGATTCAAACCATCCAAAGGGAGGAATCAAGTCTTGTTTTTATCCTTATTTGCATTCAGTCATGTACCACGATGGTCCACATACAATGGGGGCCCATACCATATGGTTATAATGGAGTTGGAAAATTCCAATGGCCTAGTGATGTCACAGCCATTGTAATGATGCAGTGAAACACATTTGTCATGCATTTGTGGTGATGCTGGTGGAAATAAACTTACCTTGTGCCCAAACACAAGAAAGTACAGTCATATACAGTACATAATAATTGAAAATAAGTGCATGTTACCAGTCTGTGTATTTACTGTACAATACTTTTTATTGTTATTTGAAAGTATACTCCTTCTATTTATGGAATAAAAAGTTAATTGTCAAACAGCCTTTGGCTGTTCAGGAGGTGTTCCAGAAAAAGGTATTGCTATCACAGATAACAGCTTCAGGGCTTTTGCTCCCGAAGACCTGCCAGTGGGACAAAATGTAGAGATGGAAGACAGTGATATGGATGTGCTCAACCCTGTGTAGACCTAGGCTAATGCGTGAGGTTGTGTCTTAGTTTTTAACAAAAAGGTTTTAAAAGCAAGTAAATACATTTCAAATAGAAAAATCCTATGGAAAAAGAATATAAAGATTAAAAATATTTATGCATTAGCTACCCAACGAGTTATTTGTTTGTTTATTATTTATTTATTTTGGTGGACTGGGGTTTGAACTGAGGGCCTTATCCTTGCTAGGCAGGTGATTTACCACTTGAGCCATATCCCCAGCCCTTTTTGTGCTTTGATTATTTTTGAGATAGGGCCTTGGGCTTTTTGTGCAGGTGGGCTTGGTCCACGAACCTCCTATTTATACTTTCTGGCAGGGGATGACAGGTGTACACCCCATGCCCAACTTTTTTTGTTGAGATGGGGCATCCTGAGTAGCTGAGATTATAGGCATGAACTACCACATGAGGCTAAGCTATGTGTTATTACAAAAGAGTCAAAAAGTTAAAAAAAAAGTAAGATGGGCACAGTGGCCTATAGTCTCAGCATACATGGAAGGCTGAGGCAGGAGGACTGCTTGAGCTTAGAAATTGGAGGCTGGCCTGGACAACAGAGCAAAATCTGATCTCAAAAACAAAGAAACAAACAAAAAGTTTAAAAAAAAAAAAAAAACTAAGTAGTTTATAAAGAAGTTACAGCTGGGGGTTGGTACCAGTGGGAGGGGGAGGATATAAGGAAAGGTTGTAGGAAGTTGAATATGGTAGAAATAGTATGTTCTCATGTATGAAAATGGAAAAATGAGACCTGTTGAAACTATTCAAAGAATGGGGGGGAGGAGAGATAAAAGAGAACAACGGAGGGGATGAGTTTAACTAAGATATACTATAAGCACTTTTGTAAATGTTAAAATGTACCCCCAGTACAACAAAAATACGATAATAAAAAACAGAAGTTACAGTAAGCTAAGTTTAATTTATTATTGAAGAAAAAGTATAAATAAATTTAGCGTAGTCAAAGTGTGCAGTGTTTAGAAGGTCTCCAGTAGTGGACAGTAATGTCCTAGGCTCTCACTCACTTCACTCCCTTCTGACTCACTCGCCTGTTACAGTGGCCCACAGCAGTCAGTACAGTGGAACCAGTTGCACGGATTTGTAGCACGGAGCACTAGGCTACACCCCATAGCCCAGGTGTGCAGTCAGCTGTATTGTTCAGGTTTGTGTAAAAGTGTACATCATCATGTTCAATTAACGACAAAATTGCTTAAAGGCACGTGACTATCTGAACGCTAACATAGGGCTACACGTATAACAGATTTTGAAGTAAATACAGAGAACTTGTTGTGTTTGCTAAGTTCTACTTTACAAAATGGAATTTAAAAGATCACATAGGTATGTGTCCCAAGGTAAACTGTCAAACATATTCCTGTAGCACTTACTCCCTAAACAGCGCCTACTGTTTCTCTATTAGTCCGTTCAGAAGGAACTGTGTCACGAAGAAGAACTTAAGGAAGAAGCAGGACCTGCTCTGGGCAATAGTGCCTTCAATTAGCTGGAGTGTGAGGTGCCAACATGGTATACCCTGGGGTTTAATAACGCTAGAAAACTATCAATTACCGTTCACACCAACTAGGTATTAAAAATAACCTTAACGAGACACATTCCATTCCCAGAACTTCTCTAAAAACAAATGGAGCACTTACGGTTACAGAATTCTTCAAGTTCTGACCACTGATTGCTGGAAAGGCAGATCACTGTGTTTGTCTTGTTTGGAACTTTTACAAAGCCTTCATTGCATTTGTAAGTCACTGTGCTTTGCTCAGGAAAAGTAGTGTGGCCTTCCAAAGCTGGCTGAGCATTAGGTACTTCTGGGGGGCGGTCGCAGTCACCTAGGGAGGAAAATGCAGACATGAGGGAAATACTGCTTGCAAATCCCAGGAACCTTCTTTCGCCGCACACTGCTGGGCTGGCTACCGAGAACTTGAGTGCATTTGTCAATTAATTATAAAATGAGTGGAGAGCAAATAAGCGCCTTCCTCTCCCCTCCCCCAACAAGTGGGGTAGAATTTTGAGTGTCCCGGTTGGTTCCGTTGCTAGGCACAAGATAAGACGGCACAGTGGGTAGCGCCACTGCCGCACACGACTGGACTCTGTGCAGAAGGGAGTGGTCAGCTATTTTTTTGTGTGTGGGGGGGAGGGGGGGCTGACAAGTCACACCCATTATGGGAATCAGCTACTTCCCCAGCCTCCCCCCACACCTGTCTCCAAAGCGAGCTGGGATCCAGCACAGCAGCGATCCTTCCGTCCCAGGGACCGTATCAGCAGTAGTCTGAACCGTGGAGAAGATTACGGGAACAATGCCCGATGACCAAACGCCTCATCTCCCAGTTCCCCAGGCCTCTGCGCAGTCGCCGAGACCGATCCAGCTGTTCCCACGGAATCCCCGGCCCCACTCACTCCGCACGGCAGGTGCGCGCAGCGACAGCAGCAGCAGCAGCAGCAGCACCGCGGGGACGCTCGGGCGCGAGCGGCTCATGGCGCACGAGGGACGGGGACCCGCGACTCTGCCGCGTCCGCAGGAAACCGAAGCGAGCAGGCGCCGAGTTGCTCGAAAGGTGCCGGACAAGCGGCGCCCAGCGGTTCGGCAAGTGGACTTAATTGACGCCCTGGGCGGGCTGGAGCTCTGTGTCACCAAAGGGTGGGGCGGAGGACGTAGGCGGCGCCACGCGGGGCCCAGCGTGACACCCGCCTCTTAGGGGAGAGGACCGCTCGGGCCGGAGGAGGAGGAGGAGCTCCCGGGCTGCAGACCCAGCTTTCCGCTGCTGGGTGGGGCCGGTAGTGAGGCAGGTCTGCAGATGTCAATAACCGCTTTCTGAGTAAACAACAAGAAAAAAACGGGCGACAGAGGGGAGGGGAGAGGCCTAAGTGGCACAGGATTTGCTCCCCTGGAATGTCAGTTAGCTTGAGTGGATCTTGGGTGCAACTGGGCGGCAGGGGCGTGGAATTCAGAGGCCCCTGGGAGCCCAGCAACAGAGCACGCCCAGAGCCTTGTGGCTGCGGGTGGGGGGGGGGGGGGAGCTGTCAGATGTTTAGCTAGGGTGGGGAACGACAGAGTGCATGTCTCCCAGGCTACTCCGAGACTAAAACAGCAAGTAAATAACCCAAGAAAAAGGATCTGGGCTAAAGAGCGAGTTGGAGGCCAGCCTGGACGACATGTCAGATCCTGTCCTCAAAACAACAAAGAAGGGAGTTGCTCAGCTCCACCTTTGGGTGGAGGGCGCTTTCTTCACCCTGATATTGACCAAGGACACCTCTTGAATTCCACTTTGGGGTTGTTCTAATCTGACTGTGGAGTGAAATTCACTCATCCTGTGGGGTGTGTACTGGGTGGTGGGGGTCAGGAAGACTGACAGCACCACCAAACAATAGGCTGGAAGGCTAAGTGGTGAGGTGATGAATGTTAAGGGGAAGGTTTAATTCATGACCTGAAGAAATGCCAATAATCTGAAAAACTGGCCACACATTAGAGTCACCCAGGGGGATTTTTAAAAAATTCAGAGGCCCAAGCTGCTCCCCAGACAATTAGGCTACACTCTTTGGGTATGAGACTGGGAATTAGAATTAAAGATTTTCACCGTGCAACCATATTTGGGAAACCACAGAGCTGTGTGATACTACTCAGAGTAAAGACCTATCCAGCCCTGCAGGTCTCTGTCAAAACCACTGAGGGACATTGACAGAAGGGTGGGTTGCTCATCTTGGTGGAGAATAACCCCTAAGACCGTGTTTTCTTTTAATAAATTATCTGGGTCTGGTTGGCAAAGTCCTAGCCTAGATTTCCTGTTCCCTTAGTATCTTCACCTGTCTGGTGAAATCCCTCACTTGGAATAATGCATTGGTCTACCAACAAACTGTGAGAGTGCTTGTTGCATCCTACCTTGATGTTTTTTCCTGAATGGTTTCTGGTTAGTATGAACTTTAGAAGGGGGGAAAACAAACAGTTTTCAAAAGTAGTGTTTTCTCTGACTGACATTTACTTAGGGCACCAGATTCTGTGTTTTCCAGTGGGGAACCAATTCTACAGAGATTCCAGGAAAGGGGTTTCCTTAGATTTTCACTGAAACCTAGCAATATTCAAACATTCTTTTTTTTTTTTTTTCTTGTTTGTTTGCTCCGGATTTTTGTTGTTGTTGTTGTTGTTATGTTGGGTTGGGGTACATTGTGGCATTTACAAAAGTTCTTACAACATATCAAATATATCATACTTGAATTCACTTACACTCCCCCCCCACATACACACTGTTCTCCTTTGTCCCTTCTCCCGCCTTCCTGGAACCTTTCACCAGGTCTCATTTTTCCATTTACACACATGTGTACACAGTATTTGTGCCATATTTACTCTCCTATGCCCTTTCCCCATCCCAGTGGTACCCCCCCCCCAGTCAGGACCTGTTCTGCCCTCCTGTTCTTTCATATTGTAAAAGAAAAAAAAAATGACATTTTTGTTTGTTTAAGAGAAACTCTAAGAGGGTGAGGAGAGGGGCTTTGAAAACATCTAGTGTGAGCTTCTTATTTGATTATCAAAACACCTTACTATTACTCCTCCCATATTTGATATAAAACACAAGTATGTCGCAGCCCAGTAGTGTTTGAGAAGTGGTACTGGGTCTTCTTTATTCCACCTTAAGAGCCTCCTATAACCTTACCCCATCACTTCTTTCTGCCATGACGTTACAGATAGGTGGTCTTCGTGCTTGCTGGGATGAAGCATTGATGTGAAAGTGTGGTGAAAAAGAGCTGAAGGTCAAGACCAGTTAAAGGGCTATCAAAAGAGTTAATGTGAGACCTGATAGAACTAAGTGTTTATTAAGTGAACATCGCAGCTTTTTAATCCAGATAGAACAATGAGCTCAGTAAAGCCTCAAAAAAATTATCTCTGTCACCCAGCTTAGCTACACCAAATGCTAGATCTAAGCAGTCACTTTCCAAACTGCTTCATTTTGAGTAATAAGTTTTTTTTAAAGAACTTTTACAAGAAATAACAGGGTGGAAGTCTTAAGTAATACTTATAACCCCTCAGATAATTACAACATTCTGAGAGGAAAGAAAAAAAAAAAAGGAAAACTGAAATTCATGATGCATTTACTCAATTAAGAAGAGATCTGTCGGGCACTGGTGGCTCACAGCTGTAATTCTAGCTACTCAGGAGGCAGAGATCAGGAGATCGAAGTTCAAAGAAGCCAGCCCAGGCAAATAGTTCACGAGATCCTATCTCAAAAATACCCACCACAAAAAAGGGCTGGTGCAATGGCTCCAGGTGAAGGTGGTGAGTTCAATCCCTAATGTAGCACTTCTCACACTACTTTTTTTTTTTTTTTTGTGGTACTGGAGTTTGAACTCAGGGCCTATACTTTGAGCCACTCCACCAACCCTTTTTTAGGAAGGAAGGGTTTTTCTTCAAGTCAGGGTCTCAAGAACTATTTGCTTGGGCTGGTTTTGAACTGCAATCCTTCTGATCTGTGCCTCCTGAGTAGCTAGGATTATAGGTGTGAAACACTGGCACCTGGCCACACTATATTCTTTGTATTGGGATCAGTTGGCAAGGATTTGTCTTACATGAAGGATGCTAAGTTAGTATTTAGGGAGGTGACTTGGAACTTGGTGTGAGCAGTAGTTCCTAGTCTTCATTCTTGAGCTTCCAAAAACTTAGGGGGTGTTCTCAGCTAACTCCCTCAGCACTTCATTTCTGCCTTGATTAAAAAGCTTTGGAAGCTAAGATCTCTATAGATCTCTCCAATCTCCAAATGATGTTCATGCATTTAGGTCAAAAATAGAAATAAAATACAAAATAGGTATGTGATTTTGGCAGAGCAAAAGAGCACAGCTCTCAATTTTGTCCCAATGACTAAATCAAAGAGTGTTTAATCAGTTGGGGAGTGCTTAATACCTAGTACTATGGTGGTGTCAATATTTGCATTCAAGAGTCCGTAATCTAGTAAGGAGGTTTTATATGATAAATACTATGAAAGTGCTACTCTGGTCTGGTCACTTATGTATTGCACCAAAGTGGTATGGAGTTCAGTAAAGAGAGAAACGAGCATGTCACTGGGATGGGGGAGGGGCGGCTAGATACCTGCTGATTCAGCCAGAAGGCATGAGCTAAAGATTAAGAGAAGGTCAGGTGATGCCAGAGGAATTTAGGGGGAGGTTGGGGTAGTGAAGTAGAGCAATGAAAAGGCAGAGAGACAGGTTGGAAAGAGATTTGGAACCCTCAGCATTGTAATCCAGAAGTCTTGGACAGGGTTGGCAGGTTCAAGGGGTAGAGCACCTTTATAGCAAGCATGAGATCCTGGTTCAAACCCCAGTACTTTGAAGATTTTTAGCAGGGAAGACAGGTTAATTTGGTTAAGGTTAAGTTGTGTACAAAATGCTGGAGTGGCAGTGACTCAGGAAACCAATACCCAATTTAGTTAGCCCTACAATAGTTAGGTGAAGATTAGAGGACAGAAATTTTTTTAATTTTAATTTTTAAAATGATAAATTAAAGAAACAGTCCTGTTAGTCTTCACAAACAAAAAAGAGCCCTGACAAACGCAACAAGGGGCTTGGACTTTGATCACACGATGAGGCGGGGAGAGAGCACACAAGGGAGGTGTGAGGATAGTCAAGAAACCCAAAAAAAACCAAGATAACATTTGATGTCCTCAGTGCAAAGGAACTAATGCGGAAACTTTAAAGCGACAGAGGCCAATAGGAGAAGGGGACCAGGAACTAGAGAAAAGGTTAGTTCAAGAAGAATTAATTTAGAATATAACACATATGTACAGGAAAGCAATGCGAGTAAACTCCCTATATAGCTATCCTTATCTCAACTAGCAAAAACCCTTGGTCCTTCCTATTATTGCTTATACTCTCCCTTCAACAAAATTAGAGATAAGGGCAAAATAGTTTCTGCCTGGTAGCGAGGGGGTAGGGGGAAGAAGGAGGGGGAGGAGGGGGAATGGAGGAGGTGGAGGGGAAGAAATGACCCAAACAGTGTATGCACATATGAATAAAAGAAATTTAAAAAATAAAGCCCTGACACAATTATTATAAACTTTTTTGTATTTCCATCCTGCTCTGACCAAAGAGATTTCAGAGGAGGAGTCCACAGAATTTGGTGCCTGATTAGATAAGGAAAAAGAAAAACAAGCTTAAAGATGACTCAGAAGTTTGAGAGTCTGTGAAATGAGGGGCTCTAGTTGAAAGAACCACCATTTCAAAGTCATGAGGATTTTTAGGAAAGAAATAACGAATTTGGTTTTCTGTTGGTTGAGTGTAAAATGCCTTGGTATTGTATTTGTGGAGATATACAGCATGAGATTGAAATGTAGACAGGGTGCTCTGGAGTGTGAATGGTTGAAGGGGAGGCAACAAAGGGAGAGAGTAAACAGAAACTCCGGCTTAGTGAGGGAGACTTGGGGATGTCCTACCTTAGGGAGTATACACTGTGAAGAGGAAGGAGAAGATTTTGAAAGGGAAGAAGATAACACAATTTCCCAGAAGCTCAGAATAACATGCTATGAGCCAAATATTACCATCTTCACTGCAGGTGAGGCCACTGGTGTATAGGGGAGTTAAGAAACTAGCCCCAAACCACATGGCTCAGGAGGGGTGCAGCTGAACTTAAGCTCTTAAGGCCTCTGCTGGGCCAATGGGCCTCTCTCTCCTTGGAAATTCCCCAGTTTACAGCATACCCAGTACCTTCCTCCATACTACCGGACACACTCCATGTGTCAGTCATTTCCTCAGCTACAAGGAACTATCTATTTCATATGTGAGTTTATAACTCAGCCTGCAATTATCCCCCACTTATTTTTAAATGGCCAAAGAAAACCCAAAAACTTTATAAGGTATTTTTGTCATGCAGCTAGAAATACAGATGGTTTTGCTTTGCAGAGTAAGTGAAGGTATTTTCTAAAAATAAATGAAAACAAATGGGCAACCCCTGTTGTTTGTAAGGGAGTTTTATTCTCCAAGAATTCACTAATCAAGCTATCAGTGCACCACAGCAGTCAGGGTTTGTTTAGTATTTTTTTTTTTCCACTAAGTTTAGATTCTGTTTTATTTGGTGAAAGTGGCCAGATGTCGTGTGACATTTTCACCTGGCAGAATAGCATCTTGCTCTTAGCTGGCTTCCCCTTTTGTTTGAAGGTTCAGCAGCAAAATTAATCTCATTGGACTTAGGTGAGCAAATGTTTCTTTAACAAGCCCTGATTTCCTGAGACTGCAGGGAATTTTTGTTGACAAGGTGAGGAAGAGAAAGAAGCAAGAAAATGTGTGTGTGTCAGACTAAGTCCCTCTCCCTCCCTGGATGGACTGAGTAAGGGAAAGACAAGAGACCAGGCATTTTATGCTAGTTGGACCCCTTTACATGGAAGAAAATATCAGGTATGGAAAAGAAGAGACTACCCCTCACTTCTCACTATTGAAAAATACATTTGATTCATTTATTTTGCTTGTATACATATTGCTATCTTTTAATAGGAACTTGGGTTTAGAATTAGAAGCCAACCTGTTCATCCCCTGGCCACAAAAGACCACATAGTCGGGAAAAAAAACATCATCTGCCAAAGCAGGTAAGGAGGGCATTGGCTGAAGCTAGAAGAGGTCCTAATTGTAAAATTTTGTTTGCTATCTATATCTTTCAATCCATAACTAGTTTACAGTGCATTTTGGAATAGAATGTTTTATTTATATTATGTTGAAAAGAAAGAAAGGAAATAAAGAAGTTTATGATTCCATAAAAAAAAAAAAAAAAGAAAGAAAATGTGTGTGTGTGTGTGCGTGTGTGCGCACATGCACCTTTGATAAGAGACAAACAACATAGCACAGAGACTGAGTGGGCAGATTTTGGGATTCAGACACAATGGGCTCAAATACTGCCACCTTTGCTTCTTTGCTGTGTGTCCCACTACCCAACTGCTCCATGACACAAATTCCTCATTTATGACACAGGTGTGATCATATTACCTACCTTGCAAGGGTTTTGTGAAGAATAAAGGTAAGATAAAGTATGTAAAGCGTTTGGTACTTTGCATGGCTACAGTAAATATTCAATAAGTATTAGCAATAATTAATGACAGTGACTGACACGAACGAACATTTCATATATGAGAATTTGCACATGTAAATTTTTCATGTAATCTACAAAAAGGGCATGCCATGACACAGAGTCTGAAGAATCTATTACAGAAATATCAAATGTTGAAAGGAGGTGCAAATAATGTTGAGATCATCTGGTTGTTTTCTTTATTCCTTCCCCACCAAGAGGACTGATTCTCCGGCAAAGGTTAGGTCATTTACTAAAAGACTCAAAGTTGTTTAAACATTGGACTCTTTCCCTACCTCCAATGTAGTCCCATCTGCAGTGTATTCGCCTTGATTTATGGTCTTGCGAATTTCAGCAGATTTACAATCTGAGCTCATTAGAATTGCACAGGATGAGGCGAGAAGAAAAAAATTTCCTTTTAAGGACCAATATTACATCCAGTTCTGAGTTTGAGAGCTTACCTTATTTAACTATCACAGCAAAGCCATTGGTGAGTAAACTGTTCCTACACAAGTCAGTCTGTCAAGGACATAGCCAACATATTGGGGTTTTTTGCCTCCTGATTTACTAGATCAGCTTTAAGCAGTGCTAACCTTGTGCTATGGTTTGGATGTGGTTTGTGTTTCCGCTCATGTGATTAGAGACTTGGTTCCCAGAGAGACAGTATTGTGAGATGCTGTGGAACCTTTAAGGGGCAGGGCCTCAAAAGGTGATTCTCTTGTGACCCTGTGGGTTCTTGTGAAATGGCTGTTACTAAAGGAGCAAGTCTGGCCTCTCCCAGCTCTCTCTGCTTCTGACTGGAGCTGTAATCACTTGTATTTGCTGTTAGGATGCATAAAATGTCTTGTCTTACATCTGATTCTATTAGCTATAAGGGTTTTATTTGGTGACAGGGCGTTTTCTTCTTTCTGCAGTGTCTGTGTGTTTTCTGTGGTCCATTTTATCTGCATTTGTTAGTTTGGGCCTCTGTTTTTCATGTTGGAGCTTTCCTCAAATGTGTGGTATAGACTGGTTGCTTGATTGGTGCTAAGTGTAGGGCCCTGACCCATATTATCATCTAAAAGCATCTTCTCTCAGACTCACTCATTTCTGTAGAAGGAAATCTGAAGTCTTCTCTGGGTGAATCAGAGAAGTTTAAGCCTGGCTACCAACCTTCTGATATCATCATGGGAAAGGGGGTTAAGGGTCTCATCATTCAGTATTCTCCCTTCCTACCTCTTTTCTTTCACTATCTGGTATTCTAGAGTCAGGAACTACTCTGGTTTGACTTTTTGGCACTTAGAGCCTCCTATATCCTTCAGGGTAAAAGAGGATAGTCATCTACAAGCTCTGGGTATGAGAAGGGTCCTTTGGCTGGACATGGTGTTACATGTCTATGATTCCAGCTAGTTTGGAGAGATAGAAGAATTGGGATCATGGTTTGAGGCTCTCCCAGGCAAAGGCAAGTAAGATACTATCTCAAAAACAAACTGGGTGTGGTGGTGCAAACCTGTGGTCCTGATGCACTGTAATTTTTTGGTGGTGAGCGTTCTTGTTCTGTGCTTAGATAGAAATCAAAGGCAGAAACTCAAGCAAAGATCAAAGGAATTTTGTTTGCAGAGAAGTAAAAGAAAAGACCACACAGGAGGCATGCAGTGTGACCCAGAACCCAGTTGTGCCCTGAGTGAGGTTGGACATCAGTTTTTAAACTTTTTTGGTTGCTAGTGGGAGGAGTATGTTTTGGCATGAAGATTTTGGTGTGAACAGGTGTCTCTTGGGGAGGAGACAGGTGTTTCTTTCCCTGGCTAATTGCCATCTTTGGGGAGCACATGATGGACCTCCCACCGTCTGCCCTTCAAGTCCCCCCTCTAATGATGGCCCTAGCTGCCATTAGGAATAGGGATGATGAAGTTTCTTCAATAACTACTTCCTGCTGAAAGGGGGCTGTGAAGGGACCAAGGCATTGGGGCTGACCATGAGAGGGGTTATCAAGAGGACCATGGCAATAGGTCATCTTCATTTCCATCAACATCTGTAGTTTGATGGATTCTAGAGACTGTATAGAATTGACTTTCTGTTAAAGCCACTAATTCTGCCAATTGGGCAGAATTATATTAGGAGGAAGACCTGATTAAAGGGTGCCAAATTCTGCTACAACTGCAAACCCTATGTCTGACACCATTTCTGACAAAGTTGCTGCCATTGGTATATAATTCTAGATCTGGGTCCTCTGAGGACCGATCAGTCAGGTCAGGACAGGCAGCATAATTTTCCATAAGTACCTCTTCGCATGAGTCTTCAGGATCTCCTCTGTCTCTGGTAGGAGGGATGCAGGGTGTAGGCTCTGACAGGTCCTTAAAGTTATCTCAGTCCCTCCCAGCAGCTGGGTCTGGTATTTAAATAGATGGTTGTCAGAAAGCCAAAGTCCTCCTTTTGAGTTTAAAATTCCTCTTAGATTGTGTGGGCTGCATACTATCAGGGGCCAGTTTAGGAAAGTTTTTGAGCCTGAGGCACTAGAAGCCTAACTGCAGAGACTTCCCATAGATATCCTAGCCATCCCTTGGCTCCCTGATCTAATTCTTTGCTTAAGTAGCCTACTGGCTGGGGAATGATGCACCAGAGCTGGGTCACTACTCCCAGGGCCAATTCTCCCTTCTCATAGACATGTAATTGAAACCTGTCCCGTGCTGGGAGATTCAGGGCTGGAGCTGTCATAAGGGCTTTTTTAAACTGGTGGAATGCACTTTCTGACTTGTCATCCCATTCAGTAAAAGGCTAGGAACCCTTCTGTGCTTCCCTAAGAATCTGATCTAAAGTCCTGGCTAGATCTGCATATCCTGGGATCCAAATTCTTCAGTATCCTATCATGCCCACAAAGACTCTCAATTGTTTTAGAGTCTTAGGTAGATGAAACGTCAGGATTGGATGGATTCTATCTTCTCCTAGGAGCCTTATCTCCTTCTCTAAGATGAGTCCTAAATATGTAACTCTAGACTGACACAACTGGGCTTTTTCTTTTGAGATTTTATATCCTCTGTCTGTTAAGAAGTTTAGTAAGGATTCATTGGCTCGTGAAATGATAGGCTCAGTCGGTCCACAGAGCAGGAGGTCATCTACATATTATAGAAGAGTAGATTGTGGGTATTGTCACTCTTGGCTTAGAACCAAGCCAAAGAGATGGAGACTGTCTCATGACCCCTTGGGGGAGGACAGTCCAGGTGACCTGTCTGGTCTTTCATGTGGGGTCCTCAAAGGCAAAGATAGGCTGGCTTTCAGGGTGTAGGGGGATGCAAAAGAAGGCATCCTTTAAGTCCAGGACAGTGTAGTAAGTAGTACCCAGGGGATATTTGGGCTAAGAGCATATAGGGATTTGAAAGTAGAGGGCAGAGAGACACTACTGCCTCATTGATCAGGTGGAGATCTTAGACTAGCCTCCATTTATTAGGTCCCTTTTTGATACTGAGAATTGGAGTATTATGGGCTAGAGCATTCAATTAGCAGTCCCTGTCTTTTTTAAGTCTCTGATTATGGGAACCAGTCCCTCCTTAATCTCCAGTCTCAAGGGACATTGTTTCTGATGGGGAAACTGAGAGGGATCCTTGAGATGAATTTGAACCAGATCTGCCATTCGTGCCCATCCCACAATGTGTCTGTCAGTCCACACCATGGGCTCTTCTTGTTCCTTTATCAAAGGTAAGCAGAAGTACTCCCCTGGGGGTTAAAAGAGCTGAATCCCCAATTTAGACAGGAGATCTTACCCTAGCAGAGGAGTAGGGGTTTCCAGGACAATTAAAAAGCAGTGACAGAGCACTGCTTCTCCAGCCTGGAAATCTTCCCAGGAGCAGACTAAGGACTGAGTGAAATAATGCTCTAGGGGCTGGGCCAATATGCCTCAAATGGTAATTTTCTTAAGGACCTAGGTCTAGGAGAGAAAGGGATAGCTGAAAATCTGGCTCCAATATCAATAAGAAGACTGACCTTGTACTTTTCAATAGTAAGTGCTACCTGGAGCTCCTCTGTTCTTATGGTGGTCTTAGGAGCCTGGATGGGAGGCCCTGAGACCTGTCAGTGGGTGGGAGGCTTTGGACTCAGTCCTCCTGGGAACCAAGGACAGTGTGTCTTTCAATGATTTCCCCGGCAAATGGATCAGGGTCCCAGAATTGGCTTCCTCCAGGGGCACTCCCTCTTAAAGTAGCCCTCCTGTCCACATTGAAAACATGTCCATGGGTTTGGACTGGGACCTGGGGGAGCCTGCAATTAGAGCCTCCTGATGCTGGTCCTTTCTCTTTTCCCTTTCCTGGTCTCAGTTACAGAAAAAGTGATGGAGCTGTCTTGACCAATTGGTCCAAGTCCTTACTCCCTTTGACCACCAGGCTTTGGAGTTTCCTATGTATATCTGGGACTGATTGTGTGAGGAACTTAGCCTTTAGGATGATTTCCTCCTCCTGTGACTCCAGTACAATGTTGGTATGCTTTTGTAAAGCATACTTAAGTCTCTGTAGGAAAACTGCTGGGGTTTCTAAGGGTCCTTGTTGTACAGCCATGACTTGAAAGTAATTAAGGGGTTTTACTTTGGCCCTTCTTAGTCCTTCAAGAATGCAGTGGATTAAGTGGTTATGGATCCATTCATCCTTATTGCTCTCAGGGTCCCAATTAGGATCACTCCTAGGCACCAACTGATCCCCTGTGGGAATTGTGAATCAGGGTTCACTTCTAGCTATCCAGTATCTCTGTCCTCCTTCCCCTTCCTCCTCCAAGCGTCTGGTCTGAGATAGGCCTGTAGGGCCACATTTATCTAGGTGATAATCACCCCCAGCTGCCACTGCCTGATTGGTACTCACTGTTTTTCCAGGGAAGTGAAGGTTTGAGATAATAGTATCATTACATCTCTCTAGTTCAGCTCAGAATTTTGGCTGACTTCCCTGAATGCCTGAATTTACTGATCTGGGTTATCAATATAGTTTCTGAAATCCTTTTTAATTTCCTTGAGCTCACCTAATCTAAAAGGAACATGAGTCCTATCCCCTCTGGGAATTATATGGAGGGAGTAGAGTCCTGTAGGACAATTTCAGGAATGCAAGGTGACTGGGTAAGGGGGTAGAGAGGGTGATGTAGGATCATTGACCGATTCCCTCAGGGTGGGTTATATCCCCTGTAGTTCCCTTGGAGATTTGACTTCTGTCACAGGGGATGCCACCTTTAACCCTTTGTGGTCCCTTGGGCCTTAGATAGTTTTTCAGGATCTGGTTCCTCAAGGGAACCTGGGGGCCTTTTGGAAAGGGTCACCATGGTCTGGTTATCTAGCCTGCATTTGCTTAGCCATTCTGGGTGGTCTCTTAGGAAAAAGGGAAGTTGGACATATGGAACTTCAGTTTACTTCCCCTCCTTCCTACAGAATGTATCTAGTTGAAAAATGGTATTATAGTTAATGCTCCCCCCTTCAGGCCATTTTTCCTGATCTCCCAGGGGATATTGGGGCCAGGCCTAGGCACAGTAAAACTTGAGTCACTTCCATTGAAGTGACTCTTTCCATTGTTTTAGTAAGCATGCAAGGGAGGGTCCTTCTGGGATTCTGGAAGCTTGGTTCCCCATCTAAAAGGGAAGTTAGGAAAATTAGTCACTCTAAGAGGAGTTTCTCCTTTTACCCAGGTGTCCCCAGTGAGGAGATCCTCTATGTGAGAGAGTGCATCCCTCTCTCCCATGGTCTCCCACCACTGCCACCTTGGCTAAGATCATGGGGAAGATGCTCAGGTCTATCTGGATTGCAGCCACCCCATCAGTGTGACCCTGACCAATTTTCCTTCCTTAGTTTTGTAAACCAGTTACCAGATCCAGTGCCAGGTGGTGAAAGCATTTAGCTCAAAAGGACTCTCTCACAGAAGGGGTCCATAGTAACCAAAAGGGCCAGCATGGAGAGGGGAAGGATAAGGATTCTAGTGCCCTGGGGCTGCTTTTTAGCAGCCCTATGTTACCACATGGAAGGTATCTCTGACAAGTTATAGCCTCAGGAGGGAGAGGATGGGCCTCATGTCGATAATGATGGAAAGAGGAGAAGCTCACTATGGGAACAGCCTCACAGGGGAACCCAGAGAATGCAGTATTCCTGGCTTGGGGGTTTGGTGCTGAGGGATGTTCTGTCAAATGTTTAAAGTATATTGCAAATTGGGGATCGGGCATGGCTTTAAGAAACTGAGTCCAGTCCAAGAAGGGATTACAAAAGAGACAGAGATCCTCCCAGGTACATAATCAGGCAATGAGTTCCTGGATTGGGGCTGGGGTAGTCTCAATATAAATCCTGTGAAAGAAGGAGACCACTGTTGCCTAAGGCCGAAAGGGACAGCCACTCATTCTGATCTACTTGGGAAAGAAAAAGGGAGAAAACCAAAAGTTGAGAGAAAAGCTTCAGTGCGCTGAGGTTTCAGCTTTGCCCATGTAGCATTGGCAGTCTGGTAAAAGCCCCTGGCCAGCCCCTGATCTCTTGGGTTGCCTGTCTATCAGCTGTAGTGGGCTTGAAGCCTTTTTCCAGATTTCTGAGGAAGAAGCCCTCCTTAGTCAGAGAGAGTGTTCCACTATAGCTAAGCTGTGGTCGGGGGCTCTACTGGAGAGCAGACTCCACCGGAGTGCTGGATGATCACAGCCACTTCCTAGGCAGTCCCCTCCAATATGGCACAAAGTGTACTGACCTCAGATGAAGAAGGTCCCTTCATGGTCGCTAAGATGATGTGCTGGAATTCTTGGGTGGTGAGAGTTTTTGTTCCACACTTGGATAGAAATCAAAGGCAGGAATGCAAGCAAAGATCAAAGGACTTTTATTTGCAGAGAAGTGAAAGAAAAGTCCACATGCAGAGGCATGTGGTGGAATCCAATCATCCCCTGAGTTGGGTTGGGTATCAGGTTTTATAGTTTTTTTGTTGCCAGTAGGAGGGAGTATTTTCAGCGTGAAGATTTTGGCACAAACAGGTATCTCTTGGGATGAAGACGTGGGGCATTTCTTTCCCTGGCTAATCACCATTTTTGGAGAACACATGGACTTTCTGTAGTCTGCCCTTTAGTCCCAGGTACTCAAGAGGCAGAGGTAGGAGAATCATAGTCTGAGGTTGGTCTGGGCAAAAGCATGAGACACTATCTGGGGAAAAAAAAAAACAAAACAATGCTGAAAGCAAAAGGAGTGAGATGGTAGAGCACTTGCCTGTACCTTTGGATCTATATGCTCTCTATAGGTTTTCAGCTGATCCTCTTATTTTCAATTCAGTCATCAGTCTCATCTTCAGAGGTTTGTGGCTTCTCCAATTTCCCAGTCTTTTTGAAATTCTGCATATAAGATAGTTGTCTGGCTGCAGGCAGTGAGGTTTTAGCTTTATACCCTTTGCTAAATCAGTCAACATTCAACACTTGTTGGCATCTCCTCTGCTCTTGTCACTCTGTTGTGCTTTTATGCCTTGAAAAATTCCTTTAAAGTTTAGTAGAGAGTTATTTTTGAAAAGAGTAGAAACAGGCATGAATAGTCATTTCATCATTTTAAATCACAAGTCTCTCTCTCTCTGTGTCTGTCTGTCTCTGTATATATTGCTTAATCATTTCACAGGATATTCTCTGTTGTCACCTAAAAGACAGAGATTCCTTTATAAGTCAGTATTTATTTAGCATCTGACTAGGAACTTTGAAAGAGAAAAAAAAAACTGGAGATGGCAATAAAAAGTAGAAGATGGGTAAAAGCTGGAAAAAATATCTTTGTTTCTAGGGCAGAAATATCCATCAAGTAAAGCAAACTGTGAATCAGCCCTTTCCCTTTCTTTATGTGACCTGGAGAGAGGGCTCTTCTCCCAAATGCCACCTAAGGTGCAACAAAGTGCATCCATGCTTGTCCTCTGAAAGTCAACCAACTTGTGAGTTATAAAGAACAATCTTCAGCTTATTGCTTGACAAAAATGCTAAACTAAGGTCCATGTTCTGATAAAGATAGCAATGATCCTGATAGTAGACAGGACTAAAATTTTATTTATTAATTTAGTAACCTGTGCTTGATACAAGGAACTAGGACCATTGGCCATTTTATAACTGTTTGCCATGGTGAAATAGGTGCGGCATGTTGACCCATGGAGTATTTCTATCCTCTCTAAAGCAGCCAACTCAGAAGGTTGCCAATGATGACAGGTGCTCGATCTGTGCACAGAGCACTAATGTATTAACTTCTAGTTGAAGTCCTGTTTGGCAAAGTTTTACCACTTCAAAAATGTGACTAGAGTCTAAGTTTCCAAAGGGAGTTCCCACAATAAGAATTTTTCTGAGATGATATCAGACTGTAGTTCACAGATAAATCAGTTTCTTTCAGAGATGTCAGTAGTTATAAGCTACTTACTGAAATGATACAGAAGCCTTTCCCTGTGGACTCACCCTAAAATATCAAAAAGAAATGTAAGCTGGGCTAGTATGGAAGATATAATTTGAAGCTAAATTTAGCCGTTATCATTTCTTCATTTCATACCTAAATATACTGACCATTTCCAGCACATGTGATTTTCTCAAAGTTCTAGCAATTATGGAGAGCGTCTTTTAGTTTGGCAATGTTTACATTGAAGAAAATGTGAATATTGGTGGTGTTTCAATGTTTCCAAATGAAGTCTTTCCTGCTGTGAAGGATCCCCAGCCTATTTTCAGAATGTGCAGATACGTCTTGCAGAGGTCAAAATTGGTGGTCCTCATGGTGGGTTCAGAACACGCGTGCAGCCGTCATCTGAGCTCCAACCCCTGGGAAAGAGAGCTCCTGGATCCCATCCTATCTCTTCTCCCCTAGCACATTTACCCTAGTGACTGTCTCCTCTCTCACCTGCATCATCAGATTGTCTTCAGTGTTCCTCCATTGACTCTCTTATGTAAGCATACACGCGCACACACACACATTTCTCTGACCTTCCAAAAAGTAAAGATCCTCTTTTTGGCCCACTTCTCCTTTCAGCCACTTCCCCATTTCTTACGTCCCCAAGAACTCTTCTAAAGATATGTACATACCTTACCTGCTCCTTCTTGAATCTATTCCAATCAGGCTTCTGTCCCCCACCAGTGCACTAAAACCGCTCTTAACAGGGTCACCAATGTCCCTAAATGTTGAATGCTCATTTTTTGGAACTGGCAGTGCACGTGTTCCATTGACTTCCTTCTCCTTATGGCACTTTCTTCTCTGCAATACACATTTGGCTGGGTTTTCTCTTGTTCGCTGGCTGTGTCTTCTCATCTTGCTTTGCTGATAGCTCCTCATCTCCCCAAATTCCATATAAAGTGTTTTAGTGCTCACTCAGTCCCTTGACCTATTCCCTTTTCTAATTGTTTTCCTCAAAAATATCCACTCTATGACATCAAATGCTGTGATTCTCCCAAATTACTCTCCTGAGTTATAGACAGGTAGACCCAATTACCTAACTGATAACTCTACTTGGAGATATAATAGACATTTCAAACCTAGTAGGTTAAAAAGAGAGGAGGAAGAAAGGAGAGAGAGGAGAGAGAGAGAGACAGACAGACAGACAGAGACACAGACATCCTATTTTTTTCTTTTTCCTTTTAAAATTTTTTTTTATTATTCATTTATTCACATGTGCATACATTGTTTGGGTCATTTCTCCCCCCTGTGCCCCTTCCCACTTGCTTCCAGGCAGAGCCTGTTCTGCCCTTATCTCTAATTTTGTTGAACAGAAGACATAGCAATAATAAGAAAGACAAAGTGTTTTTGCTAGTTGAAATAAGGATAGCTATACAGAGAGATTCCTAGCATTGCTTCCATGTATAAATGTGTTACAACCCAAGTTGATTCATCTCTAACTGATCTTTACACTGGTTCCAGACCCCCTTCTCATGTTGACCTCTGTCGCTTTAAGGTTTCTGCGTTAGTTCCTCTGGAGTGGGGACATCAAACGCTTTCATGTTTTGGGTTTTCTACCTATTCCTATATCTCCTGTATGTGCTCTCCCTTTGTTGTGTGACCCAAGTCCAACCACATTGCTGTATTGCCCTAGATTTAAAGTCCACATATGAGGGAGAACATATGCTTTTTGGTCTTCTGAGCCTGGCTAACCTCACTCAGAATGATTTCTCCAGTTCCATCCATTTACTTGCAAATGATAAGATTTCATTCTTCTTCATGGCTGAGTAAAATTCCGTTGTATATAAATACCACATTTTCTTGATCCTTTCATCACTAGTGGGGCTTCTTGGTTGTTTCCATAGCTTGGTTATTGTGAATAGTGCTGCAATAAACATGGGTGTGCAGGTGCCTTTGGAGTAACCTGTGTTGCATTCCTTTGGGTATATCCCCAGGAGTGGAATTGCTGGATCATATGGCAGATCTATGTTTAGATTTTTAAGAAGCCTCCAAATTTTTTTCCAGAGTGGTTGCACCAGCTTGCATTCCCGCCAGCAGTGTACAAGAGTTCCTTTTTTCTCCACATCCTCAGCAGTACCTGTTGTTGGTGGTGTTTTTGATGATGGCTATTCTAACGGGGGAGGTAGAATCTTAGTGTAGTTTTGATTTGCATTTCCTTTAAGACATCCTATTTTTCACCACTCTCCCCAACATCATAGTTTTACCATCTTGATGAATGGTAATCCCAGACTTGATTCCATTCAAGCCAAAATTCTTGAAGTCTTCTTTAATGACTTATTTTTCTCTCACACTCCTTTTCAAATTTGTTAGCAAATACTTTTGTCTCTATCTTCAAAATGCAGGCCAAATTTAACCCTGTCTCTCCCCTTCACCAGTAACAATCTTATCCCAGCAACCTTCATTTCTAGCCTAGGTTACTGCTATAGAAGCTACCTCTCAGGTCCCCATTCCAACCCTTTTTCTGTATGCTTTCAACAGGTCACTCCTCAGCTTAAAATGTGCCAGTGGCCCCCTAACTCACCAGGACACAGACACAGACCTCACAATAGCTAGCACACAAGACCCTGAAGTATCCTGTTCTCCCTGACACTTCTCTGACCTCCCCTCCCCAGACTCTCCCTCTAGGTTGCACTGATTGGGCTACACTGGCCTTTCTGAGCTCACTGCACCAAGTCCCAGGCCCAGACTTTGACTGCTATTTTCTCTTTATGTGACTATGAAAAGAAGATATTTGTGTGGCTCATTTCTTTAATCCCCAAGTGTTCAGTAAGGCTTTTCTTTGCCATTGCACTTGATAGAGCAACACACTCCTAACATCTATCCCACACCCCTTTAAATTCCTTCAATGCTTGCCTTTCTACCTCATACACTATATATTTTACCCATTTTTTATAATAGGTATCCCCATAATTGAATGTGAACTTATTCCAGGGAAGGGACCTTCGTCTCTTTTGTTCACTGCAAATCTCCAGATCCTAGAATAGTGCCCTATATGCAGTAGGTGCTCAATAAATGCTGTTGAATAAGTGAATTCACGCACAGGGATTTTATAACCTGGACTCTTACTATAAAACAGCACGTTTATACTTCCTTTTGAAGTTTCAGATTTAGCACCACTGGGGGTGGGATGTGTCTTGCCAAACACAGAATGGTGCACTTCCCCTATCACTTCCTGTTTTCTCTTCCCCGTGTTGATTGTACAGTAGCTGACTCTCTATGGCAGCATCCGTATTGGCTCCTACTTGTGTTAGTCGTGGAATAATACCTTTCTTTTTCATACAAATAAAAAGTAGCAGGGAGGAATATGAAGAAAAAGAATTTTGTTTGCACATCTTTCATGGATACTCTAACGCTCATCTCGAGCCTTTCAGGTTGAGCACCTGTGCCTGCCTCTCGTCTAGGTAACCGTTTCCTTTATGGCCTCAGCCAGCATCTAGATACTAACTTTCAAATTGTACCTCAGCTGAACTCTGATGAGTCCGAGACTCACAGAACCATCTACTTAACAGAGACCACTGCTGGGAGTTCTCAGATCCATCTCAAATCCATCCCTAAAATGACATCTTCACCTCCCTCCCAAACCAGCTACTGTAACCTCTTCATCCCTCAACCACAACTCCATTTTCTCCAGTGTGCCTTATAATTAATGGCGTCACAAGATGCCATGTGAACTTGAGCTAGACTCTCAGAGTCATTGAGAATTGCTCTACTTTTCTCTCATTCCCAACATACCTTTTACCTACCAAATCCTGTGACTTCTACCCTCTAAATGTCTCCTATTTTTTTCTCTCCCTGGTTTTGTGTGTGTGTGTGTGTGTGTGTGTGTGTGTGTGTGTGTGTAGTGGGTATTTTCAAGATAGGGTCTCTTGAACTATTTGCCTGGGCTGGTCTCGAATCACAATCCTCCGATCTCTGCCTCCAAGTAGCTAGGATTACAGTCATGAGCCACTAGCACCTGGCAGCTTTTTCTTTCTTGGTCTTCTGTAATAATCACCTAAGTGATCTCTAGCCTTGAATTCCCCCTGTCTTCAACTTCACCCAACTCCATTCCAAATCCATGTTGCTAATCCTGCCATTTAAAAATATGTATTTTAAATCCTATGAGCTGGGCACCGTGGCTCATGCCTGTAATCCTAGCTACTCAGGAGACAGAGATCAGCAGGATCATGGTTTGAAGCCAGCCTGGACAAATAGTTCAAGAGACCCTATTTCAAAAGAAAAAAAAAATCACAAAAAAGGGCAGGTGGAGTAGCTCAAGGTGTAGGCCCTGAGTTCAAACCCCAGCACCACACACACACACACACAAATCCTATGTAGCTTAGACTTTCTGATACCTAAGCCCTGTATCAGGGCATCTAAGGTGCTTCAGGATCTGCTTCCTGTCTACCTCCTCATGTGTATCGCCGGCTTCTTCCTTCCATATTCCCTGTGCGGTACTGTTTCCTCATTTCCATGTTCTATGCCCACTTCACCTCTGCTGCTTTGCCTTTTTCCTGTGAGACCTTTCCTGTACATACTTGCCTGACTTCTCTCATTTCAGGATATAGATTAACTATTGTCACCTCTCTGAAGTGTTCCGTGACAGTCCATGAAACACACATTTTACAGAGTTCTATCACAACATTTCACAACAGTCTATTGTTATTTGTTACTGTCTCTAGACCACAGCCTCTCAAGGACAAAGATTAGGGATTAATCACCTTTATATCTCTAGAAAGTAATGCAGTGGATGGCACATAGGATATACTCAATACATGTAAGAATGAATGGGTAGAAAGCTGACAAGGACAGAGATTTGGCTCAATTTTATTCCCTTTCATTAGCAATCTTTATCCCAGTGGTTATTATAAGCCGTCATCTTGTGGACTTAGAATAATAAAATAATAGAATAACAGATCACCTAGTTTTAAATGTCTCTCAATCTTTTCCAGGAATTATGAATCACAGGATGGGTGTCGTATATCATATGCTACGTCATAATATTAAATATATTGTAGGGCTGTACAAACAAGTTAATCATTCCACCAGGCACAGGGCAGAACAATGGAGAGCTTACAATTAACATAAACTCCAGGGGCAGAAAACATAACTTAAAGAAAATATACAAGCTAGAGAGCAAACTATTAGCATTGTAATGTGTTAATTCATTTCATTTTCTGTTTAAAATGTCCTAACTAATTAGTTAAAAATACCAACACAGCCTCACTAATTTTGTTTTTTCTATGTGTTAGTAATTAAAAACTCTGTGTTTCACATTGTCAGCTTTAACTTGTTTCTCCTCCACCCTCCTGTAAAAAATTCCTGCTTGTCTGAAAATGGTTCTATTGAGCAACACCATTACAGGCCTTTTGATTGCCGTCAGCCACGGACCACTCCTTACCACTGCTCTGGATTCATTGAAGACTCTGGCGCTGTAAAGCCTTCCACCTAATATCCACCCACATTTTAGGGTGACATCATATCCATGCTTGACACCTCGGGCACTTATTTCCTTGTCTTACTCATTTCCAGTGACATTCTCTACTTTAGCCACTCATTTCCATGTAGACACACCCTGGAAACTGCCTCACCTGGAATTTTTCCAACCCTGAAAACATTTTCTTTCTGATATCAGACGCAGGGGGCATAGCCTTTGATGAATCATTCTCAATCTATGACCTGCATGACAAGATTCCCTGCTTTCTGTCTCCCTCAGTTCCTGTCTGTCTTCATTCTCTTCTCTTCTGATTGACATCTGTAGTCTATCTCTTCTCTCTCTTTATTCCCAATGGCCTCAATTTTCCTGTCTTGTTTTGTTTTTTCCGTTGTACCTGCCTGACAAAATACGAAAACTGGATGAACCCCTCTGTTCTCACCTTAAATCTTCAGATAATCAATTGAAAGAATACCAAATGGACACTAAGCCATTTGAACTGAATACTTAACACTGCCTGTGTTTCTTCATCAACTTCTCTCCCATTTCCCCTCCCCCATTTCCCACTTTTCCTACTTTTCTCAAGTTTCCACCCTTCCACCATTACACCTTTTCCTGACTCTCAATGGAAAACATTTGTTGGTGTTCTAATTAGCACGTGTAAGGCAAGTATCAACCTTCCCCACAAAGGCTGTTTTCAAGGTTCACTTTGGTGAACCTTTGGTGTTTTAGGGGAAACAAAGGTTTGTCTCTCAACACCTGGTGACTGTTTCTCTGTGTTGCCTGCACCTCCCTTCTCAACTCCACTGAAGCAGTCTCTGCACTGCTGAATGCATGGGCACAGTGGATGAGTGCATATGGGACAGGCTATTAAATAACAACAACAACAACTAAAGCTGAATGCATCCATCCATTCATTCCTTACAATTTTACCATGTAAAGCTATCCTGATATATCAGATTTTTTTTCTGAAGACTAGGTGATAGATCTCTTATTGTGTAAGGGAAAATTAAACAAGAAAACCTAAATAATAAAAATAAAATAATAACAAAAACTCTTGACTATATATAATTGTAGCCATTGTCTAAGAGAAAAACAAGAAAAAAAATCAAATTATTCTCAAGAGGTGTCCTCATGGATAGATTCAATTGATAACAATGGTCCCTTGTCCTGAAGGACAGTAGATCAGTCCTACTTTCAGAAAGGTAGAACTATTTCTTCAAAATCTTGCAGTGTGAATATCCACCCCAACTTAAGGAAGCTGCACCCCACTTTTGGGGTTGGTCTGGCCATGGGATCCAGACTACAGTCCCTGGTTAATGCATATACAGAAATGACTAGAAATAATGGCTGTCAGGTTCAGTTAGGAAATAGGCACGTCTAATTTGTCTTCTAGTGTACAACCTGTCACAAAGCTTGAGAGATTTCAGTAAGTCTTTGAGGCAACAAAGAAAGAGGAAAATGTAAACTGGCAGAGTCTCAGTGTTGCCTTTGTCTGAGAGATGAATTAGGTGTGTTTCTTCCAACAAATCCAGGCAATCCTTGATATATCTTCTTTTCCTTAGTTTCTTACCCACTCCCTTTAAAGTTCAAGCAACACTTCTACAGTGCCTGTTTACTCTGCTCTTGAAGTTCTTAGAGTTTGGGTCCATGATGACTTGCAGGGTAAATGTAGACCATGGTGTGTACTGTCGTTATATTCCTGTGAGTGCTATATTCCCGACATTCCCCTAACTTATGTCAACTAACCCTCCCTGCTAGCATACAAACACATCCTGTCAAAGAAGCTTAACACCTTTGAGAGAAAGCAGTTCTCTTGAAAGGAAAACAAAGAGTCAGTTACAATATTCCGCATGATAAAAGAACTCAGAGCTGTTGACTCCCAACTGTCTAACTATAGGACCAGAAATTCCCACTGTGGCCTGCTAGAACCTTTGCAAAATAAACAATTTTTAGCTCAGAGGGATTAGCTGAGTCCATCGCTGTACGATACAGAAAATTGTCTTCTTTGAAGAGGGATTTCCCTTCAGGACTCTGGACCTCATAACATCTATATTTTATGATTATTCTGCTCTAACCCTCTGTCAGATCTCAGTTCATCTGAAGTTTCAGAGAACTGTCCTCTGTCTAAAGACCATTTTTGGCCTCTTTGTCACACATGACTATGTATGTATTTGCTTTTTGTTATAATTGATGTGGCAAAATTGGCACGGGAATTAAATTTTTTCCACATACAAATATGTAAAGTTAACATATAATCATGCATGATATTATGAAGTTTGGTTTATTGGGAAACAGACTGTTATAACTTGACTCAAGGAGTTTTTTGTGCCAGCATAGTAGGTCTTTTTTTTTTTTTCATTTTTCTTTTATTATTCATATGTGCATACAAGGCTTGGTTCATTTCTCCCCCCTGCCCCTACCCCCTCCCTTACCACCCACTCCGCCCCCTCCCTCTCCCCCCCTCAATACCCAGCAGAAACTATTTTCCCCTTATCTCTAATTTTGTTGTAGAGAGAGTATAAGCAATAATAGGAAGGAACAAGGGGTTTTGCTGGTTGAGATAAGGATAGCTATACAGGGCATTGACTCACATTGATTTCCTGTGCGTGGGTGTTACCTTCTAGGTTAATTCTTTTTGATCTCACCTTTTCTCTAGTTCCTGGTCCCCTTTTCCTATTGGCCTCAGTTGCTTTAAGGTATCTGCTTTAGTTTCTCTGCGTTAAGGGCAACAAGTGCTAGCTAGTATTTTAGGTGTCTTATCTATCCTCACCCCTCCCTTGTGTGTTCTCGCTTTTATCAAGTGCTCAAAGTCCAATCCCATTGTTGTGTTTGCTAATGTCCACATATGAGGGAGAACATACGATTTTTGGTCTTTTGGGCCAGGCTAACCTCACTCAGAATGATGTTCTCCAATTCCATCCATTTACCAGCGAATGATAACATTTCGTTCTTCTTCATGGCTGCATAAAATTCCATTGTGTATAGATACCACATTTTCTTAATCCATTCGTCAGTAGTGGGGCATCTTGGCTGTTTCCATAACTTGGCTATTGTGAATAGTGCCGCAATAAACATGGATGTGCAGGTGCCTCTGGAGTAACAGTCTTTTGGGTATATCCCCAAGAGTGGTATTGCTGGATCAAATGGTAGATCGATGTCCAGCTTTTTAAGTAGCCTCCAAATTTTTTTCCAGAGTGGTTGTACTAGCATAGTAGGTCTTACACTAGGTTTTGCAGTCAGTCCCTCAATTGCTATTAATCTGAAACCGCTGGTAATAACAACCCCTTTTGAATATCAAAACCTGTATCCTTTCTAGTATCCTTGGATTAAAAATATCATGAAGTCAGAAATACTTATATATTCATTTTAGTTTGTTAATCACAATAGCATCCATATACTTTTATAAATATCAGTTTGTTAATTTATGCTACCAGAAATGGTTTGACCGAGTCTGAAGATTCACAGACCCCTTAAAATCGTTCCCTGAGACTCCTTTTCCAATCCTGCCATACCTGCTTTCTTCTTCTTTTAGCCCTCAGTTACGTATGAGCTATTGGCAATAATCTTCATCCCAACAGCAAAACTACACTCCATGGATTCTTTTAATTGTTCGTCAATATTTTTATCCTCCAAGAAACTTCTCATGTTCATTCTTCAATATGTTCTTTTAAATTCATTATTTAACACACTTTAAGCACATTTGGCACCTATCGTGTGACAAGTACTGTGCGTGGTATGTCCAAGCATAATCACACTTCACCTTTACAGTAAGTGCTCACAATAACACTTGGAGAGGTTATAATTTCACCACTTGACGTATGAAGAAAGTGATGACATGGACAGGTCTAAAGGTTTTTAATGAAAAGAGCCTAGATCTCAAGCTTATCTTCAAAGCCTCTATTTTTTCCACTGTATTGAACCTGTTATGATGCATCATAGTGTCCTTAGTGTCTGTGGGAATCACACACCACATAGCCCCCCCACTTTTTTTACCAGTTCATATTGTAGGTGCTGAATGAGGGCAGTAAGAATACATTGCACATCAAAGAACATATCAAACTGCTTCTAATCTAATAAAAATCTAATTAGTAGTGAATTTTTAAAAGATGACTTACCACACTCAAAAGCAATTGTTTTACCTTTAACACAATAATTTTACCTTAATTTATCCAACATTTAGAAAAGTAGGTCAAATATACTTTCCCTTATCTACATAATGGGTATTTACTATATACATTTAGATACATTGAATAAAAGTGCTCAGAATCAAGTTATAGAGATGCTGTAGTCATTTCAAATTCGGTGTCTGCTAAACCTTGCCAGGAATATACTGGCCTCTGTGGAAGTCCTTGTAACCAGGCAAACATGACATTGCTATGGCATTGTCTCTTGGAACAAAATAAGGTCCCAAGGTCTTTGGGGAGCAGAGGCCACTTTGGACTTCATCTCAAACCAGAGTCTAAGGAAGTCAACCATAAAGTACACAATGACACTCAAAAATAGAAGAACTTTGCTCCCATCTGTAGTATTCTAAGTGCCTAATTTGTTCGCTAGGGTGTCTATTTTGTCTTTTGACAGAAGAGTAAAGCTCAAGCTTAAATATTTATTTTGGAAAGCAAGATCAACTTATTTTAACAGTGTAAACAGCCAAAAAGAAATGAAATAAGTTGGTGAGGTGGAAAGCTGTGTTTCTTCTGACAGGAGGAAGAGCTGAGGTGGTGGGAAGGAGAGTCTGAACAACAACTGGGCAAACACCAATAAGCATACAGGAACTGGATGCAAATCCAAGAGTGGGGAAGAACTTTGATGTGTGAAGGTGATAATCATTATTCAGGCATGAACACACTTGAACAGGTATGCCAAAGCCATTGTGTTGAAATTTTACACCTATAAAAACATGCTAGCCATAAGAAAAGTAGGACATGTGTGCACAGCTGGTATTTTCATTTTCTTTTGAAACAAGATTCTTTTATATACCAACACTTATGGCCTAACCTTAAGTCCCTGAGCTGAGAATTGAGAAATGTGAGTTGGAGAATCAAATCTCACATGAACCACCAAGCTTACTTTAGGAAAACCAATGAATAATAGAATTATAACCCTGAAAGAAGCTTCAGAATCTTCTTAATCCCATCACTTCATTCTGCAGCAGCTGAGATCCATCTGTACTTTGGTTTTTCCAGTCTGTTGAATATGTCATTCACTTCTCTTGCCTCTATCGCAGAATGAAGTGAGGATCAAATGTAATAGGAGATCTGAGAGGGTCTTGCCCCTGTAATTTCTTTCTTCTCTGGATTCACAATACTATTTATTGTTATTCCTGTTGTTTCACCTTTTTGTTTTGTTTTTTAATTGCTTAGGTTTGCATGTTATACTGTATTTCCCTGTTTTAGACTGACCTTGAATATGAAGCTAAGGACTTACGTTAAGTAGCAAATAAAGAGCCTCAAACAGATTATTTGTTGAGCAAATAACAACTAAAATAACTATACAACAGCTACTGGGCTACTGTGTATAACATTAAATCCTTAGAAATGGGTACCATTGACTCATCTAAGGAAGCCCGGGCCAGGGATTAAGCAACTGTCCCCAAATACACAATTACAAAGTAATGGAATAGAGACCACCCTTGAATTTCTCTGGCACAAAAGCCCTACTTTTTCCATGCAAACATGCTGACTTAAAGTGATTTTGAAATAATTTTGACAACTATTTCACTTCCCCCAAGGGACCTAGGAGATGGGGGCAGAAAAAAATTAGAAGAAGCAATGGAAGAAAGGTCCTTAGATATTATTGAAATCCACTGCAAGAAAACTGGAAACCTATCATATGTTTCATTCTCTAAGTGCACTGCACAGGAAATTTCATTCTACCTTATCTTGTATGTTTTTCCCTAACCTTAGCAACTGGCCTTAGATGTAGTCTCTGGCTCCCTGTCTTCATATCCAAAAAAGGCATGAATTAAAAAAAAATGTCAGAGCTGTTATATGCATTCACTAAGTGCCTCCTTTCATTTTAAACTCTTCAGACCCTCTTCTCTGTCTCTCTCTCTCTCTCTCTGTCTCTCGCAGGGCAGTGCCATGGGCTCAGGCAGGGGACTGGCTCTCAAGGCTTAATTCCATAATGAGTGGAAAGCTACAAGCTGTACCCTCAGGGAGCCCTTGAACCCTGTTCTCTACAGCTTCTGCGCCTTCCCAGGCACTGGCCACCAAGGATACCTGGCATTAAAAGCAGTTGCAGATTTAAATGACAAATCCTCTAGGAAAAGACTATGTTTATATGTTTCTCAGATTTTTCTACAGTTTTTAACTCCTTTTAATCTGCTTCTCTTTGAATTGCCACTTATTAGAAAAGACAGAGACTGCCTGAAGAAAAATTCTAAAGGACAAATATTCGGAATAGAAGAAATTTGAACCCCCATGCTTCGAATCCACTTATTGACTATCTACAATGTGCAAGGCTGTGCAGCAATGCTTGCACTTATTCTGACACAGATTCCAAAGTCAACTGTGGAGAACTGTGACATCACCCACACAACTGCATGTGGAAGTTCCCAAACGCCACTGTCCCCTACTCGCTATTTTCTTTTTCTTCTCTTCTATGTCTGACACAGATGCTAACCACTTCTTAGATTTTCTTGGCAGAAAAGTGATCCAAATTTTGTCATAGGAAGGAATGAAAATACATGATACGTTGGAGAATGTTCCTCATAACACTATACACAAAGCCAGGGCCCAATTCCATTATGCACATAAATGCAACTTTCTGAGACTATAAAGGAGTGGGAATCAGGATCTTAGCCATCTGCATTCCTATGCTCATTGCAGCATTATTAAAAACAATCAAGAAAATGTAGTGTATACATGTAATGACATCACTCTGCCTTTAAAAAGAAATAAACCCTGCCATCTGTTACACCATGGATGAATCTGGAGGACAGTATGAAAGTGAAATAAACCAAACACAGAAGTACAAATGCTACTTGGTATCATTTACTTAAGGATACCACAAAACTCCTAAGAACATAGAACAGCGTGGTGATGACCAAGGGCTGAAGTTAGGGGAAATTGGGAAGTGTTAGTCAACGTTTACAAAATTTCAGATGTACTATGGATAGAAATGTAAATCCAAGACAAGTCCTAGAGAGCAACTGCACAACAGTGCGTATACATAGCCATATTGTATTATATCCTTAAAAACTTTCTAAGAGTGTAGGTTATATATTGTGATCTTATCACACATGCACAAATAATAATAAAGAGGGTGAGAGAAAGTCTTGGAGGTGATAGATATGTTTATTGCATTGATTGTGGTAATAGTATCACAGGTATGTACTTCTCTCCAAACTTATCAAGCTACTAATATTAAATTTGTATAGCTTTTGTATGTAAATCATACCTTAATAAAGTAGTTTGAAAATAATTTAATTGGGATGGATTCTCAAATATGCAAAAAATATTACATAAAAGGTTTTTCATATAAGTTTCCACAATTGTTTTGCAATAGAATAATAGCAGCATGCAATCCTAAGACAGCAAAACAATTGTACTACTTCCTCAATTTATCTTCAATGATTCTATCTGCATTTCTGATCTATGAGGAATATGACTAGGAGATCCCGTGTCTCCCTGACAATAGGACTATTGTGTAAGAATTTAACCTTACCCCATTTCATGTTCCAGAAACTTAGTTTTTACAGTATGTGAGGTATCTTCACAAAATATCTCCAAAGAAACTGACAAACATTTCCTGAGCAAGTCCTATGCTCAAAGAACTGTGCCTGGTGTTACGGAAAATAGAGTACTTGCCTCCAAATAACCTACTCACCAGTAAGAGAGGTAAGATATGCCTGTCTTCCATGGAATTCACTTCTTGCTCTTTTATTTTAGTTACAAAGCAGACATAGAGGAGATACAGAGAGTAATGGAGACTGAATAGACGGAAACATTTGATAAGGTGGTGATATCTAGTATCAATTACTTTGAGTCTTGTTCTTGCATCAAGAGGCGTAGAATTCTGGAGATAGAACTTAAACTTTGGGGACTTAAAATTTCTTTCTAGAAAGATCTGGCAGAAGCAGAACTTTCTTGAGAAATTGTGGATTTCTTTTAAGCACTCATATGTGGAATGAAGAAATCCTGGAATTGTGTTCATTATCATTCCACTCCTATAAATACTTTTCATAGTGTTTCCAGTAGAATGGATAAACATCAGTGTTCTGCTTTGAAAATATTATTGATACTATATGTATTTTTTAAGGTCCTTCCTTTCTCTAAACTTAATGGAAGTGAAACTTTTCCTTTCTCTTTGTTTGTTTCTCTCTCTCTCTCTCTCCCCCTCCCTCCCTCCCTCCTTCCTTCCTTTCTTCCTTCCCTTCCCTTTCCTTTCTTCCTTTTTCTCCCCTTCCTCCCTCCTTCCTTCCTTCCCTGTCTCCCTCCCTTCTTTCTTTGGTACTGGGAATTGAACTCTGAACCTTGCACTTGCACTCTATCACTTAAGACACACCCCCAACATTTTGCTTTTAGTTTGCTTTTTTTCAGATAGGGTCTCATGCTTTTGCTTGGGCTGGCCTCAAACTATGATCCTTCTGCCTCCACCTTCTGAGTAGTGGGATTACAGGCATGAACCATTACACCTGGCTCTTGAACCATTACACCTGGCTCTTGAAACTGATTCTTGAAGTGCTGTTAAACAAAAAGGAAAGGCTGAGACCCTGACCTATAGGATCCCAGCTGTGTGTATGCTCATATGACAAAAAAATGAAAATTGCCTGGTTTTATTTTTGTGACATCGATTTGTCACCTTTTATACTTCCAGTGCCCTAGAGATCCGATATGTTAACTGTTGGCTGCATCCATCTATTTAAATTTACTTTTAAATTAATGAAAATTAAACAAAGTTTAAATTTTGGTTCTTTGGTCATGCTAGTCATGATTCAGTTCTTCAACAATCCCTGTGGCTAGAGGCTACTATACAAAATGGTGCACATACAGAATGTTCCACCATTGCAGAAAGTCCTGTTGGGCAGTGCTGATAGTGTTAGGTAGTCATGTAAGTTCACGAAAATTATCAGGCAGTTATAGGCTCATAAGAATTGGCTGTACAGTTGGTCAGAATTTAGAAAATTTTAAATTATAGATGTAATACTCAAGTTCTAGGAAGAAGGAAAAGGGAAATGGCTTTTCTGTTTTCTAGGATATAGTTAGCAGTACTTCTCAGACATCAACTATTTGCAGAGCATTTCCTATAAACATGATCTAGAATAAAGACAAAACAAAAAGAAACCCTGAACATTAAAATGTCTAAATCTGTGAAGGTCTTTAGTTACAGACAGAATGATCATATATCCCAATTTACCTGAGCAGTCCCGGTTTGCACCTGTTTCCTCAGCATAATTATGAGGAGTTCTCCCTTTCATTTTTACAAAGTCTCAGTTTGGATGGTAAAATATATGGTTATTGTATTTATAGTCTTGTTTCTTCTTTCCTCAATAAAACTTTGTAGGTGGGCGAAACACAAGCCTTCTAAATGCTAGTTTCCTAAAATGCTGGTTTCCTAAACCCTGCTTTGCCCAAGTAATCTGTGGATATGTGTGATCACAGACTGTGAAATTCTTCCCACATATTGACAGTCAACTTACTGTGGCAACGCTCTAAGCATCACTCTTGGGCTTCTGTTTTTGTCTTAAGGTGGACAAATCAGAGACAACACTCTTTAGAATATAGAAATGATGTAAGGAGAGATAAATGATGTCAGCTGCTTGTACATATTTATTTTCTGCATCACCAGGTTTCCATGAGGAATGAGAGGCTTGGCATTGAAAGAAATGCAGAAACAGAAATGCTTAGTAAAGAGACCTGATCTGGGAGGCAGAATGCATGAGCCCCTTGCTAGTTTAGCCATGGATGGGAACTCGGGTTTGCCCTTCTTATGTCTTGTCCCTATAGATTTCAGTTTTCTAGAGGAAAAAATAATTATGCAAATTTAAAACACTCTTCACTGGAGCTGCTTCAAACTTCTGAACTTTGTTTGCTTTCTTCAACATTGGTCTTTCTCTTAGTTCCTCTCTTGCGTATACATTTCCTTTATTCTGTAGGTCTCAGAGTATCAGAGATTCTTTGATTCTTTCAATCAGGTCAAGTGAGAGCGTGATTTGAAAACCTCCCATCAAAGCTCTGAGCTTTAATTTCCTATTTACTTTTCCAAATTCTCCTTGAGAATTTAAGCTCTATAAAGAATAAAAGGATATTTTAGTCACGTCATATGCTCAGTCCTAGAACAGACACCATTATAGTTGATGTTCGGTGATATTTACGGAGCAAATTATGGTGCAAGGCTATGTGCAAATCTTTGTTTTCTTTCCTGTTTTGAAAGAAAACATGGTTAAGGACAAACTGTAATGGCTGTGTCCAAGGCAAAATAAGTTTCATGAAAAGGCAAAATAAGTTTCATGAAAGAGGTACAGAAATTTCTGTAGGAATTCAGAGAAAAATGACAGCATATCAGAGGTAAGAAAAGAAGAAGCATTTGAGATAGTTCTTTAAAAGCAAGGCAGATTAATTGCAATTAACATTCAATTTATGGTCAACCTAGTATGTATAGGAACTCATTTCTTTAGGCACTAAGCTAGTACGACAAATAAATTATGATCCTTGCCTTAAAAAGTTCAAGTGATCCAACTGGGAAACACACAGATACACTAAAAGCTATGATCTAAAGCAAAATGTATTCCATGTTAAAGAGAAGTGCTGTGGGGCTCAGAGAAGGGAGGGTAGAGGATAGGAAGAGAGAGAGGGTCAAGGCTGAGTGTCTTTTCCACAGGGGTGGAGAACATAAGAGAAAAACCTTGCAGCTGTGAGTTTTAATACACTTCTTGGAACTTGGCTTTGTTTTCTTCCGTTGCTTGGCAACTCAGTCAGGCTCATGAGATGATCACTGGGAGCAATTTTTTGAGATTAAACTTTCAATCCCCCATTTACATATGCTCCACACTTATGAGACTTTCCTCCAAATGATTGCCTATTTGGACAATGACTTTGGCCATGTTAAGAGCATTTCAGTCAAATTGTATCTTTCCTTTATGTTTGTTGCACCTTCATGAGCTAATTGCTGGACTTTTAACCTCAGTTACTCCCAGGGACATTTTGAACTGGTTTCTTCCAAAGGGAGCTATGAGTGGTAGGAATGTACTTCAAGTGAGATCTATTTATTTTCCCTTTCCCTCTTGGACTCTCACTTTGGGAATTACAGGCTGCACTGCTCTGCAAAGTCCCATGTGCATTTACCAAATGGCGTGCCTACCCCAGCTGGCTGCCTCAGCCCTGGGGATCCTGGGACGTTGCTCAGCAGCAGCCTGAGTAGAAGATTTAAGGGAAAGAGAAGCCATTTCATTTTTTTTTTAAATTACCAATAACCTGACACATTGATTCAAATTCTTGCTATGGACCCAATGCATTTGTGTGAGTGTCTAGGGAGAATGGAACATCAAGTTCAAATTCAACTGGCAACATCACAAATTTGAGGATTGCCCGAATCATCAACATCATCTTATTTAGTTAGTAACCTCTAATATAGACTATTTCCTGTATTAACCAAACTTTCTAAAAAAATCTTCAGATGCATCAAGACCTGTAGACTGTTCTGTAGTTTATAGATTTTTCTCCAAAACAGTTCTGAAAAGTTGGGAATATGGTAGTGAACATATTTTTTCTGGGAAGAAGGAGCATTGTTAAATTATAAACAATCTGCTAGGGAGAAATGAACCAAGCCTTGTATGCACATATGAATAATAAAAGAAAAATGAAAAATAAAAAAATAAATAATCTGCTAAACTAGTATTACACGATGATATAAGGTGAGGATGAGGTTGTTTTTAACTGCCCCAATCCACCTAGTCTTTATCAAGAGGAGTAAGTAATGCTACTTACAAAGCTAGGTGACACCCTTCATCTGTGCTGTCAGCACAAAAAGACTTTGGAATCTCTCCCCATTCTACCACAAAGTGACCTGCTTTGCAGATGAATTTTGTTGCGAAGTCTAGAAGCATTATTAGTTTGGAGCAGAAAAGACTTTGATGCAAAGTCAAAATATTTCAGAGCAGAAATTCCATCTTCCTTACATCTCTGGTGTCCCCAAATGTAACTAGCCCACCCAAAGACAATTATGCTGAGCCAGTCCTTTTAAAGCTGTAAACTAGATGAAATTCTGTGAGAAAAACCTTGCATCCAATAAGAAAATTCTGTGACTTTTATGCCTAATTCAAGGGGAGAGGATTGTTTTTTTATTTATTATCTTTTAAACAAAAAGATATACTAAAATCCCAAATAGGATGAGTTAGAGAAATTAAAGAGAGAGATTTATTGTGTTTTTGTATACTCTGCACATATAAAAACTTTATGAAGATGTATTTTGGAATCTGAACTCTTACTGCCAGAAACGAACAATTTTTTTTACTGTTGACTCTGAGCCACAAAGAAATTACTGACCACCCGCCACATCCTTCCATTTCATTGATTCAGTTAAGATTTTTCTCTCTACGGGAAAAGTCTTACTGTTGGCCTGAGAAATCCCATCCACAAACATTTAAGGCGAGAAGATTTGGGGAGGGAAGGTTCTGGCCAGAAATGCCCATGTTCCTTTAAGCCAGGAATCTCACAGTGGCTGAATAGATGCTGGCTGGCTGACTTATGTCTCTGGGCTTTGCCAACAATATTACAGAAAGAAAATACTAGTTGCTGGGGAAGGTGGAGAGACCAGGTGCAAGAGCTACCTGTTGCTTAAGGGAAAGTGTTTATAAAGTGCACCATGTTGGATACAAATTACACACATTGGAGTAACTCAAACCTCTACATGATTTTTAAAAAAAATTATAACACAGAAAGCCAGTCAGGAAGATAAAAGACAGGTGAGTTCTTAGATTCCACGATGACCATTACCTCCCATCCAGCAACTCATAAGCATCTTTCAGACAAGTTGTTCTGTGTCTTTCATGTTTCGTTCATTCTCTACATCCTTAGAACTCCCATTCCCTATGACAGGCACATTTTGCAGTCTCTTAGAGTGTTCCCTTTCTGCATATTCCTTTGCAGCATCTGGAGAGCATGTCTTCTGGCAGGCTCAGTTGTGCTCGGTTTCACATGAGAACAAGTGTCTGGTCTTAATTCCCAGCTCGGGAAAGAGACAGGCTGGGCACCTTAAAATGCCTTTGGCTGAGCTCATGCATAGTTGGATGAAGCCAAGGCAGGGGGAAGCTTCAGCTGTATATAATCACATTCCCAGAGTTATAAAGACAGATTTCTGCCTTGTTCTGAATCCACCTCAGAACACAAAAACTATTTTTTTCCCTGAGTTGAGCAACAGAACTCAGTAAAGAAATATTAATCATGTCTGTTATGGGCAATCTTCCATCAATCCCATTGGCCTGCATGGCCACAGGAATGCCATGCCACTTCTATTCCAGCCATAGTTAGACTACCAGGGGTCTTGAGAAATTGCAATATTCAAAATTCTTAGGCACACCTAAGGAAGAGAGGCAATTGTCATGTGTACAGTTGAAGATCCAAATCTCACCTCCTCTTTGCCCTGAATTTCTGTGGACTGCACTGCCATTTAACCAAAACAGCTCTGAACTTCCATTTAGTCTGCTATTGATGCCTGTTCAAATGGATTTTGCCTTGTTAGAGGATAGAGTTCTTGTTTTAGTTTTCCCTTTTTGTACTAGTAACACCTGCTTCAATGAGCTGATGTTGAGTGCTCATTAAATACTGGCCTAATAAATGAATGGTTCTTCCTTTCTTCTCTTCTGACAGTCCCATTAGAGTAAATTCATTCCCTTCACAGTTTACACTCTAGAGTCCAACTAGTAAACTGTTGTGTGGTTCTGCCTGTTAATTCCATAAGACTGATTGCAGTAAAATCCAACAGGCATTGTCCAGAGATACTGGTATTAACAATCTCAGCAGGAGACCAACTGTGCTTGCCACTCTCATTCTGCAGCCTGCCAACAACCTTCAAGAAAAGGTCTCCCAACTTCAGTGGCATTGAAAGCAAAGTAAAAGAGAAAATGTGATGAAATTATATGTTTTTATAAAAGTTGGAATTAAAAGCACAGTAGGGGTACACACCTGTAATCCAGCAGTCAGGAGGCTAAGGCGGGAGGTTTGAGAGCTCAAGACTAGCTTGGACTACATAGGAAGGCCCTGTCTCAAAAAACAAACACTTCTGCCCCACATACACACACACACACAAAGTTTGTTAAATGAGACTCTTCCTATGTCATTCTGATTGCAATTCCCATTTACAAATGGTGGGGGAAAATCTGGTCACAAAAATAACCATGAGTGTTCTAGGCAGACAGGACTTAAGTTTGTCCTAAGTCTACCTCACAGACTCACTCCTCCATCCCACCCTTCACTCTCATCACTTTCTTTACCACAAATTGGACTGTTCAATATTATTCTCAGCTTTAAAATAAAACAAAAATCAGTTAGAAATAAATAGGACTTGATAAGTTTTCCCATTAGTAAAAAAAAATATTTTAAGACGGTACAGAAAAAGAGTGATGATTAACACAAAATCCTTATTAATGATAGAAAACTCAAGAATTAGCCCAGTCCAGATGCTTATTTGAGGGTAAAGCAAATACTTACAGTGAGTAATTATGAAGCCGGCTTTAATTAGAATAAATATGTCTTGCCAGAAATAAGAGGACAAACATTGCTGCCCAAATCACTTTGGGTTGCTTTATTTTAAAAGGGAGAGGTCACCTCACCCAGCTGTTTGGTGACCTAATATCCGGGAAAGAAAACATCTAAAGGTCAGCAATGAATGGTCCTGAGACCATGATGATACTTTCACTTTAGAGTCCAGGCTTACCTCCCAAACCACCTTCTGCTTGGGAGTCTCACATTTTCTACCACCCTACACAGTTGAAACCTGCCTCCTTTAGTTCTGACCAACATATGGACACGAACTCATTTCTTTGTTTCCCTCTTTAGCATAGCTAAACCAGATCAGAATTTTATGAAATCTTTTCTAAATACCAAGTAAAACTAATGAAAAGGAACATAAAATGCAGCTGGCAAATAAATTATAATTTTCTCATTTTATGCATGCTGCTGTGTACCCAGGGCTTCAGATCTTTCTGTTTTATGCGCTCTCTGAGAATGTTCTATTTAACCCTAAATGAATGGTACAAATTTATAGTCTTTCACCTGTATTCTTTTTTTCCAAACTTCTTTCCTACAGAAGGACTCATCTCACTATCCTAGGAGTCCCAACTCCTTCTAGACATCTTGGCTTCATTATGGTCAAGATCAAAAGAGACAGATTTCCATGCAACCACCAGGGCTTCTTTCCCATCCCCAGTCACTAGCAGCAGGACCTCTTCTGTGTTCTGGCTGGAGAAACACATATTTTCACCAAGCGAATGATACCATGAATGTTCCTACTTTCTTTTCTCTTTTTTATTTATTGATTTATTTATTGGTGGGTCTGGAGTTTGAACTCAGGGCTTCGTGCTTGCAAAGCAAGTGCTCTACTGCTTGAGCCACACTTCCAGTCCTGTCTCTACTTTTTAGGTGAGATTCTGCCATCTTACATACCAGAAGACACCTGTGTCCTGTAGAGATTCAACAATACAAAATAATGTGTGTAATTAACATGACATTACCATGTTCATATAGGGAGAGTGAGACAGAGGCAGCTCAAGAACTGTACCTTGTCCTGTCAAAAGTTCCCAAATTAACATTGGGAATTACCTAGCTTTTCCTTTTTACCTAAAATGGTTCCTTCTGATTTATTTGCATAAGATTTCTACCTCTAAAGGCTTTGCTTCTCTCTGTTCTCATAAGATCAGTTTGCCCAAACCTATAAAGAACCCTAAATTTGTTTGATAAAGTTGGATGAATTTTGAGAGGAAGACATGTGCAATCAGGAGAACCGGATTTGAAATGGCCAGACTCAAATTACCAAAACAAAGGGCTGGGTAATTTGGTCATTGTTGAGGTGAGTATCTTTGTCATTCTAAGTTCACTCATTCTAACTGCACGGCAAATGTCAGGAAGCAAAGGGGTAGGAAAGGAGCCTGTTGAATTATGGTAAGATCTTGCTCTTCTAAAAATCATGCCAAATGAGCCGGAATGAAAGGCTCTGTTTCCTACTTTTGGCCTCTGAAACCTGAGCAAAGCAGGATATAGTCCTCTGACCCACTGACCCTACAGAGAAAAGCAGGATATGGTCTTCTGATCTGTTGATCCTGCAGAGTTCAGGACCTCAGGAAAACTCTGACAAAAACTAAGTATTTTCTATTAGCTGAAAAAAAAAATAGTTTTAAAAAAAATTTTTTGCTGAACTGTTGAATAGCTAATCAAACAGCAGGAGTATTTCTTTGGAATTAGCTTTGCCTACATTAATTATCTATAAGTTGTTATTTCTCTGCCACTCACCTGAAACTCAACCAACAGGATGTGGTCTAGTTGCCTCTTCTCTGCCTTGTACTGAATTTTTTCCCAGGCTGCTATTCAAGCCTTAAGTTTACTTCATCCCTCTTCTTTACTCCCACTACCTGAAAAAAAAAAATACAGGACCTAAGTTCCACTTCCAACTCATTTCCCCACCTGGGTTTGCTGGTAAATGCAGGCACGAGACCAGTTGGCCTTTATTCCCTCTTATCTTATAGATAAGACTGAAACTCCACTATCTTGATGCTTCATGCCTGGCTGGCTTTTGTTATGAAATCCCCACCTCTACTCCCACTTGTTTCAAGGTAGAAGAGAGACTTATCTTGTTTTGTCTTTCAACTCAGTTCTTACTAAGTCCTTCCAAACTTTGATCCCTATATTTTCTTATCTCCAGACTATAAATACATGATCCTTATGACTTTTATTGATGGCATTTTCTCTCTCCTATTGTCCAGCCAGATTCCTGATGTCATCAGTTATTTCAGGGAATAACCCATTTTAAAACACTGTGGTGACCTTTCTGGAGCCTCTATGTCCTGATTCCTATTTCTCAGCATGGCCGAACTGCTTTGCATTTCCCACCCCTGACTCTAATCTCTCAAAACCCTGAAACTCCATCTCCATGGTCACCTACTGAATACCTTTGCTTTTTTTCTATTTTTACCCACACTGTACCATTTCCCCACAATCACTGGACCAGCTTTTGATTGTCGCCAGAATCTCTGATTTCTTTTCTTTCTGTCTTTCTTCTTTCTTTTTTGTTTTTTGCAGTACTGGAGTTTGAACTCAGGGCCTACACTTTTAGCGACTCTACTAACCCTTTTTGTTTAGGTATTTTCGAGATAGGCTCTCTACAACTAATTGTCTGGGCTGGCTTCAAACCACAATCCTCCTGATCTCTGCCTCTTGAGTAGCTATGATTATAGGCATGAGCCACCACCACCTGGCTAGGATCTCTGGCTTCTTAATTTTTCCCACTCAATCTTTAATAGTTACAAAATTAAAGATTGCCAGTGTATCACCAACTCCAGTAATTCTTTGTAATCCACACACTCACTCCTTGAACAATAGTGCTTCAAGTACCCACTAGGTGCCAAGCATTATTCTAAGTGTTAGGATGCAACATGGAATGAAAACAAATATGATCTCTGTCTTCGTGAAGCTTAGTTTTAACAAAGGAGACATACAAAACAAATAACGCACAAATAAATGTAAAATAACTAATTACAAATGGGAGCACTTTAATTGAGAAGGTGAAGGAAGTACTCTTTGAGGAGCTGGCAGTTAAGCTAAATTGTGAGGGACGGCTAGAAATTGTCATAGAAAGGAAAATGACAACCGAGCAGGAGGGAGCGTGTCTATGCAGGGTGTATAGGATTACTCAAGGACACAGGAAAGATCAGTGTCACAGGAACAAGCAAGAAAGTGGCTCTGGATAGAGTTAGAGGGTTAGATAGGATTCTGAGTCTACGGACTCTTGTAGTCCCTGTTATGGTGTTCGGAATTTTGTCTAGGTTCCGTGGAACGTTATTAGAGGTTTTAAGCAGCAGATTAATATAATAAAAATTTGCATTTTAGAAATGTCTTTTGGTTTATTTTGTGTAAAATGGATTGAGTGAGACAAGAGATGGAGACAGAACACTTAGGAGGATGTTATAAATATTATGAATCAGAGATCGATGGTGGGTAGGACTAGAGAAGTGGCAGAAGAGATAGAAAGAAGTGGAAGTATTTCAAATATATCTTGGAAGTACAATTAACAGTGCTTGAGAATAGATTAAATTAAGAGTCCAAACACGGAAAGAAACCAAGAGTGATCCCCAGGACCCTCTCTTGGGTCCTGGGTAGCTGATGGTGCTGTTTACTAGCATGGTAATGACAGGGTGATGAGAGCGATAGTGGCTGTAGGCTGGGCATGGCAGACAGAAGATGCAAAGGGCTTCTTTTGGGACACATTAAGTTGAGATACCTATGAGATTTTCCAAGTGGACATGTCAAGTAGGCAATTCTGACCACCCTCTGCCATCGCTGCCCTGCCATGTTCCACCATGGATCACCTGCCTATGTTCTCTGCACTTGGGCCCAGTCTATATACTCCAGATGAATGATCCACAGTCATGAAAATTTGATCACTCAATGTGTGGCAGAGACAGCTAGCTGCCCTCCAAAGATTGTCATCCCTGCCTTAGAAAGCAGCTAGCACTGCTGCTCAGACTGTAAAGGGCTTAAAAGCTGCTTTTGCTAAGAGATACTGACTCCTTACTTGGGTCCACAAATTAACTGAAGGCAGAATAAAAGCTAGACATCCCAGCCTCCATTATATATATCTGTGTTTTTTGCTCTGAGCCATTTTCTCCTGCAGCCACTTGGGAAATCCAAGAAGAACAGGACTGATCAGATAACATCTTTGTGAAGAGGGACTGAAACTACCCCCAAGCCTCCCAGGACAGACCACTCCAGAAATAAGGCCAGTCATTTGGAGCTGGAGTAATGGCAGGAGCAATCATTTCATGGAACCAGATTGCTCCCTTCAAGTGATTTCAGAGGTAACAACTTCTCTGAAACCCTTGGAGAACTAGAACTGAAATAATACTTAATCAGACCACACTTCCACCCAGGACTGTTTTATTATGCATACCTTTCTCCCCCTCCCCCAATTCTCCCTCTATTTGCAGTAACTCTATTTGGTCCTCCAAAGATGACTGAAGTGCTGTCTTCACCATGAAATGCTCATATCATGTAATAAACCTTGTTTCACTGCACTTCTCCGTGTGTCTTTATTTGGCATGTTGGGATGAGTGAACAGACCTGACCTATGAAACCAAGAGTTTTGACCTGGGGCCTTAAAACATCCTCTAATAAGACAGCTTCAAAAATAAAGAGATGTAGTATAGGTGAGGTACACCTACTTCCAAGAAGAGGTGGCTAAGAAGTAGCTCTACCTTTCTTCTAGCCTCTCTTCCCCTTTCCATTTGATGTAGGTAAATATGGTGACTTCGGAAACCACATACTGAAAACGATGGAGACACAAGTGTGGACCTGAGTCCCTGGGTCACTGTCCGCAACAAAGCTCACCAGGAAGAACCTTTTTTTTTTAATTGCACTGTAATTTGAACTCACAACCTCATGCTTGCTAGGCAGTGCTGTTACTGCTTGAGCCACTCCACCAGTCCTTTTTTGGGATGGATTCCCCCGCCTCCATAGGGTCTTGCAAACTATTTGCCCTGGGGCTGATCTCAAACAGATCCCCTGATCTCTGTCTTCTGAGTACCTAGTATTATAGGCATGGATCACTGGCATCTGGCAGGATGAATCATTCTATATTTACAAAAGAAGATGCTTCTATTTTGGGGTTTTTTTTTGTTTTTTTTTTTTTGAGACAAGGTCTTTCTATGTAGTACAGACTGGTTTCAAATTCATGATCTTCCTGCCTCAGCCTCCCAAGTGCTGGGATCACAGGTGTGCACTATGACTGGAAAGTTTAATGCTGTTATCTAGCTCCATCCTTGAGTCTAGTGAAAGAATTCAGGCAAGACTCAAAACTATAGTGAAAATGATAGTGTTACCAGAGGATGGGTGAGGGAGTTCTCACAGCTTCCCAGTGTCCAAGCAAAATCACAGTTCCTTGAGATTCACAAATGTGAAAAGCATTTCAAGGTGCCTCACAACAAGGAATCTTACAAGGTGCCTCCCCACACAGGAAATGGGAGTAAAGACTCAAAATGGTGGTTCATAAAACAGGTTTTATACTTTCTGAGCTGGGGAAATACTCATCAGAAGTCTAGCAACCCTAATCACTAGACAATGGTCTAGTTGATGGGTGTTGTTTATTATTTTAAAATATGTTGTTATCTAGATCCACCCAAAACACAGGGCAGTAGGTGACTTCCCTTTGCTAGATGTGTCTTTCCCTCCACCCAGTCAAGGAGACTTGTAGCTGGTTCACATCTGAAAGAGGAATGCAGATGTAGGTAGCCCTTTTAAGTCTCCTTGTTTATGTAACTTAGCATCTAAAAGGAGGGCAGAGGGGGCTAGCTGTTCTTTTTTGTTGTTGTATTTTGTGTTGTCAATAGACTTAAAAAAATTTTTTTAATTGCATTATTATTGTCCTGGGGGTACATTGTGACATTTACAAAAGTTCTCAATAATATATCATAGTTGAATTCACCCCCTCCATCATTCTCCTTTTTATCCTCCCTCCCCCTATTCCTGGAATAGTTTAACATGTCTCATTTTTCTATTTACATCCATGGGAACATAATATTTCCACTACATTAAGCCTCATTCGCCCTTTCCTATATCCTCCCCCCGCCCCACTGGTACCAACTCCCAGACAGGACCTGTTTTACCTTTTTGTTCTCTGTTTTTGGAAAAAAAAAAAAAAAGGCATTTTTGTTTGTTTAAGATAGCTATATAGGGGGTTTCCTTGTGACATTTCCATGTATATATGTATTATAACTCGAATTAGTTCATGCTCTCTATTTTTCTCTTCTACCTTATTCCCCTTCTTATGATGCTTTCAACAGGTTTTAAAATTCTATATTCATTCTTGTATAGAAAGTGCATCACCCATATTCACCTTCTTCACTTCTTTCTTTTACCCTCCCTCTCCCATTAGTGACCTCCTCTCAGTGGCTAGCCGTTCTTACTTTTTGGTTTTTATTCCTCATTCCCAATGTCTGGCCCTTTTAATATGCATTAAAATACCATAACTTCCCTGTTTTCTCGTCTATCTGTCCTGCCTCAGTAGCAAAGTTTATTAGGAGAGGTGTACACTTTAAATAGACTGAAAGTGGGTTGTCTCTAGAGTGAGAAGGACAGCATCAGCATTTGAAGCTGGCAGGTCCTTTGGATCCCTAGAATGCAGCCTATGGGCCTGGATCTTTGTCTTACAAAATTAAAGAGATTACTTGTGAAATTTCTAACCCCAGGTCCATCTAACGCTCAGGATGCAGTTTACTCTTGAGTAAAGAAAGGATTAAGCTTTAGGTGAATGGGGGACTTAAAAGCATCCTGTGATGCTTGCTTAGTGGGCTACTTTGATCTTACCAGTGACTCTTCAGAGTTGGAAAGTTTAATTTTTTTCTCAGAGACCTTGAAGAATCCTCCATTTTAGGTTCCATTTGCATATCCCTATACTCCTGGCTGACTGCTACCTAACATGCATCATCATGTCTGACAAGTTATGCCTTGGAATTTAAGGGCTTGCTATAGTTCTTTGCATATCTTAATTTATGTCTTATTAGCATTGATTTTCTATTAGACTTTGGATGTTGCTTAAATACGATCTGTATTCAGGAGTTGTAGTGGGATACATCTTGGGGGGAACTCTAGAACATCAAAACATACCATTTAAGGCTTCAGGGTAAATTCCAATAACCGCAATGCCTATGTCCAAAACCTCCAAAAAGATGACAGCCACTTTTCCTATCACTCAGAGGCATGAGGAAAGCTTCAGGTGTTTGCAGGGTGATTTAACAAAAATAGCCCTCACTCAGATTCATTCTCTAGGGGAATTTGGTCCTAGACCAATGGGGCTGGCTGACGAAAAGCTCAATTTTACGGATCAAGAGAGATGATTCCTTAGATGTTGGATTATTTAAATTGGGTTTAAAAGATGTGACACTTTGTGGGGGAAATATCCATCCTCTTGGAGTGGAGAGAATGGGGCTCTCACTGGAGGGAGAACTGTTAACCTGGGGAACAAGATTCTGTAACAGGATGGTAGCAGTGGGGACTGGGACCAGCTCAGCAATGGCCACAAGGTCAGAAGTGGCCACCCAGGAAGGGAATCAGAGGCAGCACTGTTAGGCAGTGGTCAGTGCCTAAAATTGGAAAACAGAGTCAAGGGAAAAAGCCACCCAGAACCTCCTGGGTTTATTTTGTCCTCTGTCCTCATCCCTGAGTCATGCAGTCCCAAGATAGGGTTGGGATCCATGGAAGGCTAGAAAAGGAAGGAATTTAGAGAAAATTTAGCTTTTATGGAGCCAGAGTCCAGGCAAGGCAAAAATATTTGACTGTCTTGTTTTCCTAGGATTGTAGTAAATCCCTTGGTTTTTTTTTTTTTTCCTTTATCTCTTTTTTCCCCTGTAGTCAATCTGTTTTTCAAGGCAGAGTATGCTGCATTTTCCTTGAGTCATTTGTTTACTCCCCGAGGCATATCCCACAGCAGCCTGCCTTAACTCCATGCTGTAGCTCCTCCATGACTCCACCCCTCTCACTCAACCCCTTGATTGTCTAACTTTCCACTTAACAGGGGTGAGATGCGCTCAGTGAATGCATTCTCAGGTTATTTTCGTGACCGTGTTCAAGTCTGTCACTTTTAGCTTATGCAATGATACATCTCTTATTTTTTTTTTTTCTCTTTGGCTTTCTTTTGGAAACCAAACCTTCCAAATCTGTTGAAACCAGAGGTTTGGACTCAAAAACCAAACTCCTGGGATTCACATATGTCCAGGTCCATATGCCAAATAAAGCGATATGATGAAGGGCAGAGAAACGAGATTTATTACACAGCTTGGGAAATGCAGTAGGAAGAGGCAAAATAAGCACTCAGTTCATCTTTAGCCATCTTCCAGGTACAGACATGAACTTTAGTTTTAAATAGACAAAGAATTAGGTCAAGGGACAAAAGGTTTGCTAGTTGAACAGTCCTAGTCACAGATGTGTTCCAGTAGTCAAGTGGGGTCTGGCTGACCATTATCTCAGACCTTGTTCTTTGAGGGTTCCAGAGAAGTTGTTATTGCTGTCATCACTTGAGACGAGCAATCTGGTTCATAAAACATGATTACTCCTGCTCCAAGGTGCAGCGTCATCATTATAGGTAAATGTCCTCACTTGGAGGGGTGGTCTGTCTTGCAAGACTCCAGTGTTCCTTAGGGATACTTTCAGTCCCTTGTTTTAAAGATATTATAAATCATTCCTGTCCTTCATCAATTCCAAGGTGACTGCAAGAGAGAATGGTTCCAAGCAAATGACAACAGGTACAAGATGGAGGCAGAGATGTCAAACTTTTCTCCTGTTTTTAGTTAATTTGTGGGCCTAAGTGAGAAGTCAGTGTTTTTCAGCAAAAATGGTTTAAGCACCTCTTACACAACCACTAAGTGCCTTTTCTTGACTTTAAAAGTCTATAACCTGAAATGGATTTGACCCAATACTTGCACATTCTATCTCTCTTCTTCCTTTAGAACTCATGAAAGTGCTGCTTTGTTTTTTCTTTATAGGTTTAGAACTGACCTATTCATTCATTCCCTAATGGAGTGTTCAATTTCCTGATAATGAGATATTTTCAGATAGTCTTGAAATCCCAGTTCTATTTTTATTGTTGTTTTTCCTTTCAACCTCCTTTTCCATCCCATTGTCCATAATTCACAATGTGGTTATTGATCCCCATTGATTGACTACTGAGTTAGTTACTAATTTGTGTTTATTTATGTCTTAATTCCAGTTATTAGGCTCATCAATTCTTCCCTGAACTGTTGTAATAATTTTGTAAGTAGTTTCCTTCTTCCCATCTCACTTCAAGGATTCTGTTCTGTAGGCAGGAGGTTGGGAAAAAACTCTTTCTAAACTGCATCTGTGATTGTGTTGATTCTCTCCTTTTAAGTTGCTTAATGATTCCTTGGGTAAATCCCAAACCTCATGCATGCTTTTATTATAGCATCATTCCAATTTTACTTTCTGAATGTCACTCCCTGCCCCAGTTCCACCTTTCTCACTCAGCCATGCCACACTGCCTACATACTCACCCCCACATCACATACCCTTTCTGTCTTTCTCTCTGTGCTTGTTGCTCACTCTTGGTTGGAAACCTCCCTCTGCCCACGCCATTCCAGAGTAATAGACATGTCCCTACTTAACCAGAGACACATCTGAGAAGGCTCTTATTCACTTTTTTAGCATGTATTCATTATTTTATGCTGTGTGTGTGATTCCATGACAAACATCCAACAAAACTGTGGCAAGATGGACACACATCTGGGATGGATAGCTGATTCACCACCTGTCAACTGCATTAGGTAGCAGACCTTACCAGGGTGGTAGTTGGCTTTTCATAGAACCAGTGTGTCTCTGAGCTAAGGTGAGACATAGGGGTGTTTAAATAACTGGAACCACCTTAAGGTATCATTTAAATTGTGGTTCAATACATATTTAATAAAAGAAAGATAACTTCTAAATATAAAAATGAACATTAAAATTGTTACAATTTATGACATTAATGAAGTCATTTGCATCATCATATTTATTATTTACAATGTATCACCTTTTGTCCTAAGAATGTTACTATCTATCATACCATTTAATTTTGCTATTTTATTTTACTCTTACTATTTTTTTTTCTGGTGGGTCTGAGGTTTGAACTCAGGCCTTTGCACTTGCAAAGCAGGCACTCTGCTACTTAAGCCAGACCTTGTGCATTTTGCTCTGGTTATTTCAGAGATGGGGGTCTCACAGACTATTATTTGCCTGGCCTGGACTTGAACCACAATCATCCTGATCTCAGCCTCCCAAGTAGCTAGAATTATAAGCATGAGACACTTGTACCTGACTCCACTCTTACTATCTTATTTAAAGTTACACCCCACATACTCCTGTCATTTCAGATCACTCTTAGCCTGCTCTACTTTCTCTTTTCCATAGCAAACTTTACCTTGTAATGTACTGTAGTATTGACTTGTTGAGCCTACTTACTTTTCATTCCCTGTCTCCTCTTTCCAGAATATAAACCCCACAGGGCAGTAATTTTTGTCTTTTTTTTTCACCTCATTATAGAAGCATATAACGGGTGATCAGTAAATATTTGTTTCATGTTAACTGCAGCCTTATGAACTTGGTAACATTTTTAAAATCTTCATTTTACGATTAAGAAGATAAAGACACAAAGAAGTTAGGTGGAAAACTCAGGATTTGAATAACAGTGGATGGCAGAATCTTCATGCAAAACACTACACAGAATGTACTGTAATGACTTACTTGGAGTTATCTTTCATTTAAAAATTATCTTCATAGGGATTGGGAGTTTTTGCTCAGTGGTACAGTGCTTTCCTAGCATGCTTGAAGCCCTGGGTTCAATCCCTAGCATTGCAAAGCAAAACAAAATTATCGTCACAAAAAGCAATAACAAAAACACAAATTGTCATCAGTCACATTCATAAAGGCTAATGGTCACTTTTATGGATATAGTTCTCAAATATTGTTTGAAATATTTTAGAGGACCTTTTTATTTCTCGCTTTCATGTTCCAAAAAGTATTTCCCTCTTTTACAATGCTCGTGTTCTCTCATTAAGTTATTTTTATATGAATGTTACTTTCCAAACCAGAAAACTTCCTTGGAAGTTTATTTATGGTGTTTCAATAATACATGAAACTACTTGTTCCTGGAAACTCTGTTTCATCATATTTATATGGTTTCTGAACTTTCACTGCCAAATACAAGGGTCTGTCAGCAAGCTGGTTTTTCTGATGACTGGTGTCATTGTTTAGAGCATCATACATTCTCATCTACCAAAAATCCCCATGGAGGCAGGAAACGATTAGTAACAGATAGCGGACTTGTTCCTCTACATGATGCTATGAGCTTGACGTTTTTCTTTTTATGTTGTTTTTTTAATGCTTGATAATGCTTATTATTTGGAATAATTTAGAGAATAAAGGTGATTTGCTTGGCTCTTCACTTTTAGGAGCCAGGTGATGGCAGTAGCATGGGTTTGAGTGTGAAGGGAGCTGAGGTCCAGTGCAGTGCCTATGCCAATTCTGCTGGTGTAGACTGAGGTTGAAGACACACAAAAGCACAGAAAAATAAGTAAACATAGATTATAAGGACTTGGAAGGGGAAATAATAGGAATGTTTACTTTGTACTTTTCTATATAGCTGCTCATTATGGAATTTTGGGACAATAATTTTGATTTTTAAAAATATTGCGTTAAAATATTATTTATCTTGGATATTGAGTTTTTGATTGCCCCTCATAAGTTTCATGCTCACCATGAGTGCCTTGCAGGTTCCAGCTCTGGGTGCTGTAAGAACAGAAGTCATGGAGTGGACTGCTTTGAGCTCACTAGAGCCGAGTTTGGCTATGTACAAAGAGCGTTAATGAGTTTCCGGACTTGGTTCCCTCCCTTCAGGTTCTCAAGATTACTGCTCATGCCTTCCAGAAAGATTGCTCAGATTTTGGCAGTGTTCACTGGTTTGGTGAGGTATGAAGGATGAAAATAGTACTTTTATAAAAATGGATGTTTGCACATTGGGCAGCAGTGAAGGAATTATTCCAGGGTCAATTTTATACATTTTGTGTGACTTGGTTCAGTGGGACACAGAGGTGGAGCTCAATGAAGAGGACTTTTTTTTTATTAGCATATATTAAATTATATAGAGTAGTGGGTTTCAGTGGGACAATTTCATGCCTTCATGTATTACAATCATGCCCCCCACCCCCATTACCCTCCTTTTCCCTCTTCCCCTGACCCTTTTCTTCTTTAATAGTCTCCCTTCTACTTCCATGTCCTCTTTTATGTTGATTTTAGATTTCACATGCAGGAGGAGGCGTGTGATATTTGTCTTTCTGAGTCTGGCTTTTTTGCTTAACATGGTAATGTCCAATCCATCCATTTTCCTGCAAATGATTTAATTTTGTTGTTTATTGTGTGTGTGTCTGACATTTCTTTATCCTTTTGTCTGTTGACAAAAACCTAGGCTGATTCTGTAACTTAGCAACTGTGAATACTGCCATGATAAACACGGGTATAAACATAGGTATGCAGGTATCTGAAGAGGGCTTTTTGTTTATTTTGTTTCTTTGTTCGTTTTGATGCAGGGTTTTGCTATGTACCCTAGGATGATCTTGAACTCATGTCCTTGCCTCAGTCTCCTAAGTGCTAGGACTACAGATGGGCACTGAAGAGGGCTTTAAAAGGGAATCTTGTGATTTAGATTCCACATATATGTGAGATTGTGTGGTGTTAGTCCTGTAGTACATGATTTACTCCACTCAATGTTATGTCCTCTAGGCTCTTGAAAATGGCAGGATCTCCTTCTGTTTTAAGACCAAGTAAGGTTTCATTATATGCATATGTATGAGTAGATCGATAGATACAGGTACAGCAGGTTCTTGATCCATTCATTCCACCACGGACCTTTGAGTCATGTCTTGGCTATTGTGAATGATGCTGCAATCAACATGGGAGTACAGATATCTCTACAAGGTGCTGATTTCATTTCTTTTGGGTGTGTATTCCAACATTTGGATTGCCTGGTACCTGTGTTTTGAATTTTTTGAGGAACCTTCATGCTATTTCCCATAATGACTGTACCGATTTACATTCCCACCAACATATACAAGGGTTCCATTCATATACTCAGCAACCCTAATCTTTTGAATTTTTGGTAACAGCCAGCATAAAGGTGTGGCTCAAGCAGTAGAAAGCCTGCTTTGCAAGCACAAAGCCCTGACTTCAAACCCTAAAGCTGCCAAAAAAAAAAAAAAAAAAGCCAGATAACAGCCTTCCTTACAAGGATAAAGTGGTTTTGATTTGCATTACCCAGTGATAGTGCTGCTGAGAAGCATTTTGGCCATTTGTATGTGTTCTTTGGAGAAATGACTATTCAGTTCCTGTATCTTCTAGTCGGCAGGCTATCTTTTTTCTGTTGTTATTTCTTTTGCTGTGCAGAAAGCTTTTAGCTTGATGTAGTCCCACTTTTTTTTGTAATGTTTGCTTTTGGTGGCTGGACTTTGATGTAATATCCAAAAGCTCTTTGCCAAGGCCAACATCAAGGATGTTTTCTGTATGTATGGTTTTAGGAGTTTTAAAAAGACAGAGAGATGCCACTCAAACATGACAGATTTGGTAAAATACTAGTTAGGTTGAGTCTTGCTTATCTTTACTCAGTCATCTTTTATGAATCAAGTGGTTGTGGGGGATTCTTTTTTTTTTTAGACGACTCCTTTTTAAAAATTTTTTAAAATTTTTATTTTATTCATATGTGCATACAATGTTTGGGTCATTTCTCCCCCCTGCCCCATACCCCCTCCCATTGCCCCCCCTTACCCCCCCTTACTCCCCTCGCTACCTGGCAGAAACTATTTTGCCCTTATCTCTAATTTTGTTGAAGACAGAGTATAAGCAATAATAGGAAGGAACAAGGGTTTTTGCTAGTTGAGATAAGGATAGCTATACAGGCAGTTGACTCACATTAATTTCCTGTGCATGTGTGTTACCTTCTAGGTTAATTCTTCTTGATCTAACCTTTTCTCTAGTTCCTGGTCCCCTTCTCCTATTGGCATCAGTTGCCCCAAAATATCTGCTTTAGTTTCTCTGCGTTGAGGGCAACAAATGCTAGCTAATTTTTTAGGTGTCTTACCTATCCTCACCCCTCCTTTGTGTGTTAAAGCTTTTATCATGTGCTCAAAGTCCAATCCCCTTGTTGTGTTTGCCCTTGATCTAATGTCCGCATATGAGGGAGAACATACGATTTTTTGTCTTTTGGGCCAGGCTAACCTCATTCAGAATGATGTTCTCCAATTCCATCCATTTACCAGCGAATGATAACATTTCATTCTTCTTCATGGCTGCATAAAATTCCATTGTGTATAGATACCACATTTTCTTAATCCATTTGTCAGTGGTAGGGCATCTTGGCTGTTTCCATAACTTGGCTATTGTGAATAGTGCTGCAATAAACATGGGTGTGCAGGTGCCTCTGGAGTAACTTGTGTCACAGTCTTTTGGGTATATCCCCAAGAGTGGTACTGCTGGATCAAATGGTAGATCAATGTTTAGCTTTTTTTTTATATTTTTTTATTTTTTTTCCTTAGTATTTTTTTTTCTTTTATTATTCATATGTGCATACAGGCTTGGTTCATTTCTCCCCCCTGCCCCCACCCCCTCCCTTACCACCCACTCCAGCCCCCTCCTTCTCCCCCCACCCCCTCAATACCCAGCAGAAACTATTTTGCCCTTATCTCTAATTTTGTTGTAGAGAGAGTATAAGCAACAATAGGAAGGAACAAGGGTTTTTGCTGGTTGAGATAAGGATAGCTATACAGGGCATTGACTCACATTGATTTCCTGTGCGTGGGTGTTACCTTCTAGGTTAATTCTTTTTGATCTAACCTTTTCTCTAGTTCCTGGTCCCCTTTTCCTATTGGCCTCAGTTGCTTTAAGGTATCTGCTTTAGTTTCTCTGCGTTAAGGGCAACAAATGCTAGCTAGTTTTTTAGGTGTCTTACCTATCCTCACCCCTCCCTTGTGTGCTCTCGCTTTTATCATGTGCTCATAGTCCAATCCCCTTGTTGTGTTTGCCCTTGATCTAATGTCCACATATGAGAGAGAACATACGATTTTTGGTCTTTTGGGCCAGGCTAACCTCACTCAGAATGATGTTCTCCAATTCCATCCATTTACCAGCGAATGATAACATTTCGTTCTTCTTCATGGCTGCATAAAATTCCATTGTGTATAGATACCACATTTTCTTAATCCATTCGTCAGTGCTGGGGCATCTTGGCTGTTTCCATAACTTGGCTATTGTGAATAGTGCTGCAATAAACATGGATGTGCAGGTGCCTCTGGAGTAACAGTCTTTTGGGTATATCCCCAAGAGTGGTATTGCTGGATCAAATGGTAGATCGATGTCCAGCTTTTTAAGTAGCCTCCAAATTTTTTTCCAGAGTGGTTGTACTAGTCTACATTCCCACCAACAGTGTAAGAGGGTTCCTTTTTCCCCGCATCCTCGCCAACACCTGTTGTTGGTGGTGTTGCTGATGATGGCTATTCTAACAGGGGTGAGGTGGAATCTTAGTGTGGTTTTAATTTGCATTTCCTTTATTGCTAGAGATGGTGAGCATTTTTTCATGTGTTTTCTGGCCATTTGAATTTCTTCTTTTGAGAAAGTTCTGTTTAGTTCACATGCCCATTTCTTTATTGGTTCATTAGTTTTGGGAGAATTTAGTTTTTTAAGTTCCCTGTATATTCTGGTTATCAGTCCTTTGTCTGATGTATAATTGGCAAATATTTTCTCCCACTCTGTGGGTGTTCTCTTCAGTTTAGAGACCATTTCTTTGGATGAACAGAAGCTTTTTAGTTTTATGAGGTCCCATTTATCTATGCTATCTCTTAGTTGCTGTGCTGCTGAGGTTTCATTGAGAAAGTTCTTACCTATACCTACTAACTCCAGAGTATTTCCTACTCTTTCTTGTATCAGCTTTAGAGTTTGGGGTCTGATATTAAGATCCTTGATCCATTTTGAGTTAATCTTGGTATAGGGTGATATACAAGGATCTAATTTCAGTTTTTTGCAGACTGCTAACCTGTTTTCCCAGCAGTTTTTGTTGAAGAGACTGCTATTTCTCCATCATATATTTTTAGCTCCTTTGTCAAAGATAAGTTGCTCATAGTTGTGTGGCTTCATAGCTGGATCCTCTATTCTGTTCCACTGGTCTTCATGTCTGTTTTTGTGCCAGTACCATGCTGTTTTTATTATTATTGCTTTGTAATATAGTTTGAAGTCAGGTATTGTGATACCTCCTGCATTGTTCTTTTGACTGAGTATTGCCTTGGCTATTCGTGGCCTCTTGTGTTTCCATATAAATTTAATGGTAGATTTTTCAATCTCTTTAATGAATGTCATTGGAATTTTGATGGGAATTGCATTAAACATGTAGATTACTTTGGGGAGTATCGACATTTTTACTATGTTGATTCTACCAATCCATGAGCATGGGAGATCTCTCCACTTTCTATAGTCTTCCTCAATCTCTTTCTTCAGAAGTGTATAGTTTTCCTTGTAGAGGTCTTTCACATCTTTTGTTAGGTTTACACCTAGGTATTTGATTTTTTTTGAGGCTATTGTAAATGGAATTGTTTTCATACATTCTTTTTCCGTTTGCTCATTGTTAGTGTATAGAAATGCTAATGATTTTTCTATGTTGATTTTATATCCTGCTACCTTGCTATAGCTATTGATGATGTCTAGAAGCTTCTGAGTAGAGTTTTTTGGGTCTTTAAGGTATAGGATCATGTCATCTGCAAATAGGGATATTTTGACAGTTTCTTTACCTATTTGTATTCCTTTTATTCCTTCTTCTTGCCTAATTGCTCTGGCTAGGAATTCCAGTACTATGTTGAATAGGAGTGGAGATAGTGGGCATCCTTGTCTGGTTCCTGATTTTAGAGGGAATGGTTTTAATTTTTCTCCGTTAAGTATAATGCTGGCTGTAGGTTTGTCACATATAGCTTTTATAATGTTGAGGAACTTTCCTTCTATTCCTAGTTTTCTTAGAGCTTTTATCATGAAATGATGTTGGATCTTATCAAAGGCTTTTTCTGCATCTATTGAGATGATCAAGTGGTTTTTGTCTTTGCTTCTGTTAATGTGGTTTATTACGTTTATTGATTTTCGTATGTTGAACCACCCCTGCATCCCTGGGATGAAGCCTACCTGGTCGTGGTGAATAATCTTTTTGATGTGTTGCTGAATTCGATTTGCCATTATTTTGTTGAGGATTTTTGCATCAATGTTCATTAAGGAGATTGGCCTATAGTTCTCCTTTTTGGAGGTGTCTTTGCCTGGTTTTGGGATAAGTGTAATACTGGCTTCATAAAATGTGTTTGGCAGTTTTCCTTCCCTTTCTATTTCATGGAACAGTTTAAGGAGGGTTGGTATCAGTTCTTCTTTAAAGGTCTGATAGAATTCAGCAGAGAATCCATCAGGTCCTGGACTTTTCTTTTTGGGGAGATTCTTGATTGCTGCTTCAATTTCATTTTGTGTTATAGGTCTATTCAGGTGATTAATTTCCTCTTGGTTCAGTTTTGGATGATCATATGTATCTAGAAATCTGTCCATTTCTTTTAGATTTTCAAATTTATTTGAATATAGGTTCTCAAAGTAGTCTCTGATGATTTCCTGGACTTCCATGGTGTTTGTTGTTATCTCCCCTTTTGTATTCCTAATTCTACTAATTTGGGTTTTTTCTCTCCTCATTTTAGTCAGGTTTGCCAGGGGTCTATCGATCTTGTTTATTTTTTCAAAGAACCAACTTTTTGTTTCATTAATTCTTTGTATGGTTTTTTTGGTTTCTATTTCATTGATTTCAGCTCTTATTTTTATTATTTCTCTCCTTCTATTTGTTTTGGGATTTGCTTGTTCTTGTTTTTCTAGGAGTTTGAGATGTATCATTAGGTCATTGATTTGGGATCTTTCAATCTTTTTAATATATGCACTCATGGCTATAAACTTTCCTCTCAAGACTGCCTTAGCTGTGTCCCATAGGTTCCGGTAGGTTGTGTTTTCATTTTCATTGCCTTCTAGGAACTTTTTAATTTCCTCTTTTATTGCATTGATGATCCATTGTTCATTAAGTAATGAGTTATTTAGTTTCCAGCTGTTTGCATGTTTTTTGTCTTTACTTTTGTTGTTGAGTTCTACTTTTACTGCATTGTGGTCAGATAGTATGCATGGTATTATTTCTATTTTCTTATATTTGCTGAGGCTTGCTTTGTGCCCTAGGATATGATCTATTTTGGAGAAGGTTCCATGGGCTGCTGAGAAGAATGTATATTGTGTAGAGGTTGGATGAAATGTTCTGTAGACATCTACTAGGTCCACTTGATCTATTGCATATTTTAGATCTTGGATTTCTTTATTGAGTTTTTGTTTGGATGACCTATCTATTGATGATAATGGAGTGTTAAAGTCTCCCACAACCACTGTGTTGGCGTTTATATATGCTTTTAGGTCTTTCAGGGTATGTTTGATGAAATTGGGTGCGTTGACATTGGGTGCATACAGATTGATGATTATTATTTCCTTTTGGTCTATTTCCCCTTTTATTAGTATGGAATGTCCTTCTTTATCTCATTTGATCAATGTAGGTTTGAAGTCTACTTTGTCAGAGATAAGTATTGCTACTCCTGCTTGTTTTCGGGGGCCATTGGCTTGGTAAATCTTCTTCCAGCCTTTCATCCTAAGCATATGCTTATTTCTGTCGGTGAGATGAGTCTCCTGTAAGCAACAAATTGTTGGATCTTCTTTTTTAATCCATTTTGTCAAACGGTGTCTTTTGATGGGTGAATTAAGTCCATTAACATTAAGCGTTAGTATTGATAGGTATGTGGTGATTCCTGCCATTTAGTTATCTTAGTTGTTTGAAGGTTTGATTGTGTGTACCTAACTTGATGTTACTCTCTACTGTCTTGCTTTTTCTTATCCTGTGGTTTGGTGCCGCCTGCCTTTTCATGGTTAAGTTGGGTGTCACTTTCTGTGTGCAGGATCCCTTGCAGAATCTTTTGTAATGGTGGCTTTGTGGTCACATATTGTTTTAGTTTCTGCTTATCATGGAAGACTTTTATTGCTCCATCTATTTTGAATGATAGCTTTGCTGGGTAGAGTATCCTGGGGTTGAAGTTATTTTCATTCAGTGCCCGGAAGGTCTCACCCCAAGCTCTTCTTGCTTTTAATGTTTCTGTTGAGAAGTCTGCTGTTATTTTGATGGGTTTACCTTTGTATGTTACTTGTTTTTTCTCTCTTACAGCCTTCAATATTCTTTCCTTAGTTTCTGAACTTGTTGTTTTAATGATGATACGTCATGGAGTAGTTCTATTTTGATCTGGTCTGTTTGGTGTCCTGGAGGCCTCTTGCATTTGTATGGGAATATCTTTCTCTAGATTTGGGAAATTTTCCGTTATTATTTTGTTGAATATATTACGCATTCCCTTCGCTTGCACCTCTTCTCCTTCTTCAATGCCCATGATTCTCAAGTTTGGTCTTTTGATGGAGTCAGTGAGTTCTTGCATTTTCTTTTCACAGGTCTTGAGTTGTTTAATTAATAGTTCTTCAGTTTTTCCTTTAATTACCATTTCATCTTCAAGTTCTGAGATTCTGTCTTCTGTTTGTTCTATTCTGCTGGATTGGCCTTCCGTTGTGTTTTGCAGTTCTGTTTCGTTCTTTTTTCTGAGGTTTTCCATATCCTGGCTGTTTTCTTCTTTATTGTTGTCTATTTTTGTCCTGAGTTCATTTATCCATTTATTCATTGTGTTCTCTCTTTCACTTTGGTGTTTATACAGTGCTTCTATGGTTTCCTTTATTTCTTCTTTTGCTTTTTCAAATTCTCTGTTTTTATTGTCTTGGAATTTCTTGAGTGTCTCCTGTACATTTTGGTTGACCCTATCCAGTATCATCTCTATAAAATTCTCATTGAGTACTTGTAGTATGTCTTCTTTTAAATTATTCTTGTGGGCTTCATTGGGTCCTTTGGCATAGTTTATCTTCATTTTGTTGGAGTCTGGATCCGAGTTTCTGTTCTCTTCATTCCCCTCTGGTTCCTGTACTAATTTTTTGCTGTGGGGAAACTGGTTTCCTTGTTTTTTCTGTCTTCCTGTCATTGTCCTTGGTGTTGTTACTGTCCCTGTACTGTGTGTAATTAAGTATTTTCTAGCTTGTAATAATAACAATGGTAATATTGAGAATGGAAGAGTGAGCTGAGATGGAAAGCAAGAAGTTAAAGAAAAGGGGAAAACAAATATACAGACAAGAGGGAGAAAGCAGAACAAGGTCTCAGACAAGAGAGTTTCAAAGGTATAAACAGGGAGTGTTAGTTTACTAATCGACAGTAAGCTGAACAGACAATAGAGAGACAAAGAGAGGATTGAAAATCAAAGATAAAAAAAATAAAAAATAAGTATATGAAAGTAATATCTATATATAAAAATGAATTAAAATAAAATGGAAAATAGAAAATTAAAAAAAAAAAACCAAAAAACTTCCAAGTTTATATGCAATGCAATTTCAGTCTTAATAATTTGGATGTCCGTCTCAATCTCCAGTCCTGGAGTTGGTGCCTCAGATGTTGTTCTGTAGTTGTCTCATCAAAGGGGATGCATAAAGTAGAACAAAACTACACTCACACACACACAGAAGGAAAAAAAAAAAAAAAGCCCCACCAAGTGTCCCCAGTTCAAATGCAATACAGTTTCAGTAAGTTTTTCGGCTTGCAGGTGTAATTCGGTTGTTCTCTCATCAAAGGTAGGGAGAAAAAGAAAAAAAAAAGCGTCTGGAGGCAGTTCTGAGAGTGGTATCTGCAACTGTGGCTTCCTGCCTGCTGCTCTCAGCCTGTAGCTGGCGGCGTTATTTATGCAGATCTCTGGGGTGAGCTAGCACTCACCTGGTCCCACAGGCTTTGTTTGCTCAGAGTTCTCCTGTGCGGGAGCCTCTGCCACAGGCTTTCCCCTTTCCAAGCACTGGGAAAGGTGCCACTGCCCCGCGTTGTCAGGCCTGCGTGTTTATTTACAGTTCATGTGGGAAGTGGGTCTTCCCTCCTCTCACAAGTGTCCCTGCTCCTGGTTGCTGGGCACGCGCCCCGCTCCCGCCAGAGCCTCTCCAGCCCGCCTGGCTTGTTTATTTACAGTCCCGGGAAGGATTCCCTTCCCCCAATCTTCAGCGCTCAGGGCGCCCCACCCTCTTTCCAGTGTGTCTTAACTGTTCTTATTGCTTATTACTCAGTTTCTCTTTTTTTCCCGGGTGGAGGTCAGTCTGTCCATGGGGCTATGCTGCTCTGGCCCAGGCTTGTCTGTGGGGCTACCGCGGTACCACGAAGCTCACCTGGTCCGCGTCTTCCCAAGCCGTATGGGCGCCGGCCACTGGCGGCCCCGGGGGCCCTCCTGGTTTCTCCGTTTAACGTGAGGTGGAGATTCTCTGCGCCGGCTGGAGATGTGGAGGGGTCAAAGTTATGCCTCTTCTCAGTGATTATGCCTGCAAAGTGTGTCTCCAGTGTCTCTCCAAGATTTCACTATAGGAGGCTCGTTTTCTGCTTCCTACCTCTAGCCGCCATCTTGGAATCTTCCAATGTTTAGCTTTTTAAGTAGCCTCCAAATTTTTTTCCAGAGTGGTTGTACTAGTCTACATTCCCACCAACAGTGTAAGAGGGTTCCTTTTTCCCCCGCATCCTCGCCAACACCTGTTGTTCGTGGTGTTGCTGATGATGGCTATTCTAACAGGGGAGAGGTGGAATCTTAGGTTTTAATTTGCATTTCCTTTATTGCTAGAGATGGTGAGCATTTTTTCATGTGTTTTTTGGCCATTAGAATTTCTTCTTTTGAGAAAGTTTTTGTTTAGTTCACTTGCCCATTTCTTTATTGGTTCATTATTTTTGGGAGAATTTAGTTTTTTAAGTTCCCTATATATTCTGGTTATCAGTCCTTTGTCTGATGTATAACTGGCAAATATTTTCTCCCACTCTGTGGTGTTCTCTTTAGTTTAGAGACCATTTCTTTTGATGAACAGAAGCTTTTTAGTTTTATGAGGTCCCATTTAGCTATGCTATTTCTTAGTCGCTGTGCGGCTGGGGTTCCATTGAGAAAGTTCTTACCTATACCTACTAACTCCAGAGTATTTCCTACTCTTTCCTGTATCAACTTTAGAGTTTGTGGTCTGATATTAAGATCCTTGATCCATTTTGAGTTAATCTTGGTATAGGGTGATATACATGGATCTAGTTTCAGTTTTTTGCAGACTGCTAACCCGTTTTCCCAGCAGTTTTTGTTGAAGAGGCTGCTTTTCCTCCATCCTATATTTTTAGCTCTTTTGTCAAAGATAAGTTGCTCATAGTTGTGTGGCTTCATAGCTGGGTCCTCTGTTCTGTTCCACTGGTCTTCATGTCTGTTTTTGTGCCAGTACCATGCTGTTTTTATCATTATTGCTTTGTAATATAGTTTGAAGTCAGGTATTGTGACACCTCCTGCATTGTTCTTTTGACTGAGTATTGCCTTGGCTATTCGTGGCCTCTTGTGTTTCCATATAAACTTCACGGTAGATTTTTCAATCTCTTTAATGAATGTCATTGGACTTTTGATGGGAATTGCATTAAACATGTAGATTACTTTTTGGGAGTATCGACATTTTTACTATGTTGATTCTACCAATCCATGAGCATGGGAGATCTCTCCACTTTCTATAGTCTTCCTCAATCTCTTTCTTCAAAAGTGTATAGTTTTCCTTGTAGAGGTCTTTCACATCCTTTGTTAGGTTTACACCTAGGTATTTGATTTTTTTTTGAGGCTATTGTAAATGGAATTGTTTTCATACATTCTTTTTCCGTTTGCTCATTGTTAGTGTATAGAAATGCTAATGATTTTTCTATGTTGATTTTATATCCTGCTTCCTTGCTGTAGCTATGACAATGTCTAGAAGCTTCTGAGTAGAGTTTTTTGGGTCTTTAAGGTATAGGATCATGTCGTCTGCAAATAAGGATATTTTGACAGTTTCTTTACCTATTTGTATTCCTTTTATTCCTTCTTCTTGCCTAATTGCTCTGGCCAGGAATTCCAGTACTATGTTGAATAGGAGTGGAGATAGTGGGCATCCTTGTCTGGTTCCTGATTTTAGAGGGAATGGTTTTAGTTTTTCTCCGTTAAGTATAATGATGGCTGTAGGTCTGTCACATATAGCTTTTATAATGTTGAGGAACTTTCCTTCTATTCCTAGTTTTCTTAGAGCTTTTATCATGAAATGGTGTTGGAGCTTATCAAAGGCTTTTTCTGCATCTATTGAGATGATCAAGTGGTTTTTGTCTTTGCTTCTGTTAATGTGGTTTATTACGTTTATTGATTTTCATATGTTGAACCACCCCTGCATCCCTGGGATGAAGACTACTTGGTCATGGTGAATAATCTTTTTGATATGTTGTTGAATTCAGTTTGCCATTATTTTGTTGAGGATTTTTGCATCAATGTTCATTAAGAAGATTGGCCTATAGTTCTCCTTTTTGGAGGTCTTTAAAGGTCTGATAGAATTCAGCAGAGAATCCATCAGGTCCTGGACTTTTCTTTTTCTGGAAATTCTTGATTGCTGCTTCAAATTCATTTTGTGTTATAGATCTATTCAGGTCATTAATTTCCTCTTGGTTCAGTTTTGGATGATCATATATATCTAGAAATCTGTCCATTTCTTTAAGATTTTCAAATATATTTGAATATAGGTTCTTGAAGTAGTCTCTGACGATTTCCTGGACTTCCATGGTGTTTGTTGTTATCTCCCCTTTTGCATTCCTGATTCTACTAATTTGGGTTTTTTCTCTCCTCATTTTAGTCAGGTTTGCCAGGGGTCTATTGATCTTGTTTATTTTTTCAAAGAACCAACTTTTTGTTTCATTAATTCTTTGTATGGTTTTTTTGGTTTCTATTTCGTTGATTTCAGCTCTTATTTTTATTATTTCTCTCCTTCTATTTGTTTTGGGATTTGCTTGTTCTTGTTTTTCTAGGAGTTTGAGATGTATCATTAGGTCAATGATTTGGGATCTTTCAGTCTTTTTAATATATGCACTCATGGCTATAACCTTTCCTCTCAGGACTGCCTTAGCTTTGTCCTATAGGTTCCGGTAGGTTGTGTTTTCATTTTCATTGACTTCTAGGAACTTTTTAATTTCCTCTTTTATTTCATCAATGACCCATTGTTCATTAAGTAATGAGTTATTTAGTTTCCAGCTATTTGCATGTTTTTTGTCTTTACTTTTGTTGTTGAGTTCTACTTTTACTGCATTGTGATCAGATAGTATGCACGGTATTATTTCTATTTTCTTATATTTGCAGAGGCTTGCTTTGTGCCTGAGGATATGATCTATTTTGGAGAGGGTTCCATGGGCTGCTGAGAAGAATGTATATTGTGTAGAAGTTGGATGAAATGTTCTGTAGATATCAAGTAGGTCCATTTGATCTATTGTATATTTTAGATCTTGGATTTCTTTATTGATTTTTTGTTTGGATGACCTATCTATTGATGATAATGGGGTGTTAAAGTCTCCCACGACCACTGTGTTGGCGTTAATATATGCTTTTAGGTCTTTCAGGGTATGTTTGATGAAATTGGGTGCGTTGACATTGGGCGCATTCAGGTTGATGATTATTATTTCCTTTTGGTCTATTTCCCCTTTTATTAGTATGAATGTCCTTCTTTATCTTGTTTGATCAATGTAGGTTTGAAGTCTACTTTGTCAGAGATAAGTATTCTACTCCTGCCTATCAGAGCTGTTTTTAATGATTCTTCTCTACAATGTTTCTTTCCAGATGGTGATTGAGAAGCTAATAAAAAAAATGGTGCCAGGTACCACAACAGTAATAGAACTTTACTGATTTCTGGGGTTTTGGTTTTTACTTTTTCTTTTTTGGATTGCGTTGATGTTTCTATAATTTTTCTCGGATGACTTCAGAACCTGGAAAGGCTGTTGCTGCTATTGGTGCATAACATACTGCTATTAGTGGTCTTTCATATAGACACAAATATGTATTCATAAGTATACATAATTTGAATTTTTTAAAACATTAACTGTGCTATCAACTTTGTAAAAGAAAAGTATCCCGGTTTACCATGTTGCATTGACATTGTACAGAAATTAATAGCCATATTAGTCTTCAAAGGTCAAACTTAATTTTTTTCCATTTGTACAGGGGTAATGCATTGTATCAATTTGTAAGGTCTTATCTATGTTGGTTTGATTACAGAAAATAATTGAGTATTGCCTGAATTTGAAAAAAAGGGGGAGAGGGAAGAATAGTAATTTTCAGAGTTAAAGAGGGAGGTGATGGAGAGAAGTAGGTCAAAGGGCATGAATTTGCAATCATGAGGCTGAAAAACAGATTCAATATGTAGGATGAGGACTATAATTAATGTTCTATTTTTTTCCTGAAAATGTACAAACAGAGTACATTTTAAGCCCTTACTACATATATACACACAAAAGTAACCATGAAAGGTAATGGATATGTTATGTGCTTGACTGTAGTAATCATTCGCTATGTATATGTTCACCAGAATATTATGGTGTTCATCTTGAATATATACAGTGAATGTAAGTGAAAAACAAGGAATCTTGATATGAATTTTGAGCCACAGTCAGAGAGGCTATGCAAATGACAAGGTGGTCTCTTGAGGTAGAATGACCTTTTCCTGGAAAAACTTGAAGGTGTAAGTTAAAAGTGTACCTTTTAGAAGAGGGTACCTCTAGGGATGCACCAGATATAACATTTTGGGTATATAAATTACATATAATGTATATGTATATGCGTGCATACATATACGTTTATGTATTTCCCTAATGGCTAAGTATGAAAGTGTATTTATTCAAAGCAGAGTCCAAAGCTTGCTATCAGTATCATGGAATGCATTTGGAAACTGCAGGAAAAAAACATTAGACATTTTACCATAAACAGTTTAATAATTACTACAAATATAAAAACTTAATAGTCAAATTGTTAAAGTTCGATATTCTCACACAGGAGCAAGAATTATTAGTACTGGTTCCTCTCCTGCTTGTTGGGGACACTGTGGAGGTCTAGCTTTCAGCTGAGGGCAAGGGAAGAGCAAGATATTTGAGGACTACTTCACTTTTCCTTAAAAATTTCTTCTTTCTTTCATACATCTAATATTTTGTTATTCTCAGATTGATGACAATTTATCATGAATGTTATATATGATTTGGAAGATTTTCTTCTTTGTCAAATTTTGAGGTGACTATTGACATTCTCCTTCATCTGCTTTGATTGAGTCCCTGCTGAACCTGTTTTTTAAATTATGTTATTTAATTTAGTGGCCCAAATGAGATAAAATAATGACTCAGTGAAACTATTAATTTAACACATGTATTATACATGCATTATATTTAACACATAGAGCATCAGTTTATCAAATGATTATAGAAAAATTACCACTTTGGGACAATCTAATCTATTATTCTGTGTTATGCAATTTTTTAATTTTATTATTTCTTGGCTGAAATATTGTGGTTTCCCTAGTATTATCTACCTGGCTCAATATTTATATTACCTGTCATACTGTTTCCTTACTTATCTAAATGTTGAGAAAGGTTTTTGTTTTGCACACAATCAGTAGCTTTAATAGTCATCATTAATCACAGTTATACATACAGGAAATATTTGTGATAATATGTGCAGCATATTTGTTCTTCAATTAACTGATAGAATCCTAATAGAAAGGACATAAGGAGACTCTGGACTCTGAGTTACATCTAGAATACCTACCTGAATTGAGAAGAGAATGTTCACTAGTGACTGTGACTCTGACATTCTTCTTATAAATTACTAATATTATTAGTCTGATTGGATGTGATATTCAGGGATGCCAGAAATTACAGTGCAGGAGGCATTTAGCTATTTGACCTTACATGTGACAAAGCTGAAGAGCAAACTGTGGTCAATTACTGATGCTCCTAGTGCACCCCTGGTGTCTCTACCCATCAGCTGATATTATAGAGTGAGAGAGAAGTTGCCTTATTATGAAGCCTAGTGTCCTGGCTTTTTTGGGACATCTGTGCAGAGCTGGTGCATGGCTGGGTACACAGGTGTCATGTGGTGGTAAGTTGAAGGGTTTCAGTCAAGGCATATTGCCAGAGACCCACTGGGGTCTCAACATCTTAGAAGTGCACCCTAATTGCTTAGATTAACCCTGGATATTTTTGGAGTAGTAAAATTCCCAGCTTACCAAAATTCTCTTCACTTTTATAGAAATAATGAATGGTGGCATTAACCAAACTCCCCAGGCTAAACTTGCCTCCAAATAGTGCTCACAAGCATCTGTATTTGGGCAGTTGGATAATAGGTTTCATCTGGATGATTACTTTTTTCTTCCACTTTCCAAGTAAAGCAGGGGATTGGAACTACCATCTCTTCCAGTCATCCAGTAACCCCTAAAAGACAGAGATTGCATAGTAAGCCTTGCAATTTCTCTAGATTTCCCTCTTGTGCAAATTCTGCAGTTAGGAATAGGGGCAGCCCTGGGGGGTAGACAATAAGGAGAGTTGGGAGACTGTGCGAAGCAGGGCCTGCATGAGAGAGAAAATATCTCCAACAGAACTTCTGCTAATTAGACCTCAAGGGCTACACTACCTTCTACGGGGGTAGGCTTGATCCTCCCTAGGTACCATATTTTCCAGGGGCAGTGAAGAGACAGTGGCCCAAAACTAGATAGAGTAAAGGGCACAATAAAAGAAACAGATTTAGAGCCTTCCTCTCTGAGGGGGACCTAAAGCAGTGATCAATCAGTGATGGAATTTTAGGTCCTAGGAGGGAGGAGCTAAGGCAGGGAGTCCTGGTCTCCAGAGGGTCAGGGTCTCATTATTAGATGGCATGAGGGATCTGAATGGCAATAAGTAGCAGTCTGCCCAGGGACTCAGGAAGAACTGAATGACTCTTTGCCAAGCACAAGCTCCTGCCCTGTCATCACACTCTTCTTGCCCCTACTCCCTCAGCCTGGAGGTGACCCAGGAAATGACCCCAGTCAGGGACTGGACCTTTCAGTTCCTTGAGCTCCACACCTCCAGTGACATTCTCCTCATTGAGCACCAGTTCCACTGGTTTCCCTAGTTTGTCATTGCCCAGAACTGTTCCATGAAGAGTATAAAATTCAGATACCTGACTCTGACCGCACACTTCTGTCTTTCCAGTTTGGCCACCAAGCTCTATTTGTTAGGTTTTTTCCTTCTCTCCCCAGCTGAGTCAGTGGAGGATCATTTCAACTTTTTTTTTTTTTTTTGTGGCAGTACTGGGGTTTGAACTTAAGGCCTTACACTTGCTAGGCAGGTGCTGTGTCTCTTGAGCCACTCCACCAGCCCTTTTTTTATGTTGAATATTTTTGAGATAGGGTCTTGTGACTTATTTGCCTGGGCTGGCTTCAAAACTTGATCCTCCTGATCTCCGCCTCCTGAGTAGCTAGGATTGCAAGTATGAGCCACATGTACTCTGCTCCATTTTAACCTTTTATTGATATCCTAAATGTATCTGTTCCTCTGATCCCTTCCTCAGGTCAATATGACAAAATCTCAACCCTGGATGGATCTGCTGTTGAATGCCAACAGAGTTCTGGGGTAGGGGGAAGCAAAACATTAAGCAGAAAGGTCCCACTCTATATGTATGGCTGCAGACCTTACCTGAGTCCTCAACTTTGATGCTCTGGAAATTCTAACTCTTTAATAAGGTTGCTCTTACACTTCCTAAACATTTTCAAGGCTTCTCTGCCTTTCTTTAAATGCAGATTTCACTGCTTCTTTCCTCTCTTTTGGGGGTGCCCATACCTCATATCTCTAAGTAAACAGGCACTGACATAAATGACCCTGATAGACAGCCAAAGAGCCCAGCACCATGGTTTTCTTTCCCTCTGTACAAAATGGAGATGTCCATCATCCTACCAGAGGTCATTTTTCTCCCACTGAGCTCTAAATCTCATGCCTTATATCCTTATCAAGAAAACCTTACACTGTTCTTTCTCCAGTCTCCTCTCCCCACTTCCTCTTGTCTACTGTAGCCACGTGGCCCCTTAGCCTGATGTCCTGTCCAACTACTGCTTTCGAGGTCTTTCTCTATCCTTTCTTTAGTAGCCCATTATAATTTTTGTCAGTCTTTAAAATTATTTTATGGTACTCTTTTTCTATTATCATTATAAAGAAATAAAATTATTATTTTTAAATTATATATAATCTATATGTTGTACATAGAAGTACCACCTAAGAGTGGGAAGTGTCAAATTAATTTTTTCTCTTTCTAACCATCTTCCAAACACATAACCCAGAGATAATCACTAGAAGGGTATGTGTACGTATGTATAAACTATACTGATGCAAAAAATTTCTCATGCAAATGGAGCCATGTATTACATGCTCTTCTATCACATGCTCTTTTCATTTTATGCATTTTAGATACCTTTGTACATCACTACATCCACATATACCTTGTTTTATTTGTTTTTTTTTCCCCTTTGGGTAGGACCAGGGTTTGAACTCAGGGCTTCATGCTTGCAAAGGAAGCACTCACAAAGCAGGTGCTCTGCTGTTTGAGCCACACCTCCAGTCCGTTTAGCTCTGGTTATTTTTGGAGATGGGGATCTCTCAAACTATTTGCCTAGGCCAGCCTCAAACTGCAATCCTCCTGATCTCAGCCTCCCAAGTTGGTAGGATTAAAGGTGTGAGCCACAGGTGCCTGGCAACCTCATTCTTTTTAACACCTGCATTTCATTTTAGTGGCTTTTAAAATATTCACTGCTCTAACCTTGGGTCCTAGGACAGTACCTGACACATAGTATGCATGCTGTAAACATTCAGTTAATGAATAAATCCCACCATTTGTAAAAGCATATTATACTTAAACCAGTCGGGGCTAATCAATAATCATAACAGTAACCTTCAACTTATTGCTATTGTAGATAAACTTGCATCCTTGGTCCTGACATCCTCCTGACTCTATCTGCATGTGTTCTTGCATCTGTGTTTTCTACAATAGGCTTCTCTTCCTGTGTGAACCAGTTGAGAAACTACCCTTGATTGATAGTCACAAGAAACCCAAAAGATGAGCGTATATGACTGTATAGGTTTTGCTGGAAATTTCTGTAGCCCCAGTGTGGTTTACTAATGACTGATTCTCCTAGGCACATAATAGAATTGTTCTTCCCTCTTCCCATTAAAGTTCTCTAACATGATTTGCATTTGCCAGTAAATTAAAAGGTCATTGGATCCCTTGGGTCCTGCTGCCTTGCTTGACCTGACATGGTTGGGGGAGACCCTCACTCTCACTCTGGAGCTCCTGCCACTCACATCCCAGCGAGAAGCTCTTTCATCTGAGGATCTGTGGTAGCATTAGAACGAGCTCCGGTCATGATTCCTTTCATTCCTCACTCACATTCTCAGTCAGGGTCTACCCCATAGTCTAACTCCTACCTCCTGGAAAGATTGCAGTGAGTGAGTACTGTACCTCACACTTTTCCTTCAATGTCTCTGTCATGTTTCTTAAATACACTCTACCACAAGGGCCATACTTAACTGTCACCTCAATGAAACAACAAAAGGTAAATTATTTCATGTGTCAAAGCCTAGATCAATTCTTTGTGAGCTGAATCTGTCCATACATTGAGTCCTATAAGATGCCTGGGGTTGGATAATGTGGATAACACAAACAGTCCTTTCTGTACCTTAGCTTAACAAACTGTAAGCACATTAAAAGAGTGCTCTGACTGGCTTCACTTCAAAATAATACCCAAATTTAGTAGCCTAAAACAACTATTTATTTAAACAAAGATCCTCTGGGCCATCTTTCTGGTACAGAACTCACTCGTGTGCATGTGGTCAGTTAGTGAGTTGTCTGGGGACAGGCTAGTCCAATGGTTTCACTCACTTTGCTGAGAGTTGACTGGCAATTAGTTGGGGAAAAGCAGGGGATGTGTCTTGTTCCCTTGCAGGTTAGACTACGCTTATTCATGGAGTGGTGGATGCAGGGCAAGTCCCAATATGCAAAGTGCCTTGCATGTCTCTGTTTGCATATTTACTGTCTTCTCATTATCAGGGCGAATCTTCAGGCAGCCTGAACTCAAGGAAAGATGAAACACTCAGTCAAGAAGAAAGGAATTATTCAGGATATGGAGACAAGGACAGGAAGCATCTGTGGCCATTTTTTTAATCTCTGTTTCAAGGGCATGATCTCCAGCCCAGGCTTTGGGATTCGTCTGAGTGACCTTTGATCAGAGGTGGAGAATCTCTTCAGTCTTCCTGTCTCACTCCCACCAGGATCTTTCAGAGGTCTGAGTTACTCCTGTATCATCTGTAGCTCCCCAAATCTGCACTGGTGCCTATAGCACTGAACAGCCATCTGCTTTGAGATAGAAGTTTGTCACCTTTGTATGCTGTTGTAGGAACAAGTCGGGAACTCAAGATTTAAAATTCTGGTAACTCATCATTACTACAAGCACCTTAAAAAGCTGGAAGAATTAGAGCTTTGAATTATTTTAATCTTCATTATTTCTTTACCTTAAGTACTGACATTCCTGTAATAGTGCAGCTCCTCCTCTAAACACTCTCCTCCTTTAATCCTGACATTGAATTCTCTGCACTTTTCTTTGATGGCTCCCAGATTCTAAGGAATGCTTTTGAAATTTGAAATCTTTTATTTTTCCATATAAATTTAAGATTGATTTTTCTATTTTTGCAAAGAATGACATTGGGATTTTGATAGGCATTGCATTGAACCTGTATGTTGCTTTAGGTATTATAGCCATTATTATGGTATTAAAATCCTGTCAATCCATGAACATGGGAGGTCTTTCCATCTTCTGGTCTTCTTCATTTTCTTTCTTTGGGATTTTATATTTTCATTGTAGAGGTCTTTCACCTCCTTGATTAAGTTTATAACTAGGTATTTAATTTTTTTAGACTATTTTGAATGGGATTTTTGTCCTGATTTCCTTCTCAGCTTGTTCATTATTGATACAAAGAAAAGCTACTGATTTTTTTGTACATCAATTTTATATCCTGCTATGTTGCCGAAATCTATAACCAACATCATACTAAATGGGGAAAAACTGAAACAATTTCCTCTAAAGTCAGGAACGAGACAAAGGCATACAGTCTCCCCACTCTTATTCAATATGGTACTGGAATTCCTAGCCAGAGCAATAAGGCAAAAGAAAGAAATAAACAGATTCGAGTAAGAAAGGAAGAAGTTAAATGATCCCTACTTGCAGATGATATATTTTACACTTAAAAGACCCCAAAGATTCCACCAAAAAATTCCTAGATCTGATAAACACTTTTTGGCAACATAGCTGTATATTTAAAAAAAAACATAAAAATCAGTAGCTTTTCTTTGTATCAAAAGCTTTCCTGAGCAAAAAGAGCTCAAAAAGAGTTGGAGGTATCATGATATCAGACTTCAAATTATACTACAGAGCCAGAGTAACAAAAACAGACACAAAGACCAATAGCCATCTGATCTTTGACAAAAGAGTCAAAGACATACATTGGAGGAAGGTTAGCCTTTTGAACAAATGGTGTTGGGAAAACTGGCTATTTGCATGCAGGATACTGAAACTAGACCTCCATCTCTCACCCTGTACAAAAATCAACTCTAAACAGATCAGATTTTAATGTACGTTGAAACTGGTACAGGAAAAATAGGGAAAACTCTGGAAGGTATAAGCATAGATAATTATTTTCTAAATAAGACTCCCAATTGCCCAGGAAATAAGAGAAAAAAAATCAACAATGGGACTATTGCATCAAATTAAAAAGTTTATGCACATCAAAAGAAACAGTTACCAGAATCAAGAAACAACCCACAGAATGGGAGGAAATCTTCACCACCTGTTCAACAGATATTGGCTCCATATCCAGAATATTCAAAGAGCTCAAAAAACTGAACACCCAAAGAACAAATAACCTAACTAATAAATGGGGAAATGAATAGACAGTTCACAGAAGAAGAAATGCAAATGGCTAATAAGTACATAAAGCAATGTTCAACATAGTTAGCCATAAAGGAAATGCAGATCAAAACTACTTTGAGGTTCCATCTCACCCCAGTCAGATTGGCTTTCATCAAGAACACAAGCCACAACAAATGCTAGTGAAGATGTGGGGAGAAGGAACCCTCATACACTATTGGTAGGACTGTAAACTAGTGCAACCTCTATGGAAATCAGTATGAAGGTTCCTCAAAAAACTAAATATGAACCTACCTTTTGATACTGCCATGCCACTCTTGGGCATATATCCCAAGGAGTATAAATCAATATACAAGAGAGATACCTGCATTCCCATTTTTTTACTGCAGCTTTCTTCACAACAGCCAAACTGGAATTAGCCAACAAACAATGAATAGATAAATAAAATATGAATTATATATAGATTTATAACGGGGGTACTACTCAGCCACAAAGAAAATGAAATTATGTCACTTGCAGGAAAATGGATATAATTGGAAATCACCATACTGAGTGAGATAAGCCAAGCTAGAAAGCCAAATGTCACATGTTCTCGCTCATTTGTGGAACCTTGACCTAAAATGGTGATGATGGTAACAACAAGGCATGAATGCATATGGTAACTGTCCGGGGCATCAGTAGGAGGGGAGGGGTGAAGGAAAGAATGCTGGGAGGTGAAGTACACTGCATATATACACATAAGGATAGAATGATGAAACCCACCAAACACTGTTTGAAAGAGGGGGAGGATGAAGAGGGGAATGGGAGTATAATGTAAGAGGTGAACTTGTTCAAGGTATGCTGTATGCATGCATAAATTATCTTGAAGAAATGCTTTTGTATTAATGTATGATAAATCTAAAATAAACATTTTAAAAAGTCAGTGCATAGTAATGAAGGGGTCAGTTCATCAGGAAAATATACAGCCAGGCGCCAGTGACTACGCCTGGGATCCTAGCTACTCAGGAGGCAGAGATCAGGAGGATCGCAGTTTGAAGCTAGCACAGGGTAAATAGTTCTGGAGATCTATCTCGAAAAAACCCTTCACAAAAATAGGGCTGATGGAGTGGCTCAAAGTGAAGGTCCTGAGTTCAAGCCCCAGCACCACACACACATTCTAAACATTCATGCCCCTGATAAAAGAATGTTGAAATACACAAAGAAAAAGTAACTGAAAACTGTAAGGAGAAATAAAAAAGTCCACATTTATAATTGGAGATTTTAATAACCCTTTCTCAATAACTGATAGAATGAACAGACAAAATCAGCGAGGACAGACAGACGGGAACAATACTAGCAGTCAACTTGGCCTAATTATTGTTTAGGCCATGCCATGGATCAGCAGCATAACACACGATCTTTTCAAGTGCACATGGATCATTTAGCAAAATAGAACATGTTCTGGGCCAGAGGCAAGTATGAATAAAGAACATATACAAAACATATGGTCTCTGTTCACAGTAGAATTAAGTTAGACATCCATAGCAAAAAGATATCCGGAAAATTCCCCAAATATTTAGAAACTGGGTGATGTACTTCTAAATAACCCATGGAACAAAGAAGATATCAGAAGAAAAGTTAAAGGTATAACATTTTAAGTGAAATTGAAGATATGGCATATTAAATGAAATAGAAGGTATAACATATTAAAATTTGTGGAATGCCATATTACAGTTTCTCAGAGAGATATTTATGCCATTAAATCCTTACATTAGAAAAAGAAGAGAGTTCACATCAGTGACCTCAGTTTCCACCTTAAGAAGCTGGAAACAGAAGATCCAGTTACATTCAATATAAGCAGAAGTGAAACAGACTGAAGTGTAAATCAATGATAAAGAGGAAAAAAAATCGAGCAAATCAGTGAAACCATGAGCTAGTTCTTTGAGAAGATCAGTAGAACTGATAAACCTATAGACAGACTTATCAGGGAAGAAAAAAGAGAGAAGACATAAATTAATATCAGGAATGAGAAGGGTGACATCACTACAAAGTCTACAGATATTAAAAGGTTGGGTACAAATCAAAGTGGTAAAAAATTTGTAAGGTAAATAGTGCTGTGAGTATGGAGAGAAAAGAACTCACCTGCACAGGGATGGAAATCGATACCACAACTCCTTTCTGTAGGACATATCCAAGAGAAAGCCTCAAGCATTCTCAAGTATTGCAAAGTGACAAGTACAAGGATATTCATTACTGAGTCATTTGTGGTAGAGAGAAACTGGAGGCGAGCTAGGTGCTCATTGCAAGGGGAATGGATAAACAAAACTGGAGAGAGATCTTATGGAAGATTATGTAGCACTTGGGAGCAAGGAATGCAATGAAGATACACAAAACTACAACCCAGGTGCATATTTAGGGGCATTTGCAACACATCAGAGCAGGCTCCTGAGGGTCAGAGACAGAAAGGAGAGGGGTGTCTACACTGATCACAGACAATAATCCCTTGCAAACTAAAAATATGATACATTTTCCTACCTGACATTCCACGAAGAGAGAGAATCACATGAACTCTCTCACATAATTCATTGCCCCACATAACCTCTGAGCTGTAATTAAAAGGAAAACCTCAACTAAGCATACGAAGTGAATTTGTTCAGAGCACACATATTATATGACAGATTTCCAGATAAAAAGCAGTTTTATAGGCAGTTATTTAATTTAGCTAGCTCATCAAATTCACCAATGTAAAAACTCAAGCAGAGAGATAATGATGTAAGTTACTGATAATTCAACTTTCCAGGATCACCAAGTCTATTAGGAAATTTTACCCAGGTAATTTAGTGCAGTAAATGATGCTTAAATGGAGTTAGCGGGTTTTCTCTCTAGAACTGTATAGAAAAGAAAATCTTTTCTCCATTTTTTGGGGAAAAAAAGTGTCATGTATTTAAATGATTTTCCTCTTGTCTCTGTCTTGCTTCAGTTTTTCAATCTGCAAGGACAGTTTATGCAACTCCAGGGCCACTTTGGAATCCCTGGGACTTGGAAGACACTGTAGGAGGTTTTTGCCAGCCAGGACTATGTCACAATCTTCAGGGACTTCCTGAAAAAAAAAAAAACAAAATGGTGATTTTAGAAAGTTTTCTCTTCTTTAAAGGGTTGTGCTCTTTCAGGAACCCTTACGACAGAAGGAAAGTTGGAAGGTGAGGAATGATGCCAGGATGGATGGGTAGGAACCCTCAGAAAAATACTTTGAACCCTAGGAAAATGTTCCTGTAAGAAATGACTCCGTATCTTTTCTCAGATAATAACCAGTTTCAGAGAGGGAGGTAAAGCTCAGAGGAATCCCAAAAAACTTCCAAAATAACAATGGCACGTCAATTCCGGAGATCAACCAGAAATGGAGCAAAAGCAGATCAGAAATTAGAGAAAATACTGAGCTCTAGGACCAGGGATTCTGATGGGCTGTCCTGTGAAACAAATGCAATAACCTTCTGCCACCACAGATGCATCACAATGCTTCAAGGTGGAAAGAGTCAGTTCCGATAAACACGGTGTACATGAACCCTAACTACTGAGACTACACTGCTCCTGTTTAATAAAATATCTCACTTGAATTTGTTTTAACTTGTCATATGACATAAAAGTCATTGTATTATTCACCATTTCACACTTGGGCACAGCTGGGCTCCAAGATTTGTTCTCTGAGCAAGAGATATTCTGCGATCCAACCATCCTATAGCCAGGGTTACACTGGATGGTGATGGTTTCAGGGTTGACATAGTGATTTGTCTCCACAGACAGCTTCCCATTTGGTATCTTGGGCTTTAGGCACAGAGCTGTAATCAAAACACATTTCATGTTATCATAGAGAAAACACATTTTGACACTGATAACTGATAAAGGAAGAGAAATACTGATAAAGTCTGTGTTTTCTTTCTGCACCACGGCGGCCATGACACCACTACCACCCCTGCCAGTAGTCTATTTACTGAGCACTTGCTATTTATCAACCTATGTGCCAAGCACATCACATGCATTTTTTCATGTAAGCCTTAGCTCCCCTGTGAGGGAGGTACTGGGGGTAGACCCATGGCAGGGATGAGGAAACTGAGGCATGGAAAAGCTAAATGCCTTGCCCAAAATCACAGAGTATTTTTTTTTTTTGATGGGTTTGGGGTTTGAACTCAGAGCTTTATACTTGCAAAGCAGGTACTCTACCACTTAAGCCACACCTCCAGTCCATTTTTGCTTTGGTTATTTTGGAGATGGGGTCTTAAATATTTCTCCAGGTTGGTCTCAAACCACAATCATCCTGATCTCAGTTTCCCTAGTAGCTAGGATCATAGGGGTGAGCCACCAGCACCTGACGTTACAAAGCACTTTAAAGTGGCAGAGCCAGAGTGTGAACCCAGAGTGTCTTATTCCAGATTCTGAACTCTTAAGTTCTGTAGAACAGAACTTCTCTTCATGCCTCAGTCTTCTGGGAAAATAAGAGCAGTGATGGGGACTTATCCTCTGTAACCTTAGGAGCATTTTGCTTACTCTGTCATAACACCCAGGTGACCACAGGGAGGTCAAGTCTCTCATGACAAGCTCTGGACTGCATCAGAAGCCGAGGATGCTGCTTCTTGGATATTTGGAATTAAACCATGACCAATCCCCCTGGGCTCAAGCATAGATTGATAGCAACTCTTCTCTGGTTTGGAAGACTCTTGGTCTCTGAGTCATTTCTAAGTCACTCTGCAGTAGTTTACCTGTTCCTCAGTGTTCTGCAGGGAAGCTGGGATTACCTTTACATTGAGGAGGTGGAGATAACCATTGTGAGGACCTGCAGGAGACTGTGGCTGGTCCAACCAGAGCATAGCCTTCCATGCATTCATACTTCACCACAGTGGTGAATGACAGGAATCCACTAATGTCTGTGGCGTGCCCGTGTGCAATCTTTGGATAGTAAATACAGCCTTGGAAAGTAGGAAGGGAAGGAGGGGTAGAAAGAGAGAAAGGTTAGACTGCTCTCCATCACTATAACAAATACCTGAGACAACTAAGTTATAAAAAGATACAGCTCATTTTGGCTCACAGCTTCAGAGGTTCCAGTTCACAATCAGGTGGTCTCATTGATTTTGGGCCTGTGGCAAGGCAGCACATCATGTCCAGAGTGTGTGGTGCAGCAAAACCACTCACCTTGTGGCCAGGAAGTAAAAGGGAGTCAGGAGGGGAGATCCCACAATCCTCTTCAAGGGCATTCCTCAATGCTTGGGAAACCTCCCACTCTAGGCCTACCTCTTAAATATACTATCACCTTCCAGTAGCACCACCCTGGGAACCAAGCCTTTAATTAATGGACCTATGGGGTACACAATAATCCCCATTTTACAAGTGAGCCTACAGATGCACAGAGAGATGGAGCAGCCTACCCAAGGCTACAGAGGTAGTGAGGAGTCAAGTCAGTATGGTTCTCCTTCACACAGTGGATGCCCTTCACAACCTGCCTCTGCTAGGAGTGCATGGCACTTGGAAGGACCTTTCCAGATGAATCTCAGCATCTGTGCAGACGAGTCTTTTCCTCAAGAAACATTTGTGATAAAGAAAAGGACGATGGCTCATGAAAACTTGTAAGTGCAGTGCACACGCAGAATCCCCGAGCACCATCCCACCCACCAACCCCAACTCTGCTCTGGTTTTGAGTGTTTTATAGACCATAGGAAAGTTAAAAAAAAAATACTTAAGCAATAAAAATTACCAAACTCCAAAAATAAAATTCTACAATTATGTAACATTTTAAGGTTTATATGTACATACTTTATTCATTTGGATTCTAGTTCATTTTCTCAGAATTTGTGCCAACACTTTTGCTTTACTGATGGTAAAAACTGATAGCAACAAACACAATGCAAGAGAGAATTAACTCATTGTAAAATAAAAGGAGTTTTTAAGCATTTTTGTACTTACATTTATGTGTAAGAAAATGAAGTGTTTGCAATTTATTCTTATTTGTTTATTAGACTACCTTCCTGCATTGATTGTGTCGTCACTCAGGTTTCCTGGCCTCCTGGGCTCTAGTAACTGCCTTACTCACCAAGGAGGATGGATGCCTGCAGGAGAAAGATCAGAACCCCGAGGAGGCACAGAGACAGGGAGCCGCTCCCTGGCACAAGCCTCATGGTATGTGTAGACTGTGCACCAAACAGAGGCTCAAAGGTCACAGATTCCACCTGCAAGTGTCTGGAGGACAGAGAGTGAACTTGCAACAGAGCTAGCCAAAGTGAAGGCCAGCTGTGCACCAGTCAGCAGAAGCTGCACCCTGGGGGAATCAGGTCAAGAGTGAGCTCTGAAGCAGGAAGAGGCTCAGGGGAAGAGGGTGGGATTTGGGTTTCCAGTCAGTCAAGTCAAAGGGCACTTGAACCTTCCATTCTAGTATCAAGCTTCTTTTTTTAAATTTGCTACTTATATTAGCATCCATTAATAGTAAAAAGATGTTTCATAGTGATAATTCCATAGAAGCACACGGTGTACTTTGACCAAGTTCACCCCCTCTATTAAATTCCTTTAGCCTCTGCTCGCTCCTCCTTCCACTGTTTGAATATTTTTCAAACAGCATTTGGTGAATTTCACTACTTGAGTCAAGTTTCTGATGCTAGGAGCATATAACTTTGAGCACTTCTAAGAGTGCTTCCCGTGTAACACTAATCTTCTTACTGCAGGAGTGGGACTTAAAAGAAACATAAATAATTCATTGCTTAGTGACAAAAAAAAAAAAAAAAAAACAAGGTCTTTGCTTCAAAGCTGGACATTCTCTGAAAACAAAATCTTGAGTATGATCCAGCTGAGCCTGAGGTGAATTCAATTGGTGCCTGGACATTATAGCGGAAGAGAAAGCCACTTCTGTGAAACACTTCTTACTTAGGAAAAGCAGTGACTTTTACAAGGATGACATTAAAATCAGAGAACTAAAATGATAGAAAAAAATTAAATTTCCTTCTAGAAGTTCTAAAGCCTAGTGGGGAAAGAAAAATTTGAAAAACTCCAAAGATATAAACAAGCCTGATGAAATTGCTCAGACAATGCTGGGTGGCTGTTCCTTTGTGTTAGTCCTGACCCACAAATCCATCTAATTAATCACATTTTGGTGCCATTCTCATTTGTTAAAAGTGAAGTAGTGGGGCCTAGAGACCTGGAATGTACAGGCTAGAACCCATGGGAGCAGCTGGAAGGGAGCTCCATAAAGAGTAAGACCATAAGAATATCTTCATAGAGTCAATTAGTCAAAAGGTACATCCAGCCTCATGTTAGATCTCTGAACAAAATAGTGAGAGATTAATTAGTTCTTTAAGTGCCTAATTATGTTTCATGGGAAATGATACTGAAGGAAATGTTCATGTTTACTGAGAGAAGATAAGTTGGGGAAAATACCAGCAAATGACCTTCCCACCCAGTTTAGTTGCAACGACTGTAATAGGAATTCAAATTGCAAAGTGCTTAGTTGCCACTTACCAGAAACAACTGGGCAGATTGTGATGCAATATTGATAAAGCCATGGTAGATTTCAACCTTCTGGGACAGAAGAGAAGCAAATAAAGTCATGAGTTCACTTAACTTTAGAGGGTCCAAGACAATCGCTGAACATTGAGAAGAAACAGCCATTATAATATTAGCTAAAACACTATTTTGAATTATTCCTATCTATTAAGCACCTACAGTGTTCTAAGAACTCTCCAATAAATGATTCCATGTAATCATTACCACACCATGACTTATTAAATCTTTTTAAAAAAAGGTTAAGTAACATTTGCTCACAACTTTATAAATTATAAGTGGATAAGCAAGGATCTGAACCAGGTATGTGCTTTTCACTAAAATCTAGCACTTCCTCCAAGGACAAAGGACAAAATCAAGAGCTACTGAACTGATGAATATTAACTTTGATACAATCCATTGATCCTTTCACAAACAGCTGGCTAGGGTTCCTTTTGCTCTGTTGGGGTTGAAATCACAAATAGGCAGGAGCAGCTTCCTCAGTGTTGGCAGCATTCAACTCCTGAGTGCCAGAGGTCATGCTTTCAAACTTCAAAGGCTTATAGCTCTAGGTCCTGAAAACTAGAGACATATGGCCCAACCTTTTAAAGCTAGAGGGTTATTGCTCTAGGTGCTGAGGTCAGACCAAGCCCTGGACCTTACAAAGTCATTGGCTGTATACCTAACAGCTGGTGTTGCAATCCTTTAGCTTTGGGTGCTGGGACCTTCAGCTATTAACCCTTGGCAGTTCTCTGGAGCTCTTTGAGAGAACGGGCTCACTGTCTCAGCTCTTCATAATCTCTTGCCTCCATAGTCTTAGCTCTCTGCTGCCTCTTGTCTCCTCAGTACTTCTCAGTCTTTCATAGTCTCCATGGTCTCTGTTCCCAGCTACTCTTCTGGAACCCTTCAGCCTCCTTCTAGCTGCTGAGTGAGTCAAGGGCTTACAGCCCCAGGAATCCCAGGGACTTACATAGCCTCAGTAGTCATTCTCTTGCTACTTTGTAGCTGCTGCAGCCACCAGGTGCCTGGACCTGGAAGCCAAGGTTTCTGTCTGTTCTGAGTATCTCAGCTCAGTCCACTCTATCTGCAATTAAGATTAGAAGTAGGCAATGAAAGGCTATTCAAGAGAAGCCTTTATTGACCTAATGTTGCAACACTGGGGATTGGGGAGAGAGGAAAGTAGAAGCCTCTTGGACTAATCCAGTGAGAAAAATAGCCTAGAAAAAAGACATAGAACTCTTGTGCTTGCATTGCAATTTCACCAGTCACAGCCTTGTATGTGCATGACTTCCAGTTTCACCAATCACAACACTCACTTATGAAACTATGTGTTGTTAGTTACTTTTGCATTACAATGACAAAGGCCTGGCAGAAACAATGAAAAAGTTGGCTGTAATTTCAGAGGGTTCAGTCCATGGCTGCTTGGCTCCATATTTCTGCACCCGTTGTGAGGTAGAACATCAAGGTAGAAGAAGAAGCTGTTCAGTCCATGATTGCCAGGAAGCAGAGAAACAAGAAGGAACCAGGGACCAGGTATAATCCTCACAGGTACTCCCCTAGTGATCCACATCCTCCAGCTGGGCTCCACCTCCCCAAATTTCCACCACATCTCAAAACAGCATCACCAGCTGGGTTCAAGCATCCAACATACAGTCTGTGGGGGATATTTCATATTCAAACCATAAAATACCATAAGCCTCACACTGCACCAGTCACAGGCTTTTTGCTGAGTAACCGGGGAGGTGCTCCTTCCCATCTTGACAGAGAACAGTTGCAGGGTGAGCAGGATCATCTAAAGTTCACCAAGGCTGAGGCTTGTCTTGCCTGGAGTGGAGTCTTTCAAAGCTGGTGCAAGTTGCCTGGAGAGGCTGTGATTGGAGCAAGGCCTCCTGAAGCTGCGTTAGGGCTTCAGCAACAGCCTGATTGCAGTGATCTTTGCAGCTGGAGTGGATACCCTCAGAGTGACCATGGGATGTCGAAAGCAGCCTTACTGCCATGATGGCTAATTGCCAAAGAACAGGCTGCTTGTTGATAGCTCCCCACTTAAGGCAACTGGGTATAAAAGAAGGATCTGTCAGCTACAAATCAAGGATCCTGGTAACAGTTTAGCTTAGTTAAAGGAAAAAAAATTAAAGGGTACTTACAATAAAGACCTGTCATGGAATTAACATTCTGAACGGTACTTAACAGTGTTGAACCTCTAGTCAAACACCCATGGGAAGAGTTGAGTCCTTCTGGTCTGTCTCAATCCTGTTAAAATCCCCCCTCCTCCCATTTTATTTGTACCCGTGGTTATACTCAAGTTTTTCTAAGTGTTAGTAGGCATTTCCTTTTTGTTGCTGAGTTCTATTCCATAATTATAGATATACCACAGTATTTTTAATGAGGTCCAAAATTTATCAATTTTTTCTTTTAATGGATTTATTTTTGTATTAAGTCTAAAAAATCTTTGCCTACCCTTTCTTGTATCTCAAAAACTTCTTCCTCCCTTCTTCCCTCCCTCCCTCCCTTCTTTCCTTCCTTCCTTCCTTTTTATAAAAGTGTTATAGTTTTATACTTTATAGTCAATTCTTGGATCCCAAAGATTTTCTCTTGTTTTTCTTTTTTTTTTTTAATTTATTTTTAGATTTATATTTCAAATTTAACTACAGGACTCTTTTTGAGTGATTTTTGTATAAAATAATGAGTTCCAGATCTTGAGTTGTCTTGTTCTTCTTCTTCATTCCTATAGATGTATAGTACTATAGCCCTATTTGTCAAAAACAGTACCCTTTCTTCATTGACTTGAATTTGCAACTTCATCAAAAATTACCTAACATATATTGCTTATACTCTCTCTACAACAAAATTAGAAATAAGGGCAAAATAGTTTCTGCTGGATATTGGGGGGGAGAGGGAGGGGGCGGAGTGGGTGGTAAGGGAGGGGGTGGGGGCAGGGGGGGAAGAAATGAACCAAGCCTTGTATGCATATATGAATAGTAAAAGAAAAAGGAAAAAAAAATAACTGGAACATTTTTCAATTAAAAAAAGACAGATAAAAAGAAAAAAAAATTACCTAACATATTTGGGTGTAGATGTGTTTTTACACGTCTAGCATGAAATAGTCATTGAACAGCATTTATGGAGCCATTACTACAAGTCAAGCACTATTGTACAGGGGATACCACATTCCTGAAAGCACAAACCCCCTTATCCATACAGCTATGGTCTAGTGAAGAATACAAATATAAATTAATACATAGCATAAAGTCAGGAAGAGAAGTACCGTGAAAAAATAAGGCAGAGTGAAGTGCTAGAAGGTAAAGTGTGTGATGAGATAGGCAGCACATGTTAGATAACATGGTCAAGATAGGCCTGTTAGGGGCTGGCAGAGTGGCACCAATGGTAAGGAAGCCTGCCTAGCAAGTGTGAGGTCCTGAATTCAAACCCGAGTGCTGCCAAAAAAAAAGAGAAAGGCCTGTCTAACCAAGTGACATTTGATTAAAGACCTAAATTGAGTAAGGGAATAAGCCATGCAAACATCCAGGGAGAAACTTTCTCTGAAGACCAAGCATGATGTCCTGCAAAGGCAAAGGACTGGACAGTTCCACCTGTAGTATAGCTGTGTAAGTTTCTGGTCCTAGCCTCCCAAAGAGAACAGTTATAACCTCTGAACAATAAAGGGAAGAAAATGACAAAAATCCTACCTGAAGGGACCAGAGAGTTGAATGAAAGCAGATTTATTCTAAAGGAGTGACAACCCTTAGAAGAAAGAAATAGCATAAAGAGAGTTCTCTATTTGGTATGCCTTTTAGCTTGAGGGAAGAGTGAAGTGAGGATGGTGTAGGATGGCTAAAATTCTGACAGAAAACCAGTTATCTTTCCAAATAGAAGAAATAGAAAACACCTGGGTAGGAACAGCCACTGGAAAAAGAAAGGAACTTGGGTAATTAACAAGCCCAAGAGAAGGGGAACCCACATTGTGTATCTTAATTCATTTTCTGTTGCTTTAACACAGTAACCTGAGACTGGATAATTTGTAAGAAAAAGAGGTTTATTTAGCTCACAGTTCTGGAGGCTGACATGTCCAAGCTCTAACAGCCATATCTGGTGGTAAGTGTCACAGGTTGTTTCAACTCCTGATGTTAAGTGAAGGGCAAGAAACTGTGGAAGAGGTAAAACACAAGTAGTAAACTTGCTTTATAAGAACCTGTTCTTAGGGCTGGGGGAGTGGCTCAAGTGGTAGAAGGTCTGCCTTATGAGTGAGAAGCCCTGCCTTATGAGTGAGAAGCCCTGGGTTCAAGCCCTGTACCACAGAGCAAAAAACAACTTGTTCTATGGTAACTCATTCAGTCCCAGGAGAGTGAAAACTCACTCTTGTGCAATGGCAAAATGCTATTAATTTTTTAATGAGGGTGGATCCCTCATGACCCAAATACCTCCTCAGTGTCTCCCACTTCTCAAATTGTTATACTGGGACCAGCCTTCAGCTTGAGTTTCAGTGGGGACAAACCACATCTAAACCATGGCACTGTGTGTAAACTGGTCCAAATCTGACTGATCTCTCTATGTAAACCAAACGAACAAACAAACAAAAACCAAGAAAAATGCTACTCTTTGGGGGAATGTAATAGGACTCATTTACAATGTCTAGGCTATAATCCAAAATTACTATATGTATGAAGAACCTAAAAAATTGGAATCATTTTTAAGGGAAAAGAAAATCAATGGAGACAGTCCTCAAAATGATCCAAATGTTGGAATAATCAGAGGGTTTTATTTATTTTCTTAACGTTTTTGCTAGTATATAATAGCTGTACAGGGGATTTCATTGTGTCATTTCCCCCTATGTGTACAATGTACTCCAGTTTGGTTCATCTCCTCCATCATTCTCCCTCTTCCCCCTCTCTCCTAAAATGACTTGGATAGGTTTCAATGTTCTATATTTCATACATGTGTACAAAATGCATCACCATATTCACCCTCCTTTATCCTCTTCATTTACCCTCCCCTTCCCTTTTACGTGCTTCCCTTAACATGACCTGTTTTACATTTCTGTCATCCATTGTTTCAGTGTCTGTTCATCATTCAGTGGGACTAGGTATTTAACCTGTAAACATATTGCATTTTAATCGGCCTAACCCCCTCTATTACTCCTCTTTAACTTCCCCCAATCCTGTATTGTTTTCAGTGCATTTTGTTGTGTCTTGTTCCTATATAGATATGATATATTTCAATATTATTCACTCCCTATCAGTCTCTTCTTTCCCTCCTCCTCTAGCCTTCTCTAGCAGTCCCACTTTGGGAAATAAAATTTGGATTTGGATATGGCTATATCTTCCACACATGAGAGAAATATGCAACCTTTGTCTTTCTGAACCTGGCTTACTTCACTTAACATGATTTACCTATGAACAAAAAAGTTTCATCCTTCTTTATGGCTGAATAATATTCCACTGTGTGTGTGTGTGTGTGTGTATCGCACATAATATATATTTACATATCACATTTCATTTATCCATTCATCATCAGTTGTAGGGCATATGGGCTGTTTCCATAGCTTGGCTTTGTAAATAATGCTAAGATAACGGGATTAATAATCAGACGAGGATTTTAAAGCAGCTATGATAACTATGCTCATTCATGGGCAGGTGAACATGCTTGATGATAAACAGAAAGATAAAAATATCAGTAAAAAATAAACTATAAAAAGCATTAAAAAAACCAGAATTTAAAAAAATGCAATATCTGAAATAAAAATGTCACTGAAAGAGCTTAGCAGCAGAATGGGAATGACAGTCAATGAACTTAAGGATAAATTGATAAAAATTATTCCATGTGAAGAAGAGAGGTAAAATACCTATACTAAAAACAACAAAAAAAAAAAAAAGGAAAAAGAAGACCCTTGGAGTCTTGAGACAATTGGAGTTCCATGAGAAAAAAAGGTTGAGCTTTTGAGAAGTCATAATCTGAAATTTCTCAAACTTGGGGAAAGAGATAAATGATAAATTCAAGTTGTTCATTGAAATTCAAGCAGAATAAATGTAAAGCACACCATGCCTGGGCACATCAAACTGCCGAGCCAAAGGTGGAGGGAAAATCTTAAAACCCACAGCAATAGCACTCACGGAGGATACCTTGAAGAACTGCTGGCTTCTTATCTGAAATAACAGAGGTCTGAAACCATTATATCAACATCTTTATGCACTGAAAGAATTAGCATAAAGAGCCTCCATGAGGCCAGAATGACTACATCTGTGTGAGCAAGGGAAGAATGGCAGAGGATGTTGGGGGGTAAGCAGAGATTCAGTTATCTAGGGCTTTATGGACCCTCAGAAAGACTTTGAAATTTAGTCTGTGAGGTGGAGACTATCCAATAATATTGAGTAGAACAACCACATCAGCTTGCCATGGCTGCTGTGGGAGCAAGAGTGGAAGCCTAAAGACAGAGGCCTAGTGAAGTAATCTAGTTTAGAAGGGATGGTGTCTTAGGGAAGGGTGATAGTGGTGGATGTGATTAGAAATGACAGAATTAGCGTCTGGGCATGGTGGCTCATACTTACAATCCCAGCTACTCAGGAGTCAAGATACGAGAATCGTAATTCAGGGCCAGCCTGGGCAAAAAGTCAGTGCAACTCCATCTCAAAAACCAAACCAGGCATTAGTGGTTCATACTTGTAATCTCAGCTACTCAGGAGGCACAGGTAGGAGGACTGGAGTCTGAGGCTGGCCCTATCTGAAAAACAAACTAAAGCAAAAATGGGCTGGTGGTGTGGCACAAGTGGTAGAGTTCTTGCCTAGCAAGTGAGGCTCTGAGTTCAAACCCTACTACTTTCAAAAAAGAAAAAAGAAATGACAGAATTAAGGATATATTTAGATTCCCCTGACGATTTCTGTCATCATTTCTTTGCATCCACCATTAACCCCTTCCTCCCCCTTTAATCACACTAGACTATGTTTGCTTTACCTGCTTTGCTTAAAAAAAAGAGAAGAAAAATGGAAGTAAAAAAGTTAAAAGACTGATGTCAATCCATTTTGGGTCAAAACAATTGTTGCAATTGGGGTAACATAAAAAGAATAGACTCGTGTTGCAGAAATAATCTCATAATTCTAACACAAACTTTTTTTTCCATTCTCTCAAAAACATTTCAAGGGAAGAAGCAATTGACTTACATCACTGATTAGATGCAGAGTACAAAGGAAAGGGAAGAGGTGAATAAACACATGGTTTCCAATCTTGGAGAGATGAGTACTGCTTGACAAAAAAATAATGCATACGCAGAGACTGAATACAGGATAGACTGTGATGGCCTATTTGTTGGTGGCAAGCAATGTCTCAGTAACTAACCCTGTTCCAGTTCAGCAGTGTTGGGGTGGGCTATGTTAGCCAAGCAGTCTGAGTCATACACCTGTAGCCATTTTGTATATTGATAAGGTACCCTTGGCCCAGGTGGGCAGGCTTAGGGGATAGCATGAGCAACAAGTCTGCAGAACTGCTTCAGGCAAGGATTAGAGAAGAATATTTGAAATTCTAAAATTCTTTTGGGGATCTCACTGGGATAAAATAATCTCATTTATGAGTCATCTGTAAAGATTTTAAAGGTTGAAAACTTGACCTCTACCTAACCTGAAAGATATGACTGATCTCTCTGCCCTGTATCCAGACTTCAATGACTTTCTTCTTCCAGATCTCCGTATCTTTGAGCTAAGCAAATTATTTGATTTACTCAAGCATCTAAACTTCCAGTTGATGAGAATCTCCTCTGAATATTTGTTAATATTATAAATACTACCACAGACAGTGGGTAGATGCAATGACTCTACACCCTACATCTAAGTCTCTGTTAAGAAAAAAGTTGGGACAAAGAAGGCAAAAGATGTGACACTGTGAACGCCAGGTGATCTTGTCAGGCAGAGTCTGAGACAATGATGGCCTTGAGATGTATAATAGGAAGTAGCTCCTATGGGGTGGGGGTGGGAGGTATTAAAACTGTACCCTTAACTCCCAAGGATCAGGTCCTGTGAAATAATATTAGACAAAAGAATAACAACAAAAAAATCTTATATCCTGGAATTGTTTCTCTGCACTAGCTTAAATCAGTGAACCAACAGAGGGAGCCAAAATAACAAAAATGAAACTTCTGGTGGATTCTGGGCCTATTTGTAGTGTTCTAACTAATGACACTACTACTAATGATTTGGGGATATCATTAAGTAAAGGGAAAACCTGGCATTCCCCACAGATCACTAGGGTACAGAAGATCCACTTTCCTATTTAATTCAAACTCAGGGCTTTGCACTTGTTAGGGAAGAGCTCTACCATTTGAGCACATTCCCAGTCCTTTTGTATTTAGTTTGTTTTTCAGATAAGGTCTTATACTTTTGCCCAGGCTAGCCTCACACTGTGATCCTCCTTCCTTCCTCTTCCTCCTGAGTAGCTAGGATTATTGTCATACACCATCATGCCTGGCCCCTATTTACTTTTTATTGGAGCATATTGTAATACAAAAAAAGTGAAATATCTTGTTTAGAGTTAATTGACTTCAACATTGCAACACCAACTAGATGATAAGACAAGCATTACCAGCACCTTCAACACCCTCCTTGTGCCTCCATAAACGGGATTGGCATTCTGGTTTTGAACACTGCACAGTACCTTGGCCTGTTTTAGTACATTACAGAAATAAAACAAAGCAGTACGTACTGGATTGTGCCTGGCATTTTTCACTACACATTTTATGTTATCAAATTCATTCACATGCTCATTCATTCCATTGTTGTGGTATGTTTCATCTTGTGATAAAGCATTATTAATTTATTCCCTCTAGTCATTCTAAGCATTTCGGTAGTTTCTTGTTGGGGTATTGCAAGCAATGGAATTTCAACATTGCAGAATAGATGCATGCATTCCTGAGAAGTAACATTTGGGGTGGTATTGCTAGATAACAAGAGTAGGCACATATTCTGTTCAGGTAATTACTGTAAAACTTTTGCGAGGCAGTTGAGCAAATTTTCCCAGAAGGTTTTAAGAGTGAAAGTTACGATACATTCCTGCTAATGCTTGGTATTTTATTGTTTTAGTCATCCTTCTTAGAATGTAGTGAAATTTCACAGTGGTTTTCATTTTAACTTCCCTGATAACTAATGAGTTTAGCAACTTTTCATATGCCTACACAACAGTTGGATATACTGTTTTTGTAAAGGCTCTTCACGTATTGTCTCCATTCTCTTTGTGGGTGGATTAGGTTTTTTTCTTTTTTGTTTGTAAAAGTTCTTTATGACTGTACATATGTACAGTCAATATTGCTTACCAGATAGTGGTTTCCCTTCTCATTCTTTTTCTGATCTACATTAGTGTACTTAGGCTACCATAACAAAACACCATAGACTGGATGGCTTAAACAATAGAGATTTACTTTTTTATGGATCTGAAAACTAGAAGTCTGAGGTCCAGGTATGGGTAGTCTTGATTTCTTCTGAGGCCTCTTTCTTGACTTGCAGACGGTCACCTTCTTCCTGTGTGGGGTCAACCCAACCCTCTGTACACACACATCTCTGTCTTTTCTTTCTCTCTGTCTTGTCCCTGTCCCTCTTCCTCTCTCTCTGTCAATATGACACTAGTCATATTAGATTAAGATCTCTCTTAAAGATAATATTTTAACAGAAACACCTCTTTGAAGACATTATCTCCAAATATGGCCACATTCTGTGGTACTGTGGGTTAGCACTTCAACATAAGAATTCTGGGAAGGACACAATTCAGCTCATATTAGTGTCTTTTGCTTTGAGGCATAATTGACATTCTAAAACATTTATCACTTAAAAGTGTATAATTTAAAAGGCTGTTTAACTACTACCACTAACTTCAGGTCCTTTAACATCCTGAAAAGAAACCCTACAACATTTAATACTCATTTTCATTCTCCCTTCCTCCCTCCCCTGGAAACCACTGATCTCCTCTCTATCTCTGTGGACTTGCCTATCCTGAACCTTTCATATAGATGGTAATCAAACATATGTGGTCTCTTGTGTCAAGCTTTTTCCCCTTTAGATAATGTGTTCAAGTTTCATCTATGTTATAGCAAATTTCAGCACTTCATTTCTTTTTATGGCCCTTATTTTCCATTGTATGTAGATACATTTGCTTATCCATTCATCAGTTATGTTTTTCCAGTTTGGGGGTGTTAAGAATCTTGCTGCTACAAACATTAATGTACAAGTGCTCCTCTATACATCTGTTTTCAGTTCGCTTGGGTATATATCTAGGAATGAATAAGCTTTTCAGGAACAGCTGAACTATTTTCATAGGAACTGCAACATTTTGCACTCCTGCCAGCAACATATGAGTGTGTCAACTTCTCCACATCCTCCCCAACACTTGTTATTTCACAGTTAAAAAATGCAGTCATCCTAATGAGTGGAAAGTGGTATGTCATTGTGGTTTTGATTTGTGTTTCTCTAGAGAATAATGATTCTGGATATTTTCTTATGTGTACATCTTCTGTGAAGAAACTTAATGGTGTCTTTCAATAAACAAAATAATTTTTTTCACAATGAACAATTTGTATCTTTTTTCTTTATGGAAAATGCTTATTTTGTTGTTCTATATAAGGAATATTTGTCCACTTCAAGCTGAGGGGTGTGGCTCAATTGAAAGAGCACTTGCCTAGCATACTTAAGACCCTCAGTTCAATTCCTAAGACTACAAAAAAAAAAATATTGCCCACTTCAAAATCATGAAGCTATTCTCCTATGTGTGGTATTTTGTTAGCTTTGTTGTTTTACCCTTCACCCTTCACAGACAGATCACTTTGAATTTCTTTTTGGTAAGTGTAAGTTTGGGATCAAGAACAATTTTTCCACATAGCTCTCCAACTGACCCAGGAAATGTGTATTAAAAAAAACCCTTCCACAGTACTGAAGAATCAAAGTTGGCACAAATAAGATTAAATAGAATTAGGTCTATATATCTACATATTTATATACAACATATATTCCTAACATACGAGATATATATTTCTAACGTATTATAATATATATTCCCAATACATTATATTATAATAAATATATATTTATATGTAATAATATATGGATACAAATCTAATGCAATATGTTGTATATTGTATATATATGTTATATATATACATACAGAAATTTTTATTCAGTTGTGTAAACAGTTTGATTCTCCTGGACAATCACCACACTGTCTTAGTTACTATAGTCTTATAATTGGTCTTGAGATCTAATAGTATTAATATTCCAGCTCAGTTCTATTTCAAGATTTTCTTGACTACAAACATATAAGTAGTTCAAACTTCTTGCTGTCCAGTCATGCAACAGAGAAATTTACCACTAAAGGAGCCTCACTTCTACATACAGTTAATCAGTATTTCCACATATAGTATCAATGTTTCCACCAATGCAGGGAATGACCTGGTCATTAATATTCTCAAAAGCAGAAAATATGACACTTTGTATCCATGAAGAAAGAATAGGATATTACTTAAGAGAAGCACATATAGGACAGAAGCAAATTATTAGCAATTTCAATATGGTAGAATACAATTTAAACTTCAATCAAAGTCTTAGAATGCAAAATCAAGTGGAGCACAAAGAACTCTACTGCTCTTTGGGCAGTGGACTAAGGTTGGACTCCTACTGGGGAAATCTTAAATGCAAAAGATATGCTGTCTGGTGGCTCTGATAGTTGAGAGCCAATGAACGGTCTCAGCTTCTTCGACAGTGCGCTATACTCCTTACATTATGGAGGACAAAGAATAGGTGAGTACCGCCAGTGGACTAGAAATGAGCTGTATGAGAACAGTCATTGTGGAGTTGTGGTCAGGCCTGTCTGAAAGGGCCACCCAAGTTGGGAGAAAGGCCTCAGAAAACAACAACAAACAAACACAAAAATGAAACAATAAGGCAAGAACAAAAAGCAAAAAAACTTCTACGAGTTACCAGTCATCTAGAAAACAGGAAAGAGTAGTAATCAACCAAAATCAAAGAGGGGTTTGACCACATCCAAGGATCCTCAGTGTGGATAAAAGACACCTCTTCCCCACCCCCACCACACACATAAAGAATATTCATTGGTCAGGCCCCGGTGGCTTGTGCCTGTAATCTCTGCTACTTAGGAGGTAGAGATCAGGAGGATCATGGTTCCAAGTCAGCACAGGTAAACAGTCCATGAGACCCTATCTCGAAAATACCCATCACAGAAAAAGAGCTGGTAGAGTGACTTGAGGTGAAAGCCCTGAGTTCAAGCCCCAGTACCGCCAAAAAAAAAAAAAAAAGACTATTCATAAGGAGAAGTGCAAATTTTAAACACTCATGAGGCCCAGAGTCAGCTCGCGTTCAGCAAGTTTTCCCTACCTTTTCCCTTCCTAAATCTTCATCTCTTGGGGGTTCAGAAAACATAGTAATAGTCCTTCCAAGCAAATGCTTTAGTAGTGAAAAACAGAAATTCACCTGTATATTCATCTGCAGCTTCCACCTAGTCCTTCCTGAACCTCAGATTAAGCATCTTCACAGAAATATTTGTAAAGGCTTTTAATTTTTTATCAATAAATGAATATATGTGGAGAGCTGTTTTAGTTTTTTTGGGGAGAGTAATACTAAGGCAGATACTTACAATGTACTTAAGATAAGCCTTAGCCATATCAATGAAATGCATCAGTTACACAAATTCCAGAAGTCAGGACAGGGAAGAGTTTTATAGAAGGTGATGAAAGAACAGAAGGCTGGAGTATCAAAGAAAGACCTTGCATAGAAAGTTGGAGATACATCTTCAAGGATGGGTAATAACTGAGTAGTTGATAAAATGGGAAAAGTGGACTAACTATAAGAAGATAAGCACCTGAAGGTTGTTTTTCTAGAAGAGGGAGGTGAGATCAGAAAGGGAGATTTAGGTTGACAGAGTTTAAATGTCCTTTCAGGGGTTGAGATTGAAAGCAACTGAAAGACTAGTTGAAGAGTTTGATAAGGCCTTCCTCTACTACCCCAGAATAAAAGGGAGGGGAACCCAGAGATGAAGTTGGCCTCTTTGCCATGTACTGACTCTGCTACCTGCATTAACATATCCCTCAATAATATTCATGGTTCTGCCATGAAGAATCATCTTCCAAATACAGATGCTTCCTTAAACTGTGGTTTCTCCCTGACCATTCTCAGTGATGAAGAAATCAAGACTTCCCTCCTTCCTATCATCTGCCAACTTGCAGAAGAGCATTCAGCTAGTATTTAAACCATCAAAGCCTCCATTTTGACTCCATGATAGCTGCTCTAGGAAACATGTTTATACATATTTTTAATTTGTTATAAAAATTAATTCAGATCAGAAACAAGTTAGCTATTGATGGAAAAAATTTCACTTTACTAACAGAACATTTCCATTTAAGTAATATTTAACAATAATTAATTTCCATAGTGACAACTCTTCAACCAGTTCTGGGAAGTCCTCTTAGACTCACGCATTTCTTACTCATTAATAAAAATTTCCCTTCATTTAAATAACAATACTTCACAGTTAAATAATGCCTTATAATTACAAAAGTGCCCCTTGTCGTTACTCTAGAGAACTTACTCAGTATTTGTGGTAACAGAACATTTTTGCTTTTATGGATGGAAGTTTTCTAATTAATTTATAATGACAATTATAGACAGTATAGCTAACCTAAGAGGAAAATGAATGTGTTTTAAGCATTTAGGAGCAATCACTTAAATAAAAGAAATTAATTTAAAATAAAAAGTTATTCTTTTCTAAAGCAGTCCCACAAAGGTTTTTTTCATATCGATATATGTTATTGTGGGCATAATGATAGCCTGTATCTAAATTAGAACCATTTCCTTTGCATTTAAAAATTCCCCCCTCCCCTTTTATAGGGTGCTGGGATTTAAACCAGGACTTCACATTTGCTAGACAAGTGCTGTAGTGCTTGAGCCACACCCCCAGACCTTTTTGGTTTAATTATCTTTCAGGCATAGCCTTGTATTTTTGGCCCAAGGCCAACTTGCACCATGATTGTCTCCCTTACACCTCAAATAGCCAGGATGATAGGTGTATACTACCAGGCTCAGCTTTTCTTTGTTGAGGTGGGATCTCACTAATTTTTCCCTGGGTTGGCCTTTAACCACAATCCTTCCTTTCTCTGATTCCCAAGTAGCTGGGATTACTGGCATGAGCCACCATGCCTGACCATTTAAAAACTCTTCCTTTGTATTAATAACAGCTCATTGGACCCTGTCAAAAATCTTCTGAATTATCATACCACCATATGACTATATTTTATTAATTCTTCATTGGGAATTTTTCTCCATACCTTGGAGAAACTATATTCTTTTCTCCACACAAGCTTGAAGGGCACAGGTTTAGAGATAAAAGAGACACCATTCTAGAAAATACTCTGCAGTTTCAGGGACATGGTGCAGAATCTCAAGGTGCCATACTGGCACTCAGCATTCTCAGACACCTTGAGCCATGATGAAAGACAGTTCTCTAAGCAAAAGCTGAAATGGTGCTCAGGCTTGGAAAGGTCCCTAAAATGTGTCACTGAAGGAGAAGGGCAAAGAGAATATCTTAAATACCAAGTGCTGAGCACAGCTCTGACAGGAGCAAGCTTCTTTTTTTTTTTTCTTTTATTCATATGTGCATACAATATTTGGGTCATTTCTCTCCCCTACCCCCCTCTACCCCCTCCCTACCAGGCAGAAACTATTTTGCCCTTATCTCTAATTTTGTTGAAGAGAGAGTGTAAGCAATAATAGGAAGGACCAAGGGTTTTTGCTAGTTGAGATAAGGATAGCTATACAGGGAGTTGACTCGCACTGATTTTCTGTGCATGTGTGTTACCTTCTAGGTTAAATCTTTTTGATCTAACCTTTTCTCTAGTTCCTGGTCCCCTTCTCCTATTGACCTCTGTCACTTTAAAGTATCTGCATTAGTTTCTTTGCATTGAGGGCAACAAATGCCATCTAGTTTTTTGGGTGTCTTACCTATCCCCATACCTCCCTTGTGTGCTCTTGCTTTATCATGTGCTCAAAGTCCAATCCCTTGTTGTGTTTACCCTTGATCTAATGTCTGCATATGAGGGAGAACATACGATTTTTGGTCTTTTGGTCCAGGCTAACCTCGCTCAGAATGATGTTAGGAGCAAGCTTCTGTGGCTCCTTCTTGTAGAGAAAAGACTGGAACTTTGCGCAAGAGCCCTCTGGGATGTATGTATTTACTCTTATAACGCCAAGACTTCATTACTGCTCAGGTGAGGCAATGATGAGTTGCTTTTTGGGTACATACATTATTCTTCTCCAAGTAGACAAGAACAAAAGGGAAAAGGTCTACAGCTGCTGATGCACAAATATGTGGTGGGTTCTAAAGGAATTAGAACTCACAGCATGAGAGAAAGCCTAAGCTGAGAATAGCAAAAGAATAGATGAATGGATTTTTTAAAAATCTACAGTTAAATTTCTTTTCTAGACAGCCTAGCCAGAACAGAGCAATACAAATCTAAGTGTGAAAATTTTGAAGGATCTGGTCCAAACAATCTCTATTCTTAGAGTATTTTAGTGGGAACTTCTTTTGCCTAATTTCTGAGTTTTCTGATCTACCAAAGATGCAAAATGATCCCCTAACTGATACCACTACAATCTGGGAACTATTCTAGTCCATTTTTATAACACAGAAAAAAAAAGTGCCAAAACCTAAATGGCTTAAGAAGATGAATTTAGAAGAAGTGAAAATTTATTATGACTTTCAGAATATCTAAATAACACTCGATCAAGTTGAAGCCCAGGGTTTTGTTGAAAGGCACACTTCTCCATAGATAGTTAACTCCAACACACTAAGTTTCCCCTTAACCATCTAGAAATGCTTAGCTATTCATCCAGACCATTTCCTAAATTTAGTCACCTAAAACAAGAGAACTGAAACTATCAATGTGGATTCTATATGTTGACCACCAACTGTGGTTATCTGTTTCTCAAAGAGACAGGATAGTTATCCAAACAGCTGAGTAAGCTCCAAGACTGTGATCTATACCAGCAGCCAAAATGGAATGAGTGCTTCCTACCAGTATGTCAAAATGCTTATCTCTCAAAAATAAATAGGAAACTTGCCAAATAAAACTGAGCAGTTTCTTTATAATATTAATGAAAGCTTGATCATATTTCAACTTCCTAGAAAGAAAAGAAAAAAATCTGAATCCACTAATTTGTTATTTCCTTTAGAAAGAGGAACTACAATAAAGAGAAGCTATTTAAATAATCAACCAGAAAGCTTAATAAAGCTGGTTTTAGTTTTTAAGCAGGCAATGTACTAAAACTTTACATAAATTATTTTAATAAATCTCAGAAAACATTGTGACATGGCTCTTACCTTCCTCATTGCAGAGGTGCAGAAACAAGGTCAGATAGATTGAGTAAACTGCCCCAAATCTCAGATAATTAGCAGCTAAGCCAAATTCTAAACCCAAGTCTGACTCCAAAAGCCAATCTTTTTATAGCAAAATAATTTCCACTTTTGGACAAGAATTATCACCTGTCAGAACACTGACCCAATCACTTGTGAATAAATCAACACTGTTGGGTTTTACCTAGGGGAAGGCCACTCCCCAGGTGCTGCTGGCACTGCACATGGTGAATTATTCCTGTGGTGGTTGTTAGAGAATGCCCTGGGACAACCAGAGTGACATCATCCTGATGCACCTAATAAATTACACCTTTCCTGCCCAGGAGCAACAAATGCCAGACTGCTACTGGGGCGCAAATGCCTGATTCCTTGTAAGTCCACATGTCTCTGTTGTGCGATTTGCACTCTTGGTTTGGTGAAAGCTATGCTTTTCCTGAAAACATGTCATGCCCAGTTGCTTTCCCTCCTTATCTTGCTGCTTCATGTCCTTATAGGTTTCCCCCCTCCCCTGCCCCGGCTGAAGGACCTATCCTCAAATATCCACATGAACCTGAATCTCTTTTAGGAAAACAATAGAGTGAAGGCAGTTTGTACCATAAGTGAACCTAGGAGACAAACGCTAAGTAAGGGAGTTTGTAATTGGATCACCAGCCAGCCAGCTGGCAGTCCAGACCCCATCACTGGGGATAGGTGGAATATCGATAGCCCCTGCTTGCTATAGCAGGGCAACTATTGACATGACATTTTCACTGGATAACTGTCATGGAAGGAGGTACACTGATTTGGGCAAGATCTCTGACATTTGAGAGATATAGTAGAAATAGAGACAATAGGAATTATGAAATGGGGTGTTTGACCAGCACCTCTTAGCTGAAAAGAAAGGCTCAAGGCAATCAATCACAAATCAAATCTAAAAGCAAAACCCAGAGGCCTCCTTGTTAGTATTTAAAGAAACCATCTCTTGTAGCTTAGGGTAAGGGGGGGACTGGAGGAAAACTAATCCTGCTAAGGACCAGACTTAAGATCTAATTATAAAAGAATAGCAAGACTTCAGCAAAGAATGAATTCTGAGCCCTGGGAAGACTCCTCCTAAAATCCAGGGCCCTTTGGCCTAATAATTTAATAATTTTAGTAATAATAATTTTAGTAAATTATATTACAGTATAATTTACTGTGTTCACCATGATCTATAATATAGATAGCTGATAGAAAGGGTGGTACCTTCGGATTTGGAATAAGGATATCTGGGAGATGTACTCTAGAGTCTTGAACCCTGGATTCCTCTAAATCCCAGAAATTGTATAATTAGCTCATTTTCCTTTATTATAAAATAATGCCCCTCCCTGCTCCTTGTAGACTATGCAAAGGAATCACATGAAGCAGGTGCTTTATAAAATCATAATTGCTGTCCTCAAGATCTGCCCCATCTCCCAACCAGTCATCAGGCCAATAGCTGGGGTCAATTCTCAGCATGAACTAACTGAGAAAAATGCTGAGGCTGTTAAGAAAGAAGAGAAATCAAACACAGGCATTGTGAGACCTACCCAGCAGTTGCTAATGGAAACTAGGATCATATGCCTGAGAGTAGGTACTAAAGCTGGATTAACACAGAGTTTGTTAAGAAAGGAACAATTTTGCATGACACAGATTTAACACTCTGGCATGGATTCTGGAAATCAGTTCTTAAATTTTGCTTGAAGATTTTCACATGCATAGGAAAATGATGGATAAATGGGAAAGAGATGCCAGAAATGGTAAAAGAAGTGGTCATATATGACCAATCTATAAGATCAGAAGACCCACAAGTCATTCTCTTTATGAACCTCAAGGAAGTACCATTTACCAAGGCAATAAGGAATGCACAAATGACAGGCACTGGAATTATTGTGAAACTTAATAGTGACTAGCCCTCTGTAGGTTTTACTTATGGTTAGTGATACTATTACCAAACTTGGCTTCCTAATAAAACAGTGGGGATGATAGGATCCCACAATTGTAGAGAAGTGGCAACACTTAATCTTCAGAGGCAGAGTGGGTGAAAAGGGCTAGTGAGCAGCAGAATCAGGATTTCGGTAATGTAAGAGATATGCCCAAGATGCAAAAGTTTAAGAATGCATTCATTCTGGAGATTGTGGGAGTGCTGACCTTGTACTTGCATGACCTTGAGAATAAGTCTTTTTTACGAGCGAGGCATGTGGGTTTCTAATCATCTTAGAGTTGTGACTCTTATTTCTTCAGAGCTGTGACTCTTTATTTCTTCTTATTTGTTCACAGGGTAATTTCAATGATATTTTTCCATTGTCATTTCTGAGGATCTTTTGCACAAGAGAAAGGAAATTTAGTGGAACAGGAGAGAAGAGTGACACGTTGTGGATGTGAATTTGGGACATGTTGGCCAGATTGATGTCACTCCCTGAAGACAGGTTCAGCATGCTTTGCACTTGTTATCTTGTAGCTTGAATGACTTGCTTTCTAGTAGGGTTAATGTCTCTAGGTTTGGCCCTTAGAGCAGCTTCCTATTCTAAACTAGTTCTACTCTGAAGTTGTAGTTCAAACCAAATCTTACAGCTTCTTGGGTGGGTCATCTTAGCCTAAACTCTTGAGTTGCTATATTTTGAAAAGTTTTCATACCAGAATGTACCAAAGTGCACAAGTTGAAGGTAAATTTATATCAAGAAGCAAAGAGACAGCCTATTTCATTTCTTAACTTTATGTAAGCAGGTAAATAGAAACTTGTTTAAGTCATCACTTTGATTGATATGTCTTATATATTTTTGGCTAAAAATGATGAGTTGTTCTTCTGTGGGAGTCTTTTGGGGTGGAGGTATGAAGATAGCAATATCGCCTCAGATTCAGTCATCACCATAAACCCTGTATACAAGGATGGAGCGAAGGCATCTCCTTTTTATAGCTGACATAGTTTTTAGATTCATCAGTCTTGGCACAAATCCTTGAAAATAAACTTTCTTTCCCTCTGGGAAAAAGAGAGAGAGAGAAAGAGAGGTATGCAGGGCAGCAAGGTAGGCTGCAGCTGGTAGTGGGGAGTGGGGTGAGGATGGGTTGGGATGTCTTGACCTGTAGGAGCCTAAGAAGGGGGTTAGTAGAATATGATGTTCCTAAGGACAAGGAACAACCAACCTGAGTTTTACTTGATGTTTAATAAAGGGAGCTCAAGAATGCATTGTAAAAGGGTGAGGTTAGTCACTCCAATAGGAAATCATGGTCTCTTGCCTTTTACCTTAGCAATGACTTTTTTCTTAACAAATATCTCATCAGTTCTCAGACTGAAAGTGAGGATAAGTCTGCATAAGGAAGGACCATGCAACACAACGGTAGTTATATTTAGTTGTAATTCTCCAGTTCTTCCCCCAAAGGACCTTCAGGTATTGACTTTGAATCTTTAGAGACTTGTGGGATCTAAGCTGTCTTTGGTATCCAGAGACATCAATATCACTCTGACCCCAGTTAACGTAGAAGGTACAGAGGCCTACAAAAAAAAGGTTATCTCACAGTGATCCATGAGTCTGTGGACCCACCTGGTGGTAATTTCCATGGCTCCCAATGTACACAAATTGGTAGAGCCCTCATGTTAGGCTATTGACCTTCAGAACAAGAGCTATTGAGGTTTGAAAACCCATGCAGAAAACCTATAAATAATACTTAATGCTGAAATACTGAACATTTTTCCCTCAAGTTGATGATAAAGGTAAAGTATATCTACTGTCATCATTCCTGTTCAGCAATATATTGGTGGTCCTAGCCGGTGCATTAAGGCAAGAAAATAAATAAAGGCATATATTTGGAAAAGTAGAGACAGAAATGTATTTGTTTTTAGACAACATTATTATTTCTATGGTAAATCCCAAAGAACTTGTAGGAAACCCAGTAGTATGAAAGAAGCTAGTAAGACCACAGAAATCATGATTATACACTAAAATCAACTGTATTTCTATACATCTGAAATTAGCAATTGGATATTGAAAATTTAAAAGTACTAACAATATGCTGTGTGAAAAAATTCAAAAGTTCACACACAGATAATTACATTTGTAAAACATTGTCAAAATGATAAAGAATAACAGATTAATAATTTTCAGAATAAGAGGTGTTGGTTCAGGGACAGGATGGATGTGACCATAAAGGGATGGCTCAAGGGTTACCTTTGCTGTGTGTTTTGATTGCTCTGGTTCTTATATAAGTCTGTATATTGATAAAATAGCATAGAACTATACATAGCAAACTAATATCAACTTCCAGATATTGATATTATATAATAGTTTTTAATACAAAACCCTAGGATTAGGGGAACTGACAGAAGAGTATGTGAGACCTTTCTTACTGTCTTTATAGTCTTCTGTGAATCTGTGAATTTCAAAAGAAAAAGGTTTTTAAAACATTCATGAAAAAACTTAACTAGATAGAGTGATTTTATACCATATTCTTGGATTATAAGACAACATTACTAAGATGTCAGTTCTCCCCAAGTTGATCTACAGAGTCAAAGCATCCCCATACAAATCCCAGCAGATATTTTGCAGAAATTTAAAAGCCATTTCTAAAATGCACCTGGATATGTCAAGGATCTAGAATACCAGAACAATTTTATAATTAAAATTAAGTCTTGAGTTCAAGACTTAATATAAAGTCAGAATGAACAAGAAGTGGCAGTATTAGCGTCAGAATGGACACATAAACCAATGGGGAGAATAGAGCATAGAAATACACCAATTTATGGTTGTGTTTGTAGATAAAACATTCTGGCAGTTCAATAGGGAAAGGGTAGTCTTTTCAACAAATGGTACCACAAAATAGTTGGATGTCCATATACAAAAAAAAAAAAAAAAAAAGAACATTGACTCTTACTTTTCACCATATACAAAAATTAACCCAAAATAGACCACAGACATAAATGTGAAACTAACCAATTTGGGGAAGACTAATTTGAGAGACACTATTTATTCATTCATCTGTGTATTCCAGGGCCTATCTTTGTTATAAAATGATATAGATAGCTGGACCTTATTAACTACTTGCTAAAGTACCAGCACTGGCTAATGTTTTATGTTATTTTTTCAGTTTTAGAAAGGGATGATATTCTTGGCTCTCTAAGGATCTCCTCATGTGCAGAGGACATTACTCATTGTGCTCCTTCAAGAGTAACCCACAAGAATAAATTTCTATTTTTATAACAGGAAAAAAAGGTTCCTGTAGAAGAGATATGTTTATTTTCACCAAACAATGTAAATATTTGATCCATTTTATTTCCCATTTTAGGTTGACTGAAAATAAACATAATCCTAATTATGATATAAATTTAAATTTAGGAAAAAAATTTTTTGAGACAAGTTCTCACCATGCTGCCCAGGCTGACCTCAAACTCATGATCCTCCTGCCTCAGCCTCTCAAGTGCTGGGCTTACAGCTGTGTACCACCACACATAGCTTAGAAAGCTTATTGTTTTTATATGAATTTCATTTTGTTTTACCCAGATTAATTATATATGTTTTTACAATCTGAGGTATTCTAAGATTTTTAAAATTACTACACTTCTACTGTGTACTGAGAAAGTAGAAAATTCCTTAGGAAAAATTTTAGTTAAAAATAATATGCATTATTTTTATGAGTTAATATTCACAAAGAGTGATGATTATATCTTGAAGCCTAAGAAAATTGATAATTTGCTAAAAATGATGGATACACAAACTAGTAGCCATTTCCAGGGACATTTCTAGATTAGATGAACTTTAGGAAAATCCTATTCTTTTCCTGAACTTTATTTTCCCCTGTTACAACAAAATAGCAGCTCAATCCATAATTTCTATTTGGACATGATTTTTTACCCAAAATTTCTGGTTCACCAATTTCCTTTTCCCAGGCTCTTTCAAAGCAAATCACATATTTTATAGTTTGCTTTTCTGTAGTCTGAGAAAAAAATATTTGACAGCAGAAATTTTGTAAGTGATCTTCTGCTGGATTGTACCAAATTTGCACCTCATATAATTCATTTACTTTTTACACCTGATACAGCTATTCAGCACAAACAGTGGGAAAACCTCTGAGGGAAGTAGCTATGAGTCACTCATAGTTAAAGGAAAAACACTTCCTTGAAAGCAAGTTGATTTGTACTCTGCCGTCAAGGACTGAGAGCAATCATTTCAGGAAAGGGTGTAAATGCTCTTGCTGTCATCAATACAAAAGTAATAAGATAAACAGGATGAAGGGAAAGGTGTGAAGCACAGATTGATGAGAATATACATCTATATGAGTGATTATTTTTGTTGGTTGTCTAAGTTGTTTTTGAGACAAGGTCATACAATATTGCCCAGGCTGGCCTCAAACTCACTCTGTACCCAGGCTAGTTTGGAACTTGCAATTCTCCTGCCTCTACCTTCTAAGTGCTGACATTATAGATGTGTACTACCATGCCCAGCTTCAGTGACAATATAGAAGTAGTAATTTCCTTTAAAAAGGAAGATGGGTATAAGAAAGAGTAATAGAGAGGATAAATTTGATTAAATTATATTCTATGTGTGTCTGGAGCTATCACAATGAAACCCCTTTGTAGAATTAATATATGCTAAGGAAAATAATCAGAAAAAAGTAGCAATTTCCTCATTTACGTGAAAGAAATTCAAGTTAATAAAGCAGAGTAGAGACTGGAGGATCCTTCTCTGGAGAAACTAGATAGCAACAGAGGAGATACCAACAGAAACTGCCATTTGGGCATCCCTTCAAAACTGCTAGGGTATAAGCTAAGCTGCTGTAATGAACACTCTGCCAAATATAATGACAAAAGGGGCAGAAAATTTATCTTATCACACAGAAAAGTCCAGAGCAAGAGTGTGCTCAGGTTGAATGGTAGCTTTGACTCAAGATGACAACATTATCCTGGGACCAGGTCCCTTCCTCTTTGTTTTTTCAACATCTCCCAGGTCCCTATTTCCTCAGTTTGGTGGAAGCTTGCTCACTAGCTCTCTGTCAGCATTTCAGCTCTCAGCAGGAGCAAAGAAGAAGTGGCAATCAGGCAATTTTGTTCTTAAGAAAGTGACTGTGACCAGGATGTTACACACATTGGGAGGTTGCACCAAGGAAGGAGACAGCTGAGCAGCCAACCACATTTCTTGCTGACATTTAAAAGAATGAGGTGGGGAAATATGACAGATTAGAAGCATCCTTCATCTTACTCTGAGAATGACAAGAGTCAGGTTTTCTGAAAAGAGAAAGAGAGGAAGACCACCAAGAATCAAGAAAGAGGTGTCAGGACAGCTGAAAAACACAGAGAAACACAAAGGCAACAGAGAAAATCAAAACAGCCTGAAACCCCAATATCAGCTCCCCAGAGGGAGGAAAAACTGAAGACATAATCATAAAATAGGCCAGAAAGTCATGGCAACAGACTTGCAATTCTAGCTGCAGGATAAGCTGACACTTCCCACAAGCCTTAATCTACTGTGGCAGGCAGGCTAGATTTGATGAAGAAAGACATTATTCATTCTCCTTATCTTAGAAATCTGTAGTGTGGTGCCATATTGAGAGATGGACTATTGCTTGATACAGAGATACCTTGGGGACTTGAAAACATGAAACAATCATGACTCAGGAAGTCTTGGAACACCTTGCCACAGTGGGAGTGAGATGGCAATTTGAGGTGGTCATTAAGACAACAGGCTCTGATGTGGACCTGTAGGGAAGTTGAAGCAGTAGGGAACTCAGACAGTGAAGGATTCAGTGGTTAGAGGCTTCACCCTCTCTATTAAGGAATGAGTTCCACCACTTGAGTATTATTGCAGAAACAGAGAACAAATCCCATGGCTGGCAGAGTGTTCAGTCTCTTTGAGATGCCTGCTGGCCATGTGTATTTGCTGCCTAACAGGACTGAGAGCCCTGAGCCCATGTCCTGAGAACCACACGATCTCACCAGCCTCTTCCCTCACATAGGGTGATAAACTGTTGGGCAGGGTCTTAAGGCACTGAGACTGGCCTCTGTGAGCTGCCTCCTGGTTGTGTGTGTTTGCTAAAGTGAAAGCAGCCCAGAAGTGGAAAACTGACTCTTGAGAAGCACCACCCTTAGTCTACATATAGATAGCATAAATGTGTACACTAGGAACCACAACAGACCCAATTAGTTTTCCTCTATCTGAGTGGTGCTAGGAATCAGGCCCAGTGCCCTGATCACTTGGGTAAATGTTTGGTTACTGACCTATACCCCTACTCCAGTGGTAAGAAACTGTTCCTCAGCCTGGCCACTACACAGTCCTGCCTGAACATTGAGACTACTTCAAAAAAGGTGATTAAAACTGAAGTCAAATCTATGACTTGACTTTGGTTGTGTAAATTCCAATTCAGAAGCACAATAAATATGAAAAAGCAAAACAATATGACTCCTCCAAAAGTTAACAACTCTATAGTTATAAAGAATTCAAAAGAAGGATTGTAAGGATGATCAAAAGAATTAAAGAGGACATGTATAAATGACTGAATGACTTCCAAGAGAATACAAATGAAAAGCTTAATGAAATAAAAAGACCATGTAGGGGACTGGGTGTGGCTTAAGTGGTAGAGCACTTGTCTAGCAAGAATGAGGCCTTGAGTTAAAACCCCAGCGCTGCAAAAAAAAGAAAAAAAACAAGAAAAGAAAAATGTAGTAAAGGACAATTTTGAAATTCAATAAAGATACAGAAGCCCTGAAAAAAATTAAATAGATATTCTGGAAATAAATAGCTCAAGAATTCAAATAAAAACTTGAGTTTTGCTAATAGACTGGAATATAGATTATGAGGGCTTGAAGACAAGATAGATCAATTAGAACATTCACACAATAAAAAAGAAAATATACAACTCATTAAAATGATCATACACCATGATCAAGTTGGGTTCATTCCAGGGATGCAAAGATGATTCAACATACAGAAATAAATAAATGTAATGAATGTATTTATATATTTAGTATTTAATTTTTTATATCTTCCTGATACTAATACTTTGTTCACTCTAAAAGATTTTTTTTCCCCATTCTGTGGGTTGTCTTTTCATTCTGGTCATTTTGTTCAAATATAAATATTTTGATATATTTATTTACAACAAAATAAGGGACAAAAGTCACATGATCACCTCACTAGTCACAGAAAAAGCCTTTGACAAAACTGAACATCTTTTCATAATAAAAGCCCTGAAGAAACTAGGAAAGAAAGAATGTTCCTCAACACAATTAAAGCTATGTATGATAAATGTATAGTCATCATCCTACTAAGTTGTGAGAAATGAAGCCATTTTCTCTTAAGTCAGGAATGAGACAAGCATGTCCATTCTTTCTACTCTTATACAATATAATAATAACCAAAGTTATTATAGGTTAAGATGGTTTGTTATAAGGTATTTTACATAAGCTTCATGTGCAACCTCAAAGCAAAAAGTTATAGCAGATACACATAAGAGAAAGAGAAAAGAGTCAAAGCTTAGCACAATCGAAAAATCACCAAACTACAAGGGAAATAACAGTAGAAGAAGAAAGAAACAAAAGATCTACAAAACAATCAGAAAATAATTAACAAAATGGATACAGATATCTCAGAAATAAAAAAGGATCACAAGAGACACTTATGAATAATTATATATCAAAATCCTGGGAGGGGAGGGGAGGGGAGGGGAGGGGTTGGCACCAGTAGGAGGGGAAGTGGAAGAAAAAGGGGATAGGAGGATGAATATGGTACAAAAAATATGTACATGTGTATGTAAATATAAAACTGATAACCATTGAAATTGTTCCAGAAATTGAGGGAGGGGAGTAAAGGAGAGCAGTGTAGGGGGTGAATTCAAGTATGATATATTTGATACACTGTAAGAACCTGGGTAAATGCTACAATATACCCCCACCAGCACAACAATAAAGGAAAAAAATTCAAAAAAGGTAAATATTTAAAAAAAAATACATTTCCATTTCTTTGGAGTTAGTTATCACAGAATTACTATGTTCTTTAGTGGTAAAATGTTTCCTTCATTTTCATTTTTCTTGTGTCTTTGTGTCAATATCTGCATATTTAATGAAAGAATGAAGCAGACCTTACCTTCCATTAACTTTATGGTAATTATTTTTCTGAATGTCCTAAAATTAATTTTTTAGCATAAAATATTCAGGATTCCTTCCTTCCCCTTACTCATACAACCATGAGCAGGCTAAACAAGCTCCTCTATGGTAAATATTTCTAATAAGGCTTTTCTAGTTATTTAAGATTCACCTACCTCTTAAAAAGTCTCATCCATATTCTTAGATTATGCTTTCATTGACAAATGTGGAGAAGATGAAAGTGATCCTATACAAGACAGGTCAATAATGAGTGGAAGAGATCTTATGTAGAGAATGTCTGAGGCCCCACTGGGGCTCACCAAGCATCCTCAAGCTCAGTACCAAAAAGAGGAAAACAAGTTTGGTTAGTGGATTGTTGACTTATTAGCAAAATTAAATTAAAGTACAAGTGATACTACTATAGGCCAAGGGTGTAAGGGGAAACTGCCCAGCTCCCTTTACGAAAGTGAAGGGGCAGCGTGAGGCACAATGACCCAGGGATCTGACAAGGGAAATGAGGTCTGCGAATTGAGAGAGTAGTGGACTAGACATCATGTCAGCTCATAGAACTACATAGAAAAGGTGACTCTAGTAGGGGCCATCTGTGCACTTTTCTCCTATGGCTATGGCCTCCTCTGGAGGTCACTGCAGATAGCCTTATAGACACCATTATCTGTATTATCTCTCTGCCTGACAGTGATCCCTGCCCTTGGAGCTTGCTACCAGTCCATAGTTGGGGTCCCTTGTGCCTGGGAGTTGGTGCTTCTGGAGCAGATCTTCAGTAGAGAGGGAGAGGAATTATTGGAGGAATACCCCAGGTCCTCACCCTCAGGGCTGCAAATCACAGTTGGGTTCCACTTCCTCTCAGAGGGCTGTCAGAATGATGGAGCCCCTGTGAGCACCAGAAACATCTCCCTCCATAATGGTTCTTTCACTGTCCTTTCCTTACCTTACTACACACTCACTTACAGTGCTTTCAAAACTAACTTCCAGGGAAACTAGTTACCCATATGTCCTTGTCTCATGGGAAACCCAATGACAAACATTCAACAAATAAACTTCAAGTACCTTAATAGATAATGGCTTTAGTGGTGGTGGACAGATATCTTCTGCGTTAGGTGGGCTCTCTAGCAGTTCAAGCCCCTTTGTTACATGTAAAATTCATTGAAACATGTTATACATCATGACCTCCTCACAGTTTTGGAGTGAAATTAAATCAGTTAAATTAAACCAATGTTCCCCACAGACTTCTGTGTAAAGGAGAAGAGACAGCAGGAGATGCTGAGGTAAGAATGAGAAAAAGACTTCGGATGAAGCAAGAGTCTGAGGAAGTGGTTTCTGGAAGGAATAAAACCCTTTGGAGTACCCACAGATATAAAGGAGATTGAAAAGAGAATTCTCCTCAAGCCACTTTTAATTTGATATTATGGAAAACAGTGACCAAATCACATGGACAACTTGGGGATGTGCAGGTGGATGACATGGGTTTCCTATTCATCGGTCTGTTGGAATCGCTTCTCTCAGGCTGGAAGTAGAAGGTCAGACACAAATGTAAACCCCTTCCATGGAAGGCAACGGTAGAGATGCAACATGAGTAAAAGAGGCAAAGTGCATAGGTATTCAGAGGAGGGCTAAAATCCCTCCAATGGGGGCTGTGGCTGGACAGGGCTGATGTTAGGGTATGATGACATTTAGTCTTACATCTGAGGATCTGAGTGATACACTCACATGCAACTGTGGAGTAACAGCAGGCAAGAGACACATTGGTATGAACCAAAGTACATACCTGTAAGGTCATACAGTAAGTAAAAGTATTAACTTATATAATGGGACCATCATTCATTGGGATCTTAAATGACCACAAGGACAAAGTAATTTTGATGTATGAATATTTACTATTAACATTAATATATTGGTGCCAGAGTTATGGTAGAGTTGTTTGATGTGAGTCATATTGACTATAGGGCTGCAAGCCAGCCAGATGCTTTTTTCTTCCTCTATTGGGAAAAAAAATGACAGTGATTAATCCAGGAGTGATCGTCTTGCCTTCTCTCTCTGTAGTTCCAGTAGTTCAGTTTCTAGAGATAGCTTATGCAACTCCAGGGCCATTTTCACAGCTTCTGGGCTTGGGAGACACTGCTTGAGTTTCCTGCCTATGAGCGCTTGCTCACAGCCATCAGGGAGCTCCTGAAAGAGATGTGGGTGGTACCAGTGTATGGTGGAGAGGCTTCTCTCCAAGTCAGGGAAAAGGAGCATCCTGACAATGGCATGGCTAAAGTTTAGGACTGAAGCCTGCCTTACACTGGTGTTGAGCAGGGAAAACTGGAAGTCATGTTGAGGACCACCAAAATTTTCCCTAGAAGATACACATCTATTCTAAGATATCTGCCTGATGCACTATATGTGGATGGATTGCAAACAAATACAGCACACACACACACATATGTATATGTATATATAATTTTTGGAGACAGGTTCTCACCATGTTGCATAGGCTGGCCTTGAACTTGTGATCCTCCTGTCTCAGTTTCAAAAGTGTTGGGATCAGATGTGTGCACGGCCATACTGTGTTAGAGAGGCTTTTTATGCTGACCATTCAGCAAAAAACTAGCAGTATGCACCAAATTTTGAAGATTTGTTGTGAAGAAAAGAATAGAAGTATCACAATAAAAACTTTTACATTGATGTTGCAAGAATAATATTTTGAAATTTGGGTTAAATGAAATACACTACTAAATTCCAATTGGTTATTTTTACATTTTAAAATATTACTACCAGAAAATCATACAAATGTGGCTTACATTTGGGATTCCAGAACTTACCAGCAATTTATGGATAATTAAAGGTGAAGTGATTATATTAATAGAAAAGTATATTTGAGAACAAGGAACATTATCACAGATGTAGAAGGTCATTACATAATAATGAATTGGTCAGTTCATCAAGAAACATATAATTTCTAAGCATTCATGCCTCTAATGAAAGAATATCAAAATACATGAAGAAAAAAAAAACTGAAAACTGTAAGAAGAAATAGAAAAGTCTACATTTGTATTTGGGGATTTTAATATCCCTCTCTTAATAATAGACCAAGCAGACAAAATCAAAGAGAGAAGACAGAGCAGTATTAGCATCCAGCTTGATCTAAAAGTTGTTTAGGAAATCCATGCAACAGCAATAAAATACATGACCTCTTCAAGTGCAGATGATTTATTTAGTAAAATAGACTACATCCTGGGTCATAGGAAGTATCAATAAAGAATATATACAAAGCATATAGTTTGTTCACAATGGAATTAAGTTAGATGTCTATAACAAAAAGATACCTGAAAAATGCCCCCAAATATTTGGAAATTAAATGACACACCTCTAAGTAACTCAAGAACCTAAGAAGATATAAAAACAGAAAGTAGTTTAAACTCAATGAATTGAGGGCCAGGCACAATTGTTCACATGGTAATTCTAGTTTCATGGAAGACAGAGATTGGGAGGATCATGACTGGAGGCCAGCAGGAGCAAAAAGTTAAGGAGAGCACATCTCAATCAGTAAGTCAGGTACATGGTGGCATATACCTATGATCCCAGCTATGTGGAAGGCCATAGCACAATTGTGATATGAGGCTTACCCTGGGCAAAACACAAGACCTTATCTGAAAAATAACTAAAGCAAAAAGGTGTGGTTCTAGTGTTAGAGCACCTGCCTAGCAAGTGCAAGGCCCTGAGTTCAAACACCATACCATAAAAAGTATGACATATTAAAATTTGTAGAATGCTACCTGCCTGTTTTCTGAGAGAAACTTACACCATTAAGAAAGGAAGAAAGGTTTAAGTTGAGAACTTTTGTTTCTATCATAAGAAACTGGAAACAGAAGATCCAATTAAACTCAATTTAAACAGAAAAAGTGAAACAGGCTGAAGTAGAAATCAATGAAACAACAAGGAGAAAAAACAATAAAGCAAATTAAAGAAACCAAAATCTAGCTCTTCGAGATCAACAAAATAGATAAGCTAATTGACATACTGATCAGGGAAGCAAAAAAGAGAAAGAAGATATGACTTGTCAATATCAAGAATAAGGAAGGTGACCTCACTACAGATTCTAGAGATAATGAAGGAATGATCCAAAATCAAATTGGTAAAAATTCATAGAGTAAATAATACTGTGTGGTTTTGTAAGTATGGAGATAAATGATCTCATCTGCACAGTGAAGTAAATTGCAACTCATTTCTCAGGCCTCAAGCAGTATTATAAAGAGACGTGCATAAGGATATTCATCACAGAGTCTTTCGTGGTAAAGGGAAGTTGGAGGCAAGCTAGGTGCTCATCACAAGGGAAATGGGTAAACAGAACAGGGGGTTATGGATTATGTAGTAGTAAGGAATGTGAAGAAAATACACATGCCCACAATCTGTGTGAATATTTAAGGACATTTGCCAAACAACTTAGACTCTCCTCCTGAACAGTGGACAAGAAAAGGAGGAATTAGCAATCAAGAGATAAGATAGTGGCTCACACCTCAGGAGGCTACTCAGCTACTCAGGAGGCAGAGATCAGGAGGATCAAGGTTGGAAGCTGGCCTGGACAAATAGCCCACGAGACCCTATCTAAAAAAAAACCCATGACAAAAAAGAGCCGGTGGAGTGGCTCAAGATGTAGGCCCTGAGTTCAAACCCAGCACCATCAAAAAAAAAAAAGAGAGAGAGAGAAAGAGATAAGAGAAGGGAGATGGGTATTTAGATTAACTAAGGATAATAATCTTTTTAAACTAAAGAATATGATTTACTGAATTCTGCAACTGGTGTACAAAGAGAGAATCAAATGAATACTGTTCTATAACCTGTTACCATGCATAACCTCTGAGGTATAATAAAATTGAAAAGAAACTCAACTAAGTGTAGGAAGTGGACTTGTTCAGGGCACACATATTATATGACAGATTTGAGATGAAAAATAATTTTATGGGTAATTATTTATTCAGCTAGCTCACTATATCAAGAAATGTGAAACTTCAAGCAGAGTAGAAATGATATAAATTATCAATAATTCCACATCGCAGAGTCTCTAGGCTGTTGGCAAGTTTTACCAGTTATTGATTGCAGTAAATCATAATGCTTAAATGGACTTGAAAACAGAGGCTTTCTCTGTAGAACTGTACATAAACAAAAGCAAATCTTTTCTCCATCTTTTTGGGAAAAGAGCTGTAGTATATTTAAATGATTTGCTCCTTGTCTCTGTCTTGATTCAGATTTTCAATCTGCAGAGACGGTTTATGTAATTCCAGGGGTCCCTGTGACTCGGAAGACACTGTAAGAGGTTTTTGCCTACCAGTCCCTTTCCGGAAACTTCCTGAAAAGAAAACCAAAATGATGATTTCACAAAATTTCTCCTTTCTTGTAAAGGGTTGTGCTTCTTTCAGGACCCCCTCATGACAGGAGGAAGGTTGGAAGGTGGGAATGGCCCCGGATGAGTGGGTGGGAAAAATACTTTGGACCCTAGCAAAATGTTTCTGTGAAACATTTCCATACCTTGTTCTCAGGTAATAATCAATTTCAGATCAAGTGGGGAGGAGTTAAAGCTCCCTGGAATCCCTAAAACATCCAAAAATAACAACTGTTGACCAACCATAAATGGAGCAAAAGCACATCAGATATTAGAGAAAATACTGAGCCCTACGACCAGCATCTGATGGACTATCCCGTCCACCTCGCTGCCCTGTAAAACGTGCGATAAACCTTCTGCCACCACAGATGCATCACAATGCTTCAAGGTGGAAAGAGTCAGTTCCGATAAACACGGTGTACATGAACCCTAACTACTGAGACTATACCGCTCCTGTTCAATAAAATATCTCACTTGAATTTGTTTTAACTTGTCATATGACATAAAAGTCATTGTATTATTCACCATTTCACACTTGGGCACAGCTGGGCTCCAAGATTTGTTCTCTGAGCAAGAGATATTCTGCGATCCAACCATCCTATAGCCAGGGTTACACTGGATGGTGATGGTTTCAGGGTTGACATAGTGATTTGTCTCCACAGACAGCTTCCCATTTGGTATCTTGGGCTTTAGGCACAGAGCTGTAATCAAAACACATTTCATGTTATCATAGAGAAAACACATTTTGACACTGATAACTGATAAAGGAAGAGAAATACTGATAAAGTCTGTGTTTTCTTTCTGCACCACGGCGGCCATGACACCACTACCACCCCTGCCAGTAGTCTATTTACTGAGCACTTGCTATTTATCAACCTATGTGCCAAGCACATCACATGCATTTTTTCATGTAAGCCTTAGCTCCCCTGTGAGGGAGGTACTGGGGGTAGACCCATGGCAGGGATGAGGAAACTGAGGCATGGTAACCACAGGGAGGTTGACTTTCTCATAACAGGCTCTGGACTGCATCAAAAGCAGAGGGTGTTACTTCTTAGATATTTTGGATTAAACCATGACCAACATCGTTCAGGTTCAAGCATGGATTCATGGCACCTCTAATTGGGAGGACTCTTGGTTTATGAGTCACTCTGAGCCTCTTGGCAGTAGTTCTGTGTGGAAGCTGGGATTACCTTTACATTGAGGAGGTGGAGATAACCATTGTGAGGACCTGCAGGAGACTGTGGCTGGTCCAACCAGAGCATAGCCTTCCATGCATGCATCTTCACCACAGAGGTGAATGACAGGAATCCACTAATGTCTGTGGTGTGCCCGTGTGCAATCTTTGGATAGTAAATACAGCCTTGGAAGGTAGGAAGGGAAGGAGGGGTAGAAAGAGAGAAAGGTTAGACTGCTCTCCATCACTATAACAAATACCTGAGACAACTAAGTTATAAAAAGATACAGCTCATTTTGGCTCACAGCTTCAGAGGTTCCAGTTCACAATCAGGTGGTCTCATTGATTTTGGGCCTGTGGCGAGGCAGCACATCATGTCCAGAGTGTGTGGTGCAGCAAAACCACTCAACTCGTGACCAGGAAGTAAAAGAGAGTCAGGAAGGAAGATCCCACAATCCTCTTCAAGGGCATTCCTCAGTGCCTGGGAAACCTCCCACTCTAGGCCTACCTCTTAAATATACTATCACCTTCCAATAGCACCACCCTGGGAACCAAGCCTTTAATTAATGGACCTATGGGGTACACAATAATCCCCATTTTACAAGTGAGCCTACAGATGAACAGAGAGATGGAGCAACCTACCCAAGGCTACAGAGATAGTGAGGAGTCAAGTCAGTGTGGTTCTCCTTCACACAGTGGATGCCCTTCACAACCTGCCTCTGCTAGGAGTGCATGGCACTTGGAAGGACCTTTCCAGATGAATCTCAGCATCTGTGCAGACGAGTCTTTTCCTCAAGAAACATTTGTGATAAAGAAAAGGACGATGGCTTATGAAAACTTGTAAGTGCAGTGCACACGCAGAATCCTCAAGCACCATCCCACCCACCAACCCCAACTCTGCTCTGGTTTTGAATGTTTTATAGAAAAGAATCAAGGGAATTTTTTAAAAAATGCTTGTGCAATAAAAATTACCAAACTCCAAAAATAAAACCTCATATACATATAATATTATATATATATATATATATATATGTTTATACTTTATTCATTTGGATTCTAGTTTATTTTCTCTGAATTTGTACCATCAAAAACCATTTCAGTTTTGCTTTACAGATGGTAAAAAGCAACATAGAAACATATATCAGGAGATAATTAGCCCATTTTAAAAGGAAAGGAATTTTAAACATTTTGTATTTGTATTTATTTTTTAAAAATGAAGTGTTTGCTATTTATTCTTATCTGTGTGTTATAGTAGATCCCCAGAATTTAATCAAATCAAGATTTTTTTCTAGTAATATTGACAGCATATACCTAAAGTGTTAAAACCTTTAATAATATTTTGTAGTTAAATCTTTCCAGTACTAAAATATAAATTAATAAACTATTACAGAATTAAAAATAATTTTTAATTGTGAATTAAAGATCGACAGGAATAAAGCAATATGCTGTACCTCCCACACACCGTCATAAATTACTACAAATTGAACACCTTTAAAATTCCTAATGTGGAATAAATGCCTTTGCTTTGGAGTAATCTATGCTACCTTCCTGCATTGATTGTGTTGTCACTCAGGTTTCCTGGCTCCCTGGGCTCTAGTAACTGCCTTACTCACCAAGGAGGATGGATGCCTGCAGGAGAAAGATCAGAACCCCGAGGAGGCACAGAGACAGGGAGCCGCTCCCTGGCACAAGCCTCATGGTATGTGTAGACTGTGCACCAAACAGAGGCTCAAAGGTCACAGATTCCACCTGCAAGTGTCTGGAGGACAGAGAGTGAACTTGCAACAGAGCTAGCCAAAGTGAAGGTCAGCTGTGCACCAGTCAGCAGGAGCTGCACCCTGGGGGAATCAGGTCAAGAGTGAGCTCTGAAGCAGGAAGAGGCTCAGGGGAAGAGGGTGGGATTTGGGTTTCCAGTCAGTCAAGTCAAAGGGCACTTGAACCTTCCATTCTAGCAGTTAGCTTCCAAAGTCAGGAGTACAAGACCTTGTGCTGCTCTGAGGGTATTTAGACTGTAACCCTAATCTTTTCATTGTAGGAGTGGGACCTAACAAATATAGATAATTCATTTCTGAACAAGAGATTGGAAAAAGATCTTTGGTTCAAAGTGAACCACCCCAAAAAGCAGACCTCAAGTTCCATACAGCTGAGTATGAGGTTCACTTAGAGCCTGGACATTGCAGCAAGAGAGAAAGCCGCTCCTGAGAAGCACTTCCTACTCAGAAAAGGCTGTGACTTTTTTTGACATCAAAAAAGAAAAGAAAACCAAAATGATGGAAAAAGTTAAACTTCCTTCCAAAAAATCCTAAAGCCTAGTGGGGAAAGAGAAGTATGAAAAAACTCAAAAAATGCAGACGGATTTGACAAAATTGCTGAGACAGTGCTTGGGCAGATATTCGTTCTTGTTACTCCTGACTTACCAAATCATCTAACGAACACACTTGGGGGCCATTCTCACGTGTTAAAAGAGGAAGTGCTGGTTCTGGAAGTCCCAGAGTGCACACATCAGTGTGCATGGGAGAGACTGGATGTGGGGGCCATGAAGAGAGGAAGAGTCTGTAAGACCTTAAAATATCTGCACAGTGTCAACTAGCCAAAACATGCTCCAGCCCTGTGTCTTGTCTCCAACCCAAGCAGGGAGAGACAAGTTATTTAAGTATATAACTGTTGTTTCATGGGAAATAATACTTCCCATGAAAGATTTGCCCATGCTTACTAAAAGAAGATGGCCTTCTTACTCATTTCAGCTCAACGACGAGGAAGACCTAATTGCAAAGTGTCTAGCAGCCACTTTCCAGAAACAACTGGACAGATTGCGATGTAATATGCATGCATGGTTCTCCAGGGCTATCTTGTTATAAAATGTCCTATGACTGCCTGGGCCTCATAGCTTAACTAGTTGCAAAAATACCAATACTGACTGTTCTTTACTGTATCTTTTCAGTTTTATAGAGGAATGTTATATTTGGGTTTCTAGGAAAGTCTTGAATTGAAGTTGAAAATGTTACTCACTGTGTTCTTCACTCTTCCTTGTGAAGTAACCCATATTATAATTTTTTTCCTAGACTCTTAACAGGAGAAAAAAATCTTCCCCTGTAGAAGTGGGATGTTTATATTTACCATGCAATGTAAATATGTGATCCATTGTATTTTTCATTTTAGGTTAGCTGAAAATAAACTCAATCATAATGCCTATATAAATTTAAATTTAGGGAAAACTTTTTAGACAGCATCTTACTATGTTGCCCAAGCTGGCCTCAATTTCTTCTTGCCTCAGCTTCCCAAGTGCTAGGATTATAGACATGCACCACCATGCCCAGTTTAGGAAAATTTATGTCTTTTATATAATTTTCATTATTGTTTTAGCAAACGGAAGTTACACACATTCTTATAATCTAAGATGTTTTAATTTTTTGGAAAATTATTACACTGTAGACAGAAAACTTAAAAAAAAAAACTCTCCAGGAAAAACATTTAACAATATAAATATTCTTCATTTACAAAAATTAATGTCACAATTTGTGCTGAATATGTCTTTAAACCTAAAAATATCAGTATTTGGAATCTGATGATTTGCTAAAAATGATGGAAACACAAGGCCGGTACCATTCACAGGGACATTTCTAGATTAGATGAATTTTAGGCAAATCCTACCCTTTCTGTTAACTAAATTTAGTTTCTCTCATTACAAAATAGCAGCTCAATCCTATTCATGCATGGTTTCTCATCCAGTCTCTGGTTCCCCAGTGTCCTTCTCCTCTGGCTCTTTCATTAAATCAAAAGATAAAACATATCACATATTTATAGCTTGCTTCTCTGTACTCAGAGAAAATATTTGGCAGAGAAAATTTGTAATTTTGTAATCTGTGAACTGTCTTAGGAGGAACCTTGCATTTCATATAACTTCATATGCTCTTTAGCCAAGACACAATTATTCAGCACATACTGGGGAGAACCTCTGGGGGGAAATACAAAGATGAATCACACATAGTGAAAGGGAAAACATTTCCCTGAAAACAATGGATGAGTGCTCTGCCTTCTAGGGATGTTGCTGGTACAAAAGTAATGTGGTAGAAACAGGCTGAAAGGTGGGTGTGATGCAGAGTTCAATAAGAATATACATCTATTTTTTTTTACAAAAAAATTTTACTTTTTTGTTGGTTGAAAAAAATTAAATTAGTGTATATTAATTGTGCAAAGGGGTTTCATTGTGATATTTCCAGATAATGTACTTTGATCAAATTCACCATTACCTCCCCCTCTTTTACAAACAAATTTTAATGGGTTTCATTATTCTATTTTCATGCATATGTATGATTATTCACCTCATTCACTCTCTCTTTTTGCTCTCTCCCTTCCTACTGGTTCCCACCCCAAAAGAATCTTTGTTTTACACTAGCGTCATTCAATTTTTTAAAATCTAGATTCCACAGATAAGAGAAGACATGCAGTATTTCTCCTTTTTGGTCTGTCTTATTTGTAAGCTTAACACAATGGATTTCCAGTTCCATTCACTCATTTTCCTGCTTAAATTCGATTGCTTGCTAGAAATATGCTTAAGTGATTTATACACTCTTGGTTCAATTTGGGTAGTACATATATGTCTAGAAGTTAATCCATTTCTTCTAGATTTTCCAGGTTATTAGGATATAAGTTTCTGTAGTATTTCCTCATGCTTATGTGAATTTCATTACTATTTTATTAATTTGGGTCATCTCCCTCTTTTTTATTCAAACTAACCTTGTTTATCTTTTCAAAGATTGATTCTTTGTATTGTTCTTTTAGTCTACATTTTGTTAATTTCTGACCTGATATGTATTATTTCTTTCCATCTGCTGCTTTTGATCTGACTCGTTCTTGATTTTCTAAGAGCTTGCAGTGCATTTCTTGGTTATTTATTTGATATCACTCTGATTTTTTAACGTAAGCACCCACAGCTATAAGCTTCCTTTGTAGCACTGCCTTTGCTGTGTCCCAAACATTCTGGTGAGTTGTGTTTCTGTTTTCATTTGCTTCTTTCTAGGACTCATTTAATTCCTTTATCCCCTCCTTATTTTTTCAATGACCAACTGATCATTCAAAACTGTATTTTTAATCTCTATGTGTTTGAATATTTTCTGTGGTTTTTCTTGCTGTTGATTTCTGGTTTTATTCCTTTGTACACTGATAAGATACAGGAAGTTATCACATTTTTTGTATTTGTAAGGACTTGCTTTATGTCTTAAAATATTTTAGAGAATGTTTCTTGGGCTGCTGAGAAAATGTGTTCTGTGGCTGTTGGGTAGAATATTCAGTAAATGTCTGCTGAGTCCAGGTTCTTTGTTTCTGAAACGTTCCCTAGCTCTGTGTAGGGCTGCAGAACTCTGAGCCTTTTGCTGCTTTCCAAGCTCTTGTTAGGAACCCTCGGCTCACCAGTCAAAACCTCTCCATCTTTGTGTTCACCTCTAGCAACCATCTCCCACCTGGACACCGTGGCCAGAAGTCCCAAAACCCCCTGAGCTACAAATATTTCTTGATTTTCAAATCCTAGGGTGACTCAGTCTTGAACCTGTCTGACTAGAGGCAGCTTGCAGGGAGCTTCTGCAACCTGAGCTCTCTGCCAGCAGTAGAGGCTAGGTGCTTTGTTTCTGAAATGAGACTCAGGCAATGGAACTGCTCTCTGGGGATAGGGTTGGGCCACTGGCCAGGGTGCCTTTGGCTTCTTGAACTCATTAACTTCTCAGCTCACCCCAAGTCAAAATCTTTCCTTCTCCACAGCCTCTTATGACTATCTCCCTCTCATACACTGTGGACAGATGTTTCAAGACACCCTGAGCTGCAATCGCTCCTTTTTTTCAAGACCCTTGAGTACCTCAATCTCAAACTGGAGGCCCTCTCTCAAGATGGCCCTTTGAGACAACTCTCCAGGATGTGGAAATGAAAGGTTGCCTTGTCTGGTATTGGCTTGACATACTGGGAAACTCAGCCTTATCCTACATTTTTTAACCACTCTTTTGGGGGAATACTAGGATTTGAATCCAGGGTCTTATGCTTACTAGGCAGGTGCTCCACCAATTAAGCCATGCCCCCCATCTTGTTTTATTTTTTCAGGTAAGCTCTCACATTTTTATTGGGGACTGGCCTCAAATCATTATTCTCTTCCCTACTGCCTCTCACATAGCTGGGATCACAGGCATGTGACAACCTGATCAGCTATTGATTGAGATGGAGTCTCATTTACTTTTTGCCTTGTCTGGCCTTAATCTGTGATCCTCCTGATCTCTGCCTCCCAAGAAGCTGGGATTATAGGCATAAACAATCACACTCAGCTTAACCTACATGCTTTAATCTATATTACCTTAATCTGCATTATTTTGATTTACATTTTAAAAGCTACCTGAATGAAGGTGAGGGAATATTGTTGATAGGCTACAGATACATATACAAAATAGAATGATGAAACCTCTTGCTTTAAGTGAGGTGAGGGAGGGAGTTGAGCATGTGGGGGCAATCTAACCAATGTACAACATAAGGCTATTTGGAATTGTCACAATGAATCCCCCCTGTACAATGAATCTTAATAAAAATGGGGAAAAAATTTACAAAATAAAAACTACCCTAAATTGAGCAGAGACATCTCAAATAAATAACCTAATGATGCATCTCAGGCTCTTAAAAAAACAAGAATAAGCCAAACACAAAATCAGGAAATGGAAAGAAATAATAAAGATAAGGGCAAAAATGAATGAAATGGAAATTTAAAAAAAATACAGAGAATCAATGAAACAAAGAGTTGGTTCTTTGAAAAGATAAACAAGATTGACAAATCCTCAGCATAACTAACCAACAGAAAGAAAGGGAAGATCCAAATTACTAAAGTTAGAGATAAATGGGGGATATCACAATAAATAGCAATGAAATTCAGAGAATTATTAGGGAAGACTACAAAAAACTTATATTCTAAAAAGCTAGGAAATCTAGAAGACTTATCCAAATTTCTGGTTGTATATAAACTACCCAAATTCAACCAAGAGGATATAAAGTACCTAAACATATCTGTAATAAACCATGAGATTGGAATAGCAATAAAGTCTCTCTCAACAAAGAAAAGCCTATGATTGGATTATTCCTTACTAAATTTTGCCAGACCTTTAAAGAAGAAATAAAACTAATGTTCTTCAAACTATGCCATAAAATAGATAGGGAAAAAATTCTGCCAAATTCATTTTATGAAGCCAGTATTACCCTGATACCAAAACAGAGTAAGGATGCAATAAAGAAAGAAAATTACAGATCAATTTCCTTAGTGAATTTAGATGCAGAAATTCTCAATAAAATAAGGGCACACCAAATTCAACAGCACGATAAAAGGATCCTATACCATGATCAGATTGGTTTCATTCCAGGGATGCAAAGATGGTTCAACATATGCAAATCAGTAAACACAATACAGCACAGAAACAAAATAAAGGAAAAAAATTACATGATCCTCTTAATAGATGCAGAACAGGCCTTTGAGAAAAACTCAACATCCTTTCCTGATAAAAGCCCCAAAGAAACTAGGAAGCCAGATGCCAATAGCTCACATCTATAATCCTAGCTACTCAGGAGGCAGAGATCAGGAGAATCACAGTTCGAAGGCAGCATGGGCAAATAGTTTGCGAGATCCTATCTCAAAAACACCCAACCCAAAATGGGCTGGCACAGTGGCTCAAGGTGTAGGCCCTGAGTTCAAACTTCAGTACTGAAAAAAAAAAAAAAAAGAAAAGAAACCAGGAATATAAGGAGTGTACCTCAACATAATAAGGCTATATATAAGCTTACAGCCACCATAATACTTAATGGAGAAAAACTGAAATCATCTACTCTAAAGTCAGAAATGAGGCAAGGGTGTCCATTTTCCCCACTCTTACTCAACATAGTGCTTGAATTCTTAGCCAGAGCAATAGGCAAGAGAAAGAAATAAAAGGGACTCAAATAGGAAAAGAAATCAAATTATCACTATGTTCAGATGATAAGATCACTATACTTAAGTGACCCTAAAGACTTCACCAAAAAACTCTTAGATTTGATGAACACTTTTGGCAGATAGGATGCACAATCCAACATGAAAAGCAATAGCTTTTATATATACCAATAGTGAAAAGGCCTAAGGAAGAAATTAGGAAAACAGTCCAATTCACAATAGCTTCAAGAAAATTAGATACTTAGGAATAAAACAAACTAAAGAGGTGAAAGACCTCTAAAAAGAAAACTACAGTGTCTCAAAGAAATCATTTGAAGAAGACACTGGAAGTTGGAAAGCCCTTCCATATTCACGGATCACTAGAATTAATATTGTGAAATGGCTATACTACAAAAAGCAATCTACAGATTCAATCCCCATCAAAATGCCAAAGCCATTTTTAACAGAAATACAAAAATGCATCCTAAGATTCATATGGAAATGCAAAAGATCCCAAATAGCCAAAGTAATCCTGAGCAACAGACATAGTGGCAGTCTCACGTACCAGACATCAAATTATTCTACAGAGCCATAGTTAAATAAAGCATCATGGTACTGTCACAAAAACAGACAAGTAGACCAACAGAATAGAATAGAAGACCCATACATAAGCCCACACAGCTACAATCATCTGATTTGCAGCAAAGTGCCAAAAACATGCATTGGAGAAAAGAGAGTTTCTTCAAAAATTTGTGTTGGGAAACTGGAAATCCACATGTAGAAGACAGAAATTAGATTCTTATCTCTCATCTTGTGGAAACATCAATTCAAAATCATCAAAGATCTTAATGTAAGATTGAAAACTTTCAAACTACCAGGGGAAAACCCTTCAAGATAGACAGCCAAGGAAACAATTCCCAGATGAAGACACAACCTACAGATGGAAGAACATCTTTGCCAGCTATTCATTGGATAACAGATTAATATCCAGAGTATATAAAGAGCTCCAAAAATATGGTTGATGGACTTCATATACTTACATGAAGTAGAACAAAGAAACCTCTTGAAATTACTTTATGTGGAGCGGGGAGGGAATCGAGAAGGAGGGAGTATGGGAGTGATCTAATCAATGTACAATATAAGCCTATTTGAAATTGTCCCAATGAATGCTCCCTTTGCAACAAATATATCCTAATAAAAATTAATGAAAAAAGAGCTCCAAAAATTAAACGCCACAAGAATAACCAATTGAATTTATGAATGGATAAATTAAGTGTACAGACAATTCCAAACACAAATACAAATAGCAGATAAATACGTGAAGATATGTTCAACATTCTTAGTCATAAAGGAAATACAAATCTAAACAACCCTGAAATTCCATCTCACCCAAGTCAGAATGGTGTTTGCTGGTGAGGATGTGGGGAAAAAAAGAACCCATATATGCTGTGGGTGGAAATGTAAATTAGTGCAGCCACTACCACTATGGAAATCAGTAAGGAGGTTCTTAAAAAATTAAAAATAAAACTACCATATGATCCTGCTATACCACTGCTGGGTATGTATGAGCTTCATGGATCTGATTATCCATATTTCTCCCAAGATGGGAAATTTTCTGTAATTCTTTAATTAAATAAGCTTTCTGTACAATTCTCCATCTCTTCTGCAGCTAAAATTCACATGATGTGAGCATTATTTGTTCGTTTAATGGTGTTCCATAAGTCCTGTAAGCCTTCACCCTTTTTCATTATTCCCCACCCCCCAACCTGACAGGGGTAATTCAAAGGATCTGTCTTCAACTTCAGAAATTCTTTCTTCTGCTTCATCTGATCTGCTGTTGAAAATTGTATTTTTAAATTTCATTCATTCAATTCTTTAGCTACAAGATTTCTCTTTGGTTAATTTTAGATTATATTTAACTATTTGTTGAATGTCTTACTCAGATCATGACTTGTTTTCCTGCTTTCATTGAATTGTCTACTTGTAATCTCTTATCTCATTGCATTTCCTTAAAATTATTTTTTGAATTCCAATTCAGGGAAATCATACATTTTCATTTCTTTGGAGTCATTGAGTGATGCCATGTTTTCTCTCGTTTTCATTTTTCTTGTGTTTTTGTGTCAGTACCTGCACATTTAGTGGAAGAGTGAAGCAGACCTCACCTTCCTTTTACTTTTTAGGGTAGGTTTCATAGGGATGCATTAGCTCTAGTTCTGGTAGACACAATGGTGTCATCATACAGTTTCTTTAGCTATTATCAAGTAAGTGATGGCTGTGGATGCCTCAGCGGCAATGGTGGTGGCTAGGTAGATTGTTTGGGTTATTGGTGGCAAGGGCTTTAGGAATAGTCCTTCCCTTGTTTTCCTCCTAGTTGTGAGAGTTGGTTTGCTCTGACATCGCCAAAGGTGGCCACAGTAGTACTGCATTATAGGGTATATGTGCAATGTTGGTTTCACACTCCAGAAGCCCAGGAAGTACCTCAATAGTTCAGACTCCGAATGGCTGGTCCCCAGAAGGTAGGAACTCTGTGGCTGTTTAATCCAGAGGATAGGGTGATACAGATTACAATAAAGATTATATTACATTATGGACTTTTTATGAGATTCTAGATACCAATAAGTAACTGTATACCAATAAGTAACTGTGTGAGTTGACAGACATGTAATCTGATTCACTACAGTAACCATTTTACCATATGTATGCATGCCAAAATATGTTGTAAACCTCAATTATGTACAACAAAATTTATTTTTTAAAAAGAACAAAATGTTTCTAAAGAAAGAAGAGAAAATTACTGAAAAAGCTATTCTGAGCAAATTTCTCAGAATAAAATGCTACCAGTTTCTTTGTAGAAGAACAGGGGTAAAAAAATCCTATATTATCAAGAGTTGTATGGCCTCTGCCTTTTCTACTGAGAAATGAAATCAGAAGTAGATATTTCTATTGAGTTACATTACAAAGAAGATGTTCTTTAAAAGAAAATTATTTTTGACTGAGTTTTCTATAGCCAGCCAAATCACCAATCAGGTATGAAGATATAGAGAGTTTCAAAGTTGCAGAAATTCAATATTTTATTTACTGTACATCATTTCTTAGTCATCCCTGGAGGAGGTGCTCCATAAAACAAAAAAATAAATCCAGAAAGAGGAGAACAAGAATCTATGAAGGAACAACAGAGCAGGGGGCAAGTCTACAGACTTGAGAGCATCTCATTACAATTGTGGTGTGTAGCAGACACTCCTTGTCCTTGCAGTATCATTAAGACTCTGGCACTTCAGCACACTCTAGACAGCCTCCACCTGCTTCTTATCCATTAAGTTTGGCCAAGGCTTTCCCCAGAAACATTGACAGCTGCTCTGACCTCTTACAGAGAAGACCAGGAAAATAACACCTCCCAATAACAGAGCTGGCCTTCTATGAATAATGGAAGTTATTGTACCAATTCCACAGTTGCCTTGCCCTGCTAACAAGAAATGGGACTAAACTCCAGTTGCCCACAGTGATAGGTGGGCTGATATTATGGCGGTTCTTGACTGCCTTCCATTCTCTTCTCACTGTCTCACTTAGTTACTCAAACATCCATAAACCCTTTTTAATACATATACAACAACCCACCAAGGATGTCTGAATACATAGCATGCTTAAAACACTAATTATCAAATTACCTAATCTCACTGAACTCATAAGTGAATTTTTGTCTCCAAAATGTGATATGATACAATATAAACCACAAATTAAGCTTTCATTCTACTCTTCAAAAATGTTATTCTAATGTAAATCAGCAATGAAATACCTTGTTAAAGACATAAAGTACTTAAAGCAGAAAAAAATGAAGATTAAAAAAGAAATTAACATTTAGATATTGTTATTGAGTTACTGGAGACTTTCCTGTGAGAGGGGCGGTAGAAAGACGTTGAAGACGGTGAAGTCATTCTTGCTGGTAGGAGAAGTGAGCAAGAATTAGCAAGGGTGAGTGAGGGAATGCAGGTGCCAAATATTTATTCACATCTAACCCCAAGACACTGGCCACCATTGCTTCCTCCAGGCTCTGCAGACACTGAAAGTAGAAGCACTGCAGAGTGACACAAACCAAGTACAATGGCCATCTGCTACATCTCTTAGAATCAAACATCTACTGCTGCCATCAGGCTGTGCTATCGTGATATACCTGCTGAAGCCCATGGTCATTATTTTTCCGGATGTTTTAAAAGTTATTTAAAACTTTCAGTATAACATATCCAAGTTCCCTCCTTCTCCTTATTCACATCACCAACAAGCAGGTTAAACAAGTTCCTCCATGGTAAATACTTCTACTAAGGCTTTTCTAGTTAGCCAAGGCAGCTTAGTCTTAAGAGTCTCATGCATCTTCTTAGATCATATTTTCAGTGAACAGGGAAGATGAGTATTATCCTACATGAGACATGTCAACGGTGAGCAGAAGAGGAGATCCCATGGAGACAATGTCTGAGGCACCATTGTAGCTCATGAAGCATCTTCCCACTCAGTGAGAAGCAAGTTTGTTTAGTGGATTATTGACTCATTTGAAAATTTTAATTAGGTTGTTTTTACAGACAGATTTTCAAATATTTGATTTGTGAAAATTTGGTAATAAGAAATATCACTATAAGCCCAGAGGGTAAGCAGAGATAAAACTAGAAGACTTCCTCTACAGATGTGAAAGGACTTATTCCAGGCAATAGAGGAGAAATGAAACTTGTGAAAGGAGAAAGTGGTGGAATACAACCATGTGTCAGTTATTTAAATTGAATGCTAAAGAACATGGTGGCCAAATCAGGAGATCAACTTGGGAACATGCAGGTGGTTGATGTGCACTTCATATTTAATCATTGGAGTTCCCTCCCTTGAGCTAGAATGAGGAGGACAGACACAAACATAAACCCCCTTCATGGAAAATAGCAGTTGAGGTATGGCATGAGTGAGAGAGGCAACATACACAGGAGGAGTTCAGAGGAGGACTGGACTCCCTCCAATGAGAGAGAGGACACAGCTGATGGTGGGGTATCCTGACAATTAGTTTGATCTCCAAGGACCTGAGTGATATGCAAATGTGGAACCATGGAATAAAGGCAGTCTAGGGATACAGGGCTGTGAACCAAAGTACATACTGTGAAGGTCTACACAGTAAATAAAATTATTAATTTATGTAATGGGTTTGTTTGGGATCCTCATTCATTGGAGTATTAAATGACCACAAAGACAAAGTAGTTTTGATATGTGAATATTTGCTATCATGAATACTGATTGCAAAGATAAGGTGGAGTTGTTAAACTGCAGTGATTCGGTGCTAGCCAGGAGACTTTTTCTCCCTCTTCTGGGAAAAATCACAGTGATGACTTCAGGACTGATGGTTTTGCCTTGTCTCTCTCTAGTTCCAGTAGCGCGATCTCCAGAGACAGCTTATACACCTCCAGGGCCATTTTCACTGCGTCTGGGTCTGGGAGACACTGTGTGAGTTTCCTGCCTTTGAGCACTTGTTCACAGCCTTCAAGGACCTCCTGAAAGAGATGTGGGTGGAGGGTGTGATGGAGACGCTTCTGCTGCCCATCCAGAAGTTGAACAGCAATACAATTATGGTCTAGGAAGTCATTCTCCCAGGTAAATGGGACCCTGCTCTCAAAGGGGCTTAGTTTTTCCTATTCTTAACTGACAGAAGAAAAACTTGCCACTTCCAACTCACCAGAGTGCTTCAAGGTAAAAAGAGTATTTCTTTGAGTGACTCAGAAATGAACCCTGAGAAGTCAGCAAGTCAGTATAGACATTACTGACTGGGAAAGAGTTTTGTGAGGGACACCAATTTTTAGGAGTTTTTCAGTTTTAGGTTTTTTTTTTTTTTTTTTTTTTTTTTTGGTGAGATGGAAGTATGAACTCAGGGCTTTGTGCTTGCAATGCAGGTGTTCTACCACTTGAGCCACACCTCCAGTCCATTTTGCTCTGGCTGTTTTGGAGATGGAATCTTGAGAACTATTTCCTTGGGCTGGCCTCAAACTGTGATCCTGCCAAGTAGCCTGCCAAGTAGCTAGTCTTACAGGTATGGACCACCGGGAACCAGCTCATTTTTAGGTTTTGACAGCACAGAACTTCCTTGAATTGTGCCACTTACCCAAACACACTTGGGCACCTGTGGGTACCAGGTTCCATTCTCTGAGCAAGTGATACTTTGGGGACCCACCACAGCAAAACCAGAATCACAGTGGACAGTGAAATTTTCCGTTTCAACATACTGATCCTTGTTCATAGACAGATTTCCATTTTCTATTTCTGGTTTCAGACACAGAGCTAGAATGGAAACATAGTTTTAGGTAATCTGTAAATCTAAGGAAAAAGTCATGCTCATGGATAATAAGAATGAACTTTATTTGGGTGATGCTAATTATTCCGTTTTCTTTCATTTTTATTAAGTATGACTACTTATCGGATTTTAGGCTAATTGCTGTATGTGACTATCTCCTTTAAGTCTCACAATAGCCCTATGAAGTGAGTACTGCTATTATTCCTATTTATCTAGGAGGAAGTTGAGATACAGAGAGGGTAATAAAGGTCATAAAAGTTTTCCTAAGGTCATAAAGGCTTCCAATAAAGGGATGGAATGCAAATAAAGGTATGTAATGCAAATAAAGATATGTGACCCAGAGTCTTAGTCACCAAGGCAACTATCTCTCACAGCCAAGATTGTTACAAGACCCTAGGTTTCGAATTTCCCTCTCTTGTTTCTTATTCTCTGGTATGCAAGAGACAATGGTGGCAAATAAGTGTTGAATTTATAAAAATAAAAATGGTACCTGTTGATGTAATCCTATATACTTGATGTAATCAGGCCCAATGTCCCCACCACAGGCTATAGACCCCCCCCACACACCCCTACATGATGGCAGGTGGTATGCTTCACATGGCTGTGAGGATAACAACTGTGTCTCTGTAATGTTTGGAATCAGCCCAAGAGAGCCTATGTTTATGCTAGAACAAAGTTCCTTAAAGATGTTGCACAGGCCTACAGCACAATAATAAAACATGATGTCTCTAGAATATTTCTGGGTATCTATGCAAGAAACTGGAAATAAAGACTGACACAAGAAGGCTGAATTTTGTGACTAGGTAAAAGAAGTAAAGGGAGTAATGTGTCTGTGTATGTTCTTTGTGGTTTTTGAATGGGGTACATCTGTACATATTAACTTTTTAAAATAAATCTGCCTCTGGCAGGGAAAAACTTTGCTCTTGATCCTCTCATGAGTGTTCCACCTTCTTGGTCATGGGCTGAAAAGGGAGCAGAGTTACCTTTACACTGAGGGGACTGCTGGTGACCAGTGTGAAGAACTGCAGGAGAGTTTTGCTTGTCCAACCAGAATGTATCCTTCATCACATTCATATATGACCTCATATTTGAAGATATTGTATGACTTAACTTGTGTATGACGACCATGGGCAATGCTAGGAGGAAAACTGCAACCTTGATAATGAGACAAAAAAGTGAGAGAAGGTGAGCTGGTAGAATGTGTAGAATAGCACATTTCAGAATTTTTGAAGTTTGGAGAAGGCTTCATTCATTCTGTCCTTTCATCTTCTCTGCCGATAAGATCACTCGGTCAAAGCCATGCACTTGGTCTGCCCTCTTGCAAGCCTGAGGCTGAGGAACTGTAGAAAGGCTAGAAACACAAACCCTTAGCTTTCTTTCACTTCATTGACAAGTTTGCTCAACTTAACCTCCTTTAGGAACCATGTTTCCATGAAGGCTGGAATCTGCCTTAAGTCACATCATACTAGTGACACATGCAATCACTTTCAAGCTAGATACCAAGATGTGCAACTGTGAGAAATTGCAAAGATGTTAAGTCAATCCACAATCTCTGAGTCCTTGCTCCTTAGTCAAAACATTCTATCCATCTCTGCCAAGAAATACCATTTTAAATGGTCTTTTTTTTAGCTTAAAAAAAATTTTTTTTAGGATATATTCATGATACGGGGAGGGGTTCATAGTGACAACATCTTTCAATACACATTCCTATATCCTCTACCTTCACATTTTGTGGTATGTGATATTACTCTTGCTCTAACATTCTCTTTTCCTTTGACTTATGTCATACATTGGTTACATTGTCCCCATCATCTCTCCCCCTCAACCCCTTCTCCACCCCATTGAAAGCAATTGCAAGAAGTTTTCTAGTTCTGTTTCATATAGATATATGAAGTCCATCTACCACACACCATCGCCCCAATCTCCTTCCTTCACCCTTCCCCCTCCCACTGTTACCCCCCCTCCTCCTGCACAGACACTGTGCCTATTTTATAGTCCTAGTTTTCATGATTAATATTTGAGTTGTCGTTCAAAGGGGCATCTCAATGTATGTCCACTGTGGGTGTGGTTTACTTTGGTCTGTTCAATCCCTTAGAATACTCTCCCTTACCCTTTACCTCCCACCCCCATTTTTCAACATCTTTCAATATACATTCTTATATCCTCTACCTTCACATCTTGTGGTATGCGATATTACTGATGCTCTATCACTCTTTTCCTTTCCCTCTTTCCCCGAGTTCCATAGAGTAGATCCACTGTTACAAACGTGTTCTACAACCGAGTCTATATACAATCATACTTGTTTTTGTGTATTGTTTGTCTTTGGATCTATCTTCCACGTATGAGAAAAAACATGTATCTTTTGTGTTTCTGATCCTCACTAACTTCACTTAACACGATGTCCTCCAATTGCATCCATTTACCTCAAAGGAAGAATTTAAAAAGTAACACATTGAAATAATAAACAGGACAAGGTACAGAGTACTCCTATAAAATGGACTGCTATTGGGAGTCCACAAACAGAGCATGAGACAGTGAAATAAAAATAGGGCAGAGGAAATGTACTCTGCTAGTGTAAGAGTTCCTCCTAGGGTGGAAACCAACTAACAAAAGTTTCAGAAGTGTGTGTTTACTAGAAATAAAAGTTTTAAAACGTTTACCAACACATGAGTATTTAGAAAATCCTCTTCAGGCCGAGCTCATGGATATTTCAACCTTAGCTATAAATATTTTCTTATAGGAGTCTTTTTTGTAGGCTCATCAATCCTCCAGCCATTAGTTACAAGTACGTCATACACATTCCACATCTGTACCTGCCTTCATATCATCTCTCCTACCTACAATGTCTGTCTTCTTTTTCTGTGTGCTGCTCTGGTTCTACTTGCTCTGTGAAGGCTTCTCTTGCTTCCTCAGCACACAGGAATTTATTTCTCTGAGCTCCTATAGCTGTTATCAGGAAGAGGTTATATATCATATCTACTCACTTGCTGAGAGCATATCACAATCTAGAGGTTAGGTATACCACATATTTTATATAGATATGCAGTTTTAAATGTATACTATGTATTTACATTTATAATTATCTACACATATTTAGTATGTTCACTCTTATATATTCAAGTGTACAAATGTATACTATGTATTCCATGGCAATTGGTGTAACATATACTGGGTGTTTGTATATGTATATATGTATATTATGAACAAAATGCATCCATAATCTAGGCATTTTATGTATAAATATTTCTCATCCTGCCATCACAGTACCACTAAGAGATATGTGTTATCATCTTTTCTGCCTTTCACAGAAAGAAACATATTTCCAGGGACATTTAGTATTGTGCTCCCAGTGAGGCAACCATGGAGTAGCAGAGACCGAGTTAGAACTCTGTTCATTTGTTCAAAACCCATGTTCTCCATAGCTTCAGTCCACATACTGCAGCTAATATTTACTAGCTAACTTATCCTATCTGTATTTGAAATTGTTTTCTGTTTTAAGAACAGGGACTATGCGTCAACTGTCTTTGTGTCTTTGTTCTTGATATTATAGGTCTGGAATGAGTGTTCTCCTACTTATCAGTCTAAGGTTTACAAATGGAATTTCCTAAACATGAAACACATGCCTTAGGAGAAGATTTTTATAACTGTGATGTTTCCATATGACCTTATCTTTGTTTTCTATTTTCTTAAGACAGGGTTTCACTATATGGTCCAGCTTGGCCTCACACTCATTGTGTAGCCCAAGCTGGCCTCAGGTGCATGATCCTCCTTTCTCAGACTGGGATTACAGACATGTACCACCACACCTGGCTAGGAAAAGATGTCTTTGAATTAATGCAACAAATATTTATGCAATTCATCCCCATAGGGCTGTTCGGCAGAGAATTACTAACATCCTTACAATACTGTTCCATTTATACATTAAAACATCACACCTACATTCACAACTAGTCTGATCATAGTAGGACTGTAGGTTCTCAAAAACCCTTAGTGCTTATTGGTTAGGGGTAGTTATTCTCTAAATTATACACAGCACCTCACAATTACACAATGTTTCCAGTTTATATAGTGATTTGTAGTTTTACTCTAGCAAATTGACTCATTGTTCATAATAACATAAAATTTTACTTTGTTGGTGGCAAATAAGTTCTATTCAATCATTCATGCCATAGGAAAAAATAAAGCCTACAGAGGAATTAGCTTTTAAATATTTAGGAGTATCATTTAAATATCTACATTAATGTAAAAGTTTAAATTTTTCCTCAAAGATTTGAAATATTTGCCTTTCCAAACAATTATAGTTTATATCAAAAGAACTAAAATATATATAAAGAAATAAATAAGTGTATTTCTTTAAAATGTACTTCATTAAACCTCTCCAAAACTGTATGGAATTGTTGCTATTTGATTGACTAATTCTTAATTAAGAGTTCTTCTTCTTGCTTTAATTGAATGTGTCCATTCTTTCCTATACTTCATACTCACCACACAGGGCAGGTGGACACCAGAGTAGTGTCAAGACCCCCAGGAGCCATAGTGCTGGGGAAATTCCCTGCAATTTGCCAGGCATGGTGCAGAATCTCAGCAAGAAAGCTCTTGGGTGCAAAGTCCTCAGACACCCTGAATCAGGCTAAAGCTGAGCCTCTAAATCACAAGTAAATTGATGCCTCAGTCAAGGAACTAAGTCTTGGCAAGGCCACAGCTTTGAGTCACTGAAGGGGAGGGGCAGAGTTGAACAGGCCAGGTATAGGACAGAACCTGGGTCATCCAATAAAAGCTCCACAACTCAGGGAGAAGGATATGACCTAGCATGAGAGCTGGCTGGAATTCCTAATTATGTCTAGACTTTCTCACACTTTTCTCCCCCTGGCCACCAGGGCTCTTGTTGGCTTTTTGTCCCCCTTTGTACTCATTTGTCTCTGGGTAATCAAGGACTAGTCTGTGGGACAGTTTCCCAGGGCACAGGCTGAGATGCTGAAGCATGTTCTGCATCATGTATCAGAGTGGTCAGATCTTCAATCACTGCTGTGAATTCCCAGTAGGAAAGTGGGGTACAAAAAGAGTTACAGCCAAATTTTCCTCCTAAACCTCCAGAACCTAATTGACAGAGAAAGCGTGCAATATATAATTGTAAAAGACAAAAAATAATATAGTTCTCAACCTTTATGTTTTCTTGATGAATCTATGACATCAAATTAATTAATATTAGGCTACAGCAACTGGAAGGTAAAGGAAAGTTTCCGAGAATTGTGCTTACAGTGTGGATAGAGTATGCAGGGAGAATTAAATGGTAGAATACAAAGAATGCAAATGAAGAAAGATCCTGACAACTTAAAGAAAAGTTCAATGGTCCTGGATCAGCATGAAGGACCTTCCATCCCAACTGTAGAGGCATATTTGTTAACCCTAAGTCTTGGTCCATTAGGAACTATTGGGGTTGGAGCTGGTCCATTAGTAACCATCTGAGGTCTCATCCCCAGGTGATTTATTGTAGTCTCCCTGAAAGAGGAGGGAGGTTAGGACCCTGCATTTCAGGCTTTGCCTCTTGAATCTGCTGCACATATTGGTTACTTGAAGATACATAGATATTCATCCAGAGACACTGCAAAATGTACAAAAATGACCTTTACCACCAAACTGAGCTGTCACAAGTGCAATAGGACATAGCCAAGTGCTTAGCTCTCAGAAATAAAGAGGAACTGTCTCCACAGTAAATGAGGGAACACCCAAGGAATACTGATGACAGTGTAATTAAATTTCAACCTTTCTATAGAGAAAAGAAAGCAACTCACTATGTGGTTGCTTATTTTTATAAACAGGAACTAGAACTACTGGAATATGTCAGATAAAAGTGGTCGTTTAATAATTAAGCAGAATATCATTTTAACACACAGATTCTTCTTATTAATCACTTTTCAAACTTTTACATGAATTACTATATTTTTTAACACCACACAAGTTTATTTCAGCTGTAACAGACATGTTAAAATTGCCAAGTTTAATTCTTAACTGTACCAAATAAACTTTGCCATTTAAATACTTTTAAAGTTACTACCTGCAAAAACTGAGATAGCGTTTCTTTTCCAAAACCATATACTATGGTTTCCCAATAGCTCTCAATTTGGAGAACTCAAATTGATGAGTAAACTGCTTTGGAGATACTTCAGAACTCTTTCCCCCAGTGAAAACTAACCTGGGCAAATAATACATTGTACAGATTTCTCTACGGATTCTTTTTTTTTAGAACCTAAATACAAATACCAAAGTATTTTCCCACAGTAGCAACCATGTGTCCTGAAAATATGATGGATACATCCTGTAATCTTCAAGTTAACAGAACTACTGTTTTACTTCAAAGATTTTTATATGATTTATCAAAATAACCAAGTCACCATGGGACATTAAATCAGTTTTTCTTGACTCATAAGCAGATGACCTATTGCCAGCTTCTACCACTTCCACAACTTCCTCTTCCACATGTGGTTAGAGTTTGATGTAGGACAATTAACCCATTACACACCTTTAGAGTTTAGGTAAAAACATTGACTAGTGTGGAAGTAGAAACCATAATGATAGGGAGCCTACACACTCAATTCAAAATTTAATCTTTCCCCTCTTCACATAACATGTACTTAATTTCATGAGGCAGCTATTTAATTTTCAGTAAGCACATTTAGAAATACATTCATACAACTGCTTAGATAATACAGGTGAAATGGTCATAGAAACAGAGGCAAGACCATCTCAGAAAACTTATTTATATATCAAAATTTATTTTTGGGAAAGTTTACAAAATCCTGACTTCTTCAAACTATGCTTTCTATAACCCAAGCACTGTTCTCTTGCTAAGCTGGAAGTGTGGCTCAAGTGGTAGAGTGCCTACCCTAGCAACTGTGAAATGCTGAGTTCAAACCCTAATACCACCGCCACCAAACCCCCCAAAAAATCAATACTGTTTTCTTGTCAAGAGCAAGCTGAAACTTATCCATGGAGGTTAAGGTGCTTAATGGTAAACTTTACTTCTAAGCTTAGATTTGGATTGTTTAACAAACTGGTACCCAAGAAACCAGCATGATCTTTCTACATTTTTAGTACCTTCAGATTAGTGCCTTAAAAACTCATTCATCAAACCATCTTTATTTTCTGTATTTTTCTTGGCAGTTAGTTACTAACTACTTTACTGAAGAGGAAGATAGCCTTGAAACAGGGTTGTAAAACATGGTAAACTGTCAATTAAAAGCTGTAACCTCGACAGAGCTGTGAGGAATTGCCCATTAGAGCCATGCAAAAGTTTGGGACCAAGATGAAAGGCACCATGCAGAGATAAGCACCCATTCCTGCCTTCCTTTGTCTCCACTTGTAAATAAACTTTCCAAAGCAGGCCTCCCCAGCTGTTCTTATCTAAACCTTAGGTCTCTAACTCACTACTAGCCCTACTTTATGGGAGAGCACACTCCTTGTAACCTGATACCCTGCACTGCCTTTTAAATATCCTGTGAATCCTTTGTTCAGGGCTCAGACACAGGTACACGTCTGGGCCCGCTAGCATAAAAATTAAAATCTGAGTTCTCCACTCCTCTGAGTGTTGATTGGTTTCTCCTCTGACAATATTGCCACAACAAATGGAGGCCCCAGCGAGATTCCAACCGACTGGCCCCTTGTGCCACCAGCCGGCAGCTGGGCTGCATCAGAGTAGGGAGGGACACAGGACTGAATGAGGTGGCGCGCCACCCGATGGTATTCCGGGTTCTCCTTCACCCTGGTGCCCCAACTCTCTGAGCAGTCTTGACCCGGCTTGGACTCCAAGGAGAAGTGGACCAACTCATCTGGCCATCTCGTACGGACTTGGTAAGCACCACCCCCGGGGAAATCAGTCCTAAGTCAGGACCCATCCCACTGGACGGAAGGGGAGCTTGATCCACTCCCAGGAACCTCCGAGAGGAGTTGGACAGGTCAGGCACTTCTCCCAGAGGGGGGGAAGGAAGGTGTTATAACTTTGGTGTGAATGTGTGTGTGTGTGTGTGTGTGTGTGTGTGTGTGAATTTGTTTAAAGCGTGGGCAAAATTTAATTTGCTCCTGGAATTCCAGCTCATTTTATGCGTGCTTAAATTGACAGTTTTTCTGGCATGCTTAATTTATAAAACTTTTTGTGTGTGCATGTAAACATCTTAAAAATGGTTCTTAAATTGATACTATAAAGTTAATATGATATTCAAGGAAAAAAAAACAGGATATTTGTTTTAAAGATCTTTGTTATAAACTGCTTAGACTTTTACATTTAAATATGTAAACACGTTAAGGACGATTCTTATTGTAGAGTAAACGTAAAAGTTGTTACTCTGTTCTACTGCTACCTTAAACAACAACAACAACAACAAAACAAGCTTTCAAACTTATTTCAGTCAGGCCTCACTAGGATGCAGACACTCAGGGGTTAACACTCTGGCTTAGCTAGGAAGGAAAAAAAAGAGGCTACAGTCTGCAACAAAGTCTTGGAAATTAGGTAGTTAAAATGACCTTAGCCTGTTTCATTCTGTCATAAATAAAATCTGGGATTTAATTCTCTCTTATAATATATGGCTCTATTAACAAATGAGTTTTCTATAAATTGCTTTTATACAAAAAAATAATTTCAGAGTTGCTTTCTTTCTTGTTTTTTTTCATGCAAATATAAGGCTCTAAGTTAAAAGATTTTATGAGTTATTTTCAACAAGTAACAAAATATATAAAAGGTATTAAGGATATGTTTTTTTTCAAAATAAATAAAGGGTTAAAAAAATACTTTTAGATAAAAAAGAGGATAAAGACCAGCTCCCCAGAGGATGCAAAATAAATTGTCACAAAGATACAGAGTAAACTGTCATAAAATGATACAGCTTATAGATGGTATATAACTAGTTAAAGTTAACTAAAATCCAGTTACATTAAAGGTTTTATAACTTCAAAGTTTAATGTACTGATGTTAAACTAAAATTTAATTCTCTAAGCTCATAACAACAAGGCTACCTTAAAAATATTATATTGGTCTAGATAACATTTACAAAAATTGTCTTATAATTGTTTTGTTTTGTCAAGATAACTCAAAAATTTTTGATACTCCAGGTTAATCCATAAATTTGTCAAGATAACAAGAGTTTATTAAAACACAGAGAGACAAGAGGCAGCTGAACACAGGGAGTACTGCTGCACTGATATGAGGGTTAAGACAGATTTACTTATGTAAAGCCAAAGTGCACCTTCCAGATAGGATAAAAATAAATAAATAAATAAATAAAAACTCCAAAAGGAGCACTACACTGGAAGTCAAGATCTCCAGTTTTTATTAGACATAACAGAGTGGAGATGTTAGTCCTACTCCTTCCACATGGCAGGTGGAGGAAATTTTTCCCTGAGATGACCAGATTGGGGCTGTTATTTTAGGGGGGGTTCCATTGACTGCAGGTGATGGGATTCTGCTATATGTCAAGAGCCATCTGTTAATGTCAACAATCTGGGATATGATTTCTTATCAACATCTGAGCCATGGTTCTTGGCCACTATGTTTCCTAACTTCACACTTAGTCCCCATAAATATTTACCTGTGTTCTCTGGTGATTTTTGTCAGGGTTTTAACTACTAAGGTAACTGAGTCATGTTCATTTAAGAGTTGGTTATGTTGGGGTTAACAATGAGGACAGCCATGTTAGGACTAGACCCTCCCCCTTGCAGCTGGCTCACCTTTGTCATCCTGGATATATGCCAGGGACAGCTGGGCAGACAGTGACTTTCCTGGTACTTTTCCACTAGCCCCCTATGTCTAGCCCAAGCCTGTATATGGCAATGGGCTCTTGCTGTCTTGCTGGGGTCCCCCTCCACAAGGCTCCTGCCTAAATAATAAACCCTGTACCAGTGTTTCAGCTGTCTCTGTGCCTATTCCATGCCTCTTATTTTCTAACAGTTATGTAAAACTTTCTAGATGACCGCATGGTTAAACAACTGTTGTCTTAGATGATTCTAATATAGTTTGTACCCTATGCTAGTTTGTGACTGGGCTGTTTGGGTTTGCTAAAACTGTTCTTTCCCCCTACAACTGATAAAAATCTAAAGTTTTACTTCAAGAGCAACAACTAAATTAATATGTGTATTAACCTCTATAGAGTTGTGATGCTGTTGCTAGTTCCTGTGTATTAAGTATATTTGTATTTTCAAGTATATCAAGTCTTCCACAATACAAAATTTAGATAAACATGGTAACAAAAAGCTAGTGGTACTGATGTACTGTTCTGTTGGTTGCTAAATTGTCCATCAAAATTTTAACCATGGCTCTTTTAAGTTTTTGTCATTTCAGTTCTGATCCTCCTGGGACATTTATAATCAAGTCCATAAAAATGACTAATGAGTGCCTATGTGTCAACCAAGGTAACTACTTAGACATCTGCTTTTGTTAGATTTTGTTTTGTATTGTCCTTGTCTAAAAGTGCACTGCCTAAGAGCCGTTCCTTCTAAGCCTCTTTGTTGCTTAAATTTGGTCAAAAGGGTCTAGTTGGCACTGACTCCCACCTGATCTGCTCATTATTCCCTCCCAACGTGGGACTGAAACCAAACAAACAGAATCCAGGAAAAAGCAACCAATCAAGAAAGATCTTCAGTCTGCAGCCATACCACCCTGAATGTACCCGATCTTGTCTGATCTTGGAAGCTAAACAGGGTCAGGCCTGGTTAGTACTTGGATGGAAGACAGATCTTCAGAAGAGACTGTTTGGAGACTAACAATTTGGAGACAAAGGGGGGGAATGCCATCAAAGTTCCAATGGAATCATTGGTGCCAGACCTCTGAAAGATAACCAAGGCCAAGAGGATTAAAGAAATGGTTCTTATGCATGTGTGGCTATCTGACATTAAAGCTTTTCCAGACACAAACTCATATTTTTAGACAGGGTCTTCTACTTAAATAGAGACAAAATAACTATTTTTACTGGATCTAAACATGTCCTTTAATACTTAAAGATGGTGTTTTTAACTTTAAAAAAAAGTTTTCTTGGACATATATACTGACAGTATATTGTTGCCAAGGTAATTCTACTCAGTTAAAAAAAAAATAAAGGAGAGATATGATATATAAAAAAATTAAAAAGAAACTACTCCAACCCAGTTGTATGGGTCCCCATCTAGTAATGTTGGCAGCTCTTAGGGCTGTTGAAGTTACAGGAGTCACTCCCGGGACTCATCACTCCTGGATAAAAGGACAGCCGCCCCTGCAGAGCCCAACGTCTGACAGGCTCTCCATGATTCAACTAATACCCCTCAGATTAAGGTTCCAGAGAACTTCACAACAACATTCCATCACTGCTGAGATCTCCAGCCCTGCCCCAGCCACATCCCGGAAGCTGGTTGGTCAACTCATGGCAGAAGCCTGAGGATTCATTCACCAGGACACAGATGTATCTTCTTCTCTGTCACCCACACCTTATCCTGCTGATTAGCATTGTGCAATCTGTTTACACGAGGACTGGCTGTCACTACTCCCCAAAATTGAAATGTAAGCCAGAGATTACTGCTGGCCTTCTGTTACCTCCTCATAGTAGGAAGCCTTACTGCTGTTTGGTGTCGTCTGTAGCCCAGACTCCAGTCTCAGGCATGATGTCTCTGATGTGTTATTGCCTTCTGACTCTGCTACATTTTGAGGTTGTCCAATTGGGAGGCTGGGATGACTGCTTGGCCTGCATAAGGCCGCCTTCCTTCCAGGGAAAACTGAGGTATGCCTTCACCTTTTATCAGTATCTGTCACCCATGTGCAGCATATCAATCTCTGAATGCACCAGGAGAGGGATGATTTACTATAAAGAAAGCTGATAGCCTAACTGGGTTACAAAAAACAAAGACATTATAGGGCATATGGATTGCTGGGAGAAAGACAGGGACACCTTAAAGTCATAAAACAGTGGAGGAAATAAACCTCCTTGTGCCACCCTACCCTTCTACCCCACTCCCATATCAGTTTACTAAAGGGAGAGCCACAGATCTAGAGAGGCCACCCAGAGGTGATTACCTAGGTGGACATGGGCCAATAAAAGATATTGATCTGCCACCACCATGACCCCCGTTAAGGCTTCCTTCTAGGACAGGAAACCTTAACTTGGAATCTCAACTGCACAGCTACCGCCATTAGATGTACAGTTGACAGGCTATGGTGCACCAGCCTGGGATTCTTCCTTGTCTGAGGGACCCTTGCTTACCAGTACTTGCCAGCTGACTGGAAGGGCATTTGCACATTAGCATTCCTCACCCCTGATAAACATAGTGCCTAACAATCAGACACCCCCACCTTTAATGGCTCATGTGCGGTTGAAGAGAGCTACCCAATTCGTACCTTTATTAATCAGACTGGGGATAATGACTGGGAAAGGAACAGGCATAAGAGGGACTGCCTCATCAGCCGCCTACTATAATCAATTATCTGTGGACCTAACAAATGACATAGAACAAGTGGCTAGGTCTATAGTGACCATGCAGGACCAGCTGAACTCTCTAGCATCAGTGATCCTCCAAAACGAGAGTGGGTTGGATTTACTCACTGCCAAGAAGAAGGGCTTTGACTTTTCTTAAACACAAAGTGTTGTTTTATGTAAAGCAGATAGAAATAGTCAGAGATACAGCTGACTCCATTGTCTGGCCCTCTCCTTATGCTTCCATTGGCACTTATGTTTGGTATGTGCCTTCTTAACGCCATAACTAACTTCATTAGCTCGCAAATGGAGGTGATAAAGTTACAGCTCCTGGTAACACAATATAGGTCTTTGAGACAAAAAAAAAAACCTTATAAGATTTCTAAAGTCTAGTGTTGATGCTTGTCCACAAGTGGAAAAAGCATCAAAAGGGGGGAATGAAGAGGAAGATAGCCTTGAAACAGGGTTGTAAAATATGGTAAACTGTCAATTAAAAGCTGTAACCTCAGACAGAGCTGTGAGGAATTGCCCATTAGAGCCATGCAAAAGTTTGGGACCAAGATGAAAGGCACCATGCAGAGATAAGCACCCATTCCTGCCTTCCTTTGTCTCCACTTGTAAATAAACTTTCCAAAGCAGGCCTCCCCCGGTGCTCTTATCTAAACCTTAGGTCTCTAACCCACTACTAGCTCTACTTTATGGGAGAGCACATTCCTTGTAACCTGATACCCTGCACTGCCTTTTAAATATCCTGTGAATCCTTTGTTCAGGGCTCTGACACAGGTACACGTCTGGGCCCGCTAGCATAAAAATTAAAATCTGAGTTCTCCACTCCTCCGAGTGTTGCTTGGTTTCTCCTCTGACAATATTGCCACAACATTACTTTGTACTGTCACATTCCCAAATAAAAACTTAATATGAGAAAGTGTGTGCAAACATTTTGTAAAATAATTTTGTCATCCAACTTATTTAGAAATGATACTTTTATAGCAGAATTTTGCATAAAAGTATAAATATTAAGAATCAAACTTCCTTTTAAAGTCAGTTAACAGAAAACTCAAGCCCTTCGTATTGTTCTAAAGTCTCATGAGAACATTTCTTAAACCATCATTACTGACAATCTAAAAAATCCTAAGTATTAGAGATGGCACAATTGGCAGAATACATGAGTATTTTAAATGTCTCTCACCGTACAAAAAGTTATCAACTTGTCAAAATTGCTCCCTAGCAGAAAATGCTCTCGCTCACACCACACCTGCCAGTTGAGGAGGTCACGGTGACGTTTGCATTAATAACAATTTATGTTTCTACCTTTCTAAGAGCAGAAGCAATTGTTTAACGATTCCTCTTACTCCAAATCCTTAAACTCACTATCGTAGACACAGAGCGCAAGCATTTCTGGGTTGTTCTCCAACAGATCAGCAATAGCATAGCTATATCATTCTCAAAAATATAGCTAGATATTCTTTCCTATATAATAAAATGCTCAGTGGCCCCACTTTTAACAGTGGTTGACATGAAATGCATTTATGCCACAGTTTATCTAAGTCCCTTCTGGGCATTTTTAAATATGTCCAAGAGAAACACCTGCTTGAGGTTTATTTAGCAGAACTGACCTATAAAAACATCAACTCCATTTTTAAGGTTAGATTATGATTAGGCTGATTGAAAGAAAAGGAGAGGAGAAATTAAGTCACAATAAACTTCTTTGGGTCAGTTAAAGGCTCTGTCTCAGCAGGGATCTTAAAAAAATCAATCTCATCAGCCTACACTCTAAAAGTTAATGCTTCTAGTAAAAATCAATAGCAGGAAAAACAAACCTACTAACAATGAGCTCACTCATTAGCACAAAATAAGCTTAATCTAAATACTTAGAATGAATACTTAGATGCCCACTCATGGGCAAGCAGAGAGAAAACAATTGCTTTAAAATTTAAATAAGCTTAGTACTTATTGCAAGGATAACAATGGGCCAGCTCCTGAGAGAGTGTTGGAAGGACTGAAGGTGGAGGGAAGGCAATATCTAGGGATTAGAATCCCACAGATAAATCTTCAAAAACTCAAAGTACCACAAGCACACCAAACTTGTCTATGAATTAGAGAACAAAATATTGTTGGTGCTTCTTTTCATCTTTTGAAGAAACAATATTTGCAGGCTCTACCCTTCAATGTGAAAGCAGGGTATGAATGTTTTAAACTCAGCTAAAAATTTGGAAATAACCTCAACCCAAATTTTTGGAACCATACATCCCTCTTGGTTTTTTTTTTGGATCAAAACTGCACCAAATTTTATTTCCACTAAATGAATAAATCCCATCAAGCTGTGAACTTTAAACATTTATTGACTTTAATATTGTCATAAGAGTCAACATAAAACCAGTGTTTTTCTACTTATGTGCTCCTTTTTGCTTGCCTGAAAGTATTTGCATGTTTTAAAGCAATGGAAACCGTACTTCTTTGCTGTGAAACTAATCACATCTACTTCTCTATCACTCATTCCAAACACTTCACAAAAATGACAATAATGGACACAATCCAAATGTGATTATTTTTTAAAAGTCTTCAAAGTATCAAAACTTTCAGAGAAAAAAAAAGACAGAAAAACAAGAGCAAGAACAACATTTATTTCACTTTCTTAAGCGAAAAACGGAGGGAATCCATGGGCTTTTCTGTTATTTGGTGACAACAAGAACAAGGAAGTTCATTTGCAATTTGTTCATTGGCCTTTGTTGAGTATCTGCAATCTGACCAGAAGGGACTTTGAGGTTTTGCTGACACAGGCTCCATCCTCTTATATTAATTCTTCTTTGTCTCAGTAATCTCAAAGCTAAACTTCCTGTAGAAGTCAACGGCTGACTCATTGCAGATGAACAGGTAGATGTTGTCAAAGTGCCGGCTTTTTCACAGATGTTTAAGACATGATTTCATATCACAGTTCCTATTCCTAGCTCTCAGTAGGTATAAGACATCCTAGTATCATGCTGTAAAATCTCTTCTGGTTCTGGGGATGGAACCACCCTGAAAATCCTGCATATACACAGCAATGTCATCGAAACAAGCAAGTTCTGCCAGCTTGCCAACCTCCACCACATTCTATAGAACTTGTCATTGTAGTGGACTGGGAATATGATCTGGTTCAATCTCTTCAATTGTTTAATATTGTGTGGTGTCACATTTTCCAGCTCCATCAGGCTACCCCTCATTTTCCCTGCCTCTGAGACCGCTGTTACCACCAATGCCAATGCCACATGGTCCTTACCACTGTGAGCTCACACCACTCAATCCCACTAGCTGGCTTCCTGAAAGTGAACTGAGGGAGTGATGGAGGCCATGGAAACCTGGTGCAACCCTGAGTCTCCCAAGGGGGCAGGGGAACCTCCCAGCACTAAACAGTATCATATATTCTCTACTCGTGCACACTAGGCACTCAGTTCCAGGCAGCTACCACCAGCCAGATCTGCCTCTATGCTGTTTGAATTTATTATCTTAAAGTTATGACCTGAGTATTATAACCATGTTTTACAAATGAGGGAAGTAATGCAGAGAGAGTGAGTACATCTCCTAATATCTTTCTCATCAGTGATAAAATCAGATTGTGAGCTTCAGTCTAAATCAGATCCCAGCTCTTTTTACTATGACAAACTCATGTTCATCAAATAAAGATTACAAAGATTTATTGTGCAGGACTTTGAGCCAGTCACTAAGGAGACTGTGCCTAGAAACATCTTGCTTCCGCTATAGTGGACAACACCATAAATGGTCTGCTCTATCAGGAGACCAAATTCCCATGTGATCTTCCAGCAATGATGTGGGTTAGCCATGAATCTCAATAACTCAGGTCCTAGTCTCCCCATGTTTTAAAGAAGGGTCTGTGATTAAAATGAGCTTTATGATATTTTCAGTTCAAAAATTCTAAATTTCTGCATCAATGGCAAAATAAAAGTGAAGAATAATATGTATTTGTTTTCTTAAAGCACAGGAAGGACAGAAGTGGGGTTGAGATTGTGCAGGATAAAAACCTTACTCCTATAGCCAACATACCATGAGGACATATCAACACACTGAATAAATAAAATAAGCAAATGGAAAGACCTTGTATTTGCCTTAGCCTGACAAGAAGCAGTTCTTGAAATGATTTGATATATTTTTTTTTTTGGTGGGCAGGGGTTTGAACTCAGGCCCTCTACTGCTTGAGCCACATATCCAGCCCTATTCAGGTACTAGAAGTTAAACTGAGATGTAATCCCACAATGCACTATGAAAGGAAGAAGGATGTAAAAATGGAAAGAAAATATAAATATAGTTTGTCCTGATGAACAAGTTACAGTTGTGGACAACTGATCCTAAATCCCTTAGGGACCATCAGGTAAGAAATGTAGAAGATACCTTAAAGATACCCTACCTGCCTGGAAAGAGAGATGACAGTTTTGTCTACCAGCATTCTTATGGAGCCATATTCAAGGGAGGCTAGCCAATCACTTGACTTCCCACCATGGAGGAGACAGTGATTTGATTTTTCAGCATTTGGGTCTTGTTTGAAATTGGACTTAACGTCCCTGTGGCCAGGCTTCTTCCACACATACCTGTGGACTCATTGAATGATTTGTTCCCTGTCATGTTGCACACAATGTTACTTCCAATCAGAAAAGTCAGTTGACAATAGAAAAAGGAAAGTTAATAGACTGAAGCTCTGGAGGGCCACTGGTCTTTCCTGGTATTCCATCACACAGAAGCAGCTGGCCTTATAGAAGAGTGGGATGGTGTATTGATTTGCTTCACCAGTTGGAAAACAATACCATATGAATTTTGACTTTTGACCCATAGGACATATTATATCTTCTGAAATAGGAGCTGGTAGTTAAGAGATAACCTGAAGTGATCAAACCAGTGAGGCCAAAGACAGACCTCACATAAACACAGGTGCCTCAAGATCTCCAGGGCTCTAGCTCCCAGCTTGTGGGGTCTTACTGTTCAGGTAGAAGACATGGGAGTGAGTGAGCACATCTTCAGCATATGCTGGCCTCCAGTTTTTGGGACACTTAAGTTGATGCTGCATGGAGAGTTCACGGGCCACAAAGTACTGACCAGGCTGCAGACTTTTAAACAAAGTAAATGTAACCATTTTGACATAAGTTTTAGAATTATTTTTCAGCCACAAATAACAGATGATTCTCTATACTAACAGATAAAAATAATTTTGGTCACTTCAATAGATGTAGGCAAACCACTTTATAAATCTCAACATATTTATGGTAAAAAGAAAAAGAAAACTCTTAGAAAATTAGAACTGGAAGGAATCTCCCTTAAACTCATTAAGACTTTCTACTAAATGCTTGCACCATACATCCTACATACATTGAACTAGTAAGAGATTTCCTCCTTGTGATTAATAAAAGAAATGAGGACAATTGCTATCAGCTCTTTCATTTCACCTGAAACTGTAGGTACCATGAATGGGCATAGAGTATTAACTGACAGAGATGATAGAGGATAGATAGATAGATAGATAGATAGATGATAGATAAGCAGCAGAGGAATAAATAAATAAATAAAATGAAAGAAGGAAATAATAAATAAAGAAAGAAGAATGGAAAAAAGTAAACTGTTAATATTTATAGGTGACAATTCAGAGCTTAAAAAAGTCTGGACAGGGTGGTTCATTTCTGTAATCCCAGCTAGTAGGGAAGTGGACATTGGGAGTATAGCAACTCACAAAAAATTAGCAAGATCCGCCTCAACCAACAAGCAGAGCATAGTACACATGCCTGTGATTCCAGCTACATGAGGCTTTAGGTAGGAGGGTCATGTTCTGAGGTAAACCCCAGGCAAAAACATTAAGCCCTACCCAAAAAAATAACTAAAAGCAAAAAGATCTCTGGGGGCATAAGTCAAGTGGTAGAGCACCTGTCTTGCCCAGCAAACACCCAGTTCTGCAAAAACCAAAGCGAAACCCACTTAAACAGAAGGAATACATAGGAAATGAATTAATTAAAATTAGCAAGTTATCAAATAAAAAAACCCATAATCAAAACTAACTTGTTCTTAACTGCCAGCCAAGTCATATGAAAATAGATCTTTACAAATATATGATGTAAAATTCCAGATAACTTGCAATAAATCTGAGGAGATATGTTTGAGAACTCTTCATTGAAATGTAAAGCAGTAAATAAAAGCCATAAATACACTTAGAAGATCACTCAATGTTTGCATTGAGAGGCTCAATGTTAGTATATGCCAATCCCACTAAACTAACCTTCAAGTAAACTGCATTATAACAAAAATTATGGTAGGATTTTGGTGGAAATTGACAAACTGATTATAAAATTCATATCAATGGAAAGGATCAAGAATTGTCAAAACAATCTTTAGGAGTACTGAGGAGATGGAACCGGAAAAAGAGGAGAAGAACAAAATTAGAGGGCCCACAGTGATAGATATCAAAATTTATTATGAAACTATAGTAAATAAGGCACTGTGATATTGGTATAGACTGCTAAATATTCCATGGATTAACAACTGAGAGTCAAGTAACAAAACCCAAATATGTGTGGTCAATTGATTTAGAACGAAATGATACTACAGGGCAATGACAGAAAGGATGGTCTTGTTAGTGCAACGAGCCAGATCATTTGCATATTCAGATGGAAAAAATGAATCTTGGTCATTTGCTTCGTACCATAGTAATTCTAAGTGGATTGTAGATCTGAATGTGGAAGTAAAATTATAAATCTCCTAAAGGAAACCATAGGCAAGTATAGATTCTTTAATGGAATGCCAAAAATAAACCATTAGTCACAAAGGAACACACTTGGTAAAATTAAGAAATTACAAAAACTTAAAAAATAAAATCAGGAACAAAGCATATATTTTTCATACATTTGTGAAAGTCTCATTAAAGCAAAAAGACCAATCATGGAGTAGGAAAGAGATTATTTGCAATATCTCACAAAGAACTCTTATCTAGAACATGTTAAAAATTCTCACAACTAAACTTGAGCTAAATGTGAAAAACATCTGAATTAGCAGTTCACAACACAAGAATGTCTAAATGGCTAATGGATACACGTGAAGCAGTTCAACTTTAGTGATCATCAGGGAAGAATAAATTAAAAGCACAGTTTGACAGCACGTCACAACCAACAGAAATTTCAGAAAATAATAAACTTAAGCAAGAGCAAGCATTAAGGAAATGCTCGCATCTGCGGGTGGGAGTGCAGTTTGCAGGACCACTCAGAAAACTGTTGAACAAATGCATCCATGCCCCCTAGGGACCCACAGTTTCATTCTTAGATATACACTGAACATAAATATATATATTTAGCAAAAGACATGTAACAAAATATCCATAGCAACATTATTCAGAATTCCAAGGAAAATTATTTTTTATATTTTTTCTCCCCCCTGCCCCCACCCCCTCCCTTACCACTCACTCCACCCCTTCCCTCTCCCCCCACCCCCTCAATACCCGGCAGAAACTATTTTGCCCTTATTTCTAATTTTGTTGAAGACAGAGTATAAGCAATAATAGGAAGGAACAAGGGTTTTTGCTGGTTGAGATAAGGATAGCTATAAAGGGAGTTGACTCACATTGATTTCCTGTGCGTGTTGTGTTACCTTCTAGGTTAATTCTTTTTGATCTAACCTTTGCTCTAGTTCCTGGTCCCCTTTTCCTATTGGCCTCAGTTGCTTTTAAGGTATCTGCTTTAGTTCTCCGCATTAAGGGCAACAAATGCTAACTAATTTTTTAGGTGTCTTACCTATCCTCACCCCTCCCTTGTGTGCTCTCGCTTTTATCATATGCTCAAAGTCCAATTCCCTTGTTGTGTTTGCCCTTGATCTAATGTCCACATATGAGGGAGAACATACGATTTTTGGTCTTTTGGGCCAGGCTAACCTCACTCAGAATGATGTTCTCCAATTCCATCCATTTACCAGCGAATGATAACATTTCATTCTTCTCCATGGCTGCATAAAATTCCATTGTGTATAGATACCACATTTTCTTAATCCATTCGTCAGTGCTGGGGCATCTTGGCTGTTTCCATAACTTGGCTATTGTGAATAGTGCTGCAATAAACATGGGTGTGCAGGTGCCTCTGGAGTAACCTGTGTCACAGTCTTTTGGGTATATCCCCAAGAGTGGTATTGCTGGATCAAATCGTAGATCAATGTGTAGCTTTTTAAGTAGCCTCCAAATTTTTTTCCAGAGTGGTTGTACTAGTTTACATTTCCACCAACAGTGTAAGAGGGTTCCTTTTTCCCGGCATCCTCATCAACACCTGTTATTGGTGGTGTTGCTAATGATGACTATTCTAACAGGGGTGAGGTGGAATCTTAGTGTGGTTTTAAGTTGCATTTCCTTTATTGCTAGAGATGGTGAGCATTTTTTCATGTGTTTTTTGGCCATTTGAATTTCTTCTTTTGAGAAAGTTCTGTTTAGTTCACTTGCCCATTTCTTTATTGGTTCATTAGTTTTGGGAGAATTTAGTTTTTTAAGTTCCCTATATATTCTGGTTATCAGTCCTTTGTCTGATGTATAGCTGGCCAATATTTTCTCCCACTCTGTGGGTGTTCTCTTCAGTTTAGAGACCATTTCTTTTGATGAACAGCAGCTTTTTAGTTTTATGAGGTCCCATTTATCTATGGTATCTCTTAGTTGCTGTGCTGCTGGGGTTCCATTGAGAAAGTTCTTACCTATACCTACTAACCAAGGAAATTATTTATTTATTTATTTATTTTTAATTATTTTGGGGGGGGAAACTCCATGGTGTTTTCTTTAATCTGTGCTAATTTACCTTCCCACCAACAACTCACTAGCACCTGTTATCTTTCATCTTTTTTTATCACAGTCATTCTGATCAGTGTAAGGAAGTATTTCATTGCTGTTTTGATTTGCATTTTCTTGATGATTAGTGATGTGTGACATCACACATCACAGTGTGTAGCTCTCCCCGAACCAAGTGTTGGCATGTCCACATATGCATATGGTAGGAGCTGCAGTGTGTGACTTCTGAGAATTGGTTATAAAAGGTACCATGGTACTCCTTGTCCAGTGTCTTGGGTCACTTGCTCAGGAACAGGCAAGTCATGTCTTGAGGACACTCAAGGGAGGTACAGCAGGCCCTCATCCTCAGGAAACAAGGCGCCTAGCAATGCCACAGGTCACTGAGGTCCGCCCACAGCCCAGTGTGTGCTTCCAGTGGATCCTGGACAGTATTTTGATCTAACTTCATAAGGGTCTCTGAGCCAGGACCACCCAATGGAAAATTTTTAAAAAACTGAAAACAATCCATCATCTATCACCAATAGAATAGACAGTTGTGGCATCTTCATACAATGGTATAATACTAAGCAGAAATGAACAAAACTTAATCTCGATACACACAACAGGATAAAATTTGTACATATAATGTTTAGAGGAAAAAAACAGGATTGAAATAATTCATAATGTCCTATTCTATTTATATAAAGAGAAATAATGTGCAAATCCAATCTGTACTGTTTGTGAGAAGGGAGAATTAGTGACCAGAAGGGAGCGTCAAAGAGCTGGTTCGATTTGGTAATGTTCTTGTTTTGATTCTGATTTTTAATCACAGAAGAGTGTTGGAGAGTCACCTGAAGTTTGGGTCCTTTCCTGTAGTTACAGGGAAGGCTGGTTATGGACATGGGAAGGGTAGAATAATAGCATTCAGGTAAAGATAAAGGTATAGATACAGTTTGAATTTTCTGGCTCCCATGCTTTCTATAATAGAAAAAAAAAGGAAGTAAAGTTAATTACAGATATTTTAGGCAGTGGACTTTTGTCCTGGGTGTGTGTCATACTTGTGTGACACACTAACCAGGATGGTAACACACACAAACTGATATTTGATAGATGGTTATTTATTTAACCAGGCAGTGAGTCAAGCAAAACAGACACTTGAACCACAATAGCTTGATAATCATTACACCTGCAGGGCCTTTTTTACCTCCTCAATAAAAATGGGAGCACAGACATCTATTCAACAATATAATTTTATTTCCTTTGGCTATACATCTGTAAATGAGATTGCTGGATCACATGGCTATTCTAATTTTATTTGGTTGGGAAACCTCTGCGTTGTTTCCCATAGTCGCTGTACTAATTTTGCATTCTCCTCTCTCCAAGCCACCCAAGTATTTGGATTCATTTTCCTTTTGACAATATCTGCTCAGTGAGATTTTGACTTGTCTTTCTTACATGATCAGTGATGCTGAACACCTTTTCATGTACACACAGGGCATTTTTGTGTCTTAAGATGTGTCTGTTGAAATTTCTAGCCTATTTTTAATCAGATTGTTGACTTGAGATGTTTGCACTATTTACTTCAATTCTAGAAATTAATCCTGTGCCAGATGCTTTGTTAGAAAATGTTTTCTCTTGTTCTATAGGTTGAAGCTTTGTTCTGTTAGTTGTTTGTTATATCAAAGTTTTTTAAGTTTGATGTAATCTCATTTATCTCTTTGTGCTATTGTTGCCTGCTTGTGAGCTTCTGTTAAAAAATCCTTGCCCAGCCTGGTGCCAGTGGCTCACACCTGTAATCCCAGCTACTCAGGAGGCAGAGATCAGGAGGATTGCAGTTCAAAGCCAACCTGGGAAAATAGCTTGCAAGACCCTATCTCAAAAAAACCCATCATAAAAAAGGGCTGGTGGGGTGGCTGAAGGTGTAGGCCCTGAGTTCAAACCCCAATACAGCAAAAAAAAAAAAACCAAAAAACCTTACCCAATGAATTGAACAGACAATACTTAAAGGAACAAGTACAAATGGGTAATAAATACATGAAGAATTGTTCAACATCCTTATCCATAAAAGAAATGCAAATCTGAATGATGCTGAGATTCAATCTCATCCCAGGCAGAATGACTATCATCAAGAAAACAAACAAGTGCTGGGGAGGATGCAGGGATAAAGGATCCCTTGTACACTATTGGGTTGGGAACATAAGTTAGCATAACTACTTTGGAAATTAGTATGAATTTTCCACAAGAGACTAAAATCAGAACTATCGTACAATTGTGTTATACCCTTCTTGGGCATATATTTGAAGGAATGTAAATCAACACACAACAGAGATACCTGTTTATAGCAGCACTATTCATAATAGCCAAGCCCTAGATCAGCCCTGGTGCCCAACAACTGAAGAATGGATAAAGAAAATGGGGAACATATACATGGTGGAATATTATTCAGCAATAAAGAGAAACAAATTATGTCCTTTGCAAGAAAATGGACAAAACCAGAGATCATCATGTTGAGCAAGACAAGACAAGCTCAGAAAGACAAGTGTCATCCGTTTTCACTTAAATGTGGAGTCTAGACCTAATGATAATAATATTACATGCTTAGTAGTACAAGGGGGACCATCCGGGGGGAACAGTGGGAGGGAGGAGGGGGAAAGGAGAGGGCGATGGGACTGAGTGATTGAAGTACATTATGTATATGAAAATAGCATAATGAAACCCACTAAAAAGGGTTAAAGAGGGGAAAAGTGAGAGGAGCTAAGAAAGAGTAACGTAAATGTAATATAGATGGAGTGCATTTGATCAAAGTACATTATATGCATGTATGTAACTATCACAACGAACCCCCTTTGTACCATTAATTTTTGCTGATAAAATAATAATTTAAAAACCTTTGCCCTTTCCAATGTCATTAAGCATCTCTCTTATGTTTTCTTCCAGTAATTTCATAGCTTCAAGACTTACATTTAAAACGTTCATCCTTTTTGAGTTGATCTTTTTCACTGGTGAGAATTAGGGTTCTAGTTTCTTTCTTTCTTTCTTTCTTTTTTGCTTTCCAGCATCATTCATCAAAGAAACAATCCTTCTGCCAGTGTGTGTTCTTGATATCTTTATTGTAAATTAATTGGCTTTGAATGGAGGGTTTACTTGTGGGTTCTTTATTCTGTTGCATGGGTCTGAGTGTTGGTTTTTATGCCAGTTATTGCAGCTGTTACTACAGCTTTGTAGCTTTTTTGGAAGCCAGTAGCGCTCCTTTTTTATTTTCTGTCTGAGTGATCTGTCCATCGCTGCAAGTGAGGACTTCCAGTCCCTGCTATTATGGCATTGTCATTCATCTCTCCTAATATCTAATAATATTCCCTTTATACATTTGATAGCTCCAGTACTGGGTGCATAAATGTTTAAAATTGTTACATAATCTAGCTGAGGTGATCCATTTACTACTATATAATTTTGTTTGCCTCTTTTTACAGTTTTGATTGAAAGTCCACTTTAGCTGATGTAAGTGTAGCTATTTCTGTTCTCTTTTCATTTCTATCTGCATGCAAAATCTTTTGCCACCCTTTTTTCAGTCTGTGTATGTTTATAGGTGCAGAGTCTCTTAGAGGCAGCATATAGGTAGGTCTTGGTTTTGTTTTGTTTTTTGTTTTTGAGAAATTTTTTTATTGTTGTACTGGGGTACGTTTGTGACATTTACAAAAGTTCTTACAGTATATAACAGTTGAATTCTAGGTCTTGTTTATCACTCACTCTTACCCTTTTATTAGTTGTTTATGTTTTGTTTGGTCCTTTCTTGGTATTTTTCTTTATGGTTTGGTTTTTTCTATATGATTTTTTTTTCTTTTTTTTATTTGTGTTTTGCTGTATCTTTTTCTTTGTGGTTACTCTGGTACTTACAAAAACTGTTATACTTAAGAAAACTATTTTAGGTTGACCACAACTTAACTTTGGTCACTTACAAATATTCTAAAACTTTCTGTCCCCCTGGAACCTTTACTTTCATTGCCTTACTTTCCACATTTTTGCTTCGTGTATTCCTTAACATCCTGTTGTAGCTATGTTTTTGATCACTTTGGGATTTAACCTCTTTGCTTTTAAGTTTCTCTATTGTTGTGAAACTTATGGAGTATTCGGTATTGATTATGAATTTACCTCTATCAGCAAGCTTTGTACTTTGATGGATTTTCATGATAAAGTAATGCAGTAACTTACTGACCTCAGAGAAGAACACTCTCTGACAGTGGCTCCAGTTTCCAGAGGGCACCACACAGCAGCAGCACGGGTCACTGGGGAGTAGAAGGATACAACTTGAAATATGTCTTTAGAGCAATACAGCTGTGCATACCAGGCATTTCCCTAGGTGGGGCTCACAGACTAGGAGGAATACAGGATTCCCTAGCAACAAAAAATACAGCTGTTCTTGGTTTCAGTGGAGGTGGCAAGGTGCCTCCTTCTTACCTTTCGCCCTCCAATACAGGTCCATCTTGTTCCAAGCTGAATGGGCCTGGGGACCTGAGGCAGCGAGGTGGGAGATTTCATTACATCCTTTATGTGGTCACCATAGGTACGTGTACACCTAGAGATCGCCACTCTTGTGTTGCACCACAGAGCTTTTCCTTAGACACTTTAGTCCAAATATAGCTGCTAATTCACTGTTTTGTACCATGGGTGGGGGTGGGGGGGGCGCATGAGCACTGGGCTCTTCTATTCAGCTATCTTGCTACATCTTCCTGTCCATGTTGAATCATCAGATATCTGTCTATACTGTTTTATTTCCAAACATTAATGAAAGATTTCAATTGAGAAGTGGGACTTGAGTAAAAGTGAGCACATAGGGTATACCAATTGTACCCTAAAACCAAATTTGTTGCTGGTTCTGGCAATTAAAATATATTAAATAATGAAATATGTGGAAATTAAAATATATTATCATTGAAGATATTTCTTAAAACATTAGCCATAAGCAGGAGTTCTAATTATCTTACAAGTACCAGACTTATAAGTAGCTGAACTTTCTCAGTATTTGATGTTGAGGAGTGAAATAACAATACATATGCTTATGAGAGGTCCACTTTCTTTAAAAAATTTTTGAAGTGGGAATGAGAGCCCCAATTGACTTCATGTGATTCTGCTTGGTTCTTTCATTCATTTCCTTCATGGTGCAGTCTTCTGGTGCTTCCTCCTCCATAGATATCACTCTGGGCAATCCTTAAGGATTGTCTTTTACCTGCTGGCTTCCTGCTTTTAAAGTCCCTATGGAGCCCTCTAAATGTTCATAAAGAGCCATATACATTTAGTGTACTTTCTTTCTCTCTTTTATTCATTTTTTTGGTAGTACCAGGGTTTAAACGAAGGATATCACACTTACAAGGCAGGCACTCTGCCACTTGAGCTATTCCTCCAGTCCATTTTGCTTTAGTTATTTTTTTGGATAGTGTCTTATGTTTTTACCTGGGGACAGCCTCAAACTGTGAACCTCCTATCTATATCTCCCTCATAGCTGGGATTATAGGCATGTACCACCATGCCTGGCCCTAATGTAATGCTTCTAAGCACTACTTCAAAAGTGGAAACAATGGAGGGAAAATGTCCAATATGAATACAATTTTTTAAATCACTTGTATGGAAAACACCAATAAATAATAAATAGAAAGTTTCCTGAAAAGATATTAAAATAATTAAATATATAACAATTAAGGTTTAATGTCTTAAATCTAAAAGGTTTCTAGAAAGAAATAAAAGTGCTCAGGAAATATTTCATAGGTTAGGTTCCCTGAGATGGACCTTCAAGTGTGGGTGACTTATTGAGGAGGACTTCAGGAACATCACCCATAATGGAGGAATAAGTTCAGAGGGAAGCTGAACTGTGAATCAGTGGAGTCAGAGGACTCAAAGAGTCCATGGGACATGGTAAAGCTCAGATGGTCCCTCAGCGCTCTCCAAGGGTCAGTCTAGGGAACCAGGAGTTTGTACCTCAATATCAACCAGTTGATGGATGTGGACCCCAGAGAGAGATGGCCACCTAGAGTGATGCAACTCCAAAAAAATGTCTTGTGTTCATTAAAATGCAGACTCTCAGGCCCAGTCCCTAAAGCAAACACATCTAATAAGGTTTCAAAGTCTTAATTTTTAATGACCCAGATTAAAATGATTCTTATATAGAGTAAATTAACTTTGACCAATAATCAAAGTGAGATACCATCTATTCACTTTTCTGATTATTCCAGGACCTATCTTTATTTCAAAATAGTGCTTTGATACGTTTGTCTGGATATCAGTAATTGCTTAACACCTTAAAAAGCATCAATATTATGTTTTACTAGATCAATTTAGTTTTATATAAATTTAATGTATTTGACCATTTCATTATACTTAACTTAAATCAAGGATTCCTCTTCATTCTTTGGCTTAAAGTACAATCTCTCTAATTACCACACAGTGGACACCACAGTAGACACACGCCCTTGAGGGACCACAGTACTGGCAAAATTCTCAAAAACCTGGGGAACATGGTGCCAAATCTGAGAGAAAGCAATTGGACCAGCATTTTCAAATATCCTGAATCAGGCTAAAAGCGAGGCTCCAAATCACTAGCAAATTGATGGCTGAAACAAAGCACTAAAACTTGTCAGGAACACAGCTTTACATCACCAAAGAGGAAGGGTGAACAGATTAGGTTCAGGAGCCAATCTGGGTCATTCAAAAAAGATCCGAATGATACGACTTTGCCTGAGTGCTCTCTGGGATTCTGTGGCTAGTTATAATACCAAGACTTTCTCACTGTTTTCTCTCCCTGACAACAGGGACACTTCTTGGCTTTTGTCTCCATAAATGTCTCATTTGTCTCTGGGTAATTGAGATACAGTCTGTGGGTCAGTTTCTGCAGGCAGCAGGCTGAAATGCCAAGCCATGTTCTATACCATCTCCCACAGGTGTTGGGTCTTCAGATGCTGCTGTGAATTCCCATGAGGAAAGTGGAATTTAAAAAAAGGATCTAATAAGTAAGTTTTCTTCCAAAACACTTCAGAGCTTAATTGGTAGAGAAAGTATACAAGTATACAATTGTAAAGACAAAAATACATTCCTAACAAGTATTCTTTTAATGTTTTCTTGATGCATTTATGACACCAAATTAATCAATATTGGGGCTATACTAATTGTAAAAGAAGAGGAAATTTCTCAAAATTCTGTTTACAGTGCTGATAAAGTATACATGGAAAAATCAAATGGTAGAGTACAAAACATCAAAGGATAATGACAACTTAAAATAAATTTTCAATGGTGCTTGGACCAGAGTGAAGGATCTTCCATCTCAACACTATACTCTGACAAAAGCACTGAGATAAGCTATAGAAGGCATCTTTGTCGACCCCTAGACTTAGTTCATTAGGAATTATTTGAGTGACAGCTGACTATCTGGTTTTATGCCCAGATTATTCATTTAATCTCCGTGAAGGAGAAGGGAAAGTTGTCAATCCACATTTCATATTTTGAACTTTGAACCAGTTATGAGTATTTGTTACTTGAGGTTACCCAGTTATTCATCCACAGACAATGATGAACCCTGGGAAATTTCTGAAAATGACCTTTACCACGAAGCTAAGCTGTCACAAGTCTAATGGATATAGCAACCAAGATCTTTGTTCTCAGAAATAAAGAGGAACTGTCTCCACAAGTAAATGAATGGAATACTGATGACAGCAGAATTAAATTTCAACCTCCCTAGAGAGAAAGGAAATCATCATGTGACCTCTTCATTGTATACAGAGGAACTATAGTAAATTTGGTTATGTCAGGTAAAAGAGGTTATTTAATAATTAGACATAATATCACTTTAAAAACACAGATTCTGTTTATTAATTATATTACATTATTACATTATTTCCTTAAAGTGAAGTTATGACACGAGTATTAGCAACCACATTTTACAACTGAGGAAGGTAATGCAAAAAGAGTGAGCACACTTCCTAATATCTTTCTTATCAATGGTTAAATCAGATTCTGAATTTGTCTAAAAAAAAATCTCAAGTCCATTCCAGTATGACAAATTACTTTTCATTGAATCGAATCAGGCTACAAAGGTTTATTTTGTGGAACCCTGAGCCAGTCACTGAAGAGGCTGTGCTTAGAAACACCTGGCTTCTACTATGGTGGACACCACCACAGACTGCCTGCTGAAGAAGGAGACCAAAGTCCATGGGATCTGCCAGCAATTCTGTGGCTTAGCCCTGAATCTCAACAACTCAGGTCTTAGTTTCCCTATGTGTTAAAGAGCTACTTTGTGGGATGACCATGACCTCTATGACATTTTCAGTTTAGAAATTTAAAATTTTTGCATAACTGGCAAATAAAGTGAAGACTATTTCTGTCTTTCCTTAAAGCACAAGGACAGGAATGGGGTTGAGATCTTATGAGATATAAACCCTATTGTGTCCAGGCTTCTTCCACACATACCATCTGTTTACTCATTGAATGGCTTGTTGCCTGTCATGCTAGAATAGATAATGTTGCTTCTGATCAGAAAAGTCAATAGATTGATGCTCTGGAGAGTCACTGGTCCTTCCTGGTGTCCCATCACACAGGAGCAGCTGACTTTATAAAAGAGTGGGACAGTCTACTGATTGCCCAGTCAGTTGGGAAAGAATATTATATGAGTTTTGACCTATAAGACACATTATATCTTCTGAAATAGGAGCTGGTAGCTGGAGATAACCTGAAGTGAGCAAACCAGTGAGACCAGTCAGATGTCACATAAACACAGGTGCCTTAAGAGCCCTGATGACACTAGTCTCCAGCTTGTGCCGTCAAGCTCAGACGGCAGATATGTAAGCCCATCTTTAGCATATTTTTTGGGAATCCCGTTGATGCTGCTGGGAGCAGAGTCATCACTCACATAGTTCTGCCCAGGTTTCAGACTTATGAACAAAATAAAAATTACCATTTAAAGCCACAGTGTTTTGGAGTCATTCATTACACAGCAGCAAATAACATTTGAGCATTCACTACATAAAATGAAAAAAAAAATGACCACTTCAGTAAATGCAGAAAAAGTATTTGGTAAATATCAACACACAATATTTGATAGAAATATAAGGTTCACAGAAATTAGAAATGGAAAGGAACTTTCTCAATCTTTTCACAAACCTCTATAAAATACAACAGACATGCTGCATAATGGTGAATGATTAAGTTTCCCCTCTGGTATTGATAATATCTGGTATCAATATCAATGGGTGCTCTCAGAACATCCATTTCATCTAGAACTGTAGGTCAAATGCATGGGAATAGAGGATCAATTACTAGAGATAAATAGATAGCTAGATAGATAGAAATCAGTCAAAAAAATTAATGTCAGAGAGAGTGGCAGAAAATGCAAGCTCCTATCTATTTACTGGTGGCATAATCAAAAACTTAAAATATCCAACAGCAAATGTAGAAAGTTCAGTAAAATTGAACAAGTACCCAATAAAATTTGATAATCAAAAACAAGTTTATTCTCAATTTATATAAAAGACATTTTTATAAATACATAATTTTAAATTACAAGTGCCTAGGAATCACATGAGAGATGTATGAGGGCTCCCACTGAAAGCAAACAGTAAAACACATTCTAATAAAAATTTCAGTAGAATTTTGGTGGTGGAAATTTACAAGTTAACTCTAAAATACATATGAACACAAAAGATGGAGTTGTTTGGCCTGGCACAGTGGCTCGAGTGGTACAATGCCTGCCTGGAAAGCATGACGCCCTGAGTTCAAATACCAGTACCATCAAAAAAGTTGTCAAAGCAATCTCTAAGAAAATGAAAGAAGAAATAGAGAAAGGATAGGAGAAGAAAGGGAACAAAACTGAAAAACCCACACTGGCAGCTATCAAAGTTCATTTTAAAGATACAGTAAGCAATACATTATAGTATTGGTGTAAAGAAATATACCAACCATTACTAACTGTCAAGAAAGAAAATTCACATATATGTCATATACATATATATATATGTGAACTATATATATATATATATATATATATATATATATATATATATACTATATTTTCTATTCTTTTATGTCAGAATGACTACAGAGCAATAACAGAAAGGATGTTCTTTTCAATGAAAAAGTGAATTGGTCCATCTACACATAGTAATTCCAAGTGGATCACAAATGTAAGTGTGAAAGTAAAATTATGCATCCCCTAAAAGAAAACCTGAGCAAATATACTTGTCACCAGGTGTGCATAGATTTCTCTAATGGGATAGGAAAAAATAGTAATCAAAAGGAAAACACTTGAAATTCAGTTTTCCCTTGATATTTGTGAGGTATTGGTATTAGGATTCCTCACAGATATCAAAATCTGATCAAGTTTGTTATTTAGAATGGCATAATGTTTTTGCACAATCTATGTTCACACTCCTGTATATTTTGAATAAATTCTACATTACTTATGATACCTAAAACAATGTAATTGCTGTGTAAATAGTTATATTGTTTGGGGAAGAATGACAAGAAAAATCAGTCTGTACATTTGCAGCAATATTTTATAGAGGAAATTTTTTTGATCCATAGTTAGTTGAGTCTACAGATGCACAACCCACAAATATGACTGGCTGATTGCCATTATATTTATCAAAAAGCATCTTAGAAAAGCATTATAAAAATAAGCCAGGCCACAGAGTAAGAAAAAGATATTTTAATACATATGTCACAGAGAACATGTACCCCAAAACATGTTAAGAATCTCTACACGAAATTACAAGTCTGCAGATTATGTAATGCTAAAAGACTAGAATTAATACTTTACAACAAAAGAACATCTAGGAGATTCCAAATGGCGGCTAGAGGGAGGAAGCAGAACGTGTGCCTCCTACAGTGAGATGTTGGAGAAACGCTGGAGACACACCTGGCAGGCAAGGTCACCAAGAAGAGGCAAAACTTTGACCCCTCCTTTCTCCAGCCTGCGCATAGCATCTCCACTTCACGTTAAATGGAGAAACCAGGAGGGCCCCCAGGCCGCCAGACACCCAAGCCGAGATGGCTTGGGAAGACACGGACAAGGTGAGCTTAGTGGTACATGGTACTCCCACAGCCAAGCCGGGGCCAGATCAGCATAACCCCCTGGACAGACTGACCCCCACCCAGGGGAAAAAAGAGAAACTGAGTAATAAGCAATAAGAACAATAAAGACACGTGGGAAAGAGGGTGGAGTGCACTGAGCGCTGAGGAGGGGAAGACAATCCTTCCTGGAACTGTAAATAAACAAGCCAGGCCTGGCCAGAGAGGCTCCGGTGGAAGCAGGGGCTGGAAAGCTTGTAAGAGTGGCAGAGGGAGGAAAACTGCACAGGAGAGGGGGGATCACCCACTTCCCATGTGAATTGTAAATAAACACACAGGCCAGAGAGAGCGGGTGCAGTGTCACCTCCCTCAGTGTGCTTGGAAAGGGGAAAGCTTGTAGCAGAGGCTCCCACACAGGAGAACTCTGAGTAAACAAAGCCTGTGAGGCCATTAGAGTGTTAAGCTCACCCCTGAGATCTGCATAAATAACACCGCCAGCAACAGCAGGCTGACAGCAGCGGGCAGGCAAGCCACAGCCACAGATAGCCATTCACAGAACTGTCTCCAGACTCTTTTTTTCTCTCTCCCTACCTTTGATGAGAAAACAACCGAACTACACCTGCATGCTGAAAAACGCACTGAAACTGTATTGCATTTGAACTTGGGACACATGGTAGGCTTTTTTTTGTTTGTTTTGTTTTTTGCAGATTTGTTCCACTTTATGTCTCCCTTTTGATGAGACAACTACAGAACAACATCTCAGGCACCATCTCCAGGAATGGAGGCTGAACAACAAACACCAAAATTATTAAGACTGAAACTTCATTGCATTTGAACTTGAAGGTTTTTATTTTTTATTTTGTTTTATTATATTTTATTTTATATATATTTTATTTTATTTCATTTATTTTTAATTTTTATTCTTATCTTTACTATTTTTATTTTTTATTTTCAATCTCTCTCTATCTCTCTAATGGCTTTTCAGCTTACTGTCGATTAGTACACTGTCTATCACTGTTTATATCTTTGAAACTTTTTTTGTTTGTTCCTTTGTTTTGTTTTTTTCTACTTGATTATTTGTTTTTCCCTTTTCCTTTAACTTCTTTGCTTTCCATCCCCTATCACCCTTCCATTCTAAATATCACTAGTGCTATTATTCCAAGCCAGAAAATACTTAATGGCACACAGTACAGGGACAGTAACAACACCAAGGGCAATGACAGGAAGACAGAAAAAACAGGGAAGCCAGTTCCCCCACAGCAAAAAATTAGTACAGGAACCAGAGGGAAATGAAGAAAACAGACACTCAGATCCAGACTACAACAAAATGAAGATAAACAATGCCAAAGAATCCAATGAAGCCCACAAGAATAATTTCAAAGAAGACATACTACAGGTACACAATGAGAATTTTATAGAGATGATAAGGGATATGGTCAACCAAAATGTACAGGAGACACTCAAGAAATTCCAAGACAACAAAAATAGAGAATTTGAAAAAGTAAAAGAAGAAATAAAGGAAACCATAGAAGCACAGTATAAACACCAAAGTGAAACAGAGAGCACGATTAATAAATGGATAAATGAACTCAGGACAAAAATAGACAACATTAAAGAGGAAACCACCCAGGATATGGAAAACCTCAGAAAAAAAAACAGAATTGCAAAACAAAATGGAAGGCCAATCCAGCAGAATAGAACAAACAGAAGACAGAATCTCAGAACTTGAAGATGAAATGGTAATTAAAGGAAAAACCAAAGAACTATTAATTAAACAACTCAAGACATGTGAAAAGAAAACGCAAGAACTCACCGACTCCATCAAAAGACCAAACTTGAGAATCATGGGCATCGAAGAAGGAGAAGAGGTGCAAGCGAAGGGAATGTGTAATATATTCAACAAAATAATAACAGAAAATTTCCCAAATCTAGAGAAAGATATTCCCATACAGATACAAGAGGCCTCCAGGACACCAAACAGAACAGATCAAAATAGAACTACCCCATGGCATAGCATCATTAAAACAACAAGTTCAGAAACTAGGGAAAGAATATTGAAGGCTGTAAGGGAGAAAAAACAAGTAACATACAAAGGTAAACCCATCAAAATCACAGCAGACTTCTCAACAGAAACATTAAAAGCAAGAAGAGTGTGGGGTGAGATCTTCTGGGCACTGAATGAAAATAACTTCAACCCCAGGATACTCTACCCAGCAAAGCTATCATTCAAAATAGATGGAGCAATAAAAGTCTTCCATGATAAGCAGAAACTAAAACAATATGTGACCACAAAGCCACCACTACAAAAGATTCTTCAAGGGATCTGCACACAGAATATGAAACTCAACTTAACAATGAAAAGACAGGCAGCACCAAACTATAGGAAAAGAAAAAGCAAGAAAGTAGAGAGTAACCTCAACTAAGTAATCACAATCAAACCTTCAAACAACTAAGACAACTAAATGACAGGAATCACCACATACCTATCAGTACTAACGCTTAATGTTAACGGACTTAATTCACCCATCAAAAGGCACCACTTGACAATATGGATTAAAGAGGAAGATCTAACAATTTGTTGCTTACAGGAGACTCATCTCACCGACAGAAATAAGCATATGCTTAGGATGAAAGGCTGGAAGAAGATTTACCAAGCCAATGGCCCCCCAAAACAGGCAGGAGTAGCAATACTTATCTCTGACAAAGTAGACTTCAAACCTACATTGATCAAACGACATAAAGAAGCACATTCCATACTAATAAAAGGGGAAATAGACCAAAAGGAAATAATAATCATCAATCTGTATGCACCCAATGTCAACGCACCCAATTTCATCAAACATACCCTGAAAGACCTAAAAGCATATATTAATGCCAACACAGTGGTTGTGGGAGACTTTAACACCCCATTATCATCAATAGATAGGTCATCCAAACAAAAAATCAATAAAGAAATCCAAGATCTAAAATATGCAATAGATCAAATGGACCTAGTAGATGTCTACAGAACATTTCATCCAACTTCTACACAATATACAATCTTCTCAGAAGCCCATGGAACCTTTTCCAAAATAGATCATATCTTAGGGCACAAAGCAAGCCTCAGCAAATATAAGAAAATAGAAATAATACCGTGCATACTATCTGATCACAATGCAGTAAAACTAGAACTCAACAACAAAAGTAAAGACAAAAAACATGCAAACAGCTGGAAACTAAATAACTCATTACTTAATGAAGAATGGATCATCGATGAAATAAAAGAGGAAATTAAAAAGTTCCTGGAAGTCAATGAAAATGAAAACACAACCTACCAGAACCTATGGGACACAGCTAAGGCAGTCCTGAGAGGAAGGTTATAGCCATAAGTGCATATATTAAAAAGACTGAAAGATCCCAAATTAATGACCTAATGATACATCTCAAACTCCTAGAAAAACAAGAACAAGCAAATCCCAAAACAAATAGAAGGAGAGAAATAATAAAAATAAGAGCTGAAATCAATGAAATGGAAAGCAAGAAAACCATACAAAGAATTAATGAAACAAAAAGTTGGCTCTTTGAAAAAATAAACAAGATCGATAGACCCCTGGCAAATCTGACTAAAATAAGGAGAGAAAAAACCCAAATTAGTAGAATTAGGAATGCAAAAGGGGAGATAACAACAAACACCATGGAAGTCCAGGAAATCATCAGAGACTACTTTGAGAAACTATATTCAAATAAATTTGAAAATCTTAAAGAAATGGACAGATTTCTAGATATATATGACCATCCAAAACTGAACCAAGAGGAAATTAATCACCTGAATAGATCTATAACACAAAATGAAATTGAAGCAGCAATCAAGAGTTTCCCCAAAAAGAAAAGTCCAGGACCTGATGGATTCTCTGCTGAATTCTATCAGACCTTTAAATAAGAACTGATACCAACCCTCCTTAAACTGTTCCATGAAATAGAAAGGGAAGGAAAACTGCCAAACACATTTTATGAAGCCAGTATTACACTTATCCCAAAACCAGGCAAAGACAACTCCAAAAAGGAGAACTATAGCCCAATCTCCTTAATGAACATTGATGCAAAAATCCTCAACAAAATAATGGCAAACCGAATTCAACAACACATCAAAAAGATTATTCACCACGACCAGGTAGGCTTCATCCCAGGGATGCACGGGTGGTTCAACATACGAAAATCAATAAACATAATAAACCACATTCACAGAAGCAAAGACAAAAACCACTTGATCATCTCAATAGATGCAGAAAAAGCCTTTGATAAGATCCAACACCATTTCATGATAAAAGCTCTAAGAAAACTAGGAATAGAAGGAAAGTACCTCAACATTATAAAAGCTATATATGGCAAACCTACAGCCAGCATTATACTTAACGGAGAAAAACTGAAACCATTCCCTCTAAAATCAGGAACCAGACAAGGATGCCCACCATCTCCACTCCTATTCAACATAGTACTGGAATTCCTAACCAGAGCAATTAGGCAAGAAGAAGGAATAAAAGGAATACAACTAGGTAAAGAAACTGTCAAAATATCCCTATTTGCAGACGACATGATCCTATACCTTAAAGACCCAGAAAACTCTACTTGGAAGCTTCTAGACATCATCAATAGCTATAGCAAGGTAGCAGGATATAAAATCAACATAGAAACATCATTAGAATTTCTAAACACTAACAATGAGCAAACTGAAAAAGAATATATGAAAACAATTCCGTTCACAATGGCCTCAAAAAAAAATCAAATACCTAGGTGTAAACCTAACAAAAGATGTGAATGACCTCTACAAGGAAAACTATACACTTCTGAAGAAAGAGAATGAGGAAGACTATAGAAAGTGGAGAGATCTCCCATGCTCATGGATTGGTAGAATCAGCATAGTAAAAATGTCTATACTCTCAAAAGTAATCTACATGTTTAATGCAATTCCCATCAAAATTCCAATGACATTCATTAAAGAGATTGAAAAATATACTGTTAAATTTATATGGAAACACAGGAAGCCATGAATAGACAAGGCAATACTCAGTAAAAAGAACAATGCAGGAGGTATCACAATACCTGACATCAAACTATATTACAAAGCAGTAGCAATAAAAACAGCATGGTACTGGCACAAAAACAGACATGAAGACCAGTGGAACAGAATAGAGGACCCAGATATGAAGCCACAAAACTATAACCAACTTGTCTTTGAAAAAGGAGCTAAAAATATACGATGGAGAAATAACAGCCTCTTCAACAAAAACTGCTGGGAAAACAGGTTAGCAGTCTGCAAAAAAACTGAAACTAGATCCATGTATATCACCCTACACCAAGATTAACTCAAAATGGATCAAGGATCTTAATATCAGACCACAAACTCTAAAGTTGATACAGGAAAGAGTAGGAAATACTCTGGAGTTAGTAGGTATAGGTAAGAACTTTCTCAATGAAACCCAAGCAGCACAGCAACTAAGAGATACCATAGATAAATGGGACCTCATAAAACTAAAAAGCTTCTGTTCATCAAAAGAAATGGTCTCTAAACTGAAGAGAACACCCACAGAGTGGGAGAAAATATTTGCCAGCTATACATCAGACAAAGGACTGATAACCAGAATATATAGGGAACTTAAAAAACTAAATTCTCCCAAAACTAATGAACCAATAAAGAAATGGGCAAGTGAACTAAACAGAACTTTCTCAAAAGAAAAAATTCAAATGGCCAAAAAACACATGAAAAAATGCTCACCATCTCTAGCAATAAAGGAAATGCAACTTAAAACCACACTAAGATTCCACCTCACCCCTGTTAGAATAGCCATCATTAGCAATACCATCAACAACAGGTGTTGGCAAGGATGCAGGGAAAAAGGAACCCTCTTACACTGTTGGTGGGAATGTAAACTAGTACAACCACTCTGGAAAAAAATTTGGAGGCTACTTAAAAAGCTACACATTGATCTACCATATGATCCAGCAATACCACTCTTGAGGATATACCCAAAAGACTGTGACACAGGTTACTCCAGAGACACCTGCACACCCATGTTTATTGCGGCACTATTCACAATAGCCAAGTTATGGAAACAGCCAAGATGCCCCACCACTGACGAATGGATTAAGAAAATGTGGTATCTATACACAATGGAATTTTATGCAGCCATGAAGAAGAACGAAATGTTATCATTCGCTGGTAAATGGATGGAATTGGAGAACATCATTCTGAGTGAGGTTAGCCTGGCCCAAAAGACCAAAAATCGTATGTTCTCCCTCATATGTGGACATTAGATCAAGGGCAAACACAACAAGGGGATTGGACTTTGAGCACATGATAAAAGCGAGAGCACACAAGGGAGGGGTGAGGATAGGTAAGACACCTAAAAAATTCGTTAGCATTTGTTGCCCTTAATGCAGAGAAACTAAAGCAGATACCTTAAAAGCAACTGAGGCCAATAGGAAAAGGGGACCAGGAACTAGAGAAAAGGTTAGATCAAAAAGAATTAACCTAGAAGGTAACACCCACGCACAGGAAATCAATGTGAGTCAATGCCCTGTATAGCTATCCTTATCTCAACCAGCAAAAACCCTTGTTCCTTCCTATTATTGCTTATACTCTGTCTTCAACAAAATTAGAAATAAGGGCAAAATAGTTTCTGCTGGGTATTGAGGGGGTGGGGGGAAGAGGGAGGGGGCGGCGTGTGTGGTAAGGGAGGGGGTGGGGGCAGGGGGGGAGAAATGACCCAAGCCTTGTATGCACATATGAATAATAAAAGAAAAAAAAAGAATTAATGAAACAAAAAGTTGGTTCTTTGAAAAAATAAACAAGATCAACAGGCCCCTGGCAAATCTGACTAAAATGAGGAGAGAAAAAAATCCAAATTAGTTGAATCAGGAATGCAAAAAGGGAGACAATAACAAACACCATGGAAGTCCAGGAAATCATCAGAGACTACTTTGAGAACCTATATTCAAATAAATTCAAAAATCTTAAAGAAATGGACAGATTTCTAGATACATAAGATCATCCAAAACTGAACCAAGAGGAAATTAATCACCTGAATAGATCTATAACACAAAATGAAATTGAAGCAGCAATCAAGAGTTTCCCCAAAAAGAAAAGTCCAGGACCTGATGGATTCTCTGCTGAATTCTATCAGACCTTTAAAGAAGAACTGATACCAACCCTCCTTAAACTGTTCCATGAAATAGAAAGGGAAGGAAAACTGCCAAACACATTTTATGAAGCCAATATTACACTTATCCCAAAACCAGGCAAAGACAACTCCAAAAAGGAGAACTATAGCCCAATCTCCTTAATGAACATTGATGCAAAAATCCTCAACAAAATAATGGCAAACCGAATTCAACAACACATCAAAAAGATTGTTCACCACGACCAAGTAGGCTTCATCCCAGGGATGCACGGGTGGTTCAACATACGAAAATCAATAAACATAATAAACCACATTCACAGAAGCAAAGACAAAAACCACTTGATCATTTCAATAGATGCAGAAAAAGCCTTTGATAAGATCCAACACCATTTCATGATAAAAGCTCTGAGAAAACTAGGAATAGAAGGAAAGTACCTCAACATTATAAAAGCTATATATGACAAACCTACACCCAGCATTATACTTAACGGAGAAAAACTGAAACCATTCCCTCTAAAATCAGGAACCAGACAAGGATGCCCACTATCTCCACTCCTATTCAACATAGTGCTTGAATTCCTAGCCAGAGCAATTAGGCAAGAAGAAGGAATAAAAGGAATACAACTAGGTAAAGAAACTGTCAAAATATCCCTATTTGCAGACGACATGATCCTATACCTTAAAGACCCAAAAAACTCTACTCAGAAGCTTCTAGACATCATCAATAGCTACAGCAAGGTAGCAGGATATAAAATCAACATAGAAAAATCATTAGCATTTCTATACACTAACAATGAGCAAACTGAAAAAGAATGTATGAAAACAATTCCATTTACAATAGCCTCAAAAAAAAATCAAATACCTAGGTGTAAACCTAACAAAAGATGTGAATGACCTCTACAAGGAAAACTATACACTTCTGAAGAAAGAGATTGAGGGAGACTATAGAAAGTGGAGAGATCTCCCATGCTCATGGATTGGTAGAATCAGCATAGTAAAAATGTCTATACTCTCAAAAGTAATCTACATGTTTAATGCAATTCCCATCAAAATTCCAATGACATTCATTGAAGAGATTGAAAAATATACTGTTAAATTTATATGGAAGCACAAGAGGCCATGAATAGCCAAGGCAATACTCAGTCAAAAGAACAATGCTGGAGGTATCACAATACCTGACTTCAAACTATATTACAAAGTAATAACGATAAAAACATCATGGTACTGGCACAAAACCAGACATGAAGACTAGTGGAACAGAATAGAGGACCCAGATATGAAGCCACACAACTATAACCAACTTGTCTTTCACCAAGGCACGAAAAATATACAATGGAGAATAAGCAGCCTCTTCAACAAAAACTGCTGGGAAAACTGGTTAGCAGTCTGCAAAAAACTGAAACTAGATCCATGTATATCACCCTATACCAAGATTAACTCAAAATGGATCAAGGATCTTAATATCAGACCCCAAATTCTAAAGTTGATACAGGAAAGAGTAGGAAATACTCTGGAGTTAGTAGGTATAGGTAAGAACTTTCTCAATGGAACCCCAGCCGCACAGCAACTAAGAAATAGCATAGCTAAATGGGACCTCATAAAACTAAAAAGCTTCTGTTCATCAAAAGAAATGGTCTCTAAACTGAAGAGAACACCCACAGAGTAGGAGAAAATATTTGCCAGCTATACATCAGACAAAGGACTGATAACCAGAATATATAGGGAACTTAAAAAACTAAATTCTCCTAAAACCAATGAACCAATAAAGAAATGAGCAAGTGAAGTAAACAGAACTTTCTCAAAAGAAAAAATTCAAATGGCCAAAAAACACATGAAAAAATGCTCACCATCTCTAGCAATAAAGGAAATGCAAATTAAAACCACACTAAGATTCCACCTCACCCCTGTTAGAATAGCCATCATTAGCAACACCACCAACAACAGGTGCTGGCGAGGATGTGGGGAAAAAGGAACCCTCTTACACTGTTGGTGGGAATGTAAACTAGTACAACCACTCTGGAAAAAAATTTGGAGGCTACTTAAAAAGGTAGACATCGATCTACCATTTGATCCAGTAATACCACTCTTGGGAATATACCCAAAAGACTGTTACTCCAGAGGCACCTGCACACCCATGTTTATTGCGGCACTATTCACAATAGCCAAGTTATGGAAACAGCCAAGATGCCCCACCACTGACGAATGGATTAAGAAAATGTGGTATCTATACACAATGGAATTTTATGCAGCCATGAAGAAGAACGAAATGTTATCATTCGCTGGTAAATGGATGGAATTGGAGAACATCATTCTGAGTGAGGTTAGCCTGGCCCAGAAGACCAATGAACGTATGTTCTCCCTCATATGTGGACATTAGATCAAGGGCAAACACAACAAGGGGATTGGACTTTGAGCACATGATAAAAGCGAGAGCATACAAGGGAGGTTTGAGGATAGGTAAGACACCAAAAAAATTAGCTAGCTTTTGTTGCCCTCAACGCAGAGAAACTAAAGCAGATATCTTAAAAGCAACTGAGGCCAATAGGAAAAAGGGACCAGAAACCTTAGAAAAGGTTAGATCAAAAAGAATTAACCTGGATGGTAACACACATACACAGGAAATTAAAGTGAGTCAACTCCCTGTATAGCTATCCTTATCTCAACTAGCAAAAACCCTTGTTCCTTCCTATTATTGCTTATACTCTCTCTACAACAAAATTAGAAATAAGGGCAAAATAGTTTCTGCCAGGTATGGAGGGGGTGGGGGTAAGGGAGGGAGCAGAGTGGGTGGTAAAGGAGGGGGTGGGGGCAGGGGGGAGTAATGACCCAAGCATTGTATGCATATATGAATAATAAAACAATAAAAATTTTTTAAAAAGAATATCTAAATGTTCAATGAATATATGAAATGTTGTTCATCTTTGTCAACCATTGGGGTAGAACAAATTAGCGCACAATTTGATAACACTTCATACAGGGCAAAATTTCTCAAAGGCAAGAAGCATAAGCAAGATCAAGTGTGGTATGGGATGTTCACTTTCTGTAGGTTGGATTATGGCTCACAGGAGCCACTTTGGAAAACTGTTGAACAAACACACACCTGCCAAGATCCAGCAAATTCATCCCTAGTATGTACTGAACAAATTACATGTATTTAGCAGAAAACACATCGGAACACTCATAGCAGCACTACTCATCAAATCTAAGAAATGAAAAGAACACAACTTCTATAGAACTGTGGCAACTTCATACAATGGTGCAATACTGAAAAGAAATAAAAATAAATGAACCTTGACTCTACCCAACAGGATAAATAAAATCTCACAAATGTAATGTTTAGAGGAAAAAGACATGATTGAAAGAGTTCATAGTCAGATCCCATTCCTATAAAGTAGAAAAACATGCATATCAAAATGCCCTGTTAAAAGTCTGCAAATATGAAGTTAGTGACCAGAAGGTGGCACCAAATGACCCATGCAATTCTCTAATTTTTTTTTTTTTAAATTGTTAGCATATCATAGGTGTACGGGGCAGGGGGATACATTGTGACATTGACATTTGTGCTTACAATACATCTTAATTAAATTCCCCCCTTCCATCATTCTCCTTCACCCCCCACCTCTTCTTAGAACAATTTCAACAGCTTTCATTGTTCTATTTTCATACATGAATACATAGTATATCTATCATATTCGCCCCCTCCCACTGGCCCCCACCCTTGGACAGGATTCTTGTTCTCACCCTGGATTTTAGTTACAGAAGAGTGTTAACTTTGAAAGTCCACTGAAGTTTAGCTCCATTCATGTAAGTACAGGGCAGGTATATTCTGGCCATGGGAGGGGTGGAGTAAAGGCTTTCAGGTAAAGATAAAGGAAAAAAATACAGTTTGAATTTTTTGGCTCCCATTCTTTTTGGGATAGCAAGAAGGGCAGTAAAGTTAACGACAGATATTTTAGACAGTGGATTTGTGTACCGAATTTGTGTCATATGAATGTAACATACTGGCCAGGATGACAACACAGACAAACTGATCTTTGATAGATAATTATTTATTTAATGAACACAGGGAGTCAAGAAAAGTAGACCTTTGAGTCACAGTAGCTAGATAATCATACTAGCTGTATGGGGTTCTCCTAGTCCAGAAACTTCTTAACAGGAGTGATGGTACTTAAAGATGAGTAGAGTTCCTGAATGGAGATTCTGCATATTAATTTAAAGGCAAAAATGAATCCTTTTCATCATGCTTAGGGAATTTCTGGCGGATTTTTACCTGTTTATCTTTCTCTTTCTCTTTTTCTAACTGTTCGATCTCCAGAGACATTTTATACAACTCCAGGGCCCTTTTCACATCCTTTGGGCTTGAAAGACACTGCATGAGTTTTTGGCCTGCAATCACTTGTTCACATCCTTCAAGAATCTCCTAAAAGTGATTTAAAGATATACATTGGTGAGGGTGCCTTCTGAGAGGGATTACTGGCAAAAGTGAGCTGTCCTAAGACCTGAGAGATGAAAGGAGATCAGGAGAGACTTTGCCTGCTAGCAGGTGTTCACATGCAGGCCAAGCCCAGATCTGTTCCTTCAGGAACAGCGGGGCATGGCTGAGGCAGAAAAGATGCAGGGTTTCACAGGGGACCAAGCATCTCATTAAAGACAGGTGAAAGATCTCAGGTGACCAACCCAAAATGGAACAAATGCAGAGCATTCACTATAGAAAATGTAGCACTGGGGTCAACTCATCGGGGTCTAGGAAACTTTAAAATCTAAATTTGGGCTGTATCCATACAGCAGAAAAAATTACCTCACCATGCTTACCACAGTGCTCCAGAGTGGAAATTTCTAAGATTGGTAAATTATTTAGGCATCCTGACAAGATTCAGGTATCACCCTTCCTGACTAGGACAGACCTTTGGAGGAGACCACCATTTTGAGGGTTGACAGTCCAGAAATTCCCTGAATTGTGCTACTTACCCTCTCACACCTGGGTACCTCTGGGTGCCAGTTTTTGTTCTCTGTGCAAGTGATAGTTTGAGGACCAACTGTAACATAGCCAGGGTTGCAATGGATGGTGACATTTTCCATTTCAAAATACTGATTCTTCTCCACAGACAGCTTTCCATTTTTTATCTCTGGTTTTCCACACACAGCTATAATGGAAACATATTTTGAACATTTTGTGTTTTTTCAGAAAAGGGTACCAAAATAACGTTGGATGATGAAAATTATGTGAAACTTTGCTCATATTTATTTTCAGGTCCTACAAGTTGCTCTAAAACTCTATTTCACTTTAGTCATAATTTTAATAGTTCAATAACATTCATTGAGAAAGTACTACATGGAGGTCTAATTGAGAAATACTTAGTTGTCTTACCTCATTTAATTCTCATTCTAATTCTTTAAGTTAGATGCTATTATTATCAACATTTTATCTTAATTCTTTCTCTTTTTTTTTGGCAGTACTGGGGTTTGAACTCACGGCCTTATGCTTGACTTCAAGTACTTTACTACTTAAGACATGACCACAGCCCTAATACCAACATTTTGCCAACAACAAAACTGAAAGTTTTAAATAATTTTTCATTGTTACAGAGCTTTTAAGTAGTAGAACCTGTATCTCAATTGCTACTCCAGATCTTTGATCTGTGTATAATCCTAGCTCTGTATTTTTCATTGTTCTTGCCTCGTAATCTTCATGGGTCCAATGGAGACAGTAGTGTTTGTTAGCAAAATGATTAAGGGACTTGGGGACATAGACTGAGTGGTAGACACTTGCCTCGCAAGTGCAAGGCCCTGAGTTCAAAACCCTAGTACTATATAAAAAAACTAAAGGTTTTATATATATATATATGTATTTTTTTTTAAATGAGGAAGGTGCCAGGCACAACAAAGAGACAGACTCTTTCTTGACTCATCTTGTTTCTATATTTGAAGACCAAAAAGGAACTTCATCAGATCATCAAAAATGGAAATGGGAAAGTCATGGGAAAATGGTGGTCATTATGAGGTTTTAGTGAAGATTTCCAAAATTCATGACTTAGAAATCAACCCTTGAGATTCTTCTTTCTTGAATAGTAAAATGAACTCAAGGCTCTACTGAAAAGTGTACTAGAGGCACGAAGAGGTTCTCAGGTGAAAGATGGTGTCTCTAGATATTCTGGAATGGCATAAAAATAAGCTAAGGTATCAGTTGGCCCTGGAAATAGGGCCACCTGTACTTTTATGGTTCTGTATTGGGAAGTAAAATTCATTTTTTAATGTTTTTGTTAATGGCTTTTTAAGGTTTAACATTCATGGTGTAACTATTCCAAAGAAATATATAAAAGGCAAAATTAATCAGATTTTGATCACCAGAAAATATTGCTCTCAATACCTTGTATCACTATCTTCAATGAACTGTGACTGGAGCTAAAGTTATATTTACAATGAGAAGGCAAAGGTAGCCAGCAAACTGACTTGCAAAAGTTGTAGCAAATGCAAAAAAAATATATCCTTCAACGCTTTCATTCCTAGCTCCACGATAAGAAGGGTATTACTTCATTTTCCATAGTTATAAAGAATACCACAGACTGGGTAATTGCTGTGCCACCACTCCTAGCTTTTCTCCACTTTGATATTAGGGATCATGTCTTGTAACATTCTGTGTCCTTAACAACCAGTTTCTGGCTCTGAATATTGATAGTAAAGGTGACATTGTCACTTGTACGTAAGTCTAGAGTTCCCACATGGCCTTTTGTAAAATTCCTTTCAAATATTCCATTAGATGAGAATTTTAACTTAATTATTATTAAGAAAAATTATATCTTCATATTGCACATTAAACTAGGCTTTGAAGAAAAAAGCTCTGATCATTTGAATGGTTGAATCATAATATAAACCAGTTTATGATAATGTACTAAGAGACAAATGCAGAGAGTAAACTCTATAGAAGAAGAGAGAAGAATAATCCCAAACTTTCCAGGTTTTAAGAAGTTCACTCTTTTGTGGAACTCTGTGGGATCATTGGAAGGAATCTGAGAAATAATGATAACCATGTCCCTCAATATCCTTACCTGATACACATGAGGGTATTTTAGGGACCCACTTGCCATCTGCATGGCATGAACTCCTTCCATCAATAGAAAGAGGGTAATAGCCTTCATCACACATGTAGAAAACATAGTCTTCATAAGCATAGGCGCATATACCAGTGAAATCTCTCCTTTCACTTATGATTCTGATTTTCTCCAGATTTGGTGTTGGGCAGCACACCTCTGATAGATAAAAAGTAATATTGCATGTTTAATTAAATCACCAGGGAAACACACCTTTGGCTGAAACCCTCACTCTATCTTATAAAAAATGCTAACCTAACTCATAGAAGTGGAGGATAGAATTTGCTTCAGCAAACTAGCAGGATATAAAATCCATATGCAAAACTCAGTCACATTTCTGTTCATCAACAATGAAGAAAGAAAACATTTCCATTCACAATAGCCACCCAGCTGGCTCAGACCCAGATCTTTATCACTATAATCAATGTTAAGTTGCTCTCAGTTCAACATAACTTGATATAATCAAAAGATATGTTTTGTAAGCCTTGTGGTAACCACAAAGCAAAAATAAGTAATAGACACATCAAAAATGATAAGCAAGGAGTCAGCAACACACACACAATAGTAGAGAAAATCACAAAACCACAAAGAAGACTGTAAAAGAGAGATAAAGAAGGAATTAAAAAAACCTACAAAACAGTAACAAGATGACAGTAAGACCTTATTTATCAATAATTACCTTAATTGTAAATACATTAAATTCTTCAATAAAAAGAAACAAAGTAGCTGAATAGATTTAAAAAAAAAAGACCCAAATATATGCTTTTTACAAGAAACTAATCTCACCTCTAAGGACACAGATAGACTAAGTGAAGGGTTGGAAAAAGACATTCCAGTCAAATAGATCCAAAATCAAGTAGGAACAGTGCTACTTACAGCAGATAACATAGACTTTCAATAAAAAGCAATTAGAAGAGACGAGGAAGGTCACTATATAATGATAAAGGAGCCAGTCATCAACAGGAAATAACAAGTGTAAATATATGTGAACCCAAAATTGAAGAACCCAAATATATAAAGGAAATGCCAACCTAAAGGGAGCGATAGATCCAATACAGTAATAGCAGGCAGGGGACATTACCACCCCACTTTCAACAATGTACAGAGAGCTCCCACGGGAAATCAACAAAGAAACACCAGAGATAAAATGTACCCTAGACTAAATGGAACTTGCAGACATTCTCAGACATGGAACACTATCTAAAACATACCATTTGATAGGCCACAAAACGTGTCAATAAAGCTTTGAAAAACAGAAATCATACTGAGTATCTTTTCCAACCTGAATGCAATAAAACTAGAAATCATTAATAAGAAAAACTACACAAATTAGAAAAATGCATGGAAATTAAACAACATTCTGAACAACCAATGAATAGATGAGTAAATTAAGAAGGAAAAATTTTTTTGTTTTTTGTGGTACTGGGATTTTGAACTCAGGACCTACACCTTGATCCATTCCACCAGCCCTTTTCTTATGATGGGTTTTTTTGAGACAAGATTTTGTGAACTATTTGCTCAGGATGGCTTTGACCACAGTCCTCCTGATCTCTGTCTCCTGAGTAGCTAGGATTACAGGCGTGAGCCACCGACACTCAGCAAGAAAGAAAAAATTTTAAATGTAAGCTTTTTTCAATTAAAAGATTTTTAAAAGAAGGCAATTATAAAAATTGTCCAGACGAATAATAACGGAAATACAACATACTAAAACCTATGGAATACAGTAAAAGCAGTTCTAAAAGGGAAGTTTATATTCTTAAACTTCTCCATCAAAAAGGTAGAAAAATCTCTAATTCAAACCCCATTACCACCAAAAAAAAAAAAAGTAGAAAAATCTCAAATTAACAGTGTATCTTTGCATCTCAAGAAATGAGAAATCCAAGAACAAATTAAATCTAAAATTAGAAGGACATAAATAATAAAGACCAATTAAAAGCTAAAAAAAATATGGTTCGCTGAAAGAGGAGTTTGTTTCTCAAAAATGTAAACAAAATTAGCTGGACTGAAAAAAAATACTCAACTATATAAAATCAGAGACAAAACAAGAAGATATTACAGCATACATCACAGAAATCATTAGATATTATTATGAACAGCTGATAAACACAAGAAATAGATACATTTCTGGACATAAAACTTTACAAAAATTGAATCATGAAGAAATGGAAACCAGAGCAGATCAATAAAGAGCAACAAGACTAAATCTGTAATTTAAAAGTCTTCCATCAGTGGAAAGCCCAGGACCAAAGGACTTCACTGCTGGATGTTGTAGAAACACCTAAGAAGAACTGATATCATTTTTTCTCAAATTATACAAGAAGCTGAAGTGGGAGAAATTCTTCCAAATTCATCCTGTAAGGCCAGAATCACCCTGGTATCTAAACCAGACAAAGACACGACAACAATAACAAAGAAAGTTACAGACCATCTATATTAATTTGACTTATTCAGACAAAAGTAGTAACAATGATAATAGTAAATATGACATTATAGCAATATGAATATGAAGACTTACATAAATTTGAAATACACAAAACAAAACCATAAAAATTAGATAGAAATAAATCAAGCTAAAGATTTCTAAGGTGTTTCATTGCCTGGGAAGATGCAAAGAATTTAAAAAAAAAGTCTCCAGTTGAATAAATCTTCTTCAATAGCAGATAAAACAAGGCAGACAGCAATGTACAGATTGTAACATCACCATCAAAAACTAGAATTGACATACATATGACATTGAAACTGCAGCTGTGAAATATGACATTTTCAAGTGCAAATTGAGTATAAAAGCAATGACATTCTGTGCAATGGAGCAGGTCCTCAGAAATCAACATGTTCAATAGAAGAGAAGTAAGTTGATTTTTACTTACTCTCACACCCCTTCGAATGTCTCCATGTAAAATTTTCCTGACAGGTGACCGACTGAGGCTCAGTTGAAATCGCTCTATAGCCAGGCTTGCAATGATATTTCAACTCTGTCCCAACTTCAAAGGTTTCCAGATTTCTCTGCAGAAAGATGCTTTTCTCCCAGTAAGCATAGGGAATCTCAGGCAATTCACTACAACCGTCTGCTCGTGAAGAAGGTGAATGAAAATTGTTACTGGGATTGACAGAGTGGCCCATGAGACTCACACACACACACAAAGGATATCGTAGCTTCATTCAATGGAGGGAAAAGCTAATGGGGAATGCCAGGAAGAGACTTGTCAGCATCCTGCCCAACAGACTGATGGCAAGGACTAAACGCACATGGCTGTGGCACAGTGCAGGAAAGAGACAGGTGTAGGTGTTGGTCCAACTGTATGTGAGCTTAGTTCCTTCACCTCACTGCACTTGCGAATGGTCCATCTTCAAGGAAGGAATTAGGAACTCTGGGAATGGACAGCAAACATTTTGCTCCAAGACAAAACTAATTATCTTGTCTAATGGAGAATTACAATAAGAGCTATTTCTCTTGATTTTATGAAACTGTCACCAGAATTTCAAGTTCAAATGTTATGACACTGTCACCAGAATTTCAAGTCCATATCAAGTCCCATATAACTTTTGCAGGTGAGTCTTAGTCTTGTATTTGTTTCTACTCAGCCATATGCTAACAGCTAATGTGGAAGGAAAAGGGGATAGAAATCACTCAAGTTATATATTAATCGAATTGCATCACTGTATATGACACTAAGTTCTTGTCATGGCATCAGGGAATAGATAAGTCACAACATAGTGGTGGCAATCTACCACTGATCATTAGAACTTACCCTAATTACTCAACATCACAGTTTTCTCAAATCTGCAATGAGATGAAAATGATAGCTATCTCCTTAGGACTGAAGTGAATATTAAATGAGTTAACACAAAACACTTAGAACAGTGTTTGGCAGACAGAGAGTGCTTAATAAACATTAGCAGTAGATGTTATTAATGTTTTGAGTGACCTCTATATATTTACAATGTCAAGTTCTCAATGCAAATGTTAGCCCATAGAATACCACTGTGCTAATTAGAGATGGGAAATGTCTGAGAGAAATTTTACTGCAAGAAATATTCACAACTTAGTGATTTTGTTAGAATGAGGAACTGTACTATCACCTACTAAAAAAGCTTTGTAATAAATATGTAATCTACAATATCATCAAAATCACTGGTGTGTCAACTATTATAAGTTCCCATAAGTAATGCTAAGAGATTGCTAAGAAGAAAATCTTCCTTCTAACAAGACAACTGGGGGAAAGTATAAACTTTACATATTTTTATTGGGATTGAAGTGGACTTGTGCCTATAAGAATGCCTCTTATATTCTGGATAATGTTAGGTGATAAATCTTACAGTGCCTTCACAGTCCATACTCACTGAGTTGGCAGGTGGGAACAGAAGGAAACCATTCTTTATTCATTTCACAGTGGATTAAACTGCTGCCTCTGAGGATATAACCTTTCTTGCAGCTAATCTGAATGGAGTCTTTGTAAGTGTAGAAGGGTCTAAATCCAGAGACAATGATTCCCTTTGGAATCTGTGGCTGAAGACAGACAGTTTCTAAAGAAACAAGGACAAGACATCTGGGTTATAAAAAGAGAAATGGCAATAAAGATGTGACTGCAAAATTTGGTATGGCTCCAAGGAAGGTATGATACAGGTGTATGCCAACTAGATACAAAGAAAAGCATCTAGAAGCTTGATAATTTTTTCTGTACCTAGGAACCCCAAGAAACTTAGGAGTAGTTGGTCACTGTGGATAGACCACCTTTCTCATCAGCAAAAACTAGTCAACACCCAAACCATGAAGTCTGAAACTCAAAGTCCCCTATGGCTGTGTGCCAATGGCCCAGAGTAATGACAAGGTGGTCATAAAGAGGTAGCTAGAGCAGCAAAGGTTGTTCACCCAACAGAGAACAAACACAGCCTCAATTCTCATTCCCTGCCTAACCAGTCACCCAGTCCGTAGGTCTTGCCACCTGAGTTCCTCTTCACTACTCTCCAGCCCACTGCCACAGCTACAGTTGAGGCCTCATTCACATCTTGGCTGAATGTTGGCCACAGCTGCCTAGTTTTTGTCCCTTTAATGCATCCCCTTCACTTCTTGGCTGGATGGTAACAGCAGGTACCTATAAGTTATATTTTGTCCTACTTCCAATTGCTGTCCTTCAATGCCTCCCCTTCACTTTCATTATGGTTCCTAAGTGTGACATTTTCAGGCCCTTCACTAACTGGCCTATGTCACCTTTCCAGCGTCAGATCATGTCTTATCCACACCTATGGTCCTGACTCTAGGCATCTTGAGCTCTGTTCACTATCATGCTCTCTCACTCCAGTGTTGGTTGTGCCCTGTACTGAGTTAAAACGGTAAATGACATTGTGTTTTTAAGGCACTGTAACTGTGGAAATGAAGATGCCTTAGAACATCTCGAGAACATGTTGAGTCACCAACATAGCATCTCTTCTACCTTCTGACGAAGATACTTTCTTTGGTTGTCCTTGGCTCTTATCCTCCTGAGGTTGGTATGGTTCTGTTTGCTTCATAGGCAGTGTTAGTGTCCAGTCACATTTCTTCCTCTTACATTAGGTACAAACATGAGACTAGTTCTGACCAAAAGGCTGCAATGACATATGCCATCTCAGATCAAAGGCTCTAAAAGCCAGGAATTGACACTCCTTGCTCTGAACAAATAGTGGAGGTTATAACAGAGAGGTATTTGACAATCTAAACAATCCTACTGACCATGTGCTCTGGGGACTTTCCTGAACTAGCAGTGCACTGGAAGGAGATTGAAAAAACTTCCTATAAAAAACACAGGAGAGGGGTGTGAGGGTGAGGGCAGGGGGGAGAAATGACCCAAACAATGTAGGCACATGTGAATAAATGAATAAAAAAAAACACAGGAGATTTTTCAGTGGACTCTATCACACTATAACTTAATAAATTCTGATTAAAATAGTATGTAATATAGTTAATTGAACAAAAAAATTACTTCACGGTTACAATAAATATAATTAGTTTGTCTTCAGTCATTCCATTTCCCCAATAAAGACACCTTCCATTTCCTTTTCTTTTCTTTTAAAAACATTGCTATTAGCTTATAATAGTAGTTCAGAGAATTTTATTGTGACATTTCTCTATATGAGTACAAAGTACCCAGTTTGGTTTATCCCTTCCATTTTCTTCCTTGTCTCTCTCCCCTTCTTAAAATGACATCAACAAGATTCAGTGCTGTGTATTCATACATGTAAGTCCTACCCTTAACATGACCCATTTTACATTTCTGCCCTTTATTGTTTGTCTGTTCATTGTTCAGTGGGGTTTTGCCTTGGTATTTTACCTGTAAATATATTTTACTTTAATCAGTCTAGACCCCTTTAGTACTCTTCTTTCCCTTCTCCCCCTACCTGTATTGTTCAACACTTTTTAGTGTGTTTTATTATTTCTTGTTCCTACACAGATGCAATATATCTCAGTATTATTCACTTTCATTCTCTTCTTCTTTCCCTCCTCTTTAGTCTCCTCCAACAGTCCCACTATCGGAAACATGTTCCATACACACACACACATACACACGATAATGTTTGTATCATCCACATATGAGAGAAAACCCATGAACTTTAGTCTTTCTGAACCTGGCTTACTTCACTTAACATGATGTTCTCCAGTTCCATCCATTTATCTGTGAACAACAAAATTTCATTCTTGTTTATGGCTGAATATTATTCCATTATATATAGTACAAATATCCATCAATGGAGTAATGGTTAATGGATTGATTCAGTGGTAAGATATCTGGGCTGTCTCTGTAGTTTGGCTATTGTGAATAATGATGCAATAAACATGGGTGTACAAATGTCTTTATTGTACCCTGACTTACATTCCTTCAGAAATATACCCAGAAGTAGCATTCCTGGATCACATGGTAATTCTATTTTTTAGTTTTTTGAGGAACCTCCATACTGCTTTCCATAGTGGTTGTACTAATTTGCATTCCCACCAGCAGTGTATGAGGGTTCCTTTTTCCCTGCATCCTCACCAACATCTGTTGTTGTTTGTGTTCTTGATGGCAACATTCTAACAGGAGTAATGTGGAATCTTAATGTGGTTTGATTTGCATTTCCTTTATGGCCGGGGATGGTGAGCATTTCTTCATGTGTTTTTTGGCCATTTGGACTTCTTCCTATAAGTTTCATTCAGTTCACTTACCCATTTCCTTGTTGGGTCATTGATTCTGTGGGAGTTAAGATTTTTGAGCTCCCTATAAATTCTGGTTATTAATCTCTTGTCAGATATACAGCCAGCAAAGATTTTCTTCCATTCTGTGGGCTGCCTCTTCAGTCTGGGGACCATTTCTTTTGCTGTGCAGAAGCATTTTAGTTTCATGTAGTCCTATTTGCCAATCCTCTCTCTTAATTGCTGAGCTGTTGGAGTTCTATTTAAGAGGTTATTACCTATGCCTGCATGTTCCAGTGTTTTTCCCATCCTTTCCTGTAGTAGTTTCAAAGTTTCAGGCTTCACAGTAAGGTCTTTGATGCACTTTGAATTGATATTAGTACAGAGTGAAAGACAGGGATCTAGTTTCAGTCTTCCACATGTAGATACATAGTTTTCCCAGCATCATTTGTTGAAAAGGCTGCCCTTTCTCCATCATATTTTTTGAGCTCCTTTGTGAAAAATCACATGGCTATAGTTATGTGGATTTGTGTCTGGGTCTTCTATTCTGTTTCATTGGATTTTGTGTCTGTTTTTGTGCCAGTACCATTCTGTTTCTATTGCTGTGTATCTGTAGTATAGTTTGAAGTCAGCTATTATGATATCTCTAGCATTGCTCTTTTTGCCAGTATTGCCTTGGCTATTTGAGGTCTGTACTGCTTCCATATGGATTTAAGGTTGATTATTCAACCTCTGAGGAACATCATTGAAATTTTGATGGGGATTGCATTGAACATATAGACTGGTTTTAGTAGTATAACCATTTTCATTATATTAATTCTGCTGATCCATGAGCATTGGAGGTCTTTCCATCTTCTGATGTCTTCTTCAATTTCTTTCTTCAGTGATTTATAGTTTTCATTGTAGAGGTCTTTCTAGGTAATTTGCTTCCTAGGTAATTTTCTTGATGCTACTGTAAATGTGATTGTTTTCTTGAATTCTTTCTCAGTCTGCTCATTGTTGGTATATAGAAAAGCTACCAATTTCTGTAAATTAATTTTGTATGCTGCTACTTTGCTAAAGGTGTTTATGATGTCTAGAAGGGTTTTTTGGTGGAATTTTTACAGTCTTTTAGATATAAGATCATATTATCTACAAATAAGGATAATTTGACTTCTTCCTTCTCTATTTGACTTCCTTTTATTTCTTCCTCCTGTCTTATTGCCATGGCTTAGAATTCCCAAGCTATGCTAAGTAAGAGTGGGGAGATAGATATCCTGGTCTCATTCCTGACTTTAGAAGAGATGGTTTCAGTTCTTCCCAATTTAGTATGATGTTGGCTATAGGTTTGTCATATGTAGTCTTTATTGTGTGCAGGTACATTCCTTCTATTCCTAGCTTTACCAGAGCTAGGATGTTGAAAAAAATGTCTTTTTTTTTAAAACAAAATCGAGACTGGGAGGGCAGAACAAGTCCTGTGTCTGGGGGGGTACTAATGGTGGGGGGAAGGATGTGAGGAAAGGGTGTAGGAGGGGAATATGGTGCAAATAATGTGTACACATGTGTGTAAATGAAAAAAGAGACCTGCTGAAACTATTCCAGCAATGGGGAAAGTGGGGTATAAAGGAGAATGGTGGAGAGGGTGAATTCAACTATGGTATATTTGATACTGTGAGAACTTTTATAAATACCACAATGTACCCCCAGCACAACAATAAAACAAATAAGGAAAAGAAAGGCTGTTGAATTTTTTCTGAGGCTTTTTCTGCATCTATTGAAATGATCGTGTGATTTTTGTCCTTGTTTCTGTTTATATGCTGTATTACATTTATTGATTTGAGTATGTTGAGCCATCCCTGTATCTCTGGAATAAAACTGACTTGACCATGGTGGTATGGAGCAGGTTTCTGGAGGTGCCCATGTGCCTGGGGAGGATTTGTGCTTTAAAAGGCCTGTTTGAAGGTTGGTCAAAACTCTTATTTAGCAAATTAACCAGACCAACTACGCTTGCTGTCACAAATCTAAGGTTATCTTTCAGATTTGTGGGGGCTTGGTGAGGTATAGGTTATCAGCAATCCACCATCTTGACCATCCCTCCTTTTTCTTTTAAACAAAAGAGAAAAATTCAAAGCAGAACTCGTCACTGTGACTTACTTTTGCAGGCAGGAGGGCTCGAACTCCAGACACCTATTGTTTTATTCACCACCATGCAGGAAATGGTGGCGTTGCCTACGAGCGTGAAGGGAGGATCACAGCTGTAGGTGACTGAAGAGCCATACGTGTATAGGTCTTCATCTCCGCCACGGTGTTTCCCGTTGCTGATGACCGGAGGGGACTCACACTTGATTACTGAGGTGAGTGAGCAAAGAAAAAGGAATGATCAGGGAGGCCAGAACTGTGAATTTAAAGTTTCTGATGGACACAAGTGATATTATCTAATATGGCTTAGGTGGATAATCATATCAGAAATAAATCTTTACTTACTTACACATTCTGGGAGAGGATCACTCCAGCCAACTCCTTTACCTTGTACCTCACACTTACTTGTTGTTGGGCCAATTAGGAGATATCTGAAAGATAGGTCAAACATCTTACTGGAATTTACCTTTTTCTAAACAGTAATTACCCCATGAGGTTCTGGACAAGTGTGATTTTTATTCAATATTTTAAAAATTAAAAAAAAGATCTTTTGATTACTAATTCCAATTGGGGCCAACTTGCAGTTTAATTTTATAGAATTAGGAAAATAACCCTTTTGCCCATTTAAAAAAACTTCTCTTATGCATTTAAATGACATCATTAAGTCTTTTCTACCTATCAGGTAATATTCATTCATAATCAAGGAAAGTACATCCAAATCTTTCTCCCAAAATGTGCCACAAAAATCTTATGCTCTTTTTCTAGCAAGCTACAAATCAACCATGCACAGCATACAAGTGCTCATTGAGCTTGGCATGTGATTTCCTTAGAATAAATGATCGAGGCACTTTACTGATGTGAACTATTTTACTTTGATATTTGATTTGAATCTCCCTTCTGACTTCTGGAGCTTGGCTAACTCTCATAAACCATACCCTTCCTGATTATCAACTCATTGTTCTTACTGTTGGTAAGTCCTAGTCTCCCTGAGCTTACACTAGGCCATGTGAGTGCACAGTGAGAAGACAACCATCAGCAGGGAAGGAAGAGCCTCACCACCAGTACTGAACCTGGTCAGACCGTGATTTGGGATTTTGAGATTACAGAAGTGTGAGGAATAAATTTCTGTTGTTTAAGCCCCCCAGCCAGTTGTGTTTTGTTATGGCAGTCTGAGAAGACTAATATATACATGATATTGTTAAATCTAAAAAGAGAAACATACCACCCTCTTGATAGATAGATATTAAACGGTTTTTGAAAAAAATTCGCAATCACTTTTGTCAAAATAAATTAAAGCAGAGACATACTTCTACCAAAATTATGTGGAATTATTATAGAAACATGTCTACTAAAGACAACAAATTTTTAAAAATGACCAGTATAACTATTTTATTTGAGAAAATTTCTGGAATAACTTGATGAGAAAAAGGAATTAGAAATACAAAAATAGAAAAGCAAAAACTAACAGGATCACTTTCAGATTGCATAATTATATACCTGGAAATCCCAAGACATTTTCTTTTGTTTGTAATGAGAATGTTTTTTCTTTGTTATCTCTTGCCCATCTCTCTTCCTCACCTAATGTTTTCCTTTTACCTTACTTATCATTTCTTTTTCTGGTGGTACTGGAGTTTGAACTCAGACTCTCACCCTTGTTGGGCAGGTGCTCTACCACTTGAGCCATGCCCCCAGCGCTCATTGATTTAGTTAATTTTAAGATAGGGTATTGCATTTATGCTCTGGCTGGCCCGGACTACAGGCTTTCTATTTATGCTTTCTGCATAGCTAAGATGACAGGCATGTGCCAGCATTATTTTATTGGTTGAGATGGATGTCAGGCAAACTGTCTGCATTGAACTGCAATCCTCTTCATCTCTGCCTTCTGAGTAGCTAGGATTATAGGCATGCACCACCACGCCCAGCCTCATCTTTTTTTTTATTCAGACTTACTTCTTTCTGTCTTCCCTACTCTTGCATACACATTCACAAATGAGTGGATGTAAAACTGGTGAACTAGATTGTATCAATGTCTGTTTTCTGGTTGTGATACTGAACTATAATTATATGAGATGCTACTGTTGGGAGGAAGTGGTGGAAATGGTGTATGAAATCTCTCTGCATTATTTCTCTGATTGCATGTGAATGTACACTTATCTCAAAAGAAAAAGTTAAAAAATAGAGGGTTTAGTTTCTTTTCTTCATAGGCAAAAATTCAAATTTGACAAAATGTTCAGTCATAGAGGTGGATTTAGAAGGGAGCTTGCCTTTAAAATAGACATTGTTTACATTATAAAAATTTAAATAGTCTATGAAGACAGTTTATCAAAGTTTCAATGTGTCTTTTCTCTGGTCCAACAATTGTATTTCTGGAAATTTATCCTAGAGCAATATACATGCCAGAGCACATACAGAATTGTATGTTGTAACACAAGACTGGAATCACACAAAGGTCAGTCCGTAGAGATCATTAAATAAATTATGATAAATTATGGTTCATTTATTGAAAACTATTACTGTTACAGTTTGGGACTGGAGTGTCCCCCAAGTCCCCAGATGGTGGCTCTATTGGAAAGTGGTGGAAAATGTACGGGCTGGGAACTAGTTGGAGAAAGTAGATCATTGAGGGAATGCCCTTGAAGAGGATGCTTGGAACCCAGACCCTTCCTCATGCTCTTTCTGTTTTCTCACCACCATGATCTGAGTAGCTTTGCTCCACCACATTCACCCCGCGCCATGATGTTCTGCCTCACTAGAAGCTCGGGGTGATGACGTCAAGCCATCGTGAACTGAAACCTCTCAAATCATGAGCCAAAATAATTCTTTCCTACACTTAAATTGTTGATCTCAGGTATTTTGTCATAACAATGGAAGACTAACTTAACATAATATCCATAATCTCTCTCTTACTCGCTCTCTTGCTGTCTCTCACATGTGTGGGGATTTAAGATAAGAATGTGAGAGAACACAGACAACACTCACTCCAGAGCAATACTGTGAAAAGAAAAAAAGTAAAAGCAAAATTCAAAACGTACGCAGTTAGATATATTCTGTACAAAAAGGGAGGTATAATATTGGTATTCAGTTGTATTTACATAAGTAAAATATAATTACTCTGATAATTTAATTTACATAAGTAAATGTTAATAGTACATACAAGAAATTAAGCTAAGTCATTTCCTATCAGAAGGCAAAGAAGAATGTGATGAAGGAGACTGATTGGAAGTGAGAATTCTTGATGTGCACAATAACACACAATATGTACTCTTAAACACATGAATGTACCAACTACTTATAAAAATTCCTTGAAAGAAAATTATTGCTTCTGGCTTGCTTTATATTTACCCCTTTGCACAGGTGAATTCTACAGCCGAACCAACAATAAGATCAGTCAGTATTTCTATTTTCCCATTTGTTAACTCTCCTGGATGTTTGCATTGTTTCTCTAGGAGGAAAACAAATGATTAGTGATTCCAAATACTCATAAGATATATCATTAGGGGAAAAAGTCTGCTTAATCAACCTTAACTTTTTTTTCCAGATAGATTCAAAGGTATTTTTCAATGCTTATTTTTGTTTTGTTTTGTTACTATGTAACCCAGGCTGGCCTTGAACTCATAATTCTCCTGCCTCAGCCTCCTAAGTGCTGGGATCCAGTAAATGTGTAAGCAGTCCTGCAGCTGTGCCACCACACATTGCTTAATGCTTACTTTTGAATTTTATTATGAGGAAAAAGAAAAGTAAACATATAATCCATTCTTCTGATAAATTTTAAGGAGAGAAAAAAACCTGTGCTTAATTTCATTTGTTTAATGAAACCACTATGAAAATAAAGAATGTGACATATATATTGATCATTTGTACAAATAAATATATGTTCCTAAAAGTGTACACAGAGAAACAAAGGAAAATAGATCCTATATACTTAGTATTAGAAAAAATGTCTTATGGTGTATTCTCAACTGACTTCTTCTAAGTAGCACAGGTGATATTAACTTTTTAAATTTTGCTCAAAGATGTCATATGAATTAAGGAATTTGAAAACCTTCTGGAAAAAAGTACAGGTAAGAATAAATGCTGATACTTACTGGTACAAAACACATTGTAGGTCCATTCATCATTAATATCACAAGTAAGGTGACTTGAATTGACCTTCCTGTAGCCATGATGGCAAGTGTATTTCAGAATAGTTCCAGGTTTGAAGGTTGTCTCATACAAGATGTTGATTGGAGAAGCAAACAGTAAAGTGGGTGGAGGACCACAATCACCTGAACATCAAAAATGATAAGGAGCACCAAAAGTTATATATTGGACACAGCGTCTCAATGTCTGAGTAGCAAGGTTTTCAGAGTAGGAATCATGCTGTTATCTTTCACCAGATAACACAGTGACCACAGTGAGTGATCAGTAATGCAAACTCTCTGAATATGATAATAATTATCACGAAAGGCAAGTCCCTCCTTCTCTGAATAAGTGATGTTTTGTCAAAAAATGAATGAGTAGACAATTCTCTCATCTGTGGGCAGTTCCTCTCAGATTGCCCATATCTGAGTACTCAGAATACAGATCTATGCCGTGCCATGTAACACTGCTCTTGTTTTAGTAAGAGCTTACATTTTATTAATAATAACATTATGTGGTTCTTTTTTTTTTGGTGGGACTGGGATTTGAACTCAGGACTTCATGCTTGCAAAACAGGCACTCTACTGCTTGAGCCACACCTCCAGTCCAAAAATAACATCATGTAGGATCAGTTGCCTCAGGAGTTGGGGATGAAAAGAGGCCATTTCATTTATGTTCTTCAGGCATTTGTGTTTTGATTGGGTTGCTTACTCAAAAATGCTTTTCAAATCATCACAATATGGGAACCACATTAAACTCTTAGAAAATAAAATCTTAATTGTATTTCACAAGCAAGAATTAAATAAAGTACTAAGCTCCCTTCTTCATGACCCAGCAGAATTGTCACTTCACCCTTTATTCTAAATAGTTACACAAACAGTGAGAGTTCTTCCTGGTCAGGCTGGCAGATATTATGTATATGTTCCAAGCTATGACTGCTTTGGTTAGATTGTTTGTAGGTTCCTGGAGGGAAAATTCTACAAGGGTGTACAAAGAGTATCTATGAAATAGCCTTTTTAATGGGATTATAGCAAATTTTCCTAAATTCTAAATTACCAAAGATATCTTACAATGTGAAAGGTGGTTATCTCTTTGCTCTCCCTTAAAGTAGGATAGGTAGTGACAGCTGGCCTGCCTCCCCATTACTCACCAACAACAGGAGACATCAGAACAGCAACCAAGATCATTTGGAACAGAGTTGGGACAGAGGCTTTCCATAGCCTAGCCCAGGTTGCCATCCTCCCATTTCTGTGGAGGGTGGAGCTCGCAGAGAATGCAAATGCAACTCTTGAGGTACACATGATCTGATGCTTCTTCAATATTTTTCTGCTAAAAGAACTAAAAGTGAAACCAGTCATTTAACTCCCACCTGTGAGAAAATACTAGGAGAAATCACACAAGAAACACCTTCAAAAATATTACAATCAAGTATGTAAGAAAAGACATTAAATACAAATATTTGTAACAAATGACAGCTCATATTATTAAGATGTGCCACAAGAGCACACTCAGGAGACCATTTAATTCCAGATGGAGAGATGGGAGTGGACTTTCCAGAGGTGGTTCATCTATGGTAGAAATTGCTGTGAAATTTGGAGTGTTAGATGCAGGACATTTTTCTGGAAAAAGTGAAAATCAGGTAAAGACACAGCAATGAGAAGGTAAAGTTATTACTAGGAAGCAGTAGTCAGAACTTCACATTGTTCAGAAGTTAAGGAATGCTGATGGGGGTTGATAGTTAAACACCCATGCACAGGAAATCAATGTGAGTCAATGCCCTGTATAGCTATCCTTATCTCAACCAGCAAAACCCCTTGTTCCTTCCTATTATTGCTTATACTCTCTCTACAACAAAATTAGAGATAAGGGCAAAATAGTTTCTGCTGGGTATTGAAGGGGGGAGCGGGAGGGGGTGGAGTGGGTGGTAAGGGAGGGGGTGGGGGCAGGGGGGAGAAATAAACCAAGCCTTGTATGCACATATGAATAATAAAAGAAAAATGAAAAAAAAAAAAAGTGCCTTTGATTAGCCAGTTATGTTGGTACACACCTGTAAGACCAACTACTCAAGAGGCAGAAGCAGAAGGAGCACAAGAGGCAATGTATGGGAGACCCTGTCCAACAAACAAAATACAGCCAGGCACCAGTGGCTCACGCCTGTAATCATAGCTACTCAGGAGGCAGAGATCAGGAGGATTGCCAGTCCAGGCAAATAGTTCCATGAGTCCCTATTTCGAAAAAACCCAACACAGAAAAGGGCTGATGGAGTGGCTCAAAGTGAAGACCCTGAGTTCAAACTCTAGTACCACAAAAAAAAAAAAAAAACCAGAAAACCAGGCTGAGGGATGTGGCTCAAGTGTACAGCACATTCCTAGCATGTAAGAAGCTCTAAATTCAATCCCCAGTACAGAAGAAGGAGGAGGAGGAGGAAGGGGGGAGAGGGCTGTGAGAGAGGGAGGGGGATGGGGAGGATGGGAGAGGAGAGGGTGAGAAGAAGGAGGAGGAGAAGGAGGAGGAGAAGAAAAGGGGGTTATTTGATTTGGGTTTTCAGGGTCAAGAATAGGAGGATGAATTTAGGAAATGGAGAGCCACTTTTGTTTCTGTTTGTTTGAGTGACAGATTACTGTGCTTTTGGAAGATCTCTGTGGCAGATGTGTACAAGGAAGATTGAAGGAGGAAGAGAGAGTGACTATTGTAATTGGCAGGTGAGTCACTGAGATGATCTAAATAAGGAAATGATAAAAGAGGAATGGAGTTGGAGATGTCATCCATCTATCTACCCACCTATTTATCTCCCTACTGACCTACCTACCTGTCTGCCCATCGTTCTGTCTTTGTAAATTCTTATGACAAGTGGCAACAAAAGTAACAATATATTATGCCAATTCTGAATTTTCAAAGAATGGTTTAGTCACCAAAAAAGAAATCCCTTTCTTTTAAAAGGAAATAGTACTTTTACTTTTGTCTTTTTTGTTCTATTCACTCATTATTCAGAGACTTCTTCAAAGCAAGGTCTCTATAACATCATTCTTACTCCTTCTATGGGAAAATCTCTACTATCCTAACATAACTTACGAGGTAGTCCTTATATATATGAAAGTAACTCCTAATGAAATATAAGATTTCACCTTTTACTCTAGAACCTTGAGTAGATTCAGATGGTCTGTCCTATTCATTGCCTGTTTTCTTTTTTTTTTGGCAGTACTGGGGTTTGAACTCAGGGCCTGTACTTGCTAGGCAGGCCCTCTACAAGCTTAGATATGCCCCAGTCCAATGTGATAACTGGTTCCCTTCATCTTTTTTTTTTTTTTTTTGTGGCAGTTCTGGAGATTGAACCAAAGGCCTTGTGAATGCTAGGCAAACACTTAACTACTGAGCTATACCCCAGCCTATCTGTCCTATTCATATGGGTTGTCCGCACGGGTCCAGTCTGCTCACTATTCCTCACAAAGCTGTCACTGCCCATCTTGTGTGGCATGCAGGAAGAAAGCTTAAGGTCCCTCATTCTACATGTAGGGGCTTAACCAATTTATTAAACAAACTCATGACAGATTCTTAACTTTCTAAAACTTCTGACCACACCACTTCTATGCTACTACCTACTTACACACACACACACACACACACACACACACACACCTGCTTCCTAGCTATTTATTTCTTCATGCCCTATTTATATCTTCAAGGAATATTCTGTTGACAAAATCAATTGATGCAGTGTCCAATTTGTTTGTAGTAATTTATACAGATGGGTCAATCTGAATTGAAAGTGCTGTGAAGCAACATTCATTTAAAACTCCGAAGCATTCATACTGCCCTGGATTCTCCATCGAAGGGAAACCAGTTGCTCAGCACTGAGGTGATTCTCAGGATGTGAAACTTAACAATGCTAGATGCAGGACAGCTCCACACAAAATGAGATGCTTGGCATTCCTTACTGCAGGCTCCTTTTTCTCCATTCCGGCCTCTTTCCCTCCCTCCCACCAGTCTTTCCTCCCTCTCAACCTCTCTGTCCAATGAACCCTTTGCACTCAGAGGGAGCTGTATTCAAGATAAGTTGCACTGATGAAAACCAGACAACTCAGAGCTCCCAGACACTGTCAAAAGTACTGAAACATCTTCCTACCAATAAAAGTTGTGAACTACAAGAACAGAATTTTAAGCTCTCTGTAACCCAGTCATTTTGTGGCTATAGAGATCTCATTCAGTGAAATTGGCAAGAATTTAAAAATGCTAAAATGTTGGCAAAAGAAAATATGGCTTTACAAAAATATTTAAAACATACAGTTTTAAAATGCAAATTTCTCCTGTGGATCTCATAAGAGAAATAAATGTATGCAGTATGCATGTTAGAAAGAAAATCCTCAAATGTTCATGAAAAGACTATCACCATAAGAACTCTAAACCACATGATGAACAGATAAAACATGCCTGAAATGTGACCAAAAGCACAAATTCATAGCTCTCTTCAAAACAACAACATTTATATTCAGAATAAACTTCACATTATTTCAGAAAACAATTTAAGTAAATCCATAATTTGATAAATTCAGGGATCTTTGCCTGAAGTATTTAGCTTCTTTTTTTTTGCAGTACTAGGGTTTGAACTCAGAGCCTACACTTCAAGCCATTCCACCAACCCTTTTTTGCAATGGTTTTTTTCAAGATAGGGTTTTGCAGAACTATTTGCCCAGGCTGGCTTCAAACTGTGATCCCCCTGATCGCTGCCTCTGAGTAGCAAGGATTACAGGTGTGAGTCACCAGCGCCTGGCAGGAATTAGCATTTATGCAATAGATTGATTGTTTTTGGGCAAGTATATTTTCTGTAGTGTGGAAGCCATCTTTGTCTCTGGCTGCCCCAGATAGTCTGAGATCCATGGTGCTTCCAAACACTTGCCTCACCACTTCCTCACCACTGCCCACCTTATCTCTTTCCTCTTACCCTTCCTTCTTCAAATCTACCCATTTTCCTGGACACTTCTTCAGTGCTCCTCCTGTTTTCCAACCTAAGCTTCATATTCTAATTCCAATTTCACTTTTCTAATTTTGTTCTTACTCTAAGATCATAGATAAAGTCTAAAGTCTGTCTTTCCCACTAGACCACAAGGTCTCAAAGTCCAAGGTTGGATTATTCATCTCTGCCTTGTAGAATACTTATAATCATGCTTATATAGAAAGTTTTTGACAAATGTTTTCTGAGTTTAAACCCCCAAGCCTCCAGTGGTAAAATATGTTTTTGTTTTTTTTTTAAAAGGTTTCATATGCATCTCTATCATCACAGTTTTTTGTCAAGGGCAAATTTGCCTATAGATAGGCAGGTCGTTGAGAACCCAACACCTGTGATTTTACTCTATGTTGCAAAATCCCTTTCCCATCTTTAATCTTGAGTTTTTATATCATCAACCAGTTAGTGGAGAGGCAGGAAATCAAGGATGGTAGAGAGGAGTGAAAACTGGTTCTCTTGCCTGCTGAGAGCAGCTATCCTAGGTACTGACAGTAGACAGAGCCAACCACACCTGCTCAGTAACCCTGTGGAAGAGAAGAACAGGATTGAAATTAGAACGTGACTGCAGGCTGGCAGAGTGGCTCAAGTGGTAGAGCACCTGCCCAGTAAGCATGAGACCCTGAGTTCAAATCCCAGTACCACCAAAAAAAAAGTAACTCTACCAGAAATAGAACACCTAGAAACCAAGGCAATTCTCACAAAATCTCACAATGGTTTGAAGTTATAATGGTTGGCTGTATCACTAAGGGATTTTAATTATGCACAGTCCAGAGGTATGCCAACTGGACTTGCAGCCAGAGGCCTTTGGTCTGGTCTGCACAGCAGCCCTCTGTACAGTGAAACCCAATACAACAAACAGAACTGTTCTAGGGTTTGTCCTCCCTCATCCTCAACGGTCTCCAGGGTGGGTGGCAGGGGTGGGGTGGAATTCATGCACCCCATGACTTTGACTGTCACAGATGGATCACTCACTGATTGCTGGATCCAATCATCTCTGGTACATGGGAAAACTTGTGTCTCCATTAGCTCACTTGTTAATCACTGTCTTATTCTTCCCCATGTAAGTACTGTGCAAAATTCATTCACTTAAAGTATACAATGTAGAGGTTTTGGTATATTCAGAGTTGTGCAACTAACACTACCACCTAATTTTAGAACATTTTTATCACCTCCCTCCAAAGCTCCATACACATTAGCAGTCACTTCCTTTCCCACCTTCCAACCCTGGCAATCACTAACTGAATTTCTGTGTTTATGGATTTGCTTGTTATAGATATTTCTTTTCTTTTCTCCTTTCATTTCCTTCCTTCCTTTCTTCCTTCCTTCCTTCCTTCCATCCTTTCTTTTTTGCAGTACCAGGGTTTGAGCTCAGGGTCTCATGCTTGCTAAGCAGATATTCTATCATTTGAGTCACACCACCATCTCTAGCTGTTAATAGAATTGATGTCATGCCATACATGGTCTATTATGACTGGCTTCTTTCACCTAGCATAACATCTTCAAGGTTGATTCATAGTGAAGCACGTATCACTTTTTATGGCTGAATAATACTCCATTACATCACTATTCCACATTTTGTTCATCCATCCTCAGCTCACGGACATTTGGGTTGTTTGTAGATTTAAACTGCAGGTGGTCCTTATTGTCCCATAACCCCATTAAAAGTTGAAAGTATCATACTCAAAATACATTTAATATACCTAAATTACCAAACACCACAGTGCATTAGCCTGCAGTTGGACAAAATCATCTATCACAAAGCTCATTTTATAGTAAAGTACAAACATCCTATGCACACACAGAGAGGGTAATCTTGTGCATGATGGGAGGCAAAGATGCCCAGCACAATACCCAAAGCCACTGGCAGCAAAGTATACTATGGGGTACCAGTTGTTTACCCTTGTGCTCACATGGCCGACTGGAAGCTGCAGCTATGCACCAATTCCCGGCAGCACAAGAAAGCATTGCACCAGGCATTGCTGGCCAGTAAAAGACTAAAATTCAAATTCCCAAATATGGTTTCTATGGAATGCATATTCTTCTCTGACAATCACAAAGTTGAAAATCCTAAGTGAAAATGTCATATGTTGAGGATGATCTTTATTATAAATAATACTATTATAAACATTTATGTACCCTTTTCTTCCATTTTTTTTTCTTGGATATAAACCTAACTGAATAACTTCTGGAATAACTGGGAATGATCAAACTGTTTTCCAAGGTTTTACATTCCCACTCACAGTAGATAAGGATTCTAATTTTTCTGCATTTTCTCTCTATTCTTGTAATTAACTGTCCTGTTAAACTTGGTCATCCTGCTTAGTATGAAACAATGTCTTCTTGTGGTTTTGATTTACATTTCTCTACAGAAAAACAACATTGAACAGCTTTTCACGATCTCATTGGCAATTTGTGTATGTCCTTTGGAGAAATATCTATTCAAATCCTTTCTTCATTTTAAATTCGATTTGCTGTCTTTTTCTTGTTGACTTGTAAGAGTTCTTTACTCTAGATACAAGTCATTTTTTAACTGTGAGTTTTCTATTCCTTCTTGATTGTACCCTTGAAACATAACAGTTTTTCATTTTATTGAAATCCAACTTAGCTATTTTTTCTATTGTTGTTTATAATTTTAGTGTCATATCAAAGAAGCCATCACTTAACCCAGAAAAGAAAGACTTACTCTTTTATTGTCTTCTAAAACTATTATAGGTTTGACTCATATTTAGGTTTAAGGTCCTAAATATGAGATATTAAATATAACTCAAATATTTTGAGAAACAGGGATACCTTGCTAGCTCTGGAAAGTGAGGGATAGAAGAGGTAAGGAGGACTAAGCTTCTTGCTTGAGAGACTGGGTGGAGGGTGACAGGTGTCCTCTTCTCAATTCTAGATATCTTTGCTCTCAAAGGCTGATGGTGAGTGGATCAAGTCTCCAAAGAGAAACTTGATAATTTTGCTGAATGTGTAGACTCTGAAAACCTAGTTTCTTGTGTTCTAGTTTCCAAGTGCTCCACTCCCACTGGGAAACTGGGCTTACTTACCCCCTCTACTCCCAGATGTGAGAGGTAGACATAGAAACCAGCCAGCACTCTTATGTTTCACAATCAATAAAATAACACTGTAAATTTCTAATCTACTCTACAACTTCCTTTGTTGTTATTCCCATCATAAGTAAACAATGAACTCTTCAAAAAGTCCCAGGTACTTTCCCCATCACACACTCATTTTCGTTCTACCACGAAATAGGATAAACTTAAAAGAATTTATAGTAAGCAGATACTTAGGTGTAGCTCTGTGTCTTATCCTTTGAATTCTGAACTCTTCAAAGAGACAAAACACTAGCCTTTTCCCCAAGGGAGTCTGAGTGGTCAGTAAGTCACTAACCTGCAGGTATCTGAGCAAGAAGTAGAAGATTCTACAGTGTTGTCTTGGAATTTTTTCTCTCAGAATGAAGTTCCTTCAATTGCTGACATTCCTAGCCCCTCCCTAGAACAGAATTTACTGTAACATTCTCTCCTTTTGGGCAAATGCTCTACTCAAACCCTTAAGCTCCAGCAATGTGGCTGATGATTGGCTTTAGGGGGCAGGATGGAGGGATGAGCCAGAGTGAATGCTGAGCAGTCATTGTCCCTGTGAAAGGTTAACTGTACAAGAAAACTCCAGAGTGTAGTCTACTCCTTCCCCTCAGCTAGTCTTCAAATTTGGTGTCATAGTATTTATCTTTTGACCACCCTTAGCCATGAGGGACAACAAGAAGGATAGTTCTACTGACCTACTCAAAAAGAACACAGAGCAATCCTCAGCATTTGTGTCTCTACCATCAGCACATGGTATACTGTGTAGTTAGATCTATGATGCTAGTGTCTGGATTGAATCTGTATAAACTTTTTTCTTGTCATTTTTACCTAAATAATACTGTATTAAACTATGTCGTATTTACACTGTACAGATGCTGTAAGTAATCTAGTGATGATTTAAACTATACAGAGGAGCTGGCAGAGTGGCTCAAGTGGTAGAGCACCTGCCTAGTAAGTGTGAGGCCCTGAGTTCAAGCCCCATTCCTTTCCAAAAAATAAGAAATTTTTAAAAATAAGGTATACAGGAGGACATACACAGGTTACATGCAAATACTGGGCCATTGTATATAAGGCTCTTGAGCATCCACAGAAGACACTTAAGAAAAGCTATAGTTATTGAACAAACATGTAGAGATGGAAGCTTGAAAAAATTGGGTATGCGAGTCCTTTCTGTCTTGGGGTTTCCACCTTCCTAAAGGATGAGAGCATTCAACCTACACTCCTAAATCATCAGAATGTGGCAAAATTAAAAGACTGGCTCTTGCAATTGAGATTAAACAACCCAGTCTTCACATTGAATTCAATCTCACCAGCAGTGATTCAGATGGTGCATTCTAGGGCCACAATTTTAGAGAGTAATGAAAAAGCATTTTTAAATGTAAGTCACTTTCCATTCCTATGTGGTTACCTCTTGGCACAGGTTTTGTTTAGCAAGTAATACACTGGACTCCAAACACTTGGTTGTAGTGAACGGTGAGAGTTTTCAAATCTATATTCTGGTTTGAGACACAAAGATGTGTTGAGACCTTGCAGAAAAGATAAAGAAAAAATATATTGAAAATTTTTGAACATCTTATTTTGTGCAAGAGAAACTATCAAAAGAGTATAAGATACTTAGGGAGAAAAATAATAAATTAGACTTGTTAGTCCTGTTCATTCTTTTTAAGAGAACAATAATTATTATTATTATGGTCAATGAACTCTCTGAAGAAGCTGCTATCATTCTTGCCATTTGCTCAGAAAAGAAAATTGAGAAACACAGAATTTAAGAAACTCTCAATAGTCATATAACTTTTAAGTGACATACCAAAATATAAACCTAGCTTTTGAAATTTATCCCTGGCGGACTGGGCGTGATGCTTTACACCTGCAATCCCACCTACATGGGAGGTGGAAGGAGGAAGACTGTTATAAATAATAGCCTGGCAAACGTGCCAGGTCCTATCTGAAAAACAAACGGCAGCACAAAGAGTTGGGACATATCTCAAGGGGCAAGGCACTTGTTTAGCGAGTGCAAAGCCCTGAGTTCAAAACCCCAGAAGTGCCAAAAAAATTTGTCTATGAAAGTTGAATATGCCTGCTCTACAACTAGCATGTGTACCAAGACATGTGCAAGAATATTCAAAGTCATGTAATAGTCAATCTAAATTCTATCCTTTTTTTTTATTCATATGTGCATACAATGTTTGGGTCATTTCTCCCCCCTCCCCCCACCACCTCTTTACCCCCCTCTGCCCCCTGCCTCTTCCCCCCACCCCCTCAATACCCAGCAGAAACTATTTTGCCCTTATCTCTAATTTTGTTGAAGAGAGAGTATAAGCCATAATAGGAAGGAACAAGGGTTTTTGCTGGTTGAGATAAGGATAGCTATACAGGGAGTTGACTCACTGATTTCCTGTGCGTGGGTGTTACCTTGAGGTTAATTTTTCTTGAACTAACCTTTTCTCTAGTTCCTGGTCCCCTTCTCCTATTGGCCTCAGTTGCTTTAAAGTATCTGCTTTAGTTTCTCTGCATTGAGGGCAACAATGCTATCTGGTTGTTTAGGTGTCTGACCTATCCTCACCCCTCCTTTGTGTGTTAAAGCTTTTATCACGTGCTCAAAGTCCAATCCCATTGTTGTGTTTGCCCTTGATCTAATGTCCACATATGAGGGAGAACATACGATGTTTGGTCTTTTGGGCCAGGCTAACCTCACTCAGAATGATGTTCTCCAATTCCATCCATTTACCAGCGAATGATAACATTTCATTCTTCTTCATGGCTGCATAAAATTCCATTGTGTATACATACCACATTTTCTTGATCCATTTGTCGGTAGTGGGGCATCTTGCCTGTTTCCATAACTTGGCTATTGTGAATAGTGCCACAATAAACATGGGTGTGCAGATGCCTCTGGAATAACCTGTGTCACAGTCTTTTGGGTATATCCCCAAGAGTGGTATTGCTGGATCAAATGGTAGATCAATGTCTAGCTTTTAAAGTAGCCTCCAAATTTTTTTCCAGAGCGGTTGTACTAGTTTACATTCCCACCAACAGTGTAAGAGGGCTCCTTTTTCCCCCACATCCTCGCCAACACCTGTTGGTGGTGTTGCTGATGATGGCTATTCTAACAGGGGTGAGGTGGAATCTTAGTGTGGTTTTAATTTGTATTTCCTTTATTGCTAGAGATGGTGAGCATTTTTTCATGTGTTTTTTGCCCATTTGAATTTCTTCTTTTGAGAAAGTTCTGTTTACTTCACTTGCCCATTTCTTTATTGGTTCATTAATTTTGGGAGAATTAGTTTTTTAAGTCTCCTATATATTCTGGTTATCAGTCCTTTGTCTGATGTGTAGCTGGCAAATATTTTCTCCCACTCTGTGGGTGTTCTCTTCAGTTTAGAGACCATTTCTTTTGTTGAGCAGAAGTTTTTTAGTTTTATGAGGTCCCATTTATCTATGCTATCTCTTAGTTGCTGTGCTGCTGGGGTTTCGTCGAGAAAGTTCTTACCTATACCAACTAATTCCCGAGTATTTCCTACTCTTTCCTGCATCAACCTTAGAGTTTGGGGTCTAATATTAAGATCTTTGATCCATTTTCAGATAATATTGGTATAGGGTGATATACATGGATCTAGTTTCAGTTTTTTGCAGACTGCTAACCAGTTTTCCCAGCAGTTTTTGTTGAAGAGTCTGTCTTTTCTCCAGCATATATTTTTAGTGCCTTTGTCAAAGGCAAGTTGGTTATAGTTGTGTGACTTCATATCTGGGTCCTCTATTCTGTTCCACTGGTCTTCATGTCTGTTTTTGTGCCAGTACCATGCAGTTTTTATTGCTATTGCTTTGTAATATAGTTTGAAGTCGGGTATCATGAAACCTCCAGCATTTTGATGCTTTTGAATAGCCTTGGCTATTCGTGCCTGCTTGAGTTTCCATATAAATTTAACAGTAGATTTTTCAATCTCTTTAATGAATGTCATTGGAATTTTGATGGGAATTGCATTAAACATGTAGATTACTTTTGAGAGTATAGACATTTTTACTATGCTGATTCTACCAATCCATGAGTATGGGAGATCTCTCCACTTTCTATAGTCTTCCTCAATCTCTTTCTTCAGAAGTGTATAGTTTTCCTTGTAGAGATCTTTCACATCTTTTGTTAGGTTTACACCTAGGTATTTGATTTTTTTGGAGGCTATTGTAAATGGAATTGTTTTCATACATTCTTTTTCAGTTTGCTCATTGTTAGTGTATAGAAATGCTAATGATTTTTCTATGTTGATTTTATATCCTGCTACCTTGCTGTAGCTATTGATGATGTCTAGAAGCTTCTGAGTAGAGTTTTTTGGGTCTTTAAGGTATAGGATCATGTCGTCTGCAAATAGGGATATTTTGACAGTTTCTTTACCTATTTGTATTCCTTTTATTCCTTCTTCTTGCCTAATTGCTCTGGTTAGGAATTCCAGTACTATGTTGAATAGGAGTGGAGATAGTGGGCATCCTTGTCTGGTTCCTGATTTTAGAGGGAATGGTTTCAGTTTTTCTTCGTTAAGTATAATGCTGGCTGTAGGTTTGCCATATATAGCTTTTATAATGTTGAGGAACTTTCCTTCTATTCCTAGTTTTCTTAGAGCTTCTGTAGATATCAAGTAGGTCCATTTAATCTATGGTACATTTTAGATCTAGGATTTCTTTATTGATTTTTTGTTTGGATGACCTATCTATTGATGATAATGGGGTGTTAAAGTCTCCCACAACCACTGTGTTGGCATTTGTATATGCTTTTAGGTCTTTCAGGGTATGTTTGATGAAATTGGGTGCATTGACATTGGGTGCATACAGGTTGATAATTATTATTTCCTTTTGGTCTATTTCCCCTTTTATTAGTATGGAATGTCCTTCTTTATCTCATTTGATCAATGTAGGTTTGAAATCTACTTTGTCAGAGATAAGTATTGCTAATCCTGCCTGTTTTCGGGGGCCATTGACTTGGTAAATCTTCTTCCAGCCTTTCATCCTAAGCCTATGCTTATTTCTGTGGGTGAGATGGGTCTCCTGTAAGCAACAAATTGTTGGATCTTTCTTTTTAATCCATTTTGTCAAGCAGTGCCTTTTGATGGGTGAATTAAGTCCATTAACATTAAGCATTAGTACTGATAGGTATGTGGTGATTCCTGGCATTTAGTTGTCTTAGTTGTTTGAAGGTTTGATTGTGTGTACCTAAGTTGAGGTTACTCTCTACTTTCTTGCTTTTTCTTTTCCTGTGGTTTGGTGCTGCCAGCTCTTTCATGGTTATGTTGGGTTTCACTTTCTGTGTGCAGAATCCCTTGAAGAATCTTTTGTAGTGGTGGCTTTGTGGCCACTATTGTTTTAATTTCTGCTTATCATGTAAGACTTTTATTGCTCCATCTATTTTGAATGATAGTTTTGCTGGGTAGAGTATCCTGGGGTTGAAGTTATTTTCATTCAGTGCCCGGAAGATCTCACCCCACGCTCTTCTTGCTTTTAATGTTTCTGTTGAGAAGTCTGCTGTGATTTTGATGGATTTACCTTTGTATGTTACTTGTTTTTTCTCTCTTACAGTCTTCAATAGTCTTTCCCTAGTTTTTGAACTTGTTGTTTTAATGATGATATGTTGTGGGGTAGTTCTATTTTGATATGGTCTGTTTGGTGTCCTGGAGGCCTCTTGCATCTGTATGGGAATATCTTTCTCTAGATTTGGGAAATTTTCTGTTATTATTTTGTTGAATATATTACACATTCCCTTTGCTTGCACCTCTTCTCCTTCTTTGATGCCCATGATTCTCAAGTTTGGTCTTTTGATGGAGTAGGTGAGTTCTTGCATTTTTTTTTTCATAGGTCTTGAGTTGTTTAATTAATAGTTCTTCGGTTTTTCCTTCAATTACCATTTCATCTTTGAGTTCTGAGATTCTATCTTCTGTTTGTTCTACTCTGCTGGATTGGCCTTCCATTTTGTTTTGCAATTCTGTTTTGTTCTTTTTTCTGAGGTTTTTCCATATCCTGGGTGGTTTCCTCTTTAATGTTGTCTATTTTTGTCCTGAGTTCATTTACCTCTTTATTAATTGTGTTCTGTTTCACTTTGGTGTTTATACAGTGCTTCTATAGTTTCCTTTATTTCTTCTTGTGCTTTTTCAAATTCTCTAATTTTGTTGTCTTGGAATTTCTTGAGTGTCTCCTGTACATTTTGGTTGACCCTATCCAGTATCATCTCTATAAAATTCTCATTGATTACCTGTAGTATTTCTTCTTGCAGATTATTCTTGTGGGCTTCATTGGGTTCTTTGGAATAGTTTATCTTCATTTTGTTGGAGTCTGGATCTGAGTTTCTGTTCTCTTCATTCCCCTCTGGTTCCTGTACTAATTTTTTGCTGTAGGGAAACTGGCTTCCCTGTTTTTTCTGTCTTCCCGCCATTGTCTTTGGTGTTGTTATTGTCCCTGTACTGTGTGCAATCAAGTATTTTCTAGCTTGTAATAATAGCACTGGTGATATTTAGAATGGAAGAGTGAGAGGGGATGGAAAGCAAAGAAGTTAAAGAGAAAGGGAAAAACAAACAAGTAGAAAAAAAACAAACACCAAGAAATGTTTCAAAGATATAACATTTACTGTTATATTACTGTTGACAGTGTACTAGTCAACAGTAAGCTGAACAGGCATTAGAGAGACAGAGAGAGGATTGAAAAGAAAAAAGAAAAAAGAAAATAAAAATAAATAAATAAATGAAAAAAGAAAAAATATATATATATATTTTAAAAATCTCCAAGTTCTAATGCAATAAAGCTTCAGTCTAAATAATTTTGGTGTTCATCCCTCAGCCTCCAGTCCTGGCGATGGTGTCTCAGAAGTAGTTATACCATTGTCTCATCAAAGGGGAACTAATAAAACTAATAAAAACAAAACAGCACAAAACAAAAAAAACCCACAAAGTGTCCCAAGTTCAAATGCCATACAGTTTCAGTAAGTTTTTCCGCATGCAGGTGTAATTCGGTTGTTCTCTCATCAAAGGTAGGGAAAGAGAAAAAAAAGAGTCTGGAGGCAGTTCTGAGAATGGTATCTGCGGCTGTGGCTTGCCTGCCTGCTGCTGTCAGCCTGCTGTTGCTGGAGGCTTTATTTATGCAGATCTCTGGGGTGAGCTTAGCACTCACCTGGCCCCGCAGGCTTTGTTTACTCAGAGTTCTCCTATGCGGGAGCCTCTGCTACAAGCTTTCCCCTTTCCAAGCACACTGGGGGAGGTGACACTGCACTTGCTTTCTCTGGCCTGCATGTTTATTTACAGCTCACGTGGAAAGTGGGCCTTCCCCCCTCTCCTGTGGAGTTTTCCTCCCACCACCGCTTTTACAAGCTTTCCAGCTTCTGGTTGCTGGGCATGTGCTGCCACTCCTGCCTTCTGTGAGGGATTCCCTTCCCCTGCTCTTCGCTGCTCAGGGTGCCCCACCCTCTTTGCTACATGTCTTTTTTGTTGTTATTGCTTATTATTCAGTTTTTCTTTTTTTCCCTGGGTGGGGGTCAGTCTGTCCAGGGGGCTATGCTGATCTGGCCCAGGGTTGTCTGTGGGAGTACTGCGTACTGCTTAGCTCATCTTGTGGTCCTGTGTCTGGGCGCTGGCATCTGGCAGCAGGCCGGGGGCTCTCCCGGTTTCTCCGTTTAAGGTAAAGTGGAGATGCTCTGCGCAGGCTGGTGGTGTGGAGAAGTCCAAGTTTCGCCTCTTCTCAGTGGTTTTCCCTGTAAGGTGTATCTCTGGCATCTCTCCAAGATTTTACTTTAGGAGGCACACTTTCTGCTTCCTCCCTCTAGCTGCCATCTTGGAATTCCTCTAAATTCTATCCTTTTTTAATAAGCACCCTTTGAAACCTTTTTTTTTGTTAAGTATTGTTAAAGCACTGTTAATGACAAGCCTTTTGAAAGGTGCTTTGTCTCAACAGAAGATCATAACTGCCATTCCACCCATGCCACAGGGAAGTGGGCCACTTCAACCCAACAGAAGATCTGTGATTGGTTCAAACACAGTCCTTCATTTACATAATGGACTATACCATGTTGTTGCAAACATGAGGGGACTGCTATGATTGGTGTAAATTCTAACCTTAATGAAATAAAGCAATCATAGTATGATCACACCATAGAATAAGTGAATAATACATAGCAAATGTAAATGAATGAACCACAGCTATGCACAACATGAATAAGTCTCACCACCTAAGCAAAGTAAATCAGACACAATATAATACATACTTCATGACCTCATCTATAAAAAAATAAACAAACCATTTCCTTCACTGTCTACTCTTCAGATTTTTTCTCTTCTATAAATCTAACTCTGCCTAGTCATTGAGAATTGGCATCCACATGTTGACTTCCTGCTTTTAGAGTGCTCTGGGAGCATGCTAAGTGCCCATAGAGTCATACACTTTTTGGATATAGTGCTTCTAATCATTACATAAAAAGTAGAAACAATTAAAAGGAAGGAAAAATATCTAATTTGAATATAATTTTTAAAAGCACCCATATATCTAACACTAATAAGCAAATAAAAAGTAAGAGAAACATAAAAATAATTGAAACTATATATGTTATATATACAGTTAAGGCTTAGTGTCTGAAGTATAAGAGGTCTTTACAGGTCATTAAAAATAGGAATATCAAACATATGAGCAAAGACCAAGAAGAAATAAAAGAGAAAAAATGAAAATGCTCATCTCCAGAAAAACATTGCACAGGTTAGATTCCCTAGGAAATAACCCTGAGATGGGGGCCCCATGTGCAGACAGAGTCTTGTGGAGGCCTTTCAGGAGTATCACCCACTAAGGAGGAAGGAGGGGAACAGGGTTGAGCAGACAGAAGCATCAGAGGCTTCAGAGGGTCGACGGTCACTCTAAAGCTGAGACAGCCCCTCAAAGATGCCCAAGGCTTATTTAAGGGACTTGGACTTTGGTACCCCTGCATCAACCAATCGGTGGAAGAGAAGGCCACCTTGAGTGAGGCAACTTCCCCCAAATGCTTTGTGCCTAGGCCCTGTCCCCAAATCAAACACATATGGCAAAGCTTCAAGGCACTACTTATATTTTAGTGCCCTAGATTATTCTTGTGTAGAGCAAGTTGGGAAATCACCAGAAACAGAGATGCTATCCATTCTTTTTCTGTGTATTCCAGGGTCTATCTTTATTTCAAAATAAAATGTAGTTGCTGAGTCTGGATAGGAGAGGTTGCTTAAGTCCTGGCAAAAACATCAATCTTGTGTTTTAACAAATCATCTTGGTTCTTATAGAAGGATGAGGCATTTGAAGAACAGTTGTGGTTGTCTGAAACTGACATTGTGTTTTATTTTATTTCCTGTTTCATACAAAGTAACCCATGAGATAAACCTTTAACTTTCTATTTTAATTTTTCTGTATTTTAACAAGAGCAAATAACTTCTTGCTTAAAAAAAAAGGCAGTGTTTCTTTTCATCTACCAAAAAAGAAGTATACATTCATTGTATTCCCATTTTTCATGCACACTTTCCAGAGGTCTAACTTAAGTCTCCTTGGGTGATTTTGACTTTGCATTTTTATCTCAGCAACTTTCGGCATATGTGCGGTGTCAGTTATCACTGTCTTGTCGCTCAGCTCCAAATTCACAATGTATTATTATGCCTCTGTGGGCAGGGTTAGATTCCTTTTAGCATTTCTCTTTTAGGGTGAGCATGATGCTAAGCTTTCTCAGTAGAGGGTGCTAAAGGGACATTACAGGAAGGCCAGACTCTCCTGCCATTTCCTGCTTCTGCATTACATGTGTTGTAGCTTAGATCTGGAATATTCCCCAAAGGTCCCTGTGTTAAAGGCTTCATCCCCAGCTTGGTGCTATTGGAAGATGATGGAAACTTTAAGAGGTAGGCACTAACAGGTGATCTTCAGGCCATTGGAGTATGCCCTTGAAAGAGACAGTGTGGTCCTAACCCCTTCCTCTCTCTTTTTCACTTCCCAGCAATGAGGTGAGCAACTTTGCTCTACCATAAAGTGCTGCCTCGCTACGGCCCAAGGCAAAGGGCCCAACCAATATGGACTGAAACTGCAACCAAAATAAATCTTTTCTCCTTACAAGTTGATTATCTCAGATACTTGTTACAGTGATGGAAAGCTGACTGATACAATGTGCTACCAGGATATCCAGTGGCAATGTGTGCCCAGCCAGGTCCCCAGAATCCATGTAATCTTTCAGCTCTAGACTGACTTAGCTATCACCTTCCTATGATTTTCTTCTCACAAAGCAGTACCCCTCCCCTGTTTGCATACCTGCACACCTGGCCACCAGCACAGACCCTGCATGTTCCAGTGCCCCTATTCTGTCCACAGGACCCTGCCCCTGTGTGCCAGTTCCCTGTAGCCCCCTGCATTCTCAAAGGTGGCTTCTGCCTGCCTAGAAACTGAAAACCATCTCCTCTTCAGCCAGCTAGTGAACTTCTCTGGCGCCTAGTAGACCACAGCTATGCCTTTAGAGTGAGGTCTAACTCCAGCCTTGGGAAGAAACCCCTTTGACGTTTGTTTCTCTGAGTACATTTCTTCAGCTCTATGACCTTATAGACTTTTCTCACACCCCCTAGTTACTCTTTTATAAGAGTTTAATACTTCTTTATATTAAACTTTCCCTGTTTAAATCCTGTATGGTTTCTGTAACCTGACCTAAAATGATACACATGCATTCTGATACAATCTACAACTTGTAATAATCAGGTTTCCATTTGCTATTTAGTTAGAAGACATATTTAATTTTTAGGGAAAAATATTTTATAGAAATAAATTTAAATGACATGAATCCATTCAGATCATTTATGTCTTTAATAAGAAGAGTTTATTGAACCTTTAAATCTGCAGAGGACTGGCAGAATGGCTCAAGTAGTAGAGAGCCTGCCCTAGCAAGGTAAGGCCTTGAGTTCAAACCCATGCACCATCCTCCCAAAAAGTCAATCTCCAAACAGGCTCAATAGCACCATCAAAAAGTTAATTACTTGGTTAAGATGGCAAGAAACATGATACTAGGAACAGAAATTTCTGGATTCAGAGGAATTTTAGAAAATCCATTTTTTTAATTCAAAATGGCGGTACTATCACAATAGTTTTTCTGGGTGGAGTGGCTCATGCCTGTAATCCCAGCTATGCAGGAGACAGGGACATGGAAGATTGCATTTCAAGGCCAACCTGATCAAGACTTCATCTCAACAAATAGGCCGGCTGTGGTGGCATGTGCATGCAACCACAACTACGCAGGAGGCCTAGGTAGGAGGACGACGGTGCAAGCTCAGCCCCAGAGATTCTATCTGAAAAATTAACTGAAACGAAAAGGGCTGCGGGAGAGGTGGGGGGAGGAGCATGGCTCACTGCCTATCAAGTGCAAGGCCCTGAGTTCAATCCCAAGTACTGCCAAATAATACTAATGCTAATAATGGTTCTTATTAGTTGCTTTTTATGGCAGAAGTTTACCAATGTCTTCTCTCCATATTCATAAAACCTGGAATTAAAGTAATTCTATCAGCTTTCATTTATTTTCCTGTGGTCAGACAATGCTACTTAGCAGTAGATGTTTCATTTCTCTTAATTGAACTAAACTTTAGAGCCAAAGTAACAGAATCAAATAGCATTACACATTTTTCACTCATGATGTAAGTATTCAGCACCATTATAGGCAAACCTCTGAAGGAAATCCAAAGATGATGTAGTTATATTGAAAGGGAAAAGATGCCAGTGAAAGCAAGACGTCGAAGGGAACTGCTCTGCCTTCTAAGAAAGTTCTCAATGTGGACAGTGCAATATAACGTGGTAGAAATAGGCGGAGGGGTCGTGTGAGAAATAGACTTCAGAAAGAATATAGAAGTAATCTTGCTTATCCCATCTTGCAAGCTGTAAATTATAATTTTGTCTGGTTATAAAGTTATAACCAGACAAAAGAGCAGAGGCTCTGGAGAAACTAGACAGTAAGACAATAGATACACAAATAGTCACTCGTATTTGAGGATTGTTGTCCCTGCACTTGTTGGGGGACAGGACATCTAAAACCTTAGTAACTGAAACTAGGTTTTTTTTCATGTGACACTTCAGAGGCAATAAAACAAAATAAATTCAGGATGTTCAATGGAACCACCCAACATGTTTGACCAGAGAGCCTTTTCCTTTGTTGCTTCAACACTTTCTTGGAAGCTATCCTCCTCAACATGATGCAAACTGGTTCCCCAGTACTCTGTCAGCATTCCAGCCCTAGCTGAAGGAAAAAGGAAGAGGAGAGCAAGCAACTACCCTGTTCAGAAAGTGCACAGAAAGTTGCATACATTTGTTGGTTACTTCAAGAGAAGGTCTCACTGAGAAGCCATGGACCCTGCTGATATTTTAAATGGCAGACATAATTCTGCATCTTACAGTAAAAGTAGGGTTAATATAGGAAAACAATTAGCAGTCTCTGCCATATCCACAATATAATGAAAAAATGCCATATGTTGCCATCTTGCACCTCCCCATGGTCTGCTTCATTTTATCCAAGCTTTTTCCAGAACCAAGGAAACTTCCCTGATTTGTATGTAGCAGGGGGAAAAAAAGGAAGATAATTAACACTTCCCAGAAGTAGTCCTCAATTAAAAATGGGTAGAAGTTATTGCAAAATTACCCAGCTCCCCATTCTTGGGTGTGAGATTTTGAGATGTGATTTCAGTATCTTTACCTATTTCCCTTGGGATTAAGCTTAATCATCCTAACTGGTTTGATAACCAGTCTTTCTGAAATGACTTCCCTTCCCTGTCTCCTGCCCTCTCTTTTCCTGGTGTTTCCTTCTCTTCCCAAACAGCCTACTCACATGCTAATTCTTGTCCAAGGTCTGTTTCTGGGGACACTCAAGCTAAGACCAAGTGTGAGAATGGAAGGCTCCAGAAGGAAGATTCATTAGGAGAAGAGAGGTTGATGAGGCCTCTGATGCCCAAACACTGGAACATGTTCGTGTACTGGAAGATCTTTTGGAACATTTAGGAAGAAGTGAAACAGAAATATATGGAAACAAAGCAAGTAAGCAAACAAATGTCACTAAAGAGGACATTATAGACATTAGAAAAAAATTAAAAAAAGGAAATATGCTCCCAGAAGACACTTCTGCTTAGTGCATAGTTATAAAAGTTATTATTGATTTAGCCAAAATTGTGCAATAGCAGCACTGGAAGAAAGAGGGAAATCAGGTGGTGTATTAATGATTAAACCTTTTCCTATAATCACTTGATAACATCTAAAATGGACAACTTAAGAAAAATAGAAAAAAATGTGTTTTCTAAAAATATGGAGTTAAGTACACTCCATATGTACTTAATGGGGGTATGGGGGATGCTACCAAAGAAGACTGGTTTTCTGGAACTAGGAAAAGGGAATTGTATGAGTCCAGACAGTACAAAAATTTGTTAAACATGGATACATCTTTAAACATTAAGTTGTTAGGTTGAGAAATAGATCCATTTTGCAACCTTGCAATTCATAAAATTGTGTACAAAAGTTAAAATTTAAATACAAAATGTAGTGAGGTACTATATTACATGCAGTAATCCTATCTATTGGGTAAGAGAGGAGAATACAAGGTTCAAGGTCAGCCTGGGCAATATAATAAGACCCTGTCTCAAAAAAAAAAAGGAATTTTGATCTTTGTATATTTTAAAGAAATTTAAATTTTAAAGTGGAAGGAGAGGAAAGGGGAAATGGAATGCAATGGAGGTTAGTTACCTGTATCTGCCTTTACTGTTTGAGCATTTGTTTACACATACATGCATTTATTTTGGATAATTTTTTAAAGATGTTTCAGTTAAAAAAAATTTTTTAATGGAGAAAGAATTCAGATCAGTGTGAAAATTAACTCAGTACTGTACCTGTATATTCATACAGTTAACAAGGAAGGAAATATAAAAGATTGGCATTTGAAAGCCCCCACTATTTCTTCAATACTAGTAAAGACTGAGTCTTAAGGTGGGTAATTATCTGAGCACACTGATAATACGAAAACACAAGCACACTTAGCTACCCATCCTAATCCACCAGTAAGGTGGTGTAGGAGGTGACTTTTCCAATCATAATAATTTAGATATTTATGAAATACCTTTAGAAATAGAAAGAGTAATTGCTCTCTCCCGCTTAATCCCAGTATCCAAGCCCGTCTCTATCAGTGGAACATTCTTGACCACAGCTTAATATTCACCAAGAGTTTTATGTAGTGAATTTTATTAATCTACTATTTAGTTTCCTGATACCCTCATGAACTTAGTAAATTTGATTGCACAAAGTATGCAATGATACTATACAGTACCAAATACAAATTAAGATTTGATTTTATTATGGCTAAAACATGGACTACACTGTAAATGTAATAAAATATGACAGGAATAATAAGTGATATAAAATAATAATGAAAGAGGAACTTAATTCACACAGCACTGAGCAAAGTCATGTTTTTAAAATTATTATTTAATGAATGAAGATATTTCTGTGTGATGTTTAGTGCCAGGAGGACTGGAGGTGGGTATAGAATCTCTTTCTAGTTACAGACAAGCAAAAATTAGCAGAAGCAAGTGAGTGAAACTGTAAGTGTCAGATGTTTATCCACATATAACACCAAGGAACTGGACAACACCCTATCTTGCCCCTTCAGACAATGTAAGTAAATAAAGAGAAGGAAGTTGTAGACATAAGCAAAACGGATATCTGTGTTTCCTTTGCTTACAGTTGCTCTGCTACAAACAGGAACCTGTGCCCTATGCTATTTTTTAATATTTTACATCTGACTACCTCCTGATAAGCCAATTGTGATTATCTTTCTGTATGTTCTAAAAACTATTTTAAATTTTTAGTATAAAATATCAGGCTTACTTCCTGCTTCTTACTCAAACCATCAATGAGCACCTGGTTAAACAAACTTTTCCTACTTTTTGGAGCCATATTCCTAATAATCATTTCCACTTCTAAGATCATATTTTTAGTGAACAATTTAGAGAAGATGAAAGTTATACTGTGAGACATCTAAACAATGAGATCAAAGAAGACATGCTATTCCTAGAATGTCTGAGACCCCACTGGGGCTCATGAAGCATCCTCATGCCCAGAATCCAAAAGAGGAAATCAAGAATGTTTAGTGGATTGTTGAGTTATTAGTAAATTTTAGCTAAGTTGTTTAGAAGACAAGTTTGGCAAATATTCTATTTGCGAGAAATCAGTCACAAGAGAAATCACTACAGGCCCAGAGTGCAAGGGAAGATGGAAACTAGATCGCTCACTCTACGAAAGTGAAGGAAATCATGTCAGAGCAATGGAAGGAAGGCACAATGACCCAGAGATCTGACAAGAAATGACATTAATGAAGGGAGAGAATGGTTGACTAGATCAACATGTCAGTTAATGGGACCACACAGGAAAGGTGACTCTAGAGGAGGCCATCTGTCCACTGGTCCTATGCCCTTTGCCTACTTTGGAGGTCACTACAAGCAGCCTTATGGGTACTGGTGGCTGCACCATCTCTGCCTGGTGGGGATCCTTGCCCTTGGAGCCTGGTCCAAGCCCACAGTAGGGGGTCCCTTGTGCCTGAGAGTTGGTGTCGTTGGAGCAGATATTCAGCAGCAAGGGAAGGAAATTGGTATAAAATACTCCAAGTCCTCATCCTCAGGAGGGCAACTCAGTTCTAAAAGGCTGTCAGGATGAGCAAGTCCTTGTGAGCAACGGTAATAACCCCCTCCAAACAGTCCCTCTTTAGCTCACTTTATTTCATCTTACTACCCACTGGCTCACAGTGCTTTCCAGAACCACCTTTCAATGAAACTAGTTGTCCTTATGTCCTTATCTCAAGGGAAACCCAAAGATAAACATCCAACAACAAACAAAAAAACTCCAAGCAGCCTAATAGATAATGGCTTTTGTGGTGGTAGACAGATAGATACCTTCCGTGTTAGGTGGATTCTCTAGTGGTTCAAGCCCCTCTGTTACATATAAGGGTCAGTGAAACCTGCTCTACACCACAGCCTCCTCGCTGTATGTTGTGGAAATTAAATCAAAGGAGCCAGTGTTCCCCCATCCCCCCACCACAGACTTCTGTATAAAGGAAAAGAGACAGCAGGAGGCACTGAGATGAGAGAAAGAGACTTCAGAGGAAACAAGAATCTGAGAAAGTGACTCCTGAAAGGAATAAAACCTTCCAAAGTATCCAGAGATATAAGTGACACTGATAAGGGTTTTCTCCTTATGCATTCAAACCATTTTAATTTAATATAAAGGAAAATGGTGGCCAAATCATATGGAAGACTTGGAAATACACAGGTGGGTCACCTAGACTTCACATTCATCATTTCATTGGGGTCCCTTTTCTGGGACTGGAATTAGGAGGTTAGACACAAATGTAACATTCCTTCATGGAGGGAAACAGGTAAGATATAGCATGAGTGAAAGACACAATGTGCACAGGAGTTCAGGGGGTAGGGCTGGACTCCCTCCAATGGGGGACTGCACAGGGCTGATGGGTGACAAGTGCTAACATTTTGTTTGACCTCTGAGAATCTGGGTGATTTGCACAAGGGGAACTGCAGAGTAAAGGGACACTTTGGTGTGAACCAAAGTACATGTTTTCACAGCCTATTCAGTAAAGTAAATGTATTCACTTTAGAGAGGACTAAATGACCACAGAAACAGATTTTTGACATATAAATTTTTAATTGAAAAAATGTATACTTTGCATCCAGAAAAGCAAAAATATGAGCAATAAGATGATCAATAGCTTCACAATCTCAAAGCACTAAAGCTTAATCATCCTTTCTAGATTTTTATTATCATGAATATTGGTGTCAAAGTGAAAAAGAGGTGCTAAGCTGAAGTGATCTGTATGCATTGAATCCAGCAAACTAGCCTGATGCCTCTTTCTCCCTTCTGGGAAAAATCACAGTGATGACTTCAGGACTGATTGTCTTGCCTTGTCTCTCTCTAGTTCCAGTAGCTCGATCTCCAGAGACAGCTTATACACCTCCAGGGCCATTTTCACTGCGTCTGGGTCTGGGAGACACTGTGTGAGTTTCCTGCCTTTGAGCACTTGTTCACAGCCTTCAAGGACCTCCTGAAAGAGATGTGGGTGGAGGGTGTGATGGAGACTCTTCTGCTGCCCATCCAGAAGTTGAACAGCAATACAATTATGGTCTAGGAAGTCATTCTCCCAGGTAAATGGGACCCTGCTCTCAAAGGGGCTTAGTTTTTCCTATTCTTAACTGACAGAAGAAAAACTTGCCACTTCCAACTCACCAGAGTGCTTCAGAGAAGAAAAAGGGAGAGGGAGAAGGAAAAGGAGAGGGGGAGGAAGAAAGGGAAGAGAGAGAGAGAGAGAGAGAGAGAGAGAGAGAGAGAAGAGAAGAAAAAGAAAGAGAAGAGGGGGAACACCATTTTTAGGGTTTGACTGCATGAACTTGCTTAAGTTGTGCCACTTACCCATTCACATGTGGGCACCTGTGGATACCAGGTTGCGTTTTCTGAGCAAGCAATACTTTGGGGACCCACCATTAAAAAGCCAGAGTTACAACTGATGGTGACATTCTCAGATTCAGTATACTGTTCCTTATCCACAGACAGCTTTCCGTTTTCTATCTCTGGTTTCAGACACCGAGCTATAATGGGAACATATTTTTAGGTAATCTGTAAATCTAGACAAAAAAGGAGTCTAGGATAGTGAGAATAAACTATATTTAAGTGAGAATTCTTCTTCTAGTTTTCTTTCATTCTGATAACAATAATATTGGTTGACATTTTTATTGCTATTGAGAATGAGGACTGAGCATTTCATGTGACAATCTCTTTTTTTTTTACATATATAATATGCATATATAACATATATTACATACATTTTATTTTTTTTTTTTCATTTTTCTTTTATTATTCATATGTGCATACAAGGCTTGGGTCATTTCTCCCCCTTGCCCCCACCCCCTCCCTTACCACCCACTCCCCCCCTTCCTCTCCCCACCCCAATACCCAGCAGAAACTATTTTGCCCTTATTTCTAATTTTGTTGTAGAGAGAGTATAAGCAATAATAGGAAGGAACAAGGGTTTTTGCTGGTTGAGATAAGGATAGCTATACAGGGCATTGACTCATCATGTGACAATATCAATTAACTCTCAACGTCCTATGAAGTGAATTCTATTTATCCCATTTTATATAGGAGACAGTTTAGAGACATAGACGGTAAGAAACTTGCCCATGCTTATAACATACTTAAATAAAATGATAGGATTTCTTTGGGGCTGGGACTGGGGTTTGAACTCATGCTTGCAAAGCAAGTGCTGGACCACTTGAACTACACTCCCAGTCCATTTTGCTCTGGTTATTTTGGAGATGAGGTCTTGGGAATTATTTATTTGGGCTGACCTCAAATCTTGATCCTCCAAACGCAGCCTCCCAAGTGTCAGGATTATAGGTGTGAGCCACTGGATTTATTTTTTAAGGGATGAGAACCCAGATTCTCTGCTAGCAAATTAACACTAAGAGTCTAGGCATGAAGTTTTCTAACTTTATCTGTGTGGAATGGAGACAATGGTTCCAAATAAATCCCAAGTTATTGTTAATATGGTAATATTATTATTGTATACATGAAAAAATATATACCCAATCTTGACTACTCCTGTTCCCACAGTTAGTTGGCACTAGGAGTCTCCTCGACACACATTGTCCACATCACGATGGTGTCCAGGAGGAGGTTCTAACAGAAAGACTTGTCTCTATGGCATTCGGATTCAGCCCAGGAGAGCCTATGTTCATGCTAAAACAAGCTTCATTGAAGATGTTACACAGGCCCACAGTACAATCATAAACACTGATGTTTTTACGATAAAAGCTGCTTCAAGAAGGTTGAATTTGGTGACTAGGAAAAAGAAGTAGAGGGGGAGTAATGTTTGTGTTCTTTGTACTTCTTGTGTGAGGTACCAACTGCATATATTAATCATTGAAAATAAATAAAATAAAATCAGGTGTTTTTGTACTGCCACTAGCCAAGAAGAACTTTGCCCTTGATCCTCTCGTGACTGTTCTACCTACTTTGTCATGGGGCTGAGAAACGAAAGCAGTTACCTTTACACTGAGGGACTGCTGGTAACCAGCGTGAAAAATCACAGGAGAGTTTCTCTTCTCCAACCAGAGTGTATCCTTCATCGCATTCATATGTGGCCTCACTTCCAAAGAAATTTGAATTCAATTTATAACGTCCATGGGCAATTTTAGGAGGAAACTTGCAATCTTAATAATAAGACAAAAAAGCAAGAGAGTGTGATCCTGTAGAATGTGTGAAATAGTACATCCCAGAATTTGTGTGGTTTGGAGAAGTCTTTTCTGCTTATAAGATCATTTGGTTAAACCCTTGCACATAGCAGCCTTCCTTTAAGTTTCATGTTTAAGCACTAGAAAGGCACAATACACAAGCTGCTATAATTTGGATGTTCAAGTTCCAAAAGTGGCCCCAAAACTAAAGGCTTGGTTCCCTGGGGCAGCAATATTGGGAGTTGGTGAGACCTTTAAGAGGTGTAGCAATGTATGAGTTCTTAGACATTAGCATTGTACCCTTGAAGGGGCTCTCTCTCTCTCTCTCACTCTCTCTCTCTCTCTCTCTCTCTCTCTCTCCTCCCTGACTCATGATGGTATAAGCAATTTTGCTCTATTACACACTGCTGCCTAGGCACAGGTCCAAAGCAGCAGGATCAACAGGTCATGGCCTAAAACCTCCAAAACTATGAAACAAAATGACCTTTTTTTCTTTATAAATTAGTTGTCTCAAGTATTCATTAGAGTGACAGAAAGCTGACTAACACAAACCCCTCAAGTCTTCTTTCAGTTTATTGACAGTTCATTCAACTTTATATTGTTTGGGGACCATTTTTGCATAAAGACTGGATTTACTCCTAAGTCACATTCAAAATTGACACATAACCAATTCCATGTTAAATGCCAAGATATAGAAAGGACACCAAAATATTTTCCATGAAACTTTTGGATTGTTCAGTTAAAGAGAGAGAGGACAAATGATAGACAGTGAATAATATTGAAATACATTGCATCTATGTATGAAGATAGTAGAACAAAATGTACTGAGAACTGTTGAATAATAGGGGATCATGGTGATAAAGAGTAAGTAACAGGGGTTGATCTGATTAAAGTACTGTGTGTGTGTGTGTGTGTGTGTGTGTGTGTGTGTGTGTGTAATACCAAGGAGAAACCACTTTGAACAATCAATACACACTTAAAAAATGAAGGATAGGAAAGTAAAACAGGTCCTGTCCAGGGGTAGGTAAATGGAGCGGGTGAAGGAGGACAAATATGGTGGATGTACTTTACATGCATGTATCAAAACACAACAATTAAACCTGTTGAAATTGTTCTAAACTGTTCTAAGAAGGCAGGGAAAAGAAAGAGGGAGAATGATGGAGGGTTGAATCTAATTAAGAAACATTGCAAGCACATATGTAAATGTCACAATGAATCCCCCTTGTGCAACTAGTATATGCTAATGAAATGTAAAAAAAAAAAGAATTCTTATAAGAGGAACACCAGCATCAAACACCAGAGATAATTATAGGAAAGTCCATTAAAGTACAAGATTCACCAATAGCAATAAAAAGAAGTGCTTATATGTCATAGAAGCTAAGTGAATGCAACATTGTAATGCATTGCAAGGACACCCATGTTTATCATGGCATTATTCACAATAGCTAAGATATAGAATCAGCTTAGGTACCCACCAATGGATGAATGGATTGAAAAATTTGGTATATATACACTATGGAGTACTATTAAGACATAAACATTTCTGGGGTTTTATTTTTTACATTTTCGTTTTTTCTAACAGAGTGTGCTGGATGTCTCGACAATTTTGTTCACAGGACTGCAGAATCTGGAAAAGCTGTTGCTGCTATAGATGCATACATACTGCTATTATTGGTATTTTATATAAATATATATAAACATATAAATAATTTGAGTATTTGGAAACTTTAGCTGTGCTGTCAAGTTGGAAAAATTATCCCAGTTTGCCATGTTGAGTTGACATTGTACAGAAATTAATAGCCATATCTGTCTAGAAAGATTAGGATTAACTTTTCCCATTCATACAGGGGTAACACACTGAATTAAATATGTAGGGTCTTTATCTATGTGGGTTTGATTACAGAATCTAATAAAGTATTCTATAAATTAAAAAAAGACATAAACATAAATGGAATTATGTCATTTACAGGAAAATGGGTGGAACTAGAGATCATCATGTGAAACAAAATAAGCCAGACTGAAAAAGAAAAATATTGCATGTTTTCTCTCACATGCATAATCTGTATCTTTTTAAAAATGAAAAAATAATATGAGTGAAAAAGGGGGGTGTTGGAGGGGAACAAGGGGGAAGGGGAATAGCAAAAGGAGAGGACAACAGAAGGATAAATATGATCAAAGTACAGAGTATACATGTTTGAAATAAAATAATTAAAGATTGTATGGGAGGAGAGAAAAAGTGACCTTGGGGGCAAAAACTAAGGGTCTGTGGAGCAACGCCTCCCAATACAAAAAGAAGGGAAGCTTCTAAACTGAAAGCAGTCCTGCAGCAGAAAACTGACATTTGACCATCCCCACCCTCAACTCACACACAGCACCAACTGTACACTAGGAACTACCAGAAACTCCAGCTAGGTTTCTTCTCTCTGTATAGTACAACAGATAGAGTCAATTGCCCTGCACATGTGTGCCTGAATGTTTGCCTACTGAGCTATACTCCAAGTCTGGTCATAAGAAACTGCATGTCACACTGCCAGTACTCAGTCCTGCCTGAACATTGAGAATACTTTGACTAAATTGATACAGATGATTAAAACTTCCAACTACAACCTGGCCTCAGGTGCACAAGTTCTAATTCAGAAATATAAGAACTATAATGAAAGCAAAGCAACATGACTACTCCAAAAGTTAACAGCTCCAGAATATTATACTCCAATGATAGTGAAGTGAATCTCTGGCAAAGAATCCAAAAGAATACTTATAAGAATGATCAATGAAATTAAAGAGGTTATGAATAAACACCTGAGTGAATTCCAAGAGAATACAAATAAACAGGTGAGTGAAATAAGGGGACCAATGCAGGATATCAAAGAGGATTACAATAATAAAGATATAAAAATCCTGAAAAATTGAATTGAAATTTGGGGAATGAAAAGCTCAATAAGTCAAATAAAAAACTCAGTTAAAAGCTTTGCCAACTGACTGGATTAAACAGAAGACATAATATCAGAGCATGAGATGAGGTAGATGAATTACAACATTCAGACAATGATAAGGAAAAATAATACAAAAATACAAACAGAACACCATTCAGAGACCAAACCTGTGTGTCATGGGCATAGAAGAGGAAGAAGTGCAAGTTAAAGGCATATAAAACTTTGAAAAAAAATAGTAGAAAATTTACCTAATCTTGAAAAAGAGATGGTCATACAGCCATCTTCTATCTATAAGAGGCCATTAGAACACTAGAGAAGACCAGAAAAAGATCCTCTCCACATCATATGATAGATAAAATATTGAGTACACAGAGTAAGGAACGAATATTAAAAGGTATAAGAGAGAAACACCAAGTCACATACAAAGGTTAACCCAACAGAATAAAAACAGATTTCTCAATAGAAACTCTAAAAGCGGGGAATGCATGTAATGATGTATTTCAGGCCCTGAAAGAAATAATTGTCAGCCTAGTTTTCTGTATCAAGAAAAACTATTTTTCATAATTGAAGGAGTAATAAAAAAAATCCTCTGTATAAACAAAAACTAAAGGAATTCATGACCACTAATCCAGAACTGCAGAAGATACTTAAAGGAATCCTACACACAGAAAAGGAAGATAAACACAACCATGAAAAAACTGAAAAGAATAAATCTCATTTGATGAATAGATAAAGAAATGAGGATTAGGAAAGACTCAAACATTACAAAAACAACAGATGCAACTGACAAGAAGCACACTTTGTAGAGAATGGGAGCATCACAGTTTGAAGCTAACCTAGGGAAAACGTTAGGGAGACCCCCATCTCAACAAATAAGATAGGCATGCTGGTACATGGTTATAATCTCAGGTATGTAGGAGGCCATAGGTAGGAAAATCATGGTCCAAGTCCAGACCTAGGCAAAAATATAACACCTTATCCAAAAAATAACTAAAGGAAAAAAGGGCTGGAGGCATGGCTCAAGTGGTAGAAGACCTGCACAGTAAGCATGAGGCCCTGTCTTCAAAACCCAGTACTGCCAGAAAGAGAGAGAGAGAGAGAGAGACAAAAGGAAGGAAGGGAAGGGAAGGGAAGAGAAGAAAGGAAAGGAAAGGAAGGAAGGAAAGAAGGAAGGAAGGAAGGAAGGAAGGAAAAAAGAAATGTACCTTACTGGCAAAGAAAAATATGCTTAAAGTAAAAGATGGAGAAGATATTGCATACAAATGGAGCTCAAAAGCAAGCAGGAATAGCTATACTAATATCTGACAAAGTAGACTGTAAACCAATACTAGTCAGAAGAGACAAAGAAGTTCATTTCATATTGATAAAGGAAACAACTCATCAAGAGGATATAACAATGGCAAACACATAAGCACCAAGCATTAGTGCACCCAATTCCACAAAACAAACATGACTGGACATAAAAACACAAACCCCAACAAATAATAGTGGATGACCTTAATACCCTACTCTCACCAACAGGTAGGTCATCTACACACACAAAAAAAAAATCAACAAAGAAACTTTAGTTAAATCATTCCATGAATCAAATGGACTTAACAGACATCTACAGAATATTCTACCCAACAACTTCAGAATGCACATTATTCTCAGCAGTCCAAAGAAATTTCTCCAAAGTAGACCACATTTTAGGTTGTAAAGCAATTCTTAACAAAGACAGAAAAACTGAAATAACTTCCAGTAATTTATCAGACCACAATGGAATATAACTAGAAATCAATGGCAAGAGAAACCACACAAAATACTCAAGCACATGCAAATTGGACAACATATACTTTTCAATGGTGACTTGATCATCAGAGAAATTGGGGGGTTATTAGAAAATTCTTAGAATCAAATGAAAATGAAAACACAACTTATCAAAACCTTTGGGACACAGCAAAGGCAGTACTATGATCTCCCACATTAAAAAATCAGAGTGTTCACAAATAAACTAATGATGCACCACAAGTTCTTAGAAAAACAAAAACAAGCTAAACCCAAAAGCAGTAGATGGAAAGAAATAATAACGATCAGGGCAGAAATTAGTGAAATGGTGATGAAAAGAAAGACACACAAAGAGTCAATGAAACAAAGAGTTGGTTCATTGAAAAGATAAGCAACATTAGCAAGCCCTTAGCTAAAATAACAAAAAAAAAAGGGAGAAGACATGAATTAATAAAATTACAGATGAAAAGGGATATCTTGGGCAGGGAGAGTAGCTCAAGCAGTAAGAGTGCCTGCCTAGTAAGTGTGAAGCCCTGAGTTCAAATCCCAATAGTGCCAAAAAAAAGAAAAGGAGTATTCTAATAAATATCAATGAAATTCAGAGAATTATTAGGGTATATTTTTGCAAACTTTTGTTCCAGTAAATTGGAAAATCTAGAAGCAATGGATTTCTATATACAATTTACCAAAATTAAACCAAGAGGAAATAAGCAACTTAAACAGAGATCTGTAACAAACAACAAGGTTGAAGCAGAATTAAAGTGTCTCCCAACAAAGAAAAGTCTAGGACCAGACAGATTCATTGCTGAATTCTACCACACCTTGAAGAAGAAATAACATCAATGCTCCTCAAACTATTTCATAAAATAGAAAAGGAGCACTTCCAAATTCATTCTATGAAACCATTATTACCCTGCTACAAAATTGGATAAGGACACAATAATAACAAAAAGAAAATTATAGATCAATTCCCTTGATTAATATGGACACAAAAGTTCTTAATAAAATACTTGAAAACTAAATTTAAAAATACACTAAAAAGATCATACACCATGATCAAGTTGGCTTACTTGACTCTTACTCAATATAGCACAGGAATTCAAGCCAGAGCAACAAAGTAGGAGAAAGAAATAAAGGGGATTCAATTAAGGAAAGAAGAAGTAAAATTATCACTATATACAGATGATATGATCCTATACTTAAAATTCTCTAAAGACTCCACCAAAAAACTCTTAGGTCTGATAAGCACTTTTGGCAAAGTAGAAGGTTACAAAATCAACATACAAAAATCAGTAGCTTTTCTATATGTGAATAGGCCAAGAAAGAAATCAGGAAAAGAATCCATTCTCAATAGCCTCAAAAAATACCTTGGAATAAACTTAACTAAGGAGGTGAAAGACCTCCAAAATGAAAACTATTAAACATTGAAGAAAGAAACTGAATAAGACACAAGAAGATGAAAAGACCTATGTTCAAGGATCAGCAGGATTCATATTGTGAAAATGGCTGTGTTACCGAAAGCAATCTACAGAATCAATGCAATTCCCACCAAAATTCCAATGGTGTTCTTCACAGAAAAAGAAAAAAAATCAATCCTAAAATTCATATGGAAGCATAAAATACTCTGTGTAGCCAAAGCAATCCTGAGCAAAAAGAGTAATGTTGGAGACATTGCAATACATGACCCCGAATTATACTCAGAACCATAGGAACAAAAAAGAGCACCATACTGGTACAAAACAGACATGTAGATAAATGGAACAGAATAGAAGACCTAGAAATAATCCCGTAGAGCTACAGCCATCTGTTTCTGACCATTTCCAAAACATGTTGGAGAAAAGACAGCCTCTTTAACAAATGCTATTGGAAAAACTGGATATCCACATGTAGAAGACTGAAACTAGACACCTATTTCTCACCTTGTACAAAAAAATCAATTCAAAATGGATCAAAGACCTTGATGTAAACACTAAAGCTACTAGAAGAGAAATAGAGGAAACACTTGAAGATATAAGCATAGGCCATGACTTTCTGAATAAGAACTCCAATAGCTCAGGAAGTAGAAATAAAAAATGGCGAATGAGATTGCACCAAATTAAAAAGCTTCTGCACATCAGATGAAACAATTACCAGATTGAAAAGACAGCCTCAGAATGACAGAAGATTTTTACTACCTATTCAACAAATAAGGGATTAATATCCCAATATAAAAAGAGCTCAAAAAATTGAACATCAAAAGAAAAAAGTCACCCATTAATAAATGGACTACCGAACAAACAGTTCTCAAAAGTACAAATGGCCAATGAATACATGAAGAAGTGTTCAACATCCTCAGTCATAAAGGAAATGCAAATCAAAACTACATTGAGAGTCCATCTCACCCCAGTCAGAATGGCTATCATCAAGAAAACAACAAATGCGGAAGAGCATGTGGGGAAAACAAATCTTCACACAGTGTTTGTGGAATGTAAATTAGTGCAGCCACTTTGGAAATCTATACAGAGATTCCTCAGAAAAACTAAAAATAGAACTACCACATGATCCTGCTTTTCCACTCCAAGCATATATCCTAAGGAAAATAAGTCAGCATACAGTAGGGACACCATGTTTATTGCAGCACTATTCACAATATTCAAGCTATGTAAGTAGCCTAGGTGTCCATCGACTCATGAATGGATAAAGAAAATGTGGCAGATATACACAAAGGAATGTTATTCAATCATAAAGAAGAATGCAATTATGTCATTTGCAGAAAATGCATGGAACTGGAGACCATCATATTAAACATACTAAGCCAGACTGAGAAAGACAAATAACACATGTGTAATTTAGACCTTTAAAAATGGAAAACATGTCATTAGTGCAAAAAGGGATGTGTTGGAAGGAGAGTGAACAGGATGGGGAGGACAAAAGGAGCAAGTGATGGGGGATGAATATGATTGAAGTACATTATGTGCATGGATAAAAACAGAATATAATGAAACCCACTAAAATGATATACAGGGTGAGAATAAGAAGGAGTGATCAAGGGGGTGGAATGATCAAAGTACATTACATGTATGGATGGAAATATCATAATGAAACCTCTTTATATGATTAATATATACTAAAAAAAATGTGACCTATTCACGTTGATTCAGAAAATAAGAGGAAACCTCAAGGAGAGGGAAGAAGCAAATCATGGGGGAGAAAGAGAAAGTTGGGTATATTTTAAGAATCATGCAGAGTATGTAAATTCCTTCACCTAATTTTAAGCCTCTCTTGGTGTGCATGCTTGTGTGTGTGTGTGTGTGTGTGTTTTGAAATAAAGCCTTCTATGTAGCCCAGGCTAGCCCTGGCCTTGAACTCTTGATCCTCCTGCCTCAGCAGCTTCTCTTAATAATCTCCATCACATTGATATAAAGAACCCCCCCCAATACCAGTTCTAAAAGTTCTTACTGTGATCACATGATGGCTTTCGTGGTTGCCATGTGCCATCTGATTTGCATACAGCTGAAAACATCTTGTTGTCATGACACATATATGATACTACATCACCATAGAAATAAGTTTCTTTAGGTTGAATGATTACAACATTTTCAAACTCTGGTCTTGGACAATATACCTCTAAAAAGTAAAAAATGAGGATAATGATTAGTAAACAAAATAAATAGGTTTTTATGATGAACAATCTCATTTCCACATTTGGGAGACCTCCCTACTGAAGAGAAACTGGGGAAACCGAAGAGGAGTGCTGGGGGGCTGTGCGCCCCACTCTGATTGCTAAAGAGCGCTAGTCCAGTCATTTCCCTCCAGCTAAGCATTTTCACTAGGAGCATCCAAATGAGAAGTCATAACAAAACTGTGTGAAAAATGTAAATTTTCAAAATTAACCCTACTTGGGGCTCCTACACCAGAGCCAATTATCTTGGTGAGAAGAGTAGAAAAGGGGATCGACTCCTGTTTCATTCCACAACCTCAAGTCCCATTGTCAGCAAGATGCCTTATAGGTTGCATATAGCACTGGAACTTTGCTAGAGTGATGGCTATCCTGTCAGGGTCTTCTGGACTCATTCTCCATGTCTGTACCTAACAGAGCCTCAGTACAACTGTTTTAGAAGAATGGCTATTACCCTGGAACTACCATTGCACATTAAGACATAGCTGCACTCTCTAGTAGATAGGAACTGACCCCACAATAAACTTTGATAATAAACAAAAAATTATTCAAGAACAGTGACAAATAACCTCTATGTACTTATGACTTCATTAGGTTGCCTTAAGATTAAACTCTACTAATTTATACTTCTCTACTTACAAGGAAGATGAAAGTTATCAACAGTTTCTATCCACATGACAGCTAATGCATAGATTAGAATAATTATAATTAGAATAATTAGAAATTATTGCTTATGGTCAAGATTTTTCTTTTTGATTCAAAATTTAAGAGAAATGTCTGTTCATTTTTAAAACAATAAGGGCTGATATAGGGATATAATTTTTCATTCATTAGTAGAAATATCTTAAGCTGGAACTTATGTTGCCTGGTGTAAAGTATTAGAACAGAAAAAAAATAAATTATTCTCCAACAAGGAACTTAACCATCATTAAAGGGACTCTTGTAGGCACACTCAAATACTTTCAGTGCTCATCTGTTTATGAAATATAATAAAATAACCCAACATTTATGTGGTTTGATATGATTATTATTATAATCATATAATGCCTTACAATATAAAACACTATTAAATATGTATGTCATAAAGTAAATTCCTACTTAATCATATTTTAAAATGTGAATAAATACTATTTCACTTCTGCTTTTTAAATGGTTAAAATATCCTTTATTAAGTGATTAAATCAATGACTTGTGAGCAAAATAAATATGATTAAAAAGTAGGCTTTTAGTCATCTTCAAGCCATACTTTGTTATGTAAGTGATGACAATGAGTTTTGTTGAATATATTTTAATTGAATTCCTTTATTAAAAACCTTTTATTCCACTTCCCCAAAATGACTCTAAAACTGCAGCTAAACTTCGTTAATTTTTAACATGAAATAAATAGTCTTTTGATAGGTTGATCTAAACTACCAATTTTCATTATTTGTGTGCATTTCATACATTTTTCAAATTCTAATCTGTACTATGCAATTCCCTGTACTTTTGGTTGCAATGTATTCACCTCTACAATGGCAAGCTTCTGGTATGTGGGTAGAAGGAAGCATTTTCTCTCTTTCTTGCTAATTTCATGGAGGCACATGAAATAGCAACCATCTGCCCTGAGATCCCCACAAGTAGACACTGGGTGCTCTCTGACCAGTAAATAGGAAACCTCCTTTCTAGGCTCCTGAGGTAAGAAAACTGGGTCAAGAGTTAGAATCTGTCTTCTAGAAGCAGTTGAGACCCAACTCTGTCAGCCTGCTCTCTCCTGGCTCAGAAGGCATGAAGCACTAGTCAGATTGCAATCAGTTGAATTCATGACTTATATGGATTTCCTTCTGCCCAACACCCTAAAGTTTACACTGGGAAGGAACAGGCTGTGAAGGAAGTCTGACTCTAACAATATTATACTGCTTTCTCCATTCTAGCTTTACCAGTAATGAAGCAAATTCTTAACCTGAACAATATTCAACTTCTGTGCCAATTCTCATTTGATTCTGAAGTGGGCTAAGGAAAAGTTTCAGAATCTTAGCATCTCAAACTGTAAAGCCTTTATTGTCCTTCTTGGCAAAAAGTAGTTTATTGTTTGGTTGAAATAATGTACTCTAAATTGATCTTGAGGAACAAATTACATTCACTTAAAGTAAAGAATCCTATCTCCTACTAGACATTTAGTATACAAAAATATTTTAAAAACAAAAACTCACTCTTACACCCTTTGAATGGGCTCCATCTGAAATTTCTCTCACAAGTCACAGTTGTAGGCTCATTTGTATCAGGTTTATAGCCAGAATTACACTGGTACCTTAACACAGTCCCAGGCTGATACATATCTCCTTTCCTTGGCCTGGGGTACCCTATCCAAGAAGCATGTGGAATGTCTGGTAAGTCGATGCAACTGTCTGTTCAGAAAGCAAAAACAGAGAGAAAAAGACACTGTTACCAAGGCTGCGACAGTACAGTGAACCTTCTCTACCAAAGGGTGTCATGTGTTCAGTCAGGAACTAGACTGCAATGGCTGATGTAACAACCATCCCAGAAAATACACAGGGACATTCACCCAACTGTGCCCAGCACCAGGGAGGTTATTATCAAGGGCACTACCAGATCATTTATGGGTGCTGTACCAACTAAACACCATATTACTTCTCCTTCCTTTCATTGTACTTCGAAAAGCTTAGTTTCTGAATGGAATGTTGTCAAGGTTCATCCATGTGGTGGCATATACCAGTACTTCACTTTTATTGTCACATGATATTCCATTGAATGGATGTACACTTCTATTTATCTGTTAGTCAGTTGATGGGTACTTGGGTTGTTTGGCTACTATGGATAACGTTGCTCTGATCCTTCATGCAAATTTTTTATGTGGATATCTGTCTTCATTTCTCTTAGAAAGATGCCCAGGAGTGTGGCTGCTGAATTATATAATAAAACGTTGGAAGAATTGTCAAAACTACTTTCCCAAATGGCTGTACCAATTTATATTTCTACCAGCAGGGTATGAGAGCTCTAAATTTCCACAAATGATGGTGAAGATATCTATTTTTTGTTATAGCCATTCTGGTAGGCATGAAGTATTATCTTATTGATTGTAGAAGACAAATGTAAGAAATAATAGAAAAAAATTCTTCAGGCTCAAACCAAGTGACACCAGACAGTATCTGAATCCACACAGGAAAACAATGAACACTTGAAAAGATCATTATGTAGGTAATTAAGAAGACCATAGGATGTGAGGGTGATCTGGCTGCAACATCTGTCACCCCATTGATCTCCAGGGTTGATTTGGCTGATCTGGCTGGCTAGGCAGGTGTCCCCTTTCTCCCTCACGGTTCCATGTGTGTCATTCCCGAAGCTGCACACTCCGTGGAAAAGGACGACCATCTCCCATAGAGGAGGACCATTCTTCAGTCAAGGGTATATGAGTAGCTGCAGTCCTCTGCTAGGTCCTCCAAACAAGCTCTCAAGAAGACAACATATAATCATTCCTCAGTATCCATGGGGATTGGTTCCAAGACTCCCTACATATAACAAACTTCACAGACATTAAAGTTCCTAATTTCAAATGGCAGCATATATCCATATAACCTACACACATTCTCCCATACACTCCAATCATTGCTTTGTTACAAATGTATCTAATACAATGTAAGTGCCATTAGATAATTGTTATACTGTATTGTTTATGGAATAGTGGCAAAGGAAAATGTACATATTCAATAGACACAATTTTCCTTTCAAATATTTCTAATCCACAGTTAGTTGAATCCCAGGAAGCAGAACCTGTAGCATTTCTTCTCCTTTATTTTCTTAGCTGATTTAAACAGAACTTGCATAAAACAAATAAGTAATGACATTATTATATCTATAACATGTGGAAATGTAGTATGTTTGATATTAACAACACAAGGGAGATAAAGGTGAACAAAATTGCATTAGAGAATGAAAACAACAGCAGATAATAACTTGAATCTACAGGGAGAAATGAAGATAGCCACGGCCAGAGGTGTAGCTCTGTGGTACAGTGCTTGCCTAGCATGTGGGAGGCACTGGGTTTGATCTCCAGAACTAAAAAGAAATGAAAATTAACATAGTAAACTATAAATATCTACTTATTCTCCTTTTTCTCTCTCAGCTATCATAACAAAAATGAAATGTAAAATTACATAAAGAAAAATTACAACGATGTATTGTGATGTTTCCAAAAAGTATAGACATGAAATGTTTTGCTGGATTCTTGGCTGATGGATTTTTTTTTTTCTTTCTGCACTTCGAATGTGTCATCTCACTGTCATCTAGCCACCATTGCTTCTGATGAGAAGTCAGATGTTAATCTTATTTATGTGTTGCTTTTCTCTTTCTGCTTTTAATATTTTCTCTTTATCCCTGACCTTCAAATTTTCAGTATGATATCTCCAGGACTAGAACTTCCTTTATTTATCCTCTTAACCTCAGTGAGCATCTTGAATGAATAGATTAATGCTTCTATCAAATTTGGGGAGTTTTCAACCATCTTTTCACTGAATAGATTTTCTCCTTTATCTCTCTTCTCTTTTGAAACTCTTATTGTACAGCTGTCTTGCACCTTAATAAGGTAGCTCACATTTCTCTTATATTCATTTTCCTTATTTTTTTCTCTCTGTACTCTAGATTGTATAATTTTAATCAATCTTCAAATTCACTGATTCTTTCTTCAGCTTATTCAAATCAGTCATTAATTTCCTCTTCTGAATTTCTCATTTTTATTTACTGTGCTCTTTGACTCCAAAGTTTCCATTTGATTTTTTTAATAATTTCTATCTATATTGATAATTTCTATTTGATAAGACATTAACATAATGTCTTCCTTTAAACATTGTTTCCTTTAGCTCTTTCAAAATATTTGTAATAGCTTCTTTGAACTTCTTTTCTGCTATGTCCAATCTCTGGGCCCCCTCAAAGGCAGTTTCTACTGTCAGCCTTTTCCTTTTGTATGGGTTACTCTTTCCTGTTTCTTTATAGTCTGATTATTGTTAAAAAAAATGATAAGTTAGATAATATATTGCAGCAATTTGGGATCTGATTCTCCCTCATCACCTTGGGGACCTGTTGTTCTTTCCTTGTTTGTCTAGAGTTTTGAGTGAACAGTTCAGTTAAATTTATTTTCCTCCAAGTATGCAACATCTAATGTCATGCCTCAAGAAATGCAGTCTTTGGGCATACCACTAGTCTTACTAACCACCAGGAATGTCTGTGGGTTTTTTTTGTTTTTTTTTCTTTTATTCATATGTACATACAATATTTGGGTCATTTCTCCCTCCTTCCCCCTCCCTCCCTTTCCCCTGCCCCCTCCTTCTTCCCCCAACCCCCTCACTACCAGGCAGAAACTATTTTGCCCTTATCTCCAATTTTGTTGAAGAGAGTATAAGCAATAATAAGAAGGAACAAGGGTTTTTGCTAGTTGAGATAAGGATAGCTATACAGGGAGTTTACTCACATTGCTTTCCTATACGTATGTGTTACATTCTAAATTAATTCTTCTCGAACTAACCTTTTCAATGACTGCTTTTTGTCTTCAACTCTCTCATCAAGTATTTGGCTAATCTGCCTCTTCATTATTACATGTAATGTTTAGCTTTCAGTATTAATAGCTAATCCATCTTTTTTTGTGTGTGTGTGGTACCAGGGCTTTAACTCAGGGCCTACCCCTTGAACCACTCCACCAGCCCTCTTTTTTTGAGATAGGGTCCCATGGAACTATTTGCCTGGACTGGCCTCAAACCGAGATCCTCCTGATCTTTGCCCCCTGAGCAGCTAGGATTACAGGTGTGAGCCATCCATGCCTGGCCAATCCATTGTTTTTTAACAACTCCCTTGTGGTAAAATGCTTCATAGTCAAATCAAATTAAAGTCAGGCCCTTAGGCACAAGGTGTTGACAGTCCTTGAAGCTTATTCTAGATCCCATCTGGAAAAACTTGTGCTACAGATCAAGAGCTAAGAGAAAAAAGGAAACTCCTTCATACATACCTCACCAAAATCCCTCCTATGGTATAGGAGCTATGAAGAGGGGGAACATGTGCATTGGGAATTAATACTTTCCTCCAGCTCTGTCCACAGCCCAGAGTAGTGGGATGAGATATGCTAATATTCATTGACTTTCAAATCTACCCATAATAGTTCTCCCATGTTAGAAAAATGGGAAAGATGAGAGATGGTACTCAGATGCCCAGCCTACTAGAACAGTTCTCTTGAAATATATAGCTGTGTAGGAAAGTTGCCTTACTTGGACCCTCCATATGTAATGGAAGTTGGAGTGGAGAAAGAGATGATGATGTCTGGCTGCTGACATCTGTTTAATATAATAAGCCTTTCACAGCACATGTCTTTGGAAAATTCACAATATTCACTGGCTGCCATATCCATCTCCAAATACCTCTTCTATCCTGGGGAGCTGGGAGAGATGGTAACTGCCACTTGTGAGCCCATAGAAACAGTTCTCCACAAGGTAGTGCTGTTGGGGACTAAGCATAATCCCTGGTCTTAATGGAATAAAATTTATATTGAGTCTCCATGAATTTTCTGAATAAATGCTCAATTTATTGTAAGCCTTTTGATCAATCTCCAAGAAGCCTTGAGTGGTTTTCTTCACTAATTTTGACCAATTTAATTGGAGATGAGATTTGTCTAACTCCTCACACCACCATTCCAGAAGTCCCCAGGGTAAAGGTTCTTGACATTTCACAAGCAAAACTAAACACAAGGTATCAGTGGCTTCCTCCCCTTACCAGCGGTATGATCTTAGACAAGTCACTTATTATCTGTGAACAGTTTCTTCATCTATAGAATGAGCAAAATAATAGTGCCCACAACTGTTCAGAGAATTCATTAATTTAATTCTTACTATGTACTGGGTTTAGTTCCAACTTAATCATTATTGCTTTTATCCCTATTTTAGTAATTGGCATTAGTTTATCATTTTAGAGTTAGAATCATAGCTAATTCATTCAATAGTTCCATGCAAGTTAGAAAAAAACCTTTTTCCTCAAATTATTGCCATAATGTAATGATTTTGTTAGGACAAGACAATTTTCTATCAACTTCCAAAACAATGTTTAAATAAATATACTAATCTACCATATCTACAATATTAAGGCCTCCCCATAGGACTGGAGTGTGAATGACATGCATAGGTTTATGTGACAGCCTTCTGTGATGATAGATGACCTTGAAGAGTATACCAAAATCATTCTTCTTTCTAACAAGAAAAAAATAAGCTGGGTTCCAGTGGCTCATGCCTGTAATCCAGCTGATCAGGAGGCAAAGATCAAGAGGATCATCGTTCAAAGCCCAGCCCAGCAAATAGTTTGTAAGACCCTATGTAGAAAATAACCAACACAAAAAAGGGCTAGTGGAGTATCTCAAGTGGTACAGTGCCTGCCTGGCAAGTGTGAAGCCCTGAGTTCAAACCTCAGTTCCAGCCCCCCCCAAAAAAGAAAAAGAAATATTGATCTAAATTTAAATTTTTAGAGATTCAAAGTAGATATAAGCATGCAAGTACTCCCATACCAACATTTCTGGATAGCTTTACATAGCAAACATTGAAAATCCTTCATGGTTCTTACTTACTAAGCTCACAAGTGGGAGGAGAAGGATTCCACTTGCTATCAGCTTCACAGTGGATCACACTGTTGCCTCTGAGGACAGAACCTTTCTGGCAGGTTAACACAATAGAGTCCTTGTAATGATAGATGGGTCCAAATCCAGAGATGATCTTCCCATGTGGAATGTCTGGTGAAGGACAGATGATTTCTAAAGAAATGTGAGGAAAGACAAGTGGATTTTAAAAGATGAATGGTAATGAGAATGCTACTGCTAATCCAGTTATTACTAGTACAAATGACTAATATAAATACATGTCAAATAGTTACAAAGGAAACATTTGGAAATCTTTAGGAATTTTTAAGCTGTGGCTTTGAAAAGCCTCAGTAAAATGAGGTCCCATCGCATTGGTCCTTCTATGGGATGACTGTGGATATTCCTCCAACTTGCTCACCAATAAAGTCTAGTCGTGTGTGACCCAGAAGAAACACGTGTCTGCAAGCCCCCCAAAACTTTCAGTATGATGGCCTAACTTCCTGGATGATTTTGATTGCAGGTCAGTAGCTGATGGAAATGATACAATATTTATGAAGAGGCAACCAGAGTATCAAAGACTGGCCCCCAGAAGTATAGACAAACTGCACCCACCCCCACCCTACATCCAGACAATCATCAAGTCATCTCAATAAAATCACCATTGACTCATCTATAATCCTAAACTCCTCCCCAGGCCCACTGCCATGGCTACTGTTGAAGCTATCTTCACTTCTTGCCTGGGTGGTTGCAGTAAGAACTGCCTTACTCCATCACTACTGCTATAACAAAATGCCTTAGACTGAGTAATTTATAAGTAACAAAATAGATTCCTCCACATTTCTGGAGACTGAGAAGTCCAAGATCTAGGCACCAACAAATTTGGCTCTGGTAAGGTCTTGCTTTCAGCTTCTAGGACAGTGCCTTTGTGCTACATTCCTGTCATGGAGGAAGGGATGAATGCTGTGGAGAAGGGTAAAAAGGACCAGGTCTATTCCTCCAACCTCTTTAAAAGGGCAGCAGTCTTATTAATGATGGCAGAGCCCTCATGAGTTAATCACCCCTGAGAGGTCTGCCTCTTAACACTACTACATTAGATTGTAGGTTCCAACATGATTTTAGAGGGACACATTCAAACCACAGTGGGTGCCTATTTTGTCATGCCCCACTTCACACTGTTGTTCCTCTTGTGGCCACAGTTACCTTCCTAAAATGCAGCAAATTTACTCTTCTGGTTAAAACCCTTCAGTGTCTCCCCTTCCCCTACACTCTGAACTCCTGAGAGTGACACAGGAGGCCCTTTGTAATGGGGACTTTACTCATTTTTCTAGCCTCATCTCCTGTCTTGTCCATCTGTTGCAATTCTGACTCAGGCATTTGAACTATCTGAAGCATCATGGTCTCCTGTCTCCCTGATTTGATAGTGTCCTGAAGTGGGTGAGAATAGTAAGTGATACTGTGTAAACACTTCAAGTTAGCAAACTAATAGTACCATAGCATACTTTCCGGTTCTATTATTGCTGAACTTGTCTTGTTGACTTTCTGGTATTTAGTAAGTTTTGTTTTCCCTTAATGCATATGTGAGTAACATTACACTGCTAATAAATATTTCCATTCCACTTTCTGAATAGATAAAAGACTATATCCCCCAGTCCTCTAAGAGAAGGTAGGGCCTACACGACAGTATTCTAGACAAAGGCTGTGATGAAGAATGACATGTGGTCACTTCCAGGCCAGAGATCTTAATAGCCAAGGTACATTTTTGATATGGAGATGTCACAAGAGCAAAGCAACCTGAGCTGTTGATCTGGTTACTAAGCTAGCACAGCTGTCCTGAAGACTCTTCTGGACATGCAGTAGACTCCATATGAATGAGGAAAACTTACCTTACCAGTGAGGTAACGGTACTGTTTGCTACCATATTCTAACACAATAAAGATCTATTGCTCAAAATAAATGACTGCACCAGTGCTATCATTAGTTTGTCTTGAATTGTGCTATTTCCTCAATGAATTCACCTTCTTTTTTCTTATAAACCAACAATTCAAAGCAGAACTTGTCACTGTGACTTACGTTTGCAGGTAGGAGGACTGGGGCTCCAGACGCCTATTGTTTTATTCTCAACTGTACAGGAAATGGAAGCATTGCCTAAGAGTGAGAAGGGAGGGTCACAGTTGTAGGTGATCGAAGAGCCATACGTGTAGACTTCTTCATCTCCACCATTGTGCTTCCCGTTGCTGATCTTTGGAGGGGGCTCACACTTGGCAACTGAAATGAGTGAGAAGCAAGAAAGAAATACTCAGCATGGACTTCATTACAAATGTAAAATTCCTGCAAATTCCTATGGAGGGTATAAGTAGCAATAAAGATGCACATAATTGCTAGTCCCTAAGAGAGTTTAAGTTTATAGCCAAGTCAGAACAAATCTTGTATGCTAACTCAAAAATAAAATAAAATGTGGTATCTATACACAATGGAATTTTATGCAGCCATGAAGAAGAATGAAATGTTATCATTCACTGGTAAGTGGATGGAATTGGAGAACATCATTCTGAGTGAGGTTAGCCTGGCCCAAAAGACCAAAAATCATATGTTCTCCCTCATATGTGGACATTAGATCAAGGGCAAACACAAGGGGATTGGACTTTGAGCACATGATAAAAGCTTTAGCACACAAGGGAGGGGTGAGGATAGGTAAAACACCAAAAAAAATTAGCTAGCATTTGTTGCCCTTAATGCAGAGAAACTAAAGCAGATACCTTAAAAGCAACTGAGGCCAATAGGAGAAGGGGACCAGGAACTAGAGAAAAGTTTAGATCAAAAAGAATTAACCTAGAAGGTAACACCCACGCACAGGAAATTAATGTGAGTCAACTCCCTGTATAGCTATCCTTATCTCAACCAGCAAAAACCCTTGTTCCTTCCTACTATTGCTTATACTCTCTCTTCAACAAAATTAGAGATAAGGGCAAAATAGTTTCTGCTGGGTATTGAGGGGGTGGAGGGGAGAGGGAGGGGCGGAGTGGGTGGTAAGGGAGGGGGTGGGGGCAGGGGGGAGAAATGACCCAAGCCTTGTATGCACATATGAATAATAAAAAATAAAAAGAAAAAAGATATATAGATAAAGAAAGAAAAAATCTTTACTTACTTACACATACTGGGAAAGGATTACTCCACTCAACTCCTTTATCTTGGATTACACAATGACTAGTGGTTGAGCCAGTTAAGATATATCTGAATAAGATAAACCACAGATTGTAATGGAATTCTTTCTACCCTAAATTAAATGGGATAAAAAGGGCTAAACAATTGAATTATTAATATTAAAATGAAGAAATCATTTTTCTCAGTAATCACATCCCATTGAGCACACGACTTAGTAAAATTTCACCACTACAAAGCAATGTGTGTTTGTTCATTTGCCCTTTTTCTTTTAATCTAGAATTGAAGATCAACATGAATATCAGGCATGAAGCTCAAGTAGGACTCACTCGAGTGTGAACTGCAGTTTTATTTGATTGACAGTGCCTGACAGATTCCTGACCCCAGCCTTTCCCGGCCTTGCTAGCTCAAAGCCTCCTTCTACTAGAAGATGCTTGGCTTACTTGCATACACCACTAAGTCCCCATTTGCCACATTCTTTTTTATGGATCTTCACAAGACCTTAGTTTTCTTCAGTTTGACTTCCCTCCAGGTCTTATGATAACAGAAAAATAAAAGGCATTGCTAGGATAACTTCACATTGTAGCATTGTCAAGGAATAAGTGTCACTAAGGCAAATGTCACCTTTAGTAATCTAAAACCTCCTGGAATATACTGAGGAATAACTTACTTAAGGGAAAAAAGTGTATTCTTCAATAAGGTAAAATACAGCTAGAATTAACCATTCCTTTACTTTGAATTTCCTGAAAAAGTAGTTTTTGTATGAAAAGCAAACAGTATTGTTTCTGTTATTGCAACAGGAGCAAATTAGTGCCCCAACAGCACCTTAGTTCTGAAATATTCTCACCTTCTCTCTTAAGAGACATACACAAAAGGGAAAACAGGATAAAAACAAAAAATCAAACAAAATAAATTCACAACAGAAAAAAGATTACAGAAAAATAACAGATATCAATGACAAGCCAGGAAGAATAAGCATATGCTTTATGGAGAACAAAATAGCTATTTTAAAATGTACATCTGTTGGGGTACTTTAACTTGCAGCCCACCTAGCCTAGAAATCAGCTATAACTGGCATGACCCTTGGGTAACCTCGTGAAGAGGAAGATAGCCTTGAAACAGGGTTGTAAACCATGGTAAACTGTCAATTAAAAGCTGTAACCTCGACAGAGCTGTGAGGAATTGTTCATTAGAGCCATGCAAAAGTTCAGACTGAGATGAAAGGCACCATGCAGAGATAAGCACCCATTCCTGCCTTTCTTTGTCTCCACTTGTAAATAAACTTTCCAAAGCAGGACTCCCCTGCTGTTCTTATCTAAACCTTAGGTTTCTATTCCACTACTAGCCCCTAATTTATGGGAGAACACATTCCTTGTAACCTGATAAGTAAGCCTCTGGTGTTTCCCCAGTTCCCAATAAATAATATTACCCCACCACCAGGATGTGGGCAAGATCAGGAAAATGTGACCCCAGGGGCATGAGGAATTCCTATCTGACGATGATTGATGCTTTAAAGAGTATAAGACCTGCTTAAACTTTTCTCTCAGTGTCCTTGTTGAAACCTGCTGCGTCAGGCGGATGCTCGGACCCTAGCTGGCTAGAAATAAACCTCGCCTTGTGACTTCCTTTGTCTCGAGTGTCCTTTGTCTTCTCAAAAGGTTGTCAGCCTCGTACCCTAACACATCAAGTACAGGTTACTGAAGTAATACTTTAATGTACATATTAAAATTACACATCACATAGAAACAAACATTAAGAGGCGTGGCTTCAGTTACAATGCGAGGGGAATAAATGGCAGAAGTGACTCCATTTTAGGTAAGAAAGACAGGAAGGCATCTTTAAAAGCAAACATCTAAGGAGAGGTGAGAAGCCAGACTCTCACCAAGATAATGAAGTACAGCAGTCATTCTCCTAGATAAGGGACACGGGAAGCATCTTTAAAAACAAACATCCAAAGAGAAACAGGCTCCTAAGGAAAGTAAACCAGCAAATGTCTCACCAAAACAGCAAACATGAAGCTATAAAGTGTAAATGACAGGCCTCAGGGCCAGGAGGGCTGACCAGACCCTCCTGGAATGTCCAGTTCCATTAGGATGGGGTGGCCAGGTGGTCAGGTTCAGCAAGAAGTCAACAAAATGATATCCAGTCACAAACTAGTTCCAAGGTAGACTAGGAGGACCTTAGTCATCAGAGCCATATATCATCTCCTAGACTTCAGCCATTCCTTGGCTTAGCCCTTTTCATTAAGCCTCTCCCATCACGGGAGCTTTGCTGTCCTTTTAATAAACTTTGTGCTTACTTTACTTTTAAATTCCTGGTCCAGCATCTTTGACACAAACTTGGGATCAGCAATCCAGTTTCAATAGAGCACTTGCCTAGCAACTATAGGGCCTATGTTTAAGCTGTGATACCAAAAAAAACCCCCAAAAAACAACAAAAAAAAACCACTAAGGAGCTGTGGTGGCATACATCCCCACACTAGGGAGACTGAGACAGGAGGACTGCCAGTCTGGGCTTCATAGTGATTTGAGCCAGTATAGGTTACATAGTAAGACCCCTGTCTCCAAAAAAAGAGTAAAATCATTAGATTTCAAAGATAAAGAATAATATCTTTGGACAGAACATCCAAGTTATACATAAGAGAAAAAAACTGAGTTGAGTGCCAGCAGCTCACACCTGTGCTCCTAGCTACTCAGGAAGCAGAAATCAGGAGGATTGCAGTTCCAGGCCAGCTGGGGCAAAAATTGAGACCCTATCTCAAAAATACACCCAACACACACACACCCCTGGAGTGCCTGCCTAGCAGGCATGAAGCCCTGAGTTTAAACTCCAATACTACTAGAGAGAGAGAGAGAGAGAGAGAAATTGAGGTCAGCTTTAGAGTTCTCTACAGCATCATCCACCAGCCAAAATATGATACATACCTACAGAGACAAAGTACACTGTCTCTTAAGTATCAACAGCTCAGGCATATTTCAACGTGCAGGAGCACAAGAGATAATTTTCTTTTGGTTTATTGGCTTGGTTTGGGAGGTTTTGTTTTGCTTTCTTTGTGTTTTAGGAAAACACTGCAGAACATACTATAGCCAACCAAGAAACCACAGGGCAACTTTAGCCAAAAACAAAGGAAAAGCAAAATAAAACAAAAAAGTGGTAGTGAGCATTGAATATGTAGATCAAAGACAAAAACCAAGATAGGGTTAAGAATTATTGAGTGAAATATAAATGTTATATGCTTAGGCAGTGCTGACATGATATAACTAATAAAAACAGATCTTGCCTCTTCTGCAAGATTGGGAGTGATATCAACCTATGTGTGCTCATTTAACATTAATGTTAAACACAAGTACTAAAATAATAATGAGGCAGGTTAAGATAGGAAAAGTTTGGGACTCTTAAAACATCTATGACTTAATATTGTATTTCAGTTTGAACATTCTATGTTTTCTCTGATCCTTCTTTTCAATTGCAAACACGTGAAGATTGTTTTCACCTTGGCCCAGGGACAACTCAAACCACTCCCACTTCAGCCCAGGGGCCATCCATGCCCCTCCCACTCATTGATTTTTGGTGGATGGGATTCACCACGTTTTTCCCCTCCCATAGGTTAGTGTAGATTTTTAAAGCACTTGAAAGAGAAAGAGGGCCCCCTTTTTCCTTTTCTATGCATCTCCCTCATATCCCATCATGGCCGTTTGAAACTTTTTCCATAACTTTTAATAAAGTCCCTTACCTCCCTTACTACACCCACATGTCCTGCCTGGATGCTTCCAAGTGGAACACAAAGAATTTGGGAATATTCTGATCAGAGACTACACAAGCCTACAATAATACAATTAATACAAATTTACTGCTAGAAAAGATAGAGAGGGTAAGAAAGGAAGGAGAGAATTCCAATTTATTGTTGCTTACAAGGAATAAATTTAAACATCTAAAGAGAAGCAAGAATAATAATAGTTAAATATATAAACATAACCACTAGAACCAAGTTCTGAGCCTTCCTAAATGTCAAGGACATAGGCATATTAATATTAATGTTAACTGATTAACATTAATTATGAATTATAATCAATTGATAATAAACTATAGAATATTCAACATTCTCTGTTGTATTTATATCTGTCAGTCTAAATATTGAATAGAAAAAAAGATGCACATGCATACATGCATGAAATAATACAACAAAATTCTATATATATATCAAAAATGTAATTGCTCTCCAGCAACCTACTGGAAAAAATTTTGTGTGTGTTTTTTTTTGTTGTTGTTGAGACTGGGGTTTGAACTCAGAGCTTTGCAGTTGCAAAGCAGGTGTGGTTTGAGTCACACCTCCAAAAAAAATCAATTAATGGATGGATCAAAATTCAATTTTATGTTGTATACAAGAGACACTCTATAAGAGCCTCAAACATATTAAAAATAAAAGGAAGGGCAAAATTATATCAAGTAAACGCAAACTAAAAGAAAAGCAGAGATAAGGATTTCAAAATTCCATGGCTTGCACATCAGAGCCAAGATTGATAAATTACACAAAGATCAGTGTTTTATAATAGTAACTATTTTGATATTCAGTGAATATTTATAAATATATACCAAAATATGTGGTAGCCATTTTAATAAAATAAAAACACAAAGGATATAAAAAGAATGATCAAAATATGCTATTAATTACTGTTAATTTATTTTTTAGTATTTAAAATAATTATGAAAGCTATTAAGTTACTTTAATTTCTTTATATTTAAGACATATAAAAAAGAACACAATGAAAGATTAAAAACTCATCAACAAAGATCTGATCTATACACTAATCATAAAAAGAAATCTTCATTTCAAGTGCCTGTGGAATATTAATAAAAACTGACCATATATTAGGATGCACCCTAAAACCTCAGTAAATTCTAAGGCAGAAATAAGCACTATTCTCTATTGTCACAGTTTTAGCTTCCAATGGAGTAATGCTTCTATCATGGTAAACAGCAAGACTTTCAAAGAGAATGGCCAGATAGGATGGCTACTTTTAAAATTAAACTTGAATTTCATATAAACAACAAACATTTTTAGGGTAAGTGTGGTTCAAGTATTGTGCAGAGTATCCTTAAACTAAAATGATGTGCTGCTTATATGAAATTCAAATGTAACTGGGTATCCTTGTGTTTTACCTGGCAGTCCTAAATTGAACTTGAGACCTGTGGACTCATGGCCCATTGAAATCTGTCAACTCTTGGTCCCCTCATACAAGTGAATGAATAGGCAAAGAAGTGGTCATTCCTGTGGCTGAGGTGATTAATCCTGATTATCAAGGGAATTGGATTGCATCTGCACAGTAGTGACATGGAACTATAGCTGGACAAATTTACATACATGTATCTCCCTGTACAACTAAGATATGCTAATAACAATTCTGTGCAGTTGAAAAGGAAATTAATGCAGAACTTCCTTATATCCAAACATGAAATTTTGCCAATATATACTAATAAGTAAAAAAGCAAAGTGAGATATAAAACCACATTTGTCTAAGGAGACCCTTAAAAAGTTTTTTTATTTAAAAAAAAAGCCACATTTGTTATTGGAAGGGGAAAAATTAAGAATATATGCTAATTTCTTAGCTAAATTTAAGCTATATATAAATCTAATATAAGGATACTCTAGAAAAATATATAAGAAACCAATAAAGGTGAATCCTTTCTTGAAGACAGGAAGAAGTACAGTATATGGAGACAGGATGGAAATGAGAACTCTTAATATGTATCTTTTTATATCACTTTACAATTTGAACTATATGAATGCACTAGCTGTTTCTTAAGTTAACTTAAAATCATTATTTCTTGATTACTTCGCACTCACCCTTCTGAACAGCTGAATTCTATTTGTGATCCAAGAGACAAATCTGTCTTAATTTCCACATGTCCATTTGGTAAATCTCCTGGATTTCTACACCGTTTTTCTGGGAGAAAAACTTAAATGGTTAGTGATTCCAAGTTTTCACAGAGAAGACATCAAAAAAGAAAACTAATGGATCAAGTTCCACTTCTGCTTCCAGAAAATCCTAGTTGTTTAGATTTGTACTTATTTTATTTTGTTTTGTACATTTATTTACTTATTTAGATTTTATTGAGACAGGATATTATCATGTAGCCCAGACTGGCCTCACACTCAGGAGCCTCCTGATTCTGTCTCCTGAATCCTGGAATTACAGACCTATATCATCCCACACTTGACTGTAGAGTCACACTTGTTTCTGGTCCTGATTCACTGAATTTTTATTTTGAAGGAAAAATGCTTGCAAAATTTGATCCTTTTTTTTCTGGTACATTTTACCAAGGACTATGTGTCAGTTACAAAAGGGACAAAATAGAGTAGGTATAGACTGTATACCCTTATATTGGAAAACATCAGAATGAATTCCCAGCTGATACTGAGTCACCTCCTTCCAAACCCAGCAGATATTTTGGGCAAAATTACTTTAACAGCCATATCACTACTTTCTAGCCACTTGACAATTCATAAAACTTTAAAGTAAATCTTGTTTTCAGTACATCAAAATGGAATTGGTGGTTCATTTCTGGGTTTTTTGTTTGTTTGGTTGGTTTTTTTTTTATCTTTTGACAGCACTGGAAAGATAAACTTGGGCCCCCGTGCTTGCTAAGCAGATGCTCTTACTGCTTGAGCCATTCCGCCAGCCCCTGTGGTTCATTTCTTGAAATAAGTGTTTGGTTAATTACAATATAGAATAGACTTCTTGCTGGAGATATTGTTCAAATGGTAGAGTGTCTGCTAGCAAGCACCAGGTATTGGGTTCAAATCTCAAAACCCCCACAAACACACACACACACACACACACAACAAACAAAACCAAACACATACGTAGAACAGATTGATATCCTCAGTGCACTCTGTTTTTCAAAAGTGTCACATATGTGACCACTGAAATCAGTAGTCAACAAACTGGATAGTTTCTTAGTGACTAAGGGTTCAGGAAGCTTAGATCCTAAGACAAGTCCAAAGTTGGCAAAAGCACCATGAGAAGAATAAATGTTGACACTTACTGTTACAGAAGTTATCTTCATAGAACCATGTGCCATCCCTTGTACAGACAACATTCTGATTGGAGGAGAACCTACTATACCCAGGCCGGCAGGCGTATCTCAGAGTAGTTCCGGTTGTGAAGTTTGTCTGGTCCAATTTGTTTATATGAGAGGCAAAGGCTAACTCAGGTGGGGGACCACAGTTTCCTGGACACAAAATGACAAGAAGTACCAAATATTATTTCTTGGGACACAGCATCTCAATGTTTCAGTAGTATGATTTCAGAGCAAGGACAGTTCTTTCTTCTTCTAATCAAGAAAACTCATAATTCCACTACACTCTCTGTTCAGTGAATCCTGTCACCAGTCAGTAAATATGTTTGTTGATAAATGGTAATTATACAAGGCATTACATTTTTGTCTCTATTATTTATGCGATAATTTATCTTAAAAGGATGACAGACACAACTTTCCTCAGCCTTTCAGATTTCCTATCTGGCTGACTCAGGATTATCAATGCAAAGCCCGGAAGTCTGCCTTAACAGAAACACACTATCTCGTTAAATAAAACATTACAAGCCAGTAATGCCAGTAATCTCAGCCCTCAGAAGGGTTAGGCAGGAGGATTCCAAGTTCAGATCCAGCCTGAGCTACACGGCGAGTTTTACAGGCCAACATGGGCTATTCTGCAAGACTCTGTCTTAAAAACAAAACAAAAAATAGAGTATTATATAACATTGATTGCTTCAGGGAAAGGAAACTGAGTAACACTAGCAGAGATCAGGAGGACAGAGGTTCAAAGTCAGCCCCAGGCAAATAGTTCTTGAGATCCTATCTTGAAAACACCCATCACAAAAATGGGCTGGTACAGTGGCTCAAGTGGTAGAGCACCTGTCTAGGAAGTGTGAGGCCCTGACTTCAAACCCCAGTACCACCAAAAAAAAAATTTTAATTTATATATTTAAAATTTGGACAACATGGTAGAGGAATTATAGAGTCCTTGAAACATTAAACTCTTAATCCTACTTTCATCACAAAAATTAAATTCAGGACTGATTAACATTTTAAGAGCTTGAAGAAGTATTCATTTCACCTCTCCATTCTGGATATACTGGCAGGCAATGAAAACTATTTAATCAGACTGATAGATGATATAGATTTGTTTCAGGTCACAATTGGGAGACAGTTTTCTTTGGAAACTCTTATAGAAGAAATTCTAGAGCAATTGTCTAGAAAACTTCCTCTTTCACATACAAAGCAAATTCCCCCTAAATTCCACCTGGCTAAATAAACACTTTGTTGCAGAAACTGAATTTCTGCTAGAAGCTTAACTGTCTCTTTTTTAGTCTCATATATGCTGATGGTCTTAATGATTGTTCACCTGGACTTGTTTCCCACTACTCACCAAGAACAGTAGCCAACAGAGCAGCAAACAAGGTCATTTGGAACAGAGTTGGATCAGAGCCACTGCAAAGCCCAGAGAAGGGCCAGGCTGCCATTTCCTCCTTTCTATGAAGGGTCCCATTTGGAGCTCTGGAGGGGTGCATGAACTGCTGCTCCTTCTCCAACGTATTTCTATCACAAAAACTCAATTTAATAAGAAGTCATTGAATTCCTACTTGTCATAAAAAACTAAGATAAATGCTGTGGGATCCATGCCAAGAAATTTACAGCCTGGAAGAAAAGACATGAGCATAAATGTCACAACACAAGATAGTGAAGGTTGGCCTCAGCAGAAGCCCTGCTCAGAAGAAAGACAGATTCTAGGTGGAGAGAGTGGACTTTTGTAAAGTGATTGCATCTGAACTAAGTATGCTGTGAAGTTAGAGAATTACATGTAGGTCATGCTAGGGGAAAGGAAGGGGGGTAGGAATTACTACTTCAGTTTGCAGGTCAGCAAAGTGTCTGAGATGGGGAGGTGGGTGTTAAGAGGACAGCTTAAAAACAAAAACAAAAATAAAAAAAAAAAAAGAAGAAGGGGACAGCTTAGGTGCATCTGAAGAGGTGAGAAGGCCAAGTTTAGGAATTTGTAGACTCTACTCTTTGAGGGATAAATAGACACTGTTTTTTTGTTTAGGGTTTGGTTTTTGAATTGTGTGTTTGTAAGCTAAGGAGTGACATGAATATTGTCTTAAGAAGATTGCTATATTCAAAATAAACTGAAAGTTATAGAGAAAAAGAGAGGGAGATTGAAACTAGTACAACCGCTCTGGAAAAAAATTTGGAAGCTACTTAAAAAGCTAAACCTTGATCTACCATATGATCCAGCAATACCACTCTTGGGGATATACCCAAAAGACTGTGACACAGGTTATTCCAGAGGCACCTGCACATCCATGTTTATTGCGGCACTATTCACAATAGCCAAGTTATGGAAACAACCAAGATGCCCCACTACTGACGAATGGAGCAAGAAAATGTGGTATGTATACACAATGGAATTTTATGCAGCCATGAAGAAGAACGAAATGTTATCATTCGCTGGTAAATGGATGGAATTGGAGAACATCATTCTGAGTGAGGTTAGTCTGGCCAAAAAGACCAAAAATCGTATGTTCTCCCTCATATGTGGACATTAGATCAAGGGCAAACACAACAATGGGATTGGACTTTGAGCACATGATAAAGCGAGAGCACACAAGGGAGGTATGAGGATAGGTCAGACACCTAAAAAACCAGATAGCATTTGTTGCCCTCAATGCAGAGAAACTAAAGCAGATACTTTAAAGCAACTGAGGCCAATAGGAGAAGGGGACCAGGAACTAGAGAAAAGGTTAGTTCAAGAAGAATTAACCTAGAAGGTAACACACATGTACAGGAAAGCAATGCAAGTCAACTCCCTGTATAGCTATCCTTATCTCAACTAGCAGAAACCCTTGTTCCTTCCTATTATTGCTTATACTCTCTCTTCAACAAAATTAGAGATAAGGGCAAAATAGTTTCTGCTGGGTAGCGAGGGGGTTGGGGGGAGAGGGAAAGGGCAGGGAGGTAAGGGAGGGGGTGGGGAAGAAATGACCCAAACATTATATGCACATATGAATAAAATAAAAATTAAAAAAAAAAGAGAGAGGGAGATTGATTTAAAAGACACTGAAAATAGCCAGATGAGTCACCAAGGATATCTGAATAAGGAAATGGCAGTGGAGTTAGAGAAAAGAGAATAAATGTGAAATCAAACAAAGCAAAAAAGGCAGGAAAGGGATGAGCTAGAGAAAAGAGTTTGTGTCACTACATATAGTATTAGGGGTTTCTCATGGCAACCAGGGATAATAGTCACACCATCAAGCAATTGGTAGTTTCAAAAAAAATGTTTTATATATGTGAAAAATACACATGACAAAAGTGATTTCATTTTTAATCAGGCTATTTAATGACTTGTTGAAAGAAAAATTACCAAGGACATTTTTCCTTTTCACCACCACTTCCATCCCTTTCAGAAAACACAATATATCCTGTTTACATTAGACATGTTCTGTTTTCAAAGAAATATGTGAAGTTGGCTCCCAATAAAGTATTGAATTTTTTATTGTATTCTCATATCTCTATCAGATCCAAAAGGTCAACATTGCCATGTGTCCATGATTCAGACTAAGGCCATGTGCATTTAAGGAAAGGGAGTTTCCTCAGTGTTTCTCTCAAAAACGTTTCTGTCCACATTATGGGGGTGGGAGTAGTTTACAGTGGCCCTTCACTGTATGTGGAGGGGCCTAAATTCTTCACTGAGTGAAGACTCATATAAGCTTCTCATCTTTCTAAAACCCAGTTCTTACAAAGCTATTCATCTCCTATTGTCAGTGGTGGGCACCCTGCTTCACCCACATTCTATTCTATGAGCTCTATACATGGTGACTAGGACAATTCTGACAAGATATAAGTTCACCTACAGAAAACAATTTGCTTCTGGAAATATGGTTGCAGAATTTGCACTGAATGAATCCAGATTATCTAAAGAGTTTGGGATGAACCAGGACCCTCATGCTTCTGTCTTCCTTATGTTTCCCCTTCCCTTTTTCTAGAATCCTCTTCTGTCTCTAGTTTCTCCTCCTTCTTCCTAGCATTATGAGGAATTTGGAAACAGCTGAGAGATAACGAAGTTGCATATCATGAAAAACAGCCTGCTAAGTCACCTGTGAAATTTACAAAATGTGATTAATCAACTTCTCCTACCCAATAAAAACCTCTATGAATTATGAAACCCGTAGGAATAAGTTTCTTTAATTTCTTTAATAATCGGGTCAACAGATTTGGTATGTTTATTGAATGTCAGCAAACTGAAAAGATTAAAAATACTCATTGGTGCTGGCTCAAGTTGTAGTGTCTGCCAAGCAAAAGCAAGGTCCTGAATTCAAAACCCAGTACAGTTAAAAAAAAATACCAATGTGTTGGCAAAAAAGACTTTAACTATGAAAAATCAAAGAAATAACAGTATACAGTGAAAATTTCCCATGTGAATTGCTGCACTTATATTAACAAAAAATCTATAAATATTGAATATATCCAGGATGATAGTCATCACTATTTTTATAAGAATATAGACATAAGATTAAATCCTTAGCTTTAAGAACAAAAAAAATCTAAAAAGCTGTTAAAACACACATATACTTTAGCTGTATTCAAAAGAATCAATTTATAATTATAAAATATGCTCAAAATGAATATTTCTGAAACAGCATCAGGTAAATTGATAGTTTGATAAATTCAGCAAATTGGTTTCAGTGAACTGAGCCTTCAAGAATTGACATTTGCTCTGGTGGCTTTGGTGACTTTCAGAAGTTTGACATGAGTCTCCTGTCCTGGACAACTGGAATTCCTGACTGTTCCAAATACTTTCCCAGCTCCTATTCCTGCCCACATCACTTTTTCTCTCCCCCTTTCTGGCTTTCACTCATTCTGTCAGTCCCTTCTCCAACGTCCCTTTATCTTCCAGACCTGCCTCCTTATATTAAGTTCAGTTTCGCACTTACCATTCTTCTTCTGACTTGTCAGTTTTGTAAGTAACATCTGAAGTCTGTCTTTGCCACTAGACCATATGATCTCTGAAGTTGGAGAGTGGGCACCTATTCCTTTCTTCCCCAGCTAGTACCCAGCACTGTGCCTCACAAAGTCAAATTGCTCAACAAATGTTTGCTGAATGTAAATCCCAAAGCACCTAAGTGATAAGTTTCAAAGAAAAATAATACTGATCCATGTCCATACTTACCCTTAAAGTGTTTGCTTTGTCAAGGTCAGATTGTAGCTGATTTTAAAGCAAGGCACATTTGTATTTTAAGGAAAACCAACCACCATTAACCTGAATCAGGTTGATAATCACATCATCAACTAGTCAACTGGGAACAGCAAAAGAGGGGAGGGATAAACAAAACCTAGTTCACCTTTCTCCTTTCTCCACTGGTTATGATACAAACATATATAGACCCTATACCTATATTTTACTTCTCTACTTCAGAATCACATCATGGCCACAGCCATGGTGCTAGGGCAGGAAGGCACTGTGCCCAGGACCATGGGCCTGGGCTCTGGACTCAGATCCTGACCATGTGGGTTTAAGCCACCATAGGCAAACCAAGTCTTGAGGGCAAGACACTCAGTCCTTCTGTGCTTCAATTTTCTCCTTTATAAACTAAGAATGATAATTGTACATGTCTCTCAGAATCGCTGAGAGGAGCTTGGCACAGTGCAGGGGTGGCCCATAGTATACACTCTAAAGAAACGTTAGAGGAGACTTTGATGGAATTGCCCTTGGAATGGCACTCCTAGAAGTCAAAATATCATTACCAAAATGATTTGAATTACAATAATGCTGACTGCAATTACAATAATGCTTACAGCAAAGAAACACACACTGGACATAGGGCCAGAAGCCCTTGGTCTGATCTCTGTGGTCTTTGGTAAGGTTAGGATCATGTGAAACTCAGAGCAGAGAGACACTGACTGGCAGGCAGAAGGGGCTGTCCTGGGCAAAGGGAGGGGGCTCCTCCCTCACCCTAAACTTTCTCTCTGGGAGGAATTTGTTCACATCTGGCTTTGGTCATTGCACAAAAATTACTCATGGATCTCTAGGCCCAATTGTGTCCTGTAGGTGTAAAAACTTACATATACCATAAATTAAATTGGTAAAAATTATTCTGTCTTATCCAAATCTTCATACATGTAAATTTTAAGCCATTCAGGCCTGTCTTCTTCATTCTGATTGTTCACTAATGGAATTCCTGTGCTCAGCCTTAAGACTATAAGCCTTTATAAAGTCAGTGAAAGAAATGAGGAACTATTTTCTCTTCCCCTGCAGCTACAAAAGCAGAGGTGACAGTTGCAAAAACCTCAAAACGTTTGTAGCCAGCTTCCATGTTTACACCACTATATCCCTCAAAAGTAATTTACATGTTCCCCAATTCCCCATTCCTCTCCCAACTGTCTACCCTCCCTCCCTTTCACAAATAGACAGATAGAACAACACTGCAATTCAACCTCATGAAGGTACTCACCTTTCCCAAAACACATACTGGGTTATTTTAAAAAAACACTTGTAAGCATTTGCATATAATGTCTGTTGTGCTTGAATGCTCTTACCTCTAACCTCTTCTTTATTCACTATCCACATCAACTGTCACTTCCTTGAGGAAAAATTGCCGGACTCCACCAAGAAATCCCAGTGTCTCTGTGTTCCCCTGGTGCTTTTCAGACACCTTAATTGAACACAACATTATATCGCAACTGTCTATTTACAATTTCCTCCAGGACTGTGAATTCATTGAAGACAAGGAAGACATTTGTTCAACTTTCTATTTCTAACCTGTTATTATAATTGGTATATAATAGTTACTCAATAAATGTAAAATAAATGAAACTCAACTTCAATTTAGTTTCATCTTCAGAGTGAGGATGATTAAATGTCCCACTGAGGACCAAAGGGACTAATGTATGTGAAGAGCTTTGTCCACTTTGAAAAGAAGTAATGTGGTGTTTAGATGTCTCTCACGTATTCACTTGTCCAGCTGCCTCTTGGGTTCCTCGGAAGAACTTGCACAGAACTCAGCCATCCCCAGTGTGGGGATGCAGAGAAGGACTTGCAAGTCAAGGAAACCTGAGAATGAGCTCAAACAACAACACAATCTAACTCTGTGATCTTTAAGAAGCTACATCAGCTTTGTGGGACTCTGTTTCCTCATCTCTATAATGCTGACATCAAACTTAGTTTATCTATTTTATTCCCTTCAAATTCTGCAATTCTGTAACTGCCCACTAAAAACCTCTGACTACACTAGCAAATGTCTTTGTAGTTCAAGGGTGTCATCATCTGTTTAATTTTGAAAGAAATTAAATGAACTCATGAATTATAATCAACCTGGCAGATGTCTCATGAAAAAACACTATTGGCACTTGCCTATGGAGTACAATTTGAGAGATGTTAGGGAACTTTTCAGTCCCCCAATTTTTCCTCCAATTAGAGAGATTATCTTTTAAGTTATTGTATTTCCTGTCTAAATTCCCCCTTTTAAAATTCAACTTACCTCTGAAAGAGATAATATTTGTCCTTACACTCAGGAAGAGTGTCTCCTTCCTTACACCCAGACTCTCAATTATATCACTTGCTAACACCCCCGAAGAACTTTCTTTCATACATCCCCCTCTATTCCTTGAATCTCTCTCTCTCTTTCTCTCTCTCTTTCTCTCTCTCTCTCTCTCTCAGCTCATTCCTCCTATGCTTATATTGTATTAGCATGTATTCCTAAGACTACTTACTGCAAATCTTATTAGATATTTCTGCTCCTTCTATATACTCTTATTTTTATTATCCACCATATTTATGGATAAGGAAGGGTTATTCAACAAAAAGACAATTCAGATAAGGACCAGAATGGTACTGTGACCTGACCAACCAAGGAGGAAGAGAATTTTAAGAAGAAAGGGTTTATTGGCATCATCAAATTTGGAAAATGAGGGAGAGAAAGGAGATGAGGATGACTAAGTCTTCTAGTTTCAAAGACTAACTGAAAACTGATCAATGTTTTCTCATGATCAAATCTAAAGGTCTTTTCTTAAGGTGATGGAGATTCAGAGGAATTAATAAAATCCCCCCCCAAAAAATGGTACTAATTTTTAGAAGACAGACTGGGGAAAGCTGGTCTCCTGTAATCCCCTTTGGGAAGTCTGGTTTACCTCTTGCCTCAATACCCCTAGGTGGGAAAATGGTGAAGGATCAACAGACCAACACACTTACCTCTTAGATGCAATGACAAGAGCAATGTCATTTTACACTTCTTCTTCTGCTTTACTTTATCTTAATATGCACTATTATTCCCCCAACACACTTATAATAAAAGGCTCAGAAGGGGTTAAAAGTGCTTTCCAATGCAATGCTCCTGAAAAGGTTTCTACTGAAAACGCTGCCAAGATTTTGTCTTGGCCTTGTCCTTCCAATCCTGCACTCTGTAAAGAGACAAAACACCAGTCTTTTCCCCAAGTGCCCAGTAGCCCACTGACCTGCAATAGCAGAGGAAGACAACTCTATGATGGTGCTTTGATCTCAGTAGTCTTAGTTTCTCCCAAGATCAGGGCTTGTCATTATATCCTGTTGTTGGCACTAACTGCTTCACCAAAATGTCCCCAAATTCTACCCATGCAGTCAGCAGCTGATCAGGGATAGCTGAATGCAGATGGATGAGCAGAAAATCTCCTTTGGCTCAGTGAATGATTAACACCAGAACCAGACCAACAGTATTTACCGGACCTCCTTCCTCTTCAGCAGTCCTCATTCTTGATCAGATGTTGCAATCATTTATTTTCTCCTCTGCCAACCATTTCCCCTAAGTGAGAAAGGTAATTTGAATGTAATGCCAGAATTCCTTTTTTCCTTTTATAAACACAAGAGGATTATGCAAGACACAATCCAGTGAGTCTGGAAACTTTAACTATTGAAAGGTTCAGACAAGCTCCACCAAAATGACCCACTTCCCAAAGCAACAGGTCCAGAGGTTTCCTGGGATTTCAGAGTCTGGTGGTCTTGCTATTCACTGATCTCCATTCATCTAAGAAAGCACAGAAGGTGTAGATTTATCAATTTATTATAGATTCGTCAGTTTATTGGCAGGGATTGATTTCCTGTTGTGTGCTGTGTTCCTGGAACATACTCATAGATCAACAAATGTAGTGTAAACAGCTACCACCACCACTACTGCTCATGCCAGACATCGAAGGATCTCCAGAAGTTGGCTTGTCATTGATGCTGCTCAGAAGAATGTAATAAGACCTAGGAAGGAACCCAAGGCCTGACATTGACCAATTAAGATATAAGTCCTAAAACTTCAGATTTGTGTGCCCATGAGATTGCTATTAAAAAAGTAGTTCTTTCCAACAACATAGTTTTTTTTTTCTTCCTGTAACAAAACCTAAAAGTTCCATAAAGGTTTTAGAAAGGAAGAAGTAAACCATAGCAGGTTGAGTTCATCAGGGAGGATTTCACAGATGTGAGATTTAGGCTGGACTTGAATGAGAGATAGAAATTATTAGATGAAAGCAAGTCTATCGGAGGTAAAACAACATAGCCACATCACACAGGTGAGAGAGACTGATTTGACAAGTGTGAGCAGAGAGGAGGATTCCAGGTTGTACAGTCTTGAGAGCTAAGTTGGAGGAAATTAAACCGTTAGAATTTGGGGGTTGGGTGTGGTAGTACTGGGATTTGAACTCTGGGTGCCATACTTGTTAGGCAGGCGCTCTACCACTTGAGCCACTCCATCAGCCCTGAAATAAACCTTTGAACTTAGGTCTTCAAAATATTATTTCCTAATATATCAGACTCTTTTTCTCTACTTTCTACTGTGATTGTTGCAATTATTCTCTTCGGGTCACCACATTCTTACTCTCAGAAGACAATGTTACCTCCTATTTTACTAGTAATCAATCATTCTACATTATCCACAGCAGTATCGAATTTTCTCTTATTCACTCCTGAGTCAAAGAAGAATTGCTTCTTCTCTTCCTTCTTCATTTTCCTTGTGTGTCTAAACCTCAGATTTCATTTTCCTTCCTTTTGTAGTGAGATGCTACCCTTCTCAAAAGTGTGACTATGCCTTCTGCCCATTCTTTCCCACTGCCTTTGAACCTGGCTTCTACCATCTTTCTCTGAGTCATGTCCTCCTTTCCAAATCCAAAATGTCTTTTATTTCTTATGGTTTCTCGATAGCCTTTGACATTGACTACTTCCTCTCTAAAACTCTCTTCTCTTTAGACTTTCATTACCCTAAACTTTCCTGATTCCCTTCCCTTATTAATTTCTCATTTACTTTTTTGTCTCCCCTTCCTCTTAAATGTACATCTATTCCATTTCCTTCTTTTTAATTTTCTTTCTCCATAATGTCAATGAATTTAGCAACTCCCACAGCTTTAACTGTTCTCAGTAGGAGGGCCACCCCATGTTACATCCTTTTCTCTGACTACTCTCCTAAGTTCCAGACATACATCTTTTGTTTCTGCTGTTCACTACAGGACATCTTGCAAATACTTCACACTCAACACATTCGAAGAGGAACTTCTCATTTCCTGCCCAGAAGTTTCACCACATGACCCCACCTCTAATCTAGATTCTCAGGAAAGAATTTCAGGCTTGCCTTTGAACTCTTCTTTATGTAATTCAGTTCCTTGATAAGTTCTACTGATGCTTTTTCATTCCTGCTGCCATCAAAGCAGTTCACATAGGTCATCATTGTCTCCAGAGAGGATGTCTTAGTCTATTTTCTTTTGTTATAAAAAAATGCCTGAGACTTGGCACCTTTATAAAAGTCAGAAATTCATATTTAGTAGTTTTGTATTTTTTAGCTTTTGTGGGGCTGGGGACTGAACCTGGGACTTCACATATGTTAGGTCCCTGGCATTCTTGGGGTGGGCAGAGAGTCCCAAGGCTAACATTGAAACCAGACCCCCCTGATTTATGACCACTTGCAAAACTCCCCTGATTGTTTCCCTGCTTGCAAAATCTCAAGGACTTCCCGTTTCTCAACTCGCTATGCATGTTGACCCATTCCATCTGGTGATCACAGATAAATGGAGGCCAGAGGCCTGGCTGTTCTCTGGGAGGAACATCTTCCCTCCCTCATGGTGTGGCCCCTCCTATAAAGCCCCCTACCCATTCCAGCCAAGCTGCTGCACTCTGAACCTGAGAGGGGCAGCCCAGCAGTCTGTGCTTCAATAAATCTTTCTTTTCCACATGTGGTGTGGTCTTTATTCAGCAATTCCTTACAATATGAAAGGCAAGCAGCACTCTGCCACTGAACTACATCCGCAGCACTTTATTTCTTGTAGTTCTAGAGGGTGAACTGTCCAAGTTTGATGAGCTTGCGTGTGGAAAGGGTCTTCTTGCAATATCATTCCAAGGTGGAAGGCACAGGGCAAGAGAGCAGACATGACAGAAAGAGGGAAGGGAGCTAAACTCATTCTTTTATCTGGACCCCTCTCCTGTAATATCTAACCCACTGAAAAACAATACTAATCCACTCATGACTTAATCACCTCTTTAAGGTTCTACCTTTCAACACTTTTGCATTAGAGGTTAAATTTCCAACACTCAATCCATGGCAGGGGACTATTGCAGTAGCATCTTTATTGCTTTCTCTTGTCGCAATTCCTTCCCCACCTCAACCAATACTGTGTACTATTGTGAGAGAAATCTTCCTCCATGCTCTATTCTTCTCATTTCCTCACTTGAAAGTCTCCTGTGCCTACTCACTGCCTAGTAAATTCTCTAATGTGCCATTCAAAACCCTCTGTTAACTGGCTTTCACTCATCTTTTCAACCTCCTCTCTCACCCCTTCCATGCTTCATTCAGGCTAACCCAGGCTATATGCTATTCCCTAAACACATCCTACCTTTCCTACTTCTGTAATTTAACCATCATAAGACAACAGTTTTCATCTGTGTCTATTACTGTCCAGTCCTTTTTGCAAAAATAAAGGTTTTACATAAATGTAATCTTAAGTACTTATCATTATTCTAATTTTACTTATACTTTCAAGATTTTTTTACATCTTTAAAATTATGCAAAATGCTATATAACATTTAATGTACCATAAATCTTTTAATATTTTCCTAAAATTGAGCCAGGTATTGTGGCAAAAATCTGTAATCCCAGTATATGGGAGGCTGAGGCAGGAAGATCACAAGTTCAAATTTAAGTAAGACCTTATCTCAAATTAAAAAAAAAAAAAAGACTTTTCCTAAGATTGGACATTTTAAGTGTCTACAGGCTTTGATAGCATAGGCAACATAGATAATAATATAATAAATATCTTCAAATTAAAAGCAGTATGTTTCAATTAATTAATCCTAGGAATTGATTTACTTTGTTCAAAAGCTTAAGACTATTACTCAATTAAAAAAATCTTCTTTCCACCTGGACTGTTCTCCTCCTTAATCTTTGTCTCTAAATCCTACTTTTAAAGGTTCAAATAACTATCACCTTCACCCTCCTCCCAGCAGAAGTGACCCTCTCCTCTTCTACACTGCCATAGCATATCGTTCTCTGAACAGGTTTTCGTCATTCTAATTACCTTAAAACAATGTGATGTGTATATGGTTATATGTCTGCTAAAGGACTCTCATTCTCCATTGTAATGTCACCTAGAGATTTTTCCACTATTCAAGCTGTCTTCTGTTTTTGATGTAGTTTATCCATGTCCCTTGTGTGCTGCGGGTAAGGGACAGGGTGGGAGATGCTTGGAGAAGCCTGTCATGTCAGCTCAGTATAACATTTTCATCCATGGAAAGTCCCAGGATTCTTACTTCTTCTTCTTCTAAAAAAAGGAGAAGATCTTTAGGAATGGGGACCAGGAACTAGAGAAAAGGTTAGATCAAAAAGAATTAACCTAGAAGGTAACACACACGCACAGGAAATCAATGTGAGTCAACTCCCTGTATAGCTATCCTTATCTCAACCAGCAAAAACCCTTGTTCCTTCCTATTATTGCTTATACTCTCTCTTCAACAAAATTAGAAATAAGGGCGAAATAGTTTCTGCTGGGTATTGAGGGGGTGGGGGGGGAAAGGGAGGGGGTGGACTGGGTGGTAAGGGAGGGGGTGGGGGCAGGGGGGAGAAATGACCCAAGCCTTGTATGCACGTATGAATAATAAAATAAAAAATAAATAAAATAAAATAAAAACATTTTCATCCATGGAAAGTCCCAGGATTCTTATTTCTTCTTCTTCTAAAAAAAGGAGAAGATCTGTTCCTTTGTGTTGCTCCATCTCAGACCTCACGGCAATGTTGGGCTGGGTTTCATCCAAGACAATAAGCAACACTGCTGCAGAAGACTTAGAAACCTGGTTTCATAACCCATATGTAAGAGAGAGTTGGGTCTAACTGCTGTCTCAGTGGGTCATTTTAAAGGGTGTAAATGTTACAAGATTATTTCTCCAGAAGGAGATGTTAATTTTTAAATCATAAGTTTTGGATAATTTGAGGTTCATATTTGCCTCATAATTCATGTCTCATATTAAAACAGGAGGGAAACTTTAGTGGAGATCCAAGCTCCCTTATTCTCTTGCACACAGGAAATTACACTCTCCACTCTCCATTAATGTGTTGCCAATTTTGATCTTAAACAGATAACCACCACACTGTCCCTTCCACATTCTAAGTACAACAGTTCACATAGACAGACAGACAGACACAGGACATTATCCAACTGCAGCTGGCTACTATGAAGTGGCATTTCAGCCCAGTAAGAGACCATCTGAAACCAGTTTCAGAACCAAGAGGAAAATTTATTCATTTCTATTACTAGTCTGCTCAGCTATAATATTTCAACAACACTTTTTTGCCTCCAACTCAGCTTTCTTCGTCTCCAGAAAATATTTTACATCTTCCATTGTTAAGCCACTTTCCTGTAATCTTTTCATGAAGTTCTCTGTGGCACTGCAAAGGTCCTTAGTCCCCTGAAAGGCAAGCTGAAGAAGGAAAAAAATTGTTAAATTACAGCTGGAGAGCTGAGACCAGCTCTGTACCCTGAAGCAGTAAACCCCAGGTAGGTCTTTGAAGGAGGGAAGGGGGAGTTCAGAACCAGGGGGTATCAGCAGGGATCTGGATATTCAACACAATGAATCATTTACATTTTCTGACCAAATATTCTGATTAATATTTCCCCAGTAACAAATGTGGACTAAAAAGAATCTGAGGGAAAATAGATCTGTTTAGTGCTTATTGGAGTCTAGAATTTTAGAGACTTTTCACAGCAGTCAGTACTAACAAATCTGAGGTTCTGAATTTATCTACCTTGTTATACAAGGCAAATGAGACAGTGATTCCCACCAATGGATTTTTACGAAGCATTTGTGATGGTGGTGAATGGAAATGTCCTTCTTTAGAAATGTAAGTTGACAGTTTATCAGTCTCCTTCTGAAATCAGGAAAAGGGTAATCCATGCAAAACCATTATCCCAAACTGAACAGATATCTACTGAGCATGTGTCAGCAGCAGTGCCCAGCTGTGAACATGCAGCCGAGAACAAGGCAGACAGGAGCCCCTACTTACAAGTGCCTTCTCCAACCCAGACTGCAGAGCTGTTTTGGGAGCTTCCTGGATCCACTTACAGGTGGGAAGTCCACTGCTCCACTCACCATCAATGCACTGCAGCTCCTGTGTGCCCACTAAGCGGTACCTGAACAGAAGTTAGAACAACACCAAGACTTTCTATCTTCCAAATTGGGTAACTGAGGCTGGTTTTGTGTTGTTGTGTATTTCAAACTGTGACACAATCCACCTCCCTGCAACTGAGGCTTAATATATGCTTAAGTTATCTTAGTCTTACAAAACAGTTATAAAATAAAACCACTCTTTGGGGAGGACACAAGGGATGAATGAACCCACAAAACAGAGAGGTGAAAAATTCTGAATCAGTGCATTTGAGCACAGTTTCTGCGTGGTGAGGGTGAGGGAAGAAGCACTTTGTCATTCAGTAACCTAAAAAGGCATCTGTCATCCAAGTTCTAGAAAGTGAAGAAAGTTAAAGACACCTCTCAGTGGATGGGCAAAAAAAAAAACCAACTTTTAATCAGAAAAATGTCATAGCTGACTGCAAAGCCTATGGAGGTATGCATGAAACTGAAATGTCAGGGAAGCTACATGACTCCACCAGATGGAGGCATGAGAAAGAAAAGGATACAAGACCCATAATGGGGAAGAAGCAGTCTAAACTAAGGTTAGAGGTTAGCCAAGCAAGGTGGCTTATGCCTGTAATTCTAGCTACCAAGGAGACAGAGATTAGGCGGATCAAGGTTCAAGGCCAGCCTGGGCAAAAAGTTAGAGAGACCCCATCTCAACAAACAATCTGGGCATGGTAGTATGCACCTGTCATCCCAGTTACCCAGGAGGCATGGGTAGGAGGATCACAGTCCAAGGCCAGCTCCAAGCAAAAGGTGAGAGACCCTATCTAAAAAACAAAGTGAAAGAAAAAAATGGGGTGGAGGCATAGCTCAAGTGGTAGAGCACCTGTATAACAAATGCAAAGCCCTTAGTTCAAATCCTACTACCACCAAAAAAGTTTAGACTTTAGTTAGGACTCTTTAAGGGTCTATACTGTAAATCTTTGTATTTCTGAAGTTCTGTGTTTCTTTGATTTTTTGTTCTTGACTCTTTAGGAAACATATATTTTTAATACTCAAAATGGTATTTTTGAGAGTAAAAAACAATGATACTTTCCCTGAGATAAACAGCATACTCTAATGGAATCGGTCTGTTTTTTAGGGATTGAGGAGAATTAGCAGTGGGCTGAAGCAGCTTTCAAAATCAAAATAAACCCAGAATCCTGAGGCAAGAGGAAATTAGGGGATTAGGCAGGTACAGACTGGGGTCATTCTCCAAAACAAGGCAGCCAAGTACCAAAATCTCATAGTTGATCTAGATTATTTTTTCCCTTCCCCACCTCCAACTTGTTAGGCAAGCACTCTACCACTTGAGTCACTCCCCCTCTAAGACCTCCTATTCGAAAGGCTGTGTGCACCCACCTCTCCTCACAGTAAAAAGCAATGACAGCTCCCGAGGTGAAATCTTCTCCTTCAAAATAGCCATGGTCTGGATTCCCAGGAGAGTCACAGTCTCCTGAGAGGGAGAAGTACAAGAGTGACATGTGGGGGAGGGGAGTTGTGCTCAGTGAACAGCACCCCACCGCCAGCAGCTGCATCTGCACAGGCCATGTGCACAGCAGTGCAGGCGGGACCCTGGGACTGTTCGCCTCCATTTATTTCCTTCTCACCAAAATCCTACTGGTCTATGGGAAAGACCCCTGTCCTGGCTTGTCCCCTTCCTTATGAGGGATTCTGATTATCAGATTATCAGAGCTCAAGGAAAGGAAGTATCTCCAATCTCCCTGAGATAGGAAAGGTGGACAGAGATGTGAAATGTGAGCGCTTCAGAAAAAAGGGAAAACCCAGCTGGCATGCTAGGAGTTGTGAGTTTTGATTCTGGCTCTTCCACAAGCTGCACGGCACCAAGGAGACCATTTAGCCCCACCTCAGCTTCCTTTCTAATAGTTTAAGTAGGTTAGATATCACTATTATTCCTTCGGTCCCTCCTTATCAGCTCCAACATTGTATGAAGTGGTGATCAAGATTAAAGGCTAGCACCTGCACACCCATGTGTATTGCAGCACTATTCACAATAGCCAAGTTATGGAAACAGTCAAGATGCCCCACTACTGACGAATGGATTAAGAAAATGTGGTATCTATACACAATGGAATTTTATGCAGCCATGAATAAGAACGAAATGTTATCATTCGCTGGTAAATGGATGGAATTGGAGAACATCATTCTGAGTGAGGTTAGCCTGGCCCAAAAGACCAAAAATCGTATGTTCTCCCTCATATGTGGACATTAGATCAAGGGCAAACACAACAAGGGGATTGGACTTTGAGCACATGATAAAAGTGAGAGCACATAAGGGAGGGGTGAGGATAGGTAAGACACCTAAAAAATTAGCTAGCATTTGTTGCCCTTAATGCAGAGAAACTAAAGCAGATACCTTAAAAGCAACTGAGGCCAATAGGAGAAGGGGACCAGGAACTAGAGAAAAGGTTAGATCAAAAAGAATTAACCTAGAAGGTAACACCCACGCACAGGAAATCAATGTGAGTCAATGCCCTGTATAGCTATCCTTATCTCAACCAGCAAAACCCCTTGTTCCTTCCTATTATTGCTTATACTCTCTCTACAACAAGATTAGAGATAAGGGCAAAATGGTTTCTGCTGGGTATTGAGGGGGTGGGGGGGAGAGGGAGGGGCGGAGTGGGTGGTAAGGGAGGGGGTGGGGGCAGGGGGGAGAAATGACCCAAGCCTTGTATGCACATATGAATAATAAAAGAAAAAAAAAAAGAAATAACAGCATAGAACTAAGGGTGTGGCTCAAGAGATCGGGTGCCTGCCTAGCGAGTACAAGGCTGTGAGTTCAAACCCCAGTATTGCCCCCAAAGAAACAAAGAAGTAGCATAGGCATAATGATATATGGTTATATAAAACATTCATTTCAGCATTGTTCACAGTAACAAAAATATGGAAATCAGGATCCATCAGTGTGAGAAGTGAATAGTAAATCATGGTGTAACTACATGCAGTGGGAAAAATTCCCATGGATATTGTTATGTGAAAAAAAGGTATTTAAAAATACATATAGCAAGATCTCATTTATATACATACATATATATATATATATATATGTACACATATACATAAAATCATACCAAATCACATCAATGTAGGACAAAGACCATAGGTATGCCTTGTGTGTTCATATATATAAAGTATATACCTTGTGCATATGTATTTGTAAATGTACTATACATATGTATACATGTATGTGTATTTATCTATACACACACAAATGCTTTCTTAATGTTTATTTAACTTAAAATATTTTATTTGGGTACTTGCTTTAAACGTGTGCATAAATACAAGAACAAGTCATAACATAAACACATCCAACTGATGACCTCTGAGAAGCATTAATTATAGGGATATAAAGAGTGACTTTCACTCCTTCAATATAATTTTGCAATGGAAAAGTTATGGTCTTTTTTCCAGTTTTTTGTATATTTTCAAATGACAACTTTAAGTCACTATCATGAAATAAAAACACAACATAGTCAATGTCCCAAACTACCTTTCAGTAGACTTAGTAGCACAGGAATCCTACTTGCAAACAGAGCTGTTGTTTGGACACTGCTCATTTCATTAGGATGTTATCACCTGAGTGGTGGTTTGCAAATTCCATTTGTTTCCTGGTCATCTGCTAGATCTCAAACTTTTCACAGATACAGAAAAGAGGAAAGATTGCAGGTATTTGGGAAACATTAGTGTGACACCACTAATCAGTATTTTTGGGTGTCCTGATTGCTTCCTTGGAACTTACGACTTTTGCAGATGGGAAAGGGAGGCTCCCAGGTGTGGTCCTCCAGGCACTGGCTCCAATTGCTGCCCTTGAGGAAGTAGCGGTCGTTACACTTAAACGTGATTTTGTCACCTATATTCACAGGCCCTGAAGAATTGAACTCGCCATTCAGCAGCACAGGGTCAGGACAGTGGCCCACTGAAAAAGAAAACAGATAATGACCTGCAGGGGCCAGATTGAAGCCTATGATAGCAAAACTTCCTCAGGCTTCAGAGAGAAAATAGTCAATTGGAGTTTAATGCTCCCATTTTTAACAGGGATTGGTTCATGGTACCAAATGATATCAATGCAGGATAAGAAAAGACCAGTTTGCCACAAGTATGGCAAAAAATAGTCTTGGTCATATACAAAAATTGGCAATTGAATTCACTAAACATAATTAAGCACCTAAGCAGAAATTACCAGTACTGTGTTCAGTTTGCTTTTATGTTAAACATTGCTCCCCAAATTCTTGAGTCTATGTTATACACAAGTCTCTCCTTCCCTTTCATCCAGCCAAATATATGTAGTCACTGATCACTCTTTGCTATGTTTTGTTTTATTCTGTTATTTCTCTCCTGTGGAAAAACAGGAAAGAATACAGAACGATGTGAATTTTTTCCATATGAATAAAAGTTAAAATATTTAGTGTAGGTATACAGAGAACTAATACAGCTATTTTAAAAAATAGTAATAATAAAGAAGATATGAATTAATTATTCTCCATCTCTACAGGGGATAATTAGTTTTGTGGCCTCAAGCACATTTCTCACCACATTTGTAAATTAAAAGCATATATATTTCCTCGTTTAAGAGTTATATGATGGGTGCAATTATAATAATAAAAAAGGATGCAGATGAAACAGGATTGGTCATGTATTTATAACTGAGGAAGCAGTGAGATGAGTATAAATGTCAATTTGACTTTTCTGAGTTTTGTATATATTTAAACTTTTCAATAAATATAAGGAGGTTTTTGTTTTGGCAGTACTAGGGTTTGAACTCAAGGCCTTACACTTTCTAGGCAGGCATTCTACCACTTCAGCCACTCCTCTAGCCCTTTTTACTTTAGTTATTTTTCAAATAGGATGTTGCTGTTTATACTCAGGCCAACCTGGACCACAGTCCTCCTATTTGCATGCTTTCCTCCTAGTTTGGATGACAGGTGTGTACCACCATGCCTAGGTTTTATTAGTTTAGATGGGATCTCGCCAACATTTTGTAGGTGCTGGCCTCCAAACAAAATCCTTCTGATTTCTGCCTCCCAAGTAGCTAGGATTACTGGTGTGAGCCACTGCACCTGACTTCAATAATACAAGAATTTTAAAAAATAGGATGAGACTAAGTAAGTTATAGTGAAAAAAAACTAGCTTTAATATATAAAAAAATTCTTTTGGAGGACTGAGTAGTAGAGTGTGTGCTTAACATGTATAAGGATTTGTGTTTGATCCCAAGTACTGAAAAAAAATTAAAAACACTTCTCAGAGGAATAAATGATTCTATTAATTCAACTAAATTAGAGCTAATCAAGAGCTGATCTTACACTTTCCAAGAGAAGCTTAACCACTACAATGCTGCAAGTGGATTCCTAGCAGGGCATGGTGGTACATACCTATAATCCCAGCACTGAGGAGGCTAAGGTAGGAGGATGGTGAGTTCGAGGCTAGCCTGAGCTACATAGTGAGTTCCAGGCCATTGGCATACATAAAGAGACCCTGTCTCAAACAAAAGAATGAAATTAAGCCATTTTCTGGAAAATGGGACAATTATGGAGATCAGCAAAGTGCAACAAGCCATTCGCATAGACAGGTATTACATATTTTCTATCACTAGTGGAAGCTGGGGGAGAAATAAAACAACCAAGGTCATGAAAGTAAAAGTGGGACTACTAGGGAGGCAGAAGGGGAAAAGGAAAGGGGGAGGAAGGAAGCAAATAAGACAGAGTAATAGAGAGGAGCAGTACGGTCAAAGTACATTGTATGCAGAGACATGGACCAGGCACACTAACACCCCACACTATGTACAATTTAATATACACCAACAAAAAGTGACAGCATAGTGTATAAAAAGTGGATTCCTAGAAATTAAGAAGTTTTTGAATAAAGTTTTAACATGGCCTACAAACAAGAGGGGCAAAAAAGCAGAAAAATCCAACTTACAGTAGCACTCAGTGGTGGAGACATTCCACTCTTCAGATTCATTGCAGAAAAAGGTTTTCTTTCCTACCAGGTGGTAACCCTTGATACAAAAGTAAGTCCCCAGAATTTGCCCTTCCACCTCCGTTGCGACAAATACGCTGTTATTCACTGGAGGAAATTCTGGACAGCTCTCTGCTGGAAGGAAAAGGGTAGCAGATTTATTTGGCATATGGCTGGCTTTAACGGACCACCAATTAGATTCCTGCACCCAAGGTCTTTTTTGGTAGATTACTAATTGTGACTCCTTCATATCTATGTCCATCCCTGTCCCTCTTTCTCCAAGGGCTTCCAAAGGGTAACAGGTATGTCACTCAAATTTAGCCACAAGTTATCTATTTCTGAACAAACAACTCCCTCCCTAAATAACAATTTTTGAGTTTATAATAGGTACAACCTCTCAAGGGTTTGAAATTGGCACCTTTTCTTGCTCCCAAGATAGGAAGAGAAAGTGAACAGTAACCACCCACTTCGCAGAGCACCCACTTCATTAAATATACACTAATTCCCAATGAGTATAGAGCTTTAGGTGAGGTAATTTGAGGCTTTTCAATAAATGAAACAAATATCACAAATGTGAATTTCATTAAAACTCTACATGAATGCCTCATAATGCACAAGCTAATACCAACTGCCTTGTAAACTAAGTTTAAAGAAAGCATACATACCACTTGAGGCAGAAATCTGCCTTACTATCATAAGACAGCACAAAATCCGACAAAACATCTGGTGATCAATTATCTGACCCAGACTGGAACTAATCCAGCCCCGATACCTAGCTTGGATCAAAACAGATCTTCTAGTACTGCTGAAAACCAGACCAACCAATCAAGGTTGTATTGATTTCCCTTCCCTTGAAAAAACGTGCAAAAAGAAAACTATATCCAGAACAGGAAATAAAAACAGTGGTAAGGAAGCTGGTATAGGTGAGAATCTTGCAAAGCCACAGAGATAGGTAAAGAGCTGCCAGTTTTAAAACTCAGTTTCAGAAATTGAACTGTCTCTTTTAACTACAGGTTAATCCTTCCCCAAAAGACGTGAGCCAAATGGTCTTGTCATGACCTTGATTCCTGTCAATATTTGCCAGGGTTTACAGTCCTTCTTCTGCAAACAGGGGATTAGAGGACAGGGTGCAAATCAGTGGCACTTTTCCAGATGAGACCCACCTCTGAGCGCTACCTCCCTCCCCTTTCCCAAATACCAGCTATCCCAAGGTTGGAATCAGCACTGAAGACTGGAAGCTCAAGGAAGTAAGCTAGCCTTACCTGTCTCTGTCCTTCAGGTCCATGGCTTCCCAGCAAGGAGCTGGACTCCAAAGTCCTGAACACCACTTTATCCTTGTTTGCCAGGACATTGCCAGGCTTCCCACTCTGTAGTTCTTCTTGGAGTAGGCTTTGGCCTGACTCCAGAGTTAACCAAATGAAAGCAGAGGTGAGGGGTGAGGGGACTGCCCTGGTATCAGGAATGAGGTCATGTTAAATGCTTTGGGGTTCTTATACCGTGTTGCTCATGAATATCATAGCACTTGGTTGGTTCTCTTTGCTTCAATTATAATATTGGGATAAAATTTCTACAAAGTTTTGGATTTCAGTGAAATATATGGTAAGCATTTAGGGACACACAGTGAGCACTCAAATAATATTCTTTTCCCCACCTATTATCATTATCTTATAATGATCTTCTGATGTCTTCTTCCTGAAGGAGATCAGACTATGCCACTCATAAATATACCACTGTCCTATAAAGATGATTTAAGCTGAAGGCATTTCTAGTTCAACAGGTGCAGGGGAGGGGGCGGGGGAGCTTTCTCGGACCTTCCCCTATCTAAAAGCAGCAAACTCTGAGAACTGATATAAATAGACATACATTTTCCATCAGTGCAGATCTACTCCCAGAAGGGAGAATGCCAATAAAACCAAATTCCTTCTCCAAGAGAGTTTTATGGCCTTGAAGGAAACAAAACCACCATTCATCCTCATATGGACAAATATTATGAAATGTCTTACCTCCTTGTTGTTCTGAAAGCCCATTTATCTTTCAAAAAAAATCATCTGTTTTCTTATATTTTCTCTTCCTTCCCATTACCTATTAAGATGGTATATAAACCCCTACGTCTAACCACTCCTTTGAATTACTCATACTCTAGTTCTCCCATACGTATTTGGTTTAGATTAACTATTTTTTTTGTTGTTGTTAATATGTCTCTTGTTAGTTTAACTCAAGGTGTCAGCTACTGAATCTAAGAAAGTTTTTTCCCCTCTTCTATACTCCAACACTAAACCATTAACAATTCTGGGATGGGGCCAGTGCCTCCTTTGTGTTGTATTCCCTTCCTCCCATTGCTCCTCCCATTGCAAAGCAGAGTTGTTTGCTAAATGAAGAAACACAATGTAAGAATAAATGAAAAGAGGACTGGAAGTGTGACCTATGTGGTAGAGCACCTGCTTTGCAAGCATGAAGGCCTGAGTTTAAACCCTGGTACTGACAAAAAAAAAAAAAAAAAAGAATGGAAAGAACACAGGCATTCAGAAACTACCATAGCACCCCTCCCCAAATCCATAGGTCATTTTATCATTTATTGTGTATTGCCTTATGCTTTTTTCATCTTTTCTCAATTTGTGAACTCATGTAAATTCTTTGTAAAATATGATTTTTCAACATTAAAAAATGACACTTGTGTGAATATAAAATGAGTATGTCAAAGATTTTATTCAACTCCTTAGTTATGAGGAGCCATTAAAATATTACCAGTAATACAGAGAAGAATTTGAGAAGTAGAGATTTACATAGTCAAAAGCATTCAGAAATGACTTTTCTAATAGATGCAAAACTAGTTAATGTCCTAACGAACAATTCTTGGGACTTTTCTACATAATGGTAATTAATTAAAATAAAATGGACAAAATTCATTTGCTTTTCTATCACCACGAACATGTGTATCGTTCTCAGATAAGAATAATTTTCATTTTCATCCATTTGCTATGAATTAAGCTCTATTCTTAGATAGTTTTAGAAGAATCTAATAGAAAGTCAATCAATGCTGCAGACCCCTATGGAATTGACAATCCCTAGACTGTTTGCTTAAAAAAAAATGCCCAGTAATTCACTGAAAAATTATTCCAGTGATTATTTTTTCAGAAAGTTTTGAATTACTATATCACATATTCTATTTCTCGAGGGATACATACTCTTTAGTGTCTTATATACAGCTATGTACAAAATATTTGTACAAGAAAGGATTTAAAATGGAAAGAAAATCTAGTTTAGTCCTACCTAAATCTAGACATAGAGCACATATTGCAGAAAAAGGCAAATAAGTCTTCACTTCAATAGCTTACTTCAGATTTATCACTAGTAGGACTTTGGAAGTCCATATTACTTATACTATCGTCTTACTGATATTTCTCCATTACATATAAAAAATACTTACACAGGTAGGATATATAGACTATAAACATCCTCACAAGTTCAAGCCAGGTTTTATTGTTAAATGAATTAAAAGAAAACTTTGTTTTCAAATTTTGCAATTACAGAGAAATGAATGTCACTTGAATATATACATTTTCTAACATGTCAAGGGGAGTAATAGAGGAAGGAGTGTGCTCATTGTCACCTAGCTCCTGTTTTCCTACCCCAAGATCCGGGGCTGGGCTTCAGGATGGTGATCCCTTTAAACTGTATGTGAAACTAAAGTGCACCTGCCTTTTTCTGGGAAGAGAATCCTTAGCTTGTCAAAGCTCAAATGAATGAATGTAGGTTTCCAAGAGAATAAGTGTAGGTTGGATGGTGCAGAATATGGGTAGGAATCACATATTGTGATAGCATAATGCTAGGCCATTGCCAGCCGGCCACAGGAAGTGCTGGTGACTGAGCCCCAGGCCTCACATTTACTGCACTTGTTAGGCAAGCACTCTACCACTTGAGCCACACCCCCAGCCAGTTTGTTTTTGTTTTTGAAATAGGGTCTTGACAGCTTTGCCTAGGCTTGCATCAGTTATACTCCTACTGCCTCTGCCTCCAGAGTAGGCCAGTGAGGGGTTGTCATGGACAAGGGTAAGCTAGTGAGCCTGAAGGTTGACACTGCTCACAAAGAGTCCAGATTGAAAAACTTAGAGAGGTTTAAGACATGATGTAATAATTAAAGCTACAGGAGAAATGCAAATAATAAACACCAGAGCACTCTCTGAGTCATTTTCTGGCTTTGATGTCTCTGTTAAGCTACCAGCTACATTTTAAAATGATATGGTATGTGTTTCTTGGGTCTTCACTGTTACAAATCTGACCGTTTACCTTGCTGTGAGGCACTGGCTTTGACAATTCCAAGTTAGGTATATCACTGAATAGGGTGGGTATTCATTTACCTACCTGTAAAGAAGGAGAATTATTCTTTTACAGGGGGTGGTTGGATGCTGAATTAGATAACACTTGAAAAAGTGATTGGAGATCTTTTCAATGAAATTACACCTTTGATGTCATCCCGTCACTGTCGTTACTCTTCTAGTTACACTATGAAAGCACAATGTATGCGTCAATACTGATAACCTCTCTCGCTCACTTTCAAACTTGAATTTATAAGTCATTTTTATCCTACCAGAAGAATCCTTGAACTTAGAGAACTTGGAAATGCTTTATTGCTATTATGGACATTTTATTTATCTTGGCTATTGGCCAAGAAGAATGTTCCCAGTTCCTTTATCATACACATCTACATTTACATAACTACTATCTAATAGCAATTTTGGTCAGTCCTTCATGAGGGGAGAGAATGGGCTCCTGACCTGCTGCTAACATTTTCCTTTCCAAAAATATGCTCTAGAAAAAGGGTAGGGACTTGTTTGAGCCATTGCCTGGCAACCAGTGGGCATTCATTAAATATTTGGAAATAAGTGAATAAAAGTCTGGAATATGAATAATGCACGAGGGTAATAGTCTCCTGATCACAATGAAAAGCGAGTGAAGCTTGACAGATATGAGTCACCAATTAAAACACCACTGTGTCTGAAAAAATACATATTGTCTAATAATTTCGGAATCATTTTTAAAGAAGCTAGTTTCAAACACATTTTGGACCATTTTATTAAAATTTTATGCACGTATAATGTACAAATGCTATCTTCTTTTGTGTATGATCACAAAAATCAATTGCTTTCTTTAATTAAAAATAACTTTTATTGTATCTTCTTATTACAAAAGCAATACATGTTACTGACATATTTTAACATGATTTTATTTACCAAGGAGATGGACGTTACTCCAGAAAAATACATCTCTTGGCTTATAATAAAAATCAATGAGAAAAACAGTATTTAAAAAAACTCACTGTGACATAACATGTTATTATCCTCTTACAGAACAGATGTTCATAGTCTAGAAATTTAACTTAAGGTAATACTATGAACATAAGACTTGAAAGTTCAAGCCAACTACATTTCTACCAAAAAACTGACAACATAAATTACATTACATTCCGATTAAATACATGCAAATGCTGATAATGAGAACTTCAAAATGCCTTACATAGAATAAATAACTCAATAAAAACACTGATCATCAGAAGATAGGGTTTTTAGATGCAGAGAGAAACCTGCACCGCAAGAACAAAATCATTACAGTACAGCATGCTACAAGTAGCCAGCTGAACATCATCTACTACAGAGCAGGGTGAGGAGCCTTTCTGAAGGCAGCTTGTGCGTATAAAGTAAGTTCTGCATTGCTGGATGCTGGACTGCCTGCAGTCCAGCTCATCACATTTTAGATAACAGTCTTTGTATCATCTACAGTATCAAAGAACCATTCAGCAAAAGCTGTACGTCATTACTTTTCTTGCTATTTATCCTTTTGCCCAACAACTTATCTTAGTGAAAGGAGGAAAACATTTAAAGTTAAAAACATCCAGATCTTAAAAAAATAGATATAATTTACTTGGGGGAGTCTGCATTCTTCCTCAGGAGTAGTAACATATTAAAATCACATTTAAAGAGACCTATTTGTACATTTGACACCAATTGACTAATGAATATATCAAGGTCTTTCTTCTCCCGTGCTTCTGCAGTGTGACATGAAAGACCAGCTAGCAGATCATGATAATGACAACTAGCTCAGGGGCAGCTCTCAAAGTCACAGCACAGCTCTGTTAGAGACCCCAACAAGGGGCATATCTATCTCTACTTGTTTTGAAGCCGAAAAAACAAAAAAACAAAAACCAAAAACTCCCTGGTAGAGTTGACTCCCAAGGAGTCATCTTTCTTTCTTTCTTGGATATAAATAACACCCTACTTTTTTTTTTTACCAGCCCCCATTCTCAATTATCCAGGAGTGTTAAACCTTGGGTAGAAAATAAAGTAGTTACAAAAAAGAACTTAAAGATGGGCACCCTTTGGGGGTAGCAGGTGTCTTATAGTCATTCTGTCCTGGAAGGCCTAGAATGAGAATAAGTTCTCTGAGTCAAAGGGATGCTAGAGAAACACTCTTTCATTACTGTAGAAGAGACAATTCAGGGACTGATTTCTCAGATACCCTCCATACAGCAGGCGATTTGTCTCGTTTCAAGTGTGACCAGAATGACTGCTAGCATACAGGCACTGGACTCCAGTCAGCTTGTCTGCCACAGATGCAAATACCAGCTCTAACTGCATGGGAAAGGCTTCCTGGAGTTCATTCCTCTCACCTAGAAACTAATTTTGAAGAAGTGTATTTGCACTTTAGGCAAAGGATAGCCAGCTGAGGGTGCACACAGTAACAGGGTATAAAATGCCTAAACAGAACAATATTTGTAAACCTGAGCCAATTTCAGCAAAGAAACAATAAAAATTCATCAGTTCAGGCTGTTGAACATTGTGAGGCACAGTATAGCTAATACTCCCATTAGGAATGAGGGGAAAAAAGGTGGTGATATTTTTCTAGGCCTCATTTTGGTGGCCCCAAATTTGCAGACCCCACTTAACTTCCTGTTCTAGCCTCAGTGGTGCTGACTTCCCAAGCTTTTCAGGAGATGGATTCCGTGGAGATGTCTGGCCTCAGCCTCACAGCATCGGAGCACAGTGTGAGGGATGCCATGGAGGGGGGTATAAGCACAGCCTTCACATTCTCCTAGGAGTCAGAGGGGAAGAGATGCAAAGCCATTATACCACAACCAAAAGACAAACTAAGGAAAGTGAGCAGAATCCCTCCCCAGCCCTTCCATTGTCCACCCCCATCCCCATATCCTCATGCATGGAAGGACACAATGGTGTCCCTACACACACAAACCTTGACTCTGGGGGGGTAAAGCAAACTCTAACGGCATAGCTATATGCTTCTTTTCCTGAGAAACTGATCTTGTGACGTTGGGCCAGGTGCCCCCTTCACACCTGGACCCTAAGCTGAATACCCAGGATATGATGCTGAAGTGATTAGATACCTGTGCCAAGAAACAATGCCAACAAAGTGACATTGCTGTCAGGAGCTACTCGGTTTCTGAGGAGGGTCCCTGCCATTGCAGTTACCTTAGACCATTCTGAAATCAGTAATCAGAGCAGGAAAAACTTCTCATAAGCTAGACTTTAATGTTTTACCTTGTTAGTAATTCTTCCCTCTGTGACAGTGTTTCTCAAATGTTAAATGTTTCTATGAAGCACCTGGTGACCCTGTTAAAATGAAAGTTCTGGTTCAGTAGGTCTGGAATGGGGCCTGAGGTGTGCAGTACTAATGAGCATCTGGGTTTTGTTAGAGTAACAAGGAATAAGGCAAGAGAGCCTCTTTGAAATGATTCCACCTGTATTTCCTGTTCCAGAATGTAAATACCATCTTGTACCATTAGCAATATTCTCTTTAGAAACAAGGGGCATAGTTTAGAAACAATAGCCCACCAAATTCTAAAAGGTCTCCCAAATTTTTTTATAATACATAATATAAGTTATACATTATTAATGGGAATCATAACACTATATGCTCAAGGGTAAGTTTTTCTTAAATCTTGTATAGGCACCTGTAAGTACACATGACTAATCAAGTTTGTGTGCTTCCCAAAATGCCTTCCCATATTCCCCAGAGGGTGGTAAAAGTGGGTCATGCCTACAACCATGGACTTCACTCACAGAACTTACGTTAGCTTGCCTAAGTCTCAAGTGTTATATAGCAGCATGGGACAAAGTTTTAGGGGTAGGTGGTAGGTGGGACAGAAACACAACCCAAAATACAAAATAAAAAACCCAGAAGCCTTCTGATAGGTTCAAGTTACTCAACAATTTTATTTACCCATTCTACACACACACGTACACACAAAAAACCCCAAATTCCTCAAATACAGTAATTCATACCTTAAATAGATCTGAATAAAATATTTTGTTATCAGTGTCACCAGATTAAATCAGAATGCTATGAAAGATAGACATTCTCACTTTGAACAGATCTGTGCCTAGGAAGTCTGCAGTGGAACTCTGTTCCTGGGCTTCCCAATCTAGCCCATTTCCATCCAAACCAGGGGTGACCAGACCCACTCCTAGTCCCCTCTAAAGGACACCATGTGTAATTAGTCCTTTGCCATAGAAAAATCATCACCATATCGGAATGAGTTCATCATATTACTTCAACATAAAAAATGTGTACAAGCAATTCAGACACAAAAATGTTGAGCAAATATTGATCACAGATATCCAGTGAAAGTCTTACTGCAAAGAATATGCTATCCACTCTTAAAAGAAGTTTTTAAAAGCAAAATTTTCCTTTGAATTTTTACTTATTATATTAGGAGTAGAAGCCAAACACATGGCAGACTAAACACAGCAGCACTCTCCAATGGAATGCTACATTCCTTGACAGGGTAAGTTGAGAACACAGAGGGTTCAGGAACTGATGGTGGAAGCCCCAAAGCAGGGGACTGGGTGAGAAGACTTCAAGTACAGGTCACAATTTCAGGCTCTGAACAAGCATTACCTTAACTGAGTTCACAAAACACTATACAAGTAACGTACAGCTCTTGTCTTACAAAACAATGAGAATATGGATGCTATTATATGAGTCTATGAAAAATTAGTGTACAGACTTCCCCATGAAGAGAACCTGTGTGCAGTTCCTTTCTTTGTAGGAAATGTGCTACAGACAGAGAATTACAATGATGTACATATACTACAATGAGTACAATGAGAAATCAGGCAGATTATTGCCTTATAAACTACTAAAGTCAATCGACACACAAACCCCACTAGAGATAATCTTCTGGACACTATGAATGTAAATTCTTGGACATACTTCTGATGTGTGTCACCTCTAGGGAAAAACCAAAGATTTAGCATGCTAATGTTGCAACCTGACTCAATTATTATATATTCTGAAAATAAAAATATTTTAAAACACAAGTCAATGGAGGGGGTGAATTCAAGTATGATATATTTGATACATTGTAAGAACCTTTGTAAATACTACAACGTACCCCCACCCAGCACAACAATTAAAAAAAACACACAAGTCAAAATGCATCCAAGGAAAGCTAGGTAAATCTGCGACACTTCTAAACAACAAATACCACATGGCTTCTAGGCTTGGAAAGGACAATGGAATGTGCACGAGATCACATTACTCAGCTACAGTTGTCTCAATTACGGGACATGTTTCACCTTGTCCACTGGCCTCCCTAAACCCCAAAGACTTTCTCTGGAACTCAGATCTTCTGCTCCAGGGAGGGGGAAAAATTGTAAGATGCATTTATTTCCAAACAGTTATCACTCAAATGCCAGAGTTTTTGAAGATCAAATGTGGATTGCAAAGAGGACTGCCTGGATCCTCAGCTGAAATTCTTAACCACTCAGTCTATGAGTACAAATAATATATTGTATCCCCCAACTCTAGCTTATTGGGAATCAGAGACAGTGACATAGACCCTAACACAACACGTTCTTAAAAGGTTTTCTTTTTCTGCTTTCTAACTTAATGTGAAACCATTCCTTTCCTAAAACAAAACAAGAGACAATGCTGATAATCAGAGAAAGGTAAATTCCAATTTGGAAATCAGGAGATAAGCACAAAAATGGGTTCCCTAAATCTGCTTTAGATTCCTCTTACAAATATATTTACAGACTTCCTCATTTGCCTTTGAAGCAAGCAAAAGAAAACAATATATTACGACTTTCTTTTCCTCATTTTACACTAGATCAAATGCCAAAGTCTTCATCAATTCCCCCCTATAACAAAATCCAAAGCCTAGCAAAGAGTACTCTGGAGGCCATTCTTTGTTTGTAGGACTTGTGATATGAACCCAAGAAGAGAAATGTGTATCTACCACCAAAATGCTTTCAAGTTAACGACAGGAGAGAAGGGCAGAAAAGATGGCAAGTAATACTTGCCTAAAAATTGGAATGAGTTCTATTCTGTTCTATATCCTCCTGGCTTCTTTCTCCTGAACATCTCTGAAGGGATCTTGTTCTAAAAATTGAAGGATGTTGAAATTTTGTTGCTTTCAAATTACAACTTCTCCTGTCCTATCTAAAAAGACCATCTCAGTCCTCTTCCAGAGGAAGCAAATCAGCACAAGGGGAGACTAGAACAGTAATGGGCAGTCTGAGAGCCAGAATACATGTCCAGTGACTTGTCTCTAACAACAGTGTTTATAACAGGCTAACTCAATGCTAGTTGGTCATAAAAGTCTCCTTTGCTTAGATGAGATACAGCCTAAAATCTCAGTCTTTGGGTCAAAGTTCTCTCTTTTCTCATTCATTCTGAATTATTCTTACAACAGAGGCAAAGTCAGCACTACTAGATTCAGTGTGTTGTTCTTTTGCAAATGTTCATTTGTCATAAGTTACATAGCCTATTTCAAAGCAACATTATTCAGGGAAAAGATTTCTTCTTCTTCTGGGTGTCCTGCCCCTACCCATTCCAAAACCCCACAAACAAAGACACTAAAGACATTGTGCAACTGGTTATCAGGAATAGCAGGTTACTTTATGGCTTGGACACAATCTCAAAAGTTTCCCAACATTGGAAACTGACTGAGGATTCTATAAGGAATTTCAATAGTAAGGGCTCAAGGCCAGGAGTCAGCTACCCACAACGACCACCTTCCTCATCCTATGGGTTTTACCTCAGCACCTCTCTCCAATGTGCTTAAAATCCCCAGCTTTTACCCAAGAACATTTATTTAACTTAGTAATTTGTTCTATAACCCCCTGCAATGTGAAGGGTAAGATAGACTAGAATTTAGAATAACCTTCTAAAGCACAGCAGCCTGCCTATGAGGGGGTTATTTCACTGAATATTGTAATCTGCTCCAATATCTAACTCCAAAGAACTGTCCTCAGAACAAAGAGGAATTAAGAATTCCAAGGCTGAAACTTATGTAAGAAACTACTATCCTGGTATTTTCCCATGCAGCTTCATAAAGTAGAGTTCTTAAGCTGGGGTATGAATCAGAATATTAGGGAAACACACACATGTCCAGACTTTAACTCCAGAATTCTGAGTCAGTACCCAGTCTGATTCAGGTGAATCCAGGCATGTATATGCTTCACAAGTTCAAAAGGGGATTCTAAGGAATGTTTCTAATAAGAGTAATGGTAAAGGTTTTCCATCACAAAACAAGGCAGAGTGGCTCAAGTGGCAAGTGGCAGAGTACCTCACCAGCAAGCATGAGGTCCTGAGTTCAAACTCCAGTACTGCCAAAAAAAAAAAAAAAAAAACCACAACACTTGCTCACATGAATTCTTAATGTATGCACAATCATTTATTTTATGTGCAAAGTTGGGAGAGAGGTTAAGCAATCATAGACCACCAAGGGGCTAATAATCCTTTCTTTAAACAAGACTTGTCTTACCTTAGGAAGAAAATGGAACGACAGAAATGATAGGTAAATATAAACACTCAAGAGCTAGACCTCCAAGGGACACTTCAGGACATTTACATGAAATAGTTTCTTCTTAAAAACAAAATACCCCAATAAAAGAGATTGAATTCATCATCAAAGCTTTTCTAACATTTGAGGAAAAAATGCACATGTGAAAAAAAAATTTACTTTAGGACAGTGTTCTGGAAATTACTAGAAAATAATGAGCAGCTTTAGTGAACTGTCTCTAGCAATCCAGACTTGAGTGGTGACTCCTGAATGTAGCATCATCCTTTTAAACAGCCCCAGAGGTCACTGGCTATTGTAGGAAAGTTGCTATGACTGGTAAAGAACTTGAAAGTCACAGGAAAAAAGTCTGGACTGAACTGAAAGCCTGCAAGCACTAAAGGATTGCCCACTCTCTTACTCACTGGAACCCCACTCCATAGTCAGCAAAAGACCACATCTTCAAGGTAGAAACACAAGCCAAGACATTTCCCACATCCTCAGAGCCAGCTCCCCTAGGCCATCAAAAACTTGGAATTGTTTGTCATGAAAAGAGGCAAGAGCTCTCACCCTATGTCCATTTGCAAGCTCCAGAGCATTCTGTGGATGTTCTATAGCCTGGGCTGACCCTTGCAGGACCTGGCTGGAGAGGAGGGGAGAAAGGAAAGGAAAGACTACCCCAGTGCAGATCCATGTAGACCCACTGAAGACAGAATCAACGGAGCCCAGACTTCTTCCGCACCAACCGCCCTTCCTTCCAAAGCCACCACAATGCCATGCATTACACTGGGCAATCCAAAGTGGAAATGGAAGAGGGGAAGTCAAGTAAGTATTGTGAGTAAAAGACACATTAAAGAGACAAGAAACAAAGGGGTTTTGTCTCTCTCCATTTAACACCACCCCTCCACTTAATCAACACAAGGACATTAGTCAGTTTAGGTGACAGGGAACAGAGAGAAGAACCAAGTACATGAGGCATGCGTAGCCCCAGGGAGTACATACTCTTTTCCTCCTCCTTCAGACCATCCCATCTGGGAACCTGTCTTAAAAGACCCAACTTTCCATCTTGCCCCTGGGTAAGGAGATGTTTCAAGTTGGAGAATGGCTAAATTTAGTTTTATATTCTGTGTTAACATTTATGGTGAGGTGCCAAAGGTAGGGATAGGGGTGGAAGTTAAGTGACTCCCTGCTGATTAGTGACAAGGGCTGGAGAGAAACACACGGTTACACCACCGGAATGCTGACTTGGGTCTTCGGCTGGTTGGCCCCTTCTTGCATGTCCAGGGCATGGAGAGGGCTGAGGGGCTTGAGGGGCCGGCTCCCAACACTGTAATTTCTTGGACGCCTGATTGTATTCGAACTGGACAGAGGCGTAAAGCTGTTCCTTCTCATCCTTACAGGGGTTTGGTTCTTGGGAAAGTTGTTCTGATTGGAAATGGAGGGACACCACACAAATGAAAGCCATGCCAACAGCTCACCCATAAAGGTCAAACAATGCTTGTAAACACAGCAGCTTCCTTCCTCCTGCTCCTTTGCACAGCGGGCCTTACACAGGATGTGGTCTAGTCTCACAGCCCTAAGGACTGTAAGGATCATAATGGGAGCAGCTCCCTGAGCATCACGTTCCAGAACAGGAAAAGGGCCCAACAAAGAAGGGCTTTACTTAAGACCAAACAGATTACCAGGGACAGATGGAGGAACCACCATAAACCTACTGACCTCACCTGGTAGGCTCCTAGTCTAGACCCTGATTTCTAAAGGGAGGGCTTCCCAGAGGGACTAAGAGGGATTTGTATTTCACTCCAGGCAAACACTTTTCATGTTTAACTAAATTTCCAGGAGCCAACTTTCAAGGCCAAGATTCATGAAAGAGGTACTCATTGAAAATTTTAATAGTTTCCACATCTTTTCCTTTTGGATATAAGCAGACTACATAGGCATGAGTTCTGAATCTCTCTTCCTTTGGTACATAAAAGAAACCTCAGTGTCTTGATGCCAAAGATTCAAAGGCTCAAGATGGCGGAAACCTGGCACCTGTGTCCATGGAACAATACTTACAGTTGGCTTGTCACGGTGAGTGTTCACAGCCTCCACGTTGAGTGTAATTGTTTCTACTTTGCACCCTAAGAAAACAGAAGAAAAGCCTTCAGGAAAAGAATCAAAGGAAAATTGCTTAGTTTCAGTGTGGGAAAGCACATCATCAATGCATGTATGTACTTCTACATACACTCATATAAGCACATCCCTTTAGAAATAGAAGTCAAACTTCCAGATGACCTTCAGAGATAACTCAGATATCCTACCTTCTCAATCCCCACCTCTGCCAGCCCCTCAACTCATAGTTACCATAAGCCACAGGAGTAAGTTTGAAGATGGTATGGAGTGGACACCTCAAGTATGGCAGTTCATCTGAAAGCAGAGAGAGCAAGTGAGGGAAGTCTCTTAGGACTATGGAGCAAGATCAAGTGAGTAAAAGAGAGAATAAAGGAGCTCATGAATTTTCTTTACCCTGACTACCACCTAAAGTTGAACAGCTCCTTCCCTCAGCCCCAGACAATTATCAAGGTCAAAGAAGTCACCCAAGCTACTGAGTAATAAAGAAGGAAATAGGGCCATTCTCAATCCTTCTGTACAAGCAAAACAGAAGCAAATGCTATAGCCAAGGGCCCCCTGAGAGGGAAGACTATGGCCCACCTGGTAATCAAAGACCATTCTGCAGACTTCTAGGTACTCAGGGAGTGGGGAAGGGAAGGACCAGAGAAGGGCAGCGGCATTTCCTTACTGGTCTTTCCAGAAATGGTTGCTCTACCTCCAACCCAATAGATACCTCCTCTAGGCAGCCAGAGTGACAAGCTGGGGCTATTCAGCCACTCTCCTGATGCTTCCAGAGTGTCAGCTCAACACTGGCCCTTTAGCTAGGCAGGATCAAGCAGTGCCAGAGCAACTACCCTCCACGGGGGGCTTTTGTAGCAGCAGAGTAAAGTCAGCAAGTAGTTGATAGATGGCTGCTAGGAGCCCTACTCTGCTGCCTGAAGAATGTACTCTAATTTGAGTGGAAGGAGGGAGGTCTGGTAGCCAGGAATCCTGGTTCTACTGTGAGTCTAGCCTTCTCCCCACAAATATATTCCCACCCCCTACCCCACCCTTCCCTCAAATAGCACCTGCACCCTTATCCAAGAAGTAGGCAAGGAGACAGCGCATGACAGCCTGGTGGCAGATGACGAGAACATTGCCCTGACGTTCCAGCTCCATGATGACAGGCTCCAGCCTCTGTACCAGGTCCTGGTATGACTGTGGGGTGAAGTGGGATAGACTGGTAGGAGGCCAGATGCAAACTGGCAGCCAAGTCAGTGGCTGAGTCCCAGAGTCAAGAGGCCACTTCTTCCCTAGCTGGCTTTCCTCCTGGAGGCTCAGCTCCATGTTGCCTAGCCAACCCCCTTCCCAATGTCTTAAGAATACTAGCATCTTTCAAGAGCAATATTTAGACAAAGAAAACCACAAGTCAAGAAAAGGAAATTTGAATTCAATTTGTGTTTTTGGGTTATTTTGCTTTTCTTCCCACAGATGAATAGGTAGTGTGTAAGGTAATGAGAGACCCTAGAAGTTTCCTTCAATCTCTGCCAGTCTATATATTTTCTTTTTGGTGGGGTTTGAACTCAGGGCCTACACCTTAAGCCACTCCACCAACCCTTTTTTGTGATGGGTTTTTTCGAGATAGGGTCTCATGGAACTATTTTCCCAGGCTGGTTTTGAACCTTGAACCCCCGACCTCTGCCTCTTGAGTAGCTAGGATTGCAGGTGTGAGCCACCAGCACCCAGCTCTGTCATTCTATTTTATTTATTTCTGCATTATACATTATACAGAAGCCACTTAGATGAGAAAACAGCCCAAAACACTGATGATGATGGGAAAGTAATTCATGTCCCATGTACTTTCTATTGACTCTATTGGCTTGAATGGGGGTGGGATTGGGGAAATAGAGTGAAAAAAAAAAACAAAAAAACCATATCGAGTCTACAACCTTCTGAACACAGAGGACATCTCGTCACCTTATTCCCTAGAAAGCTTAACAAATTAATGAGGCATCTGACTGCCCAAACTGAATTAAACACAGTATGACCTAAAGGTAGGAAGATAAATGATGCCTAAACCACCTTTCTGTACTCCCTCCCACCAAGATCACATTCAATCCTTTCCCCAAATTAAAGCTCAACCCCAGCAGAGGACTGGGCAGTTAGTCCACATGAAGGGAGTCTCACCTCCCCACCAGGATATCGATACAGATACTTCTCTTGATCTCGAAGTGCAAATTCCTCTGGGTACCGCTTTTCAATCTCTGCATACGTCATCTCCTCACACACGCCCTGCAAGGAGCCACACAGATGTGAGGGGGCAGACTGGCCCACACCCTTTCCATCCCAAATGAGGAAGATGGCAATGAAGAACACTAATTCCCACTACGTGCCAGGTCCTGTGCTGGGTACTGGGACTGGTTGTGACCAGGGTGTTGCAGGGTAGGAGTCACTGCAGAGAGGAGGCAGTTTCTATACCTTAAGCTGCCACTGTCTCCTATTACTGGGGGGAACTTAAAAATCAAGAACAGTCAACAGGACAAAAGAAGTGGGAAGCAGGGAGGGAAGGAAACCGAGGGAACTGGAGATCTTGCAGGAGGAATGAAAGAGTAGGAGGAAGGGAAAATGAAATATTCACAAAGTTTTATACTTAGGGATAGATAAAGCCAAGAGAAATTTTGAGGACTCTTCTAGAATAGCTAGTCAGATGATCTAAGCAGAAATTAGTGAACTGCATTGTTAGCTATTTCTTTTTTCCCAGGAAGTAAATATACAAGGGACAAAAGGAGTCCTTGTTAGCCCCACTCTCCCCAGGTATCAGAGTGGCTGGGTCAAAAACTGGTTTGGGTCCCACCATTGGTGTAGATATTAGAGCAGTCAGGAAGCTCTGATTGGGGCTACAATTGTCTCCACTTTCTCCCCCAACACCGAAAAAGACCACAGATGCAGATTTCTCCACATTTCTACTTGATGGTTCTGGTTTTCTGGATAAAACTACTCAAATCATAACTTATAAGAGTTTTCTGCCTGAATCAGAGTTCCTACTCACAGCATCAATTTCATTCAGAATCTTCCACTGCTCGTAGGTCACCCCAAGAGATTCAGCAGTCTGGATAGTCCTCTTCAACTGGCTTGTCCACACCTTGAGGTCTTGTATCTCCTGTTCCTCCAGAAACTTCCTTAGAGCTTGGGCAAACTGGAGTTTAAAAATAAAAGTTTAAAAAAGACACACGAACACACCTAACTCTATGTATAATGGGAGTTTGTCCAGCCATGATCAAAATAACCCAAGAGGAAATGAACTTTAACTGAAGCACCTTGGAGCACCTAAGAACATAGGTGCCCAATAACACCCAATAATTGCCTAACGGCTAGATGATCAGAGCAGAAATGGCTTTAATACAGAGGTAGGAGCAATGAGCAAGAGAACACCTTCTGGACTTGCTTAACTATCTGAAACAACTGCCTAAGCCCTTAAGAAGAAGGGGATAAGACAGATGACCTCCAGCATGCCCTTCTAACTCTAAGCCTAGGACATCCACCCTGCTGGCTGATTACGCACCTGTTTTCCCCGCACAGAGAGGCCCGAGTCACCCCCAATCTTCCCTAGGAGATTGAATTCACTCTCCCCATGTCGGCAGAGGTAAATTGTACGAGGCTGGACGTGGATATTCATGAGGTAGTACACTATCTTGCTCTGGATGTAGTCCTGGACTCTGTTGACCAAAAATCGCTGGCCCACATTCATCACCTTGATAAAAGAAAGATCCCTGGGGCAAAGAAGGAAAACAGTCCCAGGGTAAGAAGTCTGAGGATAACAGTGGGCTACAGGAAGGATTGTTATAGATATTTATAGACCACTGGTAGCTTTTCCTCCCCTCCCATCCTTTCCATGTTTATGGAACCACATGGTAAGAGATGGATGACTCCTCAAAACCAAGATGAAGTACAATTTCCTGAGCTTCTAAGCAGCCTGTACTATTTTCTAGCGCCCCTGTGCCATGCAATGTAGGTAAATACAGTAGACAAAACTCAGGCTTCCCATCAGGGGCCAGACTGAATGGCATGAAGATTTTGCTATGCCCAAAATTTGGTGAGAATTGTAAACTCCTTATGGAGCCATTAAAACCTGGTCAGAATATGGCAAAACTAGCAATGAGGTGAGGGAGGAGGCATCGGAAGCATAGGCAGAGAAGCTACTTGTACCTTACACCTATTTAACCCAGGATCTTTCAGAACAATTCTGGAAACTACTTGCTTGGTGGCCACTATGGATTTTTCTCAATATAAAAGTACTAAAGGCTTATTCCAAAAGAAAAAATTTAGAACAAACGTAGAACTAGGCAAATCATCCATCACCCTACAACCAGAGATAAATACCTATGAACACATATACTCATATATAGAAATATTCTTCTAGAAGCCAGGTACCAGTGGCTCACACCTGTAATCCAAGCTACTGGGAAGCTGAGATAGGGAGGATTGCAGTTTAAGGCCAGCCTGAGCAAAAAGTTAGCAAGACCCCCTTCTCAACCAATAGATGAGTGTGGTAGCACGGACCTGTCATCTTAGCGACAGCAAGAGGCATAAACTAGGAGGATCACAGTTCAGGCTGGTGAGCTCCAAGACAACCAGAGCAAAAATGGCTGGAGGTATGGCTCAAGTAGAGTGCCTGCCTTGCAAGTGTGAAGTCCTGAGTTCAAACCCTGTACCCCTGTACCATAAATATATATTTTCTTCTAAAATGTTCTGCTATGTAGAACTTAGAGCTAATTAAAGAAGATCTTGTTCTGCCACATCTCAGGCAATGGTTTTCAACCATGTATTAAGAAAACACTTGCAAATACTAGCACTCTGGGCAACCCATTTGGCAAAACAAAGGTTCAAAACATTAAACAGACCAGTGCAGCAGCTTAACAGTGTGCCATGCACGCTGGTCTCGCTGTTAGCTTAGCTGCAGGGTTGTACCTTATTTGAGCAGAGCTGTTAACTGCCCTGAACACACACTCTTTCATAAGGTCACATTTTCACAGGTTTCCATGCGCACACTGTCTTTGACATTTTGCTATGGTTCTTATACCTCACACATGAATGAGGTGAATCTGTATTCTATACTACACTGCCAATAGACACTAATGATGACTAGCACTGACCGGACTCTTCTGGGTCAGACATATTCCTGTGGCTTTATGTGTAATATATATGAAATACAGTATGCAATACATTACATAAAATGTGTTAGGTTATAATGTATTACATGTGACACAAGAACATGTTTAGTATGTATAATATTATATAGTAAACTTTAAAAGTTAATCAAAAACTAGTGACATATCTCCAAGGAGTGTCCTATAACACCCTAGGTCAGAATCTGGAGCTGTGGTTCTTAACTGGGGGTGATCTTAGTGCCAGCAGACATTTGGTAAGGTCTGAAAACATTTTTGGTTGTCACAGCTTAGAGGTGCTAATGGCATCAATAGACAAAGGCCAGGGATGCTGCTAAACATCCTATAATGTACAGGACAGTCCCCAACAACACAGAGTCATCATCAAAACGCCAATAATGCCAAGATGGGAAAATCTTGCTCTAGAGAACAGGGAAGAAAAACATGATCAAAAAAGTTTCAGTATTTAAGTACAAGATGCAGTGCCCCCAAAAGCCACAAATCTATGCCATGTTTCTTTGGAGTAATATAAACAGTAAGGTTCTAGATTACCAGAAGGAAGTTAGGGGGTGGAAGGAAAAGGACTCTTTTCCCAGATGAGAGCCCTGCCTCAGCCCCTCCAAACCTCCTTAAAGCTTATTTCCTAGGGTGGAGTGGCTCAAGTGGTAGAGTGCCTGCCTAGCAAGCGTGAGACCCTGAGTTCAAATCCCAGTACTGAAAAAAAGATTAGTAAACCTTACTTCCTTAAACCTTACTTGTCATAGTTGTCTGGGTCAAGGGGTCGGTAGGTGACTTTATAGCACTCAATTCTCTTGAGGAAGTCCTCCATCACATTCTCTCTGTTTCTTTCAGGGTAGTCAGGACTTGACACTTTTACCTCCTAAAATCACAGGAATATTTACAGCCTGGTCAGAGGTCTGCCCTTAATAGCTCTCCTACCAATAGCCACTGCTTAAAAAAAAAAAAAAAGTCCATAAAAGTAATCTTTCACTAGAGCATTGGCATTCCCCTTCATTGAGCACCCCCTGCTCCCATCCCATCCTGTGACCCTGGCAACCAAGAAGTGAAAGACAACTGGGGAGTCATGTGCCTGCCCTTGGCTGAAAGACAGAGGCAGTCACGCAGCTGACACTGCTTCTGGGCCCAATCCCTTTATGTAGTTTCCTAGGAGAACAGAATGGGCTCCAATTTTCTCCATCACCTGACTGAGACCCAGTGCCTCTTCCTCAGATGACCCCAGCTCCTACACTGCTGCAAGGGTACCACCGGGAGACCATGTGCAAGTGTCTACTTAACACAGAACAACACAACTAATTGGATGGGGACTGTCTTATGCAGGGCATGAAGAGCTCAATACATAGGATGCTGACTGGTTTATTGAACAATTACTGGGCAGATGACCTTCCTATAAGGTATCCAGGTCTTGGCATCCAGATAATACCAGAACAAAAAGCTAGAACTCCCACAGTCCCAGCCTAATTCTTACTTTATTCTCCAAAGCCTCAGTTTCTTCTCCCAAAGGAAGTGTGGGGAAAGTATAGATTAGAGCTCTGTTAGATAGAAAAGACGTCTCTGTGATGTTAAGCATGTCTGTTTCTGTTTCTTTCTTCCATTACTCAGATGCCTCTCTATACAGGCACACACACACATACAGAGGGCACAAAGGTGACAGGGAGGGCCATCACCCACCAGGATATTGGCAGCAATGACATCAGGATCATCACAGACAGATTCCACAAAGAATACCTGGCCATGGAGAGAAAGGAGTAATAAACAAGTCAGTCATGCCAGGCTGGTAATTAAGAAAACATGCTTATCTACCCAACCCAGCAACCACATCACCCAGGATTTTCTTCATGAAAGTAGCCTTCAAGACCTCCTCATTTAAAAATACCTCTCACCATGTCTCCTGGGCCTTAACATACAAGCAAAATTTGGAGAAAGGACCTAAAAGTACATATTCAAGTATTGGGGGTATGCCCCAAGAGAAGAGAATCAGATATCCAATACTTAGCAGATTCTTACCAGATTCAAATAGATCTGCACCCCTCCACTTTCTAATTTCCCATCTCCACTTATCCCTTTTTCCTCCAACATGAAGTCAGATCCTACCTTGAAGGAATTCTGCTTGGCAAAGTCCAAAATCATGTCCCTCCTTTCCCGGGTCGTATTGGTAGCATCAAATACCTAAGCAGAAAGCACACAAGGTAAATGACTGGGAAAAGAGAAACAGAACCCCACCAAGGCAGACCCAAGGGAGGGCTGAGCAACCAGGATGCTAAAAGAGTTGAGACCAAGAAGGAGAAGCAGACAAGACTTACTGCAATCTGCCCATTCTCCTCAGTGAGGTAGGCCTTAACATCCTCCAGTGCTACCAGAGCACACTGTCTACGGGGAGAGCAAAGGAAATGCGTGAGAAGAGTTAAACTCCAACAAAGTGTCACTTCTCTTCCCACTGGTCAAAAGGTTTCCCCAACCACATCTTTCAACTTTCCTACTGAGGTTTTTATACCATCCTATATCTCCCTCCCCGCCCAGTGAATTTTCAGGCTTAGCCTACAAACAAACAAGCATTTCCCCAGCCCTGTTCTCCTATCCCCTCAAGCCCAGGGTGATCCACCAGTCAGAAAATTTCCACCTAAAATTCCCACACGATGTTTATTAAGGAAAACAAAGCCTTATCACAGCGTTGACCTGAAGGTCAGGCCTTAAAAAATACTCACTTGCGGATCTGCATGGCCTCCTTGTTATCATGCCGAAAGAAGTCATAGGATTTATAGGACTTCACTGCTTCACGGCGATACACTCCAAGATTAAACACTGCAGAAGATACCCAAATCCATCAACAGTAAAACAACGGTAGCCCCACCAAAGGGGATTTCATGGCCTAATGTCAGAATGACCAAAGGGATGAAAAACCACTATGGAATGTTGAGAACGATACCAGATTAAGAGTCAAAAGGGGGCTGTGAGTGGTGTGGATGTCTGCAATCCAGCTACTAATGAAGTGGAAGGAAGAGGATCCTGGTTTGAGGCCAGCCTGGGTAAAGTTAAGGCAAAGACCTTATTTGAAAAACATACTAAAATGCAAAAAAAAAACAGGGCTCTGGCTCAAGTGGTAGAGTACCTAGATTCAAGTCCTGACTTAGGAGACCATGAACAAGTCTTAGGCTGTCTGAGTGGCAATTTCCTCAGTCACTCTATTACACCAGGTTACTGCTAGGGTTAGATAACACCACACATGTGCAAAAGTTTTGAAATATAAAGCCCTATTCTCACTTAATTCTTAATACTCCTATCAAAGGCATTCCCTCAAACCTAGGTCAATCTGTCCAGCCAAGGAAGATACAAGTCTGGGACAGAGAAAAAAATCCAGTAATTAAGGAAGCAACCACTATTTCTGCCAGAAGCATCCTATAACCTTGACGTCAGAGAGAATAAGTCTCCCAGAGGCCTGTGGGGCCCAGGAACTAATCTTTCTCTTCCCAAGGAGTGACTCATGCCTACCTTTGGTGGGCACCCCAATCCAGTTGAGATAGCGGGTTAGTTTCTTGGACACATAGGTTTTACCCCGGGCTGGCAAGCCAATCATAACAATGAGAGTTGGAGAGTTGGTCATGTAGGAGGCCCACGCTAGAAAGAAGTGAAACAAACAAAACTAAATGATTGCAGGCCTAGTACCATTTACACACTGGTCTAGGAATTTCATAGTCATAATCTCATCCTCATAAATCTGTGGGGCAAAGGTCCAGGAGGAGTGGGCAGACAAACTAAGACTGTACTGGGAAGATTCTCCTGAAATATATTAAGGGGTCATGCAGATTTCCAGAAAGTACCCAAACTAAGACATGTCTTTCCCATATGCCTGAAGTCTTCCCAGAGGTATGGGGAAAATGGGGAAAGTAGCAAGAATTAGGAAGAAAGTAACTATGTTACCTCTTAACATGAGAACCCTGAGTCATGAAAAATCCTACAGCTGTGATTCTGTCAGTGCAGAATTGAGCTAGCTTCAAAATGGTTCCTATAGAGTTTCTATCTTAAGGATCATACCCATCTCTTCAGGGTCAAGGCCAGGAATTTATTGCATGATGCAAAAAAGAACCTTGCCCCAAGCTGTTTTGCCCTCTATACTCTGGCCATGAGCTCCTCCTTAAGTCAGAACTTCTTGACCATGATGAGATTTAGTGGGCAAAGACTATCTGATACAGGTTTCAATAGACCTTAGGAAGCTTCAGGGTAGAGCTAGCTCACAGGCATCAGGGCCAGCCTGCCTCAACAGCCCATAAAAAAACAAGGCAATTGAAAAGCAGAAAGAATTGTTGGTCCACCCTTCCTTCAGTAAACTAACTAATTTCATGAATGCTCGTTTGCAGAGATGAGTCTCACTGGATAGGTGGGCTTAGAGGTCAGGGGACTTGCCTAAGGACACACACTGAGCCAAGATAGAGACTGCTTTTCTCCAAAAGAGGCCCCTCACAGGCTTGCTCACAGGGTTGATTTCTCCCTACCCATCCTGCAGCAGAGGAGAGGTCAGAAGGACCTGCATGTACACCCCAAGATGAAAACTAAGGATCTTCAGGGAGGGCTCAGGCTCTGCCAGCTGTTCCCAGCAGGAAAGAAACATCTTGACCTTCTGCTTCCCAATACCACTTTCTAGAAGGGGCCCTGCAAGTTGTGACTGGTTTTCTACAAAACCAAGTTGATCTGATAAAGCTACGAAACTATTCTGTAGAATGGAGGTTCTTGCATGAGAAATTAATCAGTCATCTTTTGAGAAAGAAATGTGACAAGATTCCAATGGTGAAGTGGGTAGAAGAGCAAAGGGAGAGAACTGACCTCAAAAGGAAGTTTCAGAGGGGTGGCTGGCAAGAAGTACCAGGAAACCAGAGTGGCCCTGTGGTGAGAGAGTAGGGAGATGCCCAGACTTGGGCCAGAGGGCTGGGCTTTTAGTCCTCTACCCCCTGTACATGTGGGGAAATCCTGATTCTGGGCAGAAGCCCCTCCAAGGAGGTAATGGAGCAAGACAAAGTGGTTTTTACCTCTGTCCAAAGAGAGCTGAGAGGCAAACAACACTACCCTGCTGCCTTGGAGGGCATTCATTCCCGATCACTGATCCCTAATGGGCAGGCAGTCTTTGCCTGGCATCAGCTGCCTCAGGCTGAAGTGGTAAAATCCCCTGAGTCTTCAGGTTCTCCAGCTGAGCACACACCCTCCTGTATCCCCCAGGATGCAGCTCATTACTTGCACTTTTAGGCCTGCTCTGTCCACACTTTCCAGCCCATTAGGTCCTTCCCCCAAAGGTGCTGTTACACTTCCTGAAGCTTAAAATGAATGGCCACTTAGAAGCTGCTCTGAGGGCCACCAGGGAGCCAGCTGTTCAGTGTTTACTATAGTGGACAGAGAAAGCTAGGAACAAAAGAAAACCTGGGACTCTACACCTTGTCCTGTAGTACCACACCTCCTGCCTCCACCCAGCACAGATTCACACCCACACACACACACCCACACACACACACACCCTGCAGCAGCCAGGGCTTCTCATTTTCCAAGTAAAAAAACCTACCACACCTACATCAAACTGCCACATCAGCAAAGCTAAGAACATTCTGTCCTGCCTGTTAAAAACACACAACCACCCCCACTACCTTAATTTGAAAGGAAGATACTTCACAGTGATTAATTCCAGAAACAATGTAACTTCATCTCTTGAAATACAAAGGAAATCTGTTTCAGTACTGAAATTCTTTTCTGTCTTTTTTATACAGTCTCTAACTTATTTTCTTAATCTTAAACTCATTTTCTCTTCATAAGCATGTTTAGATGAAATGAGGGCTTTTCAACTTCCCCCATCTAAATGTAAAAACTCAAGTCCAGAGGAGTTAAGATCTTTGCCCACAGTCTCACAGTAGAAAGTCAAGGTCAGTGCTCTTGACTAGATTCCTGGTTTAATGACTACCCATCCAGTCCCAGCTGCCAGCTCTTGGGCCTTGTGTCAGCACTTGACAAAACAACTCCCATGGTACACAAAGTTATGTTCACCATGCTCATCTAGAAGGATGGTCTAGGAGAGCAATGGTTTCTAGCTTTTCCATGGCCAAGGTCTTCTTCCATTATTAACTCTAGAAAGGATCAATATTTTGACATATACAGCCCATAAAGCATGTTTCATTAGTGATATCTTACTTTTCTTAATCAGAAGTCATAAAAACTGATAATCTTCTGCTGTTTAACTGATAGGCATAAAATAACCAAGTTCATGTAAGTGCAGCCAAACTCTAAGAAAGCCAACACTTTAGTTAACCAGTAAGACACATTTTATAATGGCCAGCTTCCATCAGATATTCTAAAGTAATGGAAACAGCTTAAAATATAGAGCTTAAAAGAGCAAATTACTAATAGGAATCAAATTTCCAATGTGTCTGTCATTTCTCCGATTATTTCTGTAGGAAAAATTGTTGACACACATGTGCAAAGGTGAAAAGATGCTAATTGAAGCATTCATTATTGATAATGAAAAACTGAGAATGGTTTAAATGCCTATCAGTGCGAACCACAATGAAAAAAGAGTAAGTTTTTAAAATGGAAATGGGAGAACTAAGTGTGTGTAGGATGAATCTCTGTTGCTTGATAGGATACATCAGAATAAGATGCCTAAAAGAATCTAACTGAGTAGAGATAGGAGAGATTATAAAAGATTTTTACTTTTCACTTTCTTTTTCTTTATTATTTGAATTTTCATGAACACATACTGCTGTTGTATTTGGGTAAGATACATATAGGAATTTGTCTGCACTAGATGTACTCAAAGTAGCAAAAAAATTAAAACAGAAGAAGTAGGAGGAGGAAGAGAAGGAGAGGGGAGGAAAAGGGAAAAGAAACAGAATGCAGAAATCCTCCCCCAAGTTCTTCCAGAGAACCCTGAAACCAGTCATCTGAGCACCTTAAAGACACCTCAGCCAGTACTCCCTCTGCACCCCATCCCTGGAGCAGCTGACAGGCCAATAATGCTCCTTTGGAGGTTTTGGTTCCCTAAAGTCATTCTTCAGCCCTGAAGTTCTCAGCCCAATCACTTCCCAGACTCAAAGTTAGCCAGCACAGGTGTAATTAGCAGCACGGGAATAGCAGTTAAGCTATTAATATATATCAACTCCTGGTGTGAACACTAACCAGCCAGGAGCCTGTAACAAGGTACATTCAGAACGAAAATGAGGCAACTCTAAGCCTAGATTTCCCAACGTGGAAAAGATGTCCACAAGCAGTGAGCTTGTCATAAAGGATGTAGTGGCAGAACAGAATACTTACAGTATGAACCTACTTTCATAAATAAGATATACCCTAGTAAGACATTTGAAAGAATCAAACTAATGTATGCCTCTAGCAGAGCAAAGAAAAACGAAATAAACTACATGTATTCACATAACTGTTTTCTCCTTTGAGTATGGCCACTATAGTCCCACAGTCCATCTGTGAGGTGAGGAAAGTGGAATGCATGAATGATACTGGTTTCAAGACAACCAGAGTCCTCCAGTTGGGTAGAAAAAGCAGCTTAGAGAAAAGAGTGGAGGCTAGAAAAGAGAAATTAGAGGCAGAGCAAGAATGAGAATCTAGAAAATGTGAAAGAGACCCGGAATTCCTGCTTCCTTTATTAAAAGCCTTCAAAAATGCAGAAGAGACAGGAGGGCAAGTAGAAGAAGAGAATAAGGTGGAGCTAGAAAGACTGCCTATGGGCATCCCACAGTCAGAAACACCCACAAAGATCAGTTCTGCTCCCCTCTCTGCTCTCTACTCTTTGGGATCACACAGGTTATAGAAATGTGACTGCACCGCTTTAAGAGGGACATCATGAATCACCAAATCTGAGCTATAATACTGTCACACAGAGGAGAAAACACTCTTTACCGAAAAAATAATCCTTCACAGGGCTCTTTTAAATGGTGAGATCCCAGGCTGGGTGTGGTGGCTCGTACCTGTCATTCTAGCTATTTGTGAGGAGGATCATGGTTCGAGGCCAGCCCAGACAAAAAGAGTGAAAACCTATCTGGAAAAATAATTAAAGCAAAAAAGAGCTGGGAGTGTGGTTCAAGTAGGAGTGGCACTGAGTTCAAACTCCAGCACTGCAGAAAAAAAAAAAAGAAAAAGAAAGGGGGCAGAGGTGAGCTCCCAGCACTTAAATGTAATTCAATTTATATACAATGTTTCAGGAATAAATACAAGAGGCAGACAGTCACCTGTGAAAAATTACACATATAAGCTATGTCCAACACTCTTCTAAGTGCTTTGCTGTATTTGTTCTTTTAATCCACACATCACTCCTGAGGGAGAGACAAGTATCCCTCACTTTATAAAGAAGTAAACTGAGCCAGCTGTGATGATGGTACAAGTCTGTAATCTCAGCACTCAAGAGGCTGAGGTAGGAGGATGAAGAGTTTCAAGCCAGCCTGGGATACATAGATCCCTGCCTCAAAAAAAAAAAAAAAAGGGATAAAGAGAAAGAAAGAATAAAAGAGGTTTATATATTAAGGAGTAAACTGAGGCATAGAGAGGATAAGTAACTTGTTGAAGGGCACAGAACTAGGAAAGAGTAAAACCAGGGTTCAGATCCAGGCAGCCTGATGACACTTAAGCATTGTGCAACACTAGTTCTCCCTTGTGGGGCATTCTGCCCTTTGTACATGGCTTCCTGCCCTGGCAGAGAAAGGACCCTAATTGTAGGTGTGCCGACCCCAGCATCACATCCAAACCAGCAGCTTCTGTCCAGGGGCCTTGTGGGTGCTCAGCAAAGACAGATTGTGGTCATGAATCATGAAACTGACAAGAGCGTAACATCAAGGTCAAGGTCGAGGCTCTGGGGAAAGCTTTCAACATGAAACAATTCCCGGTCTCATGTTTGTCAGCTCCTTCCACCTGCTGATATATATAACTACTGAAGTGAGAAGAACTGACAGGGTTCCAAAGGAAAGGTGCAGTCCAGAAACACAGGCAAGATTAGCATTCCTTGAGATTCCCAGAAACATCTGAGACCAATGTGCCCAACTTTGGGGGAGCTCTGCAGCCTATAATGATGCTTAAGAATGCAGATGCAAGGGGACAGAAATGATGTTTCATCCCCCTGCAGTCCCTCAAGCTGTCTACATCTAAAAGACTGGCAGGAAAATGTTCCTGTGTACCAAACATGGTGGCATATACATGTAATCACAGCACTGGAGAGTCTGGGGTAGGAGAATGGCAAGTTCAAGGCCAGCCTGGGCTTCATAGCAAGACCCTCTCTCAAAAAAAGAAAGAAAAAGAAAATACTCCTGTGAAATAGTTTGCAAAGCACAAAGGTTAAATTGATAAGAGGGTAAGGTAGGTACCCAAGACACTGTGAGATGTCACATGTAGGGGCTCAGTCCCGTGAGGTCTGTAAGAATGAGAGAAGACAGCACTGACTTCTACCAGCAATTTCTGCAAAGAGCAACACCCTCCCAGAACTTAGCACAACAGATAAAGGAAAACTAAAACAGTAACAACCCCAAGTAAGGCCTACACCCTGCTACTCTACCTTCTTGTGTGAACAATAGTTGCAGATGCTCCCAAAGGAAGTGTTAAGAAACTGCCCAGCCACATAGCAGTCTAACCCCAAAAACAGACATTTCACTTAAGTCTACTTATTCCTGCCAGAAATGGCCCCCTGGGAACTGTTTTAAATTCCCATGTCAAAGAATTATTTCTCATTCTCCTCCCAAGCAGCAGAGTCTAAGATTACAACTATATTCCCAAAATAAAATCCTGAGATGGCAGCCCCTTATATTCTCCAGCACTCACAACATTTCTTTTCTGACATTCGAAGATTTGGGGGTTTGAGTTTACAGCTTCTGTTGCTGTTTTCTGAGGAAGATGCACAAGTCTCAGACATGGTAGCTCTTCAGGAGGCACCTGGAAGGGAGAAAAATAATGCAAGGAAGGGAAGGAAGATGTCCCTCAAAACAGTGCAGAGGATCAGGGTGGTATAAGTGAAAGAACCTGGGCCAAGAGTCAAGTCCAGCCCTCCTTCTCCCAGTTAATAGTACCTGTTCTTGGATAAATCATGAGCCTCCTTGGGCCTCGTTTCCTCACCTATAAAGAGAGATGCACTTGAATTTTGTATTTATTTGCTGACTTAGGAGTTTACATGCACATATCTATTCTTCTGCAATCTTCCATTAATCACTTAAGATGTTAGATTTTGGTATCATTGTTACTTCTTCCCATTTTACAGATCGAAAAACTGGGGTTAACCAAATTAGATGGCTTGTTCAAGTTTCTTCTTAACTTCAGACTACAATTTTATCAATCTGGGGAGAATAGTGGTGGCAATTTGGGGTGGGTGGTGGTGGGGACAGAGCAAGTACATTATCAAGACAGCAATTCTAATCCAAAGATAAGACTCGGTCCTGAAACTGGAAGGAAATCTCAAAGTGACGAGCTGAACTGTGTTCCCTGACAGTAAAACTGTTCCTGAACTCTGAGACACTCCTATCATGTCACCATTTCTCCTCTGCGTTCTCATTCCCAAGTCCTGCTCTGAATGTGCCCTTGTCCCTATCCTTACCCTGGGGCTCAGAGGAAATAAATGATTTCCTCAAGGTTACCTACAAAATAAGGCTAAACCCTGATACTACGTGGGGTGGGAGAGCCCCAAGCTCACTCCCCAAGCCCAGATTCCCAAGGACTCTTGAGGACATACGGTCCCGCTGCTTCAAAGCCTCGCATGGTTCCTCTGCTGATCGCACAAATCCTTCCTACCCCAACACCAGCTGTCTCTCCCAGTCCCAGCTAGTCCACGCGCGGGGTACTGCGCTGGGGCCGGCACTTCCCAAAAGGGCTAGACATCATTGCCCAGCACCTGGTCTCACCGCACACAGCCCCTCATCCGTCCCGCCGGCCCAGACACCCAGACGCTGCACAGCTGTGGCTCACCCTAGCCTGTGACCGATCGAAAGATCCCCCAGGGCTGTGGCCCGGGCGCTTCCCCGGAACGCCGCAGACCCGAGCTGACAGACGGCGGCTGGGAGCTGGGCACTCCAATCCCCGGCAAGTCACGTGGCCCCTCTTGGCTCCGCCCACCCACGCGTCAGCCCTTACCTGGAGAGAATCATCGCCCAATGAGGCACCTGTAGGGCCCAAGGGGCGGGTCCCAGGCGGAACCACAGACCCAACCTACAGAAGGAAGATGGAGCTGTGAAGGAGAAAGATCGCCGGCTCCCAAGTCTCCCAGCACTGTAGAGGTTGGTTGCATTGTTGCTTGGTAACTAGTGGGGCTGGGGGCGGGGTTAATAAAAAGTCTCAAGTGTTTTGTTATTCTCGCGAGAGCAGACTATTGGAGCTGTCTTGAGGAGTGACTGATGAAAACACTGCGAAAATTAACGCCTTCATTCCTGAATCCCCGCTAGACTTCGTTACTTCCATAAATTGGAACATAAGCTTTCAAAAGTGCTTTGCAAGCTGCCGCAGTATTTGAACTGATTACGCCTTAGGGTGTTTGCGTGCCCTTTGCACAGGTCAGACGCTGCCAACCTAAGTCCACTGCGATCTGTACCAGACCTGAACTCCTGTACCCATCCGTACACCTCAGGACACTTCCGACCACCTTCCTTTTTGGCCCGTCCTACTTGGACCCAATATCACCTATTGCAGTCACCTTGAAGAACAGGGAAGGAAAACTCCGCCAGCAAAAGACTGAGTGCTGAAAGGTGTGAAAAGATGCAAAGATTTCCTATAATTGATTCATAGAAAGAGGCTTTTAGTGGAGTTTGCACATTCTAAGTGAATTACACCTTTCATATTTGCCCCAGCACGCCCGTTTGATGCGTTATTCTATTGACAAATCCTCTGGGCAGGTGGGATTTCTTGCTCTAAATTCAGGATAGACAAAATAATAAGCATGAATTTCAAAGGCAAATTTATACCTTCTTCACCTGGGAAGTAAACCATCTTTCAAAACAGTTCAAATATTCTGCAGCTTTATACAACTCCCAGCGTGTTATAGCGTCTTGCCGTCTCTGTGTCTTTAACCCCTGTCTTTATGCATTCGGTATTTATTGAACACTTTTTATTTGCAAAGCACAGCCTCAAGTTCTAGACATACGGGGTTGAAAATGGTCACATAACCTAAGATTATCCCATGGCTATCTGTCTCTTACTCCCCACCGCTCTCGACTACAATAAGTACTTGTTATACGGAAGGTAGGAATGAAGTCTTCATACTTATATATTCAGGAACTGAATTCGGATGACATGAGTTAGCCCTCTACATTCCTCCTCTATACAGCCACCACCTGAATGAGGCAATTGCCCTATGGCCAGATGCTGACCTCACACTGTGCTTTCTGATGTGGCAAATGTACATTTACAGGTTACAGTCCCAGGGAGGTGGAAAGGCAAGTCGTCTGCCCCCTTAACCCTAATGAGTCAATGTTTGGTGCAGCCAGGAGACTAGTCACGAGTCTCTGATTGTTTTTGACAGGTCCTTTGACTCACTGACTATGCTTGGCATTCGTTTGCGTTCTCGACTATGATTCTGTTTCTCCTGGTGTGGTTTGGAAGGCCTAATTTAATCATTTCCGACCGGAATACAAGGCTACATTCCACCCTACTTGATTCAGGAACTGCTTCCCCCGCCCTCTTCCCTTGAGCATATATGCTGCCGACGCCGAGGGCGCCTCACTCGCCGTACAGGTAGCGAGAACAGCAGTCCTTCACGAATACCTACAAACCATCCTTTGACTCGTCCTGGTAGCCGGAAAAGTTAGCTGTAGCTTTAAGAGAATTCGCGCTTATTTAAGTGCCTAGAGCCGAGTCCGGGCCAAAGTATCGCGAGAATTGTAACAGCGGCAACTTCTCGCGATGTTTGGACCTGCCAAGGGTGGCCATTTTGGAGTCCACCCCACCGCTGGTTGCCCTGGCTGCGTCTCCCAACCTGCAGCCGGGACCAAAACTGGCCCCGCGGGTGGCCGGCCTGTGGGCGGCCGGACCGACACCATGTGGCGGCTCCGCTGCAAGGCCAAGGACGGCACCCATGTTTTGCAGGGGCTGTCCAGCCGGACCCGGTTGCGGGAACTCCAGGGCCAAATTGCCGCCATCACCGGGATCTCTCCTGGCGGTCAGCGAATCCTCGTCGGATTTCCGCCCGAGTGTCTGGATCTCAGCAACGGGGATACCATTCTCGGGGACTTGCCCATCCAATCAGGTAAAGGGATTGGGGCGGGAGCCGGGGGAAGTTCTGGGGTTGAGGGGTAATGAGGGGAGAAGATGGAAGCAGCCCAAGCAAGGTGGCTATGGGTCGGCCGGGGGCTTGGAGGACAGGGGTGAGTTACTGAGCAAGGAATAGAGAACAGCGATGGAGGCGGGAGCAGATGTCTAGCAACTCCTTGTCTTCACACATGGCGTCCCCCTTCCCCAATCTGCTTTCAGATCTACCTCGAAACTGTCCCATTCATTTTTGTTTTCTCCGAATTCACAAAAATGCAGGACCTGAGTCTCCGTCTCGATGGTTCTTTTTCCCTATTCTGATCTGCAGGTCTGAATCGTGCAGGGTGCTTTTTTGTTACTGTCCTTTCCCGATATCAAAGGGACTGATTTTTGCAGTCCCTTTGATATATACTTAACTTGACAGATCTGTTTATTGTAAGGTTAGCTTTCAAACATCCACGAAAAGCCCTTTCAAGTAATAACAAACAGCAGTTCTTTCTGCCCGGAATTAAAACTTGAGTGGCAGCGTTGACAATTAAAAGCTTCCATTGTGTGTCAAAGATCCTGTAAACCCTAAATAGGGTAGGCAGTGTGGAGTTTTTGGAGGAGAACCCCCTAGTGGCCTAGTCTATGATGAACACCTGGAAGACTTGTGTTTTTAGATGCAGTCAGCATAGAAGGAAATTTTGGTTTTGAAATGCATTTGTGGGGTTTTTTTTGTTGTTGGTGCTAGGGCTCACACTGGCTAGGCAGGCACTCTGCTGCTTGAAACACATCATCTATTCCTTGAAATGCATCTTTTAAAGAAAGTATAAAGGTGTGTATACCCAGGCCTCTTCACTAAATTGAGATACGCCTGAAGTAGTTTCTTGTAAGTCCTTTGCTTTGTAATTTAAAGACTTGACTAGTAAACATCCAATTTCATCTGTAATTTCTCTGCAGTTCTGGATTTGTTTTATTTTTAACAGGCGACATGCTGATCGTTGAAGAAGACCAAACCAGACCCAAACCTTCGCCTGCATTTCCAAAACATGGTGCTCCTAGTTATGTCAGGGAAACTTTGCCTGTGCTTACCAGAACCTCGGTTCCAGCAGACAACTCTTGCCTCTTTACCAGTGTATACTATGTCGTTGAAGGAGGAGTCTTGAATCCAGCTTGTGCCCCTGAGATGAGACGCCTCATAGCACAAATTGTAGCAAGTGATCCAGACTTCTATAGTGAGGCAATACTGGGAAAAACAAATCAAGAGTACTGCGACTGGATCAAAAGGGATGATACTTGGGGGGGAGCAATTGAAATATCGATTTTGTCTAAATTTTATCAATGTGAAATATGTGTAGTAGATACACAGACAGTAAGAATCGATCGTTTTGGGGAAGATGCAGGATATACCAAAAGGGTTCTGCTTATCTATGATGGCATCCACTATGATCCTCTCCAGCATAACTTCCCTGATCCAGATACCCCTCCTCTGACCATTTTCTCCTCTAATGATGATATTGTTCTTGTACAAGCACTGGAATTAGCAGATGAAGCTAGAAGAAAGAGACAATTTACTGATGTAAACCGCTTCACCCTGAGATGTATGGTGTGTCAGAAGGGATTAACTGGACAAGCCGAAGCAAGGGACCATGCCAAGGAGACAGGCCATACCAACTTTGGAGAAGTGTGATCTATGCATGATGAGGGTTGAAGCCTACTACCTCACAGATCCAGAAGGCTCTGGGTTTTCCAATAAGCTATTCGTAACCCTAAAGAACAAAAGGACACAATGCTTGAACCATCCTTTTAACTTAAACCACTAAGACGCTGAAATTCCTTGTTAAGATTAAAATTAGTGTGCAAGTTTACAGATGTGTGTCTACAGTGGTGATACATGCCCTCTTTCTGCTAGGGTGACGGAGTGGTGGTACTTACCATCTACTGACACTAACCTGAAGATTGGATTTTATTATTATAGCACCCAGCAGCTTTAACTTTTAGAAGAAAACATCTGATTTTGGGTAATGTGGAAGGATCATGTAAGGCTACTGGACATATGCCACAACCACAGTTTCTCCAATAGTTGATTCCTTTTAATAACTGAGCTAATAGTTTCTAAATTATGAATTGATTCATCAAATGAAGATACTCAGAATTGTCAAAATTGATTTTATATTGCAATTTGGTAGACTTTATAAGTGTGTACTTAACCACTTATAAGTGCAATTCAAATAGAATTGAGTCTATTCCTTGAGGATGTTTTCTAAAACAGGAATTGCTAGGGTCCTGTTGAAGATGGCTAGTGTATAAAAGTAAAATGGATGAGGGGAAAGGTGCCTGAAGCAGCTTACTGAAGCTTTAAAAGACCGGCCTCGTTTCAATGCAGTTCATGTATTGGTCTTTGTCACATTGGATAAGATTTTCAAATTAAGCAGGGTTTTCTCTTTTAATTGAAGTTTCTTCAGATTTTTGCTTTTTTTATATGCAGATTTGTCTGGAGGGATTTAGTTTCCTAAGCTTTTTTGCTAAGAGCACTTCCTCAAAAACAAAAACAAAAAAGCCTTCATCTAAAGTGATAATATTCCAGTTTGGTTTGGTTTTTGTAAGACTTTTGCATATCGAAACAGTGTTTGTTTTTGTGCTAGCTGTGTCCCTCCACTAATGCTCTTTTGAATAGTCCACATTTTTGCAAGTTAACACTTCGCTTACTTGCTATCTTTGACTTTCAAACAATTTTAAAGTAATTGATGTAATACCGTTGAATGAGTTTATTTCACTTCCAAAGTATGAAAGTTTTAAAACCCTTGCCTTATTCAGCTTTCTCAGAATTCTGCTTCTTCCTAATATCAGATGTGTAGCCTTTTGCTTGTTGGATTGATCCTGAAGGCATGCCCTCTAAAACTTAGCTTCACTACAAGATCTTCCAGATAAAGCTTTCTACCTCTTAATTCTTCTGAAGATCAGGGATGCTAAATTATAACTTGTTAGTGTATTATTTCATACAATGTGAAGAGGCTTGATGTGAAGTGTTGTTATCTGGGTCTCATTTTTTATTAAGTATATTATTTAGAAAACTAATAGAACACTTTAAAGCACTTATATCTCTTTCCACATATCTTGGCAAATGCTTTAAAATTGAGATTTACCTTTAGAACTTTCACTTGGTAAAGGTGGCCATGTAAAATTTCGTTAAACAATTTAGGGGAAAAGTAACTTTTAAGGAACAATTCACAAAGTATGCTTAAATGTTCAGTTGACATTTCTTGAGTATGTTTTGTATGGATAGCTGTTTTAGGCATTATAAGTTATTATGGTCAGTATGAGTTGAAAGTGTTTAATTTTCTTTTTTACTAAGCCTTAAAAATAGCACTTGTGAGCTTAGAATACTTAATGTTTGGCAATCATAACATGTACGAATGAATATGATAAGAAAATCTCTTTGTACCTGTCATCTGCTCTAGACAGTTTTTGTATCTCTTTCATTTCTCCCAGGAAATACTAAATTTAAAACTATAAATTAAGAATGTACCATTGGGAAACATCCATCAAAGTAAGCTTTATGCATCATTGTTCATATGTGTTCCTTTCTCTGTCACTTCAGGAGCCATATTTCACATTTGCTTACCCAAGTTTTAGATCTACAAGTTTATTCATGCAACAAATATCTGTTGAGTAATTTATAATGTGTCAGGCATGGTAGAAATGTTTCCCAACATAATTTTTGTCACTTTATATTATCTACAATGAATTTAGCAAAGGAAATAGAACACTAAATTTTTACAAAATCAGGCCCTTTGTTTTAAGTGTTTTGTCAAATATTTGACTTATTGTCAAGTGAGGGATCATTTTTAATTCTATTTTATTTTTTACCTGGTTGTCCATTCACCAGGTGGACACTAAATCAGATTCCTTTCAAAGATGACCATAATCATTTGCTGAGAGTCCTCTCTGATACTTCAGTGTTCTGATCATGGAAAACTCAAGATAAAGCATTATTTGCAGATCATTTGATTTAATTATTATGGGTTAAAAACCTAAACTTCTCATTCTAAACTCAAATCTGTAAGCCTCACAAGATTTAAAGGATTTTTCATTTCTACTGTGCTCATTAAGCTCTTGAAATTAGTTATTACTGTGAGTAAATTCTCATCTTGAGAATTTTGAAAAATCTATGGATTTAGTACTTGCAGCAGGATTAAAAGAAATTTTGTCCTAAAATTGCACTGGAGCAGAATGAAACCTTTCTTCCTATTCAGTTTTTGTATGTCATACAAGAATTTCTTTTTTAAAGAAATAAGGACAGTTTACATTAGTGGCCAAACAAAACAAGTTTGCGCTTATTCCCACTCCCCACCTCCTCCTTTTCCTTACTCTTCTTTGGATTACAAATTAAGTGTAGATCTAAGAAGATGTGCTCCTAAATAGTGATTTCAGAAGTCAAAATTAATTTTTCTGAGAATTTTGTGATTTGATAACCAAACAAAGACCTCAGAATGTTACATCTTTTGCTAGTGGTTCATGGTTGACTTATTAATTGTTCCCATGAGTGAGAAATGGTCATAGTTAAATGGTACTCTTGAAGCTTGGCTGGTGGTTAACCTGACCCTGTTGTTAAGGACTGTTACACAGACACACACACCCACCCCTGTGCCATGAAGTTCAAGTCCCAGCAAAATCAGAATCAGGAATTAACATTACTTGTGTATCCATATATGCTCCTAAGTGCCCACATCTGACTTGCTTACCTAGTTTCTTCCTTCTGTCCCGTGTGGGAATTAAAACATGGTTATTGCAAGTTGCCCTAGCTAAATACAGTTTCTTGGCTTTGAAGAAAATTACTCTGGGGAGTATGTAAGATTAAGCAACAGTGACTTTTTTTTATATAATCAGGTGGCCTTCTTAAACTTAACATATATTAAGAATTATGTTCATTCATGTGTTGAGACATTATTATTTCCAGCACTTTAAAAAAAGATGGAATAAAAGTTTACATAGCCCTTTTGGGATCTTATTGAGGACATTAAAATACAATTCTTGGGCTGCTAGCCATCAGCTCTTCTTTATCAGCAACTGCTGTCAGTGTTTAGTGTATCTAGTGTATTACATTTTGGTGTTTTGATAACAGTAGAACTCAATTTCAGTAACTATTAGGAGTCTGGCCTATGCCCTAGCATAGAAAATGTTACTTGTTACTATAATGTGATCATCCTTTATCATTTGCTTTACATCACAGTGTTCAAATTTGTCCTTGTAGCACAAAGATGATTGATAATTTCTGAAAGACTAGATTCTGAAAGCTCTTCATTTGTTTCTGAGGAAGCTTTTTTTAAGGAGGCTGATTATTTAGTCAGAGGCCTTAAAAGTGTCCTATAAGCAAGTCTAAAGTAAAACACTTGATTGGAATAAGCTGCTTTGTTATTTTGCTTTTGCGATTCTGGGTATTGAACCCAGGGCTCCATGCATGCTAAGCAAGCACTCTACCAGTGAGCTATATCCCCAATTGAAGATGTTTTCTTAATAAGCACTATAATATTTCAGCACATTTCATCAAACATGAATGAATTTAAGACTTCCCTGATCATGGGGAAATGCTCGCTGGCATTTTGTTTACAGTGCTTTGAATGTTTGACATGGAAATTTGATACTGAATTGTGGGGTGCTGACTTAGGTCTTAATTCACATGCATTTAAAGGAAGTTGATAAGCTTCCCTATGATATTTTGAATTGAAAGGAGAAAGGGGTAAGAGACTTAACATACCACTATAAAAGGAAGAGATTGTCAAATGAATGCATTCCAGTAATAAAATGTGCTTTCCAAAAAAATTTTTAAGCAATGCCTTTCTGTCACTCCAACCTCTTTTCTCCATTTCTTGGTGTAGAATGTAGCAGGGCCGTAGGTCAAAAAGTTTGTCATTAAAGTATAAGACCATGATACAAGCATTTTGCTGTGATGCCCTTTTATACTTATGTTTTTAAAATTCTAACCTGCATGTAGGAGGTTAGGAACAGTATAGATATGATTTGGTTAAGGCTATATGTAAACAAAGGTTACCCTTAGAAAGGTTTAGGATTTTTACTAAGATTCCATGAGTCTGACTTTATAAGTGGTATAGAATCTGTAGTTAATTATAGCCCATAAGTTACTTAAAGGACCAGGGGACTCAATTAATGTCAGTTTTCCAGTTCACATGGTGCCATTCAGGACTCGAGCTGTTTGTAAGAAATATATACATAGCAAAGTAATTTTTCTCTTTAAACATTTGAACTCAGCTTAAAATGCAGAAAAAGTACATGGAGCTTGTAAAAAGAGAATTCTCTAACAATAGTCCCATAGTTCCTGCATTGGCACAGTAGAGGCAGAAGTTCCTGAAGCAAGAAGAAAACCACAAGTAGAGACTGTCAAACTTAGAGCTTTAGAGTGTGACTTGAAAAGGTAGTAGAGAAGAGCAAAACAGAACAAAGTTGTTTTTCTTGGCATAAGAAAATATTTTGTCTTAATGAACATGGACAGTGTTTTCTTGTTTTCAAAATGTTCTTATGTCTGTTTGCCAGCATATTTTTCAATGTTAATGCACTGCTGCTACCTGGAAGATGTCTGATCTCATTTGTACGACTCATGATTTAGCCATTGTTATTAAGATGCATTGATTTTATTTATGAGGTGTGTGATTTTAAATATCAAATGCTGTATGCAGTGACTTCTTTTAAAGGAATAAATGAAGTGGAAACATTGTTGTTTGAGGTTATTTTGGGCCAGTGAACAACTATGTACTCATCAAATCACCACAGCTTTGACCTGGTTACCACAATCTCAAATCCCACCAACTTAATTTCTTTCTAATCTCCTGAAAATTACCCTTCAGTGTCCTTTACTAATATTGTCCAGGGGAGAAAGTTGAATTGCTCCTGTTCAACATTTTTTTCTTTGGCAGCACTGGAGTTTGAACTCAGAGTGTCACACTTTCTAGGCAGGCACTCTTACATCTTGAGCCACTCCACCAGCAATTTTTTGGGATGGGTTTTTTTGAGATAGGGTCTCATGAACTATTTGCCTGGGAATGTCTTTCAACCACGATCCTGATCTCTGCCTCCTAAGTAGTTAGGATTACAGGTGTGAATCACCAGCTCCAGACTTCTGTTCATTTTTAATAGACTGAAGTCTGCATGAAGTTTGATGTTTGAAAACAGCAACTCTATGGGAGAATTTCAGTGTCAGCATTTAAACAATTAATTGAAACAACACTGACAATTAGAATTGGTCAGAGTTAGGGCTTCCTAAATAGAACATAACCTTCTCATTGGAAGTTTACAAAATAAAGGAGGGGAATCATAATGCAGTTTACTCAGTTTGTACACCAGAACAAAACACATCTCGGAATCAGCATAAAGCCAACATAAGTCAAGCCAAACATATTAAAAGATAAGTGGGCTCCATTGTGTGATGGTAGCTTGAACAATTAACTCTACCCATAAAGCAGTGATTCTCAAAGTAGGTCATCACTTGGGAATGTGTTAGAAATGAAAACTCAGAAACTAGAATTTGATGAGACCCAACAATTGGTTTTACATCAGTCAACTTGGAGAGGCTTCGGATGGCTTAGATCAGGCCTATGTCCTTGGCTTCATGCAATTTGTGAATTCATTTTCATCATCAACCTAAATACAGTTAATGAAATTGACATAATATAAATCCGGAGAAGACTGGTACTGCAATGAATGACAATTTGTAAGGCCCCAACTCCCAACATTAATCATAAACGTGGAGTTCTGTCATTAAGTCCTAAAACAAACTATTGTGTGAGTCTAATATGGGGGCAACCTAACTTTACAATTGACTGTAGAATGATGTACTAGTACTCAATTCTAATTCCAACAGGGTGATAAGACAGGTTGCAGAAATAGCTGCATCTTAATAGTTAAAAGATGAGAGACAAAGCAATGTTAACGTTAGCCATGTCACCTTGGGATCATAGATGTGGGCTTCACAGCAACACATGATAAAAAAGTAAGGACTGGCAACTCATATGTGAAGGCTGAAGAAACCAGAGGAGAGAAGGATTTCAGGTTGACATGATGGCTAACTTCAACTTCTGGGAAATGTGTGAAAGATGAATTAGATTTATTCTCCAAGGCTCTAGAGGGAAGAATTCAGACCAATAAATATTGCAAAGTAAAATTGCCTTAAAAACTTAAATGGAAAGAGGTGAATGGCTTTGATACTACTTTTTAGAAGCTCAAGTATTGTAATATAGTCTCCTGCATTGTGAGAAATCGTACCGGAAGTCAGAAGGTCTCTGCCATCTTAAAAAATCTATTTTAATGCGCATTATAAAATGACAGTTCCAGCTGGGCGCCTATGGCTCACGCCTGTAATCGTGGCTACTCAGTCAGGAGGCAGAGATCAGGAGGAGCAAGGTTTGAAGACAGCCCAGGCAAATAGTTTGAGAGCCCTATCTCAAAAATACCCATCACTAAAAGAGCTGGCGGAGTAGCTCAAGGTGTAGGCCCTGAATTCAAGCCCCAGCAATGCAAAAAAAAAGATACTTCCCCCCCAAAAATCTCCCTCCTTTCAAATGCTGCTTATGAAATGATAGTACAAAAAGGAAAAAGTCACAAGGTCTTTCCCCCAGTCCTTTACCATCCCATTAGAGTTTAGACAAAACAAGTGTCTTGCACTCTTAGTTATATGGCAGAGGCTGCAAAGAAGAACATCCATTTTTTACAAGTATATTTTTGGAAAGGGAATATATATTGAATTACATCTCTAAACCTGAAATGAGAATTCAGGAATACAAAATAGGCATCATAAGTATATTTTCTATTTTAAGATTTTGTTCTAATTTGGATTGTCATGTCTCAATGTTCATAGATTTTGAATCTATTTATTAAACAAAAACAAGTCCAAAGTATTACAAGCGTATTTCTCTTAAAAATTCACTAAAAGTTTTATGCTCTTTATGTGTAGATATTTAAAAAAATTAAAAATTCATATAGGATCAGTTTTCAGAATGAATAGCCCTTTTTGCATTAGTAAGTCTTCTCTCTTAACCCCTCTGCCTTTCTGACATTCTAGAATTCCTTCTGTAAACCAAAAGGAGCTTTCTGGTCTTATTCCCATGGCATTTCTCAGAATTCAACTGGAGTACTTAATTAGTGAATCTAAGATATTACAGTAAGTGTTGCATTGAATTGGTCATATTCTAAAATCCTAAAGGTGACCCTCTTGAATAATTAGTATAGGCCAACAGCTATATATATATGTTTGGAGTTGTAGATTTCTTGGGAGTCAGGTTTGAAATCAGTGCTAAAGTACAAAATGTATAGACAAAATTATTCCTAATAACCTCTTACCTATCTCACAGAGTATCCAGACATAACCATAACTTAGAAAGCCCAACACAACTTTTCCCAGTGTTGGAAGACTTCATGCTCATTCCTAGAGTGTAGCACTCTGAGGCCCCAGCCAACAATGAGTGTGGTTAACTAGGGCCCTGGAATAACAAGTCTCCAGAGCAAAGTGGCCCCAAATGTTAGATGTGCTATGTTACACATCTATCCTCATCATGATCCAGGCTAGGTAATTTCTCTAAATTCTTCACTATCTTTTTTAGTATAGCAGCCTGAATAACCTGGTCCAACATTCCTGGAAATGGAAGTCCTCAGCGATACCCTTCTTATGATAATCAAGAAATAACTGCCATAAATTTTGTAAAACATACAACCTTGGAAAAGGAAATATCAGTTATGACATATAATTTTTCTGTCAAGAATTGAGGAGAGAGGATTTGGAGCTGTCCAAGAGAGAAAGGTGAGGGCTGGTGGAGTGGCTGAAGTGGTAGAATGCCTGCCTCGCATGCATGAGGCCTTCAGTTCAAACCCCAGTGCTGCCAAAAGAAAAGAAAACAAAATCCTACCAAAAGGCAAGGTACTTTATCAAGTAACCATGAATGTTTTTAGTTGGATATTTATATCAAAGTAAATAAAATATGTCCTTTGTCATGGAAAAAATCAAGTTTTAGAGTTTATTACATGGGATATTCACAAAATTACCCATACTGATTTTGAACAGAGCTTTACAGCTGTTAAAATTCCAAACTTTCTTTTACTCTGACTCAACTGCCTTGCATTGGAGATGATAAATCTCTTGTGAATTTTATTGGATTGAATTACTCCTCCCAGAGCTTGACTATTATAAACTGGTCAAGTTTTTAAACCTATAAAAGAAGAAGGAACAGACTGAATTATGTTGGCCTTCTGCCAAAGTAAGCCTCCCATTAGATCCACCCTTTAAGATCCAAAGATCCAGTTTTGTTTTTCTTACTTTTACAATGAAGACTGAGAAGATGATTTTGAATTTTCTAGTAGAAACTAAGTAATAATTTATCTCAGGTAAACTGTTAAACAGTTCAACAAACCCTCACTGAGATTCTACTTGTTGCATGATATGATAGAAATATCTCAGGATTTCATCCAATAAGCATTTTGTTTGATTTTTTATTTTTGGCAGTACTAGGGTTTGAACTTAGGGCCTTGCACTTGCTAGGCAGTCACTCTACCACTTGAGCCACACCTCCAGTCCCATTCAGTAAACATTTTTGATTGTTACAGTTATGGAACTGCCCTAGGTCCTGGGTCTACACTGGACAAAAAAAATAATAGCATAGGTGCTAGGAAGAGAAAAAAGGGGTGGGAGAACCAAACTAAAATTGGTAAATCTGGAAAGTGCCATTTGAACTAAAATCTGAAGCATGAGTAGGAATTAGTCCTGTAAGAGTAAGATGAACATCCCAAGTCTGAGGTATGACATTTGCAACATGATGTTGCAAGAGAGATCTTTTCCAGACCTGTCTGGCCAAAGTGTGATAAATATGAAACGAACACAAGCCAAAGCTTTAGAAGTAAGCGATGGCCCAGATTTGTAGTATCAGTAGCTATAGTAAGCACTTACCTCACTTCAGAAATACCAGGTTTTATTTATATATATACATATATATATATATATATATATATATATATATACATATATATACATATATATATATATATATATATATATATATATATACATTTGTAAACACACACACACACATATGCATACCCAATTTAGTTTGTAAATTCCATATAGCAGAAATCAGTTGTTTCTCAGCACCTGGCATTATGTATAGAGACAGAGAGTGAATGAATGAATGAACACATGAATAAATGAAGTCAAGATATAAGGAAATGCACACTGACCTTGGCATTTATTGTAAAATCACTAGGGGAACAATAAAGAATTACAAGGAAAGCATCAGATTTGGATTTCTCAAAGAAATGATTTACTTGTACTGGAAAATCCAAGGGGTTTTAACCTGACTAGAACCAGAGGTTCAAATAAAGGCTTTAAAACTCTTAAAGCACCATTGAAATTTCAGAATAGTGAGAACAAAGAGAAGTCCCTGAAATTTAGAATCAAATGCTTTGGGCTTTTCAACAACAACACTGGAAGCTAACAGGCATTAACTTAAAAGTCTACACCTACCCACACTATCAATCAAATGTATGAACAGAAAAAAAAGGTATTTTCAAACATGCAAGAACTCATGCATTCTTTCTCAGGAAACTACTGGAGAATGTGTTCTGTTATAGGAAGGGCGCTAACCCAAGAAAGAGGAGAGTATGAACTCCAGATAATCCAACAAAAAAGAAATAAAAGGATTTTTCCCAGTACTATGTTGGAGACAGATGTCAAAATGATAGCCAGAGAACAGCCTACCCAAATGGAAGCAGAATTCTCTGGGAAATATTTTTTGCAGGATGAAATTGATAAAAAACAAACAAACAAACAACCTAAAGTATTTAATTTACTGAAAAGGGATTTATATAATGGCTGGATCGGGTGAGGGATGAAAGGAAATATAGAAAAGGAAGAATAGAATTAGTATACCTACTAGCTCAACTGTCAATAACGCTTACATAGCCATAATAGTAAACTCTATGTATGGTAAATTAAGTATCATAATACAAGAAAATATGGGGGTGAGGGTGGAATATAGATGTGATGGGGACAGAGCATAGTGTATGAAAGAGAACAAAGTCCTCATCTTCCATAGTGGAAAGTCGGAAAATATCAAGACATAGCATATAAATTGTCATGAACATCAAAAGAATTTGGAGAGTGGGAAATGGGATATTTGGATGTTATCAGGTATTATAGTCTTGTAACAAGTCTCTCTCTCTCTCTCTCTCTCCTTTTTTTCTCTTTGAGACAGGATCTCACTATGTAGCCCAGGCTGGCCTCAAAGTCTCATTTCTCCTGCCTCCACCTCCCAAATGCTGGGATTAGAGGCGTGCACCATCATGCCCCGCACCATTCTGTAACAAGTCTTTTAGAACTATTTGGCTACATATGTGTGAATACAACTTTGGGGAAATTAGAAAGTAAGTAAAATTCTTAAAAGGTAAGGAAATGGAGTCACCATATGTTTACAACTTGAGCTATTATGAAAGGAAGCCAGCAGACAGGGAGGACACAAACAGATAATAGGCTCAAGGGGGGCAGAGGGAGAAATGAAGCTTTAAACCACCAGCAGCTTACATATATTAAATGTTTACTGTGTATCAGGTGCTTTGAAATACTGAGCATGCATTAACTAATTTACCCTATTAGTATCTTCAACCAATGCCATAAGTAGGTTGACTGAGTTTTGGAAAGGTTAAATAACTTGCCCAAGGCCACACAGCCAGGAACTGGAAAAGCAGATTCGAACCTAGTTATTTGGTCTTAGGAACATTAGCATGGTGTATTTGAATGCCGGGAGTAAGTTCAGTAAAAAGGTTAAAATGATGCTGGAGAAGAGAAGGCTGCAGGCACAGAGTTGGTGAGATGAGATCCAGAGCGCAGGTAGATGATGGAATTTCATAGGAAGGACATTTCCTCTATTGTACCATAAAGAAGAAAACAAGTGAAAAGGAAAGAGGAAAGTAGGCCTGTCCATTTGTTGTTGGGAATGTGGAGTTCCTGCCTTCTAGCTGCTGTTTTCTCACTAGTCATTTTTCAGAATTTGTGACAAAGTTATTATCTGAAAATGAAGGAAAAGATAAGTAGGAAGTTCGATGAGAAAAAAGAGTAGACTCAACAATGGGAAATTCAACTTCCCAGAGAAATGGGGTAATTGACTGGCAGTTTGTAGTGCACCCTTTTGGGGTTGTTACTTATGGATTTTAATCACATCTGCTAATATGATCAACATGGAGATATTAGTGGCCTGAAGGAATCAATATCAAATAAAAAACAAGTGCTAGGTTGGTGGAGTGGCTCAAGTAGTAGAGTGTCTGCTAACAACCATGAGGCCTCAAGTTCAACCTCCAGCACCACCCTCCCACACACACACAAAACGTCAGTGCTGGCAAATGAAGCAGAAGGTTGCCATTGACATTTCTGGAAACCAGAACACTAACAGGGAGAAGACAGAGTAATTACAGTCCAGTCTGTCTTTCTTACAGCCATTGCCATTGTTGTGTGTGTTCTGTGACTCTATTGCTAAGGATGCCTCATTTGCTTCATTATAGCAAATACTAATAAATTTATACTGATAGAAGATTTTGTGCAAATTCTACAAAGAGTTTTGCAAGAAATAACAAATTTGGGAAACGATCATTTATTAGACTAGCGATTTCAACACATTAATCTGTGTAGAGCTGTTAAGAGCTTGCTGGGAATCTAAATGTTATCCAGTAATGTTCCCTGGCATTTCCACAATTTGAATATTTTCTATAAAGCTACTGTCATACAACATGATACTTCTTATTTATCGACCAATTTTAGATATCCATAATAATGAGTAAAGTATGTTAGAAGCAAAAAAACAAAATTAGTCAGTTCACTACTAGACACATGTTAAATTGTTGCTATGTAATCAGCTGGAGGCCTTCACAACTGTACCAGAGCCACCGATAGTGTAGTGGCTCAGATAAGGTTTGAGTGTGTCCTCCGAGGACTCATGGTTGGAAGGTCGGTCCTCAGGATGGCAATGGTAAGAGGCGATGGAACTTGAAGAAGTTGGACTTAAGCCAGGAGGTCTTTACAGACCCCACCCATGCTCTTTGGCTTCCTGCCCAGTGAGCTGTTCACCAGAGCTGGTGTCATGTGGCCTGGACTTTCAGACTTCAGAACTGCAGACTAAATATACCTCTTTTTAATCAGTGCACAGCTTTGGGTATTTAGTTATAGCAATGGAAAATTAATACAGACATACTCATAACATCAAAAGATCAAAAACCTGTGAAAACAATTCTGATGTTCCAATATCCATTGCTTCTGAGAACAATGCACAGTTTAACAGTATGGCAAAGGACAACATTGAGGAAAAAAACAATAAGCAACATAGTAGCAGGTTGTCTACCAACACCATCTCAAGGAATGGACAAAGTCTCACTATGTAGCCCAGACTGGCCTGTAACTTGCTATGTAGCCCAGGTTGGCCCCAAACTCATGATCCTTCTGCCTTAGCCTCCTGAGTGCTGGGATTACAGGAGTGCACCACCACACCAGGCTTACAGGCAAGTCTCTTAAGAAATGGACTTCAGGGCTGGCTGGGTGGTTCACTGGTAGAGTGCCTGCCTAGCAAGTATGAGGCCCTGCGTTCAAATCCTAGGACCACCAAAAAAAAAAAAGTAATGAACTTCAGTAACTGAAAAAAAATTATCACCAGTTTTGACAGTATATAACTGTTAGAAGAGTTATACATACAAAATTTTGGTGCCCTTCATGAATTCCAAATTTACAGTGAGAGAGACAGTTACACCAAGTGGGTTAAATCTACAGATATGTCCATTGTGTTAAGAGATGCAGTGAAATAGCACCTTACATCCTTTCCCAAAAGAAGGTAGTGCTTGAGCTGAACCTGGAAAGCAGGATAAGACAAAGCCAGGGGACAAGGGTAGAAAGGGATCCAAGCAAAGAGTGCAGCATGTGCAAAGGCCCAGAAGCATGAAAGCATGGCAGTTTCAGAAAAAAAATGGTTGAGGCCATAGTAAAAAATATGAGAGAAGAAATGATAGGAGCAGCATGCAAGGCCAGCTTGTGAAGGTCTCTTTCATGTCATAATAGGTACTTTTTATTTATTTATTTATTGTGATGCTGGAGCTTGAACTCAGAGCCTTCACCTTGAGCCACTCCACCAGCCCTATTTTTGTGAAGAGTTTTTGAGATAGGGTCTCAAGAATTGTTTGCCCAGCCTGACTTGGAACCATGATCCTCCTCATCTCTGCCTCCTGAGTAGCAAGGATTATAGGCATGAGCCAGGCCCTGGTTCATAATAGGTACTTTGAATTTCATCCTGAGTGCTATGAAGACCCACAAAAAGATTCAAAGGAGAGGAATGATTAAATATGCACCTTACAAAAAGGAAGATGTGTAACAAGTAATTTCTATCTCTATCTCTAAAAAGTCCATTATTCTACAAAGTGTGAAATCCTGAACCAGAGTAGAGAGGATGAAGAATTGGAAAGAGATAATGATAGGTATCTCCCAGGAGATAGTTGAGGATTGCTGTGAAATGCCGAACCTGGCACAGGGAGAGAGGAAAGAGGAAAGTTTGAGGACATTACAGGTTTAGTTTTGAAGTGTCAAGATTTGGTGTTATAAAATTTTGATGACCTCAGCCCTCAAACTTATTAGCACTGGGAAGAAAGAGAGAGCTGAATCTTCTAAATTTCCGTGGTAGATGGGACAAATAAATACTCCCAGAAACTACTTAGTGATTAAGTAATGACAGAACTCCTTCACCCAGAGCTACTTAATTACACCCCTGAGTTCCCCCTTAATTGTTTTAGGCTTAAGACTAATATTACTTTGCTGAGAATTTGGTGACCTATTAGATGGCTTAATCTGGCCTATCCTACACTTTATAGCCAAAGTAAAATGACCCTCATTGGAATTCTGCCCTCCCACCGTACATTCTCTATAAAGCAAGCTCCTGGTTCCCCAGGCCCTACTTGAATCATGAAAACTCCCCCTCCCTCCCTCCCCAGTATTTTAGAGGTCACACTTAGGGCACCAGCAAATAGTATCATGAACATGCAGGGCACAAAACGTTTCCTGAGAATGGTGGCAGCACATTTCCAAAGACACCGGTAGATGTGATTGTGATGTGAATTAGTAAGGGTCATGAATGGCTTGAGCAGAGGCCCACAAGCATCCTTCAGAATCCAACTGTATAGGGAGCCGCAAGAGGAAAACCAATGACTGCTTTATTTTGGTTTTAAAGTGGGGTGTGTGTGTGTGTGTGTGTGTGTGTGTGTGTGTGTGTACATATGGATAGGGGACCTGAGTGCCTCATTGGGAGGTAAGACTGAGAAAGGAAATAGTAAACAACCTCTGACAATGAGGGTGGTTGACTACACCACAACAGGCTGGTGAGGGAGGACAGGGAGTGTGGAAATAGATGAATCAGGTGAGCTAAGCTGTAATTAGATTTCAGAGTCAGGTCATCAAACAAGAATTCACATACAAAGAGCAGCAATACACACTCCTCCTCAAAAGACCTACTTCAATCAGTGAACTTTATTCTTTTGGGTATTTCTGGCTTTGGAAGTCCTCCTTTTTCTGTCATCCAGGCCACCTTCCCAATTGTCTTGGAATCTTAGAGGCTTCTTACTTTTCCAAGCAAAAAATAAAGCAAAGCAAAACCAGTATCAATTCCAGGGAAAACAATTAAAGGACATACAGAATAGGAAACACCAAAGTCAGAAAGATTTCTTTCAGCTAGGACGTATGTGTGCCTTGAAGAATATGAGAAGGCTTGTAACCTCAGCTGTAGTGTTAATGTCCTTCTCCAATTGGGCGTTAGGTATAGTGCTGTTATGCCAGGGGATATCTGAAATATTTCATAAGTTTTTTTTAAAAAGGAATATCTAGGAACAAATATAAAAACAAGAAAGAGTATTTTGTCCTTGCATCTACCCAGAAAAGATAGGGATCCCTCCTGATTATCCTAAATTTATAATGGAGTGAAAAACTGTATCTGTTCATAGACAAGACAGTGCCTCTTATCCTCTTGGAAGTTCAATTCATCTTTATAAACAGATGTTCAATTCACACACCTAGGAAGCTGAATCAACTTCGGTGGCTCCTTCCATTGAACTTCGGATTTGGAGATGCCCTTCCTGTTTTGTTAACAATTATGACATCACGCATGTTTGAATGACACATCAGGAAGAGAGGTCATAGCCCTGAAGTGCTCAGTCAGCTCTGCTAGCTGGTAGGGTACTGGGTTGTCCCAAGCTTCCTCAAATTCCCTTCCTAGTCATTAGTCTGTCCTGCCTCTTCATCTTGGCCCCAGGCTCACTACACTTCTTGTTTTCCTCCCCAACTCTGATCACAGAAAGAGAAAAGATGAAAGCCGTGTGTCATCTTCTAAAACATATGAATAGCTATATCACAGAAGTGATATAGGAGAGGATGACTCAAATGGTTAGAATTAGACCTGCAAATTGTCTATGTATTTCATATTTCCCACTTGGGATAGTCTTCAAAATAGAAGCAGACACATCATGCTAAAGCGTAGCAACCTCAAGGGCACAGTGCCTGAATTAAAATCCCTGCTCTTCCATTGATCTTGGCAAACTATTTAACCTCCCTGTGAAATTTGGATAGTAACGGTGTTTTCCTTTTGGAGTTGAAGCAAAAATGAGATGATACATGAAAATGCTAAGCACATAGCAAGAGCTCAACTATGCTTGGATTTTAACTTTTTCTTCTTGCCTTTTTAATGCTAGTAAGTAAAATACCTGAAAAGTTGATACGTATTAGCAATAACCGACATCCAGGAACAACCAGCTTCCAGGCAAAAATCCTCACTGGCAAGAGTGGCCTCCATACCTGGAAGAAGCTTTCTTCCAGAAAGCTGTGAATTTCTACCTACTTTCTTCTTCCTACAGGTGTCAAAAATCTGCCCATGAAAGGAGACAAGAGTTGCTAACCTGGTTGGTACCTTATCTTATGTTTATTAACTATTCATTACCACCTTCCATGATCAGCTAAAAGATACCAGAGACCCAAATGATGGAATTCAAGGCCCTTCCCTCCAGACTGTCTGGTCACTTGTTCATCACGACAAAGACCTCGAGGGAGAGAAAATGGTTTCATTTCCTCCCAGAAATAAAGGAGGCCAAGAGGATTCTCAGCAAGTGCCGGGGTGTGGATGGCTCAAGGACACCAAGCCAAGCCCCTTCTCTTTATGTGGCCTGAGTGGAGTTTGTAGGCTTATGAGCTGCTAGAAAAAGGCTTGCCATGAACATGGTTCTGAACAGCTAGAAACACTAGTGGCAAAACTGCCCACAAAGGATTTTAGCCTGGAGAATTCAGAGGAATACTTAGCTCCAAGTGGAAAAGGCAATTCTAAATCAAGTTTTCAAAAGACCCTTACAAAAGCACACTGCCCAGTGGAACTGTCTGTGTTCCCTTATATCAAGATTAAAAATCACAGTATCTTTGGCCTACTCCCAGTCAATTCCTTTCTCTCCTTTCCTGTACTCCCCAGTTTAAACTTGCTCAATCTCCTCCCCTTCAGCCCTCCTTTTTTTTTTTTTTTTAAAAGGGCTCTTCACTGGCTCTAAGCAGGGGAAGGAGAGGGCAGGAGATGATTGGCTAACCGAGAGCAGCACCGCCCTGCTCATTCCCCTCCCAACCCCTCCCACGAGAAACAGCTGGAATGAGAAGTAGGGAGGGAAGCTAGGATTGGCTGAGAGTCAGATAGGGTGTGGCAAGGCTGCACAGATGAAGCATTTACCTGTGTAGGTAAGTCAGGAGGAGGTCAAAAGCAGAACCTAGGAGGCAGGGGGAGCTGTCTCTGTCTCCATCTCTGCCCTTTGGAATACAAGGGTATCTTTCCTCTCTTCAGCTCCCAACCCAGTGAAGGTGAGTTAATCACTAACTGTTGCTTATTCTTCAGCAAGAAGAAGGGCTTCATGCATTTGGGCAGGGAGGGCAGGGGTGTCCCTCTACACCCAGCAAGGGGTTTTCTTCTCTGTCCCTTAAGGTCCTGAGCCCAGCCTGGGATCAGAGCCAGATGGTAGCTTTCTAAAATTGGAGTCATTTTGTGAAGACTAAGTCTGGGAAACATCTTTTTTCCATTTACCTATTTAGGTTTGGTAAGGAAAGAAAATAGAGCTGGGTGTGGTGGCTCACAGCTGTAATCCTAGCACTCCAGAAGCTGGAGGATAGATAGGCTTAGGCTAGGCAGCCTAGGCAACCTGGCAAGCCCTGTCCCAAAAAACAAAAGCAAAGCAACAACAACAAAAAATTGTTTTGGAATTTTCCATCTCCCAGCAATTGAGATTGAGTTGTGATTTTGGAAGAGAATAGAACAGAGAAAGTCAAAATGGGGGACGCCCAGGTGAGCAGAGTCCCTTGGTTTTCCATTGCATTTGTAACAGGAAATTCTTCCATGACTTTATCACCTCAGTGCCTATCTTTATTTAAATAAAGGGTGCAGTGTATGTATGGCTGATCAGGGAGGGCGATAATGGAGCACTCTGTGGACAGCTGTGCAAAGTATGAACTGTGCTAGGTTGTTTGTAAGGGGATGTAAGGTTTGCACATGTGAAAACTCCACTGCCAGCTCATCTTTGCAAAAGCCACAGAAAATCTAGCCATAAAGTCAAGTTTATTTGAATTCAGTTAATAATTTTCAGACTTTGCTTGTTAATAGATCCAGACACTGGCAAACAGAAAGCTACTTGGCTGTGCCTGGCCTCACCCAAATTTTATTTTACAGCAGCATGTTAAGTCTGGTCAGAGTTCCAACTGGGGCTTCGGCCAAGGTAGTGTGGCAGAGTCCATGGGGAGGAGAGGCTTTGTGGGGTGGTTTTGCTTTGTGCTCCTTCAGGCAGTTAGTGTAGCAGGTATACCTCACGGGACACTGGATATAGAAGTCCAGTCAAAGGAGCAAGTCAGCTCTCCTTATCCACCATGGGTGTTAGCACCCTGGTGCCTAACTTTTCCTCCTTGCCTTCTGCTACAGAGGAAAGAGAAGTGGGAAGACCAGGTTTCCAGGGCCTGATACATGCAGTCCTGAAAGAATATATTGGGTTTCCAGTCCTAAAAACTGGAGCTTTAACCATTAGCTTCCCCGGCATCCAGAACCAGCCCACTACGTTCACAGCCTGAGGGCTCCATAGATGGTGAACTTGTCAGCAGTGGAGGTCACTTCTGTGGAGAGAGTGTTTTTACCCACATATTCCCTCAAACCACTGGAGAAAGAGAGACTTAAGGTTGCCTAAACACACAGAGAAACTTGCCTGTGTGCTTGTGGCAGAGGAACATGCACAAAGTGCAAATTTCAGTCTGTCTGGCATTTTTCTTAGGATTTTCTTCAGCTCAAGGCAGAAGAAAGCCTTTCTGAGTAACCAGAGGTTCTGGTCTAAGGGACAAAGGAAAACTCTCTGACTTCTAGAAAGAGAGGCTGAGCTGTTAGAATATATGAAGGTGGGTTCATAGGAGGAGAGTGCTAAGTGGGGCCTGGGTCTGTTCAGAAGATCTGTTTCAGCCAGCCTAGAATGGGGCTCGAATCCTCTCCCCCTTCAGGTGCCAGAACTCCACATGCTATTTATTTACTCTCTTCCAAGACTTGGCTAGTTTCAGTGGAGTAGTTAATATTTAATGTCTTTGGATGGGTGGCCCTAACTAAAGGCTGTGCATATTTCTTAACCCATCCCCTCTTTCTATTAAGTCCCCCAAAGAGGTCAAGGGTGAAAAGATACTAAACTCTCACCTTGAATGTTTTGCTTGTTTCTCGGGTTTCTTATCAGGCAGAAATGCCTCCAGTTTCGATGGCTGACCTGATATATATATAAACCCACAAGTTTCAAGGTTGTAAAGTTGGTAGAAGGAAACCATCTAGTTTGGGCTGAGCTGGTGAGAGAGTGTGGAAAGGTGGATAAAGAAAAGACTTTTTATTCACTGCGCTGGCACCTGAGGGCTTGCTCAGTTCAGTTGGAGGTCCAGATTTTTCTCTTCAGTGATTGTATGGTGCCTGCTGACAGGAGCTCCAATGGCATTTGGTGTCATTTCTTTACTCAAAAGGGTCTGTTGTTGGGGCGGTACACTGGCCTGGAAGTAGAAAGATGACCCAGATACTGCACACGTTTTAAGGTTTGAAGTAGAAGAGAAAGGTGGTCTTTGGGCTTTGGCATTTAGTCAGAGGTGGTCAGTGATCCTTCTTTCCATGCATGTTCTGTGGCATCTTAGCAGTCCCAAAGATGCCTTTTAGAGTTCTGGAGGAACAGACTGCCCTGTACATGTAGGAGTGGATCATCCCTTACTTCCCTTAGGAAGGGGTAGTGGGAAGAGCGCCATTTTTCTCATCTGTGAAGTGAAGAAAATGTCATAGTCTGCCTAAATTACCAGGTTATTCTGAAGATCTTGTTAGCATAGCTGAAAATATTTTGTGAACTGTAGCATGCTCTAGTATGCTGATAGCATGTCGGGTTCTTGTGAGGCAGTGCTACTCCTATTGCTTGAATCTCTTTTAGCTGCTTCAGGCTCTGAAGTGAGAGTTCTATAAGCTGTCCTGGGAGGAAGGAGAGGCTGGCAACCTTCTGTAAAGCCTGAAGCCTACTTGGAAGAACAATGGTTATAATTTCTTCTGAAAGTAAGAGGCAGCACCTGCTTGCCCATTCAGAGAAAATATTATCTTAATTACAGTGAGTCAATTTAAATATTTATTGCCACAGTTTTTACATAGAAGAAAACTGGAGCCAAAAACCAGATGCTGGGATCTACTATGACTGCTTGAAAAAATGACTTTGTCTGATATGGTTTAATGCCCCCCAGTACCTATGAGGTGCTCATAAATGTCAATTTAACCGAAAACATGCCCCAAATTTTGCTGAGCCATTTATTCTCTGTGAAATAAAATATTTAAGAAAAAGCTTACAGTAATGATTTAGAAGCCAAGAAGAGCCTTCTAACAGCTCTACCCACTAGACCCTAGAACAGGTGATAAGCTTCTTCAGAGAGCATTTTTTGAGTGCCTTCTGTGTGCCTAAGCTTGTGAGAGATGGATGCCTCTGCCGTAATAGCCTCAACCCTATAGAACATCAAGAATGGAACTTGGACAGTCAGTACTGGAGTGCATAACTGAAATGACTGAACGTCCCCCATAGTTCTCATGTTCCTGTTTCTTTGGGTTCTCCATATTGAGGAACTCCCCTAATGGAGAAATCCTAGGAGCTCTCACCCAATGTTAATTTATCATTGAGCCTCTTTGGTCCTCTCATCTCCTGAGAGGTTCTGTGCCCTAATGAACCATATGTGTCTAGCTCATTAGGGATTTTCCCCTTCTTCCCCCAGTGTCCTGCCATTCCCTACCTGCACCATTTGAGGGGCTCCTCCCAAGAAGAAGAGTTGCTCCATGAGGCCTTATACTCGCCAGAACTACTGGGTTGGAAGGCTGACTCACCCAACCCAGCCCAAACCTGACTTTGGCACTGGAAGCAACTATTGACAAGGGGATATCTGCCTTAATCCCCAAGTCCCCACATCTCAGGTAGAACACATTTTTATTATAATTCTAGCTCTCCCCCAACTTTCTGTTTAAACTTAAAACTATTTTTTGATCAAATTATTTTTGAATTTTATTTTACATAGAAGAGTCACCCTTGACCTGCCTAATTGTGGCAGAGTATATCCCACAAACAGACATAGGAAAATCCTTGGGACATCCAGTGATAGCACTGACTTCCTTTTCTGTTACTATTGTCATAATACACTTGAAATTTTTTTCCTTAACGAGTTGGAATTGGAAGGACATTTTTCTTGTTCATCTGACACAGATTAGGGAATTTTGTTGGAAAGACATGCAGGAGGTGAGGCAAAGAAGGGAAACTGTGTTTGTGCCAACCCCTACAGGAGCCATGTTCATGTCACCCAGACAGGAGACGATGATGGCCATTGCTTTGGCAGTTGTGATGTTGATGAGATTGACTATTATGGCAGCTGAAAATTATTTGTCCATGTGCCATGCAAAGTGTCTTACATGGAGTATTTTATTACAGTATATTCTCGTAACAACTCTTAAGAAGTAGGCTGTACTAAGGTCCCTGTTTCTTTTCTTGAGCGTAATGTCTCCCACTTAACCAGAACCCTTCTTTTCTAAACTCTTGTTCTGATGATTTCAGTTTAGTTTGGTCCTAGATGGATCTTGTGTTTTTCTTACTACCAGAACAATAGTAGTTATTCCTTTTATTCATTAAGTGTTTGGTTTACTACCAACTACACTGTGCTGTTCTCATTTGATCCTTCCATTAACCCTACCTAATGAGCAAAAAACAGACTCAAAGAATAATTTGCCTCAAGTCAAATATCTATAACTGAGATTTGAACCAGACCCAACCACATCTAGAACTCAAGTTATTAAATCCTGTAATACCTATTGTTTATAATAGTGAAAATATAGGTGAAGCACCCTGGTTTTGAGAAAAAAGTAACTAAGAGAAGGGATAGAAACTCCTTTCTTACTAGACTGCCCCTCCACCACCTAAGTCCATCCTTCTGCCTGTATCTGAGCCAGCTGATATGTCCTTCCATGCAGGCTGGGGGTGGGGTTTAGGTCATGTCTGTTCATGGCCCCCTTCAGCTCTCTGCTTGCTTGGTTGTCTTTGCTGCCATGCTGCCCCGGGGCCTGGGCAGAGCTTTGCAGAAGCCTTGGCTCACACATGGCTTTGATTCTTCTCTTTTCAGGCCCAGCTTGGGACATTCTTCACTTCCCTTCGCTTCCCCTCTGGGAGCCCCTTTCGCCACCCCTGCACCTTGCTTCAGGCGATGCCCGAGAGAGAGCTGTGGCCAGCGGGGCCCAGCTCAGAACCCGTGACCCGCATCAGCAGCTGTGACAGCATGACGAGCACCACCTCCACCCACTCTGGATCTGTACGTACTCCTTCCTGCAACCTGGCCAGCTCTCTGCACACCTGCCCTGCCCTGCCCTGCCTTGCCTTGCTCTGCTCTGTCACTCGTCATCATTCACTGTGCCTTCTCTTTCATCTTCCTCGTCAGTGTCAGCGAGTGACTCACACAGCAGTTGGGTGCTTTCTGCCTCTGAGTCACTCCTGGTTCTGTAGAGAATGGGGTGGGATAGCCTTAGAGAGAAATAAGACCAATGAGGCTTTTCCCCCAACTTTGGTTAGGTTGAGAGGTTGAGCTGGAAAGAGGGAGCAGGCCTATGATCTGAGGTCATGGTGGAATCCAGAAGGTTCAAATAGCATGTAGATTCTTTTTCTTTTTTTTTGGTGTATCTGGTGTTTGAACTTAGGGCTTCATACTTGCAAAGCAGGGCTTGAGTCACACCTTGAGTCCATTTGCTCTGGTTATTTTTGAAATAGTGTCTTGCAATCTATTTGCCAGCACTGGCTCAAACCACAATTCTCCTAATCTCAGTTTCCCACGTACCTAGGATTACAGGTGTGAGCCACTGACTCCAGGCAGCACATGGCGTCTTGAAGTTCTCTGCAATGAAAAACATTACTTCAATCTTTTACAAATATCAAAGATAATAGAGATTAGAACCTTAAACCCTGGATCCAAAAAAGTCTGGGTTTTCTGCTTACAAGCCACATGGCCTTGGGCACAGTACTTAGTTTCTCTTAAGCTTTGGTCTCCTCACTCTTAACCTGGGGATAATATTAACATCTAACTTACAGAGTTCTTGGAGGGAATTAATGAGAGGCATAGAAAGCACTTAGCACTTGCTACTGTGTAGAAAAGAAACAGCTCATCTTGGAGCAGAGACCAGGAAACTTCCAAAGTCAGTGTCTAACTATTTGTGAGTGGCATATGTAGTAAACTGTCATTTTTCTGGGCTTGAATTTAAATCTTGGTTGTTGTAAAACTGGTGTGAAAGAGTAAATCTGTCCTTACATCCAAATGTAAGCCTTCTTTTGCTGTTCATCCTTGTTACATATATAATTACGCCGAAGAACTTTAAGTTTACTTCATTATGTTCTGTACAGGTATTTGAAAATTAAGGATTATAAAGATCTCTACTGCATAGTAAAGATGTTTAATATAGTTAATGAGTTTTGACATATAAAAACAGAAGAGAAAGCAACACACACAGACACACACACACATATCCAAAGTGCAGACAGTCTATACACAATTTCTTTTTGACCGTAGAAGATAAGGACAGAGAAACACCTTCCTGTTTCTGATAGGAGAGGCCAATGTAAATTGTCACATTCCATTGGACATAAAATGTGACAAGGATTAAAGGTTTTCAAAGTGAATAATCTACAAAGGAGAAATTCAGAGTTGGCTTTTCCTTGGCAAGGCTGTTTTAGAAGGAAGACAGCAGTAAAACAGATCTTTGTTTAGGAAACTCCAAGGGCTATATTTGGGACTTCTCTTGATGTGTAGGCCCAGTCAGTAACCTGACCAATGACTCTTCAAAGGGAGGGGCAACTGGAAGGGTTATTTAACAACCTTCTTCCCTCTCTCCAGGATATTTTTAGGTGTATCTCAAAATTTTCCTTGGTCATCTGAATGGCTGGAGGGTATAGAACTCTAAAGTGTCCCAAATATCAGGAAGAAAGGTGGACATACCAAGAAAAACATTCAAGCCAAATTTCTTATATTTCCTTTTGCCCTTTTGGTTTTTCCTTCAATCTTCTTTGAAGAGCAACTTTTCTATCAGTCTTCCTCACCTGTAGAGAATGGGCAGAGATGGCCATAATATCTTCCTCCAAATATGCCTCTGTACTTTCTCATAATGAAAATGATCTACATTAATGCTTCATAATATTTAATACTAAGTTGCTTTCCCCTCTCACGAAATCACCCATGTTCTTCATCCCCTTAAGCTAATATTTGCTTTAAAAATACACACTTTATTTGAATGTTAGCTAGAGACAAATGCCATCAAGAAAGTAAATATGCGAGGGGAAAAAATTCTGTATGGAATGTGCTTCAAAGTCAAGTATAAATTATTAAGTACATTTATCTGTGGCGAGTCGTGCCACTGTTCACATTGGCCTGGGAGCCAGTAGTTGGCTACATTTCCTGTTTGTCCTCATTCTGTCCTTGACATATCAGAGCAAGTATGCAGAAGTACTTTGGAAAGTTAAAAGTAATACCATTCAAGTTTCAGGTCAAACCACTTTCTTACTCATATAATTTGGAGTTAAATCAGAGACACACACAGTGAAATGCTTGACAAAGATCACACAGAACTGGAATTAGAAGCTGGGACAGCTTCTGATCTGTGCCACTGAGCGTTCTACCCAAGACTGGGCAAGAGAAAGGCCCCTTGCCTTCTGTCTGCCTGGCCTCTAAGACTGGGTGCTGGTGGGCCCCCAGCCTGACAATCTCTTCCCTTCCTGGTTCCACAGTTTTCAGAAGCAACTCCAGCAGGTTTGCAGAATAGCATCAGGGAAAGGTTGCCAGTACCTTCAGCATTCTTTCCCCATAGCAGGGTGGTTCTCAGGCCCCGCCAGTTTCTGCAAGAGCTCCCTCTCACAACTCCTTCTCCCACAGAGTGACAGCTACGACTTCCTGTCTGCTGAAGAGAAGGAGTGTCTGCTCTTCCTGGAGGAGACCATTGGTTCTTTGGATACTGAGGCTGACAGTGGACTGTCCACCGACGAGTCGGAACCAGCCACCACTCCCCGAGGTTTCCAAGCACTGCCCATCACACAGCTGGCTCCCCACGGTAAGACAGACTATCTGGGGAACAATACCCAGAAAATCAGAGTCTCTTTCTGTCTACTTTCTACCCCTGCCCTCTGCTCCAATGGTCACAGGCAGAAAAAGGAATTATGCACTCTTCTGGCTGGAATAAAGCTTGTCTCTGGAGGGGAAGAGGGACCACTAGCAAACCAACTCCCTATGTCTTTCTAGGAAATAGCAGAGGCATGAGAGGGAAAGGGGTAAGCCAACTCCCATCCTCTCATCCACAGGTAGGGGAGAGAGGGAGGGCTAGAAAGGTGGCCCTGGAGAGACTGAGTCAGTCTGGAGAGCTAATCTGGGTGACCCAGAGGGCAAGGCTGCAGGAGATAAGAGGAGGGAAGGGCTTCCCAGCTGCAGAGGGTGGTGGCTCAAGGCTCTTGTTAGAGAGGGTAGAGAGCCAGGAGTGTTGAAACTCAGCATAAGGGGATAGAGGCACACAAGAGTGATCCATATGTTCCAGGGTATGTGGAGAACTTTACTCCAGAGAGCAATCCCACTCATATCGAGCTACACTCATCTACCCATTCACTGGACTAATATTTATTAACAATGCATTAGATCCTCCCTGGGATAGGTTACAAATGGGGACATGGGGCTTCACTGCCCCTTGAGGCCAAGTCACTAAGCCAGTGAGCCTGAGGTGTCTGCCACACTCACTGGAAGGCAAGAGGCCATGTCACTGTCTGGTGCAGGGCACTATGCTGTTATAGAATTGTCCAGATGCTCATGGTAAAGTGGAAGCAGAAGACAGAAGGCAGAAGGCTGGTCAAGTCAAGAGCAAACCACTGGTTAGAATGCTTCCACTAGGCTCAGTTACCTTGGAGCCCCAAGATAGCTTCAAGGAACGGTCCCGATTCTCTTCTTAAATTGGGTGCATCTGTAGAAAGCTGGGAGGGCCTGAGTCAAGGGCACAGAGCAATCACGGGGCAACCTCCCCCAACCATTACAGAAAAACAAATCCTCAGTAAAAGGAATCTGCTATTATTGACCTATTAATCTAGATGGACAAGAGTGTTGCCTCTTTAAAAGCAAAGAAAACAGACTGACAAAACCCATTCACTGTTCTTTAGGAAAGAAAGTTCAAGAAGTACTTGCTTTCGCCTCTGCGGCAGGGCTTTCATCTCTGTCACTCTTTTTTTTTTGCCTGTTCTCCCTAATCCTCACAGGAAACCCAGAGGAGACAATCATTCAGCAGGGTCCAGAGTCAAGGAGAGCAATCCAGTCCTCCGTATCCCATCCTCCTGAGCTCCAAGGCCTGGGCCTCAAGTCTGGCTCCTACAGCCTTCCCAGAAACATCCACATTGGCAGAAACCAGAAGCTCAAGAAAAGTACCACCCAGACTAACGGCCACTTCCCTGGTGAATCTCACAGGCTTATAGCAGAACCTGGGAAAGAACAGGTCAGTCAGAGCAGCCAGCCCAGTCGGGCATCTGCCAGCCCCCAGGGTGCTGCCCTTGACCTGAACGTGGTGCTCATCCCTCCACCAGAAGCCTTCCAGGACATCCACCCAGAGCAGTGTAGGGAAGACAGCCTGCCCAAGGGGCCAACAGAGCAGAGTCACACGCCCCAGCTCCACCCATCCGTCAGCCCCCAGAAGAGAGAAGAGGTATCTTCAGAAGCCATGTCCCGTAAGGCCAGTGAGAAAAGCTCAACACAAGGCTCAGGACAACCAGGACTTGCTGAAGCCCCTCCCCTCCCATCAGGGGGCAACTCGAATGCTGGACCAGCTCCCCTCACAGCCCCGAAGCCCCGGAAGCTGCCACCTAATATTGTTCTGAAGAGCAGCCGAAGCAGTTTCCACAGTCATCCCCAGAACTGGTTGTCCCGCCATGCTGAGGCTGGAGATTCCAGCCTGGTCTCATCTTCCCTGCAGGAGCAGAGGAAAGCTCGCAGAGAGGCACTGGAGAAACTGGGGCTGCCCCAGGACAAAGAAGAGCCCGGTGTCCATGTCAGCAAGCCCACTAGCTCTATGAGATTTAAGGAAGCTGGGCATCAGGGCTCTTCCCCAGTGCCGGTGCCAGCCCCAGCCCAGCCAGCCGCTCCACCTGTTCCTGCTGCAGGGAAGGCTCTGATTCCAGCACGGGGGCCTTCCCCAATGAAGACTCCAGGCTCAACGTCTACTCCGGGCAAGGTTTGGATTCCTACCCAGGAAGCCCCTCCAGAGAAGGTCGCAACTGGCCAATCCATGCCGATTCCTATCCCTAAGGCCCCAAAGGCACACACTCCCCTCTCTCAGCCAAGGCCAGACTCTGGGCTGACTCTTCAAGAGAGCAGTATCCCTGGCCTGAGGCAGATGAACTTCAAGTCCAACACTTTGGAGCGTTCAGGCGTGGGGCTGAGCAGCTACCTCTCTGCTGAGAAAGACCCCAGCCCCAAAACCAGCACGTCTCTGGGAAAAGGTTCGTTCTTGAACAAAATCTCACCTAGTGTCTTGCGTAACTCCCGGCCACGCCCTGCCTCCTTGGGCACAGGGAAGGACTTTGCAGGTATCCAGGTGGGCAAGCTGGCTGACCTGGAGCAGGGCCCAAACTCCAAGCGCCTGTCCTACCAAGGACAGAGCTATGACAAGCTTCCTCGACCCCCCTGTGTCAGTGTCAAGATCTCCCCGAAGGGCATCCCTGATGAAAACAGGAGGGAGGCTCTGAAGAAGCTGGGTTTGCTGAAGGAGTAGGCTGTAGCCACCATGCTGGAAGCACTGACCCACCAGAAGGGAGAATGGCTCTGCCTTGAAGCCTGTGCAACCTCAAGGCTCAGAACTGGGACAGTGGCCGGGTTCTCTCAAATGCTCCTTGGTCTCTGAAGTGAACAGAAGGACAGGCTTGAGTCTTAGTATACGTTTATATTCAGAGTGGTTATACACGGAGTTCCTGCTTAGATCATCATGAAGACGCCCAAGAGGGTGCACGCAGCATGTGTGTGTGTGTGTGTGTGTGTGTGTGTGAGAGAGAGAGAGAGAGAGAGAGAGAGAGAGAGGCTGTATATATATCATTGACATTATTTATGTAACAAAAAGAATTATTACTCAGTTCTACTCTTGTTGGAGTTTTTCTTACAATGGGTAGCGTTCAACCTACTCCAGAGCTGAGTGGGGGGGGGGCAAGCCTGAGAAGAAAAGTCAAGTGAGATAATGGATATTCATGTAAGTAACAAAAAACTTTGCACATAAAGGCTCGTGTGAAATATGGGCCTCCTGGAACCCCTGCAGTACATGCAGGTTGGCCAATACCTTGCTGGATTCCTCTCTCCCTTGAACTCTCTGAACAAGGCCTGGGGCCAAGAGGAGCTGGTTTGTTATCTCTTCATCCACTGCCTTCTCAGAATCACCAGTCCCAGCATAGGACACATCCCTGTCACTGAACCTCTTAGTTCACTGATAGCAGAATAGCTCTCCTCAGTCTGAGAAGGCAGGATAAATGACAGCACATTCACTCCTCCACCTTCACCTGTGAGTGTCTTTGCCAATGAGCATGACAAATTCAACAATAAACTGTGCCATGATCTATGACTCTGATGTTCCTGTTCTTCTTGCTCTCTGGTCCCCTGTCTCATGCTACACTTGACTGGTTTGAGGTCACTGAGGTAGAAGCGCAGCCACAGGCTTTGTAAATTCACAGAAGTGTTTCAGACCTTCTCCCTGCTGTTGTAGGTAGTTGGTTTGTGATGGCAAACCAACACAGTGCATAGACCATCAGAGTTGCAGGGAATCCCAACTTTGGGAGCCAATGGTTTTGGGGGAGGGAAATGACTCATCAGGGTCACCCTGCCATTAGGAACAGAGTTGAGATGAGACCCTGGGGCCCCTGATTGCCATTCCGTGCTACATCTGCTGCCTTCACTGCCTCCCTTAGCCAGTGTTCTAGGACACCGACACAGCACCTCCAAAATCCAGAGTCATTACCGGAGATTCAGCCCTAGGCCCCTCAGAATTCTAAAGTGTCCTCCAAAGCATCAAGGATTAAATATCCAGGATTATATTTAGTGTTGCAGTTTTTAAAATCTTATGTTGTCTTCAGAAGAGTAAACGATAATTCGTTCTTTCTGCAAGGGGGAGGATTGAACCTAGGGCTCAGTGAATGCTAAGCAAGAACTCTACCACTTGAGTGACAATTCCAGCCCTTTTGTTTTTGAGACAGAATGTCACTAACTTTCCTATGCTGGCTTCAAACTCATGATCCTCTTGCCATGCCCTCCTGAATAGCTGGAATCACAGGCATGTGCCACCACGCCTGAAAACTCATTCTTAACCAGAACAACTGCTCCCCCCTCATTTCTCTTACCATGTTGCACATATTAAACAAATGCCAAACGAGTAATATGAGTAGGTGGTGTGGGCTCGTGATTCAAGCTTGGTGGTTAGACGTGACGAGACATGACCCAGCTTCCCCGTAGGAAGTACATCTTATTATGGCTGTGTCTAGATGTGAGGGGTAGATAGTGACTGTTGTTGGAAAGGCACCCTTTAGGTCTATTGAGCATTTCTGGGTCATGTCCTTACAGAATCATCACCGTCAAAGCTCAGAATTTCTGAAGAGGATGAGAAGGTTGGGGTTAAGGACACAAATGGCTCCACCCTGTCGTGGTATGTGGGTGTGGGTGGGGCAGTTTCTATGCTTACTCTCATACAGATGCACACCCAAAAGCCTGGTGCCTCATTCCCAGGCCTGGGTGAGGACCCAGCCTGTCACAGCTGATAGGGGCTCCCACACTGGCCAAACTGTATATTATTACAGGCCCTCAAAAGAGAAAAGGCCACTTCTAGAGGGCTGATTCAACATGCTGTACTAGATGAGCTGCTCTGTGTGTATATTTCAAGACACAACTTGATTCCTTATTTATTAATTGCCCTGATTAATAGGCAACCATGATGTTAACTGAGACAGTGGTGATCTGGAGCCTTGGTGTCAATACAAGGCTGACTAGTACTGGAAAAGGAAATTTCACAACCTGTATCTGCCCATCTGCACCCTTATCCCCTTTTCTTCTAATCTGAAAGACCCCATCCCTTTTACTTAAAGAAACCATGCTTCTCTATGTCCTTGTCCTGCAAAGAATGTATTCTGCTTTACAGATGGTCTTCGGGCTCCAAGACTACAGTAGTAAAGCCAAACTCAATTACCTTCATTTTGAAGAAAGGGGCAAGGGGCTTCGGAACATCCACCTTTCTTAGGTGATGCTTAGACTCACCTCAAGTAATTTGATCCTTCCTCTTGCATCTGCCTAGCACCGCTCTTCATTCTGATGGAAATATTGACTGGGAGAGAACAATCTGGTCTGAGTTACTCTTAACCTATTTTCAAAGGATTTTGGATGAGAGTTTGTAAAGTCACCTGTTTGACTTTAAGAACCAAAGTGACAGCTCTACTTCCACTTGACCTTGGATCTCTACTGTACTCCTGCTGGGCACAAATCACCTGCCAAAATACAGAAGTTGGCCTCTTCCCAGCCTGGCACAATGGGGTCTGTGCCCTTCAGATGTGTTGACGCTGCTCCTCTGAGTCACACTCATGTGCCACCCTGGGAATCCTACACTCTGATTAGGCCTATGTGCTATCTAACACAGAAGTCAGAACAGGCACTCACATCTGATGTGCCTCACTCCACAGTGAGAAGTGTGGTCTGGAAGTCATCCTATAACCTTGAGTGGGCAGGTATACAAATATTGGTGTTTGTTTCATGGAAGGAAAGGCAGGGGAAAGAGGAACTGGGCCCTTGTTGATGTGCTGGGTTTGAGCTGGAAGTTGAAGAGTCTGTAGGGCGTGTGAGTGTGTGAGATGAACCCCTCTCTTTCTGGATTCCATGATGTCTCTGTGAGCAGAGAAGGAGTATCCTAACAGAATATGAAGTTGCAATCTCAAGGACTGGTGGAGGTGGGGGCCCAGGGGGTGAACATAAGAAATTCTGTCTATCTTAATCAGAATCTAAGAAGGATTGCAGATGTAATGCTTCGGTGCTCCTTTCATTGTTGATTAATTAGGAAGCATATAAATCTCTGCTCAAATTCAGCCTCCATCATGGATCATTCAGGCTGAATGTCACTGTAACTTTCTGAACCTCAGAGTTCTCTTCTGTAAAATGGGGAACACATTACCACCCTTTGAAGACTGGGATGAATAAGTGACATAAAATATGTAAATCTCGCTCCTTTGCACAGTTTAGCTTATCAATAAGTTGTAATATTATCTTTTGGATCTGAGTCTTTTCTCCTCAGAGGGGGTAAATTTAGAGAGGATTGGAAACTCATCCAATTCAGCTCTGAGAAAAAATAGAAGACAGCTTGCTGCACATTAAAGTCCCAGTAACATCTAGTCTTTGGCACACCCTCCAGGTGACTCAACTTCACCCACATCATGTTTCCTGGAATTGGAAAAGAAAGGGGTCAGCACAAACCTGATATTTGTGTCCTGGTGAGGCTGAGCTGCTGTTTCCAGCTTAACCTGACCATCAGTCTCATGCTTCCTTCTCATGACCATATAGTTTACTTCTTTACGTTTCCTCTGGCTTCTTTGCTGTGTGGTTCAGAGAATTATATGCTGGTCTGTAGTTATTTATTTTTTAAATGGAAGGAGGAAAGCTTATGTAAGAGGAGGGAACTGTGGATAAAATCAGAAAGAGACAGAAGCTAGAAAATAGTCAGGATTCCTGGAGCATTTTTAAAAAATTGTGTAGGTTTCTCTCTGGAATGAATGAGGCACTAGTTATAAGGAAGCTAGAAGTATATGGGATGCCTCTCAAATTCTTTTTGGTGTAGGAACTCTGGATTGCAGGAGTGATATCCACCATAATAGTCATCCCTGATACTCAGCACACCAAGTCAAATAAACAGGTGACATTTTAATTTCAGGCTTCATTAGAATTTAATTCTAATTTTCTGTTCCCTCTTGCCTAGCTGAATCCTTGTCCTTACTCAATACTTGTAGCCAGAGTTCAAAATAGCATGAAACACAATGGTATCCTGGCAGAGTCCTGGACCAGGTGAGCTTCAGTGGGTCACTTTCATCTCACTCACAAAATGGGGTATTTGGACGGTCTCCTAGATCCAAGACAGCCCTGGAATGTATATTCATTTAGGTCCAAACAAGTTAGTTAGAAGAGTAACACCCTGCCAAAACCAGTCATTTAGCAGTTAAGGTAAATGATACCTTACAGAATCCAAGAGCTGGAAGGAAACTTAGGTTTTCTAATCCAAGCTCTCACCAAAAGAGGAATAATGTTTATATACACATACAAACATTATATATTTATATGTATAATGCACAGTGACATATATATATATATATATAAAATGACCAGAGAGATGTTGGATGGATGGACGGAGGGATATACAGGTGAATGATGGGTGGATAGGTGGGAAAGGACAGAGAAGACAGGAGAGAGACTGGGAATGTGCAGTGGCCAAGAACATAGGCTCTGGAGTCAGGTTTCCAGGGTCTCTGAACCTCAGTTACTTTTCCTTTTTTTTTGTTTGTTTATTATTATTATTCCTCTAACTTCCTTTGTTGTGTGGTTCAGAGAACTATCCACCGTCTTACAGTTATTGTTTATTTTTTTAATGGAGGAAAAAATGAACTTATACTACAACAAGATGGAACCTTATATGGGGAGGCAATAATAATAATACTCCTTGCAGTTGTTGAATTTTTATCAACTGTACCTAGATAGATGAAAATTAATTCATGTAGAGGATCCTGCATATAATCCTAGCTATTCAGGAGGCAGAGATCAGGATGATCTTGGTTCGAAGCCAGCCCCAGGCAGAGTTCATGGGACCCTATCTTGTAAATACTGACACAAAAAAGGGCTGGTGGATTGGGTCAAATGGTAGAGCACCTGCATAGCAAGTGTGAGGGCCTGAGTTCAAACCCCAGTACCACCAAAAAAAAAAAAATCAAAGGAGATAACACATATAAAAAAAGACTTAGCACACTGCTCCATAATTGGTACTACTATCACATACATACGTAACTTAGATGCCAACGGGCCCCCAGGAGAACTGGACTAAACATAGCCTGCCTTTCCTCAGGCTGAAACAGCTAAGGTGCTCTTCCAGTCTTCAGAGCCTCCTGCAGCCACGCTCCTCACAGTTCTGTTCTATCTACATCTGTGTGTGTTGTGATGAGGCCTCCTCACACCTGTCCACCTTTCTTTCACCACCCTCACTAGTTCTATCACTAGCACCACACTCAAAATCCAGGCCCATGAGGAATCAAGTGACTACATTTTGTTGTTTCCTGAGTCTCTTACTGTAGTAGATTGGAATGGGGATGCCAAGAGAACTATTGCAACCACACAGACCGCCACTACCTCCCATATCACTCCTTTCCTCTCTTTTCCCTGCCAACTTGCAGTCAACCAGGAATTCCTTCTCACCTTCACTAATACTTGGGGCCCCTTATGATCAGCCCAATAGACTTTCAAAAGATTCCTCAACATGAATAGAGTCGACTCATTGAAATCATCACTTCCTCCTGACCTTCATGCCTGAAAGTAGGGAAGGAAATGAAATACAAGATTACTGGCGGCATCCACACCTCCTCCAATTCCCACTGACCTCACATTCTTCCTAAGGGTGTGGACAGGTTCTGTGCAGGCCTTCTTTGGATCATTTCCCTGTTCCATCCAGTTATTTGGATATAAGAAGGTGCTTGTCACCTCCTCTCAGAGAGACTCCCTAATCCCAGTCCTTCCGCTGGGGCTCCTTTGCATCAGTAGACGCCTGGGAGGTCTTAGTGGAATAAGGTAGGTTACATTTTTGTTGCAGTTAGTTCAAATATGGCAGCCTTAGCATTTTTGGGGTAACTTGAAAACAGACTTAGGAAGACATTCTAGACCCAGAGGGCAATTGGGGGAAGAGCAAGAAAATAGAGAAACAAGAGAAATGCCTAATAGGTAAACTAGCTAGAGGAGGAGAAGTGGACACTAGCTTTAGAAAAACAACCTCTTGTGTGCTGGTCCCTTCTTGATGCTGTGAATGACAGCAAGAGAAGTAGTACAATATAAAGATGAAAGGGACATGGCCTCTACATTCAAGGAGCTCACATGTCTAAATGAAATACAACATCACTGGGATCATTGCAGAAGCCAAGTTTCTGAGGCAGGAGTTTGCACCTGAGTGCTGTTCTGGAAGAGATGTCCTATGCAGCTGAGCTAGGAAATCTTGTGCCTTCCAAATGTCCAGCTGACATTCGGAAAGAAGCCATTGTCTCTATTTTTCAAGTATGCCGTGCAGTGTGTTTTTAGTTCTGAACAGTTTAGGACACACATCTTTTCATCCTCTGCACAGCCTGGCATCGGAAAGCACCTGCTGTAGGAAGAAGGGTGAAGGTGAAGTCATGAAGTTCCCCATTCTTGGCTTTCAGCCCCTTCAGGCCACCTCCAAGCATTGAGGGCCTCCTCACTTCAGGCTCCTTCCAGGGGAACATTGTGCTATGGCTTCAACCCAGGATGCAGTGGGCTGCCTGGAAAATGAAGTCTTATTTCTGGTGTTTCAGGGAATTGCTGTCAGATACAGGCAATGACATTCCAGTAAGAATGAGCTCATCAAGTACCAAGATCTTGGTTTGTAAGTACCATTTTCTAAAAAAAAGGAAGCTAGAATTCTTTGGAGAATTTCAGAGACAAGGCAGAAAAGATAAGATGAACCTAAAATGTCTTGTGGTACCAAAAAGTAAAGAAATTTTTTTTAAATGAAAGTGGTATGTTAAAAAGACAAAAGCCAACCCAAAGCACTCTTCATCAAATGTGAAAGAAGTGGAGCAATAAAATAAATGACAGTTGTGAATTATATTCTTTGAAATAAAAGAAAATATTCACACTTCCATACTGATATAAATCAATCGCTTTAAAAGTGATTAAGTCAAAGGAAAGAGACAGTTATTCTTTGTAGCATAATCCTAATAAATAAAGGTAGAATGAAAGACAGAACCAGAAGCAGCAGAATCTGGCAAAGATTCCAGTGTTACCAGTAACAGGCAAGATGACTGAAATTCATGGATGCTAAAATTCATGAAAGAAAACAAAGTGAGACATCGATGGAGTCTCATAGCTCTCTATAAAAAGCATTCATTACAAAGAGAAAAATTGTACTTTTAGAATGAAAGCAACCTGACAAACACAAGTTTAACCAATGATCCTCGACAAAGTTACCATCACCAATTGTGACATATCAGCATCATGTACCTCCCTGTTACAATGCCCCGAGAAGGACACAAAATCACTTACATGGTGTTCTTGCCAAGAAAAGTGCAGCCTGACCTTAAATGTGAGGAAACACCAGATGGAGAGACATTTTACAAAATCGTTGACCAGTGCTCTTCAAAAGCATGATGGTCTTGAAGGAATTATCACACACTGGAGCAGACAAAAGAGACATGAGCGATAATGCCGTGTGGGATCCTGGGTTGGATCTTACTCCAGAAAAGGACATTCCAACTTGATTTTTAAGTGTGCCATGCAAGAAAATTTAGGAAAGCTGAGTGAAAATCACATGGGAATTCTTTGCACTTGTTTTACAACTTTTTTGTAAGATCAAAATTACTGAAAATTTAAAAACTAAAAAAATATTTTTTCAATATAGAAAGCTGAAGTACACATCACCTGACTTCCCCACTTCTCCTAGGATAAAGAAATGGACTCTGAGTTACATAAACTCCAGCATAGACAGCCTCATTCCATCCCTGTTGCCTCCTGCCCCACCCCATCTGAGTTGTAGTCTCTTCTCTATTGCATGGAATTAGTCTCCTCTCCAAAGAGCATTTGCTCATAATTATTGCACTAATGCTTTCAATCCATTAGACTAAACTCCATGGCACGGGCAAACCACACCTCAGTGTATTATCATGCACATTGCACAGTGCTGAGGATGCAGTTTATACTCAATGAATGCTTGTTCAATGAATGAATGCCGAATAAGGTGCAATGTGCCTCAAAAACTCATCACTTCTATAGCTCAAACAAAGGATGGGATGCTTCTGATTGACTGAGTCTCAGGTGCACCTTTAAATTTTTTTTAATATAGCCAGTGTACATTGGCGGTTACCATGTGGTTGGTAACCAATTGGTCCTATTAGTCTTCTTGGTAGTTAGGGAAAACAAATATGTAGGCATTGTCTCTACCCAAGGTCTTGGATTGTGTTGGAGCTCCTAACCGGACGTGGAGAACCTGCTCATCCCAGCTCTGTAGCACCATGCCTTACCTTGAGAGGCAGAAAAGTGCAGTGTAAGAGAACAGACTCCACAGGCAGATCTTGGGGTTTATTTAAGAACTGTAGAGATTCCAAGATGGCGGCTAGAGGTAGGAAGCAGAAAGCGAGCCTCCTATAGTGAAATCTTGGAGAGATGCTGGAGACACACTTTGCAGGAATAATCACTAAGAAAAGACATAACTTTGACCTCTCCACATCTCCAGCCGGCGCAGAGAACCTCCACCTCACATTGAACGGAAAAACGAGGAGGGCCCCCAGGCCGCCAGTGGCCAGCGCCCAGACAGCTTGGGAAGAGGTGAACCAGGTGAGCTTTGCAGTACTGCGGTACCCCCCACAGGCAAGCCTGGGCCAGAGCAGCATAGTCCCCTGGACACACTGACCTCCACCTGGGGAAAAAAAGAAACTGAGTAATAAGCAATAAGAACAATTAAGACACACTGGAAAGAGGGTGAGGCCCCCTGAGCACTGAAGATTGGGGGAAGGGAATCCTTCCAGGGACTGTAAATAAACAAGCCGGGCGGGCCGGAGAGCCTCTGGCAGGAGCAGGGCGCGCGCCCAGCAACCAGGAGCAGGAAAGTTTGTGAGAGTGGCGGAGGGAGGAAAACTCCACAGGAGAGGAGGGACGACCCACTTCCCTCATGAACTGTAAACAAACATGGCAGCTGGCAGGAGCAGCAACACCGCCCAGTAATCAGGAGCAGGAAAGCTTGTGAAAGTAGTGGTGGGAGGAAAACTGCACAGGAGAGGGGGGAAGACCCACCTCCCACATGAACTGTAAATAAACACGCAGGCCTGACAACGCAGGTGCAGTGTCACCTTTTCCGGTGCTTGGAAAGGGGAAAGCCTGTAGCAGAGGCTCCCGCACAGGAGAACTCTGAACAAACAAAGCCTGTGGGACCAGGTGAGTGCTAAGTTCACCCCAGAGATCTGCATAAATAACGCCGCCAGCAACAGCAGACTGACAGCAGCAGGCAGGCAAGCCACATCTGCAGATACCATTTTCAGAACTGTCTCCAGACTCTTTTCTTTCTTTTTCTCCCTACCTTTGATGAGAGAACAACCGAATTACTGAAACTGTATTGCATTTGAATTTGGGACACTTGGTGGGGCTTTGTGTGTGTGTGTGTGTGTGTGTGTAGTTTTGTTCTACTTTATGCATCCCCTTTGATGAGACAACTACAGAACAACATCTGAGGCACCATCTCCAGGACTGGAGACTGAGATGGACACCCAAATTATTAAGACTGAAATTGCATTGCATATAAACTTAGAGGTTTTTTGGGTTTTTTTTCTATTTTCCATTTTATTTTAATTCATTTTTATATATAGTTATTTCTTTCATTTACTTATTTTTTATTTTTTTTATCTTTGATTTTCAATCCCCTCTCTGTCTCTCTAATGTCTGTTCAGCTGTCAATTAGTACACTAAAGCTCCCTGTTTATACCTTTGAAACTTTCTTATCTGAAACCTTGTTCTGCTTTCTCCCTCTTGTCTGTGTATTTTTTTCCCCTTTTCTTTAACTTCTTGCTTTCCATCTCAGCTCACCCTTCCATTCTAAATATTACCATTGTTATTATTACAAGCTAGAAAATACTTAATTGCACACAGTACAGGGACAGTAACAACACCAAAGACAATGACGGGAAGGCAGAAAAAACAGGGAAACCAGTTTCCCCACAGCAAAAAATTAGTACAGGAACAAGAGGGGAATGAAGAGAACAGAAACTCAGATCCAGACTCCAACAAAATGAAGATAAGCTATGCCAAAGGACCCAATGAAGCCCATAAGAATAATCTAAAAGAAGAACTACTACAGGTACTCAATGAGAATTTTATAGAGATGATACTGGATAGGGTCAACCAAAATGTACAGGAGACACTCAAGAAATTCCAAGACAACAAAAATAGAGAATTTGAAAAAGCAAAAGAAGAAATAAAGGAAACCATAGAAGCACTGTATAAACACCAAAGTGAAAGAGAGAACACAATGAATAAATGGATAAATGAACTCAGGACAAAAATAGACAACATTAAAGAGGAAACCACCCAGGATATGGAAAACCTCAGAAAAAAGAATGAAACAGAACTGCAAAACAAAACGGAAGGCCAATCCAGCAGAATAGAACAGAAGACAGAATCTCAGAACTCGAAGATGAAATGGTAATGAAAGGAAAAACCGAAGAACTATTAATTAAACAACTCAAGACCTGTGAAAAGAAAATGCAAGAACTCACTGACTCCATCAAAAGATCAAACTTGAGAATCATGGGCATCAAAGAAGGAGAAGAGGTGCAAGCGAAGGGAATGCGTAATATATTCAACAAAATAATAACGGAAAATTTCCCAAATCTAGAGAAAGATATTCCCATACAGATGCAAGAGGCCTCCAGGACACCAAACAGACCAGACCAAAATAGAACTACTCCACGACATATCATCATTAAAACAACAAGTTCAGAAACTAAGGAAAGAATATTGGAGGCTGTAAGAGAGAAAAAACAAGTGACATACAAAGGTAAACCCATCAAAATCACAGCAGACTTCTCAACAGAAACATTAAAAGCAAGAAGAGCGTGGGGTGAGATCTTCCGGGCACTGAATGAAAATAACTTCAACCCCAGGATACTCTACCCAGCAAAGCTATCATTCAAAATAGATGGAGCAATAAAAGTCTTCCATGATAAGCAGAAACTAAAACAATATGTGACCACAAAGCCACCACTACAAAAGATTCTGCAAGGGATTCTGCACACAGAAAGTGAAACCCAACTTAACCATGAAAAGACAGGCAGCACCAAACCATAGGAAAAGAAAAAGCAAGAAAGTAGAGAGTAACCTCAACTTAGGTACTCACAATCAAACCTTCAAACAACTAAGACAACTAAATGACAGGAATCACCACATACCTATCAGTACTAACGCTTAATGTTAATGGACTTAATTCACCCATCAAAAGGCACCGCTTGACAAAATGGATTAAAAAGGGAGACCTAACAATTTGTTGCTTACAGGAGACTCATCTCACCCACAGAAATAAGCATAGGATTAGGATGAAAGGCTGGAAGAAGATTTACCTAGCCAATGGCCCCCGAAAACAGGCAGGAGTAGCAATACTTGTCTCTGACAAAGTAGATTTCAAACCTACATTGATCAAATGAGATAAAGAAGGACATTCCATACTAATAAAAGGGGAAATAGACTAAAAGGAAATAATAATCATCAACCTGTATGCACCCAATGTCAATGCACCCAATTTCATCAAACTTACCCTGAAAGACCTAAAAGAATATATAAACGCCAACACAGTGGTTGTGGGAGACTTTAACACCCCATTATCATCAATAGATAGGTCATCCAAACAAAAAATCAATAAAGAAATCCAAGATCTAAAATATGCAATAGGTCAAATGGACCAAGTAGATGTCTACAGAACATTTCATCCAACTTCTACACAATATATAATCTTCTCAGAAGCCCATGGAACCTTCTCCAAAATAGATCATATCCTAGGGCACAAAGCAAGCCTCAAGAAATTATACCGTGCATACTATCTGATCACAATGCAGTAAAAGTAGAACTCAACAACAAAAGTAAAGACAAAAAACATGCAAACAGATGGACACTGAATAACTCATTACTTAATGAACAATGGATCATCGATGCAATAAAAGAGGAAATTAAAAAGTTCCTGGAAGTCAATGAAAATGAAAACACAACCTACCAGAACCTATGGGACACAGCAAAGGCAGTCCTGAGAGGAAAGGTTATAGCCATGAGTGCATATATTAAAAAGACTGAAAGATGCCAAATCAATGACCCAATGACACATCTCAAACTCCTAGAAAAACAAGAACAAGCAAATCCCAAAACAAATAGAAGGAGAGAAATAATAAAAATAAGAGATGAAATCAACGAAATAGAAACCAAAAAAACCATACAAAGAATTAATGAAACAAAAAATTTGTTCTTTGAAAAAATAAACAAGATCGATAGACCCCTGGCAAACCTGACTAAAATGAGGAGAGAAAAAACCCAAATTAGTAGAATCAGGAATGCAAAAGGGGAGATAGCAACAAACACCATGGAAGTCCAGGAAATCATCAAAGACTACTTTGAGAACCTATATTCAAGTAAATTTGAAAATCTAAAAGAAATGGACAGATTTCTAGATACATATGATCATCCAAAACTGAACCAAAAGGAAATTAATCACCTGAATAGACCTATAACACAAAATGAAATTGGAGCAGCAATCAAGAGTCTCCCCAAAAAGAAAAGTCCAGGACCTGATGGATTCTCTGCTGAATTCTATCAGACTTTTAAAGAAGAACTGATACCAACCCTCCTTAAACTGTTCCATGAAATAGAAAGGGAAGGAAAACTGCCAAACACATTTTATGAAGCCAGTATTACACTTATCCCAAAACCAGGCAAAGACACCTCCAAAAAGGAGAACTATAGGCCAATCTCCTTAATGAACATTGATGCAAAAATCCTCAACAAAATAATGGCAAACCGAATTCAGCAACACATCAAAAAGATTATTCACCACGACCAAGTAGGTTTCATCCCAGGGATGCAGGGGTGGTTCAACATACGAAAATCAATAAACGTAATAAACCACATTAACAGAAGCAAAGACAAAAACCACTTGATCATCTCAATAGATGCAGAAAAAGCCTTTGATAAGATCCAACTTCATTTCATGATAAAGCTCTAAGAAAACTAGGAATAGAAGGAAAGTTCCTCAACATTATAAAAGCTATATATGACAAACCTACAGCCAGCATTATACTTAATGGAGAAAAACTGAAACCATTCCCTCTAAAATCAGGAACCAGACAAGGATGCCCACCATCTCCACTCCTATTCAACATAGTACTGGAATTCCTAGCCCAAGCAATTAGGCAAGAAGAAGGAATAAAAGGAATACAAATAGGTAAAGAAACTGTCAAAATATCCCTATTTGCAGACAACATGATCCTATACCTTAAAGACCCAAAAAACTCTACTCAGAAGCTTCTAGACATCATCAATAGCTATAGCAAGGTAGCAGGATATAAAATCAACATAGAAAAATCATTAGCATTTCTATACACCAACAATGAGCAAACTGAAAAAGAATGTATGAAAACAATTCCATTTACAATAGCCTCAAACAAAATCAAATACCTAGGTGTAAACCTAACAAAAGATGTGAAAGACCTCTACAAGGAAAACTATACACTTCTGAAGAAAGAGATTGAGAAAGACTATAGAAAGTGGAGAGATCTCCCATGCTCATGGATTGGTAGAATCAACATAGTAAAAATGTCGATACTCCCAAAAGTAATCTACATGTTTAATGCAATTCCCATCAAAATTCCAATGACATTCATTAAAGAGATTGAAAAATATACTGTTAAATTTATATGGAAACACAAGAGGCCATGAATAGCCAAGGCAATACTCAGTCAAAAGAACAATGCTGGAGGTATCACAATACCTGACTTCAAACTATATTACAAAGCAATAACAATAAAAACAGCATGGTACTGGCACAAAAACAGACATGAAGACCAGTGGAACAAAATAGAGGACCCAGATATGAAGCCACACAACTATAACCAACTTGTCTTTGACAAAGGAGCTAAAAATATACGATGGAGAAATAGCAGCCTCTTCAACAAAAACTGCTGGGAAAACTGGTTAGCAGTCTACAAAAAAACTGAAACTAGATCCATGTATATCACCCTATACCAATATTAACTCAAAATGGATCAAGGATCTTAATATCAGACCCCAAACTCTAAAGTTGATACAAGAAAGAGTAGGAAATACTCTGGAGTTAGTAGGTATAGTTAAGAACTTTCTCAATGAAACCCCAGCAGCACAGCAACTAAGAGATAGCATAGATAAATGGGATCTCATAAACCTAAAAAGCTTCTGTTCATCAAAAGAAATGGTCTCTAAACTGAAGAGAACACCCACAGAGTGGGGGAAAATATTTGCCAGCTACACATCAGACAAAGGACTGATAACCAGAATATATAGGGAACTTACAAAACTAATTTCTCCCAAAACTAATGAACCAATAAAGAAATGGTCAAGTGAACTAAACAGAACTTTCTCAAAACAAGAAATTCAAATGGCCAGAAAACACATGAAAAAATGCTCACCATTTCTAGCAATAAAGGAAATGCAAATTAAAACCACACTAAGATTCCACCTCACCCCTGTTAGAATAGCCATCATCAACAACACCACCAACAACAGGTGTTGGCGAGGATGTGGGGAAAAAGGAACGCTCTTACACTGTTGGTGGGAATGTAGACTAGTACAACCACTCTGGAAAAAAATTTGGAGGCTACTTAAAAAGCTAGACATCGATCTGCTATTTGATCCAGCAATACCACTCTTGGGGATATACCCAAAATACTGTGACACAGGTTACTCCAGAGGCACCTGCACACCCATGTTTATTGCAGCACTATTCACAATAGCCAAGTTATGAAAACAGCCAAGATGCCCCAGCATTGACAAATGGATTAAGAAAATGTGGTATCTATACACAATGGAATTCTATGCAGCCATGAAGAAGAATGAAATGTTATCATTCGCTGGTAAATGGATGGAATTGGAGAACATCATTCTGAGCGAGGTTAGCCTGGCCCAAAAGACCAAAAATCATATGTTCTCCCTCATATGTGGACATTGGATCAAGGGCAAACACAACAATGGGATTGGACTCTGAGCACATGATAAAAGCGAGAGCACACAAGGGAGGGGTGAGGATAGGTAAGACACCTAAAAAATTAGCTAGCATTTGTTGCCCTTAACGCAGAGAAACTAAAGCAGATACCTAAAAGCAACTGAGGCCAATAGGAAAAGGGGACCAGGAACTAGAGAAAAGGGTAGATCAAAAAGAATTAACCTAGAAGGTAACACCCACGCACAGGAAATCAATGTGAGTCAATGCCCTGTATAGCTATCCTTATCTCAACCAGCAAAAACCCTTGTTCCTTCCTATTATGGCTTATACTCTCTCTACAACAAAATTAGAAATAAGGGCAAAATAGTTTCTGCTGGGTATTGAGGGAGTAGGGGGGAGAGGGAGGGGGCGGGGTGGGTGGTAAGGGAGGGGGTGGGGGCAGGGGAGAGAAATGAACCAAGCCTTGTATGCACATATGAATAATAAAAGAAAAAAAAAGAATTGTAATGTCAGGCAGCATTTACTGCAGTTAATATATATAAGACAGAGGGGTAAGTATTTACCCATCTGCTATCATTTGAATCTTAAATGTCCTCTGAAGGCCTTGTTGTGTTAAAGGCTTGGTCCTCAGCATGTGCTCTTGGGAAGTTATGGAAACATGAAGAGGTGGAGCCTAAGGGGAGGTCTTTATGTTATTAGGGGCCTGCCCTTGAAATGAATTATGGGACCCAGCCCTCTCCTTTCTCTGTTTTGCTCCCTGGCCATGAGGTGGACCATTTGCTCCACCATATGCTTCCCACCATTGCCATCTGACAACGCTACCAGAAACCTAAAAGCAGTAGGTGTGCCCAATAGCTGCAACCTCAAAATTGTGAACTAGAATAAACCTTGTCTCTTTATAACTTGATTATCTCAGGGTTTTGTTATAGTAACAGAGAGCTAAAACACCACATGTTTAATCCTTACAACAAGCCTAGCACTGTCTCCATTTTGTAGAAGAGAAAACTAAATTGACAAAGAAATTAAGAGACTTCCCCCCTCACAAATCACACAGCTTACAAGTGGTGTCAGTCTTCAGGCTCTGGATATTGCACAAACTCCCTAAAACTGTCCCTTCTACATCATCTTCTCAATGAGGCAATATTGTTCAACCTTGGCAAATGTTCCAGAAGGAAAGGTCTCTAAAAAGCCTATTCCTAGCTGGGCATAGTGGCTCACACCTGTAATCCTAGCTACTTAGGAGGCAGAGATCAGGTGGATCACAATTGAAGGTCAGCCGGGGAAAACAGTTAGTGAGAGTTTATCTTAACCAATAAAAAGCTGGGTATGGTGACACACACTTGTCATCCCAGCTATGCAAGAAAGATACATAGGAGGATCAGGGTCCAGGTCAACCTGGGCATAAAAGTGAGACCCTACTCAAAAATAAATAAAGCATAAAGATATGCTGGCATGGATCAAGTAGCAGAGTGCCTGCCTAGCAAGTGCAAGGCCCTGAGTTCAAACTCTAGTACTACCAGAGACAGAGAGAGAGATGCTTTGAAAGCTAAAGGGAGAAAAGACCTCCCAGAAGAGGCCACATTCAATAGTATTAAATGCCTGTAAGTACATGCAATATGATGACAAAAGCATTTCCATGGGATTTGGAAATTGAGGGGTCGCTAATAATTTCAGCATAGAATTTTTGTTCGTCTGTTTTGAGAAGGGCCTCCTTATGCAGTCCAGGCTGTCCTTAAGCTCTCGCTCCCCCTGCCTCAGTCTCCTGAGTGCTAAAAGTACAGGCCTACACCACCATACCCAGCTCTGTGCAGAGACGAACATGGACACCTAGCTTTAATAGATTGTGGAGTCAATGGCAGTGGAGACAGTGACTGTAGATTTAAGCTTAGCTACAAAGGGAGGAAGAAAGCTAGGAAAATTGACAAAAGGTGACCAAGGGAGTCCAAGCTTTTTAAAATTATTATCATTCATTTATTCATTCATTCATTTATTCACATGCACATACATTGTTTGGGTCATTTCTCCCCCCTGCCCCCACTTCCACCCTCTCCCTCCCACCCCCTCCATAACCAATAATAAAAAAGACAAAGCGCTTTTGCTAGTTGAGATAAGGATAGCTATACAGAGAGATTCCTAGCATTGCCTCCATGTACAAATGTGTTACATCCCAAGTTGATTCATCTCTAACTGATCTTTACACTGGTTCTTGATCCCCTTCTCCTGTTGACCTCTGTCACTTTAAAGTTTCTGCATTAGTTCCTTTGGAATGGGGACATCAAATGCTTTCATGTTTTAGGTTTTCTACCTACCCCCATAACTCCCGTATGCGCTCTCCCCTTGTCATGTGACCCAAGTCCAACAACATTGCTGTATTTGCCCTAGATCAACGCCCGCATATGAGGGAGAATATACAATTTTTGTTCTTCTGACCCTGGCTAATCTCGCTCAGAATGTTCTCCAGTTCCATCTGTTTACTTGCCAATGATCAGATTTCACTCTTCTTCATGGCTGAGTAAAATTCCATTGTGTATAGATACCACATTTTCTTGATCCATTCATCACTAATGGGGCATCTTGGTTGTTTCCATAACTTGGCTATTGTGAATAGTGCTGCAATAAACATGGGTGTGCAGGTGCCCAGAGTGGTTGTACTAACTTGCATTCCCACCAGCAGTGTACAAGGGTTCCTTTTTCCCCACATCCTCGCCAACATTTGTTGGTGGTGGTGTTTTTGATGACGGCTATTCTAACAGGGGTGAGGTGGAATCTTAGTGTGGTTTTAATTTGCATTTCCTTTATGGTTAGAGATGGTAAGCATTTTTTCATGTGTTTTTTGGCATTTGAATTTCTTCTTTTGAGAAAGTTCTGCTTAGTTTAGTTGCCCATTTCTTTATTGGTTCATTGATTTTGGGAAAGTTTAGTTTCTTAAGTTCCCTGTATATTCTGGTTATGAGCCCTTTGTCTGATGTATAGTTGGCAAATATTTTCTCCCACTCTGTGGGTGGTCTCTTCAGTTTAGAGACCAGTTCTTTTGTTGTGCAGAAGCTTTTTAATTTTATGATGTCCCATTTGTCCATTCTTTCTCTTAGTTGCTGAGCTGCTGGGGTTCTATTGAGGAAGTCCTTGCCTATACCTATTACTTCCAGAGTGTTTCCTGCTCCTTCCTGTACTAACTTCAAAGTTTTGGGTCTGATATTAAGGTCCTTGATCCATTTTGAGTTGATACTAGTACATGGTGATAAACATGGATCTAGTTTCAGTTTCTTGCAGACGGATAATTACATTTCCCAACAATATTTGTTGAAGAGGCTGTCTTTTTTCTGTCATATATTTTTGGCACCTTTGTTAAAAATAAGGTAGGTACAGTTGTGTGGATTCATAGCCGGGTCCTCTATTCAGTTCCACTGAACTTCATGTCTGTCTTTGTGCCAGTACCATGATGTTTTTATTGCTATTGCTTTGTAATATACTTTGAAGTCAGGTATTGTGATACCTCCAGCATTGCTCTTTTGACTGAGTATTGCCTTGGCTATTTGCTGTCTCTTGTGTTTCCAAATGAACTTTAGGGTAGATTTTTCAATCTCTGTGATGAAAGTCTTTGGGATTTTGATGGGAATTGCATTAAACATGTAGATTGCTTTTGGCAGTATAGCCATTTCTACTATGTTGATTCTACCAATCCATGAGCACAGGGGATCTCTCCACCTTCCATAGTCTTCCTCGATCTCTTTCTTCAGGGCTTTGTAGTTCTCTTGTAGAGGTCATTCACATCGTTTGTTAAGTTTACTCCTACGTATTTGATTTTTGGGCGGCTATTGTAAATGGAATTGTTTCCATATATTCCTTCTCAGTTTGTTTGTTGTTGGTGTATAGAGAAGATAATGATTTCTGTAAGTTGATTTTGTATCCTGCCACCTTGCTATAGCTGTTTATGGTGTCTAGGAGTTTTTGGGTAGAGTTTTGGGTCTTTAAGGTATACGATCATATTGTCTACAAATAGAGATATTTTGACAGGTTTTTTTTTACCTATTTGTATTCCTTTTATTTCTTCCTCTTGCCTAATTGCTTTGGCTAGGAATTCCAGTACTATGTTGAATAGGAGTGGGGATAGTGGGCACCCTTATCTCGTTCCTGATTTTAGGGGAAATGGTTTCAGTTTTTCACTGGTAAGTATGATGTTGGCTGTAGGTTTGTCATAAATAGCCTTTACAATGTTGAGGTACATTCCTTCTATTCCTAGTTTTCTTCAAGCTTTTATCATGAAGTGGTGTTGGATCTTGTCAAAGGCTTTTTCTGCATTTATTGTGATGATCAAGTGTTTTTTGTCTTTGCTTCTATTAATGTGCTGTATTTATAGATTTATGTATGTTGAACTATCCCTGCATCCCTGGGATGAAGCCGACTTGTTCATGGTGGATGATCTTTCTGATGTGTTGTTGGATTTGTTTTGCCATTATTTTATTGAGGATTTTTGCATTGATGTTCATTAAGGAAATTGGCCTATAGCTCTCTTTTTTGGAGGTGTCTTTGTCTGGTTTTGGGATGAGAGTAATATTGGCTTAATAAAATGAGTTAGGTAGTGTTCCTTCCCTTCCTATTTTGTGGAACAGTTTAAGGAAGGTTGATATTAGTTCTTTAAAGGTCTGATAGAATTCAGCAGAGAATCCATCAGGTCCTGGACTTTTCTTTTTTGGGAGATTCTTGACTGCTGCTTCAATTTCATTTTGTGTTATAGATCTATTCAGGTGATTAATATACTCTTGGTTCAGTTTAGATGGTCATAAGTATCTACAAATCTGTCCATTTCTTCAAGATTTTCAAATGTATTAGAATATAGGTTCTCAAAGTAGTCTCTGACACTTTCTTGGATTTCTGTGTTATTGTTATCTCCACTTTTGCATTTCTGATTTTACTAATTTGGGTTTTTTTTTCTCTCCTCATTTTAGTCAGGTTTGCCAGGGGTTTATCAATCTTATTTATTTTTTTAAAAAACCAGCTTTTTGTTTCATTGATTCTTTGTATGTTTTTTGTTTGTTTGTTTATTTGTTTGTTTGTTTCTATTTCATTGATTTCAGCCCTTATTTTTATTATTTCTCTCCTTCTGCTTGTTTTGGGGTTTGCTTATTCTTGTTTTTCTAGGAGTTTGAGATGTAGCATTAGGTCATTGATTTGAGATCATTCTGACCTTTTAATATATGTACTCATGGCTGTAAACTTTCCTCTTAGGACTGCCTTTGCTGTGTCCCATAAGTTCTGGTAAGTCATGTTTTCATTTTCATTAGACTCCAGGAAACTTTTAGTTTCCTCTTTTATTTCATCGATGATCCATTGATCATTGAGCAATGTGTTGTTCAGCTTCCAATTGTTTGCGTGTTTTTTACTGTTGTTTTTGTTATTGATTTCCAGTTTTAATGCATTGTTATCAGATAGAATGCATGGGATTATTTCTATTTTCTTATATTTGTTGAGGCTTGCTTTGTGCCCTAAGATATGATCTATTTTGGAGAAGGTTCCATGGGCTTCTGAGAAGAATGTATATTGTGTAGAGGTGGGATGAAATGTTCTGTAGACATCAAGTAGGTCCATTTGAGCTATGGTGTGATTTAGTTCTAGAATTTCTTTATTGATTTTTTGTTTGGATGACCTATCTATTGGTGATATGGGGGTATTAAAGTCTCCCACTACCACTGTGTTGGAGTCTATATATGTTTTTAAGTCCTTCAGAGTATGTTTGATGAAATTGGGTGCGTATAAGTTGATAGCTGTTATTTCCTTTTGGTCTATTTCCCCTTTTATTAGCATGGAATGTCCCTCTTCATCTCGTTTGATCAATGTAGGTTTGAAGTCTACTTTGTCCGAGATAAGTATTGCTACACCTGCCTGTTTTCGAGGACCAATGGCTTGGTAGATCTTTTTCCAGCCTTTCACCCTCAGCCAGTGCTTGTTTCTGTCGATGAGATGGGTCTTTTGTAGGCAGCAGATTGTTGGATCTTCCTTTTTAGTCCAGTTTGCCAAACAGTGTCTTTTGATGGGGGAATTAAGTCCGTTAACATTCAGTGTTAGTATCGATAGGTACATGGTGATCCCTGTCATTTGGTTGTCTTTGTTGTTTAAGGGTTTGCTTGTGTGCAGCTGAATCAGTGTTACTGTCTACTTTTTTGGCTTTTCTTCACCTGTGGTTTGGTATTGCCTGCCCTTTCATGGTTTTGTTTGCTTTCACTTTCTGTGTGCAAAATTCCTTGAAGTATCTTTTGTAGTGGTGGCTTGGTGGTCATATATTGTTCTAGTTTCTTCTTGTCATGGAAGACTTTTATTGCTCCATCTATTTTGAATGATAGTTTTGCTGGGTAGAGTATCCTAGGGTTGAAGTTATTTTCATTCAGTGTCTGGAAGATCTCACTTCATGCTCTTCTTGCTTTTAAGGTTTACGTTGAGAAATCTGCTGTGATTTTGATGGGTTTACCTTATATATTGTTTGTTTTTTCTCTCTTACAGCCTTCAATATTCTTTCTCTATTCTCTGTACTTGTTGTTTTAATGATAATATGCCGTGGGGTAGTTCTATTTTGGTCAAATCTGTTTGGTGTCCTGGAGGTTTCCTGTACCTGAATGGGCATAGTTTTCTCTAGATTTGGGAAATTTTTTTTTTTTTGGTGGTACCAGGGATTAAACTCAGGGCCTCATGAATGTGAGGCAAACACTAAACCACTGAGCTATATCCCCAGCCCCTCTAGATTTGGGAAATTTTCTGTTATTATTTTATTGAATATATTATGAATTCCTTTTGTTTGCATCTCTTCTTCTTCAATGCCCATCATTCTCAGGTTTGGTCTTTTGATGTAGTCAGTGAGTTCCTGCATATTTCTTTCACAGGTCTTGAGTTGTTTAATTAATAGTTCTTCAGTTTTTCCTTTAATTACCATTTCATCTTCAAGTTCTGAGATTCTATCTTCTGCTTGTTCTAGTCTGTTAGAGTGGCCTTCCATTTTGTTTTGTATTTCTGTTTCATTCTTTTTTCTGAGGTTTTCCATATCATGGGTCACTTATTCTTTAATATTGTTAATTTTTATCTTTAATTCATTTATTTCTCTATTTATGGTGTTCTCTGTTTCACTTTGGTGTTTATTTAGGAGTCCAAGCTTTTTATCATCTTATTTAATTAAGAAGAAATGGATTTAAGAGAATGATGGAGGAGGTGAATTTAACTAAGATAAGCACTTTGTAAGTGTCACAATGTACCCCAGTACAACAATAATATGATAACCAAAAAATTTTTTTAAAAGGAGGAATAGATTTGAGCATGATCATATGCTAGAAGAGAATCAGTAGAAGGAAAAATTACATATAAGAGAAAAGTGGGGGGATAGGGTGAGGATGGAGGGCAGGGGGGAGAAATGACCCAAACAATGTATGCACATGTAAATAAATGAATTTTAAAAAAAAAAAGAGGAAAGTGCTCATACAAAGGCTCTTAAGTGAAAACAGAGGACACAGTCTAGGGAAAAAAATGTCTTCTTCTTGGGGAAGACGATCAGCACCTTTTCATCCAGGTCAGGAGAAAAGAAGGAACACATGGATAGGTGTAAAAAACAATACCTTGTGAGCAGAGGGTGGGAGACAGAGGAAGCTTGGAGCTTGAACTCAGGGCCTCACATTTGGTACAACTTGAGCTGCACTGTCAGTCCAGGAAGCTCCCTCTTAATAGATTGTATTTGGAGGCAATGTGAGTTGCTGAGAGCAAGGGATGTAGAGGTAGGGTAAAAAGCTTGGTAAGAGAGGAAAGGGGCCTATGGTCATGGATTAAGCAGAAGAGTGCCTGCCTAGCAATCATGAGGCCCTGAGTTCAGCGTCCACTCCAAGTACCACCAATAAAAGAGAAAGAGAGAGAAGACAAAGGAGGAGGAGGAGGAGGTTTAGAATAGCCCTGGTGGGCAGAGGAGAGAAACAGTTAATTTGGAACAGTGACAAGAAAGAATGCATGATGACAGTAAAGGCCCAGCTGAGGTCAGAGACACCTGTGTGTTCTTCAGGAAAATGTAAGTCTGTTCAGGTTCCAGGGAGTCCTGGGCTATCTCCATCCCTGTGATTTAAAGGAAGCCCTCTGCTCCATTCTACAGCCACTATACAGCAACATCCCCAAAGAAAACAGAGTTCTGAGCAATTTCCAGCATTTCTTACATAATTAAGCAAACAGTTCTTGCCACCATGCTTGCTAATTTCCACAACTCATGAGAATTTTCCAGTATCTTGATAGTACCTGAAGGAGCTGTTAGTACCTGAAGGTGAGGCAGGATAAATAGATGAGGTGGCAGAGAAGTTAAAAATGATTTAAAAAAATATTAAATGGGAAGGAGGTAGGAATTAAAACAGAACCAAGAAGTGAAGTCAGGTGACTGGGCAGAGCTGAAACTCTCCTCTATCACCCCCCTTACAGATGTTAGTGAAGTTACAGTCTCCTTAAAAACAGAGATTTAAAGGACATGTCTGCCTTCTCCTTTTAGATACCAAGAAGATGCACACTGAGTAGGTAGAGAGACAGAAACTCAAATAGTTTGTCTGACAAATGGATGCTCTAAAGTTATGTTTATTGTCCTTATATTTTAGGCAAGCTTAGGCCATTTATCTCCATGTTTTTAGATGATAACAAGACCCGTCTTTGCTATAGTTTGGGTAATAGACAAGCCCTAAACCCATTGTCTCTATCCTTAGACTTATAAAAATTATTAGGGGTTGCTAGGTGATATGACCAGGTATCTAGGTGAGAAATCAAGATGGAATCCCCAAATAAATACCCCAAAACAAAAACCACCATTTTGAGTCTTCACTCCTGTCTCCTGCACATGAAGCAGATGTTTCTCTTTTCCTTCCTCATTTCCCCCTACTTTGTCCTGTTTTACTAAAATAAATCCTTGCTAAACTTTCACTTTGTGAGACTCTCCTTTTCGTGAGACCCTTCAAAATGCTTTTTGTCCATTCCAGTCCCTGTGAGTTACATGGAAATTTGGAAACCGAGGGACCCCCCCCCAATCCTTCTCTTTTCTTAGGTAACAAAGGATGCTCAAAAGGGACATGTTATATACTGTAAAAGCACTGAGGCGTGGGACTGTACTTATGGGGGTGAAAAGAGCTCTTCTGGAAATGGCCTGGGGTGAGAAGACCATGAACCTGGTTCCCAGTGTTATCCCAGATCCTCATTTTTCAATTAGGGCAGATGGTGGAAAGTGATGTGAAGCAATCTGAGGATGTGTGGGAGTTTTGTGTCTAGTTGGAACCCTGGAGTATGGAGGAAGGATCTGAATGGAGTGCTGGTGTGGAAGGCCTCTGTGGGCACAGCCTGAAGTTCTGCCCAGGGAAATCAGCAGTATATGACTCTGAACCAGCACAGCAGTGCACAGGCTGGGGGTAAACTCTTTCCTCCCAAGCATCACTTCTCAGAATTGGGAACTGGAGGTGTCAGGGGAAGAGGAGGTGATTAACTAAGCTGAAAACCCTCCTTTCTTACTGAAGCAGGCAATAGTATTTAAGGCTTGGAGGGCTTCAGCTAAACTCACTTGCTATCATTTGTCAAGGCAAATCATGGAAAGGTTGCATGTTGATCTATATAAACTAGTATGCTGCTTATGTCTAGCTCTGAGACAGAGACAGAGAAAGAACTCTTTCCCAGAGTTGGGAGTTGCCTTTCTCTACTTTCTCTTCTAATTTAATATCTCCCCAACACAGGTCTTTCAAACACTATGCTTGAGAGAGGTGTGGCTAGAATCAGTGCTTAACAAACATTTAAAGAACAGGGTGTATGCACCACTGTACCCAGCTATTGGTTGAGATGGAATCTCACAAGCTTTTTGCACAGGCTGGCCTTGAACTGCAATCCTCCCTATCTCAGCCTCTCACATAGTTAGGATTATAGAAGTGAGCCACCACACCTGACAGGAACAGCATGTTTTGTATTCAGGCTGTGAGCAGAAAGAAGGGAGATCCCAGGAAAATAGGGGAGACATAAATCTGGACCCTCAAAGAGCATTGCACTGTGGGAGATAGAGCACACAAGTGAGAAATGTCCTATGAAGATGAGGGCAAACACACAGCCCAGATGGGGTGGTGAGGAATAGAGTGATCAAAAGAAGGTGGCTGAAAGCAGAGGATGTTGAACTCCATTCTGAAGGATTAAACGCTCAGCCCAGGAAGCAAGAGAGAAGCATACTTTATTAACAGGGTTTCATTTGGAAGGGAAAAGGAAAGGCTGTAAAGATTCCTTATCCCTGGGCAGGAAGCCCTGTGCAAATGCATCACAGCAGCCTGTCCCAGGGTCTCTTACCCTGAGCTGGGTCCCTTCCTTCCTACTGCACCACTGCCTTCAGAGGCCACAAAACAAAACTGGAGGCTCTGGGAGGCCTCCCACCTCTGGGAAAGTCTGGGCAAGGAGGTGACAATGGACTAATGTTCAGCTCAGGGGACAAAAGGCCCTTTGATAGGACCCTTGCCTTGGCAGGCTCTTTCTCTCTGCAAATAAGTTTAGATTCCATTTGGGGTTAAAGCAAGGGCAGGAGGCAAATGAAGAAGGGGCCCTTGGTCTTGTCAGAAGAACGTGGTTTTAGAATGGGGGTGACTTTGGACCCTGACCGTTTATCAAGCTTCTGTTAATCCCCTCTGATAAGGCCCTCTTCACACCCAGCAGTTTTGTACCTGACTCTAAAAGAGGTGGGGCTGGAGTTTTACACACACACACACACACACACACACACAGAGAGAGAGAGAGAGAGAGAGAGAGAGAGAGAGAGAGAGATCCCCATATGCACAAACACCTGTGCCAAGAGAACTTTCCTAGAGGCTTATTTTCCTCTGAATAACCAGCTCCATAGTGAATCTGTTACTTAAGCTAATCACCTTTCCAAGGGAAAAGCAGGAGAGGTCACGCAGCCCTTCAGGGAAAGGCGGTAGTGAGTATGGTCAGCTGGCTTGAGCAGAGGCACAGTAGGCTGAGAATGAGGTAAAGAGACCTCCATGCAGGGGCTGGGGAGGAAAGCAGGGAGCGATCTGAGAGAGGGCAGACCCCTGCTGGGCGCACCTCAGGCTGTTTAAAACCCCAGGTCAGCAAAGTAAGTAGTCCCAGCTCCTCATCTGGCCTCCCTGCTGGTCTGCTTGGGTGCTAGCATTGCCCTGTGCCTGGCCTCCAAACATCTTGATCTCTAAGGGGCCGAGACCAGGTATAAACTCTATTCCTTCTTGGGATTATTTTACAGAGGATTTTATAGAAAGTTACAAGAATGCCAGAACCAGGCTGGTGGAGTGGCTTAATTGGTAGAGTGCCAGCCTAGCAAGCATGAGGCCCTGAGTTCAAACCCCAGTACCAAAAAGAAAGAAAGAAAGAAAGGCCAGGTGCCAGTGGCTCATGCCTATAATCCTAGCTACTCAGGAGGCAGAGATCAGGAGGATTGAGGTTTGGAGCCAGCCCAGGCAAATAGTTTCATGAGACCGTATCTTGAAAAACCTTTCACAAAAATAGGGCAAGTAGAGTGGCTCAAGGTGGAGGCCCTGAGTTCAAGCCCCAGTACTGCAAAAAGAAAAAGAAAGGAAGGAAGGAGAGAGAGAGAGAGAGAGAGAGCCAGAACTCCCAAATAAGAAATAAGAAAATGCACAGACTTGTGGCTTAAATGGTAGAGTGTCTGCCTAGCAAGCTCACGTCCTTGAGTTCAAACCTCAGTAGCACCACCCCAAACAACAACAACAACAAACAAGCAAGTGCAGAAGCCAAGACACAGAAGAGTCTCTGAGTTCAGATTCCTTACCTGAGTCCAACCACAGACTGACTTTGCAGGGTGCTGGTTATTAATTCTGCATCTTTGTCACAAAGAACAGGGTAAAGCTGGGGTGGGGGATAGCACACAGGGAAAAGACTGGATTCATTATTCTATTTACTCTATTCTCCCAGGTCCTAGCACAGGGCCCCACATCCTATAATTTAGAAAGTGCATATTGGATGGATACATAAGTGGATTCCTGGCATGCAAGAGTAAGGAGTGACTTTAAACACACACACCACTCATCCAAACACCTGGTTGTTCCAGGGAAAGCTTAGCTTTTCTACCATTTCCTCCCACTCCCCACTCAGGGCACAGAAAACATCCCAAACAAATTAGCCATACACAACTTGGCTAAGGTGATGGAAAGAGTCAAGTGTGTCTAGAATGCTCCCCATTTTCAATAAAGACCCTGGAAATATGAACACAAGAGAACCACATTGGAAAATGCAGGTAAGTTCCAATTTCAGTAAAATATAAGCCTCTCTGGGCCCCAGCAGTCCCTGGATGCCTGTCTTTCTGTGGGTGCTGCTGCTGTGTCTCTTCATCAACTCTCAATGCTTCAGCCTCTCCATCTCCTCTGTTTCCCTGAATCATGGGTCAGGTCCTGTGTCTAGAACTCTCCCTACACCGGCCTCTCCGGGCCTGACCTCCAGAGGGACCCAAAGCACCTCCAAAGTGCCCAGAGCTGAGCAGCTGTGCACGAGCAAAAGACAGTGAGCCAAAGGTATGGAAGTCCCCTGCAAGCATGTCTGTAGGGACACATGTCCCCAAAAACACCTATGATCAAGCACTGTTACCTTAGGTGACTGGGAGGGATCTGGTACAATCAGACATTTTGTAGTCATTTTATTTTTATAAGGATGGTACATGCACTTGAACAATACACTGGCACTTTAAAAAAATTTCTTTAGGAGCTCCACACAAATGAAAATACCTGGCCCTGCTAAGGCATTTTCTGTGAAAAGTAAAGTTGCTGTGTCAGCTAAAGCATGGCCAATGTTCCTTGTCCACAACATATAAGATGTACCACATTTTAAACAGCAAGGAAAACTGGCAGGCACTTTGGGTCCTTTTTGCTTTTTAACAATTGACTCTGATGAGTTACACCCACCATTTAGAAGATAAATGTACCACAAATGGCAAATTTGGTGGAGAAAGGAGCTAGGCTGAGGAAGATGTGTAGGAAGCATTCTAATGTCTCAGTGTTTGAGGCTGGGGGAGCGGTGCCCACACATACTTGTAACCAGAGCTACTCAGGAGGCAGAGATAGGCAGATCAAGGTTTGAGGTTAGTCTGAGCAAGAGTTGGTGAGACCCTATCTCATACACAAGTCAAAAACAAGCCAGGTATGGTGGCACACCTGTGGTCCTAGCTACTTGGGAGGCAGAGGTAGGAGGAAAAAGTGTGAGGCTCTATTCAAAACAAAATAAAACAAAAAGGACTGAGGTACGGCTCAAGTGGTAGAGTTCAAACCTCAGTACACATTACTACTAAAAAAATAAAGTCTCCATATTTGTATGTGGATAACTCACTTTTTCTTTTTTTTGCCATACTGGGGCTTGAACTCCGGGCCTACACCTTGAGGTGTATCTTGAATATTTTCAAGATAGGGTCTCTTGAACTATTTGCCCAGGGCTGGCTTCAAACCTCGGTCCTCCTGATCTCTGCCTCCTGAGTGACTAGGATTACAGGCGTGAACCCCTGGCACCCAGCTGATAACTGACTTTTTATCCTCCACTCCCCCCCTAAAAAAAAGCATAATGAGTTTGTCCTCTTTTGATACTCAGTGATGAGGAAATGTAAAAGGAAGTGTGTTTAGAAGATTGAAATACGAACTTCTCAGCACAGTGACTTAAAGAGTGGGGACTTACTAAATGAACAGTGACTATATTTGAAGTCATAAGATCAGAGGGAGGAATGGTTGATGACAGATGCCACTGCAGGGCAGCCACTCAGTGAGTGCATCCTGGGTGAGCACAGCCCCCTGCCCTCTGCCTCTCTATCAGCCCCTGTCAACCTACCCATCACCATCCTGCTCTGAGACAATGACCATCTCTTCCACCTACCCAGCCTTTCTCCATAAGCAGACATGCTCACAGTCACAATCCCACTGAGTCTCAAAACAGGGAAGGTGAGATTTAAATCTCACCTTACTCATCTTACTGATGAGGAAGCTGAGGCTCCAAGAGGGTAAGTAACTGACCCAGCTCACCTGACCATCCCGGCTGTGCCCTGGCTCTCACTGTATCTGCGGGGACTTGAGTTCAATGCTCCTTGTGGCTCCCCCCTGGACACTTCTCCCAGCAGTGATCCCTCACTGCTGCCAACCTCATTGGTAGACTTGTTAGACTGGTGCCACCTCAGTAGGTCTGCCATGATCACTTTAGACCTGGACTCCAGAAAAGTCCAGCTCTTAGCTCCAGAAAATCTCTACTGTAGCCAAAGTCATCACCCTATGATCTTCCCCTGCCACAGTCACCTCTGAGGCTTGCCTCACTGCTGGGGGCAGGGGGATCTCTCCCTTTGGAGATTTCGCTTACTGTCCATTTCCATGGTGTAAAATCAGAGGCAAGCATGTCTTCAGGTGATTTCCTACATCTTTTATCTTTTTCTTATCAACTGTTCTCCTATTCCTTGAAGACAGGCCAAGATCTCTTACCTCTTTGGGTTCCCCAGTGAGCCAGGAGAGCTGAGAACACAAGATGTGACCTGGACTCACACCTCTAGGCCTGCATCCAAATCCTGGCTCTGCTCCTACTAGCTATGTGTTTTGGGTACTCATGTTTCTCAGCTTTGAAAGGAATCATTTCACTTCAGCAGAAGGCTGCTTTGTTAATGCACTTATACACTGAGTAAATATTTGAGGACCTACTATGTTCCAGAGCTGTGCATTTCAACACACATCACTACATCTAATCCTCATAATCTCAGTGGGATGATTTTAGCCTTGGCATGCCACACTCCAGCATAAAGTTTGTGGAAACTAAACTAATTAAGAGCCTCCTAGCTACTTGGGAGGCCAAGGTGGGAAGATGCAAGTTCAAGGTCAGCCTGGGGAAAAGTTAGTGTCACCTATCTCAAAAATTACAAAATTCAAGGGCTGGGGACATGGCTTAAGTGGTAGAGCACTTGCACGTGTGAGGTCCTGGGTTTAATTCCTAGTAGCACACACGTGTGCGCACGCACACACACATATACACGGAAGTGTTTATATATGGACACATGGTGGTACCAGACAAGTTGTTGTTGAATCTTAGTATTACATCCTCCATAAGTAATTATTAAATTGAATCTAATTGGCTCACTCATGCATAGTGAGTAGAACTATGATATGCTTCCTTCCTCCTGGAACATTCAAAGGGTGAAATTGACATTAAATAAGCAAGAAGTGTTACACTTTCGAAAAGTGCCATAGAGGGAAAGTAGGGTGTACTATGAGAACACTTGAACCTAATGTAGGGTACAGAGCTGGGGTAGACATCACTGAAAAAGATACTGAGGCTCCAACCAGAAGGATCTAAATAATGCAAATGGGAACAGGGAAAGGAAGGGATTTAGAGGTGGGGCCAATGTTCTAGGCAGTGGGAACAGCAGGTATAAAGCTCCTGAGTCGAGAAAATGCAGGGTTCCTTCCAGGAACTTGAGCTTATCTTAGCTAGTGAGGGCAGAGGACAAGGGAAAGCTGAAAATGGGCCAGTCCAGAGCCTTGCTGGCCATGGGAAGGAATTTGGATTTGATGTATGTGGTGGCCTCAGGCCAGGGGAGTGACATGTTCATTTGATTATTTTGGAAACTCACTCTGGCAACCATGGAAAGAACAGATGAAAGAGCAAGGGTGGACTCCGGAGAAGAGAACGGAGTTAAGGAACCAATACCTGCAACACTCCAGTAAAGACCCCACTGTGTCTGTGGACCTGAAAGCTGACACCAGGATCCTGCTCAGAGGAACAGAAGCCTTCACCTCTCCTGCTGCACACCTGACTTGCCCCACTGCCTCCTGTCTGACCTAGTCTCTTCCTTCTTCCACAGCTTGGCTTCAGGTGGGGGTGGAAAAAATGCCACCTCCACCCCCTTCTGAAGTTCAAGCAAAGCTGCAAACTGGTTTGAACCTGTGCAACCAGAGCTGGCTCCAAGGCAAAGACCCACCTGCCCTAGCTCAGAGTGGCTTCTCCACATTCCTGTGCCTACGCTTAGCCTTGGGAGGCCAGGGCCTCCTCCACCCTTCCTCCCTGATAGCTGGCAGCAGCCCAGCTTCCACTTACATAACCAAGCTCCAGGGTGACTTTCGGGCTGAGTGGCTCCTGGGGGTCATTCTGGGGTAGGTTCTGAGGTACTAATGTGTTTCCATTTCCTCTAGTTCTGCCCACTGAGACCCAAGGGGGCTAAACTTCTGGCATAGCTGTAGTTTAGACACCTTGGCATCAGATGGGTACCCCAAAGCTCACTGCTCTTCTCTTCCCATGTGAGAAATTGGAGTGACCTTTGCTGAAGTCAACAGACTTTGGTTTTGGACCTCTTCTCTGTTGCCACTGTAGGCAAGCAACACAACTTCTCTGGCTTTCTTTTCCTCAACTGTGAAATAGGGAAGTTGTCATTCCTGCTGTGACTCACCTTCTTGGACAGAAAGACCCCGGTGAAGGTTCTTAGAGAAGTTACAATTGTAACATCAACTGAAAAGACTATTAGTAGCAATATCTATTGTAACAATAATTTGTCCCTAGTGATTCAATTATGGTTGCCAAACACCAATAATCCTCTAAGGGGAGCTCAAAAGACAGGGCTCTAACAAGCAGGATTGACATTTACCCTCAACTTGCCTTCCTGGCCCAACTTCAACGCAGGCAAGGCTGAGACAGAGGCTCAGCTCCTGTTGTGGTTATACTGCCAAGTTTAGGGCTACACCAGCCTCTCTCTCAGAGGAGACACACTTGTCCTTAAGTTCTGTGTCACTAAAACAGCAGGCATCACTTCTTTTTTTTACTTTTTTTTTTTTTTCATTGTGTCACTGGGGCTTGAACTCAGGACCTCATGCTTCTTAGGCAGGCACTCTTACTACTAGAGCCACTCTGCCAGTCCATCTTGTCTTTTCTTTTTTTCTCTTCTCTTTTCTTTTCTTTCCTTCCCTTCTTTCTTTTTCCTTTTTGGCAGTAATGAGGTTTGAACTCTATCACTTGAGCCATACTCCCAGCCTTTTTTGCTTTATTTTTTTAGGTATAGTCTTGGCTTTTTGCTCCACTCATCCTTGGACTCTAAAAATTACAATTAAAAAACTATGCTAGGAGACCCACCTACTATGAGATCAATTACTGCCCATAAACTTGCTCAGGAGTAGGTCAAGCCCCACCAAACAGATGGGTCTCTTCCCTTTTGAAATGCTTTTTTGGCATGCACCCCCTTTAGTCAAGAGCCTGCAAGGGGACCTTAAGAAAATAGGTGACCTCACCCTGAGACAATAGATACAGGCCCTTTCTTTGACACTCTCAAAAATCAATGACTGAGTAAGAGAGAGACTCCTGTTAGCCTGACAACTCTCATGCACCCTTATAAACCAGAGGATGCTATTTGGATTAAAAAATGAAATGTTCAGCCAATAAAACCCCACTGGAGGGGCCCTTTTGTTGTTTCCTCCATCCCTACAGCAGTTAAGGTAGCAGAGATCATTCCCCGGATCCACCACAGCCAAGTGAAGCCAGCTTCCCTTCAATGGGAGCGCATCCCTGACCTGTGCTCAACAGAGAAGATCACCTTCAAAGCACTTCCATCCTTCCCCAACAGGACTCTGCTTCCCAGGAGAAAACAGAAAACCATGGACAACAAGACTTCAGCCTTGCTCTAGTCACTCCGGAAGCTGACTAGTCTACTCACGGCGGAAGCTTGAGGAGTTGCCCATCTCACCTTTGAGGATAAGTCCGTTCTGTGTATTCTTCTTGCTGCTCTTGGTCAGCTCTCTACCTGGGAATCCCCAGGCTTTGGACTGTGACTCATGTATGCACACTACCCAAGTGGGAAGTGCTGTTGCCAAAACTCTGGTTTTCCATACTTATTATTCCTGTGCAGGCACCATTGTTGGGTCATATACCCATAGCCATATCACCTACTCAGTGTGCTCTCATTGAGATGGTCAGTCTATGTTTTAACCCCATCTATCGTCCTCAAGAGCAATGGCTAGGGGTTCAAATCTTCACCAGCATTGGGAAGCTGGTTAATTGCACCCAGGTTAATGACCCCAAGAAACCTGTGTCCATATAACTTTGATGTGTGTGCCACAATAGCTAAAAACACCGGGCCTTAGGGCAACTGTGGGGGGCTAGCCTGGAAAAGGATCTACAGGTCAAATGACAAGTATATATGCCCAAAAGATAACAGTGGGACATCTGATTGTGAGTCCTATGAACAACTCTGCTGCCCTTATTGGGGTTATAAAAAGTGGGTAATTTGGCAAACAGGGGAGGTCCATACCTCACAAGGAACTGCCACTCTTTTACAAAAAGGAAAGCAACTCCCCACTGCACTCTTGGTGCCTATAACCCTGTAAATTTCACTGTTTTCAACCTCAATGAAACAGGCTGGGAAGTTAAAAAAAAAAGTTTGACATTTTAATCTATAAAAAGGAAACAGACCCCAGTACTTTGCTGCATTTTCAACTCATCATGATCACTCATGAGAGCTCCTCATACCAGGGCATAAAGAGATACAAAGAGATACAAAGTGAGTTTTTCATCTCAGTTACAACCAAAAGCCTGTTCCTCTCACTAGCTGAGTCCATAGCACAAACTCTGAATGTAACTTCATGCTATGTTTGTGGAGGAACAAATGTGAGAGATCATGGACCATGGGAGGCAAAAGAGCTAAACACACAAGAGCCCTTTAATAAAACCACTCCCCCAGTCACGGGGAGAGGATTTGGCTCTTAAAAACCTCTATTATTGGGAATTATTGTATAATTGGCCTTTTCCATACAGAAGGCCAATTCTCCACCCAGGTAGGGGACTTGATCTGCTTGGGACATAAATTTTATAATGACGCTACTCAGGAGACTCAGTGGTGGGGGGAATCCCAATCACATGGAGCCCCAACCTCACCTGCTGCCTACAATAGCCTGAAATAATCTCAATCTGAGTAACTGCTGTTTACAGATTGAGGATGAGGAAAAGCTAATTAAAGAGATCACCAACAAAATAAAAAAGCTTGCCCATGTCCCTGTGCAGACCTGAAAGGGATAAAGTTCCAATGACCTATTGGGGGCTGGTTCCCAACCGTAGGTAGGTTCAAGACCTTGATAAGGACAATGTTCCTTGTCTTAAGAGCATACCTGATATTACACTGCCTAATCTCCTGGTTCTGCCGTCTTTATCAAGACGATGCTCTTTGACCCAGAAGTGGGTCTGAGCAGCAAAGAGGAGAATGTGGCAGGAAGGCAAGGAGGGGGAAGAGAGATTAATGAGTGCTACAGTAAAACAAAGGAAGACCAGAGTTGGAGAATGTTACCTGAAGACCAGAGGAGGGTCCCCTACCCCAGAGGTTAAAACAGCCAATGAAATAACATGTGATTACGTATGGGACAAGCTGTACCCCCACACACACCATTTCCGTAACCTGCTCTAAATGGTATATAAGGAAAGCCCCCTTTGTTCTCAGTGCTCAGCCTTTTGACATGAGTCTACTGAATTGCTGCCAGCTTGCTTAATAAACTTGCTTCCCGAAAGCTTTGGTGCCCTCTCAGTCTCTGTCTGAGCCCTCCCTCAACAACATCAGAGATAATTAACAGCTAAAAATGGCAGTTGCAACTGCCCCAAGTAGGATTTAAACCAATGCCTACAATTAAGAAGTTTCCTGGAAGGATTCAGTGCTAAGAAGCCAAGCCAAAGGAGGATACTAAAGCCTACCAGAGGACAAACTTACAAAATGTAAAGTAACCACATGTGTCTCCAAGCCCCAACCTCTCTCCCCCAGGATTTTCTGTTTTGTTTTGTATGAGTTTCTTGTTGCTCTTGTTTTTTGGTTTTATTTTGAGACAGGGTCTGTATAGCCCAGGCTGGCCTCATACTCCTCCTGCCTCAGTCTCCCCGGTGCTGGGACTTCCCCCATGGTTTCATTGAGATGTTCCGTATCTATAAGAAAGGTCATGAGTTTAAGCCAAAGAAATGAATCTAGAAGAACACACACCTACAGCCCCATTAGCCAAGACCACCAGGCACAAACCTGTAATCTAACACAATCAGATTCGGTAACTCAGAGCTGCAAGGCAGGGCATTCCAGAGGAACGGTAGAAAAAGAGAGGGAAAGAATCTTTGAGAAGGCCTGGGGTCCTGCTGCTGGGTTTTGAGGACAGACTCAGGGAAGCCAGGGCCAGTGCTGAGTCAGTTGCTGTTTCTGACATGGGATTAGGACAGGTGGAAATGAACGGGCATTGGATGCTGTGATGGCTGAGGGCAACTGAGCACTTGGCTATCCCCACTAGAACCATTTGAGCGAAGCAGCTCTGGGAGCTTCATCAGTAAGAAAGCAGGAGGCACTCCGAGAGTTTCCTGGCATTTTTCAGCTGCCACCTGACTGGCAGACACAGTACTTTCGGTTAACTTTGCAGCTGGTTTTACATGTGTCTGTCTTTCCACCATAAGAAATAACATGACTGCTTGTTTTTCACGTTGAGCTGTGGCACAGGGTTAACACTCTTTCCCTGTGCAAGGACCTCCAGGTTGGATCACTACACATATGTCACATGAAGCCTACAGTCATAGCTCCTGGATTTGCACTGACTGTATGCACATCCTGGTTCCACCATTTGCTTATCTCTGAGATCACAGGCAAGTTATTTACTGTCTGTCTCTCAGTTTCATCATCCATAAAATAGAAAAAGATAAAAGCACTTGCCTCAGGGCACTGAGGTAAATATTAATAAAATAACACATACAAAGTTACAGAATAGTATCTAGTCCTTAGCATTCAGTAAACATTGGATCTTTTTCTTATTATTTTTATTTGAAAGGTAACTTAACTTCTGCTTTAAAATAACAGATTTACTAAACATCTTTTCTTCACCCCCTTAAAAGAGCCTTGTAAATAATAATAATAATAATAATAAAGAATTAAGTGTATCAACTCCAAGCAATGAAGAAACTAGTAGAAAAGCCATCAGCAGAGGGAGGCGTCATCAAATACTTGGAATAAATGAAGCAGATGGGGGGGGTGAAGATGGGTGAAGAAGAGAAAGGTGCCCAGAAGAAAAGGGTATTTAGACAAAAGGGATTTTATTTTTGGAAATTAGGAAATACAGTACGCATATCGGTGGGTATGGATATGGGTAGATAGATGATAGATAGGTAGATAGATAGGTAAATAGATAGATAGAGAGTCTCTGTGTGTTTGTGTGTGTGTGTTTGTGTGTGTAGAGTTTAAACTCACTTTAAGGACTATGTTCTGTTACCAAGCTTAAGAAAGAGAATACAGTATCACAGTTGCTTTGACAACTTTGTGATCCTTGTGGTCCTCCCTGATCACATTTCTCACTTCCACTAAGGTAACCACTGACCCAAATTTTGGGCTACCTATCCGTTGCTTTTCTTTTATACTCATTCACATCTGTAGCTATTCCTAAACAATGCTTTTTTTTTTCTTTTATTTTTCATATGTGCATACAAGGCTTGGTTCATTTCTCCCCCCTGCCCCCACCCCCTCCCTTACCACCCACTCCGCCCCCTCTCTCTCCCCCCCTTAAACAATGCTTTATTTAGATTTTCCCTATTTTTATCTTCATATAAATGAAATCACACTTTGTGTATTCTACTGTGACACTTTTAACAGTGTATGTAAATTGTACAAAGTAACAGGTTCCATTACGACATCCATACATGCATGTAATGTGTTCTGATCATATTCACACCCTCTCTACCCTTTCTTATGTCTCTTCTTCCCCTCCACATCCTTCATAGACCACTTCTTACTTTCATGTCCTTTTCTTCCCTCCCATTCCACATGTGAGAGAAAAAGTGGTACTTGTGTTTGTGAGCCTGGCTTGTTTCATTTAACCTGATGATCTCCAGTTCCATGCATTTTCCTGCAAATAATATAATTTCATTCTTCTTTATGACTGACTAAAACTCCACTGTGTATGTGTACCACATTTTCTTTATCTATTTATCCATTTGATGGATACATAGGCTAATTTCATAAATTGGCTATTGTGAATAGTGCCATGATAAACATGGGTACACAGGTGTCTCTACAGTATGCTGACTTTGATTCTTTTGGGTGTATACCTAGAAGTGGTATGACTGGATCATATGAATGTTCTATTTTTAGTTTTTTTGAGGAACTTTTATACTGATTCCTGTAGCAGCTGCACTAATTTACATTCCACCAGCAGGGTTTGTCTCCTTTTCCCCTGCATACTCATCAGCAATAGCGTGTTTTCTTGATGATAGCCATTCTGACTGGGGCAAAGTAATGTAGCTTTGATTTGCATTTCTCTGATGGTTAAAGATGTTGAAGATTTTTTCCTGTATTTATTGGCCATTTATACTTCTCCATTTGCAAAGTGTCTGTTCAGTTCACTTGCCCATCTGATTAGATTATTTGCTCTTTTGTACATTCATTTTTTGAGTTCTTTATATATTCTGGGAGCTGAATAGCTGGCAAAGATTTTTTCCCATTCTGTAAGGCTGAGTGACAAGTTTTTTCACAAATTTTATGCTTGCTTTTAAATAAGTTTAAAAATAGTTTTATAAAGATATAATTCACATAACACCAAACTCACTCTTCAGAAGTAGACAATTCAATGATTTTTGGTACATTCACGAAGTGTACAACCATCATCAGAACATTCTCATTACCTCGATAGAAAAGTGTACACAGTATTCATTTACAGTCACTCCCCAACCCCTGCCCAGCCTAATCCCTGGCAAACACTGATCTACATTCTGTATCTGTGGACTTGACTCTTCTTACATTTCATATAAATGGAATCACAAAACATGTAGCTTTTTGTGTCAGACTTCTTTTGTTAGCATATTTTCAAGGTCTGTTATATTGAGCGTGCATTAGTACTTCATCCATTTTTACTGTTGAATAAAATTCCATTTTGTGGATATACATTTTTGTTAATCCATTCTTCACCTAACAGACATGAGTAGTTTCCACTTTGAGCAGCACTGGGATTCGAACTTAGGGCCTCACATTTGCTTGGCAGATGCCCTACCACTTGAGCCACTCTGCCAGCCCCTTTTTCCTCTACAAATGCTGCTATGAACATTCATGTCCAATTTCTTACACAGATAAAACTTGTTCTCTAGGAGTGGAAATGCTGAACCACATAGAACTTTTTGTGACCCTGCCAGACTGTTTTCCAAAGTGGTTGCACCATTCTACATTCCCAGCTAGCAACCTAGGAGGGTTCCCATGGTGGTTTTAAATCCACTCATGTCTTTGCCTATGACTACTGTTAACCCATTTTATGTACACATCACACTTTACAAACACATTCTACAGCTGAGGGCCATTGGGTTCCACATCTGTGGATTTAACCTATCATGGTTTGAAAAAATTTTTTTAAGTCTAAAAAGCAAAGCTTGAACTTTGCTATGCACCCAGCACTATGCTGAATTCACGTGAGTTAAGTGATGTGTAGGCATGCCCTGCAGTCACCTCCTGCCATTCACAGACACCCCAGTCTCTCTACACTCATTGTTCAGGCATTGTTTGCAGTGTCTCCTTCATGTAGACATGAAGTTAGGTCTATGATGGTGGAGTCCATGCACACATTTAAAAAAAAATCATTCTCAAAACAATACAGCATAACAACCCTTTTCATGGTATTTACATCGTAGTAGGTATTGTAAGTTACCTACAGATTATTTAAAGTAAATGGGAGAATGAGTTTATGTTGTATGCAAATGCTGTACCACTTTATATGAGACTTGAGCATCTGCAGATGACAATTATATTTCATCTATGACAATAGATGAGAAAACTAAGCCTTACAGAATTAAGCAACTTGCTTGAAGTCTCATAGAAGCTACAGTCCAGATTCCAACCTGTTAACAGTCTCCAGAGTGTAAGCTGTTCTCCAGTAGCCAAATGTCCCCTTTGTTCAACACTGCCACTTGTTATGGGTTGAATTACTTCATGGCACCCTCCAAAATTCATACGTTGAGATACTAACACCCATTATCTTGGAATGTGTATTTGTTTAGGAATAAGGTCATTGCAGATGTAATTAGTTAAAATGAGGTCATATTGAGTAGGGTGCATCTACTTGTATGATGGTGCCCTTATAAAAAGAGCACCCATTGAAGAGACAGATATGCTCACAGGGGGAATGCTATGTGAAGATTGGAGTTAAGCTGACACAAGTCAGGAAACTACTAGAAGCTACAAGAAAAGCCTGAAGAGGAAAGAGGGTCCTGCCAACAAGGTGATTTTGAACCTCTACCCTCCAGAACTGTGAGACTAAACTGCCCGGTTAGTTGTGGTAACCTCAGCAAAGGAACGCACCAGTTATTAATACACTTGCAGATGAGATGAAGCAGAATGTTTGGAGCAAGAAATGGCATTTAGCTCCTCATCAGTGTGTTTTTAAAGACAGGTGACTTATTGACTGATGGTCCCTTAATCTTCTTTCAAAATGACCCAAGTACATTAATAATTCTCAGAGTCACCAAACAAAAGGCTAATCTTACTGAGATTAAATAACTGATTAGAGATGAACTATTTTATTCACAAAATTATAAAATAACTGAAAACCACAAAAATGTGACAGCCGAGAACCATTTCTGCAGAATATAATGACCTGGGGTCATTTCTCTCTAGTGCTTCTGAACGCTCACACTCCTGAGGCCAGCAGCAAACCCCACCGCTAACACTGAGCACTGGCCTTGAGAGAGGCAACGATTCTTGATCATCACTAGTCATGACACAGCAATATAACAAGAAAACTGATCTTACCTAGAAAAATCCCAAGTTCTGCTTAAACATAGACACAGTATTTTCTCAACTTTATACCCAACTCCCATTAAACTGACAAATAACTTTTCTAAGGAACTGAACAATCCACAAGGACAAAGGAACCAGGAAAGATGAGGGATGTCTGCAAATGCTACATGAAAAGCAGATGGGGGAGTGTCACTGACCCAACAGGGCACAGAAAGAGAGGGAATGCCCATGAGAAGCCAGTCCTCATGCTGGTGAAACAAGGCAAACGTGAGGTGCTCAGAAAATGGGGGTAAGGGGTACACTTGCCTCGAGAATGAGAACCAACACTAAAAGATACAATCAGGAGAGGGGAACTTGGAGAAAATAGACACAACGCAGAGTTTAGAAGCAAATGGTACTAACAATTTTTTAAATCTATAATTAATATCCTTGGAAACGTGAAGCAATGCTGCAACCAGGAATCAAAAATAAAAATGTTAAGCCAGATATGGTGATACACACCTGTAATCCCAGCTACTCAGAAGGTGGTGGTAGGAAGATCCAGGTCTAAGGATGGCTCTGAGCAAAAAATATAAGAACCTATCTGAAAAAATAAGCTAAAGCAAAAAGTGTTGAGGGCATGCCACAGGATCTCAAAATCCTTAACTTAATCACTTCTAGAAAGTTCCTTTTGCCAGGTAAGAAAACATATTTATAGGTTCTAGGGATCAGGATGTGGACATTTAGAGGACCATATTCTACCTACTACCAAGGTCCTTTGGGGGTGAGATTTTAAATGACTCCAGTCAGTTTCTCTTTTCTAAACCACCACTTCCACCTCTGGTCCACAGGAAACCCACATTCAGGACCTGGGCTTAGCCCGAGGTGCAGGCCAACGTCAGGGTCAGGGCAGCAGCAAGTCCCCTTGGCTGGCCCCACACTCAGAGCAGCCAGGCAACTTGCCTCACCTTCCCTGCCCCCATGAGCACGGTCAGATGGTGTCCCAACTGCAGTGAACACAGTCTTTGGTGGCCAAGACCTCCCGCTAGCCTTGAGGTGGCAGGAGTCTGGGGAGGCCACTGAGCGCAAAACCCGCCTCCAGCGTCCCATCACCCCCGCCGCCCTCTCACTGCCTCAGTGGGGTCGGGGGTCGTAGGCTTGGTTTCCTCTCACCTGGAAGCATTTATCTCTTGTAGCTTGGTGATCCGTTGAAATAGCTAACTTAGCTTGAAGTTATAAAGACAGAAAACAGACACTGGGCAGAAGATCCAAAAAGGCAATTCACAGAATAAATACGAATGACCAATAGTTGTTTAAAAGTCATTCCTAAGTGATGAAATCTATTCAAATGAAAAGATGATGTCTTATTCTTTTTGGTTTGAGATTTGAACTCAGGGCTTCATGCTTGCTAGGCAGGCATTCTACTCCACACCTCCAGCCCTCAGAAACCTATTTTTTAATGGCATTTTGCACCTGCCTCTGCACAACTGTCTGGGGGTTCTGAGGACTGAACATGCTAGGCAAGTGCTCCACTGCTTGATCCTTTTGTTTCGTGTTTTTTGTGTAATATGCCCTTTGAGACTGACCTCAAACTTGAACTCTTCCTTGTCTCCACTTCCCAAATAGCTGGAATTATAGGCATGCACTACTATGCCCGACTTTCTGCACAGCTGTTTTTAAGAAATGGTTTTGTGTCAGTGGTGCTTGTGGGACAGAACTGCTCTCTCCGTGTAGGAGGGGCACAGGGAAGCTGCCCGCAGGGACAGGAAAGGGAAATCCCAGATCTTGACAGTAAGGGCAAATGGAGCAGCTGGATCGGACGGGTCCTGTAGCCCATATTCTATTGAAGGATGGTACACCTGCCCTTCAGGAACTCTAAGCAACAAATTAGGTCTGTGCCCACTTAAGAAGAAGAAGAGGATATTCTCTTTGAGCCTCAAAGGGCTGGTTAGGGAGGAAAAAAAGAATGAAATAATTACTAACATATGTACTAGTAAATTCAGATAATATAGTTCTGGTTGGATCATACATGTGACAGGGGTGGCACAGAGCAACTAATCACAGTGGTGAGAGTTTTTGGAGAACTAGGTGGGGTGAGTTACCTGAATGAACAGATTAATTCAAGCTGAAAACCTTTTCAAGGTTTTCATTATGTGTTCGAGAAAGGAGGGGAGGGAAGAAAGAAGGAAGCATGGCTAAGCAGTGGGTTTTTTGAATGCAGTCCAGGACCACACTTGGTGACGCAGGAATGTTGTTACAGATGTCCATTCTCTACCTCCACAGCAGACACACTGAACCAGAAATGCAGCGGGTGGAGCCAGCAGTCTGTACTTGACGGAGCTCTCCAGGAGATGCTGATGAAGCTAAAGATTGAGACCCACCGAGCTAAGCCAGTCATAGCAGCTGGCATGAGCAGGCTGTGGGTAAAGAAACTGGCTTTAGCCGGGTGCCAGTGGCTCACGCCTGTAATCCGAGCGAATCGGGAGGCAAAGATCAGGAGGATCATGGTTCCAAAGACAACCTGGGCAAGTAGTTCATGAGACCCTATCTCAAAGATACCTAACACAAAAAGGGCTGGTGGAGTGACTCAAGATGTAGGACGTGGGTTCAAGCCCCAGTGCTGCCAAAAAAAAACCTGGCTTTACTCGAAGAAGCCATACTGAAGCCAAGCACTGAGACCAGATCTCATGCTCAACTCCCAGTTTAACCTCACCTGGACCCTGTGTGTCTCAGTCAGGTGAAGTATGTTTTCTTTCGTTACTGCAAGAGGACTTTGGGGCAATTGCTCTCTCTGGCCTGTCCATTGTGTCATATGTTCAGAACTGCAAATGGAGCCAACCAACTAGTGACAACAATGGCCTGAGGAACTAATGACCTTTGTCCTTGAGATGTGCAGAACTGAAAAGCATCTTGTGATTAAGTGATTAGACACCCACTAGTCTGCCATCACCCAGCTCCTACATAAACAGACCCTGCATCAGCCTCCTGGCAAGATTGACATCCCTCCCACCTTCCAATCAGCCAGGTTTCTGTAATAAGCTTCATTCTCTACCACTGCCTCATCTCTCAAGACTCAGTAACAGTTTCAGGGATTGATGGGAGACCGGTGAGAAATCAGCAGCCAGGAAGGCTGTATATTATTGGAGATAAAGTTTTCTTCATGAACAACATAGCCAGAATTTACATATAACTAATATGAGGAAACACACTAAGGAGAAAAGTCACTGCCTCCTCAGTCCCACTTCAATCAGCTGAATATTCTCCTCGTTCCTCATTTGTCATTGCATAGTGAATGCTCACAGTTATGATGAACTTTTACAGTTTTGTTTCTTTGCTTATTTTAGCATTTTGTGGTAAACTAACATTTTGATAGATTAATCAGCAAGTTGAAATTTTTAATTTTGGTTTGTGCAATGGTCCTTTACATCCTAGCCCTCCCCAGACTGTCTCTGGAGGGTTGAACCAAATAATAAAATGATCAAATGTTGAACTATGAATTTCAAAAGTTGAAGTCCAAGCTGGAGACCAAAGTACTTGCAGGAGGTGAATGAACAGTAAGAAGAGCCAGTTTTTCTCGTCTTAAGGACTTGATGAAGTACAGCAGACCAGGGCAGGATTACAGGGAGGGGGATGTGTGTTCTGCATCTCCAGGACCTTGTGAGTGAGATCTGGACCGCCTTCCTGAAAGGAGCCTGAGGATCAGGCAAGTGTCACAGAGGTCTGTGGAGTGCCTCATGGGAGCAGCAAGGTTTATAGGAAGGACCCAGCCAGTATGAGCAGACCCAAAACAACCTCTCAGAACTCCCTGCAGCCCCAGGATGGCTTCATGCTACAGGCCGAATGTAGCAAAAACAGAGGTGGCCCTGAAACATGTTTGTATTAGGGAACAGAAGACAACCCAGGGCCTTCCTGGATCAATGCTAAAGAAGGTAGAAATCGGTGGACATCCTGGTAGATTCCAGCAAGAGCACACAGTCCCATAGGTAAACAAGCAATTGGGGAGGACATAGAATTGCCTGATTTTACCCAGAATCAGCACAATGGGTCTTACACTGGGCACAAAGATCTTGAAAAGGAAGTCTTATTACAGAAAATGAATCCACAACCGAGATTTATACTTGTTACAATCATACAAAAATTTGGGGCTGGAGGTGTGACTCAAGTAGTAGACTACTTGCTTAGCAAGTGCAAAGCCTAAGTTCAAACTCCAATACCACCAAAACAAAAAAAAAAAAGAAGAAGAAGAAGAAGGTTTTTCATGTCTTATAACACTTATTGATTATGATTTTAATTGGTTTATCCCCATCGATTGACTATACTGTATTTTCATCACTCTCTTGTTATTGATAATTAAAATTGTTCCAATCGATTTTAATATATAAAATACTTCAACAAAATAGTTTTCCTGCAAAATTTATTTATCACCTACACTCATGCCAGATTCTGGACCAAGCATCAGGAATTCAGAGGTGAAAAAACCCAGTGTCCCATCATCTGATGGGGGAGCCAGAGGTGTAAACTGGTGGTCACAATGCACTATAAACATGATAAGAGGAAGCGTTTATAACTTGTGATGTCTTTTAAATTACTTCCCAGGAAGTAATTTGTTCCACTGACAAATTACTTTCCTAAGGTATCAATTTAATCTGCAATGAGTATAGGTTTTTTTTCTGAGACATGTGTAATATCCCTTGACTCTTACAGTGCTGGAAATATTTTTCAAGTGTTTTTTTTTCATTTTTATTTCTATTGTTGGGGGGTCAGATTTTTAAAAAGTATTTGAACTTCTCTTTTCCTGTTTTCTTTCTTCAATGATTTTGAGTCTTAGAAAATTACTTCTTTAGAGATAGGATATGTTTTTATTTCTATTGTCTGCCTGTTTAAAAATGTTTTTGTTTTTCTTCAATGGTTTAATCAACCCATCTAGAATTTATTTTTAGCAGTTAATTGGAGCAATTTATCTTCTAAACTGCTAGCTAGGACTATTCTTCTTTTAATTAGCATGTGGTGACATGTATCAAACACATGTTCTCTGTAAAAGGATGATATTTTTTGAGATACTAACGTGGTAACTCCCAGATTCTGATTGGCCTGTGGTTCCCATGACTGACTTCCTAGGGAAGGAAGACTCATCAAGAAAAGGAAACTACTGTCTCATTTTCTAAGTTATGTTGAGAAAAGTTATTTTAAAAACGAAGACAACAGGAGTTTCAGATATCCAGAACTTGGAGACGTACTGATAGCCCACTGGTCACCCACCAGACCGGAGCATGAGCTAGGATTTCCAGTGACATTCTCACCACAAGGGAGGGAAGTTCCGCTAGTGCTTGGAGTAAGAGCTGAGTATTTAGAAAGGAGAAGGGTACCTGAAATGTCCTGGCTCCTTTTCTCTCCCCAGGATGGAGATAGGTGTCTCAGGACATCACAAATAAAACAACCAACTAGATAGATTTTGAAGAATTTCAGGGCTGATATCCTTCACAACGTGAGCAGATCTCAGGGAAACTGCAGAACTCTCAGAGAAACCCTTTGAAGGTAACACCCACGCACAGGAAATCAATGTGAGTCAACTCCCTGTAAAGCTATCCTTATCTCAACCAGCAAAAACCCTTGTTCCTTCCTATTATTGCTTATACTCTCTCTACAACAAAATTAGAAATAAGGGCAAAATAGTTTCTGCTGGGTATTGGGGGGGAGGGGGAGGGGGAGGAGTGGGTGGTAAGGGAGGGGGTGGGGGCAGGGGGGAGAAATGAACCAAGCCTTGTATGCACATATGAATAATAAAAGAAAAATGAAAAAAAAAAAAAAGAAAGAAAGAATTCAAGAAAAGGAAAGTAGAAGTGAATCAATCACGTGCTGGAGGCCCCCTAGGGGCCACACACCACAGCATGTTGGAAAGCAATCTAGAGTTTTCTGGAACCCTATATTAGTCAGTTTCCCATTGTTTAACAAATTACCTGAGGCTGAGTGCTTTATAAGGAAAACAGGTTTATTTATCTCACAGTTTTGGATAATGAAAGTCTAAACAGCACAGAACCTGCTCTGGCAAGGGCTGCTGGCTACATCACATCACTATAGATGGAATCATGGCAGAAGCACATAGGAAGAGAGATTACAGCGAGACAGAGGAAGGCCAATCTTGTTCTTTTATAATAGCACACTCTCATGGGAACTAGCTGGGACCACACAAGAAATTCTCAACCCTTTCCAATGGAAGTTCTCCCAATGTCCCAATCACCTTTCACTAAGCCCCACCTCTGAAAGTTTCAATCACCTCTTGATACCACCTCACTGGGGACCAGTCCCCAATACATGAACCCTTGGGGGACAAGCACAGCACATTCCATGGAGATGTTCAATAGCTGAGAGACTAGAAAAGATCTGAGTTCCTAAGAAGGAAGCTCAGAGTGCAGAGTCCATGTCAACAGACGCAATGGCAAGGACAAGGACAAGGACAAGGGTGTGGGGGACATGGGACAAATGTGCCTCCATGGCCAAGCAGATACATCTGAGTAATGTGTTAATTTTGACACCACAACACCACACACACACACACACATAGGTCCTTCCTGGGCTTTTTGATCCTTCATTGATTTCAAATGCATCTTTAGGTGTTTTGGTAGCCTGTTAGGTCCATAGGCAGCAAAGAAAGTCATTTTTTTTCTTTATTAGGTGAAGCTAGGATTCCTTTATTGTTGTGTCAGAAGAACTCAGAATTCTTCCATGTCTTGCTGACCTTGTATGAGATACCTGATGGCCAGCGTAGGTTCACAGGAAGCTCCGTGGAACTAAATGGAGTAAATGTAGGAGAGTAGGAAAATTCAGAAACTCCACCACATTTTCCCCAGGAAAACCCTCATGCATGCTTTCTTCCCTTGCACACCCTAGCGATGCCTATCCAGTGCCTGGAATGGTCATCATTTACACCTGCTGTCTAGACACAATGATTAGAAGTGCTCCTCCCCCCAGACTCTAGATTGTGACTTCACGGTCTCTCTAGCCATGGAATTTTTCTGGCACAAGGTGGCAGCAGCTGCCCGCAGGTGAAGACCTTAGCATCTTGTGGCCCTTGTGGATTCTAAGGCAGAGAAAGTAGCCCATTCATTCACCCAGGACAGGACTCAACATATAGTACCAGTACCTTAGTATGCAAGGCTTATACCAGCACCATCTTGTCTGCCCTCTGCCATTATGCAGGCTGCACAGCCCTTCCTGGCAGCTGTGGGAGATGCTGTCCCCAGGGTGGGGCTCCCTTTTCTTGTGAAGCTAGGCTTTTGTTTAAGTAGCTCCTGGAAAGGAGGGGTGCTGTCTCCATCAACAGTTTCTGAGAGCTTCACTCTAAAGACACTAGTCATCGTGCTGAATGTGCAGATTGCTTGCCTGTGCTCAACTGGCCCACGGAGGAGGTGTTCGCTTTCCAGATGATATTTTAGTGGTCGGTTCTTCTCTGTTTTTCTCCCCATTATGGGTTGAAATATGCCAAAAAGACAGTTGAAGTCCTAAACCTCAGAATGACCTTATTTGGAAATAGGGTCATGGAAGATGAAATTAGGTATGTGCAGCTTCTTGATAAATACTTGAGAAATCATTAACTTATTCCCCATCTCTTCTCATTCCCTGCCACCCTCTCTCCCTACCATCCTGACTGAACTGCCTGTCTAAACTGCCCCCACATTGTCACCCTTGATTATTGTCACAATTTCCTGACCGATTTTCACTTTTCCAAATGCTGTCCTTCAATACGTTGTGTCCACTGCCACTACTCTGCTCAAAAAACTATTGACCACAAGATGGCGCCATTATGAGGCTTGCATTCTAAGGTTCCATCCTTTCATTAGTTTGGTGCTTTATTTTGAGCCCTGTCTTGAGTTAATAAATGGGCTCCTTCCTTTCAATTAGAAGCTCCTAAAACTTAGGAATGTTTGAAAATGAAATTGACTTTAATGAGTTCCCTGTTACTGGAGATGACCAAAGAGAAGCTGAATGCCCTCTTTTTATTATTTTTTTTCATTAAATAAATTTATTTGTTAAAATTTAACTCCAAATACAACTGTTGAATTTGCATTGAGTTATATCTATAATTCATGTTTTAATTGAAATGTCAAGATTTAACAACTGACATTGTTACAAAACAATAAACTATTGTTCAATTTTAAATGGTAAGTTGTATTAGAGCTCAGTAATTAACTGTGAACTGTATGTCTGGGAAACCCCAAATCGATAATGATGAATTGTTTTCGAAACCTACTGCAGTCATTCTTGAAACCCTGATCAAGATTGAACAGATGCACATAACAAGTTGAAAAAGAAAAGAAAAGAAAGACCCCATAGTCTTTAACATTTGATAAGCTAAGGAGACAATGAAGGTTACCCAGTGCTAACAGAGAACTACTGATAAGAGCGAAAACTGAAGGACAGACAGCCAGGAGCCACAAGCTAGGTACAGCACTTTCGAATCCACACAGACAATGACAACATTCACACTGGAAATCAAATGCCAAACACAAAAGAAAAGCAAATCAGTAGTTTCAACACAAAGAGTGATGGCAACCGGAGCAATGGAGTCAAAAGTTCAGTCCTAATTCTACAAACCAAAGGAGGAAAATCATCGAAGCACCTTTCAGTAGTTTAAGGAAAGATTTTAAGTAATACTTCTGATCACATGCTGGCTTGTCTTGTGTAAGATGAACAAAATGAAAGGCATCAGTTACCATCACGATCACAGCTTAGAAGAACCAAAAGTTGCAATATCAAAAAAAAAATTAAGAAAAAAATGCTGCCTGTGTATAAAAATAAAAAACAAAACAAAACCAGAACCCAAAAGCTAAAGAAAAAGTGGGTCTTTGGATCAAACCATAATATTTTTTTTTCATTTTTCTTTTATTATTCATATGTGCATACAAGGCTTGGTTCATTTCTCCCCCCTGCCCCCACCCCCTCCCTTACCACCCACTCCACCCCCTCCCGCTCCCCCCCCTCAATACCCAGCAGAAACTATTTTGCCCTTATCTCTAATTTTGTTGTAGAGAGAGTATAAGCAATAATAGGAAGGAACAAGGGGTTATGCTGTCAAACCATTATATTTTTAAGGCATGTTAGAAAAACTTTCACTTATTTAGTTGCTAGTCTGACCAGGGCATGAAATAAACAGTGATTCCCAAGTCGCCAAGCCGCCTCCACAGCCACTATTATTTCCCATGCCAAGAAGGACCCTCTTCCTTCTCCTGACCTTTGCTACCATGGGCAAGCACGCTCATTCATGCCGAGTTAGCTTCATGCCGGAGGAGCGCCGAGGGTGCAGGAGGGTTTCCCGTTTGGGATGTCTTGTTGCCTGGTCACTACGTATGTAGGGTTGTGTGGAGACACTGATCAGGTAGCCAAGTCAGTTCTTAGTAACATCTTTACAGTAAAAGTCCACCTTGTTGTCTGACAAACATTTCTAACCGAAACCCCAAATTTTAGATGATCTTTTCCACCTTATGTTTTGCCAACCCTTTCACATTATTCTTCATGTGTGCACAGCAAAAACGGTGGAATCTGTACAGCTGTTTCTAATAGAATGCCCTCTTTTTAAAGAAGTCTTTGTAGACATTATGCCTTCTAAAGTTGTAATGGGGACTACAGAAGGGAAAAACTTTTGGTGTAGTCAGTTTCATACTGGCCACTTTACTCTGCTTGCTAATCAAATTGACATTTTTTCCCTCTTTGCCTACGTGCGGGAAAACCCAAGATTAACTCTCTTTACTCTTCAATTAAACCAGGCAGTCTTCTACCTCTTATCTGTCTCTGACCACCAGAGAAGTGAACCTGTCAATCAAGACATGCAGCTTCAAAGACATGGCACCCAGATACCTTGAGAACCAAGGCCAGCACCTACTCTGGGATATACATTTTGTCACATACTCAAACTGAGTTTCGATTTCTCTCAGAAGTGACATGACAGAGCTTTGAGAGGTTCACTCTCCCTGTCCTCCTCTTCATCTGATGAATAATAAACCCAATTTTCCTTCCCTCAAAAAACTTGCAGTTGTCATTTGTGAATTGGCATTGAGGCCAAGGGATCAGCTTTCTGGTAACAAGTTCCCCTACAAGAATTGATGATTCTAAGAGAATTCTTTCCTGACTTCTAACTTCTCTGCCCCATTAAATTCTCTCATTCTTCAGAGGTCCTATGGTTAAGAAATGTAAGTACTGAGTTGCTATTTGAGTTTTTGTATTCATTCTACTGTTAGGTGGTAAAAAGAAAACCTGGGTGAATAAAAAATTAAGAATAATGATCTTTGAAGATAATTTGTCTCTTAAATTAAGTAATTTTGCCAAGGTGGAGCTTGAAGGTGATAGTGGGACCAAAGAACATTTATTTAGAACTTAAATCAGGATAAAATTTCTCCTCATTATGGAGCCTGTCCCATGATAGCAAAACAGGAGATTGAATACATGTGCTTGTTTCAAAATTTGGTAGAGAAATGGTCTTTGAGAGCCTCCTAGTTCATTGCTCCTGTGGGACTTCAGGCAAATTGGGTAAGTCATGTGATAATAACCTCTCTAGAAAAGAAAGTTGGCTCTGCCCTGTCTAGTTCATAAACAAAAAGGCTGAAGTTCAAGAGAACGGAGACATTGGGGGAGTAATGGAACTTTGGAACTTAGTGGACATCTAGCTAAATGGGACTGGGGTTTGAACTCAGGACCTCATGCTTGCAAAGCAAGCTGTCTTAAATTTTGAACTCCCGGAGTCCTCCAAATCTTCTGAGCCTGCCGAATTTGCCCACCTTCCCTCTAAAGAGCTAACTACTTTCTCCTTCCCCAACCCTCCCACTTCCACATTACTTGAAGATGTACCAGGGCCTCCCCCACCACCTATACTCCTTGTAGCTAACTTATAACTAGAATTAAGTCATTGTATAACCCAACAAGGTATGTGCTGTGTTTGATAATGGAAGAAAAGTACTATTGACCTCAAATTAGTGGCAAGTCCCAGCCAACATATACCAATAGAGTCAGAGACATTATGGGGAACTGGATCCTGAAGGGGCTGGATCAAGGGGGCCGGAACATAAAGCAGGACAAGGGAAAGTTTATTAATTTGGGCTCACTCTTCAGAAAGACAGGATTTGATACCTAGCAAGGATCCCAAGAGTTGATATGACCTTCTTGTTAAAATGGCTCCTGATAGCATGGAAAAAGTGATGACCTAAGCTAGATGAAATTGAAATGCCAGTGCTACCCACCAAGCCCTGAAGGAAGGAATGAACAAGTTCAGGAAGTGAGCATGCTGCAGAAGCTAGAAGACCTGCCGGATGATTGCTTTCCATGAGAAGGCCCAGAGAACATACCACCCACAAAAGCCAAAAGAAATGAGCTAGTGAGAAGCACATGTCTATCACTGAAAAGATCATCGAGGGCTGTCCTCTGCAAGCCAGGGCTGATGGTAGGAGAGGCAGGTAGGGAACCTGATTAGTGATGCCAGGGTAATGCTAGGCCTAGAACCAAAGAAGCCCAGTGGATGAAATTACTATCATGAGCAATAGCGTTGAGTGGCTGCCAAAGGGGCCTGCTCCACAGAGTTACGAAATGAGTGAAATAACACAGTGCCGCTAGAAACAAAATACATAATCAATAAGGCTGTTCCTTAGTTTGCACCATTAGAAGATGTCAAGGAAGGATGACAAGGAGTTTGAGGGCAGTAGCCCCAGTCAAGTGTCATGATCCTTTGGCCATTTCCTGGACCTGGGCCAGTTTTCAGACTCAAACTCAGTCAGTCCCCAGGAGAAAGAACCCCACAACCTCACAGTAAATTGTTACAGTAACGATTTCTTAAGTCCTTCCCAAAGGGCCCCACATTCATTTGGGTAACTGTGCACAAAGGAAAAGGGGACGCACAAGTGAATGTGTATTCAACCTGCCCATTATGAACTGAGCACTATCACATCTGCTGAGATGGAAGGTCACGCAAGCTGAGCATCCTAAGTTACAAGAGGTATATCTGGGACTGATCATTAGGACCTGAGAGCACAAGCAAGCTAACATGCAGGTAGTCCATATCCTATAACAACTACCACATGGGCACGAATGTCCCTCCCCTATTCATAAAGGGCCACATAGGAGCACACTTTTTTAACAGATGAGATGGTGAAGGAGGAAGAAACCCAAGCTGGGTCCATAGACAAGTTGATTTGATATAGAGGTTCAAGTTGAAGTGAAACATTAAGTGTACTACAAGGAGTGGCCTTGAAAAACAGTAGCAAGAGAAAGTCCTTCCAATGGGCAGAGCTTTGGACAGCATGCCAAGTTGTGTATTTTATGTGAAAGGAAAAATGACCTGATGTTAGAATATATACAGAGGCCTAGATGGAGAAAGATTGCAAGATTGGGATACTGGCACATGAACGGACAAGGGAATGGACAGCACGTGTGAAGATCTTTCTACCATTTGCCAATGCCCACTGCAAAAGTCTGCCATGGAAGAACCACTTAACTACCAAGTGGACAGAATGGCTTGGGCACCTGACATCAGCCAACTTCAGTCACTGATGAACCTTGTACTGGCACAAGGGACATGGAGAGAAGGGGCCACTGCCAGAGAAATGGGGGCTGTGCAGGGGTTCCCACACAGCATACATCTGGTTAACTAAGGCTGAATTAGCTACTGTTTGTTTGTTTATTGTGCTGAGTATCCAACCCAGGGCTGCATGCACACTAAGCAAGTGCTCTTCCTCTGAGCTAAACCCCCAGCCCTGCATTAGCTACTGCTGTTATTAACTGTCTGCTGACAACAGAGCAGAAAACTAAGTCCCTGGTAGAGTTCCACGCCTTGAAAAGTCTCAATGGCCTTGTCAGTGGGAAGTTAACTATTTGAATCACTTCTGTTCCAAATAGGATCTTAACCAAATAATCCCAACCAGTAAGAACAAATTCATTTCAAGCCCCAGACTCAAGTCACTCCAGAAAGGTTATGTTAAGAGTTGTTGACCATGTTCTCCTACATCTCGCACCCTGGTGAGACCTACAGCTAAGGTTTTAGGCAACTGTGCTCCCATCCATCAAATGAACTCCTGGGATTCTTACTCTGTGCTTGCACAGCACTCTGCACATGAACTTGAACTGTCTCAGCAACTCTCTTAACTGCCTTTGGAAGCCCTCTGTGTTTGGGGGTTGAACGTTGCAGGATCACAAGCTTCGCTATCAGCTAAATGATGGTTGAGGCTGTAAAAATCTGGTGAATGCCATTATAAAGTGATTACGTGTAGTATCCAAACAGGTTTTTTTTCCTGTCGGCATTTGGAGCAGTGACAAGTCTCATAGTTCAAGTTCCTTTGTTCATTTCTAAGTAATCAAGGACTTATAAAGTGGGTGTTTTCTTTAATACTCAGTATTCTTACAGGAGCAAGAAGGAAAAGGGTGTGTTTCCAGCAGATAACAAGGAAAAAGCTTGCAAAGTGGGGATGGGAAGCAGAAAACTTTGCAATAATGTAAGAAGAGTATAAGCTTTCACTGCCAAGGGAGGGGGAAGAATTGAACCAGTCATGGGGGGTACCTTGCTCTTGCATTCAAAACCATGCTTCAGAGGGGGAAGATTGTTAGGGATTGTTTTATAGTACGTGTCACTTTCTTTGCTTGGATTAGGTTTCTGTTTGCTGATTTTTACTCCTGCAAGTGTGTTTAGCAAATAGAGTCCTTTGCCAAAACTAGGATTGAGGGGGATTGGAGGTTGAAGGAGTGGGCAGGGAGTGGATAAATCTCTTCCTAGATTTGCTGTTTGGTCAAAATAATATTAAGCTGAACTCTAGAGGCTGGGTCCTGTATTCAGAAGGTCACAATGTCATAAACCAAAGTAAAACAGTCACCTGTGGCTTTGCAATATACAAACCAATTCAGTTACAACCCCCAAAGTATTAGTCAGTGCAACGTTTTCTCCCCCATAAAGTTTGAGAGATGGGACATTATGACTCTGGGTCAGTGCTCTGAAAAGTGGCCCAGTGTGTTACAACTAACTGTACTTTACCATAATTTGTCATTAGCAGCTGAAAGGTCTTCAAAGTGTTGGAAGCTAGATAAAAAATTTTAAATACCCTTTAGGTTGATAAAATGAAAATTTGACATTTACTTAAAAATATAAATTTAATGCAGAAATGTCCTTAGACAATTTATTTTTAATCTTTCAGATGCTAAAATGATGAAGGGGGGAGGAAAACAAAGAGAAGAGAAAAGAAAAGAATGAAACACTCCTGAAGAGATGAAAACCTCAAAGATTTTTTTGAGGGTTTTATCATTGTAAGACCCCTGCCTCCTCTTGCTAGTGATGCAATCAGCTGCTTTCTGAACATTTACTGCATGATGGGTGCTTTGAGTACATAGTTTTTGCTCTTATTCCTCATAATAGTTTTTGAGGTCAGTGCTATTATTTCCTGTTGAACAGATTAGGACAGCAAGGTGTTTCAAGAGAATAGCTAACCTGACCCATACTACCATTCTGTATAAACTTGGGAGGAGAAAGGATTCTGACTGCAGAGTTTATGTCATCCAATTTATACAATACTCTCCCTGAGGAGGGAGAGGAGAATCTAGCCAGAGTACTAGCCACCTCTCCACCATGGATATGAGGATCATTCAGTTCTGGGAATGAGCCTCTGAGGGCATGGCCACTGTGTACAGTTCTTCGGGTTGCACACTGCTCAAGAATACCACTTCTAAGAGGACGCCTTTATTTTATTTATTTATTTTTTAAATGTTATTTATTTATTTATTTATTTATTTTCAGTTCTTTTTTTTAAATTGTTTTATTATTCATATGTGCATACAATGCTTGGGTCATTTCTCCCCCCTGCTCCCACCCCCTCCCTTACCACCCACTCCGCCTTCTCCCTCTCTCCCCCACCCCCTCAATATCCAGCAGAAACTATTTTGCCCTTATCTCTAATTTTGTTGAAGAGAGAGTATAAGCAATAATAGGAAGGAACAAGGGTTTTTGCTGGTTGAGATAAGGATAACTATACAGGGAGTTGACTCACATTAATTTCCTGTGCGTGTGTGTTAACTTCTAGGTTAATTCTTTTTGATCTACCCTTTTCTCTAGTTCCTGCTCCCCTTTTCCTATTGGCCTCAGTTGCTTTTAAGGTATCTGCTTTAGTTTCTCTGATTAAGGGCAACAAATGCTATCTAGTTTTTTAGGTGTCTTACCTATCCTCACCCCTCCCTTGTGTGCTCTTGCTTTTATCATGTGCTCAAAGTCCAATCCCATTGTTGTGTTTGCCCTTGATCTAATGTCCACATATAAGGGAGAACATACAATTTTTGGTCTTTTGGGCCAGGCTAACCACACTCAGAATGATGTTCTCCAATTCCACCCATTTACCAGCGAACGATAACATTTCGTTCTTCTTCATGGCTGCATAAAATTCCATTGTGTATAGATACCACATTTTCTTAATCCATTCGTCAGTAGTGGGGCATCTTGGCTGTTTCCATAACTTAGCTATTGTGAATAGTGCCACAATAAACATGGGTGTGCAGGTGCCTCTGGAGTAAACTGTGTCACATTCTTTCGGGTATATCCCCAAGATATACCCAAATGGTAGATCAATGTGTAGCTTTTTAAGTAGCCTCCAAATTTTTTTCCAGAGTGGCTGTGCTAGTTTACATTCCCACCAACAGTGTAAGAGGGTTCCTTTTTCCCCGCATCCTAAGAGGACGCCTTTAGATGTGTTCTAACTTCTATGTGAGGCTATTTGTGGGAATGAAGATCTGGAGCTCCAGGACTGGAGCTATTGCCCAAGTCCTAGGATAGTAGTACACATAGCTGTGCACACAGTCATCATCACACAGGCACGTGCACACACACACACACACAACTGCCTTGTCCCAGCCATACCCCAAGCACCCCATGGAGTTATCTTTCTTCAACCCCACTACCACCTCCAGGGATACTTGTCATCACATCTGGAAAGAGGAGTGCCTCACAAGGCACCAACTGAATACACCCTTAAGGAAGAGGTGCACTTTGAGTTGGCCCAAGGGTGTCATATTGTCTATTATGCATCCTGACAAAGGTCTTTAACTACGGCCTGCAGTCCCATTCCCTTGAGGCTCTTAGTTGTTGAGTGCATGGGCTGTGTCAGTTCAAAACAAACAGATCACATCTTTACAAGGAAAAGAACTCCCTCAGTAAATGACTTTCCCAAGGGGAATACTGAAGTGTTTTTTAAGTGTGTCATCCACTTGGATAAGCCACACTTATCTGTGCTCTTTCCACGAAGATCATCTCAATTGCTGCATTGTTCTTTGTTCAAGACATGAGTTAGAAAGTACCAGGCAAGCAGACAAACTGAGCCAGTGACCCAAATGTTCCAAAGAACTTCTCCTTGGGAGCCAGAGGGGCCAGGTCAGCAGGAGGGCACCATCTGGCAACCAGATAGCAGGGGAATTCCTCTCCCAAATCCTGAAATTCCCTTGTCTTCTGCTCAGATTGTCACATCATTGGTTCGAGGAATGCCTGAGTGAGTCAGCTGTGCCATGATCCTAAAAAATCTGGGATCTGTGCTGGAAGAGACACAAGAGAAGAGAAAGTATTCATTAGTGTGTTTTCTCTGAAGCTACTACCACCACCCCTGGAAAGACTCTGCAGAAATAAGTGGCAGTAAGGAAAAGAAGGGACGACTGGCTTTTAAGATCCAGAGAGAAGGGGCTTGATGCAAGTGGCACAGAGGTAAGTGACAGAGCTGCCTCTTGTACCCAAACCTTTCCAGCACCAGCTCTTGCTGCTGTCCACACACCATGCTGTCTACTCCATCTCCAGGTTTAGGGAAAACAACTAGAAGACCCCCCATGACAGCATTCTCAAAGGATAAAAGGAGAAGTCCAAGTGCATCTTCCTCTGGCCTGAGATGGATAGAGAAGCCCCAGCCAAGTGCAGTGAACAAAAGGTGACCTGAGACTTTCTCCTGCAGGGTGGGCTCTGGCTTTGAATGTAGGTGGTAAGTTATAGCAGCAGCCATCACACCAGTCCCCAGTTTCCTTCCCAGAGCATCTTCCTAAAAGCCTGCAGCCTCTCCCTCCGATTCCCAGAGTGCGTGGTTCCTAAATACCCTGGTAAGACAGGGCCCACACACATTAGGAAGAACAGACATGGAGATCACATGCGCAAAGCTCTTTCCTAGAGGACAGGAAGGAGCCTTGGTCAAGGTCAAGATGTCGGACTCAGGCAGAGAAGACCCTCCTGAGTACTGGTTCCATGCTGCTCCCTTGCACCACGCTGGCCCCTTCCTTTCTTGGCAGCTGTCTAGGGGCCGAGGAAGAGGGGATTGGAAGAAGTGGGGTAGCAGGGAACCCACAAGTCACACACCAGCCTGTGCTTTCCAGCAGGATCCAGCAGGGTAAGACAGTCCCCCTAGAGCCTTATCCCCTAAATGCAAAGTGCCATAATAGAGGCCTGTGGTCCTTACTGAATTGGGCCTCCTTGTCTCCTGGAGAAAGGATTCCCAAAGGTCATTGGCAGGGAGGGTACTTGGAGACATTCTGTTGAATAATATCTTTCCAGCCCCCAATCAAGGCTGATAACTCCCTGGAGATATTTTATCTCACTCTGTGCTTCCTCATTGCCCCGTGGAGACAGCTTTGGCTTCTTAAGCCAAGAGACTACTGAACCCTTGGGTGTTGGAGGAAAAGGGCAAAAGAGACTTTGGCCCAACATGTCCCATGTTAGGACTTAGCACTTAAGAAAGATTAGTCCAGGGGTAGTGTGGGTGCCAGCTTCAGAGGTAGCTGGACTTGGTAAATATTAGTCAAACTGGGGCCTGGGTGCAGTCACACAATGGGACAGCTTGGGGAGGACCACAGCCTGATGCCCTGTAAGGCAGCAAAAGTCTGAAACTGCCATGACAGTGCCCAAGGGAAGGGCCATCCTAAAAGGATGGCTATGAAGTATGAGGAGCTTGGAATGATTAAAAATCTGACCACTTTGGGGCCCAGCCAGTAGGGCAGCCAGAGGCCTTGTGGAGATGGCCGAACAGAGCCATGTCAGGTGACAAGTTGTCACTACAGGGCCAGCACAGATTTGACTCTTTTTCTATGTGTGTGGGTTTTTTGAGACAGGGTCTCATGATGTAGCCCAGGCTGGCCTTGAACTCTTGAGCTTCCTGCCTTAGGCTCCTGAGTGCTGGGATTATAGGCATATAACACCACACCTAGCAAGAAAATTTGGTTTTGTTTTGAAAGGGGAATTGCTTTGTTCACAATAAGACATAAAAGGCACCGGTTTTTATTCTCTCTCTCTCTTTCTGTATGTCTGTCTCTCTCTGTGTCTTTCTCTTTCTGTCTGTCTGTCTGTCTGTCTCTCTCCCCCTTCCTCCTCTCTCATGACACTGGGATTGAATTTACTAGGCAAGTACTCTGACACTTAAGCCATGCTCCCGCCCCAGACTCTTTACTGTACCTCCTTCCCTCTTTTCTTTCCCTTTTCCTTCTTTGATTTCCTACCTTTTCTTGCCTATTCCCCTTTCCCTGCTTCCTGTATCTGCTTTCCTTCCCCATTCCCTTTTCTCCTCCTTCAATTTCCTTCTGCACAGCTGTGTTCCACATTGGCTTTGTCCAACATAGCTGGGACAGTGGGGTTCCTGCCCGTGAGTGGTCAGGGCACTGATTGTTCTTAACACTACTGAAGTATGTATCCAAGTACGAAGGAAAAAGCAATGGCTAACTTTAGGCCCCAAGAACTGCAAGCAGTAGATAGACTCAAAAAGCAAATTTACTTTGCTTTGTTTTTCTTGTTTTGTTTGTTTGTTTGTTTGTTTTTGAGACAAGGTCTCGCTATGTAGTTCAGGCTGGCCTCAAACCCTTGACCCTCCTGTCTCTGCCTCCAGAGTGGTGAGATTACAGGTGTGTACCGCCACGCCCAGCAAAAACAGATTTTTGATCATTTAAAACTCAGCCATGAATACCCTATGTGGAATGCAAAAGGGGTATAGTGTACAATCTCTACCTTTTTAATCAGCAGCAAAAAAACACCATTGAGTAGCGGTCTTTATCATATTCATTAAAGGAGCAGAGGGTTCCTGATCACAGCAGCCACTCAGTATGCACCTACTATGTGCTGGATCCTGCTTCAGAGCCTAAAGGTAAAGGAGTGAGCTCTGCCGGCCAGCGGGGGAGAGCAGAGTAGGGAAGAGCAGCATGGGCTGGAGTGGGCGGGGGGACTGAGGGCTTTCTAGAAGCTGTGGAGAAGAAACAGAAGGAAATCCCCCAGCTACTTGACCCAAGGTTTAATTTTAACTCCATCTTACTGACAGAAACATACTAATAGTGAAACAGAACGCTTGCCTTGGAGGAGCCGATTCCCCTGTGCAAGGAGGAAGGGGTGAGGAGAGAAGGGGAGGTGGCACCCTGCACCCCAGACACATTGCCCGCCTCTGTTGTGACCACGCTCTCACACCATAAGGAAACAGCCATGCAGATCCTCTCCTTCCCCTGGAGAGGGACGCATGCCCAAGACTGCCTTTCCCAAGCCCCTCAACTCCAACGAAGCTTGAACTTCAAGCATGCCTTCTTCCACTCTCTATCGGGGCTCCACGCTAGCAAGCGGGTTCTGGGGCTGGAGGGCCACAGAGCGTATTTTAGCTCTTCCAAACACAGAAATCTTATGAGTAAGGGAAATTTAACTTTGGTGGCAGTGACCCAGACCAAATGTGCCTGCTTAAGAGTTGTGAGGACAGGGTCCTGCTTCCCAGGGAGGCAGTTCTGTCTTGCTCTCAGATGCGTACAACCCAGCCTCTGTCCAGGGCAAACTGAGATCCCAGAGTTACAAGGTGCCCGTACTGGGCTCATTACAAGTTTTTCACTTGCCTCCTCTTACACCTCTGTATTTATTATTTATTTATTTATTTATTTGTTTGTTTGTTTGTTTATTATAGGTTGCCAACCAGAGGGCAAGATGGACCATGCCTCTCCTCCTCGTACTATATCTGCTGCAAGGTGAGTCCCAAACACAGTCCAGAGCAAAAGCATACCAGGATCTTGTAGGCTGCAGGCTCCTACAGGGCACCACACGGAAATTCAGCCCAATCAGGCACATCCACACTGTCTCTGCTGGTGTCCAAGGCCAGGCAGTGGATCCAGGGAGTGGCCAGATGGGCTCAGGGTGAATGTGGGAGGGGAGAGCTCATATGACAGAGCCTGCTTGATGACATCTTAGAAGAGCCAGTGTTTTGACATTCCCCATGTCTGTGCCTCTTCCATTTAAGTGGATGACTGAAAGCCAGCTGCATTTTCAAGAGAACAGCTCCAGGGTATACAAAACACAGAAGTAGCAGTGCTTCCTTTCCACTCATTCTGCCAGGCCCAGCACTAGGGACAATAAAGATGAGGACCTTGCCCTACTAAGAGTTCAAAATCATCTCATTTCATTTGCTCACTTCTTTAACACACATTTGTTTGTTAAACACACATTTGAGAAGAGTTTCTATGTGTCAGGCACTAGGGACCGATAAATGAAAAACAAGACCCCTGCCCTAAAGATGCTTGCAGGCTGGTGGGGTGAGGCTGGCCAAGTACAGAACAGGCTCAGAGGACAAGTGACCCTGTCTCTATGTGATAGCATCTGGATTTTACTCTAATGGTAATCGGGAGCCATTGAGGAAAATAGTGTGTGCCAGGAGTGTCTGTTACCTAGAATTAGTGAATGAATTAGTGAATGAATGAGTGAATGAATGAAAATGTTATAGTAATACCAAAAAGGAATTAACCTTGTCTGACTTATCAGTTGAGTTTTAATGAATCAAGGATAGCTAATATTTGAGTAAGCACTGTCTATGTGATATAATCACACCACCTCTGTTTCAATTTCCCAGTGCCCCTTTAAAATTTGTCATTAAAAGTAGGCTTCCCCTGTGCCCAAACAGGCAGACCTATGATTTTCTGCTAACGTACACCCAATAGTCCTAAACTAGTTGCTTTAAGTCTCCAGTGTCCCAAATTTGCTCATTTCAAGAGCCCAGTTAGGGCTCCAAGACCAGAAAGGGGTGTTGTGCCGTCTTCTCCTTTCCTCTCTGGCCTCTCTGCCTTGCACTTGGGACCCAGTGTGGTCAGAATAATAGAGAAAGCAGGAGGAGGTAAGCAGTTGCTCTTACCTGTTGGGATTTGGGGCAGAAGGTCAGGGCTGGCTCCTTGCCTCTTCCTCTTGCAGTTGCCTTTTGTTGATGCTTGGCAGCCCCCTGATAGCTCAGCTCCTCCCTCTGCCCAGGTTCATCCTCAGCCCCTCCACACAGAGGACCCCATCTCAGATGGCCACAGGCTGCCTCTTTCACCTCCAGGATCCACCTCTGTGCCATGAAAACACTCACATCTTCCTCACCCCTTTGCTGGCGAGAGGCACATTCCTTCTCAGGTACAACCCCTCCTCTCCCTTTATCCTGCCACAGACCTCATTTCTCAAACTGAGTACGGCTCCCATCCATAGCCTGCCTTCAAATACAGGCATCACCCCCCACCCCACCCTAACAGAAGCCATAGCAACTGCTAAGTAACGATGAATATGAGATCCAGGAGCACCCACCTCCATCAAGGGGCAGGGAATTGGCATCAGGGCCCCAGGTGGTACCACATTGATCCTAAAATACTAGCCACGATTTAATTCTCACAGGTGACTAATATAAAATTCTCAAACAATTTAATTATATGTAATTATATATAATATAGTCATATAAAATTAAGAGCTATTGATTAGTAAACATCCACATGAGTTCTTAGAGTTTTGGTTCTTCATTTTAGTATTAATTTTTTAAATGTACATTTTAAGAGCTGATTATTCTTTCTTAGCATATATTAAGTGTACAAAGGGTTTTCATTGTGATATTTCCCATACATGTAATGTACTTTGATCAAATTCACTCCTCTATTTCTGTTTCTTAGCCTCCCTCCCCCACTTTTAAACAACTTTAATGGGTTTCATTTTTCTATTTCCATACAAGCATATGAAGTACTTCAATTATATACATCTCACACTTCCCCCTCCTTCCACCTCCCCCCCTCCCTCTGCTTCACACCCCCAGACAGTACCCCCATTTTACACTTACGTCATTTTTATTTTTAGCTCTAGATTCCACATATGAGAGAGAACATGTGATTTCGTTCTTTCTCAGTCTGGCCTATTTTGTTTAACATGATGATATGCAGTTCCATCCATTTTCCTACACATGACATAATTTCATTCTGATTTATGGCTGAATAATACTCCACTGTGTGTATGTACCACATTTTATTTATCCATTCCTTGGTTGATGGGCACATGGACTGATCCACAGCTTGGCCATTGTGAATAGTGCTGCTGTAAACACAGGTGTGCCAATATCTCCATTGTACACTGACTTTCATTCCTTCCTACATATGCCCAGAAGTGGTATCACTGGATCAATGGTACTTCTAGCTTTAGTTTTGTGAGGAACTCCCATACTGATTTCCATACTGGTGCACTAGTTAACATTCTCACCAACAATATATAAGGGACCCTTCCCTACCCCTACACTGCATCCTTGACAGTATTTATGGCTGTCTTCTTGATGATTAGGGTGGGATGGAATCTCTGTCATTCTGATTTGCGTTTCCTTTATGGTTAAGGAGGTTGAACATTGCTTCATGTATTTGTTGGCCATTTGGACTTCTTCTTTTGAGAACTGTTCAATTTATTTGCCTTTTTATTAATTGGGCTGGTTGTTCTTATGTGTTTAATTTGCTCTTTTCATTTCTCCCAATCTGTGGCTTGTCTCTTTATTCTGGTAATTGTTTGCTTTGTTGTGCAGAAGCTTCTTACAGACCCATTTGTCAAGTCTTGTTCTTCATTGCTGAGCAATTAGAGTGCTATTCAGAAAGGTATTGCCTGTATCTTCAATGTCTTCAGCATCTTCTTTTAGTAGTTTCCAAGTTTCAGATCTCACATGAACATCTTTGGTCCATTTTGAATTGAGTTTTGTACAGAGAGAGAGAATGGGGCTTATCTTCAGTTTTCAGTTTTCTTGGCACCTTTGTCAAAAAATGGATAGCTACAGTTGTGTGGGTTTTCCTGGGTCTTCCGTTCTGTTTCACCGGTCTGCTTATCTGCTTTTGTGACAGTACCAGGCTGTTTTGTTGCTGTGGTTCTGTAAGATAGTTTGAAGTCAGGTACTGTGATACCTGCAGCATTGCTCTTTTTACTCAGGATTGCTTTGGCTATTTGGGGTCTTTTGTGCTTCCATACGAATTTCAGGATTGATTTTTCTGTTCGTGTGAAAAACTACATTGGAATTTTTATGGGGATTGTAGTGAATCTGTAGATTGCTTTCGGCAGTATAGCCATTTTCACAATACTAATTCTGCTAATTCATGAACATTCTTCTGGTGTCCTCTTCAATTTCTTCTTTTTTTTTTTTTTTGTGGGACTGGAGTTTGAACTCAAGGCTTCATACTCACAAAACAGGCACTCTACCACTCAAGTCATACCTCTAGTCCATTTTGCTCTGGTTATTTTGGAAATGGGGTATCATGAACTGTTTGCCCAATGGCCTCGAACTGCAATCCTACCAAACTCAGCCTCCCAAGGAGCTAGGATTACAGGTGTGAGCCACCAGCACCCAGATGGCTTCAATTCCTTTCTTCAATGTTTTGTTGTTTTCATTATAGAGGTCTTTTTATTAATTTCTTAGTTTTATTGCTAAGTATTTAATTTGTTTAGGCTATTGTGAATGAAATTGTTTTCCTGATGTCTTTCTCAGCCTGTTTGTTATACATATATAAAAAAGTTACTGATTTTTGTAGCAAATAGCGAAGTGGATGAAACTTCAAAGTATTAAAAATGATTATAAGAATAATGAATGAAATTAAAGAGAACATGAATAAATCCTAAGAAAACACCAAGAGCTGAATGAAATAAAGAAGACGATTCAGGATGTGGGAAAGGAAGTCCTCAGGGGTAGTTTTCAGAGCTTTCAAACACAGCCCAGCCATTCACCTCCCTATGGGGGTGGGGGTAGGGGCTCTGTTTTCTAAGAGAGCTGATGATTTTGCCTGAGATTTAATGGAGGAGCAGAGAAGTCCACAGAGGTAGTAAAAAGAGGCAGAGAGAGAAAAAATAAACATTGTTACTATGCACATCCTATCAGATTAAAGTCATTCTACATGCTGACTATATACTCTAATTCAACTATGACTTACTTTTATACTTACTGTTGAAGCTGACATAGTCACAGTCCTGCTCATCCGTGCCTTTGCACAGATCTCTATTCATCTATGCTTGGTTGTCGATTTGCACAAACAAATGGCCATTGTGAAAAAGTTTGCATCTACTAGTCTGGGGATGTACCCCCACACACAAGCAGAGTAAGATTCTTGTGTTTCGGGTGCTCTCTCTTTCTCAGAGGAAAGCACACAGAGATGTTTGCACTGTTTAGCATCTTTCTCTTACATTCCATGCAAACTGAAGCTTTCTGTCAGATGTCTGTCGCCTCCTTCCTCCCACATGTGCTTTGGTGGCACCTTTACAGACATTTGCACAGAGCACGGTGGGATGAATCTGAGCTCTGGATGGACTTTCATGAGAACACTTCACACGTGATAAGTGTTGGCTAAACGGTGAGTAAGATTCTTACTGCATCTTTCAGATGGGGCCTTGCATACAGCTTGCTCCCTTCCATATCTTGGGGTGACTCTTGCTTCTTTAAATGGCTAAGATCTGCCATTTCTACACTGATTCTGATCCACTTTCCTGGAGGCGTTTTCTGACCAGACTTCTCATTCTAGCAGTGTGGACCTGGTAACTCCCCAAACAGTGATTCCTGTATCTACCATTCCTTCTCATTTGACATTTTTCTCTGCCTGCAGCCACAAATGCATTGAAGGGCCCAAGACTGGTGTCTGGAACGCCTGGAAGAGCTGTCACCATCCAGTGCCACTATGCCCCCTTGTCAGTCAACAGGCACCAGAGGAAGTACTGGTGCCGCCTGGGGCCTCCAACGCAGACCTGCTACACCATTGTGTCCACCAACCATTACATTCACCGTGCCTATCGTGGCCGTGTGGCACTAGCAGACTTCCCACACAGTGGCAGGTTCGAAGTGAGGTTGTCCCAACTGTCCCTGGATGACGTGGGACTCTATCGTTGTGGCATTGGAGTCAGAAATGACATGCTGTTCTTCAGCATGAATCTGACCATCTCTGCAGGTATGAGCTGATGGCTAATGAGTCAATCCTGGGAAAGCCAAAGCTAAAAGGTGCAGGGAAAGCTCAGAAGCCCAAAAATCTTTAAACCTTAGGCAGGAAGAAACTGGAGGCAGAACAAAAACTAGACAAGGTGGGCTTTTTACCTAGATGAATGCTACCTTTAGGACGAAGGTAGATTGGGAAAAATTTCCAATCAAATGTACATAAGCTCTTCCACCCAGTCCTTCTGGCCCCAGAATGTTGTAGAATCTGTATTTGAGATACATTCCAAGAAAGTAGTGAATTCAATAATATAGGTTCCAAAAAAGTTCTGTGCTTAAACATGGAGAGCAGCATGACAGTGTGACGGAAGAACTAGGACTGGGCTTTCACGACAGACCTCTGCTGAGCTCCTCAGCAGATGGATGACAGCCCCTAAGCCCACCCCCTATGTAGAAAGTTCCAGAGAATTGATCCAAAGTCAGTTACCCAGAGTAGGAGGAGGGGCCTCAGGCTGCAAAAGCCACTATTCAGAGGAGATGGCATGTTAGGAAGTGGCTGCTTGTTGGCTTTTTTTGAGACAGGGTCTCACTATGTAGCCCAGGCTTGCCTTAAACCTGGCGATCCTCCTGCCTCAGCCTCCCGTGTGTGTACCACACTCTCTTTTGAAGAGTAGTACCTACTGGGCTTTGGACCTCTGGGGGGAAAGGGCGGCATGGGCATCTGGAGAGAGACTATGTGGACCTGGGTGAAGGAGATAGGAATATAGAATGTCAACATTTGCAAGAGTCTAGAGAATATGTCTGGGATTTCCACCTTTTTATCCAACATAGTGACCAAATTTTGTATCTCTTAGTGAGGCTGCATCTTATTTAGTCAACATTTTAATCCCAGTGTCCTTTACAAAATCCAGTAGGCGGCCTGGATAGCCTTTCCATATGGTCTCCCTTTGCCATTCACACAGGTCCTTCTGACGTGGTCCCCACAGCCCTTCCAGCTCCTGGTGAACTTGTCACCACATCCTTTGAGACAGTATCTCCAGCTGCCAATAAATGGACTTCAGGAGCCACCCAGATTCTAGGACAGGGGTCAGAATGGGACAGAGCTGCTCCAACTTCTGGAACCAGCAAAATCACAGCTTCAGCTAAAGGAAGACAAACTCCACTACCATCCAGAGAAATAGTTCCAGAGATGGGCAGCAGGGTGGAGGGTTCCATCACTACAACAGTCACCAGAGCAGAGAGTCCAGCCTCAAAACTCAGAAGTGTGTCTAGTACAACAGAGGATGCCTGGGTGTGGGGCACCCGGAGGTCAGTAACTCATAGAGCCAGGGTTAGCGAGGATAAGAGGAAGATGACAACCACCCAGGGCAATTGGCCAGGGGAGGAAACAGAGAGGGTCAGGATAGCTCTGGATGCAGCCAGAAAGACAATAAGAACAATTAAGCCTTCAGTTGGGGTCTCAGAACAAGCAGCCTGGGAAGCCACAGTGGTTTCTCAGCAACGAGTCTCGGGCTCCACGGAGGGATCAATCCTAGCTCCAGGCATGTGGACCTTTAAAACCCTTGACATAGAGGTGGCATCTCTGGAAGGAAGCACTGACAGGGACCTAGAAAGCACTGTTGGAGACAGTGGTCAACAAGGAGACAATGATCCCCAAGCAACTCCAGGCCAGGACCTGGCAGCAGGTCCTCCAAGGCCCCTTGGCAAGGGGTCTTCCATGAAGAGGTATGTCCAGTCCCCTTCTCTGAGTTGGGACCGTACATCTGTCCCCCTGCATTCGCCTTTCCTTCAGCTCACTTCTTTGCCTTTGTACCTGCAATATGATACAAAGGACAGGGGACTTACACATCAGCTACTTTCCCCCACTGAGGGTCCTTACTGTGGGAATGCTACTAGAGTACTTTTATGTGGCTTACAAGCAAAATGTAAATGATAGAATCACAGAATTTTTAGGTTGGAACTTTTATTTTTTTAAGATGAGGAATGAAAGCTCCAGAGAGGGGAGGGGGCTTACTGAAGCCACAAGGAAAGGTTGTGGCCAAGCTAATGTCAAGGCAAGAGTCTCTGACTCTCACTTGCCCTCTTTGTCATTATGGCACATATGGTGGCCCATGCACAGGACAGTGGAGTAGAGAGCAAACGTTGGGGCTTGAGAACCTGAAGACAGCAGTGCCGCTAACCAGCATGGGACCAAGGGCAGCCAACCCTTGGTCCTCACCTTGCCCTCCTGTGAAATGAGGGGGGTGGGCCAAAAGGTCTCTAATTTTCTATCCAGTACAAACCTCCCCTCTCCTGTGCTCGTCTTGTCCCTCTGTGACTCCTTCCACCCCAGTGCCTTTCCAGAAGAGGAAAGCAGCTCTCAGATCCTCACTCCAGTCTCCACCGCGCTGGCCTTGGTGCTGCTTGTGGCTCTGGTTCTGTTGCAAAGGAAGTTCCAGAGGAAAAGAACCTGTGAGTTGAGTTTAAGTAGCCCAAGGCCAGGGAGAGGGAGGCTCATTCTCCCTGATGTGCTGGGACTATGGTATATAGAAGAGCTAAATTCTAGTCTGAGCCATTAACAACCCTTAGCCTTGGTTTCTTGGGTTGGAAAAATGGTGCTCCAGAGCTCAAGGAGAAGCTCTTTGGACAATAGCAGTAGCTCCATTAGCCATAGGTGTAGATGTATATAGGGCAACGCCAGCCAGAGAGCACAGAAGTGTAGGGACCAGCACTGGGGCCACAGAATGTGCCCCTCTGCACCACCCTGCTGTATTCTCTCACAGAATTGTGGCAGGCAGGTTTAAAGTCTCCCAGAGGGAGTGCACACTTGGTGAAGAAAAGGCAAGATTTACCCGGAGCAAGTGGTTCTCAGAGCCAGGACCCCGAAGGCCTGGCTCATCATTGTTGTTCTAAGGGTTCAATTGCTAGTCTTCAGTTTCAGGAAGCTCTCAGAAACTTGCAGTAGGTGGATGAGGGTAGTTCTCAGAGGAATCAAAGTCAGCATTGTCTACTTCAGTCTCCTGATAGCCTTCCCTGTGTCTCTACAGCACAAGAAGTTGAAAGGACATCAAGAGTCACTCTGATTCAGATGACACATTTCCTGGAGTTGGACCCCCAACCAGACCAGCTATCCCATGTGGACAAGAAAATTCTGCAGGGTGACTCTCCTCCTACCCAAGCCACCCTGACACCCTGACTATCCGAGAGAAGAACTCAGGAATGGAAATATAAACAGCTCAGTCACCACAGAAGAACCAGAACCAAACACCTCCATGACTCCAGCCCGTCTCATCTTCCTTCTTCCACCCACATGAAACCAAGCTGGTGGAGCTCAAGCTCCTCTCTAGGGAAGCAGAAGCTGCCATCTTGGGCCCCAGAAGATTAAACTTTCTCCACAGTCAAGGTGACAGTACCACTCAAAGATGGCTTCAAGAAAGACTGGAAAGTCACCTAGGAAAAGTATGGAATTTCCATTTCTGGAAAGAAGAGGTTTCAATCAGTGTGGAAAGTGACAGCCTCTCTGCCATCACTGCCAGCCCTCTCCAGCTGTCCCCGACTCTGGTGTCTGCTCTTACTCAGTCTGCTGCTCACATGTAAAAATATTCACCTGTACCAGCCTTGCCTGCTCAGTCAGAGTCTTGGTTCCTTTAGAATAGTAATTATGCTTCATACATGTCACTATGTCCCCAGTGGGACTATGTTCCCAATTCAGTGGGACCCAAGTACATATCCATGACTGAGTGGTTGGCTGGAAGGACATGGGGGATCTGCCCAGGCAAGAGCTCTGAATCCCCCTGGGCCTCTGCCCCTTCATTTGGGAGTCCCCTAAATGGCCTTATCAGCAGGTGGTTTCTATACTAAGACCAAATGGAAGAATACTCATTGCTCAAATCACCACTCTCCATTTGTCCCCATCCTCATTAAGCTGTAGACCTTTTGACCCAGTCAAGATTTCCTGGGATTTTCCTAAATTCGTGGAGGAAGAGAGTGTCAGTAGATTTTTACTTTCTTTGTAAAGCTCTTCTTGTTCAACTGTTTATAAATCCTTAATATCAAAGATGGTTAATGAAGCTGAAAAATGGTTTTGGGATGTGGGGTTGGGAACAGAAGAGAAATTTTATGTGGATTCTGCTTTATAACCACTTTACCTCATGTCTATTGGGGAACTTTTGCTACACCTTTGACCTCACTATCTTTTCCTCTACTGGATGTTGGCAAGATGTCTGGACACCATATTGGGACAGAACAGCCTTTGAGTGATAGAAGCACAAGGGAAAGAAAGACTCCGATATGGAATTGGGAATCACAATATGGACATTTCCAGAAAGCTCAGCCCCACCTTCTAAGCTGTCAACAACACCAGAATCCTCAGTAACACCTCCTTATATCTGGAGGTGTCCTGACCCAGATGCTATACCAAGAAAGCCAATGGGATACTGTGTAGGAGTAGGGATGTTGCATGTGTCTAACCAAGTAGAATCACAGAATTTCAGAGCTAATAGATCCTTAGAGATTTAGCCTAAAATCTTCAGTGTAGAAGTGAAGAAACTGAGGCCCAGTGGGGGAAGTCCCTTTTTAAAGTCACTAAGTTAACCCAGATAGAAAAAATGGAGCCACAACTAAATAACTCATGACTTTAATCTACTGTATGTTCTACTTCGCCTTTGCTAAGTAATATAAATGTCAAAATTCCACAATACTAGTCACTCCTCCCAAATGTCTTCATGACCACTATCTCAAGAGCCTGCCTGAAAAACATTAGTGAGATACAGGACAGATGCCATTATCCTATTCCCAGTGAGGAAGCAGGCCCTGACACATACATAATTCATTGAAGTCCACTTGGCTCAGTAGTAGGGACAGACCAAAAACTAAGGCTGTTCCTTCCACCTAACTGGTGCTTGCCAAAGAGTGTCCAAAGTGCCAGCTTCTCAAGATGTTAACAGGTGTTAGGAGGAAAAAAAAAAGGCTTAGTAGATTGAAGAAGCTTGGTAAATGCTAGACTAAACAACAAACAGATTCTTCTATGCAGGACTGCTGAGTCTTTAATATGCAAAGGAACATTGTGAATACCTTTGAGGAGGGAGCCATTATGAGTGTTGGACTATTATGTTTGGTGAAGCAATCTCACTCAATCTCACTGAATTGGAGTTCCTCAGACTGCCCATTAGGGAAACCTCATGCACTAAACCAGGAGTCACTGGTTTGGCTCCTGGTCCTTCTGTTAAGGGCCAAACAGCAAATATTTTAGAGTTTGTGGGTCATGAAGTCCCTGTGACGCCACTCACGGGACTATCCCTGTAGCACAGAAGCAGCTAGTATGGGACTGACAAACCAATGGCTGAGCTGCATTCCAACAAAACTTTTAGAAACAGGAAGAGGCTGCATTTGGCCTTTGACCAGAATTAGCAATCCCTGCAGAAAGCCATAAGACCACAAAAGACTCTCCTGCCATCTCTCTGATGTGAAGGAGCAGACCCTTGTTTCAAGAGCTTCCTGGCCACCCATCTCTGGGACTGTTCTTCCCTCTGAATTGCTCTGTTACTTCCTGTCCCAAACTAAGCTGCTAGAAGGTCCTGCCTGGCTGTCCAGTCTTGGGCAGAAGAGTAGAGAGACTCGCCTGACAAGGGACCTGGCCAAGTGGCTGGAGCCAGGAAAGTGTCCAGAAGTAAGCTTGTTTTAGAGAAAGCTGAGATCCATCAGTGGGAGGACTGAGAGCACAAGTTCAAAGAAAGGGCCAGTGTAGAGCCAAGTTCAGTTCAGGGCCAGGTCTTTAGAGGGAGGCAGCGGTAAGACCTGAGTAGAGCTGCAGGAAGTGGGGCTGCCCCTAGTGCTTACAGCTTTCCTTACAGGCCAAGCCAAACGACGCATGGCTGAGGCAGGAGCTCTGCTTAAAGGACCAGAAGCAAAACAGGTGGAGCAGGCCAACTCCACAACTTGGTATCATTTTTAAAAAAAAGTTTCATCATGGATCTGTCATTGACACAATGCCTCCCCCCTAAAATGAGGGTCAAGGAAACATTCTTCCCTAGACTAGAACCAGGGAAAACTCCATGGGGATTTCTAATCCAGATGCAGGGAAATCGCTGATTTCATAGCATTGGGTGGCTTCCCAGGTCAGAGTGAGCCGCCCTAATTCTCCTTCCTTTCTGTTACTAAGCACCTTCTGTTGTTCACGTCTCTACACAGTACATTCTGTATGTAGATATGACCACTCCCATTTTATAGATGAGAAAATTGAGGTTCAGAGAAATTAAGTAGATCCATGACAAGGGAAAAGGCAAACACAAAATGGGCTTACAAGCTGGTTTAGCTGATCCTTGATTATTATGCTTCCTTCCTTGTTTGGACTTACAGCTGGGGCATCTGGTTAGGTCCTTTCCTGTGTAGAGTTCCACAGGTCTGCTTATTTCTCTCTTGTAGGCTCATGTGTGAAAGTTCACATAATCATTTCCAGTAATTTGTTCTCTCTAGTCACTAACTAGCTTACTTCTATCCTCACCTAGTGAAGTGTAAAAGAGGAAAAAAAAAAAAAAAAAAAACGTTCAGGGAGCAGGAACTGAAATCTAGTAACTCATGCACCGCCCTGAGGTCTTTGTTGGCCTTTGTACAAATAGAGCTCAAATCTTAATGATCCGTAAGGGTGTCTATGTATCTCAGGTTATTCAGAACAAATGTTCAGTCCTAAGCCAACTTCTCACTGTGCTCTAGTAACACTTCTCGATATGATCTGAGAAATACAGAATCCATTAAATCACAGCCTTAGTCAGACACAAAGAGGAAGGTACCTCCATGGAAATGTACTTCATCCAGGTAGCCAAGAAGCATTTGATCATCCTCCACTGTTGTCAGACTCAGAGCTTGGCAAATGTGGAGTAGAGAATGGAGATTGTACACAGAGGGAAATGGACTCCGTTGGTAACCCTGCATGCAGGGCCCAGGAAGACATGACTTCAGGCTCTGGTCTTCCTAGGCCAACTTTCTCCCTTTACTGTCAGTAGGAGGATAAGATGTCACCCCACTGCATACTCTCTAGGGGGGGCTCTGCTGAAACCCATGTAGGCAGCAGAAAGGTGCCAGCCACAGGAGAGGACTCGACTCATGCCCCTGGAGGCATGTGGAACTCACAGTGCAGAGGCACTGGGCCAGCACAGCAGCGTTTGCCTCCTGTTCCTTAAAGACACGCGTTCACTGATTAGGATCTAGATTCTTTCATGTTGTGCCTTTTTGAACTCTGCTCCCACTCTTTGCCTATCTGGCTCTTCTGTTCAGAACTACCAGTTCTGCTCTGAGCCTGGAGGGTCAAACAGAGGCCACTTCTTTCCCTGAGTGGCAAATTCCTGCCTCCCCAACTCTGAGTATTTTAGAGAGGGGGCAGAAATCCAGGGCTACCATGTCTAAAGGCATTTTCCACGTTACGTGGCAATTTGTCTGAAGATGTTGCAGTCCACTTCAGACAAAAGTTTAGGTGAAGGGGATCAGAGTGTTTGCTTCCTTAGGAGTTTGGCCTGGGAAAGACAGCCCGGTTAGCAAATGCGTTACCCTGAATTTTTAATTTTGCCAGCTCTCCACTTCCACCAATGTTGTACAGACAACTAAAATTTGGGCACAGTATACATCACCAGAAAGAAAGACTCGTCTTCTATAGATGGGACCACTCAGGCTCAGGTGGGCACATAGGGCTACAGGGGATCACAGGGACTCTTTTCCAGTGGCTGCCTACCAGGCACACCTTGGGCTAAAGGCCAGGTTCAGACAAGGAACAAGGAAACGATAAGTATTTAGGGGGACCTCCATGGCTTATGAGAGAGGCTGGGTCCTGTCACCTGACACTCACCTATTGACTTTGGATGTCTACTCCAAAATTTCTTCCTCCTTCCGCTCCTCCCTGGCCAGGGTGTGGAGATGAGAATAGCAGGAAAGTAGTTTGGTAACCTCAGCAAAAGTTTTTTCTTTCCTCCCTGTCTCTCAGAAACAGGGAATAAAAGCTCTTTAGAGCCTGAAGATGTCCCCAAGGGGGACTTGAGAGAGCCTTTGTGCCATGGCCAACTCGCCTTCAGCTTTACAGCTCCCTGTGCCCTGAATAACACCCCACTCCCAACCTCTGCCAGGGTAAAACTCAGCCTGTCTGGGACCCTGACATGGTCTCTGCCTTCACCCTTTCCTCAGCCAAAATGATAAATGGTCCCATAACCCTTCTGACCCAGAGGATCCAGAAGATGTTGTTGTCACTCTGATTGGAGGTCAACTGAGCTAGGCAAACAGTGAGGGACTGGACATCAGATCAGCAACACAGAGAGCAGGTAGTCAGAGAGAAAGAGGTGACTCAGGGTGTTGATTCAGGCAGAAGAAAAGTCTGGAGGCTCACATGCATATTTGGCCACCAAGTCACCCCTCCAATGCCATCCAAAGACTGGATCCACCAATCTCTCAATAGCATTCTTTCCTTTCTTCTCATCCCCATACCCCACCACCCAAACTTGCCATCTTCTGATTTTTGCCTCATTGACACAATGCTGTCAGATGATAGATGCTGTCCTGAAATCCTTAGGAAGGACCTAGTGGAGTCCTTATACAATCACCTAAGAGTCAGGCAAATAGGAAGTTGTTATAATCAACTCTCTTTCCTGCACCTGTCCCCTAAAAAAAAAAAAAACTTGGGCCTCCAAACATAAGTCTGGGCTCAGAAATTCTGAAAAAACTTGCCCACACCCAACCAACTGGACTATTCCAGTACCATCTCTCTTAGTGGGGTTCCAAGCACTGAGCACACTTAAATTGTTGCTAGCCAGCAGTGCTCAGCTACCAGCTGGGCAACTGGGACAATAGTCCTATCCCATGCTCTTCTCCCCCAGTTCAAGGGAAAACTAGACCAGGAAGAATAAATGGTTGGCTTTCATCAGTGCATGGCAATGCTGTTTTTCAGTGATTAATGCTAAATCCACTCTATATTCTAAACTTCACAAGGGATGCTAGATTACAGGGTTGGCTGGCCTAGGATTAAACATTGACTCCCGACAAGGGTTAAACATTGACTCAGCTAAAGGCCTGCAGATGGGAGCAGAGAGCTGGCAGCAAACAGCATTTCGTCTGTTCACTCTTATCTCACTCATCTGACAAAAGCAACACTCACAAGAATCACCTATACCGAGGCAGGCCAGATGGGCAGTGGGGGTGGGGGGAGGGCAGTTTGACTTGGGCTCCCCTTTTCTATTGGTGATTAGGTCCATCCATTGTCTTGGAGCATCAAGATAATAAAGACAGTCTGAGGATTGGATCTGTGTGGACCCATGAGCTTGGTCCTCTCCAATCCTCTCTGGATCAATCAAGGATGTAAATAGAAGCTCCTTGGTGTCTATGGAAACATATTTCAAAGATTCATCCTGAGTGTGAAGGCTTTGAGAAAGGGAGGAAAATGCCCAGTGCTGGAAGGTATTGGTTGTAGGTCCATCTGCACCATTGCCTCACCATGCACACTTGGGCAAGTCATTGGCCTTTTCTACCCTCAGATCTTCATCTTTCAGTGGGTAATCACTTAGTTCTGAGAAGCTGGCCTTTCCCATTCACTTGATACTGAATTATAAGCAACTGTTAGATGCCAACCACTGTGCCTATTATATTTAATCTTTATAACATCCTTATGGGTTAGGATAATTAGCCCCAAAACACATTAAATAACTTGTCCAAGGTCCCTGCCTAGCAGATGGCAAGGCTTGGTTGTGAACCCAAGGCAGTCCAGGTGCAGAGCTATGCATTTCTCACAGGGCTGTGCTGGCTGTCCATGTTTGCTATCTCTTGGCATGTGTGGTTCCTTGACAGTGTTGTATATGTGGGTGACGGCTCCTCAGTTAGATGATGTGCTCTCCGGGGACAAGGATGCACACTCCTGTATGTCTCTAAACTCCCTGGATCTTTAACTGGTCATGACTGTGGATGCTTGTGAGAGGCTGAAAATACCCTGTTTTCCAGGCTATGTCTATATCCTAACCCTAAGAACCTATAAAGGTGATCTTATTTGGGAAAAGAGTCTTTGTAGATGTGATTGAGTTCAGGATCTTGAGATAAGAATATCATACTGGATTATCTGAGGGGTCCCTAAATGTCATCACAGGTATCCTCATAAGAGAGAGACAGATATTGGAGACAAACAAAGAAGACAATATGACCATGGAGACAGAGTTTGCAGAGATGCAGCTATACATCAAAGAATGCCAAGGAGCCAGTGGCCCATGCCTGTAACCCTAGCTACTTTGGGGGCTAAAATTGCGAGGATCATGCATCAAGACCAGCCCAGACAAACAAAAAGTTCATGAGATCCCATCTCAATGGAAAAAAAATTGGAGCATGATGGTGTGCGTCTGTCAGCCTACCTGCAACAGAAAGCATAAACAGGAGGATTGCAGTCCAGGAAAGTGTGAACAAAAAGTGAGATTCCCATTTCCAAAATAACCAGAGCAAAAAGGACTAGAGCCATGGCTCAAGCAGTAGAGTTCCTGCCTAGCAAGCCTGAAACCCTAATTCAAACTCCAGTACCACCACCATTAAAAAAAAAAAGAAATGCCATCAGCAGCCAGAAACTGGAAGAGACCAGGAATGAATTCTCCTGTAGAGCCTTCATGGGGAAGATAGCCCTGCTAACACCTCAATTTGGATTTCTGCCCCATAGAACTGAACGAGAATACATTTCTATTGTTTTAAGCCAGGAAGGTTGTGGTCATTTATTTCAGTTGCCACAAAAAAACAAATATAATGCTCAACTGACATGCAGAATCCTAAAATTGGAAGGGCTTTAGAAATCATTTGGCCCTGCCATCTCATTCAACAGATGAAAAGTCTGCAGACCTAAAGGAGGAAGTGATTTGGCAAAGGTTGGACAGCAGTTAGAGGCAGAACCAGAACCGGAACAGAGGCATACTGACCCCAGACCAGTTTCTCACCTCACACCAACGCATACATACTGAGTCTCAGAGTCATGAAAGGCAAATGGGAAATTGTGCTTCTTATTTTGTAGGTTCTTATTTCATGGTTCTCTTTTTTTTTAAAGGAGAGAGAGGTTTGAGCAGGCAAAGTGATATGTTTTGTAACACACATTTACTACTGCTGCCATCACTGTTGAGTTGAGCAGTTGGACTCTCTTGGCTAGTCCCTTGTCCCTCTAGGGCTGGATACAAGGGCTATTTTAGGGCCATTGAGTTCCACACCAGGAAACCACAACATGAGGGGGAAGCTGGTGACTCTACTCACACTATCAGCATGTGACTGAACCCAAAGTTGGCCACAGGACTTTTACTTCCTGACTCTTTCCTGGGTTCTACTTCTCTTTTCCCCTTTCCCTAAGCTAGATTCATGAGACAGGTGAGCTTTGGGTATGTGGGGTATGTGTGTGCCTGTTTGTACCTGTGTGCATGCATGTGAATCTGATGTCGTCTGCTAAAATAGTTTTGGAGTCCACTGGAAGTACATACCAGTATGTGATCTAGTGAGCTGCTTCCCATGCTGGGATTACGGCGTAGAGAAGATCTGTCCAGGCAGCATGAGAAGCAATGATTTAGTGGATGTGCTTCTCTCCCTCCCCACAAGTCTTGGCTCCTCAAGTATCTGTATGCAGTTGGCTTCCCTTAATCCCTATTCCAGCCAAAACATAAGTTACTCCCTGCTTTTGGGGAAAGCAGATTACTGAGAAATAAGAAAACATACCATGAAAATACTTTAACTATTGAGTTCAAATGGAGAGAGGTGTAAAACAGAAAACTTTTGAAAGATGCTATCAGTTGGCAGAAGCAGGCTCCTCACATCCCCCCTCTCAGAACCCACCCTGGAATGGGGAAGGAGGGAAATTGCAAAGGAGGAAAGAAAAGAACTTATTGATGTGTCTTTGCGTCTTCTTGCCAGCCACCATGGGACTGAGCTCAAACTGCAGTGAAAGAGAGGATTCACAAAGATCCGTACCCAGACCAGTTTGGAAGTCCCAGAGCCCAGGCAGTCTGCACCTTACTTGTCCTGCGTAGAGCTTCAGAGGCCCACAGTCTTCCTATAACCATTGCACCCCCAATCACATGGGAACCTGGGAACACAGAAGGCTACAAGGGTATTGGGGGGATACAGCTCTGCTGCTCAGGATCTCCAAAAGCCCTCAGAAAGGTGGGGCTCAGCCACAAGAACGGCTAAAGAGCGCTGAGGGGCCTGGAAGGCTTACCAAAGATGCTGAGCAGTAGGGACAGGAGGACACTGAGTGGACAATTGTGCTATCTGGATGAGCAGGACTAAAGGCCCACTGACCAGGAGGACCAGTTACATCTCAGTGAACAGACCATTTCTTCTAGGAGCACAAGGCCAGCACAACAAAGCAACACCACACTGATGACCACTTCCTCTCACTGCCCCAACAGTAACACTGGCCACCCCAGAGGACAGAAAGAAGGCAAAAGGAAAGAAAATCCAGAATGGGATGGAAATTCAAATCTGGAATGAAGGGACAGAGATACCATTGAGTTAGGTTTGTCTGGAAGTGACAAATTATTATTACTTAATAAAAATTTAAAAATTATTTTTTTCTTACATCAGTCACATTTTGGGTTTAGGGTCTGAAATTCAGCTCCATAATAAAAATTACTTCTTTTGTCGTCATTCAAATCTGTGATTATGGGTTAATACACCCAAGTGAGTGAGTGGTTAGCTAAAATAAGACTTAGGCCTCTGACTTCCCTGTGTTTCTCAGGCTCGGTTTCTCTTTTTCTCCTTCCCCTTCTGAGGTTTGGCCTGTAGGGCTCAGCAGGACAGCCAGGTCAGCCCTGCACAGGTAGGACAGGCAGGATTTCTGTGGGGGCTCCGGGGGGAGTCTGACCAGGGATGGGGGTGTATGTGTGTGTGTGTTGGGAAGTGGCCTTCACTTGTGTTACATAGGACAGCCACAATTGTTTTGGGAACACTTGGAAACCTAAATATACCATACCCTGGGAAACCACCATGCCCTAACTGCGGCAGGGAAGGAGGTTGCTGCCTCAATTCAGCAGGTCAGTACTTCCTCCATCTGGAGCTGAGCCTGGGCCTAACAAGACTCCAAGGTCAGTCCAGCTTCGGGAGAGCCCAGATGCAGCCAGCAAGTGAAAAGGGGAGAACATGGTCTCCCAAGTTCTAGAAGCTCTGGAGTTGATAAAAGAGGCTTTGCAGAAAGTGGGTAATGGGTGACAGTCCAGACTACATATGCTAGGTGTTGGGAGATATGAGACCAAGGACTAAGAGCCATTTCTGCCACCCGTGCCCAAAAGATTGTCATCTCCACTCCATGCATTGGACCAGGCATTTTATATCATTAGTATCTGTCTATGTCCTCTACCTGTGGATTCTGCATTACTATCCCCATTTTCCAGATGAAAAGAAATATGAAAGTGACTTGCCTAAGGTCTCACAGCTAGAAAGTCACAGAGCAAGATCTTCCTGTTTGACACTCTGCCCCATGTCCTGTAGCTGCAAAAATGGAAGAGTCCCAAGCAACAGAGTCTCCCCAAGGTCAAGATAAAGCAAATGAGGCCAGCCAGGAAAGCTGAAAAGAAAGGAAAGCTAGGGATCTGTGAGTCACGTGCCCTGGCTGACCGCCGTGCCTATGAGAGAATGGCCCTTTAAGAGTCCAGGTACGAGTCAGGCACTGAGCACAGTTTCAGTTTTGGTAGCAGTACCTGCTGGCAGCTTCTAGGAAGGCAGGGGTTACAGACTGGCCGGCAGGCTGTGCCCCTCAAGCTGGATCAACGGGAGAGAAAGAAGTAACTAAAAGTAAGTGTGGTTGCTCTGGGATTCCTGGACAGGATGCTCTCTAGGATGTAGCCAGGCAATTCCCTACACTTTCAACTCCCAGTCTCATAGAGAAGGGTGAGGAGGACTTGGGGGCAGTCTATGTGGTTTATTTAGTGGGGGAGCAGAAGTGCTTTTCCCAGGGGACAGGGAAGGATGGCCATTGGTGCAGGTATGCCCCAATCTTGTCTGCAAAATAACTGTGGATGAGAAAGGACACCTGTGGTCACAATACGCAGTTCTTCCCTTTAAGCTTGGTCCCCAAATTCCCGTACTCCTTTACAATTTAGCTGTGTGACCTTAGGCAAGTCCCCTGATCCCTCGGAGCCCCAGTTACTCAATTTGCAAATAGAGGTATAAATAGTACCTATCACTCTGGGTCGATGTGGGTTCAAAAGAGAAAATATGGATAAAATAGCTTTGTGAGCCTTAGGGCAAAATGGCAATTATATGGTATTTTTCAATTTTGTTCAATTACTCAAGGATTTATTGAGCACTAGACAGACCAGATTCAGAAAATGTACATAAAGTGCTGAAATATAGTGAGGCTTCTTCTAGTCTCTGAAGTTTTCCCTCTCTCTTTTTCTGGGCTTCTTAGTCTCTGAAATTCTTTCTCATTTCAATCCAGACTGGCCTCAGCAGATTCCCACCACTTGAAACACAAGTACGCGTAATGATGTCAGCCTATCCTTACTCCAAATGGAAAAAATAAGGTCCCCACACAGTAATAGCCTACAGTGGGGCAGAGTCACCTTCCAGGCACAGGCAGCATCTCTAAGCACATCCTAACTTAGCAGCCAGGAAGCCTCAGATATGGCCTCCCCTCCCCTTGCCCACCCTGAGAGTATCCCTGTACCAGCTCGGGGGCCTGAGGGCACACAAGGGTAGCAGCAATCAAACCTTATCTCCTGCCCTCAGCTGCATTCACACAGCTACCACAGTGCCTGGAATCACAGGGTGCTCATGTTTTGTATGATAGTTTTTGTCATCACCTTTTCCCTTCACTAGGGGAATTACAGCATCCTTAACAACTAGAGAGGGGATCTTGGTAGAATTTCAGGGACCTTGGTAGAAGGCAGCTATCTGGTAGCTGAAAGAATTGGGTCAGGCCAGAGCCAAATCTGGAACTCTCCATCTATGCTTCTCCCCGCCCTGAACTGGTGATGTAGAAGAAGGAGCTGAACCAGGAGTCAGGAGAGCAACTTGCTTTGAGAGCATAGGCTATCTCTTAGCACCTCTAGGTCTCCGTGGTTTTAGTTTATAAAAAGTGTAACTACGTCAGCTTCCATTAAGTAAGTCCACTTACCCTGGGCTTTCACAGTTTCATCCCATTCCTACTTCATCCCCCCCAAAAACAGAGACAGGCAAGGTAGGTATCTTGGTTCATTTTATAGTTCAGAGAACTAAGACCCATAAGTTTATGTGAATGACAACATTTTGGTATAGTCATTCTGATATGGTTGTGAGGACATTTTGATATCCCCTAAAAGAGTACACTACCTAATTTTTTAACAAACATGTTATAGCTGGATGTGGCATACCCATAATCTCAGCACTTGGGAGGCTTAGGCAGAAGGATCACAAGTTCCAGGCCAGCCTGGACTACTTAGCAAGACTATGCCAAAAAAAAAAAAAAAAAAGCAGGTTAAACATCCCTGACTCAAAATTTCAGACCTGAAATGTTTCAAACCCTGAAACATTTTGAGAGCCAACATGATGCAAGTGCTGTATCCCATACCTGACCTCATGTAACAGGTCTCTGTCAAAATATAGGCACACTAAAAATGTGGTATAAAATTAACTTGAGGCTTTGTGTATAAGCTATATAAAAAACATAAATTAATTCCAAGTTTAGACTTGGGTCTCATCACCAAGAGATCTAGAGATCTCATTTTACATATGCAAATATTTCAAATTAAAAATACCCGACACACTTCTGATTCCAAGCATTTTTGGATAAGGAATACTCATTCAGCAGAGGCCCTCATCTATGCTTCCTTTCCCCATCCCTAAATGAGCTGAGGTTGGGGTCCAGAGTCACCAGCATTGACACAGTGCGATGAAGTAGAAAGAAACTTTGACACTGATGCACCCATTTACAGGAAACAAAGGCAGCATGCCTTACACAGGGAAGATGCTAAATAAATGGCACTCACATTTTCTGGAAGAAACTAATATATACAGGAAGAACTTTCTCTCTTGGCACTTCCTTTTGGTCACAGGAACTGCCTTTCCTGTGAAAGGTGGAAAGGAGAGAACAAAGCAACACTCTTCTCTTAAGACTGGACTCCCTGATCCTTCCTCTGCCCACTGCTTCCTCTCAAAGCAAGACCCTCTGAGATACAGCACAATGATTAACAGCCACTCTTGATCTGGAATCCCAACTTAGTCACTTAGGGCTATACAACTTTGGGCATATTTCTTACCTCTCTGTGCCTATGAAATGGGGTTGCTCATTTTATCCTAACTCCTAGGGTGGTTGTGAAGATTAAAGTAGTTAACATGTATGTGAAGCACTTGGAAAGAACTCAGCACATGTTCTTCTAACCTAGTCCACAGTGTTTCTGAACATGATGACTCACTCCCAGGCTTGAAAGATGCCCAGCTAACAGTCTTCTCATTTACTCCCACAGTAACAGGAGAAAGGAGAGGGAGGAAAACTTATATTTTTAATCCCATGACCTTGCTATACATATGTCATTTCACATTATCTTTAGAGCAACTTTGTTTTTTGGTGGTGGTGGTAATGGGATTTGAACTCAGGGCCTCACACCTGCTCTACCACTTGAGCCACTCCACCAGCCCTGTTTTGTGTTGGGCATTTTCAAGATAGGGTCTTGAGAACTATTTGCTCATGCTGGCTTTGAACCTCAATCCTCTTGATCTCTGTCTCCCAAGTAGCTAGATTACAGGTGTGAATCACCAGCGCCCAGTTTAGCCTCTCTTTATGTGAAGTACGATGATCTTTAGTTTACGGATGAGGAACTTAAGGCTCAAACATTTAAATAGCCTTCCCCAAATTACACAGCCCCCAGGTAAGAGGGCGGAAAGCCAAGGTGAGGACTCAGTGGTGTATGCCACTCAGTCAACCATAAAAGTCAGGTGCACCCCTCCCCAACACTGTCCTATGCTTAAGAGGAATTTTGCCTCTTAGAGTTGAAGAGCACTAGATACTATTTAAAGTGCTTCCATATACATTATCCCATTATCCTCCCTCATATTCTCCCATCCCACTAGCCCTTTAAGGTAGATGAGTCAGGGATTATTATACCCATTTTGCCGATGAGGGAGATGAGCCAGCATATTTTGATAAACTGGTAGAGCTATGCTTATAGCCTGTGGTAAAGCAGGATGCTGGACCCAGGGTTCTCTTCCATCCTCAAAGCTCCTCTTCATGGAACTATTTCCCAGCTCACTCTAGTCTGTGCTCAACTCCTCTACCCATGGGAGATGAGAGTGACAGTCACAAATGGACTCAGGCACTGCCTCACCTGAAAGTAGAGGAAAGACTGTTTAGTCCAAACCAAGAAAACAACCCTTCCCAGCCAGATCAGCCTCTCTCTACTCTTCTGAACTCCAAAGCTTCCTGCTCCTCCAAGTTTACACTCCCAGGTTGTCAGAAACTGCCACCTAGGCTTTTTAACCGAGCCGCAGAGGCTGTGAGGACCCCAACAGGTACTGAACAGATGACAAGCTCATATTGCTACAGGAAGACAAGAACACATGGCTCACCAGAAGCCAAGCCACAACACAGGCCCGGGCAATCCTTCATGAAAAGGAAGGGCACCTGAGCTTAGATGGACAGAGGTTGGGGCTTCATGCCACAAGAACTGAAGAGCAGTCACAGGAGCTGAAAGGGAGGTAGCTGACTTGGTTACAGAAGGAGGCAATGAGCTCTTTTCTCCAGCACAGCCTGCACCTGTCCCAATCCACACTCACAGGAATGTAAACTGAGTGTATCAGAGCACTAACTTAGTAAACTGAGAATGATCTGGAACTTCTCAGCCTCATCAGTGAATAAGCAACTAACTCCTAGCTGAAGGATGCAAAAAGGTACCTGAAGCATGATAAACTAGCATACATACAACCCAAGAGAACAGACCTCTCTACTCTTTCAAAGAGTGATAATAGGATAGTGATCCAAGTTTCAATTCTGCCATAAATCTTGAGGTCAAGAATCCCTCTAGCTGCTAGATTTCTCATCTATAATACAAAGATAATAACATCTACCTCTTGTGTTGGTATGCCAATGGATGAAGTCATCCAAGACCCTAGCAAAGCATCTGACGCATTACAGATGCTCAGTAAGTGTTTTGCTCTTTCCATCCTCAAACAAATACTTTAAATACAACCTTAGTCACCCTATAAATGGGGCTTCTCCAAGACCTAAATCGCCTGGGTTTGAGAAAAGAAGTCTGGCTGAGATGAAGAGTTTCTCTTGATTCTCAAAGCACAGGGTCCTTTCAGCTGCTACCAGAGAAACTGTGCTCCAGATTTTAGCTCTGGGTAAAGAAGAGTTCCTGTTCTTTTAGAATTCCTCTTACTCATCCTTTCTCTGGGATTGGACTCTGCTTCCTTGCCAAGGTCATTCTCTGTCAGGATTTCCCTCCCCATTGTGTATGCTGATGTTCTTACCCCTGACTTGAGACTGAGGGTGCTCTTCCACGTGGCCGTAGCCATTTACTCAAACGTGTCACAAAATGAAAAGAATCCTGGGCTGGGAGACAGTGCTCCCCCACCGCCCCGCCTTGGAGAACTTGCTACCTGACTCTCTGTAACACAGGCAAGTCAATTTACCAATCCAGAGGAAGGCAGCATCTCCCAGATCAGTCCTTGGAAAGCCCCCCGCCTTCTGTCTCACAAAAAAATACTAGGAAGCTTGTTTATCTAGAGACAAGTACAGGAATGAGGACCCATGAAAAACATTACTGATTTGGACTCTTAAAAGCTGGTGGCATTTGGTCTTTCTTCCTGTGATTGCATCCAGCACCAGCACAAACAGTGAGTGGTTAAGTCAAGACTTTGCAGCCCGTCTATCCCAACTGTTGTAGAAAAAAGACAGACTTCACAGCTGCTGCCACTTGGGAGCTTCCCAACACTTAGGTGACTCTCCATCTACCCCAGGACAGACCAGCCAGCAGCCCCTGAGTACATCCAAATTGAACTGACTACATTTTGGCTAAGACCCCACTCTAGGAGTGTGTTATTGGCCTGGTGAGAAAGTGCTGGGGCAATTAACCCAGTTGAAGAAAGCCTCAAGTTGCTACCTGACACTCATATCTATCCCCACCCCTTCCCTTTACTCTTCCAAAGAACTAGAGAAACAAATACCTTTATCTCCACAAGGAAATAAAAGGGTTCCTTGCTGGGAAATTCCCTTACGGAAAAGAAATAACCAAGATAAACAACTCTATTGCCTTTGGCTCAAGTTAGTGAAGGAAGTTGCTGAGAACAGGAGTCAGCTGGGAACAGGAGTCATGGGGCAAAGCAGTGAGAGGAGATAATGCCCCTGGGTTCCCTCCTGCTTAGTTCATTTATCTTTATGGGTGTCATTACCGCCCAGGGCTTATTATCACTGTTTTCTCCTTTACCACTCTTTGTTAAATTCATTCCAAAGTTTAAGTCTGTCAAAGTCCTAAGAATTCTGTTGGGAACTGGGGATTCCCCTCTCCTCTCTTCTCCAGGCCATAGTTTGGAACCACCAGACAGCTGCAGCAAGGCAAGGGCTTGGGCCTCCACCCTCCCCAGCCTTGAGTTATGTTCATGGTGATGACAAAGTCCACATGGACTACTTTGGAGTCTCCATCTTTGTCTGCCAAACCCCATCAGGCAGAAAAGACTATAATATCTACATTTTTAACCGTGACTCCATAACCAAGTCACTGGGAAATCTTGGGTGTCACTGAGCATCTCAAGATCTCAATTTTCTTATCCATAAAATGGTTGTGATTATATCTGTCTGACTTATTTCAAGGGAAGTAATAAAGATCAAATGAGTAACATTAAAGACAGTGCTTTGATAAGTAGCAGGGGCTCTACAACCCACAGGAATAGCAGCAGATATAAACACGCTATCATTATTTGGACAAGGTTAAGAGCATACATACATACAGATCCTGGTCTGTGGAGCCAGACAAAGTTGGGTTCATATCTTCCCCCAGTCCCATGAGATAGCACATGTTAAGTTATGTGCACCCTGCCTGGAACATGGTAAGAGAACAATTGGGGATGGTGATGACCCTTATTACACTTACACCTTAGAAATTATTAGATGTCCTCGTAAATCAGTTTGCTGATCTAATACACAGAAACTATGCACCTCTAGGGATGTAGGAGGGCAGCTGAAACAGAAAGATGGAGCCACATATTGGTAGTAACCAATCTTCCAGAGAGCCCTTCCTAAAGACTTACAGTGTGTTCAATACTGTATCACCTGAAGAGATACAAAAGAATTGTCACCAATAACCCTTTCCCAAAGGAATGTGCAGCTTAGGTGGGAAGGCAAAAGCCACTTATAGCTATTGAGGAATAATCGCACTGTGGAATGAATGAGCTTTTATGGGAAAGAAAAAGCCATTCACTCATATGCTCAACAAGATTTATGACAGTTGACAGAGACAGAAAGTCCAATAGGCATTATAGAAACTCCAAGGTCAGCTGGACTCAGAATTCAGAGAAATTTTGATCCTTGTGGTTACTATCTTACAGCATGTCACAAAGAAGAATTTGGTGTAAGTGGCACAGCCCCTCTTGGGAGCCACCAATGATGAAGATTTTCCTGCTCACCTTCCTGCTAGCTTTCCTCCCAGGTATGTCTGCCAACTCCTCAGGGCTCTACTCCTCCCTCTCCCCCAATTCCAGGATCTAGTTTCCTGGGGACACTGAAATCAGACTCAACCCAAAGGATGTCCCTCTCAAAATGTGTATCCTGGTTCAACCTGTAATCCTAGCTACTCAGAAGGCAGAGATTCAGAGGACTGAGTCTAGGTCCCTGGTGTAAATTGAGACACTATCTCAAAAATAACCAAAGGAAAAATGGCTGGAGGCATAGCTCAAGTGGTAGAGTGCCTTCTTAGCAAGTGTGAAGTCCTGAATTCAAACCCAAGTTCTGCCTCACAAAAATTTTTAATGTGTACTTCTGTAAGAAGGAGTTTCACAGAGGCAAAGCAAAAAGGTTGAGACTGAAAATGGATTGGTGAACGTTAGAAATCAGGGACAGAGATGGAAATTCTTAATTTCAAGGCCAGGGGTCTGGGGAAGGGTCTTCATTGGAGATCTTAAAAAGGACTTGACCTCTCCGGGCACTGGTGGCTCATGCCCATAATCGTAGCTACTTGGGAGGATGAGATTGGGAGGATCGCATTTCGAGGCCAGCCCAGGCAAATATCTTACAAGACCTCATCTCTAAAATAACCAGATCAAAATGGACTGGAGGTGTGGTTCAAGTGGTAGAGTTCCTGCTTTGCAAGTGTGCAGCCTTGAGTTCAAATCCCTGTCCCACAAAAATGAAAAAAAAAGAATTTGACCTCAAACCAAGCATCTTTATGACTTGTAGGATTTGTACGAAATTAATTATCTTTCCAGAGTCTTTTTTTTTTCTGTATTGGTGCTTGAACTCAGGGCCTACACCTTGAGCCACTCCACCAGTCCTTTTTTTTTGTGATGGGTTTTTTCAAGATGAGGTCTTGCAAACTATTTGCCCAGGCTGGCTTTGAACAGAGATCCTCCTGATCTCTGCCTCCTGAACAGCTAGGATTACAGGTGTGAGCCACCAGCGCTGGGTGAGTCTTAATATTTTTATCTAGGAAAAAAAATCATCTACAAAGTGTTCTTGGAAATATAAGGAGGTAGAGATAGAAAATGTAAAAGTATAACAACCCTAGAAAAGTGGTGATTTTCTTTAAAAAAAAAAAAAAAGACACCAGAAGTTCATCATCCATTGCTCTTGAAAAGATAATTACTAGTGAATTAGAACTCAATAATGACTAAGCAATCATTTACCCAATGCAGAAATTGTTAGCGGTAATATATTGAAATAGTCCGCAGAGGGCACACGTATTCGGTTGAAAATGGCCTCTCCTCTGGGTGGGTTTCTGGATCCCTTCAGCTGGTTTCCTCTCCCCAGGGTCTCAGAAAGCCACTGTCTTCTGTTCCCACAGGAATCTCCACAAAAAGTCCCATATTTGGGCCTGAGGAGGTGAGTAGTGTGGAAGGTAACTCAGTGTCCATCAAGTGCTACTACCCATCCACTTCTGTCAACCGGCACACCCGAAAGTACTGGTGCCGAGTGGGAGCCAATGGCCGCTGCACAACTCTCATCTCCTCGGAGGGCTACATCTCCACGGAGTATGCGGGCAGAGCCAACCTCACCAACTTCCCCGAGAACGGCCAATTTGTGGTGAACATTGCCAAGCTCACTCAGGATGACTCTGGAAACTACAAGTGTGGCCTCGGCATAAATAGCCGAGGCCTGTCCTTTGATGTGAGCCTGGAGGTCAGCCAGGGTAAGGGTCCACGCTCCTTGGGCTTCTGGGGGAAATCAGAGAAAATCATCTCAGCTGTAATGGGAAGGCTTGAGAAAGAATTCCTTACAGGAAGTGTGTCCTGGCATGGGGTCCAAAGACGCCTCCCTCCTGAGGCAAAGACTTTTTCCAACAGGACACAGCACTGAGACAGATGAGGCCTGTCTGGGGGCAGTGGGTGAACCTTTCTAAGTCTACCTGGTCTTAGGCTTTACTGAGGCCCTAGCTTAGACTGGGATCAGGAGAACAACTTCTCTTGGTGAATTTGTTGGAGAAGGGACAAGACATCTATAAGCTTAAAAAGATAGATAAGGTGCTGAGAAATTTAAATTCTGACCATTAATGCACCCTTTAGATGAAGGCCTTGGGCCACCAGGAAGTTGCTTTTAAAATGAATGCTTTTTAATGGGATTCGTTAGTCCATCCGAACTATCAGCATAAATTAGATTCTCAGTTCTTGACCAAAGTCTTGGATTCTGAAAAGACAGGCCACTGAAATAGCCTGTTCTAATTGAAGAAAGAGAGAAAAAGAAAGGCTCTTTTTGACAAGAGTTCAACAATGAGGAAACTGGATAGTCAAATGCAACTTAGAAGAGAAAGAATCCCAAGGGAGAAATTCGAAGGGACTCTCAAATATATGTCTTCCTCCTTTAGAATATGAATCTGTATACTAAACAAAGAAGTCATTTCAGTGGTGAATGAAATTTATAACACCATGGACTCTTAAGAGCTGAAGTGTACTCAGAGTTCACCTATTTGGACACCTAGAAGAACACTGCAGATGTTGGCTCTGACTAAACACTTTCAATAGCAGAAACTCACTCCTTCATAAGACAACAGCCCATTACATGGTTGGACTGTTGGAATTTTTAAAAACTTTCATTGCTGTACACTAAAATCCCATATTTACAGTCATTCTGCTCATTCCCACACATGTTAATTGGGGTATTGTACAGACAACAGCAAAGGAACCAAATGTGAAAGGGAAAATGTCTGTGCCCTCCGATCTGTGAAGAACATGGTTAACTCTAGCCTAGATAGGATGAAATAAGTGATCCAGATGTCTCAGGTGGGCACAGAGGAAGGAGAGACTAGAGCCAGACTGGGGAAGGCCTCCTGGAGAAGACAACAGTCAAGTAAGGTTCTGAATATAATGGAGAAGACGAGGGTGATCGCTGACCTCACTCATCATAACAGTCATGGCTGACACCTCTATAGTGAAAGACAAATTCACAAGACAAATACATTTAATCAAAATTTTATATGCATAAAACTTCAGAACAAAGATCCAAACATCTGATTTTATGCTTAAGTTCCATAAAGCAAGAATGGCCATATAGAGATAAGACAGAACAAAAAAATTAGGTTAATGGGGGCAGACTGAGTGGGAAACCCAGCAAGTGCCATCTGTTCAGATTCTTCTTTCCCCTCTCTCCCAATCATAGCATTTCTTCCTCCTAGGTATGAGGCAGGATCCCTCAGCAATGAGAGTCTTAACACATACAAAGGTAGATCAAGACTTTCTTTACGGCCAGCTATTATAAAGAAATCTGGGGAGAAAGAGTATTATTTTTGTTTTATGGATGGCTTTGGGGTAAAGGAATCCTGGTTTCTATGGCCCACCTTGGGGAAGAGGAATTCTAGTTTCTATTGCTTATCTTTGGGGAGAATGGGGTGAGAGACAGAAGGACATAAGATGGTCAGAGAGAAACTTTGCTTTTGATGCCTTTACTTTGGGGTATAATTTCCTAAGCCCCAACAGACATATTCTGACAGTATTCCTCTGGGGAGTAGGACATTCCAGGACATAGGCCTACCCTGACCCTCACTGGGAATAGCAAATGGTCCCATATTACCAAACGGTGAAATTACAACTTACCTCTGCCTCCATCCTGCAGGCCCTGGGCTCCTAAATGACATACATGTCTACACTGAGGACCTGGGCAGAACAGTGACCATTGAGTGCCCTTTCAATCCTAGCAATGCTCAAAATAAGAAATCCTTGTGCAAGAAGACAGACAAGGATTGCAAGCTTGTCATTGACTCCACTGGGACTGTAAACCCCAGCTATCAGAGCAGAACAGACCTCATTATTCAAGGTACCAGTCAAGATAAGTTCAGCGTTATCATCAGTCACCTGAAGCTCAGTGATGCTGGGCTGTATGTCTGCCAGGCTGGGGAAGGATCTACTGCTGATCAGAAAAATGTTGACCTCCAGGTGCTAGAGCCTGAGCCAGAGCTGGTTTATGGAGACCTGAAGAGCTCTGTGACCTTCGACTGTTCCCTGGGCCTTGATTTGGCCAATAAAGACAAATTTCTGTGCCGGGTGAACAAGCAGGAAACCTGTGATGTGATCATCAATACCCTGGGAGAGTGGGATCCGGCCTTTGAGGGTAGGATCTTGCTCATCCCCAAGAAAGACAATGACCGCTTCAGCGTGCTGATCACTGGACTGAGGAAAGAGGATGAAGGACGCTACCTGTGCAAAGTCAACTCTTCTGTTCTGCCGCAGGAAGAATGGCCTGTCCAGGCTTGGCAACTCTTCGTCAATGAGGGTGAGACTCCAGAGCGGGGAGAGCGAAGGGGTGGGATGGTCTGGCAGTTGAGAGGCTACTTTGGCTTCCTGAGTCTATTCATCAATGTTTTGCATCAGTCAACACTATCCACTCACTGGAGAACCCTGATCTAAATGTACTGTGGGCAGCAGTACAGGAGAGCTAAAATATGCAGCCTCTGTCTGCCTTGTGCTAGCTGCACTTATTCTTCTCTGTGATCAAAGCATTTTTATGGCTAACCCTAGTTACTAGAAATAAGGAGAGCAAAACTCCTAATGGAGGAAGACTTGTAGATTATCTGAGTTTCAGTGCCATGGTGGGCTCTGTCCCCTACCCTGACCCGTCCCTTTCCCTGACTCCCTATTCCTCATGCTCAGATGGGAGAAGAATTGGCCTGTCTTGGTCTCAAAGTTTCCAAGAAAGGCAATGCTCCAGCTCCACTCCCATGTCTTTTGGGGTTATTTGTTATTCAGCACAATCTGACCCACCAGCTATACTTTGGAGAGCCATCAACATGGAACATGTTGCGTAGAGTTGCCCTCGTGAGAAGCAGCAAACCAGTACTTTTTGTCCCAGGTATCTTTCCTTGTGACCTTTCCTTGAAGGGCCTATATTCATTGGGCATCCTTCGTATTTTCAGCTCTGGGTCTTCATCACATCCTCCCCCTCTTCATTTGCCCCAGTTCTCTCTGGACCTCATTGTTAGCAGTCTAGAGAATGGCTGTCCTCTTTGGGAAGCCCCTCAGCATCCTTGACTATTAAAATTATCTGGGCTACACAGTTTATATTTTCAATCATACACATTCTAAATAGTGTCTTAATTTAGATAGAGCCCATTGGGCCATTTTTTAGGATGAGCTGAGAAATAGATAAAAACTTACCAAGAAGGGAATTTAGTAAGAAACCATAAGAGAAGAGCTGATGTTCTCTTAAATCCCCCCCACACACACTTTCTGCTCAGTACAAGGTGGGGGAAAGGAATAAAATACCCAGACTGGTGGTGAAGTCACTGGAGTCTGGTTCTAGGGCTCCAACTATAGACTTTGTGACAAGAGGAAAGTCTTTTCCATTTCCTGAGGAGAGAGAGATGATTTGTCTGAACTTCCCTCTCCACTCTGGCCGAAACCCTGGAGAGATAGCTGCTCAAGCCTCACAGGGTATTTTTGTGTCACTGTCTTTTCATGTTATCTCTGTCTGTGCTTCCAGAGACCACAATGCCCCAAACTCCCTCTGTGGTGAAGGGTGTGGTAGGAGGCTCGGTGACCATACTCTGCCCCTACAATAATAAGGACAGCAATAGCGTCAAGTACTGGTGTCGCTGGGAAAAGTCTTCAAATGGCCAGTGCCCACTGCTGGTGGAGAGCCAGGGTCTGGTTCAGGAACAGTATGAGGGCAGGCTTGCGCTGTTTGAAGAGCCAGGCAATGGTACCTACACAGTCATCCTCAACCGGCTCACCACCCAGGATGCCGGCTTCTACTGGTGTCTCACTAATGGTGATACTCGCTGGAGGACCACAACAGAGCTCAAGGTTGTTGAAGGTAAGAACAAAACTGGGAAGGGGGAGGGGAGAAAGGCCCAAGATGGCTCTCAGCAGCAACAGTTTCACACCCACCATCCCCAGCCACCCTTCCTCCTCTCTTACCTATATCCATGCTGATGTATGGACAATCCGCAGAAGAAAGCCTACCTGTCAGGAGGTAGGTACCTGTGACAAGCAACCCAAGATCTTCCAATTCCCACTTGTAGCCCCTCCTAATATCAGGAGCATTGGCTTCTTTTGCAATAGGTAGATGTCACCTGAAGTAGAGTATTAAAGAGGTCTTTGTCTTGAGTCTAGAAGAAGAGTAAGGGAAGCAGGTGAAAGCAATAAGCAAGGTTCTACATTCTATAGCAGACTCTGGACTGATTATTGTAGGCATTGATAACCATTATGACATTAGCACATGGTTTCATTTCTTTGTATTCAGCATAATGTGTTTATTTACCATGTTGTCCAAACCTGAAATGTGGACAAAAATTGCTATCACTCTTACTTCACAGCAGCATCTCCAAGTGCCAACTTCTGTGCCTATTTCTTCCTCTTTTCCTTCTCCAGGAAAACCAAGCCTCAAGGTACCAAAGAGTGTGACTGTTGCACCAGGAGAGACTCTCAAGCTCTCTTGCCACTTCCCATGCAAATTCTACTCCTTTGAGAAATACTGGTGCAAGTGGAGCAACAAGGGCTGCCAGGCTCTACCCAGCCAAGATGAAGGTGCCAGCCAGGACTTTGTGAACTGTGACCAGAACAGCCGGATTGTCTCCATGACCTTGAACTCAGTTGACAAGGAGGATGAGGGCTGGTACTGGTGTGGGGTGAAACAGGGCCATAACTATGGAGACACTGCAGCTGTCTATGTGGCAGTTGAGACGTCAGCAGGTGCGTGTTCGAGGGCAGGGTCTAAATCCCACAGCACCCCATGGCCCTTGTCTAATGGACTCTCAACCAGGGTTGGCCCCTAGGTTTAACTATAAGAGGCTGAGGCACTGGGGAGCAAGGTAGCTGGGAGTCCTCCACAAAGGGCATCCCTCATAAACACATAAACCAAGTAAAAATTGTGGGTTTCCTATTTAACTTTAGCATTAAGACATATCCCATAGGTCCCCTTCAAACCAGATTGAAGTCCCATCTATACCTAGAAATTTTTTATAGAGAGAAATTTCAGAGTCACTATCATATGTAATATATTTGTCCTTTGTCTCTCTTCCCAAGCCTCAAAAAAGGTGAGGATACTTTCATTTACAATGCTTCACAGAGAAAATTAAGGCACGGGGCTTGGTGGAGGTGTAGCAAAGTAGCAGAACACATATTTAACATGCGCAAGGCCCTGGGTTCCATCCCCAGCATCAAAACAAAAGATTAAGACAAGTCCATTTAGTAGGTTTGCATTTCCTGACTCTTTTAAATGTTGCATGATATTTTACCCATATGAGGATATTTTTAGCCCTCTAGAAAATCTCAGTGAGTCTGAGTCCAACTCGTCTGGCCCATTAAGGAATCATTACCAGGCTACTAACACTGTTGCACCCAGCCCCACAGTTGGGAGGCCTGTGAAAAATCACTTTGGCCCTAAGTAATAGGTCAGCCCTTAGTCTCAGATGGATTTATGACATGGAGCCTTGAAGATGGAAATGAATTTGGTAGCAATGGGGCAGAGATCATTCTCTGATGAGAAGGCTATAGCCATCCTAGATCCCACCCCAACATCCTTGAGTTGCAACCCTGACCCTGTGATTCCTGAAGTCTCCCTCCTCAGACTCCCTAACCTAACAAAAACACCACCACCACCACTGGCCCATAACTCAGTCCTTGTTCTGCTCTGCTCCAGGGTCCCGGGATGTTGCTCCAGAGAATGCAAATGCTGCTCCTGGGGAGGAAGTGGAAGAGTCCCGTGTCAGGGAACTTGAGAACAAAGCCATTCTGAATCCCAGGCTTTTTGCGGAAGAAACAGTGGTGAAGGAGGCAGGAGGCCAATCCCAGGCAGGAGACCAAGCCCAGGAGGGCAGAGCATCCGTAGGTGCTGGCAGGTGAGGAAAGTTTTGGGGCTCTCCAGCATAGCCTACTGTCTCTTGAATAGTGTGGGCAGCTTCCCACTGCCTCTGTGCTTGAGAGGTCCCCTCAGCTCTTCTCCCATGGCAGGGGTGGTGTTTAAACTTTGGTTCAATCTCCCAGGCCTGGGAGTCAGAGAAAGCCTGGTCCTTACCTTGCCAGGTCTGGAAAGCTTCTTAGACAGGAATAGGGAGCCACATCTAGAGGGCTAAATGCATAAACTGGGAGGAATGCTAGCTGAGGCACATCCTGGGCCCTCAAATCTCTCTTCCAGTGATGAACTGACTTAATCCTTCTTCCAGCTCTGAGGGACAAAGCGGGAGCTCCCATGTGCTGGTCTCCACCCTGGTGCCCCTGGGCCTGGTGCTGACAGTGGGCGCTGTGTCTGTGTGGGTGGCCAGAGTCCGGCACCGGAAGAATGTGGGTGAGTCCCCAGGATGCTTCTTACCTCCATCTCTAGTCCTGAGCCCTCAGCCTTGGCTCAGCTGCCCGAAGAGGAGGCCACCAGGGTCTCCTTCTTTCCATAGGCTCACACAAGGATTCTAAGAAAGCAGGTAGAGAAAGGTAAACTCCCATACCTCCAAAACTTAACTTCAGAGATGCTATCTCTGAAGGCTATCTCCAGAGTCTAAGTTCAGAGGCAGGGCTACTCAGAAGAAGATGCCTTGATGTCCTCATGGATCAAGACAGGGTGATAATAATCACTTCACAGGGCTGGATGTAAAGGACAGAAAGGGGTGTTTTGCATTGAGAGGCAAAGAGTGACAAAGGTCAGGGATCACTGAGTCTTGATTATCCTTAAAAAGACTCAGATCATGTCTATTCTATTGGATCAGAGGTGAGCAGCCAGAGGCCACCACCCATTCAGCACCCCATAGGCCTCGGTTGTTCCTCCCAAAGAGGAGCCCCCTCACCCTGGTCCCTTCTGCCCCTGCCTTGTCCATGTACTAATTCTTCTTTCTTCCTGACAGACCGCATTTCAATTAGAAGCTACAGGACAGACATCAGCATGTCGGACTTCAACAACTCTGGGGAGTTTGGTGGCAATGACAACTTGGGGGCCTCTCCAGTAGCTCTAGAGACAGTTCTTGAAGGAAAATGTGGTATGTCTCAAAAGCATGTCCAACCTCTAGAAGAGCAGAACGGAACCTGTCACTTTGGGGTGGGAATAGAGCTAGCGAGGGCTAACCACACTCTCTCTATATACAGAGCTGGAGACCACCACTGAAAGCATCACAGACCCCAAGGAACCCAAGAAGGCAAAAAGGGTAAGGTTGAGGAAGGAGAAGGAGGCTCTACTTGTGTGACAAAGGAGTTGCAGCATGTGGACTGCAGTTAGACCTCAGGACAAAGTCATCTCCACATGGGTGGTGACCCTAGAACAAGGAAGATGGGGCAGTGTTCAGGAGGACTTTCTGAGGGGGCGACATATCTTCCTGATTGTGGGGTATTGGTGTGGAAAAGGCTGAGGAAGGAGGGGTGCTGCTTTTCTAGGCTGTGTGCCTGCAGGAGGTCAGGAAGGCAAATGCATGAAAGATGTGGTCACAGGTGGGGAAATCACATGTGGATGTTCTTTCTGGACTATGGAACCTGGGGACTTGCCATGGGTCACCCAGCCTCCCTGGAGGGTTTGCTCAGGACCAGCCTTTTGCCTGTGCCTGAAAGACATTTCCTGGTGGGGGGCAACTTGATAATCACTAGAAGCCCCTGTCCACCTCAGTCAAGTGCCACATTAGCTGAACTCTCAGCAGAGGCAACACCTGCTTTGGGTTAATCGATTACCCTCCTCTCGTGCCTCCCTAAGGCTCCCTAGGATAACACCTTGCCTCTAATCCTGAGATGTTGCCACTTTTTATCAAATCTGCTGTCCCATGGACCAGCAGAGACTACCGCTTTTCTCACAATTAGGAGATAGAGTCAGTGCTAGAGGCAGCCTTCCCTGCTAGCCTGGTGGTGCTAAAAACCTACACATATGGGCTGGTAGAGAAAGAAAAACAAAGACCTCTTAGGCTAATGCCAGCTTAGACCACCTTGTCCATGGGCTGCGTGGGCACAGCTTCTGGGGACAGGCCCCATCAACAGAGGTGGTTCCACCCCACGTGGTGGAAGGAGGTTGTGAGACAGAAGGAGATATTTTTAGAGCCTGCAACTTTCCATTTCTCAAAATTAGTCCCTCCTGGTGAGCACAGGCAGGGGCTGGACTGAGAACAGGGGTCACACAGGCTTGTATTGTTCAGGCTAAGATGGAGAATTCAGGACATTGATGGCATTCTGTCCTTCCCAAACTCTGTGCACTGATGCCTGTCTTGTTTCCCCCTAGTCATCCAAGGAGGAAGCTGACATGGCCTACTCAGCTTTCCTGCTCCAGTCCAACAACATCGCTGCTCAGGTCCAGGACGGTCCCCAGGAAGCCTAGGCAGTGCCAGCTACCTGCTCCAGCCCATGACAATCACCTTCAGAATCATGTTGATCCACTCACAGCCTGCATTCACCCCTCACCCAGGCTCTTCCCACCTGCGCTGGTCCTATCCTCAGTGGTATCAAGGCCTAGCCTAATTGTTCCTGTTGGGGGTGGAGAGTGTGTGGGGAGTTCCTATCTGAAGCTTATTTTTGCTGAAAGGTGTGGAGGATTCAGATCTATAGTGCTCTCTAAAAGAAAAGGGATCAGGGCAGGGGGGCTCATTTCAGGAAGGAGAGCCATTTGGAGGCTCTCTAAACCTTCATGATAGATCCCAATGGGTTTTTCCCCTCACTCCAGTCTATTTCTTCCTTCTTCTCTTCCTCCTTCTCTCATTCAAAGGACACATTTGAATACTTTCTAGAATCCAGGTGTCCCACTAGATGCTGGGACAGATATGCTGTACGCCCACCTGAAGTCTCTCTATAAACATCACTGAAAGAGGCACCAGCTCTTCTCAGTGTCTAAGACCTGACATCCTCACCAGGTATACTCACTTCTGCCCTTACTGCGTAACACCATTAAATGCCTGGAGTCCCAAGCCATACACACATGTCATTAAAAATTCACATTCTTCCCATTTCATGGGTAAGAACACTAAAGTCTTTATAGGAGAAGAGTTCCTCTCAAGGGCACCCAGTGACATGAACTAATACCAAACCAGATTTGGCAGCTCCTGTCCTCTTGACCAGGGTTTCCACTACAAGATCCCTGCCCTTCTGTTGAAAACAGAGTTTTAGAATGAGGAGGAGGAAGAAGAAGAGAAAACTGTGTATGGAGGTTGATCTCTCCCCGGCCCCACCACAGGGAATACAACCCTTTTCCCTTCCTGTCACCCACATGAATCTAAGACAAGAAAACAAACATTTTTCAACCCCTCATATTTGAAGAGTTCCAAGTGGAAGGGAAGAAGAGAGACCATTTGAAGTTTCTCTGAAAGGTCTGAACTCCCAAGAGCTAAAGTTGAAAGTCTTTTTCCCTCTTGGCTCTGTGCCTCCACCAGTATCTACATGCTGGCATTTGCTAACAAATCAGAAATGTGATTTAATTAATAATTAAAAACTGTGATTTCCACCAAGAAGGCTCAGAGTGCATTTGTCCTCATACCTGTGGTTTCCCAGAGCTTTTTGCTTTGGTCCCACTTGGTGTATCCAACCAACAGGTTTTCTCCCCTCCCCCTGCTCCACCTTTGAGGTGGGGCTGAAGGTGGGCCTGAAAGTGGGACCAAGATTGTCTTCAATAAAAGAATTAGTTTGTATCTATTCCAGTGGTCAAGACTCTGAAGTCTGATGTTGCAAAACTTAATTAAGACTATCGATAGAATAAACTGAAGCAGTATGATCAGTGCTTTCATAGACACTTTTTTTAAAATCTTGGTAAACATCTATGGAATACTTAAACTTGAACCTTATATGTTCCTGTGATACCCTCCAAATCAAGAGGTGGCTAATCAAAACCAAGATAACCACATGAGTTAACTCTCCCTATGAGATTGTCAACTAGAAACCAGTTGGGGCGGGGGGGTGGGCAGTGATAACATAAAGGATCCCATTGTCTATTAAGATCATCCTTGGTTCTAGCACTAAACCATGTTGAATCCTATAAGGAATGCCCAAACTGTCATCCACAGGCAGCTTACTCCCCTCTCCTATCCCTAGACTCTTCCTCAGGACCTGTGTGTATGGAAATCTCTCTGGAAGAGAGTTTTCCCTAGTCTTCTGTCTTTCTTGATGTGACCCTGGCCTTATACCCAGGCCTTGATATAATGCCTCAAATGCAAGACACTTTCCAACCCACTGGGACTTGGACTTTAGTCTTGGTCTCCCCTCTGGCCCACTGACAAAGAGCCCACTCTCAGTTTCCTGGTGCCACCCTAGATCAGAGTCATGGGCTCCTCCCCAGGCAGGAGATGCAGCCATCAGGAATATCCATCTCTGTCTTCTCTGTGATGGAAATGCAGATCTAGCTTCTCCTGGAATGAAACTAAATTCCAGGAGAACTAAAATTAAAGCATGTCAGAACCCATCACTGTTTTACCCCCAGGAAGCTGCTCCCTGACCCACCAAAGAGCCGTGTCTGTGACAGAGGATGAAAATATAGCTTCCCATGTAGTTTATCCCAGTCTCTGGAATCAAAAGTTAAGACGTGTCACTAAAGCCACAGGCAATCATATGTTACTCCTAACTGATACTCTCAATAAGTAATAGTGAGGAAGAATAGACAGAGGACAAGGTGATTGGAAAATTAAAATTTTTATGACTACGTCACACATTAAGCCAGGCTCAGGAACTAAAACGGAACCAGGAAGTAAAACTGAAAATCACCAAGAGCACAAGCATTCCTCCCATTACTCTCTCTTCTTTTAGATACTGAGTTGCATTCTTCCCAGATGAGTAATTTAGTCTGAGTATACAAGATGATTTCTTGACCAGAAAGGAATGCCCTAAATGTTTCGCCCATTATCTCCATGTTTTGGATAATAACAAGACCCATCCATGTTTCTGAATAACAACACACTCACCCTAAACCCTAGCAAGATGGTTAGGGTTTGCTAAGTGACATGACCACATATTTATTTAGCTATGGGTTCAAGCTGGAATCTCCCAGCTTAGAAAATATAAATATACCTGGGGCAAGGATTGCCATTTCAAGCCTCTTGCTGCCACCTCCTATGTATCAGAGAGTACTCCTTTCTCCTTTCTATTTCTCCCTGCTTTGCTAAATAAATCCTTGTTAAACTTCCACATCATGAGATTCTTTTTTGTGAAACCTCTTGAAATGCTTTCTTCCATAGGTTTCAAGTTCTTGCAATTTAAGTCAAAATTGGAAAGCTGAGTTGAAATATATATTCCCCTCCCCCTTTATTGGGGAATCCTTCTTATTCCTTTCTTTTCTTGGGTGACAATAGCAAGTGTAACAATACACTGCCCAAAGTCCATCTGCTCCTCATGCAGCACACAGAAGCCCTCTTCCAAAGGAAGCCTGCTCACAAGTGGACATGAATTCTGGGAGGACTCTATTCAGCCCAGTACAAAAAGGAGTAACAATGGGCTGTGGGACTGATGATGATAAAAAAGTTAGCAATGACTACCAACTATTCTGGAACTTCTTAAATGTTTGATGACAAGGAAATCTTTCTCAACTTCTTGAATTATTCCTTTTGAAAATCTATTATATAATGATATGACTCTGTGTTACTAAGTGCCACCAGTGTTAGAAATTTGTTTTAGTCTTTGATTTTGTTTTGTAAAACTAAAAAATATATTTCTACCTTGTCCAAGTCTTTCCCAAGACTCAAGAGTGAACAACTGTCCTAAAAACAGTAGACGGCAGCAAGAGGAACCACCTTGCTGTGGTCTGTGATGGTAGTCCACAAGACAAAGAAATCGGAAGTCCCCCACACACACATGCACCTACTCAAGTTTCCCTAAAATAATTAGCTCTGCTATGGAGTCTGTGCCATAAAAATAATGAGGGATTATCTCAGAAAGAATACATGTCTAAGTGGGCAAAGGGCACATGAGAGAGATCTAAGACTAAGAGCAATGGCCCCCAGACCACCACGAAGCTAAAGCAGGAACAGAGAGAAGATTGTCCAGTCATGTGCACCAAGGAGATCTAGAGCATCTCTGCCAACACTGATAAAGAAAAGGGCAGCCTGATGTGGTGGGGCATGTCTGTAATCCCAGTACTCTGGAGGCTGAGGCAGGAGGATTGTCTGGGCTACACAGTGAGACCCTGTCTCAGAAAACAAAACAAAAAAAAAATTAAAAAGGAAAAAAGAAAAAGGCAGCATGGGCTGGAGTTGTGGCTCAGTGATAGAGCACTTGCATAGGCCCTGGATTCAATTCCCAGCACTCCAAAAAACACCCAAAAGGGAGGAGGAAAGGAAGGGGAGTGAAGGAGAAGGAAGGAAGGAAGGGAGGGAGGAAAGGAGGGAGGAAGGAAGGAAAAAGAATGACCATCAATCCACTCTTGCTAGAGCCAATAATCTTTTCCCTAGGTATGGGGATATGAACATTTTAAACTCCAGGGTTTTCTCATATATTTGAATTTTTAACCTTAAAACAATGGGAATATGAACATACCCAGAAATCTTAGTCACCAAAATTCCGCACTTATTGTAGAAGAAAGTCATAAGGATGCTTACTGTGAAGGCCAGTGCTCCCAAAACCTGGTTTCTATGGAGTTGCTCGCTCTGGAGCGGGCAAGCCTGTGGCCCAACGTGCTGGAACAAGGGACCTGCAGAGTGCCTGACACAGGAGTCTCTATCAAATGGGGAAGAGGCAGCTGAGTCCACCAGACAGTGGGATTCTCACAGTTCAGAGGGGAGCACTGAGTCATGGGGAGGAACACCTGATCATGAAGGCCCTTCATTTGGATAGGACCAGAGGATGGTCCTTCAGAGCCTGGCCATGGGGGAGGTCAAGGTATAGTAATGCAGTAACCAAGCAGAACTCAGAGCTGCCACCTCCACCCTGTGACAATGACAAATCTCCTCTACTCACTCTTACTATACTCCAGGCTGGGTGCTAAGCCCTTAGAAGACTTGCCTCGTGCCATTCTCACAGCCATGCTGTGACATGGCAAGGGTCACAAACCTAAGTGAAGAGGCCACTATGGAGAGTGAATGAATTCACCTCCCACTGTAGCTGGTGTTATTTATCCCCTCTGCCCGCCTGTCACTCAGTTCTGAATGTTTTCATCAGGTTCAGCTTTCTGAACTTCAGAGCATGTTAGACCACAGAGTCCCCTGGACTTTGGGTTTCAGCCCACCAGGTCCCAGGGAGTAGGAGCACCAGGGGAAGACAGCAGCCTGTGAATCAGTCAAGTTCACACAAGAGGCTCTAGGGATATGGTTCAAATGGTAGAGCGCCTGACTGGCAAAACCCTGAGTTCAAAATCCAGTGCTTTGAATAAATAAATAAATAAAATATGGCAAAAACTTCACACAGGAAAAAGAAGAGAATGGAGACTGGACAGACCCAGGTCTGGGAGTTCTAATCCTCCAGTCTCCTATCTGGCACTGCTTAGATCTATAGTTCCTGCTCTTAACCCCATGTGATGGTTTTAAGTGTCTTCTTGAGGCCACACATGCAAAAAACTGCCTGGTCCACTCTCATCTGGATAGCTCCAGCACTGCCTATCCAATCCCAGCCGCCATGCCGATCATCTTGGTCTTCACACACAATGCACATAACACATACTACACATTTACACATCACATGCCATGAATCATACATTCACACAACACATATTGCACACTCACACTCATCACACATCACATACCATACACTACACACAATACGTACTACACACTCACACCACCATATAGCACACACTCACATATCACACACTGAACATTCACACCTCTCATCTGATTCTCACATTCATACACACACCCCCACACTCTCGCACTCATGGTCACACCCTTCATATTCACTCAATTATATTCATTCTCTCTCCCTCCCTGGGTGTCTCAGGCGACCCCAGCCCTCTATCCCAACAAATGACAAGGCCAGTTATACGACAGCTGCAGAGCACAGGGAAGAACCCTCTGACTGGGAAGTGTGGGCGCTATCCCAGCTGAAACCTCTGGCAGTCAGCCACTCTAACCAGAGCCTGAGGCCGCTCAGAGACAACTTGGCCCATTTGCAGGCTGGAGAGCACCACCAGGACAGTTCTGAGCCACAGAATCCCAGATAGCAGTGGGCAGGGCAGGGCAGGGCAGGGCAGGGTGGGGCAGGGTGGGCCGCCCACCCCCACATGCACTTCCTCTGCACCTGCTCTGAGCCTCACACTTGACCTCCACTGCGGAAGTTGTTGTTTTGGGTTTTGGAGAACATGTGACAAATCTGGTGTGTGTGTGGGCGAGTTGGGGAGTGGTGTGCACACAACCACTGGGGAACCTGGAGGCTCTGTGAACTGCTCCTCTCTAATAAAGTATGAGAGCAGCCTGACTCCTCTGTGGGCACAAGGGGCTTCATTGCCTGGTGGTGGAATCTGGGGAACTGATTCCATGAATGAAACAACCAAGATGGAAGTCCTGAAGATCCTCCACTTTAAAGGGCTTTCAAAGCACTTCCACAGCTGCGACTTCTGCTGGGTGTCATAAAAGATGTGTGAAGTAGGCAGGACAGAGACTGTCTCCATTTCATCAGTGAGAAACCCAAAACTGAGGGAAGCTTGCCCCAAACAGAAGGTGGCAATTAAGCCAGCCAGGACAAGGACTCACATCTTCTGACCTGAGTCCAAAGTTCCTTCATTATATGTTGTGGTCTCAGCACCTCTCACTTCTCCCCCCATCAGTGAACTTCAGCCTTTGCACTTGCAGTCCTAATGGGTGGCTCTGCCAGGCAGCTGTGACTTCAGGCAGAGTTACTGAATGTGACTTGTCATACCTACTCCTGGACAGAGGGAAGTACCTTAGGGAAACAGCTGGGGGCAGTGATGACTGAGGGAGTGCTGAGGTTCTGGGCAAGCTGTGGGTAAGACCAGGAATGATGCTCTGTATGAGGGAATGCCAAGGGTCCCTTGGTCCCACATTCATTTATTGTCTAGTTAAAGAAATTGAGAAATTTGCTAGAGAAAACTAGTGAATTGCTCAATGTCCACAGTCTCCCCACACAGCAGATGCTCAAGTGTTTGACAAGTGAGTGAACTGGTGACTGATAAAGGGCCGTAGCCATCATCTTCTGACTTCAGATTCAAGCCTCCCAGTCTTCCTCAGGTTGGCTAAAGTAAATAACTCCAGGTCAGGAGTCAATTAGAATACATAAGGCTCAGGTGGCTCCTCCTAGAAAAATTTCTAGGCAAATTTCTTTTGCTAAGGCAAAGAAATATCAGGCCCGGTGGTTGCTAACAGTCTTTGGAGGTTTCTAGCCCTTTGAACCTGGGTGACCCGTTCTTACATAACATGTTTTCTTAACTCAGCTTCCCCTGGGGTTTGTTAGCATTTTCTTTTTTAGCCTAGGACTAGTTAGCAAACAAGATAGGTTATCATTTCCTCATTTTTAAGCCTTTGTCTTTCAAGGGGACCACAATCTTTTGCGATCTCCTGATTGTGAAGATTGTGAAGGAAGTCTCTGCCCCCACTCCAGTGGACCTTGGATGAGATCTTGCTCTAGAAGGAATCATGAACCTCTGGCTTTGGTCACTTTACTTCCTGCCACGTAAGTACTATGGGGAAACACTTCAGGCTTTTTATGAGGTTTGAGTTAGCCACAGGTAATCCTTTGGAAGGCACCTTTATCTCTGATGTTTCTGGACAGATTCAGTTTCAGGAGAAGGATGGAGGTCCCATGCAGCATTGGACACACTCTCCAGTCCCTCCTAGTTCTCCCTCTCCCCATTCAGACACTTTTTTTTTTTTTTTTTTTTTTTTTTTTGCAGTACTGGGGTTTGAACTTAGGGCCTACACCTTGAGCCACTCCACCAGCCCTTTTTTGTGTTAGGTATTTTCGAGATAAGGTCTAGGGAATTAATTGCACGGGGCTGGCTTTGAACCTCAATCCTCCTGATCTCTGCATCCTGAGTAGCTGGGATTATAGGCATGAGCCACCAGCACCTGGCTCATTCAGACACTTTTGCTCAGGTCAGGTGTTATTTCTTATGGGCTGAGGTGTTACCTCTCCTAGACATATTCATCTACTAATATGGGGATCCCAAAGCTAGCACCTCCAAAGTTCTTTCTTCTAACCTCTGTGTTCTCCTCCTATAGATCTTTTTCATTTTTTTGTGTAGTACTGGGGTTTGAACTCAAGGCCTCATGCTTGCTAGACAGGTCCTCTACCACTTGAGCCACTGCACTAGCCCAAATCTTTTTCATTCTTGAGTTTCCAACTTTCAACTCTAAATGAATACTCCCCAATCCATCCAACAACCCTAATTATTTCTTGAATTCTGTATTTCAATTTATAACTGCCTTCTGGGCAACCCAACTTCAATATCCCACCAAGATATGAAATATAACATGCCTAACACCTTGCCTCAAAGTACTCGTTGGTCACCATTCAATCATAGGTATCTCTAACATCAGCCACAAAAGGCCAGAAGCACGTTCTGCCACCCGGACTTTAGTCCAATCAATGGCCAATTCATGTAGTTTCTACATCCACATTTACTGAGATGAGAAGTAATGGCAGTTTCTTCTAGGGAGGTAACAGGAAATGGAAAGGAAAGCCTAATTCTCTGCCATCTGTCTTTCCCACTTTCTCCAACTCAGTCTGAATGCAGCTCCAAATTAATCTCTCTACAGCCCGACTTTAACCATAGGATTGCCCTCCACAGAAACATCAGTGGCTCTCACTGTCTACTGAATTAAATGCACTCTGCTCCCTTGCACACTGAGCTTACCTTACCCTTGCACCTTCTTCCAGTCGAACAGGACCTCTTCCTGAACAAATGCTGCACGTTCCCACTGTCGTGCACTTGCTCTGGCTATTCTGCTGCCAGGAACATCCTTCTCCCCTTCACCGTTATGGATTCTTCAAAGTCCATCTCGAACTTCACTTTCTTCTGATAGATATTCCTGAACCCCCTGTTCGGAGCTAGATCCAAATACTGATCAAGTTCATCCTGTGACTACATTCATCTTGTGTGTTTATTTCATTTGGTTTGTTAAATGATATGCCCCTTGAGAATCAAAATGGCTTCTTATTCATATTTGCTTTCTTTATGATATCTTGAATATAGAAGAAACTCAAATATGTGTTGCACTGAAGAAGCTTTAAAAGGCCAACAGAATGAAGTTTTAATGCAATGCAGTACACTCTGAGAAGTACTGGAACATGTGCACACAGCATATGGCCAGCTAAACATAGCCCTGAGAAAGAAGAGGGGTGGGGAGTGGAAGATCTAATGGCCTAAAAGGTACCTTTGTATCCTGCCCAAAAAGATGGTTGATGGGCTTCATATACATGAAATAGAATGATGAAACCTCTTGCAATTGCTTTACGTGGGGCAAGGAGAGGGTTGCAGTGGGGCTGGGATAGATGATGGGGGCTATCTAACCAAGGTACAGTGTAAGTCTACTTGGAATTGTCACAATAAATCCCCTGTACAACAAATATATCCTAATAAAAAGGGGGAAGGGGAAAAAAAGCTAAAAAAGAAGAGGAAGGAGAGAAAGAATAAGGAGGAGGAGGAGTAAGAGGAGGAGGAGGAAAGGAAGAGGAGGAGGAGGATGAGAACAAGGGGAGTAAGGGTGGAAGGGGAGAGGTGAGAGGGGACTGGGGAGGAGCAGCCATAAGAATGAGGTGTCATGGCAGCCAAGAGGAGAGGGTTTCAGGAGGAGGGCTCAGGTCCTTCAAATGCAGCTGAGGGAAAAGTGAGATGAAGTCAAACAAACAACAACTACAATGCAGCAACAAGTTAGCTTTGGTGACTTGGATAAGAGCAGCTTCCACAGAAAGTTAGAGGCAAAATCCTGATGGGAGTAGATTAAAGAGAAATTAGAGGTGTGGAAGTGAATTCGATTTACTGAATTTGATGACTCGTTTGAGAAAGAGAACAGAGAAGAGGAGACGCCAGTGGCGGGGAGGCAAAGGTAAACAAGGGGTTTTTAAAGGTGGCAATGTCAGGGCCTGTGTAAGCTATGACAGGGATAAAAGAGGAGAAACCAACAAGACAGGCAGAGAAGAGGGATCTTTATAGGCAGACTTCTAATGCTGGTGAGAAGGGCACACCTGGTACGCAGGGAGGGACTGAGCTGTGAAAGTAGGTAGGACACTACATTGTCTGCACCAGGACAACTAGGTTGCTATAGATGGAAGTGGGAATCTGAGTGGACGTTTCTTGTCCTTTGTTAAGGACTTTAAATTTTCCATGGTCCTCCACCATTTTTTTTTTTTTTTGCATTACTGGGGTTTGAACTCGAGGCTTCATACTTGCTAGGCAGGCTCTCTACCACTTGAGTCATGCCTCCAGACCTCCATGCCTCTTCTGATAAACATAAAAATCTCAGGCCAGCTCTCCCCTTCCTGGCACTCTGCTCTCCTTGAGGTGGTCACATCATCCTCACTCTCACCTAGAAATTTACCACTACACGGAAGCCACAGTCCAAAATGTCCCAAGCCACCAAGGCCCTATGAAATTTTACTGTATTTTGCTCTGGGGATACTTTGGGGTATTCCAAACACATGTTTATATCCAATTATATATTGAGAGTAACTTTTTAAACAATGTATCTCCCTCTCTTCTACAATTACCCCTAAAAATCATATCACCAATTTAGAGATTGATATCATTTATTCAGTAGCCTCTCTAAAATGCTAATATTAAACAGGTTGATTCCTTTAGATACCCCATCCCTCCTTTATTTTCCAAAATAATTTTTGTAGTTATTTATTTTTCTCCTGAGATAAAAATGTATAAGCACTTTTTTTTTTTTTTTTTTGCAGTACTGGGATTTGAACTCCAGGCCTCATGTTTGCTAATCTGGTGCTCTATGGCTTGAGCCATGCCCCCAGACCTTTTTGTTTTTAGTTTAGTTTTGTTTTTTTCAGGTAGGATCTCATGCTTTTTTACCGTGAGTTGGCTTTGGACTGTGATCCTCACCAGGTGCTCTACCACTTGAGCCACATTCCCAGCAAGGACTGTGATCCTCGAGATCCCCACCTCCTGAGTAGCTGGGATCACAGGTGTGAACCACCACTCCCAGCCCTGGTATAAATGTTTTTAAATAGTCCTCTTTTTTAAATTTTTGGCAGTGCTGGGGTTTGAACTCAGGGCCTTATGTTTACTAAGAATGTGCTTTACCACTTGAGCCACTCCGCCAACTTAAACAGTCCTCTTTTTTTTTTTTTCATTTTTCTTTTATTATTCATATGTGCATACAAGGCTTGGTTCATTTCTCCCCCCTGCCCCCACCCCCTCCCTTACCACCCACTCCGCCCCCTCCCTCTTCCCCCCCCCAATACCCAGCAGAAACTATTTTGCCCTTATTTCTAATTTTGTTGTAGAGAGAGTATAAGCAATAATAGGAAGGAACAAGGGGTTTTGCTGGTTGAGATAAGGATAGCTATACAGGGCATTGACTCACATTGATTTCCTGTGCGTGGGTGTTACCTTCTAGGTTAATTCTTTTTAATCTAACCTTTTCTCTAGTTCCTGGTCCCCTTTTCCTATTGGCCTCAGTTGCTTTAAGGTATCTGCTTTAGTTTCTCTGCATTAAGGGCAACAAATGCTAGCTAGTTTTTTAGGTGTCTTACCTATCCTCACCCCTCCCTTGTGTGCTCTCGCTTTTATCATGTGATCATAGTCCAATCCCCTTGTTGTGTTTGCCCTTGTTCTAATGTCCACATATGAGGGAGAACATACGATTTTTGGTCTTTTGGGCCAGGCTAACCTCACTCAGAATGATGTTCTCCAATTCCATCCATTTACCAGCGAATGATAACATTTCGTTCTTCTTCATGGCTGCATAAAATTCCATTGTGTATAGATACCACATTTTTTTAATCCATTCGTCAGTGGTGGGGCATCTTGGCTGTTTCCATAACTTGGCTATTGTGAATAGTGCCGCAATAAACATGGCTGTGCAGGTGCCTCTGGAGTAACAGTCTTTTGGGTATATCCCCAAGAGTGGTATTGCTGGATCAAATGGTAGATCGATGTCCAGCTTTTTAAGTAGCCTCCAAATTTTTTTCCAGAGTGGTTGTACTAGTCTACATTCCCACCAACAGTGTAAGAGGGTTCCTTTTTCCCCCCACATCCTCACCAACACCTGTTGGTGGTGGTGTTGCTGATGATGGCTATTCTAACAGGGGTGAGGTGGAATCTTAGTGTGGTTTTAATTTGCATTTCCTTTATTGCTAGAGATGGTGAGCATTTTTTCATGTGTTTTCTGGCCATTTGAATTTCTTCTTTTGAGAAAGTTCTGTTTAGTTCATGTGCCCATTTCTTTATTGGTTCATTAGTTTTAGGAGAATTTAGTCTTTTAAGTTCCCTGTATATTCTGGTTATCAGTCCTTTGTCTGATGTGTAGCTGGCAAATATTTTCTCCCACTCTGTGGGTGTTCTCTTCAGTTTAGAGACCATTTCTTTTGATGAACAGAAGCTTTTTAGTTTTATGAGGTCCCATTTATCTATGCTATCTCTTAGTTGCTATGCTGCTGGGGTTTCATTGAGAAAGTTCTTACCTATACCTACTAACTCCAGAGTATTTCCTACTCTTTCCTGTATCAACTTTAGAGTTTGGAGTCTGATATTAAGATCCTTGATCCATTTTGAGTTAATCTTGGTATAGGGTGATATACATGGATCTAGTTTCAGTTTTTTGCAGACTGCTAACCAGTTTTCCCAGCAGTTTTTTGTTGAAGAGGCTGCTATTTCTCCATCGTATATTTTTAGCTCCTTTGTCAAAGATAAGTTGGTTATAGTTGTGTGGCTTCATATCTGGGTCCTCTATTCTGTTCCACTGGTCTTTGTGTCTGTTTTTGTGCCAGTACCATGCTGTTTTTATTGTTATTGCTTTGTAATATAGTTTGAAGTCAGGTATTGTGATACCTCCTGCATTGTTCTTTTGACTGAGTATTGCCTTGGCTATTCGTGGCCTCTTGTGTTTCCATATAAATTTAACAGTAGATTTTTCAATCTCTTTAATGAATGTCATTGGAATTTTGATGGGAATTGCATTAAACATGTAGATTACTTTGGGGAGTATCGACATTTTTACTATGTTGATTCTACCAATCCATGAGCATGGGAGATCTCTCCACTTTCTATAGTCTTCCTCAATCTCTTTCTTCAGAAGTGTATAGTTTTCCTTGTAGAGGTCTTTCACATCTTTTGTTAGGTTTACACCTAGGTATTTGATTTTTTTTGAGGCTATTGTAAATGGAATTGTTTTCATACATTCTTTTTCAGTTTGCTCATTGTTAGTGTATAGAAATGCTAATGATTTTTCTATGTTGATTTTATATCCTGCTACCTTGCTGTAGCTATTGATGGTGTCTAGAAGCTTCTGAGTAGAGTTTTTTGGGTCTTTAAGGTATAGGATCATGTCGTCTGCAAATAGGGATATTTTGACAGTTTCTTTACCTATTTGTATTCCTTTTATTCCTTCTTCTTGCCTAATTGCTCTGGCTAGGAATTCCAGTACTATGTTGAATAGGTGTGGAGATGGTGGGCATCCTTGTCTGGTTCCTGATTTTAGAGGGAATGGTTTTAGTTTTTCTCCGTTAAGTATAATGTTGGCTGTAGGTTTGTCATATATAGCTTTTATAATGTTGAGGAACTTTCCTTCTATTCCTAGTTTTCTTAGAGCTTTTATCATGAAATGATGTTGGATCTTATCAAAGGCTTTTTCTGCATCTATTGAGATGATCAAGTGGTTTTTGTCTTTGCTTCTGTTAATGTGGTTTATTACGTTTATTGATTTTCGTATGTTGAACCACCCCTGCATCCCTGGGATGAAGCCTACTTGGTCGTGGTGAATAATCTTTTTGATGTGTTGCTGAATTCGGTTTGCCATTATTTTGTTGAGGATTTTTGCATCAATGTTCATTAAGGAGATTGGGCTATAGTTCTCCTTTTTGGAGGTGTCTTTGCCTGGTTTTGGGATAAGTGTAATACTGGCTTCATAAAATGTGTTTGGCAGTTTTCTTTCCCTTCTATTTCGTGGAACAGTTTAAGGAGGGTTGGTATCAGTTCTTCTTTAAAGGTCTGATAGAATTCAGCAGAGAATCCATCAGGTCCTGGACTTTTCTTTTTGGGGGGACTCTTGATTGCTGCTTCAATTTCATTTTGTGTTATACATCTATTCAGGTGATTAATTTCCTCTTGGTTCAGTTTTGGATGATCATATGTATCTAGAAATCTGTCCATTTCTTTTAGATTTTCAAATTTATTTGAATATAGGTTCTCAAAGTAGTCTCTGATGATTTCCTGGACTTCCATGGTGTTTGTTGTTATCTCCCCTTTTGCATTCCTGATTCTACTAATTTGGGTTTTTTCTCTCCTCATTTTAGTCAGGTTTGCCAGGGGTCTATCGATCTTGTTTATTTTTTCAAAGAACCAACTTTTTGTTTCATTAATTCTTTGTATGGTTTTCTTGCTTTCTATTTCATTGATTTCAGCTCTTATTTTTGTTATTTCTCTCTTTCTATTTGTTTTGGGATTTGCTTGTTCTTGTTTTTCTAGGAGTTTGAGATGTATCATTAGGTCATTGATTTGGGATCTTTCAATCTTTTTAATATATGCACTCATGGCTATAAACTTTCCTCTCAAGACTGCCTTAGCTGTGTCCCATAGGTTCCGGTAGGTTGTGTTTTCATTTTCATTGACTTCCAGTAACTTTTTAATTTCCTCTTTTATTTCATCGATGATCCATTCTTCATTAAGTAATGAGTTATTTAGTTTCCAGCTGTTTGCATGTTTTTTGTCTTTACTTTTGTTGTTGAGTTCTACTTTTACTGCATTGTGGTCAGATAGTATGCATGGTATTATTTCTATTTTCTTATATTTGCTGAGGCTTGCTTTGTGCCCTAGGATATGATCTATTTTGGAGAAGGTTCCATGGGCTGCTGAGAAGAATGTATATTGTGTAGAGGTTGGATGAAATGTTCTGTAGACATCTACTAGGTCCACTTGATCTATTGCATATTTTAGATCTTGGATTTCTTTATTGAGTTTTTGTTTGGATGACCTATCTATTGATGATAATGGAGTGTTAAAGTCTCCCACAACTACTGTTAAACAGTCCTCTTGATGATATCCTTTAAAATAATTCACCAACGGCTTGTTTCATGTCTCCTAATTATCAATACTCATCCATTTCATTATCAACCTTGAGTAACTGGTTGAACTTTTGTGAACTTTGTCCCAATTCCCAAGAATCATAATCATCACAAGACTGTTTTATCCCTCTATTCAAAATCTCTGCAAAAGTAACTGTGTTTGTTCATTGGTGACCAGGCAAGAAATAGTGGTAAAGAGGGTTAATCCAGGGTTAATCCGTGTATACTGGCTTCTACCAATAAAAATTTTTCTGGTAATACTGGGGTTTGAACTCAGGGCCTCACACTTGCTAGGCAGGCACTCGACCTCTTGAGCTATGCCTCCAGCCCCAAAGCTTTTCTGGAAATCTTGAATTTAAGTGTCAGGAAAAAAAAAAAAGAAGGGAAAAAATGACATAGGCCATTCTGCTGGAGTAGTGACTATGTGACGTACATACCCTTGTCCTAAGGGTTCAGGTACAGTTCCTGTTCTAAATCAAAGATTGATAAACAAGTCAGAATGATGAAAGCTCTCACTACCCACTGGATAACCAACAGTACTCTGACCCTATGCCACAGGTGAGGACAGCCCCACTTCAAGAGCTACAGAAAGGGTTGTTTTCTGGAAATGTGCCACAAGAGAAAGTCCTAAGCAACTGTGTTCCAAGTACAAATCCAACCTTGTTTAATTTGATGATAAGATTTTCATCAGAATTCAGGGTATGGTCTTGCTTATAATGAATATAAAAGCAATGCATAAAACTGTGGCAATATTTAGCATTACCCCAAGTGAGCATTTTTTTTTTTTGGAGCTACTGTATGAGGGCCAAGATGGTGGAGGGTAATTGCAGTAATATGTGAAAAATAAAAACATCAGATGTTCAAATTATAAGGGCAAAGGAAGGAAACTGAGGCCTTGCTGAAACCAGCACATGTCAAACAGGTCTTCTGTTTTATGAGTTCATAAAATTTCATTCTCTACTTTTAAATGCAGTTGTATAGTCCAGATGGCAGAAGTGGGAGAGGGAACCTGGGATGCTACTTTAAAATGCTAATTCCTAGCCCCTACCTAGACAGATGCCATGCCTTGGGGTTTGACAAGGTCATCCACATCTCCGGGAGTTCTTCTAGGTGACCTACGTCTGCTATGCCATTTTAGAATCCTTTTCTCTGTTTTGGAAATCTGCTTTTCTAAGCCTTAAGTATAGGTTAAAAGCTTACTATGAACTCCAAAGAAAGTTGGTTACTTTTTCCAGGATGCTGGTCATTTTTACATCACCAATGAATGTATTCTGGTCAACCAGAGCTCAAGATACCCAGTTTTCCTTGGGCTTTATCTGTTGTGTGAGTGTGTGTGTGTGTGTGTGTGTGTGTGTGTGTAACAAGGGTCCAGGTGAGCAAACCAGGGATTTAGCAAATTCTCAAGCAAAGAAAGGCCACTAGAAGAAACCACAAAGGCAATGACCCCATGTCTCCTCTGTCTTGACCCTGCTTCATTTTGTAACCTCTTGCTTTTGAGAAAGCAGCATTCATGCCCCTCTTTTGTCTGGATTAGACTCTTTAAAAACATTCATGTGTTTCCACCCTCGTGGTCAGCTTTCCACACAGGTGGGGACTGTCTGGGTGTACAGGGTGGTTCCCCCACCCCCTTGATTGGATCTGCCTTTGACTGGGACTTTGTGAACAGGTCAGCCTTCAGTTGCTATGTTCCAGGTATGAGGGAGTTTTATGACTCAGTCTCCGGTGTGTTGGGCTTTGCATGTGAGGGTGTCCTCTTCAGAGCTGAGTCTCTGCTGGGCCCTCTGCATCTCCCTCCATGTTAGCATCAGTTACACATTTAGTTGCACATGTTCACAGCATGTTCCTGTGAACACCTGCTTTCCAGCCTCTCTCTGCCCTCCCCTAGGCTCCACCTCTCCCCCATGATTGCTCACTCCACTTTATCCTGTCCACATAAGTCCCTGTACCTGGAATGTCCTGATCCAGAAGCCTTGAGCCCTGCCACTCTTCCAATACTTTTCTTGATTTTTATTTTAACTAAACTTGGAGTTGTGCTACGTGTACAGCACACGTTTGTGGACTTCTCTCTGCTCACGGACATGCTCTGTTCTCTCTCACATGCCCACCTTCACAGGGACTGTTTTTTATCATCTGAAAAGCTCTCTTCTCCTCTGTCCCAGCCCTCGAGACTCACCCCAACACAAACGTTTTACCCTATGACCCTTTCCCTAGAAATATGAAGATAGTTATTGCGATCCATTTAGCTGACAATTAGTCCTCTACAACATTATCCTGTCCTGTAGCTGACTGAACTGTGTAGACCTGCCTTCTCTCACCCAAACATATGTTCTTTGATGCCTGGGACTTGCAATCACATCTTTCATTTCCTCAACACACACATACTACGTTCATACTCACACTCATGCACACCCCTGCTTCCCCTCCTATGAGTTCCCTGCCTCAGTGATGAGCATGGCCCTTCTCAGCTCCCCTTCATGTCCTTCAGATCACAGCTTAGCCACCACCTCTTCAAAACAGCCTTCCTCCCTCTTCCCTGTCCCCCTCAGCAGCCTGGATCAGGTTTCCCTGCTTGCTCTTTCCAAGGAACCCTGTGTGATCTCTGACATGGGATTTACCACACTGTGCTGTGTGGCTGTCTATTGGTGTCACTCACTAAATGGCTCATCCGGTGATGGAGGGGTGCACATGAAAAGCATTCAATATGTACTTGTTGAATGATTGATCACAGAGAACTGTTGGAAGGAATGATTGGCTGGATGGGTCTGAGAAAACAAAATTGGAAAGGAAAATTTGCTGTAGTGTAACTGTGTCATGCCTCCCAACCCCACCCTGAAGCCACTTGGAAGGTACAAATTGTTCAGAGACATATTTCTCCTGTGATGGGGTGTTGTAGTTTTGACTATATTCTCAGGGGTGTGGCATCTGGGTTCTGATGGGTTTGTGTTTAGTTGTGAGGCTGGGGCTGGGGCATAGGGTTGGAGATGGGCATAGAGCTGGCCTGAGACTATGAGTAGGGTTGGGCATGGGAAGAAGCCAAGGATGAGTCCAAGGCAGAAATCACCATAGGGCTGGGGCTAAGGGATGGTTGACACTGGGAAGATGATGAGGATGGGGCTGGATCTGGGGGTGAGTGTGAGGCTGGACTAGGGTTAGAGAGATGGCTCCAGATAGGGATGTGGCAAGATTGGGATATAGCTAGGGATGGGGCTTCCTCTGTATTAACTCCCTCTCCCTGCAGTATCTGGGGCTCTGAGGATCCTCCCAGAAGTACAGCTGGATGGAGAGCTGGGTGGATCCGTTATCATCGAGTGTCCGCTTTCTGATGTGCACATGAGGATGTATCTGTGCCGGGAGATGGCTACATCTGGAATATGTGCTACTGTGGTGTCCAACAGCTTTGTCAAGGACGAATACAGGAATCGTGTCTCTCTGAAGCCATGCTCAGACAAGAATCTGTTCCTAGTAGAGATAACAGAGCTGACTGAAAGTGATAGTGGAGTCTATGCCTGTGGGTTGGGCAAATTCACAGACCGGGGCAAGACCCAGAAAGTCACCCTGAATGTACACAATGGTAGGTGCCCTTACTGTCTTCTACCTTGGCTGAGTCAGCTTCTACTTAGACCCACAATCCCTTCCCCAGGCCTCGATTTACCCGCCACTAGGGACCACTATCATATTTCTCTTGCCTCCAATAGAATATGAGCCATTCTGGGAAGAGGAGCCGATACCTGAGCCTCCAAAATTGTTTCACAAATTTCTGCACCTGCAGGTGCCCACCTGGTTCCAGACGGTTGCACAAACCAATTCTGAAATCATATCCAAAGGTCAGTCCACCAAAGCAAGAGAGGAAGAGAAAGGGGAGATGCTGTGGTACTGTGAAAATGGGGAAGGGCTTTGTGTACTGCTCAGAGTGGCTACAGAGCGGAGCTGAATCTCAGTTTTTCCTGTCTTACGAGAGTGTTACCTCCCTGGGATCCACCTTCCACATCCTTCAAGCCAGGAAACTCCATCCCAATTGCAGAACTTACACATCGCCACCAGGTGGCACCACAAGTAATGAAGTCTGTTTTCCATTCACAAAATCTAAGTCTTTTTATGAATGACTGCTGAAACCAAGACTGGGCAGACATTTCCTAGCTGGAGGTCATCATGCTTCCTGCTGTACACAGGGCTGTCCTCTACCTACAGTTAGTGATTTTTGACAACTTTATCATGCAATTATTCGTATGATAAATGATTATCATACAAACAATAACCTTATATTTCAGTATCATTTTCCAATTCTAAGTGCATTTTGACATACAATATTTCCGTAATATCTTCATATTTACTCTATGAGGTAGATACATTAATTGAACATTATTACACCAGGGGACCTTGGTGGGTGCTGAGAGGAATTGTATAACTAGACAGGTAATAGAGCCATGGTTGTGACTGAGCAGGATGGGCGAATGGATAAGCACACAAACATAGCACAAGGCAGAGTGAGAACAGAACTACAAACGGGGTTTTCTCCACTGCTCAGAGAAAGGCAAGCTCTTCTCCCTGGGAAGCCAAGGGAGGCTTCCTGGAGGAAATGGTTTTTGAAACAAATGGTGTGCTGTGAAGGCATTTCAGGCTATGAAGACTGCAAGAACAAAGGCAGTCTGGGTAAAAGGGAAGGGTTTCTTGAGGAAAGACGTGGTAATCCAATCCCACTGGCGCCTAAAGACAGTATATAGGGAAGGTCACTTTTTCCTGCCATCTCCTGCAGTTACTACGCCAACTCAAAAGATTGAGGGTCTTACGGTTCACCATTCCGCCCCCACCACTCCAGTAACCCATCATCCTCAAGTTTCCACAGCATCTTCGGTAGCAGCTGTCAAGCCCCCAACCCTTCTGCCATCCACCACGGCCTCAAAGACCTCAGCACAGGAAGGGATGCTCAGGCCCCAGGGAGCCAGCTACAACCACCAAACCAGGCTGCACAGAGAGAGGTAAGAGCTCTACCACTCCCTGGGCTAGAACCCAACAAAGTAGGCAAGGGGTAAGAGAGCCCCTGAAACCATCCTGCAATGTCCACTGTTAGAGAACCTTCTTGGTTTTGTCTCCAGAAGGCCACTGTGAAATCTACTACCTATGATTATATCACATTAACTCATTAGTCCCGTTAACAAGAATATCCTTGTTAATTGATCTTGTAGAAACAGGTGAGACTTCTTCACTCAGATTCATTCAAATCTGTTTTGGTGGGGAAGAACTAAGTGAGAATAAAGTTAAAATTGATTACGAGACTACTGAGTGTTAAAATTACTTAAGTCTTTCTCCTGTTTTAAAAATAATGTGGCTACCAGGTAAGTTAAAATTACACGTGTGACATATATTGCTATTGAATAACACAGACCTAAAGGTTGGACTGCAGTGAACTGCTAGGTAGCAGTATTATAGCAGATGCCAAAGAAAATCTGTAATAATTGGAATTATTTTTGCCTAAGCAAACACAAAGGTGTTAGTGAGGAAAGGGACCTCCAACATCATTTGGATTTGATGAATGGGGAATGTAAGGCCATGAGAGTGAAATGGTTTCAAATGGAACCAGGACTCCTGGTTCTTATTTGGATAAGTCACACCAACACACCAGTGGAGAAGAAAGCAAGCTAGAGTAATCAACCTTTTCTTAGTGTCAACTGTATGCCTGGCACTGTGCTATGTTCCTAACATGACTTTATAAATGGAAGCATGTAATATCCATGTCTTCCTGATAGAAGTCCGATTTTGAATAGGCATGAAAAAAATTGAATCTGGCTTACCACAATTGGGGAAGAAAAAGGATCTTACACACAATCCCTTTTAGGACGGTAAGATTTCAATACGTAGGGAGGGAGACCTTCTACACAGAAGAAGCACTCTGAGAAAAGTCTTCTTTTCCACAATTGTAAGAAAGTAACTCATTTAATCTTTGCAACGATCGTGTGAATAAATCACAGTACAGAATGTTGGAAGGGGGACTGGCATTTACTGAACCCTGCAAAAGGCCAGAGGCATTAAATTCTTGATGTCCACTATTTTGTTTCACCATCATAACAGTTAATGAAACAGGATTTATTATACCCATTTATGGGGAAATAAGGCTCACAGAAATTAGCAGAGTTGCTTAAGATCATGCAGCCAGTTGAAGGCAGAACCTGAATTTGAACCCTAGTCTCCTGACTCCATAGACAAGTACCTTTGGGGGGGGGTGGAAAGAATTTTGTTAACAAAGGGACAAGTCTGTAAGTCATCTCCAAACAAGTTGGCCACCTAAAACCTTTAGCCCTTGCTAACATCTTCCTCCTTTCTCTTCCTTTCCCTCCCTACCCAGAGCATTCAACCATGGCTCACAGTCAGAGAGGCCAGACCAAGGATTTCATATCTTGATACCGACCACACTGGGCCTTTTTCTGTTGGCCCTTCTGGGGCTGGTGGCAAAAAGAGCCATTCAAAGGAGGAAAGGTGAGCAGCTGCGCTCAGGGCTGCGGGCTGAGGCTTGGGTAGGAGAACTGAGATGCCAAAGAACCCAGAGCATACAGCCAGGGCTTGGACTTCTAGGGGAAATCTAGGGAGATTTCAATGAGCGGCGTGGGAAACTATGGTGGTGTGGTGGTGGGGGTGGTCCATGGCCTGGAAAGGGGGATGTGCAGGAGAGCGCCGGGCCCTTCGATCTTCAGTGGAGAGTAAGGCTGGGCCTTCTATGATCTGCATCCTTTGAGCACCTACACGTCAGCCATCACCAAGCTTCAGGGAGGGTGGGGATGGTGGTCACAGCGCTGATGCCATTTTCTTCTCGCTTTCCCGGTGACTGCCGAGAAGCCAGCTCCAGGCGGGTCCGCCGACTGGCGGTGAGGATGAGTAACCTGGAGGCCTCCCACCAGCCCCAATCACAGCGACCCCGCGCGTCGCACCGGCCGCGCTCCCAGAGCAATGTCTACAGCGCCTGTCCCCGGCGCGCTCGGATGCCGGACCCCACGGGTGAGCCCACGTGGGCGGCTGCCGGAGGGCTCCCCGCGCGCTCCTCCTTCCCTGGGCTGGGGGCGGGGCTTGAGCCTTCATCTCCGCCTTTTGCTCCTCTTTAGGGCAGAGGGCGGCTCCTCTTCCGGATCCCCCAGCAGCGGCGCGCCCCGCCCCGCAGCAGGTAAGCTCCGCCCCCTCCCCTGATTGGCAGCCGAGCGCAGTTCCCTGAGCTGCGGCCGGGCTGCAGGTCGCCAGCTTTGCTCTCCCGTCGCAATTGGGGCGGGCATTGTATCTTTCCCTCCTTTGATGGTGTCAGATTCTGACTGCCCCAGAAATCGTGGTAGCCTTAGCCACCTGGCTTTAGCCAGGCCCTTCGCAAGGAATACATAGGTGCTGGATGCCTGTACCTTGGTAAAGAATGATAGGTGGTGAAGGGATTTCTGAGAGGTTCAAAGGGGGTGGAAGCTACCCGGTCACTTCCCCCTTAATGTGAAGAAGAACTTTGTAGTAAACCTTCTCAAGAGAAGAGGAAGGACGGGACAGGTAGGCTTGACCTTTAGCGTGACTGCGCATGGAAGCTGCGAGGGACAGGAACTAAACCTAGGAATGGACGTAGGCAACTCAATTTTCCTTCCAGTAAAATGCCTTTAAACTCTCCATTCCTTTTTGTTTTCCCGAATTAAGAAAAAAAAATTCTCTAAAGTATTCACAGTGACTAAATCACCGGTTTCGGCACCCAGAAGAAGAAGGAAAAAAAAAACCTAAGGGAGATAAATAAGTGTTTTTAAAATGGTTTTGTTATGTTTTTGAATTAGCATACATTAGGGGATTTGTTGTGATAATTCCATACAAGTATACAGTGTACTTTGAACAAGTTCACCCCATCCATTATATCCCACCCCCCTTTCTACTCCCCCTCTCAAACAGTGTTTGGCGGAGTTCATTATGGTGTCTTCGTATATAAATTTATGCAGCAGACGTCAGTCCTCTTCACCCTTCGATATCCTTTCCTTTCCCCCCATCGTTGATTTCCCCCCACTCCACCTCCTTTCACATTCATGTCCATCACCATCACTAACACTTTAGGTCTAAGTTCCACAAATGAGTGATATTTAGCTTGCTCATCTCACTCATCTTGATGATCTCCAGTTCCATCCATTTTCTGCAAATGACAGAATTTCATTTTTTTCTTTCTGGCTGAGTAATATTCCATGTTGTGTATATATGTGCCACATTTTCTTTGGCCATTCATCATTTGTTGAGCACCTCGACTGAATACACAGCTTAGCTATTGTGAACAGAGCTAAAATAAATATGGATATAATGATATCTCTCTGGAAATATGCATTTTAATTAGAGTGTAGATTGAGCTCATGCAATAGATTGCAAAACATAGGGCTCAGGAAATGCAGGTCAATCAATTTTCCTCCCAAGTGAAGGCTCAGAGGCAGAGAGACGGAAAAAGGTGGCCAAGGTCAGGAGATCATCCGGGGACCTTTTACTGCACCATCCCCTGGAGTTTTGCCAGGTCCATGGTCAATATTCATCCATCACCACCAAGTTCACAGGAAAGAAGAAAGAGAAAGCTACCTCTTTAAGACCACGACCTTGAAGTTCCACACATCACTTCCACTTGCATTCCACTGGCTCTAACATTGCCATGCAGCCACCTGTCTTAGGGAAGAGCATACCCAACTCTGCCACAATCACCTCCAACCTCTTGAGCTTGCTATTCCCCACCCCTGCTGGAGAACAGCCCAGCAGTGCCAGTCTCCTCTGCCCAACCAGGCTTTTCCTCTGAAGCTGACTGGCCACCACACAAACCCTCTCCGGTACAGTGCCTTGCTCAAAATTTGTCCTGTCTTCCTACTTGAGACCCGTATTCTCTCCATCAGGGCCAAAAAGCTTAACAGAACAAATTTACAAGGAACACATACTTACAGTTGGTTATTGTAGCCTTCACAGGGAATGTTTTCATTTTTTTAAAACAAATAAATTAATCTCAGCTGATGAACTCTGACAGGCAGTAGTAGGTATATTTTTGAAGCAAGCTGCTGCTGCTTCCCCCATTCATAAAGTACATGATGTAAAAGTTCCCTTCACTGAGTTCTTACTGAGGTCTACTGTGTCCAGGGTACTGGATTTCTAGTTCTTATAACTTCCATTTAAATAAGTGATCATGGTCCCACTGTGGCATTCTTAGGTGGATATTACAGTAATTGTGCCCTGTTGGCATCCTTGGCACAGCCCTGTCCTCTGAGAACTAGCCATTCTGAAGGTGGATGATCCTGAAGTTTCTGTCTAGGAAAGAGAAGTCACAGTGGCCTTGTGGTCTAAAATCCTCCCCTTCACTGCCCAGCCTCTTTGTGGAATGTACGTCATGCCGTGTCACAGCCTCTCCAAACCCTTACCAAGGTCCAAGGTGACTCACCCACCTCTGAATAATTCCTTAAGAAGTTGCATATTTATTCTACAAGTCACATCATCTTATCCTGAGGCTATGCTCCTCTGAAGCTGAGTCTCCTTCAGACCATGCTTAGACACATGATCCCAGTCTGAGCTCCACTTTAGGCATTTCCTGCCCACATTAGAGCTAAGTGTTTTCTACTTATCTGGGGAGAGACACCACCCTGAAAATCCCCAGGGCTGGCCCCCTCAATGATGCTCAGTCACTTCTGCATCTTTGCCTTCTAGAATTTAGCAACCATGTCATGCCCCCCATTTCCTGCTGTGAAAACCCACCTGGAGAGGTTCTAAAGTCACCTACCCTCATCCAGTGATGCTTCTTTGGTTGTCCACAGATATCTGAATCCCCCTGGTTCCATGACCAATATTTGAAGACTAGCTGTGAATATGTGACCTTGTGCCACCAGCCTGCTGCCAAGATGGAGGACACTGATTCAAATGATTACATCAATATTCCCAGCCTGACTCACCTTCCCAGCTGTCCCCGGGGGCCCAGACCTTGGTGTCAATGAGTCTTATCTATCTGCTGATTTCTAATATCACCTCCAGGGGAAGTGAGCCTTCATCACTTCCCATCCCCAAGTCAACTCTTAGCTGTCTCTCTGTGCCCTGACTCTCCCTCCAGCTTATCTTGTGGCTCCAGACATGCAGATCACTTGTCTGGGTGCCACTGACTTCCTTTCTGTGCCATTGAACAGGCTGTGGAATTTGCAGGGTGTTTCATCAGTGTCTTTGGTCACTGGGTGGTTGCTGTCCTGGCTCTAGTGTGCCTGGTGTCAGGCTGGAGCGTAGGAATGGCTGCCACTTCAGAAGCTTTGGTCTCAAACAAACAGAAGGCCTTTGGGCTGCATCATGAGGTTATCCCTTGGCCCCAGGAGCTAGGAAGGGATTTGAAAATACCCCTGGGAATGTCTTTGCCCTGATCCAAAAGGTGGAGCTTGCCAGTGAGCTCTACTTATCTTGAGCCCTGTGGTAAGGATGATTTATTTTTATGCAATGATGTCTTCTAAAATTTCAGAATCCAGCTTGTTAATGATATATATGTACATATCTATCTATCTATCTATATGCATAAATCCTCTTTATGTCTCCCTCATGTGCTACAGACAAGTATTCTGACCCAGCATCTCCCTCTTTTAGAAATAGTCTTTATCTCCTTATCCTTCTCCCATATCCTAGCACAGATATTTGCATATGTGTTAACTTTGTTCTGTTTTAGCCATTCCAAACCATTACAACTCTCCGATTTTAGAAATGCATCTCATCTCTTTGCCAATTCCAGACAATACATAGCAAGGTATGGAAGGAAAGCAGTGTGGGGTTCCTCTAGGCTTTCCAATAGCATTTCTGTCATGGAAGAAGAGCCATCCTGCCTTCTACATGTACTCCTTCTCTGAGGTTTTGGAGCAATGTCATAGTTGGACATTATCTTTGGATTGATGTCAACTAAAAGTCAGCCAGCGCTTGAGACTAGAGAGTGCCTATTCTTGCCATTAGGATGAAGGCCTTTTCAGATACACAGTCCACTTTCCTCTACTTTTGTCTAGAAATAGAAAGGAAAGGCTGCCAAGCCTGAATTGAATTGCCTTTTATTAGGAAGGAATGTCATCACAGATTGACATCACAGGTACACTGTGACAGGAATGTCATCACAGGTACACTGTCACCATCACGAGTGTCAGCTTGAGAGTAATGCCCTTTCAAATAGCAGATAGAGGAAGAATGACTAGGATAAGGAAAGTAGGGCACCCAAGGAGAAGGGGTAGGAATGGGGTCAGAGTGCAGGCAAGAAATGAAATGTTAGTGAGAATGCTTTGTGTTGGCACTTTAATCGACCTGTTATCTTTTATCATTTGCTTTCCAAACTGATGTCCCTTGTCCCACCCCAATGCTTTGCCCTTGCGTGAGATTTCCATGCAAACCTCAATTTCGTATCCCAGCATCCACCATTGTTCTTCAACAATTCAACAGCAGGCAAAGTGCTGGCGAGTGGCTCAATCAGTAAGAGTGCCTGCCTAGCAAGCATAAGACCCTGAGCTCAAACACCAGTACCTCCATAAAAAAAATTCACCCAAAGGTAGACAAAAAACCACTTTATTAAATATTTACTGAGCACCCATCCACTGTTCCACACTGTTGCAGGGACCATGGGAGGTTACAAAAACAAAACAAAACAAGAAAGCACGGGCACTACACTCTGCTGCCTTCAAGAATGTACAGTCTCACAAATAAATATAAGTTCAGTTGAAAAACTGAACGTATTAAATAGAATTGTAATAAATACAGGAATCCGCTTCATGAGTTATTCACAGCATCCAAAGGCGCCTTCCATGACTGTTGTTCAGGCTGCTGCACAGTGAAGTCTGTAAAGATAAGCCTGGGCCACTAATGAGTCCATGGCCAGGGGTGTGAAGTACCCAGAGAACAGCACGGGAAGGGACAATGGTTTGAAATGACACAGGGAATGAGCGAGGAGGGTACCCTGGACTAGGCATTCAGAGTTGGTAGAATTTCTCCATCCAGGTCAGGAGAATGTCCACTTCCCCAAATGCTTTGGTCAGTGCTGCTTCTATGTCCAACTATAGGGAATAGAGAGAGTTGAAGGTTAGCTGTGTTAGCTATGAGAGTAGTTTTCTGTCTGACCTGCCATGCTTGAAACAGGCCTGACCCCAAATCATGGGCAGGATCCCCTATGGAGTGGCCCATAGCCTTTCTGCCCTCTATGTGTGTTGGCTTCGGGAGTGAGGACAAAGAAGCCACTGAGTAGCAATGGGTAAGAGTCAGGGAAAGGCATATGATGCCCCTAACAAGAACCATGGAAGGCAGCTGGGGGTACTCGTGGCCCCCACCTGAGTTCATGTGCTAATGAGGAAACAGGCCCAAATCCATCATAGGGTTTTGCTCTTCACCATTTATTTATAGGCTGATGTATCTGTTCCTCTAAAACGTGATCAAAATCATATAAGGCTTTTTATTTGAGGCATGGGGAAGTGCTGGGGATAAAATTTGGATTTTCTTTGGTGTCTTAATTTAAGAGGAGATAATTTCCCCTAATTTTCATTCACAAATGAAACCACTTGGACATTATGGAACATAGTCAGATGTGGTGAGGTGGGCATGGGGTGTCTCCCTTCTCTCACTTCTGATTTCAACTGCCTAGCTCAAGTATACAGAAAACTCTCACAAGGAAAATCTCCAAAAGTAGTTGAAAACTTCATTTGTGATGCTTATGCAAAGTGTATGCTAATTGATGCAAATATACCTATGCTCTTGTAAATCAGTTGGGTTCGGGGGTCAGACTCCTGTTGGAGTCACCTACATTAAATTCTGCATTAGGCCTCTGAGGCGCCCTCTTGTGACAGTTTGAGCTAGTCTGCTTCTATTGAAGGGACAAGCACCCAGCTCCTGGTCTGACCTGTTTGAATGCTCCCCGGAACAGCAGAAACCGTCTGTGTGCACTCTCACTGATGGAAAATGTCTCATTTTCCTGCTGGATAACAGAAAAAAAAGGTGCCAAGAGTTAGGTAGGAGCTTCTTCCCATTTTGGGGGGGCCAGGGGGCTCTCAATGCCTGAGAGGACAAAGTTGAGTCCAACATCTCAAAGAAGTCAATGCCAGACTACAACCACATAGCAAGGGTTGCCTCCTTTCATTCTCACAGCAGTCCCTCCAGGTAGGCGTGTCACCCTCTTTTTACAGATGACAAAACTGAAACCCAGAGAGGTTGGGCATCTTGCAAAATATCACCAGATCTAGACCCAGATCTGAACATGAACTCTTTTTCTGTAACACCCCCCACTCCTTGTTGTGGACTAGAAGCCAGGACCACCAGCTAAGAGGAGGGGATATTCTCAAGCATGCAGTTTCCCAAGCTCCTGGTCCCAGCTCTGTTCTACTCACACTGGGTTGTAGTTTTGACATGATAGCCAAAAAGTTGTTGGCCAGAGTAGAGAATGACTTCAGGATCTTGAATTCCACAATTTTCTTGTGGTAGTTTTTGAAAACAGTGTTCAAGTAGAATTTCAGCAGGGCATGGATAAGGTAACAGCTCTCAGTGTCCTGGGGAAGAGCTAGGTCACTGCGGAGCCCAGACCTCTGCCCACCCTGGCCCTTAGAGCTTCCCATCTAACCAATGTTCCCTTTCTTCTATGCCACACAGTCTCTCTAACATGATGGGCCCTAGAAAGTTCTTGATTTGGACTTTGTGGTTAACACTTGGCAGGAAAATGACTGGGAAGAGAAGAAAGGAGAAATGTAACATCCTTGAACACAGCAATTGCACCCTAGCCTTCTTGACTCCTGAGACTCAGTCCCTCTCAGGGGTCAGTCCTCAGTATATTTGTGCAAACTGGTAGCTCCAGACACAGACCACCTTTGCCCCTGTCCTGTATAGGGGCAGCCCCAGGCAAAAGGTCATCAGCTCCACTGAAGGAAGCACCCTCCTTCCCACCATCTGATTACCGAGACGTTCTGCAGAACCTCCTGCTTCAGCAGCCGGACACTTGTGACGTTATCCTGAGCTTGCTTTAGGAACAAAAAGAAAAGATGTCTCCAAGTTAGGGGTCCACATGGCAGCCAACACTGCAAATGTGCAGCTTCCTCCGACCCCTAAATCTAACCAGTCTGTGGTTAGATTTAGCCAGAGGGACCAAAGGAGGATCCAAGAGGGGCCATACTGAGGTGGATCCTGGGGAGGGAGGACAGGTCCCCTCTATTAAAAAAAATTAAGTTTGCCCCCTCACTCCCCAGGAGCAAATGGAATCCCAAGGGTTCCAAGAGCCTGAACACAGACTTCATGTTGACATAGGACTTTTGGTTATTAGAGACATGAGGAAATAAGCTTATTTAGTTCAAGAACCATAGGAGGAGGAGGATGGACTGCACTTGAGTGTTGCTTCACCATTGGAGCTCCCTCTGCTACCCTGACACTTATCATGAGCCATCCAGGGTGATGCTGGGGGAATCAAGCTGTCTTCTCTATTTCCCTTGGGCTCTTCTCATTTTCCTGGATGCTGACCACATCTTCCTAAGCCTCAGTTTCCTCATGAGTGACATGGGGCTGGAGATGCCTCCTGACTTCACAGAGTTCTTATATAGGAAGCTGATTAGCAAGCTGTGAAGGGTTCCCTAATCATGGAGCCCCCACCAGGTGACCCCCAAAGCAGAGTGCAGAGTAACTCCCCACTCACCACAGTGTGCTTCATGGCCTGGAAGGCCTCCCATAGTTCAGGGAGAACTACCCCCTCTACTCGGCAGGACCCAAATCGGAATTCGTGGCCCTGGAGCCCTGGCACCTGGCTCCAGACAAGCAGGATCAGACTTAGGAAAGGAAGGGCAGCCGTCTGCAGTCCAGAGCCCATCTGCAGCAAAGGAAGGGGTGGAAAATCTGCTGAAGAAAGAAAGGCCTTTCCCTCAGGCAGGCTTCTGACAAGGAGCACTGTGTCCAGAGCAATGCTTCTGGAGTCTGCCTAGAAGCACACAGATGGGAACCCTGAGACAAGGGTAATGCTATGGTTTGAATGTTGCCACCAAAACTTACATTGAAACTTAATCCCCATTGTGACATATTAAAAGTGGGACCTTTAAGGAGTGATTAGATCATGAGGGCTCTGACCTCACAAAAGGGTTCATTTATGCATGGATTGATGGGTTAAAGGTTTAATAGATTATTTTGAGAGTGGGTCTGTTACAAAAGTCAGTTTAGCTCTGCCTTGTATGTGCCCTGTTGTCATGTGATGTCCTGCACTACCTTGGGACTATGCAGAGTCCATACCAGCAAGGACCATCCCCACCAATGGATGTGGCCACCTGACCTTGAACTTGCCAACCTTCAGAACTGGAGCCAAATATACCTCTTTTTCTTACAAATTACCCAGTGTCAATTATTCTGTTATAATAACAGAAATTGCAAACCTTGGTGTTGCTGGGGATCACTAGGGTGGTATGGGGTCTTTCTGCCCTCAGTCTCATACCTGATATTCTTCCTTTCTCTCCATCATGCCCATCCACCTCCACACACCTGCACCTCCTTCTTTCCCCATTACAGTTCCCCCTAGTCTTCTAGTCAGAATCTGACCACAAAGAGGGAAGAAATGGAAGATTCTAATGTGCCCAGGAACATGTCTTGTGAGCCAAACTTGGGAGAACAGAGTTTACCTAGATAATTGCTTGCCTGGGACTGGCCCTGAGTCATCAGACACACTTGGGCAGGACTATTTCTTCTTTGAGGAAGTGGCTGGCCCTGATTCCTCATTGTAAGGGAGCTGAGGAGTTAACCCAAAGCCACAGGGAGGGGAGCAGAAGGCAGGTCTGGATCACACACTAACTGCCACCTCAGCTGCCCGATTCACTCTTAACTCTAAGAATTGACTCTTCGAGTAACTTCACCAGAGGGAAGAAGCAGAGCTCTAGATGAATCACCTTCAAAACTTCCATTTAAAGCTCCAGTTGGGAATGGGTGACTGTGAAGGACTCTGAGCAGAGGAACGAAGAACTATTACCTATTTATAGTGACTGCATGCAGAGAATTTCTTTCCAGTGCCTCCCTTGCTCTCTGCTTTTCTTCCTTCTTTCCTCCCTTCCTCCTTCTTCCCTCCCTCCCTTTTTCCTTCCACAAACATTCAAGAGCCTTTCCTATTCCAGGCAATGTCATCACACCTGAAGAGATTGGGCAGAAAGACCAGAGAAGTCCTCTTTGGAATGAATGCCAGCACCTGGGATAGGCCTGTGTGTCAGCATCTTTTTCAAAGTCGTTCCACTCTGTTCTTTCAAATTCTACAAGCTTTGGAGCCTCCTTTGAAAATTCATCTCAGAATCTCATAATCCTCCTGGCCTTCCTCCCATGCAACCTAAATTCTTCTTGGGGTTGACTTGAAGAAAGCAGATCCTCATCCAGTCATTCTCATCCTTACATAAACAACTCAAAAAAAATTGACTTCTGCCATCCACCCTCAACCCCCCTGTTTCCAAACAAGGCAGTAGTCTAATGCTTCCAGGGGTGTGCAGGCATTCCCCAGCCTCACCTTGGGTCCTGTGAGGGGTGCTGGACAGCTGACTGTTTGGAGGCGGCTGTTTTTCTTTATAGTAGCAGAAGGTTGCGCAGGTTCTCTCACCATTCACTGATAGAGATTACCTGTGGGTAATCTCCTGCCTCAGCTGTGGAAGTTATTTCCAAAGTCAAGGTGCACAGGTAAGCAAGACTTTGTGGAGATTTTGTATATAAGGGGGCTGGAGGAGGGGCAGAGGAAGAAGAGGGAGGTGGAGAAAGGGAAATTGGTCATGCTTCCCTAGAGAATTACTTCACTGCCTAGTCACCCTTCTCTCTAAGACAATGGAGCAATGCAGAAAGCAGCCCCTGAGGTCAGGTGAGGCCATCAAGGGCAAGTCTCCTAGCTTCTCTGGGCTGCAGTTTCTACATCTATAAAATTAAAGAAAAAAAATCTGTCCTATTCCACTAGAGGAGCAAAGGCAAAAGTGACACAGGTGCTTTGTAAATTCTGTACACACATAAACACACTAGTACTGTGCAGAGTATACCTTATTGTCAAAATAATTCAATAATTATGCCCTATTTGTGAAGGGACAGTAGCCCAGAGGCTAAGGATAGCCATAATTACCTCTCCTTTAATCCATCGGGGCCAGGAATTTTAGAAGTCTTTCCTGGCCTGCAGCTGCCCTTGGTCCCTCAGTTTATAATTACTCAACCAAAATATATTTCTCTTTAGGTTCTAATAACCAGGAAGAATAAGGAGGCATGTGCAATGACAGGCCGGAAACACTGGGGTCCCTGATGCCCTGGCAGGCTAGCCAGGGCCTGTGTTGCCCTGCCTGGGATCACTCAGGGGACACAAGCAGTGTGGCATGTTGGGATTGCCAGTGTAGTCAAGAGACCTGACCATATATCCAGCTAGCGAGGCATTCAGGCTTCAGGTTCACCAAGTGTCCAATGAGGGCACAGATTGGAGCAGTGTTTCCCAAAGGGCATTCCATGGAACCTCAGCTTGAGAAAGCTTGGCTTGCATGACACACAGGAAACAAGAACACTCTAGGTCAATTAGAGAAGCCTAGCATGTGCTAGCCCCTCCTGGGAACAAATCACACTCCCTAGATTAGTAAAGACTTTGAGAAGGCCAGTGGAGTGGGGGGTTTGATGAACTTTTTAACTCAACTTTTCCTCTGACTATTTGACACACCCCTGAGGAGCACAATTTGAGAAATGCTGGACTCTGAACAAGGGGTTGGCAATCTCCAGGCCATAGACCAAACCCAGCCTTCTACTGCTAAGATACAAATAGCTCAGCCCTGTGGTCTAAGAAAAGGTTTTACATGTTTTTTTAATGACTGGGGGAAAATTATTTTTAAAAGGACAATGTTTTGTGACAGTTCAGTAGAAAAGAAAGGACAGGATACACTGGGCATAGGCCCTTTGCAGAGTCTGCCCATGCTCCCTGGCACTAGCACAGAGAGCATGGCACATACTGTTTTCTGTTTTCTTAAGCAAACAAAACACTCTACACAGTCCCCAGGCACCAGCCTGCAGTACTAATACTGTCACCAGTTTGTTACCTGTTTCTAGGGGCAGAGGTCCCATCATATGCTTCTTTTCCTTTCAAGATCTAAGACATTCCTAAAAATTCCTTCCTACTATGGAAGAAAATGCCAAGAGGCAAAGATGAGACAGCAGAAGACCAGGAAAAGTGTGAGACAACAGACAGAGGAAGGCAGGAAGGATTTAGACAGTTAGGGCAGGAAGCTGAGAGAAAGGGAGCCTCAGGGCAGCTGCAATCCTATCTGCTACTGGCAGGTGAGGAGGGCAAGGAAGATGAGCTGGTACAGGGGCAGGCTGGAACAGAGGCAAAAGGTAATCAATTCACTTGGGAAGGATGTAAAATACCACCTAGTTCTGTCTAAGGAAGAGATAATATAACACAGACAGTCTAGGCCAATGGGGACCCAGGCCTTGCCCTTAGAGGAGCCTGTCATAGCACCATTACCTGAGAAGGGAAGACAAGGAGAGAACACAGGGACCTTGGCCCAACATCCACTGATACTACTGGCTATGAGCACAGGCTCTGAGGACAGCAGACTTGGGTTCCCAGCATGAGTGAGCATCTTAGAAGCATCCCTCAGCCTTCACTTCCTCATCTGTAAAACAGAGTCTTCACAGGGCCATGGGGATACAGTGACATACAGCCTTTCTCTCCAAGTATGGTCCATGAACTACAGCAGCAATGCCTATTCTTAGAAATATAGAATTCCAAGCCCTTCCCAAGCCTACTGATTCATAAACTGCATTTTAAGAAACTCCCAAGGTGATTGCCATGTGTGTTACATTTTGAGAAGCAACTACATAAAGCACGTGAAGGGCTTCACCTAGTGCCCTCCACAGGGTGAATGCTTAGTGCATGGGAGCCCCGAGCAAAGGGAGAAGACAAGAGTAGGGATTCTCAGTGATCTTGCCCCCAGTCTACAATGTCTGTACACATTTTTAGTTGTCATACTGGGTGGCCCTACTGACATGTAGTGGAATGGGCCAGGGATGCTGATAGATATCCTACAGGCCAGCCCCTCCCCATGAAGACTTATGTGACCCAGGATGTCAACAGTGCTGAGGTTAAGAATCCCTGGACTACAGGGAAGTAGTGGACAGAGCTGGATGAGAAACAGAAAAATGAGAAGGTAACTCATACTGGAGGGGAGGCAGTTCCCAAAGTCATCTGTAGGGAATATATGATTCACATGGGTAAGGCCTGGTTCATTGGCTCCATCCTGGACCAGACTAAGACCTGAGGCTCTTCTAACCCCCATGAAAGGATGGAACTTGGGGAGTTTCCTTTACAAAAATATTGATGAAAGAAAAGTTCATCTGAGAATAAACCTTCACATGCAGGACTTGTTTTATCCAAAGTACTCATTAGATTTAGAGCTTTTATTCTGGAAATTGATGTAAATGCTAGGCAGAGAGTTAGGAAACCTGATGACTGAGAACCATGGTTTGGATGTTGATAAGGAATCTAGACTGCTGACATTAACAAAATAGTTTGTGACATACAGCAGGGTCTTGGGAACTCACAGCTTCTGGACACACAGTAACAACCCCAGTCTGACCGGCAAGGCCACCCCCACAACCTGATTCACAGAAGGAGGTGATGATTCAATCTCTGAGAGTTAATGACACATAATCCAGTTTTTTAGGACTGACCACCCCATCTCTATAGATCCCAATAAAAGCTTAAGATCTTGGGACCCCCCAGCACAACACTCCTTCTTGAGTCTGTCCACCTTTCTGCTTTTGCTGTTCTTTGTATTAATAATCCTCGTACTTCTCCTTACTCATCTTGGAAAATTCTTTTACTGACCCGTGGCTCCAAAACCCACACAGTAATTCTATGCTACCTTAGTCCTGCAGACCTGAATTTTACATCTAGAAAATGAATCTACTTGTACTCCATATAAGCCCCAAATTTCTCTAAACCTAGAGACAGAGGAAGGAACTGAACCACCATGGAATAGAGTCCCTGCTCCCCTTCTGGGTGAGGCAATAAAGAGCTCCCTTTAAACCTAAGTCATCCCTTTTTGGTTGATGGAAATGTGCCGCAGGAGAAAAGTAATCAGCAGATTGATTAGAATTTCCTGAAAGCCAAAATATAGCTGAAAGTTACATCATCATTTTTCTTACAGTGAACTGAGTTTTATCTTTGCTCTAAAATAGATTTTTATCTCCCCACTTGGCTGGGAAGTCATGTGGTAATAGATGTGAGATACCTTGGAATTTTAACAATATCCTTTTTTGTGTGGGACTGGGATTTGAACTCAGGGCTTCATTCTTGCAAAGCAGGTGCTCTATCACTTGAGCCACACATCCAGTCCAATACCTTGGCATTGTGTTAGCCCTTTTTTCCCTGTCTTAGCTATGGTCATTCCAAGAGCAGGGATGTCTACAGGTTGGCCCCCTTAGCCTGTCACCTGACATTCTACAATCCCCTGCTTCATTTTTTTTGTATTAGTTTATTCATACACTGTTTGGGTCATTGCTCTCCCTACCCTCTAACCCCTTCTCCTCCCTCCCCTGCATCATTGATGTAAGAAATGATTTGTTTTGGCAGACATTTCAAGGGGCAAGGGTAAACACAAATATAAATCATTATACATCCATACAGCATGCTTAGACCTTCAAAAGATTTCCAAGTGAGTTTTTTCACTTGACACTCTCACCATAACTTTTTGAGACATGAAGGACAGACAAATATTACCACCCTTCTTCTGCAGAGACTCTCTGCTGAGAATCAGAAAGGCATGATTTTCCTGGGGCCATAGAATTAAATGACAGATCGAGGATTAGAGTGTAAGTCTTCTGGTTTCTATCCCTATATTTTTTTGGGGGGGAGTAATTATTTTATTTTTTTCTTTTGATACAGGGTGTTGCTAAGCCCAGGGTGGCCTTGAAACTCACTATGTAGCCCAGACTGACCTCAAACTCCCAGTTCTCTTGCCTCAGTCTCCTCCAGATCTCTGGGGTTACAAAGATGCACCACCATACCTGGATCATTCAGTATTCTTTCCCCTGCACCACACTTCAGTGCTGTTTCTCAGTCTTCCCATTCATTGCTGTTCATTGAATGAATATTTCCTAAGTACCTCCTGAGTGTCAGAACAGGCTCTCCTAAAAATCAATTACTATGATAACAGTTTTGTAAAGAGCTCAGAAAAGGCAATTCTATAGGGACAGAAAATAGATTAGTGATTGCCTGGGATTGGGGATTTGGGGCACGGGGTGGGGAACAGTAAGGAGCAATGAATGGCTAAGAAGTACAATGCTTCCTTGGGGAGTAATGAAAATAGTCTTAAATTAGAGTATGGTGAGGAATGCACAACTCTGAATATGTTTAAAAACCACTGAATTGTACACTTTTAACAGGTGTCCTCTGGTACAAGGTCATCTCCATGATTGCTTTTTCTGAAGGATAATTCAAAAAAAAGAAGAAGAAGAAGGAAGGAAGAAAGGGAGGGGGAGAGAGAGGGAAAAGCTCCAGTGGGAATGAGATACACCTTCTTCTCAAGTATTCATCCAAGCCAATGTCCCTACATAGCACCCTCTATTCCTCCTATCCACATCCACTTCATATCCACATCCACATCCACAGAGGTTTTTCGATTCCCAGGCGCCACTGCTTCCCCGTTCTGTGCTCCTATGGACTGTTGCTGCTCCTTTCTTGGCAGCACCAATGGCACCCTTCACCATGCTATGAATCCAAAGAGCCCATCCCCTGGGTTTTATCCATCTCAGAATTCCCCTCAGAACCGTGCACATGGCAGGAACTGAGTCAGCATTGCTGGATGAGTGACATTTATGACTGGCGTGACCTCGCCTCCTCCCTTCCCTGGCACGCAGCTCCTGAAACCCTGGGAACCTCTGCAGTGATATGTATCTTTTTATGCTAATGAGATGATTGATGGCTAGGGGCTCCTGGATAGCCTTGGGATAGGAGCTACTTGCCAGGGGAAACAACCATGTGATTAGAGGGTTGGAAAGTTCAGCACACCCCACACACACACCTCCATGGAGGAAAGAAAGGCTCTAAGGTTGAGTTGCTCACCTAGGACCAATGGTTCAATCAATCATACTGATGTAATAAGGAAGCTTCGGTGAAAACCCTGAAGGGTAGGGTTCAGCGAGCTTCCCCAGTGATGAACACATCAGGGGGCTGGAGAGTGGTGTGATTGAAGAGGAGATGGAGGCTCCATACCCCTTCCCATATGCCTTGCCCTGTGCATCTCTTCCATCTGGCTGTTACTGAGTTGTATCTTTTTGCAATAAATTTGTACCTAAAGCAAATTGTTTTCATGAGTTCTCTGAGCCATTCCAGCATGTGAATGAACCATGGTGGGAATCTCTGATTTTTAGGTGTTCAGTCAGCAGCACAGTGATAACCTGGATTTGCAATTGGTGTCTGAAATAGGGCAGTCTTGTGGGACTAATTCCAATCAGAGTGGAACTGGATTGTAGGACAACCAGTCAATGTTTGCTGAGAATTGAGAATTGGTGTGCGGGGGAAAAAAAACCCATAGATTGTGTGGCTGTAAGTATTAGTGTGAGTGGAGTAGTATAAATGCTACTACACAATTAGACCAGTTCCCAAAAATAGCTATGTATGGGTCAAATACCATCCCATGCTATTTGTTAAGAAATCTTTACCAACCATTCCTCCCCTTTGCTCAGGCGATGGCCATAGGTTGTGAGATGTGGTCTGTATCCCATGACAATTACTAAACACCCCCACCAGTCTTGCATGTGTCCCCAGTACAAGAGCAAAATGCCAGGAAATGACACCATGACCACACATCTGGTCGTAGAACCCCATGGAAACATAATCTGTGATTGGGCCCACATAGGAGAGAGTCCTGGGTCTGTGAATGAGAACACCCCAACCTTATCTCCAGTGTTGCCAGTCTGCCACCTTAAACAAGTCCCAGTCACTATCTGTGCCACCTGCTCATTCTGTCCATATGGGAAAAGGAGCCTACCTCATCTATCTTAGAGACTCTCCTCCAGGCTCACACCCCTTTCAAGTCCTTCACCCACATTTAGGAGAGTTCTCTGAATGCATAACTCTGATCGTATTATTCCTCAGCCCCCAAGTCACCTTGATAAGAAATTTCCCCTCCTACTCAGTGTCTGTCCCCTTTTCCATTATTATAAGCCTCCCACTTAGCACCCAGCACAGAGACTTCTACCTACCAAGTATTCATTAAATATGGTTGTTTACGAATCAGTTCTTAATTTCAAGCCAGGTGAATGGAATACTTTCAAGGAAGAGAATAATTAAGTTGCTTTTTTACTTCTGTGTGATCCTCAACTGGATATTTCTACATATGGAATTTTATGTAATAGAATGCCTTCCCACCACGAAAAATAGTTTATATTTACATTCTCAATAAAAAGCCTCTTATAACATTTCAGGTTTAAGAAAATCAGGTTACAGATGGCATATGCAGTATCATCCCATATTTGTTAAAAATTAAGTGAACACATAGGATGAAAATGATCTAGAGACATAAATACCAAAATGTTAACAGTATTATCTTTGAATGGTAATGTAATGGGTATTTTCAATTGCTGTAGCCTATCCATATTTTCCAAGTTTTATGCAATGCCCAAGGCTTTTTTAAAAAGTTATTTTTAATTAAGGATTTTATTAGCATATATTAATTGTGTAAAATAATGGGCTTCTGTGTGATATCTTCATACATGCTTATACTGCACTTTGATAACGTGCCTCTCTTATTCCCTCTCACTCCCTCTCGATTCCATTCCTTTTTCCTAATAGTCCCTCTTCTACTTTCATGTCTTTTCTCCCCTAGATTCCACATATGAGAGAGAGCATGCGTGGAATAAAGACAAGTAAAGATATTTGTCTTTATAAGTCTGGTTTATTTCACTTAACACAATGATCTCCAGTTCCACCCATTTTCCTGCAAATAACATGATTTTGTTCTTCATTGTGCATGTACACCACATTTTCTTTTCCCATTCATCTGTTGGTGGACACCTAAACTGATTCCATAATTTAGCTATTGTGAATAGTGCTGTAATATGCATGGGTGTGCTAACTTTGATTCCTTCCAGTATATACCCAGGAGGGGTATAGCTGGATCACAATGGTAGCTCCATCTTTAGTTTTTTGAGGGACTTCCATATTGATTTCCATAGTGAATGCACTAATTTACATTTCCACCAACAGTAAAGGGCTTCTTTAAAAAGTTATGTTGAATTTAAACAAATCATTATTTAATTGCCCTTTGAAAATTCTTGAAATTTCCTGACCTGGCACTGCACATTCCCTGAGACTTGGTTTGTTCACCTTCTCAACTCTCTCTCCTCCCACAACCTGGCACAACATGCTGCCAGCCAAACTGAGCAGCTCAGCTCCAATGAGTGTTCAATTGGATCCATAGCAAGCTTACAACCTGCCAAACACTAACTCCTCTATTACCTTGATGTGAAAATATGCTGTAAAAGCAGTTTGTGTTATATATGAATATGTATGTATGCATATGAACACACACACCTTAAGGATGTATATTTCAAAAGAATAAGATTACAGGTTGGTAGACTTCTATGCCCATATTTAAACATTTTATATTATTTGCATAAAAGAATTCCACCAACACCTACCATTTCAGAGAGATTGAGATTTGCATAAAGATTTTATCTGTTCCAGGTCACTTCCTTGAAGCCATCCCTAAAACTGAAAGGAATTTCTGTCACCCCTGATCTCTCTCTCTCTCTCTCTCTCTCTCTCTTTCTCTCTGTCTCCTGGACTCAGATAGATCTTGGAAAGGGACAGATCTTCCATGCTTCTCTTTCTTACACAGCACAATAGAGTAGCTTGTTGAATAAGTCAACAAACAGTGAATACCATACTGGATGTGAAGTGCTCAGAATCATTTCAAATCTGCATTTTGTTGGGTTAACTTCATCACATGAATAGAGAATTTTAAGTGAGGCAAGATGGTATGAACCTATAAATCCAGCACTCAGGAAGCTGAGGCAAGTTCCAGGTCAGCCTGGGCTACACAGCAAGACCCTGTGTCAAATTAAAAAATTAATAAATGCATAAATTTAAAAGAATGTATTCTAGGTTTCATCTCCATTTGAAGTTGTGATAGACATCATAGCTGCTCCCTCACATTTATATTTTTCCTCTTCTTGGAACACAGGAAAATTGTACTTCACTGTTCACTGAAGTTGAAATATACGTGTTAGAAACCGGCAATTACAGGTGAAAGCATGTAAGAGCCAGGGCACAGCAACCCAAGCTTCTCAGCCACAGCCCCTGCTCACCTTGAGTTGGTGGCATTAAAGGAGAGTAGCACTTCCTTCAACCTGGGCCCTTTGTGTCCACAGTAAGGCCCAATGCTAACATCGATTGGACGTATAAAATAAGTGAGACACCTTTTGTTGTAAGAAGCCACTAAGAGAGATTAAGGAGTTACTGGCTACTGCAGCATAATTAGCCTAACCTAAGACAAAATCACAGACATTCTTAATTCCATCTTTGATGGAATGCATCTTTCACCATGCATTCAGCATGATGAGGTCAAGTCATAGCATAGTGCTATGTGTGACCACACAGGGGTCACACAATGGGGAAACCAGCTCGAGAATTGATGATGTGGAGGAAGACTGAAAGCTGACCTGCAGAAGAGAGCTTTTGCTCTTGACCAGAGTGACAGAGGGAATCTTCAACTTGAAGAAGTTTAATATGCCAACAAAGTTTAATGCAAACCGCCCCTCCACACACACACACACACACACACACACACACACACACTACATGGATTTTAAAACAAGTAAAGAAAGGTAAGCTAAGGCTTGGCAGGTCTGTGCTCGCCCCAAATAAGAGAACCTAGAGATTGTGTCTCTGAAAGGCTTCACATGATGCTTGAGATGCAGAATGTCTGGGGTTCTTAAGTCAACATTTTTTCCTTAGCTCCACCCTTTGCCCAAAGCTACGTGATCAGATCCAGGGAGTCATCCAAAGTCAAAGGAATGATGAAGAGCAAAAGCCACTTCCAGCAACCATGGGTGAGGCTTTTTCTATGCAGACTCTGCCTTCACCATCCAAAAATATGCTCCTGGAAAACGCCACCACTCATGCAATGAAGAGAGAGTGTTTTCCTCTGTATAAGAGTTCCCTCCTTGAAGAGTCAGCATCCTTTTTCCTAGGACAGATGGTGGATTTAGTTGCTTAATCCTGGTTGAGTGAATTCTGTTTCCCACAATGACACTATTGATTTAGAATAGCATAACTTGAGCGTCCTTGTTTCTGTAGCTTTGATTAGACATTAGAAATGAGAAAGTTCCAAGTTCTGTGGTCTCATCTGTTCCTGTGAACCTTGCAGGCTCATGCAGAGCCTCTTGTCCCAGCCCATTTGAGAATTTCCAAAGGGTGGTTCCCATAAGTCTATTATTATCCTGTCTGTGCCACCAGGGCAAGCCAGGCCAGCTATGGCAAGCTCCAACCGATGCTCCAGTGACGGGGAGAATGGGTTCCACTTGACTTCTAGGTGCCAAATTTCTTCTGCTAAAAAAATGTCACAAGGTCACCTTCATTCCTTATAGGGTGTTTGGGTCCAGAATGTTACAGAGTTCAATGTGGCCACTTTCTCCTTTTACACTCTGACACCTGCTTGGCCTCAGGATGTCCATATGCACTCAGAGCGGTGGCTTGGGGGAGTTTCTGGTAGCATGGGACTGGCACTCATCAATATTGGTGACATTGAATCCTCTGTCTACCAAGCCAAACTCCTTTCTTTCTCAAGGTCAATATCTTTCAGGAGTAGGGTGGCCATTAACCCCCTTGCAATATGGCTTCTCTATGCTCCTGTCTTTCAGTAAAGTCTGTGAATGTCTGAGTCCTAGGAGTGAACAGAGTTCAAGTTCTTCAGCTCCATTGCAACTCAGTGAAGGCAGGGATGAATTGTCCATCTCTGCTGTCTGGGTTGCTCTGTGTGTGTGTGTGTGTGTGTGTGTGTGTGTGTGTGTGTGTGTGTGTGTGTTAGGGTGAGGAGGAGTCTCAGTCCTAGTCTAATAAGTCAGCCAGTTGTGTAATGCTTTACAAAGCACAATTTGCTATTCACAAAACCCTGTGTGATAGAGAGAGCAGATACCATTATCTCTGGTTTTTTGATTAGACAGCCAAAACAGTTTAGTGACTTGCCTAAACTCATACAGCTAGAAAAAAGAGCTACCTGGAATTTATCCCAAGTCTCTGACTGCAAGTCCTGTTTTATGGGAGGTGGTACAGCGTGCTGGAAGACACACAGTCCATAGAATCACACTCTGTGTCTGGATTCCGGGCTCTGCCGCTTACTAGCTGTGTGACTGTGGGTAAGTCACACTCACTTCATACCTCAGTGCTTCAGTTTCCTCATCTATAAAGTGAGTAACAACACTATCTACCTTGTGGGGATTAAATGAGGAAACACACACAAAGTGCATACAAGAGAGTCTGACACCTTAGTAAGCACGAGTCAGGGATAGCTACTATTAAAATATTGCTAATGCTATTCGATATATTACCATACTATGAGTTTCAGTAACAAAATGATCTTGAATCAGAGCCATCGGGTGGCTACAAACAATGTCTCTTTTTTGCCCGTTATCTATATGATTTGAAAAGGACAACTACTTGATAACGAACACTTGTTCACAATAGCACACTACAGATAGGAACAATAAAATCTACAGTGGTTAATTTCAGTTTTTATCAGTCTGCAAAGTTGCCTTAAAGTAACAATAGTTCGGCCCCAAAACAAGTCATATAAGAATATGACATGAAAACATAAGGACCAGAATTCATTGAGCACGCTTCTTTGACTAGCAATAATAATGACAGCAGGTGTAAATTGAGTCACCTCCTAATAAAGCAGATCATTTTGTTCTAAAATCGTTATGCTTTTAAATGACTATTTCTGCTTTCCCCCAATGGTTTTTAATGAGGCATGTACTTTTATTATCTCCATTTTGTAGATGAGGAAACTGAGGCATACAGAGGTTTAACAATTTGCCCAAAACACATTCCCCTAATGTTTAATGATCTGAAAATGCTTTCAGTCCAGCTTTTTTTTTTTTTTTTTTTTGAGACGGAGTCTCACTATGTAGCCCAGGTTGGCCTCAAACTTATGATTCTCCTGCCTCTGCCTCCCAAGTGCTGGGATTACAGGTATGTGTCACCATACCTTCTTCTTCATTTTTTAATGATAGATTTATCAAGATGTAATTTACATAACATTAAACTCACTGTTTCAAAGTATACAGTTTACCATTAGCTGTCATTCCCCATTCCTCTCTCCACTTAGTTCCTAGAAACCATTAGTTCGTATTCCAGTCCTTTGAATTTCCATTTGAATTTAAGATCCTGTGATGGTTAATCCTATGAGTCAATTTGACTTGGCCAGAGGGTTACAGAAATTTGGTTAAAAACTATTCTGGGTGTGTCTGGGAGGATGTTTCTGATGAGCTTAACATTTAATTGGTAGACTGAGTAAGGCAGGTTTCCTTCCCCAGGGTAGACGGGCCTCATCCAACAGAAGACCTGAATAAAATCAAAAAGCTGGGCAAGGAGAATTCACTCTCGCTTCAAGCTGGGACAAGAGTTTACTCCTGCCTTCAGGCTTGATCTTAGACTAGAACTTGCAAAGTTCTCTCTCCCGGTTCTTACGCCCTCATACTTTGACTGGAACTCTACCATTGGCTCTCCTAGGTCACCACCTTGTCTCCCACAGGGACTTCGTAGAGCCAATAATTCATAAGCCATACATCCAGGTGATTCTGTTTCCCTGGAGAACACGGACTAATGCAGATCCATTTGTCAGTTTATGCCAAAAATTCAGTTTGATAGAAAGTAGGTTGTATTCACTGCCACTTATGAAGAATATTCTCTCTGACTATAGAACTCTAGGTTGTACTATTTTGTTGTACTCTTTTGTTGGTTTTTTCTGCTAACTCAGGTGTATCATTTATGGTTTTCACTGTTTCTATTAAGAAAACAGCTGTCAATCTTATAGCCATTTGGAAGTGCTTTTTCTTTGTTTCTCAAAGACTATATTTTTGTCTTTAGTTTTTAGCAATTTTTCTAAGATGTGCCTAGGTTTAATTTTCTTTATACAGTAGTCCCCCATATCCACCACTTCACTTTCTGAAGGTTCACCACAATCTAAATATTAAATGGAAAATTCCAGAAATAAACAGTTCTTTTTTTTTTTTTTTTTTTTGCAATACTGGAGATTGAATTCAGGGCCTCATGCTTGCTAGGTAAAGACTCTACCACTTGACCCACACTCCAGCCCAACAAATGATCATTTTTTAAATAATATTTACTGCATTATATTTTATAATTATTCTCTTTTATTATTTATTATTGTTATTGACCTCTTACTGTGACTGATTTATGAATTAAACTTTATCATCAGTGTGTATTTATAGAGAAACTATGTATATATATATAGTGCAGTACTACCTGTGGCTTCAGACATCCACTGGGAGTGTTGGAACACAGCCCTCATGGATAAGGGCAGACTATTGGGTTAGGGTTCATAAATGAAGTGTTCCCAAAAGACTCATGTGTTGAAGGCTTGGGGCCTAACTTTGGATTTGATTACTGAGAGGTGATTGGATGATGAGGGCTCTGACTTCATCAATGGATGAGTCCATTGATGGATTTGTAATATTATGGTGATATTGGGGGTAATGAAAACTAGGAGGTGGGGCCTAGCTGGAGGAGGAAGGTCACTGGGAGTGTGCCTTTGAAGGATACATCTGGTCCCTCTCCCCTTTATGTCTTTATGGTTTTTTTTAAGGTATTTTGTCACCGAAACAGAAAACTAACACATACTGTATTTAGATTGCTTCCGTTTGTGAAATTTCTTCAATCTGTAGTTGTGTGCCTTTTGCCACCATTTTAAAATTCCCGGTCATTAGCTCTAGTAGTATTGCTTCTGCCCCACGCTTCTCTTGACACTCCTTCGGGGACCTCCATTACGTGTATATTCAACTTCTTAGTGTTCTCTACACTTTTTATGTAATTGTCTATATTATGTGTTCCTTTACTTCTCTATTTTTCTGAAAATTTTCTATGCCCTATATTCTAATCTACTAATTTTTTCTTTAAGCTCAATCTTCTGTTAAATTTCATCCATTAAATTCTAATTTTTTTGTTGTTGTTGTTGAGATTAGTGTTTGAACTCAGGACTTCACACTTGCAAAGTAGGTGCTCTACCACTTGAGGCATACCTCTCGTCCAGTTTTGCTCTAGTTATTTTTTTATTGTTTTAAAGCATAAGTCCTTTAACTATGTCGTCTTTTTTGTTTTGTTCTGGTTTTGGTTTTGTGGTACTGGGATTTGAACTCAGGGCTTTGTGCAGGTTATTTTGGGAATGGGGTCTTGTGAACTATTTGCCTGGGCTGATCTTAAGCCTCATTCTTCCTGATCTCAACCTTCTAAGTAGATAAAATTACAGGCATGCCCCACCAGTGCCAGGCTAAAATTCTAAATTTTTTAACCATCTTTTCAGTTCTAGAATTTCAAGTATGCTGTTCTTTGCAGTTTCCAGTTCTATGCTGAAATAATCTTTTCTTTCCTTATACACATTTATCATAGTCACTCTAAAGTCTATGTTTGATAACTCTATTCTCTGCAATCCTTGTATATCTTTTGTATATATTATTTCATTAACTCGTTTCACATTGTTTTTTCTCCCCATATGCTGGTTATTTCTATTTGGTATCCAGACTTTGTTTTTTAAAAAACTTACAAAGATAATATTACACTTATAATATAATCATCTTCTAAAGCCAATTTTTATTTGCTTCTGGAAGGAGGCTAGGTGATTGGTGATCTCATATCACCTTATCCAATCCTAGATTGAGACTGCACAAAGATGGCATTCTTCCCAGTTAGCCTACCTATGGTTTATTACTCCCAAGGCGTAGTTCTTTGGGACCCCATCCTGAAGCTTGGCCAAGAGGTTGGTAGAGCCCTTCTTCGGCAGGCTCTGAGCATTTGTATTTGTTGTCTCAATACAATAGATTTGTAAGAAGTGCTACATAGCTTCTTGGTCTTCCAATCTTATATCAATTTTTGTGAATTTAAATTACACCCCAAAGACAAAAGCAGCCTCCAGTGCTGAGGTTTCTTGTCTGGGTTTCCATCTTCCAAATCCTGCTCCTGGAGTTATGCCTGTCTTGTTACCTCTCTAAAATCTTCAAACAGATTAGTGCCTTGAATAATTGTTAACAGCTTTATGAGCTCTAACTGGCATGCAATAAACTGCATGTATTTAAAGTATATAATTGGATAAGTTCTGACATAGATATATCCCTATAAAGCCTTCACCACTATGAAAATAATGAACATATCGACCATAGTTTGTTCATCCATTTATTTGTTGAATGACATTTAGATTATTTCAAATGGCTTCATTAAACATGAAGCTGATCGAAACATTTGTGTACAAGTCTTTGTATGAACATATGCTTTCTTTTCTCTTGGATAAATACCTATGAGTGAAATGATTGGGTCACATGGCAGATATTTGTTCAATTTTTAAGAAATCACCAAATTATTTTCCAAAGGTGTTATGCCATTTTAATTCCCAACAGCAGTACAAGACAGTTTAAGGTCCTCAGCATCCTGCTCAACACTTGGTATGGACAGCCTTTTTAATTGTAGGCATTCTAATAAGAGTAATGTGGTCCCTCGATGTGGTTTTACATAATAAAATATGGTGGCAAGCATCTTTTCATGTACTTTTTAGCATATATTTGTATTCTTTGGTCTCTGTTCAAATCTTTTGCCCATTTTTGTTGCATTGTTTTTATTGCATTGTTATTATTGAGTTTTGAATATCATATATTTGGGGGATGTAAGTCCTCTACCTTATAGAGGGCTTACAAATATTTTTTCCCAAACTATGCATTGTCTTTTCATTTTTTTAGGTGTCTTTTAAAGAGCAAATGTTTTTAACTTTGACAAAGTCCAAGTTATCAATTTGTTGTTTGTTTGGGGGAGTGGTTGGTTTTTTTGTGTGTGACCCTGGGGATGGACCCTAGGACCTTGAGCATCCCAGGCAAGCACTCTACCACTGAGCTACATCCCCAGTCCTTTATTAATCTGCTCTTTTATAGATTGTGTTTTTGGTGTCATATTTTAAAAATCTTTGACTAACCCACAGTCAAAAGTTTTCAAAGCTCTCAGTTTTCTTTGAGAAGTTTCAGGTGGTACATTTAGACCTATAGCTCATTTAAAATTAAATTTTAATTGTGGAGTGAGACATAAATCCAAGTTCATTTTTTCTGTATGGGCACACAATTATTATTTTAGCACCATTTCTTGAAGAGACTGCTACTTCTCTGCATGTATTGAATTGCCTTTGAACTTTTTGTTGAAAATTAATTACCCACATCCATATGGGCCTTTTCTGGACTTTCTTTTCTGCTCCACTCATCTATTTGCCTGCCTTACATCAATATCATGCTTTCTTAATTACTGTGGGTCTATGTAAACTTGAAATCAGAGGATATTAGTCCTCTGGTTCTGTTCTTTTTCAAGGGTTTTGTAGCAATTTTAGTTCTGTTTTATTTTCATATGAATTTTTACATTATTTTTATCAATTTCTACCTAAAACAGGCTTCTGTAATTTTTATTGTGATTGCATTGAATTTATAGATTAATCTGCAGAGAATTGACATCCTAATAATATTGAGTCTTTTGACTGCTGAATATGGCATATCTCCCCATTAGTTGGATCATCTTTAATTTCTTGCAATAATGGTTTACAACTTTCATTATAAAAATCTTTTAAACCTTTTGTCCCTAATTTCTCCCCAAGTGTTTCAGTTTTTTTTAGTGTTCTTATAATTAGTGATTTTTTTTAAATGTCACATTCCATTAGTGTGCTGCTGGTATATGGAAAGGCAAATCATTTTGTATGATGAGCCCATAGTCTGCAATCTCAAAAACCTTTCTCATTAATTCTAGTAGCTTTCTGTAGATTTCATTGGATATTTCAACCTAAACAAGCATGTTATCTACAAATAAAGACAGTCATTGTTTCTAATCTCTCAGAGAGTGTCAGAAATCCAGAAGAACATTGCAAATGGGTGCAAAGCCACTGTACTGGCAGCATTCTGTCTTTACTGATGGGTACAGCTCTGTTAGACATGACATGGTGCAAATGGGTAAACTCAATTCCAAATGGCTTTCCTGGCTTTCCCACCTTCTTCAAATGCAAGGTACAAATGCTTATTCTTTTTTGTAGATTCCATTGGATATTTTATCCTAAACAAGCATGTCATCTACAAATAAAGACAGTCATTTGTTCTAATCTAGATGACTTTTACTTCTTCTTGAAGAGAATTGAACTGTACTTCTAGGTGGCCCCAGAGTATAGGAACCTGAGCTTAGTGCCAACTCTGCATGGTTCAGTGTGCAACGTTTGACAAGTCATTCTCTGAACCCCAATTGCCATCTAAAATGATCTGCGGTTCTCTCTGATTGGTATGTTCTCTTCCACTTGTAATATTTAGTAAGACTGAGAACACACTCTGAAAGGCGTTATCACTCTTGTAATCCAGGGTCTGCAGGCCTCTGAATTCTACCTTCTTCCAGTTACACAATTGACTCATTGTGCTCACGACAGTTGGGGTGAGTGTCACCTTTTCTCTCCCCAGCCTTCCACTCAAAACAGGGGAGTGGCTGTATTCAGTCATTCTTTTGTCATTTATTACACTGCCTCCTGTGAGCAAGGCCCAGACTACAGAGCAGGAGAAGTTATCTGTTTTCTAGCAAAGGACAAAAGCCATTAACTCATAAAAAAAAATTAGCTAAAGTAAAAAGCAATTTAATTTGGGGTTTTTGTTGTTGCTGTTTTAAATTTTCTTTCCAAGCACTTTCTATTCTCTTGCTTCTGAATTCAGTCCTTATTGGTAATATAGTGTCAAACTGTTCTGGGATGGAATGGGGTGGGGCAGATTAAAAAGCTGAAAAAATAATGGTGCGGTGGCTCACACCTGTAATTCCACTTACGCAGAAGATGTAGGTAGGAGGATAGTGGTCTAAGTCTAGCCCTAGACAAAAACATCTGGAAAAAAAAAGCAAAAAAAAAAAAAAAAGAATTTCAAGTAATAGAGCACCTGCCTAGCAAGTTCAAGGCCCCTGAGTTCAAACTTCAGTACTACAAAAATAAATAAATAAAAACAGGCCAGTCCTCTAGGAACTTCAGAGTTCAACCAGGAATGGTCCACTTGTTCTCAATCCATATGGAGAGGGACAGGCAGAAAAACTAGTGAACTTCGGAAAAAACCTGAATCCTTGAAAATAGCTAATTTGGGTAGCCCCAAATCATGGAGGAAAACAGAGACAGAGTGGACTTTTTCTATTACTCTGAATCAGTGGCACCTGGATCTTATTCCTATGTTTGTGTGGCCCTTCTGAGAAGGAACCTGCCTCCCTGGCATCCACAGCCTGGGGCACCAGATAGTCTGCCTACTCAGATGGATTCACCTGAAACGCTGAACTTAAAGGTGGCCATACAGGAACTGTGTAGACTACTTTGGGCCCTGAGACACTGTAGAATCCAGAGTCTAGAAACACCCAGCTTCTAGAAAAGCCAGCTTCTATTCCCCGCTCCCACCCCCCATTTTACAAATACAGTGTGGAAATAAACAAAGACCAATTCCAGGGAAACAGGCAAAGGCTACGTTTTCAGAGCTTGCTCTGTGTAATGAACAGTTGCCCGCCATCACCAGAGACTCAAGGCAGGCAGGGGAGTATAGGAATGGAAGACTTTAGGTGTTCTCCGATTGGAGAGTCCTGGCCTGGGGAAGTTATACTTAGGCTAACTAGATATTTGGTTTTCTCTGGTTGGTCCTAAGTTGGAAGCAGGAACAAAAATTAGGGAAATGAAGTTATTAATCAAGTCCTGGCTATTTTGGGCCAACTGCAACAAGGGCTATTGCTTCCTGGGCTCACTAATGGAGAGAGTTGTCTAACTTCTTACAAGTCTTAATTAAAGATGGCACCAGGCTGGCTTGCCAGGTTGGATATTGCAGGTATTGGGCTGGCTTCCTGGACTGGTTGCAATAGATTGTGGGTCAGAGTTGTTTTTACCTATGGTCTGGCCATTGTCTGTTCAATCTCTCAGCAGAAACTGAGGCAGAAAGGGCGAGTGGCTTATCCAAGATCTATAGCTCATTATAATCAGAACTGATAAGTCAGTCTGAGGTCAAGCATATTTATCTTGTCATCTCCCAAGGAACTTACATCCTGCTTTTTGAAAAGACATGGTTTAGATTCATGGGAAACCACAATCAACACAATCGTCATACAGACAAATCATACCAGGAGATTAATGGTTAGTTCCCCAACTTGGCAGGGAGTCTCAACACTTTCCCCTGACATGGCCAGAGCCACTATTGGTCGAGTACTTTCTGTGTCCGGGGTGTTGCATCCATCCTGCAATGTAAGGTGGCAAAAGTTTGGTTTTCTACCTGTCTACCTGTGGCATATTTGACCTCTACCATAGGTAGTGTGTGAACTTGAAAAAGACTCCTTACCTCTCAGGTCTTGCGTTTCCTCATCTGTGAAGAGGGAATAGTAACCACTATCTCATTGTGCTCTTGTGCAAATAAAATAAGTAGAAACTTGCAACATATGTGGAGCTGTGCCTGCCATATATTAAGTCCCTCTTCAAGTTAGCTGTTACAAGTCCATTTAGTCCTCACATTGTCCCGTGTGGTGGGCAAAATAGTCCTCACTTTTTAAGTAAAGATATTGAGGATGGTTATGTTGTTCGTCCAAAATAGCAAAGGTCATGATTTTCACTCATGTCTCTAGGAAGATGGAGCTCATTTATTTCTACTGTGCTTCTGACCTCAAGATAGCACTATTTGGGGGAAAAAGACAGTAGGGTTGGAATGTATGTAGGTCTGTGGACTCAGGCTGCCTGCACTTGGGTCTAAGTTCTGTTCTATATTAGCTGCAAAATCTTGCAAAAATTACTTACCCTCTCTGGGTACATTATCACAGGTGATAATACACCTACTGTTTTAATTAAATACCAGAATATATGTGAAGTTCCCATGACAGTGCCTGGAACAGAGTGTTACTTAATAATGACAGCAATCATGAATTTACAGTATTCCCCATTATCCTTAAGGGATATATCCCAAGCTCCCCAGTAGGTAACTGAAACCTGGGAGTTTGAAACCCTGTATATAGTCATCCCTTGCTATGCAAGACCTCTTCCCTCCCAAGGATGTCAAAATCCATGAATGAGTAAATCTCTTGTATAACACAGTGCAGTACTTGAACATAACCTAAACACACCCTCCAGTATACTTTCAATCATCTCTATTATCTATAATATTTATTTTATCTATAATACCTCATTTGATGTAAATGCTGTATAAACAGTTGTGATGCTGTATTATTTAAGGAATAAAGACAAGATAACAGTCTGTACATGTTCAGTATAGACACAGTTTTTTTTCAAATATTCTTGATCCACAGTTGATAGCATCCGTAGACACAGAACCCTCAGACACAGAGGACCAACTGTACTATTTTTCCCTCTACATCTATACCTGTGATAAAGTTTAATGTATAAATTAGGCACAGTAAGAGATTAGCAACAATAACTGATAACAAAATAAAATAACTTTATTTTTTGGGGGGAGGAAAAGACAGTACTGTACTGTAATGTACTGTACTGCAATGTACTGTAATGAAAGTTATTTAAAACTTACAAATTGTTTATTCCTGGAATTTTCCATTTAATGTTTTCAGACAGTGGCGGACCACAGTTAATTGCAATGGCATTAGTTTGCATTAGGTGAAAATGAGGACCAGGTGAGACTGCTGTATTGTTATTAGAAGGTGCTATCCTAAGCATTCCTTAGAGTCTGTCCCTCTTCAGCCCCACATTCATGAAATTGCCCTTAACCCCCAATCTCGTTCGAAGTCTCCATTGTTGAATTTCCCATTAGCACCAGATAAGTCAAGCAGTGATGAGACAAATGTCTTTGAAAAGATAAATGGGTCCTGGAGAGATAATGAAAACTGAGTCATGATTTGAACCCAACAAAATATCTAAAAAGATAAAGGTGATTACTATGGGTAGTGGGATGATAAGTGCTTTCAATTTTCCTCTTTATATTACTCTGTATTTTCCAAATTTTCTTTATTGAGTAGTTATTATATGTATACTGAGGGGGAAAATAATGAAGTTATTAAAAGACTATCAGGATTCAGGCACAGGAGAAGGAACAGAAATTATAGGCAACAAAGAAGAGCTGGCTGTAGAGTCTGGGAGCCATCCTCATCAGAGGTTGGGAAAATAAAGGTCCAGGATTGGACATTCAGAGTGAGGTGGGAAAGAAGGAGGGATCCAGGTTGGGTCAGAACTCCCTTCTAGGAGTCCAGGGAATCTCAATCTGAAGAGGTCCTGGAAAGAATATTTTAACTGAACAGCTGGACACAAAGACAAAGATTTGATCCAGCAATAACCTAGGGCTGACCAGAATCCAAAATGAAAGGACCTAAAAAGAGGGCTCACATCCCTCCCTGGGAAGGTTCTGGAACTACACTCTGCACCGCTGTGTTTTAAACACTTATCCAGAGCCTCATGCCCATGAGGTGTCTAATCATGACCCTTGATGCAAGAGTGTGTGAAGTAGAGGTGAGAAAGAAAACCAGGCACAGAGAGGACAGTGCTCCAAGTCAATGAGCCAAGAACAGGAATGGTAGACACCCCTCACTCACTCGCTGTCCCTTATTGGAAGACAGTTTTAGAATCAGAGATGTGAGTGAATTAAGGAGAGCTGGGTCTACAACCATAGCACCCTGAACACACCTGATCTCATCTGATCTTGGGAGCTAAAGCAGGGCCTGGTCTGGTTAGTACTTGGATGGGGGAAAGAGAGATGGGAAGATATTCACAGGAGAAAGAAGACCCAGCTTCTCAAGTGTGACTTCCTTCCCGAAGAGCACGAGGACCTGCGCAAACTAAGATTCAAGCCCACCCTCCAAATTGTTTCTGTCTGGAAGCATTTTCAAACTCAAAGCAGATATTATGCAAAGAAAACTTTATTTGTAGAAATACATATTGAACAGGCAGGATTCCATAGCTGGAAGATACATGATTGGGTAGTTGTACCACAGGTCTGTAATTTCACCTTGGGACAACTTCTTCCAGTAAATAGCCATTAGTTCAATTTATAATATAGAGTACTGGCAGCATAAAATATGTCCGTAGTTTAATTTAAAAAAATAACAACTAAACCCTCTAGCCACTCTTCTAGAATTCAGAGGATTTGTTTATTGTATAAAAATACATCACCTACTCTAGTCAGGTTATAAATATAATCTGTAATTTTTTAAGTCTCAAAAAAATAAATAGAAGCTCAATAGCAAAAAATAAATAAATATATTAATGATTAAATAAAACAATAGAGAAGCTATTATAAAAATCTTATAAAATTATGGGCTAAATTCAGATTAGGAACACACAAAGACAAACACATTAAGGAAATAATAAATAAATAGCATACACTGTGACCAGCACTAAATTATATGGCAAAGAGATGGTAGTTTTGGGATCATGTCTCCATGGCATTAAGGACCCTTGGCCACGAATATTCTCAGCAGTGTCATCATTGTCCTCCTGTTTCTTCCATCCATCGAAGAAGAATATCTAGTTCCCCCAAAGCCTTCACTACTGCTGCCCAAGGCTCAAGCTGAAAGAGGTGTACATGCCTGAGGTTAGTGACTTAAAGACATTTGCTCTAAGGATTGCTCTCTCCTATTGGTAGCTCTGTTGGAGATTGTAAGCATTCTTTTCAAGATGAATAGCTTGAAAGAAGTGATAAAATGTCAAGATCTCACATGAGGAAAGGAAGTCATGGCACCCTGGTCTTACCTAGGGAAACTGAGGCTCAAGGGATAACATCATTGGCATTACAACCAAAGCCTATTGGCTCACAAAGATACAAGTAATTAGGCTAGTGGTGTGTATGTGTACAGGTTGCCTACTGGGCATACTTAAATTGAATAAACACTGGTCATGCCAAGCATTGGGCTGGTGGCTATGGATTCAGAGGTAAATAGTACCATGTTTATCCATGAATAGTACCATGTTTATCAAAAGAGGGAGACAGGGAGGAGCAGCAACTGAAATGCAGCATGGTGAATAAATGATAGAGTCCCCACAGGATGCAGGTGGTACCTAGCTCTAGGAGAAGCAGCCAGCACCTTCCTGGAAGTGATGCCTAGGCTAAGTTTCAGAGGAGGAGGAGTTAAGTCAATGAGGAGTGCACCCAGGACTTCCTGGCAGATAAGCAGAAATGCTGAGGTGAGAAACAGCACAGCATGGGTGTGTGTGATATTGTGAGTGAGTGTTTTTGAAGGTATGTGTAAATGTGTGAATGCTGGAAAACTGTTGTGTTTCATTGTGTAGCTGGAAGATACAGATGTCTCTGGAGTGACTTGGAGTTATAGCCATTCCCTTTCCATCCCCAGACCATTATGCAGAGAAAGAACTCTTCTAGAGCCCGGGCAGATGCCCCTAGGCTAAAGAAAGGGATGGTCCATGTGACAGCTGAGAGCTGTTAGCCTGAGGGCTACAGGACTTCCACCAGCCTGAATACCCCTCCCACCCATCTGTAATCTCAGTTCTAAAAAACACACCCATCCCAACCAATTCCAAATGACATATACCTCTTCAAAGTGACTCAGAATCTGGCTGTATTTCTCCGTCGCTTCCTCCCCACAATGGCATGTCATGTGGGCATGCTGAAGAGGACACAAAAGATGATAGATTTTATTACAAATTCTTATTTTCTGCCCTTGCCATTGACATAAGCAGCACTGTGTCTGTTTCCTCCACAATCTTGTAAATCCTCATTTCTGTAGAAAAGTCCTTTCAGACCTCATCACTAGGGATTATTAAACTAATCAGCTGGAACAGGAAGCCAGTTCTTCAGCCTCAAATGTGGAGCTTACTGCTTCCTTTTAGAAAGATGCAGGTCTGAGGGAGTCCACAGTGCCTGTGTCCCATCAGCAGAGAATGCTCTTGCCTAAGAGCTCCATCCCAGAGCCCAGCTGAGTCTTCATGGAAAGAAAGGATTTGATTCTTAGGTCTTACTCAAACAGTGTTCTGTGACCAAGTCTAATAGCCTACTGATTAGCTGCCTGAAAACAGGATGCACTAGCAGGCTGTAGAATAACTCATCTACAGAAAAAGTTTAATTTCATGAATAACAAATAATTATCATTAATTATCAATAATTATCAAGTAGCTAGCACTTTATATTTCTTTAAACTTTGTAAAGTATTTTTCACAAAGCATAGACTCAAAAGTCAATGAAACTGTTTTTTAAGTAGATACAAGGTTCAACGCAGATTATGAGAACTTTTGGACTCAGTTTCTCCATCTACTAAGCAGGGATAAGACAGAGAGCATGGTTGCTAAATCATTGAAGTTATGTGCTAAGATGGGTCCTGTTACCCAAGATCCCCCACTCACACAGAGCCGGAGGTCCTTCTTGATGGTAAGAAAGGCATTGGCAAGACTGCTGATCTTCCGGAGGGTGTGAGGGTCAGGGGTCTGGTAGTTCTTGAATACCCTGTCCAGATAGAGTCTGAGTAAATGGCGGAGGAGACAGCAACGCTCAGATGGCTGCAAGGAAGACAAGCATGTTGGTGGGAGGACAAAGACAAAAACAGAGTGGTGGAGATGCTCCCCAGCCCACCTGGACGGGGCATATACCTTTGTGTCTTGCAAAGACTTAGTTCTCTTTAAGATTCTGATGTCAATGTTTTCATCTTCAGCTTGCTAGACAGAAGGAAAGGCAAGAAAGGACAGATGAGCAACTCCTGTTAGGGCCCAGTGGGAGAAATTCCTTTCCATAAAAAAAATTTTTTTTGGTAACACTGGAGTTTGATCTCAGGACCTTTGCTTGATAGATAGGCACTCTACCTCTTAAGCCACAACTTCACCCCTTCCAAACGTTTTTAAATGATAAGATACAGCTAGCTCTTGGAATGCATAATCCTGGGACGGAGTTCTCAGCCTGTACACTGCCAGGGCTGTCTGGGGGAAGAGAGAGAGCCAGGAGGGAAAAAGGCAGGCATCCAGGAGAGGTGTGTAGATGCCTCCCTTACATACCACACTGTCCCGAATCTCAGAAAATCCAGTTTGTATTGCCTGGAGATTGGTGGTGATCACACAGCTTCCCAAATGGAGAGTCTTAAGCCCAGTTGACGGAGTTCCCAGGAGATAAAGCACAGCACAGAGCAGACCAGTGGCAAGACCAGAGCCTTTCATCTTATGCCTGGAGTCTGGAGATCGCTAGCTGAGATTTCAAATGGAAAGAGCATGGTTTACTGATTTCCTCACCTCATCCTTAAGGAAGCCACTCCAGCCACCAGGGAATGTCTGCCCCAGATTCCTCTGGGAGGAAACTGAACCACCTTATCTGTCTCCAAAAAGTGTTGCCCATTCAGACACTTACTAAGAAAAGCTCCCCAAAAAGAAGACTCCGGCTGTCTGTTCAGGGTCTGAATGTGGGGTGGTACCACAGTTCCTGTCTCCTTTATTCTGTCCCCGTCCCAGCTCCACCGTCATTGCCCAACAGGTAAGGCCTGGAGCAGCAGACACTTGTAGTGAATCGACAGAGGATGACATTTCAGGAGAAATGTCAAAACTTGTTTGGGGCAATTGACGTAGACAGCCTTCCCTTCCAGAATCCCAGTGCCACTCACCCTTCTGGTCCCCTTAGGCCCGCAGGGAGAACTGGTGTAAAACAGTCTCACAGAAGCTGTGGCTGTGCCACCAAAAACACTTCAGAGAAAATTGCCTGGTTCTTTTTATGGCCACCCCGCAGGGCAGGGGAGCCTAACTCTGTTTGGCATTTGTCTGAGATGAGAGTGGTTATTTGAGAATAATGGATTCATTTCAGCCCCAAAGGCAAATACAAAGTCAATGATTTCATAACAATCCTACTGCCAGAGAAAGGCAAGACCTGATGAGCAAGCGAGGGGAATCCACCTCCACTTCTTCCTGAGAAGCCTGGCACTCCACAGCACCCTCTGCAGGAGGGCTGTAGTCAGACACTCCTGGGGTGGATCCAAGAACATGCTCCTTCCTGGCCCAGAATCTCAGGCCAGGGGCCAAGTGAGTGATCCCAAAATAAAGAAAGGCAGTAAAGCAACTCATGTCACTTTGGGGTGAGGCTGCTCAGTAAGAGGGCAGTTTATAGTGTCTGCTGAGTTTTAAAATAAAATGGGGCTGGGGTTAGGGTAAGACAAGCGATGCTGCTTTAGGGAGAGGTGGTGTGCAAAATTTAAAGGGACATAAAAAAACTTAGTCATCAAGATACAAAGTATTTAATGCAATATCAAAATGCATAAAAATCCATGATCATGATGAATGAAATATCAAAATCTTAAATAATTGCAGAATCTGACAGTGCCTTGTTGAGCCATTGGGACAAAAGAAATAATATAATATATATTATTAATATGTTTTCATGTTCTGTATTTTGATAGTTAACTTTTTTTCTCAAAACTATATGATAAATCTGGTAAAGTGGCTCAAGTGGTTGAGTGCCTGCCTACCAAGCGTGAAGACTTGAGTTCAAACCCCAGTATTACCAAAAAAACAAACAAAAATATATGATGAAAACAGTATCATTTTCTTCCCTTAAAACAAGTAAAGTAAATTTATAATAAATATTATTTGGGGCATAAATGAAATATTTAAAGTTAAAATGATGTTGGGAGTTGTAATAAACCTACTATTTAACTTTGTCAACTATTTTTAATATTTTGGGAAAAATATCACATTAAACATAAATATATATGTGGATACATGTATTTGTATATATGCATGTGTATGTATATATACAACCTTATATATATTCACTACGTACCCACACACTGTATGTACACTACACACATACATATTTACATGCATATATGCATATTTGGATACACATCTTTCCCTTCATCTTGGCTCCATGGCTTGGCACACACAGCACTAGTAATCTGTACCACTACTGATTTTTTCTGTTTTCCAGGCAATTTGCTAGACACTTTTTTACATTTATGGCCACCTAATATACTGCCAGTTTTAAGAAAGGGAATAAATAAAGCAATCTCAAAAGAATCAGAGAGAGCAATGCATTTGGATACAAGAAAGCTATATAATAAATCCTCACTCTACAAGTTCCCATCTCTTTGACAGTTGGTCCAGTTTGCCTAGGACTGAGGGAGGTTCCCAAGATAGAAGAATGAAAAGCAACAGGTAAACAAGAATGGGTTGGCCACCCTACATGTGAATTTGGACAAGTCAACTCACCTCTCTGAGTTTCATTTTCTTAGCCCCAAAATGGTGCTAATTAAATGTATCCCTGAAAACTTGTCTTGAGCTCACATAAAATATGGTTTATACATCTAGTATATACAAAGTGATTGATTCATTCCTTCCCTTCTTTTTTTTGAGGCAAGATCTTGCCCTATAACTCAGGCTGGTCTTGAACTTGCTATCCTCCTGCTTTAGCCTCCTGAGTGCTGAGATTACAGGCATGTATCACCATGTCCAATTCAATTGATTCATTTTAAGTAGAGAATGATCTTAGTTGCCTTAAACTTAGTGGGTAGTAAATCTATCATAAATTCAACAATTCCATGAATATTATTAAGTACCCACTGTCTTGAATGTTGTGCTAGGTACTGGGGTACAAAGGTAAACATGGTAATTCCTTGTCCTCTAAGAGATTCCACCCTCATGGAAAAGTTTCTTTTGGACACAGCCCTCAACATACCTGGGCAAATGATTGGGAGGACTGAGCCAATCCCCAAAACCATGTGAGAGGGTTTCTTACCTGAGCTCAGAAAGGGCTGCTGCTTCTAGTCTCCTGGGAACCTTTCTCAAGCTGAGAGACTGGCAGTTGTTTATATATGTCACATGAAGGAAGTGAGATAGCACAGGTGAGGACTGGAACTCCCTTGGAATTTCTCTGGTGGCATACCACTTCCTCAAGTCCTAAGGTAGCTTAATTGCACGCAGGATTACCCCAACACCTTCCTCCTCCAAGAAGCACTGCCTGAGGGGATTACTGGTTGCAGCAGTGGGTAAAGGATGCATCTCCTTGTGGTTCCAGCTTCTCACTGGGTAAAATGATAGGACAAAAAAGATCTGAATTATAGAACCAGAAGAGAATTCTTGGGGGTGCCTTCACCTGCTCTTCCAAATCCAGTTCTCCTTAAACAACTTTTTCCCCAACCCCAGACATTGTGAGCTCACAGTTCCTGCTGTTTCTCCTTTGCTTTTGTGTTCTCACGGTGGCTCTTCAGCATGGTGAGACCCCAGTGCCCCGGAGTCTTCCTTCTATTCACCATTAAAGACGAGACCCAGATCCTTTATTCCTGCACTACCTTGCCCTACAGCAACCCTCAGTTCTCTAACTCCAATGCAGCTTTTTGTGTGGCAGATGAGAGCATCTCTGCATCATGGGCTTTACCCCAATGATACTGGAAGATTTTCTCAGACAGGGGCTGGTCCCTCGCATGGGACCACACTTCCAGCAAGGTTAAATTCAAAGTACCTGGGATGAATTACTGACAGTGTTAGAAAAAATATAAAGATGGTGGAACCTATACAATAAGCCTGCTTTATTAACGGGTTTATTACAAGTGATTTTGACCAAGTGCAGTCAAAAAATAATGATAAATTTTAAAAACCAATACACATTTCAAAAACATAAAATTTAAATTCCCATGTGCATATTACAAACTCAATGGATGCACAGAATCTCTGTCAGTCTTGTGTTGTCAGTTGTGTTTAAGACATTTTGTGATCTGCTGAGCATTTCCCTGCCCTAAATTTTGTGAAAATCTGCCTCCCCAAAGCACATGGTGCCCCAAAAGCAAGGTAAAAGTTAACGTGCTTAATTTAGGTGATGAAGTGAAAATTTTAGATTTGTTGAAAGGAGGCATGTCTGGCAGAAATTGGGCGGTGTTATAGGAAAGATGAATGAAGCATCGTCAGTACTTGAAATAGAGAACATGAAGTAAGATCTAGTTTTGGGTGAGCAGAATTGGGTACAACAGTAATTTTTGTGACAGTCGTGTCACCTCCGAGTTATAGAAGCTCGTGCCGACTGTCTCTACAGTGTAGGGAAATTTGAGTAAATTTGGAGTACTAAACTGCATCTTGAGCATTCATGGTTTTTCCTCAACAGTGGTCTCCTGGGAACTATATACCTTCAGATATCGAGAGTCTACTGTAGCATGTTCCTTTTTGACTTTTTTCCTACTCAATATCTAAAACTCTGAGGCCCGATAGCTGAGTCCAAGGAGTCTACAGTTAATGGAATGACTTGGGTGTACCATCTTTCTCTGGATTTCAGTTTATGAATCTGGAAAATCAAAGAGTAAACAGCACACAAACTCCTTTTCAGTTCTGGCATCCCGTGACTCTTTGCTCTTCTACCTTTTGGATCCAAATGTTCTTTTGAACATCTTTCAATGTTTTCCTGAGGTTCCCTGAAAGTAAAGACCATGACTTGTTATTGTAATGCTTGATAAGCGTGGGAAATATGTGTGGATACCTAATTTAAATATTGCTTAAACGATTTAAGCTCGTGCTATTTTTCCATCACTGGCACTAGGTAAACAATTTCTCCTGATCATCTGTGTGATTAAAGTAAAATTGGGAAATGTGCTCTGAGAAGAATACTTGAAATCAAGATTTTCAGTAAATCTAGGCTTTGGATAAGCTATACTCATACTGTTCATTCATTTCCATTAACCAAGAAAAGAACAATTGCTTTGTTTTAAGCTATCTATAATGCTTAATTAAATTCAGTTATTCTTGCACAATCCTAATTTTATTTTAGTAATCAAGTATCCTATTTTCCTACATCAAAATATTCTTTTTTCATTTTTTTGCATTTATTTTCTTTTTCCCCCATCTGTGATGAAGTATAATTGACAAATTAAAATTATGTATTCTTATGCTATATGACATGATTTTTTAAATACATACACATTGTGAAATGATTATCACAAAATACTTTCTTGAAAAATCTAATGATTCAACTAATCTGTTCCATAAAACCTCCCTGCTATATCCTAACCCCTCCCTTTACTCCCATTTCCCAAGGTAAAATTAACCCTTCCTTCAACCTTACCTTATAGATATGCCTTTTTATACTTATCACAGACAATTACAACTTTTTGATTACATATCTGTGTCTCCTACTACCCTGAGAGTTCCTTGTTCATCTTACTCTGTTAAAACGTGATAGCACTGGTTTTTGTTTGTTTGTTTGGTGGCACTGGGGATTTGAACTCAGGGTCTCACACCTGCTAGGCAGGCGCTCAACCACTTGAGCCCTTCTGCCAGCCTTGATGGCCACTGAATGAATATTGATTTATAATTTCTTGGCAGTAATGGAGAGTTTGACTCGGGCCCTTGCACTTCCTATGCAGGAGCTCTACCACTTGAGCCATGCCTAGGCTTTTTTGTTATTTTTCAGGTAGGCTTTTACATTTTTGCCTGGGGCCCCCCTGGACTGAGGTCCTCCTACCTTTGCCTCCTATGTAGCTGAATTGCAGGCATATGCCGCCATGTTTAGCTTATTGGTCGAGCTGAAGTCTCACTAACTTTTTGCCTGGGCTGGCCTTAAACTACAGTCCTCTCAATCTCTGCCTCCCAAGTAGCTGGATTACAGGCACAGGCCACACTGTACCTAGTCACAATTGTTTCTTCTTTACATATGTCCTAAAGTATGAACTCCATGACTTAACTTATGAGGGGACCAGGAGCTCCAAGCTGCATTATCTTGTCCAGTAAGGTCTGGGTTAAGGAATTCTATCCCAATAGCAAGAATGCCTCTATCTAATGATTCTATCCCTCCTGAATCATTAGAGCTGTACATCACTTTCAGTACATATAGTCCGATTTTCCCATTTTATACATGGCAAACTATAGTTCAAAGAGGTTAAGTTACTTGCCTTAAGGTCATTTGGGTGGTAAAAGGCAGACCCAGAAGTTGAACTCAATATGTGTTCATTTTATGCCATGACACTCTTAACCCATTATGAACCTCTTCCATAGTAAATAGTTTTCTTTAACAATGAGATGGAGAGGGAAACTTTTCTTACCTCACAATTCTGGAAGAAGAAATGTCTTGGATGGAAAGAACAAAGAAGTGAACATCACATGGGACAGAGCTAAAAGACCCAATTCTAATACCCACTTTCACCCCAATTTTCAGTGTGTGACCTTGAGTGACCGAAACTAGTCCTTAAGCCTTTCAGGCATTTAATGTTTCATCAATAAAATGGTGGTAACACTTATCTTGTCTGTCCGGCTCACTGAGTTGGCAAGAGGAATGTTTACATAAACCTTTAAACAGGTAAGGTGATTGTTATCACTCCTGATAGAATAGATTTTAAATGGCATTCTTTCAATGAACACTTACTAAACACTGAACACTGGACTGAATGCTGTGGAGATGACAGAGATGTCCAGGTGAGGTTTCTAGACTCTAACTTCTGAAAGGCCTTGCTGGGGAAACTTGGGTTGGGCATCATACAACAGAGAGTCTGAGCTCAGCCTTGAAGCATGGGAAAAATTAAAATGAACAAAGATGCTAGAGAAGGGTAGGGAGGGGAGTGTGGTGGGACAAAGGGCATTCAGGATAGAAGTGAGCTGGGGCTACAAAAACCTATGTTCTTAAGGACTGGCAAATGGATTTGTTTGGCTGGAACTGGATTTTACTTAGAAGAAAAGTGGGAGATCAAGTTGGAAATATGACCATATCATCATTGACCAAGGATTTCATGCCAAGGAATATGAATTGGAACCCTAAGTTGTAACTCTGACATCACCTTCATTCCACTGGGTGGTCTTGGGAAACTTACTTCCCTTCCTCAACTGTAAATTTGAGAGAATAAGTGAAATTATTTCATAAGTCACTTTCAACTGGACCGTCTTGATTCTGCAATTCTTTGATTCCCCATGGAGGCAGTAGGAAGTCATTGGAGGGTCTTGTAGTAGGGGGGAGCCATGGTAAAGGTTATATACTAAGTATAAAGTTTTGGGCTTGTTCCATTGTTAGCTTTCGAGTGGAGCAGATGGGGCTGTCACCACGGTGGAGAAACTAGAAGTGCATTGCATGTACATATCAAGTCACCTTGAGAGTATGGGTTTTTAAAACTCGGATCAGCATCTAATCAGTGTCATTGTAAGGATAAACTGGAGAGAAGAGAAGGAGAACCCTTCTTATGAAACAAACTCAGTTTCCTCAACAAGCCATTTTTGGGCAGGAAACAAATTTCTAGACACCAAGAGGGAAACCCAGCCACTCCTTTTTCCCACAACAGGTCCTGAGTTTGCTGCTCAGGGTTTTCCATGTCTGTGACGTCACAGTTGCTAACATCTGGGCTTCCTGCCAAGTTGCATCATTTTGCAGAGAAACACACAGGCCTCCAGTTTCCACTGGAGGAAGAAACCCAGATCATGGTATGGCCAGGAAGGTAGAAGTCTTTGCCACTCCCAGACCTGCAGTGCTGGGAATTTTGCTGCAGCCCTTGCTAACTTCCCAAAAGCCAAGCAAGGTGGGGATGAGTGGAGCAGCTGACTCTGCCAGGAGCATGCATTTTCAGTTCCCTGTCCTCAACCCTGCCAGCATGAATGACATCATTTCCCTTTCCTGCATCTTTCTATCATGCTCTGTTTAACCACCTCTACCTGCAGCCATTCTTTCTACATAGAGCCATCCTTCCTCTGACATCACTGAGTCTCCAGAGTTGGCTAACTACTCTTGCTCCTCTGCCTGCAGAGCGAGAGATGCTGGGAAGATCCTACCCTGGACATGGAGTTAGGAGCAAACATCCAGATAAGGCCTTTAATTCAGTCTCCTCACCTAGGAGACAGGGATTTGCTCAATTCCTTTCTTTTTAATTTCACAAACAAACATGGAAAATTTCCCATGTGCAGACATTTAGCTTGGTCAAACCAAGAGGTACAAAGTAATGACATGTAAAGTTAAGACATGGTCTCGGGACCCTCCACAGAGCCTCCAAACATCTAATGCTGGAGTTCTTAACTTGGGAAAATGCAGATAGGAAGAAAATGCATTATGTTCTTTTCACTAACCTTCAATCAAAATTGAACATTTTCTTCAATTATGAGAATAGACAATAAGTACAACCACAATAGCATTAGCAGTATGGAAATCACAAACATTTTGTATCCCATTATAGTGATTTCAGATATCACAAAATATTATTCATAAGTGTCACTGCTTAGAAATGCAGCTAAATCATGTTAGTTAATGCATTAATGAACATATAACCTACTTATTATTTCCATATTCTAATAGCTGCATTTTAATATTATTTGTTCCCTTTACAATCATATCTTTTATTTTATTCATCTAGAAGCATTCTGGACCTCAAAGAAGGTGAATTGCACACTTGCACCACATTTCTGCATCTCCCCAAACCAGAAACGAAACTTCAGGTCAGTGGTGAGAAATAGCACATCGATCCTACCACTACTCAGTCCTCACAGAACATAGAGAATAATTGAACTGAAAATTTCATGTTGTTAAAATCTCCAACTAATGACTTGGTTTCAGATGAGCAAATATAGGCAAGAAATATGAAAAATAAGTCAAAGTGATGCCTCAAAAATCAACAGTCACAACAAAGGATCCAAATGATAGTAGAGTGGATGAAATCTCAAATATTAAACTCAAAAGAATAATGATAAAATGGTCAATGAAATGGAAGAGGATCTCAATGAAATCAAAGAGAATAAAATAAACAGCTAAATTAATTCAAAGAATATAAACAGCTAAGTGAACTCAAGGAGGATACAAATAAACAGCCAAATAAACTCAAAGAGGATACAAATAAATAGCTAATGAAATAAGGAAGAAAATATAAGACATGAAAGGGGAATCCAATAAAGATATAGAAATCCTGAAAAAATCAAACTGATATTCTAGAAATGAGAGGCCCTATAAGTCAAATAAAAAAATTCAGTTGAAAGCCTCTCCAGTAGACTGGACCAAATGAAAGTCAGAAAATCAGGGCTTGCTCAACTCAGAGAAACTAAAGCAGATACCTTAAAAGCAACTGAGGCCAATAGGAGAAGAGGACCAGGAACTAGAGAAAAGGTTAGATCAAGAATAATTAACCTAGAAGGTAACACACATGCACAGGAAATCAATGTGAGTCAAATCCCTGTATAGCTATCCTTATCTCAACTAGCAAAAACCCTTGTTCCTTCCTATTATTGCTTATACTCTCTCTTCAACAAAATTAGAGATAAGGGCAAAATAGTTTCTGCCGTGTATCGAGGGGGTGAGGGGAGAAGGAGGGGGCAGGGTGGGTGCTAAGAGAGGTGGTGGGGGGAGGGGGGAGAAATGACCCAAACATTGTATGCACATATGAATAAAAAATAAATAAATAAATTTTAAAAGTCAGGGCTTGAAAACAAGGTAGATATAATAGAAAATTCAGAAGATAAAGAAGAAAGGAAGAGATGAAGATAAAGAAGAAAACATAAGTACAAATGGAACATGAGAGAGCTTTGGGATTCCATTAAAGACCAAACCTATAGAAGAAGGAGAAGAGGTACAAGATAAAGACATAGAAAACATATTCAAAAAAGTAAAAGTATAAGACTTTCTGAACCTTTTTTGTGGTACTGAGATTTGAACTTAGGGCTTCATGCTTACCAGGCAGGTAGTTACTCTACCACTTGAGTCAAGCCTCCAGTTGATTTAGCAAATCTTGAGAAAGAGATGACCATTCAGCAACAGGAGACCTTTAGGATTCCCCAGAATAGGCCTTCTCTATGTCATATAATAGTCAAAACACTAAGTATAAAGAACAAAGAAAGATTATTGAAATCTGCAAAGGCGAAGTGCCAAGTCACCTCTAAAGCCAGACCCATTGGAATAATAGCAGATTTGCAGCAGAAACCTTAAAAGCAAGGAGGGCATGGAACCATGTATTTCATGCTCTGAAAGAAAATAACTGCCAATTTAGATTACTAAGGAAAGCTGTCATCCATAATTGAAGAAGAAATAAAAAACTTTCCATGATAAACAAAAATTAAAGCAATTTATGACCACTAAACCAGCACTGCAGAGATACTTAAAGGAATTCTACACACGGAAGAGAAAGATAAACGCAGTCATGAAAATATGGAAAAAAATAAATCTCATCAAAATACATAAGCAAATGAGAAATAGGGAAGAATCAAACACTATACAAATAATGGGAGGGGAGAGGGTAAATGGAGGAGATGAAGGTGAGGGAATATGGTTGATGGGCTTCATATACGTGTACAAAATAGTATGGTGAAACCTCTTGCAAATGCTTTTAGTGGGGCAAGGAAGGGATTGCAGGAGGGAGATAGCGGGGGCAATATAATCAATGTATAAAGTAAACCTATTCAAAATTATCACAATGAATCCTCCCTGTACAATGAATATATCCCACTAAAAATGAAAAACGTAAGAAGAAACAACAAACTGACAGGAATTACTACATACGTTTCGATAACGTTAATGTTCTCAGTTCTCTAATCAGAAGACACAGACTGCTGGACTAGACTAAAAAACAAGGCCCATCTATTTGTTATCTACAATAAACAAACCTTATTAGCAAAGACAAACACATGCTTAAGTTGAAAGGATGGAAAAAGATCTTCTAAACAAATGCGAATACTTCAAAACATATATTCTAATAGACTATAAAACCTAGAAAAAAGGATAAATTTATAGATGCATATGACCTACCAAAATTGAATCAAGAGAATATGAATCTTCTAAATAGAGCTACAACAAGTAATGAAATTGTAGCAATAATAAAGTCTTCCAACAAAGAAAAGCCCAGGTCCAGAAGGATGCATTGCTGAATTCTACCAAAACTGGACCTGAAAGGTCAGGTCATCAACCAAGCTGGGAGGGTGCCTGAGACGGGTCAAAGACCAGAGTGGTCAGAGCACTGATCCAGGGCTCCATCCAACTTTCTACCTAGTTCTGAAGGTCTCTGAACCTCAGAGGGCCTCTTGACCAGGCCAGGATGCTATTTGGGGGTGCTACAGTTTCTTACCTGAAGTCATACTTTTCAGAGTTGCCCCAGAAGCATCCCTCACCCATCCTGCCCACTTCCATAAGGTCCCCATTGAAGTTATACTTCCTGTTTCTCTCATATTCGCAGAACAGATCATACCACCACATCAGGGCAATACGGAGGAGCCAGATGACCACAATTGTGTGGTGGACTAAGCAAGTTGATTCCTTCCCTTTTTTATCTCCTTGGCCCTGAGCCCACACAGCACACCTCTGAGGGTATAACCATCAACTGGTGAGGCTCCACCTGGCTGTGTCACTCTCCTGGTGCCTAGGAAGACCCTTCTCCTTCTGGGTTCAGGTCCCAGCTGTCTCCCTGGCTGCCCAGAGCCAGAAGACATGGACTCTTCCTATTCCCACAAGCAATAATCTCCTCTTCCCGCCCCTGTAAAAGTTGCCTGTACCTCCCAGGACTGGGGATGAAATTCTTCTTTGAGGAAATAGCATTAGATTATGTGTCTAGTTGTGCTCCAGCTAGGCCCACCAGCATCCCTTCAAGTGTTTTGCCTTCTCAGGTCCTACAAAGTCTTTTTCTTTCTTCTGTATTTAAAAGGCTGACACATTTTAGGCAGGAGCAGCACTCTACCAATTGCACAGTGATATGGGTGTTCACCTTTTACACTCCACACAAAACCCCTCCAGACTTTGAGTACATAGCTGGGAGGAGTGGTCTCTGCCCCAGATAGCGGTCTGCGTCACAGTTCTGGGGTTTCACTGAGGCACTCCAAAACTGTTTCCCCAGTTGTCGAGGGGACAACCTCGACAATCCTGTTAGGGATGCCTAAGGATTCAGGCCAACAGCACTTATGTGAGTGGCCATTAAAGTCATGGAAAACCATTCCCATAGATCCTGAGAAGTCTGGGGGTTTCCTGGTGTGTTTACCATACTCCCATGAGCACAAAATGACCTTTGTGACCTGATTCCCAGGGAGAGATTGGGGAGTTGGTGCCTAGAAAAGCTGACAATGACCTGCTTGTCATGGTGACATGTAGCAATTTTGCCCCTTGTAGGAGAGAGGGGTCCATGTTCTACAGGCCAGCACAGGCAAAAAGTTTGTAAGATTCCCATCTCAACCAATGTCTGGGTGTGGTGGGTCATGCCTGACATCCCAGCTATGAGGGAGGCTGAGATCAGGAGGATCACAGTTCCAGGCCAGTCCAGCAAAAAAAAAAGTTTGAGAGACTCTATCTCAACAGAAAAAAGCTAGGCATAGTGGGCACACACCTGTCATCTCAGCTCAGCTCATGCAAGAGGTGTAAATAGAAGAATAACAGTCCAGGTTGCCCTGGCAAAAAGACCCTCTCTCCAAAATAACTAGAACAAAAAGGACTGGATGTGTCACTCAAGAGGTAAAGCAGAAAACTGCCTCCCTACTGGCAGCACCATGATGTAACCACATCCTCCACCCCTGGCAAGAGCCAGGGCTGGAAGAGGGTGACTAGGAGGATTGTTACCTCTGTTCTAAGACTGTGTTGCTGCCTGCTGGCCCAAAAGACACACCCAGGATTCAAGAATGTAATAGCTATAAGCAGAAGAAAGTAGACAAGAGGAAAAGACCAAAAACCTAGTAGGTGGGCAGTTCAGCTGCACTTCTACAATTTATTTTATCTATGGTTTAATTAATGTCCTTTTCAATTAGCAAATCATAATTGTATATATTTATGGGTGCAGTGGTGGGGTGATTAAACCATGTTACTTCACATATGAATCACCTAAGGAAGACTCCCACTTATGTGGAATCTAAAAAAGTTATAACCAGAAATAGACAGTAGAATGATGCTTACCAGAGGCTGGGGAAATTAGAGGGGAAGAGGGAAGGAAGGGAAGTCGTGGGTCAAAGGGAACAGAGTTTTAGACAGGTGAAATCAGAGACCAATCATAGAGCAGGGTAACCATAATCAAGACTAGTGTCTTGTATAGTTCAGTCACTGGGAGTCCTTCCCACATGTCTCCCTGCATTTTAAGCAGAGACCTAGCCTAACGTTATGGTGTGGGGTTTGGTTAGCTGCGGGCTTAAACAGTAGGCAGCCAACCCAAAGGACTCTGACCAGTGCAGTGGGAGGTGTGCATGGCCCACAGACAAGAGGGCATCCAGTACTGCACTGGCCTCCCAAAGATCTTTGCAGAGGGAAAGTGAGCTGCAAAGATGCCCAAGACTGCTGGGAGACAAGAAACCCCTTCTTCCCCACCTGGGGGATACATCACAGACTGTTTTTCCAGGACACATCTTCTCTGTACTTTCTTCCACATTTCTGGAGACAGTTCCTAATAAATTTCTATTTCTCACAAATATAATAAATTGATTTTCCTGAAAGATGATCACAGGTATTCTGTTATCTTAATCTTCCTCGTGCATGTTTCATTTGACCATAAGGTAGCACCAACATCAGGCAGTGCTGGGAGTTAGTCCAAAAGCCTAAGAGAAATGTGACTTCAGAGACTTATCAGGTCACTTCTCTAGGGGGAGAACATCCAGGTGAAGGGATGATCCTGAGATACATAGCATCTCAACTGGTTGGAAGAACACAAAGGAAGCCAGTGTGGCTGCAGTGGAAGGGGTGGGGAGGTAAGGAAAGGAAAAAAGAAAGGGAGGGGGAGGGGAAAGATGGGTCTGAGGGACAGAGACCAGGTCCTACACAGCCTATGACATGGGAAGGCCATCAGGTTTCCTGTGGCTGAGCTAGGGAGACCTCAAAAGTACCTGGCCTCTGTGTAAAACCATCCACAGGTGACCAGTAGGGAGGCTGCTCAGGAATCCCAGTGGGAGATAGTGGTCTCTTGGCCAGGGGTGGGGTAAGGTAAGAGTCAGTCAGATATATTAAGACACTTTCTTTTTGTTGTTGTTTTGGGTTTTATTGCTTTATTTTTTTGGTGGTTTTTCGTTTTTGTTTTTGGCAGTTCTGGGGTTTGAACTCAGGGCCTCATGTTTGCTAAGTGGGTACTCTACCACTTGAACCATTCAGCCAGTCAGACAATTTCTGAATGTACAACTGACAGGTATGTAGGCCAAGTGGCTATGGCAGAGGACAGAGGAGCAGCAGCTGAATCTCAGGAAAACCACCCTCACTGCACTGCAAATTTTGTTCTGGGGACCCTGTTCACTCTCCTTATCCCCTTGCTGCCCTATCAGGCAAGCGTATAGCCAGCCTCACTCTCCTGACACACGCCTGGCATGAGGAGGGGCCCAAGACTTGCTGGAAGTCCAGGTAGAAACCTATTGGTCTGGCCTGGAAGTTGGATCTAACCATGACGCACACTGCCTCTTGAGATTGTCCTCAGGCTTTAGCTGAGCAATGGGGTGAAAGGTGACACATTTACTGAGAAGAGGAAGGGACCAGGGGAAGTGGTCACAACTGACCCAAATATTGATTTGGGTCAATTTGAATATTGAGGATTGTGTATCCTCTAAAAGGCCTCTTCTAAATACATCTTTATCTGAAAATTTGACCTATCTTAGCAGGTATGTGTGGCTCTAAATAAAAAGACTAGTATAAGTCAGGCACAAGTGGTTCATGCTTGTAGTCCTAGATACTTGGAAGGCTTGAGATCAGTGGAATCATGGTTTCTCGCCAGCCTGGGCAAAAAGTTCACAGAGATCTTGGGAGTATAGTTGTTTCACACCAGTCCAGGCAAAAAACTTCATGAAAACCCATTTCAACAAAAATTATCTGGGTATGGTGGAGCATAACTGTCACCTCAGCAACAGCAGGAAGCTTAAAATAGGACTGCAGTCTAGGCTAGCCTGGGCAAAAACCCAGAGCCTATTGCAGGGATTGCAAAGGTCCTTGACCCAAAAGGGCTTAGGGAAGGAATGAACAGACAAGACACATATCGAGAGAGCCAGAAGGCTGATGACCAACTGGCAAATTTTTTATTTTTCTCAGCAAGCTTTATACAAAAGAGGAAGAGACTTAAACACCAAAAACACTCTGACCTAGTTACAACCTTTCTGTTTTGGCCACCCTGCGTTCTTACTGCCAGTTCCCTTGACTAAGGTATAAACTTCTTTTCAGTCAAGGGAAACCATTTAACATTCCTTCCCACCATGATAGAGACATGGTGCACCTGCAGATTCCTACCTTGTCAGAATGTTGCTAAACCACAGTGACCTTGTCGGATTGCAGCTCATGGCTCCCTACATCTACCCCTTTCTTGTATTTTAAGTGGACATGGTGTTTTGTTTTGTTTTGTTTTGTTTTTTATTGGCCATGGATTTTCAGGCTTTCTTGGGTGAATTGGTGTGGTTTGTACCTTTATTGGGGGAGGAGAAATAATCTAGAGAGTATTTTGCTCATCAGCCCTATGGAAGATCTATCAGACACTGTATGTTTTTAGGATGCAGAAATGCAGTTTATAACTCCCTCTCAGGGTGCAGGAATGATATGACTCTCCAGGGGGTATGGGATACCCATTTATCTGCCTTAGGTCATCAGACCCAACAAATCCCCCCTCTGAGACAAGCACCCAACTGCTGTTGGGGAGAGAGGCAATGACTCATTTAGCTGCTTCATGCTGACAATGGGACAATGGGAGGATAGTGGAGGGAGTACTTGTCTCAGGGGTTGACCCATATAGCCTCCAGGGCCCCCTGATAGAATGGAATGGAGGGCTCATATGTAGGCAGAGGTGAGTATTTCTTGACCAAGAACTGGAGTTTGATACATTGGACCTGTTAAGATATGAATCTAGAGAGAACATTTATTATACAAGGCTCAAATAGGAGTATTAGCAGGAGCATAAAAAATGGTCTGGCAAGAGCTGCATATCTAGGGATCCAGATTCTGCAAAATCCTGTAACTCCCAAGAAAGCTCCAAGGTGCTTTATGGTATGGGGGAGTGGGAAATGGAGGATTGGGTGGATTTGCTTATCTCATGACTCAGGGCATGAGCCTGTCCTTTTAAGGCCACACCTAGGTAGGTGACCTTCAGGAAGCCTAATGGAGCTTTTTTTTTAGAGACTCTGTAGCCAGAAAGTTTAAAAGGGACTCAGTCACCCTGCAGATGAGAGGCTCTGTGGCTCTGCATAGAAGTAAGCCATCAACATACTGGAAAAAGGTGACCTCTGGGTAGTGCCAATCTAATAAGTCTCTGGTTAGGACTGGTCCAAAAAAGATAAGAGCTGTAACTTTCATAAGAATTTTAAACTTAAATTTAAGTAAAATTGTTTTTCCAATTAGCCTTATTTTTATTATATAGACCCAAATATAAAGGTAATTTTAAACTGTTTTTATACAATAAGCAACCTATAAAGACACCATTTGTTAATAGATCTAATTATAAAGGAATTGAATGTAAATTACTTAAAGATGTTTAAATATATGCATATTTTTTTAAAAGTTTTAAATTTGGCATGCCATAAATGTCAGTTTAAGTGTGCATAGATTCAAGAGCTCAAGAACATGTAAAATTTAACTTAAGTGGCCACAAGTACATTGATAGGTTATTTTTTTAAACTTTTAGGAGTAGATTGAGAAGTGTCCCATTCTGTTTTTTTAGGACTCATTTTGGATGGTCCATTTTATTTTCATAGCTGAAGTAAGAGTCAATTCTAGGAATAGTGTTTTGAGTCAGTCTCAGTTTTTAATAAGACTGTTATCATAGCTATTAGATTTTTTGTATCTAATAAATTAATTTATCATAGACATATACAAAACTTACACAATAAAACACAAAACAATTATATTGATTTTGAGTGCACTCTTGGACATAAGACAAAAAATGTTCAAGCTGACTTTTAGACACTTTACATCCATGGCCACACAATGTTGAACACAAAATTTCCGTAAAGAGAGCTCACTCTTTACTTTCTTGTTGTCTCATTTTTCTCGATGTTGCTCCATAACCTCAAACTAAAATTAAAACATATGCGCAGTCACCACCAGAGCCTTCCTTATCTTAAGCCTCTGTCCGGGTCCCTGTCTGGGTGCCACTTGCAAGGATTGCAGAAGTCTTTGACCCAAAAGGGCTTAGGAAAGGAATGAACAGACAAGACACATATCAAGAGGGCCAGAAGGCTGATGACCAACTGGCAAATTTTTTATTTTTCTCAGCACGCTTTATACAAAAGAGGAAGAGACTTAAACACCAAAACACTCTGACCTAGTTACAACCTTTCTGTTTTGGCCACCCTGCATTCTTACTGCCAGTTCCCTTGACTAAGGTATAAACTTCTTTTCACTCAAGGGAAACCATTTAGCGTTCCTTCCCACCATGATAGAGACATGGTGCACCTGCAGATTCCTACCTTGTCGGAATGCTGAGAAGCCACAACAACCTTGTCAGATTTCAGCTCATGGCTCCCAACAGCCTATCTCCAAAATAACCAGATCAAGAAGGGCTGGAGGTGTAGCTGAAGAGGTAGGGTGCATGCCTAGGACGTGCAAAGCCCTGAGTTCAAACTCCAATATTGCCCCCCGCAAAAAATTAATTGTAGTCACCAGTGTAAAAGATCACTGAAGACTCCTCCTGCTGTCTGACTAAACTTTGTGCCTTTTGATTAGCATCTCATTTTTCCCATCCACCCCCCCACCTTTTCCATTCCCCCATTCCCTGCAGAGAGACTGAGCCCTCTAACATCCATTTCTAGCCACCTTGTTGTCACACCTGACCTCTTGGTGGGTTCCCAGAGGGATACTCTGCACTCTGCCTCTGAGGCATACCATCTGAGTACATCTTCTCTTCTGGCCAGCTGTGGGTATCTGGAGGCACTGGGGAGAAGAGCAGGAAGAGCCAGCACTTCTTGAGTTTGTTCTCACCTGCAGGGCTGCTGGGCTGAACAAGCTGAGGACCCCTGCTCAAGGAGGAAGATGCTTCTGTGCCTGGCCTTGTTGGAGCAGATAATGTCCCATTATCTGAACTCAGGACCACAAGGATCCCTGGTGAGCAGGACCCAGGTTAGCACCTGACCCCAGAGAGCTGTCCAGTCCAGGTTGAGTGAGAAGCAATGAACTTCAGGCTTCAGGGTGTGCAATAAAGGACCATTAAGATCCTGGAGCAGACTCAAAACCAACCCAAGCAGTACAGACAGAGATAAAAACAGTTCTTGCTATAGGCTAGAAACCAGAACAAAGAGGTAGAGATTCCAAATAGAAGGTAAAAGAATGCCTGAAACATTCCTAAATCCCAAAGACAAAGCCCCGGGATTCCTCCAGGAGGGTGCTGCCTGCACAAATGGGGTTGCCTCTGCTAGGTGCATGCATGAATTCCTTTGGGGGAACATGTGTTTCCTGAGAGCAGTCATTCACAAAGTAGCCATGCCCTCAGGAGTTTTGATTCTGGAAAGAAGAGATGGATGCTGAGATATCTCTGATTTGTCAAGAGCTGGAAAGCCACTTTGTATACCAAGGAACACAAATGGGAGCGGAGGTGGAGAGGGAGGAGCAGGAAGAAGACTACCTTCTGCCCTTTCTTTCAAGGCTTCTCAGGAAGTTAAGCCTTCACTGAGGGTAGAATTGAAAAGCAGGAAAATGTGACCCCAGGCATTCTTGTTGTTTATTTGTAGCTCTTCCTGTGTGCTAGTACTTAATAAAACGATGCACTTTCTGAGTAGATACGACTATTCTCTTCATTTCCCCAATAAGGGAAGCAGAATCACAAAGTCTTCTTAGAGTGTCCAAGAATGTGACCAGAGGCATACAGATGGAGCACGCTGAATCACTTATGTCTGTTTTGAAAGCTGGATCTTGAGCCCTCTCCCAAGCCCCACGATGTCCCATCCAGGGGACCAGGTGCCTGGATCCAGCCTTGCACCTGCACAGAAAGGCATCTTCTATAGCACTCAAATCTTCATTGATGGGGGTTCCATAGCAGAGGTCTGGGACTGGGCTGAGTGTCTGAGAGCTCAAGCAACTTTTAAAGAATATATCTTCTGCCATTCTACAGATAAGGCTCAGGCTTAGTAAATTGCCTAAGGTCACCACAGTAAGTGGTGAAGCCAAGATTTCACACCATCTCATCCCATCTGGGCAAACTTCTAGGCTCAAGACAGCTACAATTGTAAAGGGCAGCTGTCTTGAGCAGCTATCTTGGCTGGCAGCAATTTGCTCTGGAAGATGGAAGAGCATTCCCCAGGAGAATCCAGACTCTCAGCTGTGTCAGGAACATTGTGTAACACATTCAGAAGCCAGTCTCCTTTGCTCAGTGTTGATGCATAAATTTGTGTGCAACTTCAGACGTTTTTGCTCATCAGCTCAGGCCCTTTTTGATGCATCTGGGTTTAACTATCTGCATTATAGGCATTCAGAGTAGCACCCTAGGCCCTTATATAACCTTGGCCAGAGCAAAGTGAACTTCCCCGGCAGCAGGAGGAGGGCTCCAGAGCTGGACAGGGGGCCCAGGTTTTTTCTTCTGGATCTGCTGTCCCTTAGCCATGGGGCTTTGAGTAAGTCTGCCACTGCTCTGAACCTCAGATGCCTTTCCTGACCACACTGGAATAAGAACTGAAAATTCCTGGGCTTCCTCTGAAGCTCAAATGGGATCCTGTGTGTAAAGTTTCTGGCAAGGGCCTGGCACATGTGGGCCCCCTGCCCTTGTAACTAAGTAGTTAAAGGTGAGCCCTAGATTCTCAGAGCAATTATCAGACCTGATAGGGGGAAGGCTTGAGAGAGAGTTGTATACTTGTTTCCTTAGTATTTCTCTCTATCTTTGTCTCTCTCTCTCTCTCTCTCTCTCTCTCTGGTGATACAGGGGGTTGAACTCAGCCTTGCGCTTGTTAGGCAGACATTCTACCACTTGAGCCACACCCCCAGCCCTTTTGTGGGGGTTATTTTCAGATAGATGGGGTTTCACTTTATCCCTGGGCCACAGGCCTCCTATTTTGACTTCCTCGCATAGCTGGGGATGGCAAGTTGTGCACCATGGTGCCTAGCCATTGATTGAGATGAGTTTTTGTGATGGGTTTTTTCAAGATAGGGTTTCATGAATAATTATTTGCTCGGGCTGGCTTCAAACTGTGATCCTCCTGATCTCTGCCTCCTGAGCAGCTAGGATCACAGGCATGAGCCACTGGCGCCTGGCTGGCGAGTATTTCTTAAGCACCGGTTCTGTAAAGGGAAAAACACAGCTCTGTGCCAGGCTCACTGTGAATCAAAAAAGAAAGAAAGTCTTTTTTTTTGTTTTCACTATTCTGTGGTTTAACTCAGGGCCTTGCACTTGCTAGACAGGCACTCTAGCACTTGAGCCACACCTTCGGCCCTACATTCTTCAAGCCTTAAAGAAAGGAAAAGACAGGTAGACAAGTGAGGTAAGCAAGGAAGAGATGTGGAGAGTTCAAATAAAATGGCCATCCATTTTATTTATTCAGTGTTCCCTCCTCTTCCTCCCTCTTTTCCTCCCCCCTTCTCCTCCTCCTCTTCAACTAGGACTTCTGTCACCAGTGACAATAACAACAGTTCTTTTTTGCAAGTACACCTCACTATGCCAGTAAATCTCCTCTCCCAGCCTCCCATCATGTGAACAAGATGCTCAGGCCACACACCATCAAGATTGAGAGGACCAATCTTCAGCCAAGGCTTCAGAGTGGGTTGCCCTGAGTTTGAATTCTAGTTCTATAATGAGATGCATGAGCAGAGTGTAGGTGTGTTGTTGGACTTGTTAAGCTCTAGCCTTCTTCACTCATGTGATTCTTTGGATAATAATGAAGGGTGAACGAGAATACATAAGTTCTTATCTCAGTGTCTGGCACATGAGTGCTCCAACATTGTCCTTGACGTTACTGTCCATTCTAGAACCACGATCCTGGACTGGAAAGATGGTGCTGCTACTTATGTGCTGTGTGCTGTTGAGAAGTTGCTTAAACTTTCTGCCCAGTTTCATACTTAGGGTTGAATTTTCTGTACTATTAGCATTTGGTGAGGTAAGCTTTTTCAGTTTATTTCGTGCTCAGAGTATCTTTAGGATTGTTATGAGAATTAAATAAAATACAATGTTTATAGTCTCGTATTAGATATGTATGTATATTTCTTACACTGTTGCCTGGTATATAAAGCACAATATAAATGTTGGTTATCATTTTAATTCATCCAGATCCTTTATTCAATAAACGTGAGCTTGGCTCTGGGCATGGTGTTACACGCCTATAATCCCACCACCTGGGATGCTGAGGCAGAAAGATTGACAGTTTGAGGCCATCCTGAACTACATAGTGAAACCCTTTCTGAAAGAAAGAGCGAAAGCGAGAGGAAGAGAGAAAAGGAGAGAGTGGGAAGGAGGGAGGGAGGGAGGGACAGGGAGAGGGAGGAAGGAAAGGAAAGAAAGAAAGAGAGAGAGAGAGAGAAAGAAAGACAAATTTCTTTCTACTAAGTGCCAAGCAATCTGCACACTCATGAAACTTACATTCAAGTGGGAAACAGGTAAGAAACAAAATAGGATGCTAGAAAAACAGGGAAGCAGTATAAGTTTGGCCAAAGATGGACATGCGGGTGGGGGGTAGGCTTGCATAGGGATCCTTCTGAGTGAAGGCTGTGAAACCTTTCTCATGTAGGAATAAAGAAAGGTGGTTGCATTTAGCCAGCTACAGTATAGACATTGACCCAGGATAGGAAGTACTTACCTATGCCCCTAGCATGTGGAGATGCTCAGAAAGTGTCACCTGTTATGTTACTCTGGTTATGAAAGGTAGGTGTTTGTGCTCTGAATTACCTGTGGAGTGTCCATCTAGGAGTTGACACCCTGTTGGCTTATCTTCACTGGAGCCTGGGCCCTGACCCTCTGCCCATGGTGCCCTAGGCCTCTGAGCTATACTTGCTCAGGTTTGTCACCATGGCCACAATCCCTCATCAGAAACATGCTCTCAGCACACAGATGGACTGGGGTCAGAGAAATCATATCTAAGTTGGGGACAGCAAGAAAGAAATACCAGAGAGAAACAAATACAGAGAAAATCAGACAGTCAGAGAGAAAAGACAGACAGAGAAAGAGATATCAGCAATGGAGAGAGGTGGAGGAGAAATCAGTGATCAGAGACCTTCTGTCCTATCTTATTGATCTTTACATGGAGAAAAGGCTGCTGAATGGGCAATTTAAAGACCCAGGGCTGTGATTTGTCTCCCAAGAGATTATATGTTGGAGGCTTAGTCTCCAATGTGGCAATGTGAGATGTGGTGGGACTTGGGAAAGATGGACCTAGTGGGAGGTCCTTGGGTCATTGAGGGTACATCCTCAGAATGAATTAAGGTAGTTTTCATGAGATCCCAAGTTAGTTCTCAAGAGGGCAGGTTGTTCTAAGAGTAAGTCTGACCCCTAAATCACTCCCTGGCTTCTTCCTGCCTTAGATGTGATGCCTTCCCCCTGTACTGGCTCCCTCCGTTATGATGACATCCACCACACAGTCCTCATGAGAGTTGAGACAAGACCAACTCCATGCCCTCGAACCTGCAGAACTGTGAGCTAAATAAACTTCATTTCTTTATAAAGTTACCTGACCTCAGATATTTGTTACAGTGATGAAAAATGGAGTCACCAAACGCTATTAGGAACCCTTTTCTGCACTAGTGTTGAGCCCCAGGTAAACTTTTATCCAACTCCAGACCTCTCAGTTTCCCTTTCTGTGTTCTTTACAGCCCCTTTTAATTCTTATAGTCTCTGTTTACAATTCCTCAGTTGACCTTCTCTGAATCAGAAGACATTTCCACTCATGGGTAAAGCACAGACTTTATTCATAAATGTCAGTACAATATGTACCATAGGAAGCTCACATCACAGACATGGGGTAAATGACTTAACAATAAATTAGTGGAAAGCTGACTTTGTCATTCCAGGATCACTCCCAGGATCTTAAAGGCACATTTCATTATAAATATCATAGTAGACATCTTGGCTATTTTCGAGAGGGATCATAAGACCAGCCAGTGGGACTTTCAGCTGCCTGGTGAGATTGAATCAAGCCCAAATTTTTCCCTGTGATACCTCAGTCCTAGAGAAGAGAATTCCAAATCAGCAGGAAGATTTCTGGAAAAAAAATCTTCATTTAGATAAATATGGGGGTCCCATCTCTCTCCCCCTCAAAGTCACAGGAAGTCACACAGGGGTTGTTCATCCCTGGAAAACTAGACAGGCTCTTGGTATCAAGCACCGGAAGTTTTTTGGTGATTCTTGTCAATCCAGGCTAAAAAGATGTCAAGCTCTCCCAGTGACTTAATGGCAGCAGAACGGATCTCCAGCTGAAACCAATAAAATCATAATGAGACCCTACCTCTACAGACTGTGCTGAAGTTTGCATATCATGGTCTCCATATTCTAGTCCCCACGACTTTGCTTTTTATTCATCAAATATATTTGCAAAGCACACATTCAAAATTATTTTCCAAATAGGCAAGCAAATTTTTTCCTACAAACAAGTGGTTAAATCATGTCAGCTCCTTATAAACAAAATAAAAAATTCTTCATTCCTTTCCCTCTGTTTTTTTTCCCTGCTTTTCATAGGAAAGATTGGCCCTTTGCTGGCCAGTTTTTCTTTTCTTTTTCATGTTCTTTTTGCATCACCTCTCTCTACTACTTCTGTTCTCACAGGAAGTCTTTGTATCTTTGGTGTTCTCCAGTGGGTTGGGACACATAATGTCCCCATTACACACAGTAGAGTATCAACACCCCAAAGGTAAGTGTTCTCCCCAGCATCACGCAGCCATTTAGTAAAAAAGCCAGAACTAAAGCGTGACTCAACACTACTCCACCTCCTTTCACACTAAAAAGTGGTGGTTAGATCGCAAGACACCTCTGTTGGAGCCAGCCAGTGTGGGACCACATCCAACCTCCACCACCGAGCTGCAGAATGAACTTAACCTGCTACGTCTCAGTTTCCTAATTTATCCAATGTAGGTAACAGTCTTAGCATCGTGAAGGATTGAGGTGTCCATAGTGTAGTGGCCAGGAACAATACTGGGTTCACAGTAAGAACCACTTGACTCTTAGCTCTTTCTACAATATTATCCAATTGAGCCTGTCCACAAAGAAGCAGAGTTCTGAATAGACTCCAACTTCCTTGCTCTTCAAAGTGGTAGCATCATTTGGGAGCATGGTCCAAATGCAGAATCTCACCATGGACCTACAGAACCAGAACCTTAACTTGGATAAGATCTTGCAGTGGTACACATAAGAAGTGTTGCTTTTATACTGACATCTATGTGAGAAGCACTGTGTCTTCATCAGACCCTGATCACAAGGACATCACACATGAAATACAGTTCGTGCCTAACAGTTCAGGATTCACTGCAAATCTTTGCTCCCTCTGTATCACCCCCATCTTACCCAGTATGTGCTTTTCCCCAAGTTATAACAGGTTAGTCCTGGTAAGTGAAGGCATAACAAAATGGTAGAGGATGATGGAGAAGGAGGACCCAGGAAATTAGCCAATGAGGTAAGACCAACACACAATTTGCAGAGGGAGACTTGGGCAAACCTTCAAAGTGAATGAATGATTTTTGAGTGAAGAGGAGGCTGAACATTTGGCAATGTTCAGCCAATGTTTGATCATTTCATTTACCATCTTCCCCTTCCTCTTCCCAGAGCTCACCTGATTGTAGTTGTCATGGATGATTCTGGTTGCATTGGTGGCTTCCTGACTACAGTGACACCGACTCTGCACCTGCTGTAATACAGAGGAGGAGACAGCTTACCACCTGGCCCTCTCTTACACTACCTCTCTGCAGAAGTAGCACTTCTCCCCACTCCCAGGTAAGACAGGTGAGCAAACTCAAATGGAGCAGTCATGGGAGATTTTTGTCTGTAGAGTCAGCCTGCATTTGTCTATGGCCTTGGCTTTTTGTGGATTTACAGCCCAAGAAAGCAAGCACAATATCTATGCAGCATCCCAAAAGGTAGACACTCAACAAACGTATTTCATGTTAATTAAGTAACTGGTTAAATGTATCCATTTGATTCCATTATTGTAGTAGTATAGGCAGAACAGGGATCATTACCCCTTCTAACAATTTTAGAACCTGAGGCACAAAGAGAAGAAATCACTTGCCACAAAGTGACACATGAAATCGGCAGCAGGGATGGGGCTGGAATCTGGGGTTTCTCCTGGTCTAAGTTTTTGTTGGTAGTTTTGTTTTTGATTTGAATGTTTAGTTTTAATAAATCACAGTGAATTTACAGGTAACCCTTAGGAACAAACTACACCAAGAAACTACCCATTGTTTTTCAGGTATGGAAACCCCAAAGGGCCAGAAACAAAAAGACTAGGAATGGGCTTCTAAGACTGGAGTGCTTGCATTCCTCTCACAGGCCACTGAACACTCAGGAAATACTTGGACATAAGTTGGTTGCCCCAGGGGTATTATCCATGAGAAGACCCCGCTGATGAGATGTCAGCCAGCAGGAAGCCTTGGGACAGGAGTGACCACAGGAAGAGGTTCTCCGTACTTCTCCCATGGACAACAGGGCAGGGAATTTCCTTTGACTCCACCAGCCCTATCAGAAGGCCAGCTGGGGCCCAGGCACTCCCTGGGGCAGATGGGAAGCACGTGTGTATCCCAATACACTGACTTACACATTCCTGCAGAGTTTTCTGTATGTAGAGGAAAGAGTTGGCAATGCTGCTGACTTTTCTCAAAATTTGGGGATCCAACTCCTGATGATCCTTGAACACCCTGTCCACGTAGAATGCCAGGAGGTTGTTAGTCATGCAGCACACATCTGTGGGCTATAGACACAAATTAGAGACACCCCACCCCCAGACCCTCTTTTACTATCTTAGAGACCAGGAGGCAAGAGAACTAAAAGTTACTTTCCAAAATTCATAATGATCACAGAGTATTCATCCACTCTTTCCACAGCTAGCCTATATAGGAGTCAGGCCCTCTCCTTTTTGTGGCCAGGAGGTACATTAACAAAGGATGGGGCCCAGCACCCCATCATAAACTAGAATTCTCCCTACAGTATCCCCAGCATGCTAAGTACTGCTTAAATCCTTCCAGGAATCAGGCATCTCCTTTTTTAAGAGGGCCGATGGCTGAGCAGATTTCTTTTTTTCTTTTCTTTTCTTTTTTTTTTTCACAATAGAATGAGCAGATTTCTTGAGAAGCATTTCCTTGGATTACAGAGGCCAAAGCTGGCTGCTCCACAATGTCTCCATCCATCAACATTCATGGCTAGGCATACCAGGCATCGTACAGATACGTGTTTATCCTGGCCAGTCTGCCCTGGACCACACTGCTGGGTAATCTTCCAATCTGTCTTTTTTTTTTTATACACACACTCCTTTCAATTTTGTGTTAGTAGTGAAAAAGATTTAATTGGCCCTTATTTTGACATAACAATAATTAAATTTAACAAAATTTATCATTGCATCTGTAAGCCAGTTTATACAACAAATGACAACTCAAGTATTTTTGGTGTAATACTTTCCAAAAATACATATATTTTACTTCCTGTTTTATTTTTCCAGAAGTTATATAGAGGGCCTTATTTTGTGAACATAGTTGAGAAGCTTTGCCTATTTTTCTAGAGGTCCTCCCTTATTCTTTCCTGCAGGTTCTCTTTTGAAAGGCCTGTCAGTGCACTACCTTGGCTGATTGTGTCTTCTATAGTCAGTTGGTCTGTTGGTTCTTATTTGTCAGTAGCTTTGCATCTGGTCAAAGTCTGTTTTACTGTCACCATGAAGTCTTTGTAAGTTGCTCAGTTTTACTGGATTCTATTGTCATTCTGTTGTCTGATGTTTAGTTTCAATGAAAGACTATTAATTGATCTTTGCCTTCATTAAATAGATTTTTTTTCATTTTTCTTTTATTATTCATATGTGCATACAAGGCTTGGTTCATTTCTCCCCGCTGCCCGCACCCCCTCCCTTACCACCCACTCCACCCCCTCCCTCTCCCCCCCCTCAATACCCAGCAGAAACTATTTTGCCCTTATTTCTAATTTTGTTGTAGAGAGAGTATAAGCAATAATAGGAAGGAACAAGGGTTTTTGCTGGTTGAGAGAAGGATAGCTATACAGGGAGTTGACTCACATTGATTTCCTGAGCGTGGGTGTTACCTTCTAGGTTAATTCTTTTTGATCTAACCCTTTCTCTAGTACCTGTTCCCCTTTTCCTATTGGCCTCAGTTGCTTTAAGGTATCTGCTTTAGTTTCTCTGCGTTAAGGGCAACAAATGCTAGCTAGTTTTTTAGGTGTCTTACCTATCCTCACCCCTCCCTTGTGTGCTCTCGCTTTTATCATGTGCTCATAGTCCAATCCCCTTGTTGTGTTTGCCCTTGTTCTAATGTCCACATATGAAGGAGAACATACGATTTTTGGTCTTTTGAGCCAGGCTAACCTCACTCAGAATGATGTTCTCCAATTCCATCCATTTACCAGCGAATGATAACATTTCGTTCTTATTCATGGCTGCATAAAATTCCATTGTGTATAGATACCACCAATCTGTCTTTTTAAACTGCTGGGATCATTTGAATGGGGCTGAGATTTGCAAGACTGGAGACTGACAGCTGTGGAAATGAGTACATGTGGGTAGGTCCTCTCGCTGCTACTGTGGAATGCAGGTCTCGCTAAAAGAGCACTCTTAAATCCCCAAGGCACAGAACAGAAAGGTTGGCTAAACAGTGTCTTTCTAGCAATTTGCCTGTCCTGTGAATTACCAGCAGTTTACAGGTAGGTCTGAGTAGGGAGTGGTACACAGTGTGATGGCTGCATTCATCTTCATTAGCATTAAAGGGACAAGCCTCTTGGGCTTCCTAGATGGCAGCAAAGTCAACCTGTGACACAGAAAAGCTCTTCCTCCACTCTCACTGGGCCCTTAACCAGACCAAAGGGGCAAAATGCTCCTGTGTGTTATCAAAGATAGTGGTAATTAGAAAAAGGAGTAGAAAAAAGAAAGGGAGGGAAGGAGGGAGAGAGGAAGGGAAAGAAAAAGGGAAGGAAGGAGGAAGGAAGGGAGGGAAGGTGGAAAGAAGTGAGGGAATAATGATACAGATTTAGATCCTTGTTGACATCTTTCCTTATTCCTCTCAGCTATTTCTCAACCTTGAAAGGAGAAAGAATCTGGAGACAGAGGCCTAAACTTGGGGTCTATTCCTAGCTCTGCCACTAACTCATCATTCTCCTGCCCAAGATCCCTGTTTCCCCACAGATATATCTTACCCTTCCTTGGTCACTTAAATCCCTGTTTTTAAAAAAATAATAATAATGATGATGATAATAGCCTGGATCTTTCTAGAATAGATCCAAGAACTGAAAGAATTCACTTTAAAGACACCTCTTGGAGCCCCTTGCATAACAGTCGGTTAGCTGACTGTCTTGTCAAAGAAGACAGACAAATTTTTCTGTACTTTCTGTCTCAACAGTGAATGATCTCACAGATTTCCTGCATCAAGTTGCCAAGATAGAGCACACCATCTCTAGAATATTCTGTAGTCTAACTTTTGTCTCAAAAAAACTTTCAGTGACGCTACCGACTGTTATAAAGTCAAGACTCAAGCTGACTTCCAAAGACTTAAGGATAGTTGTCTACGTTATCCCTTCCACTTTCCTGTATGTCCACATCAAAAACCTGTTCCACCTTGCTGTCCTCTCCACATGGTCGTGGTTCCTGCCTTCACTGATCTGATCATTCTCCCATGTACCCCAAGTCCTTTCCTCCTGTCGTCCCCTAATCTATAATCACCTCAGATTTTCAATGACTCCCCTCATGGAACCTTCCAAATTATTCCCAAACCACAGAAATCATGCTCTTTGAGCACCCTGCATGTCACAGTCTAAGGAAGTAGCACTTCTTTAATCCCTCCCAGAGGTTTCACGGTCCCTGGGACACTAACGTGCCCAAACTCTTTAACAGACAAATAAGAAACCTGGGACACTGAGTTGGGATTTCCTTCTCAGCCCAGGGCCATTTTACTAAAAAGATAAAAATGCACAAAAAACAGACACAGACCGGTCAATACCTTAGTGCTCTGCAGAGTCTCCAATGTGGACAGGATGGTGACATTTTGAAAGGTGTCCTTGTTTTGCTGTGGAGGGGAGCAGAAGGACAGACAGAAGAGATGAGCACTCCACTTTCTCCTGAGACACCACAGATAAACAGGAAGGAGCTTGCTTTGGAGCTAAGATGTGAGGTGAGACACTCCCCTCCCTACACCTTCACCCAATCCATACTCACCAAGGCTCTTTTCATCTCCTGGAAACTCTTTTCTAGATGGCGCATGTCCATGGAAATCAGACATTTCCTGAGACCACGACTGCACACTGAGCACAGGATAAGTGTCATGCCCAGAAGCCAAAGGGAAACACACTGTACCTTCATGTCCTGCAGAAAGGGTGGCCCTGTAGCTGCCCAGCCTAGAGTGAAGAGCAATGAAAGAGGAAACCCAGATGGATGAAGTCTTTCTGGGCACCAAACAGTGGGGGCCAGGCAATATCCAAACCTCAGCCTTGAGGAGTGTCTGGGGCTCCTCCTCTGGTTTTCTTGATCAATTGAATATGCTCCCTCCTCGCCCCCACCGGAAAGCACAATAGGTCCTCTCTCAAGTGCCTGAGAGCACATTTCTATGTCTATCACTCTAATTCAACATAGCTTATTTTGTCAACAGGGGTGAAAAGTATTGTTTTTAATAAATTGAACAAGGAAAATGGAGTTGGTAATATGCCATAAAAATTAGGCAACAGATCTGAAAAACCATAAAAGCACATTTGGCTTTTTAGACTTGCCCCCGGAGTAAGCAATACCCTTTTGTTATAAAACCCCAGTGTGTATCTACTTAAAATCACTTGTGTGGAGCTTACTATGCAGATTTTTGCCTTCTGCAGAAGATGGAAAAGGAAGGCACAAGACATCTTTTGATGACTACTTAGCCAGGGAGGAGACAGGGTAGGGCTGCTGGCTTCCCATCTGTCACCCACTGAGTCAGAGAGAGAGAGGGCCATGTTTGCAGCTAGCTAGTTCCTAGGTAGGGTCAGACCCTGGGTACTTGTTGCCTTTTCTCATTCTCTCACCCTTCTTGCCTCTTTTTCTTTCTGCCTCTTCCTTTAACTACTCTGAAGTGTATCTTGTGATGCACGAGGAGACAAGTGTGTTACGCATCATTCATTGACAGTTTATTATCTTTCTATGACTTCCCCCACCCCCCAAATAGCACAATCTTCACACATAGAACTTAGTCCTAAAGGTAACTCCTAGGGCCAAGAGTGTGACTCACCAGTCCTGTACCCAGTGTCCTCCACTGAGACTCTCAGTTCCAGCAGTGCATACTGGGACTGGTATATCTATCCTGTGTGGCAATAGGGGAGAGGAGGGCCCTGAACATAGAAAGCATCTGTGGAGCTGCAGAGTTCCCCATCCCACCTCTGACTGTGGTAATAGTGGCTGTAATATAAAAAGGCCCAAATAAGCAGGTCCCCACTCTCACCACCACTGCCCATATTCCCCTAGGATTCCCAGGCTCCCTCTCTAAAAATCCAAGGAAGAGCAGGTCCCTGCCTCTCCTTAACTCACATCCTTCCCAGAGCACAGGCAGATGTATTGTGAGGCTTCACGATGGGCACGAAGAATGCTAAAAAGCATTCTTGATTTCTCTGTTCTCACCTCTTTCTGGGAAAATGAGGAAATAGACCCCATGATCAGGGAAGTCTATGGAGACCATGAAGTCTATGATGTCTCCATAGTCTTGCCAAAACTCTGCCCCCTCAAGAGGTGATTCCAGACATCTTGGTCCATTCCAATAATAACGGTAGGTAACATTCAGCCTACACACCATGTGTGCCGTGTTGGGCACTGTGCCAAGCATTTTACATAATAATCTTGTTTCATGCTCACAACCATCCCATGAGGGCTTGTTTCTATCCCTATTTTACCACAGAGGGAACCCAGACGTAGGGAAATGAATTAACCTGCCAGAGCCCCTGCTTGAAGGTTGGCAGCCAGTTCAGGCACCACCTCCTTGCGTCTGCTTACAACACTCTTCCTTTTAGCCTGTCAGCTGGGATCCCAGCACTTCCCTCTGCACCAGACAGACAGGAACCCGGTTCTGATGGGGTCCTACTGATCCAGAAGTAAGCACCTTACATATAAAAAGATATTTAACAGTGCAAAAGATTTTTAAAAGATGCTATATACATTGCCCAGCAAGTTCCTGGAATGAAAAGTCAAGAGTAAAAATGTTAGTTCCTTTGCCTTTTTCTTTTTCTTTCTCTTTCTTTCTTCCTTTTTTCCTTCCTTCTTTTTCTTTCCCTTCCTTCCTTCTTTCTTTCCTTCCTTTTTTCTTTTCCTTCCTTCCCTTCTTCTTTTCCCCATCTCTTCTCCTTAAAAAGAAGGTGCCAGAACATTTACCCCTTCCCCATTCTACAAAAGCCCCAGTGGCTGGGACAGCACTAACCACTCACAGTGGCAACAGGTCACACTGTCACATGAAGGATGCGAGTCATGACAACTAGGAATGAAACCCCAGTAGGGCCCACACCTGCCTCACCTCTCACTGTGTTCCTGCCAGCCGGCTGCTCCTGTGCTCCAGGTGCTCTGTGTCATTGGGAAAGGGCTGGTCACTTTTATGCAGGTGGATAGAGGAAATGCTGTCAAGGTTTACTGGGTGGGTCCACCTTCAGGAGATTGTTTTTCCCCTCATTTCTTTGGCATTGAATTTCCTTAATTGTTTTCTTTCTTCTTCTTTGTGATATAGTTGACTAATAGTTATTAAGAAATGACGCTTTTTCTGGATCTTGACACACAGTTTCTGGGAAAAATAAACTCCCCATCACCATGCAAATGAGAATGGCTTGCAATTCCATGTCTATACAGAAAAATCCAAGTTAGGTCACTTTCCCAGGAGCTGTGGCAAGCCACCAACTGTACCTGCAGTTTACCCTGCAGGCAAACTGAGGAAAGTACTCTCTAGATGGCCTCACCTTGCCAGCAGCCAGCCTCAAGAGACTCAGCAGGTGCCACTGGCTCCAGTACAAACCATCTTCCTGGTATCTCACATGTCTGGTGAGGATGGAGCATGTGCCAGGCATGAACTAAATGCTTCATATGCACTATTTTGTTTAACTTCATGGGGGAGTAATTTTTTCCTCCTATATGCAAAAGTTTCTTTGCACGTCATCTCTCCCCCTTTTATCTTGTTCCTTGGAAGTTCCTTTCACTCTCCATTAATGCAGAGAGAGAGAGAGGGGCTTAAGAGCTGGCAATGGCAGAGCCCAGAACAGAGCCTGGAATCCTTGATCTTGGGCAGAAGATCTTTGATCTAAATTACTTTTTTGTACAAACTCTCTACCATGAAGTTCTCCAAGGTTCAGGATTTGAATGATGGAAAAATACATAAGGTTTCCTTCTCAAACATGAATTCCCAGAATAAAGGGAGTTTCATTTACCAAATGAAGCAACTCTGGGATGGGGTACAATGAAAGAGCCCCCGCAAGGCTGGTACAAAAACCCTTGTTCCTGCATCACATAAGGGAGACCCATAGGTATAGCGGGCACTGGCAGAGAAGGAAGAGGGACAGGGAGGATCAGAGCCTTTTAAGAGGATAGGTGCAAGAGAAAGGAACCCCAGGGGCTGGAAGCCTTGTTGGCTAGTATCTTGGACCTAATGGAATAACACCTGTTGAGAGAAGCTGTAGGCTACAGTAGCCCTGAATTCAAAGCTGGGTTCTTCCTCTTCACAGAAAAACAGTGGAGGCAAGCTACTTGAGATCTCTCTGAAGCACCGTAAAAATCAACTGAGGATTTTAATGAGCTAATGGCCTGGCCTGTATCATAGTAAGTATGCCTTAATAAATATTATTTATTCCTGTGTTGTGCAACTACAGAAAGAGAGTACACCTTCCTTAAGAGTCAATGGGCATCCCTTTGCTCCTTCTGGAGAGGGGCAAATCGCTGCATTTGGGAATTTCCCCTCGCCACCCATTTCCCAAGGTGGAAGCAGGTGGGGAGGTGGGCGCCATTTTCCCAGCACAGCCTGAGCTGCCTGGTTCAGAGCCCAGCCTCACATGTGAGAGGATTACAACATGTCCATGCCAAGTCCCACTCCACATTCATTCCCTAGTTCTGACCCAGCTTTTATTTCAGGGCCAAGATGTCACATCAGGAAGCTTGCAGGGGAAGGGAGATCTGTGATGTGTTTATTGCTTCTCTCCCAACATGCAGTGTGCCAGAGTGGTTGGGGTACAAGCTGGACTGATGGGCTGGAAGCAAGCCACTTAATCTCTGGACCTATTGATTCATCTATAAAATGGTGCAGACTGTGCCTACTGAATACTCACCACGTAGGTCATTAAATGTAAGCCCTCAGCAGTGGCTAGCAAAAGCAATTCAAAATGCTCGTCTTTGTTATTAATTTTAAAACCCCTAAACTAAGAGGGAAAGGAAATTATAAAAAGTGATTTCTCTCCATCCGAAGCCTTGCTGTCTAACACGTCATATAAAAAGATAAAATATAGATTGAGATGGAAAGGCACTCTTGCCAGGAGAGTAATTAAACTATGGATGTGATCTATAGACATAGAGCTATGTCTAGCCTTAGAACTGGAATTTCTAGAACCAGTTGATCCTCCACTGGAATACCAAGGCTCAATTTTCCTTTTGTTAAATGGGGAAGCAGAAAGAATATGAAGGAAGACCAGAAAGCCAAGAAGGCTTTCTGAATTTGACATGTAACTAGACACAGCTTTCTCATGCCTTCCAATTCCCATCCCCCACCCAATATTCCCTCTAATGTCGTGAATTGTTCACAGTGATGCAGTGCAATCTCCCCACAGTAGAGCCTGCCCATTCCCAAGTGCAAGTCCTAGAGCCGAGGTACAAACCACGCCACCCCAGTGGTACCATGCCCTTTCCTTCTCTGGGAATGAAGCTCCATGGAGTTGAGCACTATGTGGCTTACTGCAGGATCTGGATAAATGGATTGTGTCTATGGGAATAATTTTGGTTAGATTGAAAGGAGATCCCATTATGAGAACTAGAAAACACCAGAGAGTATGTCAGAGAAAGAATTCCTAGAAAAGCTAGGGGCATGGTTCAAGTGGTAGAGCACTTGCCTAGCAAGCATAAAGCCCTGAGTTCCAACCTCAGTATTGTCAAAAAAAAGAATTTATAAAAAAAAGCATTATTGATACTAATGGATGAAAATTGTATTTGAGAAGTAAATGGAGATTTAAAAACAGAAAAAATGAAAATGTTCAGATGTCTCAGTAAATAAACCTTGGTCATAATGTTATGCTTGGAATTACATAGCCTTTTGAAAATAAAGTAAAAAAAAAAAAAGATAAGTTTTCCAGTTCTGGGAAAATTAAACCTAAGAAAGTTTCCCTCTGTTTGGGATTTAGAAATGAGTCAAAACAGATGACAGAGAGCACACAGTTCATCCTTAATCAGTGGCACAGCAAGGCAGTACACATCTGTTCTCAAACCTCATCTCCTGACACAGTGTCCTGTCTCACCCCATGCTACCTTCTCTTCCTAAGGTCAGGTGGAATAGGAGGGAAGCTGGACCTTTGGTGACCTCAAGCCTGTCCAACAGGGAGGTGATATCACTCTCTTGGACCAAGCTGTCCTGATCTATGATTACCCAGGAAGCTGATGGACTCAGGAAATCCAAACTGGCCACACTCCTGAGCTAGTGGTGAAGGAAGGGCAAATCCACCTGAGGCACTGCACTACATCAGCTGAGACTTTCTTCTCATTTGTTGCCCATTGGGCTTTCATTCCAAGCCTGCTGACCTAGAGCCTCAGGCCTTGCTCGATGCCTGCATCAGTGGGTTCTGTAGCTCAAATGCCATGAAAGAACCACCTCTGCCCTTGGAGATGAAGGTAGCTGACAACCGGGAATGTAAAGCCATGTAATGTCTACTTGTTCCTCTCTAGATCACTGACCAGGCTCACCCCCTGTGGCAGCCTGCCCTCCTGGGCAGCCAGACTTCCTGAAGTATAACCCCAGGCTTGGTGATCCTAGGCCCAAACTCCCAGCATGGCTCCCTAGTGCCTCCAAGTGAAAGGAAACACTCTTCTCCCACTTCCATGATTTCCAGACCCATCACAATCTAGACCTTGCCTATACATCTCCCACCTCCTCTCTTGAAGAACCCCATACTCACTGACCCCCCTCACCTAGAAAGGCTCTTCTGCCTTGCGAACTCCCACCTAACTTTCAGGACTTAGTTCAGGGTGAGCTCTTTGGTGAAGCCTCTCCCTCTTCCTTTCCTTCTCCCCTGCCCTCCTGATCCCCACCACCTCCCCTTGCCCCCATCCCTTGAGCTGACAGCTTCTTTTTTCATATTCCCACTGGATACGAGATACTCAGTTAACTTTGAATTTCAAAGAAGCATATCTCAGTGTTTGTCTATCTGAAGTTCAAATTTAACTGGGCATCTTATATTTTCATTTACTAAATTTGGCACCCTTACATTGGACCTACAGCCAGGGCCAGGTTGCATAAGGATGATAACTCACACATTTTGGTGTGAGTGGTGGGTTCCTTTCAAGAAAAGGAATTCAAAAATAGTACAGCCAGGTGTGGTGGTATATGCCTGTAATCCCAGCACTAGAGGGAAAAGGTTCATAAGTTCAAGGCCAGCCTGTGCTACAGAGGGAGATCCTGTCTCAAATAAAAGTGAAGTACAATATTAAAGACAACAATAAATACTTGTTTAGAATACGAAAATAAACCATGACAAATCTTTATAAAAAGCTGATATGTACCAAGAGACACCACAAAATCTAGAAAAACAGATTAACACTTTGATTTTTTTTCTATGACAAGTATGTTTTTATTGTTATGCTCTGTAAAGTGAATTTAAAAAATACATCAGCCTTTCTTCTGGGTGCCAAATATTGAGAATTTGTTGCCCAGATTTGTGCCCCATAAAGAGGAATTCTGCTTTAAAAGATTTCCACTGGAAAAAGGAAGAAGTTTAGGATTCATTTGTAATCAATCATCTTTATGGCATTTCTAGGTATATTTTTAGTAGATTTTAATGAAAACCAAGTCTTTGGCTTACAGTTTTCTACATCTGATGCCTAGAAGAATTTTCAGTATGCCATTTCTAGTGCCGCACATCTCCAACCTCACTCCTCCACTGCCCATGCACTTCCAAGAGTAAGTTAGGAAGAGTGTTTCCAGGTGCCATTTTTATACCAGCTTGGCAACTGACAGACAGATGTCCACAGACAGATGTGGAACAACCCATGCAAATATATGTGTCTAAGGGTCACATGCATCTCCAGTAAACTGTTCCTTAGCCAGATTCCCCAAATACTGGGGCCTTGCTAATGTCACCTGGTAAGAGAGGAAGTGTGACAGAGAGGATGTCAAACTAAAAAGGACACTGATCTTAACTGATAAAGGCTAAAATTCCTATTTTTGTGAACTTTTTGAGAACATGACATGTGAATGCATAGTTAGGGACCATCCCCGCCCCAACCCAGCCCAGAATCTTGAAGGAGGCCCAGAGCTAAGCAGAAAATCCCCTACTGACCACAAATCCCTTCTGAACACCTATCCATCTCTAGGACAATATATGCATTTATTTGTATTTTCTAATTTGATTTTAATTTTTAATCAAAGATTTCTAGAAGGCATACAGTCAGTTGCTATCGTCTTCCCTACCCCTGTTTCTATGACCCATGAACAGCAGCCTTCAGTTCAGCTTCTGTTACGTGCCTTCTGTTACGAGGCCAGAGAACTGGCTCATGAGGCAGCTGAATGATGGAGCCAAAGCCGGTATAAAGTGGGATTTATTAGAGAGAAAGGAAAGGCTACAGCTAGAGAAGTTCAGCAGAACCCGGAAGCCGGTGGCTCGCTGCACAGATGAAGACTGGGGTTTTTATGGACGTTTTAACCCTGGGTTGGGGGGTTTTCTCATTGGCCTTGCATTTCCAGGGCTTTCTCAGGTGAACTGGTTTGGTTTGCACCTTTATTGGGGGAGGGAAAACAATCTTGAGAGCATTTTGCTCATCAGCCCTGTGGCAGATCTGTATCTCTCCTTTAGGATGCAGGAATGCAGGCCTCCATCTCCTCAGGTTGTAGAAATGATATCACCCTCCATGGGGGATGGGATACTCACTCATCTGCCTTAGGTCTCCAGACCCAACAAATCCCCCTCTGAGACAAGCACCGAACTGCTGTTGGGGAGAGGGGCAATGATGACTCATCTAGCTGCTTCGTGCTGACAATGGGTGCTGGGGGAATAGGGGAGAGGGTACTTGTCTCAGGGCTTGACCTGTATAGTTTCCAGGGGCCCCTGATAGAATGGGATGGAGGGCTCATGCCTGGGCAGAGGTGAGTATTTCTTGACTAAAAGCTGGAGTTTGATCCGTTGGGCCTGTTGAGATATAAATCTGGAGAGAGCATTTATTATACAAGACCCAAATAGGAATATTAGTAGGAGCAAAAAAAGGTGTCTGGTAAGGGCTGCATATCTAGGGATCTAGATTTTATAAAATCCTGTAACTCCCAAGGAAGCTCTAAGCTGTTTTATGGTATGGGAGAGTGGGAAACAGAGGATTGGGTCGATTTCCTCATGACTCAGGGAGTGAGTCTGTCCCTTTAAGAACACACCTAGGTAGGTGACCTGTGGGAGGCAGGGGCTGTCAGGATTTAGGTTAAAAGTAACACTTTTGGATAAAAGAGAGCTTTAGCTTATTATTTTATATAAATTGACACTTTTAACTTTGTAAATGTTTGTACCATATTTAGATAAAGTATAGACACCACACAGTTATAAGGTGGTCATTTAAGACATATGAGCAAATACATAAATGAACTCTGATTTAGTAGTACTTAAAGCTTGACAAGATCAACAGAAAACACAAGTAATTTTTTTTTGATAAAATCTTTCCTTATAACAGTTTTTTGTAGATGTTACTTAGAGCAGAACAATATTGAGATAACCTTGTTATTTTATAGGCAGAATTTGATTTTAGTTTGACATGACCCTAAAAATCTTTTAGGCAACTCTTAGATTACAGTCTACTTTAACTTTATCACACACTGTAGCTTTTTATTATACACTTAAGATTTACTCAGACCTTTATATAATATTTTGAACCCTTTGATGGTTTTTCCTTATCCCTCCTCTCCATATTTGGAACAATCTTTAAGACAAACCCTCTTTATAAAAATCATTTCTCATCCAAAAAAAAAAAATTCAGTTTTTTTTCTTTAACTTCTTAAAAAATATACTCAATACCTGTCTATATCCTTTTTACTTGTTTACTTTGTAACTTGTATTTTAAGATTAACAGAGAATTTTAAATTTATTATAGGTGCTGGAGCAACTAATTAGTAGCCCTTGTTTTATGATAGGCAGAAGGCCTCATTGTCCCTCTGGCTTGAGGGGATGTTGTTTTTTGTGTGCAAACTGTGAGGGATCTTTGAGTTTTATTTGAATAGGGAGGGTCGTCCAGGCTTGCCCTACAGTCATCCCATCAGTCCACACTGTGGGATCTATTTGTTCCTGAAGGAGGGGGCAGCAGAGATAGCTGCCTGGGGGAAGGAGAATTTGAGCTTTTGAAATAGTAAATCTCATCCCAGCAGGGACACTGCAGTTTTAGGTACTATGAGGAAAGAGTGAGAGAAGAGGAGGTCTCCCCAAGAGCAGGCCAGAGGCTGGATAAACTAGCGCTCTAGGGGCTGGCCAGATTTGCCCCAATGATCACTTTTGTCATTGGACCTGGTACTGGGAGAGAAAGGTAAGACAGAAATGAGCTCCACTGGCTAGCAGGAAAATGACCTTTTGCTTTTCTGCCATTATGACTCCTAAACATGGATGCCAAGAAGTAGAGCGTAGACAGGAGGCCGGGACCCATCAATCCATAGGAGGTGACACCTCACCTTCCATCTGGAGACACGGGCACTTAGACCTCCAGTGGTTACCCTTGCAGACAGGGCAGGGTCCCGGTTAGGGGCGGGGCTGTCTCCCAGGCTGTCCTCCCTTTTTGCATTCCCTGTGGAAGTGCCCCTTCTGTCCACAACAGTAGCAAACTCAAGATGTAGGCCCCAGTTGGGTGGGGCCTTCTCTGAGAGCTGTAATGAGGTCATGGTGTTTTTTGTCTTTTTCTCTCTTTAGTAATATCCCAGTTATAGTATACAGACATGGCTAGCTCTATTGATTGGCCCAATGACTTTTCTCCTTCAGCCACAGACTGAGTTTTTTACGAATATCTGGGGCTGACTGAGTTAGAAATTTATCTTTGAGGAGAACCTCTCCCACCTGTGACTCTGGGTCCCCTGTGGTATGCTTTCTGATAGCATCCTTAAGATGTTACAGACAGGGAAGGGGGTTTTCTTCAGGCCGTTGCTGTAAAGCAAAGTTGTTATTTTACACTGTCACCTGACACTCTCGGGAGCAGGTCTCTGATCCGTTCTGGGCCTCAGCTTCCTCACTTGAAGAATGAGGATCTGGTCTAGGTTAAACTACTTTCTTCCACTATGAGATGGCTGAAGTGACATTAGTGCCACTTATCTTTTTTACCATTTTTTTTAAGCAATATTGGGGAATTGAATCCAGGACCTTGCACGTGCCGGGCAGACACTCTCCCACTGAGCTACTTCCTCAGCTCCAAATATTTTTTTTTCTTTTGGCTGTACTGGGATTTGAACTCAGGACTTTATGCATGTAAAGCAGCACTCCACTGCTTGAGCCATACCACCAACCCCTTTTAGTGTGGATCTGTCAAGGGGACTGCCTGTGCCCCTGTAGGTAGGCACATTTATTCCCTCATTTCTAGGTGCTACTAGTATTGGGGCTCATTGTAAATGGTAACCATTTCCAACCTGAGTGGCCTGGGCCAGAACCCATTGCTTTTCTAATGAGAAAAGAGTCTGGTCTAGTAGAAACATAATATCCTTTCATGCCCATTGAAAGGTTTGGATTACAGAGACAAAGGCTTGAATGCATTGGTCAGATGCATTAGTATAGCTACCCAGATATTTTTTTAATTTCCCTAAGATCTGATAACTGGGAGGGAACATAGAGTCGCCCTCTTCCTACCATTGTCTGTTGAAGGGGGAAGCACCCATTAAGGAGTTCTGAATATTAGGGTGGCTTAGAAGGCAGGGCACAGGGTGGAGCAGTAGGGGTGGGGGCTTTGTCACTGACAAGGGGCATTTCTGGTCCTCCTTTGCCATGTTTATCCTGTGGCTTACACAGAATGGCCAGCATTTGAGTATTTAGATAGCAATTGTAGAGCCAATCTGGGTAGTCTCAGAGATAAAAGAAAATTTGTATAAGGGGCCTCAGTTTACTTTTTTCCTTTTACAGAAAAGGTCTAATTGGAGTATGGTATTGCAATTTAAGGAACCCTGTGAAGGTCACTTCTCTTGGTCACCTAAGGTATACTGAGGCCAGGCCTCAGTACAAAGCTTCCAACATTTCCTTTCAATGTTTTAATAGACAAACCAGAAGACTGGAAGGGGGCAGATCCATCTAGAAAGATGACAACAATAAACTGGGTCAGTTCCCTTCTTGTCAGCGTCCTGACTGGGAATGACCTTACCAATGAGTCCAGGCTGTGACCTTCCCCCCCATCTGTGGTCAGGACCAGGGAAAGTGAACTGGTTGGGTTAGACCACCTGACCAACACAGTGAGAAGAGAAAAAAACCAAAACACTAGGATCCTGCCTTTTATCTAACAGCAGGCAGCCTCTTTAATAAAGGCTACTTTTTTAATAAAGGAATACATTATCTGTAAAGTTAGAGAAGGGCATTCAGAGGGCATCCCGGGGTAATAACAGTACCATAAAGGACGACTAGCTCTAATATTTGTAAGGAAAATTTATGCTGAGTCCAAAAGTATAGGAAATTTTAAATGAGAAGTTTAGAGACCACAGTAACATCCATTTTGCTATTTCTGGGACTATAACCTTGAGATAACAATCAGCTTATGAGGGCTGGGTCGGTCAGGCCCAAGGCGTAAGGTGGGGCTGGGAACCAGGCTTGAGCAAAGCACCGTTGCCCCTTCCCACACCTGGGATGAGCGATCCCAGCCTGTTGCCTGTCACCTTCCCCCCTTCCCGTGTACGCATGCCTGCACGTGTTTATTTTTCCTCTCATCCATTTTGGAAAAGTGGCGGCTGTCTGCAGCCATCGCCACGTGTGGCTGGCGGCCTAGGATGTGCTGGGTCCTCTCTATGGATTCTCTTAGCTATGGCAGGCTTCCTGCTGTGCCCAGGAGCCAGCATCTCTGGCTCCTGTTTGCTTTCCCTCCTCTCCTTGTGGGGGCAGAGTTAGGGCATGAGTGTGGCAGCTGCAGTTTTTTTGTAAGGGCTGGTAAATTAGTTGGAATAACCTAAGTCATAAGGTACCATGCTACAAGTTTTTCATGGGAAGCCAGTATCCCAGTAAAGCCCAGGGAGGGGAAAACAGAGATAAAGGACAAGGCGGGACCAGGGAGGGAGCAGAACGGGTGTATTTTCCAAGCTCATTGAAGGAAGCCTACAGCTATTTAGAACAAAAGAGTGAGGCCATTCATCCTGAACTGCTTGGGAAAGAGGAAGGAGAGACTGAGGGTTAGGGAAAAGAGAGTTTCCAGGCTCAATGCATGAGGGATTATTGGTCATTACTGCTGTACAGGTCGATCCTGCCCAAAGGCAGTTCTGGAACACCAAAAGCAAGAGGTGACCTCCACTCGGGCCATGGAAACCATGAAGGACGCAGGAGAGATCTGATTGTCTGTTTGCTGCAGACATGGCTGGAAGGGTCCGAGACTTAGCTGCCTTTGGAGCCTCGGGGCAGGTCGGGAAGTTGCATCTCCAGCCTTTGGGTGACACTGGGGAGTGCCCCAGCCAGAACACCTTTATTGGTTTGAAGACAAACTTTCCTTTCCATCAGCTGTTTTTGGACCTCCTCTTAAGCAGGTCAGATCTTGAAAGAGAGAGTTAGAGTTTAAGGAGAGGAAAAAGAAAAAGCCTCGGTGCACTGAAGTCAGGTTCCGGCCCATGTAGCATCGGCATTGTGGTATAATCCACCATCTGGGCTCCAAGTTTCCTCAGATTGCCTGCCATTCAGCTATAGTGGGCTCAGAGCTTTTCCTCAGTTTCCCAAGGGAGAAATCCTCCTTAACAAGACAGAGAGAGAGAGAGAAAAGGTTGACCTGAGAGTTCCACCATAGCTAGGCTGTGGTGGGGGGGGTCTCTCCTGGAAAACAGACTCCATCGGAGTGCTGGACACTCATGGTCACATTCTTAGGCAGCCTTTCCCAGTTTGGCATAATCTATACCAACCTTGGTTCAGAAGAGATTGTGTCCCTTCATGCGCTGCCAAAATGTTACATGCCGGTGTCGAGGGTCCTTGCCTTCACAGGCCAGAGAACTGGCTTGTGAGGCAGCTGAATGATGAGCCAAAGCTGGGATATAAAGTAGGATTTATTAGAGAGAAAGGAAATGCTATAGTTAGGGAACTGCAGCAGAGCCCGGAAGCCGGTGGCTCGCTGCACAAGTGAAGGCTGCGGTTTTTATGGACGTTTTAACTCTAGGGTAGGTGGGTTTTTCTCATTGGTCATGGATCCGCAGGCTTTCTCAGGTGAACTGGTTTGGTTTACACCTTTATTGGGGGAAGGGAACAATCTTGAGAGCATTTTGCTCATCAGCCCTGTGGCAGATCTGTATCTCTCCTTTAGGATGCAGGAATGCAGGCCTCCATCTCCTAGGATGTAGGAACAATATTGCACTCCATGGGGGATGGGATACTCACTCACCTGCCTTAGGTCTCAAGGACCCTCGACACGGCCTGTAACACTTCCTCTTCAGCTCCTTAAGTCCATGAAGAACACAAATAACTCTTTCTTAATGCTTCATTTTAGGAAACATCAGCTTACTACAATGAAAGATTAAGATTTATAATAATCCAAACAAACATTGCCACTCTCCTCCTCCATCCTGCTAACATAAGTCTATCACAGTAGTGCCTCTTTCCATGCAACCTGTCACTCACATCTGCTAGGGAGGCAGGAGCTATTGGGACAAGGTGAAGTCTTGCTCTCCTGTAGCCCTTGTGTCTCAACCTTCTCCGGGGAGAACAAGGAGAATGGTTTCACTCCAAATGTTTTCATATCTTTCATTCCATTATTTAACAAGTCTCAAGGGCACACTCTAAATTCAAACACTGAAAGAGGTGAGCAAACAGTAATAGCTAACCAATGGTGAGCACCTTTACCTGTCCCTAGGTCCTGTATGAAGCACCTACAGGCATTGTCTCCCTTAATCTTCACACCTATTCTATGAGATGGATACAATTTCTCAGTCAATTGTTTGGGAAGAGGGAACTGAGACTTAGCGCTCTTAGATGCCTTGCCTGGGTGGTAACCAACAAGGCTGGATGCAGTCATAGGCAGTTCACTTCAGTACTCCATTTTTTAATTTTTCTTTTCCTTTTTCTTTTTTTTTTTTTTTTTTTTTTGGTTTTTTGAATCATCTCACTGTAGCCCAGGCTGGCCTCCAACTCACCATCCTCCTGCCTTAGCCTCCTGAGTACTGAGATTTCAGGTGTGCATCAGTACATCCAGCATCCTAGATGCTCATCCAGCATCCTAAGCTCAGAGGGAAGTATCTTGTCCAAAGTCACACAGCCAAACCTTGTGAGACAGGGCAAGAGCTCACATGCCAGAATTCTCAATTTTGTGCTCTTTCTTTTTTCTTTCTTTCTTTCTTTCTAGCTCTGTTTTTCTTTTTTTCTGTCTTTCTTTCATCTCTGGGATTTGAACTCAGAACCTTATGCTGGCTAGGAAAGTGCTTGTCTACTTGAACCACCCTTCCAGATGGCGATCTTCCCATTCATGGGATCTTTAACCCACCTTCTAAATTCAAACTTTCTTCCTACAGAAATAAAGACAGCTCTTCCCTCCAAGTCAAGGAAAAGCAGAACAATGAATAGAATGGAGTATGGCTTGAGAGTGTTCTTCTAGCCAACAATCCAAGCATGTCGGGAGATTCTGTGGAAGTCAGATTGGTAAAGTAAACCTTGTCAGCTGAAAACTGCTGCACCCACAGGTGCTGGGACCCAGGGAGCTCCTGGGGAGGGCTTCATTTGGCGTACCTGAGCAGGGGGGAGGGAAGACTGAGGGCTCAAGTGGTAGAGTTCCTGCCTAGCAAGTGTGAGGCCCTGAGATCAAGCCCCAGTGCCTCCAGAGATAGAGAGAGAGAGGGGGGGGGGGGGGAAGAGAAAGGCTGAGACCATGTCTCCCAATTAGAGAGTATACAACAATTAGTGACTGGATAGCTTCTTTATCAAGTCAGCCTTTTATAAATTTTATAAATTCCAGGATAGCAGGAATCTTGTCTGTCTATTCATTGCTTTAGTCCCAAAACATTGCGCATAGTTGGTATTCCATAAATGTTTGTTGCATGAACACATGAATGAAGGGCAGGCATTCCAAAGGCATGTGTACTCATGTGGTCCTTTGGTGTTTCCCACATCCCCCCGTATGGAGTTTGGGAGAGTGCCATGATCTCAGTGCCCACTGGACTGAGCACCGGGTGGGGAGGAGCCTCGGAGCCCTGCTGGGCTCCTAGTGACACCCTTGCAGAGAAGAATCAGAGCACTGGGCCCAGACAGTTTACAGGATTCTTCCTTCTTGGTGCCCAACACAATTAAATCCAGCAGGAGTTGGCAACAGGCAATCCTGGCTGCTGAGGACTTGAATTATAGTCTTTTCTTTCAGTGTGTATCTATGCTGAGAATTAGATAAAATGTGGTTTTAGAAGAAAAATTTTTGAACTTGCCATTTTATAGATGTTGAAAAATTATCAAGTAGGGAAAGAAAGCAATTCAACTAGGCCAGCTGTGTCAAAGTAAAGTCAATCATTTCCCTAGTAACCTTGAAGCAAAATAGCAGATAAGCACATTTTAAGTGACAGGGTAACTTGCCACCACTAAAAATTTCTTGTAACATGATCAGTGTTAAGACACAGAGAAAGTTAATGATGCATGGACTACTGGCCTGCAATGTCTGATCCATTTATTGGGAAACTGGTGAAATTTATAGAACCACCACCACCACCCCAAGAAAGTACACAGATATATGAGCTTTCTTTCTGGTGTTCATCTATACATTTCTCATGACTCATGAACCTAACACAGTAACATCGAAAGACTTGAGGCTGGGAATGTAGCTCAGTGGTAGAGTATATGCTTAGCTTGAGCAAGGGCTTAGGTTCAATCCCCAGTATCACACACACACTCACACACAACTTAGATTGGGTCTAACTTTGACAGTTGCGGGCTATGTAACTTTGGACAAGCTGATTAACCCTGTGCCTCAGTTTCCTCATCTGGCAACATGCACATGATGCTGCCTGCTGTGCCCTCCTGCATTATGAATCATAGCTGTATGCATGTGTGCAGGATTGACATTACACTGGGAGGGGCACGCACCTGGAAAGGGAGACATGCTTTTTTCCCAACTTACTTACCTAAGAGCGGGTCACAGCATGCTCGGCTATTCCAGCGCCAGTAATGGATGTCACAGAGGCAGAGAAATTGATCCAGGGCTAGGAAGGAATTGCCCCTCTGCTCTTCTGGCTGGGTTTGCTTGTACTAATCCTGCCTGCTCCCCCATGACTGGGGTCTTGAGTCATTTCTCCCTTAGTAAGAAGCCGGGGTGAATAATTTCTGGCTTTCATAAAGCCACAGCCCCCATCATAATTGGCAAAGCCAAACAATGCCTATTCTGAAATGAGCACTGGGTCAGAGTAACCAGCCATCCCAGTTTACCTGCTGGGACTGTGAGGTTTCCTAGCACATAGGACTTTCAGTCCTAAAACAGGAACAGTCCTAAGCAAAACCAAACAAATTGGTCACCCTAACTAGACTGAGAATAGAAAAGCTAGATTTGACTTCTGGCTCTGCCAGAATTAACCAGACATCTTGGGCCTGTCGTTTGCACATAACTGACTTGTTTTATATTTAAACACTAATATGCTACAAGAAAAGCTTTGGCAATGGTGAGTTACTAGCCCTTAATCTACTAGCTGTGGGACCTTAGGCAAGTCACTTAAAATTATCTCTGATTAGCCTCAGTTTTCTCATCTGTAACCTGGAGTAAATGAGGACACATAATATAACAATATATAAATATATTCTCCTAGGAGAAGAGGGAAACAATAAAAAGGTTTTGAATCTGGAAATGCAAGCAACACAAGCATCTCTTGCTGAAGAAAACCCCAGCACTCACCACATCCACAAACAGCACCTGTCCGTAAGCTCTCCAGAGCCTTCTCACACATGGTATTATTTTATACTCGAATTTTCATGTGATAGGAAAGGTGTTCTTATCTTCCTTTCCGAATGGTAAAGCTGAGGCTCAGTGACTGAAGGATTATGTAGCCAGGTAGGGCTAAAATTGCACCCTAAGAATCTTGGCTCTTAGTCCAGGCCTCTTCCTTCCAGACCACTGTCCCTCTCTACCTCATGGCTATCAGAATTGTCCTCTAGCTGGGAGACCCAAGCCTTTAAAGAAAATGGTCCACTGAAACCAAGTAGCAATGCCAGGGTGAGTGCCTGGGGAAGACCCTCAACACACTGGTGTTTTGTTTTGTTTTGTTTCTTGACACCATAGAACTCAGAATTGAGAACAATCTTTCTCTTTGAAGATAAGAGTTCTTATTAGAGCTCAACCTTGCATCCCTTCCTAAGATTAAAGGAATGCTTTAAGAATTCTCTTGACACCAGCTTACTCTAGTAATCCTGTTCCAGCTATTTGGGAGGCTGGAATTGGGAGGATCGCATAGTTTGAAGACAGCCTTGGCAAAAAAAAGTTCATGACACCTCACCTCAACAGAAAAAGCTGGGCTTGGTGGCTTGCACCTGCCACCATAGGAAACGCAAAATAGGATGATAACAGCCCAGACTGGTCTGAGCGTAAAGGGAGACTGTATCTCCAAAATAACCAGAGCAAAGAGGTCTGGAGGCATGGTTCACATGGTAGAGCACCTGCCAACCAAGTGCAAAGCCAAACTGGTCATATCCATCAGAACAGCTCTACCCTTCCAGACAATGCATGGTGTTGTTTGTTTAATAATTTTTTAATCATTAGAAAAGTAATCTTTGCTTTAATACAGAAAAATCATGGAGAACACAGAAAAAATGGAAGGAAAGAGACATATTACCCAGCAATAACCTTGATGTCTTTTTAATGTTGAAATCCCCTAGGGAAAAAGGTTCAGAGGGTCCCTATGGTGAAACCTGAGCCCATCTGAACCACATATACACTCACTCAACTGGGCCTCTGTAACACACTGGCCCTGTGCTAGATTCTAGATATACAGCAGTGGACAGAGGTGGACAGCCTGGCTCCTTGTTGATCTCTTAGCATTCATGAGTTAAGCACTTTCACTGTATTAATCTATTCAATTCTTAGAACCTTTTTTTAAGAAAGGACTGTTTTTAAGTTACATTACACAGATTGAGAAGATTTATATACTGTGGTTTGACTTTGTCCCTCAAGGTTTCATATGTTGGGAGCTTGGTCCTCAGTGTGGTGATGTTAAGAGGTGAGGTCTAAGTGGAAGGTCCTTAGATCAGTGGGGGTTGCCCTTAGAAGGGATTAAGCTAGTTCTCATGGGTCCCCTGAGTTAATTCTCTGAGAAAGCTGTTGTAAAAAGAGTGAGCCTGATCTTTCCCCTCATTCTGGCTTCCTATTTGCAATGTGGTGTCTTCCTCTCACACATGCTCCACCATGATGCATCTGACCCTCACCTGAGGCCAAACCAATGCAGTCACCTGATCTTGGACTTTAATTACTGTGAGCTAAGTAAGTTTCTTATCTCTGTAAAAGCCTTGGGTATTTCATTATAGTGATGAAAAACTAACTAATACATTGTTTTAAAAATTTAAGCACTTGGACAAGGTGTACAACTTGTGAGTAAGGAGCCGGGAACTGACCCTTCAAAGACTGATCCCAGAATGGCATGAAAGTTGTTACGGTGCTGCCCATGGAGCCTGAATTATAGGGCCTAACCTGGTCCACTGTTCAGAGAAGGCCTCCCTATGGAAGGGAGGTTTAAGCCTGAAAAGTGAAAGAGGAGTACAAATTTTTAAAAGCTCAGCTCTATCCTTTCCTCGCATCACCTATTAGACTGCAGCATCTTCCTCCAAGGTTCTTGACCAACTTCGCCCACAGCTGTGGCTCCCTGTGGGCCCTAAATCTGCCATCCTCACTTGTCTTGCTTCTCAAGAGCTGTTTCCCCATCAACCCTCCTCTGTTGCAACCTCTTCATGTAACCCTCTAACCCAGGACCCTGCCCTGCCTGGCTCTCTCAGGGACATCCTGGAAATTTCCCTTCTTCCTTTGCTCAGGCTTAACCTAAAAATTAATCACAGTTCAAGCGAAAATGCCACATTTAAGTTCCTTCATGTTCCAGGCAGGGTGGGGCACAGGTGTGATGAGGAAAACTCTGGGACTTTTTTAGCTCCTGGACACCTGAGAAAGCAGGGCAAGAAAAGCCTGAGGGAACTTGAAGAACCTGGGCCCCTCCTCCAAATTAAAGTACAGACATAACCTCTCCCAAAGTGTAACTGGCTTTTGCTCCCCTGGGTGTGCTTTCCCTCCAGCCTTCTACTGAACAACTCCTGGGTCCAAGAGCAAAGGGGATGCTGATCACAGGTGGCAGTATGCCAATGCCATCTGTCCCCAAACTCTCTTCTGCCTCTCCTTGATTCTGCCAGGCCTGGGGAAGCTCAGAAACACCTGAGTAAAACCTGCATCAAAATTTGCATCCACCTACTATAATGGAAGCCAACAGGAGAGAAGCCAGTGGGGCTGAAGCAGGGACTGAGCCTTTGCCAAGAGAAAGACACACTCGGACTCTGCAAGTCTTGGGTACACTTCCTTTTCCAGAGGATTCCCTTTGGGAATACTAACTCCAGGGAACTCCCAAAAGTGAAGGAGCAGCATCCTTGAGGGGTCCAGGATGGTCCAAGCTCCCTTTCAAAGGAAAGCCCCAGTGGGAGAATTGAAAAAAACCTTTGTCAAGAACAGCTGTATCTCTGAAAGCTACAGGCAAGCTAATACTGATAATAGCCAAAGGGGAAGCTTGTAGAGTGCTTACTATGTGTGAGACACTGCTCCAAAGGCTCTGTGAACTTGAACTCATGTAATCTTGAACCCAAAAGAATGTTTACAGATGTAACGTCTTGTTGATAATCTGGTATTTCTATAGCATCATTTTATCTTTAAAAAAATCTGTGTTATCATCACATAATATCATTGACTCAACATACCAATCATCTACCATACCCTTCCACTGTGCTAGGCACTGGGAATATGAGACAACAGCTCTTGCACTTGAAGAGGTAAGAGTCTAGTGCAGAAACAGCCAAATACAACCCATTTGCAGTGAGCTACTGCTTTGAAAAAGGGTGCACAGTGTGCTGTAGATCACAGTAAAGAGGTACTGAGGCAGACCAAGGAATGGGAGCATACGTATCAGAGAAGGCTTCTGGGTAGAGGCGATGCTTTACTGATTCTGCAGGGCATGGGAGTTGGTCAAGGAAAAGGAAAGATAGGCGTGCTGACAAAGGGAGGCCTGGGGGTGGCAAGTCCTGGGACTTGTTCTATAGGGACAGAGTTTGAGGTGAGGAAGTGAGTGACAGGAGCACATGAGGCAAGGACATGAGAGCCTCAGAGTTGTGCCAGAGGAGCCTCACTGTGCAAGCCCAGCTGATGCCCACATTTTAAATCCATGAGGAAACAAATGATGGCTGTTGTTTGAGGCCACTATTTAGAGATGGTAAGTTTTTCAGCAACAGATAATCAAAACAATCACATTAGTGATGAGGGCAGGGAGAAGGAGGAGAAAAGCTACATGAAAAAGACAAGTATCCACACTAGGTCCCGATAGCTTGATTCCCCTGGCCTCTTGTTTGGTTAGAAGCATGCACCATTTGGCTAACAGCTGGAAGAAAATCAAGTCAGCTAATTATTATCAGTACATGATTCTAGATTGTGTAAAGCGTCTTTAGGCTCCAAATGCAGGACATATCCCAAGAATCTGAATAAAAGGACAAATGGGGTAGGATTCTAGTACTTTGAAGGTTATAGATTGGTAAACTGATATCAACCTTAAAGTGGGAGTTTCATTAGCCAGCCATAGCTTCCACCCTTTCTCTTGACTTATGCACACCCATCACTTGGATAAAATTTAGGAGGCATAAATTATGCATATTAGAGTGGCTAAAGACATGATGTGTGGAAGGTTAGTGGGCATATGGAATGATAGGATGAGGATCCTAAAATATTTTGACAATCTGGAGCAGTAATCCTACTCCAGCAAGATAAAATTCAGAAGGGATAAATATAAAAGTCTGTTCTTGAGTATGAAAAGAAACCTCCACAAGAGAGAAAGACATGTACAGTCCAGTGACAGACACATGAGACTCACCTAAGAGTTCAAGCATGGAGATTAAATAGATGTGCACCATTCAGTAACTGTAAACCTTAGGAAATTATTTATTTAATCACTCTGTGATCCTTAGTTTTTCCTTGTAAGAACTAGACCAGTGATTGATCTAAGTTGCTTTAAAGGTGCTGATAAGACTATAGCAATCCCTGAGTCTCTAAGAAAGAGCTGTTGACTACGGTGGCCACTAGCCACCCACACATGGCTATTTGAGTCCTTGAAATATGCTTATTGCAACTGCAGAACTAAACTTTTCATTTTAATTGAAATTCATTTAAATGGGAATGCCCATTTCTGTCTAGTGGTCACCATATTGTACAGTGCGGGTCTAGATGATGAAAAATGATAAACTCTAAACTTAACTAGGGCCTACAGGAGAGGGACAATTTTTCTTTTGTTTGCCAACTTCTAAGTTTGTTGTCTTTCTACTATAACTAAAGTGTACAATTTGGTAAGAAGCCTTGACACGTCTGTATACCATAAAACCATCTCCTCAATCAAGACTATGAACATGCACAGAGCCTCAACAATTTCCTCCAGGCTATTATAATCCTCCAGGCTATTATTAATTTCCTCCAGGCTATTATAATCCTCTCCTGTCCTTCTCACTCACTTCTCTACCCCTCCCCTGCTCAAGCAAGCACTAATCTGCTTCCTGACAGTATAGATTAGTTGGGGGTTCTAGTGTGTTATATAAATAGAATCATATAGTATGTGGTCTTTTTTGTCTAGTTTCTCTAATTCAATATGATTTGAGTCATCCACTGTGTTGCATGTATGAATTGTTCATTTCTCATTATGATCTAATTATCACAACCTCATTTGTTGAAAAGATTATTTTTTCTCTGCTGACTGCCTTTACATCTTTGTCAAAAATCAGTTGCCAGGTGTGGTGGTACACATCTATACTCAGAAGGCTGAGGCAGGAGGATTGTGCGGAGTTCAAGGCCAGTCTGGGCTGCACAGCATGACCCTGTCTCAAAAAGAATCAGCTGTCTATTTATGTATGTGTTCCTCTTGGGACTCTCTTTTCTTTATCATTGATCTATTTATCTATGTTTATAGGCTATGACTACTATACCTTTGCAATATGTCTTAAAGTCAGAAAGTATTAGCCCTCCAACTTTGTTATTCTTTTTCAAAGCTGATTTTGGCTATTTAAGTCATTTCCATTTCTATATATATATTTTAGAAAGAGTTTGTCAATTTGTACTCAGAAAAAAGACTGCTAGCATTTCACTGATGTTAGCTGAATCTGTAGCTCAGTTTGAGAACTCCCATCTTAACAATGTTGAGTGTTCTCAGGATTGAGAACCCAGGAGCAAGGCAGCATTCTCCATTTCTCTACTCTTCTTTAATTTCTCATAGCAATGTTTTACAGTTTTCACTGTTCAAATCGCTCACAACTTTTATCAAATTTATGAATAGGTATTTCACATCTTTATGTTATTACAAATAATGATTTTTACTTTAGTTTTAGATTTATTGCAAGTATATAGAAACATGATTGATTGGTTTTTATTTAGAAACAATTTTTACACATTAATCTTATATTCTGCAACCTTATTTGACTCTCTTAATAATTTTGGGATCACTTTTGTGGATTCCTTAGGATTTCCTATGTAGACTATAAATAAAGATAGTTTTACTTTTCTCTTTCCAGTCTGGGTCACTTTTATTCTTTATCTTGCCTTATTGCAGTGGGTAGAACCTCAAGTACAATGAGAAATAGAAGAAGCATCCTTGTATTACCCCTGACATTAGGGAGATGAAGAAAGTTTTCAGTCTTTCTCTATTAAGTATGATGTTGGTTGTGGATTTTTTATAAATGTCCTTTATCATATTGAGGGAATTTTTTTTCAAAAACAGTCATATGAACTGTTTTTTTCCCTTACATTTTGCTTGACAAGCATTCTACAAATTCTTACACATGGTATTTCCATTTTATTTTGAGTCAAATTACTTTCTAATTTCCCTTTTGATTTTCCCTTTGATCCAGGAGTATTTTCAAGTATATTCACACATCACATAACAACATTTTGGTCAACAACAGACTGCATATACACAGTAGTACCGTAAGATTATAGCATCTGGTGACAATGTAGCCATCTTAGTTTGTATAAGCTCTCTCTATGACATTTGTGCAATGATAAAAATAAACTAAAAATGCACTTCTCAAAATATATCCCCATCCTTAAATAATGCATGGCCATATGTTACTTAATTTCCAAATATGAGAGGTTTTTTCAAATGTTACTCTGCTATTAATTTTCAATTAAATTCCATCATAGTCACAGAACATACTTTGCATGACTTGAATCCTTTTAAATTTATTTAAACTTGTTTTATAGATTGGAATATGGTCTATCTTGGCATATGTTCTGAATGCACTTGAAAAGAATGTGCATTCTGGCATTTTTAAGTAGCATGTTCTATATATGTTAATTAGGACAACTTGATTGATGAATGTTGTTCAAGTCCAATATATCTCTGCTAATTTTCTGACTACTTATTCTTACCAATTATTGATAAGTGAGTATTAAAATTGTTTACTATAATTTTAAATTTGTCTGTTTCAAGTATTTTGAAGCCCTATTATTGGGCACATAAACATTTATTATTATAATATCTTCTTAATAAATTAACTCCTTTACCATCATGATATTACTTTTTTATTCCTGATAATATGTTTTACTTCAAAATATGTTTGATTAAAGATACAGACAGACATAGCTTTTATAGGTATGTGTTGTGGTTTGGATATACATGTCCCTCCTAAAAATTCATGTCTTGAAGGCTTGGTTCCCAGTTGGTGTCACTATTGAGAGGTGATTGGATCATAAGAGTGCCGATTCATCAATAGATTAATCCATTGGTGACTTCGTACTGAATGGGTGATAAAGAGACGAGGCCTGGTCAGACGAAGTAAGGGCATGCCTTTGAAAGATGTATCTGATTCCTAGCCTCTTTCTGCGCCTCTGTCTGCTTTCTGGATGCCATGAGCTGAACAACTTTCCTCCATCATGCCCTTCCACCATATGTTTTCCCTCACCACAGACCCAAGAATATGGAGCCAACTGACCATTCACTGAAACCTCAGAAATTGTGAGCCAAAATAAATCTTTCCTCTTTAAGTTGTTTTCTTCAGGTATTTTATTACAGCAGTGAATAGCTAACTAATAATAATGTGTCTGGCTTACTTTTGACTAAAATTGTTATGGTAAATCTTTCTGTATTTTCTGCATTCTTTAATTATTAACCCATTTGTGACTTTTTTTTCCTTTTTGACGTTCACCTATAGTTGTTTTTTTAACTTACTTGTAACTGCTACAACCATAAATAAACAATAACTCTGTCTAATTAATGTAAACAAATAACTGGTCTTTCAAATGTAAATGGTCATTTAAGTTATTGGGTGATCATCATTTTTCTTTTTTATTATTTTATTAGTTATACAAAGAAGCATCATTGTGATATATCCAGACATGCATATAATGCACTTTGCTCAAATTCAATGCCCTCCATTACACTTTCTTATTCCCCCTTTTTTTTTTACAGTTTTGAGGGGTTTTATTATTCTATTTTCATACTTATACTTATATCATATTCACCCTTCCCCATCACCCTGTCCTTTCACCTCCCACTTCTGATAATGTGTGATATATGTCTTTCTGACTCTGCCTTATTATTTCACTTAACATGATGATCTCCAAGTCCACTATGTAAAACAAAGCCTTCAAAACACATGAGCCTTTGGCTGAGGGTGGGGGGAAAGGTCACTTCATATCCAAACCACAACACATACCTATAAAAGCCTATATCTATCTGTATCTCACACATACTATCAGGAATAAAAAAGGTAATATTATGATGGTAAAGGAGTCAATTTACTAAGAGGACATAACAATCATGAATGTTTATGTGCCCAATAATAGGGCTTCAAAATGCTTGAACAAAACCCAATAAAACTACAAAAAGACACTGACAAAAATATAATTATGGTAAACAATTTTAATACTCATTTCTCAATCATTGATAAGTAGGCAGAAAATTAACAGAGATATAGTAGACTTGAACAACATTAATCAAATTTACCATTAATTCCATTAATCAGTCAAGTCTACTTCTAGACACTCTTTTCTTTATCATTGATCTATTTGTCTAAGTTTATCCATCATCATTAATATACCTTTGTAATGTGTCTTGAAATCAAGAAGTGCTAGCTCTCAAACTTTGCTATTCTTTTTCAAAGTTGTTTTTTGCTATTTTCATATATATTTCATAATGAGTTTGTCAATTTCTACCCAGGGGGAAAAAAAGACTGTTAGCATTTCATTGATGTTTGTTTAACCCGAGCTAAATTTGGGGAGAACTCCCATCTTAACATGTCGAGAACCCAGGGACAAGGCAGCTCTCGCCATTTGTTTAGATTTTCTTGAATTTCTCACAGAAAAAAAAATTTCCTGAAAATGACATAATTTCATTCTTCTTTATGACTGAATAAGATAATAGAGAGATAGATAGATAGATGATAATAGAAATATATATACATACATGCATACATACATAGATAATTCACATTTTCTTTATCCATTCATCAGTTGATAGGCACCTAGGCTGATTCCAGCTTGACTATTATGAGTAGTGCTGCTATAAACATATGTATTGGCTTACTACATACAATGTTTCATTATTTTAGTGGTTGCCTTAGGGTTTCATACACGCCTTTATGCATATATACCTCTCATATACACATTGTGCTTTTAACTTGTCACAGTCTACCTTCAAAACATACTATACCACTCTATGTAAAGCATAAGAACCTAACACCAACATACTTCCATTTTTCCCCTCCCAGCTTCTATGCCATTATTGTCATACATTTTACCTACACTTATGCTATATACTCTAAGGTATGTTATTATTTTTAAATAATCAGTTATCACTTAAAGATATTTTTTAAATCTTTTATATTTATCCATATGGTACCACTCCCAATGCTCTTTATTCCTTTGTATGTATACAGAATTCCATCTGGTGTTATTTTAATTTCCTAAAGAATTTTCTCTCACATTTCTTATAGTGTGGGTCTTTAGGCAATGAATTTTTTTAATTTTTGTATGTCTGGGGAATAAACTATTTTATCTTCATTCTTGAAAGGTATTTTACAGAGCATAGAATTCTAGGCTTACAGTTTTCTTTCATTACTGTCTTCTCAATTATCTTATTTCCAATAAGAAATCTTTTTTTTTTTAATCTGATTGCTTTTTATGTTGGAGAATGATTTTCCTTAAGACTAGGAGTGTGAGTTGGGTTTTGTTTGTTTACATTTTTGGTTGGTTGGTTGTTTTGAGGCAGGGTCTCACTTTGTAGCCCAGGTTGGCCTGGAACTCAAGATCCTCCTGCCTCAGCCTCCCAAGTGCTAGAATCACAATTATATGGCAACATGCCTAGCCCGAGGCCGTTTTTTACAGGATTATGCTAAGCCCACTCTCCTGGCGTTACTCCACAAACCCATGGCTGGCCACCAGGCAGCGTTAACTAACCAAGGGAGCCACATATAATAGTAAAGAAAGGACACTTTCTTGAGACTTCAAAAAGGCTTGTGTGACCGAGTCCACCCAATCAAAAGAGAATTACATTCACTGTACCAGCAAACTTGGCCAGCTAGAATTCTCAAAAGTAAAACTTTAATTGCCTCCTTTAATATTTTCTCCGTGGCAGTTTTAAAACATGGCCACCAACATTCTGTGACATTTTTCCCACTGAGGTGAAATCTCTATTTCCCACCCTTGATCTATGTTCTTGACCAATAGGATAAAGCTGAAGAAACACTGTGCCAGATTTTTATGTCCACACATTAAGACCTTGCCAGTTTCTAATTTATCTCTCTTAGGATGTTTGTTCTTGAATCCAGACATAAGTGTAACCAAACAACCTGGAGAAAGGCTCACATAGAAAGGACATGCACTGCCTTGGTCATGTTCCTAGAGAGCCAGCCATAGTCATATGAGTGAGACATCTTGAGGGTAGATCTGCCAGCCTTAGTTGAATTGTTCCAGCTACCCTATGTAGGACAGAAATGATGTGACTGAGCCCTGCCAAAACTGCAGATCTATGACTGAGATGAATGATTGCTGGTATTTTAAGCTTCTGAATTTTTAGATGACTTGTTACTAGCACTATCTCAGACAAGGAGCTACTACTCTGATCTCCTGTGGGTTTCCTCTAATCTGTGATATGATCCAGAGTGTTCTGTTCTTTTTCTTCTGTACTGAGATGGTCCTAGAAGGATTTGTGCTGATGTTTGTGGAAAGAACTCATTGTTTGAATCTGTATATGTTTGAAGTGTACTCTACTTACAGTCTTAAGACCCATCTTTTCCTGAGGCTCTGATCCCCTCCACTATGTACTGCAGATCACTGCTCGCCTGCCTTACATTTCAACCATTGTCTTTTGCTCATCTTCTAACCTTCGAATTCTGTTTTGGCATTTGTTTTCTCTGGCAAAGCAAATATTCTACTTACCGGTCACCACCTCTGCTCATACTAGCTATTTAAGCTCACATGTAGCATGAGTATTTGTTTAAAACTTCCAACTGTGCATTGCTGAACCAATTAGAGTTCAATCAAGAGATGCAAAACACAACAGATATTTGTATAGAGTTTAATATGTGCTAACAGGTACAAAGATATTAATGAGGTAGCATTCAGTCAGGGATCTCTAGAAGAAGAGAACCAGAATCCATATACATATACATACGTGTATATAGAGATTTATCTCAAATAGATATATTTCTTTATATAGTTGTGAGTGCTAGCAAATCTAAAATATATAGGGCAGGTTGGAAGCTGGAAACTCTCAGGCAAGAGCTTGCAATCTTGAAGCAGAATTTCTTCCCCTAGGAAAACTCAGTTTTTGTTCTTCAGGTCTGTCTTTAAACTGATTGGATAGAGCTCACCCACACTATTGAAGGTAATCAATTTTACATAAAGCCAACTTGTGGTATAGATGCTCACCACATTTTCAATATACCACAGTAACATTCGGTTAGATCTTGAATAATTAACAAGTAATATAGCCAAGCCAAATCAACATATAAAAATAACTGTTTAAAGTAACTAAAAGAGATTTAAAAAAAAACTCTGAAATATCATGATGGTTGCAACTGCTGAGGTCTGAGGAAGCAAATGAAAACGGTTGAAAATATTAAAGATCAGAAGCATATGGAGAATCCTGGGGGAACTGCACCCCAAATGCCTGAGTAGAAAGCGTTTCTCAACCAGTGTTAATCATCTGAATTTGCATCCTAGACCCAGGGGACTCAGAGTCAATTCTCTGGCTGGCTGTTGCTTGTGGCCCCAATGAGGACATGATGAAGCAAATTCCTTACGAGTTAGGAAAACTGCAAACTGTATTCAGCTGCTGCTAGAAAAAGAAAGTATGTTCTGGCAAAGATTTGTTGGGTTGATACTCACAGGGACCGCAAGCAGAGAGAAAACCCTTTTACACACCTTGTTCCTCCTCCAGCTTTCCATCTAGTGTCCCTACGGGAAGAGACAACTGGACAGCAGAAATGTGATTTTTAGGATCCAAGATCTCGGATCCTGGAATACAGATGGGTGGGCTTAGAGCTGAGAGGCAATGACTTAACAACTGATACAGGGCTGGCTGAGTGGCTCAAGTGGTAAAGTGCTTGCATAGCAAGCATGAGGCCCTGAGTTCAAACCCTAGTGCCACCAAAAAAGAAAAGAAAGAAAAGAAATAACTGCTGGATGTCAGTGGCTCACGCCTATAATCAGAGGCAGCAATCAGGAGGACCAAGGTTCGAAGCCAGCCAGGGCAAACAGTTCATGAGACCCTATCTCTAAAAAAACCATCACAAAAAAAGGGTTGGTGGAGTGGCCCAAGGTGTAGGCCTTGAGTTTGAGCCCCAGTATCAGAAAAAAAAATAAATAAAATTAAAAGAGAAACAACGGATACAATCCACCCTTGGCTATTCAGCATCCATACAACACTCTACAAAAATGTGAACTTTGATACAGCACAAAAAAAATCTAACAAAATGCAAAGTGCTCTGTATATAAATGAAGACAGTGCCACCTCCTTCCCAAGTCCCAATGGTCATTGCATTCATCTCTGAACCATGTTAATTGCTTCTCAAATTCATCACAGTTCTATCTAAATATGCTTCCTAAAAAAACAAATAGCAAAGTTAACTTTCAACAAAACTTGTGTAACATGAGTAATACCTACACACAGAAGATCAAAAGTAGACCCCTATCCCTCACTCTGTACAAAACTCAACTCAAAATGAATCAAAGACTTTAACATAAAATTTCTAAGCTACCTCTAGTAGTTTCTAGGAAAACACTTCAAAATATAGGCACAGCTAACAATTTCCTGAACAGGACTCCAATAGCTCAGAAAATAAAAGAATTTACAAATGGGATTACATCACATTAAAAAGCTTCTGTACAACAAAGGAAACAATCAACAGAAAGAAGAGATAACCTACAGAATAAGCAGGGGATTAATTCATATCCAGAATATATAAAGAACTCAAAAAAATTAAACACCAAAGGAACCGATTCAAAAACTGGACAAATGATCTGAATAAACACTTCTAAAAAGAAGAAATGCAAATGACCAATAAATGTATGAAAAAATATCCAACATCTTTAGCCATTGGAGAAATGCAAATCAAAACTGTGCTGAGGCTGGGCATACAGTTCACATTTATAATCACAGCACTCAGGGTGCTGAAGCAGGAGGATCTCAAGTTCAAAGCCAGCCTAGGCTACAAGTGAAGTCTTGGAAGCTGAACAAATGGTGGCATTATCCACTTTAGAGGAACATCCAGGGGAGTTGTTGGTTAGCTGGTACAAGGAGGGGCAGGACATTGCTACTTTCCTGCCCCTTGTCCCTGCATTGTATGGCAACTGCTGTAATTTAAAAATACAACAAAACATCCAGAGAAGATCTAGTTTCAATGAATCCAATTTGGAGGGGTAAACTTGTTCAAGATACACTGTACACACGTATGAATTTTATCTCAATGAAATCCCTTCATATTATTAATGTATGATAACTCAGAAATAAAATTTAAAAAAATTTAAATCCATTGTGCAACTTGTCAATAAAAGTTTTGACCAAAGTTAGGCCTGGTAGCTCAAGCCTGTCATCCCAGCTACTCAGAAAGCAGAGGGAGGAGGATCACAGTCTGAGGCCAGGCTGGGCAAAGTTAGTTCAAGACCCTATCTGGAAAAACAAATAAAATCTAAAGGAGCAGGGGTATGGCTCAAATGATAGAGTGCTCACCAAGCTCAAAGCCCAAAATTCAATCCCCAGTACTGAAAAACAACAACAACAAAAAATTGAGATTCACAAGTAAATGCTGGTGATATGCAAAAACACCTCCTTCCTTTCAAAACAGTTGCCCCCCCAAAGCCCTTCTTAATAATCCCTTAATTTGTGGCTGAATTTATAAATTAACACCTAAAAAATCTTACCTGAACATCATATAGCAATACTGCTCTTATTTTAAATACCAACGCTGACCTTTAAATAAGGTCACAGTTTTTGTTAAAATTTTATTTTTCCCTGTTCTTCATGGCTGTTACGATCGCTATTAGGAAACAATAATTTTACTATGTGATTCCTAAATTTTAACCTAACTTGTGGCCCAGAGGCCAATCAATGAAAGATTTTTAGCTTACTGAGCAACACTTTTCTTCTACTTCTTCAAGCCATGTTATGATGTAGTTGTTTCTATTGTGTAACAACGAGCATGCTACACTTGTCTTACATTACTAAGCAACAAATTACCACAAGGGTAGCCTTGAAACTTCCATGCATTGGCCCACAGTTCTGTAGTTAGAGTCCTGCCTGGCATGACTGTGCCCCTGCTCAGGGTGTCATAAGACTGACAAACTGTTGTTGGCCTGTTGAGTTTGGCAGTTGTGAAAACGCACTTCAAAGCTGTTTGTTGTTGGCAGAGTTTAAGTCCTTGTAGACCTAGGATTGAGATTCTCCTTGTTTTGCTGACTACTTCCAGCTCCTAGAGGTTATTCTCAGGCTCGGTCCTCCAGGCCCCACAGGCTGTTCACAATATGGTGTTTGCTTTCTTCCAGACAAGACAGAGAGCATTGTTAAGGACCTCTTTCATTACCAACCAAGAAAACTCTTTGCTTTCAGAGAACTTGTGTAATTAGATTACGTAGGCTTACCCAGACTGGCTCCAGGTTTTACCATCAACTAATCAATAATAACCTTATTTACAGCTCCAAAATCCCTGTATGTGAAATAACAAAATCATAAGGACACCACGGAAAGGCAGAGACCATGGACCATCTTTGAACTCTGTCTACCACACGTGCTAAGAGCTATGTTACTCATGGCTAATGTCAGCCAGTGTTTGCATCACTATTTCTTATAGTATTATAAATTCCTAATAAATTCTGAACTTGCCCCTCTAGCAATTCTCCAATACACCTATGTATTTTTTCCTTTCACTTAATTTTTTAATTGATTTTCTTTTGCCGTACTACATTGTTACATGTCTTTGTTTCTTCTTCCCTTACTTTTTCCATCCTCATTCATCTTCTCTCTATCCATTTCCATACTCCCCTTTCTCTGTCTTCAGGCAAAGATATTGTCATTTGGAGTTTACTTGATAGACTGGTGCTCTGCAATTAGATCTAATAATACATTACACTTCCATCATGTCTCTCATAAAAACCTCAAAACTTAACAGCACTAATTATGGTCACAATGAGAGAAAGAAAGAGAGAGAGAGAGAGAAGAGAGAAGGAAAGAGGGAAGAGAGGAAAAGAGGGGAGAGAGAGGGAAAGGACAAAAAGACAGGGAAGGAGATATGGGGAAGGAGGGAGGGGGAGAGAGAGGAATAGAGGAAAAGAGAAAGGAGGGAGAGAAAGGGAAGGAGAGAGAAGAAAGGAGGAAGAGAGAGAGGGGAGAGGAGAGAGGGGAGAGGAGAGAGAGGGAAAAGACAAAGGAAGGGAGAGAAGGGGAAGGAGGAAGAGAAAGGGAAAAGAGTAAGGGAGAAAAAGAAAGGGAGGGAGAGAGAGGAAAGGAGAGAGAGAGTAAAGGAGGGAGAAAGAGAGAGAGAAAGAAAGAAAGAGAGAACAGATCTACTGCATGATAGAGCTGTACCACTTCTGGATACACACTGGAAGGAAATGAAGTCACCACATGAAAGAGACACCTGCACACCCATGTTTATATAATATGAAGCATTATTTGACCTTAAAGATGAATGAAATTATAACATTTACAAGAAAATGGGTGGAACTGGAGGTCATCTGTTAATCAAAATAAACCAGACTCAGACTGCTTGTTTTCTCTCATATGTGGAAACTTAAAAAAACAAAATGAGCCCTGAAGTAGAAAAGGGACTATTAGGGAAGGGGAAAGGGATAGGGAGTGGGGAGGAAGGGCAAAAGGGAGGGTGGATATGATCAAAGCATGATATGTGAAAGTTCAGTAATGTCAATGAAACTCATTAATCTGTACAATTAATATGCATTGATAATTATAATAAAAATATTAATATGGATAAGGAAAGGGAAGACTGAAATAGCACACACATACATACGCAAGCACCAAGCACATACTGGTCACGAGGCCATAATTGACATCTATAACTTCCTCTTTACACTACCCATTTATGTGTCCTTGATCTTCATTCAGTCCTCAGATGATGGGGTTTTCTGTGGTGGGGTGATCCACTGCCATCTTTCCCAAAGGGTCTGAGTCATCAATGGCTATGCCTTTAGCCAAGGGCTGGGGAAGTTGTGGTCCACCATTAACTTTTATCATTAGACCTGGAAATCCTGAAAGGCACCCTAGAAAATTCCCCCAGGTTCCAAATATAGTCCTTCCTGCCCCCATGAAGCGGCAGCACCCTAATTCCCTTTGGTAATCAAGATCAGTTGTACCATCTGTAGAGTAACCCCTCCTCTTTGCCTGTCTGTTCAGTGTCATGAGAAGCCCAAATGACCACATGGCAGCCTTATGTTCCCAATCAATGGGATGTTGCTATATTTCCTGATAAGGACATTTGTTCCTTAAGAATCAAAACTCCAAACTAAAAGAGTTCAAAGTCACAGATGGAAATCACAAATTCCATGAGTAGGCTAGGAGATTTTAATGGTATAAAGAGCAAGTTCCCCTTTCACCCCAGAGCCTACACTATGTAGTCTGACTATGGAGAACAGAACCATATAATTATCTCTGATTCAAAGACAGTCTGCAACATTTGAACCCCATCCTTTCAGAGTGTAATCTCCCGGCTGGGACTGCAACTGAGTCTTCAATAGGCCATTACATCTTTCTATTAGAACAGCTGCTTCTGGCTGATGGGGGGGGGGGGGTTGTATCAGTTAATCCCATAAGTATAAACCCATTGCTGCACCTCTTGAAATGATTTTCTTGTTCAGAAGCAATGCCTAGAGAACACCATATTTTGTCATCACAGATGGAGGTGCTGGCAGAAGATTTGGGAGCAAGAAAGCAATTCTGTCCTCAGAATACAGTTCTCCTGAAGTAAGGGGAAAAGTTGTGTTGATGGAGGGTTACAGTGTAATCAGTCTGGGATTGATGGGGCCTCTTGAGAAACATGCCATATAAGACAGAGACTCAGCTTAGTTGGCAAGTTAGGCATTCAGCCTATTGGTAATCAAAAAGCTTTTGTTCAGGCTAAGTCCACATTGCTGAGGCCACTTTGATATTATGGCCACTTTTTTAAACATAAGCTCTTTGAGTAAGAACTTGAATGGCTGGGAAAAGATGTTAACTGAAACCCACACCAGTCATTTGTCCCCCTTAAATCTAGATACTAGAACTGGCTTAGATCTTAGATTTGGAAAGTGGATAAAAGGCAACACAAGTCTTTTTGCTGACTAGATCTTTTATATGAATCAAGCGACATTTTAGCAAGCCTCAGTACATTTTCATGCCTAGGTACAGGTATACCATGATCAAGTAGACTTACAAAAGATCCTTATGTTTTTAAAGATCCTTATCACTATGTCCCTTCTGTTTTTTAAGGTAAGTGTAGTTCCTTTATCACTGATGGTTAAGCTATAACATTTGGCCTCTCCTATATGGGAATCCCATCATTCCTATTGAAATCAGAGTACAACTCAATGGAGGTGTTATTCACCTCCATACCTGTCTTAGAGAAGGCAGCTACCTTCAGCCATGTGTTTTTCAATGTCCTAATAAAGAGTCCTCTGGGGAATGTGTTTGGGGGTGGCTGTGCAGATTTCATTTGATGAAGTCACATTGCCATTCCTTTCTCCTTAAGAGAATGGGAAATGCATTCCAACCTTATTGAATACATGCCACCAGTGAGTCCAAGTTTCAAGACATTTTTAGAGCCACTTCTGGTTGAGAGCTAACACATTCAACCAATAAATGCGATCACATCTGGTGCTATATTCCACTTTCCTTAGTCTAATGCGCTTAGAACCCTCTCCCACACATATGGCCCAGGTTTCAATGTTTGTTAGCACAATCTTGCTCCTCTTTTAGTACATAAACTATTTCCTGAGTCAGATTCTGTACTTGCCTCCCAGCCTCCAGCGAAAGTCGAGATCTGATCCAAATTATGAGTGGAGTGGCAATAAAGAGGGGTTGGGATAGGTCCTGAGAAGAAAAACATTCATTTTTCTGAAGTCAGCTGCCCCAAGTGAAGCGGCTGTAAGGTTTTCTAAGATATGGATGGCCTTCTGCACTTGGCGATCGCTGCACCGCAACGCGCTATCCACTGATTTATCTGAGGAAGTTCCTGTCAACCTCATTGCAAATGAAGAACAATGTCCTGCAAGTCATTTAATAGAAATATATTTTTCTCACCTCCCTTACCAATCCCCACTCCCATCCCCAACTACTACACATAGTTCCCGTGAAGCGTCTCTCATCAAATGCAAGAAGGCTGCTTTGGCGCCATCTAGTGGCATTTGCTCCTCCAGCCTTACTTTCTCACAGTGCTTAGAATAGAATAGGTGATGGGGGTGTGTGTGTGTGTGTGTGTGTGTGTGTGTGTGTGTGTGTGTGTGTGTGTGTGTGTGTGTGTGTGTGTGTGTGTGTGTGTGTGTGTGTGTGTGTGTGTGTGTGTGTGTGTGTGTGTGTGTGTTACAAAACAAAAATCTCTAATACTATTTTACTCACATCCATCCTCATGTTGAACATTATCTCTCTAGGCTTGTTCATCTTCCATATCTGCTACCTTGTATCCTTTAACCTACATCTTTCTACTTCCTATTCACCCCCATAGTTACCGTTTCATTCTCTGTCTATATGTATTTGATCTCTGATATTTCACATGTAAGTGAGATCATGCAATATTTTTCTTTCTCTATGTAGGTCCACTCATGTTGTAGCAGATGTCAGGTTTCCCTTCTTTCAAAGAGATATGTCTGTGTGTGTGTGTGTGTATGTGTGTGTGTGTATTTTCTTACCCATTTATTCAATGTGTTGTCCCCATATCTTGGCTATTATGACTCAGGTTACAGTCAACATGAGAGTGCAGATATCTTTATGAAGTGGATTTCATCTACTATTCATTTAAACCTGGTGATTTCCCTACACCCAGATAAGTGCCCAGAAGCTGGGATGAGTGTGTTGCAGGCTTTCTCATAGACTAGGTGAAGGATACAATTATCTTTTAAAGTCCCTACAGAGAGCCCAGTGTGGTGGTGCACATCCATAATCCCAGCACTTTGGGAGGTTGAGGCAGGAGAATCTCAAGTTTGACATCAGCCGGAGCTACACAGAAAAGCCCTGTCTCAAAAAAACCACGTAAATAAATAAATCCCTACCACAGTTGTGGGTGGGACAGAGAAACATTGTACTCAATGACCAACAGTCTTCCCTTGAGGCTAAGCTGAAGTGAGGAGCTGCAGGACAACCAATGGAGGCCAGGTCCATGGGTGGCATTTGCAGGTGATCATGCCCATCCATTGCCTGAACTGTCGATGAACCAAGTATAATTAACATTGCAGATTACAAAGCTTCTCACATATGGGATCATGCATAGGGATGTGGGGATCATGAATTATCATCCCTGGCTTTCATATGAGAGCACAGTCTTAAGATAGTAAACACCAGAAGCAGGCCCTCCAGGGCAGATCTGCCCAGGAATGCCGTAGTGCCTCTCTTCATTGCTCCTTAGGTGCCCCATTCTGCAGGCAGCCACATGCAGGGGGGCTGGCTTGAGGGCTCCCATTATCAACACAGAGAGATTGTTTTCCAAGAATGGAGAGCAGCTCTGCTCACTCTCCCTACACAGGACCTACTCCTGGGGTCATGCGGGAGTGGTGCAGGTTTGTTTCTAGAACCTGCCTTCCTTCTCTGCCATACAGGATCTTCTCCTTCCTAGTTGTGCCACAAGGTGTCCTTATTGTCTGCACATACAGAATGGGCTGGGAGACTTTTCTTGGAACTCCTGCTGGGGTCATGCCAACCTTGGATGCACACACATACCACCTAGCCACTCCCAGGTGGAGGCTCCATCTCCATGGCAACGGTTTCTGAATGATTCTGAATGTTAGCCCACTGTGAGTCCTCTGACACACGGAAGCCTTGGATATTCCTCATTTTCCTTCCACACTCAAATCCAAGTCTCTGCTCACTTAGACTTCTCCTACCTCACCCCTACACACACACACACACACACACACACACACACACACACACACACACACACACACGAAATGCCCTCAGCAGCCTCCCTAATCCACTGATTCTTTCCTTCCTTCAAGGCCACAGTCACTCTACACGCATCGGTAATTCTACTCTCATAAACCTCTGCATCACACCAGTCATCATCAGCTTTTATGGCACTAAGTCAGAAAATAGAAGCACTGTAGACTAGTTTTTCACTTAATGTGGAATCTTAAAATCTGCCATCTATTTTATTAACATCAGAGTTCATGTCTTTAATAGAAGAAAAATGTTTGCTATTACCTTAGAAATTATGGTTTGATCAATTGTTTCAACTTCTTTCTGCACATGCTTATTTCTGTGTACAGTTACCTCATTTCAATGTTCCTCCTCTCATTCCTCTTGCAAATATATACAAATTCATATTGTGTGGCATTCTGTGTCACACACAGTGCTAACACCTGGGAATTCAATGATGAACAAAAAAAACCACGGTCCCTGCCTTCGCATTCTAGGGCACAACAAATGAACACACACACACACACTATTTACATAGATAAATTAAAAATTAGTGGTTTGAGACAAGGGTGCCCAGGAATACAGAACAAAGCCTATTTTGGGATCATGTGACCAATAACACCTGAGAAGGTGAGGTAAGTAAGCTGAGATGTTAGGAAAGAGAGGCAACCAGCAAGAGAGACCTGAGGAGAGTTCCAGAACAAGGGAACAGCATGTACCAAGACCCTGATGGAGCAAGGAGCTTTGCACATTCACTGCAAGAGCTGATGGGTGGCTGTGGGACCAGAGTGAGATGAGGATAGAGTGGTTGGGGATAAAGTAAGATCGAGCAAGGCGGGGAAGGCATGGTAAGGCCTTGTATTAATTCTACATGCCAGAAGAGACCATAAAAATACTTTTTAAGAAAGGAAGGGATGAGATTTGGTTTACTAAGAAACCATTAGCTACCATGTGGGGAATGGATTGGAAAGGTTGAAGATGAAAGGAAAAGGGAAGTTAGTAAGTGATGGCAATGAGCAGATGAGAGATGACATTGACGTGGACTACTGCAATAATAGAGGTGATAATGGAAAGGAGACAATTTTGAGGTGTATTTCAGAAGTAGAATCATGGAACTTGGTGATGATTTGTCCTTGTCTTATCTTTATCATTCTGGAGCACATTGCTCAGGGAGAGTCCTACAAATTATATTTCCTAAGTACATATATTACAAGTTACAGTTTACCTAGGAATTGAATTCTGGGTCAAGCAATATCATTCCTTTACAATTCAAAAAATTTTGTTCCATTGTTTTCTAGCAGTTAGAGTCATGAAGGAGAAATCTGAAGCACACTTGACATTTTACTGCTGCATATGTATTTATAGGAGTTTTTCTGTCATCTTTCAGATGTAAAAGTTCTACATCTGAAAGTACTTCTTTTATTAACTTGCCAGACGTGATGTTATTAGGATATCCAACATCCATTCCCCTTCTTCTGGAATTAGTGACACCATTTTCCTCTAGGAGGCTAACTCCCCGTGTGGGCACTGGGTAGAGCTGACCCACCCCTCGTTCTAGGATGGCACTGCCTACGCAATTAAGGCAGGAACCCTTCTCAGGCGCTTTGATTCAAGGGTGAGTGCATAACCTAAGCCAAGCCAATCAAAGCCACTGAAGATGAACCCAAGGTTAACGGCATGATTAGTAAAGAGGAGGAGCTCTTTGTTCCCTTTGGATCTAGCAAGCTAGAAGAACTTGTGCCTGGAGAATCTGAATGTGTCTCCCTATGGGAGGCCTCCCCATTCACCTCTCCCTGCCCCAGAACGAAGCCAATCCAGGCACAAGCAAAAGCTGGAGCAATGGCTTCCTGGTGAACTCTTAGACTTCATTATTTTCAAGCCAGTTTAAGCTGGGACCCTGACACACCCAGATTCCTGATTAATACAGTAAATGAACTCAATTTGATTTGTTTGGTTTTGATGCTGGGGACACACTTGATTTTTAATATAAGATTTTGCTTAAAGCAAATACATTTTCTACATTTGACAATGCTTCAAGTGATTCTGTGAACTACCTTTAGGAATTCCTGTTATTTGTGGGCCAGGTCTTTGATATCTGTCCTGCATATTTACTCTGTGTTTCATTTTCATTTCTTTATCTTTTGCTTTTGTGTTCTAGGAACTTTATCTTCAGTTTGTCTTTTACTCATTCATTTGGTTTCCTGAAATGTCCGTTTGCAAGTCATGACTTCCATTTTAGAGTTTAATTCATATTTTTCAGTCTAATAAAATTTTTCTTGCACTCAGATTATTTCCTTTCTATAGTGTGGCTTATTCTAGTCATACAGATGTGCGAATTTTTTCCATCATGGAGCACACAGTATTCTTTGATTTAAAAAAAATGAAGTTGTCATTCATTTACCTAATCAATCATTTCCCTGATCATATTAACTCCCCTTAGCTTGCATTGTCTTTATAGAACCTCAGTTATAGATTTTATAAAGAAGACTTACTTAGAATAATGCTGACATAAACTGTCAATCAAGAACAATTTTTGGACATGAAAATGACTGGGTAGGGATGGGCTTCTACTCTGAATGTATTCAAGGTCTCCTTGAGAAGATAAAAATAGAAAAGGTAAATAATCCAAGGCAGATAACTGAGACATATCAGCTCTTACACAATTAAGAGCCAAGTGAATTGCACACATACAGGTGTGTATTCTAGAATCTGAGCCAGGTATAGGCAGGAGGAGATTGCTTAGTATTTGAATAATAATAACAGTGTTCATAGAGAATCCAAGGATTGATTCTCTTTGACAAGACAGAATGGTCCAGAAAGGAAAGGGGGCTATATCTCTTCCTCCCAAGAGCATTTCTCTGGGATCCCAATCACTCCCCCCATGCAACCAGCACCATTCAGTCCCTCAAAGACATAGCTACTTCTCCTCCTACAGTGTAAGGGAACTTCCAGGCCTGAGCAAACAGAGAATTTCATATTGAAAGATCCCAGCCCATCGTTTACTGCTCCACTCCAAACAAAGGTGCAGAGTGCAGCCTAGGAGACTGATCAAGACACAATTTCTTGGGGCTTTGCTCTCTTTTGTCTCTGTTTGATCCCTGGGTCATTCCCTCAGGTATCTCTGGTTAGAACACATTTAGACACCAAATCTCTTACTTGCTTGGCTTCTGTTGTGCCTGGAAAGACGCTGACATCAATAAAACTTTGTTGTTGAGAACAAAGACGTAGACTATGACTCAAACAATGCACACTTGAAGAGACTTCAGACACCCCAATTCCTTCCGTTTCTAGTCACTTTCAGTGTCTCACTACCCAAATTATTCCAAATCACCCAATCTGTGGGTTACCTGCAGATAGGAAACTTAAGGAGGTTCAGAAAACAGATGAAAACAACCACTAGAAGAATGTAACACTGAAGCCAGGAAAGGACCTCAGAGTTCAATCATGGGCCCCACCTCTCCCAGTGCAGGGACCCTCTTCTCCATGACTGGGACAGTCAACCCTGCTTCATGACTTCCAAGGCCTGGAAGCCCACATTCCGTAGTTAAAATCTGCAAATTTGTCAGGCAAGTGCAAGTAGCAACCCATATTTAATGTACTTGAAGCCCTCCTGGATTTTATAGTTATGGCACTGGGTTCTACACCTACAAAAAGAAATGAGAGATTTTCTGAGTCTTTTTGCCATGTTATAGGGGAAGGGAAGGGAAGGAAAAGGGGAAGGGAAGGGAAGGGAAGGGAAGAGAAGGGGTGGAGTTGGGGTAGAGTGGAGTAGAGTGGAGTAGAAGATGGGAGGGGATCTTTAAATCTGAAATTTTCTATTTGCTTAGGCCTGGAAGTTCCCTTACAGTGTAGGAAAGAAGGGAAGGGAAACAGAAGACACAAAGAGAGAAGGGGTGGTGATACTGTAGTGTTCCACTGGAATGATTTTCCCTTTCACTTTAGTGGAATGTTTCTAAGTCCTGTTCTCTGAGTGATGCAGGGCTGGTTGTTCCAGAATTTCCAGGGAGCTTTCAGCATCCCTGAAAGTTGAATTTTTTTAAGCTTCAGATTATTTTGAAGTGTGTCCAAGTTGAAATTCACTTCCTTGGAAAGCACTGAACTAGATTACCCCAATCCCGGGGGTTAAAAAGCTCATGTAAACAGATTACTCTCAAAACTGTCCTCTAGCAGTTTTCTTTCACAGTGTTTTGGGCCCAATTAGTCCTGAGGGAATAATGCTTGTCTTCTCTCTCTCTCTCTCTCTCTCTCTCTCTCTCTCTCTCTCTCTCTCTCTCTCTCTCTCTCTTTCTCTCTCTCTCTCCCTACCCTGCCCTGAAGGACCACCTGAGGCCTAGGCCTCTCCATCTCAGCAGGTTCTTCTGGTCCTCTGGTCCTCTTTGTCATGGGCCAGGCAAGATGCTGACAGGAACAAAAGTGACTTGTTTTTGAGAGTAAAGATCCAGGCTATGACTCAGATGACGCACACACGTTCATGGAGGGAGACTCTCACATCCGACCTACCTCCTTCCGTCCACAGAAAGTCACGTTGCTACTCTAACCACATCACTAATTCCGAAAGATGGGGACTCCTACACAAGGCCTCCAGGTCAATGCCTCTGATTGGGGCAGGGACCGGGAAAGCATCCAGCCCTAAGTTCCTGGCATCCCCAGCTCCCTTGGTAGCAACAATGAAATCTCATGGATGGGACTGCCTTGCAAAGGCAGTGTTCTCCATTTGTTCATTCTCTGAGTTGGCTATTTCAAAAAGGAGGCTTGGGCCCCACAAAAATACATTCTGAATATTGGGGCGGGACCAGGAAATCCGCCTTTTGAACATGCAGGTCCAGGTACCTCTGCACAAGGCTGGTATTTGAACTTCACCCATGAGGGATGGAAACTCTTAAAAAGAAAAAGTAGCTGGAAACAGAATGACTACCCCCTGCCACCTTGGGACAATTGTTGCATCACTCATCTAGATCATAGCCATGTCTTTGACTTTCACCTCACTTTCCTTTCCCACTGTCCTTCTTAAGAAACATTCTTATCTGCCAGAAGATTAGACTCTTTTGAAACTAGTCATGAACCTTGCTTGGGGATCCAGATATGTTCATTTGGGCTGTAGGAACACAACAAAAAGCCAGGTCAAGTGAGCAGAACTGCATAGGGAAGGAAGGGGCAGGAAGGAAGAGAAGTCTATGCTTGGAATGTGCCCATGGCAAAAAATAAAAATTTAAATTTGTGCAACTATTATTCACTCAGAATTGAGTTATTAAATTATTACTCATACTTTAAGTTCTTTCCCAGTAAACCCAGGTTGCTGAATCAAGAGACCTAGTTTTAAGACAGGTCCATTTTTTGTCTCCTGGCTGTGTGTACTTGGCATATTATTGAACCTCTCTGAGATTACATGCCTTCATCTATAAAACGGACGTGATCACCTAATAGGGCTGCTGAGATGACATATTTAAAATGCCCAGGGCAGGTGTGGGCATACGGAAGGCAGCAAAAACAAGACCACCCTGGACGTTATTAACACCATAACTGAAATACATACCTTCCATACTTACCTATTCTTATTCCCCTTCACTTTCTTAAGGCACCAGGAAACCTGGACTGCTTACTGCTCTCAAGGCCTGAAAAACATGGGCTTTAGAGTCTAACCTCAGTCTAATCCTGAGCACAAAAGAGGGAGTTCTCAGGTCTCACTTAGTGGGACTGGAGACGCCTTCATAGAGACAGGCAGGGCCTTTGAGTTTGTCTCGAAAGAATGAGTGATGTTTGACAGATAGAGAAGAGGGAAGAAGCTAAGACTGATGCAGAGACCCAGCAGGGCTGGAGGCTAATCAGGACCTGGGAGGAAATGGAGGAGGAGCTGGAAAGGTAGAAGGGGATTGGGATGTCTGGACTCTGGCCAAGGTAAGGTCCTGGGAAGTAGGCTCCACTTCACCCCTGCCCAGGTACATGGGGACAGAGGAGAGCAGACCTGTTGTCCCATGAGGAATGCTCCCCTGTAGGGACAGTTTCAAGAAATCCCTTGTCTCTAGTCCTCATTATGTCATTGGCTAAGGGAGCATGAACTACTGGAAATGTAGAGGCCTACTTCTACTTTCTTTGGGTTTTTTTTCTACAAATGGACAACTTTTCTTTTGAATTTCTTAAACTCAATTGCAAAATTTAGAAAGTCCCATTCCACTCATAAGGGAGTGAAAGTGGGAAGATCCTGTACTTTCTTGAGAAAGATTGCGACTTGGGAGTGAAAATCTTTCTAGAATCTTATCATCCAGCCATCTTGCTCCAAGAACTGGAGGTCAACAACCACAGGACAAAAGCAATGTTTTGTCACAGGGCTTTCTAGAATATGTTTCTAGCCAGAGGTTGTTGCTAGTCTCTTGTTTCGGCCTGGCCCTAGAGCCTAGATGACAGCACTTCCCTCCAGACCCTGGGGCAGCCAGCCACAGATCCTCATCCTTCACCTCTTAGCAGGTGAGGCCAGGAAGGTCTAGGACCAATCTCCCCATTATTTGTCCCCAAGTTCCTGGAGCTCCAAACACATTGTAGCAGGTAGTTAAGACGCTTTTACTGAAAAGCACTGCCTCATTTCTTGGGCCCACAAATTAACTGAAAGCAAGGTAAAGACTAGGCAATCCAACCTCCAGTTTGTATCCTTCATTCGGAGCCATTTTCTCCTGCAGTCACTTGGCAGCTGTCTTAGAATCCAGGGCAGATCACTGACCAGGCACCAATGATGCTTATTGTAACAAGCCTGCCCTCCATGACCAATCCTGTGATGGGACTGTTTGATAATTATGCACATATCTCCCCCTGCTCCCTATTCTTCCTCCTACTTAAACCTAAAGGAAATGTCTGGTGCAGGAAAATGGGTTGAAATGCTACCTCTCCTCTTCTTGCAGCTGCCCATGCAATGTAATAAACCTTTCTCCGCCTTCATCATTACTCATCTTTTGTATTGGACATGTTGGAGCAAGTGGCCAGAAAACTTCTGAAACCCAGGAGTTTGGGGTGGACAGCTAAGCTAAACTAAGCTGTTAGTCTCTGTCTCCCAGGAATTTGGACTTCAGATTTAGAAAGTTAATCAATCTTCACTGCCCTCCTGAATTCAAGACAAGTAGCCTCTGGAGCTGTATAGCTGCATGCTCAAAAACGCAGAGCAAACTGATTTGGGGGGAGAGTAGGATCCAGTGACACCTAGAAAGTAAGGAGTGACCACGTGGCTCCAGACAGTGAGAGGCAAGGGTCTGGCTCTCTGATGACATCTGCTCTCATTGCAATCCCTCTGTGACCTGCAGCAGTTTCTACCCAAGACTATTCTGATGCACCCCAGACTCCTTGCAGTGAATGACCTCTTTGTGTTTTAGCTAGCTGGACTGTGCCTTGGTGGAGACTGCAGGCATAGGAAACATGCTATGATCAGCACAAGGGCTGATGGGGGACAGGGCATAAAGTTGTAGTTTTCTTTTCCATACTACCTTTCCTCACTCACTGTCAGCATCTCAAAGCCCAAACTCTTTCATCTGCCTTAAACCTGGCCAACACCCTGGCAGTAAGGGACTTCATGGCCAGGCAAAGACAGTCCTGGCAATTTGTTGGTAACTGGAAGCCCATTCTTATAGGCCCTTGGAATAAACTGGGTATCCTGTTTCCAGAGAATAACTGTAACAACAGAAGCAACTCAGCCAGTAGAGGAGAGCCCAGAAGTGTCTGCACACGTGCATGGTTACACAAGTCCACGGATGGTAAAGAACTCAGCAATTCAGTTAAGAATGTTCCCTTAGTACATATTGAAATCATGTCGGTGTATGGAGAGAAATCATAGAGTCATCATTACAAAAAGCACACTAAAGTCCCACTTTCTGGTGGCTTTGAGGTCTACAAAAGTGCACACATGGCAACCTCTTTACAAAAACTTAACCCAGCTACTCTGAGTTGAATCACACCCTCATTCAAGGCTCCTGCCATGTAGGAGGACTCTGGACAGAGAATTGGTGGTTTTTCTCAGAGCCTGGTGGGGCTCTGATATAGGGCTATTCAGGTGGGGTGGGAAAAGAGGTAGCCAGGTGTTATAGAAGGGCTCTTTTTAAGGAAAAAAAAAATGTATTATTGGCATCACAGGAAATAGACTTGGGGGATGGGGATGGGAGTTTGAACTTAAAGTTCACTTTCCTTTCTCTGTCCTTGTACTATGCAAATTGAAGTCCTCCAGAGCTGAGTTTCCACAACTGTACCTCTTCCCTCGCAGAAGAGATGCCTGAGCTGTATGTGGTCTTCTGCAACCCCTATAGGTGCTACAGAGGGGGAGACTAGATAAAAACAAACACCTGGCCAGGTGGCCACCAAGAAGCAAGGCAGTTAGAGAGTGATGGAAAAGAGCAATTAGTTTCTTTTAAATTCTCACTATTCCTGTAGCCCAGAAACTCTCAGACTTTCTTATCTTGATCCCTTTGTTTCTCCCTTTCACAGATTGTCTTCCGTTCTGGACCCACCATGTCACATAGTCCCTGCCTTTGGGGAAGAAAGAAAGTGGTTCACCATTCACCTTGCAATGTAGTTAAGAATGCAAGCTTGGAGTCGGGCTGCCTGGGTTTGAAGCCTAGCTCTGACACTTACTAATGTGACCTTGGCCAATTATTTTAGCTTTCTCTCTGACTTTCAGTTTCCTCTTTGTAAAGCTGATATGAAGTTAGAACCTACTTCATCAGGTTGTTGTCAAAATAACTCAGGAAAAATGTCTCACACAGTAAACTGTTGTAAGTGAGACTTGTAGGGCCATTAACTCACCAGCATTACCAGCCAACAGCTGCTGGGTGTTAGTGCCCTGGTCTCCCCACCCTCATGAGGACTATGCTATCTTCTTTGAGAAGTTCTTCCTCACCCCACTGTCTAAGGAAATCAAAGTCTTTCTCAGATAGACTGCCTTGGAGCAGCAGACAAGGAACTTGGGGCAATTCTCTCCATTTTACAGCCAACAAAATAAGTCCCAGAGCTGTTAAAGGCAGAGAAAAGCAAAAGCATGTCTACACGTGGGGTCAAGGCCTTATGGTCCTTCAGTAGCATTAGCTGGCTGAGCCTGCCCCCAGGGAACACTTTGACTCTGCCCAAGACCCTCTTAAGGAGGAAGAGTCAACATTGCTACCCAGAGAAAGTCACCAGTCCCCACAACCTATAATAGGTATGTTCTGCTTCCTCTTCAACTCCAACTCAGTACAACCAAGTACAGAAGGCTCTGGGTCCTCTGACAAAGACTGGCAATCAGGAGCTCTAGGTCCTGTCTGTTCCTAGCTGTGCAACTAGCTAGCTCTGAGATTACTTCTGTCTGTAAAATCAGGGATGGGACTGGACTAAGGGTCTTATCTTAAACCTCTTCAGAAATTTCTTCATCCCAAAGTGACTTAGAGAATGAGTCAAAGCCAATATTCCTAAATGTGGCACTTCCTACCAATCACAATCCTTCTCTGACCTTCCATCAAGTCCCAGAGAGTCCTGATCCCTGGAGGGACATGGGCTGAAATGCCCAGTTGCCATAGTCCTTTGGCCATGGAACCTCTATTGTCTGTGAATGATAGGGATGGGTCTGGACGAGGCAGCAGGAAGCCTTTTGGAGTCTTATACACACATACAGAGAGAGAGAGAGAGAGAGAAAGAGAGAGAAACAAATGGGAATTTGTTTCTACCTACTCTCAACATGGGAATTCCCAAAATTTTTCCTTTCTCCTGGGAAATGGCTCCAGATGAAACTACAGCAGAAGAAATTTAAACATGTTCAAGGATCCATGAACTGTGAGGTTTGAGATACTGAAATGGGTGACCATGGGTTAATGCGGTAATACTCTGTTGCCTCTGATTCACATGTGTTCATCTTAGAATGCATGTGTGACATGACCCCTCATCTCATTCCACCAAAGATTACTCTCCTGCCTGAGAATTCTAGAATTCTGCGTGGGTTGAGCAAGAAAGTACAAAGAAAGACTGACTTGGCAAAATCTCATAGGGGCCCTGGAGAAAGGAACAGGTTTGGCAATTAATATGTCACAATATGACCCCAAACAAGTGACTTGACCATGCAAAAATCGAGGATGTTCACATCCTGTCCAGACACAAAGTTTCTGTACTGCAGGGGTGAACCCTGACCCTTAGTGGCAAAGCCAAATTGAGGAGTAGGGAAGGTTCTCTTCCTCCAAGTTTCACACCAGACTTACCCTTAGACAAGGAGGCTTTGTGACATGTTCACCCAACAGTGTTATTCGCCTCCTAGACTATAGGCAGCATCCCTGAGTTTGTAGGCCTGGGCTGAACAAAGCGTAAGAATCCAGATGAAGATGATGATAATAGCAGCTACTGCCTTCTGGGCTCCTAAAATGCTGGATGAAGCTGCCAGACTAATGGAAATGAGAAACAATACATTGAAATAATACCAAGGAGAGCTCAGAGAAAAATGATACTAAATGAAAATTAAAATAGCACAAGCCACCCGCCTGGTAAAGGATGGAAGATTATGATGGTTAATGCTATGTGTCAACTTGACTGGAGGATCACTGGGAAGCCCAGATGCCTGTCTAAGCATTCCTTCTGAGTGTGTCTGTGAGGGTGCTGCTGGAAGTCATTAGCATTTGAGTCTGTGGACTATGTGAAGTAGATTGCCCTTCCCCGACGTGGGTGGGTATCATCCAATCTGAACCGAAGCAAAAAGTGAAGGAAAGGATTTGCTTTTGGCCTGACTATTTGAACTGAAACATTTATCACCTCCTGCTCTGGGTGCTCCTAATTCTTGGGCTTTCAGAACTGGACTGGAACCTAACCATCTGTTCTCTGGTTCTTGGGCCTTTGAACTACAGCATGCTTTCCTGGATCTCCAGAGAAGGGAATCATTGATTTAGACGAAATTGATGGAATGGATGGTGAGTAGGGAGGGATGCCTTGAGGACAGGCTCTGATCCAAAAAGCAGGGAAGACATAGCTGTGCTATCTATGTGTAGAGACTGCATGAATTAATAGCAAGTTACTCCCTATCCCTGGATCTCCCTTTCAATCCATGGAAAGAGGAAGAAGATAAACTACCTAGTCCCTAGAGCTCCTTCCAACTCCCGGCATTTTACATTTGGTAATCCCAAAAATAGCGGGGAAATCCAAGGGTGAACTGGCTTGGGCATAGTAGAAAATAGATGGTAAGTAGGTGGGCCAGGCCCTTGAAGCATCAAACAGATAGTAATTCAGATATGTCAGCTTTAGCTGAGCAAATTCAAAACCCATCCCCCACCAAACATCGTTCAGAACTAGTCTCTATAAAGCAGCCACAGAGCAGAAGGCAACCCGTGTGTGTGACTGAATAAATCTAGTTGGATGCAAAGAAACCAAATGTGTAAAAGGTGAGGTGGCTTCTGGAAAAGAACTCTGAAATGTGAATCCACCTATCCAACAGACCATTGTCCACAAGCTGTTGCCAGGCAGGGTAGTAGAACCTCTTTGCCAGGTAAGTTCTTCAGCTGGCTCTTAGGTCTAGATCCAGACCAGCCCCTATGCCCAAGCTTGTCACATGAAGAGAAGAAAACCACAAGAGAGGCTAGGCAAGAACAGGACTGCCCGGTTGCTTTAGTTGGCACAGGGGATGGGTAGATGGGGCATTGAGGATGACAGTAGGGTGTGGGAGAGCTTGAGAGATATGAAGAGTACAAGGAGTTTTGGAGTCCTGCATCCTGCCCTAAAGGGTGCACTTACTGGCCTTTGCCCTATCATTCCTAGTCGTTTCCATCTGATAGCATCTTTGTCAATTCAAATGGGTAGCAGAGGAAGAAATAGGTATGGAAAGTGGGGAGTATGGCAGGATTAGTTTGACAAAGCATGGGCCTTGGTACAGGGCATGAAACATGGTCCAGGGAAATCCCCAAAGAGAAGCACCCCAGCTGGTTTCCCCACCACTTTGGGTAACTTTCCATTGCTACACAAACACCGTGCCTACCCTCCAGGTCTCTTCTCAAGAACCTATTGCTCACTTAGTGATCTGTCAGTATGGGAACCAAAATGAACCCAGTTCCTGAACTTGAGTAGCTGCCATCTATGTGGGAAGACAAAACTCACATTCATACCTTGAATCAGGAAGACCCAAGAGGGTAAACAATAATCAATGCCAAACTGCAATGTCAGAAGCCCAGAGAAGGGGTGTCAATGAGAGCCAAAGCAGTGGAAGGCTTCATGGAGGAAGAATAGCTAGTGCACAGTGGCCTAGGAATCAGTGGACTTATGAGAGACAGGAAATTGGGGTTTAGGGAGTAGGAGACAGAACACTGGAGTATAGGATATGACAGACCACATAGAGAAATCAGCGTGAAATATATCACCATTTATTGAGTGTCTACTGTATGCTCTGCGAGTAGATGCTCTCCATCTGGTATTTCATTTTATCCTCTCAACTGAAGTGATAATGTCTTTATTCCATTTTTCAGATGGGGAAACTGAGAGGTTTATATGAATTTAGACTTAACATGGTGGCCAATGAGAAGTCTCTGCCCATGACCAACTGGGAAATAACTTGGTAGTCGTGGTGATGAAGTAAGATTGGTTATGGTGTCCATGACTCTGGAAAAGAACATTGCTAGTCTGGCGGCCAGTCTGCCTCCTGAGGGTCATGACCTCTGAATTGGATGTCTGAACTGGGTATCCACTATCATGACTCAGGAATACTAACATTAGCCTTTGCTTCAAGGATCTTTGGCACCTGCCTGTCCCCACTCTCTTCCCTTGCTGCTCAGCCTCTTTCTTTTAACAGAACACTCCTCTTTGGCCTTTCGGTTGGATGATGTAATTAATTACCACCAACTATTAGGGTGGCCAACGAGGTGTTAATCACAAGAACCCAAACTATGCCTATGACTAATCTGGTAGTGTTCAAGACTCAGAAAGCATTGATAATTATTCTAATTATTTCTTTGTGTTTTTCCTGTTTTTGAGGTTCCAGGTGTGAAAAGGCTAAAAGGGAGACCCAACTTTTCCGTAATCAAGAGCATGTGCCATTTTGCTTAGCCTCCCACCCAGCCCATGGTAACCCTTTGTACTCTCCAGCAGCACCTTGATGGAGTTCTGAACAATCTGGGGGTTGGGGTGAGTCAGGCTAGATGGGGAATCAGAAGCATTCTACCAGGGCGCAACTGCCAGGCGTATGGTCGGGGAATCCCTCAAGGGAACCATGGACCCACACTGACCCACAACGGCTTGGAGGAAAACCCTGTCTTGCTACATGACTCCTGAATCATGGCTTTCCCCTCCTGGGGCCAGGCTCATGTGCTGCCCAGGAAGCAGCCATCACCAACTGCCTCCCACTATTTTTAAGACAATCGCCCTCTAAATTGCTCAAAGAACAAACTCTACCTGATGGACAGACCAAAGTGTCAGAAACTATGAAAGTCATATGCAATGATCCAGTCGGGAGCCAGCTCCCTCAGTGCTTCTGAGGGCAGGGCCAGCCAGCCCAGGTGATGGTCAGTGGTCTGTGTAAGCACCCTCCACATGCACAAACTCAAGTCCTTCTAACTCTAATTGACCCTGAAAGTCCATCATCCATTGTCCCATTCCTGGGGCAAGGCAACTAGCATTCTTTGGGTACTCTATGTGCTAGTGCTGGGTGCCATGAAATAGTTCATTTCAGCTAACAATATGCTTGGTACATATTATCATCCAAAGGGACAGCAGAGCGTGGATTCTGCAGTCACACTGCCCAGGTTCAAATGCTGATTCTGATACTTACTAGCTATGGGAACTCGGATTGGACACATCACCTGTCAGCATTCATTTTCTCCAATTGTAAGATAGGGTAATAGTTGGTACTTACATGGCTGTTAGGGTTACAGTGAGGATTAAAGGTATATATACCATTTAGAACCATGCCTGAAGCATTCCAAGGGTTTGTACTTCTTTTGTTTTCATTCTTTATTCTAAGTAATTCTCACATCACTCTCAGTCCTGGAAATAGCTGTTAAAAGTGGAGTGAATGTGTATTGAACCCCAAAGAGACAACAAGGGCATTGCATTTTCTCCAATACCCCATTTTTCCTAGGGCAGCCCTGTCTGAGAACGTGAATCACTGCTAACTAACTGTGGTATGCCAGGGTGGGGACTCCATGCCCAGGCTGGGATCGGGGAAAGAGGCCAGCCATCCTAAGGAACTCAGACCTGCCCCTAGCTCAGGATCACCCAGCAACATTTATTTACTTGATATTTGGACAGGCAGTTGTTTGCATATTATTTCCAGGGTGGAGTTTTTATACTGTTCCCCAGGCTTTTTCAGAGAAAAGATATCTCAAACTCAGCTTTCAGAAGCTACAGATATTCACAGGATGGGACAATTCCTGACATAAGCATCTGCCTATGACTGGCACTCTTTACCTTTCATATTGGGAAGGGCAAATGACATGATAAAACAAACCAATCCGGAAAGGCCCAGGGCCTGCCCCACTCCCCTCACATATGTGCATGCACACACACACACACACACACACACACACAGAGCCAGGAATGCTCCATTTTACTTAAATATTACCAGTTAAAACTATAGGTCCTTTCCTGAGCAGGTGAGAGATTGCCGTTATAACCTATTTTTTTGAAGTGTTCAGTTGACCAGGTACCTTTAAGAAAATGTGGCTTTTGCAGGAAAAAGAAGGGAGTGCCTGGTAAGGGCAAAGCTCCAAGTGAAGAAAAGTCACTAAGGCTTTGAAAGCTGAAGAGCTGGTGTCGGGTGTGCAAGCTGCACAGGAAGAGACAATATGCAGAGAACCAAGGTCAAAACCTAGGGATGCCCCAGTCACACCCTGCAGCAAGGCCACTGGGACTTGGTCCAGCCTTGCCCTGATAATGAACAAATCCTTTGTATGGACACATTCTCTCTATCCAATCCTCTCTACAGCCATCTTTGGAATGATCTTTTTCTTACCAAAGAGGAAGTGGAGGATGTCACTCTGACACTCTGACTGGAATCTGGTTGTCGGTGGATGCGATGGACACTATTCATCTTTCATATCATGATCAGCTGATGAAATGGTAAATCTGAGCAGCCCTGGGAAAACCCCCATCCAGAAATGTCTTACACACACAGGCACCACACAAGATGGAAGAGTTCAGCAAAAAGAAATGGAGAAAGATCTCCAATATCATCTTGCAAGACATCCTCCACTTACTTTCTGGAACCTGGGCTAAGAGAAAGTCCTGTGGAATTGTAGCTTTTGTGAAGGGGACTCTGGAGATAGCAGAGGCTGAATGCCTTTCCTGTAACTCCAATTACTTCTGCCCAACTGACCTTGTCCTTTGGTGAGGTGGGGGAATCAGGTGATGAGGTGTCAGATGCTGGGGATGGGTTTGTAAACTCCCAGACACCTGCCAGAGCTGTAAACCTGCGTCAGTTATCTCCATCGAAAGGAAAGAAAGCAGCAAGAGTGCCACAAGCAAATCACAGCAGCCAGAGCGGAAAATATAGCTCTGCCACGGCCGTTGGCTCTGGGGAAAATTCTGCCGATGAACCATATCAACACTTGTGGTGTTTCGCTTCTTAGGTTGCTAAGCCTGGGGGGTTTTTTGTTTTCCCTCTTTTTCTGTCCGGGAGGCTGAGGGTATTTTTCTTTCATGGTAATAAAGGAGGCTGGGTTGTATGGCAGGATACACCAAGAGAAAAAGACTAAGTGCCATGGAGCTAATGTTTTCTTTTGGGTGTTGAGAAGCTGGCACAATGGCAGAACCACACCCTCATTTTTTGTCTCAGCATGGTGTTATAGGCAAAGGAATGAAAGGATTATTAAAAGATCAAAGCTCTAATGTCAACTCTGTCACTCAGGTGAATTCTTTAAAGGCCCTAGACTTCAGCTAGGGCCCTTCAGAAAGGGATGATACAGAAATTAACTAGAAAATACTAATTCCAGAAGTATTTCTAGCTTTAATAGCTGCAAGCATTTGAGTTGGAGATGAATCATAACTCAGTACTTCCTGGCCATCAGACTTTGGGCACATACAACTAACCTCTGTTTCTTATCTGTAAGAGTACTAGAAGACCTGCCTTGCCTCTCTTCTGGGGCACCAGGGAGACTGAATGGCCTACTGTATGTAGGGGTCATTTGAGAACCTTGGATTTCCAGACATACATTTCCACTTCCCATGGCCAATGTGACTAAAAGGTTTGATGATCTGGAAACTCTGCCATGCCATGAAGCGAGCACGGAGCTGCACAGTATATTAGGAGAGGGTTTTGTTAGACTAAAGAAAATTTTCTGACCACCAGGATCATTAGACACAATGAAACCTTTACTGAAAGGCTTCAGGAAAAGAATAGCCAAGGACGGTGCCAGTTTGGTTACTCATTTCTTGAAGATCTAGTCCAAATGTAAGCTACCTTCTATTTCGAGACATTTCTTTTTTTAAGTTTCTCATGTAAGGGTTGGGCTAGGGAAGTAATCTCATGATAACAGCCCTTTGGATTTAACTTGGACCGTTTCCAGCCTCCCAGGCTTACTGGAATCTGGAAATAGCTTCCAGAGAATGCTTTCCAGGGTTGTGAGTTCATGGATAATGTCTTCTGAAATATTGTATTGAAGAGGATAGGGGGAGTTGGGAGCAGATAAGTTTAGAAGAAATAAAGAGAAGTTCAGTAATTTCCTAATAAAAAGGGAAGTTCTTTGACCAGGTATAGATGCTCAGAAGGAAAAAAAAAAACTTTTGCTCTAATAATAAGCTGCATGGTATAATTGATTTCAAAACGTTTGGGTCAAATCTGGGTTCACATTTTTGCCTGAGTCACATAGTAACCGTATGGACTAGGTGAGCCCTGGAGCCTTACTTTCCTCTTCTGTAAGAGGGATTAATAATCGCATAAATTCTTGGGGTTACTGTAAAACTTAAAGTGAGCTAATATAAAGAATCTGCACATAGTAAGAAATCAAAGAATGAAGAAGAACCAAATAAGACAGGTAATCATCTGAGGTAACTATCAGCTGGTATTCTAGGTCATGGGTCAGGATATGTCAAGACTATGGCATACAATATATGTGTCAGAGAGCTGGTGTTCCTTAGTCATGGGAGCATTCCAGTCACACGTGCACACACACGTTAGTATACACACTCAACAGATAAGATTGCCTAAGCTCACCATCTCCAGGGGTGAGATGAATAAGAGATCTGCAGACCAGTGTGTTTCCCCAGCCATGTCACAAGGAAGGAAGGCCCACAGGGGCCCCTGAATCCTAGACAGAGGGAGATTTTAAAGGGAAGCTTACTAAAAAGCATGGATTCCCAAGTCTGTGAATGTTGCTGATGGAGAAGAAAGGGAGGCATGACTGGCTGCACCACATGGTTTAGTGGAAAGAACAATGCAGCCCAGGGAAAAGCCATATGGCTTGGTGGTTTGTGGCATGGTTGGGAAGAAGAAACTCCTGGTTCTTACTCCTGCTACTGCTTCAAGGAAAAGCTCAGGGCATCCCTCCCTGAGTCAAGGACAAGACCACAGAGGGGCTAACTTTTTCATGTGTTTAGCCATGAAGTGGCCTTAAAGTATTTCAACCTGTTGACCAGCCCTTGTGATCCGTGCTCCTCAAGGGATGAGAATGAAGTGAGGGGGGTCTCCCCATTCCACAGAGATGGAGACTGAGGTGTACTGCAGTTGGAAGACATTGCCACAATCACACAGCTCTCCTTTTCCTGGGTCCAGGTCTTCACCATTTGAGAAAAATATTCTTACCATGCTAGAAGACTGTGTCTCCTCCCTGTCCATGACATATGTGAAACATGGGTCCAAAAGACAAGATGCATATACATGCTCAAACACATACATGCACAGGAAAAAATGCTTCACAATCCTAGGTAGTGTACACCACGAGCCACCATGAGTGTTAGAGGACTTTTATTTTTAATGAGATCTCATCGGGATCAAGTTATTGAAGAAAGTCTCATATAAGAGATGTTGTTGGACTGTGGGAATCCTGTAGGTGGAATGGGTGAATATGGGGAATATTCTGACTGCAATAGGAACCCTCTGGTCTTGGCAGGAGACACTGTGAAGAGAATCTGTGGGAAAGAAGCCTGCATGGCCTTCTGTGGCAAACTGGATGGCTGAAGGCACTGGGCAGCCACTGAAAGCCCTTGAGAATGGAACTTTGATGATGAAATTAGTGCACTGGAAAGGAGAGCATGGTTTGGTGATCTGGAGAATTCTAAAATTCCTTTCATGGTGTGTTCTATTCTCCAGGGGCTTGGAAAATAGAGGGGAGATGCATGTAAAGAGTTAACTTGGTTGTCAGCAGTAACATTCAACTGCAGTTGAACCTGCACATGGCCTTTAGCTCAGCTAGGGTGGGGAGGCCAGGGGACCACAGAGGGGTCAATGTGAAGTGCTCAGCATCCCTTATGCCATTTCCACAGACTCACATCTTGGTTACGGTAGCCCCAGTAACCTCAACCTCAATTTTCCTACCAGTGAAACCTATATGGGAGCAAGTTCTGGCTCAGTGTGGTTGGTAGACTGCGACCCAGTCTCCCCTCCTCCCTTGCAGTTTACTCTAAAGGCCTCTGACTTTACATGAAATGAAACAGACGCCCCAGCTGTGGTCATTGTGACCAGCAGCTCCTGTGTCCTGCTCACCATCATGGGCCTCCACCGAGGGTTCTACCTCGCTCGTCTCTGCAGCCTCCACCCACACAGAAAAGAGCAGGCTGCTGGGGAGATTATCATCTCTTCCTCCACTTATATGAACCTGTCAATGTTCAAAGTCGTTTCAGGAGACCAGAAGGGAAAGCGAAATTGTGGTAGTATCAACAGTCATTGCTATTCTGATAGTAGAGGCTGAGCAGTCACGGTGTAGTTACAGTGGTTACAGGTAGGCAATGGAGCATCAAGTAAGCCACAGCACTACGATAAGCATTTATCCCACTGTCTTCTCACAACCACGAGATGGTTATTATTTATTCCTTATTACAGATACAATTAGGTTTCTTCAAAGCAGGTGCGTTTGTGGTTCTGGATTCCAAGGGCAGAACTGTAAGGAGGCCAGCTGGCCCATGATGTCCCTTGTAAGGATCTCCTATTATCCTTCAGCTTCCGATTCCCCAGCCTCGTGCCCTCATTACCACCACTCCCTAACACACAGTTTATACCTCGTAACCCCTTTGATCAAGTACCTGTTTATTCACTGCAGTACTGGTAGCTGTTCGTTTTTGCAAAGATGTTTGTAAATCACTCTTTTACAATCTAAACAATATCTTCCAGAAAATTCTTTTATAAATGCCAATTTGTTCTTAGTCTACAATGCAACGGGGTTATACTATAAATAGCCACAACCTCAGTTTGGGTTCTTGAGATTTATTATAGAGACTTTCTTTCTCCTACTGGACCTATGACCCCACTTTTGCAACACTTGAATAGACGAAGTTGTCTTGGGTCACCTCCTATCACACTCCACTCCCTCTCCCTGCTAACCCTCTCAGGAAGATCCCTCCCCTACTCCTCTGAGGGACTCTAGGCCCTTCATTGGAATCCCCATCTTCTGCCCTGCTTAACCAAGGTGCTCCCAGGCAGCCTACTCCCCACCCGTCCCAGTTCACCACCCAGCTCTGTGTAGAACTCAGTTTCTCATTCACTGCTTCTTTCCCACTTCTACATTTGACCCGTTGGCTCTCTTAGAAGATACTGGTCATTTCACAAAAGAATTCTCATGGTGGGGTAAGGAAAGACTAGTGGTTGCCATTCAGGTCTATAGAAAACAAGCACTTCTAAATCGAGGGTAGCAAAGTATTCTTTTATATTAGCTTGTGTTTCTGCTCTACGGGTCTTCAGTCCACCATGGAGCTGCCTTCACAGGTCTTTGACCTTGGTGATTCAGAGCCTACATGATGTGTGTGTTCATCCACAATGGTCAAATACCCTGTTTCCAGCCCCAGGCATTCCTCCCTGCTTTCTCTCCTTTTTCCCATGGGTTCCAGTGGGAAATACCTCAAAACCTAGAGCTTCTGGCACCCCACCACCACCATCCAGGAGTGAATTAGCACCCACACTGCATTCGTTATGCTTTGCCAGGGGACTCCAGCTCCTCCGGTCACCTCTGTGAAGAAAACTTATCACCTGGGTCCCAGTCATGAACCAGTCACACTAAGAAGGCTTCGCTCCCTGCCCAGGCCTGCTCGCAACAGGTATCAGTACAGCACATTTCACAGTCAGGTGTGATCATTTCTTGATCATGAAGAAGAACATGAAGGCCCTTCTGAACGAGATGTGAAGTGCTCTCGAGGGTTTTCCAGTAATATTCTTTCCTCCCTGACACAGTCAATGTGAGAAATCCACTTCCGGAAGGTGATCACCTCCCTCCCACGCCCCACCCTCCCCACCTCCTCCCTCCCCATCCTTGCTCTTGAGGAAAAGGCAGCATCATGTCCTGCTACCCAGCGGAGGCCCCTCTGGTTTCCACTGCTCTCAGCATGCTTGACTCACAATGAAACTGCAACCTCAAAGCGCCTGGGGCCAGAATGGCAAGAAAGAAATACAGGTGAACACACGCAAAAGCTGCCCAAGGAAAGGGTTTGTTTCTCTTACAGAATGGCTCTTCCAGAGCTGGGCAGGGGCCATGAGCTGGAACAGACTGAAGGGGCCTGGTCGTGTGCTGACCTGGGGGTTTCGGCAGGGAGGGAAAATATGCATCAGAACTATGAGTGCTAACTAATTCCTGCCAAGGGGAGTAGACTTGGGGAGGGATGTGATCACAAAACTCTTGATTTGCAAAGTATCTTGGAAAAACAGCTGTGAACAACCTCTGACTTACAGATGCACAAAGAAGATAGAAAAATGGCCTATAGATGAGAAGGAACTGGTCCCAGTCTCCTGGTACAAGGATCAGTGCTGGAAGCTGGGTTAAATGCTTAAAACCAGAGCTCCTTCTACTATAGGGTTAACTTCTCTATCCCCCTGTAATGTCCTCCAAAAATCAGGGTCAGAACTTGTTCTGTTCAGGTCCGTAAACACACACATGGAGCTCTAGCAACTGTGTTCTGACTGGAAACTGTGAGCACTCTGTGTCAGGTGTACCATTCAGTGACTTGCAGCAGGACAGGAGCTCATCCAAGCACTGTGTGCATGCACTGTTTCATCCTGTCCTTACACAATATGACAGTGCCCACTGAACCCTCCAGTTGTATGTAGATACCACAGCACAGACAAGTTTGGTAGCCTGCATAACATCACACAGATGGTACGGGGCAGAGCTGGGATGCAAACTTCAGGCTGACGCCAGAGCTTACCTAGTTAACCACCAGGCTCTGCTGCAAAAACAAGCTCAAAGACAGGGTACATCTTGTGGTTTTCAATAATAGAATACTTGGACCCAGGCCAGGGGTAGTAGATGGGGCGGGTGGGGGAGAGCAAAGTGGTCAAAGCAGATCCAGCCTTAGCTGTCAGAGGTAGATGAGATTTGCTTCGTGGCATTCAGACCCTTTTTTGTAAAACCAATCAATTGGCCACTTGATACCATTTTATATCCAACCTCCCTGCTTGTGGCTCCTGACTTCCTTGGGTGTCTAGGACCACTCAACAGCCAAGGCACAAACCCATTCTCTTTATTGAAAGACTATGAATTTCGTAAAAAGCACTAATATAATCACGAGAAGATTGCTGGGCTTCCTTAAATTCTTTCAACAGATTAGTGGTATGTTATTTTGAACTGCATTTGAATGTTGTCCCTCAGAATTGAAGGACAGACAGAGCAAAAGAAGGAGAGGGGAATAAAACATACAAGTGGAAAGTAGAGCCTCATATCAGCCTACATAGGAACCCCTGAAGCAACTCTGTGTCCCCTGACTATACCCAGCCACGAGAGCCTGTCCCCAGACTTGGGGCTCTTGGGGAAGGGGGTTTACAGTAATAGGTAAGGCACTGCAGCTCAGCCCCGAAACTCCCATGGGTCCTGACCTGAAACCACAAATACCATTTGTGAGGCACTAGGGCTTCCATGACATCTGAGGTGCTCATAGGAGTTGCTGAACCAAGGGCCTCCCTGGCTATTTGGAAACTTTGAATAGAAAAAACAACAGAGGGTTACTCCCTCATCCACCCAGCCAGGTGCCCTGAGGGTGTGTCCTCACCCTTTCCTGCCATACTTTAATCATTCCCCACTCACTGCTCCTCACCCAGAGATTTTTGTGAAATAGGTAAGACTGAGGTTCTCAAAGGGAAGACCCAAGGAACCCTAGGGTATCTTCCTTTTTCCAGCTTACTTATCTCTGTGAGGCTGGGTTTTCTTCAAAAGCTCCAGGAAAATGTATCTCAGCATACTAAATGTAGAAGCAGATGTGAGAATTCAACTTCTTCTATCAAACCAGGTAGTTTAAGAGATTTGACACAAAATGTACACCGCCACCAGTCTTCACACTAGATGATTTAGGGTTATAAAATAGTTATATCTCATTTAAAAATATATTAAGTATCTTAATATGGAATGTGTTTATTATTGTTCGTGTCTTTCAAAATGATGTCATAAGTAGACTTTTTTAATTTCTCAGTTTTAGTTTCCAATATAATAAATATAAGTAAAAGCTCTTTGAGGGATCCTTGATAATTTTTAAGAGTGTAAGGAGATCCTGAATCCAAATAGTTTCCCAGCAGTTGACTGAGCAGGGCACAGCTGCACACCCCCACTCCCTAAGGTTGGGACCTAAGGCTGGCAAGGGGAAATGACACAGTCACAGTAGAAGTAGCATGCATCCAAGATGAGAGGAACACCTGGACCTTCCCAGTCAATACAGATGTGCATTCAAAGCACACAACGCACCCCAAACATAGAGTTGGGGATCCGGAGGCAAGGTGAAAATGTGGGATGTGGTTGAGGATTTAGAGTCTGTGGCACATGAGCAAGATGGAGAGAAGAATGCAACTCTCTCTTTTCTTCAGCAAGGCTTGTAGAAGGAGTTGGTGCTGGAATGAGAGGGTATACCCAACTATGCTTGTCATGCTACTGTAGTCAGGTATCAGAACCAACTTACAGTAACTGAAAAAGTGCTAAGACTTGACTATTTCCCTAAAACAAAGATATCTAAGCCATCCTCACCCCCAAGCCAGGTCCTAAACATGAGGCTAGAGGCAGGCAAAGGCAGAATAGTCATTGTGCAGTGGAAGGAAACATATTCTCACAGACTTTCAACTTCTCCTCACCACCACAAACTCACAGCTGCACACATCCTAGACATCCCCCAGTTATTAGTAAAACCCAGAAACTCAGAGTGACTTCATGCTAAGTCAAGGAATTAGGTACTGACTTCAGAAAGAGAATTGGGTTCAGATTTCCTTTGCTGCAAACCCTACCTAGCGTCTGGGAAAGTCATTTTCTTCCCTGAAACTCTGTTTGCCCATCTGTAAAATAAGAAGGATGGATTAGATAATGCACAAGGGCCCTCCTCTCCTGACATCCTATAGAACACTTTTATTTTCCAATAACCCAGGGGGATTTTATCAACATCTGCCTGGAAGAGCACTGATTAGTAACCAGGTCAATTTAAAAAGAAAAGCTACCATGGTACTAGAGATATACTTTGTGAAGGTAGCTGTTTATCCAAATGACTCCATCCTCTAGATGAGATGGAAGACTGACAATATAGAGCCATTTAAGGCTACAAAAAGTTTTGGAAGCAGTGTCGGTCATGATGCACAAGCCTGTAATCCTAGCACTCAGGAGGCCAAGGCAGGAAGATTGTAAATTCAAACTCAGCCTGAACTACATACTGAGACACTGTCTCAAAAAAACAAAGCAACAAGAACAAAAACCAAGTTTAAGAGCACATGTTCATGTCATTCAGTCTACATCAAATGTACAGTGAGAACCTTGGATGTGCCAGAAACTGTGCTAAGTAATGGACAAACAATGATGACCTAAAACAGACATGAGCTAAGTGTGGTGATCCATGCCTATAATCTCAGCACGGAGGAGACTAAGGCAAGAGGAGCAAGAGTTCAAGGCCAACCTGGGCTACAAGGTATTCTGAAATAATGCATGCTGAGGACCTGACTTGGACTGGAAAATACAAAAAAACTCATTTGAGAAAGGTAGCATCTGAGAGCTGAAGAGCAAGGAGAGAGAGAGAGTAAGAAGAGAGAACTTCATGTGCAAAAGCCCCCTGTGGTCAGAGAGAGAGCATGAATCATTGGAAAGAAAAAGGAAAAGAGGAAAGAAAGCCAATGAGGTTCCACTACAGAGGAAAGAGGAGAGTTGAAATGACAGGCAGGGTCAGATGATAAAGGGAGTTCTTTAACAGCGTTAAGAATATTAAGTCCTGGTGGGTGCATGTGGGTCATACCTGGAATCCTAGCTAGTTGGGAGGCTGAAATTCAGAGGATCAAAGTTTAAGGCTAGCCCAGGCAAACAATTCATGAGACTCTGTCTCCAAAACATAACCAGGGAAAAATGAACTGAAGGTGTAACTCAAGTGGCTAGAGTGCATGCTTTGCAAACTTGAAAACCTGAGTTCATACCCCAGTCCCATACACACACACACACACACAAAAATATTGAGTCCCTATTTAACCAAGAGAAGGAAAGCAGAAAGCCACTGAAGGGTTTAAGCAGGGGAATCATATCAGAATGAGGTTTGGAAATGGTCACTCTGTCTACACCATGGAGAACAGTTTAGAGGGAGCATGTTAGAATACCAATTAGGTACAGGCACTAGTGGCTCATGCCTGTAATTCTAGCTACTCAGGAGGCAGAGATCAGGGATCGTGGTTCCAAACCAGACTTGGGCAAATAGTTCACAAAAACCTTAGCTCAAAAAAAAAAAAAAAAAGAAAGAAAGAAAGAAAAAAAATCACAAAAAGAGCAGGCGGAGTGGCTCAAAGTGTAGACCCTGAGTTCAAACCCCAATACTGCCAAAAAGAAAAGATACCAATTAGGCATTGATATTGTAGTCCAGGAGAGGAAGAAGGCAGCTTAAACCAGTCATTGCTGGTGATGGTGGAGATGAAGAAATGTAAGCAGATGAGAGAAATATTTGTAATGAAAACTCTGTAAGATCTGGTGATTGGACATAGACTGGCAAAAGGGCAGAATCACCAACTTCTAGAGTTAATTGGCGGTCTTATTTACTGAGTCAGGTGAAGATAACAACACAAAGATGATGATTTAAATCTCAAATAACATAACTGACTGCATAAATTAGGGGGTCTAGTGCAAAATGTAGAGCCAGAGCCTCTTGCTCAACAATTATGAAGAATTTCAAGATGGTAAGAACAGAGCAAGAGCAGGCCTTTCTGATCATAGGGTCCTGTGCAGGTGCAAAAGTCACACATCCAAGAAGCCTTTCTTAAGTAAGGTTCCATTCATGAAGAGATGATTTGAGTAAACTAAATCCCATTGGAGGAACAGTTCTGAAGCTGAGAGGATTCATTGGTGGCCTAGGTTCAGGTGCCCATTGTTATCAGTGGCCACCAGGACAGAACAGAAGTAGTACCTGTAGCCTCTGAGCAGCCAGCAATAACACCTGCCCACCCCCCACCCCACCCCCCAAAGCCAAATTTCTCATATGAGAAGTTACAGAGCAGAGTGTCCCCTAAGGAAAATCCAAATTGCTCGATTTGGCACCACAGTTGCACAAAGGGGAATTCCACATTGGCTGTCCAAGAGCAGCCCTTCCGCTGTGGTTTGCAGTGTCTGCCGGCTGCAATCCTTGATCATCGGAAGGGCACCCAATCCAGTTTGCATAACCCTTGCTTGATTTGGCCTAGGGCTAGCCCCAGTGCAGGTTTCTCCTAAAATTCTGGCCCACCAGGCCTTATTCTGAAATACTGTAGTCGCAAGTTGGAGAGCCCAGAAAAACACAATGCCCACTGACCCCCTACCCCTTTGACCCTCTCCAGTCACACTCGCTGTGTGTGATGTATGTGGAGTCTTTTGCAGTAAAGTCACTAGGAAAGCGTCTGCCAGGGAGCTGAGGAAGGTTATTCAAGGGAATACTAGAAATTTCAAGCTAACAAAACTATTTTACATACTGGATGTTCTAGATAAGAAGAAATGAGACTCCCATTATCAGCCTTAAAAAAACAACTACTAATGACAAATCTCCCAAAAGATTCTTCATCAGGACAGCTGCTCCCTTTTCCCCAGGTGGGCCCAATCCCACTTTCTCTGCCTGCAACACTGCCTTCTTGGTCCTTGCATTGTCTGCCTATTCTGGGCAAACTGGTGAACCCTAAGTCTAGCAAGCTGGATTCTTTAGCCTGCTCTTTGCAACTCTGGTGCACCCTACAGGTCTCCTAGCCTGTTCCCACTCTTGGGTTGCAGAATTAGAGCAAGGTTCAGGGTAACTATACCAAGAAGTCTGTCATTTTGCTAAGCATGAGGGTGAGTTTCTTATAAGATCATGTGCACTGTAGATAGGACCCTCCAAAATCTACACACACACACACACACACACACACACACACACACACACCAGCAACTCTTATCTGCCTAAATTCCTCTGCAGTTAAAATAGTGAAACCTACTGAGTGGAGCATCCCAAAGGATTATTAGGATTTCCTGGGTTGACATGCCTTTGAATTGGGCTTCACCATCTCCCTGCTCTCTGACATGTTACAATGAAGGAGAGGAACAAGAAGGAAGAAAACACAGGTCCCTGATGACATATTAGTGTGATACCAGAACAGCCTCTCTCCGGGCTTCTTGTAAGGCAAAAGCAAAAAATAAAATCCTAAACCAAGTGTTGGACATAACAGTAATCCCAGCACTTGAGGCTAAAACAGGACGATTACAAGTTCAAGACCAGCCTAGGCTACATAGTGAGACCCTGTCTCAAAAAAAACAAACCCTTTTCTTTTTTAAGGCTTGGTAAGATTTTCTTTCATTGGCAGCTGAATACTGAGATTGGAGGATGTTTTGGAGCAGGGGCAGAAAAGGAGAGGTACTTCTCCCAGAAACTTCCTCTGACTTCCCATGGAATTTATTTAAATTCAACTTATTAGAACTTTGCCTGTAAGGCATTCTTGACTCTGGTCATTTGCTGTCAATGAGCTCACTCACAGTCTGATGAGTGGCAGTGGTATCCTCTTGACACAAATGACACCCAGACTGACACTTCATCTATGGATACCTTATCTCACTTCCTTCTCACAGGCTTTTTCCTTGTATGGAAAGTCAAACTCAGATCTCCTGACATGCAGTAGTTAGCATTTATGTCTCAGATGTGACTATGAGTTTGGGGCTTTTCCCAGTGCATCCCAGTGACTTTTTAGATGAACAGATATCCTCACAGTCTTGAGATACAGGTTCTTGTTTTGTTAATAAAAGAACAGATCTTATCACAAACGTCTACACCAATCTGTTGTCACCATTACTAGGAGATAAGCTGTAGGAGAGATAGTATCTCCATTGGCTAAAGGACTCGCTCACATTAAGGAACTTGCCTATGGTTACCTCTGACCATTTAGATTCTGAAATTTGGGGATGAAAGTGAATAATAAATGAGTTCAAATCTAGAGGGAAAGGACCACCTACTCAACAAATAGCTGCAGATAACTGGCTACATGTTTCATAACAAATAAAGAAGCCAGAGCCTAACTTAAATCCTATTTAATGGATTATGAACTAAAAAAACATAAATGTCTCTTATACACCTTTCTTCACCCTGCTATTGTGGGTAAGTATGCATATTTATTTAATACACAACATATACTATATTAATATATAATACACACACCATACTACATACTATGTTAATTTTATTGTATTGATTATATATCATATATTCTATATTAACACTATGTTAAAGTGACATGTTAGTATATTATACATTACATATAATTTGATACATGCAAGAAGAAAATGTTAGAGATGCTGCTTATCTCCCTGACTTGCTCTCCCTTCCCCTTTGAATGCTTCCCTGTGCTCAGACCAACCTCCTTGGTACTTTACACTCCAGCCCTCATCCAGGCTCACAGGGCACTCTGCTATGCCAACCCCAAGTATAGCTATTACCTTCTGTAGGGCAGACATGGTGCTGGATAGTACGTATATAAAGATTAATGAAACAACATTCTGCCCAGAGAGATCACAGCTGGATTGGCAAGACCAGGAGGGTTCATGAATGGCCATGACGTATGGTTGTAGACATCATAGTGAGGCAAGCACAGTGCACAGTGATAAAACAGGTAGGAGGGAATTCACACCTTGCCTGGAATTTGAACCCTCTGAACTGACTGGTCAAGTGAGCACTGTGTCTGCACCTGGAACACCCAGCTCAAAGAGAGGGTTGCTCCTTTAGGTTAACCTAAAGAAGAGACCCCAGAAAAGCCAGGAGCTGAGAGGAAAGGAGAAAGATAGAAGAGGTGGAACCCTAGCCCTGATTCCTTGCTCTCTGCTTGCTGGTAACAGAACTCAGCACAGTATAAATCTGGCAGGAGCAGTAATTTGGGGGTTGGTTCCATGCCAATTTCTAGAATGCTTTTTCTCCCTTCACAATTGGTAGGTTTCTGCATTGACACTCCCCAGAGGGGTGAGAGGAGAGGCCACAGCTCCCTTGTGGATTCTGATCCACAAGTTGCTCCAACAGCTAAGTCCACCAAGTAGACCAAGGACATTCTCATCCTACTTGCTCATTCCAGACTGGGTGAGCTCAGAGTATGTGGTCCATTCTCTCTGGCACTGAGAGAAAGGATGTCACTGCCCTAATCCTTTCTTAACTAAAAGTAGAGCGACATTCCTCATCCCAACCCACCTCGTGGCCCTGCCCCTGAACACACACACCTGCAAATCCAATACTGGACTACTAGGACTTCTTTGGAAAGGGGCAGAGGGATAGAAAAGAGGAAGAAAAGGCACTTCTTTCATGGAATCCTTACTGTCCTTGCTATCTCTACTTCTTCCTCCCCACCTCTCAAGCTTTATGCTCCAGCCATAGAAGCTTTAAAAAGAAATCTTAAGAACCATCTCATCAAAACTTTCATTCTCATTTGGGGAACAGGGTAGGGCAGAAGGTAACATTGTGCAGGTTGCACAACATCTCAGAATCTTGGTTTACTCACTATAGAAATGGAGATACTAAGGTCATGGTGAGGACACCTGGCTGTGCATGGGAAGGAAGTATAGGCTACTTTTCCTAACTTCCCCCAAGCCAGGATAACTGAGGTAAAAACTTGGAGCTGAGAATCTTAATGAAGCCAGGGCCAGAGAAGAAGCTGGAGCCTCTCTCCAGCTATCCTGACCTGTCTGTCTTTGTCATTGAACATAAAATGGAAGAACCAGAAGGGAGTTTAAGAATATTTAGCCTACTCCTAATTTTCACTTGGGAAAACTGAGGCCCAGAGAGCTAAGTTGACTTGCCTAGTCAGCAAGAAGTCTTGGGTATTCAATTCAGGTCCAGTGGGGACCTAATTATTTCTCAATCCTAGTGCACTCTAGAATGGCCAATTTGTCCACGTCACTGTGACCTAGGAACACGCGAATGGAACTCACTGCGTACAGAACAGATGTCCTCCCCAGGAAATCAACATTTTTTTAATTGAGAAGCTAAAAAATTGTTTTTAAAAAAAAGAGAGACAGAAAGAGAGAGGTAACCCTTTCTAAAAATAGCTGAATGCAGAAGTTCATCTGCTTCAGTCTTTTTGCTAATCATGCAAAATTTTAAAAAATTTAAGCTTGTCAAATGTATGGTCGGGGGAAGGGAGGAGGAGCTTGAATCACGAAAAACCTTTGCCAGGAAATCTGTTGAGTCTGTGTGGCTTCATAACTGGGGAGATCTCATTTGAGCCCACAATATAAAAAGGGGGGACCAGAAGGAGAAGGTCTATACCTCAGGGGCCTGCTCTTGCAATACCAAACCACAAGGCAGCCTTGCAAGAAGAAAGCAGAGTTCCATCATGCACAGCCCAGCACTGCTATGTTGCCTGGTCTTACTTGCTGGGGTGGGGGCCAGCCGAGGTAAGCACACCCAGTCTGAGGATAGCTGCACCCGTTTCCCAGGCAATTTGCCACACATGCTCCGAGACCTCCGAGCTGCCTTTGGCAGGGTGAAGATTTTCTTTGTGAGTATGACGTCCATCCATCCTTTCTTTCGTACTGAGACTGCCTAGACTAGACATTCTGTTGAAGCTATAGGAAGAGTCCTTCTCCTCACTCTTTTACTCCTTCCCCTCTATACCCTGCATCCATTCTCCTCAAACTGAAATTCTGGAGACTCCTAGATCAGTGAGTTAAACTAAGCCCCGATCGTCCAGTGAATGTGCAGGTAAAGCTGCCAAAAGGTACATGCTGTGCCTCTCCCATGCTCAGAAACTTTCTTTAACATTCCACTGATCTCCATACTTCATTGGCTAGAAGTGAAGGAAGGTCTGATTGGAGGCAAAGATATCCTCCATACGCTGAGCAGGAAAGCATAAAGTGCCTCCACTTAGTGTCTAGACCTGAAAGACTGAGGTTTGGGGCAGCATTGAGCATGGGGAACCTGTATTAGATGTTTCCCTTCCCAGCGTGCTCTCAGAGATGGTGTCTGCAGACAGAAAGAAAAGTAAAGGGTAGAGCATGACAAGGGGCTCTAGGATTGAAGGGTTGGCACAGGTGCCCTTGAAACCCAATGTGACTCTGCAGAAATAAGACCAGGACTGGATCAAGCTTCTACCTTCCCATCAAAATTGGCCAGATTTTTAAAGTATCTTGATCCTGAGAGAAGGGATCTCATTCAACTCCAGGTCCCAGCATCATCAAATCCTGTTTGGAAAACTCTTTCAATTTTTGGGCCAGGGCTACACTGATTAAAAATCAAAAAGTCTATAAATGAAAGAGCATCAGAAAACAATGCATCCACTCTCATTTCACTCTTGCAGCAAAAGAAGGATCAGCTGGACAGCATGCTACTAAGCAAGTCCTTGCTGGATGATTTTCAGGTGAGAGCAGGCTCGTGGCCCGGGAAGTGTACAGCGTGATTAAGGGAAGGGAGGTACTGCTTGTGACTAGGGGAGCTGGGCTCTCTGCCTTTGCTTTTGAAAAGGAGAAGTGGGAAGACCTTAACTCAGCACATCGCCAGCAGCCAGGGGTTACGAAGGGCTCAGTCCTGGGTGGAGGCAGCTGGGGACAATCCTCTCTGCAGCAGCCCTTCTTCCCAGTCACACCCCAGCTTTGGTTCCTGCCCTTAGGGTTACCTGGGTTGCCAAGCCTTGTCAGAGATGATCCAGTTTTACCTGGTGGATGTGATGCCTCAGGCGGAGACCCATGGCCCAGACATCCAGACCCATGTAAACTCCCTGGGGGAAAGGCTGAAGACCCTCCGGCTGCAACTGCGGCGCTGTGTGAGTAGCAAATCAGTTTTTTCTTGAGGCTGCCCCAGAAATACCTGAATCTTCTACAGCCCAGGAGGGCCACAGGCATACAGAGAGCTAGACTGGTAGGGCTAACTGTGAGTTTGGAAAGGTGCCTGGAGTCAGAGTTCTTGCTCATTTCTCTCTGAGCAGGGGTGGGGGTGGCTGCTAGGCATTTACATGTGAAGATCTGCTCACAGCTTTCCTGTTATTTGTGAGTCATTTGTGGGTTATTAACTACTCCCCTCTCTCTTCATGAATGGGGCCCAGAGGCTCAGTCAGGGCTCCCTCACCTCCTTGGACCTGAGCCCTGAACTGGGAACACAGGCTCCCACACAAAGGAAAACACTCACCTCTTCTCAACTTTTGGAAAGCAAACCTCTTAGTGGAGCATGACTGACTGAACAGGATTTCCCTGATATGTTGTTAGGGAACATAGATATGTGTCTATGAATAATCCCTCCAGATAATTTATTTCTCCAACTGAAATCACAGCTTTAGCGTGGATGGGTTGCTTTGTTCTCTCACTGATATTGGGAAATCAGTTGGTGTCTTGGTCCTGCTAGCTGTGACTGTATTTCCATTCCTTGGACACTTAGAAATGGCCTTCTGTGGCTGAGATTAAAGGAGAGAGATAGGATAAGAACAATAGATGTTTTGGGGGTCTGAGAGAATCAGACCAAGACCTGAGTTCTCACCCAAGCCTTGCAAATACCCAACTTGCTCGAGAGACATACATTTCAGTCCCTGAGCTGTTTCTTCTCTGTCCTCAGTGTGATGGGGAAGGATGAGGCAGGGCTCAGTTCTCCCTGGGAGCCATGAGGGGTGGGCATGCAGAATGAATCTGGCCCCTTCTTCATATAACCAGCCTGTCCCCTCTAGTGTCATGGACACAAGATCTGGAAGCCAGGGTCATTAACACTTTCTCTTTGCTTCTGCAGCATCGATTTCTTCCCTGTGAAAATAAGAGCAAGGCAGTGGAACAAGTGAAGAATGCCTTTAGTCAGGTGAGCTTGGATGGTGGCCAAGAGGCTTTGCAGAGCACAGCCTCTGCCCACTCCCCAACGGGCAGAGGGACAGGTGCTCAATAGGCTTGACCTGTCCATGGAGGGAGTGTGGGAACCTGGCAAATGGTGTGATCTCCTCAGTCAGTGAAGAGCCTCCACCTCAGTTATATTTGTATTCTGAAAAGTGTGTTTGGGAGTTTCTAAATGACTACTCTGCACCTTTGCAGTCTTTTGACTTGGATGGGCCAGCCAGCATCTGAGCTCAGTGAGCGTGGTACTGGGGAGAGTGACAGAGGAAACAGAAAGTACAGAATGTGACTTGTTGGGAATCCAGGCTGAACCCACACGTGCAGGAAGCTGTCATGTAAATGTGCACGTATAGTCCCATCTGGGAGGCAGCCTGGACTCCCCAAAAACTCAGAAGAAGCAGAAAGCAGAATTCTCACTTATGTAGAGTAGGTTCAAGTTCACTTTCCATCTGCCCCGTACACCTCCCAAGGTGCCTGAGAATATCAGCTTCCAAACCAAATGGGGTTTCACACTTCCAACTGCCTGCAAACCTCTTAGACCCTATTTCCCAGAAGCCATGTGGCCTGTCCTTTTTATGGGCTGGGGACAGGCAGCTGACAGGGCTCCAACATCAATGGACATGTGCCTTAACAGTGGATCCAAGAGGCAGGACAGGGCCTGCCCAATCTGTTGGTGGGAGGGACACACATGAAAAAAAAGTTCCTTCCATCATCTTGCTTTCAAACTGCTTCCTCTTATATCTTTGCATCAAATTCTGCATAAGCATCATGTGAGCACATGACCTTTGAAAACGAAAAGGCACCATTCTAAAGAGTGTTTTGTGCAGTAAGTTCCTCTGGCTGCCTACTGGCTGTGCTTAAAGCTGGGGAAAGATCAGGGTCAAGGCACAGAATCTTCCCAAGGCAGCTGGACATATTCTCTCATTCCTAGAGCTGTCCTTCACCTCCCAACACAAGGGAGGAAGAACAGCCTCTGCATCCAGGGTCTGGGCCATCCAATGGAAAGGGTCCATTTAGTTCTCACATAAGGTTTTAACTGTTTCTTATCTTCCTACACAGCTCCACGAGAAAGGCGTCTACAAAGCCATGAGTGAGTTTGACATCTTCATCAACTACATAGAAGCTTACATGACAACGAAGATAAAAAACTAAAACACCCAGGATGGCGACTGTACTGGACTTTAGGACATAAATTGAACATCTCAAATATCTTACCCAGAGTTCTCTGGTAGCAGTACAGCTCCGTGTAAAACCCATTGTACCTCTCTCCTAGAATATTTATTACCTCTGATACCTCAATCCCACTCTTATTTATTTACTGAGCTTCTCTGTGAACTATTTAGAAAGAAGCCTAATATTACAGTTTTTTTCAATATTTATTATTTGTGTTTAAGCTGTTTCCATAGGGCTATACCCTATGGTATTTGAGTGTTTTAAAATAAATTATGTTATATAAGGGGGAAATGTTCCTTGGGGAGCCAACTGAAGCTTCCATTTCAAGCATGGCCACTTTCTAGCTGTTGTCCGTGACCTCCTTCCATTTCTCTTATCTCTGGACTCAGGGCTCTGGAAGTGTTCACAAAGACTCTTACTCTCTTAGGAAGAGAAACCAGGGAGCCCCTTTGATGAGTAACCTTCCAGCAGTTCAGAGGGATTCCCCTGACCTCACTCTCCAACCACTTCATTCTTGAAAGCTGTGGCCAGCTTGTCGTTTATAACAACCTAAAGTTGGTTCTAATAGAACTCTTTTAAATAGAAGTCACTCAATTCCTCAGGGAATGTTACATTATTTGTCTGTCTTCATAGCAGATTTTAATTTTGAATAAATAAACAGATCTTATACAGATCATGAGATGGTGTCGCGTCTTATCTGATCAAAATTGTTCCCTCAAAGCTTCTAGGAGACACAAGAGAAGGGGTGAACGAATTCTGCATTCCAGAGAAAGCAACCTCTCCAGGAGACAGAGGAGTCTCCAAGCCTGATCAGGAAAAGAAACTATTCTCACTTTCAAAGCCAACATCAAAGACCACCATGGTCTTCCCATGACTTGGTCATTTAAGATTTATCTCGAAATCCTTAAAAATCATGCTAAGGCTAAGAAAGGTGATTTTGCACATACCAAAATCAAAGACTGGCAAAGTAAATGTTTTAGTGTATTTTCTATTTCTTTAAGCTCCAAAGGTAGAGGAGGTGTATAAAATTGCTTGGGTTACCCTGAAAATTAGGAGAAAATATCAACATGGCTCACAGAACCCAAAGGTTGTCCCAGTGCACAAAGTTGGTTGTTACTGGTAATCACAACTCTTACCAAATCCATTTTTTGTTTTTGTACTGCTGGGGCTCAAACTCAGGGCCTTACATATGCTAGGCAAGTGCTATACCATTGAGCTACACCCAGCCCTTGATGTTTTAAGACAAGATCTCAAACTCGCTGTGTAACAGAGCTGGCCTTGAACTTGAAATTCTCCTGCCTTGGCCTCCTGAGTGCTGGGATCACAGCAGCACACCACTAAGCCCAGCCCAAATCTTCTTTGAGCCAAGATCAGAGGCAAAAAGGCTGGACCCAATTGGCCCAAGGACTCAGGCAACTCTTTCTGGGCCCTCCCTGAGCCACCAGACAAACGTGAGATTGACTTCTGCCTGCGGTTTGTTCGGGAGGGGGGCACAGTGGCTGGGGAAGCCCTATTTAAAGCCCCGTGACTTGGAGGAGAAGGGGAAAGAATGGACTGAGTAAACACTGCACTACTCTCTCTCTCTCTCTGTTTCTCTCTCACACACACACACACTGCCCAGGCACCTTTGGTCAGGGAAGGGTGGGAGTTTATGGGCTGTGGTCACTTTTTCAGTAAGACCTGACTCACTTCGGTTAAAGTAACCATAGGAAGGAAGTGGGAAGCACCAAAGCTGAAATTCTGAGATGAAAAGTTAGGGTTAAGAATGGAGGCTAGCAGAAGATGAGGAGGGAGGAACTAACGCCCTATCCTGAACTAGAGCAGTCCTAAGTCCCCAGCCTGAAAAGTTCAGGCAGCTAGGGCTCACTGACAACTGATAGCTATGAGCCAACCAAGCAGGAAGTTGCACCTCATCCAAGGGAAATGGGCACCTGAAATAGCCAGACACTCATCTGAAAAAGCAACATGGCCAATGTCAACAATAGCTATACTTTACTAGCACTGATCTTGAGTTTGTCAGTATTACCTATATGTTTATCAGGCATGCTACATGGTGTTATTCTTGCTACCTTCTATAATAGAAATTATTATTGCTATTTTCTACAGGGCCAGAAATGTGAGGGGTTTTTCATTGTTATATTTGCTTTGTTAGGGTTCAGTAAGCTAACATTCTATAGATCATGTTGGAAGTTCGAGGGTTTTAGACTGCTATACTACTCCAGCTCTTTAAACCATGAGATGATTATAGATTAATCTTGAGGACTATCTCGGCTCTGCACTTCCTATTTATACTTTGTTTATGTGTGTCACTATTCTAGTATACCTGACATTGATGTTAACAATAATATGAACATTAATTAAAGTTACTTATTGGCTACTTTGCAAGTAGTTGGTATGTTGCATTTATTATCATGTAAAATAATGAGGTATTAATTATAACATCTCTATTTTTCATATAATAAAAATGAGACTCATAGAAGTTATATAATTTACCTTTGGTCATCCAGCTATTAAACAGCAGAGTTCATGATCTTGGTGATTATACTAAACTCCTATAGATCATTTTCATACATAAATTACTGTGTCGTTCTTCTTTTCTACTATTATTCTGTTATGTCACATTTAAAATTGATAGTTATATCCAGGCCCAGTGATACACACCTGTAGTCTCAAGCCTCTTGGGAGGATGAGATAGGAAGGTCACATGAGCCCAGGACTTCAAGACCAGCTGGGGCAATGTAGTGAGACCCTGCCTCAAAACAAATAATTGTGATATAGATTTTAAAACAATTTGTGTCCATTTATTGTTATTCTCTTTTAATTTCTTCTTTGACCCACTGGTATTCAGGGACACAAGAACCATCTATTTGGCTTGACCACGGGGATAACACAGAGAATCGGTAACTGAGTATAGCATAAAACATCCTTCCTTTGTATCTTAGTAGTAATTATCTATCACCACCCCCCAAAATGTAGTCATTTAAAATAACAAACCTTCGTTATCTCACAGATTCTGTAGGAGAGAAGTCGGAGAGTGACAACCCAAAGCTCTATCCCAGGATCTCTAATAAGGTTGCAGTGAAAAATGATGTCAAGACTTGCAATCACTCATAGTCTTGACTGGGAAAGGAGGTCTCAGTCTAAAAATGCTCATTTTATGGCCGTTAGCAGGAGGCCTATGTCCTTCACTGGCTGTTGGCATGTGGCCTTAGCAACTCTCCACAAGGCTTTTAAGTAGCCTCACAACTCAGGAGCTGTTTCTCCAGAGCCAATGATTCACGAGAGAATCAGGAGGCAGTTTTGGCATCTTTTATGATCTAATCTTAGAAATCTTGCACCACCATTTCTGCCACATTCTACTTGTTAAAAGGGGTAAGTGTAACCCAAATTTAAGGGAAGAGGAATTAGATCGCACCTTTTGAAAGGAGGACTATCAAAGAATTTGTGCACATATTTTTAAACTACCACACCCTTCTAAGAATTGAGAGGAAGTAACTTTGTACCACTGGGCTGGTGGAGGAGGGGAGGAGTTGGGTAAGCACCAGTGTACGTGGCTGGGTCATCGCTGTGGACACCACTATCCTTCAGTTCCCTTCCTTGCAAGCTTAGTGCAGTATACTTACTTGTCTGAGCCTCGGTTTCTCATCTAGACAACTAGCAAAATTTTTCCCAGGTGCTATGAGCTGAAAGTTTGTGTCCCTCTCCTCTCTATTGCCTTAGTCAAATTCATTTTGAAACCCTAATTCCCTAAGTGATGGTATTTGAAGATGGGTTCTTTTGGGAGTAGGGTTGGATGAGGTCATAATGGTGGAGACTTCATGATGGAATTAGTGGCCTTATTAGAAGAGATGCTGGAGCAAGGTACCAGTGGTTTACACCTGTAATCCTGGCTATTTGGGAGCCTGAGATAAGGACAGTCACAATTTGAGGCCAGCCCAGGCAAGTAGTTCTTGAGATTCCATCTCCAAAATAACCAGAGCAAACTGGACTGGAGGTGTGGCTCAAGCAGCAGAGTGCCTACTTTGCAAGCACAAAGCCCTGAGTTCAAAATACAGTCCCATCAAAAAAAAAAAGAGCAATGCCGGAGAGTCAAACCCCTCCATCACCCCACAAACACACTTAAAATAAAAGATTATATAAGCACACAGTGAGATGGCTGCTGCCTACAAGCCAAGAGAAGATGCCTCAGAATAAAACCTGCCCTGCCAGCACCTTGATCTCGAACTTCCCAGCCTCCAGAACTATGAGAAAATAAGTTTCTGTTGGTTAAGCCACCTGGCCTGCAGTATTGTCCTATGGAGGCCCAAGCCAACTAATACATCTGGTTTTGTATAAGGGCCAAATGAAATTTCAGGTGTATATATTTTGTATATGTGGAAGGTACATGTGTTTTGATCAGGAAACATACAAATGAGGTTTGGATAAGATTGGGATGCGGGGAAACAAGCCTTTATTCTCTAAAATGAGAAACTATATATCTCCTCCCACGTCCACTCCATCCCCATGCACCAGTTTGGATGACAGTAAATAATAAAAGTCTATTTGTCTGTGGTCCTGGCTGCTGAGGTGAGGAAGGTAGGATCAGAGAGAGAAGCTCCTGGAATCTGGATGACAAAGTGTTTGCCCTATGTAGCCACTGACAGGAATTAGGCAGATAAAAAGTAAACAGTTTCCTTCACACTTGGAGTAAAGTCCAATCCTGAAGGATGACAATGAAAGAATTGGATGAAAAGAAAGAGCAAAGTGGTGAGCTGGCTCAAATGGCAGAAGCTGTCCATTCTGCGACATGTTTCCTCAAAACACTTGCATGGGTGGATTTAATGGGTGGGGGGGTTGCAGAAAAGTAGACATAGCATTTCAAGGCACTGGTTGCTGAAACGTGAGAACATAAAGCCAGGATTAAAATGACAAGATGATCTCTGAACTTTTGTAAGCTGCAGAACTGACTCCAAAATGAACCAGTCAATTCTATATCTTTGTGGAGCCAGTGGGCCCCAGGAGACATATGTGTTCCATTATGCAATCCTTTTTAGGCACTAACTCATTTGGTAATTTTGGAGATTTACATAGCCTGTCTGAAACTCAGATTAATGGATTCCAACCTGGGAACACTAGAGTGAAAGCATCCATGGAACATTTGTTGGGCGGGAGGGTATTTAAGCAATTTCCAAATGTGAAAACACCTAACGGTAAGTGGCTATTAAGTGTCTGTAAGTCTGCACAGGTGCATTCAAAAGCATTTCTTTCTATCTGGCTAGAATGATGGCCACTCTGTGTAGAAAGAGAGGTTATGTCAGTTCTACTTATAAGTCATTTATTATATCTCTGATTAAAGAAATCAGAAAATGGGATTATTTCTTTTTAAAGTTTTTTAAAATATTTAAAGACAAAATATTTTTAAATGGAGAGTGCCTGGGGAAAAGCAATAGCATCAGCCCTTTGTGGTGAGAAGCACCAAAACCACTGAATTAGATGGGATACTGGTGGTTACACCTGTAATCCTAGCTACTCAAAGGCAGAGACCAGGGTGATCATGGTTCAAAGGCAGCCCTAGACAAATAGTTCATGAGACCCTATCTCAAAAACAGCCATCACAAAAAAAGGGCTGGCGTAGTGGCTCAAGCAGCAAGAGCTCCTGCCTAGTAAGCATCAATGAAGCCCTGAGTTCAAACCCCAGTGCCACCAAAAAAAAAAAAGCACTGAATTAGATGACCCCCAAGTTCTGATCATGCCTACAGTCTGTCATTCCAGCCTCTTCCCTCCACCCTCTTCTGGGACACATTCCTATCTCTGCAGCAAATTTCCAGACAGCTTCCTGTTATCCTTGTATCACCAGTAGCTCCCCTTTCCCAGCAGAGTTGAGCAGCCAGAGCCCAGTGCTTTCAGGAGCCTCCTTGGCTCCCTTGCTAGAGAAAACATAAAGGAAATTTTTAAAAACCTAAGGAAAAGTAATATAACTTACCTTTTACCCTATAACACTGGGACGATGTGTGCAGCTCCTGAAATTGATGGACGTTGGCTTTAAAGAGCCACTTACCTGCCAGCTGCATGAGCTTCAGATGCCACCTACCTCGGTACCCTTCTCCCTAACATGCAGGGAGTAATCATTCTTTCAAGGCAATGGTGGCGTAAGAAATAAAGGTGTGGATGCATGTGGCACATAGTGAATACTTAATAAAAGCAGTTCTATCTCTTAGACATTTGGAGACTGCTCATGTGAGGCCAGATGGAAAGATAGTTGCTGACATCATGAGAAACATCTGGGCACACATTGCCCTTGTGCCATTCAATAGGACAGACTTTCCTTAAAATGCCTCCTTAACCCTCCTACCCACCATTTCTGGGTAGAAAAAGAAAATGGTTCATCCTTGCACATGCAAGGAATAGAAAGGAAATAACACTTTTTGAGTGCCTAGTTTCAATTCCCTGAAGCTGGGCTCAGAATTCTTTGGCTCAGTGAAGTTTTTTTAAAAAGGTATAAATTATAGCCAGGAGAGTTGCATAAATCCAGTGACTAGCACAACATAGATGCCTAAATCCCATCCACAGAAATAATGGTTCCACACACCGTTAATTATATTAGACTAATCAGATAGAAGCTTTGTTTTATTTCAACACTGTACTTTATCATATATGTTCATCCATCATTGTTGCTTATCTGCTAGCAATCTAAAATATAAGAATCCAGCCTACTACCCAACTTTTTCCTTTTCATTATTTGAGAGGGGAAAAATGTTTTACAAGGTCATGAAACCATTGCATAACAGAGCCCATAGTTCTTCCAATATACAGGCCAAAATTTCATGCCTATTTGAAGTCTTCCTGGATTACTTAGAAGAGAAAGATGTCATTTCCCCAACCTGCCCTTACCACACACCCTCCCACCAAGGCTGAATTACTCACTTTAACTAGCGTGGAGCACTAAATTGCTAATCTGATCTTCCTACAAAATAATCTCTATTGTCATATTGGACAGTGATAAACCCTAATCAAATCAGAGGCAGATTAGCTTCTCCCTGATAATTGCCCCAAATCAGAGTTTTTGTAAAATACACATTTATTCATTCAAAACTTACTGTGCTGTAAGTGTCATGTTAGTTGCTGAAGAAAGAACAATGAATAAGACAGACGTGGTTCCTATGTTCCTAGATTTAATAACTGTAGAGGAAAACAAATACTTCCAAGCTAACTATACCACTTTATTGTAATTGCAATTTTTTTTGGAGGCAGACTCTCACTATGTTGCCTTCGAACTACTTAAGCCCAAGTGATCCTCCCGCCTCAGCCTCCCAAGTACCTGGGACTACAGGTATGAACCATTGCACCCAGCTGATTGTGATGGTTTTTATTAATGAGAAGTGGGAGATTTCACAAAGCAACTCATCTAGATTGTAGATGGCCAGAAGCAGACAGAACTGCATAAAGACTTCTTAACGCCACAAAAACTGGGAATGGGTTGGCTCTGAAGCAAGAGTAGATTTGTACTCATTTGCAGCATAGCTTGACCTTTTTCAAACCCTCTCTATGGCTTCTCTGTCTCATCTTGTGTTCTGATGCCCTGAAGTAGGAAGGAACATAAACTGTTTGAGGAATTGAAAAATTAAATCCCAGAAAGTGAAGGACATGAGAGGAAGAGATTTAAAAGAAACCTGGAGATACAGGCAAGGAGCCTGATCATTCCGGGATGGTAAGCTGCTTATAAAAATTTCAGACATTAAAAGCAAAGAGAAGCCATTTAATACTAATAAGTAAAGAGAAGGGGCCATTTGTTCCAGTTCAGACAAAAGGAAATAGTAATCTTGGACTAAGGTGGTTATAAATAGGAATTGAGAGAGAACTCAAATATTCAGCAATTATCAGGTGAGAGTGGGTGATGACCAAAATGAACCCCAGAGTTCTGGCCTGAGCAATTGGGTAGACTTGAAGAGAAAGTTAATTCTTTATACATTGGTCCGGTTGAGTTGGAGGTGCCACTAAGACTGAGTTAAAAAACATCCAGTGTCTTGGATATCTCTGTCTGGTCTGGAGATAAGTTCACAGGCATCACTGATATAAAAATGGTAAGACATCACAGGAGGGGGTAGGATTACCAAGGCAAATAGCATAGAGTGAGAAAAGAGCCCAGACAAACTCAAGAGCCCAGATATTTATGTCAGAGCAGAAGAAGCTGACAAAGGAACTCATTCAAGAGTGGCCTGAGGGATAAAAAGTAACACCAGGACACAGTGGCATACTGAAGACAAGGAAAGAAACTATTTCAAGAAAAAGAGATTGGTCAGTTGGCTCCAATTCTGTAGGAAAGTCATGTCAGATAGAAAATGGAGAGCATTGTTGACTATCAGGAAATGAGTGAGGAATGGCAGGAAGAGGAGATAGGTAGGGTTGTACATGAAAGGAGAGGATGAAAAGTAAGGATCAGCTCTTCTGAGATACTGAGCCAGTAAAAGGGAAGTTGGGCCAACGGAAGTTGAAGATGGAGGAGATGGGAACACCAATGTAGTTAGGTTCCTCAGAAAGCAGGAAGGAGTGGGATGCAGGCAGAGGAAAGAACTACCTTCAAAACAAGAAGACACCTCCACTGAATGATAGGAAGGAAGTAGGGATGGTGGGTGCAGAAGCAGTTTGGTTTGAGAATTGTTGGCAGGAAGTTGAGGTTGTTTCTACCACGTGTTTTCTATTTCTCTTATGAGAGTGAATAAGGAGGAGAGAAAGCAAGATTTGAGGATAAAAATGAAGATTGTAGGGCTGGCGGAGTGGCTCAAGTGGTAGAGTACCAGCTGCCTAGCAAGTGTGAGGCCCTGAGTTCAAACCCCATAAAAATGAAGACTGGAAGTGATATTTGCAGAGATGTGAGAAGCAAACAATTCCAAAGAAATATGGTAATTTCCAGGCAGTGTTGGCTTCCACCGTGGGTGGAAGTGGCCTGCCAGATTATCTCCATTTTCTTGGAATTCTTTGACAGCCTGGAATGAACACACTTTTGCCCTATGAATTTGGCAAAGGATAGGAGAAGAGGAAAAGACTGACTGAAAAAAATGGACCAAGGAGTCAAAATTGTATAATTCGGGAAGTGAAGACAGACGATTACTGATAAAATAGGACAGTATGATCAAGCCTGTGACTGGGAGTCCTTGACCCTGAGGTCAAGGAACAGTTGTAAGGGAGGATCTGAATCATCAAGGAGTGGAAGCTGAAGCCAGAGAGTGGAATATCTGAATGAGAAGATTTTGGAGGAGAGACTTTTTTTTTTTTTTTTTTTTTGCAGTACTGGAGCTTGAACTCAGGGCCTTTGCCTTGAGCCACTCCGCCAGCCCTTTTGGTGATCGGTATTTTTGAGATAGGGTCTCCAGAACTATTTGCCCATGCTGGCCTCCTGATCTCTGCCTCCTGAGTAGCTAGGATTACAGGTGCGAGCCACTGGTGCCCAGCTGGAGAGACAGTTTTGATGAATGACAAAATCTAGGCTTTAGAGCAACTGACTAGAGGTCACTGAAAATACAGAAGTTACAGAACTGAAAAGCCACATTTTGGTGTTTCATTTTGTTTTGTTTTGTTTGTGTGTTTATTCATTAGTTTTGAGACAGGGTCTCACTATGTAGCCCAGGCTGGTTTCCAGCTCAAGATATTCCTGAGTGCTGAGGTTACAGACATGTACCACTGCACCCAGCAAAGCCACATTTTGGATAAGTCATCTGTGAGGGCACTGAAGTCCATCAGGCTCACAGCTATAGAAGGGAGGTCAGTAGAAGGCAGAAGGAAGAAAATGAGGTAAGCGTTCAAATCGTTTGTAAATGAAGGTAAGAGAAAAGAGATTTGAGCATAATGGAGCGTCTATGGATTCTAATTTCCCCAAATGTCAAGTTCTCAGAGTTTCAACATAAAGCTAATAGTCATTTTAGATTCCCTAAATCTTAGAGGAGAACAAATTTAGATTTCCTGGGAAGACTCCCTGGTGGAATTTCCTAAGAAATGAAAAGAACCATACATTTGCAAATATTTCTTACCAGATTGAAGTCACTTTTACATCAGAAAAATAACAAAATTCCAAGCATTAACCAACACAACCCTAAGTCACTCAAATCAAAAAGGTTATATTTCTGCCCAAGATGAATCACCATCATCCAATGACACATCGAAAACTGGGTGCCTCTGGCAAATCTCCAAACACATGCCTTTCCTTCGGTGTCCAGGTTCTTTCATCCCTGAGTCTCCTCAAGATCAATCTCTTTCCTACACAGCAGAGGGATGGAAAGTCATCAGGAGATTATTTCCTCAAGTCTAATATAAATCTCTTGATGAACATAGAAGACCCCCTGAAGACAGCAGTGCAAAAATCTCACCTCTTCCTCTATTTGTCTCAACAAGATAATCAGTAATTTTCCCACCATCATCTCACTTGAGGCATGTAAGCATCTTGAGTTCTAGCTAAGGAAGAAAACAAAAGTCACAGCTATCTAAAACAGTGCTTCTCAGGGTGGACTGAGGACCAGTGCTGGTCCATGAACTGTTTGTTACCAGCTTGTGACAAGGTATATTGTTCAGCTTTTACTGCTGTGACAAAATACCTGAGAAAATCAACTTAAACGAGGAAAGATTTGTTTGGCTCATGGTTTCAGAGGTTTTTGTCCAATGGTCACTTAGTTCCCGTGTTTCTGAGCCAATGGGGAGCACCTGTAGATGTAAAACTACTTGTCTCAGCTTCATTGCTGACCTCAGGTAAGCTACCTAATTTCAATTCCTTATCTAAAGATAAGAATAATAGTCCTTGATTTGCTGGGTCTCATATGAAGATTACCAAGATACCAAGCCATGGACCCAGCACAATACAAGACCTACAGTAAAGACTATGTGTTACCTTCAAGATTATCTAGCTATTGTTCCATTGAGACTTTCAGGCCCTTCCAGTGAACCAATCACAGGCACCGTAGTACAGCTAGCCTAAATTGACTAGGACCCCATAAGCTCAGAAAAGGATAGGGGGACTAGGCATGGCTTCACTACCTAGGCTGCATTATACTGCATCCTAACTAGGAAGGAAATGTGGCAGCCACTGTTGGGTGCCATCCCCCTATTCACTCACAAAAAAGAACCTTGATTTTGCTCAGGTATTAGGCATTTGTGTGCTTCAGGAGTGAAGGCCCCTCCCATAGTGTCTCCATTTTTCCTGTCCAGTTACTGATTTAGAAATGGTTTGTGATATCTCCTGGCCAGTAAGACAGGAAGAATGGTCCAAGTCTCTCTAGTACCGTGGACTACGGGAAAATATTTTTCTTGCTCTTAAAAAAGCAAGGACACTAGGCTTTTTTCTGCCTTTGGATGTTGTTCACATTTGAACCCTATAATCACTGAAGCCCTGTGGGGACTATGAGAGGACTAAGTTTAAGAGAAGGAATCAGTAAGCAGAAAATAACAAAATGATGGAAACAAGTAGACATTGTTTGTTGAACCCATGATTTAACCAGTCCTAGATCAGAACTCGTTCTGCATTTTCATTATGTGAGATAATCATTTTCCTCTTGATTAAGTCAAAGTTAATTGGGTTTTCAGTTACATGTAGCCAAAAATATATACAAAAGAGATAAGTGAGCTCTTGGGCTATCAACAATGGGGTAATCAATCTGGGGGCTTCCCCTACTCCCTTCCTCCTTCTTAGCAACTGACTCACCTCTGATTCACCCTGTGAACCCCAGATATTTGAAGGGAGTTCAGGAGGCAAGGACATGATGAAACCCCTGGGTTTTAGCAAATTCTGAGGCCAGCCTCCATCTGGTCTTCTTCATTGGTTTGAGCTGAGGAGACCAGAATTCTCCAGTGGTAAATTCAGACTCTGAGACTGTGGATGAAAGGTATGAGAAGCAAATGCTTGTATACTTGTCTGCTTCCTTCACAGGCTGTCCTGTCAGTCCCTTTGCTCCTGGTGTGAACCCTACTCTCCTGCTCTTTCCCATACTCTAAGGCCCATTTCAAACACCTTCTCTTCTATGAAGCCTTCCTCCACCACACAAGACCATACTCTGTACTACACATTTAGACACCTGGTGATATTGCAAGCTTCTACTTACTAATAGTTCCCTATGAACTTGACATTGTCTCTCAAACCTGACTGTCTACCTTTGAGTGCAACCCTGTGTCCCTAGTATTGCCAAACATAAAAAGGCATTGAGTAAATGCTTGAGTTCAACTAAAAAGGAAACTTCCCTGTAGCCATAAAATCACAGACCTCTTGAGGCTCTATTGTCTAACTGCTGCTCACAAATTATCCTATGGATGAACATCTAGCTCAAATTTCAATGTGATGAAATAAAACTCATTACTTTGTGTGCCACCTGTTTCATTTCTGGACAGCTCTCATTAAGTTCTTTTGATTTTACTATCAGGCCCAAATTTGCTTCCTTATAACTTGTCTTCAGCATTCCATTTATCTTTTTGCAATAAAATGAAGTCAGCTATTATATCTGTCCTAAATTTTTATTTCTCTAAACTATTTTCAGTCTAATTATTCTGTAAAAGATGCAGTTTCCAAAATGTTCCCATATTTCCTGTATTTCCTATATGCATGCTAATTAGCTATTTCTATCTCTCTATCTCACCTCTGTCCCATCTCTCTTTCTCTTTCTCTCTCTCTCTCTCTCTCTCCCTCTCTCTCTCTCTTTCTTTCTCTGTACTAGGGTTTGAACTCAGGACCTCACACTTGCTAGGTAGGCACTCTACCAGGGAACCAGTCTACTAGCCCAAGCTATTTCTCTCTTAAAGCCTTGCTTATCAGTTCAATAAGTACTGATTGAATTTTTACTCTGTGCCAGGCTTACAGCAAGGAATCAAATGTGGATCTCATAAGTCTAGGAGGGAAGACAATTAAACAGTGACAATAAGGAACAAGATGTGCTAGATCATTGCATTGCACAACTCCAGAGGGGCCATTCACACAGAATACAATACAAATTTCACCCCCTGGGAGGCCAGTCACCTCACCAGAAGGGAGTGAACAAACTGTGAATCAGGAAAGACTCCATGAAAGGAAGATATTTAAGCTGAGACTGAAATGTGAGTATCAGTTAATTAGTTAAGTAAGAGAGGTGCAGTAGACTAGGCTGAGGGAAGAACATACACAAAGATGCGGAGGAGAAAGGAGGGGGTGAGAAAGAGGGAATAAAGAGAAATGAGACTTGAGAAGCCTCATTAGGCCATGTTAGAAATTGACTCATATCCTAAAGAGGGTAGGAATCCATTGGCGGGTGTTAAGTAGGGAAATAACATGGTCACATTTGCATTCTAGCTTCTGTGTTGAAATTAATCTAGAGGAGAATAAGTCAGGGACTGGGACACCAATTCAAAATCTGTTACAGTAATCCAAGCCAAAAAAAAAGTAAGACAGTGGCCTGAGTCAAGGTAGTGACAGTAGAAAGTAAAGTACATAGACATATTTCTGAACTTGTTGAAATGTAGTGTCAGTTTGACTTGATGACTGATGTAGGATGAACGAAAAAAGAAATCAAGGACATCTTGATTTCTACCATCTACTAAGACTAAAAAGTTGGGAGGAGACCTGGGTTTTAAAAAAAAAAAAAGAAGGAGGAGGAAGATGAAGAGTCTAATTTTGGACGCATTCAGTTGAAATATTCTAAATACCTAAGTAGAGATGTCTAATTAGATTCCAAGAGACATCTTCATAAGATTCTAGAGTTATTAGTATACAAGTTGTAACTGAATCCATGGGAAAGGCTATCAACACACTCAGAAAAAATATGTAGAATGAGAAGGTCTAAACCACCAAGGAATACAATCGTTTCATACTTGAGTTGAAGCCAGGGAGCAATAGCCAGAAAGATGAAAGGGAAAATGGAGTGTGATATCATGGAAGCCCAGGAAACAGGAAGAGCCAAGCATCACTGAGCATCTTCTAGCTGTACCTGGCCTAGACAAACTAGGATTATCATCCTAGGGTTGTCTATAGTAACAGCTCACCACCACAACGTAGCTCTTTTCTTGGCCATCACACATGTTGTTGGCAATGTAGATTCTAGGGATAATAGGTTGAACTGTGTCTCTCAGAACTTATAAACCCACTACCTCTCACCTTTCCATTGCTGTGACAAAAATACCTGAGAAAACTGACTTAAAGTAAGAAAGGTTCATTTTGATTCACTGTCTTAGAGGCTTCAGTTCATAGTCACTTGGCCCCATTGCTTCAGGCCTAAAACAGGCTGAATATCATGGGGGAGAGCACATGATTGAGCAAAGAGGCTCACCTCAGGGCAGCTGGGAAGCAGAGAGAGAAAGGTGCCAAGCAACAAGATATACTCTTCAAGGACACACCGCAAGTGACCTACTTCCATTAAGTAGGCTCCATCTCCTAAGTTTCTACTTCCTCCCAGAAGTCCATTTAGTTATGAACCCACAGGGGGATTAATCCATTGATGAGATCAGAGCCTTCATGATACAATCAATTCCCAAAAGCCCTACTTCTGAATACTGATGCATTGGACCACACCTTCAACACAAGAGTTTTGGACATTTTAGACCCAAACTATAACATTTGAAGTCAAGTAAAACACCAAAATGTCTTTATTTGAACTAGGACCAAGTTACCTCATCCTCATTCTGTGTTTTTATGACCTATGCTCATCCATGTGTGCTTTACTCTTAGATATTTTGAGCAGTTGACCTAGTGTTAGATAAATTTGTTTCCTATACCTTTGCCCAAGTTTATTGTATTAGTTAGATTTCTGTTACTGTAACAAATACCTGAAATAAATGGACTTACCATGAGAAAAGACTTGTTTTGGGGGGATTTTAGTCCATGGTCAGTTGGACCTATTGCTTTTGGGTATCTGGTGAGGGGACAGCACATCATGGCAGGAGTGTGAAGTAGAGAACACCTGTCCACCTCACCATGGCAAAGCAAAAACGGAAGAAAAAGAGACCAGATTCCCACAATACCACAATACCTTTCAAGGGTATATGGGACATATGTAGGTCTCCCAGTTATCTAACTTCCTCCTACTAGGTCCCACTTCCTAAAGTTTCCACCACCTCACAATAGCGTCAAGATGTGAACTGAGCCTTTAACACATAGGCCTTTGGGGGACATTTAAGATTTAAATTATAGCACTAAAAGAATGTTAAATATGGTGGCTAAGGCCATAGCATATCAGATATCAATCAAGGTTCTTCTCCCAGCTAGAAATAATACATGGCTCTATCTTATCCACAAATTGATCATGCTAGATTTTTTTAGGTGCCTTGATATCAAAATCCAAATCTACTGGAAATGCAAATCTACCAGTTCAGTGACCATATGAAATAGGCAACTTGTCTAGACCAGAGTGACCTCAGTTCGTCCCTCTTCACCGAAGTCAGGGACCGAGCAAAAGTATCTGTTCATATCCAGTGAACTTCAGTTTCTCTACTGTAGGTAATCTGACCCCTGGCCATGACACTTGTTCTGTTCTTGCAAGAATGCCCTTGAGGTACTTTGTAAAGACATGGCTTTGCAGATCCTCTAAAATCCGCCTCTGTAGTCACACCTACAGATTTGCCCCTGACTCGGGCATCTTACTAACCCCAGCCCCAACAAGTGGCATTCACTGCCTTAAAGGTGGGACTATGCAATTAACCCTTCCTGGGTCCTAGTGGTTCTTACCTTTTCTCCTACTCACACACCATTGGTTTGAATCATGTAGCATTTCACTCCACTCAGATAGTAGAGAGGCAACAGGGAGCTGGGTTCCCCATGGAAACCTGGTGGTGAACAGGAGACTGAGGAAGGATGGAGAAGTGCCTACCTGAAGCTCTGCTGCTGATGAGATGGGACACGTGGTCTCATCACTGTGTGACCTGCAGCACATAGGAGGGTGTGGGGAGTGTGTACCTGTCTGTGTCCATCACTCCCTTTCAGTCCTGAGCTGCAACTGCCCTGACCCTCGGATATGGTTCTTTGATGGTTGATTCTGCTGTCATGAGCTCTTCCAGTCCCGCCTTAACCTGCTGTTTCATAACATATGTAATCATCTCCTCCTTCCTGTCTTTTTACCATGGGAAAACACTATGAATAAATAAAGACATACTAGTACTGTAAAACGAAAAAAAAATGAGCCATCCTTCCAGAATTGCAGCATCTTTGTTCCTGTGTCCTACATCAAAAGGCTTCACTGTGCACAAGCTGTTCACTGACAGCACCTTCTGTACAGCCAGAAAGAAAATTTCCCAATGACTTTTTTGCAGGTTTCTCAAAAGCTTCCTGGGTCAATAATTAGACAGATAGAGGAACTAGGAGCCAGCTTTACTATTGGGTATGTTAGTTAGGATGACACTTACTGCTATTGCAGATGAACTCTGATCTCAGTGACTTAACACAAGTTTATTTCTCACTCACAAAACAGTGTATGTGGAGTGGGCAGGCATGCTGATGGCGGCTCTGTGTCCTAGGCACCCCTCAGAAACAGGAGGGACCCCACACACCCAAAATGTGGCTTGAGCATCAAGATTGACTCCACAGAGGCCTCAAGAGGGAATGAAAGTGTGTTTTATTCACATGACAAGACTCTCAAGAGGAGAGGAGGGCAGGCTGCCAGCAGATACAAAAATGGCTTGAGAAGGGTGGCAGGCTTGGAATGTAGGATAGTGACAGGATGGGCAGAGTTAAGGATACAGGCTAGAACTTGCATGGTTTGAACTCCCTGCCAGTGTCAAGGGAGGGTGTGCTCAGGCTTTCTTATCAGCTCTGTGGGCAGATGGGTAAGTGGAGTGGTGGGCTTGAAAGCTGTCAGTCAACATCAAGAATGGAGTCAGCCCCTGTCATCCTGTGCCATCATCCATGCAAGGCTCCCACAGTTGCCCTGGATGTCAACATGTGTCCAGAAGATGAAAAAAGAGGGACAGTGGACAAGCATGCAGGAGGTTCTAAAAGGTCAGCCTGGGAAAGGTGGGCGTTCTGGAAACAAGTCACCCAGATGCAAGGGTGCTGGAAACTGTAACTGACTAGGCAGTCATTTTAAGCAACAACTAGGGAAGAGGGGGCAGGAATCTTCAGTGCATGGTTCAACTTTCTCTTTACCACTGAGGAACACATGCAGCAATGGATCCAGGTTTTGTGAGGCTCAAAGTTTGAATAATTTAAAGACTGCCTTACATAAATTCATAAACTGGGAAGTGGAGATTGGGAAGATTGCAGTTCGAGGCCAGCTCAGACAAAAAGCTTGTAAGACACCATCTGAACCAATGGCTGGTCATAGCAGTATGCACCTACCATCCTAGCTATGCAGGAAGTGTAAATAGATGACTCACAGTTCAGACCAGCCTGGACATAACTGGGAGACCCTATTTGAAAAATAACTAAAAGCTAAATGGACTGTGGTTCAAGTGGTAGAGCACCTGCCTGGCAAGTGCAAGGCCCTGAGTTCAAACTGCAGTACTGTCAAAAATAACAAAAATTTTAAAATAAATAAAAATTACAGATACCAATTTAGCAAAGGGTCCTTGGAAGTCAAGGCTCTGAAGTTCAAAATGCACTAACTTCCCAGTGAAGGGCTCATGCTCCACAGACTCTCACACCCTGTGGTTCATCTGTCTGCAGCAGCCCTTATGTAGCCTGCGGGGAGGAGAATGGGGAATGGGTAGGAATGGTTAGTGTGGTTACCGCCACAGGACCCACTGAGGACAGAACAAGAGGAAATGGGTTGAAACAGAAAGAAGAGGGATTGGGTTTGACTTAGGGAAGCTTTCCTCTCTATCAGGGAAGGAGGAACTGTCTTGGGTGACAACCAATCTCCTCCAAGTCTTCCTGGGGAACCTGCTCCTGGCCCCTGAGCACGTACTTTTGTCTCTCCCACGTACTTTGGCACTTACTCATAAAGCACGTCTGCATTCTCTGTAATGACTAGATGCTGCAGGTGCCTGCCAACCTTCATGCCTACTATGCTGGGCACTGGGAAGTGTCAGGGATTGAAGCTGACACGAAGTTCTGCCTGGTGATGCTGACATTCCGCCATTATAAATTTTACATAATTTTAGGGAGTGATCAGGTCTATGAGGAAAACAAAGTAGTGTAACTTTAATAAATACACTTTTTTTTTTAATAAAGCCATGAAGGTATTGAGAGGGTCAGAGTTAAAAGTTAGGGAAGTGTGTTAGTCAACTTTCTGTCACTGTTACACAATACCTGAGATAAACAACTTAAAATGAGGGAAGATTTATTGTAGCTCATGCTCTAGAAGGTTCCAGTCCATGGTTGCTTTGACCCAACATTTTGGGCCTTTTGTGAGGGATTATGGTAGGAATGTGAGGTTGAACAAAGCTGCTCATTTCATGGCAGCCAGAAAGAGAGAGAGAAGAGGCCAGAGTCCCAACATCTCCTTCAAGGGCACACCCCAATGACCTAACTTCCTTCCACTACGCCTCACCTCCTAAAAGTTCCAGTACCTCCCAACCGGTTACACCATAAACTAAACTAGGAGCTAAAGGACCAAGCCTTTAGTTCATAGCCTTTGGGGGACAATTTGGATCCAATCATAATAGGGAGGGAGGGAAGATTGTATTTTAAGTAGGGCAGTAAGTGTGTGCATCACTGAAAGTGTGATGTGAGCAAAACAGAGACAATGAGTGCTATGGATATCTGAAAGGTGGGGTGTCCTATCTCGGGGACACACTTCCACTCCCTCCTCTTTGTGTGTGTGTGGGGGGGGGGCGGTTCCAAGAGGCCACACAACCCTGCCAGACCTCTGGGTCCTGTACTACACGGGATTGCTTCCTAAGAATTTAGTCAAGCTAAGCCTCAATTTACGTATCCATAAAATGGGGATAATACCATGACCTTTTGGTATACAAAAGAGAAGTTTACAAAGGTTAAGTGAGTGTCTCTGAACAGAACTCTGAACCTCTTCACTGGGCACATTTGCTATGTGTCAGGAACTGGGCCAAGGGTTAATGCCAGTCAGCTATTTCATTCTCATAAAGATGCTTTGAAATCACCATTTTACTCACTGGGGCGTTACACTTTACAGAAATTAAGGGCTTTGAGCTGGAGAATAGCAGAGGCAAAACATGAGCCCAGATCTGTAGGAGCCCAGAGCTCCTGCCGGCACGCTACTGCATGGTCAGTCTTGAATTTCTCAAACTACATATTCTTTGATGAGGTGAATTGGAAGAAACCCCAAACTAAACATAGCTACCCTCCTATTTCTCCCAGATCAATCCTGATGGCTGTGGCCTCCCTTGCTGGGATATAATTCAGGGATTTTCTTTGCCAAATTCTTATAAGAAAAGAGAACACCACCCCCCACCTCCCACCCCCAGCCCCAAGCCTGATTAATTTTAGCAACTGTGGGAGGAACAGAGCAGGGAGGCATTCTTAGAACTGGTGCTGGGGTTGGCAGGCTCTGCGTTCAGCACACTTTAGAGACCATGGGCATGGGGGTTTTAAGAGAAACCCTGTGACTCACCCTCACCTCTCGTGATCTCAAAGGCCCACTCTTCCCATCAAGCTCCCTTGGTCCCCTTCCGCCAACTCAGTGACCGCCCCCCCATGTTGCCTCCCAGAAAGTTCACAGCTCAGCATGCCGAGGGACTCCTCTCTGATGGGCTAAAGAGCCACAAATCCAATGGGGGCATCTGGCAGACCCTGTAGCATCCTCTCTTAATCAAAGTCTCATGGTCAAATATCATTTTTGTTCAGATGTGGGATCTGATAATAATAACATGAATGATCGTGAAAGAATGACTGTTTGGGAGGAGAATCTGTATGAGGAGGGTGGGTAGGGTGAATATGATCCAAGTACATTTAAAACAGCATAATGAAACCCACAAAAAACTGTTTAAGAAGGGGAGGAAAGAGGGGGTTTAGAAAGAGTAATATAGGCAGAGTTAATATGATCAAAGTACATTATATGTATATATGTAAATATCACAATGAAACCTTTATGATTAATTTATGCCAATAAAAAATTTGAAACCACAGCATTGTTAATCACTTTTTTGCCACTGAGAGGAGTCAGGGGCCAATTGAGCTAAACTACCACTGTCTGAAAGAGTGACTAAACCTGGCTTGGTGGCACATACCTGTAGTCCCAGCACTTGGGAGCCTGGGGCAATAGGATAGTGAGCTCCAGGCCAACCTGGGCTACATACCAAGCTCCAGGGCAGCCTGAACTACAGAATAAGACCTTGTCTCATCAGAAGTTAGGAAGGGAGGGAGGGAGGATCATAGAAAACTAAGGGTTGGTGGTGCAGAGGAAGGGCAGGAAAACACACTTCTTGATTCTCGTATCTCAATTCCCACAACTTAAAGCAACCTGCTCCTACTGCATAGTAGTGACTGCCTATTGTGGCATACGACAGTATGGCGATAACCAGTTGTGTGCATTCTACGTGACTATAAGGGTTTTACATTTTCCAGCTGCTCCTCACAATAACCCTAGGAAGTAGGTGATGTTATTGTAGGTCTGGGTTCTAAAAGCAGATGCTAAAATGAGATTAAACACACAAGGGGTTATCAGAGGAACACGGAGTGCAAGGCAAGGCCGGGAGGGTCATGACACATCTACCCCACTGAGGAGACAGAGGAGCACAGCACACATGTCTTCTGTTACTGCACAGTCTAGGAAGCTTCCACAAAGCTGCAGGGACTTCTTGAGCCAAAGCAAGCTGTCACTAGCGTCCTGCTTCCTCCAGGAAAGGGTGTGCCTTAGTACCCCTGCAGGGCTCAGTCAGTGGCTGGGGAGGGGGCAGAGAAAAGTGTGGCCTCCACCCAAATGCAACTGTGGATTTCAGAGCACAGCAGCTGGGGCCTGTGGACAAGTAAGTGCCCTGAAGAAGTCTCATGGGTACTTTAGTAATTATCCCCATTTTATTGGCTGAAAAACTGAGGCCCAGAGAGGTCATGTCAACTGCCCATGGTCTGAATAGAACTGCTAAGCTTCTCCAGAGGTGTGTATCTGGGTTAGTGACTATCATACCACAAGCCTGATTCCTCAGACTCAGTAACCACAGAGGGCTGGGCACACAGTGAGTGGCTTATATGAGTTTCTTGGGAGGCAATGTGGCTGAGCTCCTGTATAGTAAGAAAAAGTACTTGCGTGTGTCCTGTGTCACCACACCACCTAGAATGCTGAGCAGAGCCCCTTTTTCCACCACAGGTCTCTCATGAATATTCCTGACCTGAGGGGGTCCCTCCCCCTAGCCTCCCACAGGATTCTGGGTTTCTCTTACAGCACCCAGCCTCCTGGTGTCAGTTATCTGCACACTTGCCATCTTCTTGGTGTTCCTGGGGGCATTTGCACCATGGTCGGAGAAGGCCACATATCCTGTTCAAGACCAATACCAGGAGAAGGGTGAATAAGGCTGGGCCTTAGATGTGTGTTTGAGCCATTCTGCCTACATGACCCAAATAGATGCAAATAACCGTAACTGAGTGAGCAGAGCTGATGGTGTGGGGAGAGGTTGAAGGAATTCCCTTCCCCTCTCTAGATCTGACTTTTCCAGTTGCCTACAACTCTGCAAAGAGTATCCATCTGTCAGTTTGAGGAAGTGTTTCAAATGTCCTGTTATTCTCAGCTGACTATTCTATCCCTAAATTGCTCCGCTGATGACAGCAAGTCCTTCCATACACCTCTTACTCAGAACAAAATATGCAAAGGACATTCATTCATGAACTGATACTGTCTCTCTGGCAGTGACTATCAAGTCCTGAAATGTACATACCCTTAGTTATTCTACATGGAAACTGTCCTTCAGAAATCCTTATGTATGCTCGGAGATATTGTACGAGATATTCAATTACTTAAAAGGAGGAAGGGAAAACAAAGCATCCACCAATAGAAGATAGTTAAATAACATTATGGCTATCCCTACTATGGAATACTCTGCAGCTATAGATAGATTATAGAGAGAGAGAGGGAGAGAGAGAGAGACATAGATGAGGTAGGTATCGATAGATGAGGGCTTGAGATGTAGCTCAGAAATACAGTACTTACCTAGCAATTGGAACTGAGTTCCATTCCAGCACTGCAAGATGAGTGAATGACTGAATATGATAGTTCTGCAAGTTGTCATGGAAACTCATGGAGATATGCTAAGTTAAAAACCAACTTGCGGCTGGGTGCCTATAATCTTAGCTACTTGTGAGGCTGAAATCAGAGATTGTGGTTTGAGGACAGCTCAGGCAAATTGTTTGGGAGACTCCATCTCCAAATTAACCAGAGCAAAATGGACTGCAGGTGTGACTTAACCAGTAAAGTGCCTGCTCTGCAAGTGTAAAGCCCTGAGTTCAACCCACACCCCCCCCAAAAAAAAAGTTGCATGCTGTTTAATGGATAGGTAAATTTCTGAGGGCTGGTTGTATAACACCATAAATACACATTGAACTGTACACTTAAAAGTAGTTAAGATAGGTGGGCGGTGTGATGGTGCACATCTGTAATCCCAGCTACTCCAGAGGTGGAGACAGGAGAATTGCAGCCCAAGCAAAGTTAAAGACCATATCTGAAAGACAAACTTACAAAAAAAAAAAAGCAAAAGGGTTTTGGGGCATGGCTTAAGTGGGAAAGTGCTTGAGGCCCTGAGTTCAATCCCCAGTACTGGAAAAAATTAATATGGTAAGCTTCGTTATGTGTATTTCATTAAAATTTTAAGTTCCATTTATTATTTTTAAACTCTCCAAAGAGATTTTTCAGCTGTGTTTATAAGCATATGTGCATGCTTAACAGAAACTTTTTAGATTAAAACAAAAAATCAGTAAAATTGAGCCATTAAAAGAAATTATGCGGGTTATTTCTGGAGAGGGAAAGAACCCTGCATGGCAGGGTGAGGTTATACAGATTAACTTTCATCCCACTCTGTACGTCTATATAATTCTATGTGCAGTTTCTATAATGTTTGCATTGAATTACTAGTGTTTGTTTTCTTTCAGATGCATTCATCCATCCAAAAGACAACGAGCACCTATCCTTCGTCACTGTCATTTTCAGATCCTGGAATAAGCAGGTCAGGCTGGATTTCTCATCTGCTCCCTTCTTTTCCCTTGCAGACTGGGTCAGCCAACAGCCTGCCCCTGTCCCTCACGTGGGTGGGTGGAGTAAGAGGTAGGGTTCCAGTCTCACTATGAGGACCATTTCCTTACAACAGGTTTATGACCAGAAAAAGAGACAGCTGAGTGCCAGAAAACTAGAGGCCCCCCAGCCCTTACTGCAAACCCAAGCTCTCTCTTCACCACAGACTCTGGCCAACCAAGGTCTGAGTCTCAGTCTCGGAAGACATGGAGTATCTCTGAAAAGTAAACCTTTGACTGGTGAATTCAGAACCACAGCTCTACAAACCAGAGGGCAAGGGCTGGGAACATAGCTCATTCTGAAACTGGAGGCCTTGTTGCCCCAAGAGGCTCAACCTGTTTGAGGAACAAGAGACCCACAGATGCCCAGAGTGGGCAAGGAGCAAGACCACATTTTACGTGGACTCAGCTAGCAGTGGCCTACAGTAGGGACTGCCCTGGGCTGTGGCCAGTCACCGGACAGGGTGTTCATATGCACAGCCTTTGCAGATATTTTGCGTGTCCAGTCCCCAAGATCGGCACTCCCTTAGGATCAAAGAGGTTGAGACTAGTTAGTATTTGCTCACACAGGACCTGAGAGACAAAGAGAGGGGAGGCAAAGGGAAAAAGCCAGCCCCAATATTTCACTTGCAAATCCTGGCAGGGTTCTGAGATGAGGGTAGGAAACTTTACTTTTCCAGACAGCAAGAAAGTTATGCAAATGAATGCATTTGCATGGCAGTCCTGGTCCCCAAAAATGACTTAGCATACACAGGTTCCACTGCCCCAGGACCCCACCTGAAATCCTGCAGGTCTGATGGCCAAAAGACTTCCTGACCAGAGGGCCTTTGGGTAGTAACTTATATTCAGAGCAAAAATAATTCCCTCCCTGGGATAGGTTGCTGGTGTGTTAAAAATCAAAACGCTCTGGGTGCCAGTGGCTCATGCCTGTAATCCTAGCTACTCAGGAGGCAGAGATTGGGAGGATCATGGTTCAAAGCCAGCCTGGGCAAAACAGTTTGTGAGACCCTATTTCAAAAAAACCCATCACAAAAAAGGGCTGGTAGAGTGGTTAAGGTGAGTTCAAGCCTAAGTGTCAAAAAAAAAAAAAATCAAGAGTGAAAGATTCAATATATTAATATTATTATTTGTCCACAGAAGGTCCCAGGGGCTTCACGTCTACTGTGTCATGGGGACCCCAAGCACAGGGGATGAGGAAGGCTGCAAAGTGCTAGGGCTTTTTAAGCAGTAAAGGCTAAAACAACAAGGAAGGCCCTGGTGACCTCTCATCCCACTCTTCCAGGAGGGCCTCCAAATTCATGTAAAGCCATCCGTTTTCACAGTGATTCACAAAATGCATAATTACAAATGACCTCAGTTTAAGATATCACTTCGTAAGGCTCTTTTAAAATGAACAAACTGAAAAACAAGTGGGGAGATCCCTGTCAGATTAGGTTCCCAAATTTTGGTTTGAGAGTAAACATTGTGAAGGAGGGGACTCCAAGTTGGAGAGGTAGGAAAGAGAAAACGGTCAGGAAACACCAAGGGCATCCCACTGAGAGGGGCAAACCAGATTTCCATGGGCAGAGCCCATAGGGACCAAAGGTCAAGCTAAAGTGCTAAGCAAACAGTGGTTTAGACCAGAAGACATAGGGACAAGCCTGCACTCAAGGAAAGATCTGGCTCTCACAGAAAAATCAAAGTACAGATCAGTGGGAGAAGCTCCACCACACTGTTCCCTCATTTCTGCTGTCAAAACTGTCCTGCAAGTGCCAGCTCAAAGGGCAGTAGGAAGCTCTCCTCGAAAGACAGCTCCTCTCCCAGCACGACACCACTGCTCCCACAGACAGAAGGTTCTCCTGCTTTCTGTCATAATGATGGCTATCCACTCCCAAGCACTGAGTTCCCTGATGGCTGGACATAGCCAGAGCTCTAGGCTCCCCAGAAGCCTGGGCACTGGCCTGACAGAGCAGGTGCTCAAGACAAGTGAAACTAAAAGATGGCATCTTGGTGCTGGTAGTGCTGCCTAGCAAGTGTGAAGCCCTGAGTTCAAACCCCAGTACTACCAAATAAATAAGTAAATAAATAAAAAGGATGTAAAGGTGGCATCTTTACTCTCAGATGCAGCTGAAGGTCTTCTCACCAGAGACCACACCACTGACCAGCCTGAAGGAGCTTGGGAAGCAGCAAGACTTGCCCGCCCTTGAACAGTATCCCCCGCCACCTCCAAGTCTTGACATTACCTCACTTAACCTTCACATGGCTGGGTGGGGACAGGACCTCAATCACCCCAACTAAAGCAAGAGTGTTAGGGTTAATCCAAACAGAGGAGGGAAAGCCATAGTTGGCTTCCTTTGACTCACTACCTCTGTCTCAAAACCTTTAGGACCCTAAGAGGCCACAGCACCACTTGCTCTCACTGTCTAGAGCAATTTCTAAGTACCCAGATGTGTGGGTGCAGGGAAAAGGAGGACAAGGGCACTTGTGGCACACCAGCATTTTGCATCTCCCCAACAGCTCCTCCAGGGCAGAGCTGGTCTTGCCTTTCCTTTCTCCCTAAGCATAAGGACAGTGCTACTATGATGGCACCTGGACATTCAGTGGTGTGGTTTTTAGGGTGGCCTTTCCATACTGGCCTGACTATGTATTAGGCAGAGAAGTATACACAGTTATCAAAAGGGCCCTCAGAGCTGGAGCCTGGGGTCCTTTGTAAACAGCAGCTATACCCAAATTCAGCCAGCCTTGCCCGAAGTGGCTGTGGCCTCTAAACATAGGCTTCAAGATATAGATCCAGTCATGATTACACTCTCAAGGCTGAGGGCACAGAAGCTGCCCCCCACCTAGGAAGTGCCCAGCAGGGTTTGTTTACATTCACGTGGTGGGAGAGCCACTTTCCCCAGCCTCACCAACCTCATCCTCCTCCCTTGAATAACTGAATTTTCACAAGTCAAGCAAGCTCTACCTACCCAACCTACCCACTCGTCATTCACAGCCCTCCGCACTTCCTGTCTCCAACCCAGTCAAAGGAAAACCCCAAATTTACTGTTATTGTTTATCAACCCAACTGCCTCCTCACCACAAGGTGTGGATGGCACTCAGTCTCAGTCCTTGGCTGGAGCAAAGGTCCAGCCTAGACCACAGACCCAGTTGGCTAAGCAACCCCTGGAGGGTGGGGCTCTACATGTGACAAAAACCACCTGAGTTTAGCATTTTAGGAAGCCTTAAACCCATTAGCTCACTGAATTTCTTACCACAGCCTCTTCCCCAGCTTAGTAGTATCACCCCTTTCATAGAAAGGGAACTAAACTTTCCTTAGCAGAGTAGAATCCAGTCCTTGTACCTGGAGGATTTCCACGTGCGCTCTGAAGTAGCTCTGAACATGGCAGCAGGAGATCCAGGTTACAGACTCACCCTGTGACCTTGGGCAAGTCTCTACTTCTCTGAACCTGCTACCTCAGCGGGCGCTTCTTTTTACGTATTTATTTTTTCTTTTATTCATATGTGCATACAATGTTTGGGTCATTTCTGCCCCCTTTCCCCTGCCCCCTCTTATCCCCCTCCTACCTCTTCCCTCCCCCCCCCCACCCCCTCGCTACCCGGCAGAAACTATTTTGCCCTTATCTCTAATTTTGTTGAAGAGAGAGTATAAGCAATAATAGGAAGGACCAAGAGTTTTTGCTAGTTGAGATAAGGATAGCTATACAGGGAGTTGACTCGCATTGACTTCCTGTGCATGTGTATTACCTTCTAGGCTAATTCTTTTTGATCTAACCTCTTCTCTAGTTCCTGGTCCCCTTCTCCTATTGGCCTCAGTTGCTTTTAAGGCATCTGCTTTAGTTTCTCTGCGTTAAGGGCAACAAATGCTAGCTAATTTTTTAGGTGTCTTACCTATCCTCACCCCTCCCTTGTGTGCTCTCGCTTTATCATGTGATCGAAGTCCAATCCCATTGTTGTGTTTGCCCTTGATCTAAAGTCCTCAGCGGGCTCTTCTGGTGACATGATGGGGAGGTAACCCAGCATCAGGACTAGGAATTTCCAGAAGGCTCTCTTCATATCTCACACCACATGGGTGTTAGAGAAGCACACCCAGTTCGTCTGCCACACACCCTTGAAAGCCAACATCTCCTCTGGGACAAGTTTCTGTTGCCATCCCACCTGGGAGTTTTGCAGAAGCTGGTTACGTTAGAGACAGAGCATCCCAGGGCCACATCAGGGTGTAAGGTGGAGAGGGCTCTTGGCCCTTCACCTGAGCCATCCTCCCCGAAAGCAAACCCCAGGCTAGATCCTCACTGCAAGAAGTATCCTCCTGAACTAGAGGAAAGGAACTAGAGAAGGAAGCAAAACACAACAGTAAACATTGGGGCCTCAAGATGAGACAAGACTCTGTGGCAGAATAGTGAACCCAAAGATGTCCACACCTAGTTCCAAGACCTGTAGATATGTCACCTTATATAGCAAAAGGGACTTTGTAGGTAGCAGTAAGGTTAAGGACCTTGTGACATGGAGATTACCCTCGACTATGTAGATAGGCGCAATCCCATCACGTTGATCCTTAGAAGAATCCTTTTGTATCTAGGGTAGAGAGCAGTGACAGTAGAAGGATCAGAGAGATGCAAGGTGGCTGGCTTCAAAGATGGAGAAAGAGGCATCATGAGCCAAGGAATATAGGAAATCTCTAGAAACTGGACAAGGCAAGGAAATGGAGCCTCCAAAACATAATACAGCCCTACTTCTCATCTACCAAACTATCAGATAATAAATTTGTGGGTTTTAGCCACTAAATTTACCACAGCAGTAACAGGAACCTCTGAACTCAGACAGAGCTCTGACATCCTTCTCCCTTCTCCCCCAGCCTCCCTTCCTACCAGCTCTCCTTCCTTCTTGCCCCTGGGTTCTTATCACTCTAGCACTGTCATAAGCACAGGCCAAACTGGATTTTTTTTTTTTTTAAACAAAAGCTCCTGCTGGCTGATTCAGAGCAGTGCTCTCTAGAGTGATGAGAGAGGCTCCAGGAATCACAGGCTGAGTGGTAAGGACACGATCCCTTTGATGGATGAGGGACAGGCAAGCCTCTCCTCCAGGGAGAAGGTTGGTGGAAAGAGAACACCCAGGTCTTGGGCTCCTGAGGCCTGAGTTCTAGTTCAAACCCATAGCTGTGTGACCACCAGCACAGTGTTTCCATCAGTAAACCCATAAAATAGGGATAACTAACCATCCCACCTTGCCTTTCTCCCTACCAGCTCTTAGGATCACATAGATGAAATGATTTAGGTTGTGCTATTTCTCCACCTGACTGCGAGGGGCAGCAATGGCAGCAGCACACAAGATTCTAACCTAGGCCCCATCAAGGCAAATCAGCTCAGCACATGGTCTTTGATGAGACTGGCTCTCTGGAAACTCTCTTCCTTCAGCTCAGAGATAGGGCACTTCGGTATCTGCCTCACCCCTACTGCCCCCTCCTGGAATTCTCAGGTACTACACCAACCTGCTCCCCTGGTCTTTCTGGGGACTGGAACCAAATTCATCAACAATACCCCCTCTGAGGGCCCCAGGTAGCTGGTTCCCCCTAGGCTAAGGGTACCATCACCTGATAGTGGTTATGTAGCTCCATGAATCAGGTGGCAAAAGGCAGTTTGGCTCTTGAGTCAGTATTTAGAACAAGAGGAAGGATTGCTCCCCATTCCTCATTGCCTACCTCCCTCCCTTGGCTCTAAAGGAGAGCAGCATTCATGGTCCGCACCCCTTGACCATCCCCCTGGCCCTCAACAGGGAGGCCTTTCTCTCCCGTCCCAGGGCACCAAGCACACAAAACCTCTCTCCACCAGTACGAAGAGCAAAGGTGAAAGATCTAGAATCTGAGCCCCAGAAAAGACTAGGCAGAGAAACTTTCAACTATTAAATCTGTTTAGTAAAGACAATTTCGCTCATACAAAACAACAGTTTACAACAGTCTGAGTGCTGGACACACCATCACAGATGAGGGAGGGGCTGCAGACACCCAGGCCCAGGCCCTGCCCCAGGCCCAGAGGAGCCCAGGTGCCCCTCCACCACCACCCCTGAGGGAGCCACCCCTCCCACAAAGAGAGAATGGGAGACCATGGCACGAAGGACTCTCCCCACATGCTCCTCAATACTGGGGAGACCCCCCTCCCAGGCTGAGTTGTTGGGGGGTAGGTGGCTAGTGAGGAGGAGGCAGAGTCAGGACATCTTTGGTGCAAAGACTGCCCTCCGCCCACTAGGCCACACAGTGGAAATTTGAGGGAGGACCACAAAAGTGGCGTTGCCCTTGTCCATAAGACAAGGCTGGCTGATGCCCAGAGCCCAGGAGAGACTTGTGAGATGCAAAAGCTTTGTCGTATGACCTGGCCAGCCTCGTCCACATGAGCTGACAGGCAGCCCACTGAGAAATGGCTAAAAACTGAAGAAAAATCAACAAGAACAGGTTAATAATGGCAAGGAGAAGTAAAGGCTATTTGGTAGCTCAGCACCCCAGAGGACCTAGGACCGACACTACCAGGGAGAAGGGATACTGAGGGGGTCCAGTCTTGCCTATGGCTGTGCCCCTCTGCCTCCCTTCCCCAGCAAACAGAAAGGCCATGGTCACCTGGCTCCAGATGTGAACAGGTTTCCCAGGCACTTAGGCAGCTCATATGGGCGGGAGAGTTCTGAAGTCACAGCAGGACCCCTTGCAGCCATGCCTGCCTGGGCCCCTTGAATGCACAGCCCCAGTGCAGATCTGGGCACGCGCACATGCACACACACTCACACTCGCTCCTATTTGTCGGGCACACTGGTGATGTCTGAGGGCTTCAGTAGAGGAGGTGGGCAGCACCCCCATTTCAGGGGAGCCTTGAACTCCCAGACTCCTGAGCCAGAGGGGACCCTGGGCTGCACTTGGAAAACAGGAAGGGCAGATAGGACAACACAAGGACATTTCCTGTAACGGTTTCCACAATACCCTTGGATAAGCCCCAAACCTTTGCAGTATCCAGAGGGGATGGGGCCTGGGAGAAAGGAAGAGGAGTATGGGAGAAGACAATAAAAGAGGTTCCATAAAAATTCTGTCAAGTGACTGATAAAATTGCAAAACTAGCGCAGGTTCGAGAGCACCTTGCCCCTCCTCTGCAGCCTCCCACCCTTCTTCTCTGGGTGGCCAGAGCCAAAGGCAGAATTCTACCAAGGCGGTTCCAGGCTCCATGCAGCTGAAGAGCAGAGGAGGTGGAAGTGGGCAGTCTGTGTCTCTTCGTTTAAAAAACATATTCACGTAGAGAGTTATTGCTTGTCCTCCAGTAGAGCAGGAGGGCACGGCGGCTCAGTGGGCAAGGGCCGCTGCCTCCAGGGCCCGAGCTTTCTTCCGCCTCTTCAGAAGCAGAGGGTTGGATGCATCTTCAATCTTTTTTATCTTGATCTGCTCATAGTCAACACGCATTGTGGCCAAGGCACTGGTCATCTCCTCCTGGGGGCAAGGCAGTGGGAATTGCATGAGAAAGGCACAAGAGGAAGAAAAAGAATGTAATAGAGAGAAAGGGCAGAAGAGAGACGTGAGAGACAAGACACAGACAGGGCCAGAGGAAGGTGCAGGTTGAGTGCAGGAGAAAAGAGGACAGGCCAGTTAGTGGATCCATGCTGCTGAGAGCAGTGTCTCCCAGTGCTGGGTCAGCAGAGCCTGATGCTGCTGCTCTCCCAGGAGCCCTCCTATGACCCCATAGGAGACAGAAAGAGCCCTGGACCAGGAGTCAGGAGCTCTGCATCTAGTCTTAGACAGCTGACACCTGTGTGACCTAAAACAGGTTACTGGCCCTCTCTGGGCTTCAGTTTCCTCATCTGCAAAATGAGGAGATGTACCAGATGGTCTTTAAGGTTCCACTGGAGACCCACAGAGTAGAGGGGTAGAGGGCTTGTAGGAAACAGCCACCACAGAATTTGGACAAGAGAACTTCTGCCTAAAAACTGGCAGGGAAGTAGCTGAGTCACAGTTCTTATTAGAGACATCCCTGGGAGAGATGACCTTAGGATGAAGAATACAGATGCAAACTGTCCCTGGCTGGCACCACCATTCACACTGGGCACTCCTGGTAGGCTGCCTCCTTTGAGCCCTCCCACCCTGAGGCACCCCCCTCACCTTGACATCCTCCCACCGCTCCTTGTCCTCCTTCAGAACCCGGCTGGTGTGCAGTGGAGTCTGAGGGACCTTTGTAGATTGCTGAAGAGAGAGAAAAGGGAGCAAGTGAAAGCCTGGGGCGGGTGAAGTCATGACTAAGACCCTGTCATTGTGAGGGGCAGTCTCCTTGAATCCAGGTCTCCCAGCCCACAAGGCTCACCATGATCCAGGGGTGGTTCATGAACTCTGTGATGGTCATTCTCTGAGTGGGCTCTGTTTTCAGCAGGTTCCGGATAAGCATCTTCACTGTGGGGTGGGACAGGGAGACAGGGAAAGCTGAGGCTACTCCACCACAGTTTTTCAGAGAAACCAGTCTTAAAAGGGGGTCATGTGGAGATAGGCTCCCTCAAGGAGCTGTGGCCTTAAGGACCATTGTGCTAAAAAACTTGACGGCCCCACAGTCCTGGCCAGGCCTCAGGCCTGTCACACAGGCAGAGCACACCCAGGTGTGGGCCCAGACGCAGGCTCACAGTTCTACCACCCAAGTGAGTATGTGCTTGAGTGCATGTGCAGTATGCACACACATGCATGTGCACACAAGCTCTTCCCCTTGTCCCAAAGGGCTGAGCTCCTACCTTCCTCCGATACTTCCGACCACTCTGGGTTGGGAAATTCATACTGGCCCATTCGGATGCGAGTCTTCATGCCCGGAGAAATGGCAAGGCCGTGATTAGAGTAGAAGGGGGGATACCCACACAGCCTGCATCCACAAGAGCCGGGAAGAGAGAGACAGAGCAGGTTGTTATTTAGGCCCTGCAATAGGAAAAGTGTGGATCAACAGCCTCTTTTCCTTGTAAAGTCATAAAGGTATCAGGGTTCTTTGATATAGATACAATATACAAAAAAAAAAGGGCAGGACAGGGCCCAGAATCCAACATACCAAGGATCTTAACTGCTTGCCCATTAGCTAGCTTCTACCACCACTTGACAAACAGAACCCACTAAACATTGAGAGAAGAGGGTATGCAGGGGCTTCCCAGGGAACCCCTCTTCCTTGAGAGGAATCTGACATTTGCTTCTTCCTCTTCTCCTGGAGAGGTACCATCCTCCCTGAATCCTTGCTCCACCACAGCCCAGCCCATCTAGCCCCCTCCTCAGCACACTCACAAGATGTACATGATGACACCCAAGGACCACATGTCACAGGACTTGTCATACTTCTCTGGCCCCAGCACTTCCGGAGCTGCAAACCAAAAACCAAGATGGGTGGGCCTGGCCCTCAGAACATTGCAGCCTGCCCGGTTTCTCTGTGGATCATGCACTCCATCCCAACCCTTCCACCCATCATGATGGAACAGCAGCTAGGCAGGGAGGAAGGGCAGAAGACCCTCCCCAAGGAGAAACCCCACAGCTAGAATCTTAAGATGAATACATCCCTAAAATATTCCTGAACTACTGGGGACTTGCAGACCCAACTTGTCCATTTAATGTCACAAATTGCTTTGGAACCTTATTCTGGAACAGTCAGCTGGATCCCAAACTCCACTGAGAACCTGATGGCGCTCCACAGAAGGAGTGCACAGGCACACAAAGTCCCGCCTACAACCCCAGGCAGATGGTTTCTACAGTTCCTCGGTCCTAGCTTAACAACCACAGCCCTGTTTCGGATAGGGTCCTGTCAGAACGAGCACCAGAAAGGGCCATAGAGGACCTGACTTCCCTAGGATCTGTGACCCCCTGAGATTGGAAAAAAAACAGTGGTGACACAACACAAATAGTGAGAAAAGATTAGGTCCCTTGGGCCTCCTCTGAACTTACCCACATAGTACGGTGTATAACAAGGAGTGGTCAAAGAGTTGTGACTGGTAGTCTCCTTGGCAAAGCCAAAATCAGTGAGTTTCAGAATGGCATTAGGTCTTTTGGAGGTGTATAAGAGGTTCTCGGGCTACAGAAAGAAAAAGAGACAGATACATAACCACCCTGTTGAACCTGAGAGGGGCTGTCACAAACCAAGAGTACAGACTTCATCCAACAACCAATCATCCACTCAACAACCAGTCAGCCTCTGCTGCACACCATGTGGACTCTGTGCAACCAGTGCCTGCCTTCCCAGAGCTTACGGAGGACCTGGGGGTGACAGGCCAGCACAGAGAACCATGATGAACACTACAGGGACAGAAGCCAAGGAGTGACAATGAGATGCTGATGAGAACCACAGGGCCGAGAGCAGCTATCGGGTTTGTGGTTTGTCCATGAGCAAGAAGAATAGGACCCCACAGGGTAGAGATGACATGCTGACCCAGTCTGTACCCAGGAAGTGGACAGTCAGGGTGTGAGTGACTCCAGAAGCCCTCCTAAGGCTGAAATACCTCCTAAGTAACATGAGCTCTGCAGAAGGTGGCTGGTGTTCCCCCCACCAGTCTGTTCCAAGCCCTGGCCCCCATGTCGGCATTCCCACTGATGTCACCAACCCCCACACCTGCAGGCTCCTCCTAATTCCCCCATCAGCATCTTTCGCAGCCCCTCCTTCTAGGCCTCAGGCCCCTACCACACAGCCAACAAAGCACTCAGCATGCGGTATAAACAGCTGGTACCTTGACATCCCGATGAGCAATGTTGATTGAGTGCAAATACTGAATGGCCTCGCCAATGCTCTTCATGATTTCTGATGCTTCTACACAACAGAGAAAGATGTGTCTGTCATTAGGCTTGAAAACCATATACCCTGCCCTGCCCCTGGCACCAGCCATAGCTAACCCCCGGAAACAAAGAAACCAGAAGCTGCCCAGTCCTCGGAGGGAGACACCCCGGTGGACAGCCCACAGAAGCAGCAGCTTCAACCTGTTTTTTGGCAGAGGCCCTGCACACTCCCACTGCCCTGCCCACCCAACCCCATCCCCAACAGACCCTTTCTACCTCTTTCTGTGAATGCTTGGTCTCCTCGGTCCTGGATTCGGCTAAAGAGTTCTCCACCATCCAGACTGAAAGAAAGCCACAGTGAGATCCAGGACCGGTAGCCCCCACCATGTGCCACTGCACCCAGAAGTAGTCAAGCTTTTATGTTCCAAGCTTCAGAGTCCACACTGAGCGTGGCATGGGGACAAGGGGACAAGCTGAGCAGGAACCCAACAGGAGACTGCTTACCACTCCATGACAATCAGCAGGCACTTCCTTCCCGCATATAGGTTCTCATAGACGTCCACGATGCGCACGATGTGTGGGCACTGGGAGGCCCGCCAGTGCAACTCCACCTCCCTGCGCGCCTTGGGGCAGTCCTGGAGCATCTGCAAGGCCAGCATCTCCTGAGTCATGTGGGCTTTGCAGGAGGTGGCTGGCGCTCCCCCCAAGAGCATGTTCTAAGTCCCAGCCCATGTGCCAGCATTCCAATCATTGATGCCACAAACCCCTCACTCTACAGACCCCTCCCAGTCCCTGCAGCATCTTCCCTGGCCCCTCCTCCTGACACTGAGAGGACATAGCAGCAACTTTATCTGCTCTCCACAAAACCTCACTATGACCCCTCTAGAGCCTTGAGATCTAGGCTGAGATCAGCCCCCAAACCTACTTCAACCAACTGCACTTTCTGTTTATGAAGTCTACAGAAGGCAGGCAGCAGTTGGTTATCGGGGACAGGGTGGAGGGATGTGCAAAGAAAGACACTGAAAGGAACCGGTACAGTAATGGCAAGGGGCCTAGAAGGGAAATTCCAGAACCAGCAGGAAGGGGCACCTCCATGATTACTTAAACCCATACACAAGACCAGGCAAATATTCTTTTTACCCATGGTTTACTTCACTCAACCAGCCAACAGCCTCCAGAGTCAGCCAATTGTAGGCCTGAATCTCAGTTCTTAACGCATTTGCAACCTTGAGAAAGTGACGTAACTAGGTAACTAGCTCCTCTCTTCCTCTCTGGACCAGGTGTCCGGGGTGCAAAGTGAAGCCTGGCCCTCACCAGTCCCAGGGGTTGAACCTTGACTACTGTGAGCCGTGGTCATTTGTTCCATTCCTTCTGCCAGTGACTGGCTTGAGAACAAGCCTAAGACCCAATGGGACCAGAAGAACTTGGCAGGAAATCTAAGAAGCCTCCACAAAGGAGCAGGATTCTACATCATCTCTCCTATATTTGGCTCTGGGGCCATGCCAGTCACCTTCGTACCAGTAAGAGGGCCAACCAAAGAAAAAATACAGTGTGCTGAAGAAGACAAGCAGGAGAGATGGCAACCTGATTCTTGTCGCATCCCTGAGTACCTCATCACTCCCCATGACTTCTTGGTAAAACAATAAACTTTCCTGGTTTTTTAAACTGCTTTCACTAGAATTTTTATATTGCTTAGAGCCAAGAGCATTCTCAGACAGCTATCTTTCATAAAATGCGTTAAGAGCCACTTTTTCATCAACATGATGAGGACTAAATGAAATATTTCTGCAAATCACCTAACAGAAAGCCTGGCTGCTCAGTAATAACTATCATTTTTATTACAGCATTGCAAAGTGCATGACACAGATGCCAAAATCACTAAGACAAAGACCCTCAGACTTATCAACTATGTGAGAAGTCAAGATCATCCCTATACAGCACACACCCAACTGCTTTGCACAGGTTAAGGGTTGTGGGTCAGGGAGCCAGGCTTTGAAGAAATGGACAGGCAGAGGGAAGGCATTCAGGCAAGGGACACGGGACAGGTGGACACGGAATGACTAAGCTGGAGTACAGCTTGGCAGTATGGGGAGATGGTACAGCAGAGGGCTAAGTGACCTGCTGGGAAGTGCATGGAGCTTGGGAAGATCACATGGCCAAAACGCAGCCAGAGGTATACACCGAATTTCCAACCATACTAGCATACTTTGGTGCTGTGGTTCAAAATATGCTGGATCTTTTCTAACTGTTTAACAATGCCCACTTTACAAGATGAGGAAATTAACCCTACAGAAATATCATACCAAAGGCTAAGTTTCTGGGAAAAGTCACAGCCAGGGTTGGAATGAAGCCTGATAAGACTCCAAAGCCCAAGCCTTCACCATGCCACCCAGTTTTAAGAAGCTAGAGGCTGAACTTCAGGTGCAATTCCCCACCCAGATGTCCAGAAAGAATCAACTAGATGGCTAGCTGTCTTCCCTTGAGTGTGCTGGAGCCATTAATGAGTTGCAGGAGGTTACAGCCCTTGTGGGGTCACACTGCCACCTTGTGGGCATATGAAGCACTGCACAGGTGGACCAAGAAAAAGTTTGTTGTACTTTCCGGTGAGGAAAAGGCCAATTTCATTTGTATATAATTCAACTCAATAAACATTGACTGAGATCCTATTAGGACCCACACACTATGCTGAATGTCAAGACTGAATGGAACAGTCTCAATCTGAAAGTTGAGGCTAGGAGGGAAGGGAGAGAGAAGGTAGACACAGAAAACACTTACAATCCAACTCGTTCTTCCTGCTCTCCAGCACCATGCAGGTTGGAAGTGAAAGGGAGAGACCCACCTGCACATCTGTGGGGGGAGTGGAGGCAGTCGGCTGGCAGCCAAGGGGTTGGAGCAGCCCCCAAGCCAGGTGCCTATGCTTTCCAGAACTAGATGCCCTGCCAGATCCTTTGCATTCAGGAGAAACTAGAAGATGACCACCCACTGTGCAGGCCGTGGGACTGAGGCAGAAGTCCCGAGAAAGGTAAGGGTGCTGGAGTATGAGTTAAGAGAGCTAAGAAAGGCTCAGATACTGCAACTTCCACTTGGGATCCAGAACACATCCATCTGGGGACCAAATATGACCTAAGCACAGGTATCTATGGTCTAAACTTGTATGTGGTGCTGAGCTGGCCAGGTTTTACATCACAGACCAAAAATGCAGGACAGGCTGCCATGGGGCCAAAGATGCAATCAGCAAAGAGGAAGGGCATGCAAGGTTCCAGAAAAAATGTGACAGAATCATTCTCCCTGGCAAGCAAATTCCCATTCCTATCCAAAAGATCAATGAAAAGTTCCCAGTGGCAGGGCATGGCATATCCCTATAATCTCAGCTCCTAGGAGGCTAACGCAGGAGGATCTTGAGTTCAAAGCCAACCTGGGCTACCTAGCAAGAGCCTGTCTAAAAACAAAAAAGCAAAACACAAAATGTTTTTCAACGTTTTCAGTGAAATGTAATTTTTAAGTGCTTAAAAACCCACTGAGATAATATGTTGTAAATGTGCTAAATTCGAAGTGTTTAGAAGCACAAGTTTACCGAGCAGCCAAGCAAGAAGGACCTCTGTCGCCCCCAAGAGGCACATGTGAACAGAGGCCTGCCTGAAGAGGAAGAATCACAGCTGTCAAATTTACTACAACAGAGGCGATGAGTGGTTTTGGATTTACAGCCAGAAAAGATGTGGACCCGGGTCTGGAACTTATCAGTTGATTTCTGGTTGCATAGCCTTGGAAAGGCCATTACCTGTCCAATTCTGTCTAAAGCAGGGATGATGATAGCTGCCTGCCTCCCCTCACAGAGTACTTGTAAGCATCTATTGAAATAAAGCCTCTGAAATATTATTTGGTTCTTCTGTTTCGGTTTTTTTTTTTTTTTTTTGGCAGCACTGGGGTTTGAACTCAGGGCCTTGCACTTGCTAGGCAGGTGCTCTACCACTTGAGCCACTCCACTAACCCTTTTTGCTGTAGTTCTTTTTGGGGTAGGGTCTTGCTTTTCTGGCCCAGGCCAGCTTGGACTGCAATCTTATGCACACTCAGCTTTATTTGTTGAGATGTGGTCTCACTAACTTTACTTGGTCTGGCCTCAGACCGCAAACCTCCCGATCTACGCCTCCTGAGTAGCCTAGGATTACAGGTGTGAGACCTGGCTTCTGAAGTGCTTTGTTATCAGAAAGGCACTCAACACTGCAAACCAGGAGCATTGCTGACATGGAATTGGGGGGCACCGAGCTGAGGCTAGACCCATATAAAAGGCTGGCTCTCAGTCTTTAGCCCAGTAACCACAGCCCTGCACCCCCCCAATCAGCTCCCTATTCTATCCAGCCAGCACCGTGCTTGGTGAGGATGCACCAAGATCCAAACCTCAATGCAAGCTCTGCTCTTTTTGTCTTAGGCAAAAGAGAAAAAAAAATGTAGTCAGATGTATATTCTGAGGTACAGCACACTTCCAAACTCACATGAATTCTTCACCTGTTAGAGGGAGCAGGTTGGTGGGGTACAGTAAAACTGGGCCTTGGAATCCCACACATTCTGAACCCCAGTTCTGCACTTGCTAGCTTGTATCAGGAAGCCAATCAACCTTGCTGAAAAGAATTTCCTCATCTGTCAAACCAGACTCACTTTCATGAAATCCTATCTTTGAAGATACTTTTCTCTTTTAAAAAAAATTACCATTTTGTATATTTATGCCTTATTGCCTCAATCTGAATTTCTGAAGGACAAAAAGTTAATGTGATTTGTTTAATCCCTCCCCTCACCCAGTGGTAAATGTTTAACTTTCTCCTACATTACGAAAAAGGAATTTCTGAGTACTCCTCCACCCCATCCTGTTGCTTCCTCTCCCTAAGCATCTAAACTGTCACTCAGGGGACCGTCCCCTAAAGTGACCAAGAGTGAGGGAAGCCAGCTGCCAGCAGGTTTATCCCCTCTGCATGAAGTACACTGGAGGTGATTAAAAGTATTCTTAATACTTAGAGAGGCACAGTTAGAATTTCTCAGGAAGACTGGCAATTGATATCTAGCCAGGCACATGTTTACCACAAATCCCTAGTTGGATATGAAAAGTAACCCCAGCCATGAAAGCAAGACCTTTGAATTGGTCAGGCAGGCTGGCTGACGTAATAGGCAGAGTCACAAAATGCCAAACACATTTGCAGACAAGTATGGAGCACAGACAGCCAAGAGAGAAATGAAGAATCTGATAATCCAGAGTAGAGGCTAAGTAAAGAACAGAAGGGGGCAATGGAGTAGCTTGAGCTCTGACCTGGCAGAGAGAGGGGAAGCAAGCAACCAGGGCACTGCCAGGGGCCACCAGCAGAATGAGCAAAGACAGCAGGTGCCACCAGAAGGCAGGAAGGTGCTGCGTAGGAACAATCTTACTCCTCTGACACAGACAGGGCAGCAGAGGCCAAAATGCCCAGGACCACAGTTCAGAAGGCCAGAGACTGGAAGAAGAAAGGACCTTCCCACTGCAAAGCCACAGGCTTTTAGTCAAGGAGTGCCTAGGAGGACTATGAAATGTGTGATGCCCACACTAAGCCTAGAACTGATTGTGACTATAGAAAAGGTTAAGTGTTGCGTGTGCAGGACTGCAGTGCAACAGCCAAGGCCACCTGCCAAGTGTAGCAGGGGTCAGAACCAGGTCATGGAGCCCACAACCCAGGGAGGGTGAGAGTGAAGGAGACTCAGGGAAAAGGCCTGGACCCCTCTCTACCTGGTCTCCCTTACCTCGCGTCCATAAGGTCCCATGAAAAGACATTCTAAGCCAAACCAAAGCCAGAGAAAAAGAAAAAAATAAGGGCACCTAGGGGCCGAAGGCACTACTCACCAGCAAGACAGACACGAAGAGAAGGAACAGGCCCTCCTCGTAAACACCACTCCTCACTAGCAGTGTGAACTAGGGAGTTCATTCCTACCTCATGGGGTTAAACAAACTAACATTGTGTAACATGCGTGGACGTTATTTAAATTACCAAGAATGATGTCGACTACAGTGAGCACTGCATGAGCGCTAGCCATCACTGTTCTGTCCCTGCTCCATGTGTTAGTCCCACTAGGTGGGCAGCTGGGATTGATCACATCTGCTTCACTGAGTGGTTATTCATAGCTCCAGGCCCTCACTGTGGGGAACCCAGGATACAGGGAGGAAAGCAGACTAGCGCAGCCCTGCCCTCTCCCTCCCTGCACCACCTAAACGGACAGCTGGAAACCAGGGTGCACATGTAACAAGAGAAGGAAGACATCCCTTCCCAAGGCTGACTCTGATTTGGTGCCAACAGTGATGCAAAAGTCCAACTCAGGCACCAAATGTGTTGTCGGTGTGTGTTGTTAAATTAGACCTCTGCATTCCTGGAGGCAGCCGGGGGTCAAGGGAAAGCCCCATGTGTCATGCACTATCCCACCACGCCTGCAGGCCAGAACCATCCTGTCCTTTCCCTGGAACACAGATGCCTCTTCTGCACCACAGGGAAGACGGCAGCCTTGGATGCGTTTCAGGGTGAGAGGACTGGGGTGCACAGTCACTGTAGGAGAGTCCCAGCAGCCTCTGAGCACAGTGCTCAAGTGGGAAGTGGGCCCAGATTTGGGGGTGGGAGTTCCCTAGTGAAAGTGCAAAGGACTCCCAGTGGGTTATGTCACCCACCTTGCGCCCACCTGGGAGGGAGTGTCCTATTTTACAAATGACATTAATTCACTAATGGGGGATTAGGTCAAGGCCTTTCAGCCGGTTGTTATGGCAGGCCTGGAATTTGAACCTATTCTTGTTGCTCCTGAAGCCCCCTTCCCACTATCCCATGGAAAGTACAGAGGGCTCCATGTGCCCAAAACTGCCTGTGACATCAACAGCCAGAATCAGAAACTGAGAATGCCCTGGCTGCAAACTCCTTGAGGCTGAAACTCCATTTGTAACTTTTACCCTGAAGTACTAACTATAGATGCAGCTTTAGAGGTACACACCCCAACAGCAACTTACCTTCACCAAAAATGGCTAACAAGCAGTAAGCAAAATAGCAACAAGTAAAATAGCAACAAGCAATAAGAGATTGCTTTTTTTTAAAGTGAGTTTATCTATTCAATCCGTAGTCACTGAAATGACGTTTCAGGAGAATATTTAATGAGGAAATGGGAGTCCTAAGTGTTTATTACAGTCTCAGCCACCATCACTACCACTGTCTAGGGTAGCACGGTTTTTTTTTTTTCAGTATAAATCCTAATCTATAATTAATTTAAATTTATTTATCAGAAGTATCCAATAGTAAATGAAAAAAGCAAGTTACAAAACCTGATGTAGAGTATTATCCTAGGCTATATGTATATTCATTTATATCGATATGTAACTAAATCTCTCTATACAAACACATAGATATATGTTCATATACATGTAAAACAGCAAGGATATCAATACTTAGTAAATTAACAGCAATTATCTCTAAAAGATAAAATCAGAGGTGATCTAATTTCCTTTACTATATCTTTACTGCCTAGGTGCTTTACAATTAGCATTTGTTACTTTTTAAAAAGACAGAGACGCTTAAGAGAGTGCCAGTCCACATCCCTAGGCCTAACTTATGGTCACAGAGCAGCATCTCTAGGGTTTCTAGGCAACTTTGCCAGGTGCTCCAGCTGCCCAGGTCTGCAGGCCAGGAGCTAACCTCCCTGAGTCTCAAGCAAGAAAACAGCTCACGCCCAGTAGGTGCAAGCAAGTGGTCCCCAGTCCCCTTCCTAAGATGGGGTAGAACAGATTGAACCTATTCTATCATTCTCCATCCTACTCCAGCGCTCTTGGCCCTGACCTAGTGGCAGATACACACACAGCCCTCCCCAGTGAGGAATGGAGCATCAGCATCTTGTCTGGCTTAAAGATCTCTGGGGAAGTAAATCCCTCCCTCCCCATCCCCACACACACGATGGATGAAAGGCTAACTTTTAACTCTAGCAAATCATTTAATTGTAAAACAAGGAAGGGATAAGGAAGCCACAAGACTGCAAGACCAGGACACACTGTCCTTACATCATTGACTATCTCTGCTAGGTCCCCTAGAGACACTATCCCCAGATCTGGGGCCAGAGACAGACCCCGGTAGGAAGCACACAGCAACAGAATGCCCTCACTCAGCAGAAGCTGGAGTGCCCAGTATGTGCCCAAACTGGTTCAGAGGGTGTGAGGACACAATGGGGAGCCCGACAGGTAAGGCTGGGGACAACCCCACTCCAGCATGGGACTTACACTGTGCTGCAAGAGGTGCACAAAAAGGTAATTCCAAAACCAGGCATTTTTAATTACACATTGTGATTTGTGATGTAAAGAAAAACATAAAATGCTTCCAAAAATCAGCCATGGTTGTGAGAAAGAATCTCAGCTCTCCAAATTACTGACAGCTGCCTACAGTCTGGAGTGACATGTCACACCTCCCTGTTCATCTATCTACCTGACTCAGGAACACAAGAGATGACAAGCAGAAATGTCTTTGTTGAATGATTTTTCTCTATGTTCACAAGGGGATAAAGGAGTATGCCACATTTCCAGAACCCCTGCAAGGCTCAACAAGGGTGACTGAGGGAGCTTCCCTTGAAATCTCATCTACACTCAAATGCAGCAACAGATTCTAAATGCCTTAGAAGGCAGACACATGAGACACACAGAAGCACTGGGCCCTTCCCTGTTGGAGCACACCTTCCCACACATTTGGTCGGAAGGTAAGGATAATTTTCTAATTGTTATTAGCATTCATGAATATGATGGGGGAAAAAATACCCAAAACAATAGCCTTAGAACATTCCTGCTGCATGGCCCAGAAGGTGGGGACTGCCTCTGCTGAGGGTGACCATCCCTGCCCTGTTCCCTCACATTCCAGAACTGTCACAAGAGAGGTCACAAAGGACCGAAGCCCATTGAAAAGTTAAGAGGCTTAAAAAGTCACACTGTAAATGACACATTTTCCAAATATTTGCAACACACAACAGATAAAATGCTAACTTAACTCTAGCAAAGATTATCAATCCCATATAAAAATTACTAGAGAATTAAGAACAGACAGTTCAAAGAAAAAGAAACACAGATGGCCAAATGGAAGATGTTCTCTGCAACTCATTAAAAGAGAAATGTTTATAAAAACAAGGATGATAATTTCACCAGGCTGGCAAAAACTTTTTTAATGTTTGACTGAACTAAACTCCTGGATTTATGCAATGATTTGGGGAGAAAAGGCTCTCTCTTCTCAAACGTTCACTGGGTAGGGAAAGAAACTAGTCTGATTTTGGAGGAATTTGGCCATATCTACCAAAATTGCAAATGTTCAAATCTTGACACAACAGCTATCCAGCTAGAAATCAAATTACACTCATAATATGAATTACATTCAAAAAGCATTTTAACAGCAAAAAAAAAAAAAAAACTAGCAATAATCTAAATGTCTGCCACTGAGGAGCTGGTCAGACAAATGACAGCAGGTCCTTCCAACAGGACACTGTACATAATAATGAGGCAGCAACTGGTCTGCCACGATGGAGAAAACACCGTGTTATTAAGTGGGAAAGCAGTCAAGGAACAAGATGACACTTTTGGCTTTATGTTTAATGTTCTAATTTTTTTTAATGGAACTGTATTCACATTTCTTAAGAAACCTTTAGAGTATATTCATAAAGGCAATTAATGCTTTTTATAAATGATGGGAAGACAGCAACATATTTTTCTTCTGCATATTTTTTATATTTCCAAAACTAAAAAGAAAAATACTAAAAAGAATGTATAGTGTAATTCCCTTTGTGTGGTATGGTCCTTATTTTTCTTCTTAAGATAGTGATTCATGGATGCTTAGAGTTTTTTTTTGGAGGAATTCATTCAAAAAATGTTAACAGTGATGACCATCAGGGAGTAGGTACTACAGAGAAGCACATGTTTCTTCCTTTTTCCCTTTTATTTTATAGTTTTTTGTATTGTCTGAATCTTTACCATCTGTGTGGATTTTTTTTTTTTTTTAAATAAAGTCAAAGAGTTTGTATTCTGAGATGCAGTATGCTTGAAGTCTTACATTTGAACCTCTGGCCTGATATGGTGACACAGTTACACATTCCCCAAGGGCGGGCTGTCCTTCCTGCTACAGGGAAGGGAGCCAAGATGAGGAATGACATTGTGACGCAGGAGGAACACAGGCCTGACACAGTACACAGGAGGGCAAGGCGGGTGAGGTAAAGGCTGCATCTTCCTGGAGGATGGAGCCAAAAGATGACAGAGGGCAGATGAGGCCCAAACCACCACTGCACACCACTTCCGATTTACATGGGAACCCTGCACACAGCAGGGCTGGCGACCACTCAGGAGTCTCGGGGAGGAAGACATGATGTTTTGGTTATGTTTCAGCAGGTGATTATGACTTTGAGAAAAAAAAAGAGGGGGAACATTCATTTATAACGCACTGCTGATGTGCCAGGCATCAAGCCAAGATTCAGACTCACTTCCCGCTGCCACCCCAGTGTTGATTTGGGGATGTTTCCCTTCATGACAAAGAAGGCTTCAACAAGTAAACCCCGAGTTGGTAATATCAGCTTACTGCCAGCTTGTCTCATTCTTCTAAATGTCTCCAGTTCTCGCTCTGTTCCCAGGCCAGTCCTATTTATCTCTCACCCGGCAGACCCACGCACAGCCTGACACAGAAGAGTTGCAATAAACACTTACTGATTAAATGGGCAGACTGTGCATCGGCCACAGGCCATGGCTTCTAACAAGATACAAGACTTCCTGATCTGGGAGACATAGAAGATGGTGGTGGGAAGGAAACACCAAACACTCCAAGTTGGCTTTAAGCTAAAATTTGAGTGGCAGGAAGAAAAACAACATGTCCTTTGTAGCATCTAAGTATGACTGGTAAAAATCTTCAGAGATTATTTTAATTAAGAAGGAAGGAGATCAGGAACACTACTTCTGGCCTAAGCAGCCTGGGTCAATTTGACCTTACACAACTGCCAGAGTAGATTTAATATTTTAGGCTGGCACAATGACTCAACTCTATAATCTTAGCTACTTGGGAGGCAGAGATTGGGAGAATCATGGTTTGAGGCCAGCCTGGGCAAAAAGTTCACGAGACCCCCATCTCAACCAAGGGATAGGCACAGTGGTGCAAGCCTGTCATTCCAGCTAAGCAGTGAAGTACAAATAGGGGGATGGAGGTCCAGGTCAGCCTGGGGAAAAAGGTAAGACCTTGTCTTAAAAATAATCAGCACAAAAAGGGCCAGTGGAATGGTTCAAGTGGTAGCGCACCCATGCAGCAAACACAAAACCCTGAGTTCAACCACCGGTACCTCCACACACACACACAAAAAAAAAGTTTCACTTAGAAATGATATAATGCAATCTTACCTTCACCACCCAATTTAGCAAATGAGATTCATGTACACCAAAGTCAACAGACCTAATACGGAGAAGAAGTGGAGATCAGCGGGAGGGTGGTGAGGAGAGAAGGACAAGAATCAGAGGACAGACCACTTTTGTGGTTACATATGGAACCATACATGATCAGGCAGAAAATGTGAGCCATTCTTTCCATGCAGGAAGCAAAAATGGCCCAGGCAGGAGACAGAGTACAAGTTCCCTAACACAGACATGAGAACATCTGTGACACAGGGTAACTCCTTTTTCTGCTAAGTTCAGAGCATCTGACACATTTCTGTCTTTCCTTACTCAAGACACAAGGAAGGGAACTGCTACTCTGAACTAATTCTGACCAGGAAGTAACACACACACCTTACCAAAAACAACAAGAACAAGAACACCACATTGGGAGGAAATAACCTTGTTAATTTTGAGTTCAAAGGAGGGAATTAAAAAAAAAAAACTGGTGTCAAAACCAATATTTAGTCTAGACTACAATTTAGGTACTGCCCAAAGGAGCAGTAGAGGCAGAGATCCCAAAAGGGAATCCACTCAGAAGACACAGCCTGAGTCTCTAACAAGTGAATTCTGAGAAAGAAAGCAGTAGATGCAGCTGCAGGCAAGAAGTGAGGAGCTCAGAGACTAAACAATGTGTCCAAAGACACAGAGCAACTGCCACCAAGCCAGGACAGACCCAGAGAACAGCACAGGCTCACAAAACAAAAGCTTGTGAAAAAAATAAAAGGACTTTGAGAAGCATGTCTTAAAGCTGTTGCCAGAGTTGCCGGAGGAACCAGGAAGGAAGTGGCGCCCTGATGGGAACAGAGGCTGGTGTACAAAAAAGACAAAGAAAGATCCCAATGTCAGAAGAGTCACATCCTAGGATGCAGCAAGGAACAGGGGTGTTAGGTCAGAACAATGGAGGGCAGTGGCTCAGCAGCCCTGAGAGAGGGGCTGTGCAGTGCTGTATTTGGGGCAGCCTCACATCCTGGGTACCTACTGTTAGCCAAGAGAAAAAAGAATCAGTATGTAAGCCAAATTGTTAGTAAGTGGATACAGGATACAGGATTTCTGTTTGTTTGTTTATAGGGAAAGAGATAAACAGGACAGACTACTTCACATAACCTCCATCTCTGGCAAAGCTTTAGAACAGATCATGAACTAAACCTTCACAACACAGTCTGGGCTCCCTAAGGAGCCACAGCAAATTAGTCTCATTTCCTTTCTAGCACAATTACTAAATTATACACCAAAGGAATACCAGACACAAGAGGCCTTGACTTCTATAAGTGCACAGACACAGTCTCCTGCCAGGCCTTTGGGATAGCAAAGAAAGACAGGGTGAGATGATAGGCATTTAGATAATATTTGCAATTGCTGTCAGTGACCAATAATAAAGTGTCATTTAATGGATCTAGGACAGGCTGCTGAACACCAAACTGAACTCACTGCCCCCTCCGATTTGCTCCGGAACCTCAGTAAATAGCAGTGGCATCCCCATGTAGCCAGGCTCCCAGATATAAATCATGAAAGACTCCGCCTCCCTCCTCTCTTCCCCCAACAGGACCAATTCGACTGAATCTCTGGAGACATCTCCAAAATCCACCCTTCCTGTTCAGCCTCGCTGCCCCTTGCACCCCACTTTCTCCCGTGCATGTTCTAACTGGTTTCTGAATGGCAGACTCACTCTCTTCCAACACATCTTGGATCAGGCAAATCTGAGCATTTTCCTTCCTAAACATCTCCACTGAATAAAGAATAAAATCCAAATTCTGAACTTGGTCCTTCCCAGTTTCTACCTCCCAACGTTCCCCATACTTAACTTACACTGACTTCATGACTCAAACAAGCTGTGCCTTTTTCACAACTCCCTGTCTTTAACCCCTTCAAGAACCAGCAGTACAGTGTCACCTTTCCTAAAAGCCTCTCTGACAACCTGCAGGCAGCTGGTCCCTCTTTTCTCTTCATTCCCTGAAAACTATTGTTAATGTGGTACTCACTGGTAATCTTTACAAAACAATTCCTCCTCCCACCAGAGGCCTCTGGGAACCTTACTCTCATTCTCACTCTTAATCATCTTTGATTCCAAGTCCTAAGCCCAATATATGGTATTTAGGAGATACTCAATAATACTCACTTGTTGACTCAACTCAGAGAACATCTCTAATGAAAAACCAAGGAATGCTACCCTTGGCTTTGTCTAATATTTTATCAAAAGCTGGGAAGACACAGCAGACAGCAAGCTTATCAAACTTAGAAGTGAGCAAAAGTAAATAAAGGAGAGATTGGTGTGCCAGATTTTAAAGATTACAAAAGGAGAAAATATAGGCCAAAACTAACTCCCCAAAAAGTCATACATTAGTATTCAAAAAAAAATAAAATAAAATCACCCATACCACAGAAGAAAGAGAACTTTCTCAAGCCAAGTTCAGATACCAGGAGTGACAGCAAAGGCTCTGAAGCCAGCCTGGGGCCAGATCCCAGAACCACCACAAGCCAGCCGGGGCCTGGCAACTTCCCTCATCTTCTTAAGCCTCCAGTTAGTTGCTTTTGCTGGAATTTAGGGACAGCAAAAGTCTACCCATTGGGGTGTATTAATAATGCAACAGCACTTACAACTGTGCTTCCTTTCTTTTAGTTTGCTGTTGCTTTTGTTGTTAAAAGCTGCTTCTGAGAAAAGGGAAGAAAGGTGTAAAGCACTGTGGTTAAAAGCAAGGGCTCTTAAGTTGTTTTACTTCCTAAATCTCCATTGTCCTTACCCACTAAATGGAGCTGATGATAATATCCGTCGAAGGTACTCAGTTCCATGCTACCCATTTCAAACTGGAAAAAGGAAAAAACTAGACAGAAAACCTAAATAAATTAAACATCTTAAAGATAAGTTGGTCAAACAGATAGAAAATGGGTGCAATAAATTATGCAATTCTACAGTTGCAGAAAAGAATGAAGATCTTCAAAATGCCAAAATCAGAAGGTCTTCAAACAGATATTCTTCCACAAAAAAGCAAACTGCAATTTGATAGTCTGATCCCAGTTTTGTAAATGGTTTAAAATTAAAAAAAGAGAAAAAGAAGTGCTGTGTGTGTGTTTGTATACATTCACCTTTGCTTCTATATAAATACTCTGGTTTCTCTTCAAATCGTTTAAATCTTTCATCTTTTATGAATATACAGGCAGCCTTGCTTTCTACAGTAACATGTGACATAAAAGTGACCATGCAAAGCAAACTTAATCATCACTGGAGAAAATTATGATTGCTCCAAGGCCTTTAAAAAAATCTGTCAAAATGTTTTTAAATTACTTTCACAGTACAAATGAGTAAGGAGATTAAAAGTCAAAGTCATATTTTTTAGTCATTTAAAATATTACAAACACTGAGAATGAGTGTTTCGTTTCTTTGTGAAAATCTTACCCAGAGTGATCGAGCGGTGTTACTCAGGGAACATCTTTTCCAGCCTTCACAAACTATCCAACTGCTTTCTAGGTTTGGATCCATTTCTAACATTTTACCCTTCACACTTAGTTGTGAGATATCTCCAAGAGTACTACTAATGTGAGTTTTTCCAGTGTAACTTCCTCTGGGACCTCTTTATCCTCTTCCCAAAACTACTTTCTATAATCATGTCCACTTCCATTTATGTTTGGCTTCCAGCCAACATCACTTAAACTTTTCATTTCTCTGCTGAAAATCTGTATGTGTTGGCCAATTCTCTCCATCAAGTCCCTCTCAATTGTTCATTTTTACAAACTATCACATCAGTTCCTCATTAGGAGATAAAGAGGCAACACTACTACTAAACCTTTCTGTCTGAGTGTGAACTAAACCAATGGGGCAGTGACCAATTACCAACTGATGTTTACAGAAGGAACATAATTGGTCAGCGACCATAATGAGCATCTGTTACATGTGCACTGAAGAGCTCCCTGTGAAGTTTGTACTCTCTGCAATTGCTCAGTTAATATACTAAAGCAACCGAAATCCGAGTCATGTTGTTGGGGGACTGGTTTTATTTAATCCATACTAGCTAAAATACATAAACCATGAAAAGTGAAGACTGTCCAAAGAACACAGAAGTATGCACATGAAAGAGCTAATAGTGATCACATTTGGGAAGAGCTACATCTCGGACAGAGTTCAATCTGTGCTGATTTTGCCCCCAGGGGACCTCTGGCAATGTATGGCAGATTTTTTGAGTACTATAACGTAGGGGGACAGGTAATGGTTGCAGGGCAGCTAGTGAGTAAAGACCAGGGATACTAATCCATATGAAGCACAGGAACAACCCTCCAATAAGGACATATCCAAAAAGGTCAACAATACCAACGCTAAGAAAGCTGTTTTTAATCAAAGAGTTTTGATTAGATTAATCTTAATAGTAGCTTTCTCATCAAGTAGTGGCTGAGACTGAGAAGCAAATGAGACCATGGCAAGTAGAAAGTATGCAAACAATGCTATTAATATCAGAGACTCTTGAAGCTGAGTATCTTAATACCACCATACATTTACAGCATTTTTACAAACATTAACTCATCTGACCTGACACCATGATGCAGCTACCAAAGAGAGAGTACTGCCTAGATCAAGGACCTGGGTTGAGAGACGAACGCAAATCCAACCACACTCTGTACCTCTCACACATCTGCCTCCACATCCAGACTACCTCTAAATTTTAATGCTCTGTTCTGGGCAACACAATGAAAAAGAATGTTAAACTTCCAAAGGCAAATACCAGAGGTTACGGATCTGAGAACCATGACACACACAGAAACAGTTCAATAAGCTGGGACAACTGGCCTGAGGAAGAAAAACTCGGAAGGAGAAGATGAGGACCTGGATGGAATAATTCTGAAATTCTATAGGGCTGTCACAAAAAAAGGGGCAAAACTGGCTTGCCCCTGTGTGGCTCCTCAAGAGAGAAATTACAAAGCAATTCCACAATGGTAGGAGCCTTGTCAGGTGGCCAGCTCCCTGTCCTGGAAACAGCAATGGTGTTCCAGGTGAGCTCTCAAGGGGAATCCTATATTGGGAAGAGATTAATCCAGCTGAGCAGAAAAGCCCCTTTCTAAAGGTTCCTGGGTGTACTAGAGTGCAGTGAAAGGGCAGGGCAGAGACTCAGACAAGACTGAGAAGCAGCAGTCTACCACAAACCAGCAATCACACTCCTAGGTATTTACTCAAGAGAAACAAAACCATCTTCACAAAAAAGTGTTTGTGCAAGAACTTGGAGCTTTACTCATCACAGCCCCAAACCGGAAACAATCCAAATACCTATCAACAGGAAAATGGATAATCAAACTCCATCAATTCATACGATGGAATACTACTCTGCATACAAAGGAACGAACTGCAGATATATGCAACCATGTGGATGGACTTCGCACAAGAGTTCATACTGATTATCCAGTTTATATGAGGTTCCAGAACACACAAAGCTAATCAATTGCAAAAAATATATACAGACATAGACATGGACATGTACACACAGGTATATTTATACATACACATATATGACTACCTGCAAGGGGGCAGGTGTGGAGATGGTCGGGAAAGCACACAAGGAAACTTACTCATGTAAGTTCTGTATGTTGCAGAGGTTTGGGATGCACATGGAGGACACTACCAAAGCTCATCAAATGATAACTTAAGATTTTTGAATATTAAACTAATTAATATATTAATTAGTATATAAATTTTACCATCAAAAAAATGTATTAACAGGCTGGGTGCAAGTGGCTCACACCTGTAATCCTAACTACTTGGGAGGCAGCGATCAACAGACCCCATCTCAAAAATAGTCAAAACAAAACAGGGTTAGAGGAGTGGCTCAAGTGGCAGAGCACCTGCCTAGCAACCATGAGGCCCTGAGTTCAAATCCAACTACTGCCATACACACACACAAAAAAACCATGAACAAATATTGCTAATGCCCACGTATGCTGAAATGTTTGAGGGTGAAGTGCAGTGATGTCTACAACTGACTGTGAACAGTATCCCCCAAATAAGATGGACTATAAATGGATAGACTGAAAGATGGTAAGAGTGATAAAGCAAATAGAGTAAAAGGTTAAAGTAAAATATGTGGTCAAGCACATGGGTGTCCCCTGTCCAGCTCTTTCAAGTTTACTGCATATCTGAAATGGCTTCCAGGAAGATGCTATAGGGAGGAGAAAGTAACAACTGGTTCCGAGCTCTGAAAGAAAAAGAGGAGGTGGCTGGGAGATCATGGGAGGGGAGCACAAGCGGAAGGAGAGGACTGATGTCAGCCTACACAGGGGCCAGTCAAGGCCAAAATTGCGAAAGGCCAAGCTGACCGACCTGGGGACAGGCAATCCTGACCAAGACAGCACACGTGAGGTCGGTGCTCAGACCTTTGCCATCATAAGCTTCTGTTCCTATGGGACCAACTCCATCACTATGTGACTGTGTGGTCAAGGACAAGTCGTGTCCTCTCTGGCCTTCGCTGAAGGGATTAGTGTACAAGGAAGGGATCAGTTTAAAGGACGACATGTGATTCCAACTCTGACAGTCTATTATTCACAGCAGCTCTGAAAAATGCTTTTCTAGACAGGAACCAAACATGTAGATGTCAATGACAGCTTTAGTGAGCTCGGGTGGTTCATACAGGCAAAAGCAAGGAGCCTGCTGTTACATCAGTGTGTCCTCAAAGAAAGGGCCTGGGTACAAACAGCTCTCAACTGTCAGCGTGTGGATGGTCCACTCTACACCAGCCACAGCCAACACAGAATCAATAGGCAAAGGTCCTTCCTTTAACACACCGCCCCCCACAACATACACACACACACACACACACACACACACACACACACACACACACACACGTTTCTGGAACACAAAATATTATGGAAGCCCAAGAGAATTAAGGAGATACATTTAGTGGAGGGAAAAAAAACAAAGCAAAACCTTACTGCTATTTTGAAAAGTCCAATTTCAATCATTTTAAGAAGGCCTGCTCTGCCACCTCCCCTTCTGCTCCCAACAACACAAACCATTTGAACTTGATGGCACAGAATACCATGGTATGGTTTCTCTGCTTTACGGCTTCCTACCTCAAGGACATACGCACTAGAGTTTACCAAGTGATAGCAGAATACACCGGAAAGCAAATCAACCCAATTCATGCCCCAGTTCTGCAATTAGCTTACTGAAAACCTGCAGACAAGTCACTTTCATTCCTCCTCTGTACAAAGTAAGACACACCTAGCCTGCCTGAGTGGACCCTTGGATTCCCAGAAAAAAACACGGGAACCCAGAGAACCCCACCTAGATTTCAATACCTACAACTAGCCCCTTCTTTCTTGGCCTCAGCCACCCTGGTTTCCAAGGAAACTGCAGTCAAGTTTCTAGTCTCATATCTTAAATAGAAAATAGTACCTTAATTTATATATTTTGGCATATATTATAATCATGTCATGTATTATACTTATATCATATATAATTATATATTATGTAAATATAAATTTTATTATTAAAATATAGTGTAATATATACATATATATGCATACACATTTGTATTTATGTGTGTACATGTTTCTCAAACCAAAGACCATTACCTCACAGACCAAAACAACCTCTGGCAGGACTTGCTTCCCACCATTCTCCCTGGGGGGAGGTGGAAGGCAGGTGGGACGCTTAGAGCATGGAGGTGCCTAGGGCAGGGGAACTCCACTACTTACCCTGGAATAACTGGTTAGACACCTGGGGAAACCTGGGCTTCTCATCACTCAGGGCAACAGGATACCCTGTCTAGGTCCAGATGTGCCAGATGCAAGCAGGACCACAACAGGAAGCGAAGGTCCAGTCAGGCTAAGGCCTCAGAACCAAGAAAGTGAGGCTGCATTGCCAACCCCTCCCTAACTACAAGCCTACTTCATGTGGGCTAGCACCACACACCACAGTCAGAGGGGCTAATCAGGGGGTGATGGAAGGACAGGTGAGGACAGCAAGGAGAGGAAGTGACTGTAGGATGGGGCTCAGCCTGCCCTCTAGCCTTGAGAACAGCAGATAAATGGCTTAGTCCACACTGCCATGACCTGGAAAAACTGAAGACTCTTCTGAACAAGCCCCACCAGGAGGGCAAGAAAGAATTTCCATTGTGACCAATTTGTCTAGAAGAGGCTGGAAGGTCTTCCTAGCAGCAGTGATGCATCCCCAGCTGATGGGGGAAAGAGGAGTCATCCCACATTCCTCTCTTGCACCCAGGCCTTCTCCAACCCCACCCCACATCCACCTTAGTGAGCTGGCAAGCATTCCCCATCCGTTCCCTCTCTGGGAGCCACAGCAGGTCCTAGGGGTCAGAGCTGCTGCTCACTCCAGCAGCTGGAGCCTGGGAGTCAGCAAGTACCCTTGTTAGCAGCAGTGGCAAAGCTGGCCCACCCAGACTTGGGGGTGAGGTGTGACTGGGGAGAAGCATCTGCCCTTTCTCCACTAACAAAGGGCAATGTTCTACTGGGCTGGGCTTGCTCCTCCCTGATCTGAGTGACTGCCCTCTGGCTGTAGCTAAGGATAGGCAGGGAGCAGGCCAAAGAACTGGGAGATGAAGGACACATCACCCTGGTTCCTGCTGAAGACCAACTAGCTTCCTCCCTGTGGGAAGGGAGAAAGTGAGAAAGCAACTTTAAAAGAAAATGTAAATCAATCAATCAAGTAGACAGAGACAGAAATCTTGGCCTGCCTTAATTACCCTGAGCTCTCCCGACACTGAAAGTCAATCTTCAGGAAGAGTGACTGATGCCTATCCCATATTCCCATACATTTTCAGTTGCCATTTCCTTAGACACAACCATGGCCTCCCCAGAAGGGCACTGAAGCCTGCAACAGGCTCTGGGAATCCCCTTGGCCTGGGTTTGTTCCAAGTAAAGAATCCAGGGAGGCCTCCCAGACATTTCTCAGGAAGCCAGCAATCTAGGGGACCATTCATTCACATCCAGCTCCCACCACCCCACTGATGGTATAAAAACAGTGTTAGCCAGGACTCTCCAACTAAAAACAAAAAGAAGAAGGAAACCTCCATAAATGTCTATCTCTTTCACAATTCTGAATTCTTCCTTAAATACAACCCAAAAATGCTTTCATCTCAGCTCCTCTGGATGATAGAGAGCTAAGTGCCTTTCTACCCTGGTCCACCCTCCAGAAGCCCTTTGACCAGCCCACCTACTTCTTCCTGGATGTCCCCAGAGTCAACACAGACCTGTTATTGTCCTTGTCATCATCACATCATAACCATCATCATCAGAAAAGGAGATTGCAGAGAGGTAAAGGGGCTAACTCTTGCTCCCCTTCACTTGCAGGATTAGCAAGCAGCTGCCCCAGGCCCCAGCTCCTCTATTCTCCAGAACCAAGGAGGCTCTGAGCAGCTTGGGCCCCAAGTAGGGGTGTCTGCTGACTGCTCATTCCCTTCCTCCACCCCCCTGCATGCACACACACACACACACACACACACACACACACACACACACCACACTGTGCTTCCCAGGCATGACAGATGTGGCTGCTATTCAGTGTCTCCAAGCCAGGACAAAGCTGCACTAGAAACACAAAGCCCACAGGGATGCAGAAAGAGCCACCTTCAATAGAAGCCACCTGCCAGGCCCTTCTCAGCCACACCCCCAGCACACACAGGCACACCTTTTTCAAACAATCTCCAAGTAGTGTTGGTCCAGGGTCAGATGACTTTTCCCTGAATCACTGGACAGTTCTCTCAGAGGAGGGAGATTATATTTCCATTTCTCAAACAGCACCCCATAGGATGTTAATAAATGTTATGTAAACGAGAGTCTTACAAATTAGAAGCCCTAGGTTAAACAAAGTTAAACTGTTTCTATTACCACAGAACTTCTCCCAGCCTTTAATATGGCACTGTGCATGGCAGAACATTCCCCACTTATGTGATCACAGAGTAGTCAGGATTGGCACTGGTGCTTGGAGACATGAGTGGCTCCTTCTTCCTTCATCCAACCTCTGTACCTAGCTCTTCTACCACTTAGGAGTACATAAGACATGCCTTGCTTATGTTTCCCCACCATAAGCTTCCAGTGAGCAGGTGAGAGAGCAGATTAATGAGGGCACACATGCACTGACAGAACCTTCACTATTCAGGCCCAGTGGTAATGAAGCTTCTGTAAGGACCATTAGAAGTGCACGAAAGGGACAGAACCTATGCATCATTCATCCAACCTGGGTTGTGGACTATCTGTGCCAACATCACTAAGGATAACAGTTTGACCTCCCAGATATATCACCTGGTTTTGTTACCTTATCTAGTCCTCCCCACTCCAGACCTCACCAGCTGTCTTACCTTTGGCCTTAAGGGTATCTGGGTGACTTCACTCAATATACACACCTATGGCCAGTGAGCAGTCACAACCATAACCATCACACAAGGTCTGGGTGAGCTCAGTCACTGCCACAACCCCTAATTCCAGCAGAGAAACCTAAAAGGAACAGGAGGAAAGCTAAGGCAGCTTGATCAGCAAGGGGGCCCTGGCACTTCTCACCAAGGGGCCAAATAACAAATGGACAGGTAACAATGAATGGCAGACACTCAAACATGGCACAAATCTTCAAAGATTCTCAGAAATTTCATATTCCAACCACATATCACAGATTTTCTTTTGGACTTGAAGAGCACCCCTCCCCCATCCAAGAAAAACTGTCAAGACTAACTCCACTGGGTGGGAAAAAAAAAAAGCCCCTGTGCCTTGCTGTGAGCTTTCTGCGGTGGGCATTTGCTTTGCTCATAATGAAGCAGACTCTGAAAGGGTACCTGCAAGAAATTCTGCAGCTGAGTATGGCAGGTGTGTCCCCCTACACACACAAACACATACACACACACACACACACACACACACACACACACACACATACACACACACAGGGCACTCTCCAGCCCTGACCACCACACAGGAAGCCTCTCCTGGACTGACCATCCCTGCTCTGAAGCCTCGGACTGTTTCTGGCACACAGGAGTTTCTCAGAATGCTTTCAGCAGAGCTGCTAGTTGTGGTTAACATCTGGGCACCATGGAGAGGTCGGGGAACTCCTCCCACTCAGGCTGACCTAGAGGAGAGGAAGCCCCAGTGTTAGCCCTCTCCTCCCATCCCAGGAACATCGGAAGAAAGCAACATGAAGTATCAAAAGGCACTCCTGAACAGTCTATATTTTAAAATAAAAATCAATCACTTTTTTAAAAGTGTGTGTGCTCTCTCCCATAAGGATAAAGGCTAGAGTTTATCTCTACCCTATCTCTCCAATTTCTCTTCCTGCCCACTTGACAACTTAAGTCAGCCCTGTAGATACTGGGTATGAAGGGAACACTGACAGCCTCTCTGCATGTCCTCACTGCCCAACCAGTCCCAGCCCCAGCCCCACAGCAAAATCAAGACGGTCCCTTCCTGGCTCCTGCCAAACCCCCCCAGCCCCATCCCCTGAACTCTTCTCAAGGCCAGCCAGAATTCTTTGGCTCTGTTCATTATTCCAATTATCTCCTCTAACTGTTTGGAAGTAGCTGCTTCTGAAGCTGACACTTTAATACTTGATTTAAAACACTTTATTGTTTAAATACCAGTTTTGCCTCTAAGGCAGTCAAGCCTCCAGCCCTGCTTGTTAATTATCAGCTGCTAAACAGCACTTTCCTCAGAAGCGGATGAACTCCAGGCTCTGAGGGTGAGAATGCTGGTAACAGCAAGGGTTCTAGCTCCCCTAGGGCAGCCTCATTAAAACCCCAAAACGTCATACTGGGATTTGAACTCAGGGCTTTGCACTTGCTAGGCAGGCACTCTACCACTTAAGCCATGCCCCAGTCAAAAAAACAAAAGAAAACAAAACAAAAAAGAAAAACAGGCAAAAAGTGGATCCACTCCAGTGGCACAGATTGCACCTCACAAGTGCCAGGCACAGTCCTTGTCTTCAAGGCGCACAGTCTCACAGGGGAGGAGATGGTGGTGACTTGAATTCAAGTTCACAGCAAACATGCAGACAGGATGAACTGCCACTAGTCCATCTAATACAGTTGGCACTGCCTGGAATGGGAAAGCGTGGCCAGGTAAACTCTTGCATGAGTAGAAAGGATGGATGCAGAAGGATGAATACACAGGAGGCCCAAGAGAAGAGTCTGCATGCATGGTAGCAGACTGGAAGGCAGAAGGTGGAAAGGAAGGTCAAACCCAGCTGCTCAAATACCAGGTTTAGGAGTTGGTGTTCACACTGGAAGGGGAGGTATACTGAAAGTCTCTATAAACAGAAATGATGTCTATGGCCACATCTGAGTCCCTCAATGCCTCTAAAGGAAGCCAAGTGGGTGCCCTTGGAAAAGCACATGCTAACCAACCATGCAGACACACAGGAGCAGGCCCACAGCAGCTGGACAGTCCCTGGGCCTGTCCTGTTGAGATTCAGACCTTCCTCGGCCTCTCAGCAAGTCCTGACAACTGAAGTGTCAGGGGGACAATGCTGTGTCTCTGCATCTCCCTAGAGCCCTTGGCAGACAGGCTCCCTGAATGTGTGCCTTGACGCCAGGTGACAGGAACCGCACTGCGGCATGCTCGAATACCTGCTGAGACGAAGTGCAAGAGGTGAGGTGACACTGCCTGAGGGCTCCGGAGACGGCGGGAACACCAAGGATTTTAAAAGGTCAGGGAACAAAATTTCTACTTAATAAACATAGAACTATGACAACGTTAAAATTTTTAATGGTGGGGGTTTCTGAAAAGGGGTAAGCTCACCATCACTAGAGGAATCTGAGCACAGGTTGTAGATAGATTGGTGGGTGCCAAAACCCTGATAAATTCTCATTTGGAAGCATACTAAAAACACAAATTCTTGAATGTCACCGCTGTAAAGTCTAGGACTCAGTAAGATATAAGAATATTACCTAGAAAGCTGTACCTTCAAATGCTACCTACAAGTGAATAACACAAACCTGGGTTTGAAGCTATGAGGCTAGAGGCTAGATGACCATGTCGTCCAGAACAAAAAAACAAAATGCTTAAAAAGATTCTTTTCTAAGATGAGCATGGTGGTTCACTCTTCTAATCTCAACCACTTGAGAGTCAGAGGCAAGTGGCTCATATGAAGCCAGCCTAGGCAAAATTGAGATCCTTGTCTCAAAAACAAACCACACACTCCCCAAAAAGAAAGGCAAGTGGTAGAAAGCACTTGCTTAGCATGCATGAAGCCCTAGGTTCAATCCCCAGTACTGTCAAAAGTTAAAAATGTTAAAATAAATAAATAATTTAAGATCCTTTCCTAAATGATTACCTTCTATTTGCCTGCTCCCCTGGGCTTCCTGTGCCTTTCTACAAGTTCCCTTCCAGCTCAGATGCATCTTTACCAAGGTGTAGAATGATTATCTCAGAATCCCGCACTAAGGGAATGTTGTGTGATGACGGAATGTTCTCTATCTGTGCTGCACAATACAAAGACCACTTGCCAACAACTGAGTACTTATAATGCAAGCTGGGCACCAGTGGCTCATGCCTGTCTCCTAGCTATTCAAGTGACAGAGATCAGGAGCATCAAGGTTCATGAGATCCTATCTCAAAAAACCATCACAAAAAAGGGCTTAACGGAGTGGCTCAAGCAGTAAGAGCACCTGCCTAGCAAGCACGAAGCCCTGAATTCAAATCCCAGTGCTGCCAAAAAAATTTTTTAAAATGTAGTTAGCACTACCAAGGAACTAAATTTTAAGTTTTATTTAATTCTGGTCTGGAGGCATAGCTCAAGTGGAACAGCACCTCCCAACAAGTATGCAGCCCTGAGTTCAAACTCAGAACTGCCAAAATAAATAATTAATTAATTGAAATAGCCACAAGTGGCTAGTGGTGATCATATTAGCCAGTGCCCTACCCCCTTCACCACACTCTTTAAGCTCTCTCCAGCCTGAAGACAGGGAGCTCAACTTCAGAGCAAACATCAGGAAGGGAGAAGCTTTGTGTGTTCACTGTACCTAAAGCAACAGGTACAGAGAACAAAGAGCCTGAACAAAAACTTCATCTCTGGAGACTTTACCCTGTTCTGCCCAGGAAAGCAATTAACACCAGCAGCCAACACCTGTCCTGGGCAACCCAACTCCCTCCCAGCAAACAGAACTCATTCTCAGGGATGACCTCGAACTATCCACCCCTTAGTTGAAAAACTGAAGTTTCAAAAATTATACTGGAACATTTTGGCTGTGTTGAAATATAGAAAGCCAAGGGAAATAAATGTCAAAAGAAAGAAAAAAGACAGAAAGTCAGTTAGTTAGTTAGTTGCACTACTTTCCCAGACCTCCATCAAGTTTTCATCAGAAAAATATATCATCTGTACGTTTCTAAATATAACTGGCCTCTTGCCCAGCTCCTCCAGAAAGGCCAAAATCAAACCTGACCAAGAACTCCAGATTAACAAGTGTGGTCTTCCAGCCTTGATTCCTGCCTCCCACACACATTTTGGGCAACTTCTCCCAGCCTCTGCCTATATACAGTCTGAATCTACCACCATGGTGGTTACCTGAGTTGAGAAACAACTAGAAGTAACTGCTTCAACCTTCTGGGATACCAAGAATTGAGCAAGAGGCCCCAGGTGGGTGCTGGGAACCACATGTCCTATTTAACGAGCTCTCAGCATCGAGTGAGAGACAAGCAACACCGTGCAGTTGTGTGGTATGTACCAGCCCTCCCTGGCCTGGACAGCAATGGATAAGGTACTTTCTCAAGGGTCCCCCTGTCCAAGTCTTGGCTGCTTCCCTCTGTAGACACACAGCTAGCCTGCTGCAGAGATGCAGTCTCTCAGAGAAGGGAGGAAGGTGCAGATGGAAAGAAGGGCCTGGAAAGACTACATATGAAAAGTCCTGTGGGAGGAAGGGGCAAAGACCATCCATCAAAGACTAGACACTTTTTCTGAAGTTTACTGGAAGATGGAGTTTTTAACCCCCACCACCATCTCACTCTAGAAAAAGAAAGAAAGGAGGGGGCAAATGTTGCAACTTCCTTTGTCACGGCATATGCTCAGGAGAAAACAGACCCAACCCATTGCTTCACTTTCCTAGCTGCACTAACGGACAACTCATTCCTCAGCCCTGCCCTCTGCTCACCCAACTCCTGAGATGCAGGAAGCCAAGATGACCAGAGCATGGGGCCACCGAGACCTTCAGTGTCCTCATATGCAGTCCGCCTGTTCCTCCACTTCGAAGCAAACCCAGGAAGGATGTGATTCTTCAGAGCAAGAGAGGAGCCTCCTGAGGGCCACATGAGGATAAAAAAAACCTCCGCCACAGCTTAGCATTCCGATCCTCTATAGCCTCTGGCATTTGCATTTGCCTTCTGCCTGATGTTTCCTCTTTCCTCCAAATGTGTATCTCAAAAACAAACCCTGTTAAAGCTACAATGCCACACACACACTCCTAGCATTCCAGGGCCTCCTTCCCTCTTCATTTTCTCCTTTGCATCTATCAACAAGCTGTGCCATTTAACGGATTGTGTTCTGTTTTCCCTTGCTCGAATGCAAGCTCTATGTGGGCAGAATTATGTTTTTGTTTGTTTTAGACACCGATATAGCCTCAGAGCACTTAGTTGGTATTCAATAAATGATTGCTAATGAGAGAATTATTCTGAGCATGTTTCCTCTTCTATTAAAAAAGAGACTTTTACTTTGCAGTACTATTTCCAGGATTACCAAGGGTGTAAGTCTCTAACATGATGTCTGATACGTAGTATTTGCTCAGTAAGGGCTTGTTCCTAATCCAAGGAACCTTCAGAGCTGCTAAACTTCGAAGGAACAGGGAGCTGAATGTCAGAAAATTGTTATATGTATCAAAGCCAATCTGGTGTTCTGCTCTATCCTTAGGGAAGCTGCAAAAGTCATTCTTGGCACTGCTAATTAATTTTCTTAAGTAGTAAGTTACTTTGGATCCCAAGGGGATAGAAAACACCCTAAGGCAAATCCTGCTTAGAAAGGCAGGGGTCTGGTCTAAGCTGCTAGAAAAACCAAACCTCATTGTTCTAAATTCCTCTCATCTCATACAGCAGAGGTATTAAACGGGTCTAAACCCAAGGGAATGACCCTGACTATTCTAAACTAATCCTGCCATCTGGGCCTCCTGATGGCCAGTCAGCAGGAAAGACAGGAGGCAGGCAAGGAGGAGAATAAACGTTTATAAACACTGGATGAATGAATAAAAATACTGCAGCCATGAGAAAGATGAAATAACACTGGCCTGCAGAAACTGGAAGCGGATGACTCTCTGCCCCTGGGCTCCCTGGGTCCCAGGCTGACCGGCACCAGGTCATTTTCCTAGCAGTGGGGCTACACCAACAGTGAAGAAAGGCATTTGGAGCCGAAGTCCTTTGAGGTCAAGTCTGATCCCTTTGACTTACAAATGAAGAAACTGAGTGTTGTCCACATGGATTCTCGGACTTGCTCAGGGCCACATGGGTAAGGTTGGAAGCCAGGTCTCTTGGGTTCTCTATCCCGCCCAAATCTTGTGGTACACAAGCTCCATGAGGCTCAAAGCTCTGACCTCAATCTCAGCAACCGAATGTCAATGCTGGTCCCTCTTGCAACATACCAGCACAAGCCTGGCAGACAGATAACCCTGGATTGCATCTGTGTGTCTCCACTGCATGTCTGGAGTCAACTAGAAAATGCCAAGAACTGTAGGAAAGTTGGCACACTCCAAATCTGTCCCTTCCTCAGTTCAAGTTCTCCAAGAGACAGAAGGGCCATTTCCGTAACAGAAATGGGAGGGACCTTGCAACAGGAAGAAGAAGGAGAAGCATCAATTCTTACAATTGTCTTGTAAGAACTCCACTAACAAAAACACGAGGTACCGCCTTGAGTCAGCAGATCTGAGTGGGCAGAGGGAAGAAATGCCCAGAAGTCTGTTCTGAAAGCCAGCAGACAGGAGACACTTGGGGGATCGACACTATATTCCTGACTCAGTCTCAGAGGGCCCAGCCCAGCACTGTCTCACTCCCAGAGCTGCCATGGCCCCAACCCTGAATTTCTTCTTAAATGAGGGCAGTCAGTACATGGAAATAAGAGGATGCAAAAAAAAAAAAATTGTGGGTCTTCAAACAATTTAAAACCCAATCTAAATCTAAACAAACACCTTGCACATGGAGGAATGCATTTAAAATGTAAAATAGCAGGCAATTTGAAAAGGAGGGTCACTTTCATCTTTTCTTTTCTTTTTGGGTGCTGGAGAGTTCATCCAAGGCCTCAAGTATGCTGAGTCCACACTCTGCCACTGAGCTACCTCCCAAGTCCTGGTGTGAAGGGCTTCATGGAGAGCAGCCTTTGGGCAGGGTTGACATGAAAGTGTGTGAAGAAGAGGGGAGGGGCAAAGAAGATACAGGTGGACACATGCAAAGGTAGGGGGCAGAAAGGAAACAACATATATAAGTCACTTAAACTGAGCAAGGAAAGGAAAAAGCATGCCTGAATTCAGGGAAAAATAAGACTGGAGCCAGACCTGGGAAGAATTAGGATGTGTCATCTATTCAGCACGCCAAGGAACCCTCTGAACGGTTTAACCTACAAAGCTAACATGATCAGAGCTGGGCTTTAGGCAAACTACTCCCCAGCTGCACATTAAGGAACTGAGGGGGCAAGACCTTCATTCCACAGCTGAGGGTGCTCAGAGTCAGTCTCGTGGTTCTATTGCTCACTCCACCCTTCAACACCGCTTCACTCTGTTCCTGCCTTCTCTATTACACTCAAACCCAATTTTATTTTCTTTCAAAGAATCTGAGCCAAGGTAATCAAGTCCATGAAGCCAGGACAGTTTGAGACCTAGGAGAGGGATCTAAGACTCCAGAGCACATGAATGATCTGAAGTCACTGAGAATACAGGCAGGCTCTGCTGAACAGGACACAAAGCTTATGAGCTTGGAGGTCACAGAAGACAACACCACCACAGGCATTTCTGAGGTAAGCATTCACAAATCAGGTTACTATACAGGTCTTCCGCCTGTCAGTGACCTGGGCACCTGTAGGGAGAGAGAAGAAAGGCAACAGATGACCCCTTGCTAGCCTCTCCAGCACAGCTCCAGAGTACATGTGGAGTCCACCAGTCCACCTGCATTCCTGGGATGCTCTGAGTTCCATACACCATAGGACCTTCAGTGTCCACAGCTACCCCTCCACTCCCCCAGGCAAGACCCTTTGAGCTCTGCAGAAGTCAAGCGTGACAAGCAATCTGCAGACTCTTACTTAAAAGAGTCTGTCCTCCTCAGCTTCTGTGAAGTCTGGTTTTTAAATCCTACTAACCTCCTAAGAATACAGAGGCTGAGGAAGGAGGCCAGATAAGGATAGAAGAGGGAGGCTATGGCTCTTCCAAGGACAGGGGCTCCTTCTGTCAGAGTTAAAAATAAACTCTTAGCAACTATACCCAGCTCCTCCCCTCCAGAGGCCAGTGGGCCTTGGCAGATAAATCTCTCCCTGCAGGGAAAATGAGACCTGGGGACAGAAGGGAAAGGACAACTAAGGAGACAGGTCTGGGTGTATAACTCCACTGAGGTGAAGGGTACCCCAAGTCCTATCCCTTGGCTCCTGTCACTCTCCCCACACACCCTTTCCCACATATAAATTTTAATCCCACAAAACCAACCCAGAGACCTCTTGTGTCATGATTAGCACCAACACCTGTCCAGGAACTGGAACGATCAGAAAGAAGAGAAAGCCAAAGTGAAACTGAAGGATACCTGCCTAGTAACTCTGGCTAAGCAAATACTCTGGCTACCTGTGCCCCTTTCTCATCTTGCTCCACAGGTCTCCAGAGGAAGAGGACAGACCCCAGGGACACAGATCACCAATACTTCTGCCCCTGCAGTTACAGGGTAAAAGAAATTCATGCCCTCGGTGATATTCTACAGGTAGCTGAGCTGGGAAGACCAGAGAGGCTATGGTCTGACTTAGGAAGGAGGCCCCAAGAGCCAGACCCAGTTATTCTCGGAAGCCAACAAGATGATGTCACACTTGACAATGTGGTAACCTGAAGCCCCACACTGGGGTGGAGAATGTAACTTAGCAACAGGGCAAGAGGACAAGCAGGTAACAAGCTCAGTCCCAGGACAGTGGGCCCACAGCAGACACAGCCCCAAGTATCCTATGTCTAGGAGGCCTGCTTGGAGGACACCAGAGCCGGGGACAAGCACAGCAGAAGACCTAAAAAACTCTGAAGAGCATGTTCACCCTCTTGGTCTAACCCTGTCCCTTCTAGGGAATAAGCAAGGCAGTTCCATGGGGCCTCATTCATGTAAATGTAGATGCCCAGAAAAGGACAAGTCACCACAAGTACACAGAACAGTAAACTGGCCCCAAACTTCCCATCAAGTTCAGGCTGGAAGAGAAAGGGGCAAAGAGGGAGGGCATGGAGAAAAGTGACAAATAGTTCACAGTGTGACAGGAAGACCTAGGACAGATATCAAGGCCTGGCGGTAAGGAGAAGACTGCAGCAATGGCAGGTTTATTTTTAGCCACTGGGACAGAGGGACTGAGTAACCATCCTGAGCCCTGGGCAGGAAGCCAGGCTGCAAGTGGCTAGTGCGGGTTGGGAGCCTCCTAACAGTATAGATAACCAAAATGGCAGCAATGTGGTCAACTGAATCATCTGCTGCAGAGAAGTGGGGAGGGTTAAGACACTCCCTAGGAAGAGGAGGGTGACAGACTCAGCACAGGTAGGTCTCCTCTGAGCTCCCTCCCCTCCCCAGGACTACAGAGATTTCACCTCTACTTCAGGTTCAAAAGAAGAATCATCATGGAGACCAGGTATGGTGGTTCACACCTATATTCCCAGCTACTCAGGAGGTGGAGATCAGGAATATCACCCAGGCAAAAAGTTAGTGAGACTCCATCTCAATCAAAGAGCCAGGCAATGGTGGCATGCACCTGTCATCCCAGCTACACAGGAAGTATAGGTTAAGAGGATCTTGGTCCCAGGCCAGCCCAGGTCAGGAAGGGAGAGACCCTACCTGAAAAATAACTAAAGCAAAAAAGGACTGGGGGGTGTGTATTTAAGTGGTAGAGTGCCTGCCTAGCAAGTGCAAGGCTCTGACTTCAAACCCAAGTACTGCAGTCAATCAATCAAACAATAAATAAGTCATAAAAAAATCACAGAAGTGAGTCAAATACAGACTCTCTCATCTCCTTGTCTTCTCTAGGACAAAAGAGGTTTCTAACAGGTAGCCAGCCACAGAGCTGCCACTTCTGGCCACCCACCATTCTTCACTTCCCAAATGAGTCCAAATGTTGCCTGAAAACGACCCTCAAGAATGGGATGCCCTTTTACACATCCCTTCTGAAGAGCTGAGGTTTCTAACAGGAGGAGCACACAGCTTGGCTGACCTTAGAGAGGAACATCACATAAAATGACTAGAGGCTGACCTTGGGGCCACATCCCAGGCTCTCCCACCTGCTGTTGGCACACAGAGGTGTTTACTGAATCAGAGAATAAAGTCCCCAAGAACTCTACAACGCCAGAGGCCAAGCCCAACCTCATGCCCATTTCCTCTGTGCCTCTTTCTCCTGCAACCAAACTGAATGGCCTGGTATACAGGACCCCACAGTCCAAACCCACAGGGCTGAAACCAACTGCTCTTGCCTTGAACCAGCAGGACAGAGAAGAAACAGACATGACCAGGCAACCCCTTCTCCTCTTGCTTCCTCAGACTCCAGATCTCTCTTCTTACCCAGCCCTCTCTGGGGGCTCAATGGACCTGGAATTGAATCCTAATTTCCTCATCAGCTTTGGGAGTCAGTCCCCAGCTGTCAGCTCAGAACAGCCCATAGCACATAACTGTGTCTGTGGGTGAATTAAAAGGTGCTCCTTTCAGTGAATGCAGCCTGGCAAGTGGGCAATGCTGGATGTCATTCACACTCCCCTCAGCCAGGTGCCCCTGTACATAACCAATCACAATGGCCTTCAAGTGCCTGTCCCATGGCTTCAAATGACAAAGGGGTCTGAAGTAGGAAAAATACAGGATTCCTAATCTTGACCTTATACTAAGATTCTTCTGATTTCAAAGAAAAGAGAAGATACTCCCACCCATCCTGATTCCATAGCCCATCCTCTGCCCAGTAGCTAGCTGGAACTAAGTTTTTCCAAGTCTTCATACAGGGGAAAAAGCAGCTAGTCAGTGATGATTATTGACTAACTGGACACAGGCTGCCTTGTAATCCAGCATTACGCTTACCAAAATGGCATCCACACTGACACAGAGCAAGTCAGCACCTCTCCCACCTGCCCTCAGCCTCTTGTCTCCAGCACAGCCTCTTCCACTACCCAACACTGTGCTCAGCATCTGCTGTGGCCCAAAACTGTGATGTGTACACTAAGAGACCTACTCACAATTATCTGGCAGGACAGAAAGTCTTGCTTTGGGGGTTGTTATTGTTTGGGGTTTTTGTTTTGTTTTGCTTTCTTATCCCTAAAAACAGCTAATTTTTACTTATTTACATCTATAGTTACATATCAGTATTTTCCTAAGGACTAGAACTGGCACAACAATCTCACTGGGTAACACATACCTGGTATATATTAAGCTATCCAGTGGTGCACCCCCTTCTCCATTTATAAGGTGGCCTACATGGAAAGCAGGTTAGTGGAGCTTAGTTTTGGACTGCCAGATCTACAATCTCAGTACAACTACCCACTAGCTATCAAAGAACCCAAGAAACCTGAACCAAGAACCTGGTTCCCAGGGAACCAGGCCCTAAGAGGTGGCTCTGATGCCAACACTAAGACCTTGGACACGCCACTGAACCTTTCTGCACCAGAGCAGTCTCTTCCTCAGTGAGATGGAAGGAAGCAAGAAAGATGACCTGGGAGTGTCAACTGCAAGTTGCCATGAGGTGTGGGTTCCTTTACCTCTGGGCCTTAAACCATCACTAAGAACAGCCACAGCCAATGTAAAGAACAATTCTACCTTACCCATGTCCCTGCAAGACACAAAACCACCTGGAAAGGTGCAGTAAAAGGAAGACAGGAAAAAAGAGACCTAACATAACCCTTGGAAGGGCTGAAGCAGAGGGAAGAAGGCAGGATAGTGTGAATTCCTGTGCCACAGATATTAAACCACCAGGGAGAATCCTGGCAGAGAGCACAGCAGAGCTGCTCATTCATTGTGAAATAACTCAGATGCGAATGTTGGTGCCCAGCTCTTACCCACCTTGGCTGACATTCCCCTTGGCACAGACCCCTAGCAACCCTGGGCTCTGTGGGTTATAGGAGTTCAGCCCCTCTCCCAGCCCCAGGATTTGGCCAGGGATTAAGTTTGCCTCCAGCAATCCTGGGGCTTGGCTCTTCCAGGACCTCTTCCCAATCCTGCAAGGGCTCCTTCAGTAAAATCATCAATTGAGGATGGTACAACTCCTTGCGTTCCAAGCCCTCCAAACATTTTCTCGACCATGAATACCAATATCTTCATCCGCCCCCAGAAAATCCCTTTGTTTCCCAGACCCCCACCAATATGTGGCCCTGAGGCTCTAGGAGGGCTTTTCTCTTCCCTCCTAGCAGCCACTGGTCCTCAATCTTAGCTGCAGATTATTTTCAAATTCTATCAGAGCCCAGAACTCACAAGTGAAAAAGAACCATGAGCTTCAGTGATGCCAAGAACTCTGTTTTAGTAGAGGGGACAGGGCCAAGGCCAAGGCAGACATACCTGGAACCTTCTCTCAAGAAAAGAACAGAGTCTCTGCAAGCAAAAATCAGACACTTCCCTCAAAAATCCACAAGCCCCAACCTCAGTGATTTCAAACCTTTCTTCATAACATCTTCAAGCTCCCAAATGCTTTAAAACCTGCTTTGACACAAGATCAGTAAAGGTCAATTCTGAGCTCCCAGCCCCACTTGCCCCTGCTCTGCTGCTGCTCTTCTCAGCTCTAACCATGACCAGCTTCACCGTGACCTCTGGCAGACATGCTCATTCTTTAGAGGCCCAGGAATGTCCCACTGACGCCACCAAAGCTTTCAGACCTCACAGAAATCCCTCTTTCAAAGTTCTTCTGTTCCTAATCACACAATTTAGCCCCTAGGCTAGCAAAATCCAGTATGATGTTCCACAAGGATGAAAACATTCTTTCGCACTATTCAATTCGTGTCTATCAAATCAATTTTTAATTGAGTTTCATTCCTTCATGTTCATTAATTTTAATATTAATAGTTGCACATGGGTCGTGACTACCATATTCAACAATAAGGGCCTGGATACAGTTGTTAATTTTGCCTTCTTCAAATAGGTTTGGAAGGTTTTTTGAGACAGTTTCCCTATGTAGCTTAGGCTGGCCTTGAACTTGTTATGTAGTCCAAGATGGTCTCAAACTCTTGATCTTCCTGCCTTGACCTCCCAAGGGCTATGATTACAAGTATATGCCACCACTCCTGGGTCAAATAGGTTTCTTTCTTGAACCTCAAAATTTTACAGGCTACTACGTATGTCTATATCCTCAATGGTAAGTGCTCAGCAAACTGTTCACTATCTAGAACCATATTAGATACAAAAGAGGCTGGTTTAATCTGTGAGAACTTCTTTACCTTGTGATTCTATCCAGCAAACTCCAGTTGAGACACTGCCTCTCCCCCAGCCACACTACCCATCACTTCTCCCACAAGCTCACAGAAGTAGGTGGGTTGGACAAGACAATGCCTGTACTAGGGGATGCAGGAGCTCTAGTGTTTCCCTATAACAGTGTCCAGACCAACCATGAGAGGTTCGAATCATCTTCCCTTCATGACAGCAAAGGAAGCCACATTGAAGTGGCACTTACATGACCTGGAGAGGGAGGACCACTAGAGAAAGGAAAGGAGGAGAAACTATGAACCTCATTTCCTCTAGGCTATGCAATGGAAAGATAAACAGAGATAAGTTATGACAACATTCTGTACTCAGTAAGCAATAATATGCTTCACCTAATCAGCGCTGCACAGCAGAGGACAACAGTACCAGCTTCAATTAAAGTTGTTCAGCTGATACCTAAAACTTACCATGATACAGTAAAGCAGAAAGCAGCTGAGGGACGCCACGAGGAATATGACCAATTAATACCTAAATGGGCTGAAACTAGGTATTCCTACTGATGAATTCCCATGTTCTTATACGAATAATAATAATTAAGATTTCTATCAAACAATGTCTGTAAAAGGGAGACAAGTGGCAAAAAAAACTTCTAACTACAAATCCAAAATTCATGCCGGTTTAGAAGCTGCCCCTCCAATGTTGGCCATCCAGCTTAAGGTGCCAGATACCCACCCATTGCCCACTGGCCAACAGCCAACAGTCAAAGGAGGACTTGTGGTCAGAGCAGTTCCCCAGGCTCCAGGTGCTCTAGAATGACAGCCAGCCCATGTTTGTCAATGTCACCACAGTTAGGAAGTAGAGAAAGGCCTGAGATTAGGAGTGAGGTGCCCTGAGTTCTAACCCTACCTCTGCCAAGTGAGTGGCTATGTTACCGTAAGCAAGTCACTCCTTCACTCTGGGTCTTGGTTTTCTCATCTACAAAATGAGAAGGTTAGATGAGATGACCTCCCAAGGCTCTGCCTGGAAGTACAAGTGTGACTCAGAACCTGGCAGGAGATGATGAGGCCAGGCCATAGTACCCAAAAGCATTTCAACATCAGCTCTCCTAGGTGGAGGTAGAGAAGCAGCAGGATGAGTTAGGACCATTTTTAAAGCACTGATTTCACTTAACAGGGCAAAGAGGTTACAGGCCACAGATAGGGAGCAGAACCTCTAGGCAGCCACCACCTTCCTTCAACTCTCAGGGCTATAAGACAGCAGACATCCAAAACCCCCAGGAGCTGCTGGCCCACAGCTCTGTCCTAAATTCCCAGGAATAGGCTGAGCACACTCTGCAGAGCACAGGTCTCTTCCCTTTTTCTCAGCACCTTCCCAAAGAGGTCATCCATGCAGCCGGCCCCACCCCACCCCACCCACAACACACACATCTTCCTCCCTAGCTTCATCATCAAAAGGCTCCTGGTTTGGAAAATCATTCCACTATTCAGCACCTAAAGTTAATCAAAATCCAAGATCTAGAAATCTCTTTGGTGCAAGTCTCTGGAACAGGATTCTTTGAACCAGATTCCCCCACAGCTATAATTATGCCTTAGCCAATATTTGGATATGAAAGTGCTGTTGACACTGCTGTCAGTCTCCAAATGCATCGTCCCTCCTTTCTTCCTCTATTATTAAGTTTTAACACAAAGATGTGTGAGAAATCTACAATTTAACTTCTAAGATCTAGGAGCAGGCTGCCTGTCAAAACAAACTGTCTTCAATCTTCACCCACTTCTTACACTAGAAGCATAAGCTATGAGGGTTATTTAATATACTAGATTTTTCCTTTAAAAACTATTCAAGGGAAAAAAAAATACCCAAACTTCACTCCTATTAATTACAATAGAAATCTGAATTGCAACTGCCAGTGGGTGAAGGCAGATGGCATCTCAGAAGAGATAGAAAACTCTCCTGGAAAGAACATCTGTCACTTCCTCAATGGTACAGGTTAACTGTGGTCAGACCATTCACACACCTCCAGTCTCCAAGATCAGAGCCACAGTCAATCCAAACAACTCCTCCCTTTCCCCTTAGTTACCACAGCACAAATAGTTTTCATTACACTGATTAATTCCCTCTTCAACAGTCAACACTAGACAACAAGCAAGATCCCATGGCAAGAGCTTATAGTAGAAACCAAAGAAATGTGACAGCACTGAGGGTGAAAGCAGCAAGAAAATTATTTGAAAGGCCTTAAAATATAAAATCAGACATGCTTACACTCAACAGTGTAAAAATAGGTTTTTATTACATCTGATTGTGTATGCTACGGGTAACTCTTATCTAAGTTTAGTATTTGATAACTGAAACACAGTTGGCTGTGAGGCTTGAAAGGGAAGAGAAAAATATAACACAGGAAGTATTTCTCTCCTCCTCCAATCATTAAGATACCCCAGGGGAAACAGACCTGCCATGTGACCTTTAGAGATGTGGTTTGACCTGAAATCCTTCTGAGAAGAAAACCTTTTTGGTGACTCTGAATGACTGGCTCACACTTCACTAGGGACCCACCACACCACATCAGACCTCCAAGTCTATTCTGTTTAACTTCTGAAATGGTGTTGTCACTTAAAACCCTCATTCTCCCCCTTACCACACTCCCTCAAAAAAAAAAAAAAAAGGTTGGGTTTCCCCAGCCCAAGAATAGCGTTTCCTCCTGCTGCCCACCAATCACCCGGGTCCAGGACTGAAGTGGCTGTCTCTGGATTGCAGAATCAGCACAGGGCCAAACTGTGGCTTACAGACTTGGTTTACAATGATCAATGGAGCTATGGAAACAGCAGACACCGCGCCGGAGCCTGCTGGCCTCCCATCTGGAGCCTCACAAGCTCTAGAGGTAGGAGGGGGCCAGCTCTCCCCAGATCAAAACAATCCCTCCCCCGCGCGGGGGGCGGTGTCCCGGCGGAATCTCCAGCCTTGCGCCTCCGGAGCCGGCGCGCCCCACGGCCGCACGGCCGCCCTCGCGAGGCCCAGGGAAGTGAAATCACACATTCCGGCTCCCAAATAAGGAGCGAGGCTAAATAAACCTCTGAGATCCGACTTCTCCAAACCAACCGACCAACCAACTCAATGAGTAATGGGCCTTTTGTGCCCGCAGAAAGAAAGAGAGGAGGGAGGGAGGATGGGGAACCACAAGCCCCAAAAATCACTTCCTTGAGACCGGGATGAAATTAGCAGAAGTGAACCCAAAGCCAACCGTTGCGACTCGGCTGGATCCCGCTCAAACCCCAAAATGGCAGAGTGCTCACGAGTCCCCGCCACTCACCGCCAGAGGTGACCGGAAACTCGGTCCGGGCGGCGTGGTCTGCTCCGATCCTACGGTCCCCATCGCACACCCGCACCCCTGGGCGCCCGGGCCAGGACAGCCCCACCGCGGCCACTCGCTGCCCCGGACGCCCAGTCCCAGCAGACAGAGAGGTCAGCACCAAGACCCTAGCGATCTGTGCGCCTGGGCAGCTCCTGCGTGTTGGTGGTCGTCCCCAGGAACACCCCCGCGGCCCGTCCCCCACTTCCCGGGTTCCCAAACCTACTTTGAGGGCGAATTTCTCCTGGGTCCTCTTGTTGAAGATTTGCAAAACTTTCCCGTTGATGCCCAGTCCCAGGACCTGGCTGGTGACCTTGTAGTCGTCGATGATGGCGTTCTTCTTGATTTGCAGGCTCGACTTGACGTGGAACTGGGGGAACTGCTGCGGGGGCTGCGGCGGAGGCTGGGCCGGAGGATGAGGCTGGGCCGGGGCGGGGGGCTGCGGCGGCAGCGGCGGCGGCGGGTTGGGGAACGGCACCGGCGGGGTCTGGCCTTGGGAGTTGGACAGCATGGTGCCGGGAGACGCGGGCGCACAAGCGGGAGGGCCCGCGGCCGCCCCCTCCTCCAACTCCGGACAGGGTCCCCGCCACCCCGCGCCCGGCAGCGAAGTTTGATCCGGACTGGAGCCGGCTTCCCCGCCCCGGCCCGGCTCCAGGCTCGGCGGGTCGCGGGGCTCCGTAGGTCCCGCCGTGCGCCGCTGGCGCCCACCGGCCCTGCGCCCACCCTCCCTCCCTCCCCCCCGGGGGCCAAGCGCTCCGGAGAACGCGGGATGGCGGGGGCCCGGCCGGGGGGAAGCGGTCGCACTACAAAGTACCCAGCCCCGGGGCCGGCGGCCGCGTCACAGGCTCGTCTGCGTCCGGGGCTGGTCCTTAAAGGGGAGGGTCAGGGGGTGGGGCTTGGGGAGGCGTGGGTATGGGGGAGGGGCAGGCCTTAAAGGGGAGGAAGCCAGGAGCGAAGAGAGTGGAGGAACCACGACTAGAGACTGGAGGTTGGAGAACTGGGAGAGGGGACCAAGAAATTCTAGTTCTTAATCCGGGCCACGCAAAAGAAAGGGGGAGGCGAATGAAAGTAACTGGATAAATCAGACAGAAAATCTTCTGTTTTCCAGTTGTCCGGATCTTTTGAAAGAGCATCCATGAATTGGGAGAACCTGTGTTATTAGAAGGACAGGAATGACTGGTAAGAATCCAGCTAGATGAGACCTGTTGAGCTACAGTTACAGAGGTCAAGTGTCCTAGGGACGAGTATCAGGCAATATTAAGTATTTTCTTAACTGAAAATTTTTCTTCTAGTTTTACATTTCGATTCTCGTGAAGTTACTGTTTTCAGTAAAGATTTATTACTGTGTAACCATGAGCAATTTAGTAATTACACTTCTGAATATATTTTTATGTAAATAAACTTTTAAAAGACACCGGTAGGAAGAGGATAGGTGAAGGTTGAGACGGCACAACTGGGGACAGTGGTTGTGTGTCTGTAATCCCAGCTACTTGGGAAGTAGAAGCAAATTCAAGGCCAGCCCAACACAGACAGACCCTATTGAAAGAAAAAAAAAAAAAGGAAGAAGTATTGAGACTACAAAGTTTCCTTCCAGCCTTCCCCTCTGGGTGACCCTGAGCAACCCTTCTATCCCTCTCCGTGGGAGAAACAGCTATACCTTTTCATAGGGTTCTGGACAGAATCCCATGAAATAATGTAGCAAGGGGAAGGTTTAGGGAATGGTTCTGATTTCCAATGTGGAAAAATTAGTCCCTGAACCCTACAACCATAAGGAAAAGTGGTTACTTTTTAAGAAACCTAGTTCTAGTCCAGGTTATCCCAATGACTGTGACAAAGATACCAAGGATCTAGCTGGACCCATAGCATAGCCAGGATCGGGGAGGGATCTGGGGAGGTCCAAGCTGCCAGAGAGAGGGCCTCTATACTTACACGGGGTGATGGGGTTTGAGAATGATCATGAAATACATTCCTGCTAGCCCTGCTCTAATAAAGCTGTTGAGAAATAAGACAAGTGAACAAAATAGGCAAAAGTGAAACCTCATCTTAATTGCTGATACAACCAAATTAGAAAATGAGTCTTGACCCACAGCCACACAAACTCCAACGGGATAAAAGCATCCTGAGAAAGGGGCCCTTGGGGACACAGCCCAGGTGGGCAATTCTTTCATCCTTTCAGAAGCAGCAAGCCACACTAGGAAACAATCTAGAGATGAGTGAGCGAAGTCACGGTCTACAGGTGAGGTGCCTACCTCTCTCTGCGTCTGAAAAAAAAAGAAAAGGAAAATAACCTTTTTCCTTCGGGGCTGAGAACGAAATGAGATAGTATCTATGAGAACTCTTCATAAAATATCAACCATAAATTATCGTGAAATAGTATCACCATTACGAAAGTGCGGCTGGCTTGCTCCTCTGCTCTGTGCCCACTGCCTAGGAATCTGTCCCGATTTAAGGACCTTCCCATCCAGCTGGAGTTGGGAGAAGATGTCAAGCCTGGGACCATAAAACCCGGCTGGGAATTCCTCCTGGAATTACCAGATCCACACGGGCCTAGGGGACACACAATGACTCCGGGGTACATACACAGTGCACAGAGGTTACATAGACTACACGCACAGCACTCAGAAAACACACTTGTATATGAATACATCACAGAGAATGAGGCATCTGGCATGTTACAGCATCCGAGGCAGATGGATGGATAACTAAGGAGCAAGTTGGTCCACAGGAACAGGCCCTCAGCAAGAAATCCAGTCTGTAGTTCTCTCCTGATACTGGCTAGCTATTTGACCTCACAAAAGTCCTTGGCCCTCAGTTCTTTTTCATGTGCAAAATGGTGGTAATAACATCTGCCTTGCCTTCCTTGTACAGCTATTGAAAGAGTTAAATGAAATATTTCACTATAGGGCAGAAGAAACTCAAAGTTCTATTTTTATAACACTAATCTCTTAGCCATCTATAATGAACAAATTAATAGACAGTTGTTAAGGACATGTAAAAGTACTTCAAAAATTGGAAGATGGGCTGGGGTCCTAGCTTAGTAGCAAAGTGGATCCTTTGCATGGGTGAAGCCCTGGGTTCTAGCCCCAGCACTGAAAAAAAAAAAAAAAGTTGAAAGTCTGTGCACATAGTAACTATTTTTGTTTATTAAAAAAAGTACTATTTTTTTGTTGACATGTAAATCTATATGCATGCAATATAATGCACAAAAAGACAGTTCATTTAAGGACCTTGGATACATAGAATTGAATTAGTCCTAATCCTCATTTCATGACATACCTTATCATTGGATTAATAGACTATGCACCTCCACTTTTATTTAGTTAGCTAACAGGCTGAGTTTAGTTGGTGTTGGTTGGTACTAGGGGTTGAATTCAGAGCCTGCTAGGCAGACGCTCTACCTCCAGCTCTTTTTGGTTTTAGTTACTTTTGGAATGGGGCCTCAACTTTTTCACCAGGCTGACCTGGACAGTTATCCTCCTATTTATGCTTGCCATGTAACTGAGATGATGTGTGCCACCAACCCAACTTATTTGTTCAGATGGGGTCTTGCTGACTTTCCACCCTGTCCACTGCTGGCCTCACTTAAATCACAATCCTCTAGATCTCCATGTCCTGAGTAGCTAGGATTACAAGAGTGAGGCTCTGCACCCAGCAATAATTATTTTTAATAAAGCAATAGGCACCTGCGAACCCACTATGCAAAACAAAAACCAGAACTTTGACACACATTAATGCAATCATTCCTCCGCCCCCCCCAACCCATCCCTGTTTACATTCCCCAAGGAGACCATCATCCTGAATCTCATTCACCTTCCCCTTGTCTTCCTTTTATTTCATGAGGATGTGTTTAAGGTATCATAAGAGATGAAGCCCAAAGTGTCTTTAAAAAGGGAGGTGGCCCAGGGTGATTTTGGCAGCAAGATGAAGGTAAAATCAGGCAACATCTTGCCATAGTTTCAAAGTATTCCTCACCTTCTCCTGGAGTTGATAATGATGATGATGACAGTGACTCTTCCATGTCCAAGACCATGTTCAACTCTGTCCTTCATTGATTCATTTAGCTCTCACAAGCATCTGTAGCTGACATCGCTAGTTGTCTAGGCCAATATCTATTTTCCCCTCTTTGACAGTGAAGAACCCCAATGTTTAGCTGTGCACGTGCCCACCTAAGTAAAAATTACATCTCCCAGTTTCCCAGCCTCCCTTATAGCTGGTTACATTCATGATTTAAGTTTAGCTAATAAGTTGTACATGGAAGTGGTTTGAAGGTAAAAGATTCCTTCTCCTCTTTTCTCCTTCCTGCTGCTGGAGTGAAAATTTAACAGCTGGAGTGTGAGTAGCCCTCTCAGATCATGACAGGAAAAGGACAGAAGGAACCTGTGTCCTGGTGAGCGTAGATCCATCATATCAGCTCTGAACTACCTACTTAGACTTTTACATAAGAGAGAATAAATGTCCTTCTTGTTGGAGTGACTGGTGTTCTAGGTCTTCTACCACTTAGTGCAAAACTTATCTTATTACCCAAACCTATGAGTACTATTATCCAGAAGGACCTACTGGATAAAAGAGAAAACTGAGTTCAAGAGAAATAACTTTAGCAGGATCATTCCGCTAGCACAGGACAGATCTTAAGTCTTTCTGACCCAAAGTCTGTGCTCATGGCCCCTACTCTAAATCCTGAGCAGACATACACCCACATATTCTTCTTGATGTTGGTAACATGGTATCTGCCCTTGCTAGGCAGGTATGGCCAAAAGACATATAAGCTATTCTTTGCATTTTAGATCAATTTTAAATTTCCTCTATTTCCCTTCAATCTTGGCCTTAGCTCTTACAAAGCATAGATCTATGTTAATTTGAATGTCTGGTTATATTAAAGGGATTCACACCAATCTCTCCTTTCTTCCCTATGACAGCCTTCATTCTTGCTTTCACACCACCTAGGAGCAAAAAATTCCTGTTTTTTAGTATGCTGTGGTATGATGAATGTATGACAGGGTGGAAGTCTGTGAAGACAGATATCTTGGAAATGTTCAGGTGGTCTCTCTGGCTGAGATAGAATGGCCCATAGGCTGATGGCTATGTGTATGCACAGATGAAGTGGCCTTTGTGTCAGTTGCTAGTATGGTAGACAAAATTCTGCAGAGGGGCATGATTCCCAGGAAAAGCATTGTCCCCAGAAAACTCACCCTTGGAAAGGACAATGACTTCAGGTCAAGGAGAGATAGGTCTTTATGTGATAGGCTAGTATTTCTTAAATAAAATGAGAAATCTTCCAAAGCAAAAGTGACAGATAATTAAGAACCATTAGTCACAAAATTTCCTTTCTTTCTTTTTTTTTTTTCTTGGTGTTACTGGGGTTTGTACTCCGGGCCTTGTGCACACGAGCCACACGCCCAGCCCTAGTCAGAAAATTACTTCAAAACTTCCATCTTAGAGCCAGGTATGGTTGGTAGCACACATATGTGATCCCAGCACTTGGGAGGCTGAGGCAGGAGGATCCAGAGTTCCAGGCCCAGCCTGAGCAAGATGGTGAGACCTTATTCAAAAAGAAAATAAATAAATAACTTTACACTCGGTGACCCCTATAATCCTTTCCATCTTACCCCTCTGTGAAGGTATGAAGGGCTGGTCCACAGAAAGAAATTCTACCCAAAGCAAGTGTTATTGGCAATGACCTTCATGAAGACCTTCTGGGGGGAAAAATGCTCTGCTCCCCCATAGGCAGAGCCCTTCCTTATTTGCACCCCATCCTTTGACAGTTTAAGCCACACCAAGGAGCAGCTGGAGCAGCTGGGAAGAGTGGGAATGGAAAGAGAAAGTAGGAAGTACCCAAAGGAGAAGGGAAACTTCACCTCTGCACATCAACAGACATAACAAGGTCCATAAGGGCTACAAATGGGAGTAATGAGGACTATGAGATGCCTAATTATAAATCCTGCTGCTTAGGATGGGAAGTGCTCAAGAAGGCCCAAGGCTGTGTCCCTGTACTAAAGGCTCTGCCCTCCAGTCTATCATGTATCTGGCACATCGCTTGCTTCTCAGCTGAGGACACAGCCTGGATAATGAATTGGGGAAGGGAGAAAAGAAAAGGGAACTTGCTGTCCAGGAACATAACCAGGGTAGGTCAGCTGAAAGGACCAGTAGATCTTTGCCTGGTGACTAGCTGCCTGGTGTTTTTCTCCTTTCTTGAGATAAATGGAAATGGGAGGGTAAAAAAGGTAGGAAAGAGGCGTGTGAATGTGAATAGGGCATTGGTGTAGATTCTCTGTGGACATAATCATAAATAGCTTCACATGAGAACATAATTTTGAGGCAGCAAAGCATGATGGAATCAAATCCAGGGTTCAGATCTTAATGGCACCTCAGTGTTTCTTTGTAACATTCCCTTGATTAAATGTCAGAACAACAGTTTTTGAACTGCTCTTAACACATAGTAATTGGCCTCTAAAAATGTGGGCTGTTGGTATGTGGCAATACTTTCATACTCTAAGTAGAACTATTTCTGCTATTTTCTTCATTGAAAACACTGTGGCTCAGAAAGGCTAAGTAACCGTGTGCTGTCAAGTTTGGAACTTGACCTTAAGTGTCCCACAAACACTCATGTGTTGGGGAAAGTGTGAGGCCTTGCAGAAGTGGGGCTTAGAAGGAGGTTTTATATCACTGGGGGACATGCTGTCAAGGGGAGACTGTAGGACCCTGTCTCTTCCTTTTCCTCTTCCTCTTTGCTCCCAGCCACAAGGTGAATGGACTTCCTCTGCTGTGCACTCCTGCCATGACTTACTGCTTTGCCACAGGCCCAAAAGTAACAGAGCTAATGACCATGAACTGAAATCTACAAAACTGAGCCAAATTAACTTTTTTTGAAGTTCAAATCTTTTTTTAAGTTAATAATTTCAGGTATTTTGTTACAGTGAAGGAAAACTAAGGCACTGGTGGAAGTCATCACACAATCAGAGGGGGAAGAGTGGAATTCCAACCCACACTGTTTCAGCACATGTCAGAGCCCATGTTCCTAAATGTTCCTGTGAGTGGTCTGGCTACCTGGCACCTGCCAGCCTGTGTGCATGGCTCAAGGGAAGGAAACATAGCCTGCAACTGCAAACTACTCAGAGCTTCCAGAGATTGTACAACTAAGACAGAGAGGTGAAGGCAAAGAATAGAGTCATTGGACTGGCAGCATGGCTCAAGTTGATGGGCTCAACCTGCCTAGCAAGTGCGAGCCCCTGAGTTCAAACTCTAATACTGCTAAAAAGAAATATATAGGGAGTTGTTGATTTGGGAATATTTGCATAAATTTTACGGGTTGAACATCCTTAATCCAAAACTTTTTGAGCTTTTTTCAGTGCTCAAAAAGTTTTGGGATTTCAGAGTTTCAGATTAGGGATGTTCAACCTGCACTATGTTTTGTTTTGTTCTTGCTCATCTCATGATAGATGGGTGTAGGAACTAAGTTCCCCCCCATATTTCTGATGAGAGTGTGAAAACTACAACATTGTAGAGATGAAATGGACAGGGACCTGTGGACCTGATCTTTCTCATTCCTCCAAAGACCAAACCTGTACCATCATATAGACAGTTGTATAACCTTAAAAACTGTAGGCTTTCAAAACTTCAGGTGCCTCATTCTGCCACAAGAGGAAACTCTTCCTTTTGTGTGGCCATTATAGTACATATTGTAGACAGGTCTCTCACTCCTAGAAGCACATTCATTGATTCTAGGGAGAGTTTTACCCATGGCCCTGGGTAGACGTCTAGAGCCTCCTCTAGTAGGGACATTCACAGATGCAGAGGAGTTAGACATCTTAAAAGAATTTGAGGGCCAGATTGAGACTCGCATCGACCACCCCCCATCAATTTTGTGCCCCTTTTCATGGCAGCAAACATTGACTGAGCACCAGTCAGTGCCAGGTATTGGGCTGAGTTTGTAAATACCCAAGACCTGTAATGCATTTGTCATCTAGTAGAGAAGCCAGAGGGTCTTGAGTGGTTTTTTATGTACACACACACACACACACACACACACAGGGTTAAGAGGTATGTATATATGTAAAATATAAATAACATAAAACTTACCATTTTAACCATTTTTCAATATACAATTCAGCAACATCAAGTTCATTCACATTGTTGGGCAACCACATCACCATCCATTCCACAACTCTTTTCATCTTGCAAAACCGAAACTCCAGACCTGTTAAACAATAGCTCTCAATCCTGCTCCCCCTCTCCCAGCACACACAATGCCTGGAAAATAATGGCAGTTTCTGGCGTCCAGGATCACACTGACTCCTCAAGGTGCCAGCCCTGGTCCATCCCCTCCCTGTTGGCTCCCAAATACAAAAGTAACAGAGCGAAACAGATGGGCTGCCCTGTGGCCTCTCAGAATCAGTAAGGACTTCTGCTGTCCATTACACGAAATCATGGCCTTCCAGGTCCATCCTGCTCCCGTTGGCCCATGCTCCATAGCCAGAGTCTGAGTCCTTCAGATGCTTGGAAAAATCTCACACCCGAACAGCCACCTGCCTTTGACAGCCCCTTCTGTGCCTGACGGTGGTCCAGATGAGGCCTCTCTGATGCAGTTGTGTCATTGTCCCTTCTGCCAGAGGCAAGGGGGTGTGCTCTGTATTTGATATATAAGGGATTTACAAAATCATAGAATTCCTTCCCTGTTTTTTCATTTCTTTTGAAAGCTTTTGATACATTCTCAGGTAAAAAATGTAAAAACTCAAAAGGGTCTATGTCTTCCTCAGCCACCCAGGCTCCACCCCAGTTTCTTATGTATACTTTTAGAGTTATGTAAGCCTGTGTAACCTTCTACTTCAAAACCACCACAGGGACTGTGTTTGCCCTAAATCCTAAGAGATCTGATCCCATACTCAGCAGTCACCTTGTTAAAAAGAAAGTCTTGGGCCCAGCATCAGAAGGCTTTGACATCTTGTGGTCAGCACCAAACTCAAGGCATCTTTATGGGAGGGTAAGGCTCCTCCTGGGCTGAGGAAAGTGACATGAGATTCCTCCTTGTGGAATGGGGGTTAACAAGGCCAAGGATGGAAGTTAGGCACATGAGCAAAGAGAAAGGTGGAACAAATCCTGGAAAAGATGGGGGGAGGATTGTTCGGTAGGGTTGACTGGTTGTCCACTTATATCTGAAGCACTGATGCTGCCAAGGCCCCTCTAACTCAGACAGAGAACTACTAGAAGGGAGCAAAGAGAGGGCACCCTCTCTGGGCCCTTCCTAGGCAGGTCAGGGCTGCACAGGAGTGTTTCTTCATGTCTTGGTGTAATCACAGCTGCCTTGGCCAGAACGTCACTACCTAGGAATCTAGTTCTTGTTTACCATAAAGAAGTGTGGCGATTACCCAGCCTAGTGGCCCTCCTCCAGCTTCTCAGAGAGCTTGTGGAGGAGCCCGGGGCCTGGGAAGGGGAGCCTTCCCAAGGAGAATTGCTGAGTGGGAGGACTGGCCAATTTCCGGGGACCTGAACCCTCCCAGGTCTCCCTCACCAAGACAGAGAGCCTGGAGGGATTCCTCCCTTCCTTGGCCAAGACACGAGGGGCCTATCTTCCTATAGAATCAGGAAAAGAAAGAGCAAGGAAGCAGAAGCAAATGAGTTCAATGTGGCACCACCTGTTGTGTGCTTGGCTCTGTATCAAGAAGTAATAGGGGCTAGGGTATAGCTCAGTTGTACACCGCTTGCCTAGAATGCAAAGGCCCTGAGTCCCTTCCCCAGTCCCAGGAAGGGAATGGGGGTGGGGAGAGTAGAGGAGTGAGGAGAGGGGAGGGGAAGAACCCAGAAGTCTAGGGAATGGGTGAAACCTCTCTGAGACTTATAGTATGTTCTACTAACTTTATACCTACCCCTAGTGACTTGCCAAATGTGGGTCACAGGATATAGTGTTTGTGTTTTTGCTGGGTGGATGACTGGAGGATGGTAGACGGCAAGCAAAGACAAAAATGATTGTAATAATAGCTCCCATTTACTAAGCACTTACTACGTCCCTGAAATGGCTGTCCATATTTTCATGTGTTGACTCAACCAATGCCTCAAAACAACCCCACAAGGGAAGTGTTAATAATAGCCTCCCAATGGCCCAGATGAGGAAACTGAGGCCCAGTGAATTCCAGTGACTTCTATCAAGGTCTGGAGTGGAGATATGAATTCAGGAGCCAGGACCCAACATCTGTCTTTTTAGCCACTGTGTTCTCCAAAATAGGGAACATGTTTGTCATGTTATTATATATACATATATGTGTTATTATTTTATGTTATGTTCTGTTATTATGGGGAGAACACTTAACACAAGATACACTCTTTTAATAAATCTTTAAATGTACAAGTCTTGATTGTTGACTGTAGATGGATTCAATGTTGTACCCCAGGTCTCTAAAGTTTGTCTTGTTTGCCTGAAACCTTATGCTCATTTTTTATTAACTTCTTATTTCTTTCTCCTCTGCCAATCACCATTCTGTCTATTCTTTGATTCTCTGAATGTGACTATTTTTGATAACTCATATAAACAGAATCTGCAGAATGTGTTTTTCTGGCTTATTTCACTTTACATAGCATCTTCAAGATCCATCCATTTGTTGTGGCATCTTGCATATCTCCTTGTTTTTTGAGTTTTTGAAACAAGTTCCCTCTATGTAGCTAGGCTGGCCTCAAACTCACCTCCTGAGTGCTATGACTACAGGCATGTGCCACCACACTTTGCTATAAATTTCAGTTTTTACGAAGAAAGCCGAATAAATAGTATTCCATAGTATTATATCTCACTTCTATTTATTCATCTGTTAATCTTCCTTTAAGTTGTTGTTACATTTTTGTTATTATTAATAGTGATGGAAAAAACATAGGATTTTAAATTCTAATGACCTATTAATTCAGCTCAAGTTATTGGTATGAAAGCCATAAAAATAGGTGTGGACCTAGGGGACCATGACACAAGCCCAATGTCTTGCACAGCTGAAGTGCTCTCTCTTTCACTTCTTTACTACCTCTCCTTGATGCCTTTCCTTCCATTGCCTCTGTGTTTTTTCTGAACAGTGTTCAAATGAGGAGGTATTTCTGAAACATCAGCTTGGTTCATTTATTCCCCACACAGCTGTCTGCTCTTTGTTCCCTGGGAAGTTGAGCTTACAAAGTACTGTAAAAACCAGGTCATTTTCACTGTTTCTTAGTGCTTCCAGAGACCATGGTGCTGCAAATGGAAATGTCAATGTGGAATAATTACATTGGCCTTGATGCCCTGTTTTTCTGACTGCCATTTATCCATAATCGATTCCTGAAAAAGACAAAAGACATGAATAATCAACCAAGCAGATGGAGTGTCAGGCAGCCAGGACAGAAGGGAAAACAGGACCCCCTGAAGAGTGAGGGAAGAAAGGCCTCTGGCCTATGGGATGTGTCCACTGTGGGGACAAAACCAGCTACAAAGAAAGGCACATGGCTCAGATCTGGCCTGGGTAGATAAGGTATGTATGGCAAGAACCAATTAATCGTTGTGCTTCTCCTTTAATGTCTCTGACAGTCATGGGAAGCTCTCTCTAGGAAACAGGGAAGGAAGTAGTAGGGAAGCACCCCAAGGATATCACATGAAGAGGGAAGAACTGGCATCATTTTAAGGTCGAAAGATCATGGAAAGTTCTGGAGCTGCATTTTTACAGACACTTCTTGTAACACCCATACCCCCCCAACACACACCCACACCCACACATTGGAAATTGCTAGAGCCTGTGGTTGTGCTACAATTTTCTTTGGCTGGCTTCTGTATCTTTAGATCCAGCTGAGGAGATGAGGCCAGGCATTTATCACTGGGCAGTTTCACTTCCTGTTTTCTCAAACTGAAAGCATAATTGTCATCACAATGATGATAATTAATTCCACAGTCTACCTCTATTTACCTAGGGCCTCCCAGAAGTGTGTGTATAAGTGGGAGGAAGAGAATACAGCATATCTACTCTGTCAGTCCAAGCTGAGAGTGGAGGAATAAGAAGTAATGAAAACCATCTCATTTTTTTCAAGAGGAGGAATCTAAATGGGTTCATATTACCTCAAATGATTAGTCTCATCATAGAGGCACCTGTAAATTCCTTCTTCTAAGACGTCCTCCAAAAATAAATCCTTCCCCAAATCTTTTCATCTTCTAATCTGTCCCCAGTCAAGGTAAATTTTGTGATCTGAGGCCCAGAGGGTTCAAGCTAACTTCCCAAAGTCACATAGCAGGTCAGGAGGGAAGACAGGACCAGACCAGATGCTTCTTCTGCACCTTTCAAGAGCTTCTAACCAAGAAGGGAATTTCCAACTCTCTGGGGAACTTGCAAAGTTGTTAGGAAAAACCACAGCTATTTCTGCCAAGGAAAGATGTAGTTACTACCACTTGAAACCCCCAGACACTGAGAGCTGTCTCTCTTACTGAGACTATGCTGAGAAAATCTAAGGTTAGGATGAGGGTAGGAGGGGGCAGCTCCCAGTCAGGACAATGGGTTCATGGAGCAGAAGCATTGGGCCAGCATTTAAGGGCTGTGCTCTAAGGACAAAGGTTAGAGCTAGGCTCTGGAGAATGAGAGGGGAATGGAGGGAAAGGTCGGGGAAGGGAGCTATTATCTTAAACAATGGTGACAGAGCGCTCTTCAGATCCGGCTCTCCCCCAGGGGATCTGAAAACAAGGGGAGGGCGGGAGGAAGCAGGTGGTTTAAGAGTCCTTTCAGACTAGACAAAAAGGCAGGTAAAGGAAAAAAACAGATCCACCAGAGACAGCCTCTAATTAATTGAGTTAACCACCCCCACACACATACCCAGTCAGACATACAGACACATACAGCACTGTAACTCTCTCTAGCTACACTAAATAAAAAGAGGATGTGATATCACACGTTTATTATTATGCAATTATAATTGTTGGATTTTTTTCTCTAAAAGATAATTAATTATAAGCCTGGGGCTGGATCATGAGTGACAGTTTAAAAATGTGAAAATGAAAAAAGTCAACTATGACCCTGTGAATAATCAACTCATGCTGTCAGAGTTGAATCAGTGCAGGGAGGAAATAATGATAACACACTCTTTCATGACATTCCCTGGGCACCAGACACACACAGCTCTAAGCACTTTCTGTGTATTTGTTCATTTAAGACTCAAAGGGCTCTATGAAGTACACTGCTATTATTTTGATAGAGTCACTCATATTCATTTTTGAATCCATATCATTCATTCATTCATTTATTCATGTCCTCGCTATCTTGGCAACCGTGACTCTGCACAAGGACTGGGTTCCTTTGTCCTCCACCTCTGCTCAGGACCCAGTGCAAAGGAAAATGCTGAGCTCTTTGCTCAGTAATTAGTAAGACAGTGACAAGCAGAGTATTAAAACAAGTGTGGGGTCCTGTGCCACTACACTTCTGCCTTACATATGCCCAACTCCTTAATAAGAAAACTAACAGAAAAGTACTGCCTATCCCAAATACATTGGTCCTTCTGTGTATGGCTTTATTGCAGAAGGTACTCCATAACTAAACGAAGGGTTGAGAAATATGATCTAGATTACTTTTTAAGGTCTTTCCCAGTGCTGCCTTATGAGATCTGTCCTTTTACGCATCAGTCTCCTCACATCCCACATATAATTGGTTGGTGATTCTCGCTGACTCTATCTCAGCAGGGTCTCCTGTATCCTGCCTTGCACTTGCTAGGCAGGCGCTCCACCAGCCCATGCTTAGGCTTTCATTTCTTATTAAGAAGGATATTTTCCCTCCTAGGTTGTCAATTTATCCAGAGCAGGTACTCCATCCTAGTTACCTGTATATGCCTCAGTATCCCTGAGAAAAGTGTTTTGTACCTGCTGGGTACTTATGCAATGATTCTCTTGCAAGTATCTCTCCTTTTCCATCAGTCCCACACTTTGGACTACAGCTCAGCTTTTTATACTCTTAATGGAGAAAGTGCTGTCTTTTCTGTCTACAGAGTAAAGAATGACATCCAAAGTCCTATCTCATATTACAGTCAAAATGTGGCCAGATGAGGAATATTTGTTTCCAATGGACCAATAAGGGATGGTAATAATGATGAGAAGCTATGGAAAGAGCTGATGGGTATTTCTTACTTGGAAGGATTTGTATGGCTTTTCAACAAAGAGGCAGAGACCTGATTTCCATAATCCTCACTACTCATGGTAAAGTAACTGATTTATTTAAATAATCAGATGTTTTAGAGAGATAGCCTTGACTGCTAATTCAGAGAAGAAAACCACAATCAAACACGGCTTACTTCAACATGTCAAAAAGTCATTCTGGTACCCTGATTTTATTTAAAAACCAACCTAAATTACCTTGGGTACAGAATATTCTAACTTTCCTATACCAGTTAAGACACATTTAGCTGAAAAGGTCATGAGCAATGGCTTAAACCATGAAGAAGTTTCATTTTTGGCGGTACTGGAGATTGAACTCAGAGTCTCATTCTTGCTAGGCAGGTAATCTACCACTTGAGCCAGGCCACCAACCCTTTTTGCTTTATTATTTGCTTTTATTTATTTATTTATTGGCATCACTGGGGTTTGAACTTGGGGCCTTGCACTTGCTAGGCAGGCGCTCTACCACTTGAGCCATGGTTCTAGCCTGCTTTTGTTGTTTTTGAGATAGGGTCTCACTTTATGCTCCTATTTATGCTTACTGAATGCCTGGGATGACAGGTGCAGGCCACCATGCCTAGCTTTTATTGGTTGAGATGTTGAGATGCACCCCTCCCCAACTTTTTGCTCAGGCTGGTCTCAAACTATGATTCTCCTAATCTCTGCCTCTCAAGTAGCTGGGATCTCAGGTGTGAGTCACTGTGCCTTAATGTTTAATAGTAAGACTGAAGAGAGGTGATCCCAGGTTGGTCAGCAGCTCAACCAAGCCCTCAAGTACATCCAGGATCCGGGGCTTAAAATCCTCAGCAGATGACTCCTCATCCTGATCTCAGCACCTCACTTCATTGTCCAGGCTGCAGCTGCTCTAAGCGTCACATCATCACATGAGCAAGAAAAGAGGCAGGGGTAAGGTAAAAATAAAATTTTATTTATTTATTCATTCAAACAAAAATGTTTTTCGAAGTCTTTTCTTCCCCCCTCTTCCCTGTAACTTATTTATGAAGGGAGAAAAAGTATCTTCCAGAGAACGTCAATCAGATCCCCCTACATCTTATTGGCCAGCAGTGGGTCTCATGCCCACTCCTAAACCAATCACTCTGCACAAGGGAACCTGAATTTCCATGACTCATCCCCTCGGGCGGTGGAGCCTGCCCTCCCCTAGCATTTTGCTTCCCACCAACTGAACCAAGTCTAAGGAAGGGAACCTCAGACCGGCAGCAACTTGCTCTATTCCCACCCCAGTGACTCCTTCCACCAAGTCTGTAACTCGTTGAAGTAGCTCTTGCCCTCTGGTCCTCTCCCTAACACTTGCTGTTTTCTCCTAGTGCCTGGCAAACTCACTGCAGGAGACATCCCTGTTCTTCCTGTCTCCACTTACTCATGTGATCCCTCAACTCAAGTGGCTGTTGCCTCTTGCTGCTCCCATCTCATCTGAGTTCATTCTCCATTCAGATCTCTCACTGGATTTCACACTTTGCATCAACACTTCTTTCTCAAAACTCTGTCCTTCCTTGATCTGCACGACATCACACCGAATTCTACTTCTAGATCCCAGCCCACTTCTTGGTTTGCCTTGCTTGTGCTCTTCCTGCCCTCCACACCACTCCCCCACCCCCTGCTAAAATGTCAGAGTGTTCTCAGGCTCCTCCCTTGACTGTCTTTGTTAATTCTTTGTACTACTCGAGTTTCCACTATTAGCTAACTCTACACCCATGACCTCCCCAAATCTACAAATACAACCCAAATATTCTCTTAAGCCTACCCATAGTAGACTCTGTTCCTAGCTATTCCCAGACACCCTAAATTCAATATATACAAGACTGATCTCATTATATAATACACACACACCACACACACACACACACACACACACACACAAAACTTCATTCTGGTGCTCAGAGAATGTGTCAAAGAACTGGGCAATTGACCTTGACTCCTCACTGTCTTTCATCTTCACCACTCAGTCAATAACCAATTCCAGTTAATCCCACCTCCCCACTGTTTCCTTCCCTCCATTGCCAGAACACTGTGCTGCTTCAGGCACCCACCAGCTTCCATATGGGTTATGGCCTCAGCCTCCTAACTAGCTTCTGGCTCTCCTCTGTCCAATCCATTCTCCCACTAATTTAATTGGAAATCTGATCACATTATTCCAGGGATGAAAAAAATCTTTCAGGAGCATCTGCAGCTTAGAGAAATGGGCTGAACTCCCCAGTACCAGATGTGAGGTACTCACAGCATTGACCCCAAAATCACGAGCACTATTTATAGAAATGTAATCTCTGTCTTATGCAGGTTAAGTTGAGGACAGAATGAATAATGAAAGGGAAATTAGTTAAGGCTGTCCTAAAACACTGTTTTCAAATCTCTATCATCACATTAGATAATTGGTCCATATTTCCTAAGCCCATATTACCCAGGCCCTTTGATGATATACAGCACCCAGTGAATATTTCTTGGTTTGAAATTTAAGTGTATTACTTTCTATTGGATTTTAACGTTTTCAAAGACTTTGGGGGGAGGTGGAGTGGGGAGGAATGGGGTTTGAACTCAGGATTTCATGCTCCCAAGGCAGGTGCTCTATCACTTGAGACACACCTCTGTCATTTTGCTCTGGTTATTTTGAAGATGGGGGGGTCCTTGAACTATTTGCCTGGGCTGGCCTCGAACCTGGAACCTTCCTATCTCTGCCTCCCAAGTAGCTAGGATTACAGGCGTGAGCCTCTGGTGCCTGGCTTTTCCCCGGGACTTTATATGGTAGATCTTAGCAAGCTCACTTAATTTCCACAAATTCCTTACTCCTTGACCTTATCCTACAATTTGGAGGTAAGAATAAATGTAATAATTGGAATGGAGGGGTAGATGAAATAAACTTTGTGGAGAATGACTGAAGGGTCTTGGCTACTATTAAAACCTGGGTGCCCAAAATAAGCATTATGTTCTCTGTCTGTCCTAGATGAATGCATCCACAGTCTCGGATTTGGAAATAGTAATAGTTTTAAAGGGGAGAGGTGCGACCTGTGCCTATGATTGTGTATGAAGGCAGCACAGAAGACAAATGAGAAAGACAGCAGATAACATGAATAAACAAACCAGGACATCTCATCCAATAAAATAGAAATCCAGAAGCTCAATTTCAGATAAAGGCAAAGAAAGTGACATTCCATTGCAAATTTAATCAGCATTAGAATCTTAACTTTAAAAGGTTGAGGTCAGGGCTCAGACAATGGGGAGGCTTCTCTTTCTTAGGAACTGAAAAGAAAGAAGTCAATAGGAAATGGCACTGGGGTTGAAAGAGAAAGGACTCTCTGGAGATGCATCTGTGTGGTTCTCTAGCAGATGGGTGAGAGAAAGAACTAATACCATTGGGCTTCTACACTCTAAGGTAAGGGACCTTGGGTCCATTGTCCCATTCAAAATGCATGCCATAAGGCAGGAATCATTATTTCTATTTTGTGACTTAACCAAAACAACAGCAATAAACCAAGGTGTGTATTAGTAAGCACTTGAATCCAGATCTTTCTGACCTGTACATACCTTTTGTCCTCTCACTATGTCTGACTAAGAGCAGACATAGTCTCCTTTCCCAGGAATAGTGATCTTCCTGCCCACATTCATTCATTCATTCATAAACAAATAATTGTTGAGGAAATGCCACCAAAAATATCTAAGGGTCACAGCTAGACTCCTGCAGTCTCTCACAGGGTCCTGTGTTAAAAATAGGTCCAGTGCAGAGCTTCTACAGGGAATGATGGAAAGTTCTGGAGACAGAAGGTGGCAGTTGCTAAAACACTGCAAATGTATTTAATACCACAAAATTGTACACTTAAAATGGTTACAATGATAAAGTTCATGTTGTATACATTTTACCACAATAAAAATTATGTTGAGGTAAAATTAGCAAAATTAATTCTTGAAAACAATTTTTAAACACACCTTGTAACCCTGCTCCCAAATGTACATCTATCCAAAGATAACCAGGGGAGAACGGAGTGACCTGGTGATTATGGCACACAGGCTGGAAAGATACAGGGAGGAACCTGGACCTATGTGTTACTGTTCTTGTTACCACTTAACAACTCTGTTTACCTAACCATTCAGATAACTCAGTTCTTTATTTTTAAGTTATCAGTACAAAGAGAAAAAAGGAAAGGAAAGCTATACCCTCTCTCTTCCATGCCCATTTCCTGAGAGCAATAGCTATACCATGGTCTACAAGCCCAAGAAGAAAAGGAACTAGTGTAGAAAAAGCTCCACTACTTTTTCTGTAGTGAGTCACAATTATAGTCAAAGTGTGTCCCTACAGGAGACATTTCTGTGCATATAGAAAGGATGTCCAGTGAGGTGCATAAAGGTAAATGTAAATAATAAAGACAGTAAAGTGGTAACAAGAACAGAAACTCTTAGGTCCAGGGCTCCTCCCTATGTCTTTCCAGCCTGAGTGCCATATCACCAGGTCACTCTGTCCTCCCTGGCTGTCAGCCTTGGGCAGCTGGAAAAGGTGACTACCCTGACCAGGATAGAAGAAGGCAGGCAGCTGTGGGGAGCTGAGCAATGAGCGGTAGCTCAGGACCAGGCACAGGTGACAGTGATGCTAGCTTTGAACAGGGAGGACCACCCCAGCAATGGGATTAGCTGGGTCCCAGAACTGTGATGTCTCCCTCCCCCCAACAGTCATCAGTAGCTAACATTGGATCTCGCAGCCTCCCTGGGAGGCCAGCAGTGTGTCTAGCTACATCTCCTGGTTACAGGTACGGAAACAGCTACCCTTGTGAAAGGATAATCCAACAGGCCATTTCTTCTGCTTGGAGCAAAAAGGAAAAGTGACTTCCTCAGTTCTCACTGCAACCACACTAGCATACATACCTGGGTGCATTCCTACTAGCACATGTATACCCACAAAACAGAAAGAAACCCCGAGCAGGACCATAACTGCAACCAGGAGGGATAGAAAAGGGAATCAACCCTGGATTCACATCTCAGGCTCAGTTATTTGTTTTACACTCTGAGGGAGAAACTGCAGGACTTAGGGAGGGATGAATAAACTGCCCCTAACAACGTTATTCCCATATCCACCACCAGGGGGAGTGGCTGTTCCACATCGATGGGCTTCCGGTTCACTAAGAAAGGTAGGCTCTAAGGATCTTTTTTTGTTATCTTTCCCCTGCAGAAGAGCTGCCTGAATTTATTTAGCGCAGGTCACCACGTTTTAGATAAGACCCTGTAGAAATCATCTGGTCCCAGGCAACCAACAGTTTCTTCCATTCTTAAGGGCTCCAGAAATAGACTTCACACCTCACTGGGCTGCTGTCACAAGGCTCTCAGTGTGGGCTGTTGGCTGCCCACAGCCCCAGAGACAGGAGCAGACTAGCAGGGGACCATGTGTTAGCCCCTGCAGGAGCAACTGCATTCCTCCTTCTGCTCAGGAGCTGTCACCACACCTTCTACCCTAGCATTCCTCCCACCCTCCTGGTCTCACACATTGTGCAAGCTCTCCTCTGTGCTCCATGTTTGAGAGCAATAGCTAGATATGGCCTGGAAGCCTGAAGGCTGGAGCCCCTCGTCTGCCACGAGCTCCTTGCTGTAAGAAGCAGCCTTTGTAGAGGTGAGTCGGGGTTCACAGAACTCCATTTAGATCTCCTCCCACCCCTGTTTGCCCCCAGTGCATCTGTCTGCTTCATTCCATCTGGTGTCCTCAGAGGAGTGGCTAATTAAATCAAAAAGAGCTGGCCTATTTTTGGTGTTTTCAAGCTAAAGCCTGGGGGAATAGCCACAAAGTTTGGAATGAGCCCCAGGAAGACTGAAAAGCTCTGGAGTTGGCTGATTATTCTAGGATTGGCAGGGCCTAAGTCTTTACAGGCTGGCTGTTCCACTTAAGGTCCCATCGTGTTCTCTTGGTCATCAAATTCTGGGATGGAACAAAAACTGGAGGAAGATGCTATAGTTTGGATATGGTTTTAGTATGTCTCCTAGAGGCTCCTGTGTTGGGAAGGTAGTGATGTTAAGACAGGGTGGGACCTTTATGAGGTGGGCCCTAATAGGAGGGCATTAGGTCATTGGAGGTATGCCTTCAGAAGAGACCCCAGTTAGTTCTTGTGAGAGAGTTATTATAAAAGTGCAAGACAATCCCTCTGACTTCTTGCCTCACCATGTGCTCTCTCCTTCTTGAGCAATGATGCCATCCACCATAATGTGACAGGGTCAGGGAGGCCCTTGCCAGAGGCTAAACACATGGGGCTGCCCAATCTTGGACTTAGAGCCTCCAAATGGTGAGCTAAATAACCCTCTTTCCTTTATAAAGTACCCAGCTTTGCATATTTTGTTACAGCAACTGAAAATGGACTGATGCCAAGAAGTGTTATCCTAGGTATTCTTAATTCACACTGTCCTAGAAAAAGAAACAAGCTCACTCACTTGGCTCTGTGGTCTTGATGCAAAGTCAGAGCAGCAACAGATTTCAAATAACAACTGTGCATTCTCTCTGTTGAGAAAAGGATGTGGGGATGTGAAGATGAGGCAGAAGGTGGGGTGGAGGCAAGGATGAAAACAGACACAGATCCCTACCTCAGTTCCCTTATTGATATTTGAACAAGTATTGTTTACTCCTAGTAAATTACCTTTCCAAAAGGAAAACTCATTATGTTACCCCCTGAATTAGAACATCCTCTGGTTCCTTATTTGTTGATTTAACTGACAAACTCCTTATCTGAAGCTATACTGTTCCTTGAAACACCCAAACCTTTCTCACCACACTCAACTCCTGCCTTCTGGTGCTCTGGCTACCCTGTATGTTTCACCTTCTGTTGTTTCCACCTATTTCAAGTCCTGTGCTTAGCAAATCCTGTTCATTAATGGGCTTGCAGTGCAAATATTACCTCTCTGATGCCCTTTTCTTTTAACACCTCTAGGAATTAGTCACTCTCTTCACTATTTCCCTAGTATTTGGTTAAGACTTCCATTCTGCCTCTTATCGAACACATTTTAATCATTTTTTCATGTCTCTGTTCTATGTAGAATATAAGCTTGTTAAGAGTAAGAAGTGTGTTCCATGCAACTGATAGTCCACGTTCCTGGGATGGTTCAACGGATTCTTATGCTGGATAGATTGCTTGATTCATTAGGACATTACTCTTGAAGGTGGGAGAAACCTGACCTTCAGACAAGCCACTAGGAAAGACAGGCAGTGAAGCAAACTGATCCCTACCAGCTGAGTGGAGAAGTCATGTGTAGAGTCAGACAGCTACAGTCAGATAGCAGCCGTGGCTGCTATGTAAAATTTCAGGGATGGGAGATCTGAACCTTGCTAAGTGACACTCTGCTATTGTGAAGGAAAGCACTCCCTGCCCTCTTCCCACCTGTTCTCCAAAGACCATCCCATATCTCAGTTCCTCTTTGAAGTGTTCCCTGAACACTCCTCTTCTTGACTCCCATCTGGACCACCAGGTTCTTGAAGCTCCATTTCCATGCTTTATCCTCAGTAGACAGCACAGTACTGGTGAGTGTTTTTAGGTTTAAAAAATGCTAATTGATGTTGATGAAATTGCCTGCTTAGAGTCAGAGACTGTGCTGTATGTACTGTTTGCCTCTCTAGCTTTACCCTTCACCCCTCTGAACTGTGCTTGATGTTCCAAGAGGTTGGCTGGTTGGGACTGCATCAACCCAACTCCCTTGACTTCTTGCTTCCATTTAGGTTTGGCCAATGTGGGGCATGGGAAGAAGATGAGCTGCTTTGAGAGGGAGGTCAGCATTTTTATTCCTCTGGTTCTTCCCACTTGGCCAGAGGTTACAGTACCTGTTTCCTCCACCAAAAGGCCATAGTTTCTGTCAGGCAGGCAGCCCATTCCTACAGCCTCATCCGTGCTATGGCTCTCCAAGATTCAAACAACCCCTCCCTTCCTTTGCCCCATGTGGCTGTCCCTTGTGTGTTTCATCCCTCAGGGTTGACACCCTGTCTACATTTTGTAAGTGGCCTCCATCCTAAATGACTCCATCCTAAGGGGCGAATTACAGTTCCCTGAAATGGGAACATTTTCAGTCCACCTAGTCTAGCTCCATGCTGCAGGCTTTTCCAGATACCTACTTCATATTGGCCATCAGTCCTAACTTGACTCAGAATCCAATTTATTGATTATACTCCAGGACCTTAGATGTGCCTGCCTGTGTCCCACTAATTTCTTAAATTTCCCATCCAGAGAAAATAGATTTTTGTCCTATTTAGAGTAGTCTCCATGGAGTCTAGAGTTCCGGAATAGTTCTTGAAATTTCAGATGATTCTGTTCCCTCCCTATATGGTCAATGTTTTTCTGGATCAGTTAGATATGTAAACTTGGAGTTGTTTTTTTGATAGGAGTGGGTGGAGAGGAGGCCCAATTTGTCTCTTGAAAAATTGACCCTCTGTTGAAGAGCTGGTGAGCATGTGCTCCCCATCCCATGGCCTGCATACTAGCTCAGTTTTCTTGAGTCCATGCTTCTTGGGGGACCCAATGTCCCATTCACTCTGCCTCCCATTCCACAACATCTGTCATCCCACAGAGAGTAAGTTCATGTCCCTTCACAGTCTCCAGCTCCTATCCAGCCACCCACTGTGAGGAGAGGACATTTTTTGGGTTGCACCAGTCTAAGCATAATACATGTGGCACTTTATTCAGCAAGAGGACTTGAGTAATGGGCTTCTGCACCCAAGGGTCCTTCCCCAACATCTCGGAAACTCAGGAATGTATAAGGAGGTCTTCTGCTTGGCGAATCATTTAACCCAGTTCTGGGACTTCACTAGAAGAGATCAGTGCCAGAATGAAAACCCTTCCCAGGAGCTTCTCTGCATGCTGCCCTAGATTGCCTAGAGATAAGATGGGAACTATGTTGCCTAAGGGGAAACTGAGGCCTAGAAAAGAGAAGCACTCAGCAGTCTGAGTCCCGGGAGAGGGTGGGGGTGAGGGTGAGGAGAGTGTCTGAATGTGTTGCTGAAGATAGGCAGTTGCTGCCATTCTGAGCTGGGAGAGGGAAGAAATGCACATGGAGGGACAAAGATATGCAGAATATGAGAGAGAGAGATGGAAACAACAGCCTTGGCCAAATTAAGATTTGGTAATGGAACTTTTGCCAAGCTTTGTCTCCCTTTAACTCCTCTGCCCATGCTGTCCTCACCCATATTGTCACCCTCTCCCAGTGCCAGCAGCTGGGGACTGAGCTTTGCCTGGGGCAAAGTCTCACTGGCCAACTCCCTCCCTGACCTGAATTGCCCCTTCCCATTGTGCCTCCCAGTCCATCCAGGCTGGCACCCTCACCATGTGACTTCTCATGCCAGAGGAGACACCTGAGCTGGGAGATTACCCCAGTTCTCTTTTTAACCAGCTTCGGCTCACATGACTGGCTTGCATACAGGCAGACATATGCAGGCCAGGCATCCAAGCTGGGCAAACAGTGCTATTTATTTCCTATTGGGTTCCCCTCAGACAGAGCTGCCAGGGTGGGGCTTTCTCTTTATACTGAATTCAGCTGGCGCCACTCAACTGCCCCAGCCTCAGCCTTTGCCCCGTTCCCACCCCAGAAGGTAAAAATAAACCCATTTTAGCACCTTTTGGGAGTAGGCTGGGGGGGATGGGGTCACTGGGATGCAATGTAAACACTGCAGAGGGAGGGGCAGTGAGTCTCAGGGAGAGTCTGGCTCCAGACTTTGACTTTGCTAGGAATCAAAGAGGCAGAGGAGTTTGGTGTCCACAATATGGTTCTCAGACTGCCATTTTTTTCTGTTGGGAAGAGTCTAGGCATCATTCATTTATTTATTCTTGATGTTCAAGGAAGAAGGCAGCAGATGATGGGATGGTGGAAGGGCAGCAGTTTGGGGGCTGAAATGGGTAGGAGTCAGGGAGAACAATTAGAAAAGAAATGGTCATGGCTGTGATGAACAGGGGCAGTTCACAAAAAATCTTTGCTGACCTCCACCCCACCACCCTTTGTTTTGTTTTCTTTTGGGGGGCCAAGGGAGAGACCTAGTCTGTGTCTTCCATGTATGATGGCATCTCAATTCTTCACCTATTTGATATCCCACTAAATTTTGAGTCTCCAGAGCACAGACAGGCTATTCATGTTTGAACAGATCCAGCACAGCACCTGGCATTTACTGAAGAAGGGAAAGCAGGCAGAGAAAGGAGGGAGGTGGGGCCCTCTAGGTTGCAGTAGTAGGGGTAAGGGGAGGGAGGACCTCATCAGGAAACTCCAGGAGGGTTCCTGAAGTTGCTGCCCCTCAAGTTTCTAACTTGTTCATGTGACTTTGGCCTGAGAAATCTCTACCTTCTGTTCTCTAGCCCCAGGACCAGTCTGGCTTTCCCAGGTAAAACTGCTCCTTCATCTTACTTTGGATGTAGCTGAATTTAAGGCCAGGAATAAATAAAGAACAGAGGAATTACTTTCTCTTTGAAATGCAGCTGCCTCATTTCAAAGAGGGACAGGACGGGTAGCTTGGAGACACAGTAGTTGGGAAACAGTTGTTCCTGCAGGAAGACCCACCACGGAAGCACCTGACCTTGCTATTTTAGGAGGGTTGCAGGGAAGCACCTGTGATCTGTCTGTTCCTTTCATCCTTAAAGAACTCTGAAGGCTCCTCCCTCTCACTCACACTGCTTTGCCTGGACATCTCTCTGGCGTTTTAAAACAGACAATGACTTTGGTTTCCAAAGAGAAAAGGGGCTCATGAATGAAAAGGATTTCATCAGAAGGGCCTGGGACCAGGACAATGTGAGACACCTGTTCAAAACCTGTAGGGGAAGATCTCAGGGAAACAGGTCCTGAACCCATCCCACATACTCACCTCCATCTCTGGTCTTACTGGGTTTGTCAGTGGGACAGAAATAAACAATGTTGATTTAGCAACTGGAGAACACAGCAACCCAACCAGCTAGTTGTTAAGGGAATGAGGGGAGAGAGGTAGGGAACCCTGGGGCTTGCTGTTTCCACCTCTGGTCATTGCTTTGGAGGGTTAAGTTGGGATGGAATTGGTCTGATGAGGGAACAGTAAGGATCAAACCCCTGCTCTGAGACCCAGGTGGAAGATGTAACCACGAGGTTACTCATCTCATCTTTAAGGTCAACAACTGGAAAGTGAAAGCTAGGTAATTGACAACATGTCTTCCTTACCTTTTATCCCTGCCATCTTCTTTCCTCCTCCTTCGGCTCACTCAGAACATAGCCTGTACTGTGCTAAACAGACTCACAACATTCTCTTCTGAAACCACCCCCTTCATTTGCAGATTTAGAGAAATGTTAAAACAGTATGTCGATAACTTGTTGGTGAATTTTCTCTAAACCCATTGTCTGGCTTTTGTTAAATTCTGAACATATGGTTGATTGTGCTGCCCATGCTTCCTATCCTTCACAAAGGCCACTAGGGTGCTCCTTGTGCACACATCAGTTGCTACATAAGTCACTGTTGGAAGAAGACATCAACAGAGCCTGTATGGACCTGCTTCAGAAGAGCAGAGGTAAATTTAGTTTGGGCCAGGGCTCTGCCCCAGGGATGATTTAAGAATTCTCTGCAGTGCTGAGATCGGGTTTCTTGGGTCTGATCCTGCATCGGGAGCTCATCATGCAAAGGGAGGGCTGGGTAGCCTCTGCAAAACAAGGTCATATTGCATGTGAGTTCATGCTACAGAAAGGTCAAGATCAGTTCTTAGCACCACCTTGGTCTAGCTATGGTCTACTTCAGCTTTTTGCCTCTGCAAAAATTCCTTCCCAGACAGTTAAAAAAAAAAAGAAAAAAAGCAATGGACAAAACATATCTGTAGCCCTCAGTGCCATTTTTCTGCTTTTTCTATCCTGATAGTTTTTGTCTGAAGTGGCATTAAAAGCCATGGAAATGCACTGGCTTGCAAATGTACTTGATCACGGGTAAATTTTAAGTTGTATTGCAGGCTGAATATTCTTTTAAATTCTGCCCGGCCATGAGTTCTAGCAGCTGTTCATGTCTCTAACATTCAGTTGCCTCATCTGAGTATGGGAAGGCCCGTTTCCACCTTTAGGCCAGGCTCCCATAAGGCAGAAAGCCTGTTCAAGAATCTGGGGGACAATTCAAGGGTGGCAGGAGGCAGTCCCTCACTTCAGTGTCCAAGTAGCTCCTGTTGCCAGGGCAATAATGGCTCAGGGCCAAATAGGAAGCAGGCTGGAGCAGAGCTGCCCAGAGGCCCCAAACTACATTGTTTCCCTTCTCCTTCCATTTGCTAGGTTTCCCAGGCTTTAAAAGTTATCCCCTGGAAAAGGGCTGTACCTAAAAGAACACTCAACCTTCCCAAAGTGCATTCCTTGAAGCTGTTTCATCCTCAAGGTGAGCTTTGGGAGTCCATGTGATGGTTCCTGACAGGAGAGCTGGTCTCCAGGGCCTTGGAGACACCCACCTCTGAGCACTGCACAGCTTTCCCACTTTCTTCTGTACCATAATGCTGGGCCTTGCAAACCACACCGGCATCAGCAGCTCTGGCCACTGAGAGAAGCATTGCCTAAATCTCTGCAGAGCTGCTTCTCCTGTCGCTTTTTCCTTCCCTACATTTTCCTTTGTCCAGCACTTTATCCTTGACATCATGTCAAGAGGCATAGACTGAGCATAGCCCTAATAATCCAGAGCACTTGGGTCCCATGGGGACAGTTCTCTGTCTTGGCTTTGAAACAATCACAAGGTGCTAAAAAAAATTCTCAAAAGAATTCATTTTTATTTTTTAAAAAACACCAACCCCCCCCCCCAAAAAAAAACCCACTGACTCATTCATGCCAAGATGCACTTTCCAGAGGAAGCATGTCAGCAGGCTCAAATGAACAATGATAGACTCCCATGACATCAAAATGATTCAAATCCAGTGCTTTAGAGGTTGACATTATGAGCTGAAATAGCCACAGGTCACCATTTGGCCTGGTTTGGGGCTCTGCTTTCTTTTTAGTCTATTTCCGTGGTGGCACAGGAGGTAAGAATCTTTCTAGTCTCCAGTCAGGCAGGCAGACTTCTTGTGCTATAGAAAAATATCAGTGCCTAGGCTTGACTTAGCAGTGGGTGAGCTATATTAAGACACATATCCTGCTCCTTCCAAGTCTAGACGATGTATTTGTGGCTCTGGCTTATCTCAGGGGTTATGGATCTCAGAGCTGTTAGTTCTTACATGGATGGATAAGTTCACTGGGATGCTTAAAATTTTTTTTCTCATTGAAATTAGCAGGCACAATTAGGGTTATCCATAATCAGGTCCGGAAGTAAATGCTTTTAAATCCTTGGATTTAAAATTTTAGATTGTCAAGAGGGACATGTTGAAATGAAGATACTGAAAATATTATTTAAAACTAGGAGCTGATCCCTGGCAGAGGGCAAACAAGACTTCCTAGACTTGCCATCCTGGGCCTTTTCTCACTCCTTATTAGTATGGACCCCAGGTTTTCCCTATCATGGCTAGACAATATTCATCTCTGCAAGACTGGGGCAATAGGGGGAAGACATGCTCTGGCAGTTCCACCTAGTTCACAGACTAAGTACTTATCCTTAATTCCCAGAGGAGAAAAAGTACACAGAGGCCATGGATAATAGTCATTGTCACCTTTCCAACTTCCATGCTGATGATATCACATAACAGATGCAAAAGAAATACAAAAATTAAAAATAGAGTTTTCCATGATTCACTAAAGCAGTAGGAGTATTCTGTCAGAAAAGCTTAAACTCAGCACTGAACTTTAATTATACTTAAGCAAAACAGAAAGTATTTTAACAGCACCAGCTGCTACAGCGTGAAACTATTTCCCACTTGAAATTTGTATTGAATCTTTTCATTTGTGACCACATAATAAACCCCATCTTAACAGATTAAATAGCATGAAGCCAAGATATAACATTAGCCAGTTAACCTGTCTGCCACAAACACCCTTCAACACCTGGGAATAAGGTACACTAATACAGCCCTAAGGGAATTTCCTATGGGAAACAGACTCCAGTCCCTGGGAGACAGAAGCAGAATCTTGCCATTATATTTAAGCAATGGCTGCATTTTCCTTTTCATTTTCAAGGTAACTCGTGTTTACCACTGGACCCGAAGTGGCCTTATATAAATCCCTTATCTGATGATCTTTTCCCAAAAAGAAGAGATAGAGGTTGTGCAGGCCAACTTGAAAGAAGTAAGCACCTGCCTGGTACATGGAAGGAAATGAACTTCTATCACCTGCCCACAACCCAGGGCCATCACAGTGTTTCATTCAGAGCATATACAAGCCAGGCCTGCCCACTCAGAGCTTACACTCTAACGTAAGGAAAAATTATGATAGCACATGATGAATGAATAGATTAACCACGGGGTTGGAAGTAGAATAGAGTTTAATAAGGTGAGCAGGTACTAGAGTAGCTGATTTCCCATATTAAAAGAAAAAAATTATTTTAGATAGAAAATAAACCAAAAATTCTGGCCCAACTCTCATACTGTGTCAATAACAATTTGGAAATTAAATTGATTAGTCAATTTAGAGATTAGTAAATCAGCCAACTCAACCTGTTCAACCAAACAAAAATTGCCAAAGGACAATCCAGTGACTGTAAGACATGGTCTGAATCTCTGTACCACTTCTGATCCAATTCAGTCACTCACTGTCATGGCTGGGCAGGAACCCAGGGAAACCTAACGGTGGCTAAAAAAGGGAGCACAGAGTGACGCCTCTAAAAACCACCCTGACCTTGAAACCGAACTGTAACCCTCTTTACAACCAGCATCACATCTTAAGAGTCCACTCTCCCTGAACTTGAGTTGCCTGCAGAAGGCAGGCATGCCAACTTGAATGACTCTGCTCTGCGTTACTCTGAGTTGCCAAATTTAGGCAGAAACACAACCATTCACCTTCTCAGAGCTTTCTAGAACTTGTCTGGTGTCACGGGTTGCCTATATCCTCTCTCAGTCCAGTTTCAGCGGCTCACATTCCAGTCATTACACTGAAACAGAGCACATGCCAACCTCAGCCACAGGCTCCAAACACGGTGCTGGCTGACCAAGGAGCTCACTCACTAAAAATACAAACACTGAAATCCAACGTGTGTTATTTGGAGTCGCAATCCTTTTAACTTCTTACTTATAAAAGCAGGTCTTCCACACTGATAACAACAGGCAAAACAACCTTGACATATGCTCTGCCTAGATAGCACACTCAGAAGATTCTTCAACTTCTCCAGCAAGCTAGAGAATTCAGCAGGAGTTAGAGCTGAAGGAGTTATATATTCCATTGACTTCTGTAAACCAAGAGTAAAGACAATACTTAAGATCTGAAATAATTTTTCAGTTACCAAAAGAACCAAGATTTCGTCTTCGGAAGAGGCTGAGGTCCTGATTCTCTTTCCACACCTGTGCTGTGGCAGTTAAGAATACTTTTGGAGAAGGCCACCGTTGCTTAACTAATATGCCCAAGGCTTTCTCTTTTCTTATTTTGTTACTCAATGAAAAAAGGCTCCTTCCAATCTTGTAGAGTTTGCAGAGTCTAAATTCTAGAAGAATAAAAATTAAACTGATCACTCTGAGAACTACTTACCGAACATACATGCTCAGAGCAAACATTTTGGCAGAATTTGGGCATACTTTTGTTTTGGAGAAATGTGGAAGTAAAAGGGAAAAAAACAAAAACAAAAACCAACAGCAGTGAGTGAGGTAGTTGGTCTCTGCCCCTTCTCCACTCTCCACAAGATGTTTAGCTAGCAACTAGTTGTACTACCAGCCCTCAGAGTTTAACTTTAAATCTTATATAAAAAGGTTGTTGAGGTGTGGTACATGCCTGTAATCCTAGCTACTTAGGAGGCAAAAAAGATTAAGAGGATCTGCCTCGGGCAAATGGGTCCCTGAGACCCTATCTCAAAATACCCAATACAAACAGGGCTGGTGGAGTGGTTCAAGAAGTAGAACACCTGCCTAGCAAGCATGAAGCCCTGAGTTCAAGCCCCAGTAACCCCCCCCCCCAAAAAAAAAAAAAAGAAAAGAAGGTTGCTGAAAGAATACAATTCTGTGTGTGGTGGTGGTTATCACCAATTTCTGGACTTTCCAAGTAGTTTTCCTCTTATAACTGAAGTTCACTCAGAACCTAGAAAAGTGCAGCAAGTTCAAAGTCAAAGGGAAAATGTGGCACATTAAGGTGGCAGGTGGCTGAAGAGAAAACGGAAAGCATTTCTGCTATAGTGAGTTTACCTGGCAGTGATTTCTTTCATATGGATCACAGACCCTGAAAATACAGCAAGCAGCTGGTCCAAACAGATAATCAAGGAGTGGGGGGACTGTAGTTCTCATGCTGATTCTCCCTTTAGAATTCTGGGTCATTTGGGACAAAATGTTGCTTTCTATTACTTGAAGACGGGGGAAGAAGGATGCACGACTTGGTTTTAACCTGTGTTAGTCAGCTTTCCGTTATTATAACAAGTATCTGAGATAAAGAAACTCATATAAAGAAAAAAGTTTATTGTGGCTCACAGTTTGGAGGTCAGTCCATGGCCAACTAGCCCTATTGCTGTGGCTTTGAGCTACGGTGTCACATCAGGGCAGGAGCACATGGAGGAGCAAAGCAGTCTACCTCATGGCTAGGAATTGAAAGAGAAAGAAAAACAGACCAGGATCCACAATCCCCTTCACGGGCACGCTCCCAGTGACCTGAAGCCTACCACGAGGGCCTGTTTCTTAAAGGTTCCACCACTTCCCAAAAGCATCAAGGGCTGGTGATCAAACCTTTAAATCCATAGGCCTTTGTAGAACACTTATCCAAACCACAGCAGTAACCTACAGAGCTACCTGGTAAGTGGGAAGATGTCTGTAAAATGCTTTTGAGTGCCCAGGAAATAAATCAGAGGCAAAATAATAACACCATTAATTAAATAAAAAAAAAAACATGCATCAGAGTATTGAAGGGAAAGAACTGAAAAGTAGTGACAGCAACTATCCAGGTGACTAACAACTTCGAGGTGCTCCTGGGCCCCATATTCTGTTGTGAACCCTTCACCTAGAGTAGCCCACAGAATGGCATACTGGAGCAAGAGATCTAGCTTTGCCTCTCATCCACTCCTACCACCCCAGACTATCACTCTAGACAGATGAGGAGGGAGTCAAGAAGTGAGTAGTCAGCATGTATTTTTGGAATTCCTTCTACCTTGAAAGAGATTTAAACCAAGATGGAACACACAGGTTGTATACATCTGATGATAATAACAAAGATGCATGGACCTATAAAAAAGTCATTTAATGTATATTTCAGATGGCCAATACAAGCTGGTTAGCCCTTGAATAGTTTTTTTTTTTTTTTTAATAATCATATAAAAATGTTTTGCCTTGTTTAAAAAAAAAAAGTCTAGTCCAACAAAAACATCCACCAATGGGCTTGCATTTTTTTCCATTTGCAGGTCTGCAAGGTGATTAAAAATACATACACATGCATCTCTGAGCTGTCCATTAGCTAATCAGTTTTGGCAATACACTGCACAGAGGTATACTGCCATTGGTTTCCGACATTAAGTTAGCTTTAAGCTTATTGGCTATGCCGACAACTGGAGGCAGCTTGGAACTCAGTCCCTGGAAAGCACTTGTAGGATTAACTACATGTTTCCCTGGCACCTTCTCTATGGTGAGAGGTCTGGGCACAGATTTGCTAATCCAAGGGTGTCTTAATGCTTGAGCCGGGGTCAGGCGGGCGGAGGGGTCCCACTGAAGGCATCTTTTCAGGAACTCTATAAACAAATAGTCCTCACAGCCTTTCAGTGCTGCCCCCCAGTCCTTGCTGCCTGGGGGACCCCGCTTTTTACCCCTACGTGAGCGACCCCCCGCCAGTACAACCCTCCCATCTGCCTGAGTACTGGCGGAGCAGTAGCGGGGGAGACCCTTGGAATTAATAAAGTACTTGGCACGTTTGGATTGCTCTAGAAGTTTTGATGGTGGCATCCCCAGAAGCTCTATCATGCAGGCCAGCTGGTCTCCTTCATCCTCTCCAGGGAACAGAGGCTGCCCTGTTAAAAGTTCGGCAAGGATACAGCCAAAACTCCATATGTCAATAGGCGTGCTGTAGCGGCATCCTAGGATGATTTCTGGAGCTCTGTAGAAGCGAGACTGGATGTACGTGTAAAGCTTCTGGTACTCAAAACAGCTGGACCCAAAGTCAATGACCTTGGTGGCACTGCGCCCATGGTGTTTCAGGAGAATGTTTTCGGGCTTCAGGTCACAGTGAATGATCTTATTTTTGTGGAGAGCATCCAAGGACTGCAGGATGGACTGAGCAAACTTACGTACCAGCTGGACGCTAAAACCCTGAAACTTATTTTTTTTAATCAGCTCATAAAGGTCTATGCTCAACAATTCGAAGGCAATGCAAACGTGATTCCGGAAAGTGAAACTCTCCAGCATGTGGATAACATTCATGCTACCGGTTTTATCCTGTTTTTTAAGATGCTCCAAAATCCGGATCTCCTCGGCCGCTTGCCGATGAAAGCGCTTTTCATTACGCACCATTTTTAGGGCCACATACTGTCGAAGTTTGTGATCATAGACCCGAGCTACCTGCCCAAAACTCCCCTTGCCAATAATTTTCAGCACCTCATATCGGTAAGCTAGATGGTCTCGAGGTACGTGGATATAGGCCCCGTCAGCATCATCGTACCCCCCATTATTGGGACCGCCAATAACTCCCTGCCTTTTTTTGGCATTTGGACCCACAAAGTAGATTTCGGGGTAGTTGATGATTTCCATCTTCTCATAAGCAGTAAGGTGGTGTTTATACTGCTTTAGTGCTTGCTCAGGAGTCAGAGGTACCACTTTGGGTGTTTTGGAGGAACTGCTGGATTTCACCGTATTCAGGCTTTCTGAACTCTTCCCTTGAGAAACAGTTGGTGAGCATTTTTCCAAGTCATTGAAGCCATCTGACTGAAGAGGTTCAGGTCTTCTGCTGCCAAATTCTTGAAACAGCTGTTCTACCTTCATCTCTCCTCCATTCAGAAAGTGCTGAGTGTGATCTCTGGTTAACTGCTCAGTGGTGACCTCAAGGAAGAGAAAAATGCATACAACGTTAAAGTCCCTAGAAACATTAGGAAGATGAAAGGATCTTCCCTCAGGCTGAACAATACCAAAATGTCCAGTCATGTTTATTTTAAGGTTAAAAGACCCGAACAGCTAAGAAAAGCAGCAGTCTCTAAGAGACTTGGGTTATATTAGTTCTCAGACTTCCTGAGTATTAAGGCCACCTTGGTCCCCTATGTATGTCTTGCTTTGTTCAAGACAATATGTCTGTCTTTCCATCCCTAATGTGCTAGAGTTGTTCATAGAGATCTTTGTACTGAGATTCCTACCACCCCCTCATCTACTCACGTCCTAAATGCCTTCAAGACCCAATTTCAGTCCTCTCTCTTCTACTGCTTCAAGCACATACTAATTAACCTCATGTTTGAATTGCAGCTTTTACAGTCTGTTCTATACTTTTTGCCACCGATTTTATATATATGTATTGTATATATGCATGTATATATAATGTGTACATACACAACACATATGTATACATTGTCTACTAATTGCACGTATCTTCCCAAATTTAAAAAGGCACATAGCAGAATTAAAATAGTGCATATTGCTGGGTGACAGTGGCTCATGCCTGTGATCCTAGCTACTAGGAGGCAGAGATCAGGAGGATCACAGTTTGAAGCCAGATCAGGGAAATAGTTCAAAACACCCTATCTTGAAAAAAACCTTCACAAAAAAGGGCTGGTGGAGGGGCTCAAGGAGTAGGCTGAGTTCAAACCCCAGTACTGCAAAAAATAAAATAAAATAAATTAAAAAAAAATAAAACAGTACATATTAAAGTGATCTGCAAACAATGAAGTAGTATTAAGTAACAGGCAGGATTTGAACCCAGGTTTTCTGACTCCCAGCCCAGGGCTCTTCCTATTGATACTGCTCATCACCAAGTTCTCCTGGTGCCTATAAGACTCTTTAGTAGGGCTGGATGCTTATTATGGCTTGGATCAACCAAGGTCTTCTCCACCATCTACTCCCAGGTCCTCATATACATTACTGCAACCCTAACTCAGCTCACTGAATCACAGAAATTCAAAGCCAGAGACAACCCTGATACCACCTGACCCAATTCTTCACATATTTGATAAATAACAGAGAGAATCTAAGACCACTGGGGAGCTTCTTGCAAAACCTTTCCCTAGTAACAGCCTTGTGAAAAAGAAGTATGACTCTTCTTACTGAGTTTTGTGTAAGCTTTTCTTGGGAGGACAGTAACTCACAAAAGAAAGTTCTACTTATTTCTCTGAATTAAAGTGAGGAGTCTATGAATGGAAACAAGATTCTCTGAAATTAGATGGAAGTAAAGGAAAGCAAAAATAGCCAAACAACTAAAAAGAATTAAAATAAGAAGGGTGACTTCATAAGACGATGGATATGTTCATTGACTTGATTGTATAACCATTTAATTATGTACAGCAAAACAGCATGCTGTATATCTTAAATATATATAATTTTTTTAAAAGGAAAGAAAAACTATTAAGCTATGTTAAGAAGAAACTAGAAAGAAAGAAGAACCATTGAATTTGTTATTTAAGGAAAGTCTAGAATACTTAAAAGAAAGGCTATTTTTCCCAATGGATGCTGATCAGTTTCAGAGGGCCTCCAGTATCAAGGGCAGGTAATTCCAGAGGAGCATGAACGGTTAGCTAAAAAGCAGTCAAACCTCTCAGAATACAGAATTTTAATATAATCCAAGCAAACCAAAAGTTGTATCTATATATTACCAAAAATAAATGAAAAATGAAAAATATGAAAATGAAATTACAAACAACACACAAAAAACAGGATAAGAAGGCCAGACTTTGTGATGCCCACCTATACTCCCAGTGTTACCCTTGCCCCAAAAAGATGGATAAAACAATTTAAGTGTTGGCATATCTCAGATAGCCCCTGAGCTAGTGATAAAAGCATTACTTGGTTCTTTATGTCATTTAATCAGTACTGTAAGATATTGTAAGACTGAAAGCAAAAGTGAAGCACCTAACTTGACTATTACCACAGTGTGGCACCTGGCTATCAAGAGGCCAGATATAGACCACCCGGCTTTCTCTGATACCAAAATAGAGAACTATTACTGGTCAAGAAAACAAATAGACCTCTAGGCAGAACTTCAATATCTTGCTAAAATGCAAATGCAATGCAACATTTATTTTTATCAGTAATTAAGTTAAACCACTGTTTCTGCTTTTAAGGATGAAAAAACAGAAGTGGATTACAACCATCCATCTATCCACTACTCACCAGTACACTCATTAAAGCACTTATTAAAACTAAATGTCATCTCACTACTCAGCATTTGTGCTAAAAAAATTTTTAAAAACCAAGTGTTTGAAAAGCTATAATCTATCTACTAGAGGATAAATTTGGCTGAACTAGGGAAAGATTGCTTGTTTTTATTACACTCACATAACAAAAACAAACATCTGCATGAAACTTAAGTTTTCCTTAAAATTTTTGCTACCTAACTTTAATAATCTAATAATTACTGCTAAAGATTTTGGAACACATCCTGAAGAAAGATGGTCAGAAGGCCTGGATTGGGATTCTGGCTACATGACTTAAAAGCTGTAGACCCCAGGGCAGTTTATTTTAACCTTTCTTAGCCCCAGTTTCTTCATCTGAAGCATGTGGATAATAATACCTGCTTGCAGGATGTTGTGTGAATCAAGTTATAATTCAAGAGAAAGACCCTGACAAACTATAAAACATGTTCAGAATACTGGCCCAATTAGGCAAAATTCTCAATAGATTCCTTCCCTTTTCATTTTCTCCCTTCTCCCTGTGGTGGCTTCCTCCCTATCTCCAGTCTCCCTCCTCTAAGCATCTACCATTACAACACCTGTCCAGTGAGGGCCTGGTAACAAGGCCTTCTCACAGAGAAGCCTCACCTACTTTCTCCCCCACATAAAACCTGCTTTCAACTTGCTAAACAAGTTAATGTGTTACCTCCTACGGATAAAAGAACTTTCACAGAAGATCACTGCCTTCCCCCAAAGGAATGCCTCTCTAGAAACTGCACTCACCAATGACAAGCTAGTAGGAAAGACATTTGTGGGCCAGGGCACATCCCTGGGAGTCTCACCTACTCTGCCTACATGGAAGGCTGAGCTGGCTCTGGAGCTTTTCTCTTCTGTTTGTGATAGAGAGAGGGTCTCAGGCACACTCCATTAATAAGAAGATATGAAACGGAAGTTTAATTTCTATGGAATTAGTACAGTAAGATGAAAAGATGTCACTGGGATTTCCTGACGCATGTTTTTTCTTAAAGTGAGCCTCAATCTTACTACCTGCAACTTAAGTCCTACTTTTGCCCTTAGGAACAACAGAGAAGTGTCCAAATTTCATGTGCAAGACCTTGAGATAGCTGAAACCCTGCCACTCTTCAAACCATTTTCCCGTAGGCTCACCAGATGCATGGACTGCGTCCCTCTCACTTACTTCCCACATGTTGGTTTCCTAGTACCCTGCTTGCATTCTCTGTATGGTCTGTATATCTCTTTGAAGGGTGGCTTCTAGCACAGAACACACTACTAAAGGTGTAGTCCACTATGGATTATTAAGGCTCAAATCGCCAGCAAACCTGCAGAATTCCAGGAAGAAATTTTCCCTCACAGGGAGGGGGTTCTCTTTTAAATATTTCTTTCCTTTCCTATAAATAACTCAAATATTGGCCCAAACCAAAATCAAGTCGGCTGTACTAGAAATAAAACTTTTAGCTGTGCACAATGGCTCACATCTATAATCCTAGCTACTTGGGAGGTAGAGTTCAGGAGAATCGCTACTTGAGGCCAGGCCTAGGCAAAAAGTTAGTGAGACCCATATCAACCAATAAGCCAGGCATAGTAGGTCTATACCTGTGATCACAGCTAAGCAGGAAGCATAGGTAGGAGGATTGTAGTTCAAGGCCAATTGGTAAAGAAGCACTTGACCCTATCTGAAAAATAACCTAAAGTGAAAAGGGCTGGAGTAGTGACTCAAGTGATAGTGTTTGCCTAGCAAACCCCAGTACTATCAATAAAACAATAATAAGTAAATAAAACTTTACTTACATTGCTCTCAATCTATAATGTTTGCACATGTTAAAATGTAATAGTTATGAAACATTATATAGTTCTAGTCTAAAGTTGCAATTACAATAACCAGGAATATATACAATGGACTCTAATAAATGTTTTGTTAAGCATGTAATTATATCCAGAAAGACAGAGATCGCCAGATTTTTACATGTTTTCTTTCTTAAGAATACTTCAAATACATTGTTAATTTGGAGGGTTTATGGTGTTTCAAATATAATCTACTGTGTTAATTGAGTCCTAAAAATCTCATGGAGATATTCGGAAGGAATATTCATCTCATCCAGATATAAAAACTGCCCTCTGTCCAGATCTTGGCCCTAAATCCCTGTAACACAAAACTTAATCCAATAAAAGCCTATCTGTAGATGATTTGTAGCTTACAATAAGAATGCAAGAACATTTTAAATAAATAATGGAGCTAAAAGACTTTGTGAAAAGAGCAAGAGGGACTCAGGATGGAGTCTCAGCATAATGAACTTTTAAGTGCTACCAAGAGGTCAAAAGCACATTTTTTCAGCAAAGTTTGCAGTTAGAATCTGAAATCTTATACTTACCAAAAACTTATTCTGAACAGCGTGTGTAAGAAATTCATTTTGATGCTGAAACATACAATTTAAGTGACCTACTAAGAAGGAGATCAGCATGGACCAACTCTGAAATAAAGTTAAAATGAACTAAAGTCAGATGTTAACCCTCCAGCTCAACTACAAAAAAGTTTCCTACAGAGACATGTGACTGACAGCAAGAAGTCAAGAAGTCTGATGGTCCATACAGGGATTATGGGTCTGGAGTTCTTAAAGGCTTTTATATACTAAAGAAATAGACTGACAGAGAATGGAAAGAAACCCTATTGCACTCCAGAAAGGAGACTAAAAATAGGGTGACCAGACTTCCAAATATTTTTAGTGCATGCTTTGTAATATTATCAGCCTTCAGAGTGCTGAAAAGGTTGATTTTAATAGAAAAACACTGATGAAAACTTGGGAAGAACTATGAAAAATGCAAGTAGTTTTTCCATACAGAAATGATTGCAGGTTTTAAACACAGAAACATGAAAGACTAGCGGCACAAAGTAATCATTTCAGGTATTCAATAGTTTCCTTAGATGACATACACAGTATATTTTAAAGTCAGCAAGACAGCTTTCGCTTGTCTTGGAATTAGTCCAAACCCTGCTCTGACTACTGCTTCATGTATGTTGAAGGAATGTGAATTAATTTCTTCATTACCTTAAGTCAAATGGTGTCAAAAGCTAAAGTGTTTGCAGTACTGAAAATTATTAAATGTTTCAAAACCCAAACTGTGTTGTTCAAGCTTAATTTGTGAGTTACAAAATGGTCCTCTTTCGCATACTAATAAGCCAGAACTGCATTTTTGTCTCGCAGGGGAAAATTGTACAGATCTACAAATTCTGAGCTATTTTCTGTTGTTTTTGTTAAAAGGAGCCTCTGTGATATGCTGTGTATGTCATCCTCTATAAAACAAGCATTATCTAAATAAAAGTACCATATTATTTTTTCCTAGTGCCATATATTTATCTGAGTACAAGACGAAAGGTGGGCTCCAAATCAAAACCATTCTGAAAAGCTAAACTCAGACCATAGAAACTGTTTTCCTAAAGTCAGGAGAAATCAAAAGGAAACAAAACATCTGTTGCCAGTGATACATAACTGTACCTTGAGCATTCAGTTGCACTTCCTCCTTCCCAAGACAATTAGAAGTGTAAAGAATGACTTCTTTCACTTACATTTAACCTTCTGGGTGGAGGTGGTTCAGAAGGATTGCAGAGTACAGTTGAGCAGGGTGGGCATTTGGTTTCATCTATCATCATGAAGGTATCGTAGACACCATCCCCCAATCTAGTGAAAGAATTACAGATAAAAATCTGTCAGCAACTGAAGAATATGAACTTGCATTTCCAAAACGTCCTATATCTTCAGTGCTTTGTAATTGCTACAAAGAACAATTAATAGAAGTAAATGTCTCATGGGAACCAGTGGGGTGTTTGGCAACAGAGTAGAAGAATTCTGATTTTTCTTTTCTTCATTTGTGTGTGTGTGTGTGTGTGTGTGTTTAAAGACAGATTCAACTCATATTTTAAAACAAGTCTTACTTCCTGAACGTTGTTTAAAAAATTAGACTATCAATTAACTTACTACTTGACAATGAAGGCTAGTTTGAATATGAAGCCTAAAAACAGGAAGAGAAAAGCATGACAGAGCTGACTGTTTCTTCATAACCTGAGACCTGGATTCTAATCTCAGCTCTACCATTGGTTGTGCTGCCTTCCCTCTGGAGCAGGTTATGTTGACAGGAAGAACAGTTCAGTCTACACACTTTTGGGTCTTACCGACAAGAAATAAAAGGTCTTTTAGGGCTGTGTTCTCTTAACTTACCTACTTACATCTACCTAACTTTTAGAAAAATACAGTGTTTATTACAGCAAACACTAAAGGGATACTTTAAATTACAAAAGGTACTGAATTTCACTTCTGTTCCTCCGTCAAGTCCCAGTAGCTGGGGCAGGCAGATGCTAAATGATTAAGGATCATGGCTCTGTTCTCTAACACTCTGGCACCACCTCTGTACGGGCACACAAAAGATGGAGAGGATTTACTGAATTCACAAGATGGCCCTGAATAATGTATTTCATCTGCTACCAAAACCATGCATTTCCCCGTGACAAACATCCGCATTTCACTGTATCGTTTCATATTACAAACATCAATTCAATAATGACCATGTCACAGGCAAAAAATGATTTAACGTCCTTTAAATTGTCCTGGAATATTTTAGCTGCCTTTAAAAATGTTTCGTAAAATTAGTTCTAGAGTTTGCTTGATATATTAAAGGAATACAAAGGGTAAAATAGACGTACGAATATTTTGGAATGTTCTCTTTTTGAAAAAAACATGCTCACATTCTGATAGAATTATTTCTATCTTTAACAAGGAAATGCTTCACCGACAGAAACTAAAGATTCTGGACGTGACTGACGCTTTGCTATAGCGTAATAAAAACAAAAGGGACAGGCATCCACATTTACAAAGAAAAAGACTCTAAACACCAGCAAGATTTCCAACTAATAGAGAAAAATAATCACAGGAAGGCTCCATGCAAATGAAGGGGGGGGGGCGCTCCTTCTCTCCACTTCGGAGTAAACTACAATGCAAGGCGGAGTATCTCTCCAGATAGGATCCAGAGAAAGCCCTAACCCAGCACCACCTCTTCCCTGCATATCCGAAACTAGACCGCACCCCTCACTGCAAAACACCAAGAGTTCACCCTTATTTATCCACTCTGAGCAACAGGGCTTCTTTGAAAGGTACTGCTCGGTGACTCCCCAAGCTTGCGAAAAAGCCCCACAAAAAGCTCTGGGTTTCCGGAGTCCCTTACCATATACACGCCCGATCCAGGGCTTCAGATAATCCAGGGGTGCTGATTCTTCCTCTTACTCCGCTCTAGCCTCCTCCCGCACTCTCCGAGGGCTGGAGAGGGGAGGGGGCGCTGATGGAGGGGAAAGGAGGGGGCTGGTCCCGGGAGGGAATCTGACCCCTTCTCTCCTTCCCTCTGGCTGGGTGCTCACCTAACCCCCAGCCCAGGTCTTCTCCGCGCCCTAGCCTCGCCCGCCAGCTCCAGGCGCTCACTCGGGGCGCCTCCAACCCGTTGCCCCGCGGCGCCGTTACCTCCTCTGCTGGGGCGGGAGCCTGGCCCCGGGCGGCTCCGCATCCTTCCGCCCCGGCCCGCGAGCCGTGCCTCCCATCGCTAGCTTGGAACCCCCCTCACTAGGGGAGGGGCGGCGGTTGGAGGGTCCGCGGGCCGCGTCCACTTGCACTGGGACCGCTGCCTCTGCCTCCGGACCGCGATGCTTCCCCGGGGACTCGCGGCCAGACACTGCAGCTCCGCGCGCCTCAGCTCGAGACTGGCCCTGGCTGGGAGGGAGACCAAGCGCAGAGGAGGGGGGAGGAGGGAGGAGGAGGAGGAGGAGGAGGAGAGCGGCCTGGTCGCCTAGCAACCGAGGCACGCCCCCGGGAAACGCCTCTGCGCAACGGCGCGTTGACGCACGGGGGCGGGGCAGGGGCCTGTGCTCTTGTCCAGGGTTGGTGCCCTCCGCCCCGCGCGCTGTTGCTGGAGGTTGAAGGTGCGGATCCCCGCGGCTAGCTTAGGGTGGGGACACGCTTCGGGCTGGGGTGGGTGGGGGGAGCCCCGGATGAACAGAAGCACGTCACTGTTGGCGTTCTAAAACCTCCCGCGTGGATATGAATGTAAAATGGATATGTGTATTATTTCAAGATTTTCCCACTAGCTGGTACTGCGCTCCAGAGGGCAACGGATGACCTAAGGAAGCTGTAATAATAAACTCATTTGTTGACACTGTACAGTACGTGCACTAACGAACATTATCTTACTCAATCTCAGTAACCACACCACGTGAAGTCCCTCTTTTACAGATTTAACTGGGATCCAGAATTGAAGGTGGGGCTTGTCTAGCTTCCCTGAAACAGCATGGGGCGGATGGTAGGGTGCAAAGAGCCGTTTTGGAGATGAGGAAACTGAGGTCAGACTAGCCGTGCTTTCTCGTGGTCATCTACTGGCGAAGCCTGGACTAGAAGTTTCAAGAAGCCCAGTCTTTGTCCTTGGAAGACTCTTTTTTCCTCTTTGTCCTTAGGAGATGAATGAAGGCGTTTCCCCCCCTTTCTGAAAAGTTCGGACTGCTCAGTAATACCGATATTTCGAGGACTTTGATAGTAGAGGTGAAAGTGAAAGGGAGGAGGTTAAAACAGAACGTGTTTCTTGAATGTGGCACCCTATCGTTTTCTGAACCTGCAAAGCACGAGGCTTTGAGTCGTCCGAAGAAAACTGAGAGTTCTGAAAATGCCGAACGTGGGCGCCACCTGGTGGGACGTGGACGTGGGGACTCATTTCATGTCAGCACAGCACGGTCCCATAAATCTTAAAATTTCCAGCCCAGGCTCTTTTCTGTGTAATCAAAAGTCGTATTCACATGTCTCCAAGTGAAATTTCCCTGAAGATTCAAAGTCTCTTTATAAAGAATCTGTCCGTTTGGAGAACTTCACTTTTTGTAGTGAATGTCGCGTTAACCTCTCCTCTCTATGATATAAATAAAAGGAAAAAGGTTTTTCCCTAACGAGCTTTTAAATCTTTCTAATTTTATAAATGAGCTTGCACTTTTTTTTTGCCTCTGCCTCCCTCTCTGTGACCAGAGCAATCTCGTTTTGAAGGGGTTTGTATTTGGGCTCTTTGAAGCTTTTGTTTGAAGAGAGTTCCATGGCAACAAAAAGTTTGGACTGGATGGTTGTGGAAGTTCCTCCCAGCCCCAAGATTGCAAAATTCTATTTTAATAATCCCTACTCTTGTACTTCTGTGGACACCTCAGACCACTTTGCTACTCTGTGGAGTCAAGTAGGACTTGCCTTCACAAGTTTCCTTACCTCATTCTGAATCACTTGCACTTGAGAGAATTGCATCTCCGGTCTGTGTTTAAGACACATCTTCCGGAGCCAAGATGAAGCATTCCTGCTCCCCTTCTTGCCCCCAAGGTGGGAAATACAGAGGCTGCCTTTGTCTTCAGTCTGTTGCTCCCATGGTCAAGGGAGGGAGGGAAGGAGGCCCTTCATGAAAGTGACCCAAGTACTTTCCAATGTTTCTTTAAAGAACCTGTTTCATAAACAGCATGACTGGACTAAAGTCTAATCAGGATCTAACAAGAACACCCTCCCCTCAGCTATCCTGTGCCCTGCAGCCTGGGGTGGCTTCCATACTGAGCAGTAGAGGGGGAGGAGGGGGGCATACAAGAGTAGTTCAAAATCACCAGCAGCTAGCTGGCTTTAACCACCATAGGTTAGCCAAAAGTCATGTCTGATGCCTGCCTGACTTTTGAAACCAGTTCTATTATATTGGAAAAATAAGGAACCTGTAATAAACCAAAAAATACAACTATAGGGAGTAGCTCAGTGCTAGAATGCTTGTCTAGCATGCATAAGGCCCAGGATTTCATCCCTAACATGGCAAAAAAAAAAAAATTAAAACAAAACCCGCTATTCTAGGATTGTCAAACTGGGAAGCTTGGTCTAGTTAGACCTAGGAGGACCTAAGCAATCTAGACACACACCACTCATGAGCATCCTAGAGAGGGCACTGAGCACCAATTTGATGTTAGGGATTTCCTGAGTAACCTGCTTTTGGCCCTGACAGAGTTAAAAAATAAACCTTTCTTTCTGGTCCTTCCCTTAATCTACCTGCCTAAGGTTGGCCTGAGATGTGAGTGAATGACTTCATTATCTTCCCTTCAATATTGAACTTGCCTTCAGAAATGAAATCCTAGCTTCTTTCAGAGAGGCAAACAGTAAGCTCTGATCCTGCATGGATAAAAAAGAATTCCCACTAAGAATTGCTCCAGGTTTTTGCTTTTGTAGAAACAGGGAAGAGGAACAGATTTGCTTGGGAAGAGTCCAAAAGATTGTTGTGACCCTCACAGGAAAGTGGTAGAAGCTCAGCTGAAGCTGGGCTGGGGTACTTTCTGCCCTGTGGGTCTTGGCAAAGTATATTAATTAGTTCTGCTCTTTAAGGAAGGGTGGTTCTCAGAAAACTTTGAATCCAAACAGTATCAGTTGCTCTCTTTCTTTGCTCTATCAGCTCTTGTTGGTTGTAAAGCTCTTTGGACTGAAAAAGACCAGTGCTTGGCCACTGTTATTCTGTTATTCTGTTGTAAAGGTCTGTTTTGTGAGGGTTGGGAGGCAGAAAACAGTGTCCCAAGTGGGTGGCTAGGTGACCTGGATTATCTGCAGTGAGCAGACTTAAATGGAACAGAAGTGATATGTTCAAATGATAACGACAAACCATGGAATCATTAAACCTGAGTGACTTGAAAAACAAAACAAAACAAACAAACAAACAAAAAAAAACCAGACTGGAGGTGAGGCCCTGGATTAGAGCCTCAGCACTAGAAACAAATAAACAAAAACAACAAATGGAGCATTCAGAATGTGATCACAGAGTTTCAAATGCACAGATTAAGAAAATATCCCTGTGTTAACATTCATCTAAAATGCTGTGATGAAACAGCTGTTGGTTAAGTTTGAAACTGTTTCATTGCTATGAATTTTACAGCAAAATGTGCCATACCCCAGAGGATGATATGTGTATCACTAAATTGGAATGTGTGTTTTTAAAAAGTCGTTAGGAGAGAACCTATGAAAGTCACTCTTCCAGTTTTGCCATTTTCAGGAGTGTAGACAACTGGTCTGTGTCTCCTAAGCCCTAAAGGTTATCCTTATTAATTCCAAACCCCAGAAACATTTTTCTTTTCCCAAGATTTCTGTCTCCTCTTTTCACTTACTCTTCCTAAATTGGCATAACTAGTGCTATCTGTGGATCCTGAGGGGTCCATGTGAAACTTCGCTTCTGAAATTTTTCTAATCACTGATGCCATTATTATGTTCCAAGCACTTTCTGAAGTGCTTTATATGTTTACTCATTTAAAACTTGCAGTAAACTGGGTGCTGGTGGGTCACGCCTGTAATCCTAGCTACTCAGGAGGCGGAGAACTGCAGTTCAAAGCCAACCTGGGCAAATAGTCCAAGAGACCCTATCTCAAAAAAAAAAAAATCACAAAAATGGACTGGTAGAGTGTCTCAAGTGGTAGAACACCTGCCTAGCAAGAGTGAGGCATTGAGTTCAAACCCCAGCAACTCTAGAAGCTGGAAAAGGCAACCTAAAGAAGGTCCTGATGGATGTTTATGATACACAGCTTGTTTTGTGTTCTAGCTCTAGATTCACTCACACAATCTAAAAATACAGGAAGCATCAGCTTGAAAGAAATACTTCTCTCAGGGTCAAGTAGCACTTGAAATCCTGACTTTGAAGTTTAGAGAACAACTTAACTCAGTCCCAGACCCTGCTAGGGCCCTGCCTGTCATCCAACTCTAGGAAGAAGCCCATGGCTGCTGCAGGGCTTCCCTCCTCCCTCACTCATTTCCTCAATTTCCCACTTCTTGTTCCTGCCACAGACATCCTATCCACGCCTGGAGTTTAAGGATCCCAGCGCTGTGAGTCAGCCACGGAGGCAGGGTTCCCTCATTTGTGGAATTTTCCCAGCGAACAGCAGGTGTGGGAGTGTCCACTGACAGGTTTCTGCCACAGATCATGAAAGACATCTTAACCTCAGAAGAGTCCATTCCAGACTTTTCCCAGGCAAGGAAACAAGTATAACCACCTGAGATGTGGAAGATTTTATTTCTGAGAGCTTTCAGGATGTTTTTCTGCCCATTTACCAGTGTCTGGGGGAAGAAGAGATCTGTGAGTCAGGAATTCAGCAGGGCAAAGTGGACATTGTTAGTCTGTGCTGCCTGATGGCCAGCGCCTTAACTGGAAACTTGACAGCCTATGGGGTGGGATGACTTGGCAAGGGCTGTAGGCTCTGTTTCCAAGGTGGTTTAGTCATATGGCTGGCAAGTGGGTGCTAACAGATTGGTGTCTCCCACATGGGCCTCTTCTCAGGACTTCTTAAGTATCCTCTCGGCATGGCTTCCACCAAAGTGAGAACTCTAGGAGATCAAGAAGCTGGAATGTATTTTATGACCTAGTTCAGGAGTCACACAGTCACTTTGGTCATATGCTATTTGTCACAGAGGCTAGCTCTGATCTCATATGGAAGGAGATTACATAGGGAAGACCATTGAGGGCCCTCTTGGAATCTGGCTACCATAATCTGCTCACTAACCCTCAATAATTCATTTTGCCCCCACGTGTAAAACATACTAACACCCTTCCCAGGTCCCCCAAAGTCTCATTCCTTCAAAATCATCAAATAAAAATCCAGAATCGCATCGTCTGAATCAGTCCAGGTGTGGATGGTACAGATCAGGTGTAGTTCCTTGAGGACAGCTGCTTGAGTACAGTTATTGACTCGAAGGGATGGGTTATCTGCCCCAAACAAACCCAATACATTTTTTTTTTTTTGGTGGATCTGTGTGTTTAAACTCAGGGCTTTACACTTGTTGCAAAGCAGGACGCTCTACTGCTTGAGCACAACTCCAGTCTATTTTGTTCTGGTTATTTTGGAGTGAGCTTGCAAACTATTTGCCCTGGCTGTCCTTGAACCACAATCCTTCCAATCTCAGCCTTCCCAAGTAGCTAAGATTACAGGCATGAGCCATAAGCCTGGTGCTCTCTGGATTCTTGCTGCTTCTGTCCTCTGAGTCACACTTCCTTTTTAAATGAAAGCCAGTTTGTGTCTGCAGATGAATAGTTCCCTCAGGTCTTTTCCTTTCTCAGAAGTTTGGGGACACAAGTTTCTCTTTTTATTTTCCACTGTCTTTGTCCCTTTCAGTCCAAACTGGTAGTCTTTCTTTTTTTTTTTTTTTTTTTTTCATTTTTCTTTTATTATTCATATGTGCATACAAGGCTTGGTTTATTTCTCCCCCCTGCCCCCACCCCCTCCCTTACCACCAACTCCACCCCCTCCCGCTCCCCCCCTCAATACCCAGCAGAAACTATTTTGCCCTTATCTCTAATTTTGTTGTAGAGAGAGTATAAGCAATAATAGGAAGGAACAAGGGGTTTTGCTGGTTGAGATAAAGATAGCTATACAGGGCATTGACTCACATTGATTTCCTGTGCGTGGGTGTTACCTTCTAGGTTAATTCTTTTTGGTCTAACCTTTTCTCTAGTACCTGGTCCCCTTTTCCTATTGGCCTCAGTTGCTTTAAGGTATCTGCTTTAGTTTCTCTGCATTAAGGGCAACAAATGCTAGCTAGTTTTTTAGGTGTCTTACCTATCCTCACCCCTCCCTTGTGTGCTCTCGCTTTTATCATGTGCTCATAGTCCAATCCCCTTGTTGTGTTTGCCCTTGATCTAATGTCCACATATGAGGGAGAACATACGATTTTTGGTTTTTTGAGCCAGGCTAACCTCACTCAGAATGATGTTCTCCAATTCCATCCATTTCAAACTGGTAGTCTTTCGATAATATAATTCTTTTAAAATCTTAGTGGTTCTTCTATGAATCTTAATGAATTTTTGTTCACTAGCCTAAGCCATACACACAAGTCTCTTTAAGGGAAGCCTTTGTTTACCTAGGGCTTCTGCTGAGGCTGCTGTCCTGGAGATTCTCAGGAGTCCTGTTGCTTAATGGAGAGCACTCATGGAACACGGCCTTTTTGGAATGAACGATTCTTTGTGGCATCATCTTAGATCTTTTTGTGATGTTTTCACAGTCACATCTTGGTTTCATCTCTTACTTATTCATTTTAATTTTAAGGTTTAATTTGCATACAGTAAATTAAATACACTGGCAATCACCAATCTGTTTCCAGCTCCGATACCTCTGCTTTAGCACAATGTTATATAAATGGAGTCAGTAGGTAGACTTTGAGTCTGGCTTCTTCCACCTAGCATAATCTATTTAAGAATCATCCATAGCAGTGTAATTAAAGCATCATTGCTTTTAATTGATAAATGATGTTCTGTGTTTCAGATGTAGGTTTGTTTTCTAGTCCTTCAGTTGAAGGACGGTTGAGTCATTTCTAGGTTTTAGCAACTGTGAACAAGCTTCTATGTCATTTTTGGCTAGATTTGTATGAACACAAGTTTTAGTTCTCTGGGTACATTCTCAAGTCTGGGAGTGCTAGGTCAGATGGTAAATGTACACTGACTTCACAACAAACTGCCCCACTGTTTTCCATCTTGTACTCCACCAGCAATGAATAAAATTTCCAGTTGCTCTTCATCCTTGCCAGAGCTTACTATCACCAGTTCTTGCTTTCTGTTTTAACCATCGCAGTAAATGTGTGGTGGTGTCTCACTGTGGTTTAATTTGCATTTCCTTAATGACTAATGATGTTGAGTGTCTGTTCCTATGCATAAGTACCTCTCACAGAGTTTCTTGGTGAGGGAGAGGCCTGTTCAATTCTTTTGTCCAATCTTCATCAGGTTATTTTTTCTTTAATAATAAATTTTGAGAGTTCTTTATATATTATAGTCCTTTTTCCTAGTTTATGGCTTATTTTTTATTTTTGGCAGTTCTAGGGAATTGAATTCAGGGCCTCATGCTTGCTAGACAAGCATTCTACCACTTGAACCACATTGTCAGCCTATGTGGCTTATCTTTTCATTATCTTAACATGTTTTTTTTCTTAAAAAGTTCTTTCTTTGTTTTAATTAACAAATAAAAATGTCATATATTTGTTGTATACAATCTGTGGTTTTAAATACACCTACAGAGCAGAATGACTAAATTGAGCTGATTAGTTCACATACTATTTTTGTGGTGAGAACACTTAAAATCTATTCTCTTAGCAATGTTCAAGAACTTAACATGTCTTTTGAAGAGCAGAGTTTAATAATTTTGATAAAGTCCAAATTGCCAGTGTCTATTTTTATAGCTCATGCTTGTGTCCTATCTAAGAAGTCTTTGCTTAATGCAGGGTCACACAAATTTTCTCATTTTTTAAAGCCAGGCACCAGTGGCTCATGTGTAATCCTAGCTACTTGGGAGGCTAAGATTGGGAGGATCATGGTTCGTAGCCAGCCTGGATAAATAGTTCTTGAGAATCCTATCTCCAAAATAACCAGAGCAAAATGGATTGGAGGTGTGGCTCAAGTGATAGAGTGCCTGCTTTGCAAATGTGACACCCTGAGTTCAAAACCCTAGTCCCATCAAAACAGATTTTTCTCATTTTTTGGAAGCTTTATGATTCATATTCTCTATTTAGGTCTGCAATCTGTTTTAAGTTTGTATTTGAACAGGATGTGAGGTAGAGAAATCTGTATTAGTCCGACTTTTTGTCACTGTGACAAATACCTGAGAAAATAACTCAAAGGGAGGAAAGTTTTATTTTGGCTCATGGTTGGAGAGGTTACAATCCAAGCTCAGCTGGCTTCGTGTTTCTGGGATGTGAAAAGGAAGAGCATCCTAGCAGAGACTGTGGCAGAGGAAAGCTCCTCACTTCATGATAGCGAGGAAACAGAGAAAGACAGAGGAAGGAGCCAGGGGACAAGATATGCTGTCAAGGGCACATGCTCAATGACCTATTTCCTCCAGGTAGGCCCACCACCTAAAGCTTCTACCACTTCCCTAAATAGTGCCGGCAGCTGGGGGCCAAGCCTTCCACACACGAGCCTGTGGGCGTGTCTCATACTCAAAGTTTATTCCTTTCCATATTATAACCAATGGGCACATATTGACACATTCTTATCACCCAAAATCCATAGCATAGATTAAAGGTTCAGAAGGTGCTATACATCCTGTGGGTTCAGGTAACTGTGTAATTTCACGTATGGACCATGATAGAACCGTACGGGATTGCTTTCCTTCCCTAATGATCTTCTGTGCTTCAGCTATTCCCTCTCCACCAACTCTTGGCAACCATTCTTTGTATTGTATCCATAGTTTGGCCTTTTCCAAAATGTCACATAATTGGAATCATCACTTAATGTCCTTTTCAGATTGGCTTCTTTCACTTAGTAATGTGCATGAAAGCATCCCCTGTGTCTTTCCATGGCCTGACAGCTCATTTCTTTATGATGCTGAGTAATTCCCCATGTTGCATGTACCAGTTTATCCACTGTTATGGCTGGATTTGAAATGTCCTCCAAAAGCTCATGGGTGCAGCTTCGGCCCCTAGTGCAGCAGTGTTCAGAGGTGGTGTCTCTGGGAAGTGATTCTTGGCTGCAGTGAGATGGGCAGCTTTGCCCGACATGTGCTCCCACCATGATACACTGTCTTGCCACAGTCCTAAAAGCAACCAGGCCAAGTGATCATGGCCTGAAACCCCTGGGACTGTGAGCCAAAATAAACCTTTTCTCTTTTGATTTCTCTCAGGTATTTTGTCACAGCACAGCAATGGAGAGCTGACTAACACATCCATTCACTTACTGAAGGACATCTTCGTTTCTTTCAAGTTTTGTCAATTCTAGATAAAGCTGCTATAAACACCTGTCTGCAAGTTTTTGTGTGGACATAAGTTTCAACTTGATGGGCTGTATAGTAAGAGTGTATTTAGTTCTGTGGTACTTTTTTACATTTAGGTCTTTACTGTATCTGGAATTTCTTTTCATTAAACTTTAGAAAGTAGTCAAACTTTCTTCCCCAAATGGATAGGTATTTGTACCTACACCATTTAGTGCCTCTGTCTTTTCCTCATGACTAGAAAGCATCATCTGCAGGTAATGGTGTGAGCCTGGACAAGTTAATCAACGTCTCTGTGCTCCAGACACTCCACTGACAAAGGGGAAGACAATAACTGCTCACAGTGCTGGTGCAAAGAGGAAAGGAGGCAATGAGAATGGATATGTTTAGAAAAGTAAAAAAATCCTATACCCTGAATCATCTGTATACAGGTGAGGCTATCATGAAGATTCTTTCTTTTTTTTTTCTATAGTGCTGGGGAATCATACCCAGGGCTTTCTGTGTGCTAGGCAAGTGCTCTATCACTGAGCTATGCCTCCAGCATCATGACAACTCTTTCTGAGGCTATGCCATCAGGAACCACCAAAGAATTCTCAAGCCACACATCCTATCTGAAATGTAAACATCAATGATCCACATTTTTAGGGAATTTGAGTGTGGGTTTCATTAGAAGGGTAGAGAAGGCTTGTGAAAGAATAGTGAGTAGTTGTGAGTGACGTATCAGTCTGGGCATCCTTTGATCCTATTGATTTCAAGAGGAGTTGTCGGACTGAGCTCCTTGAAGTCAAAGGGCTTGTGTCTAATTCATCTTAATAACAACAGAGACTGATCAGAATGGGGTGAGTAATTTTGTTGAATTAAATAAATTGAATTATCTTTATTGGAGTTCATTTGGGAAGGGAAAGGAAAGAAAGGTTAAAGAACAAGGAATCTCTTTCAAATATTCCTTACTCTTGTAAGGAATGTACCTTAAAGCCACATTCCTGCCAAGAGTAATTAGTGAAAATGATTTTTCCCCAGAAAATGGCAGTCTTTTTGGTATAGTTGGCCCAAGTCTTACTGCAATTCTGCATCTCGGACTCAGGAGTGGAGGAACAGGCTGGGAGCCCTGTGAAGTGCACTGGAGCTGCAAAATGAACACGAAGGAATCCAGACTTGCTGGACTCAGTTCAGCCAACTTGTCCAGCAACAGAGTAGGCCAGGTCATCGATTTGGGCAGAGAGGTGGGGTCATACCATGCTCACCAGAAAAAGGAGCTCTTGATTTACTAAGGGGGAAGCTGGATGCCAGTATGCCTAATCCCCTGGATCTTGGCTCCTACTTGATAACATTTAATGAATTTTTAGGCTTATAATAGGCATCTTCTTATCCAGGACATGTGGTATACAAAATTCCCCTAGCTTAAAATTTTTAGCATTCCCCTAAGTAACTTTCCTCGGCTGTCTAGATAGAGGCTTCCCCACTTCCTTTGGGGTGTACCATAACAGCCCAAAGGGCATCAGGTATCCCAACTATGGCCACATGGGGGCAGTGTCTTCCTCTGGGCTCCTTTGACTTTGACCTTGTGGCTGGGATACTTCAGAATAAAGCCTTGGTGGGTCAGAGGTGTAGAAGTTGGGGCTGGCACCTAGGTCCCAGGGAAGGTGATGGGCAGACACTTGAGGAGGCCTGTCTTTGGACAACCAATGTGGAATTCTCCTTTGTGTTCAATGAATTAAACAACCGGATATATATATATTTTTTTAATTATTGGTGAAGGGACACTGCGCTCTGGAGTTTTAATATACAAAATTTAATTTCGTAGGGACCAGGACCCCAGGTCCTCTCAGGGAAACCTAATCTCTGTCCTCTGCCTGTGTGAGCATGGGGCAAACGAGTGACTTTCCTAATACTATTATTATCACCCCCATTAAATTAAAAATCAGGGAGGAGAGAATCCTCGCTGAAGTCTCTAGCTGACAATACAATGCAAAGAAGTTAATAAAAAGCCTTCAAGAAAAGCATTCAAGAGGTCTGTAAGTTAAATGTAAATTCAATACTTTTGTGGAATAAAACCAAATTGAATTAGAATGGGAGTTTTTACACAACTGTTGGCGTGGGCGGACACTAACAAACCTGCAGGTACAGCACCTGCGGCAAAAAGGCAGCTAGGGACACGAGAGGGGATGTCTCCAGGTCCCGCCCCGCCCCGCCCCGCCCCGCCCCGCCCCGCCCTGCTTCAGTTCCAGGACTCGCCACTAGGGGCGGCAGCGGACTCCACAGCAGCACCGGCTGCAAAGCTGTGCGGCCCAGGTTTCCAGCCGGGTCCTTTTCGTCGACGGGCTTCCAGCATGGCTGCGCCCAGGGCTGCCGGCCCGGGGTCCGCCACGCTCTCACTTTCCTGACAGTTCCTGGCTCTTGTCTCCCCCGGGCTACCCCAGCAGACATGTTCGCCAAGGCCTTTCGGGTCAAGTCCAACACGGCCATCAAGGGGTCGGACAGGTGAGGGAGAGAAGACGTTTGCTCTGGCCACGAGGCCTCCGGGCATGTCGGGGTCCCGGTTAGGTTGGGTCAGCCGAGCTGGGGCAGAAGCCGGGGGACATAAGAGGAAGTTTAGATACATTTGGAGGTGACAGTGGGGAGGGGACCCATTTTATCTTCCAGGCTGTCTTCTGGACATTCTGGAGAGATTAAAAGAAGTAATCAGTGTTTACTGACTGCGGGCTATTTCGATGTTGTGGAGGATGTAAAAATGAAAGAATACAGGGTCCCTGCCCGCCACAGAGTTGACGGACCCTAGGGAAAGATCAGGTGAGGCATCGAGAACTAAAAGTATAGGAGAAGTGTCCAGTGATTGTGGTGGGAGGGGCCAGGCAGGTGTGGTAAGGAGAACTGTATCTGTTCACAGTGTCGCAAACACAGCTAGCTCCTTGGGAATTTTGGAACTAGTGTTCCATATGTGTCATTCTTGGTACCGTGGCATAACTGTTTTATAACAAGCTGACAGACTTGCCAAACATATGAGAAAGGAATGGGTCTGAGGGCCAGGCATGAAGTTGGGAATGGAGGGCTGGGTTTCCTATGTCAGGCTAATTTTAATTGTTCACTGGGCTTCGGTGTTCCAGTCAGTAAAATGGAAAGACATGCCTAGGGACATCAGAACATGGACCTATGAGACACTGAATGAGAAAGAACAGGATTTTGGAAGAGTGTGTGAGAACAGGGCATCATAAACCAGTCTTTTCTTAGCCTTTATGAGTCATTCTGAATCTCCCCATATTTATTGAAGTCCATCTAGGTAGTATTATGGTGCTGGTGTACTTTCTGCAGGAGAAAGCTTCGGGCTGATGTGACAGCTGCTTTCCCCACCCTTGGAACAGATCAGGTCTCTGAGTTAATACCTGGAAAGGAGGACCTCAACATTGTAAAGTTATATGCTCACAAAGGGGATGCAGTGACTGTGTACATGAGTGGTGGCAACCCCATCCTATTTGAACTGGAGAAAAATCTGTATCCAACAGGTATGGCAATAGAGTGGAGATGGCCATTATTACAGTCCTTGTTTAACACCTACTTCTGTATTTCTTCCATTAACCTGCCTGTAGTAGATCAAAGAAGCACAGAATCTTTCAATACTCCTAAGGATCTTTGCAGACCAAGTGTTCTTAGAATTGAATCTTTCAAAACCAGAAATTGTTATAGGAGGGAGAAAAACAAAAACATCCAATACAGAAAGATGATTACAAAGGGAAGTTCTGAGATAAAGAAGCAATGCTGAGTTCACAGTGGGCTAACTAGGGACAGAGCAGAGATTCTACAAAGAATGAAATTTCAGGACTTGTAAAAAAAAAATTCCTTAAAGCTATCTGCAATAGGATTTTCTTTCTTTTCTTTTCTTTTTTTTTTTTTTTGGTAGCACTGGGGTTTGAACTAAGGGCCTTGTGCTTGTTAGGCAGGTGCTCTACCTCTTGAGCCACTCTGCCAGCCTCACGAGTTTCTTAAGATACTGAGTTGAGGTACTGTGCTAGGAAACAAGCTGGATTAATTACATCACATAACCAGCTGTCTTAGTGATATCCTTCAATTGGGATGTCTCAGAGATTCCTTCTTAGGCTCTCACCAGTTTTCTAGGAGTCTTTACTTTCTCTTTGTCATAGATTTCAGGAACTCAGTTTTTTTTCTCTTTTCCATACTTGTGGATACCTACTTCATCACTTGGGGCTTTTCTTCCTTCAAGGTTGCCTGCAACAGTGCAATGCAGTCTCCTTAGTCCACTCCCTTCTCCTCCCTGTCAGTTCTCTGCTGTACCTGAAGACAAACACAGACCCCCTTTTTTTTTTTTTTCTTTTGGTAGTACTAGGGTTTGAACTCAGGACCTATTGCTTACTGGGCAAGCCTTCTTCCACTTGAGCCACTCTCCCAATCCTTTTTTTGCTTTAGTTTGTTTTTAAGATAGGATCTTGGCTTTGTCCAGGCCTATCTTGGACAGCAGTCCTCCTACCTCTGTTTCCCAAGTAGTTGGAATTAATAGCTGTGTGTACCACACCCAACAAACACAGATCCTTCTTGATTTAAGGGTTTTAGTGCTGATCACTGGAAACAAGAAAAATGAGAAAGTTTCAACATTTTTTATAGCCTGGTTCTGTTTTTTAACTCACTTCCTTCTGAGGTCATAAATGGAAGCCTGTTGGTTCTCTGTCCACACATTTGATCCACTATGCCCATTTTCTGCTGCTGCAATCCAGATGGAGCAATAGGGCCTCCAGGTCTCAAGTAACACCAGTTCCTTAGATCTCTGCTTTCCTCATGAATGAAACTTCTTTGGGTACCCTCTTTACAACCTTCTCTCTGGCTTTGAGCTGAGCCTCTTTTCTGTATAATAATTAAAGTGACCATAGTGTTAGGCTTTGCAAGTTCCCTAGCAGGTTGGAAGTAAGTGTTTTCTGGCTCACTTTTTGTGCAGTGTACACACTGTGGTCCTATCCTGATCTTCTACCGACCTTCACAACATGGCCTCTGGTACTCGAAAAACTGGTTGGGGGAGCAGGTAAGATTTTCCTATATTCTGGCTATCGCCTGAAATCTACTTAGTAACACCAAAGGACTCAATAAGTTTGTGTGTCTCCAGTGTTCATATGGTTGAAAACAGAAATTTCCTCCCTGTTGTGTATGTTATACCTCTCTCACTTGTCTGGTTCCATGAGTTCTCTGGGCCTCTCTGACCTGTTTTAAGCCTTACATAAGATAAGTGATGTGAAAGTACTTTGTGAACTGCCTTATACTGTACTTTAAATCAATTAGCTAAATTTAGAGAATTTACACAAAGTATATTATGCTGCAGGACACTCAACCTGGTGCTTCTATTTGACCACAAGCTCCTCAAAAGGAGGGCTGATACTCAAGTTACCATTTTAAATTTTCATTGTGAGTAACGCTAATGATACCTAGTAAACATTTCTTTGTCGAGTGAATGAGAAAATGATGAAGTAAAACATGGAATGAGATGGAAGCAGAAAGTAAGGTGTGACATTCTTGTTTTGTTACAGATTTGATGCTGCCAGGACTAGTGGTGCCCCCTGCTGGTCTGCCTCAGGTACAGAAGGGTGACCTCTGTGCCATTGCCTTGGTGGGGAACAGGTACTGTGCCAGGCAGCTGTGCCTTTTGGGGGAGAAACGTAGGTAAAAAGGAAGTGGAGGGAAATGACAGCTTCCAAAGCATATGGACAAAGAATTGAAAGAAAAATCAGGTTCTTCTGGAAGAAGCAGATAGTGGGCCACTGGAATGATGGTGAGCCTGTGGAGTGTCAATACGTCTGGACTTAGGGTGCCAAAGATACTGCAGAGTTCTTTACCCAGATTCTTCTGATGGTAACATCTTATATAACTATAGTGTAGTCATCACAACTAAGGAATTAATTAAGTTGTCATGACTTGAGACAGTATTGTTAACTAAACTACAGCCTTTTTATGTCTCCCCAGGTTTTCCACTAGCATCGTTTTTCCACTTAAGGGTCCAGTCTCAGATACCACATTGCATTTAGTGTCATATCTTCTAGCTTCCTTCTGTCTGTGACATTCTCTTTTTTTCCCATTCTCATCTTTTCATTATTTTTAATAGCGTTAGTGAGATATAGTTTACATACCAAAGATTTGCCTGTCTTAAATGTACAAATGAATGGTTGTTAGTGTATTTTCAGAGTTATTGAACCATCATCTTACTGCTTCCATTTTTACACTTTTTTTTTTTTTTTTGGCGGTGCTGGAGATGGAACCTGGGACCTTGTACATGTGAGGCAAGCACTCTTCCACTGAGCTATACCCAGCTCCCACTGCTTCTTTTTAGAAATAATCCTAAAAAGTTAAAAGCCCCCTCACCCCGCAATCCTTTTCTCTCTAGAAGTAAACATTATCAGTTGTGTATGTATTGTTTTTTCACCTAATACAGTATTTGCATGTCGGCATGCAAACCTGCAGGATCTTTTTACCTGCTGTATGGTGATGGAGGAGGTCCTATCCTTGTGGGCATTCAAGTTGCCCCAATTTGTCTCTATTCCAAATAATATTCTCTTAATATTTTTAGAAATGCTGGTACCAATATTTTTCTAGAGTAGATACTAAAAAACAGAACTTTAAGTTGAAGTTCATGTGTTTTTTTCTGTTTCCCTATGATAAAAACCTGTCATTTTTCACTCCTACTGTAGCATATATGGAGCCTATGTCTACATTTTCACCAATACTGGATATGATGGGATCAGGTAGTGGCAATGTAGACACAGAGGTGGAGGGTAAAGAATTAATGGGTCCTGGTCACTGATAAGCTGAGATGTTAAGGAAGAAGTCCTTTGTGGAAGATGCCCAAGTGTTAGGCACGAATGACAGGTGGATTTAATGGAGGCTGTTAATCAGGATGAGGAATGATAGGGGAGAGATATGATGTAGGGGATGGAAGAAAACATGAAGTTAAGATTTTGTTTTGGAAATTATTCCTCCAATTCCCAGAATGAAGAATGACATTTTATTATTTTAATCATTGCTTCTTTGAAAGAGAAGGAAGTTGTAGGCATGTGTTTAAAGAGGGGGGTCAGTGTTTAAAGATCTTGTTTTTGCCACTGATTTCCTTGAACCTTTTAGAACCAAGCACCTAGAAGCCTTTCTTGTTTACCTATAGCAAAAAAACACAGTTGAAAAGAGTGGTGTGTTAATCAGTTTCTCCCCCCAAATTCTATCAAAACACATGAATGGATACTTTATCTGTTCAGTTTAGCTTTTATAGTGTATATGGGGATGGAGCTTAGAGAAGGTTCATGGCAGCGGTAGGGTCCCAATAGGGGTTTTCCAAAAATACAAGTTGTTCACACACCCAAGTTCTTGAGCCTTTCACCTTTTGAGGATGGAAGAAAAAGACTTAAGAACTGAGAAAGAAGTCAGATTCAAAGTTTCTATGGCAGGAACTGCCCTATAGGCATAGTAAGCGGAACCACCATGCTTAGTAAAATAAATTTAAGTTCAAGTTTTGGGCTTTGTCTTGATTTTTCACTCTTGGACCCAGGCTACTTTGCCAGGCTGTGACTTCACTCACTGTTCAGCTAGTCACGTGTCCTCACAAGCAGTGTATGAACAGTGCTGACAGATGTCTCATTTGAGCTTGGGAGCTTTAATAGTTACCAAAAATTTAGTTGTTTTGAAGGTCCAGCAACACCCCATGCTTAGGTATATAATTAGAGCAAGCCCAGGTTGTAAAGAGTCACCTTAGGTGCCTCTCTTGTTGATTTCACTACTTCTCAGTTCCCTCTTTTCCTGGGACATCTCTCCAGCCTGATTTATGGTGTGTAAATTGCCTCTTCTCTGAACTTCCTTATAGGGTAATAGCTGTGCTTCTTAAAGGCACTTTTGAAAGGGAACTTTAAATATCCTTCCAAGTCATGCTTGGGCTTAATTGATAATAGGAATAAAACAAAGGTCATGAGTGTCAGAAAAGAAGTTACTTACACAGAGGGACAATATTTGCTCAAGGGATATTTGAAAATAATATTTATAGGCAGTTTGAAGAAAATTAAGACCCAACTGAGGCTAGTTTTGTAATATAAATGGATGCTTCAGACTGAGAATTGTAGTGCTATCACCACATGGGAGAAAAGATGGTTTGAATATCTGTCCCCTTATCGTAGACTCTGTCTGACCCTTGTCTCTGTCCTCCTCCTTCCTAGAGCCCCCATGGCAATCGGAGTGGCTACCATGTCCACAGTTGAGATGCTGACTTCAGGCCTGAAAGGAAGGGGCTTCTCTGTGCTCCACACTTTCCAGGATCACTTGTGGTGGGTACAACATTTCTTCTGCTTGCATGGAGTAGGGGTGGGTGAGAGAGCATGGGTCCTGAGACTCAGAAGTGTGAGTATTGGTCCCAGTGTGTTAAGGTGGGTTGCTAGCCCCAGACTTTCATTTCCTTGTTAAATGTGAGGGAAGACTTGTTTTTTCCTGTTCACACAAGTTAAAGAGAATTTTGGTTATTTTCTAGATAAATTTTAGACTCCTAGACCTGGAAGAAGACCTTAGGGATTGTCTACTCTGCCCTTCAGTGGGGAATACTCATTTTTAATAGCTTTAGTTGATATGGTTTTATCTGCCATGTACATTTTGACATCATCTGGCCCCAAAACAAAGGTTTCTGAATCCAGATCAATCCTCAAACACCAGGACATTAGCTAGTTAACTGGTTGCTTTTGTTATTCATGTCTCACATCTTGGAGCTCCTCATTAGGAAGTAACACATTCTGCACTTCAGAGCCCCTACCTGTTCCTTTCCTGAATTTTTTCTTGTCATTTTATCAAAACAGTAAATAAGTCAGTGTAGCTTGTCTTTCAGCTAAGTGCTGTGGCCTGTTGGTGTACGTATTTTATATTTTCTAGCCCAGTCTTGGAATTGCTCATTTTAAAAGTGTTGGCCCAGCCTCCTTTGCTAACTTCATTAGCCTGTTTTTTTAGCACATGTTTCATGACAGATGTTGTCCTAACACCTTGTTTTCTAACTCTCAGTTTGGGCAACAGCAATCAAAGTCAAGTCTTAAGTCCTTTTATCAACAGCTGCATCAACCCCCCATTCCCACTTAAATATTTATTGTTTACCTGATCAAAATAGCCTAAACAGACACTTTGGCCTGACTGCTAAAAATACTGATAAGCCTTGCTGCAACTATTAGTTAAAACTCAGTTTGATTTACATAATTTTGATGAAACCAAAGCTTTAAACTTTCTGTATGCTCTGCTAAATGGCATTGCTTTTCTTCCTGTCCTCCCAAGATTTAGGAATAAATCTGGTTCTGTGAATTAGATTTTTTGCTTTTTTTTTTTTTTTGGCAGTACTGGGGTTTGAACTCAGGGCTTATATTTGCTAGGCAGGCACTCTACCACTTGAGGTACTCTTCCACTCCAGCCCTGATTTTTGTATTGGGTTTTTTCAAAATAGGGTCTTACAAATTGCCTCTGACTGGCTTCAAACCATGATACTCCTGATCTCTGCCTCCCTAGTAGCTAGGATTACAGGTGTGAGCCACCAGCACCCAGTGAATTTTTGCTTTTGCTTTAACACAGAAGCCACTGATTCTGCAGTCATTGAGTAGCCTGGGTGTTTTGTGTTTTGTTACATAGGCTCAGTCCTGGCTTTGTACTTCACCAAACTGGTACCACAGGGGCATTTGTGATTCTTCTTTTTTTGGGGTCAGGGGGAGGATACAGGTGCTTTACCACTAGAGTGGCACCCATCCCCCAGCCCTTTTTGCTTTTATGCCCAGGCTGCTTGGGCCACCATCCTCCTATTTGTGCTTTCCACATAGTTGGAGTGACAGGTGTGCATCACAACATCTACTTTTTTATTGGTTGAGATGGGGTCTTTTGGACTTTTTGCCTGGACTGTCCTCAGAGTGTGATCCTACCTATCTCGTCTCTTGAGTAGCTAGGATTACAGACATGAATTACCATGCTTGGCTATATTTGTAATCTTAATCTTGTTTAATTCAAATTTGTTTACTAATTTTTATTCATATGAAGGGAGTTCTTTTAGGGGTTTATCTTTAATTGGTTTTTCTTTAATCTTTCTCTGTTGCAGGATGACTATTAATGATACAATTACATTATTCCTTGGGGTAGGGAGAAGGCAAGAATTACTCTCCCCATTTCAGAGATGAGGAAACTGAGGCCCAGAGTGAATTGGAATAGAGTTGAGATGAGAGCACAGTGCTCTGCTTTGTCCTGGACATCCCTACCTGCTGGCTCTTGCTAACTCTGAGCGCCTGGCTGACTCTGCCCTGACTGGGGTGGGAGAATGTTGTGGCTGCTGCTCGGTGTTTCTGACATGAGATTCTTCCAGGCGGTCTGGAGACAAGTCCTCTCCACCTTCCATTGTTCCACTGGTACCGGATCCTGCAGATCTCAATGAAGAGAAAGTAGATCCTGCCCTACAGGGAGACCTGAGGGCCCTGACTCTGGAGGGAGAGGAGATGGAGAATGGGGAGGTTCATCAGGCACATGGGGAGAAGTCCCCTCCAGAAGCCTCAGAAGACACCAGCGTCAGGACCCTGAGCCAAGACTCCAAAGATAGCAAACCCCTTCAAGGTATGGCTCCAGAAGTAGAAGGCCCACCCTTCCCTCTGACTGGAATGGCACTGAAGCTCTGGTAGGTGAGGGGAGAACCCTTGTTTACGGTGGAGGAGATGCAACAGACTTGTGATGGTTCTGTCTGAGTCCTTTCCACATAAGTCAGTATCTTCTCCCAGGTGCCCATCTACTCTGGCACTTACACTGTTTCAAGCCCTGGAGGCCCCTAGAGTTTCTTTTGGCTCTGACTTCCTGACTTGAGCTCAGTGCTCAAGAGTCTAGGAACTTTGGTACCTGGGAATATGTTCTGTTGGCTCTCCAAGTGGGTGAGGTAGAAACAGAGTTGTGTGGGGTGGTTTCTTACCCTGTGCCAGGTACTCTGCATTCCTCAGGAAGGATATGGTTCTTGTCCTTTTCTTGCAGAACAAATGGATGAACTGTTGCAGCAGTGCTTCTTGCACGCTTTAAAGTGCCGAGTCAAGAAGGCTGACCTCCCTTTACTCACCAGCACTCTCCTTGGCAGCCACATGTTCTCCTGCTGGTATGGAAGGCACTGCTGTGGGTAGGGGCCAAGGGCTGGGTCTTGTGTTCTTGTCAGTAGAGTAGAAAAGGGTTAATGGGAGCTGGGAGCTGGTTGAGTGACATACTATGGGAAGAGCAGAGCAAAAGATTGATCTGGCAAGTAAATTAGGTTTTAGGTTTTAAAAACTTAAATTTTAGCCAACAAAAGGATGTTGATGAAATGGAAGATTAAAATTCCCTATAATCTCTGAATTCTGCCTGTGCTGTGGTGGTTCTGGGCTGTCTCTTCTGAATTAGGCAGTGTGTCCTGCCCAGGAAGTCTTCTAGCAGCCTTTCTGTCAGGGGCTTCTTCTGGAATCCATTCCTCACACTTTGAAAAGTAGGTTGACCAGATTAGATTGGATCAGGAGAAAGAACAGGTGTGAGGCCCCATCTAATCCAAAACATAGCCACCAGGAAAGGCAGTACTGCATGTGGATAGAATCTTGACTTTGAAAACAGCCATCTGGGTTCAACTGCCAGCTCCCCAGGGTGTTGGCCAAGGCAGATTTCAACTGATTCCCATACTCCTAAAATTGCTGTAAAGATTGCATAGCCTGTTCTACAATGAGTATTCATGCCAGGAGGTTGCTTGTTGATGTTTAACCAGACACCAAACTTCTTTCTGAGAAGCTTGCTCTGTTTTTTTCGGTTTGTTTGTTTTGTTTTTTGGTGGTACTGGTGCTTCACTCTTGCTAGGCCGGAGGCACTCTACCACTTGAGCCACTCTACCAGCTGAAAGTATGATCTCGTGCTTTACACATGGTCTTCCTATGCAAGTGTGGCATCAGGAGTGTGTGGTGGGGTCCTTGGTAATCTGTCCTGGTCTTGCTGGGTTGCAAGTGACTGGGAAAGAGGCCCCAGAGTATCCTCTAGGACAGATGTTAGATTGAAGTAGGTTCTAGAAGGGCTCTCTGAGGGCTGGAAGTGTGGCTCAAGCAGTAGGGTGCCTGCTAGTATGTGCTTCACAGTAGAATGTGAGGCCCTGAGTTCAAACCCCAGTACTGCCCCCCACCAAGAAGAAAAAAATTGAAGGGCTCTTTAAATATTCCACTGCTCCTGAGTGAAAATAACTTTTATCAGGTGCTTCTACCCAAACACTAATTGCTCTAAGGCAAGAGTCAACAAACTTTGTATAAAGGGCCAGAAAGTAAATATTTTAGGTTTTTCAGGCCACACAGTATCTGTTGCACAACCCTGCCGTTGTACTGTACCGTGACCATAGACAGCGGATAAGCGGTGGGTATTGCTGAGTTGGGTCTGAGATGCGATTTTCTGAATCCTGTTCTAGGCCTGCCTCCCCACAGTGTGAGCTTCCTGTTGGAAAGGTTCTCCTTGAAGTAGAACTTTTGAGGCCACAGAAGGTTCTGGTTTGAGAGGAATCCAGATCTAGATCCAATGTAGTAGCCACTAGCCACATGTGGCCAATCCATTTAAATTAATTAAAAGTAAATAAAATTTAAAATTCAGGTGCTTAATCACAGTACACACATTTGAAGTGCTTAATAGCCACATGGATGGTTAATGGCTACCATATTGGGCAACAAAGACAGAAATCTTCTGTGTTCAATGAAAGTGCTGCTGGACAGCACTGACTCAAGAGTGTCCAGTCATCTGCATCCTACTCTGATGCCACCAGCGGGCAAAAGGTTCTGAAACAGTAGCCTCTCACTGAACATGGAGGAAGAATGGTGAGGAAAAGGCCCTCTCCATATCAGGCAGGCCCCTACCACCTCTGCTTTGTTGGCTTGACTTGCTTTTTCTATCTGCCGTCAGCCCTGAAGGACAACAACTGGACATAAAGAAGTCAAGCTACAAAAAGGTAAGGACAGGTGTCTTCTTTGCATACCTGACATGAATCAGATGGATGAGCCCTGTCTACAAGGCTCAGAGTAGAATTAAGTTTTATGATTCCAGGTATAAGGGGGAATAAAGAAACTCCCTGAGCTGAGCAGTGGGACACCCACTCCCCTCCCTTTTTGGTCCCTTTCTATCTGATGAGAGTCTGATAGTCACTAGTTAGTCTCTAGCAGCTTCTTGCTTCCCGACCCACAGGGCAGGGACCTCCCAGTTCCTAGTTTGATCACAGCCATCCAGTTCCCACCTTGCTGGGCCTGGCATTTCCTGTGTGCTCAGGTGTGGGAAGTCAGTGACATTCCCTACACTGGCCTCTCTCCCCAGCTGTCTAAATTCCTGCAGCACATGCAGCAGGAGCAGATTATCCAGGTGAAGGAGCTGAGCAAAGGGGTGGAGAGCATTGTGTCTGTGGACTGGAAACACCCAAGGTGAGTGTGGGGCCTGGTCACTGCAGCTCAGCTGGCTTCAGGACACCTGGGCCATGGACTGGGGATTGCTGAGGCCCTAGTATGAAATGTGTTTTTTTCTTTCCTTCTGCTGGGTTTTAGGATCACATCTTTCATCATACCCGAGCCCTCCCCGACCTCCCCGGCTGTCCAAGAGGGTGGCAGGGAACAGCCCTATCACCCTCCAGATATAAAACCCCTCTACTGTGTCCCAGCCAGCATGACCCTGCTCTTCCAGGAGTCTGGCCACAAGTGAGTTTGGGTAGAGCAGCCCTTCTTTGCCTGTGTGGTGTTCTGACCTACACCTTCTCTCTCTCTGAGTAGTGTTCTGCAACTGGCAGAACCTGCTGTGCCTCTGTCACCCTTTCTCCCAAATTCAACTTCATGCCTCCTTCCTGGGGGCATTTCTCTGGACTAAGTGGAGGAGAGTAGGTCTCTCCCTTTTCTATTATTCTTCACACAGTCTTGCTCGCTTCAGTCAGGGAAAGAAGAAAGCAGAGGTTGAAAGCCAAGCAAAGTGCTGCTGTATTTGCAGTCTGTCTCCTGACACAGATGAAATAACCCATCACCTCTCTCCTAGGAAGGGGAGCACTCTGGAGGGCCGTGAGGTCAGAACAATCATCATTGACTATGCCAAAAAAAATGACCTTGTTGATGCAAACAACAAAAAGTGAGTAGATGAGGAGAAGGAGGTCTGTCTTGTCAGGTCTTCATCTTTAGCAGACATAGATACATTTGGGGATGGAATATAGAAAGTCTCAGCATCTTAGAAACAAGCAAGATTTGTGTGGACATCTACTGTTATCAGCTATGGTCTTCAGATCCGTAAGTGCAGTCAGCATGGACTATAGACTTGAGTAAACAATATCTCATGTATGTCCACCATGATCTTTAAGTGCAGATGGCTGTTGTGAGGAATGAAATGCAGACTTGAAAAAAAACTAAGGTCATTGTAGCTTTTTGGTATTTTTCTTTCTTTCACTTTTTTTTGGGGGGGGGTTGTATTGTTTTCTTTTTTTTTTGGTGGTGGTACTGACTTTTGACTCGCTTTTGTTAGACAACTCTGCAACTTAAGCCACATTTTCAGCTCTTTTTGCTGTAGTTTTTTTTTTTTTTTTTTTTTTTTCAAGTAAGGTCTTGCTTTTTTTGCCCAGGCCAGTGTGGACCTCCTACTTACGCCTTCCTTGTAGCTGGGATTATAAGCATATGTTACCACACCAAACTTTTTTGTTGAAATAGTGTTTCAACTTTTTCCCTGAATTGGCTTGAACTGGAAACCTCCTGATCTTTGCCTCCCAAATAGCTGGGATAATAGGCATGAGCACTGCATCCAGTTGTATTATTTTCTTAATAAATGGACATAGATGGTATACTACTAGATGAAAAGAGTTCCATTGGTTTTTTTGTTTTGTTTTGGTGATTCTGAGGATCAAACCCAGAGCGATACACATGCTAGGCAAGTGCTCTACAACTGAGCTACATCTCCAGCCCTTGGGTTTTGAGACAGGATTCCACTATGTGGCCCAGGCTGACCTCCAACTCATGATCTTCCTGAGTCCTGAGATCACAGGTATCAGCTTCCACACCAGGCTTCTCTTCATTTTTTTTAATGTTTAAATTTATTTTAAATTAATTTTCATTTATTTTGTGGTGCTAGGGGTAGAATCCAGGGCCTTATACATGCTTGGTATAGACTCTACCACTGAGCCTCACCCCCCATCCCAAAATTATTACTCAGATTGTACAAATTCATGGGGTTCTGTGTGATAATCCACTACATGCATACAGTGTGTAATGATCAAATTGGGGTAGTTATTTATATCCCCACTTCCTGTCTTCCTTTCTTGCTGGTCTGCTTACAATTAAGCCTAGAAAGCTGCAGTAATGTGGTTAGAAGCAGAACTGAGCCAAGAATCTTGGTCTTCGAAGTTACCTGGTCCCACATTCTCCTCCACCACCTGCTATTCCTCCTAGGAAAGTGTTCACTTGTATCTCCCAAGGGCACATTGCCTGATAGACTCTGAGTCTGATTCTGAATGACCATAAAGGACACACAGGAGATGACTCCTTAGCCATCTCTGGGGTCAGAAGGGTCAAATCTTAGAGTTCTTTAATGCTGCTTCTTTCCCGTTAGTCTGGTGAAATTGGATCCCATCCTGTCTGATTGCATCTTAGAGAAAAATGAACAGCACACAGTCACGAAGCTTCCGTGGGACTGTCTCCTAAGCAGGTAACAGGGACTGGCAGTCCTTCTCCAACTTTTCTGCCCCGTCTCCTTAATATGTATTACACTGAACTTCGAAATCATCACTATCTTAGTCTATGACTTTCTTTATAAGTCATACCATGCTGTCTCCATAAACACAGGCTTGAGTGATTCTGATGTGAAGGGTCTTTGGGACAAGTTAAACCAACACAACATAGGAGAACTTGAGAAGAAGAAAGAAAAGAAACATTAACTAAAAATAAGTGGCAAATCAGGCCAAGTCAGGATCAAGAGTTTGAAGCCAGCCTAGGCTACATAGTGAGTTCCAAGCTAGCCAAGGTTAATAGCAAGTTTCAAATAAACAAATAAAGCGAGGCATGGTGGCTCATGTTTGTAATCTTAGCTACTTGAGAAGTGGGGATTAGGAGGGTTGCAGTTCTTGGTTGGTCTGACTAAAAGCGAGATTTAATCTCACCTATAAAAAGGCTGGGTGTGGTGGCGTGCACCTGTCATCCCAACTTCACTGGAAGCATAAATAGGAGGATCCATGGTCCAAGCTGGCCCAGGCATAAACAAGAGACCCTATTCAAGAAATATCTAAAGCAAAACAAATTGGTGGCTTGGCTGAAGTCGTAGAATGCCTAACTAGCAAGCTCAAGGCCATGAATTCAAACCCCAGTACCGCCAAAAAAAAAAGTAAAAATGAAAACTTCAACTAGAGAAACAAAAGAAGGCTAGGGGGTATTGTTTTAAAGTCTTCAAAGAAAATATTCTTAATACTTTTTTTTCCCCACAGAACCATAACTGAAAATAATTTATATTAGGAATCAGGAAACTACATCCCATGGGCCAAATCTGGCCTGCCAGCTGTTTTTGTAAATAAAGTTTTATTGAAACACACCCATTTATGTATTGTCTGTGGAATACTTTGTGCTATAGTGGCAGAGTTGAGTAGCTGTTCTGTAAAACCTAAAATATTTACTGTTGGGCCCCTTTTAGAAAAAAGTTCATCAATTCTGAAATATATGATACCAGAGAAAATTGGTTAGATAAAAGGTAGAAATTCCATGTGATAAAGGTGTACTATGAAAGATTTTGAAATGTGAAGAAAAGTGAAGCAGCATCTGGAGCTGGGTAGTGTGTTCTTGAGACAGGTAGTAACTTCCACAAAATGGACTAGACAGATTTTCAGAAGGCCAGGCCAGTGGGCAGTTTCCAAGGGCGCAAGTCACTGATGTTCCCTTCTCTAAATCAGTAGTTCTCAACTTTGGCTGCACCTTAGGGAGCTTGAATGAATGTATATGCCTGGTCTGCGACACTGTTTTGGTTGGTCTGGGGTGCATCTCCCTACGTGATCTGAATAATTGTAATGTGCAGTCACGTTGTAAACCACTGCCCTATAAGGTCAGCTTATACTCAGTGCCTGCCCATGTGAGAGCCAGCTTCTGTGGGTTTTGTCACTTCATAACTCAGAACTTTCCTTTCAGATGCTTGGAAAAACTGCAGCCTGCTTATCAAATGACCTTTCCTGGGAAAGATCCTGTTGTGAAGAAAGGGAAAATCTATCCCATTGACATCACCCTAGCGCAGAGAGCTTATAATAAAAAGGTAATTTTTTAAAAGGTACAGTGTTTGAGGATGGTGATTTAATGTCCTTGCTAAGTTCTAGTCTCCCTAATATGATCGGAGGTTTTTAGATTGGCTTCAAACACTTCAAAGGTTGTATGATACACCCATGCTTGTGTACCTGGGCTGGGCATGGATAAAACAGGTAGAGCTCACCCTTGCCTCCCCTCTCCCTGTAGGATTCTGTCCTAGGAAATTTCTAGAGCCTGTTTCCAAAGATTTTATTTATTTATTTTTTTCTCAGTACTACATTATAGGCTTTCAGCTCTTATACATTGGGCCTTGCTCAATGAAAATAGCTTGTAAAAACTGCTGAAGGAACCGAGTGTGTTCAGGTTGACAACACAAAATTGTAGGGAACAAAGTACATCTGTCCTTAAATATGTGGAAAGCTGTCTTCTGCAAAAGGAGAGCTCTTATTCTGTATTCTGTGTCTGGAGAAGACAGATATAGCATTATTGAGTAGACATTCCAAGAAGACAGACTTGGGTTCAAATAAGAGAACTTTGCGGGCTGTGATTAAATGTAGTCTTTGCCTCTCTTCTTGACCTTGAGCAAGTTATTCAATCTTTTGTAACGTGAAAAATGGGGATAATACCTACCACATAAGCCATTGTGAGGATCAAATAAAGGAATATACATGGTTGAAGCATGTAGAATAGTACTTGACAAGTAAGCAGTCATGATAAATGAGAACTGGCCACAATAACTGTAATTAGCAATAATTATGGGCCAGACACACTAAGCAATTTTATATATATTAGTTTTAACACTAATTTTCTATTAATGATAACAACTAAAACGGTCCAATTATTTATAAAATAGTGAGTTATTTTCCAAAAGGCAGCACACAAAGGTCAGGTGGCCCCTTGTTGGGGAAAGATGCAGTTGGGGGCTCATGTGTCAGGGAGGGTTTGGTCCCTGATGGGGCCGCTAAAGACTCACTGACTCTCAGGTTCTAAATCTGGAGTCCCTTGCAAGTCTAAGGGTGTTTTGTTTTTTTCTTTTTTGAACTTTTAGAGACTGTTGCTAGCAACCCTTTCCCACCCACCCCAATAGTAACACACTTTCACCATCTTTAATCATGAATGAAAGAAAATTTGTTTCAAAGCAATAAGAGATGTGATTTTTTAAAAAAGCATTAATGTTTTCTGTTTTGTCTTACAGTCACACACATTTTTATCATGTGAAGTTGATAATAATAGAAAAGAACATGTGTTGCTGACTAGATACTTGATATTAAAGAATTATTGCTAATTTGTTTTTAGATGTGATGATGATTTTATTTTTATCTTAAAAAGAGTCCTTATCTTTTGAAGATACATACTGAAGTATCTATAGATGAAATGACCTGAAGTCTGGAAGGATTTGCTGTAAGGTAATCCTTAAGTCAGGACTATTTTGATTAAAAAATAAACCATGTTATATATGGGATAGAGTATCCCACTAATAATAAAACATACAAATTGGCTAGGATAGAAAGAATCATTTTTGAAGCATAAAATACATTATGTGGACAAAAGTACCATGGTTATAGGGGTAGCAAGCCATTGGAGAACACAAGGGTGAGGAAGCTGCTAAGGGTCTGTTAAGACCTCTGGAGAGAAGGGTGTGCGGTCAGCACCCACCATCAATCTGCTATCCCCATCGTCCCCCCAGGTGACTGTGGTCCGGAACTTGGAGACCTATGGTCTGGACCCATCCTCAGTGGCTGCCATCCTCCAGCAGCGATGCCAGGCCAGCACCACTGTCACTCCTGCCCCTGGGGCCAAGGACAGCCTGCAGGTGCAGATCCAAGGAAACCAGGTCCACCATCTCAGCCAGCTGTTGCTTGGTGAGTATCCCTTCTGAAGAGCAGAGGCATTAGGCTAGCATGGTAAAGCTCTTCCTGCCAACTCACCTTGGTCTAGGTATCTTAATACGTGTGTGTGTGTGTGTGTGTGTGTGTGTGTGTGTGTGTACACACATATATATGCAGTCTTCCAGTGGTTCCACTTCACAGTGGTGTGAAAATGGTTCACACATTCAGCAGAAGCCATAAGTCACATTCTGTATTTTGAACTTTTCCTGGGCTAGCCATATGCCCTCAGGACTCCTGAGAGATTGGACAGCAGCAGCAGCTCTCAGTCAACCAGTGCTCCAGGGTGCAGTGTGCTGCTGACCCTGAGTTCCCTAGGTTAGCATTTTCAGTTCACCTTATTTTCAGCTTAGGATGGGTATATCAGGACATACCCTGTCCTCAGTTCAGGAGCATCTGCATATGTGCATACACGCTCCCATATACATGTCCACCTAGTTCATAGCAGTGAGCCGGAGGTGGAACCAATGTCTGAGCCAGATACTTGGCCCTTTCCTGTCAGTGCTTTCTTTGCTATACATACTATTGTATTAGTTTTCTTCCTGGTCCCCTCTTTTTATAAACCATTCGTTGAGTACCCCAACTGTGCTGGGCACATTGCTGGGCTTTTGGTAGGCATCTCCTTAATCACAACAATGTAACAAGTAACTGTTACCTGTTTGGCAAATGAGGAAACTGAGGTCCAGAAAGTGAGAACAAGGTTCAGTACCCTGTCCAGAGCTCTCCTACCTCTTGAGTGCCATAGCTGGGCTCAGAACTTTTTTCTTCTCCAGAGCCTAAGTTCTTTCTATTCACTCTGGATCACCAGCCTCCAGACTGTCCTTAGTTCAAACCCTTCTCCACAGATACGCCTGAATCAACTTTCTAAAACAAATATGATGGCATTACTCCTCTCTAAAAAACTTTTTTTGTCTGTTCAGTGCCTTCAGAATAAGCTTCTAAGCTCAATAAACAAGCCTCTCCTAGTCCTCCCTGCAGGCTCTCTGCAGCTCCCACTCCTGGCTTGTCCCACATATCTGCTTTCACCGGTACTGTCCCCTTGCCTTATGTGTCCTCCCACACCCTAAGTCTGCCTGTCCACAAAAGTTCATTGGCCAAAGTCAGGGATCATGTTCCATTCCTCTAAATGAGCATTTAAAAATTGCTAATGCTGCAATTCCTGATGGGCATTTGTTTCTGGTTAGTGTCTGCAGCATGACTGACCCTTTTCTCATGTCTGAACCCCTGGCTAGAGTGAGCTTCTCGAAGCAAAGACCTTACCTTTCTCATGCTTGTCCCAGCCTCAGGTCTAAACACAGTAAATACTCAATAAATAAATTTATTTTACAGCCTATGACAGTCCCTAGCAGTTAACTTTCAGAGTTAGCTTCCCCTTTATGTGAGGAACCCCATATGAGGTACTGAGAAGAAATAGAGAAAACTAGATGAGCACATACACATACCATTTCTCTCAGGAAAAAATTCTAAGTGGTACTTTCTAGTACCTAGAAAGTAGCTAGCAGTGTGAAAACTACTAAAGTATGCACTTAGCCTCCATGTGTGGGGTAAAAGGTCCATGTCAGAAGGGATCCCTGAAAAGATGAGCTTGAGCTGAGTGTAGAAGAACAGATGACATTTTAGAAATCGTTAGAACAGTCTTTACAGCAGGAATGAGCACACTGGGGCCAGGAGAGGTGGGGAGGTTACAGGGGACCGTGGACCTGGCTCAAGGAGTAACATTATAAGACATGGGAAGTGTGTGTGGGGTGGGTAGAGCTAGACTAGGCTCCACTGAGGAGTTTCTGCTTTTTGGATTGTAGAAGAGTATCGACTCCCTCGAAAACACATCCAAGGCCTAGAAAATGCCCCCAAACCTGGCAAGAAGAAGTGACAGACTCTTGTTTCATGCGGTGGATTCCGGTGGTAATTTATATGAGCATGGTCAGCTTTTACAAATAAAAAAATTAATTATTTGCCAAATGTTTTTATTCCAATCTAAATCTGATTCCCTTCTTGTTTCCTCCACTTAGTGAAAATGTTGTACTAACTTTCAAAGTCAGAAGCATCTGAAATGGGCAGATGAGGCTGCCATGCTGTACCTTTCCCTTCATGTGGTTTCAATGGCTCAATTCCTCCCCTGCTTTCAAGGCAGAACAGCCCAAAGTTCAAGCAGGTGGGGTCTTCTGTTTTTAAATACCCTCTACCAAGTATCCCACAGCTTCCTGCTCATCTGTTTCTACCACCTAGTTGGGAAATAGTCCCTTTCCATCTCTAAAAGTGTTAGTCACATAAAAAACACAACCCAGCTGTTCTCTGCCACCAAAGTAACAGAAAAATTGACTCTAAAAGTACAATTTTATTGTACTTTGACAATAAAAGTACAGTAGAACATGGGTTTCTGTATCACCATGGGTCTAGCCCAGTTTAGCACACTGACACTATGGGTAAATTTGTGATCTGACTCTACGATGAGTTTTGTTTCAGTGAAGTCTTAGCCAGCAAATGCCTCCTTTAGTCCTACCTTCTTAACCTGGGGTTCACAGGGGCCTTCAGTCGGTTCAGAGGGCCTATGAACTCCCTGAAGTGCTGCACAAGATTCTGTCACATTCCAAAGAGATCAGTGGAAATGTTCAGAACCACTGCTCCTATCCCTCTAAAGTTCATGAAAGTCATCTTTGTGACCAGACCTTTTCTCGTGTGACAGGAGTAAAGGCTGTGCTAAATCCTGGATTTTATCTTCAAGAAATAATCACACTTCATGGACTTTTTTTCTTATCATCTCACTTTTTTGGCAGTACTGAGAATAGAACTTGGGGCTTTGAGTTTGCTAGGCAAGCATTCTACTACTTGAGCCATGCCCCAGCCCTCACTTTTTAAAAACTGAGATTGGAAAGGCTTGAAAATATCCACAATGTCCATGGATTACCCATCTGATGCTTAGAAATGAAGAAAGGGATGGGTATGAAAATGTATGTGTGGTACCTCCTACCTTTTGCTGTCAGGTGCAGAATAGGCCTTTCCACTAGTAAGAAAATACCTTAACCTCACTCACTAATCCTGTCTACTGGCATGAACACATGGAACCTAGAAAGGATTTCTAGAAATTACCCCAAATAGAATCTGATTGCAGAGAAGCTTTTGGACAGCCAGAGTTTGATCTGAGGGAGTAGTAGTGAAATATGTTCCTTAATATGAATATGAATAACACACAGTGCAAAATTACTTCACAAACATCTGTTTTGAGCAGTTTTGGAGGGATTGGGGGTTCAGAGAGATTATGCCTTTTTTTAAAATCCCTGTTAAAGACATAAGGCAGTAATGGTGGAGGAGGTTCCCACAAAAGGAAAAGAATGTCTTCTCTTACCTGTGGTTTAACTCAGTACTTTGCTATGACAGTACTGTTGAGACCTGTGCTTTGAATGGTTTTTCCAGTAATAGTGACACATTTGCATTGAGTCACCATCCTTTCCCACACGTGAACAGCATGGAAATATATAAGAAGGCAGGGTAGAATTAGCCAGTGTATTCTTTTTTTTCTGTGTGCTAAGGCAAGTAATCTATATCAAGGTCAAACTTACAACTTTGAACCTGTTAACCCTATGCTATAATTAAATGAGTGCCAGTGAAAAGCAGAAACTGCTTTGTTTCTGTGATTTGGCAGGGATTGAAAGGATACCTCTTGGAGTTCTAGGTGGACTCACGTTACAAATGTGTATCATAATTGGCTAATTTTAAGGGTGTCTGGTGTATAGAGTATTTTCTCTTACAGGGAGGTAGGGGCTAAACTAGGATGAGCTCTGAAGAACGCTTATAGCCTAGGGGCTGCATTCATTGCAGGATATGTGATCAACCCTGGAAGATAGGCAAGAATTTCTCCTTAATAACTTTTATGTGGTTATTTCTGTGATCATGGAGATGTTCCTTTGCAGAGGATGCCAAAGTGAGACTGTGTGGGTCATCTAATTCAGCCCTCCTTCTCTAGGGGAAATGATAAACTTCCAAACACATTCCTATCTTATTTTTAAATATTTCAGAAGAACCATTATTTATCTCAGTAGCCTGTCCTTGAATTTAACCATCCTTAGCTCCAAAAAGCCCTGCTCTTTTATAACTCAGTATTTGCTTCTGTACTGAGTCCCCTCTCCTCTTCAGCTCTGGGGAGGTATAGAATAGCCAGGCACCTGAGCAACAACTTCCAGCCCACACATTTGGACAGTTTTCTCAAAAGTATTTGAACAGTAGCCGTCATTCCTGTTTCCTGACAAAAGAAAACCTGGCTTTGCCACTAAGTGTGTGATCATCTCTGATTCCCCTTCACTCCCCAGGCCAATTTCCATAAGATGGCAAAGTTCAAGGAAGACATTTTCATTGTGAATCATTTTTACCACAAGCTTTTATTACTTTTTAAAACCCATATAAGAAAGACATTTAAAAAGAAAATATCCTCAAAACAAACAAACACACACTGAGCAACACAACCATAGAAGGCACTACAGCAGTTATACCCACCTCTGGGAGGGAGGGGAACTCTACACATACTTTCCAGAGGCTCAAACCTCATTCTAGGTCCAGGGTCTAACTGCTTCAAAGTCTTAATTTCCCATCATTTCCTTATTTCATAAACACCCTTTTCTCTTTATATATAGCTATATGCTTCTCTCTCTCTCTCTCTCTCTCTATATATATATATATATACACACACACACACGACTTTCTTCTCAAAAATAAAGTAACCATCCCCATGGAGGTTCTCAGCAGCATTCACAGCGGTTGCAGCAGGAGCCATGCCTTCTCTGATTTTAGAGACATGCAGAATGAGGGAAGTGACTCAACTGCTCCCTGTGACACAGCAGGGAGAGTGAGTTCTTAAGGGAGGGAGGTGATAAGGCTGAGCATGAGATGGCAGATAACCTGGGAGTTTCTGTCTTATACAGTCCTTTAGAGTTGCTAGCTTGTGTTGCTTTTGCAGCTCTAAAGACAACACAGTTTGTATGACAAGGGGTCAGCATTCCTCTGGGATAAGGGGCAGTGTGGACTCAGCCTGGATCAGGGAGGGAACGTCTTAGGCTACATGAACAAGCTTGGGCCCTAGGTCCCCTAGAGGGACCTGAGAAGGCAGAGGACAGCAAAAAAATGGTCTCTTAGAAACTGGATTGGAACAGCAGCCCTGCTTTGAAAAAAGACAAGTCCTTCTCCCTCTCCTTTAGAGGTCTTTGCAGTCCTAGCTACTTGCTGGAATTGTCTAATTTATTTTAAACTTGAACCTAAACAAGGAGCCAGTACAAAAGTTCAGATTCAGGAATCTGATTCTCCCTGTCCATGTGGTCTGATACTACTTCTTAGTAGTCAAAGCCTAGGAACCTGGATGGGTAGAAGGAGTGACCCTCACCCCGTACGTGGAGGGAGGGCTCCTCTGGCCTTGTATCCCACACCACTGTTGTCCACTTCCTGGCAGTAACAAGCCAGCAACAGAGCTTCAAGCTAATATGCCCTGCTCTTTCTCTCTCCCTCTTTCTCTGAAAACAAAAAGGCACTGAGGTCAATGGGGAGGCCAGGCCCATGGGTTTGTTGAGTGCAGTGTCTCGGGCAGGCCGTTCTTCAAAACAGAAAGGACTCCAAGCTGGCCTAGTTGCAGGATCCCCCTCTGTAATCAAGGCCACTCCTTGGGAAGCTCCTGGAGATCCCAGCATCTTGGTAGGAGAAGGGAGGCAGTGCTGGAGGCCAAGAGCAGAGAACCAAAGCAGCCCAGGCCCTCTACTCTAACTGGGGGAAGGCTAAAGATAGGTTTCTCTACAATGCTTTTTTGGTTTTCTCTTGCCTGATTTCCTGACTCAGCAGGAGACTTTGAGAATGGTTAATGGCTGGTTTCCCTTTGGTGGAAACACGTGAGGATGATGACAATATTCAACTTTGTAACTCAAAACAAACAACTGTTGGTACACATATGCAGATACATGCCTTTGGGTTTACATGTGCAGTCTCAGATGATGAGGGCCAGGGCCAGTGCCTGCTGCAACTTCTGTGGAAATTTCTGAGCTGATTTCAGCTTTGGTTCTCCTTACCTGGAGCATCTGGGGCCCATAACTGCATGAACTTGCCTTAAGAATGAACAGTGGGCACCTTAGGGCAATCCTTTTGTGAGCATTATCCTGCTTTCAGGTCTTAGCTCAGACCTACTAAAGAAATATGCTACAATGTTTGACTCATAAATAAAGGTACTATCGGTTTCAAATAAGAGAAATTGAAGAACCAAAGCCAGGGGAACATATAGCTCTAAAACCTTTTGCTTTCCTTTTGCTGGCTGGTATGATATGTTCCAGTTTGGTGACCAAAGACACAACTATCTGGTTTGTGGAAGGCTTGCAGATTGAGAGAGGATGGTACTGTTCATCTCACATGAGTTCTGATCACCCACAGAGCCTGCTGATGGGCATGGCGTGAAGGGTGGGCAGGAATCGGCCCCCACACAAACACTTGTCCATGGAAGAGACTTTGTGCCACATATGAACTGCTGGGCAGGCACAAATACACCCACCAGAGGTGTCCTGAGAAAAAGTGTCTGTTGCAAAATAATAATTAATAAAAATAGATCTGAGGGCACTGGGAGGAGAGGAAGCGAGACCGGTTACCCAGGTTTGCCCTGGGATTCTCGTAAGGCCTCCTCCAGTTTCTGTCTAAACTTGTTGTACTTCTTCTGCACTTGTTGAATTTTGTCCTGCTCTTCTTTTTCCAGGATCGTTAGGAAGTTCTGGAGCTCAGGGATGGAGAAGGCATCCCACTGTGAGGGTGAGGGAGATCAGGGAAGAAAGAGAAGAGGAAATGGGTTAGCAGTTAGCATGATCTGAGGGCCCTGCTGCCTTTACACAGTTCACACAGGTGATTCACGCACACTCTACTACTGAATGGCAGTGCCATGAATGAAGCTTGGGTCATATATGTCTGTCACACCAGCAATGAAAGTTCATATCATGGCATCTTGTGACCAAGAGATTACAGTCAGTAAGTTCCGTTTTTATTTTGAAAATCAATAGTAGCTGAAGTCTTGGTGATGCTAGAGCCTCCCAGGTTCCCAACAAGCAACAACTTCAGAGGCAGGTGGAAGACTGCTGGACTTGGACCCTGGACTCTCAGGTCAGGGACTGACCACCTTTCACCAGCTGTGTGACCTTGAGCACTCACTCTACCCCTGGTCTTGTATGCTCCTCCCCCTAGGATGAGGGGGCTGCTGCCCTTCCTATTAGAGCAGATGGGACAGCATGCCTATGAAGCTCAGGAGAGCCTTGTTGGCTCCAGCCTGTGCAGAAGGGACTGGGTGCCTAAGTGTGACTCTACTTAGGCTGTCCTTAGAGCAAAGGCCCCCAAAGGGCCAAGGAATGAGAGTCCTTAGCACTTTGAGCATGAAGGAGCATTATGGTTTATCTGGTTTAATCCCTACATTGGATAAATTAGAGACTTGCAGTCCACAGAAAGGTGAACTAGAACTAGAACCCAGGTCTTCTTTCCATAGGGCCAACAGCGTTCACACCTTTCAGTGGAATCCTTTTCCAAACAAGCTATTCTATAGACTTGAACAGATAAAGCAGATGGGAGAGGAGCTTTCATGGTTAAAGTGGGGACAGAGCCCCACCTGCCCAAATCTTCCCAATCTCCAGTGACCCCCCAAGACTGCTCACAGCCTAGGCCTCCACTGAATGGTGTGACAAAGCCTGAGACCTTCCCCTGCTCTCAGTCACTCGAAGACTCCACCTCCCAACAATCGCAGGCGTTGGGGGGCACCAGCTGGTTTCACCCCATTTATGCTACAAGATTGGACACAGGTTAGGCCTTGTTGGGGGAGGGAAGTAGTATTTTAAGAACAGAAAGAGAAAAATGGCTCAAAAATGTTTAGGCACAGTGGAACCCACAGATGGAGCTTGTTGGGCCTGAACACGGGGTTTCTAAGTCCCCTCCACCCTGAGTTTTCAGAAACAGCACAGGAAAACCTTTCTTTCTACAGGCCTTGCCAGACACAGGCAGTGACTTACTACCCCTGGAGGGGCTGACAATCCTGGCTTAAACACTGAGCCTATGGTTCAATGCTCACACCAGTCTAGCTCTCCAGCAGTCATTTTTTGCTGCTTCTGCTGCTTGGCTCCCACCAGTACTGGTCAGTTAGGACAACTGCACCCAACCGGTGGACCCTGAGGGATGGGTTTACCCAAAGGGTCCAGGACCTACCTCCACCTCTCCAGTTTCATTCTCCTTTAGCACAAAGCTGAGGACATCGGTGTCAGGCCCAGCGAGTAGGCGCAGGTAGAGGGGGCAGTCAGCAATGGAGAGTTTCTGGAATAGTACTGCAAACCAAGAAAGAGGGCTGGGTGATCACCGCAAAAAGGAGAATGGGACAGGGTAGGATGGGATTGGAAATGTAGACGGGGGCCTTATAACTGGAAGTGAACGTATGATCCTTTCAACTTAATAAAATGAAGTTGACAAGACTAGATAGGATGGGCTAGGGGGAGGGTAGCTCAGTGACAGAGCACTTGCCTAGCATGTATCAGGCCCTAGGTTCCATTCCCAGCACAGGAGAGACGATAAAGCAATGACTTCTTATCTTGGGTGTGTGCTCAGAGTTTAAGACATGTTTCCCTTCATATCTCCCAGAAGATGAGGAGCAATGGGTGGATTCTCTCCCTTACAGCAGAGGAAATGGGAGCCCAGGGTGTGGTTTTCCTGCACACACAGAGTTAGGGGTACAATAGTGGGTATGAGTCAAAGCCCTCCGCTCATCTCTGCCCAGATCCAGTGCATACCTCTTCTACAGATCTGAGCACTCTATGGATGACTGGACCACCATGCAAAAGCCCACCCCTCCCACACGGGGCTGGCAGGAGCATTAGTGGGTGTGTGTGCAGACTGGTGATTGGGAGCTTTTTCCTACCTTGTCCATCCTTGTGTATCCGCTTAAAAAGCGCAAACTTCTGGGGATTGTCCACAACCATGAACTTCCTGAGCAGCCCTTGGATGACCTCACTGACTGTGGTGGTGCTGCTGATGTGTAGTTGCTTGATGGCATCGAGTGGCAGGTAGAAGGATGTCCGCTTGTCTGTGGTGGCCGCCAGGTTCACCTCTTTGATGGCATCGTAGATGGACTGGGGCCGGATCCCAGCAGGCACTGTTACCGGCCGTCGAAGTTTCAAATGCACTTTGATGAAACCCGTGTAGGTGCCATCTTCGCTCTGTAAGTGGGAGGCGTCATGTGGGTTCAGGAGGACCAGCCTGCATGACTGTGTCTCCCACTTTGTACCATCTCCTCATGGGCTGCAGAGGCCTAATAGTAGGGCCACCCCAGCCAGACCTCTTCCCTGAGTTCCTTCTTGTCTTTATTGACCTAGGGTGCTGGAAGGGCACATGGGCCAAGAGGAGGCCCTGAGTCCAGCTACCAAAGAGGACTAGTGGGGCTGCCATGGTTTCCCTCCCATGGCTCAGCCCGGCAGCCCCAGACCTGCTGCCAGACTTGTCTTTGGTGAGTTCTCACCCTAAGAGGTGGGGTCTGCAGTAGCCTCTCCAGTTTGCACTTCCAAATCAGGGAGGAATAAGAAGGCTCTATAATAAGGTCCTCAGAGGCCCAGCCCAAACAACTTGCAGCCTTTAAGATAAATCTGGGCCCATTGGTGACTGGATTTTCTACCTGGCTGGATCCTCAAGGAGCCAGTTGGGGCCAGCCACCAGCAGGGGGCAGGGTTCTTCTATCTTCTCTGCTCCCTGTTAAAGATGGCCTTTCTGAACCTTTGCAGTTAGGGGGCCTCACCTTTCTGAAGCACTGCACAATCTAAGGGAAAGGAAGAGGGCTTCCTGGGGGCCAAGCAATACTAGGCCCAAGGTCACTCTTTGTCATTTAATTCCCCCAAGATCTCTTTAACACATAGGTACAGATATCTCTATTGTACATTCAAGTTCACAGAGGTTAAGAAAGTTTCCCAAAGTTGGAAGTATAAACATGGATGGATCAGAGATTGGCTCTGATCCTATTCTAAAGCCTGATCTATTTCCCTAGAGCCTCTGAGGCCACTGACAGCTAGGCTATCAGCATTCCAAGACCCCTGAGGCCTCTAGAGGCCCTGAGAAAGGGGAGAGAGCTACAAGGGAGTAACCCTGGAATGCAGAGGAGAGCAGACAGCCAGGCCGGAAGGGGGCAGAGTGGGTGGAGGGGTGGGCAGACCCACTCACCAGCTTCATGCCCAGGCAGTTCTTCTCCCGGCTGTTGTAGCTGTCAATCTTCTGCTTGATCTCCTGCAGTGTGGGCGGGCGTGGCGTCTCCTCCACTGGTTTACATACATTCTGGAGCAGACATGGAAGTGTGGGAGATAAACAGTGGTTCTCAGAATGAGGAGGGGACAAACCACTCCTCCCAAAGGCCACTCTCATCAAGAAGAAATGAACTCCAGCCCTCTACAATGAAGTTAATTACACAGACCTAGGGTAAGAACAGTAAGAGGCCAGGTGTCCCGTGGAAGCAACTCACATCTCTTAAGCCTCAGTCCCCTCAACCTGTGAAATGAGACTCTTTTTGAGACCAAGGTAAAACTGCCCAGCAGTCAGGCATGGACTGTGAACCTGGTGAGTTCATGGGCAGAGGCACATTTGCTTACAGAGGGTTGCTATGGAGAAGGTGCTCTTAGATGCTATGGGAGATGCAAAGAAATGCAAGCCATGGTCTGTCTCCTTGAGGAAGTAACAATAAAGCTGGAAAGATAGGTGTGTATACTTGGTGCCAGCAAAAGCTGACAGGAGTGACAAGAATTCTCCCCGATCCAGGGAACAAGGACATATGAACACCAGATCAGTCCTCACGTCACTGGCCAATGTGCTTTGCATGTAATGACAGGTGAATATGTACTTGTCAAATGAATAAGTGAACTGGTAGGGATGGGACTGTAGCTCTTTCTGATGGTTGAGATGAGCCTTCTCTACTAAGGGCACAGGGACAGCCAGCATTTACTGAGCATCTCCTTTGGGTCAAGGGCTTGGCACACATGAGCTCATTTACTTCTCACAAATCCAACTGCAGGATTGCTCATTAACCCCCATCTACAGGTGCTCCTTACCCTCATTTTATAGCCAAGACTCAGAGGCATTTACCAACTTGCCTAATGTCCTAGTTGGGAAGTACAGAACTGACCAGAAAGCCAACGTCTGTCCTGCTGTGTTCTTATGACATTATGATTCGTTCTCCTTGTACATTTCACACACACACCACAACAAAGGACAAGGGAAGATTGGTGTAGGTGGAGGTCAACGTCCCTCACATGATAGAAGGAGTTCAGGGGTAGATTCTAGGGCCTAAGCAGTTCTGTCCCTCAGTTAACTTTTTGGATTTCTCTCAAGTTCACAGTCATTCCTTTCCAGCTTTGTCTTTATACCTCCCTGTGTGGCTGGGAGCTGCTTGGTCAAAACCCAGCTAGAATTTGCCTGATCTTAGGAATCCAGCAGACATGGGCCACATCAGGAGTCTCCTTTGGCAAAGAAGGGAACTGAGGCCCAGAGAGGATGGCTTTGACATCATCTGACACCTGCCTGATTGTGCCTGGGTTTTGTTGAGGAATTTCAGAACTGCCCTGACATTACACACCAGTCGAGGGCAATGAGGTATCCACCACAAGAGCTTTCTCCCGACCTTCCCCTTCAGAAAGCCAGTCTGTAGGACACACGTCACACTGAACAGCACGCCACCACTTCCTCCTCCCACTTTCCAATCCCACACAGCCGATAAAATGTCAGGCTCCTCCACATCTGTTTGCCAAGAGGAGTAGGTGTGGCCAGATCTGTGAGTAGCTCCAGCCTCTCAGCCTTCTTCAGAGGTAAGGTGACCTCCTCTTTCCATCACACCATCTTCTCTGGCCTGTCTGTTCCCTCTGTCCTCTGCCTCCAGGGCTCCTGATGGAACAGCCTTATGCTAGGCATTTTACACACCTTCTCTTATCTACTACCTATATTATTCTTATTTTACAGACTGCAAAATTGAGGCTCAGAATGGGTAAGAATTGTGTTTGTGTCCCACACGCCAGTGTCTGGCCAGGCAGGGACTGGAATGAAGTCCATCTAAGCCTGGAGCCCAAGTTCCCAATCCACCATGTGGCCACCGTAGGGCAGCCTCCTCTGTTGAGGGGCCACCTCATCACACACTCCCATAATGGCTTCTGGCATTCCACGCTGCACCAAGCTCTTTAAGTTACTTGACCTGTAAAATGTTCATCCAAGTTCACCTGATCAGTAGGCCAGGTTCCAGAGGGCTCAGGACCCAGGGGGCCCTGTGTCACCTGTGAAATGGCAAGGTGGGACTTATAACCTCTAGAGTGGGAGGCCCCTGCCAGGATGCAGGGCCATCCCTTTTTCTATGTGCCTACTGAGGTCTCAGGAACTAGACCTTGATTGTGTCAGAGACTACCTAAGGGAAGAAACAGTCACTGGGACATTTGTGGTTTGCTTGAGGTGACTTTATAACGTGTGTGACATCACAGACTACCTTTGCTGTTGATCCATTAATCCAGGGACCCTCAAAATGAAGTCCCTCATATGGCTTAGTTCCTGGAGCCCCAAACCCCACCAGCTAGGTATATCTTTATGGACCAGATATGCCTGATTGTGGCCCTACCTCGCCTTCTCTCTGGAAGCCTCTAGTCATAGCAACCAGTTGTCTAGTCACTGTAGTATGCTCTCCTGCCATCTATGAGGCTATCAGAATGTTCCTGCTCAGGAGATAAGGACTTTCTCATACTCATCAACAAAAAGAGTCAAATGAAGGAAAGAAAACTATAGAAGCCTCTGTAAAATGTGTTTCCAAAATGTGTTTCCAACCAAACTACAGCCACTTCCCTATAAAAACGGCAGCTGTGCTGTGGCCATCAAAGGCCAGTCTCCCTGACCTGGTGTGAAATGAGCCAGATTCAGAGCTGTCTTGGTCTCAGGTTTCTTCTCCTTCCTGTTCTGCTTTTCTTCATCAGATAAACCCATCTATTCTTTCCCTTCCCCCACACAAGCCTGGGGAAGTGACATAAGTAGCCATGGCCACCTCCAACTTCCAGGCAGACAGAGAAGATAGTTGTCCTGACCTCACCATTCAGAGGTCTGGGAGTGCCAGGAGTCCTGTGTGTGGCTAGTACTACAAACCTCACACCATGGAATGTCAGCGCCCAGTCTAGAAGGGCTGCTGCCCATGCTGAATCAGCCAGACAAGGTCTGACCCATGGGCTGAATGAATCACCTCCAAAGTAGGCCAGCCAGTGAGCCAGGGAGCCCCAGCCAAAGGATCACTAATTCTCTTCCTGCCTGAGAGACTGTGCAGAATCTAGACCAGTGGTTCTTAAACTTACCTGCACAATGGAGTCATCAGGGGATCTTTAGGAATACTGCTGCCTGGGCTTCATCCCCAGAGATCCCTGATTTAAACTGTTCTGGGATCCCGCCTGGGCACAGGGACTTTAAAATTCTCCCAGGTGATTTCAACATGCTGTGGCATTTGACAACATCGAGAGACCCTCCCAGCAATTCCCTCCAGTTGTGATGTTAACTCTTTGGTGCCAACAGATCCACACTGCCCGGAAAGTTTGCCTAAAAGGCAGTGTCTATTGGGAGAACAAGGTTAATAGTGCAGTAACCTTCCAAGGGCAAGGTGAAGGCCCCAGTCGCTATTCACCTGCCAGATTCTCAAGTCTTCAAACTGAAAGATGCATCTCTGTTCATGGTGCAAGACTAGAAACGAAGCAGATAGCTTTTTGTCTCTTGTGTGGCCCCACATAGAGAACTCTGTTATGGTTTAACAGATATAGCCCCTGGCCTGCAAGGTGTCTCTCCTGGGACTTTACACATCTCAGAGCAGCTGGCATGGAATTCATCGGCTCTGATTAAGCCACTGGCATTGGTGGCAGATGGCTAAGCTATTCCCAGCACACCCAGCTCGTCCAGGGCAGTGGTGAAAAACTGGTTTGTCTCATATGTCCTGAGCCATGGGAAGGGCTGTGATCTCTCTTAGCTTTTGAGGTTACTGGGGTGTAGCTGTGGGAGAAGGCTATATATACTGTGGGAGTGCTAGGGTAAGAGCAGAGACTCTCCACCCCAAGAGTGACTCCCTAATGCTTATGTTCACGTAAGGAGGGCCATGCAATCTGGGGCCTATCTCAGAGCAGATTTACCCTAAGTCAAGTTTTCCTTTATTGTATCTTTAAGACAGCAGCAACAACAAAACACTAGCCAATACTAATGAATGACAAATGTTAAGTCTTAATTTTGATCTTCAGGGAGTGATCCAATGCTCTGAGAAGAACTCTGTGGCTTCTGATCCCCAGGTGGGCACAAAGCAGCCCAAGAAAGCTCCAGTAAAGAGAGGAGCCCCCAGGGTGGGGCACAGGCAGAAAAGATGTGTCCTACCCTGGCTGCTAGACCTATCATACATGTTCATCCCCACTCCATCTTCACCTAAATCACACAAACCTCATTTTGCTAAAAAATTCACTCTTCCTCCTGTAAGCCTTGCCAGTGTCTTCTTCCTGTCCACTGCTTTCATTACTCCTGTCTGTCCATCTGAAGTCCCTTTGTCAGGCAAGGGACCACTCCAGCCCTGAATGATGACAGCAACAACGATGATGGTGGCAGTGATGACCCTTCATCGTCACTAGTTATGTGCCGTGCACTGTTCTACACAGTATGTACTGGCTCACTTCATCCACAGAAAATGTATGAAGATGAAAAGTTATCATTATTGTGTCCATTTTTCAGTGGAGGAAACTGAGCCACAGTAAGATCAGAGCCAACCTACACTATTGCCAACGCTATGTACCACCTGCTACTTAACGATGCATCTGCTTCTGGTAACTGCCCAGCAGACCATCAGAGTTGGTCTTCCTTCCTGGCTAGGACTGAAGCTTCTAAATGACCTACGCCATACTTCTTCTATTTCCTCTCTATGCCTAGTGGCACTAAGCGTGAAGCCGATAACATGAACTTGCTCAAGCACCTTGAGTGACCCCTCATTGCCTACAGTGGGAAAAAAGGTCTTAATTTCTCCTGGGGATTGGAGCCAGCCTTGGATTTCAGTTTAGTTTGAGTTCTATGAGGGAACCAGCCACACCCATCCTGTCTACCACAGCACCCCAGAGCTTAGTAGGGTGTAAGTGTCCACAGTGTTAATTGCCACTGCTGATTGCGTGACCTTGAGAAAGTCAGATAATCTCTAAGCCTGTTTCCTCTATAAATTTGGGGTCAAAATCCTGTATTGCCTCATTGGGCTGATGTGAAGGAAAAAGTCAAATGAGATGACGGGCATGAGAGCATTTGGGAAATTATTTAACCCATCCAAGGAAAACCAAGGTTCCCCCACCTCCAGCCGAATTCATTTCTCTCTTTCCTTGAGCACGTACTCTAGATTGTCCATGAGCCCACAGAGTTCCTTCATTCCTTTCTCTATACCAGCAGTTGGCAAACGTTTTCTGTAAAGGGTTAGCCAGTAATCACTAGGCTTTGCAGGCCATTCAGTCTGTTGTAATGACTCCACTCTCTCTACCTGTGTAGCCCCAAAGCAGTCACAGGATGAGTGTGGCTGTGTCCCAATAAAACCTGACTTACGGAATCCAGCCCAGCGATGATAGTTTGCTCCACACTGTTGTTTGTGCAGTTTCTCCTGCTTGGGATACATAATGCCCACTTCCCCTAGACCCATTATCTCCGTATAATTTCCCAGAGAAAGTTCCCCAGCCCTCGGCAATCTTCCCTCCTCCATTCTCTTAATGTTTCAGATCGGTGACATTTTAATTCCAAAATGGCAGAAGGTATATGCCGTTTTATTCTGTCCCTCTCCTCCTGAGTCACACTTCCTATGGTTCCTGCATATTTCCTCACAACCCCAGTTAATGGGCATCTGTAACGTCACCCTCTCGTAATGGACACTTTCCACAGCAGACGAAGGCTTGCTCCCTTCACCAGGGTGAATCTCCTCTCACTAGCTGATGTTGGGATGCTGTTGGGTGGCTGGGCTCGGGCTCACTCTCAACCCTTGGATCAGCCCTCAAAGCCTCCGATTCCTCTTGCAGCAAAGCTGCAAATTACCAACGCAGCTGCTTGCTAATGTTAAATTCATACTGCATGGACTCATGGAGGGGCATTCAGAGCCTGTATGGCTACATTTGCATCTAATTAAGTATATGCTGCCTTTTATTGTTTAAAGATTGTTTCACATGTGGTAATCCCATATCCCCAATTAGATGCTCCCTGGAGGGAGACAAGACTTTTTGTCTGATGCCTAAGCTTCTTTGGCACCTCCTGCTGGGCTCAGCTAATCACCGGGCTGACCTCCAAGAAGAAGCCTGAGTGCTTCCCAGCCCAGCACCACTAGACACCAGCCGGCCTAGTCCAGGAGCACCTCACACTGACCTGTACCCCAAGGGCCCCATGCAAAAAACATGCAGGCTGTGAGGGACTCTAGGTGTTGGCTGGAAGCCAGCCCTGTGGCCTACCCTCTCTGCAGCTTGCTGGTGAGAATGGTGAGAATAAATTTGAGACTATCAAATGACCTGTGACCTGGCAAGTCATTTCCCTTCTCAGGGCCTCAGTTTCCTCATCTGTGAAATCATGAAGCGATACCAACGAAACTCTCAGGCCCTGTTGCAGGGCTAAGATTGAACACATAAGATAGGGTGCCTTTTTTGTGACTGCTTCCTCTTCTCTTTCAGAGAATTGGGTGTGGGGCTGGGGGCCTTGGAGGACAGCTGGGCCCTTCTGAATTGCAGCATGAGTTACAGGTCCAAGGGAGCACGACATATACAGCCAACCTCCACAACTGTGTTCTTCTTGCCACTTGTTTTCTCTTCTTGTCAGCAAGACCCCATCTTAGCTAAAGTAGGTCTACACCTTCTTACCTCATTTAACTCATGAAAACAAAACAAACATTCCCGGAAGCCGCTTACCATGAGCCTTTACCACACTTCCTCTTTCTCAGCTCTTAGCAAATCTGTCAGCAGCAATTCTCTCCCCCTTGGGTAGAAGCCAGGCAGGAGAGCCTCAGCGTGTCCTGAACGAGAAAGACCTGTGCAGAGGCCTTCCAGACCCCAACACCTGAGGTTTCGGTTGCTCCTGTCCTAAATGGGAACTTTGGGGGCTGGGGTGAGGGCAAATACCATCTATCTGGGCTGGGCTTGAAACGCCCTGCTCAATGTCCAATCCACAGTCAGGGGTCACTGGGTTCCTTTGTGATGATCTTTACCAAATAGAAAATAGGAAGATTCCTGGAGCATCATTGCTGGGCCCCTCTCACATCCTAAAGGGCCAGTGTTAGAATCCATCCTAGAGGATGGATTTCCCGGTGTCACTCATGGCAGTGAAAGTTTCATTCCCCTAGGCCTTTCTTTGAACCTCTCCAATGTCCCAAAAATAAAAGGGTGGAAACTCCTCACAGTTCTCCAATAGGTTATCTATAGCAGAGCAAGGAAGGGGCTTTGCCATGGAGTCATTGCTCTAAGCAGAACCATGTAGATGTGGACAGCTCTGGTAGGGTGGGGGAGAAACTGGAAAGAGAATGAAGTCCCCAAAGACAAAAATGTACAGCAGATGGCCAATGTTGACAGTCAGTCAGCAGTAACTGATTGAATTGCCTCTGGGTTGAAGGCTGTGAAAGGCACCTTGGGAGATGAAACAGATGAGGGGGGAGGTGGGTCCCTGTCCTGGGGAACCCAGGAGTCACCTGAGGAGGGAAGACAGAGATACCTGCACTATGACACACCAAAACAAGCACAGCACAGTCTGTTTTTTTAGGTAGCCCAAGTCAGTTTCACAAGATGAAGGTCATCATGGTGGGCTTCCCAGGGTGCCAGCCAACATGTCCCAGAGCCTGGGCACAGTGCCTCCAATCTTTGAGGTGGCCATCTCAATTGGAGGAGCTGGGGTGGGTCAGGATCAAGGGACAGTAACTCCTTGCAGGAGGCCCAGAGAGCCCCATGGCCTTGGAGCTACAGGCTCCCAGCACCAAACAGCCACCAACCAGGCACTACTCTGAGGCCTTCACATCACAGTCCCACTGAATTCTCTCCATAGCTCATTGAGGGGCATGTGTTATACCCAGAGTCCCTGCTCTGTACCACTAGACCACACTGCCCACATGTTCGGCCACAGGCTGGCCTTTGTTGGTCAGGCCCTTGTTCTTCTGTGAATTTGAGCAGGTCAGTCTCTCTGAGACTCGGATTTCCTTGTCTGTGAAATATACTTTGTCTAATTGTTGTAGAGAGTAAGTAGGGCTGCACACCTGGAAGCGCTTCACACGGTGTAAGCCAAGTGAGCACTCAACAGACACCAGCTACTGGGTGGCCATCACAGCCAGCAACAGCAATTATTTGTCTGGTAGGACACAGGAAAGCTGGTAAGTGGGGACTGACTCAATATGGAAGTCCTCTTGGCTTCAACCTCAAGCTGACAGACCTTTTAACCAGGGCCACACTGTGATTTTCATGAAACCTATACTTTTGCCATGGGCCCATTTCTCCATAAAAACAAACAAACAAACAAAAACCAACTACTGAAAGTTATAGTTTATGATCACATCAGTATAATGACAAATATATTGATATTCTATATAAAAATAGCCTGGGCAACATAGCAAGACCCTGTCTCAAAATAAACAAGTAAATAAGTAGGATTCATTGAAGATCATATATCTGAGAAAAGATTGATATCTAGACTATATAATGAACTCTGGAAAGTCAACAACAACAAAAAAATGAACAGTCTGGTATTACATTGTCAATGAGCACATGAGAGATGCTCAACATCACTAGTTAAGAAGGAAATAATGAAATGCCACTTTCCACCCATTAGGAGATCATTAAAACACACATTATTACATGTGGAAAATTAGAATCTTTGCACAGTGCTGGTAGGAATATAAAATGGTGAAACCATTGTGGATAAAGAAAATGTAGTATATACATATAGCAGAATATTATTTAGCTTTTATTATTATTTTTTTTGCCGGTACTAGGGTTTGAACTCAGGGCTTTGTGCCCACTAGGCATGCTAGAGCCATGCCTCCCATTATTTAGCTTTTAAAAGGAAGGAAATTCTTACATACGCTGTGACATTGAAAATACTGTGCTAAGTGAAATAAGCCAGAAACAAGTGGACTGTAGATTCCACTTATTTGAGGTTCCTTAGAGTCGTCAAATTGATAGATACATAAAATAGAGTGTGGTGGCCAGGGATTGGGGGAAGGGAAGGGGAAAGAGTTATTGTTTAACAGTTAAGGATTTAAGATGAAAGAGTTCAGGAGGTGGGGGCTGGGGGCTCAGGGGTAGTATGAGACCCAGGTTCTATCCCCAGCATCAAAGGTGGTGGGGAGAAGAACAACAATAACAAAATCAAACAACCAGAGTTCTCGAAATGGTTGGTGGTGATTGTTGCCCAACACAAATGTAGGACTTTATGCCACAGAACTGGATACTTAATGGTTAAGATGGTCAATTTTAAGTTATGTGTATTTTACCACAATTTTTTTTTTTTTAAAGAAGGTACTACCTGTGTATTTCAGTGGTAGAGGCTTCCCTAGCATGTGTGAGGCCCTGGGTTCCATTCCCAGCACTGCTCAATAAATAAAGAAAGAAGAATAAAAGGATTCCAGGGACAGGGAGCTCACAGACCAGGTAACTGGCTGTTTTTTTCCGGTTCTCACAAAGTTGGAAGTTTACTCTCTGTATTTCAACCACATGAGGAGTCAATCCCACTCCTAAGCAGCTTGGACCCTATCCCAAGTCCTTCAGGCTTGGGATGCCTCTTTTCCTAGGACCAGCCCACCTTCCTCAAGGTAGCCCCACATGACCCAGTCCCCTGAAGGACAGAGCACTCAGCTCCAGAACAGATGAGATAGTTCAGAGGTGGTGAGTGGCGGGTTGGGGTTCAGAGGCACTCTGATGCCGAGTCAGTCTCCAGTGCCCAGCATAATCAAACTTGCTAGGAGGAAGGATGGCTGGAGTCTAAGCGGCCCGCCGGAGAAGGCATGGACTTCCTTCCTTTCAGCTTGGAAGCCCACCTCTGCCTTTAGCTTGGGGGCTGGCCTGGCACTGGATGCCATGGCCTCTTGGCAGCCCACGTCTGTCCTCTGTTCATGCTACCTACCCTGCCACTCTACAACACCCTCCCAACCCCTGCTTCTGTAGCCAGATGCTTGAGGACCAGTTGGCAATACTGAAATGTGCCCTATTTACTCATCAAGTAGCTGAGTCTTTCCATGTGTGTCCTCTCACTGTCATAGAGGCCCAGGGGCAGGGCACTGGATTTCCTCTCTCTCCTAAATGGCCTGGCAAAGTGTGCTGTCCTCAGTGAGTCCAAGATGTATACTGGTTGGTATTACATTTGAGGGCCATGTGGCCTCAATGCCGGGGTTTCAACTACTAGAAGAATTCTGGGAAGAAGTGGAGAGGCCAGTATACTCAGTGCTTACAAGTACTGATGTTCAACATCTCAGGTTCAAATCCAAGCCCTGCCACTTACTACTGTGTGGCCCTGTGCACATTACTTGACCCCTTCTGTGCCTCAGTTTCCTCACTGCTGAATGGAGGCAATAAGGCAGCTACTTCACATAGGTGGTGAGCGTTAAACTGAATGTATTCATGTAGCATTGAGAACATGCTAACATATGCCAAGGCCCAGTGATGAATTTCATGCCGTTGTTTTTTCTATTTTGTGGACAGTCTTCTCCCTGCATCACGAATATGCACTCTACCTCCTACATAAAAAATGGACACCCAGTGCATTTCTGCAGTGGCTTTTGTTGTCGTAAACCACAGAGTTCCATGGACTCTCACAGTCTGATCTTGGGCCCTCCTTTAGCACTTATTCTCTATTTCATTTTAGAAAAGGAGAAAGCGAAGCCCAGAGTTTGCTTCCTGCTCCCAGGCTCAGATGAGGTCCTGAGGCCCTAGAATAGTAAGTCCCTGCCCCCTGCTCCTGGGCTCTTTCTGAGGGTGCCTGAACTACTGGGGTTGCCAAATGGGTATCTTTCATCACTCAAAATTAAATTGGAAAAGAAAAACAAACTGGGAGGCTTATTGGTTCCTTCCTCCCCAACCTGCCACTCCCCACGGCTGAGAGGCAGACAGGAGAAATCCATCACAATAGGCTCTCCCACCTCCTCCCATGGCCCTTACCACCCTCGGAAGCCCCACTCAAGGAAGGACCACTCTGTCTCCTGCCAGCAGGTGCCAGGCCTGGTTGCTTAGAGACCCAGTGCTGCCTGTCCTTGTCTTCCAGGGAAAACAGCTGGATAATCAGTGGAGGGGCCGCTCTAGCTTTGGAAACTTGTCCTTGCATTTTTTGCTTGCTCAGTTGGATTTTTTCTTTTCAGGGTTACTGAAAAAATCCATTTATGACACATCCATAATCTCAGCAAGCTTCCCTTGAAAACAGTCCTGAGATCAACTTTCACACATGTCACCTGAAGCACTTGCTTCATGTGTCCCAGGGGACACGTGGTTATTGAGAAAGAAACTCCAAGCCTGTTCCTCCTTCATTGAACATGCAATGTTTAAATGCCAAGGGACACAATGACAAATAAGACATGGCCCCAGACCCAGAAAATTATAGCCCATCACAATGTGGGATAGGTGAGGATAGGTTGGGTATCTGAGAAAGGAGAAAGGAACATTCAGACTATAACTGAAACACCCTCAAGACACTCTAGATCTACCAGCTCCCACTTCTCCATAGAGCCCACATTTTTCCAGCAACATGTGAACATCTACAGTTCACATGCTGATGGCCTCTCTGTCTTGTTCTGCTAGTAGAGGGGCCATGTCTAACCTCAGCTCTGCAGAAAGCTGAACACCTGCCTTATACTCCTGTTGTGTGAGCAGACCCAGCTTGGCCAATGCCTGGTGAGGTCAGCCCTGAGCTGGGCGACATCCCCAAGATGAGGGAGGTTGAGATGATATTGTAATGGAATATGCCAGCTCAGATTTCCCAAGACATGAACAGGAAAAAATGGCCTGAATTTCAGCATGAAGAAATCAGCCAGATGAGAACAGTTCAAGACGGGTGACTGGCACTTACTTGGAGACTTTCAAAAACATGACAGTCACTCAACAGCCATATGTGATGGGAAGGGCATGCACTTTGAAGTTGGACAAATGTTGGGGGGGCAGTTCCTCACCCTTGGTTGACCTCCCCTTCATGTATTTCCTCATAGATGTACCAATCTTTTGGCATAAAAGCAACAAAAACTCTACCACTGCAGTCTGTCAGCTATAAACTCTCTGCTGCCTTCCTTTGCTCTATATTGTGGCCCCAGGCTTAGCAGAGATGCAACTAGCCTGAATCCCACTGTACAGCTCCCTGGACAAGGAAGAATAGACTTCAGCCTCCCAGGCTGGGCCTGTTGGTATCTTCCCTTCAAGTTCATGAGCTGGAGAGCTAGAGCGCAACCTGACAGTGTGAAATAAGAGCTACAAGTCAGGGTTTGATACTGGTATGTAATCTTTCTTCCCAAACTGCTGGGGTTGGTGGATGTTGTATTTACCCCAAGCCATAACCAGAATTGATTGGTAGGAAAAAGGCAGCTGAGTCAAGATAAACAGTCTGAACTTGTAAAGAAAGAGGGGTGAAAGGAAGAGGCTCTAGAACACAGGCAGGGGAATGGGCTGGAACATACATTGATTGTGAATGAGGGTGTCTTGTATAAGTCCACATGATCCTGGGGAAGGGGACATGCCAGCCATTCAGGTCCCATTCATGCCCCACCCTAGGGGAAGCCCTTACAATTTAGAGAAACTAGAAAGAAGGGTCTGCTTTATACAAAAAGGCAAGGGACTACCAGGAGAGAAATAAGGACACATTCATAGCACATACATTCTTGCTGAAAAGAACCAGATGAAGTGCCAGAGTCTGAGAGGTGAAGTGACCTAGCCATGGCCTCTCAGTTAATGGCCCAAGCTGGGATGAGATGCAGGACTTGCTTCTCCTGTGACATCAGGTGCCAGTTGAGATCTCAAAGAGGGATTGACCACACAGTCTTGAGTCCAGCATGTTGTGCTGAGCGTAATGGAGAGAGCTCCAGTCAGGGCCTGGGAGACCTCAGTCCTTCATTCTATCTCTACTTAGCTGGATGACGGGCCAAGTCCTTTTACCTCTCTGGGCTTCCATTTCCAGCCCAGGAACCTCTCAGGAATTTGTGATAAATGCTCACCTCACATTCCAATTGGAGAAATCAACCAATTAGCAAGTACTTCCTACACTTCAGAATATATGAGAATCACTTGGGGTGAAAACTAAGGCAAACTCCAGGTCCTACCTGCAAAGATCCAAGAGCTAGCAGGTCTGGGATGGAGCCTCTGAGTCCCCATTTCCAAAAAACGATTCAAAGAGTGATTCCAATACAGGGGGCTAGGGTCATCGTTTGACCCACATAAGGACCTAGAGAAGTGCTGAGTATAGAGAATCATTGATCCTCAAGGAGTTCCCAGGTGAGCTGGGAGGACACAGAACCCCATCCCAAGAGCAGCATGCCCTCAGTGACAGATGAAAACAGGCACAAGGTCAGCAACAGAGCCACATCCTTCTCTGAGAAGGTGTGAGCAGTTTCTGAGGTGCAGGGAAGGTGGCCAGAGGAATGTGTGGCAGAGATAGCTAAAGCTTTACCACAACCTTCTTCCTGTCCCACCTAGGCTCACAGACAGACTCCATTTCCCAGTCTCCCCTGTAGCCATGTGACAAAGTTCTGGCCAAATACATTACTTCCTGGCCTGTGCTATCCTGAGCCTCAATCTGCTGATTAAACTTTCTGGAAAAGGGGGAATAAATTCTTATTAAACTCAGTGGCTGAAAATCAGGGATTGTTTGTGACAACAGTTAGTCCATCCTGACTGTGCAGGATACAAGAGAAAAGATGGAGCCACTAAACTTAGCCAGCATGGGTCAGTATAGGTCTTTGTAACCAAGTACTTGGTGTTGCAAGTACTTGACAAGTACTGAGAAGTACTGAGAAGAGGTGATTCCCCAGTCTTATAGGGCTGACATCTTCTCAGGGAAAAGCAAAGCTGCAAACGAGGGCAATAAGTGGTGAAATACACAGATGTAGTGTAGAGACCATATTCCTAAATAGTAGGAGCCAGTATAAAGACTCATTTGGGCTTAGCCTTGGGTGGTACAAGGCTGAGAGATAGCAAACAAAAACAGTTAAATGGACCAGCAGCTCAGAGATTCCTGCTTTATTTTCACTGCTCTGCATTTGGAACTAACTTATTTTTAGTACTCTTTTTTTCTCATGCCAACATGGTCAGGGCAGGTGCTCTGCCTGAGGCCTGGGTGTGCCTGATGCTGGCTGACATAGGGGTTTCCCTGACTGGTACTAGAGATGTCAGGGCTGGCTGCTGCCCCTGGAGTACCACAGGCCCTGTCCAGGGAGGAGCTGATGGCCAGGCAACAAGAGATAGAAGTGAGGAACAGAACAGGAAGTAATATAGTATCTTGAACTCTAAGACCTACTTTCTCCTGGCATCTCTCTTGAAGAAAAAGAATTTAAGGATGTCAAGACAATCCAGAGAAACCTGTGGGGTTAGGAGTGGGTTCTACAAGTGCTTAAGTATACTATCTAACCATAAATAATAAATATAGTCAACCTTCTATTCTTCACATTCACAAAGAAAAACACACATGAGGAAAAGTCTCCAGCAAGAGATACTTTCCATTTTAGGACGACACCAAGAAGAATTTTTAAATGATTAAAGTTGTAAGATTAGCTACTTGGAAGGCAGAGATCAGGAGGCTCAAGGTTCAAGGCCAGCCTGGGGAAAACATTAGTGACAGCTCATCTCAACAAACAAGCTGTCAAATGTATGATGAATGCCTATCATTCCAACTACACAGGAGGCAGAGGTAGGAGGATCTTAAGTTTGAGATAGGCCTAGGGAAAAAAAGGGCAAGACCCTAGCTAAAAAAGAAACTAAAGCAAAAACAGCTGGAAGTGTGGCTCAAGAGCACCTGCTTAGAAGTGCAATGCTCTGAGTTTAAACCCCAATACTGCCCCCTCCCCTAAAAAACTGTTGGATTACAGTGACTCTCTGCTAGTGTTAAACATAGGGCCAAGATCTCCTGAGCTAGTGTGCCTTATGAGATAGAGGAAAGGTAAGGATTTTGTAGGACCTTATGCAACCTGCAGTTGTTTGCGTCTTTCCATTTTGTAGAAGGTACTGAGCCTGGAGTCTGTCTCGGTCACCCACTGAGTAAGAGACCAAGAAAAAAAAGAGCACTTGACAAGAACTGAGAGATGGGTCTTGGTCCAGACACCAAGATGTGTGGCCTGGTGAAGTCCTTGTACCTGACTGGCCTCAGTTCCTCCACCTGTCAAGTGAGGAACTCTGATGTTCTGTAAGAAGCAGGCTTTATGTGTCCCTGACGCTCTGGTGGCCTTCAAAGCCTATTTTAGACATTCCAGTATCTTAGAGGGGATAACTGTGTACGCTTTACTGACAGTATCAGGGTCATACTGCCTTAGCCCATAGGCTGGTTCTCCCCAAGCCACTGGGAGCCCCATTTGACACCTGTGACCAAGGGAACATGATCTAATCGTGCTCCGTCCAGAGGAAAGTACCCAGAGAGTACTGTCTCAGTCCCCTAAGTACTGCCTTAGTGTGACAAAACCAGGTCCCCAGACCAGTTGGAACAAATCACACTGTCCCAAGAAACTGCCATCTTCTGAGACCAAGGCTGGGGCTAGGGTCTGGTCCCCCTTTTTCCCTTGCTGTCTCCCTAGTCTCTAGGTGCCTCCTCTCTATGAAGCAGGGGGCTCGCCCCACCTCGACAACCTCGCACCAAAGGGGGCTGGAGAGAGGTCTTACAGACGCCTTGGAGACCAGCTGGGGACAGCTCCCAGGTGATGGCACAGGGTAGCAGCAAGGCCTTCCCCAAGGCTCTGTTTCAGCCAGGCAGACCGAGCAGCAGCCTGACACAGGTTGTTCTGACAAGGCTATTTATAGAAGTGTCTCAGCCTTTCCCGAAGGGAGCCTCAGTCTCTCAGTGACTGGGAAACTCTTTTCCTTGGAGACAGGAAAAAAAATTCTCTTAGGCGCTCAGACGTGATCCCTTTGAGTAGGGAAGAAGTGTTGTCAGGAGTCAGAATGGGGTCAGGATGTCGTGGATTGCCTTAAAACCCTCTCCAGAGTGACTGGAAGGGAGAAGAAAGAGCTAGAAAATGTTATTAAAGGTGAAAAGCACTAAGAATGAGAAGCTTCCTGGCCTCCTAAGTCAGCCACACATACCTACCCTAAGCCTGCAATGTCTTGGTCCACCACAGGACTTGGTCACCTAGTCCTTCCCCTCCCCAGAAAGCTGATGCAGAGGAAAATTGTCCCTGGCCTCAGTCCTGAAGTCCAGTCAGGTCCTTCTCACAATATACACTAGAGTTGGACAGAGGTCAGGATAAGTGGGGCCATGCCCACCTCCCCTTCCTTTTCTGGAACATTTATCCCTTAATGCCCTGTTTGTCATTTTGTCCTCCACAGAGTGAGTTCCTTAGAAGAGATTCCTGTCCTTGGTGAACTCATAGTCTGTAAAATGAGGCAAGGGGACACGCGGAAGACTCAAGACATGTATATAACGAACATCAGGACACAGACAAAATAGAGTTTTTAGAGGCGCCAAACCAAAGGCATATAGTTACTGGAGCCATGCTACGAGGGTCAATTTGGGGGGAAGAATGAAGAGAGAAGGTTGTCTGGGCTTTGGAATAAGCCATCCCCCACCTCCAACCTCATCTCAGCATATTTTCTCATAAGGATATTTCTATTTCTCCCAAGAATATCAGAAGCAACTACCTTTTTCAATTGCCAAGTAAAAGAAACCCCAGCTTTGCAAAGCCTCTTCCTCACCCAATTATGCAAATTCTCACTCTCTGGGACCAAAGGCCTACAGCCTTGCTGGCAGTGAGAGGCAAGCATAGCAGCTAAATTTTTGTTTTTAAAACAGGAACCGTTTCCTTCCCAGGCAGCAACAAAACTCTCTAGAGCAATAATTCAAACCCTCAGCTGCATGGCAGAATTACCTGGGGAGTTTTCAAAGTACTGATACCCAGGCGGCCCTTGAAGGTCAATTAAGTCAGACTCCCTGGCTTTGTACCCCAGCAGCAGTATTTTCTAAAGCTCCCCAGCGAGTAGCTAAAATTGACAACCACTGTTATGGGGGAACAGGGGGTCACACAATGAGGCAAGAACCCCAAGAGAGGGCAGGACACTTCCCCTCTGCAGTGACAATATTCTGTGTGAGGCCTGCCTAGCCAGAGAAGGGAACTCCTGTCCGTCCCCCCCCACCCCGCCCCAAAACAAGCACTGGTTCCAGGGTCCTGTTTTAGTTGATTCCTTCAAACATAAAATCACAAGCTCTCCTTTAGTTTGTGGCATTCTCTCATCACTGGCCTGGTACATTTGGCTGAAATTAGGACCCAGTAAATGCAGGGCCTGTAGGTAAGCTAAATTATTTACCAAGGAAGCTCCAAGTCAGGCCTGGGGAAGTTTTGGTTAATTCTAACTGGTGTAGGATTGCTGAATTAGTGATGAGTCTATCACACACCTATGGATTTTAACAATTCACTTCTGCCTACAAACAACCCCTTCTCGGTAAACTCTCTAAGGTTCTGGCTCGGAGCCCTCTCATCTAATTAAGACAGCAAATAAACATTCCTTGGCCCTATTCCCCCAAAGATATGTGGCTCTTCAGGACAGGATGGTCAGGGGACCCAGCTTGCTGGATGGCCAGAGGCTGACACACCTTTAAGAAACACATAACCCATCAGGGATCATCCACAGGCCCAATTAGGAAGCTAAGCCCACCCAGGAAGCTAAAATTGTAGCATGACAGCAGCCTAGGAGAGAAGTTTTAGTCTATATCTAAAAGCACCCTGGATTTCTGCAAAGTTGCTGGACTAGGTTTTAGAATGGTTTCTGGCCACTTACAACAAGGAAGTCTCAACCTATGAATATTTATCCTGGGAGGCACTGGGTGCAATCCCCTTTCCATCTAGAATATGTAAGCTCAGATTTGGGAGGGAAATGAGACAGAGCAGTGGCCCAGTCACTGTTAGGGACAGGCCCAGGTGAGCACGCAGCCATCTATGAGCCAAGCGCAGCCCCCAAATCCTAGAGAGCCATTTTGAAAAGATCTAGAGACAGGAAATGCTGAAAGGAGGGCTGGCCAGAAAGAAGAGTGGAGGACCTGGAGGACTCCACATCCAAGTCTTGGGGACGGCTCACCTGGCAAGAGGGTCTCTAGGGCCACTCCTCAAGAGAGCCCCCCAGGGAACTGCTCAACCATTTTGTGACACATGGCTTTGCCCCTTTGCCCGGAGCAAGGTTTCCCTTCCAGCCTACAGGTTGTTCCTGTCTTCCATGTTGTGTTTACCTTTGAAGGTCTGCTCTGGGCGTTCCTGAAGAAGGTGGTCTTGGCAGTGAAGAAGCAATCTTCCAGCTCCTCGTCCAGGCTGCAGTACCCACTGCTCATGCTGCTGTCCACCGTCATTGAGCCCTGAGCCGAGGTCCAGGGCGGCTCAGGATGCAGGGACAGGAGGTGGGAACCCTCTCTCCCCCGGCTCTGCCCGCCAGCCCGAACTAGGCGGTCAGGGTCAAGGTCACGGTTATCGGGCCGGGCGGGGCAGCCTGCGTTTCTTTCACTGGGGCGCAAGTGGCCCGGGCGGCGAGGTGCCCCGCTGCTGTCCCCACGCGTCCCCTGCGCCTGCACCGTGCCGGGGTCGTCCCCGGGCGCCCGACTCGCGCGCCTCACTCTCCGCCGCGCTCGGCATCTGCGGTTTCCTCTCCGCTGCGCGGCGCCGGCTCGCTTGCTCCGCCCGGCGTGCCGAGCGCCATCTCCACACCTCCCCCGCTGCCCGCGCCTTTCCTGCCCCGCGCCGCGCACTTCGGAAGCCACTTCCTCTCGCAAGGTTCCTCAAAGCCGCGCTCGGCTGTCCCCGCGCCCCTCCCCCGCCGCCCCACCCGCCTGGGTGCCACGGGAGCCCCGGGGGCAGGTGGACCTCGCGCGCCACAGGTCAGATTAGGGATGCAGGGAAGGCATCGGTCAGGATGGACAATTCCAGGTCTCTGCCCTTTCCTTCTGGGGCGCCCCTTCTGGAAAGGGCCCCTGTGACCCCCTCTGGTGACTGTTCACAAAGGTGGTATAAGGTCGACACCATCCCTCCTCCTTCTTCCCTGTCCACCCAGTTGCCACTCTGTTCTACCTCACTCCCATACCTTACTCTCAGCGTGGGGGAGCCGGGTCAGCCAGTGGTTAGAGAAGTAACTAGAGAAGAAGGAAATGCTATCTGGCCTGCCTGGAGAAGCTGCAATATTTTAACTTGAAAAGGCCAGAAGAAACTGCAGGGTTGCACAAGCATAGGCAAATCCTATGCAAAGTGAGGCAGAGATGGGCAAGCCCATTCTTCCACCCACAGAATTTGGCCTTCATGGAGCCTGGGATACTGAAGGAGCCTACAGACACCACCCAGGTCATTTGTGCATTTTCCTGACAGTCTGGCCAACAAGGGTCTTTGCCAGTTCATGTCATTCCTAGCATCAAATTCAGATCATTTCTAGTTCCCCAGTGGTTGGAGGGGATAGTCGAAGAGTGGTCTTCTGAGTGAGGACTGAATCCTTCAAAGCAGGATTCAACCTCCAGACCATATCAGTACAACTATTGTATGTGCCAGGTGACTGCACGCAGTCTGCCACTTAATTCCCAAGCTTTCCAAGGCCCCGTCATACAAGTCATACATGAGTTCTGGGACCAGACTCATCTGTGTGACTCTAGGGCCTACAGACCCTTAGTCACTGGAATGTACATTAGCAGAGATGAGACTATTATGGTGGGCACCCTGCCATCTTTAAATATAATGTGTGGCCTGGAGTACCAGGAAGAGAAAACATAGCTCCAGAGCTCCAAGTAGCAAGAGGCGCCATGTTCCTGGAGTCTGATGGCTTGTGGACTCCAGGAATAGCCTGGAGAGGGGCAGAGGGGGTGATCAGGACTCTCTCCAAGTCTGTGTGGCCTTTCCTGAAGTTCTGAAACAATCCAGGGCTGGGGAGGCACAAGTTGGCGGACAGCTAGACTCAGCCCCCAGATGCCAAGCTGCTGACTCCATTTTAAACTCTGGTTACTTTTATGAGGAACCCTCTTCCTTCCCCACCTTAGCCAAATCTGTCAGTGCTCAAGAGAGTTTCAAACTGCAGCCCAATTTGGCTCCATCCTCCCACACAGCCTCTTTCCCAAAAGCCCACAAGGGCCTGGCAGGCACAGAGCTGAGATAGCTGAGAGCTAACACCCGCAGGGGGCCACTGTCCTTAGCTCAGGAGAACTACCAATACCAGTAGCTGCTTCTTCCTGGCAGGAAGAGAAGTGGAGGCAGACAGCAGGGTGGGGTGGGGGAGCTATGGAGAGTTCACAGAGGAAGAAAGATCTCACATGAATGGGGGTTTGAAGGTAGGTTCTGACTGCATCGGGGGCAATCTTTTGAATGGGTATTTCAGAGGCTGTTTTGGGGGATTTTCCCCAGAGACTGGTTCGATCAAGCAAGCTGATATTAGTCACCAAGTCCAAGGCTAGTATGGTGGATGCTGCAGAAGAGGCTCTCCGTGATTGATGGGCCACAGGGCAGCAACCTGCTTTGTTCAGCTGGCGAAGAAACACTCTATTCTTTACAAAAAGAACCTCCTTGCTCAGTGGAAATCTAATACTTAAGGAAAAAACAAGCCCCAGATTCTCTGTGGCCACACTATGTCCTCAGAGTCACATGGGGAGCTCTGCGATGCAGCCACAATGCTAGACATTCACCATGTGCAGTCTTAAAACACAGCTAATAACAACCTTTACAAACACCACGCCAAAGTCCCCCAGGAGCCAGCGTGAGTCCCTCCCTCCTTGTGAGCAGCACTCCAGATGCCAAACCTGGAGAGGAGCGTTCTTAGGGACACTACGTTCTTGTAGGGTGTTGTTCGGTACCATTCCACCCACTGTGAAAACCTGACATCCGAGTAGGGCTTTCCAAAACCTTTTAACACCAATTGCTTCACTTAGGCTACTCTATAGTCTTGAGAGCAGGTATTAATGCCCATTTTACAGATGAAGCAGCTGAAGGAAGTAACTTATTCCACTACAACTCAATGCTTTCAAAGCCTCTTGACTCCTAATTTAATGCCTCTTTTCCTATGCCACCCCCACCTGCCCATGAATCTAGACTTGGAAGGAAGTTATGTACAAGAAGTCAGCAAGCAGACTGAGGGCAGAGTCCCTAGGAATAAAAGAAATCTTGAAAGATCATACACAATACAGCAAGTTGGCCAGCCAGCCTCTAGGAGGAAAAATCCAGATTGGAGCCCTAGGATCTCAAAGGGAGGAAGACTGGACTCCCTTGGGTGTCTAATGATGCTGCTGAAACCTCCCCAGAATGAACAATCAACAGTAGTAGTATTAGTGGGGTCAGTAACTCACGCCTGTAATCCTAGCTACTCAGGAGGCAGAGATCAGGAGGATCACAGTTCAAAGCCAGGCTGGGCAAATAGTTTGCGAAACCCTATCTGGAAAAACCCACCACAGAAAAACGCTGGTGGAGTGGCTCAAGGTACAGGCCTGAGTTCAAACTCCAGTACTACAAAAAACAAATAAAACAACAACTAATAAACAGTTCTGGTATTGTTTGACAGGGGCAAGGTGTACAAGGAATGGAGTAGCCTGAGCAGTAGTCTTTTAAGCCTCTGGAGGGGGTGGTCCCCAAAGCATGGAAACTTTTGTCTGTGGGCCCAAGAAGGCGGGGCTGGACTCAAAGTGCAGCATGCAGAACCTTAAATCCACAGCAGCACTTTGGGGCTCAGAAAGCCCTGGTAAAATGTTGAATGGGCCACTTTTCCTGACTTAAAGTGTCAGAAGATGAAAGACATTATTTTAAGCTTTCTTCCTTTCTCAAATACCAAGCCAACATAAGGCCAGAGCCCCTTGTCTTGATTCTGCAGTTCCCAGGAAAAGCTGTGATAGTGGAAGTCAGGAGCTAGTATTTTAGTCCCAGTATCAACTGTACTAGCTATGACATCTCAAATAACTGTGGACCTCAGGTTTCCTCACCTGACCAACTGCAGGGTGTCAGAGGTGAAGATCAGACTCAAGCCCTGATGACAGACCAACACATGCAAAAGCTGAAAACCAGGAAGCGGTGCCACCCCACCCCCAAAATATTTTGAAATTATTAGCTAATGTGTACAATTCACTTGCTGTCCATCATTTCATTTAATCCCTACAATAAACCTAGGAGGAAGCTCCAATTATTATCTCTGTTTTACAGCGAGGATTAGGCAGGATAAATAGCTTGTCACACATCCTCGTTAATGGTGGAGTTGATCAACCCAGCTGGGTCTGACTCCAGACCCCAAGTCCTTGAGTGCTACACTCTGTGGCCTCATGTAATTATTCTGGTAATAATCACGCTGCCTGAGAGTGTAGTCCGCAAACAAGGTAGGGACCACTTTCTCAATTTGCCTGTGCGCCTGTCTTCTCTTCCCTTCTCTCTCCCACTTTGGGAGCCTGCTCTCCCCAAGGGGTTAATGTCTTGCTTCAAAGCAATGCCAGTGGTTTCAGCCACACCTGACAGACTCTTGGCTCCTACTTCTCTCTCTGCCAGTAGCTCCATATGGGAATGTGCAATAGCTCACCAAATACCCAGCCTACCCACTGGAGCCTCCCTCTAGAGAGGTCCAAAGTGAGCTAATTATTCTCCCTCCTTGCCCTGCACCTCTTAGTAGTGCCTATCTTGACGGATGCCATTAACCAAAATGATTGCAAAGCCTTTCAGGACTTTCCCTTGTTCCCATCTCTGACTCCTCCAAACTCCCCACCCCCTTGTTGCCAAAGTTATTCTTCAAAGACAAAACTCTGACCATGGTAGTTTGCAAGCATAAAACCTTCAATTCAGATGCCAGTTCACAATGATCCAATAATTAAGCTGCATTAAGCTCTAGTTGTTTACGCTCTCATTCATTCATTTAACAAACACCTCCACTGAACACTGTCTACACGGCAAGCACTGGACTGGATGTTCAAGTGTGGCTTGAATAAGATATAGTCCCTGCCTTCTCACAGTACAGTTTAGAGAAAATGGCATTAAATGCGGAGTTATGGTAGAGTAATTGATATGCATTTTATTATCTCACTTAATCTTTACCACCCTGCGAGAAGGTATTTTTCAATGAGTTAAACTGAAGCTCAGAATGGGTAATTTGCCCAAGCAAGTAGGTGGCAGAATGATTTCAAACCCAGAGCCCCATGTATCTAACTGTCCATTGCAATTGTCGCAATGGACAACGACTACACAATATTTGAAACTTCAAAGTGGGTCTATCAAGCTCCTTCCTGAAGCATGCCTAGTCAATTGTTCTTACTCATCTCTAGCCACAACCAACCATCCCTCATTTCAGTCACACAAAATTCAATTTCATTCCCAGAAGCCACCCTGCTGTCTTGTGGTTTTGTTTTATTTTTTCTGTCAAAATCCTTCTCCTATTCGTCCCTACTTCCTGACAATATTCCCCAATGACCACCACACCTCCCACACCTTCCATGGACCCCTCAAAAACATCCCTTCCCAGATGTTCTATCTGAGTTGAACAGCATCCACCTTCAGTGGGGTGGCATTTTTGAGCATGAAATGGATGTGTACAGCAGAGAGCTCAGTCTCTTCCCAGATGACTTTCTGTCCTAAGAGGCAAGTGTCTTCACATCTACCATTTGGGTTAGACTCACTCAAGATTCTCTTTCTCAGGTGGGGGTGTGTGTAGCTGACACTTGCGCAGCTGCCAGGCTAACAACTCCAACAGAGCCCAGCTGCTTGAGAACACTGAAGGAGGTTGTCCACACTGAGAGGCAGATGCTGTGAGGTTGGGGTCAGTTCAGGGATTCTGCCTTCTATTGTCCTTTAGCGATGAGTCTAATCAGCGACCTTCTCCCTCAGGTGCCTCTCTCCAAGCAAAGCTAATCTTCCAACATCTGGGGAAGTTCGGTCACCACTGTGAAATGTGACCAACTCTTACACTACCACCCACGGAAAGGAGGGTCTTGTTGCCACTCACCTTATAGCCTCAGGTCTGACCTGGCCATCCCAGAGCCCACTGCTAGTAGGGGCTATGAGGAGCACAAAGAAATGTTTCCAGAGTTTCAGAATTTCTAGAGAAATAAGTTCAGGAGTTCTGCCCCGCGTTGGAGCCAGGATATCAGTCTCCTCCTTGTTAGGAAGGCTTTCTGCTCTGCCTGCTCAGAAGTGAGCTCAGTCAGGCTAGGCAGGACTCTGTGAGGGGCACTTAGAATTACTGACAGCTTTAGGTAGCACTTCTGGCTTCTAGAGTGGGAGAGAATCTGTGGAGACATGGAATAGGTCATCCCAGATATAGCCAGAGAGGGGCGAATAGAGTGAGGGAATTGGCCTTCTTTTGGCACATATGGTTGGGCTGGCACTCATCTGGCTAAGTCTGGAATTCTCTAAGAGAAACAATCATTCCTTATCAAGGGAAGGAGTCAGAATAGAAACCAAAGCCAAACATGAACTTGGGAACTAAGGAGACAATGATTAAGAAAATAGGTTGTGTCTACTGTATTCTGATCACTTACCTTTGAATCTACCAGCAGAGGTTAGATCTGGGGTCCTACTCTCTACCTCTTCCAACATTCATGCCAATGTCATGTCAACTGGAGGTGGGGATTCTCCTCTCACTTTATGACAGAAGATGCCATTGATACCAATTGACTGTTAGGGCACAAGTGTATTAAGCCATCAAAAGTCAAATTATAGGGCTGGGAACACTAAGCTCTCTCCAAGATGGTCTGCTCCCCTCAACATCGGAAAGGGTCTATCTGCAGCCTCAAGTATGGGCATGCTGGTAAAAACAAGACCCAAAAGAATTAAGCCATTCCAAGTAACTGAGTCTCAGAGCAAGCCTCAGAACTATTTATAGGATTACAAAAATATTTAGCACCCAAGAAGGTAAAATTTGCAGTGTCTGGCATCCAGTCAAAAATTACCAAACATGCAAAGAAGCAGGAAAAATTTATCCTTACTAAGGAGGAAAATTAGTCAATTGAAACTAACCTATAATTGAGATAGATGCTAGAATTAGCAAAGACATTAAAGTTATTATAAGTATATTCTGTTATTTAAAAAGTTAAGTAAAGATGTGGAAGATATTTTTTAAATATCCAAATAATAAAACTTCTAGAAATGAAATTTACAATTTCATGGATAAGAACTATGCTAGTTGGGATTAATGCAAGGTTAAACGCTGCAGAAGGAAAGATTAGTGACCCTGAAGACATAGCAATAGCAATTATCCAAAACGAAACACGGAGAAGGAAAAGAGAATTTACAGAATGAACAGATCAGTAGGCTGTGGGACGAGTCCAAGCAGCCTATAATATGCGTAGAATTGGAGTTCTCAGAAAGAAGGAGGCAGGAGGACATAAAAATATTTGAAAAACTAATACCTAAAATGTTTCCAATTTTGAAGAAAACTATAAATTCAATGATCCAAGAAATTCAATGAACCTTAAACACAAGAAACTAAAAAGTACTTCATAATCAAATTGTTCGCAATCAGTGGTAAAGAGAGAAACTAAAAGGCAGCTAGAGAAGACAGGCATGCTATTTAAAGAGGAACATAAAGCTGACAGCAGAATTATGATTGGAAACAATGCAAGTGAGAAAATAATGAAGCTTTTTTTTTTTTTGTGGTACTGAGGTTTGAACTCAGGGCCTATACCTTGAGCTACTCCACCAGCCCTTTTTTGTGAAGAGTTTTTTCAAGATAGGGTCTCTCGAACTATTTGCTTGAGCTGGCTTTGAACCTCAATCCTTCTGATCTCTACCTCCTGAGTAGCTAGGGTGAAGCAGCATTTTTAAAAGAATAAAAGAAAACAACTTATGAACTTACAATTTTCTACACAGTGAAATATTTTAAAAACAGAGATAAAATGAAGACTTTTTTGGACACAAAAAGCTGGAAGAATGCATTATAAGCACACCCACAATACAAGAAATGTTAAAGAAAGTCCTTCAGGCAGAAGGAAAATGGTGTCAGATGGAAACCCTTATCTACCCAAAGGAGAAAAAGAATACCAGAAACAGAAACTATGTGGATAAATATATAGTTTCTTTTCCTTATTATTTAAATCCCTTTAAAATAGAATTAAAATAGTAACAATGCAGTATAGGGTTTAGTATGAAGAGGATATATGGGAATACACTATTGTGAGGTTTTTATGTCACACATGAAATGGCATAATATCATTTGAAAGGCGCTCTATGATAAGATAAAGATGTATACTAAAAACCCTAAAGCAACCACTAACATAACAAACAAAACAAAGGGCTAAAACGTATAGACAGAAAATAAGAGATATTGGAGTCACAAAATATATTTGATTAATCCAAAAGAGGGCAACAAAAGAAAAAAGGGAAGAAAGAACAGATAGAATACAAATTGAAAACAAATAACAAGAAAATAAACTTAAAACCTATCTATATAATCATATCAAATGCAAATGGACTAAGCACTTCAATTTAAGGGTAGAGGTTATCAGATTAAAAAAATAAGATCTAGGCTGGAGGCATGGATCAAATGGCAGAGTGACAGCCTTGAAAGTACAATGCCCTGAGCTCAAGCCTCAGTATTGCAAAAACATAAATAAATAAAAAGATCTAACTATTTGCTGCCTATAAGAAATGACTTTTATAAAGCCCTGGATTTGAACACTATAAAAAATAAAAATAAACTTAAAAAAGAAGGAGAAAATATAGTCCTTTGCTGCCTAACAATGTTTTGTGAACAATGGTATACAACTGTGGTAACGATGGGAGTTCAAAATCCCTATCACTTAATACTTTTTACTGACTTTTTCTATGTTTAGATATGTTTAGATGCACTAATACTTAGCGTTGTGTTACAATTGCCTTCAGTATTCAATACAGTAACACGCTCCCAGGTGTGGAGCTCAGAAGGAACAGATTATGCCACGTAGCCCAGGTGTGTTGTGTAGTGAACTTTACCATCAAAGTTTGTGTAACTCTCTCTATATATTCACTTACTGATGCATTTCTCAGAACATATCCCTATTGTTAAGTGACATGTGACTGTATAAAGACACAAATAGCCTAAAAATAAAAGAAAGAACAAAGAACTAGTATGCCGATAGTAATTAAAAAAAAAACCCAAAAGTTGCAGTGGTTATATTCATATCAGACCACACAGACTTCAGATCAAAGAATGTTTCTAGAATGTTTTGCATCATATTGATGAAGGGGTCAGATAGTCGAGAGGACACAATAATCCTGACAATTAGTACATCCGATAATGGAACCTCAAAATATAGGAATATAGCAGGGCTTAGTGGTGCAAATATGTAATCCCAGTTGCTTGGGAGACAGAGGCAGGAGGATGGTGAGTTTGAGGCCAACCCAGAAAAGTCAGGGAGACTCTATCTCAAAAAAAACCAACAGAATACAAACAGAAGGGCTAGGGGAGGGGCTTGAGTGGTAGAATTCTTGTCTAGCATGTGTGAAGCCCTGGGTTCAAACCCCAGTGCCACAAAACACATCTCTCTCAAATAAGTAAAACCAGTTGAACACAAATATGCCTCAACAGATGCCAGCTACAGTTGTTACTAATTACAGTTCGATTTGTTGGCCATTTTTAGAAACTTTCAGAAGAGATTCAGGACCCTGCACCTCCCTAGAGGTGTGCAGGTGTCTGTCAGGAGCCCTTGTTAGGGACCCAGGGCCTCTTAGTTGTCATTACCCAGTCCATCAGTACCCCAAGCTCCTGCTTGGGCTCTTCGCTTCCTGCTCCCTGGCTCCCCCATGTGGTGGTCCTAGATTCAACACCTGGCTGAGGCGCCGAGGGCTGAGGGCTCAGGCCCTTTCTTTCTGAAGGGTGGGTAATGGAGTCAGTGGCGCCTCTGCGGGAGGGAGCTCAAGGCTGGGAGCCAGGAAACTCAGAACTCCCGGCCAGCTGAGTCAGCCCTCTGCTGCTTCCAGCAGGGGCCCAGCTAAGGAGTGACAATGGTGAGGGGCATATCTGTGAGTGCTTGGGAAAGGAGTGTGCAGGGCAGGGACCTGCAGGACTGAAAGGCCATCAGGCCAGGCTGATAACACCTTTGGAAGTCATCTGTGCCTTGGTTGAATGGGGGACAAAGTCATCTACAGAGCAGAACAGACTTAAGACTCAGACAATCAAAAGTCACACAGCAAAAAGGACCCACCCAAACTGTGAGCATAGCGTATATCCACGTCAGTAACCCAACTTGTGGCACTGTGGAGGCTGGCCGAATGAGACCCTGAAGGGTTCCGTGTATACCCCAGACTTAAGACTCATGCTGAGGGAGAAGGAATTTGCTGAAGGTTTTCATCACGGGGCCGACATGATAACAAACCCAGAGAGAGCTCTGGACTGCTACCCCAGGATACTCACCCCTTTATCTACATGTGCTTTTACCTCCGTCTTCTCACTGGGGCTTCAAAACACCCTGTGGACTGTCCCATCTCTCACAGGAGACACCCGAGGCTCAGAGAAACAAGGAGGCTCATCCCGGATCCAAAACCAAGTATTTCATCTACACTATTTGGGTTAGAGCCTAACTCTTCTGTCACCCAGGCCAGAGTTGTTTTTTTAAAACATTTATTGCCTTTTAAAAACATGATATTGAAACATATAGATTCACCTGCCTGTCAAATAGCACAAAAGCAAAGAGCTAAAGTTGAAAGTCACTCTGCCCCTTCCAACTTACACCATGTCCCGAGGTGAACTCTTTTTGGACAGTTTTTGTTGAGCAACTTCCAGGCCTCACTCTGCGCTCACACACACACACACACACACACACACACACACACACACCCCATAAAAGGCCAAGACTGATATTTCCTGTGATGCAGCTTGTTTTCACTTTGCACTGTTCCCTATCAGTACTTGCAGATGATGCTTCATTTGGAAGTGCACTGTGATATTGGTATGGATGCTGGAATTTCCTTCCCAGCATCCCACGAACTCTCTCCATAGCCCCCCAGGCACTGCCTGGAGCCAGTGTCCTGGACAGCCAAAGACAGCAGCTCTCTACAGCAGTATTTCCCACTGGGGACACCTGAAAGAATTTTAGAACAGGACCCAACTCAATCTCAATAAATATTTGTGGGATGAGTTTGCAACAGTCATTAGACATACTTTTCTGTTTTTTAATTTAGAGGTATTAATTTGATTTGCGTCTTGGAAATAAAAAAAAATACTAAGTACACCAAAGCAGCGATTTGAGGATGTTTACAATTTTTTCCTTTAACATAAGTTGATTTGTGTTTAATAAAATGAGTTTATTTAAAGAAAACTACGAGGTAAATAGTAGCAGTGAGTGGAACAAGGTTATGGCCAGGATCCTAAGTGTGGAAGTGCCTGAGCACTTAGGAATGGCTGTGGGAGGGGCCGGCCACTGCAGTGGGGCTGGGACTTTCCTGGGCAGGAGGAGGGAGAAACATTTGAGCCTGTTGAACATAAGAAGTGTTGAGCACTGACTGAGGGGGCTCTGAGTGGCAAGGGAGTGTTTAGGTTTGGCTCTTGTAATCTACGCATTTCACAGCCCCAAAAAAAGTGGCCCCAAAGATCAGAGAGACAGAGCTACCAGGATTCCCCCAGGCTTTAGTGGGTTATGGTGAGAATCAACAATAGTGGACAAGGATGAAATGTCCTCTCTGGGGAAGGTGGCTTCCTCAGAGGCAATATGAGGACTGGAGCAAGCTATCAGAGGTCTCTCTTCATCACAATGGCCCTGGGGAGCTACTGTGGGATTTTGATCATAGGGGAAATATTGTAAGAACACTTTTAAGACCACCAGAGGGATACATTCCTTGGGGCCTGCCCCCAAATAAAGCACTACAGCTGTTTCGGCAATTTAATATGATCTTCAACCAATAGCACTGATGTTCTCTGGCAAATAGGCTGAAACTGAAGCCAGGATTTGGGGTAGACTTGCAGATTTGTTTGGTCGCATCTTGAGTGCCCAAGAAAAAGTCAGACATCCTACACCTCAGGATCTCCAAGGACAGACTGAAAACTCAGGGGTCCTTTGGTTGGCAAAAGCACAGGCAGCCACCAGCCACCCTTCATCTGTTTCTTAGAGACACCAAGAGAGACAGGCCCCCACGGCCTTGAGCCATCCCTGCCCCCTCCACCCCTGCCCCTCTTCTCCTGCAGTAGCAGAGAGAAGATAGTCAGAACTTTGTGATTATTGCTTTTAAAAGGTTGAGGCCAAATATTTATCTATAGGATGATCTCAGCCACATTTTTAAAAATGTATGAATGTACAGGAAGGACGTACAAAAATGTTAATGAAGAGTGGTTCTCTCTGGCTGGAAGAAAATCAATGATTTACTTTTTCCTTAAAGGGCAGAGAGGAGAAATGCCACAAAGATGAGACCTCCTGATAGCCATATGTCCCCAACCTAGCTGAGCTCAGATCCAGGCCTTGCCACAATAAATCCCCAAAAAAGATGACAGCAGCCCACGAGGTTAGCTCAGCCAGGTGAGGACATCAAGATGAAGGAAGGCTCCATCCTGACGATAACAGGATTGAAGCTAAGGCGGAAATCAGCACAAACAAGCTCTTAGAAACGGCGAGGGACCTGGAGCAGGGCCCAGCTTTATTGACAGAAGGCTGGGTCCAGCCAGCTCTGCCGAAGCACGCAGCCAGGCCTGTCCAAGGCAAACACCGCAGCCCGCCCAGCCGGCCCGGCCGCCCCTCGCAGGCTGTTTGCTGATTGGGGGCCACTCAGCATCACGCGGGATTCTTGCCTGTGACATTTCAATAGTGTTTCTACTCTACACAGCCTTGATTTAGCTTGCCAGAGGGCTCCAAGGTGCCTCCTCTCTCCCACAAAGGAAAAGGAGATGGAAGCTCTGATTCCAGACACTCCATCAGACAGCACCGCTCCCCTGCCAGTGCTCTGAGCACCAGACGCTGTGTGCAGCAGACCTCAGGCCCTGCTTGGCCTTTTGCCACCGCACCTGGGAGCTGGCTAAACTACTGTACAGCAGGGCTTCACAGTCTCAGAATGATTGACATTTGACAATGATGACAACTGGCTGTGGAGGGCTGTCCTGGGCATTACAGGATGGCTAGAACCATCTCTGGCCTCTACTCACTAGCTACCAGTTGCACCCCCAAGTTGTGAAAAACAAAAGTGTCTCTAGATATTGACGAATATTCTGGGTTGGGGGCCAACTCACCCTCTTTTGAAACTGGCTGAGAATACCCAAGGAGATCCAGGAAATAGTGGGGGTGGAGATGGGGCTCCAGGACTGGATGGGCAGGGTTGAGGAAACAGAAAGAGGAGCAACTTGGAAGCCCTCGAAGAAAATAAAGAGTTGTTTAAATAAGCTTTTAGGAATGTTGCTCTGTGGTGTGTATGTAACCTCCTTCCTCCACCTTCTAAGAAAACCTTCATCAAACATCTGCATCCTTGGGCTGGGGGTGTAGCTCAGTGGCAGAGCACCTGCATGGTACTCCCGAGGCCCTGGCTTGATCTCCAGCAAAAACAGCAAGAACAGCAAAAATCTGCATCATTCATCAGCACTTTGGGAGTCTGACGTGCGCTCCCCAATCCTGGATGGACAGGTTCCTGCCAGAGGCCAGGCCCTCCCAAGAGACCAAGTTGCATTCAAGCTATACCAGAAACAGCTACTATTCCAAAGCCTAGGAAGGGTGTACCAAAAATTTAAATATACCAATTGAATACCATCCTCCTGAAAAGGTCACACTTTCTTTCTAATAACACTTTTCCAGCAGGAGAAGAAGGCCTGGGAAAGAGCAGAGAGGCTGGGAATGCCCGTCAGTGGGTCAGGCATTTGAACACCTTGAGCACACAGATGACCACTTTGGGGATTTGGGGCTGCCTGTGAGTACCACATAATGTCTGAGTGCCTTATTACTGTCTCTCAAAGCACTCTGGGCTTTTCCCTCTTAGACACAGAGTTTGTTTAAGTCTCCCTCCCCTGCCCTACTATAAGCACAAGATGGGCAGGGGCCACATCTCGTCCCTTTGTCACTAAGTCCCCAGCATTCCTAGGTGTGGCACGTGCTAAACACTCACAACAGATTTGCTAAATGAATAAACGGATGACACCCTGAGACACTCCTTACTTCCCTGACCAGCAACCTCAGATCCACAGATGAAGACTCACATCAAATGTCGCCTCCTTTGAGAAGCCTCTCGAGTTCATCCAGCAAAAAATAATTGCACTGTGTACCCAAAAAAATACTTGGCTCACACTTTTATTGTGCATGTGTCCCAGAATATACTATTCTGCCTCCCCTGCTAGAATATAACCTCTCTGAGAACAACTGAGATGTCTCACTTATTTCCCCTGCTCCCATGAGCACTTGGCACAGGGCAGATAATCAATAAACGCTATTCAACACACGAATCGATAAATGCTGTCCTCCATCTCCTCTCCACTACACATCAAAGTTCAGGAACACCGCAGTTCTAGTGCCTTGGCAAAACCCAGAACCAAGAGCTGAGTTGAACATCAACATCCTGGTTCTTCCACACAGGGAGAGAACATTTGGTTGCCCCACTGAGGGGCAGCCAGGATAATGGGAAGGGCTGTGATTGACAATCCATGTTCTGAAGGCGGGATGATGTGCAAAGCTTCAGCCTCACCATCCCCATTGTCCCAGTGCTGTCAGGACCTTCTGCAGGCTCCTCTGCCCTCACCTATGCCACATCTGAATCAGAGCCCTAGGCCAAAAGAGCCTGTGCTTAGGGAGAACTACGGGGCACCGCTGAGTATCTGTAGACTTCTCCGTGCCACTTTCCCCAGACCTCTTGGAAAGGGTGTGTCTGCTCCACCTGCCCCAAAGGGGTCCCCAATATCTAGCACTCTTGGAATACTGACTTCTCATGCCACCTCCTGCTGTCCAGAGCTCCTAGGAGAAAAGACAGAGCTGGAGAAACCCATGAGTTCTGTTGCGTACCTGGCCGAAGGTGGGGGTGAGGGTGCTCTCTGGAGAGGGTCTGTCCCGGGCCTGGCCTTCCTGCCTGCTGCAGTCCAGCTGGATTAGGTTGCGGCACTCTGGGTGGCAGGTGAATTTACAGTCTGGAAGGAAAGAACCAAAGGGAGATTAGCGGCCAGGCAGAATTTCTAGCCCTTCTACCCAAAGAAAGAACCTGGGGACTACATTTAGCTCCAATGTGAAGACAGTGCAGGAGAGGGGAGGTGTGGGAGACAGTCCCTGGATGACAGCTACCCTCTGGGCTCTACACCTGTGCTGCTTCCGCCTGAAGTATGCAGTGTGAACTTGCACCTCTCATTATTTGGGCCTGGGGACTTTAGTGACTTCCTCATAGTCAGGTCATCTGGCCCCAGACTGGTGCTCGTTCTGTTAATTCCCATTGATCACCAGGGAGCATGGATCCCTGGGGACAGCTTCATTTCTCTGGGTCTCATTTTTTCAATCTGCAAAAACAGGTACAGCTGCCCAGACTGTGGCATGAGGATATTTACAAGCACAGGAGAGGATAAATCTGGAAAAATTAAAAGTTCTCTAGAGACACAAGCATTATCTTTAGCAGGAAGGGCTGTTACTTCTTGGTCCCTGCCCAGTCCAGAAATACCAATATGGCTACTCTAATCCCACTGAAATAGCCCAGCAATAACATCCCAAATTGGGAGAAAAGCACACATTTCATGGACAGTGTTCACTTCCATGGAAGCACAGACTCAACAATCTGTAAGCCTTGGGGACTCCCTTACAGATGGGGTAACTAAAGTTCAGAGAGGGAAACTGAAGTTCTCAGTGGCACACAGCTTGTCAGTGGCAGAGCCCAGGTGGCTGGCATTTTCTAGCTTTCTCAAGGACTCTCTCTGGCAGAAGGGAGGTGAAGTGGAAGGGGCCCTAAGACTCAGCCAGGTGAGGGGAGGGAGTGGGGCGGATGAAGGAAAAGGGGGCATCAGCAGAAATCACACAAGCCCCTCATTGTCAGCAGGCAAGATACTCAATGCTCGGATCTGCAGTGTAAATCCCACAAATAGCCACCAGGTTGGCCACAGTCACCTGTCCTGGAAGTGCCACACATAGCTCAGTCAGCAAGCTCAACCTTGTAGTTGCTAGGGTCTCTCATGCATTTTTCCCTCCTGACTGTGAAGTCACCGCATGGGATGGCTGGGGCAGGTGAGTTTTATGGCAGGAGACATCACAGCCTGGACTTTCTTGGATAATGTGTTGGAGTCACTCTCGATTGATAAGGGATCGGGCACCCCAAGAAACTTTTCTTTCCTTCTAACAAGCTCCAAAACTTTAGCACATTTAGTCTCTGTCTATCTCTCTCTCTGGTGGTACTGTACTGGGGGTTGTTGAACTCAGGCCCTCACACTTGCTAGGCAGGAGCTCTACCACTTGAGCCATACCTCCAGCCCTGGTCTCTCTTTTAGGCTGCCAAAGCGCTGTGCTGTGGTAACCACTCTTCTTCCCACACATTTGAAGAACTCTGGAATGACTCTCATGCTTCCCAGCTGCCCCTTCCCCTACACCCCAAAGATGAGCTGCTGGGCTACATTCCTTGTTTGGTTTTGCCACTGAGATCTGAGGGGAGTGCCCTGACAATTTGGGGACCCACAAACTCCAGAGCCCTGCAACTTTCTTGCTCCATGGTCTGATGCTCCAGGCCACCTTTCTGGCATGGTGGTTAGAAGAAGCACTACCATTCGTCTCCCTTGTGCTCAAGGGTGAAGCCTGTCAGTACTCCTCCATCAGACCTGAGTCTCCAGGCCTTCCTAGCTCTCCTCTGTGGAGGCCTCTCCTCTTGCCTGGAGATGGAATGGGTAAAGTCAGTTCTCTGAGGTGGCACCATCGACTTGCAGGAGCCCATGTGAGTTTCTGGGCCCCCACAGGGAGATCTATAGCTCAGCATGGAAATAGCCTCACTCTCAATGGGGTCAAGGTCATAGAGGGATGTACAAGCCAAGTCTCCTATGCCTGCAGCACCCAGAAATGCCAGGGATTTCTGATAATGTAGCACCCAGGCCAGAGCCCACAAAGGGCAGCATTGTTCCAGGTTCCAGCCCTGGGACACACCTGTGTGGCTCGTGGTCACACTCTGAGTGATGAAGAATGCTCCAGGGATGCCAAAAAGTGGGAACAAGGAAGAGGAGGAAGGACCAGGCATTCCTCCCAACCCCCAGCTCCATGGTCAGTGAGAACTGCCATCAGCTCACAAATGGAAAAGGTTCTTGGAAGCAGAAAGTTCTCTTCCTCTGGCAACTTACTGCATGGTGACACAGGCATTGTGTCATCTGTGCATCTGGGTCACTCTCCTTTATTCCCTCTTTCTGACATGCACATACCTCAGAAAGATCTTTTTTACAGCCCTGATGCTGAGCTGGATGGAGCTGGAATGGAAGACTCCAAGAGGAGGGTTTCAAGATTTTAGAGAAAGCACGTTTGAGCACTAACGACTTTCTTCCATCAGACCGTGTAATCACAGGCTGTAGCAAAGCCACTGGAGCACGTCTTCATATTTCCCAGCCTTTGGAAATGCCAAGCCTGGGGCTTTCTGGTCAGCAGTGATGAAGTCAGAGCCTTCATGCCCTTCTCTAAACACAGCCGCCTGCAGGGCTGGTGTGTGCTGGTTGTGGAGTGATCCACCACCCCAAAGCCAGGACCATGTCCCAGGAGACCCAGGGATTAAACCTTCTAGATCACTCGTCCCTCAAAACAGCTCATTGTGGATGCCCTGCCAGACCATGCCCCTAGAGTCTCATGGGCCCCCACAGTGCTGTTTGGACAAGAGAAGAAAGAGGATGGAGCAGGGCCATGTAGACCCCATCATCTCTGGCAGCAGCATCCACATGGTAAGCCCAGGCTTCCACATGCCTGTGCTAGCTTGAGGGTAAGGGTGAATAAGGCAGGGCCCCTGGGAAGCCAGGTAGCTGGGCAGATGGCATATACATGGGAGAAGACAACTAAGGAGCAAGACAGCCCAAAGACAGCCTGACTGGCCCAGGTCTCAGAAGCTTGTTCAGACAGAGACCTGCCAGCCAGGGCAGTCAGGAAAGCTCGGGTTGTCAGGAGTCTGTGTGGAGTAGAAACAAGGGATTGGCTGGGGATAGCTCAGACGCCCACATCACAGGGGTTCTAACATCACTCAATAGCTAGGACAAGGGTCTTGTCACCAAGAAGCAGCTAAAGACTAGGAAGCAGCAGTCCTAAGGCTTGAATCATAGTTTCTTAGAGAAAGAGAAATCCTTCCTTGCTTCCTCCTGGCTTCTTATGGCTTGCTAGCAGTCCTTGGCATTCCCTGGTTGTAGCTACACACTCAAACTCTACAGGCCTGCGTCTTCATGGGCCCTCTCCATGTTTCTGTGTCATCACAGGGCTGTCTTCTTGTAAGACTACTAGTCATGAATGGATTAAGAAAATGTGTATCTATACACAATGGAATTTTATGCAGCCGTGAAGAAGAATGAAATGTTATCATTCGCTGGTAAATGGATGGAATTGGAGAACATCATTCTGAGTGAGGCTAGCCTGGCCCAAAAGACCAAAAATCGTATGTTCTTCCTCCTATACGGACATTAGATCAAGGGCAAACACAACAAGGGGATTAGACTATGAGCACATGATAAAAGCGAGAGCACACAAGGGAGGGGTGAGGATAGGTAAGACACCTAAAAAACTAGCTAGCATTTGTTGCCCTTAACACAGAGAAACTAAAGCAGATACCTTAAAAGCAACTGAGGCCAATAGGAAAAGGAGAACAGGAACTAGAGAAAAGGTTAGATCAAAAAGAATTAACCTAGAAGGTAACACCCATGCACAGGAAATCAATGTGAGTCAATGCCCTGTATAGCTATCCTTATCTCAACCAGCAAAAACCCTTGTTCCTTCCTATATTGCTTATACTGTCTCTACAACAAAATTAGAAATAAGGGCAAAATAGTTTCTGCTGGGTATTGAGGGGGTGGGGGGGAGAGGGAGGGGGCAGAGTGGGTGGTAAGGGAGGGGGTGGGGGCAGGGGGGAGAAATGACCCAAGCCTTGTATGCACATATAAATAATAAAATTTAAAAAAAAAAAGAATACTAGTCATATTGGATTAATGGACCACCCTACTCAAATATGACCTCATCTTAACTAATTACATCTGCAATGACCCTATTTCCAAATAAGATACCATTATGAAGTACTGGGGTTAAGACTTAAATACCCTTTTGAGGAGGGGGTGGCAGGAAGCACAGATTCTACACCATATTGGGAATATAGAACCTTTAGGCCCAATGGAGAGGTTTCCATGGACACCATCTCCAAAGATCAGCAGTGGGCTGGCAGGGCCAGAGACCAAAGGAGTGCTGGGCTGAGACCAGGGCCACTTGGCCCTGCTCCTGGCTTTCACCACCAAGGTCACCACCTCAAGCCATGGGGTTCAGGTTCAGAGGCCACAGCAACCTGTGTTCAGAGATGACACTCCTCCTTCCACTTCAATTCAAAGGAGGGAAAGTCTACAGGTAGAAATGTGTGCTAGGAGATTGTTTTCCCCAAATGTAGAAGCTGCAAACCACCCCTTAATTCCAGGGCTGCCAAACGTAGCTCTGCTCCACCCCAGTTACCAAATGCAGGCACACACAAAGTGCACACACATTCTGCCAAGTGCCCGTGTAACCTGAGTGGCTCATTTTTCTGAACCTGGGTACGGCATGGGTAATACCATTAGGGTCTTTCATGCTCGAGTTGCACAGAGGACACTGAACTCACAGAGTTCTCCCCATTACTCTCTCCTCTAGCATAGGCCAAAGCATGGGGTGAGGGTGCAATGGGCCCCAAGGATGCAGAGCCTGGTATGGGGAGCCCACCACCTCCCTGTGGTTGCTCCCAGGTTGGTAAACAGCAGCTTCCAACCTGCATGGACAAAGCAGCTTCTGAAACCAAAGAAACCTCTGAACTTAGGAGCCTGAACCATTCTCCAGGCGTCCCTGGAAGAAGACCAGCCACCCTGGAAGGGTGAGACCACATCTTGTCCCCATCTCCTTCCATACTCTTTCTCAGGGCCAGGGACCTAGTCTGTAGTGTGGTGTCATAGGGAAAGAATGGTCCTTGGGGAAGCTGGTCACAGTTTCCACTGTGACACTGGGAAAGTTGCTGACTGTCTCTAAACATTAATTTTCTCAACTTTAAAATGCGAATCATAAAGACCAGTTCATAGGACTACCCGAGCATTAAGTGGAATTCTTTTTTTTTAGGAACTTACTTGACTTTATTAAAATAAAAAAAAACCCTTATTCTTTAACTTAGCAATTTAGTTTTCTCTCATAGATATAAAAGCATTTACATAGGGATAGAAGCTCCAAGGTCAATTTGCAACATTAGTTACAATAGATAAATAGATATGACTATATATATATATATATATATACATATTCACATAGGTATCAAAGTTGTCTTCATTTGATTTACAAATAGAACATGTCTATATGTATCACTCCACAACTTTCCATTTTTCTCTCAAAACAGGTCATGGCCACCACTTGAGATTAAAATATCCATCTCTCATAATTCCTTTTGATATTTGGGTAATATCCAATGATCATCTGACTTCAAGAATTATTCAACAATTATCGAAGATAATTAGTTTGTTATGACAAATATATGAGTTCAATTGTGTCCACCCCAAATTTATATGTTGGTCTCTAATCCCTAATGTGATGTTATTTCGAAGTGAGGTCTTGCTGGTGAGTGGAAACTTTGGTACCTCTGCCACCACCTGGGACTCCTTCCCCTCCTTCAAACTCAGTTTCCTCCAACACTTGGATTTCTAAAATCCTGCTCTAGTTATAGAAAAGAAGGTTGTTAACCACTGTTGATCCTATCCAGTGTTGAGAGGAAGAAGGGAAGACAAGATAGTGCATTATTAGTGGTACCAACTCCCTGCAGGGATTTATCCTGAAAGTATCTAAAATGTTCATCACCCCATTGTTTATGATGGCGAAATACTAGAAATACCCCTAAATCCATCTCCAGGGGACTAATTACAGTCATGACATTATTTTTCAATGGAGTACTCTATAGCCATCATAGAAAATAAGACAAATCAACATTGGTCAACATGGAAATACAAGTACCACTGAAAGAGGAGAAAGGCTGTACTTGATAATCCTAATTATTCAAAATGCACGTACTTATGTGCTATGCAGAGAAATGTCTGCAAGATGCCACATGCTTGCTGTAAGGGATGAGATTTCAACTGTTTTCCTTTCTATATAGTCTAAATTGTTCAGGTTTTTTACAATAACCAAACATATATATATATATATATATATATATATATTTTTTTAAATGGGAACCATTTGTAAAAATGTACCACAAAAGGGGAACAAAGAAAAATCATGTGTCCAGCTTGTGATGACAACTGGTACCATTATTCACCACCTACTATGTGCCAGAATATGTACACATGATCTTATGTAATCTACACTGTTTGAACAGTATGTCTTCTACCCATATTTTTAAATATATATGTGTATATTTAGAGAAGTTTTAGGTTCATATAAAATGAAACAGGAAGTATAGTTTCTTTAACCCCCCACCCCTCACCCCTACACATGCATAGTCACCCCACCAGAGGGGAATATTTGTTAGTTGATAAAGCCACATTGATGCGTCATATCACCCAACGGCCACAGTTTCCATTTGGGTCCACTTTTTTTTTTTTTAAAGTTTTAGCAAGGGTTTATTTTAGTATCACAGGATAAAGTATAGATGGGAAGGGGAGAGAGCAACACTTCCTGTTCTCCATGCAGGAAATGGGATTGGGGCCACTCTTGATGTTGTACATCTCTATAGGTTTGGACATGTGTAATTACAGTATCATACAAAGTAGTTTTGCTGCCCTAAAACTCCCCTTTGCTCCACCTAGTCACCCTTTTCTACTCTCAACCCCAGGCACCCACTGATCTTTAACTGTTCCCAGTTCTGCCTTTTTCAGAACATCACGTGGTTGGCTTCAGTGTGCAGCCTTTTCAGATTGGCTCTTTCCCTGGGTAATATGCATTTATATTTCCCTCCTTTCTTCTCGCTGCTCGACAGCTTTGTCTCTTTTTCTGCTGAATAATGCTCCCTTGTCTGGATGTACCATGGTTTATTTATCTTTTTACCTACTGAAGGACATCTAGGTTGCTTCAAGTATTGGCAACGGAGCTGCTGGAAGCATCCATGTGCAGGTTTTCGTGTAGACATAAATTCCCACTCTTCTTGTCCACTTCTATTTTAGAGATGAGGTAAGCCTTGGAGAAGTTAAGTGAGTCGTTGACACCCTCACAGCCAGCAGGCCGGGGTTGGGCATGGAAGTCCATCACACCTGGCTGCTTCTCAATGGCTCTGTTTTCTCACTCAATAGCACACTCCTCAGAGCTGTGTCCTGGTCCTGTGCTCTGCATTGCTGAAGGCCAGGAATGGGCCCTGGGAAGGGGGCTGGGGATGCTGAGGGCAGCAAGAGCCTGCATTAGAAGTGCTTTTTCCTTTGTCTAGCAGGTAATAGTGAGTGCCCCTCTCTTGGGTTCCCCCCATCCGTTAAGGGTTTGGGAAGGGCCAGTTCACAGCTGGTTCAAACTTCCCAGCTAAGCCAAGCTACTCAACCTTGACCCTGGGAGTTTCTGAACCACTCTACTGTCTTCCTGCCCTGCACTGGAATGCTACATCTTGGAGACTCTAAACTATGGAGACAGAAGTCACAGATTCTTATCATGAGCCTCTCACTAAAGAAGCCAGCTCTTCAATCAAGGTCAAACTCCATAATGTAGCAAGCTATCAGCCTTCTCCACTCAAACAGGCCCAGCCTTGGCACCCTGCTCCCCTCATGACATCAGGATGAACATGGGGCTCCCAGGACCAGCTGCCTCACAGATTGGCACCAAAGGACACCTATTCATCAGCTATAAATCAGTAATCCTTGAACCCCTCTGTTTGACATGTGTGATCAAGGTCTTTGAGAACAGATGCAAGGGATAGAACACTCAGTCTGGGCTGGGCAGTGGAAAGAATCTCTGGAGTTACATGGGTCAGGATTTGAACTTGAGCCCTGCCTCTAGCTGGATATGAGATGCCTAGACAATTCACCTTAGTTAAATATGCAATTCATTTAGTCTGAATTTCCCCATCTGCAAATGGGAGCAATAATATGTTTCTTGTCAGAAAATTTGATGCCAAAACTAGAGCGACTATAGGTAAAGTATCTAAAGGTACCTGGCACCCACTAGGTACTCAATAAATGGTAGCTGTCATTTTCAACACTGTGGGACTCCTGAGTCAGGATATGCAGTTTTCTATTGACTCAGCATGTAATGCCAGGCAAGATCCTCTTGATTTTCAGGTCCTCTTTGGCTGTATTCAGGAATGCAGAACTGGGCAACTTTCCTACTCACCTAGGTTCTTCCTACTTACTCCCACCTCCCTCCAACCTCTGCCTGTGTTGGGTTCAGAGGAGGGGGGTAGGGGATGGAAGAGAGGGTCATGCTGGGGAGTGGGAAGGTAGAGAGGCTGAAATGGCTGAGCTTGGAGGTCTATAGTCATTGCCAAAGTCAATACAACCTATACATTTTCCACACTCCTGGCTAAACTCCTAGTGAGGCCATAGCTAGGGAATGGAAACTCCCCACTAAGGGTCAGGCAGCCACCTCAGAACATCTGTGTTTTTGTGTTCCAGGAAGGAGCCTGAGTCCAGTCCTCTTGAGACCATGTACTATAGTTTCTTGTTTCTGAAGCCAGACCACCCCTGAGGACACTCAGCATCCCCCAGCCCAGATGGAAAAGGAACACAACTGCTCTTTCCCAATACAGGACCCTAACTCTAACTCTAACACAGGAGGGGAAGAAGAGAGATAGAGACAGAAAGGACAGAAAGATAGAGAGACAATGTGCCAGAAAGCAAGCAAGGAAGCCAATAGGAAAGGTCAGTGCAATGGCATGATAAGGGGCCTAGAACTCTGAGGTCAGAGGTTGCTGGCTCTTCCCATGGACAGCCAAGGTGGGCAGCTGGCTGTGCAGGTGCTGCTGTCTCTGTGGGAAGAGCGGTTGCACCTGAACATGCTCAGGTTTGGATCCAAAATTCCATTCCCACGTAAAACAGAAGGCTGGGATGGGAGGGCTTCATGGAAGCAGGTCTTCCTGCTTCCCAGGTCAAACTGGGAAGAGAAAGTGATGGAGAGGTGGAATGGCGCTGGGTAGCCTGGGTGAACCCAGGCACAAGGAAGTGATCCGGGGACTATCTATCCCCACTCTCACCCAATGACCCTATCTGTTTTGCCTTTAGCAGGGCTAGGGGCGTGGAGGTTGACATGTGAACTCTGAAGAGGCCTCTTTGTACTGAAGGGAAAGGCAAAAGATCTGCTAGATTGTGGCTCAGCAGATATTAAAGCAGATACCAGGGCTGGGGGTGGGGCATAGGCCTATAATTCCAGCAATTGGAAGGTGGAGGCAGGAGGATTGTGAGTTTGAGACCAATCTGGGCTAAATAATGAGTTCAGGGCCAACCTGGACTATAAAATGAGATCCCACTTCAATTAGCAAACAAACAAAAGCCAGATATCAAAACTCCCCAGGATGCAATTCCCCAACCCACGCCTCTTGTCACATTCCCAGACAAGCTGGATATGTCCTCTGTGCCCTCCATTCAGCACACCCAACCAGCCCAGCAGAAGCTGGGTATCTAAGTAGCCTGCAGAGGCACAGCCCTGCCACGCATGAGTAGCTGTGTGTAGAGGGGTGGGTATGCCTTTTGGACAGCACATTAATCATCTATTCCCAACCCAATGACATGTCCCCAGGATGACACCACTGGAAGAAGGGAGGTGCTGTGGCCAGGCCAGGCTGGGTATATGTGTAGAAGTGGGGCAGTTGGGAAGGAGAAGGGAAAGAGGGCAGGACCACTCACAGCACGTTCAGACAGGCAATGCAGGAAGCAAGAGGAGGGCAGGCAATGCCACCATGCACCCAGTGACTCGGGGGCAGGGCCTGACCATAGGGAACCTTGTCTACATAGCTGAGTTCCTGACACTTGGCTCTTAAGGGCACTGTACCTGCAAGCTTGTCCCCATGCCTTGTGTGTATGTGTATACATGTGTACAATTATAAACAAATAGAGTTGAGTCGATTCGCGATTGCACATCTGACAGTATTAATTGACTCCCTGCCAGAACAATGCTAGAACTCTCCTTCCCATTTTGTCTGCCCCATTTTTCTCTGCTTTTTATACTTCCAATATTTGTACCACTTATACTTTTTTTTGGCGGCACTGGTGTTTGAACTCAGGGCCTCACACTTGCTCAGCAGGTGTTCTACCACTTGAGCCATTCCACCAGCCCTTTTTTGTGATGGGTTTTTTCCAAGATAGGATCACATGAACTGTTTGCCTGGGCTGGCTTTGAACCACGATCTCCTGATCTCTGCCTCCCAAGTAGCCATGATTATAGGCATGAGCCACGCACCTGGCCACTTACACATTTTTTGACTATAATGGCTGTCTAAAGTCAGCTTTTAGAGCTGGAGTGTAGCTCAGTGGGAGAGTGCCCTGTGTTCAATCCTCAGCACCAAAAAATAAAATAAACTCTATTTGTAAGTGGATTCAGGCCTCTTACCACAGCTGTTTTTAATTTTTAAATTTTAATTTGGCTTTTGGTTGCCTATATTTTGGGAAGGTATTATATTTTTATGTGCAGAGTGATTTCCTAATGACTTGGTATGCACCTTAAAGAGCCATGTCCCTGTTTTACTGATCTTTTTCTACTGTGGCACTGTGGGCTGTTGATGGAGCAGAGGGAGGAGGGATATTCTGCTGTCCTTGTGTGAATGGCACAGCATCCCTGAGAATCCCTCCTTGGCCAAGAATGGCAAAAGCAAAGGATTTGGGGAAAAATGTAAAAATAAATGATTTGAGGAGGGGTGTCATGGCAAACAAGCCAAATGGAAATTATTCCTCATATGCAAATGACTGTGGGACAGTCATCACCTGGATCCTCTGACATCACATCCAAAAAGGTCCAATTTGTACTTAGGATGCAGTCATACAGATAGAAGTATGGCAACACAGCACATTTTTTGAATATGATAATTAAAATGTGTACACTTGTCAGGACACATGTACTCAGAGCCAGCATCAAACCTTTCTACCTAGTCTTGTCTCCCATTTTTCCACATCTACCTAGTTTCTGACCCTTCCCACCAGTACACACATGCATGTCCTTATTGAGGGCCCCACCATAAGCTAAGCCTGTTGCAGCAGACAGCCAGTTACATCCAAAGATTTTGTGTCATAGAAAGAAGTGTGGGAGAGGGTTTTACAGATAGGGAGAAAGAGTTCAATACAAGCCAGGAGAGGTGTCACACCTGCAATCCCAGCTACTTAGGAGGCAGGGATTGAGAGGATTGCAGTTTGAGGCTAGCCTGAGCAAAAAGTTAGCAAGATCCTATTTCAATCAATAAGCCAGGTGTGGTGGCATGTGCCTGTGGTCCCAGCTGCCTGGGACGCTTAGGTGGGAGGATCATGCTTGAAACCCTGGACCAAACAACAACAACAATCTGAAAAATAACCTAAAGCAAAAAGGGCTGGAGCCCTGGCTCAAGTGGTAGCGCACTTACCTAGCAAGCACAATACCGTGAGTTCAAAATCCCAGTACCACCACCACCAAAAAACGAAAGAGATCAATACAGATAGAGTTTACTTTGATTGTAACACACACACACATACACACAGAGAAAGAGAGAGAGAGAGAGAGAGAGAGAGAAATCCTACTGGCGGAGTACCTTCAGAGAAGAAAAAATATTTTAAGCTATTACTAGACAGTTAGGTTTAAGAGAAATGAACAAACACCGACAACTGTGTGGTATGCAAGCCAGCGTGGAGGTGACAGATACCCTCTTGGCCTTCCCTGCTCAAAGCATGTGTCACTCCACTGTGGTGTAAGAGAGACTAAGCAGTAGAGGTCCCTAGCCCAGGCTTTGGGTCTTCTCCACCATTCTGAGAAGATAGAAGGGTTGCCTGAGTAGCTGACAGAGAAGGACACGGGAAGGTGTACATATGGAAGGAAGAGGTTATGGGTAGTTTTGGTTCCCTTTGGTTTGGGGTGGTTTTTTTGTTGTTGTTGTTTTTAAAGCAGACACTGATTCTGAGAAGGGGCAAAAGGCAGTGTAGCTTCTTGGTTTCCCAGAATAATTTTTGGTAAAATCCCACAGAGCCTAAAGATACAGCAAGTCCAATAGGCTTCAAAGGAGTCCTGCCTAGGCACATGTGCACTGCAGGGTGACAAAGGAAGCAGGGACAGATGTGCACACACAAGTGCACACATAGGTGCACACATCGCAGGCTAGGGACAGACAGGTTCAGTCCTTTATGGGACAACCAGGCTACTGCATCCAACTGGTTTTTCCACACCTGCTTTGATGTCACTTGCAGGCATTCAAAGTGCTGATTGGGAACCGGGTGAAGCAGACTTTTTGCAGAGAAGAAAAGTAAACAGATTACATCTGTGGCCAGCCCTCTCTGCCAGAGACACACAAAGGCTTCCTTACAGCTGCATCGCTATAGCCAGGCCCACCAGAGGCTCTGCAGAGACCCAGGCCTGTTTCTTGCTAACCCCCTACTAGTCTTTTAAAATGATATATGACTTGCTCCTTGGTGACAGGCTTGCTTAGCTCTTAATGATGCCCGGTGGGCCAATCTACCTTTGCCTGTTAATTACGTAGTGTGGTCAATTCAATGACAAGAACTTTTCCAGAAAAGGTGTTTAAGAGTTTCATGTCCCTCTTCCACTTTTGCCTGGGCAACCTTCAAATCCTATGTCTTCCCCTGAGACACAGGCAGCCACTTTGGCCCATGTGCAAAGGAAGAGCAGACAGCCATACTGGAGGCTTGTCCGATGAGTTACTACAGAAGTAGCCATGGAGGGCCTGCGAGGTGCCAGGCCTCACAGCAACTATTTATATCCACTGTCACGGTTAGTTCACCCAACATGAGTTTGAGGCTAGGATTGTTTGCTCCTTTTTATGCTCGATAAAAACCAGGAGCTCAGGAGGTTAATCTCTACAGGAAGACCCAACAGCCAGGAAATGGTTAACTCCAGGATCTACACTCAAGTCTGCCTGGCTCCACATCTATTTCTTTAAATGCCACACCCTAGCTGCTCATGGAGTCCTGGGAGGAAGGTCTTTTAGAAGTCAGCTGGAGCCATCATCCTGGAGTACCCTGTCTTCCCCTCCTCTTGCATCAAGAAAGTCCAAACGCTGACACAAGTTAAGCCAGCACATTGGAACTGCATTCGCCCTGAACTTAACTCTGCACCCAGGCCTGACTGACTGTATTAAATCTATAACTCATCGCCATGCTGAACAGCAAAGGAATAAGGAAATGATCTGTTGAATAATTCTGAGCAAGAGAAAGAAACGTGAATGCACTCATGAACATTTAAATTGAGAAACTCAGTAACCAATTCTCTTCTTAGTGAAGGTCACAGTATGTATTAGGCTATTGATGAGGATAAATAATTCAGGCTGGCGAAAGAATATTTGTCTCCGAATGGGAATTAGATTTTAATTGAATTCAAATCCGCACTTCTCAAGAGGTAAAGCCTTAATCAGAAAAATTATACCTTTCATTGCCAAGATCCTTTTATTTTTAAAACTCTGCTTCCAAACACTTAGTCCAGAGATGGCATTTCAGTTTGGTTCCATCCCTAAGACTTGTGTTGTGACTCACCTGGGTGCCCACCTATACCTGAATGCATGAGAATGGTCTAGAGACAAATGAGGCAGGGACCTTTGGGGGAGGCTTATGCACTCCACAGATTTCCAGCCTCCAAAGAGCAGGACACTAAATGTCAGGACAATGAGCAGAATCCACTGGCCAAGGGTCTCAGGCATGGCCTCAGAGCAATGACCTTTGGGAAGAGTCCTTGCTTCTCTGATCTGCCTTGTCTGTGGAACAGAACAATCCCTTTGCCATCCACTATGCAGGGATCTGGAAGGAATGCATGATATCAGAAACAAACAAACAAACAAACAAACACAAATGCTTCGAGTCTTTTGCAGACAGTGCTACAGAAATGTAAGATACTGGAGACCGCTTGATGCAGTGGAAAGAACCCCAGGCAGGTGCCTGAAAGCCAGTCCTGGTGCTGCCGGCCTTTGTTGGGCTGAGGAAAAAGAGGAGCTAGGATGAGGGTGAAGACAGTGATATTTTGGCTTGTTATTGTCTCGCCTCATCTTTCACTCACCCCTATACTGTCCCTTTATCCTTCCCCAGGCAAGGACCATTCTTACCCTAATTAGTGCTCAGGAAAGGAAACCAGTGGTCAGCCACTGCTTGAGGCTTGGGTCCCTGCTCACCTGGGTTCCACCCAGCAGCCTCTAGTCCTGTTACCCATGTAGGTGAGAAAGCTTTGCCTAGGTAATGCTCCTGCTCCCAGGTCCTCGGCAGGCTGACACAGCAGCTTGGCAAGATCTGAGGAGTTGTGAGCTTCAGGATGGACAGGATAGAAAACAGTTGTCATCCAAAGCACGAGATTCCACCAGCTCAGAGACCCTGATTAATATGGCCTCTTGGTGACAATTCTGAGCCTGGTTTAAATCCACAGCCAATGCAGGGCCTCTGAATGAGGCTGAGTATGTCTTTCTGGTCAATCAGGCAAGGTGGCAGTACCTGTGCCTTGATCCCTGCAGAGTCAGGAGAATCAAGGGATGGTGCTGTACTCAGCATTAAGTACCAGGTTGCCTGTAGGATCCCACATGACTTTTTCACAAGAAAAGCCACTAGACAGAGGTCTAGGAACCCACGCACCCCCAGCTGGAGTGGCGTGGACCTACCGCGCACCAGCCAGGCCTTGCCATGGAACTTCTGCGGAGTCTGGAGCGTCTCTGACAGCGAGCGGCTCTTGGGAAACCTGCAAAAGAGCCGCTGGAGGCGTGCGGCGACTGTCCCAAAGCAGGCAACTGCCTCCTCATCCCGGGCATCAGTCATCCCGTCTGCAGATCAATGGCTCTTCTTTAGACCTGGCATCAGGGGTGGGTGCCAAGTGGGGGGAGTCACTAGCCCCAGGATGGGCTCCAGGCCTCATGTGACCCGGATAACTCCAGCACCAGCACAGACCAACCGATGCTGCCTCCTTCCCAGCCGAGGTCCTTCTCCCCTCCCACCTCCTCCAGTGGAAAACGTTCTATTCCTGGGGCTTTTAGCTTGATAAGATAAAAATCCTCCCACCAAGCAGGCAGTTGGACAGCCTGCCCCAGCCTCACTTCTCCGCCGCGCTTATGAGTCTGAAAATCAATGTCTCCAAAGTTCCACCAGATGACAGAAGTGATGGGTTACCTCACACCACATGCCCGACCCAGGAGCTCATTAATGGATTTCTTTGGGGATGCGGGATTAACGATGCTTTACTAGCTGTCCAGGCTCCTGAGGGACAGCCTGGGCTAGTTCACATCCCCCACACTCAGCGGAAGAGGGCAGGCCTGTAAGGAGACTGTGTGGCTTTGAAGGGATCAGGTCATTTATCTGAGACCTGGACAGAGAGAAGGTGGCAGGGAAAAGAATGTGGTCCTGTGGCCAGCAGGATGGGAAGAAAGAAAGAAGAAAAGAATAGCCTCACACAAAAAGAGCAAAAGTCTTGTCCTCTTGCTTTGAAACAGTGCTCACAAGGTGCCCCTTCACTCTGACCTAGATGTAGCCAAGCTCTCACAGAAAAGTGCTGGCACGAAGTAGGAGACAGCCTTCTAGAAAGGTCTCTGGAGAGATGTGCCCACTTCCAAAAGAAGTGGCACATTGCCCAAAGACCCTACCCTCATCTGTCAACAGTCAGTGATGGAGACACATCCTTCAAAGGAAATGAACTCTCAGAATTGCTGGCTGAAGATGCACGCACACATCTGGGCTCTGGTCACCTGTGCTAGGCCAAGAAGCCAACACTCACAAGTTCAGATGTGCAGTACAGTGTTTCCTGAGCAACTACCAACCTCAGGCTCAGCCTCTGTGTGCTGTCATCCTCCCCAAGGTCAAATAGAATGCTGAAGGGCACCCTGGCTCAAAGGCCATATCCTGGGGCCTACTTAGAGAAGAAAATGTTGACTCTGATCCTCCAAGGAGGCTCCCTTGCCACCTGCCCTTCTCACAGAAATCTGGCCAGGAAATCCTGTGCAGGTCATTTCACCCTGTAGAGGCTCAGCCCCTGGTGCAGCAGCAATAACACATTGCTTACAACTCCTTTATTTAATGCAGAAACATGTGCATGCCTGAAATCCCAGCTCCAAGGGAAGCTGAGGCAGGAGGATCTCAAGTTTGAGCCCAGCCTGGGCAACTTAGTGAGACCCTATATCAAAAAAAATTTTTTTTAATTTAAAAGTAGGGCTGGGGGGGTGTATCTCAGTGGGGGAGTGCTTTGCCTATAGCATGCACTGAACCCTGGATTTCATACTGGTACTACCAAAACACTCTCTCTCTCCTCCCCAAATGTCACCCTTCCTCAGGCCACCCTTCCTCTACTGCTTTACTGCTTCTTCAAGGAGATTGGGATGCCTGTGGCTTTTTTTTCTTTACCTTTTCTTTTCTTCTTCTTTCTTCCCCCTCTCCCTCCCTTTTTTTAAAATTTTGGTGGCACCAAGATTTGAACTCAGGGTCTCACACTTGCTAGGTAGGCACTCTGCTGCTTGAGCCACTGCACCAGCCCTTGTTTGTGTTGTGCATTTCTCAAGAACTAGTGAGACACCAGCACCGGGCTCCTTTTCTCTTCTTCTTCCCTCCCTCCCCTCTCCCTCCCCCCTCCCCCTTCTCCCTCCTTCCTTCTTTCCTTCCTTCCTTCCTTCCTTCCTTCCTTCTTTTTATGTGTGGCCCTTTAGTTTACCAAGCAACTTCTATATCAGAAAAGGATCATAAGTGAGTCTAGGTCCTGAAATGACACTTGGGACCATGGAGCAAGGGGTGGAATCCCAGGTTCCCTGCCCCACTGCACTTCTGACCCTGGCATCTGAGGTCTCCAAGATGGTTCAGGAACTCCTGCCTCGCTGAGCACAGGCAAGGGTGGTGTTCCACTGCAGCCCTCAAAGAGGAGCGCTCACACGTGCTGGGGGGAATTTTTAAATATGAGTAAAGGGGAGAACCCCTCCCAAATGCCCAATTTGGGCTCAATGACAGGCTGACAGGCTGACCTCACTTCTCTTTTCTCTTCAACACAGGGCTGTTCTTTTTTTCAGTGCTGGAGATGGAGCCTAGGGGTTCATACATGTTAAGCAATTGCTCTACCACAGGTCCCCAGAGATACTTTTTAACAGTTTAAACTAATGGGGAAGCCAGCAGAAAAGAACTGGCAGACATTGGAGACAGGGCTTTGGGAGGCTCTAAGTCTTTATTCCCGAACCTTTCGAAACTAGACAGATGTTGTCCTGCAGAGATGGTCTGGGAGGAGCACCACCTGCAGCAGGAGAATGTCTGCAGTGAACTCTCGTTGCCCCTGACGTCCAAGCATTGACCCAATAACCTCCATGCTGAAGGGGAGGTCCAGCCAAGGGCCAACAGAACTTGAAACAACAGTGTTCACCATCTTAAGGGCTGGAGAGACAAAACGGTCTCACCTTGAAACACCCTATTTATATAAAAACAGATTGTTTTTAAAAAAACACCACTAGAACAAACATTTGTGGACAGCATGCAGAGTCCTTCCTTTCAGCTCTCAAGTTACAGCTGGAATCTGTTGTTCCATTTCAAGGCAGCGCTGAGGTTTTCTGGATTTTTAATACTTTCCTCAGTTGTACAAAGGACATAATTATTGCAACAGAAACCACCAAACCTCCAACTTCCATTCAACTTGGATAGAAAACACAGCTTCCTCCACGTGAGTAAGGAAAGTAGGTACCTGTTTCCAGATGTGAGCCTGACCTGGGAAAATACACAGTTGAAGTTGGGATGGGGTAGGGACTTTCCCAGATGTGCTGTTTCTAGGCAGTCCCCATCATTGTCTGGGAGTAGAGGCAGAGGTCCATAATACAGACTGTTTACTTTCCAGTCCCTATCCAACCCTTCTTTGCCCCAGCTGCCCCCTCTAGGATCCAGTCTGCTAATTTCTCTTTGGTTCCTGGCTAGTCCTGTATCATAAACCCTGACACCTGGATCATGGCTAGGAGGAGGTGTGAAACACAAGCATTTCCATATCCATTCTACACCCCTAACACCAATGGGTGATGGATTCTCCAGCTTGTACATGGCTCACCAACCCCTGGGCCCACTCTTATTTTTTTCTGCACTTATCATCATTATATCATCATCATCGTCATCACCACCTTGGACACTTCAACATTCATTGGCAGAAGGGGGTCATATGAATAGAGGAAACTCAAGAAGCTTCCATGACCAATGAAGCCAGCTCAGAAGGCAAAATGCTATGTTGGCAACTGGCTGGATTCTATTATAGAAGTCACTTGACTTCCCTGAATGCTGCATTTCCTCATCTGTGAGACAGCCATGATTAAGCCAGCCCTACCCACCTCACAGGGGAACTGCAGGGCTCCGCACAGACAATACGTGTGAAAATACCATGTGGAATAAACATTCTCTCTGCCCACACCACTTATTGGTCATTCCCAACTCTCTCTATGCCACATAAAAATTCCCATTTCAGCATTTCGAAGAACACCAACTTGGATCTTCAGCAAACTCAATGATAATCCTTTCTAAGATCTAGGATCTGTACAAACAAAACATAAAAGCATTTTAAAAAGACAAACAATATTGCTTAACTTTCAGGCCTGACTGTCATGTGCTGTGATCTGATTTCATCAAGGTCTATATAAACCAAGTTTGAATTTTCTAGCAGCCCCAGTCAATGGCTAATGTAGACAGGTGGGTAAGACCTGACCCACTCTGGAAATGTGTTTGTTCAAGAAACCAGGAGGGGAGCACAAGTGACGCAGGGGTTCCCCACTAAAGAATAAACACAATCCAGCCTTCTGCAGTCACAGGTGAGGGTCATACTCGGCCACCAGCCCACATGTCCAGTGACAGACTGTAATGAACAGACTGGAACGCTGAATACCACCCTTTTACATACCGTCAGCACAATGCCATGTGGTGCTTCCCCCATGTCCTCAAATGGGCGAGGGCAGGAAAATCCTAAAGAAAATCTTGAACTTGCTTCAGCTTCTGGGGGTCACCAGAGCCCTCAGCCGAGATGGATCATTCTCCACTGGGCACACACCATGGTGCCAGGAGGGACACCACTGTGCTTCTTCCTCTCCTAAAGGCAAACCTTTAGATCCAAACCTCATAGGGTTCCCTATAGTCGCATTTCTCATGAACTCTCTCTACTTCAGGAACCACAGCAGACTGCAGCAGGCCCAGCAGGGACGTGTGGCAACTTCCATCAGTGACCATCAAGACCATGGAAGGCCTTGGGGTCCACCAGGCTCTGCCCATGCCTCCTCAGCATGGTGTGTGGGTACTTCAGAGAAAACCCAAATATCACCACCCTAGGTGGTATGAGGAAGTTAGGCCTAACCTCAGGACAGGGTACCCATAACTATTCCCAGCACTGATTTTATTCTACTAAATCAGTGCCCCCAGGGAACTGAGTCTTCTACCCTGCCTGACATCATCATCCTCAGCCTCTTCATTCTTTCCCCAAAGCCCAAAGTCTGGCTATGCAACCCTCCCCACCCCTGATCTTCAGCCCAGAACGTGGGGAGAGAAGTTTGCCAGAACTCTTGAGGGAAAAAAATGAAAGTGACTAAATACAAAACCATCTCCACAGTCAGGGCTGCCCTGGGCAGTCAGCTGCCACCAGCACTTCCCAGCCCAGCCAGGGCAGAGCCAGATTAGAGCCCCACAGAAGGGACGGGTGACCAGAGAGCAGAGGCCAAGAGTGGAGACTGAGACTGAGGTTCCCTGGGAGGCAGCAGCACAAGTCAGGATTTGCAGGCTCAAGGAGAGGGATCAGCAGGGGCTGGTGCTGACTGAGCCAAGGACCAGAATGGCTGGAGCCGGGGAGCTCATATGCTTTGCACACCCACAAATACTATAGTCGCTCTCCGGAGAGCACTCACCTTGCCATCCCAGGAATGCGAACAGGAAGGGCCTCTGATGAGGTCAGAGGAATGTTTACAGGTTCCTCACCAGCCTTAATAATACCCTGGGCAGGATAAGAGTGGCAAGCAGCTGCCCTCCATGGAGAAACTGAGTTAGGGGTGGGAAGCCAGAGAGCACTTAGGGTACAGGAGTGGGAACCCACCCATGCCAGGTAGCTGCCTCTGACAGAGGTGCTGGCACAGGGCCCAAAGGTGGAGAATGACCTGAGGGCCCAAGAAGGTCCCAAGCCTTGCAGACCTGTCAGAATTAGCCCTACCTAAGAGATTCCACCTTACTGCTGCCCCTTGAAAAGCAGTCAGGTAAGTCCTGGACAGGGGAGAGCTCGGTAGAAGAATCCCTACATTCTGACCTCATGAAGCTAGTGTGAGGATGAACATAGCAGCAAGTATAAAGCACTTGGCTCTTCAGAGCAAAGGCACTACTGACACTCAAAGAATTCTTCCTGTGCTCATTCTCAGACCTGGGCCAGGCCTGGCCTGAGCCTGATCCACATGCTTCACAGATGGGAGACAGCTCCCTGACAAGACGAATTTACTCTACCAGCCATGCAGAGCCCTTGGGGCAGGGCTGGAGCTGTCTTGTCACTCATTGCCTACCTGCTAGGCTTGGTACAGGCAGATTCAACAGCAAACTTGGGGGAAAGAGAGAGAATTCCAGACTGAACCCTCAGTGCCGAGGGGAGATGTCAATTCACTTCCACCTAATAACTCCGCAGGATCAGCAGGCGAACACACACGTTCATTACCAAGTCTAATTAGGCTGGCAGACAAGTGGCATTAATCATTTTTGACTGTACCTGGGATTCAAGCCCCCCACACTCCATAATCAGAAAATTTCATGCTCTGATGAATAGGGGGGGAAATTAAGCCCACATTTAATCCTTTCACTTTCATCTTTTGAGAAGACAGGAAGCAGGAAAGAGAGGAAAAACAGGGGGTACAGATGGTGGGGCTCAGAAGCCTCTGGAAAGCATTCCATTGTCTTTTCTCTGTTCCCTGATACCTTACAAAAGGATCTTTCCCAAGAAGACCCTGATTAGACCCTGAAGGAGGGGAGGGATGGAGGATGGGGGATTGCCACCATCTTTAACAACAAAATGTTGCATTTCAAGTGCATATAGTCCCAGCATCCAGAGCCAAACATGGGTCTCAACCAAGGAAAACACCAGCCACACACTTCAGCACGGCTGAGTGTACTGAACAAACACCTTCCAAGTGGCCCAAGGTAAATATAGGAGCTGTCAGGACAACAAAGGACCCTTTCCAAGATGCCCACAACAAAGATCTTACTCTGCTTCAGGGAAGGTCAATGTCAATGTCCCAGAAGCATTTTTTTGGAAAGAGATGGGTCTGCAGGATTAATGGCTGTCACACCACTGGTTCCACTCCTGCAGAAAGTCCAGTGAAACCCAGTCATTAATCCAGCAACAAGAACTAGAGAGGATGAACAAGGGGCCCTGTGAGGTATCAGCCATACTCAGTCCACACACAGTAAGAAAGGTCATTGTGCCTCTCCCTGAGGACTCCAAGGCAAACACCTTGTACTCACTCCATAGTGAAAGTTTATCACAGGACGGGCAGGTTAGGGTGATGAGCCCCAAGGCCACCCTTCCTACCCTATCATTCCGGTCACCTAATGTGTTATGGTTCGGAGTAACTGCCTCTCTGGCAAGACCAACTCCAAGAACAGACATGAGACACTCACTAGTGACAGGTGAGGGACAGCTGAGCCTCTCCTCCCTGTGTGTGTAAGTGGACTTGAGTTATCCCAACAGCCAGACCATTCCCTGGCTTACAAACCCACCAAAAACGAGATGAATGGTACAAGACCATCTCTTCTATGCCTTCTATAGAAGAAAAGGTCCATGCCCTGTATGGGACAGTCTCCGAGAACAAAGCCAAAGGGAAGCTGGTGAGTTTCTTGGGTAATTTGGTGTTGGCCGAACAGTCAACTTCTGGAATGCCAGAATGGGATGCTTACCATTACCATCTCTCCCCACCCCAAAACACATATGCAATCATCAGCTGTGCAACCCTTTTCCATACATACATATACACGCACCAATCTCCACTTGATTTCCTTCTCCATTTAACAGACATGATTTCCTCTAATCCTGAAAATTAGCATTAGCTCTGAACTTTCCTCTTGGCAAATCCAACATTATCCAGAGCTCAGTTACAGTCTTTGAAGTAGGGATAAGCTTACTCAACCCACCGTTAGGCAGATGGAGCAAAAACAATTCTCCAAAGTCCCTTTACTAAAAGCCCACTTGCCAACATGGCTCCCACCCAGTGTCCACTTCCTGCACAGACAGATGTCATACACATATCCACTGCCCTTCTGCCTGTTTCTAACAAGTTGCCACCTCAACTCCACTTACTGAAACCATGCCTGGCGCTTGCTGGCTACAAGTGATATACAGATAAAGAGCTTATGGAACTTTGTGAATGAGGCCTGGCACAGAAGAGGCTCAGCCATCTATTGAATGGTCTTCGGCCACAGAGGCTTCCACCTAAGGGCACTGGGCAGGGGTGCCATTTCTAGAGGACACAATACCACACTTCTTGGGATACCTGTAGCACTCACTTCCCACCCAACTCAGCAACCAGGCAGTTTGAAAACTGTACTGTGCTGGAAAAGCAATTCTAGAAGGTGTCACGATCCCAGGCTAATTGTTACAGCACTTGGATGGGAGGGGATAATAATAACATTCACACTGAGTCAAACATTCATATTGCATTTTGCTAGGCACTGCCCTAAGGGCACCAATGCAGGATTAATCCACTAAATTCTCACAGTAACTTGATAAAGGTGGTAAGATTGTTATGTCCATTTTGTAAAACAAGGAAATGGAACACGGAGATGCACAGAGTCACACAGACCAAGAGAGACTTAAAGCCAGGTCTCTGCTCTCATCGGAGTCTAGTATTTTAAAAGTCCCCTTCCTGGCACTTGCTTTTCCAAATGAACATAAAATAAACCAACCCTGATTGGAATTAGACCTTTAATCTACAGCAAGATGCTTGGGGAGTTCGGCCTGCCAGCCAAACTTGCACACCAGAACATTTCTCAACTTTTCCCAGCCAGCCACAGGCTCACGATTAGTTAAATATTAATGACAACAAACAGAGACTCCTCTCTGCAGCCCCTAGATCCCAGTTCTGCTTTCTGTCTGGTGTTCAGACATCCCTGGTTGGTATTAAACCAGCTATATAGCGGGGCCATAGGAGAGCTCAAGAAAGTGAAAGGACTTCATAGTCAGTGGTAGTGGTGCACAACTGTAATCCCAGCTTCTTGGGATTGAAGACATGGGGATTGTGAATTTAAGGCCAGCCTAGGCAAAGACAGCAAACCCCTAGTTCAAAATCAAAAGCAAAATTAAAATAAAAACAAAAGGGCTGGGAGCACTTGTCTAACATGTGATGTGAAAGAGATTTACAATTCCCAGCACTGAAAAGAAAAAGAAAAGTGAAAGGACTTCAAAAGTCAAACAACATCAGAGATACTGCCTGTGCACCTGGGTCTTGTGTCACTAGAAATTATGTACGGCGTAAACAGGGGAAATAAGCAATTCTCACAAAATGTGAAGTTTTCTTCACTTAATTATGGAGTACCACACAGATGCATACAAATACATTGATATTAGAACCAAAAAATCACAAACTATGTGCAAAATATCCAATTATTAACTGATATAGTCTTTAAAAGTCTAAATACAAACTGGAATGCAGATTTCCTGGAATTTGAGCACAATAAAACCCACTCCAGGGAGAATACTGCATCTCTGTGGCAGGGTTAGCGGTGCACCACTGGTAGGGTGAAAGCAGACAACATACCCAAGGGAAAATTGCACTCAATTCTTCTCTGAGGTCAGAGGTATTTACCAATGAGGACACAACACAAATCTCTGTAACTTTTGTTCTTTCCTTCTTCATGGGCACCTGAACTATGAGTTCTGATGGGAAGAATAGCACCTACTTTCTTTTCCCTCCAAGTGTCCCCTCCCACTTGACCCTAGCTTAGAGTCTGAGCTCTTCTTCCAGGCAGCCAGTCACAGTGGGAGGCACACTAAACTGCTGCAACTGCAGACTGCACATGGAGGAAAGGTAGGGCTTTCCTGACAGGGACCTGGGACGGAGTTGCTGCTGTCCAGTACTGCAGTCACCGGGAGATGTGGGGCTGCTGTGGTGGGCGGAGGGCCTTTGCTGAAAGATGTAAACCACAATCCATTTCCAGAGATGCTTCTTAGAGGCTATGCCATTGTCTGTGCTTAGTGCTTTGGATATTTAAAGTACATACATAAAAACACGGGTATGACTATCCTGTGCCAAAGCAGCAACAGCAAATTGTTGGGGGAGGATGCATCTTAAAGGAATATACACCTTACTGTAGGAGGAGAAGATAATAAATTCCAAGAAGACTGCAGGTTTGCTCAGAAAATTGGGTGCCCAGTGTTTGTAGACAGAATCGAAAAGAGCTTGGTTCAGGAGACAACTGGAGGGACTTGACAGCGCAGAGGAGGATGGGGCCCTGCAGGGGAGCTGGGTCATTTTGGAGCAAGATGATGGGTGCAAGAACCTAGAAGGAGGCAGGTCACAGCCAAACACTGGCACAGAGTCCAAAGGTTTGAGGGGCCAGAGGTAGAAGGCGGAAGGGGCACAGGTCTAGGGTGACCTCGGGCTCTTTCAACTTCACAACCTGTTTCCATCCAAAGCCTAATTTGGTCTCCTCCCTCTGCCAATAGGTCCCCAGGAGGAGGGGTCTGAGCTTGTACCACATGCGGACAAACAAGCCATTTTCCCATTAACTCTAATACATAAGGGTCAAACTGTCATCTCTGTATCAGCTCAATACCCATTCTCAAGAACTTACAGGTAAAGCAAGAGGGTGCATGGAAGACAACCGAATGACCTTGAGGCTGGCCATCAATCCCAACCTGGCAGCGTGCGTGCATGAATGTGGGTGCGGGGGATAGGGCTGAAGCACGCACCTGTCATGAGAGGTATTTGTCAAACACACCGCATACCCATACCTGGGCAGTGAGCACACACTAAAGGATACCAGGTAGGGGTTACATGCCTTAAGTTCGGATCTCCCCTGGAGCCGCAGAGGGCAATGGCTCCTCTCCCCTTGCCCCTGCCCCTCGCAGTCCTTCGCCCTGGACTGCGGTCTTGCGGCGCGCCCGCCCCTCCCTGGCCGGCCTCACACTCACTGGCGCAGCGCAGCGCCTGCCGCAGCACCTCTCGTCCGCACAGGTCACACCAGCCGGGCCCGCCCCGCAGCGCCAATTCGATGAAGCAGTGCCCCTCGCCCCGCTCGGCGGGGACGCGGGGATCCTGCGGCTGCTCGAAGATGCTCCGCACGTCGCGGGGCCGGGGCGCTCCGGGTCGCCGCCGCAGTCTCTGCTGCAGACCAGGCCGGAGAGGCCGAGCAGGTCGAGAGGCCCGGGGCTGAGGTTCGGAGTCTCCCCGGGCAGCTTTCCGCGCGCCGCGCCCCTCGTGCGCCCCGGGCGCAGTGGAGAGGGACGCGGGGACGCAGCGGCGCGAAGAGCGGCCTGGGGGTGGTGGCAGCACGGGTGGCTCAGGGCCACTCAGGCTCTGCAGATAACGCGGCGGCTCGGGGTCCAAGAGTAGCGGGTAGGGGCGCTGCCCGATAGCCGGAGACGCCATGGCCATGCCCGGCTAGTGGCGGCGGCTGCCGGCGGAGACTCCAGGCGGCGAAGCGAGTCCCGAGCCACTCGGGAGAAGGGGCGGCCCCAGACGAGCGCGCCTTTAAAGGAACCGCATCCCGCAGGGCGGGGCGGGGGCGGGGAGACTTCAGAGAGGCAGGAAGGGCCACCCGTGGAAACCAAGGGGTAGGGTCGGCAGTGGGCGGGCTTGATCGAGTGTGGATTTAGGGGCGCCTTCGGGGAGCGGACTGGGGACAGCTAAGGATTCGGCAGAGTAAGGCTCCACATAGCACAACTCAGAAAACGCATGTTTCTGTAGGGCCCTTTGCCACCAGCTCTGCCCTCTTTCCTCTCCTGTCACTTCCCCAACATTAGAGCCATCCCCCTCCTGTATCCTAACGCGCCCAGGTGAGGGAGTAGGTGGGAAGGAAGGGCTTTGGAACTGGCTGAAGATGAGGTCTACGCATGGTCCACCATTCAGGGGTCCACCTGTCACCCTCCCGGTGTCCATGCCTCCAAGAGAGTTGTGCTCTTTCTCCTGTCTGTCCCTCCACCCACTGCTGTTGGCAGCACCCTGGCGGGCTGAGCCCGGTGTGGGTCGGCGTGGGAATGTCCCGCCGCAGCACTGAGTCGCGTGACGCGGATGGACGCGCGCATCCTGGACGCTTTCGATGCTGACCACGGGAAGCCGCCTCCGTAGCCGGCCTCGCAGCGGCGGGGGACTTTCACTGTGGCTGGATTTTCCCTACCTTAGCACCTCTGCTCGGTAGGATATTCTTTTCCTGGAAGACTGGGGTTATGGTGGTCATGAGAACGCTCCCGTGCCCACCTGGGTTGAGGAGATTTCTCCCCAGATCAAACCCTTTTCAGCCCTTAGCCTCTGGAGTAACTACTGCGGAAGTGCCCAAAACCCTCCTCTTCCCAAATGCACTACTTGTACCTGGTAATGGAGGGTTCATCTCTGGGACCGGAAGAGAGATCTCTTGCCTACAGGGCCAGGATTGAGTCACGCCCCTGCTGTTTTAAGGCTGTGCTATGACCACATCTTGAAAGTCCTAATTTTTGAACAAAGGGTCAGACATTTTGTTTTTAAACTGGGTCCCGACCTTTGCCCATGCACACAGCCCGTCTCATGGGTGAGGAAAAAAAGCAGAGCGGGACTCCTGGATCTTTGAACCTATGTTCCTGTCACAGAGCAGCAATACTCCTAGGCCGTCTGTAACCTCAGCTTTCTTCACCGCAAATTGGACTGGGAGTGGGGAGACAGGTAGATGCTATTGTGGTACCTTCCTGTTCCACCACTCTGACTCAGTGGTCACACCTTTCCTCTCAATACACAGATTTGCTTTGGTTAATTAACAGAGATCACCAGCAACCAACTTTGAGGAGTCAGCTCTTCATATCCAAGGGTTCTCCATCCCAGGTTTCAACCACCCATTGATAGAAAATATTCTGCGTCTATACTGAACATGTGCAGATTTTTCTTGTTATCATTTCTGTATTGTTTAAGACAGCGTAACAACAATTGGCGTAGCATTTACCATATATTGGGTGTTTTAAGCAATCTAGAGATGGCTGGAAGTATTTTGGAGGATGTGCACAGGTTAAATGTAAAATGCTATGCTATTTTATATAAGAGACTTGAGCATCCTCAGATTTGAGTATGGGGAGGGTGTGCTGGAACCAGGCATGGAGGATCCAACTGTAGTCTAAATTCCTCTGGACCTGAATTTCTCCCGGTTCTTCCCAGAGATGGGGCTCCCCCTAGTGTCTGATAGAGGAATCCTCACTTTTGCTTTTTTGTTTTCCCCTAGGAGGGAATTTTTAGGTGATTCCTATAATTTCTAGAATTCCCAACCTGCTTTGTACCATGGCTTCTCCCTCATAGTGATGGTAATCACCAAGTCCTCTGTCTCCTACATTTGTAGCAGAGGACAGGCTCCTGGTCTCTGGGTCTCACCTGGTGAGGTGGTTCCTGGGAAGACGGGAAGAATGACCTCCAGGGGGCCAGCACCACATGCTACAAAACAGAAGTGGAGATGGGGAATGTGAGCCACACCAGGCTCTGTCTGCTCCACTCCTCCTCCACCTTTTCTCCTCCCTCTCCGAACCCCCCTTCTTTACATCAATGGCTTCAAACCTTGTCAGGCCACACAATCACCTGGAGGGCCTGTTCAGTCACAGATCACCGGGTCCCATCCACAGAGTTTCTGAATTAGTAGACTGGGGGCTGGGATTTGAGATTTTGCATTTTTAGCAAGTTCCAAGGTTGTGCTGGTGCTGTTGGTCCAAGGAATCTGCTTTGAGAACCACTGCTGTAGTGCTAAGATGGTGATACGGGAATGACTTCTTAGTGCCCCCAGGACTGGCAAGCTTCAGTTGGACCTGACTGGAAAAAACCAGCAGGGGCTATTCCTCATTGCTTTTTCTTACTGAATGTGTAAAAGAGAAAGTACAATTTGCCTTTGTGGCCTCTTATTCCCATTGCTCCCACTTTTTCTGCAAGCAGTTGTCAGAATTGTTGCAGAAACCTGTATTGCATATAAATATTTTCTTGTATCCACCCTCTGTTATCCATCCATCTCTGCAAGGCTTGAAACTTGCATCTGGAGATCTCTCCTCTCATGACTGCTCTGTGCTGGGTGAGATCCAAGGCAGGGACCCAGATTGAGCTCTAGGTGACAGTTTGGTGTGGCAAGAAGCAACAGGATTCTGATAGAGTACATCATTGCAAGATCAGTTTTCAATGCAATTTGTGAAATAGTTGCCAGCCATCCCCATGTCTATTCTTCCTTCGACCCCCAAGCCCTGAAGCACTGTTCAGCCAGCCTGGCCCAGATTCCCTGGATGTAGGACTCGTAAGAATGGGCATCAGCGCTGACTGTGGGAGACAAGGCTGTCTGGAACAATCAGGCACGCAGCCTTCCCCAGCCGTTGGAGCTGCACAGAACAATGCCCTGGGTTTTGTTTTCCTGCTGCAACTCTGATTTGTTGGAGTGGTGGAGGCCACTGTCAGCACTGGACGGGGGAGGAGATGGTGCTGGGCCAGAGTCCTACATTTGGCTTCTAGGATGGAAACAGAGATGAAAATAGAGATAATATGACTTCATGTAACCAATCCAAAAAGTTTATCAAGTTCATCTTAAGGTCATCTCTCTGAGCCAAGATATTGAGGTCAGGGGAGGTAGCTCCTTCCGCCCCAACAGGAGGCTCTCTGAATGGGAGTCACCTCCTCAGATGCTATCTTCCCAGGGCAGTCCCCTCCTTCCCTGAAACCGTGTCCCCTCCCACAACACACACACACACACATCATTCTTCCTCACCAGAGAAGAAGCGTTAAAAACTCTGTTTCCACTATCTGTCAAGACATTGCCTGGGTAGTGGCTGATGCCTGAACATAGACATTTTTTGGCTTTGCCTTTGGCCATCCAGGCTACAAGGGTAAGACTGCAGTGTCTGCTGAAACACCTCCACTGGGAATTTTCTCCTCCTTAGCAGGCCCTCTTGGTGCAGAGCTGTCTACTCTTTTCTGATCATGACTCACTCCCAGCAGAGTGGGTGTGCTGCTTTTATTTTTGACCCGGGGAAGGATTACAACAGTGAATTTGAGTGTGTGATCGGTGTGTGAGGTCACATCAGAGGTGGTCCCAGGGTGTGTTGGGTTCCCTACTGAGTGAATTGTCTTAAGGCTGTCTCCCAACCTCCCTCACCAAGCCCCCTAGTAGGAAGGAAAAGGGACAGATAGAACATGACTTGACTTTCCGAAGGGGAAGCTTTTGGTTTTGTTTGGCTTTGAGGCATTTGAACTTGCCTGAAATCCCCAAAGCTTTTAGGAAACTCCTGGGATGCTGACAGCTGTACAATTGTCTGCATAGGATTACTGTGTCAGTCAGGACAGGTTAGGTTCCACTGCAGTAACAAACAGGCTCCAAATCCCAGTGCTTTAAACAATAGAGACTTCTTTCTGACATTACATGTCCTGTGCAGGTTGACAGGGGCACTCTGCTCATCAGAGTCACTCAAGGACCCATGCAGATGGCATGGCCTCTGTGTCTAACGTGGCTACTCTATATGCCAGAGGGAAATCAAGAGAGCCTGGAGGATCCAACGCTGGCATTTAAAAGCCCTAGTCACTTCTACCCATACCTCATGGCCCACCCTACACAAGAGGTGCAAGAAATGTACCTCCTATCACATGCTCAGAACGGCAAAGAGTTGGGAAGAGTTGCCAATCAGCACTAATGACCACTGCAGTTCTCAAGGAGATAGAGCAGCAATTCATCTCTTTAGCAAGCACTTCTCTAATATCTGCTGCGTATCAGGTGCTGTTCTAGGCATTAACAGTACATGTGATGGATGTGTTCATGAAGCTTACATTTTAGTGGAAGAACCACACAACAAACAAACATAGGTGTAACATGTATGTCAGGTCTTAAGTACTATATGACAAACATCATTAAGGGGCTAGAAGGTGACAGGGACTTGTATATTAGATTGGGTGGGCAGTAGAGACCTTACTGAGATGTTTAAACACCCAGCTGAATAGAGTCAGCCCTGCATCTGTCTGAACAAGAGTGTTCCAGGCTAAGGAATATTCCAGCAGCAGGTACAACAGTTCCCAAACTTCTGCAAAATCTATAAACATGAGTTTGTTCAAAATACCCGTCCCCCAAACCCTACCTTCTGGTGTCTGGCTATTGGCCTGTATTTTGTAAGAGACTTTAATACGACTCACAGGTCACACTTGGAAAATGGGACCACAGAGGTGGATGGTTAAAAATCATGTGACCTCTCTATGACATTTGAGGAAAGGAGCAGCAGTGGCGTTGGAACTCCATCTGAATCTCATGTACATCCTCCAAGGTGCTGATCACTGCAGCGGATCTGCAGTATCCAGAAGTTTCTAACTGGCCAGGAAGAGGGCTGTTTGAGCATCATCCCCACTCAGGGAGAAATGGACTTCTATATGCCACCAAATGCCAGTGCTCCCAAGGGACTCTCCTAGGTCTTTGACATACTTGGAAACCAGAAGGGCAGATCGGTGTGGGAAGAGGTGCATGGAAAGTGCACCTCCTGGAAAGTGTTTTCATCTAGGGTGGGGGTAGGTGGGGCTTGTTTTCTCCCAGTGGCACTGTGCTGCCCCCATCTGCATCTCAAGTATGGAAGTTTTCCATCTCAAGCCACTGCCAAGCTTAGGATAAAATTGGTTTGTGTATGTGCATGTGTCAATGTGTGTGTGTGTGTTTTCTTTCCATGTTGGAAAAACTCAGATATTCCAAGCAGATTTGTCAGCAGCTTTTATCCCTCAGCCAGAGGGGAGGCTGCAAGCCACAGCCACTTACATTCCAGAGCTAAGCCAGCTCTGGGTCCATCGTAGTGGCAGGAAGCCATGAACTGAGGTTAGGACAGACCAGCAGGAGCGGAGTGGCCTGGACGACCTCATGGGCTATCCCCACTCACCCACCTATCCCTTCCTCTGTCTTGTAGCTCTCCTTTCTGCTTCTCTCTCATTCTCTCTCCTTTTCCCTCTTCTACCCTGCTTCTCCCATTCCCTCCCCAGCTCTCTTCAGCTCTCCTCCCTCCTTCCCTCCCTGCTTCTCTTTCCTTGCCTCACCCACTGCAGTTTCTTCTCTTGCCTGTTCTTCCCTCTCTCTGGTGAGGGGTTCCTCCTTCTATCTGGTGAGGGGTACAGAAAAAGGATCTGATACTCTAAGTGCAGTAATTCTGAGCTTCCCAGGAAAATAAAGGTAGTTCAGGTCATCCTGGCCTGTTCCTTAACACCTCCCAGTGGGCTTGTCTGACCCAGGATCCTTTGTGCAATGAAGTGGAAAAAAGCCAGGAATTACAGCCTCTTAAAAAAATCATTGAGCTGGGTGTGGTGGAACATGCCTGTAATTGGGAGGCAGAGACAGAGGCAGGAGGATTGCAAGTTCCAGGCCAGCCTGGGCTACATAGCAAGGCCTTGCCTAAAAAAACAAAAAACCCCAAAAACTTTAAAAAAGAAATCACTGATGTAGTTTAAGATGGCCTGTTGCTGTGATCTTCTGAGGCTTCCGCTACTGAAGTAAGGCAGCCCAGTGAAAGCAAATGGTGGATCTAGAGGGAGGGTGTCCAGGCCATTGTGGAGATCCATCCTGTTCTTAATCTGCCTTCCCTGGCCTCAGCTGTCAAGGAGGGGCTGGGAGGAAGCCCAATCCCAGGCCATTAATATGTCCTTAGCTGGCCAAACATTTGCAAACTCTGCCTCAGTGTGCTGGAACTTTAGCTTGTGTAGAATAACCAAGGAAGCACATAGCAATGCACATTCCTGGGTTGCACCCTTACCGAGTAGATTCCGGAGCTGGGTGGGGCCCCGGAATCTGTGTTTTGAACTAGGACACTAGCCTCCAAGAGTAAACTATGGACTGTGAGAGAGAAACAGGTGTAGCCCTGCAGCCAGGGGATGGAAAGAGGTAAGGGCGCTCCAGAACTGACTGTACATCCTGCTTGGGGAGCTGGGACACGCCCTGCACACTTCCAGTTAGGCCCCTTTCAACATGAACCATTCTCTTGTAAGAGGCTGCTACCCATGAATGCTATCAGGGCTCTTCCCAGGTAGTTGTGAATGGAGCTGAGCCCCTCAGTGACCCCATCTGAGACCAGAATATCTGTTGCTCTGCCACCCTGCAAAGGACCTCAGAGCCAGTGAGGTGGGGCATGGGAAGGGTGTGCAGAAAACTAACATTGTGCATTAGGCACTTCATGGACATACCTAATCTGTTCTTACCCATATCTCCACCCTCTGCACAGTCATCAAAGAGTGATAGCTTTAAATAAGAGCTGGATTTGACCTAAAATCGGTCTTCGGTTCGGTGAGGCAAAGCCCAAGTTCTTCAGTGTGGTTCAAATTTTTTGAGCTGGCTCCTCCCTCTCTGCAAAAACCAACTTCCTATGCCAACCTACTACCCAGGAACGCAGCAATCCATGCCTGTGATTCCCTGTTCCCACTGCCAAGTACCTTCCATACCTTAGTAGGTATCTCCTTCTCACTCACTAAGACGCCACTCTGGAGTCACCTGCTTCCAGGGTTGTTTCTGACACTATCTCAACCTGACCTGCCTTATGATCACAGTGACTTCATACCACAGGTGAACTGTGAATTCCAATCATAACACCTACTGGGTGACAAGGAAATTCTTTTGGCATGCCTGTCTTCCCCCAGAGGTGAGCTCTTTGAGGCCAGGCAAGGTTTCTTTGTTACCTTTGTAGCTTCAGAACCCAGCAAGAGGCCTGGCATACTGTAGTGCTCAGTTCCCACAAACTGAAATGGGCTCTTTTCATTTTAAAAACTCACTACAGGGGACAGAGGGGAAGTTTAAGGGGTCTTCAGACACCTGAGGTCACGGGCACTGATGGGTTCACTTCCTCAGGACCTTCTGAAGTGGAACCAGAGGCTCTCAGAGCTTCAGATCAGTGGAGGCACCCACGTCAGCAGCTCTGCCCAGTGTTGGAGCCAACTGAAGCCTTTACGAATGCCTCCCTTCCCCCACCTTGTGGGCTTTGCTCATGAGATCAGAGTTTGGATCATATCATCTCCCAGTCATCTTCATTTGGCTCTCAGGGATCCCCTGGGTCTTTCACTGAGCCCCACCAAATACATTGGGTCCAGAGCAGCCAGAGTTGCCAGGGAAAGTCCACTGTGGTACTTCCCTTGTTGGGCCACTGCTGAGCAGGAAGCAGTAGCCTCAACTTCACTTCTGCAGGGCAGTCCAGAGGTTGCTTAGAGCCCAGGGCATCAAGATAGTTGCTGTGTCTTGAGGCCTGGAATTGAACCCATAGCTTTAAGTGGTTCCATGGATTTCAGGCCCAGAGAGCAAACACGAAGCCATTAGGCCTGATTCGCCAACCAACCTCCAGCAACTCCCTCAGGTGTTCAGAGCACGCAGGTCTTTCCATGGAGAACCAGCACTGGAGAACCTCCAGGTTCTGGTCTTTTTGTCTTCCTCAGCCCTGCCAGGGCATTAAGGAGAGTGGCCTCCAGAGATGGGGAGGCTCCATGAAGAGGGACAGGAAGGATCCTGGGGATTGTTTGGGGTCAAGCACAATGTTATCTTCAGGTCTCAAAGCACATAGTGGGGCTTCCCAGAGCTGCCTTCCTGCATTCCTCCTGCCCCTGCCTCCACCGTGCAGGTTAGTCCAGTTCTGGATAAGGGAAGGCTAGAGGGATCTCCGGGGAAAGACTTAATTTGTAAGTATTCTGCATAACTCAAAATGCGCTTACCTAAGCACCACCCCTAGATAAAATGAGGGAATGCTTAAAACCCATAGCAGTCCTCGAATATTTAGGACACACTTTAGGTGTTGAATAGGTACTAAGATGGTGGGTTTGGGGTTTAAAAAAAAAAAAAAAAGCTTCTTTCTCCCTTAGTCCATACTTCTTACACAATTCCCCTAAGGACAAGGGTAGGAAAATGGAAGGAGTGACCAGGCAAGCCCTCCTAGCAACACCATCTTCTTTGGGCTTGTCCCTAAAATGAGAGCCCACTTAGGGAAAAGCCAGGAATCAGGAAATGACCAGTCTACTCCATTTCCCAATACTTCTCAGAGATCCCCGCCCAGCCCTGCCTGGTTGCCAAGCACGCCCAGCAGAGGGCCTTCCCTGCCTCACAGTCTCAGACACAGCCTAGTGAGAGGAAATAGAAAAGATGCCATGTTTATTCCATTTCTTGAAGGTGCAAGCTGTTTTCTCCTCAGGGCTCTGGGCTTACAGGCCTGGGCCAGTTGGCATAGTTACCCATTGATGCTGGCCAGCTGCATCAGAGGAGCAGGTGGTATCTCAGGGAGAGAGCACAAGGAAGGATCCCCAACGCACTAGGACCTAGCTTCAACCACCCATTTTCTCAACCTTGGGCACTTCTAGACCAAGAGCAGAAGGACAAGGCTCTGTGTTGCCTGAGGTTGAGTGTGGTGACCCTCAGGAAACACAGGAGAGGGGAGAGGGCTGTGTTCAATATGAAATCTTTAAGAGGAAGGAAGACAGATTAGTTCATTTGACCCAACACCCCAGGGAAGTCCCAGGAGGCCTCTGCTCTTCCCTGGAAAGTGCAGGAGGGTGGGGGCTTTCAGAGCCTCTTCTCCCTATAGCCCAGCCAGGTTCAGCCCTTCTGACCTGGGCAACAAAGAAAAGTCCCAGAGCCTGGATAAGACACTAAGGCCAACCTAGGCAGCAGCTGCTGTGCTCTCTCCTAGGGTCCTGATGGAGATGGCCAGTGTCCCAGTCCTGGTGTGCTGCTTCCCCGGGAGACAAGCAGAGGCAGGTAATGCTGTTGACATCTCCCAGTTGGTGGCCAGGAGGGAGGTAGGCTGATGAGATGGGACCAGACCTCACCCTGGGTTGGGTCCCACAGTGCAGAACAGCGTGAATGATTCTCATGCTTCCAGATGCCTTGTGCACCACACGAAGCTCAGACATCAGGGGATGATGACTCTCTACTTAACCTGTAACAAAAGGCACAGGTTAGCTTCACCTGCCTGTTGAGAAAGCCTGCAGACTGCATGTGGGAGCCTAGCACCACCATGTTGAGGAACAGCCATCCAAGCCCTCAGCTCCCCTCTTGTATTGTCCTTTTCCTCCGACAAGAGCCCTCTAGTTCTTATCTCAGACTTCCTATAAGAATCACATGGAGAGCTTATCAAATCCCCCAGAACTCAGAGTCTCTGGGCATAGCATTTTTAGAAGCTCTCTGGTAACTCCAATGTGTAACAAAGTTGGGAGGAGGGGAGTTCAAATTGATCCATTGGGTTCTTTGGCTACAGCTCTGAATAAGGAAGTGAAAACTCACTAAAATAAACTTTTGAGCTATTTGTAAACAGACTACATATCATAGCAAGAAAAATTTATGTTATCATCAAAATTAGAACTTCCTGCCCAAGAAGGCTGGCTTGGAAAGTCTTCAAGAAGCTGCCAGATCAACTCTTTGTGCTACTCCTGGGGATGGAGTCTCGTCCTGTGGGACTGGGGCCTAGAAGGTCCTCACCCAAGGACCTTCCTACACTCTGAACAACCCACAAACTTCACTCCTGGTCACCCTATCTCCTGGCTCCAATTCTAGTGTCCCAGACTGGAAAGCAATGACCATTTAGTGAGTCCTTCCCTCCATGATCCCCACTCCCACCCCCAGGTACCTCACACATTATCTTGTTTAATCCCCATGAAAACACCTAGGGTAGAGATCATTATTCCTGTCCCACAGGGGAGAGAGTGAAGCTTGGAGCTGAACAAATTTCCTGGAGTCACGCATTTGGTAGGGAGCAGAGTTAGAGTTCAGATCTTATTGGAACCTCTGCTGTTTCTTACTGCCAGGCCATACTCCCCAAATAGGGAAATGACAGACATGGGATGATAGGGTGCATGCAGAGGTCTGTTCCCAGGTACACATGTGTATAAGTTGACTTGCTGGCCTTCAGGGCAACCAGGCATCATCTTTACTTTGGACAACAATACTGCAGCATTTTTCTCTGTCAATATGCTTACTTGGTTATACGAGCAGTTGGCAATCCTTGCGTTCTCCAGTTTTCTTTTTGTGACTGTTACTGGTATGAGAAATTCAAGAGCCTGAGCAGTGCAGTTGTCCCTCCCCACCCAGCAGGGGATCTACTCAGAGGGTGGACTGAAGTCTTCCTGGCTTCCTGGGCAGTGTGAGATGGACAGGAGGACAGAGCCCATGAAGCTGGAGAGATATGGGTCTCAGGCAATGAAGCCAGAGTGTGTGCAGCAGTTTCCTGGGGCAGAACATGTGGATGCAAGCAGCACTCACTTTGAGGACAGGTATAGGACTTCAGGAGGCTCTTTGGGGACACTTTGGCTACAGTGTCTACAAGCAATGCAGAACTGGGCCCAGGTGCCAGTCCACATGCCTCTGAGCCTTCATCTTTGACATCACTGAGGTTCTCGTAGACTGTAAGTGAAACCTAAGATTTCAGAATGGCCACTCACTTATGGACAAGGCCTAAGCTCAGATGTGACTATTTAGGAAATAGAGAAGTGCCATTGATTCTGCACAGGCAGGCCCAGGGCCTCTGCATCTCCTGAGGCCACAGGGGCTGCTCCTTACCGTTCGATGATACGGTTGTTGTCCTGGAGGTCAAATGCCAGCAGCTTCATCTCCTCGCAGAGCTCCTGCATGCTGCCCAAGGAGAGGCAGGAGGTGGCTGAGGCTTTAGGCACACTGCCCAGACCCCTCCCCTAAAGTCCCATGGGGAAGGCTAGGCCTGGTGTAAGGCAAAGGGACTGGACCCCTTGGACTGGAGGTGTGGGTCAGGTCATAGAGCACCTGCTTTGTGAGCATGAAACCCTGAGTTCAAACCCTAGCTCCCCCCCCAAAAAAAATTTAAAAAGGGACTGGGCCCCAACCTTAGAACCCTCCCCTCACCTACTCCATCCTCTGGCACTTACTGGAGAGCCAGGTCCTTTGGAGCAGGGCTGGGATGAGGATCCATCAAGGTCGGGGAGGCCTGAGCCGCCTTTGTTCTGTCCTGAAGGAGCTGGTAAGATAGTTGGTCAAGGATCTGAAGGAAAGTCATATGTTAATCAGAAGGAATGGGCCAGCTTATGTGTGGCTACACAGGACCTCAAAGTCTCAGGATCCCAGACCGCTGTCCTTGAGGTGACCTTCAGTCTGACATCACTGGAAAATACTGTCCTGTTTTTCTCCGTCCCCTCCTCAGGGCACATTTGTAGATCAGTGATGTCCAACCCACATTAGAGTGCTTGGACTTGGTCCCAGAAGCAGGGATTGACTTGAATGTCTCTCCCTCCCCCCCCCCCCCCCCCCCGCCAGCCCGGAGTGCCCCTGAAGATCTCCCACCTTGCTCAGGCTCTCCTGGGCTCCCTGGGCTTCCGTGTTACAAGCAGCCACAGAGCAGCCAACTAGGCGCAGGTGGTTCCTGGTCTTATGCACCTCCCTAGAGACAGCAGGTGACGAATAAGAACGACAGCAGGATTCAGCTCACTTCCCCTGAGGGCTGCTGGCTGTCATCAGGTCACTACACCATTGGGTGCGGTTCCCAGACATTTGCTCCCCCTTACCACCTCTGCCCTTCTAGCTGTGGTTCGTTTTACTGCCCCATTGTCGTACTGCAGATGGACACTTCAGACAGAGCCTGGAGGGAGTCACAACAGAGCCACAGTGGGAAGTATGGACATGCTTGTGAATGGGTCTGGTCACAAGTGCGGGTGCCTGAGCACAGAGCTAGGTAAGGCTCCAGAGAGGTAGACAACAGCCCACACTGGGGCACTTAATGGGGAATGCCCATGTTCCCATTTCCAGAACAAACCAAGGTCAAGGTGAGCATTTGGTGAATGCTTTTCTCTAATATGAGCAGAGACATTTCCCTCAGAGGAAACTGAGGCCCAAAGCCATTAAAGCAACAGTTGGTTCTCAATCCTGACTACACATTAGGATCACTCAGAATCATTAAATAAGTATTGGGGTGGATGGAAGTGGAATATCTGGGCATTGGAAGTCTAATACAGGGGTGAGAGGGCACCTGAGTCTCAGCCCCATGACAAACCCACAGGCCACACAGCACATGGGAAAGTGCCTTCTCTTCTTGGGGGACCCATGTTTCTTCAGCAGGGGAAGGAGGAGCCTGCCTGAGAAGGGAGCCCTGAACTCCTGTAGGGAACTGTGTGAGAGAGGGTTTTGGCAGTAGACATTGCCTGTCCCTGCTTTCTAGCCCACTTGGCTGCTTGTTCTGGTCCCATCCTCATACAGGGCGTTCTACCACAACCAACTGGGACAGCGGGAAGAATCCAGACTGTAGAGTCAAATTTACCAATGGACCAGTCTTCAGTGGGCTACTCACTAGCTGTGTGAAATTGAGAAGAGATTAGTTTTCAGAACCTGTTTCCTCACCCGTAAAATGAGGTGCTGACCCTCTACTGTGTAGAGGAAAAATTGTGGGACCAAATAACCAAATTTGTAGTATTGCCAGCAGACTGCCTGGTCTACCTGAGGCCTGGAAAGGTCAGTCAAGCCAGGCGCTGGGGTCCATAAGGGACAACTGTTACCTCATCCGCTTGCCGTGTGTGACCAAGGATGCCTGGTACTTCTGCACACACTCCTCTTGGAACACCTGCAGGAGCCTCTTGGCTAAATGACTGAAATTCACCCTGGAAGGACAAAACCACCCAGAGATAGCAGTCAGAGCCATCTGTGGACAAACCTAGCATCTCCACTATTGCTCACCACAAATGTCAACTCTGGGCCCACAGCAGGGTCCTGTCTCTGATGAAGGAGGAGACAATGGTGATACACTCAAATCATGAAGGCCAAAGGCCAGTGAACCACACATGTCACCAGGCAGGTGGGGAGGAGGTCAATGCGCTCTCAGCAAATACTCCCTTCTCTCAAGCTTAGTCCCCAGGGAGAAGGTAAGGCCACACGGTTATAGAAAGGTGTGAGTGGGTATAGACTTGAGAAGTGAGTATGGACCAGGGAGGGTGTCCTGGAAGATGAGGGTGCCGGGAAACAGAAGCCATGGGGAGCACAAAGACAGGACTAGGCAAAGGCCAGAAGCTGGGAGTGGGAAGTAGTAAATCAGTGAGGTCAATTAGGGAAGAATCCTACAAACAACCTTGCCCATGCCAGAGAAGTCCAGTTACATCAGGATTGCTTCTGAGAAGCCTCCCTCTGACTCCGCTAAGCAGCGTCCCCCCCTGCCCCCAGATAACCTGCTCTAGATATACTTATCCTCCTTCCCCCAGCTACAACCTGGGGACCAGGGGCCTCCATCACTTCCTGTCTGGCCGGAGCCTCACTATGCTCTTGTGACTCCTACCCTCCTGCCCACTGACCACTTACTTATCCAGCTTGTGAATTTGCTCTTGATTGTAGCCAAGTCCTGTAGGAAACAGATGGGAATGATGTCACCTACTGAATCGGTCAACAAAGCAAAATGCCACAAGGGTTGGGGAGCAGTTACAAAGATGAAGAGCCCAGCCTGGGTCGTGTTTCATGAATGCTCACAGCCCAGTGAAGCTAGGAAGGTCAGAAAGGGAGGAACACCCGAGTAACTTATTACAACTCACTATGACATTGTTACTATGGCCAAGTCATCGAGATGACTTGGGGCAATTGCAAAAAGGCTCCAGAGGAAGATGAACCTGCAGGCAGGGTAGGGGTGGGGAATTGGGGAATGCACTGGGGAGAAGTGGTAGGGAAGATGGGCCCTGAAGGATGCTTGTTAACTATCACCTTCCCAGAGTGACTGAGACCTGTGGCCCAATCCCTGGAGCGTCACACAATAGGCAGAGCTAGCTGGGCTCTGCAGCACTGAATCAGAGAAGCCAGGGCACCACCTTCTAACCCTCCCTCTCTTCCCAGCCACTTTCGCCAGAGGAGCTGAAGTGTTGCTGCCTTGGCCTTGGCTGCCTCCTGAAGGCTGCTCATGTGCTGAGGAGCTGCTGCCCCCTGCTGGGCTTCTAAGGAATGTGCCTCCTGAATGGTGGCTGCCCCAAGATGAAGGGACGCACGAGGTTTGCTCTCTGCCTTCCCATTCCACAACCCTGGTAACACATCAGGCAATCAAAGCCAAAGGCTTTCCACCTACAGATTAGGAAGTACTTGGGTGGGGGGTGGGGGAGGATCGGCTCCTGGTGTGTTAGCTCCCCAGTTAACTGGGGCTCCTCAGGCTTCCCCAACCCCCATTACAGCCCTCTTTGCCCATGATAAAAGTCACCTCACCACAGCAAGCAAGTTCCCATCCATGAGCCTCTGAATGGGCTGCTCCCGCCCAGGTCTTCCAAGTGCTAGTAGGTAACAGAGGCAAATTGTCCGGCCCGGCCTGTTAACTAACAGGAATTTCTCCTGATCCCCTTTTCTGGAAAACCTGGCTATCTCAGTTCTGCCAAAGACACAGTAGTTAGGAAAACTTTCCTATCCAATATCCTGCCAAAAGCAAAGGGTCCCTTTCCAGAACCACTTCTTCTACAACACCCAGGCTATAGCCCACTGTGTCCCCCATGCATGTCATCTTAGCCTTTCACATGAAAATAGATACTGATGTAAAGGTTTTGTGTCCCTCACTGGCCTGCAGGCAAGGAATCTCCTGCCAGTAGACTAGCCCCATCCACTTGGTGGGCCTCCAGCCAGCAGCTGGATGGAGGAGAATGAATAACAGGAGGGAGAAAGGAAGAGGGAGGGAGGGGAGAGAATTGGGGACTTCTCTCTCCCTGGCTCACCTGGCTTCATCCTAGATTTCTTGAATTGTTTGTAGATGAGGTACATCTTGTCCAAACAACACTGAATCTGCTTGATGCTGTAGGTAGGAGAAGGAAGAACCAGAGTAAAGGGAATAAAGCAGGAGGGGAGGAGCTGTCTCCCTGCAGCAGGTGCCTCATTGCCATAATGTTGGGGGAGGTGATCTGGGAGTGGAAAGTGACTGTCCTGTCTCTAAGTTTGAGATACCTTGGAGTAAGCCAGCCTTCTCATTCTCAAGTTCATACTCTTAGTCTCTCTCTCTCTCTCTCTCTCTCACACACACACACACACACACATACACACATACACACACACACAGAGGGAGGAGGGAGGGGGGGAGCAGGAAGAAAGAGAAAGAGAGAGGGAGAGAGAGAGAGAGAGAGAGGGAGAGAGAGAAAGAGAGAGGGAGAGAGAGAGAGACAAGGAACCTAAATAAGGAATCAACAATCCTATCCTGGTTAAAACAAGAATGAATCAGTGGTACTCAGTCCTGTGTGGAGAGAGGGGAATTGGGAGGTGACCTGTCAATGGCCTTCTCAGCCTAGAATTAAGGCTATTACTGCATCTTCCTTCTCCTTTTCAGGCTGGATACAAGCACTTTGTTTGAGAGATGGGAGTGTTTTTTTTTATCCTCAGCCTGTTTGGCTCCACAGACTCCCTAGAGCGCCTCTGGGCAAACCCACTTCAGCTATTTCTGAAGCTAGACATGGACAGAGCACAAGCTTGTTCCTGGGGCTCCACCAGCCCTGGGGGTCTGTCCTTTTACGAGGATGAGGTGGCTGGGATGAGCACAGATCCACAGGCTCAGGACCAAGTGTGTTATGAATTCAGAATTGTCTTCTGATTCCAGAAAGGTAACTCAATATACACACAGTATATGGTGGAGCCCCCCCAGCAGGGTGAGGGGACAGCACTCTCATGTTTCAGAGAAACATAAGAATATTTACCTGGGGTGGGATAAATAGACTACAGAATCTTATGTCAGCTTAGGTCAGGTTTTGTAACCAAAACAGTGTAGAAAAACCATGTTAGAGCTCTTTGAATATAGAACTGAAGACATAGGACCATGGATCTGTAGGGACCCTGATTGCTGTGGGTACCACGCTCCCCTCGGGGCACCTCTTATCGGAATGGGGCAAGGCAGGCTGTGTCGCCACACACATCAAACTTTGGGCTAGATGGCATTTTTAGGTGAAAAGGAAGGATGGGGTTTAGAAGTCTATAAATCCCTGCCAGGAACACAGGTTTTGGAGGTGGATTGATCTGACCTGAAGCCCTGCCTGTCACTTGTCACTTCTTGGCTGTAACTCAGTACAAATTAACCTCACAGAGTGGGCTTCCTTGTTTATAAACAGGCATCACTCCAGCAGCACTATTCAAGATGCTGTAAGTGAGAGGACCTGTCCAAATGCCTGGCACAGAGAAAGGAACAGAACTCCTCTCTCCTGCAGAACTGGTGTACCTGCTAAGATTCCCCTCGGGTTCTCCAAACTCTAGGAGGGGAAGTCCCAAAACCTTTGTTCCTTCTAACTGGTATTGGGATGTTCTGGCTTATTCCTGAATCCTCCCCCACACCTCAGCACCTTGCCATGACAGAGGGAAAGCAAGCTGACTCCTGAAGAGGTTGCTGGACTTTTCCAGCTGCATACCTCCCAATCCCCTACCCCTCAAATTAGGGAAATCCCACGGACCTTCTGTCTTCATGTACCTGATCCCGGTTCTTCATCAGCTCCGAGCTCAGGTTGCTCAGGCTCATCTGGGTGTCTGTGATATTTTGGGAACATCTGGAGAGGACCTCAGCCAACTGTGGGGCCAAAAGGTAGACCCCCCCAGAGGTCCTCAGCTCAGGGCTCTGTCCCCCAGTCTGCCCTTGGTAAGTCCCTGCCCCCAGCTCACTCACAGTCCGCAGCCTGGACCTTAGCTCTGCAGCTCCCTTCAGTTCCTGGATCTCAGATGTCCCAGCTGTGGGGCTGAACCTTGAGGGAGGGAAGTAGAGGGGCGTCTTTGGAGGGCTAAGGAGGCAGGCGAGGAGGGAGACAAAGAGCTCCATGATGACAAGGAGACTTGTTGGCTCTTGGGGTCTTTGTATTTAGGACAAAGGAACCAACTAGAAGAGGTCCCTACACACCAAGTTTGTGACATTGCAAAGACTAAAGGCTGACGTGGATTGAAACATCTCAAATCTATGAAAATTGTTCCCTTACCAGGGAAATTTACAACTAAATAGAATGAAGTTCTTTCCATTGATGAAGGAAGGGTACACTATTAGGCAATTAACGTGACAATACTTGGAACATTGGCCTCCTGCTGATTCCCTTGGGCATGGCATTGCAATCAACAGTGAATGACTGAGGGGTGGGCATTTGCATGGTGACAAAGTAAGAAGACCATGATTCTTTCTTTTGCAGGAAAACCGTATCTACTCTGTAGAGGAATTAGACTGTCACTACCTGTGGGATGCTGATACAAAGTCCCAAGCATCATCTATGTCACATGTTTAAATCGAGTGCCTCCAAGCCAGTAAAACTATAAAAGACATCAAGAGAAAACTCTAGACAAGTCTAGAAGGCAGGACAATGAACTGGGTCCCTCCTATAAGCCAGTAGCATAAAAAGTGGTGGTGGTGGTAGGGACTTGTGCTAGATTAGAGAAACATAACAACCAGAAACAAAGAATGGTCTTGGGCTGGATCTTGGTTTGGATAAAACTAGCTGTATAAGGAAATGTGGGGGTACATGCCTATAATCCTAGCTTCTTGGGAAGCAGAAGTAGGAGGCTAATGATTTGAGGACAGCCCAGGCTAAAGCTCAAGACCCTATCTGAAAAGCAAACTAAAAGTTCTAGAAGGCAAATGTGAGACCTACAGTTCAGTCCCCAGTGCTGCAGGGGAAAAAAGGGGTGGATAATTAGAAAAATTTGAATAGGGCTAGGTACCACAGGGGTTGAAAATATATTGACCTGGAGGGAGATATAAACAGCAAATCCAGAATAACCCGTGTTGGCCATGGGATAGTAGAAAACTCTCTAGAAAGAGATCAACTAGAAAAGGATGATAACCTACCTCTAGGTGGTATTTTTAGTTTCTTATATTCACTTATTTGTATTTTCTAACTTTCTAACATTAAAATGTACTGTTAAAATTACAATAGAAACTTTAAGAGAATGCTATATGTCTGGGCTGGGGAAGAGAAGGACAGGGGAGGAAAGAGGAGGTGTGTAAGGAGACTGAGGAGGGAACCAAAAGGTCCCTGAAGGCAGGGATGCTGTCTCTTTGCCTGTCACGATATCTCCAGGGCTGAGTAAAGAGCTCAGCACACAGCAAATACTCCAAACATAATTGCTGAACTAATTTTTGAATCCAATGAGTTTAGGGCATGGAATATTTGATAGCAGAAGAGGGTAAGGCTGACCCACTGCAACCAGACAGGGCATCAGGAGGCCTGAGCTCAAGTCCTAGTCCTGCCAGCCACACTCACCTTTTGTGTGATCTTGGCTTAGTCACCTAAGCTCTCCTGGCCTTAGATTCTCTATGGATAAAATGTGGACACAGTTTCCATCCTGCTACCTAATAATGTATTCTTGGGGATCCAATCAGACCTTCATGACAAAGGGCTTGATGAGAGAACAAATTCATATGACACACACTTTTGGGGATGTGCTAGGATTCCCAGAGTCAGTCCTGGCTGTCCAGACAGTCCTCTAGCTGGCAGCACCTGCCAAGAGGGCCAAAGAGCTTCAGGGCAGAGACCAGGCCGCTCTGCCAAGGGAGCCGTCCTAGAGGAGCCCAAGGTAGGAAGAGCAAAATGCAGGAGAGGTGAGTGACCAGGCAGAGCAATGATGGGTCACTTTGTGCCCATGCCAAATATGACATTGTGCTCATTAAGATGCTTCAAATTCCCCTGTGAGAGAAGCAGTGGCTTTGGCCTTTACAGGAAACTCAGAAAATGAGATTGCAAAACAGCGGAGTTGGGAGTGTCAGAGATCGTTTTGAAAATGAGGACAGAGGTCCAGGAGGGGAAAGGTGACCATGGCCTGGTGAAGAGCTCACACCAAGCCCTCTGGCTCCTTGCTCTTCATCTCCTCCTGGAGTGGAGGAGGAGACATGCAGGACCAAGGTTCTGCAGACACACGAGGCCTCAGAGGAGGCTTCAAGTCAGAGCAGGAAGATGGCAGCCAGTGGACACTAGGTTTCCCCACGTGTGTCTCAGGCTAGAGCAAGGGGCAGACAGACACCCCAAACCTTTCTCTACACCTCTCTTCCCAAATGGAAAACCTCTGATGGCTCTCAAACAGTCATTTTATGAGGAACCGTCCTCTCTCTAACTAGACTCTCCAGGACCTCTGAGCTCTCTCCTCTCCACTCCCCACCCCACCTAAGTCCTTCTCTGACTTCACTCCAGGACATCTACCATCGTGACTGTGGGTGTAGCAAACTGCAGAGCACTCCTTCCATCCCCCTAAACACAGCCCTCTTCTGTCTCTGCATTGACCTTCCCACCCCAGCTATCCTCCCTCCTTCCTCCCCAAAAGCCTCATCCTCCAGGACACCTCCATGGCTGCCTTGCCATCTCCAGTGTGCCCTTCCTCATCTCTAGTGTGCTCTTCCTCAGCCACCTGCCAGTCCTTACATGCCTGGGAGGGTCACTTGCTCTGGGTGTGACATTATGTCACATCTCTCCCTGGATCCCTGATCTCTGCCCTAGACAGGGCTCTGCTCACAAGACATCTGCCAGCAGTGATATTGAGGAACCTCTCTCTGTCACCATTTGAAAGAGGCTCAGCAATGACAGGGACTCCATTCCTGTCACAAGGAGACACTGCTCTTCCTTACACTCCTCTCCATGGGCCCATTCTCAGCACTGCTGCTGCCCCTGGTACACATGAGGCTGCAGTGAGTTAACCCACACTGGGAACTCCCTGCTCCCCAAGACCAAGGCCAAGCAATGGCAGGAAGGGAACTTCAGGCAAATTCCACAGTGTCTGTCACTGTACATCTGCTTCTGGTGGGAAAGGCTCCAGCCACTGTCAAATTCCCCAGACCACAGAGCTCCCATCTCTCATCATGGCATGCCCCAAGCCTTCCAGTATTCAGGGGTTGTGCCCAGGGGGTCTTCCCTTGTTCCTCAACTCTGGACCCTTCAGCTTCCTCCTCCCCAGCCTCTTTTTTTTTCCCCCATCCTATCACCCCTACTTAGCCCAAGATGAGGAGTGGAAGGTATGTTCTAAAGATGGGGGCAGGGAACTGGAAGAAGGCAAGGACAACTGTAAGACCCAGAGGACACAGGAACAGGGCTGAGGAGGATGAGACCAGATGCCCTCCATCCCTGGCCCTGTCCAGGGACAGTGTGTGGGTCTGCATTCTTCCTCAAGCTCAAGATGAACATTTCGAATCATTCATAAAAGAGCCTAGCAAATGGAGGCCCCTTTCTGGAACAGGGTGGCTACCTTGGTACCTGGAGAGGCAGTGTCCCCAGGGGTCCCAGGCAAGGGCCTGAGCTGGAAGGAAAGGATGTGCAGTCATTTGGTCAGTGGGGAGGGTGAAGGGAAGGCTAAGAGCACCCTATCTAGTCTAGCAGGGTAGGGAAGGCAGGAGCTCTGGGTGGGAGAAGGACAGGTGCATGGCTAGGGTAAGGAACAGGTGGGGAGAAAGGCAGAAGGGTCCCAGCTGGCTTGGGCAGATACCCACCTCTCAGTGCCCAGGCTGCTGCTGAGGAAGAGGAGGGCTGTCCTTGTCACCTCCAGCGTCCGCCGGCACAAGGTCTGGAGTACTTCTCTGCTCAGGGGGAGCCAGAGTCAGAGCTGCCTGGACCAGGCTCAAACGATACCCAGGGTGTGGACATGGCCTCAGGATGGTGTGGAAGAGTCTTGCCCGCCCCATCCCTCACAGGTACTCACACAACCCAGTGCAGCCCCCGAAGCATCATCTCTTGCCCGTCCAGCAGGGCCCGTGCCAGTCTCAGGGCCTGGTAACCAGCACCCAGCACTCCCTACAACATATAGATGGGCAGGGTCAGGCCCACACCACCTACTCCTGTGTCACAGTCCTCTCTGCCACCTGGGGCAGCCTCTCACCTTAGCTGTGTTGTAATCGGCCTGGAGGTCCACTTTGGGGACGAACTTGGGGATGTCCAGAGCAGCTGCAAACAGACCTTATCTGAGGAGCCTGCCTCTACTGTGAATTGGATCAACTCTGATCTCATCTTTCCTTGTTCCCACACTCACCACTCACTTCTTATCTCCCACCCTAAGCTTCCCAACTTACCCAGAACCCCCCATCTTCCAAACATTGACTGCACCAAGATGGGTCTTTTAAAGTCCTTCACTGCCACCTCGTGGCTACTTTGGAGAACTACACTCTCAAATTCAACAGCCAGTAGATGGACTTAAACCCACCCTCTTGCCCATGAATTTCAAGGTCAATCCCTCCCCTGCCTCATCTCAGAGAAGGATGAAATTAGCATCACTGAAACAGGAAGGAATAATATTTTTGCTAGCCATTGGAGAAAGGACACAGCTCTGGACCCCTGACCCCCTGCCCTTCCGTCCTCTGTTGGTTGTTTTCTACCAACACAAACTACCCCAGGAGTCCTCACCAACCACAGAGACTGTGGTGAGCATGTGAAATCCAACTTCCAGTTTCAACTGGAGCATCTGTCACAGCTCTGAGGATCCTGGGAAGCCCAGGAAGATCAAAGCACTAGCACAAGTCACATGGCACCTTAGAGGTGTGCATAGAATTAGAACTCAGACCTTCCTCTGTACCCTGTGCCCAAGAAACATCCACAAGGAAGACCAGTCAGTGTCCTGGATTGTAAACCCCTGTTGTCCTGAAGGAGAATGCCACAAGGACAAAAAAAAAAAAAATCCAGCCTGGGTGACCCTACTCACGGTCCTTGAAGGCTAGGCCTTTGGGGGTCTCATTGGCCATGCTGAAAAGGGTCAGAGGGCTGCTGGCAGTCGTGTGGGCGATGTGCTGTGCTGAGAGGTTGGGTTCAAGGACACAGAGGTGACCCTCAAAGAGGTATTCCTGGTGCTGGGGGGCCACCTTGGTCTGTTCATACACGGCCTCCAGAAAGATGGCTATCCTAGACACAGTGGAGGGAGGCAAATCAGCTGTCAGCAGGCCACAGGGCAGACATTGTCTTGGGGGACCAAACCCAGCTAAGACTTTGCCCATGGAGAAGGCTCAGCTTTTCAGAGGAAGGGTCGGGTGTGGTTCTCTTTCAAAGATGGAGAGACAAAGGGCATAGTTTATGTTGTGAATGAAGATAGGGCGGGAATAGGACCCAGGAGTCCAACACCCAAACTCCACATCTGTTGCTACAATACTCCCATTAAAATTCTCCTTGTCCCATAAATTCTCCTGGTCCTTACTCCAGGAGTAAGCTGGGCGTGGTAGTTCACACCTGTAATCCCAGCACTTGGGAGGCTGAGGCAGGAGGATTGCTAGTTTGAGGCCAGCCCAGGCTACATAAAACAAACAAACCTAGTGTCCCAGGAGTAGAAGGTGCTGTGAGCAATGATTGGAGGAGATGTATCACAGCACACAACTCTATAACGCGTGTCAGCACTGTGAAGGGCACGGTAACTCTGGAGTACAAGCAAGGACTCCCGCTTAACTCCAGCTTTGTGAACCTAGTACTTTTCCAGACTAAGTTTGGACCCGGGAACTTTGTACCCTCCCCCAGCATGGAGATGCTGCCTTGGACACACACTGCTGCTTGGGCAGAGCAGTTCCTGTGTCTTCCCTCCCTGGTCCCCACTCACGTGTTGTGGGCGTGGATGTAGACATGGTGCAGGACTGCCTGGGACAAGGAGAAGACATGGACGACGACGCGCTGCAGGATGTCACTGGTCTCGGCGAAGAACTGGTCGAAGCCCCAGCATTTGGCCTGCTCTACCTCCAGGATGTTGGCCAAGATGGGCACCAGCTGGCTCTGCAGCCCCCTGCAGTCCCGGGGGCATGGATACTGTTAGGGCTGGGGCTGCACTTGTTCCAGAAGTAGGGGAGGGGGCAGGGTGGGTTGAGAAGGAATTGCTGGAAAAACTTGTTCCAGAATCCAAATGGAAAGTCCCTGGCCACAAGGGGAAAGTTGTGCAGCCAGGTGGCAGCATGTGTGGGGCTCTGCGGGGACAGAAGTCTCTGCTCAGTGGAGAGAAGTGACACCCAGCCCAGACTCACTCACGTGGACAGCGGGCAGGTGATGGGGAGGCTGTAGCTCCACTCCAGAGGCCCGTTTTCCCGCCTCTGAGCCCCTGCAATGGCCCCAGCTGGCTTCTCTGTGGTGATCCGGTACCTAGGGTGGGTCAGTCTCAGGTCAGCAGGACTGCAGCCCATCACACATCAAGTGACAACAAATGGACATTGCAGAGCACTGGTTCTAGCTTCCCAGTCACTTTGAGGTGGGCTGGAAATGAAACCAGAGAGTCCTGGCTCTCACCCATGAGCTGGTCTTCCCTCAGCAGCCCACAGTCGAGCTCCTTGTGTTGGGCAGAGGCCAAACTTCTGTCCACTACCTCTGCCTCCTGTACATCTGCCCCACACCTGTGCCATGCTGAGCTCAGCCCCAATGTCCTCTCCCTGCTTCAAAGTCTAGCCTTCCCTGATGGCCCCATCTGTGCCAGTCCCCCTTCCCTGGTCCCTAAACTTGATATAGGTTCCACACAGCTTGGATCTTAGGCTGAGAGTGAATGCATCCACCCTTCTGTGATAAACGAGAAATTCTGACATGTCTTAAATATAATGACAGGAGTCAGTGAATGAAGAGGGGAACAGATAGGAAGTTATTCATAACTGGGTGCTGTGGCTTCCACACTACTTCAACAAACAAGCCAGGCACGATGGTGGCATACGCCTGTAATCCAGGCTATGCAGGAGGCATAGGTAGGAGGACTGCCATCTGAGGTCAACCCAAGTAAAAATTCGAGACCCTATCTGAAATGTAAACTAAAGCAAAAAGGGCTGGAGGCATGGTTCAAATGGCAGAGTGCTTGCGCAAGCCCTGAGTTCAAGCTCCAGTACTGCCAAAAAAACAAACAAAAAAGAATAGTTAATCAGTTAACAGTTTCAAGGACATCAACAAAAGACTGCATTATAACCCCAATCTATGTTGAAATCTTGGCCTAGACATCACCACTGCTGACCACCAGGGCCGTCATGCTCTTTTTCCATATAAACATTTCAAACTCCTAACCAAAACCAATCCAGAAGCAGCAAATCCTCCTTATGGCCTACCCTTCTACCCCACAGCCTTCCCTGTTACACAGAGCCAGCGGAGGTTCAGTGTGAACTTCTGCTTCCTTTCCCTAAAGTTCTTAACAGTATCTGAGCTCCAGGTCCATCTGCTACCTGGCTCTGCTGCAGGAAGTTGTGGGAACTTGTCCCAGAACCTGGTTCTTCATTCCTGGCTAGCATCTGTAAGAGTTCCATAAACCCTTGTATTTCAGAGTTTTGCTTCGATGGTACCTTACATCTGTTTTGTTCTGGGCAGTGCACTCTGGGTTGCTACCACTGTCTCCAGCTCCTTCCTTATCAGTCAGCTAGAAACCCTCAGAAGATCTTGAACCTGGGCACTGGCCCCACCCTCACCCTGCAGACTCTGCAACCTTGAGCAAGTCTCTGAGCCTCAAGTGGAGATACAAGCAGGGAGTGAGGGAGCTCATATGAGCATCCCCACCAAGTGTGGGGGCTGTTCAGCCTCTGGTTGGATTGAGAAATGAGCACAGGCTCTAAAAGGAGCCTGGGTGGGGCTGGTGGCAGGAGACACACATAACAGGGCCCAGTGGGGGAAGGGCCAGTATCTATCGAGTAAGACAAAACCCAGGGCTTGTCCCTCCCACTCCCATCGTACATGATCCCCTTGTTGCGTCGTGGCCCACCAAAGGGGACAAAGGGCAGACTTCCGGTGGCTGCATGGTACAGGGTCACTCCAATGCTCCAGAGATCCACAGCCACCCCGAATGCCTTTTGCTGGGGCTTACGAAGAACCGCCCGCTCATACATGTCAGGGTGCTGTGGGAGAGAGCCAGAAACAGCCATGGAGGAACAGGAAGGCACAGGATGGAATCAGACCCCTGCCATGACCTTCACTGGAAACGACCATTCAGAATCCATCTGCTTTGTCATCTAAAGTGTGGGCACAGCAGGGTGTGGTTGGTTCACACACCTGTAATCCTAGCTACTCAGGAGGCAGAGATCAGGAGGATCAAGGTTCAAAGCCAGCCCCGGGCAAATAGTTCTTGAGACCCTATCTCAAAAATATCCAACACAAAAAAGGACTGCAGAGTGGCTCAAGTGGTAGAGCAAGTGTGAGGCCCTGAGTTCAAACCCCAGTACCGCAAAAAAAAAAAAAAAAAGTGGGCACTGTAGTCACTAACTCAGAGCATTTCCCTCTGCCCCACCCTCATCCCCGATCCTGGGGAGGTTGGTGTCCACCCGCATCCCATCACCCACCAAGATCAGGTGGAGGAGTGAACTGCACAGGGCAGCCTGGGGAGGCTGCAGCAGCCTTTGGTTTCGGTCTTAAAGAACAGAATGAATTCTTCTGGTTGGGGTACAGAAGCAGGGGGATGGGCTAGCTCCCTTACAGGGGGCTCTCAGGGAGGCACAAGCAAGGGGCACTTGTGGTCAGCACCGAGCAGCAGGCCTCCAACATGTCGCTCACCAGGTACTCCTCTGTCCCGTACACAGAGATGAACTTCTCGTCGTCATCCAGTTCCCGGGCAGCCCCGAAGTCTGTCAGCTTGTAGATGCTCTGTCCTTCCTCCCCCACAAGACGCATGATATTCCCTGGCTTGATGTCACGGTGGACGATGCCATTCTCCCGCAGGTGGTTCATGCCAGCCACTGGGGACAGATAGAGGGCTGCTAGGTGACTCTGGCCTGGACGGTCTAGTGTCTGAGGTTTATCTTGGCAGGAAGGCTGTCCTTGGGTTCAGACAATAGGGAGTTCCCACAGACTACCAGGGCCACAGGAAAAGCAGAACAGAGATAGACAGGCCCAGGGCAAAGGAGGAGGGAGTTCATGTGACTGACTTCTCTAAGAAACCCAGGGCCTATCACTCCCCTTTTATTAGTTATTTATTTGGAGTAAAGTATACCTGACCAAATTTACCATTTTGACTTTTTTTTTTTTGGTAGCCCAGGCTGGCCTGAACTTTGAGCCTCCTATTTACACCTCTCGTGCAGCTGGGATGACAGGTGCATATTACCTTACCTAACTTATTAATTGAGATGAGGTATCACAAACTTTTTGCCCAGGCTGGCCTCAAACCCTTATCCTCCTGATCTCTGCCTCCCATGTGCTTAGGGGATTACAGGCATGAGTCCAGCCCATTCTACCTTCTGTCTTTAGGGATTTGATGATTCTCAGAATCTCCAGTGAATGGAACCATATGGTATTTGCCCTTTCATGTCTGGCTTATTTCACTTAGTTTAATGTCCTCCAAGTTCATCCATCTTGCAGCATGTGTTAAAATGTGTGAATTACATTCTTCTACATGTATGTCACATTTTATCATTTTACACATTGGCTGTTGTGAATAATGTTCCCTTGAACATGGGCATACAATTTTTTTTTTTTTTGTGGTACTGGGGTTTGAACTCAGGGCCTACACCTTGAGCCACTCCACCAGCCCTTTTATGTGATAGCGTTTTCTTTGAGATAGGGTCTTGCGAACTATTTGCCAAGGCTGGCTTTGAACTCAAGCCTCCTGATCTCTGCTTCTTGAGTGGCTAGGATTACAAGTGTGAGCCCAGTAAGCACAACCTTTTTTAAGCTTTCTTTTTAGATTGCTGTTTTAACCTGACTGTTTAGCAGGAATCAGACAAGTGGGTTCTGCCTGTCCATCTGTCTCCCTCAGTCCTGTGAATGGAGGACCTCATGTCCATGTGTTGGGATGTTTCTTTCAGAATGTCACATGCCTCTGGGGCTTTGCCTAATTTGAGGGCCGGGGCCCAGGAACACAGTGGGGCTCACCCACACAGCGCAGCACCACCAGGAACTCGTCCTCAGGCAGCCCGAAGGCATTCTCGGGGCTCTCCAGCACGCTGAGCAGGCTCCCGCTGGAGCAGTACTCCATCACCAGCACCTTCTGCCGGCCCCCCTGCGGGCGGGTCAGAGGGAGGCTTGGGGGGGAGGGCACTTCTCCTCCCCACCCATCAGCAGGGGCTCCACCCAGAGCTCAACACCACCCTTCTCTATGTCACAGCTTCCCTCCTTGCCTCACATAGATCCCACCCACTGGAACCCAAGGCCGCCATTTGCAGGAAGCCCTCTGACTTTGCCATGTGTGTCCACCCCCTGGAATTCTTTACTCCCTTGCTGTGTCTGTCCTGGGATGAGCACGTGACCAGTCTCTCCTCAGACTGCAAGGGGCAAGGACAAAATCAATGACCACGCACAGGACCCACCGTCTCCTCCACCGCAAAGAGCTTGACGATGTTCTGGTGGTTCAGCTTCCTCAGGACCTCAAACTCCCTCTCCTGCACCTCGAGGGGCCGCAGGTAGCTGGCCGTGTTGAAGACTTTCACAGCAACCAGCTCCCCAGATTTCTGCCAGTGGGGAGGTGGTAGGGGCGGCGTGGGGATAATGCAGTCCCCTCCTGCAGGGGAGCAGTCACCCTCCCCTGGAGGCCCCTATTTAGCCTCTACTGGCAACTCAACCCCAGAGGGAGAAGCAGCTCCTTCCCCTACTCAGGGGAAGGGCTGGGAGAAGACACCTGCTCTCCTGCAGGGGACAGCATGTGGTTATTGCTACTCCTGCCACACTAGGTAAGAAGTACTGGGGAGCTGCCCCTCCCTGGCGTGAGCAGTGGGCTGGGACAGGAGCCTGGTCTGCTTCCACCACCTGAGTATGAGCGCCTCAGTGAATGCTGGGCAAACCCAACAGGTCCTGTCCCACCTCGGCTTTCCCTAGAGTCCACCTGCTGTCCCCTCCCTGGATGTCTGCTTTGTGTCATCATCCTTCTCTTGTCCCAACTTGTGCCTGCCAGAGGTTGTCATCCCAAACAGCCCTGTTTAGTTCTCCACATTTCTGCCCCAACTCATGGGTCCTCCCTCCCCAGAGTGGGGTCCCTGTCCTGGGTTCCCTGCCAGCCACACACACCTTGATGCCCACTGGAGGCTGGTGGGGCTACTGCCTGCCATGAGGAAGGCAAGGGCTGGGGTGGGCAGGCCCCCACCTCAGCTGCTTCCTACCTTGTTGCGGGCTTTGTACACACTGGCAGTGGCCCCCTGCCCCAGCAGATCATCTGTGTGCCACAAGTAATTAGCTGTGCTCTGCATCTCCTGCCTCAGGCTTGCTGGCCACCTTCCACCTGGAAAAAGTACATACTAGGGTCCCCAGGATTTGACCCCTGACCTGGAATTGCCACTGGTAGCCGGGCACCAGTGCCCAGGGCCACTCCATGAAGGGCTCCGTGTGGCCATTTCACAGGCAAAGGAGCAGGGGAAGTAGGAAACAGAGAGAGGTTAAGTAACTTCCCTCCAAAGAAACACAACACAGCAGCAGGAGGGCTCTCCTTGTGCCCTCAGTCCACAGCCTGGGCCTGTCCTCACTCCCCAGGTCTCCTCCAATACCCCCAGCAGAGGCAGGCCTTTCTGCAGGAGCAAACCTTTCTCTGTCACCCTTTCCAGGCACTGAGAGCTCTGGGTTTTGGCATCCAGGCCCGGGATTGTCCCAGGAAACAGTAATAGTGCAGGAGGAAGGGCCCTGGGTCACACAGCAGGTCAGGCAGTGCTGTCACACCACACAAATCTCCAGGATTGCAACACGAGTCTGGAGCCCCCACCCCACCCACTCGCCTGCCTGCCTGGCCCACCACTTCCTGCTGCTGTGAGCTAGCAGCTGCTTACCAGACAGCCAGGTCAGTGCTATTCCAGAGAGGACAGGGTTGCTGTCCTCTCTGGAATAGAGGGGAGAGAGAACGGTAGAGAAAGAGAGAGAAAGGGGGAGGGGGAAAGAGAGAGAGAAAGAGAGAGAAAGAGAAAGAAGGAACAGAAGGTCAGAGATTATCAAACCCTGGGGAGGATCTGAAACACCTTTACAACGTTATTCTCCATCTTTGCTCCCCTTCTGTTCCATCCAAAGGCCAGTTCCTCTAAAGCAATTGGTTCCAGAAAGCAGAGCCTCAGAAGTTAAACTCAGTGTGTCTCTGAAATATAGGGCCAGAGCTGGCCCTTTTGGGATGACCGGGGGCCGGAGCATAGAGGGGCCGCCATCCCTTTAATACTTTGGAATTAGACTGGATTACAGAAGGGCTTCTTCCTGCTCTGACATTTGTAAATTTTCAAACTAAGGGTCGCCAGGCCTGAAATCCTATTTTGCTTAGCTTTGAGTTGTTTCTCTCAACCTCTTTTTGTTTATTTTTTAAATGCAAATTCTGGAGCATATCAGATCTAGAGGCAGAGGCCACTTTGAAGAGAGCAGTGGTCAAGTCCTACTTTCAGACAGTGTACTCGTGTTTGCATTAGGCAGAAGCAACAGAGCCGAGGAGAGGCAGTGAAGACGATGTGACAGCTCAGGATGGATGAACTGGTCAGGTTTTTCTCTGAGGCTGAGAAGTCACCCAGCAAGTCTGGGGGGGTGTAAGGCTGTGGCAGAACATGCTGAAATCCTGGCCAAGGCCCAGCCTGGGGATCTGGGAGCAACAGATTATACTCCTTTCATAATGGTGCTGGGGCAGAGCATGGAGAAGACCGCGGCGAGGGGAAGTGTGGTGCACAGGTCAGAGCCCCAGGGGGCAATGAACTCCCGGGTTCCATGCCTAGGAGCTTGATCATGGCACATCTGGCTTACCTCTGCGTTCTCTAGTCCCCTCCCCTCCCGCTCCAGCACCTGTGCACTGAGAAGCCTACAGTGAGCAGTTGGATGAATGAGTGAATGAATGAAGCTGTGAGCTGACCCCCCCACCCCGCCCTCCTTGGGGGTGTTTCTATGGCCAGCTGCACTTACCCTATGCTCCGAGTGACCCTGAATCAGGCAGTGACTCTCCCTGGTGACTGTGTGTTATGCTTTCTGTCTGGGGCAAGTCCAAGAGCTGAGCTGCACCGGAAAGAGAAGGGTGGGTAAGAAGCTCCCTTGGTGATGTTTGATTCTAGTCCTCATCAAAGGCCACCAGCCCCAGCCCTTTAACCCTTTCCTGTTTGTGACTTCCCTCATAGGGCTGGGGGCGGGGAAGGGGCTGGGTGTTTCCAGCCCTATTCCCCAGCTGTTCCTGGAGCCTTTCCTGGCTACTCCTGCCCATGGGACTCCAGCCAGGGAGAAGATCCCAGGCAGAGATGTGGGCAGGCACTGGAGGCCCAGGCTCCAGAGTACTGGGAAGCAGAGCCCACAAGGTGGGCATTGGTGGCCGAGGTAGCTCTCCTGTATGCCATGACTCTCTTCCTGTCCCTTGCTGGCCTCCAAATAATAGTCCTTTCAACACAGAAAGAGTGTAGGACACCACCTGGCCCCCAAAAGTCACTGAGACACAAGATGGGGGTGCTAGGTGGGGGCAGCTGCTGCTATTGCTGACTTGCCGTCCCCGGCTGATACTCAGCTGAATGCTGCCCTACAGCTGCCCCTAAGCCTGGCTCTCCCATGCCACCCTCCCCGCCCAGCACTGAGCACTCACCCCATCTCGGCTGCAGGGGCTTTTGGCTTGTAGGACTGGAAGGTTCCCCTACCAGAGCGTTCAGGCCTCCAGGTCATTCACGGGCAGTGCCCAGCGCATCCTGGTAGGCACGGTTCCCTGGGACCCACAGGCAGGGCTAGTCAAAATGGCCTTGTGCTACCCTGGGAGCTGGGGTTAGAGGGTTTCTTCCCAGCCTTCTCGCTGCTGCCGGCAGTGGAGTACCCAGCCTAGCAGAGCCCTGGCTCTTAGCTCTCTCATACTTCCTGATTTCCTTCTCTCTCTCCTCACCTCTCTCCCTCTCTCTCTCTCTCTTAAAGAGACAGGCCACTCTGCAGCTGCCACCACCCTAGCAGGAAGAGGAAAGAGGATATTGTGAGTTCTCAAGCAGAGGCCAAAAGACCAGAGTCTGAGCCACAAGAAGCTGTGGTCCAAGCTTCTGTGGCAGACTGCTGGGTGCTCTTTTGGCATCTCCCATAGTCCACCAGAGCAGGGAACTTCAGAACTCTGCCTGGAGTCAGCCAAGCAGGTTGGGCGAGTTAACTAAGTGGAGAGCTGTCTGGAAAGACCCAAGAGTCCTGGAGAAGGCCCAGGCCCTGTGTCTCACCTTCCCTTGAGCCCACTGAGACCCAAGAGCAAGCACTGGAATCCAGTGCTCAAGGGTCATGTGTGACCTTGAGCACAGCACACAGCTCCTCCCAGCCAGCTTTCTGATCCACAGCAGAGGGTAGTTGCTCTGCTTGGGTTGTATGGATGGCAGGGAAGACAGTATCTGGAAAAGCTTGGGAGACTGGAAAGTGTTTCACAGACCAACATCGAAGACATTGAGGCCAACACATCTTTCGTAATCTGCCAATGATTTTCAGAAATTCCTGGGGCTGGAAGCCAGGTGTGCCTCCCACCTGTCCAGCCAGAACCCAGTGCATCAAATGTCCTGGGAGGCTAGAGAGGTCTGTGCTGCTCTGGTGAGCTTGGAGCTGGCAGTTGGATAAGCAATAGTTAAAACCAGGAAATTCCATGTTTCTACAGAATGTTGGAGGGACTTTCCCATGGCCACACCTGGTGGTTTCCTCCGCCAGCCCCACCCCTACCACAGTGAGGAGCAAACAGGAGCTAAGTTCACTGCCTCCTGCTCAGAAAGATTCACCTGATGGAAACATGGCAGCTGTGGTTCTCACAGCAGGGCCAGGAGAGATGTCCCTGAGAGCCTCATGCTCCGCTCTAGGGTTCCAGCTTTCCACTTGCAGGACACATGAGAAAATTGCATTTCCTTGGCACCCTGGGATCGGGGCGGGGAAAGCATGTTGTTTCCCAAACAAAGCATTTGGTTGCTGTTGCAAGATCCCCCCAGAGCTCCTGCCCTCTGGAGCCATCAGACTGGGTCCCTAAGTAACTTTCACAAGCAGGGTGTCCCCTACTGGTCCATAGGGCCATTAGAAGTCAATCTGTTGTTTTGGACCACTTGGGTTTGCAATATCACCTGACCTATCACCAGTTGTTACTTATTTCCCCCTGATGTACCTCTCTCCAACAAGCCCAATCTTTCTTTCCCAGTGACTTTCATGCCTTCAAATGACAACAGACACACCAGGTGTCTAGGTCTTCCCATGGAAGCAGGTGCTCTGGGTTCAAGATAGGAAGGCTCTGGGGCCTAGGACAGAGACACACACTGTAGCACATGGAGATTTTGTGGATGCTGGTGGGGGGCAGTGGGCAGTCAAGAAGGGCTTGCTCAAAATGACTTTGGAAAGGGGAGTTAGTTAGAGAAGAGGGAGTTGGAGGTAGGAATTGGAGGCAGAAGGGACACATGCAGAGGGCACAGAAGCATAAGAATGTCACTTGTTCAGAACACCATACTTGGTAAAGGCTAGAGAAAGGGGACAAGGTAGAGGTGGACTGGTGACAGATAGAGCTTCACTGGGCATCCTCAGTGTGAACCAAAGGAAGGACTGTCCTGCCTGTGTCCCAACTGGGCAGCACAGCCAGTGTTTTGTCTGAGGAGGTGCAGGGGCCTAGAGGCTCCTGGAGGGCAGAGGAAGTCTGCTCAAGGCTTCTCATCTTCCAAAGTGAATTCAGAGAGTCATAGAAGTGGTAGTGGCATCCAAAGGTGTCCTTCCTCTCATTCTGCTGGGTCCTGCCCACAAAGCAAATGCGAAGGGGCCTCAACTCTAAGAACAAAACCTGGTCCTCCGACCTCTTTGGATGCTCCCCACTCACTGAGCAGCTGAGTTACCAACTCTTCTTCCCTTTTTTGCTGCCTAACCAACTCCAGAGGACTCATTTTCCCTCTACTGAAATGCTCTTGACCAGGTCAGAGGACAGTGCTTAGTTTTCCACACCAGCCTCATTTTACCCTGCTGGCATTTGTCTTTCAATGGTTGATCCCTCTCTGCTAGATCCTCTGCTGGATTTCTCTTCATTGGAACCAGCTCCCTTTTCCATTTCTTCATCTTTCTGGGAATCTGTTTGTATACATGTACAATGGAACAACAACTAAGCTTGTTTTCTGGTAGACGCTCTCCCCCAAACACCTGACATATACCCAAGAGTGTATTTGGTATTTCCACTTGGATAACTCTCGTCTCAGCACTGTCAGCCCAAGCAGAACTCTTGATTTACTGCACCATTCCTTACCAACATAATGCACACCCCCCTTTGTTTTTGGGACGGGGGGGGGGCTCTCATTATGTTGCCAAGGTTGGCCTTGAACTTGAGATTCTCCTGCTTCAGCCTCCTGAATAGCTGGGATTGTGGTGGTGCACCACCATGCCCAGCTCCATAAACTGTCCTTTTTTGACCAACTCCAGCACTCACTATCTTGTTACATTGTTTCATTTTCAGATTCATACTTATTTTGCTTGTCTGTCCTCTGACTGGAAAGAAATCTCTATTACCTGTTTCTTCTGTTCAATACTGTATGACAGTGCTTGCACAGAGAGGCTTAAAGCTTGTTAATTAACTAAATGACTGAGTCTTTGTCACATGTAACATGCCAGGGTTAATTCTCGAGTAAAACAAAACTTTCTGCCTGTAATCTCAACAGTCAAAAGGCTAAGGCAGGCAGATTATGAGTTCTAGGAAGACTGGGCTACATTGCTAGATCCTGTCTCAAACAAAATAAACCAGAAACAACCAAAAATCCCCAACTAAACACCACCTCCTAAAAATAAAAAACACTCAACAACAACAACAAAAAATCCCACAAATAACTATGGGTATAAACATTTAAATAATGCTAAATTCACACCCCCAGTGAAAATCTGAAAGAACACATCCCGTGTCCCCCACCTCCACCAAAGCATGTCAGTCAACCCTTGTCCTAGATGCTGGAATGAGTCGGGACTCTGTTTGTGGAAGATAAAGAACCTCCAGCTACCCTTAGTTATAGCTGGCAACAGTTCCAATCAACTCCTTAGGCCTCACTCTTCCAAGTGGGGAAATCTGAGTAAAAATAGAAACCAGAACAGTCCTCACCGAAAACAGGGTGGATTCCATGAAGGAAATGGTGGTTCTCATGGCAACAGACTGGCCAATGCTGTACCAGAAGACTTTCTACAACACCTACCTCCTAGGTTCCACACATGGAGAAATGGAACGCTGAGGGGAAGAAACCCACATTCTAAATGCAACTCTTGTGGGCCCTGGTGGGAGACGGAGAAGGTGGCTGGCTCTCAGGTCAGCTCACTCCTGTTGCCAGGCAGGGCTCTGCTAGCATGGACGAATCAAGATCCCTTCTGGGCAGCTGGTCTCCTGAAGCAGAGAATTTTAGGGAGCGGAGAAGGGATAGGAATAGCAGCATCAAAACCTAAAAATGTATTTTATTTTGAAGTTGTGCTTTGGATTTTCCCCAATCCAGCATGTTGACTGACAGTCTTAGGTTCACACAAAGCATCTCCAAGCATACAATATTCCAGTTATCAACACTATTTTAAAGAATATACCATTTTACACAAACGTGACATACAAGTTGGACGCCACACATTGCAATTCCCTGGAAGATCTAATTTTCTTCTAAACTGAAGTCCATGTACACCAGCCCTTCCAGTGGTCTGCTCATCCTGATGCTGGCGTCATTGCTCGTTTTCTTGGGGAGAAACCAGGGCGCCCTGAGGAGGTTGACTGAGACCAGTGTTTCCAGTTTACAGGCTGTTGGTGGCAAACTCCTCGATTTTCCAGATTGGGATGCGGGAAGCCCCACTACACCTCTCTACTGCAAAGACTGACCCTTCAGAGTCCACACCAGGAAAAGGATCCATGCCACAAGGGCAGAGCGGGGTTCTTGTGAGCATCATGTTGGTTTCGGCAAGCATATCTGAGGAAGGCTGGTCTCCTTAGGCTGTGGGTGGCCAGCTCCTTTTGGCTTTTGGGTGTAAAATCACAGTGTGCAACCTCAATTCCAGTCGACTGCAGTGAGCTCTGTGGAGGACTTCGTCCTATTGGTTCCTAGTCCTCTTGACAGGACCATCTCACAGGTGTCAGGAGCACCAGAGATGGAGAAGACAGCTCAGCTCCCCAAGTTGGGGTTAGGCGGTGACCACTTACACACTGTCCAGTTCATGATGCAAATCAGCAGATGGACACTGACCAAAGGGATGGCAAACACAAGTCAAGTACAGAGTTGAAAAAGAAATAAGGCAGAGCAACAGAACAGGCCCAAAGTTAAGAAAGCTTTGTTGTTACTTTCTTAGAGGGGAGCATCCTAGAGAGAGGGGAAAAGAGCAGATATGGGAATTTTTATCAGTTGGATTAAAAGGAATGTAAAATGAAGGGTGGGCTTTCATTTTTAGCAAGGAAAGAGATCCTTGGGTCTAAAAGTCCCCTCTTGGCTCAGGACCTATGTAAGCCCAGGTCAAGACTAGAACAGGCTACAAAACAGCAACAAAGGACTGTGGGTTGCCTCTTGGAGTCTGACACACTTCACTGATGGAGTTCTAGAGTTCTCTTCCAGCTCATGGAATGGGTTCCCTGGTGGTATGGGTTATTCCTGTTAGTGATTCCCCCAGGATCCTCTTTCCCTTCACACACAATGAGAAACATTCACAGCTTTCCACAGATCCAGGTACCAACTTCACATGTTGGTTCAAAATTGATCTCTTCTAGGTCAAAGTTAAGAACACTCAGATTTTCCGACCTGAGTAGCAACCCACTATCTCATCTGAACTACAGAAAATAACAAGGCTAAAATAGAAGTGTAGCTCTCAAACCAGAAAACAGAGACGAGGAATGAGTTTGAGCGTTCAGTAGCTGTCTGAGACCCGTGAGCCTGGCATGTGGATCTCCAGACCTTATACTGGAGCAGCCCAGTGTGAGGGGAGCTGGGACCATGAGTACCAGGTTTGGAGACTGGATTGAGAAAATAGGATAACATTTCTGCATTTTGGAGGGGAACCAGGAAGAAAGCCAAAGGAAAGCCAAAAATATGAAGCAACTCATTTTTTAATTTTCTTCAGATTCTGGCTTTGGGAAAACTTTAAAAAGTTCCCTTAATTGTGCATCTGGATAAATGAAAACTGATTTCAAGGGGGCAGTATCTCTCTTGAACTAGGGCTCTTCAAGCCCCCATTGGTCCCTGGAGAAAAACCTCACCAAAAAAAAAACAAAAACAAAAACAAACAAACATGAAACGAGGGGTGAATTTAAAACAAACTTTCATTTGTCATTTGGGAACAAATTTTGGATTAGCAAAGCTGAATGTAAGTTTTTAACAGGATAATGAATTTTATGCTTTAAGTGCTCAAAAAAATGGAAGAAGGACCCATTATATTACCTTTTTCAAACCCACCATAAACACAATAAAACTTTCTGAAGACTCTTTACTCTAAAAGGAACCAGCTATAAAACTGTTATACAGGAAAATGTCTTAAATGGAAAATGGTCCATTGGAGACAAAGAGAGGAACCCTAGAAATGTCTACACATTCAGAAAAACTTTAAAAAACTCCTTAGTAAGATTGGAGTGTACTTCTACAGGATGGAGCAGAGCAAAAGCAAACACCAGTAACTGACTCACAGCAATAGGAAGAAGACAGAGAGAAGTCCTGCCCCTACAGATCACAGGATTGTCCCATCCTGCTAAATTTCATTTGATGAAGAGATTTCAAAGCCTAGGTTCTCTGGCCCAGACAGAATAGTTTATAACAGAAACAGAGACCCCTGGTGGCTCTTGTGTGAATAGCCACAGTAATCTACAAAGTCTGGTCTATGACCAGAAGAGGCTCTATTCATGCCAGAAACACCTGTGTGTGTGTGCGTGTGTGTGTGTGTGTGTGTAAAATGAAGAACGATTCTCTATAGTCAGTACCCAAAAAGAGATGCCACTGAGAAGTGGGTGGCAACAGCCAGCCCTCTGGTCAAGGCATCCCCTATGGTCTGAGGGGGCTGAGATTCCAGCTCATCTCCTCATGGCTTGCCTTGCCAGATTTCACAGTGACCTGATAATGAAAAACTCTCTGGCTAATCTAAGAATGGTATGTACTGCAGCTGGCTGGGTTACGACAACTGGGGGGAAGCAGAGGACAGAGGAAAGGGAAGGGAAAGGAGGTAATGAGGGTTTCATTCTCAAGGTTTTGGGTGATGGGGAGGCTAATTCCTGCAAGAACGACTTAGAATCTAATTTTCAACTGAAGTCCCCAAGCTAGTTAAATAGGAAGATTTTAATAACAGTCAGTCCCTACAGTCCCCTTGCCTAGAACAATTAAATTATACCCCTCAGACAGTACAAGACTTGTCAGTGGACTGTGGGGAAGCTGATGAATTGACACCAGGGCTAGTGGCATTTGTTTTGGGGAAGACAGTGGGCTTGGGCCGTGTGGCTGGTGGTTTGCCGGGGGCAGCCATCTTGACAGCCTTGACAGGCCGGAAGGTGCAGGCGATGTCCCCAGCAGTACTGGCGCTGCGCTGGAAGGCGGGCTCGGGGTCCTTGAGGAGCTGGGTGTGCAGGGGGCTGGAGGGCTCTGATGTGGGGGCCACTACTGGGGAAGTTTTGAGGGGCTCCAAGGTGTCCAGAACCACATCAGGGGTGTGCTTGACGTTGCTTTGCCGCTCTAGCTCACGTAGCTCGTTCAGGGCAGAGTTCATTGTTGCCTCAATATCCTGCAAAACAGGAAAAAGGAGGAGGTGAGGCAAACCAAGGCAGAATCCCCAAGGATCCTATTTCAACAAGACAGGCTAAGCCGTGAAGAAACCAATGATAAAATGTCCAGATTATGTTACCTCATCAAAGTTCTTGAACATACGAATTCTCACAATGTGGAGCAAAGGGGGCAGAGGGATTTTCGTTGCCACGATTTTTTTCTCCTTTAGAAAGAGTGGCTGAAATGTTTTTAACTAGCCTCCTTGGGTTTTAGAGCTAGCTACTGAAATGACAGACTCCAGCAGGGAGAGGAAAGGTGGCTGAACTAACAGTGGTCAGGAGCTGAGGCATGGGTACAAGGGTGTTCATTATCCAATTCTCTCTACTTCTGCATGTATTTGAAAGTGTACACAATAAACAAAAAATTTTTTGTTTTTTTGAGACAGAATCTCAGTCTGTAGCCCAGGCAGACCCTGAAATCGAGATCCTCCTGCCTCAGCCTCCCAAGTGCTGGGATTACAGGTATGCATCACTATACCGGGTATAAACAAGTTTTTAAAAAGTGGTAGAGGTGAGTATGATCTTTATTTTCTTGAACTTCAAGGTTAAAGGTTAAGAGGTTAGTCCTTTTTCTGAGGGGGCAGAAGTTCAAGAGCTCAGTCCTTGAAGATTTATCAGGACAACCCCTCAAACACCCTCCCCTCCAATTAGTGAGTGTCCAATTGAAACCATTTTCTTCTACCCACCACCAAGAGAGGGTCCCAAGGAGTGACCAGGAGAGGGAGCCAAAGCCATGTAGGCGAATCACCTTCTGCAAATGAGTGAACACTCCAGATCTTAGCAAACAGCAGTCCTGGCCCAGGGGGTCCAGGCAGAACCAAAGAACCTTTATAAGCAAGCAACTGCCTCCCAGGCAGAACTCCCAGCTCAGCCATCCTCCCCACAAACTTGTGTATGACACCCTAAACCACCACAGGACTCCTTGGGATTAAGTTTACATTGTATGTTCTAAGACCCTAAGTTTCTTTGTGATTCATTTTCACTCATCCCTATGATGCTCAAACCCTTCTGTTGCTGTTGTTGCTAGGGATCAAACTCAGGACCTTGTGTGTGTTAGCCAAGTGCTTCTACCACTGAGCTATATCCCCAGGCCTCTCAAACCTTTAAAAGGCTAAGGAAGAACTCCATCTCCCTGCTCAGTCCCATTCTGTAGCTATTCTGTCCACCTGTTAACCTCTTGAGACATTCCTATTAATGCATGGCCAAGAAACAATCAGGTGTGATTCCCATGGTGCAAGGCAGATTGCTATCAGAAGCTTAAATAGAGGCACAGAATAGAAGGCTAGCAAAGCAAGATATCACAGGCCCAGAGCTTAATACTGGGCTTGCCAGGTACACCTTTTTAAGCAGAGCACCAATGAAGCTGATAGAGACCATGCCCAGCCTCTGTGACCACCTGAAAGATGGGGTGAGGAGGAGGGCAACGATGAGCCTTTAGTTCCTACCTGGTCTAATGACAATTATAAAGTTGAGAGAGACGTCTGAGAGAACAGCTTGGAGTGGCCCCGGTAGTCAGATTTTTAGAGGTGGGTTTGGATCTCTAGTATTTCATGGAAAACAGAGAATCATCAGTATGGTGTAGACCAGAAGGTAGAGCCTGAAATCCAGGAACTCATCTCTGCTATATCTGAAGCCTTGGGCTAGAAATCCTTCTAATATCTGAGTTCCCAGCAGTTGGAGTATTTCTGGGTCTTCAAGACCAGGAGCAGATGGCAGGTTGTCTACCCAGTGGACGTCAGAGATCAGCATAGGAAATGGAATTGGGAATGGGCAGAGAAACATACAAATGCAGCTAGAACTGTGTCTGAGCCTCAAACTATGGGCAGCTTCAGTGAAGTCGACCAGGGTCTTAAGACCTGAAACTTGGGCTGACTGGACTGTAGACTCTATCAACATACTCTAAGTACTGGTTTTAAAATCAGCAGCCCTCCAAACAGCCAGTATCTGAGCAAGAAGCTAGAATTGTTAGACTATCTTCAGGTTCTTGAGACCGGGATAGACATGTTGCTGGGTCAGCCATCTTGGCAAGTCCACATGTGCAATAGTCCCTGAGCTCAGCACAGAATGCCCAGAATGCCATTCTGTTTCAAGTGTTGTCATGGTTAGTAGGGGCTGCACTGAGTGGAAGTGTCAAGTATAGACTGTACTGCTTGCACAGGGGCCCTCAGTTACCTGTGCAATGACCTCAGGGTCCATGGGCCGATGGTTATTGAAGCTTTTTGACCTTCCTGCTGTCGCGGTCTTCCGGATCTGTGGACTGTCCAGGCGGTTTTTCAGGGATGAATGGCGGCTGATGGAGTTGAGGCTCCCATGCCCACTGATGGAACACTTATCTGGCCCTTCCTTGGGGAGACTCTGGCTCATGATGGGCTGGGAGGATGGACGGCAGCTGGCCCCCACCCCAGGGGAGGAGGAGTCAGTCAGGGAACTGCTCAGCCCATGGTTGTCACTCCGAAATGTTTTCCGGATGCTCCCAGATTCTGGACGCTTCCTTTGCCTTCAATCACAAACAGAAAGGGCAGGGTGATCAGGGAGCTCTGGCTCCAAGAGCCAGGATGGTGACAGAGGGGCAGATGCTGGCACCTGGGACTTCTGGAAGGAGAGGCACATAAAGTGCCCTCTTGCCTCAGTTTTGCCTCCTCTTGCTTTTTCCATATGTCTGTTTCCCTGCCACCCCCAACCAGGGCAAGGGAGAAATGGATACTTACTTGATGGTTGTAGGCTTTGAGTTCTCAACATGTAAGGTGCTGTCAGAAAAAGTGTCTGATTAAGAGGAAATTTGTAGTGGGAGAAAGACTCCTGGAAAGATCCACTCCATTACCTGCTTTGAAAAGAAACCCAGCACTCCAGGTAGAAGTTTACCATCACCAAGGAAATGGGCAAGAGCAATAGTTGGTAAGAGGAGAGTTAACATTTCCAAATTTAGACTTGTCTCTTGGTCCAACTACAGCAAGACTATATTCATTTGGGGATCTGGCAAGAGACCATGGTTGTTTATTCTGTGACATGGAACAGAAGATTTTCAAGAGGCTGCAATGCTGCAGAGTGAGAGCCCACTGTGTGCATGTTCTTAGGGTAGAAGAACATCTATATGACTCCTATGTTACCCAGCTGGGCTGAACTCAGGCTCTCAGCCAATTTGTTCCACACCACTTAAGGCTGTCAAATTAAATGGCTTGGCAGAATCCTAGTCATATGGGTGTTGCCTACTGCTAAATAATTTCATTTTCTCTTGGAATCAGATTTTAAAGCAGTTGGGGAGCTCTTGATCTTGAATCTACTAAGGGACACTAGGGGTTGAGGATGGAAGGAGGGAAGAACAGGACTCTGCAAATAAGGGGCTGTCTACAAAGCAGGGCCAGTGTTGTGATCCAATCCTGGTCCTGTTCACTGTTGAGGTCTCCTTGTCTTTATAGACTCAGGACCTGGCCCAGGACCTGGCCCAGAGCAGCCATTCCACGAATCTGTCTGCTCAGCAGTTCTAGCCTTGTGAAGCAGCCATTCTCAGAGTGGAAAACTGATGTTCTCAGAGTTCTAGAAGGCTCTGCTGACATGAGCCCTCCTTCTGCAAAGTTTTCCCTGACACCAATAACTCCAAACACTGCTTTTCAGTTACCTCTCCTTATGGCCTCTACCTTGCCAGACTGTGAGCTCTGCAACCAAGTACTATGTCTTATTCAGTTCTCAATAAGCAGCATCTAAGCTCGGCACAAAGCTGATGCTTAACAAATGTGTGGAAGTAAATGGAAATGCCACACCCTAAGAACTCTGCTGATTCCCCTTTTCCACTTGAGGATGACTGACTCATAAATCTGAAACTGCTGAGAAAGCAGGCTGACAGAGTGGCTGCGCTGTACTGTGCCCCAGGCTATGTCCTGGAGACATAAAAATGAGCTCCCTTCATTCTAGGGAGCTCAGCCTGGTAGGGGATCTGGGACCAGTGTTGAGTACCAAGAACTCCAAGTCATTTTGGAATAGAACCAAGGTATGTGGCTCAGCCCTGTGGGACTCCAGGGTGTCAGTCAGGAAGGCTTTCTTGAGGAGGTAATGTTTGGACTAAGTCTCAAAGGAGAGGAGGAGCTGACCAGGTGAGGGGAGTCTGTAGGTGTGAAGGCCCAGCAGAGACAGAACCTAGGGCTCAGGAAGGCAGACTCCTAAGGGCCAGGCCTGCCGGGGCTGCGGCTCACCTTACTGGTGTTTTGGGGAGTCCTGGTGTGGCCATGGTGATAGAGGTTTGTCTTCTAAGAGCTTCATCATGAGAATCCTGATACCAAGTGTGAGAAGTTCAAGGGAACCACTTAGACTTTCTACCAGATGTTCATCTTTTGATCATTTAAGTTGTTACTCTATGATTCATTCCTTTGTATAAATGGCATCGAATATATGCTGACTTAAAATTTTGTACCTAAAGCTAGGAGTGTGACTCAGTGGTAAAGCACTTGCCTAGCATGTGAGAGGTCCTGGTTCTATCCCAGAAAAAAAACAAAAAAGTACCTAACTAACTCTCCCTCTAACCCAGCCCTGGTTTCCAGCTTAATAACAGGTTTACAACCTTATGATTATAGGTTTATAATTAACATAGACTTGTAAATAAGGGAAAAAAATGGGATTAGCCCATAGTTACTTTTTTACTACCTTGCCCTTTCAATCAGGGCAGTACAGGCAAGTACCACTCTTTTTTTGTTTCTGTTTTTTGTTTTTTTTAAACTGGTCTGAATTAAATTATAACTACACTGAATAAGTGAGCTGAATAAACTACTTTATGAACTTGAGGGTGAAAGAGATGGAAAAGAGCCACGTGTCCCAAACACTTCCCCGCTACCGTCTGGTTGGAAAAAAGCCAAGAGATCTGGCAACCTGGTATAGTTTATGAACAATAAGCATCTTTTATTCTCCTTCCAGTCTCAGTGTCCAGAGGCTATGGTTAACAGGTTTTCAAAGTGCAAATCATTTCATTCCTCCAAAGCCAGAGGGAAATAAAAACTGTACATCATCTCCAATCCATATTCATCAGGAACACCCTGGGGCTCGTCATCCTGCGGGCACTGGGCCAAGTTTGAGGGTCTGGCGGAAAGAGGTCTGTAGGCTTTGGGACTTGGTGTCTGGCCCCTTGAGATGAGATTAGTTCTCCGATAGCCTGAATGCCTCTTGGGGAGGCAGCAGCACATGGGCGGATGGGCAAGGAATCCCTCCAGACAGCCAGCTGGGTGTGGGCAGAGTGAGAACCCTAGGATGTTGCTAACTGCCACAATGAAAGCTGGGATCAGAGGGAAGAGCCTGCTGGACAGAGTGGGCATCTGCAAAGGGAGTGCTAAGGAAGGATAACACACAGGGCCAAAGCAACAGGGTAAACGTGGAAAATGATTGTCCTGGTGTGGAAGGGCAGAAAAACAGGGCGCTAGGGTCACACGATAAATCAGTTCAGAACAAAGCTTTTTTTGGGGCTCAGTGCTCTCCTCAACTCCAAGGCAGTGAATGCAGAAAGGGGGGAAACAGACATGTGACATCTAAATAAGCCCACCTGGTGGAACATTAGCCTGATGGAAGACACACAAAACTTTGAATCTTCAGACGGACTGGAGTCAAGGAAGACATCAAACACCATTATTTGAGTAAGAAATGGAAAAGAGAAGGCACCTCTAAGAATCAGTACAAAACCAAGTTGCATAAGTGACCTAAGCTTGGGGTAAGGTTTTAGGCGTAAGACTGAGCAAGCTCTGGGCTGACAGACACCGCGTGGGAACACACAGTGGAACACCCTGGCACAGCATGACCGCAGCTAGCTGGAGACCAGGTCCTGCCCCAGGACCGTGGAAGCCTCCTCAGCTCTGCTGCCTTGCAGCAGCAATGAACACATGCAGACGTGAGGCTGGGGGGCCAGAGCTCTGCAAGTGGCACAGGAGTGGAGGGGTTAGGCCAGGGCTGAGGCTGGGTGGTGCGAGTTGTTCAGGGGAGCAGAAAATGAAAAGCAGAGCTTACTTGTTGATGTTTGCAAGATAAATATCGGCTACATGACCCCCACTGGGACAGCTGGCCCCCGCTCTGGCTGTCACCTTTTCTTCAGGTGGCTCAGAAATGACCTCAATCTCAGACTTGGGGCTGGACCTCTCCACGACACCGTCCTCGCTGGGGGAGAAGGGGCAGGCAGGCAGGGAAGAGGGAAAACAACAACAACACAAAAAGCAGTGTTAAATCAGCAAGATGGCCCCCCAGACACACACTCGACCCCACACGGCTCGGAGGCAGCAGCGACCCCTGGTGGGGCTAGCTCTGTGAGCAGAGGCAAGGGAACCTAAGGGGCTTCGAGGGTTGATTAAATAAAAATAAATAATCCGCTGAGTTCTGTGGGATCCTTAGCTCCTCAGGAAAGCTTGGCTAGGGGACACCTGGATTCAAGGCGTCTGCCTTCGACCCCATGTTGCTTTCCTGGGGTGGCTGTGCTGGAGCCACCTCCTGGAGAAGGAGGTGGAAGTCCAGGTTGTGGTTTATCTGCTGAGGTCCCAAGTACTGCTGGGTAAGGACAGTCAGCTCTGCGGTGGCTCTGGAGATGCCGGCGTTGAGGCAGGACATGGCCACACATGGCCACACGGCCATGCTCTGTCGTAGCACATCTAGCCTCGCTTAGAGTGTCCAAGCCGGTCCCAGGTCTCTCCACTGCTCTCCTGGCCCCTCTGGCTACTGATGACAAGGAAAGCCCCTTCTCCCCCATAATTCCTCTTCTCTCGATCCTGTAGTGAAGTCATAACGCTAAATTTGGGAGGGTCCTGTCCACGCACAGATCGCCACCAGGTTTGCGATGTGATCAACACAGGGAGGACTTTCCCGCAGAGTGAGTCAGGGAGAGGCTGGGAGGGTGCAGAATCATTCGGATATCAACCTTTAAAAAATAATATTAAGGGAAGGACTAAAAACAGTGACAATATCTCATCTGAGGGAAATGAGCAGGAACAGAGGCAGGACAAAAGGACTGGGAGGTGGGTGTGGGTGGGCCACAGGGCACACTACTTCCTGCTCAGGAGCCATTGCTTCAAAGGATGGGACCCAAACAACAGCTATCCAGTGAGACCTCTCTGGGACCAGCTCAGCTTTTCCTTGTTCCCTGACATCCTTTCTCTGCTCTTCTCCATCTTTCTACTTCCACAAGGTTCCTTAAGTCTGATTTCTCCTAGATAGTATCTTGTCATTTTCATTTGCAGGTGCAAAAGTGCCACCAGCAGCCTAGCAGGCTGGGTTGTAGCTGGTTGCTTTTAAAAAAAAAAATAAAAAGACAAATTGGGCACTATGGCTCACACCTGTAATCCTAGCTACTTGGGAGGCTGAGATTGGGAGGATCATGGTTTAAGGCCAGCCCGGGGCAAACAGTTCGTGAGACTCCCATCTCCATAAACATAACCAGAGCAAAAAGACTGAAGGTGTGGCTCAAAGGGTAGAGTGCATGCTTTGTAAGCATAAAGCCCTGAGTTCAAACTCCAGCCCAACCAAAAAAGAGAGAGAGAGAGAGAGAAGCTGGGTGTGGTGGAGCACACCTGTAATCCCAGCACTTGGGAGGTGGAGGCAGAAGGATGGCAAGTTTGAGGCCAGCCTGGGCTATATAGTGACACACTGTCTCAAACAACCCAAAAAGATAGAGAAGCAAAAATGTTTCCAGAAAAGGAACACACACGGTCAAATAAAAGGTACGCATTATCACTCAACAGGTATAAATGTGGATGAGTGCTTGTTGGCAGGTTTCTAAAACAAAAGGAGCAGGAGGTGATTTAAAGAGAGAACAAAAAGTGGAGAGAGCTAAAAAAAATTCTCCACTGAGTTGGGGTGGGGCCCCTCTGAGGGACCTCAGACTGCACTAGTACCCTTTGGGGGTTAGATTCTCTCATATTCCTACAGCTCCAAAATTGAAATCTCACTCTCACAGTGTGGCCAGGGACCACCCCCAAAAGTGCCAAGGCCCAACATACGTGTCTTGGACCACGATGTACTGATGCGGGACGAGTCCGTCAATGCCATTGTGCCTGCCTTCCCACCAGTCGTCGGAAGCACGCTGGTAAAGCAGCAGGGATGCCCCCTTCTTGAAGGACAGCTCTCTGGCTGTCCGGCCCACGTAGTCAAACTTGGCAATGGCTTCGATGGGTTCACACTCTAGGAGGGACAGAAAAAAGGAAACACATGTTGTTGGGACCTACAGACACAGGATGCTGGGCAGAAGGTAAAGCCAATGAGTTGGACTTACCAACTTTGTGTGAAATCTAAGCATGAAGATCTACAAAGCATGGGACTCCCATGCAGACAGGCCATCCTCCTGACAGCCCTGGTATCTACCCTCCTCCCTGCCTTTGCCCCTGCTGTCCCCTCCACCTGGAATTCCTGTGCTGTGTTTGATGAAACACACCAACACTGCCTTCTCAGGTCACTTCTTTGGTGCTTGCGTACGTAGTTCTTTACACTGATCTGATTTCTCTTATCATCAAGCTTGCTGTACTGAATTTTAAAGTATTATTTCTTTTCTGATTAGAGAAAATAACTTGCCCAACTTTCCAAGGAGCAAAATATGGAAAAATATATTGTGACCAGTATTTGGAAAAATGCATCTGAAAGTAACTTGAAAAATTAAAAGGAGTTTACAAATGCCATGCATTTTTACTTTTGTGTGGGCTTCTATCCAGCCTTTTTGATGGGAAGAAGGATCATAATAGGAGACCCAATCTGAAAAAAACTTTTAAAAAAGCATGGCTCGAGTGGTAGAGCGCCTACCTAGCAAGCATGAGACTCTGAGTTCAAAACCAGTACCACCAAAGGGGGTGGAAAATAGTACTTGTTTTCGTGGAGTTGTTATAAGGAGTCAACAAATGATAATTTGTAAAAGTGCTGAGAATACTGCCTAGCACTGCGTACATCAGTCATTGTTATCTTTTTAACTGTTCTAGGCTGTCGTAGACTGCAGGCAAAGATTACATGGCAAAGAAAAGGCTTCTGACTTTAAAGTCAGTTATGCTGGGTAGTAGAGAGAAAAGCTGATTAAAAACAAGACCTTGCTTAGACAGCCATGGTCAGTAAGTCTGCTCCTAATGGACAAGGCCAGAGATTTCACTTACAGGAGCAAATCAGAGAAGGCCGTGTAAGTTTCTCCACCTCAGTTCCCTACAGCCTCCAATGCATTGTTTGACCTCTCTGACCTCCATTTTCTCAGCTATAAAATAGCCGGTCTATCTATTTCACCAAGGATCAAGAGATAACATACACAAAGCCTCTAGCAGTGCGGGCACAAGGCAGCTCTAACCCAGGACTGAATTCCCAAGTTCTCCTATGCCCCTCTCTAAATGTGGAAATGATCATAATGATCCTTTCACTCAGGATCTAAATAAGCAGTTCTTTTTTTTCCCTCTCTTTTAAAAGCTAGCCCAGGATTGCCGAATTCCCAACAAGGCAGGGAGCAGGCAAAGCTGTGCAGACTGTGCAATTTCGTTCTTGTGCCCAGAAAATTCTGAGGCCCCTTGTCAGCTGCTGAGACTTCCAGAGCCCAAGTGATCCAGAAATGGAGGTGTGGAACTGTTGGAAGCAAGGGAAAATGTGCTGGCTGGACAGACCCTAATAAATCATGGGCACTGTGGAGGGGCCCAAGGATGACAGCTGAGCATTCCACCCCTGGATGCACACCCACCAGTCTGCTCAGCAGGGTCAATTTTTCCAGTCGGCAGTCGTGCAAGCGTGTGGTTTCTACATTTCATTCGCATTCCCCTCTGGCTTGCTTCTGTTGGGTTCTTGGCACCCTGCTTTCTCAATTCCCTAGGCTTTCTGTTTTCCAATAAGTTTTCTTTCACTTTTGGGTGCCAGCTACCTGACAGGAGTCTGGGATTTGATAAGGGGCCAACTTCCTGCTGGACTCAGGCTAGACAAGGAGTGAGGAAGTGAGGGGAAAAGGCTGAGGGGTTAGAAAAGCTCATGTTCTTCATCTATGGTTTAATCCAGAGACCACTCTATTTGAGGATGTCCCTCCAAGGAAGGGAGAAATGAGAGATAGGAGAGCTTCCCGCCTGTCCTGTGCATAGCAGAGTTCATCAGGTGCACCAGACACATAATCACTTCCTTCTGCTTTAACCAGCAGCCCCACAGACCCGGAAGCAGGGCTGCCTACCATCATCACTTGTGTGGTGTTCTGTGGTCACATCCTGGGTGGAATCTTCAGCTGAGGTAGTCTCGCCATGAGGGCTGTCACTGCAACAGAAGCAAGAATGGCCAGGATATCAATGTTTGTTCACAAAACCCTGGTTGTCCCCTTTATACAGACTCCTGGGAACAAGGGCATCAGATTAATCCTAGGCTTACTATCCCCTCAATGCACACAACCGACAAATGTTTAGAATGAGACACCTCTAGAAGTTCTCTTAGGCTAGCTCCTGCTACAAAAATCACTTGAAACAAAGGGATGCCCTTTCGAAGTTATCAAATACATTCCTTAGAAAACAGAGTAACTGAACTCCTCAAAGGCCAATTTTCTTCATGAATTTGTTCCTGGTTCTCAAGAAGGCAGTATGGTGGAAAGGAAGGTCTGGGCTTTTACATCACATACAACTGGATCCGAAAATCAGCTCTGACACTTAGTAGCTGTGTAACCCTGGGCAAGTGACTTAATTTTGTTGAGTCTCGGCTACCTCACTATACATTGAGACAACAATCTGTCTGTCTCAGCACTGTGTGAGGAGTCAATGGCATAGTTTAGTGATGGTGTTTGGTGCCCAAGAGTGCTTACTACGTGTCACTTCCTCTCCTCCTCCCTTCTGCTTGATGTCCCTAGGTTGCTTTGTGGTTTATTAGCCTGTGTGCTGGTGAGAGAGGGAGGTGAATCATAGGTGTATGTGTGTAAAACAAGAGGAGGGGAAGAAGAATCTGTGGTAGTTCTAGAAGAGGGCAGGGGATTGGAAGCTGGGTCAAGTTCTTGAAAAAATTCACATTCTCTAAAAACACCCAGGGTAGAGATTGATAATGGCCAAGGAAGTTATTAAGAAAGTCATTTCTACTCCTATCTACTTGCTCAGGGTCTTCAGAGTAGATGAAAGTTCTTATGTCTTGAAAAGTACAGAAAAACCCTTTCTTTTTTTTTTTTTGAAGGCCACTGACTTTATTGATCTAAAAAATTTTACAAGGACAGTGGCTGTTCTGCCAAAAAAGGAGCCAAATGGCATCATATAGACTGGGGGACAAAGGGCTGAACAGGACTCAGGAATCCACTCAGGAAGGCTGGTAACTGTCCCACGGAACTGACAAGGGAAGGAGTTAGGGCAATGCATGCAAGAGTGACAATTCCAAAAAGGTTGAAATGGTGGGGGGAGAGAACTCCCAAAAGACCCTGGAGTACATTGGAGGTGAGTGTGACAACAGCAATCTTTTCTTTGTAGAGGGCAGGAATGAGCCTCCACTCAGCTGCAAACTCTGGAGACTCAACATAGGGGCTGGGGGCTGAGGGTTCCCTAGAGAACATCACAAGAAGGCATCACACCACTCTCGAAGGCACCCAAAGCAGTCCCGGGACTGCTTGGCATTGGCACCACATGTGTCCTTCAGCCATTCCCGGAAGAGGTCTTCATCTTTCTTCAGCACCAGAAACTGGCCAAGAACCACATAGGCCCGCAGCACCGGCTCCCGTAACGGCTCCTCCCGCCACTCAGCCGCTCCCGCCGGTACCTCTAACCACTAGAACTTTCTTCGACTTCCGCCCAGAAAAACCCTTTCTTGTCTGGTTTCCTCCTCTGATAGTAGGTAGTAATAGCAGCCTTTCTAGGCACTCTGTACCTCTAGGTCTGCAGCCCTTCCTTGCTCATAGTTTCTACCCTCATAGGTCCTACCCTCATGGGATGTTCCTCAAAGACTAGGTGATCAGTTCAGGGACCTCCCTGGGTGGAGAAAGTCAGTCATTAAGTCAGAGAGCACTTGAGAGAATATCAATAGGGATTTTTCTTTACCCCTCAAAAAAAAAAAAAAAAAAAGCAGGCACAATTCCTTACTGGTTTCTGAGCCTAAAATCTCTCTGATGAGTTTGATGACATTTTGGAAACCCTAAGTTTCACCAGTGGCACACAGGGCAACGGCAAACCTTCTCCTAGGGTGAACGTTAATTCCTGTGGCCATCTACTATGCAATAGTTCTCCAACTGTAGGGAGTCCTGGAGGGCTTGTTAAAAAAAATCTCATCTCCTCAGTCCCAGAGTTTCTGAGTCACCAGGTCTGTCTGGAGCTGGAGAATCTGCACTTCTATCTAGTCCCACATGGCTTAGGTATTAGTGGTCTAGGGACCTTATTTTGTAAACTTACACTGTGGTAAAGGCAAGATGATAGTTTTTAAGGTTCCTTGTCCCTTGTAACCCTAAAATCCCATGCTCCTCTCATTCCACATCCCTGCCCTCAGCAACTGCCCTCAGGCCCACCAACATAGAAAGTCCCAGAAGGAGCCCACCATGTACCCAGTGGCAGTCCTAGGAAGCCAGATTCTGGTTTCAGATCTGTTAAATGTGCTGAATTGTATTTACACCTCCTGCCCACAGGTCAAGCTCCCTGATGGCCCCTTTTCCTAGAGGTCCTGGTCTCCTGGCCATGCTCCAAGCATTTGGGGGCTCACTTCCATTATCACCTTAGCTTACTTTAGAACTCTTTTCACAATGAAGGGAAGGGAGAGGCTGGGAGCTTCCAAGTGGGTGTGAATCCAGTGGCTTGAAGGTTCCTCTCAATCTAAGGTCACTGATTCCTCCTTAGTGTCTGAGGCCTAGGGCTGGGGCCTGACTAATCTTGTGGTATTTCCTTAGGCCACTAATAAAGGTCAGATGCACAAAAACCAGGGGAGTAAGGAAAACACCTTGGAGAAAACTGGAAGAAGAGGCTTGTTTGTTAGTGCCTCAGGCTTTGTCAGCTCATTGGGCAGGAGTGGCGCAGGGGCTCTGTGCCCCCAGTATTGGTGCAAACCATGCAGTGATTTGATATTTAAGAAGTGAGAACAGACTTTAGAAGACAGAGAAAAGAAAAAAACAATTGGGAATACTATTCCATAGCTACTGATGCAAGAGGGAAAACCAACTTCTCATGTCATGTGCACAAGGATATAGCTCCCTGGAGTTTGCCAGCCAGGAGGCTGAGACCTGAACTGACCAACCTCCCCAGTCACCACCAACCATCTGTCAGTGACAGAAAGCTTTCTCCCCAAGTCAGCCAGCTGAGGCTGCCCCAGCTTGGACCCAGAACTAGGATCTGCAGTTCAGGTGGATCCAGGGATGTCCTACCGTTACCGGTGGATGCTCACAGAGGCACGAATGTCACTTTCTTCACTCTTTGGGCAAAAGGCTGTTCTGCAGGGGTCATGGAGAAGTCTGGACCAATTGGCCTCTAATCAAGTAAACAACTTCGTTGGTGCTCCCCTACCTCAGTTGATAGCAATGGGGCTGGCTGAATTGGTTCCAGATGTTGAATTCAGATGGAATCCGATTTGGTTGGCTTATGCTTTCAGCTCAGGCTGAAACATGATTTAGGGGAAAAAGGGAGGAGGAGGACGAGGAGGAGGTGGAGGAGGAGGAGGAAGGAATGGAGGTAAGGGACACTAGAGATTAAAAGAGAAAGGCAGTTGCCTTGTGTTTAGTGGAAAAATGACACTGTGATTTATCATCATAGTGGTTGTGTGGGGGAATGAATGATGTTCTGTACTGTCGGAAAAGAGATCAGGGTTGAATCCCTATCACTGGGGTGGCCAGAAACAGTGTCACTAGCTTCTCTGGGTTATAGGGACTTCATCTGTAAAATGGAACTATGATTCCATTGTTTGGAAGTGATTCATTATTTATCTAATGAAGGGGCCTAGCAAAGATGTATCCTAGGGATTTCTTTCAGATCTCTGTACTCGGGCTAGGTCATGAAAACCTTGTTATACAGAATTTAATACTACTTCAGGCTGGGACCATCCATGCCTGATCTGCCAAAAATGGAGCTTACCTCTTTTTCTTTCCTTAAATTTCTGAAACCATCCTAAAGAATCATCTTATAAACTTGCAGTTAAGAAATTATACCTCATATCTAACTCTTCCTAAGAGGAATGGGATTTTCTGGGACCCAGGAGTATGTCTCTCACAATGCTCAGTAGAAGCCTGAGGTATACTGTTGATTGATGAATAGAAAGTCTACACACCACTTTGTAAAATGATCTTTCCTAGAATATTACTATTACTATTAATGTTGTTGTCTAATGGTCCCTTGCCACTCAAAACTCATGGAAAAGGCAAGAGGTACTTATTCCACAGGTGGAGCCAAGATGAGGGACAGCCTACAACATCCCCAGGCCCTGGCGCCCTGAGAAGCCTCGGAGCAGAGACTGGAGGACCTGGGTGATTCCCTTTGGTTTTTGCCTGACCATCTGGTGCCCATACCAGTGAATGTTGGATGATTCCCTCCCTCCTTCAGCCCCGAGTCCCCTACCAGTAATCCTCCATGCTTCCTCCTCTGCTGTAGATGGGGCCCTCCAGCTCCCTGGGGTTTGGGAAGATGTTCTCATGCTGGATGATGATGGTTTTGATCAGCTCATTCACGTGGGCTTGGCAGGACACCTGGTCGTGGCCCTCTGGCACTGACATCAGTGAGGGCCCAAAGCAGATGGCGAGGTTGTAGGGGTCCATCATGTTCTCTTCACTGAACTGTGATAAACTGCAGGAGAAAGGAAAGGGGGAAAGTTGGAAAGCTCTTGCATGAATGCCCAGAAAGCACAATCACAGGAGGCACTGCCAGGAGCAAAGGCAGAGCATCCACAACCTGCCACCTGCCTTTCTGGGCATCAGAGGCCTTCTAGAAAGTCGGCTTGGGAGAAGAAACTGACCACTGGATGGTGATTCAGGGGCTAAGGAAAGGTAAGGTGGCGGTACCTGTTTGCAGATCTGACCCTTCCTTTCTCTCTAGCTCCCCATTCAAATCCTTTTTATCCATCTTTACCCCTATGCTCAACCTTATTCACAAAAGCCTCCCTGCCTTGAGAACATGTCACTCAACAGAACTGACTATGGCTCTCACAGACCAAACCACTAGGCTGCCAGAGCAGATGGGGAACCACCGTTTGCCTTGGTAATGATAGGTCAGGAGATGTAGGCATCATGTACTGTGCTCCTTCTTGCATATAATAATCAAATTATTAGGGATTTCCATTCCAGCTTCTAGTCTTATTAAAAAATAGCCAATTGAGTAGCATTTGTATTCTGCCAGGGCAGTGATTTTTTTTCTAGAACAGTTAATGCAATTGTTTTTCATTTTTATAATATCCTCCTGCATTATTATATTCTAGAGTTATTCAGGAAAAGGTCAGCATGCTGTTCAGATTCTGCTAGGGCTTCCTCCAGAGGCAAACTGACCTCATTACGGGGTATTTATTTATTCTGGGAACTCCCGCTTCTTATCCAGCAGCTGTTCCAGACACACCTCCAACCTTGGCCAAGGGCTCAAGGCCCTCAATGAGCCGCTGCACCCATTGAGTCCCTAAGGGTCTCTGACTATCCAGGCATAGAGGGCTGGAGCAGCTCTGGATAGATCCCTACAACCTGCAGAGCTGTAAGCATTGCTGAGGGGAGCAGGCCTTCCTATGGACATCTGCAGGAAGCTCCCAGCATCTGATTCTGACAGCCTGAAAATAAACCAGGGCTCTCTGAAGCTGGGGTAGAGGACTAAGGCTCTGCTGGCTTCATCTGAGCAGCTGCTCTTCCAAATTGGGCAGAGTTTATTTCTGGTGTGCTCCACATCCAAACTCATATTACAAAGCTGGTTTTCCTCTATTCCAATGTCTCTTTCCTCTCCTGGAGATTCTGATATGGGCCCCACACCTCTCTGAGAATCAGTGTAAGATATGGGAAGTGGTATAATGGATGTAAATGTTAGGGGAAGAAAGAGCTGGGAATCACTTCTCTGAGGACCTAGAACCATATGCAGGAGAGACCAGTGGTGGGGAAAATTACACTCTCAGTCACTAAATAAATTGCTTCACAGGAATCTTTTTGGTTTTTTGTTTTTTGAGACAAGGTCTCACTATGTAATCCAGGCTGGCTTCAAACTTACTGTATCTAGCCCAGGCTGTTCTCAATCTTGAGATCTTCCTGCCTCAGTGCTAGGATTACAAACATGTTTCACCATGCTGGCTTACAGGCATTCTTATAGACTTAAATTTATAATTCTTCCCTGGACCCTGAGTTAAAGGAAGCAGAGCTTTAGAAAAGACTGGGGAAGTATCTAAGTCTGCTTCTCCATCAAATTAAAACTGGAGAGAGAATGAAGAGACAATTACCTTGGTAACTTCAGCAGGGATGATCTAGGCATGAGATGTCACAAAGCTAATCCCAGGCTAGCCAGGAGGATCAGCAAGGCCTTGTTTCTTAGTGTGAGCAGACAGTGTTTTGATAACATGAAAGGAAACCAGAGTTTCTGGGAAGCCTGGTGGTCAAAGGGAAGCAAACTGTACCTCTGAGAGTCCTGAGTGAAAGCTCCAGGACAGATGAGGAAGCTTGTGAAGCCTGCTTACATACAGGACTGTTCCATTCATAGTGACCAGAGGCTGAAGAGGACAAATCTATGTGGACTGCAGTCTCATGAATCTAGGTCCATTTTCTGACTCCCCATAAACACAAACCAATATCCTTTTCTTTCTTTCAATGTACAATGGGAAGTAAGTTCAATAGCTAAAGGAGTAAGATCTTTACTGGAGAACACAGATGCCTTCAACAATTTGACAAAAGAGTTGGGCAGCATGTGCCTATAGTTCCAGCTATTTGGGAGACTGAGGTCGGAAGATCATTTAACTCCAGAAGTTTGGGACCAGCCTGTGCAATGTAGCAAAACCTCATCACAAAACAAACAAAATCTAAAGATGAGGCATGGTGGTGCATGTCTGTAATTCTAGCTATTCAGGGAGCAGAATCAGGAGGATTGCAGTTTAAGGCTGGTCCAGCAAAAAATTAGCAAGACCGTGTCACAAAAACAAACTGAGGCCTGCCCAAGCAAAAGTACAAGACCCTATCTGAAAAACACTAAGAGCAAAAAGGACTGGGTGCATAGCTCTAGTGAAGAGCACTTGTCTACCAAGTGCAAGGCCTTGATTTCAAGCTGTAGTGCCCCCCCCCCCACACACACACAAAAGAAGAAAACAGAAATTCTCTCCCTAGAAAAATCCCCATCATGTAAATTTACAGTTTTGTGTAAAATACCACAACATTAATAGTCTTTGAATACCCTGAAGGCTATGCTCAGTGTAAAATCTCAAACACTCAATTTTTATTTTTAAAGGAGTATCTTGGACTGGAGGTGTAGCTCAGTGAGTAAAGCGCTTGTCCAGCAAATGTGAGGCCCTGGGCTTGATCCTCAGCATGGAGTCGGGTGGGGGGGGAACAGAAGAAGGGAAAATGATAACACTGATTATAGCTTCCTGTTTTACTTTAAAAATTTTCCTAATTGACTTAAACTCCCCTTCTTTTGTGCATCTTGACAAAGTTTGGCCCTATGTTCAAGAGCCAAGGCTCAATGGAGGAACAAGACAGTCAGGCTTGGTGTGGGAAATTTACTTTCCATCATGCACTTTTCTGGATTTTTGACTTTTTGATGTATGCATTAATTGGTTTGGTTAAATTTAAAAGAAAATAAAGCACCCCAAAGTTCTTAAAGTAAAGAAGACTTGTTTTTTTGAGTCCTGGCTATATTGTTTTGTTCTAGGTTATTATAAAATTCATTTTATAAGGTTCTATCATTTTACATTGTTCATTTTTCATTATAAAATGGGAGAAACTGTTTATCTCCTTTATGATGCTATTAGGAAGATGAAATGAGATAATATATACACAGCATTTAGCACTCTAAGTGGTGTTCAAATATTTTCTGTAATTATAATATTCCATTTGTTTTTTTGATAGAGGATCCTCCATTCTTATATGGAAGGAAGGGCTGCTGACCTTGGCAGTAATTAATTTAAAGTATTCATCCTAAGAAACTGAGGCCTTTAGGTCCTTAAATTAAACCCTCAAGTCCCCAGATAGAGCACTAAGCTTTGGACAGACTGGTTTTCCTTTTTTCTTTGGAGGTACTGTCTTGTGCATGCAAGACAACCATTCTGCCATGGAGCCACACCCTCAGCCCCAACTTTAGGTCTGAAAGAGATAAAGAAAGGCTCTGTTATTGGCCAAGACCTCAGGAAAAACCATGGAGTTGAGGATCTCTGGGTCTTTAAACCCTTCCACAGGATGAGGCCCCACAACCCTCCCCTGACTCCCTCAAGGTTCTCTCTAAGCAACAAGAAGGGAAAGTTAATTCTGCTGATTCTTTCTGGTGGTCCTCCAAAGGCATTCACTTACTTCCCTTCCCCATCTCCCCTCCCACATCTACCAACTGGCTTGCCTCTGCCCTTTATGCTCTTCCTTCCTTCCTGTGTGGTAAACCCCATCATACTCTCACCTCAAGAGTACTATTCCGGCCATTGTCCTTGTTCTTTCCTTCATCATCAGTTTTCTTTTCTACTGGGTCATTCCCACAAGTACACAATATGCAGTAATACCTCCCATCTTAAAAAAAAAAAAAAAAAAACCCTCTAGTAGCCCTGGGTCCACAGCAGCCTACTGTCCCATTTCTCTGCTCCTCTTTCAAAGTTGTTTGAAATGCCTAATGTCTCTGTTTTCTCTTCTACCTCTACTGTTATGGACTGGATTGCATCCTCCCAAATTCATGTGTTGAAGCTCCAATAAGACACAGGGCCTTTAAGGAGATAATTAAGTTTAAATGAGATCCTATGGGTGGAGTCCTAACCTAATAGGACTGGTGTCCTTATAGGAAGAGAAGGAGATACCACAGCTCTCCCTGGGCATGCACAAAGGAAAGAAAGACCATGTGAGGACACAGTAGGAAGGTGGCTGACTACGAGTCAAGGAGAGAGGCCTCACCAGGAGCCAACCCTGCTGGCACCTTCAACTTGGACTTCCAGCCTCTAGAACTGTGAGAAAACAAATCTCTATTGCTCAAGTTACCCAATCTGTGGGATTCTGTTATCACAGTCAGAGTAGATTAAATCATCTTCCTTCTCTCATTCCTCACTCCCTTTATTGTGTTACAATTTAGCATTGTAACTATTTTAAAGTACACAGCTCAATGGCAATGAGTATGTTCATAAAACTGTGCAACCATTATCACTGTCCAGTAACAGAACATTTCCATCACCCCAAGAAGATCCTTGTATCCACTAAGCAGTCACTTTTCAATCCTTTTCACAGCCCCTGGCTATCATCCACCTACTTTCTCTTTCTATAGATTGGCCTATTCTGGACATTTCACATAAATGGAATTACCAGTATGTACTCTTTTATGTGTGGGTTCTATCACTCAACATAATATTTTCAAGGTTCATTATGTTGTAGCATGTGTCAGTAGTTAATTCCACTGTGTGGACCACATTTTATTTATGTATTTATTTTTGCAGTATTTGGGTTTGAACTCAGGGCCTCATGCTTGGTAGGCAGGCGCTCTAACACTTGAGCTACTCCATCAGTCCTGCATCCACACTTTGAGCTTGGAAGCAGAACCTCTAGAACTCGAGCCTTCAGTGAGACCAGAGCCCTGCCCCAACACCGTCACCACAACCTCATGAGTCCTTGGACTAGAAGGCCCAGTTACATTGCACCTGGAGTGCCAACCCATAGAAACTGAGATATTAGTTTACATGGTTCCTTGAGATTGAGGATGCATACAATCCAACAATAAACTTTAGTTAAGAATAAAATGCACACCCCCTGCACTTGCAGCAATGAAGGAGAAGGGTCCTGAAAGTACGGGCCCTGGCAAAGTCTCCATCAGGAACTATCTGCCAACTATTGTCACACTGTTGTAAGTACTCATCTTCCTGTGGAAATGGTCTTCTTTACCACCATATCTTGCATTCTATTAATTATTTCAGGAAATACTGTGATTATTAATGTTGCATTTTTTCAATGTAACACTTTGATGAGCAAATCAATCTTTTTTTCAATTGGATAAACAACAAAACAAAGCAAATTTGATCACTGGAATTGATGCAATTTCCATGTTGTCTTTAATAATGGCCACTACCTCCAGCTCTGTATGAGGCAATTGTCCCTCCTCCTCCGCAGGCCCAGAAAGAAGGCGTGGTGACTGTATTTTTACACACAGGCATTCCAAGATCGCCCAGCTCCCTTCACCCCCATTTGACCACCACTATCATGCTCCTTGGTCATGGGGGACAAACTAAGATCAGGCTAAGGGCAGGTATGGTCAATGAGGTCAGATGTAACTGGTGGCCCTGAGGGGACTGACTAATCAGATAGCAATGAGCAGAGTTTCCTGGCTGAATATAAACACCCTGTGTGAGTCATCAGGGATTTAACTCACAGGCAGTTGTGGGATGCTGAGTCAGGACTTGGCCAATGCATGAGGAAGACATAGCCTCATGGAGGAGGCTCTGGAACCAAGATCCTCCAAAGCTTTACAGGGCTGGCAGAAGAGCTGTGTGATGATGTGGGGGATCCCAGAAAGATCTCAGGCATCTGCTAAACCAGAGGCCTGTGAGGCCAGGCTGACCTTGAACTTGTAAGCAAGACTTTATCTTCACAAAGAAATATGAGCTAAAATACTCTGGCCTCTTGGTTTACCTTTTGCTATTCATGTTTTGATGGACTTATAGATACAGAGAACTTTCTCAACTATATAAAAACCTTTGAAACCAGAGTGATGACAGATGACAAATGAAGTCATCCTTGGGACTTGGGAATCACAGGGAGGGTGGGGATGGTGGTGAAATGAGGAGTGCCTATTCCAACTATGGGGCAGTCTTGACTGTAGGGAATTGCTGCACATCATAATTGCAGGTCTGATCTAATAACTTTTCAAAAGAAGCCAGAATTCTACATTTTTAAAAAGCAGAATTCCAGCTAGGCACAGTGGTATGCATTTATCATCCTAAGCTAAGTGGGAGGCTAAGATTGGGAGGATCCCAGTTCCACGTCAGCCCAGGCAATACAGTCTATGAGATCCCTGATCTCAACAGAAAAAAGCTAGACACGGTGGTGTGAGCCTGTCATCCTGGTGATGGTGGTTAAGTGTAAAATAGGAGGATCGTGGTCCCAGGCCAACCTGGGGAAAAAGCAAGACCCTATCTCTAAAATAACCAGAGTAAAAATGGCTAGAGGAGTGCCTCAAGCAACAGAGTACCTATCTAGCAAGAATGAAGCTGAGTTCAAACCCCAGTACTGACCAAAAGAAACAAAAAAGCAGAATCCCCAAATAGTTAAATGTTGTTTCAAGGTTTTTGAGACACAGTGGAACTGAAAAAAGAGCACATTTAGGCACCTTTGCTGTGGGTGCTGGGGGAGAAGTTCCAGGGAGAACAAAGTACAGGTAGAAGGACCTGAGAGGGGTCTTTCTTGTTGCCTATACTACCATGTAGAGCTTGCCCCAGGCACACTGGTTGGATAAGAAGCCCCATCTAAGGCCATGGCCCCTTTGGGCCTTAGCTTTTTCTTTTAGCATGTTCATACCCTGGGTAATCGGCTACACGCTAACACACGGGTGCCTCTCATACTGGTATCTCCACCCCAGGTTTCTCCCAGGGCATCAGAACCCCATGCTTACCTGCTTAAAATATCTACTTGGATGTCTAACTGGTACTTCAAATTACCCTGTCCTTGTCTTGGTCCCTTCCTCTATACGTTGTCTTCCCCAACTCTTTAAATAGCATTACCATATTTCTGTGCTCAAAAATGTAGGATTTCTCCCTTTCTTTATGTCAACACTATGTTCAAAATAGATTCTAAACTTGACCCTCCTCACTACCATCCTCCAGATTACAAATACCTTGGCCAGACCACATGATAACTTTGGAAAAAGTCTCCCTTCTCTTCACAGCCCTCTGCAGTAACTTCTCCACAAACCAGTCAGCAGGTTTGAAAATAAATAAATAATATAACACTCTTCTCCTTAAAATCTTCCAATCACTTCCCAAATCCAAATACACCATGACTCTCATATCTTGAATGTCCCCATGGCCCACTTTTCACCTCAGTGAGGCTGCTGCTTGTACCCTGTCTTCTCTGAGAGGACTTAGCTGAACCTCCTGTCTAAAGTGGCTCTCCTTCCCTTCACCTTCTGCCCCCATTCATACTTCTGCATTCCATCTCCTTCTTTTCTTAAGCACTTATTCCATCTGATGTGTCTATTATTGTCTAGTCCCTTCTTTGAAACACAGACTAAATGCTATCAAGGCTTTTCTCTCTCATTTAACAATGTATTCTTACAGCACAGCACTGTGGCCAACACGCACCAGAAACTCAATAAATATCTGGGATGAATGAACAGACATAGGTTCATACAGAACCCTCAGTGGCCAAAGCTGAGGTAGATCCAGTTGTTCACTGAGAAGGCTACTCACTGACTGAGAAAGGCAAAGAGGTATCTCATGATAATCAGAGTAGTTTTGGGCAGGACCAGAAGGACTTTCCGGATGTGCAGAGCTCTCTCCTGCAGGTTGTCCATTGCTGAAAGAAGAAAGCAATGTGTTATTCTCTGTTGTGACTGCAATCCCAGGAAGCCCTTATTACCGGCAAGTGCAACAAAGAGAGCAACAGATTAAGCCCACACACAGCACTGGTGCACAGTGACAGGATTTTCCAGGTTTCTCCTCAGGGCAGGGCTGCTGCAAGAAGGCACAAGGTATGCCTACCTTGGAGTTGGAAATGTTCCCCCCTAGTATCTACCATCCTCTCATTCAAATACCCACAGATGAGCTGATCATAAATTTGTCATGGCTGCCCAATACCCAGCTCTGGAGGGCCCACATCTAGGAGGAACAGAGACTATGCACATCCTGTCCTGCCCATATGGTCACCTCCTTCCCTAGACTGGTCTGGCTTATTTTCCTTCCCTTATCTGAAGTAGGTATGAGTAGAGTACAGCCAGGGGTACAAGATGACAGGTCCCTGGGTAAGTAATAATATTTGGAAGAAGATGAGAGATATTTCCTAACTTGTGTTATGGACAGGTTAGGTATAGGTATGGCTTTATGCCTAGAGCCTCCATTATGGGCAGCCTCACAATTCCACAGTGTACTATATGGATACTGTCATTTTCTGTGAGTGCCTTTATATGAAAAAGAAATGGGAAGTAGCAAGAATATATCTCTAGGGGATAACTGGCTAGCCAAGTTTCCCCACAACAGACTCCCACAAATAGTGGTCAACAAACAAAGCAAGAAGGCTAGCTTCCTGAGTGCTCTGGACCTTTCTCAGAACTGAGAGAGGGACAAATATTCAGGACAAACACTGAGTCACACTGAAAACCCAGTGGGCACAAAGGCCTAGTGGACTTAGAAAGAAGGATTTTCTCTCCAATTCAAAGGCATCGCTCCCTTCAGCCTCTGGGGCCATCATTCAGATGGGGTTTGCTTCCAAGATGAACTGATATTAATCCAAGTTTCTATGGGCTGTATTCCATGGAAACAAGTGGGCTGGGATGTAGCTCGGTGGTACAGCATGCACGAGGCCCTGGGTTCGATCCCAGCACCAAAAATGAAAAAAAAAAAAAAAAAAAAAAAGACCTCTCCTCCTCCATGGCAACAAGTAATGGGATATTTCAGTGTCATGAGCTAAATCAAATAGCTAGGGATATGTTTTCAGACCCCAAGTTTTAGAGGAAGGGGCAGAGAACCCCTAAAACAGGAAATATAGATCTCTCTCTGGGAAAACACCATTTGACTACTTTTAAATGTGCAGAGAGCTTTTCTTCTTAGAGAACACATATGAACACATCTAGCAAGTACGTAAGTTGGCCATGTTTAAAGCAACAAGCAGGAAACGTTTCTAATACTTATGCTTTTCCCTTAGTACCTTGAAAAGCCCAGGCACTAATGGATAAGCTTCAAATAACTAAAAAGACTTGGTCCTATGGATAAATATAATGGCATCTTATTAAAAGAAGGTAAAGCCAAGAGAAGCAAAGCTGTTTATGACTGAGGTGAGCCAGGAGAAAGAAAAGCCAGGAGTCCTCACTTGGGGTCCTAGACTCTTACTGGAAAGTCATTCTTCCTCTTGACTCCCTCATCTTAATAAGGGATGAAAAAGTGAAGACAAGAAGGATAAACTCACTGGAGAAAATGAAAAAAGGAAAACTTCACTAGAAAACTTATGAGGAATCAAAGAACTCCAAGGAAATTTCTAATCTTTTGCTGCCAGGTACAGTGGCCTAAGAGCCAGTGTGAGGCCAGGATGGTACTTACTGACACAGGCCATCAGGTCATGGAAGATGTCCTTGGGGAAGAGTGGATGTTCCAGCCCCCGGAAGTAAAGCTTCAGGACACCAGCTATGGAGTCCATGTCATGATCATTCTGGTCCCCAGCCAGAGGGTCCTCTCCTGAGAATAAGCAACCCCCCAAATTAAAGACCGTGAGAAAGGCAAAAACACATAAGATGAGGCAGAAGTGGTGGGGAAGGGGTGACCTATTTATGTCCTTGTCCCACTCCATCAGCTCTCTGCTCAGCACAGAGGGCATGAGTGGGGCAGCCCAAGAGATAGATAAAGTACAGACAGCTCAGGCTTGGGGCCATTCCCTGTGGGCTGGGGCTGGGCTATAGAAATTGCCTCTCTCACAAGAATAATGAAATCAGGCTGGGACCAAGCCCTAGGGGAGGAAAATGAGGCCAAGGAGGCCAGCTCCTCTGACTAGCTCTTACTCCTCCTGACCCACAACAAAGGACACCTACTTATAAGAGAACAATCATGCTGGAGCTCCCTATGGAAAATTTCATATCAGATGTAATAAGATTTAATAATAGGACCAACCTCAAATTGAAACTATATATATCCATTACAGTGATGGAAACTGCCAAAGCTTGCCTATTACCTTAACAGCCCACAAGATAATAAATGGGCTATGATGAACAGGCACATTAGCCTTGATATTAATTGCCACCAAGGGTTCCAGATGAGGACATAAACCGCCTGGATATCATAGTTAACTTCTTGGGTTTGGGCAGATCATCTGCAGGAAAGAGGCAGGGTGGGTGGAGCTGAGAAGAAAGGAACTGGGACATGCCCTGGCATCTCCCTGCATATGTAGTATAGAGTGTGCAGAGAGAGCAGGTGCCTAGCTAAAGAGGGAAGCAAACTGGCTTCTAAGCTCCAGGGACTTCTCAGGGGAAAAAAGTGGAACCAAGACCCCAGAAGGCTGGCAAACATTTGGCCTTATCTTCAACTGTCCCCTCACCTCTCTCAAAAGCATTTTTGATGTCATTCACTTCCACCTGGGATCCAGACACCCGGAAAATTCCTTCATGCTGTAGTCCTAGAAATACACAAGGAAAAGTGATCAAGGAGAAGAAAAAGTTAAGTTCACAACAATAGTGCCAAGCTTTTAAGTGTCAAATACATAGCAGTGTGCATTTAAGCACCCTATCTCTCTTCTTTTTCAGACCAAAGAAGAAAAACACTAGCAGGGATATTAGGGAAGTCACTGGGATGATTGTGAAACATTAGCCTAAAGAAAGTTCCATGTCAGACACTTAACGGAAGGGATGTCTACAGTTGGCTTCTTTTGTGACTCCAAGGGAGGCTACTGGGCAAGTGAATTTCCCCTCCCTTTGCCCCTCTGGAGCAAAAGGGAAGTAACATTTCTGCTTTCTTGATCCAAAGTCAAGAGTAGGAGATTCAGTCCGGCAGGCAAGACATTAGGTACCATTAGAGGAGCTTCATAAGATCTGAGGTTATAAATTATTTTTTAAGCTGTTTTCACACTGTTCCACTATCCTAGGGGACAATACTGGTGAAAGAGAGAGGATGCGAAAATAAAAGTGATTGGGCAACAGATAGCATTGCCAGCCACTGTGCTAGGCACTGGTCCCTGACTGCTGCTTTGCTCTAAAGAAAACATCGGGAATATTACACTTATGATACTATGCACAAAAACTTTTGTCTTCTTGGATTTTGTCAGAGTAGAAATGATCATGAAAAACAATGCTTGTATAGTGATTGCTGTAAATAAGAGCTTCTATATAAATAAAGCACTTGGTCCCCACAATAAGTGGTAACAGGGTCAGATTTAGCAGTAACCCTATTATCTGGACGTGAGTACTGATAAGTGATGACCAGCCTTCAGCTATATAGCTAATAAAACAAGGGACAGGACTCAAACCTTGAACTTTTGGCTATAATCGTGAATTCAGTCCTTAAGGCCAGACTTGTGGGGCCTATTAGCATACAAGTCCAGAAAGTGTGGAAGCCATACTTGCCAGTCTGGAACTAAACATGGCTTCCAGTTATCACCACACATGCAATTGCAAAACCAGTGAGAAATCCAGTGATGGGGGCTGGCGGAACTAGCATCTCTACTGCAGCAGGACTACCCATACTTTCTTAGGAGCCTTGAGTATCCTTGGGCAATTTTGACCTTGGGCATTCTGTCAAAATCCTTCTGTGGTAGTGTAATTCTTTAAAAAACTTGACATGTCAAGAGAAACCTCAAATTTATTCTAGGAAAACAAAGCAAAATAATGCTACATTTTGCTGTTTTGGGGGTCACCCTCTCAGTGAGGGGCAGCTGGATTCAATCAGCTAGACCTATGGAGGTAAACCATGTAGACTAGGACTGAAATGGCCGAGTTTGATCGAAGTGGCTTTAAGAAACAAGTGGAGGGAATGTGATTACCTAGCTTGTAATAAGACTTAAGTTGTCTGCTCCGCTAAGGGAATCTCCAGCATATTCCTTACAGAATGGCAGACATCATTAAAATCCCATTAATACCAGATAGCAGGATCATATTAGTTATCAAATGGGATACAAGACCCAGATAATGTTGTTTAAATACAGAACGTAAATAATGAATTCTGTGACAGAAATAGCCACATCCCCAGTGACTTGTCAGAAACAGTAAGGAAATGGCATCTCATGGACCAGCTATTCATTGTGTTCTAGCCAGTGAAGCACTGAGAGAGGGTCACCTTGATGCTTTGGGATAAGTGAGATCACCAAGGAAACAGCTCTGGGCACAACACAAGAAGAAATGAGCTTGCTAGAAATTAGGCAAGAGGCCTGAAATACCCTGTGCTCTATTTTGGTCTGTTCTCTGGTTCCCCTGGAGAAAGAATGCTCAGAAGAACCACTCTGTGTTCCTGCTCAACAGACAGAATCTTTACAGTGTTTGATGTGATGATTCTGAGAGCAGAAGCAGTTAAGTTTTCCAGAAAGGAACAGGGAAAACCATTGGCTTTGTATTACAATGCAGGTAAATCCTCATATAACCAAATAACACTCCATGATCTTTATTTTTCACTTTTCCTCAGGGCACATGAACATGAAAGTATGGAATCCACTGGACTTGAGGATGTTACTTGGAAATAGCACAAAACTTTCCGATTTGTGCCAGATCCAGCTATTGCTGAGAGTGGCTTTCCTAGGTAATTCTTGAAGTAACTGTTACACTGGTCACCTCATCTTCCCTTCCTCATGAAAATGATGGGTTTATCTTTCATCATGATTCAGTTTCAGTGGTTCCTCCTCCTGTAAGACTTCCTGGATTAACCTGGCCACCATAATAGAGAAGGCTCAGTTTTGTCATCTATATAATGGGAGCTGTGTATTTACCCTTCCAGGGGACAAGAAGATATAAAGGATAGGAAACTTTCTAGCATTTGGTGGCCAATAGGCTATTTTGAGAATAACAAACATTATGTGTGCTATCCCTATTAAATGTACACACATAAAAATTTTAATCAGTTTTTTTTAGGGAGTAGTTCATGAATACCTTGAACCTCTATATTTGGCAAAAACCAAAAACAAAACAAAAAAACACCTCATTTTAGCTGAGTAACTTTTTTTTTGAGCAGCTACTATGTCCTAAGATTTAAAAAAAAGATTTGCTTAATCCTAAAATATACACAAAATAATTTCGAAATTGCTAACCCACACTTCTTGATTAAAAACTACTAACCACTGTGCAACATTTGTTTATAGTTCTTTTTGTCTTTAGACTAATAGCATACAGTCAAAATACTGTTTTTCAAAGTTACTTGGTTAGTTATTTTTTTCCTCATTCTCCTTCAATGTGGTATTCATTTGTAATACAATACATATTATCATTTGCATTCCATTTTGGGTTTTATATGCATCCTATTTTTATTTATATGTTTATTTATCTTTTGAATATGGGAAACAGAAATGTAGTTCTCAAAGTCAAAACTACAAAAGGGTAAACTCAAGAGAAATGCTACTCCTGTCTTATTTCTCACTGTCCCATTCTTTTCATCTGCTTCCTACCCATTTTCTGTAATAGCCAATAAAATATTACCTTCTAGATTAATTTTTCCTATATTGTTTGTAGCAATGAGAAGTATATATTCTTATACATTTCTCCTTACACCAAAGGTAATACACTGTAGACAGGTTTATGTATTTTGTTTTTCACCTTCAAAATATATCCTGGGTGGGGGTGGGTGGCCCAAATAATGTTACACATGTGTATAAACGTAAAAATGATAAAAAAAAATTTTTTAAATATATCCTAGAAATCTTTCCATATCAGTTCATGGAAATCTTCCTCATCGTCTCTTCACAGCCATGTAGTACTCCAATGTATGGATGGACCCATGTTTTCTCAACCATTCTTCTATACATGGGCATTTAGATTGCTTCTACTATTTTGCAATTACAAACAACACTGCAGCAGATAACCTTGTGCATATGTATTTTTATATTGTTAGAGGTGTATGTGTACCTCCAAGGTAAATTCCCTTTAGGAATTTTACTGCTAGATTAAAAGGTAAGTGAGTATGAAGCTTTGTCAAGATTTTTTTTTTTTTTTTTTTAGTATTGCTGGTGTTTGAATGTAGGGCCTCCTCTTGAGCCACACCCCCAGCCCTTTTTTCTTTAAATTTTTTTGGTGGAATTTAGACAACACATTTTTGTCTACGCTGGCTTTGGATTGCAATCCTCCTACTTCTGCCTCCCAGTAGCTGAAATTACAGGTAAGTACCACCATACCCAGCTTGTTTGTTTAGACAGGGTCTTACTAACTTTTTATCTTGGGTGGCCTCAAACCAAAATCCTTCTATCTCAGCATTCTGAGTAGCTGGGATTACAGGTGAGTTTTGTTAGATATTGTCAAATTCCCTTCTAAAAAGATTATACCAGTCTACATTCCCATTAGCAATGCATGAGTCTGCCTGTTTCCCCAGTCTCACCATGAGCTAAAAGTATGAACTTTTGTCTCTTCATGCACTGTGACTGCACAGGGGTAGAGATGGGTATGTTTAAGACACAGTATCTGAAGCCTGTCACTCCTTAGCTAACACCACAGCTACCACTCTAGTTTAGACTACCACCATGTCCTTCCTGGCCTACTGTAGTAGCTTCCTGTGTTTTTCTTCTGTCTTATCTCCATAAGCAGCCAGGAATCCTTTAAAAAAGATGATTCATGGCTTCCTGTGTCATTCAGAATGAAACACAAATGCCTACCTTAGTCAACAGAGCCAGAAGAAGTCTGGTCTATGGCCTTTACTCTCTGCTCCAGTCATGCAGGCCTCCTATGTGCTATTCTTTGCATATGTCAACAGTCTCTGCACTTTGTGTCCCCTTCCCCCAAGATACTCTTGCCCAGATATACACACAGCTCACCACTCACAACTCTGTTCAAATGTCACCTTCTCAGAGGAGGCCTTTTCTGAACCCATCATTTAGAATGGTGTGCCTTCTCCATTCTCTACCCCTCATCTTGCTTTACTTTTTTTCATGACAGACACCAACACTTGAAATATGCATGTGAATTTATTTCTTACTGACCAATTGTTCATCTATTGTCCTTAAGTTAAGTTCAGGAGGACAGAAAGTTTTTTTTTTTTTAACTGATACAAAATGAGCAATTGTGTGTGTGTGTGTATGTGTGTGTGTGTGTGTGTGTGTGTTGGTAGTACGGGCATTTGAACTAAACCCTTGCTTGCTTCCCACCAGAGAGAGAGAGAGAGAGAGAGAGAGAGAGAGAGAGAGAGAGAGAGAGAGAGAGTGTGTGTGTGTGTGTGTGTGTGTGTGTGTATAAAATGAATGAAATGTATGGATGAATGAATGAGAGTTCAGACCTTTCTATTGTCTTTTAGGCATAAATAATTCTTCTTCTCCAGAATTCATTTAACTTATCTTTGCCATCTACTTGACCACTAATAACTACTATCTTGTGAAATGTATTATTTTGCTATTCTGAATTACTGTCGCTTATCTTTTTATTTAACTTAAAACTTGCTTACTTATTTTATCCCAACTGCATCATAAAAGCCACTGATAAACAAGAACAGCGTATTACTCCTGTTTTTGTCTTCCTACTTGGCAGTGCATGGTGTTCAGCATTGATCAGGGGCTTGATAAATATCTGTTGTTTGTTCAGTAGTGATGTATACTGCTCTTACTTCAAGTGAATAGAGATAGAATTTAAAAATTACAGTGGATGGAAAATGGGATAAGTAGTAAGAATGCTAAAATAATCACTGTTCCAAAAATGGACCCAAGAGATGTCTCAGTTTATAGGGAGAATGGCAGGCAAGGGGAGGAAGAATGGTTGCCTTGGAATTTAGATTGGCAATACTTTATGTACCTCCTTAGCTCCAGGAAGATCATTCTGTCCCTCTTCTGACTGGCAGGCAGGACACTACCTAAAAACAATTTCTGATCCCAGTTCCTAGACATCTTCATGGCATCACTTCAGATATCCGTGCTTTCTAAACATTCTTATCCTTGGAAAAATCAATTCTCTGGCAATTATCTCCATCTCTAAATTCTGTCCAACCAGACCAGTAGCTGGTAAGGACTGGATTTATGAGATTTAACTTTGTACAAGCAGAAGGATTAGTGTGATCTGACTAAAGCTGAGAAGGAGCCAGCCCTTGCAGACTCTCAGATGTTGGATACAACTTTAGGACCAGTTACTAACTGAGCTCTCAGGGCCACATATTCAGTGAAACAAAATCAGAAGAAAGTCTGAATATTAGGAGGAATCAGTGCACCATTAGAGACAGAGTGGCTCAAGTGGTAGAGTACCTGCCTAGCAAGCACGAGGCCCTGAGTTCAACCTCTAGTATGGCCAAAAGAAAAAGAAAAGAATTGGAGTTGTTTCATACAACTCTGGAAAGAAAGTCAATGGGACAAAATGGTCAGTCTGTGCTATGACCATACAAAGGCTACACATGTAAAGGCTGTGACTAATGGTGAAACTACTGCTAACACGTTACATTCATACTTCCTCACATAGCAGCTGAAATTTAAAACTTAGTCTTGAGTGAGGAAAGGGTGTGAGGTAAGAATTGGTCATGGAATTTTAGGTCAAAATACATGTCTTTCTCTCAACATCTAGGTGTGGCCATTCTGAGGTAGCAAATACTATGTGAACAAATAAGATTTTATTTCTTTTCAGAGAATGTCAGGATGGGAAGGCAATCTCTATTCTTGCCCTACAAAGAATTCCTGGAAGTCCTTCCCAACCTTTGCACAAATATGGGCAAGGCTGTAATTCTGCTTACCGTGTCTGCTGATAAACCGGATACAGCTTTCTACCACCAAAGGAATTGTCTGGCTGGAGTCCTGAAAAGCCAAACAGAAACATGAGAACATGAGAATGGTCAAAAAGGGACAGTGGACTAGTGGGTAGTCCACAAAGAGGCATGTGACCTGTCCTCAAGCTCCGTGAAACAAAAACAGTACCACAAACTCGCAATGTCACACAGGCCTTAAATCCAGCACATCCTAAATGAAGCAGGTCAGCTTTTATCTACCAGCCCACCATCTGCACCCATCCAATCAATCAATACTGTCTCCTCAGCCTCCTAAATCCCTCATTTCTCTGTCTCTACTGCCACCAACCTAGCTTGATTCACCAATATCTCAATTCCCACCCTTGCCACCCTCTGGTCCACATTTCCCTTCCTTCACACAGTGTTTAGGCAATCTTTAAAAGGGCACATCTTATCATTCAAACCTCCAGAGGCTTCTCTTTGCTCTCCTCACAGCTGTGCATGCTCAGGATCCTATCTTTGCTTCTAGTGTTCTATTGTCTGCTCTTCTCTCTCATCTCTGCCATAGCCACACTGGCTGCTTTCTGCTCCTTAGATAACGTCCTCCTTTGCCATATAGCGACACATGAGTCGCTCCTGCCACTGACAGGCTCTCTTCAACCCTGACTGTGACTTAACTGTGGGAATGTAAATATCTGTTTGCATTTGTCACCACTGTAGCTCAGGCTCCACAATGGCAGATTCTACATCCAGGCCTGGGTGTCCAGTACTGGCCACGATGCTCTGATAGTTATACTCAATATCCATTGAAGGTCACAAAATGAATCAATGGGAGCTTCAAAAGAGGGTTTGTTTGGTGTAAAAGGTACAAAAAGGAAAGAAAAAGCAACTCTGGGGAAGTAGTGAAGATTACCTGATAATAAGAAAAGCAGGCCTCCTAGATTTTTGCCCTTTTGCCAAACAATCCTGCTCAAGTTACTTAACTTCTATGGGCTTCAGTTTGCCATCCACAAACCGAAGAGGGCATTGGTGGTGAGGAAATAATATGTCCTACTGGCAATGAACATTAGTGTCTACCACTTACAGAGGTGTTGAGTCATGTACTAAGTTCTTTACAAAGAATGGCCCTCATAACAACCCTACACAGTAGGAATTATTTTTATTCTCATTTGACAATAAGGAAATGAAGGCTTAGTGAGGTTAAGTAGCTGCTTATAGTCTCATTGCTTGTAAGTGGCAATACCAGGATTTAAACCCTGGCAGTTTCCTTCTAAGGTTCAACACGTTCCTACCACCCATATTGCATCTTAGGAGGTCAGCAACATTGCATACCAATTACTACTAAAAACCAGAAAAGTTTTTCTAATGCAGCTCCATGTACTATAATTCAGCTGTATAGAAGAAAAGACATCAAGCAGGAGGTCCAAAACCTAGCTAGAAAGAGTGTCAGACGTTCAGGATAGATTGGACTCTCTGGTGGGAAGCGCCTCTGTGCCTTTTGCCCATTTCAGAGGTTTGCTGTGTCCCTCCATTGGCTCTGAATTTCCAACTATAGTCATGGGATTTGGCTACCATTAGGGAGGCAGCTGGGTCTCACGAAGATGGACTGAGAGAAGAGCTGGCTTGGTCTCTAGCCCCCAAGCTTGCCAGGAACCAGGATGCTGCCAAAGGGAGGACTGAATATGCCAAGGTGGAACTGGAGTCAGGAAGGTATCAGTGACCCAAATGCTCATCTTTATAACCTCAAACCCATCTGCTTCCTCTAGCTCTCTGGCTACAGCAGCCAGTGTCCACCCTCTTGCCAACATCCTTGACTTCTGTCAGGTGATTCTAGAGAAAGAATATTTTTCCTCTCTTCCTTACTCTAATGAAGAAACTGGGTTCTACTATTAAAAGGGGAAAAAGCTCCAGTTTTTGGAGGGGTTTTTTTTTTTTTTCAGTAATAGGGTTTTTTTTTTTTTGTTTTTTGCTTTTTTTTTTTCAGTACTGGGGTTTGAACTCAGGGTAGAGCATTTGCTAGGCAGATGCTCTACCACTTGAGCCACTTTGCCAGTCCTTTTTAGTATTGAGTATTTTTAAGATAGGGTCTCACAAACTATTTGCCTGATCTGGCCTTGAACTACAATCCTCCTGATCTCTGCCTCCCGAGTAGTTAGGATTACAGGTATGAGCCACTGGCACCAGGCTTGGAGGTCTTTTTATGCTTACAGACTTCTATTGTTATGTTTTTCATTTATAAATAGTAGCAGAAGAGATGACAAAAATAGCAATATGAGAGTTTGTAAAGTTTTGCTTGTTCCAGATTTATATACAAAGACCTAGAGGAAGGAAGTTGGAAAGCTCAACAAGTTAACTTCAACAAGTTATGTGAATGCAAAATTCTGCTGGGATGTACAGAAATGGGTATCAGTAGTAAAATGAGGAATGTATAGTTAGCAGGAAAGAGGGCATTGAAGATATTAACTTGCATGTCTATGGTCTCCAACAGCACATTAGAAGTAGCCCAGAGGAAGAATCTGTGGCAGACAAGGATAGGCCAGAGACAACCTATCCTACTGCATGCTTCTTGTCCCCACTGCCCCAATGAAGTGTAAAACGATCCAATGGGAATAAACAAGGGACAAAGGCACAAAGGCTTTGGACACTCCTGGTATCTTTTGTGATGTTTCTAAATTGCAAGTGAATTCATTTCTCCTGTGGTGCCCCAAAGATCCACACTTCACCACCAACTTTGCACACAACTGACAGTTTCCACGTGTTTTCATTCACTGTCAGTTTAATTCTCTTGCTCACAGTATTTTTGGTCATATAATTTCAGTGTTCAAAGGGACCTTTAAGATCAAGCAAGTTAAATTCCCATCCAATCAGATTGCGGGAACTGGAAAGATAGTAGGCATAACTTGGAAAAGACAGGAGAGTAATGGTCCTGTAATTTGCAAAGGAAAGTAATCAGGAAGATGACCAAAGTGCCCAAGTATGCAGTGTTTGGCACTTCTTTCTTTTTCTTCTTTTTGATATTAATTGGGCACTTAAAATTTTTATTTATTTTTTAACTTATTTTTAACTGATAAAAACAAAATTGAACATATTGATGGGATGCTACATGGTGTCTTGATACGTGTGTACATCACGCAATAGTTAAGCTAGATCACACATCTTCTGAAACAGTCATCATTTCTTCATTGTGAAAACACTAAATTCTTTTCTCTCAACTTTCTCAAATATGTAATATATTATTGCTATTTATGGTCACCCTGTACAATAGCACACCAGAACATCTTACTACTGTCACTTACACCCTACCCACTTGACAATCTTTTCCTATTGGTTTGGCTTTACTTTTCCCTTTTCTTTCTTTTCCTTCTCCCTCCCTCTCTCCCTCCCTCCTTCCTTTCTCTCTCTCCTTCCTCCCTCCCTCCCTCTTTCTCCCTCTCCTCCTTTCCTCTCTTCTTTATTTCTGTTTTCTCATTTCTTATGAGTAAGAGCATTAGGGTTTTTGTTAGGTACTGACCTCTATTACATTTGTTAGATTCTGCTTTCACTGGGGAGAAAATACAAGTCTTAACTAGATATGAGTAATGAGAAAAAAAAAGTGTCAAAGATAAAATTTGGAGCCTTAGGAACTGTGAAGAATGGAGACTTCTCATTAACGGAAATAGAGAAGTTAGGGGAAGAGCTCAGGAAATGGAAGTGTGGTGGGGGAGGGTGCAGACTGACACTGAGGGTAGAAGGTGCTACCTCAACTTTTAAGCACAAATGTCCAATAAATCATGTAGTTAGATCCAAAGACTCAGGCAGGCAGGACTATATAATAAAAAGAAGCTTGGGGAAGAAGAGAAAGATTCATCTAGAAGAAAGAGTGACAAGGGAAGAAACATGGTAAGAACTCAAAACAGGCCTAAGTCTTGGGGAAAAGCCTAAATTAGAAGAGCAGAGAAAGTAAGACCAAGAAAAAAGGAATGCTGGACTTTAAGGGAACAACGACATTTGTAAGCAACAGTTGAGGTGCCGCCTTATTAAGAAATGTATATGATGGTTTGAACTGTCTTTATTGGGTCAAAAATGACTACAATCCATTAACCAATCTCAAAAATCCAAAAGCTACTGGATTCTTCAACTTGCTTAGCCAACTTGTCTAAAGAAACAAACACTGATTTCCTGGTTATTTATACAAGATTACTTATCTTCAAATTACTATTTTACTCTTCTGATGATCTTAGAAAACCTTTTTGCTGATCTATCATTAGATCTGAATTCCTGGAGAGAAACTGAGGCAGCAGAACAAAAACAAGGTCATTATTTGATTGAAGCTTATGGTATATTCTGGAACTTTTAGGCAAATCTAACACCAGGCAAACACACTTTGCCTGCAATTGCTTAGATACATCAAGATGCAAACCAGATGGGTGCTGTTCCCCTCGGATCGTGAACCTAACCAGGGGCACTTACCACCTGCCAAACTATGGGCTCCAGGTCCTGCAGCCAGAGCAGAAGCGGCAAAGCCCTCATACAGATGCACCATCTCCAAGCCGAAGGTCCAGTTTTATTTATTTTTATTTTCTTTGATAGTACTGGGGTTTGAACTCAGAGCCTTGCGTTTGCTATGCAGGAACTCTACCACTTGAGCCACACCCCCAGCCCAAGGTCCAGTTTTAGATCAGGAACTGAAAGCAACAAATTTCAAGTTCATTCCTATTGTTGGTATTAAAGGGAAAATGGCTTGCTCAGTCCTTAAGACATCCACCTATTAATTTAAAATGTAATAAATTGTCCTTGGGAGGTATTCCATTCCTCTCCAGTTTTAAGTCAAATTATAGGAGAAAAGGGAAGAAAGAAATAGAGGAACAGGAGGGAGGAGAGTTGTGATGGAATTTTTATCATTAAAAAAAAAATGTGTGGTGCATGCCTATAATCCCAGCACTGAGGAGGCTGAGGCAGGAGGATCACAAATCCAAGACCAGCCTTGGTCTACATAGTGAGATCCTATCTCAAGGGAAAAAAAGCAAAAAAAAAAAAAAAAAAAAGCAAATGCACCTGATGGTGTTCACATTAAAATGAAACCCAAAGTAGAAGGGAAATGAGGGAATAATGACAGCAAAGCTAAGTCAAGTGAGGCTGTGCCATCTGAGTTCCCTAGCTGGAAAATCCACTCAGCCAGAGCAGTCAGAGCCTAAAGAGGCTGCTGATGCTACAGAAAGCCTGTATCCTCTACATCTGATTATCGCCCTTTGGCTAGGGCCACTGAGAATTACCGAAAATGACTTTTTAAAGCCTCAATCAGATTTCCCCTGAGGAGACACAGATTTCTAGGCTTTCTCTACCACCTTCCTGCTAACTGCCTTCTGCAAAGCTCATACGAGCTTAGGGGATGCAAAATCATTTCAGTATTTGCCATAAAGTATAATTAGGAAGTCAATTTGCTACTGCAAAAAATACTTTAATTAATTTTTTTTAAACAAGCACAAGTGCTGTTTAGATTATCCACTGATGTGGAATATCCACACCACTGCTCTCTAAGATCCTTCCTATTATGGGTAATGAGAGCCGGGTGCCGAGTGGCAGATTTCAATATAACAGTGAAGATCATGTACAAAATCGCAGAGTTGAACAGCTCTTGCGTAGGCCAGATCTATCTCTGCATCATTAGCATATGTCAGGAATACATACATCTGGTAGGATGACCATGCTATAAGAAACAAAACCTACAAACTTAAAGCAAGATTGTCTGGTGTAGGGGATCAGCTGCTTTGAGTTACTGACATATTAGTACATACATAAGGAAGTGTGAGGCATATTTTGTGGTCTCCTGGAGAAGGATGCCATGGACAATTCTGGTAAAATCTGTCCCAGATAAACCAAACCTATAGTACGCAAGAGGGTAAATGGCTAAAGAGAAAAATAAGTCATGAAGTTCAGGGCCACTCTAATGAAAGTTAAATCTCTGATGTTGCTATAATCGTAACTAAACTATGATTAAAGGACATTCCAAACATAGGTGTGAAGTCGAGGTGAGCTTGTTCCATCCACAGTGGAGTTCCGTAAATGGTTGTGGGATGTACTTGATTTTCATGCCCAATCAGTCTGGCTCTTGCAGGGCTCTTACCTGTTTCCTCACAGTTGAGCTACGCCTTTGGTTGTTCCCACCGGACCAGAGAAGACCAATCCAAGAATAAGGAAGAAAAAGAAAAAATTGGAACAGAATGAGACAAAAAAACAATTCTTAAACCCAGAAATAAAGTTTTTATCATAAAAAAACAAATTGTATGGTAGTTAGTGAAACAAGTCACATTATTGAGCTCAGTTCCAGAAATGGCTAAAAGACTTCTAAGTTATAAAAGCACATAGGTCCCTGCTTTTAATGTCCATTCAAAATTCAAATAGGAGGGAACTGGCTCAATATGCAGTAAAAGAGATTTGGGTTAGACAGTAAGAAGACCTGTCTGCTTGCAAGGAAACTCAAACACCAAAAGATAACCAAAAGGTAACCAAGAGAAAGCATTCTCTTGGAAATCCTCAGAAAAAAAGAGGGAGGGCAATTTTTCAGGATTTAGAATGTAGGGCATCCAGACTGGAGGGATCTTTCTGGGTCTTCTGATAATGGTTTTCAAGCTGTAGTTAGCCTCAGAAGTCTTTTCTCAAAGAGAATCTGACTGAGAAGTTCAATACCCAAAACAAGGAGGGTAGCGCTACCCTTCTTTGTCAAGGTGGGATCAGGATCTGGTTGCTGGGCCTTGCTCTGCCTCTATTGCCAGCCTGCTCCTGAAGAACCTGTTTGAAATTCTATAGCTTCTCAGATTTAATGGAATACTCTTCATCTAGAAGAGGAATCTGATGTGCTGAGAGGGGAAAAGAGTGGCCCAAAGTGACGCACAGTGAAAAAACCCAGCAACAGGGAAGTTAACTCAGCTCTTTTCATTCTTTCCAGAGACTCAGGACCTTAAGTGACATTAGAGTATACCACCAGAAGACACGTCCCACAGAATTCCATTATCCTGGTTCCCTCCAGTCAAGACTGGTATATTAATGGGATCTTTGTTGTAATCCATAATGACAAAACAATAAAAGCCAAATGAAGCTATCTCTAAATAATGAGCCTATAATTGTAAATGGCCTCATGATTATTATGTGTTGGCAGATATCAGAGGTTGATATAATGGGCTAACCAGGCTCTCCAAGGAGTCCTGTCCATTAAAGCTTTCTCCAGTTAAATCAGTACAATTGTAGGCATTTGAGACTGTTGGCTTGCTTTCTACCAGCTCACGAGTTTTCTCATAGTAGCACCATGACTGGAAGGGAAAATATTTGCTAGGGTGAGAGAGGGAGGGAAGGTGGGGAAAGACTGGGAGGGTTGCATACTTGTACATCAGGCAAGGCTTCCTACCAATGCTATTTGGCAAGCCAATGTAATATAATATCTCATTATCCACCAACAGTACCTAATTAGTGGCTGTCATCTTTTCCATGCATAAAAAAATCTCAGGTTTAATACTATCTCCTGAGTTTTCTCTGGGCCAGAGACTTCTCAAGCCCACATGCTGAAATCTACCAGCTAAGGTTAGGTTATCAGGATTCTCCAGACAAATGCCTATTTTCTTTGCAATTGATGAGGCTTTTGGGAGTATCTGGGAGCACTTCAGCAAATGGTAACTCCCTTGATTTTGTTCTACTCGGCTCTTTTCCCAAGTGGCAGCAAACTCCATTGTCATTTGAGATGAGATGGGGTAGTAAGGCAAAGGAAAGGAAGGTGCCCCTGCCCCAGGTCTCTCCTTTGTAGTCATTCATTGTCTTTACAGCATAACTCTTTGCCTCTTTCCCAGGCTGGGATCCTTGGATCCCACCAGCCTTATCCCTTCACAGGACTGTCCCGGACCACACCTACCTGGCGAGACTACAATCTGTCCGCTGACCTGTGCAAATACAAAAGCAAAAAGCAAATGTTGAAGCAGAAGGGATGAAGAAGGGAGACCTACACCTAGGAATTATCATGCCTATCTCCCCTAAGAGCCACTACAGAAAATATCAGAAGTGCCCAAAGCCTCTTTTTGGGCAAGAACTTTTCTGTTGCAGTTTCCCAGGCCAGAGTTGTCAACTTTGCTTCCCAGTGGCTAAACAGACATGTATATAGGAGAGCACAGCAAATCATACTTCAGAGAACAAATTATTAGACTTCTTGAGACAAAATGCAGCTTCTATGTACATGCTAGGTATGTAGAGGTATACGTGTATATATGTCAGGGGAAGACACAGGACAAGCTTGCTTGCTCCTAAGTTATGTGAAGGAACACACACTCATACACAATTAGGACTGGGAGGGAAAGAAGGAAAGAGTTGTTTGGGGCGAGTGAGGAGAAGATCTTGGTCATGTTCTAGTTTAGATGCATACTATATTCTCCCGTCAGGCTAGATTTGGGCAGCATGGCAGAGGTTAAGACTTAATGCCACTGCTACTAGCAAATCATGGTTCTCAATCCAACAGTGAGCTGTAATGTACTCATGGGTCATAGCCCACTTTAAAAAATGAGATGGAAAACCTTAAAGCTTATATGTTTTTAAAAAATACACATGCATGGATGCATGGGCCATGAAGCAACATATGTTGCTTTCCTTGAGTCAGATAATGAAGTTTGATCTTTATTAGACACATATTAGATGAACCAGGGACAAGCCCCAGCAGGCACTGAACCAGCAAAGGAGAGATCAACTCTCATAGTCCTCATTCAAGTCCCTGGAAAGGCAACTCCAAGGCCTGGGGGAGGGCAGACTTTTTCTTGCTTTAAAGCTTGCTAATTGTTGATTACAGTTCAGTTCATTTTGAGCTCATCCCCTACCCCCAACAGCATCTCATTACCAAAGGCTCGCTTTCATCTGCAAAAATATTATTCTGAGCCATTATTTTCAACATCTGTCCCATTTCCATTCTGGAATATTCATACACATCAATTATCTCTCTGTGGCAAGAACAAGGGACTCTTGCATTATGGTGACAGATACATACAGAAGGCAGGAACTTGCACACAGGAAGATTTACAGTTATTTTTTTTCTTTATTGCTAGAACTTGTCATCTTTAGATTATGGCAATTTGCAGCACTAATGAATGGTCAACCTTCATCCCTCTGGGGCAGCACATTTGGTACATGCATGTGTGTGAACACCCCCCCCCCCCAACACACACTCTTTCTCTCTGTTAAAAGGCCCTGCTCCCTGTCTTACTTATGGGCTATGCTAAGATTGTCTTGACAAAAAGAAATCACAGCTATAACTTGCTTCAAATAATTCTGGGCTTATTTTCCTTCAATTCCTTGTGGAGCAATCTGATAACTCAAGAGTAAAGATTTCCTATAAGCAAAGTCTGGCTCTCAATGCCCAGACCTGTTTAGTTTGAGTCCCTTGGGTGATAGAGAGGAAAAAGACCAGAAGTTACCCAAAACACTTTCTTCACATTGAAGAAAATGCCTTAAAAATCACAAGATCAAAGATACTACAGAAGAAAGAATTAATCATGTGGGGGAACTTTCTGGGGTGGAAAAAGGATAGGGCAAGAAGGGTGTGTAGGAGGCTCTGGTATGAAAAGCAGGGCTCCAGTTCCTGGGCTAATGAGCTGCTGTGTCTTGCACTCTTTTCCTACATTCTACAGTTTGTCTAATGAGTACTCAAGAATTTATTTTAAAATATTAGATCTCTGTGTAAGTGCAGGTTTGCCTCTCATTGATGTGACCACAGATTCTCTGTGGCCTCTGCCTTTCTCTCCCTCCAATCTTTAAGTGAGATTAGTGGGGCAGGGAGGAGAGGCAGGACATTCACAGGCAACCCCAACCTGGGAATCCCACTAATTACAGGATGCTGAGAGCAAGGCAGGAGACCTGGGCAGGGTGCCAGACAACCCCAGGAAAGCTTCTCTTTCAACCTTCGCCTTCTATTTGACGGCTGAGGAGAGAAAGTCCAGAGTGCCAGTCAGTTCTCTTCCTTGCTACTTTCCAGGGTCTGGTTAAGATCACGGTCTACAATGGTCATGGCCTCAGCACAGCCACAGGAGAGAGAGGGTTGCCACTGAAAGAGCACTGAGACCCTTACAGCAGTCTGTCCATCGCTTCCTCTCTTCTCAGAGAAGCTGTGTGTCTCTCATCTCATAGCTCCCCACCTTCTTACTCCAGCCTCAGACTAGTCACAGAGGATCTGGGAGTTTTAACAAAGTGTGTAGAGAGGAAGTAACCCTGCAGCCCCTTTACCCCAGTTGTGGCAAGGGAGGTGAGAGTGAGGGCTGGATGGAGAGCAGGCATGCTCCATTTAAACAAATAGATGATACACATTAGTGCTTCATCAAGCATTGCCCTTTCCCCATTTCTCAAGCAGTCGTTTGGAGCATGTACTTCCACATTAAACAAGCTAGGAAAAGAAATGCATTGATAACTAGACCGGGCCCACTTGGCTGAGGATGGAAGCACGTGCTCAGCAAGAAAGCTCAGTCTGGCTTCCGCTAGCTGCTGGTCTCCAGCAAGAGCATTACACACTCACTTTCTCCCAGGGTTTTCTGCAGAAGGTCGTGCTTGGCTTGTAACTTGGTGATGAGGTTCCTGCCCTCCAGGTATTCCTTCATTTTCTATAAGAGTGGAGGAGAAAGAGGAATTAGACTTCTGAAGAAAAAGAAATCACAGATGCTCAGCTGGACAATTCCCTGTCTGAGAGACCACATGGTGTCTGATCCAATTTCTATCAGGTCCATTTTTTTTTTATTTCTTTGAGGCCCTGAGCATATGGGCAGCTGCAGATTTTCATGGTGAATGAATATCCTGCTCCATGTTTCCCTAGGTGCTTCACCTTGGCCAGTGTAAGGGAACTGTCTCCTAAATAAAGCCCCTCATCTGTCTCCTTCAGTCCTACTGAAGAACCAAAACTACAGGGAGGGTGGACAGCCTCCCTGAGCCCCAGTTTTCTTGGTGTGAAGACACATACCTGCTATCTGGCACCTCCATTGACATCCTGCCTGCCCCCACCCCTCCCAGTGTGCATTCCATCACTAGGAAGCAGTAGTGACAGCGACAAGCTCAGGCCCTGCCTCAGCTGTGCCGAGCCTGCAGAGCATACTTGTCTGAACTGGACCCTACTTGGCTTCCTCCTGTATTCTGCACAGAGTCTTTATGGGAAACTGGGGATTTCTGAGCACTTGGAGGGAGTGACTGTCAACCACTATGTGCATAACACACATACAGTTTCAAAAACAAGATGAGGTTTTAGAAATGCAATTGCACCTGCTGTAACAGCTGAAATACGACTGCCGTGCTGTACTTTCAGATTTGATGTCTCATCAACCCTCATTTGCCCAGTAAAGAGACTGTATGTCTCTGACAATTCATCAGATCTTCAAAATTACTATTACCATTATCCCCATTTTATGGATGAGGTTATTAAGGCTAGGAGAAATCAACTAAGTTTCTCAAGGTCAAACAGTGAGTGATGGAATTAATATTCAAACACATGCAGTGTAACAGTATGGTGTTCTCTAAAGTTTTGTAATAAAATGTTCTGTCTACTACAGTACAGGGCAAAAGAGAAGGAGAACTAAACTTCATAGTATTAACTTTTTTTATGCGCATAGCAAACTTGTGAGATTTTAGAGCACTATAGCATGTGTTCTCTCATTCAAGTCTCACAATTACCTTGTACAGCCTGTAGGGAAGACATTGTAATTATCTGTTGTTCCTAGCCAGGGCAATTAGGCAAGAAGAAGAAATAAAAGGAAGAAAAGTAGGTAAAGAAACTGTCAAAATATCCCTATTTGCAAATGACATGATACTATATCTTAAAGACCCAGAAAAACTCTACCCCAAAACTCCTAGACACCATAAACAGCTTCAGTAAGGTGGCAGGATACAAAAATCAACTTATAAAAATCATTAGCTTTTCTATACACCAACAACGAACAAACTGAGAAGGAATATATGGAAACAATTCCATTTATAATAGCCTCAAAAAAATCAAATGCCTAGGAGTAAACTTAACAAAGGATGTGAATGACCTCTACAAGGAGAACTACAAACTCCTGAAGAAAGAGATTAAGGAAGACTACAGAGGGTGGAAAGATCTCCTGTGCTCATGGACTAGAAGAATCAACATGGTAAAAATGGCTATACTACCAAAAGCAATCTACATGTTCAATGCAATTCCCATCAAAATCCCAATGACTTTCATCCCAGAGATTGAAAAAATCTACCCTAAAGTTCATTTGGAAACACAAGAGACTGACTACAAGTATAGCCAAGGCAATACTCAGAAAAAAGAACAATGCTGGAGGTATCTCAATACCCGACTTCAAAACTATATTACAAAGCAATAGCAATAAAAACAGCATGGTACTGGCACAAAAACAGACATGACGACCAGTGGAACAGAATAGAGGACCCAGATATGAAACCACACAACTATGCCCACCTTATTTTTGACAAAGGCACCAAAAACATGATGGAGAAAACACAGCCTCTTCAACAAATGTTGCTGGGAAAAGTAGTTACCCATCTGCAAGAAACTGAAACTAGATCCATGTTTATCACCCTGTACTACTATCAACTCAAAATGGATCAAGGACCCTAATATCAGACCTGAAACTCTGAAGTTAGTACAGGAAAGAACAAGGAATACTCTGGAAGCAATAGGTATAGGCAAGGACTTCCTCAATAGAACCCCAGCAGCTCAGCAACTAAGATAAAGGATGGACAAATGGGACTATGTAAAATTAAAAAGCTTCTGCACAACAAAAGAAATGGTCTCTAAACTGAAGAGACCACCCACAGAGTGGGAGAAAATATTTGCCAGCTACACATCAGATAAAGGACTGATAACCAGAATATACAGGGGGCTCAAAAAACTAAACTCCACTAAAACCAATGAACCAATAAAGAAATGGGCAACTGAACTAAACAGAACTTTTTCAAAAGAAGAAATTCAAATGGCCAAAAAACACATGAAAAAATGCTCACCATCTCTGGCCATAAAGGAAATGTAAATCAAAACCACACTAAGATTCCACCTCACCCGTTAGGATAGCCATCATCAAAAACACCACAAACAACAGGTGTTGGCGAGGATGTGGGGAAAAAGGAACCCTACACACTGCTGGTGGGAATGCAAGCTAGTGCAACCACTCTGGAAAAAAATATGGAGGCTTCTTAAAAAACTAAACATAGGTCTGCCATATGATCCAGCAATCCCACTCCTGGGGATATACCCAAAGAAATGCAACTAAGGTTACTCCAGAGGCATCTGCACACCCATGTTTATTGCAGCACTATTTATAATAGCCAAGTTATGGAAATAGCCAAGATGCCCCACTACTGATGAATGGATTAAGAAAATGTGGTATCTATACACAATGGAATTTTACTCAGCCATGAAGAAGAATGAAATCTTATCATTCGCAAGTGAATGGATGGAACTGGAGAACATCATCTTGAGCAAGGTTAGCCAGGTTCAGAAGACCAAAAGTCATATGTTCTCCCTCATATGTGGACTTTAGCTCTAGGGCAAATACAGTAATATTATTGGACATGGGTTGCATGCTAAGGGGAGAGCGCATACGGGAGGAATGGGGATAGGCAGGAAACCCAAAACTTAAAAGTGTTTGATGTCCCCACTGCAGAGAAGCTAATAAAGTAAATTAAAACAACAGAGATCAATATGGGAAGGTGACCAGGAAATAGTGAAGAGGTCAGGTAGAGATGAATCAATTCAGGTCGTAATTCACTTGTGCATGGAAGCAATGCTAGGAATCTTTCTGTATAGCTATCCTTATCTCAACTGGCAAAAACGCTTTGTCTTTCTTATTATTGCTTATGTCTACTCTTCAACAAAATTGGAGAAAAGGACAGAACAGTTTCTGTCTGGAAGGGAGGGGGCAGGGGGCAGGGGGGAGAAATGGCCCAAACAATGTATGCACATATGAATAAATGAATAAAGAAAAAAAATAATTATCTGTTGTTTCCTTATTAGAGATGAGAAGATCATTACAAGGAAGGGAGGGTATCAAATAAATTGGTATTTGTTGCAAGCTAGTTAAGGGATAATGCTGGGTGACACTCCCCCCCCTCCCCCCACCTCCCATCTTTGGGCTTTTTTTGGAGGGGGTTTGAACTCATGGCCTACATGTTGAGCTACTCCATCACCCCTTTTTTGTGATTTTTTTTTTTTTTTTGAGATAGGGTCTTGTGAACTATTTGCCTTGGCTAGCTTTGAACTGCAATCCTCCTGATCTCTGCCTCCTGAATAGTTAGGATTACAGCCATGAGTCACTGGTGCCCGGCAGGATTTTTATTTTTATTTTTTGAGGCAGGGTCTCACTATGCAGCCCAGGCTGGCCTGTAACTCACAACTTCCTGCCTCAGCTTCCTGAGTGCTGCCATTACAGGTGTGCGCCATCACACCTGGTTGCCTTTGGATGGTTAACATGGTGTCGTTTCTGCTCTCCCTCACAGCCACTCTTGAAGATCTTAGTCTTCCTTGGTTGTCTCCTGCTGTACTGGATCATCTGCCTATGTTTAATTCAGAAGTGAAATGGCAAAGTTTCCCCAAGTGTGATCCATGAGTCACCGGAAAGATGAAGGATCATTCAGGTGGTAAGTGGATAAAGCATTTTAAACTAAAAATAGTTCTGTCTTTTCATGTGTCTAAGTAAAAAATACAACTACTTTTTTATTTCACGGCTATTACCATTTGAAATTAAGACTGATAGGAAGAAAAGGTAAAACATGAGTTACTTTTAATCTGTATTTTTCTGTACAGTGTAAAGACTTAAATAAGAGTTTGTCCCTTCCCTGCCTCCATTTAAAAATAAAGTGAAACCCTGTTTGCTCTGGGATCCAGTCCCGGCTCGCGACAGGGCCATTATGTGTAACTTGTAAATCTCCATGACAGCACTTCTCATACAGCCCTGTCACAAGGGCTATTCCTCATTTCCTTCTCTCCAGACTGTCTCTTCCCTGTGGTCATGGAGCATGACATCCTTTATTCTTTCTATCCCTTATGTGCACTTCCTATACTTAGCAGATACTAGACACTCAATAAATGCATAAAGAATGAATAAAATAAATGAGCAGTCCACTCTCCTCTGTATGGAATTGCCCATAGCAATTACAAACCAAGCCCCCAAGTGTGTCCCTACTCCAAATTAAATATAAAGCAGACCAGCCCTGCACTAAATCATTTCTCCTGCTTTATTCAAGACCTGTTCCCTCTGTTCCTTTATGCTTTTGCATGAGAACATCTGCATGAAAATAGGCTCCTGAGTTACCTTCCCCTTTCCATCTGTTCCAGCTGCCAGCTCACCTGCTGTCAGTCTTCCCTGAGTGATATCCTTATCCCCAAACCAATGCCTAATTGTGGACTTGGAATAGCACTTTGGGGCCGAGAGGTGAAAAGCCTTCAGGAAACATCCATTGCTAATAACACAACCCTCAAAAGCCTCTCTTTGGAAGATAATCCCATGAGACTCAAGGGTTTCTTAATGAGAAAAATTCACCAAGAAGTTATAACCCTCAAAACAAGACCTAACTGCTCAGAATACAGCCAAAACTCTGAAAGAGATAGATGCAAATTCCTTCCTCTCACTCATGTTTCTACTTGTGATTCCGGAAATCATTTTTCTCATTCATGTTCACAGCTCACTAGTTAACTTTGGCTGCTGGTCGGTGAACCATTAAAATAAATAATAATCTGATAAAGAGGTATGATGGATTACCTTTTCGGGTTCCATTAAATCTTAAAGGATCAAAACTATGTCAAGGTATGACCTGCATTCCTAATGCTGGCGTGGAAACAGTGGCTGGGGTTTTGCATCTAGGTAAGCCAGGGGTGGGAAAGGAAAGGTTTCCAGAGTATGCAGACATGTTCTTTACCTATTCCACCCAGAAGTCATCACTCATCTGAGGAGAGATTAAATTGAGGATTAATAGCCTTGGTTTTATCCCCAGAGTTGACTTAAAGGCTTCAGTTGTGGCTGGACAGACACACAGAGAAAGGAGCTGAGACAACTGAAGGCAACAGAGAAATAGGAGGCTTTTTGATGATTTCTGAAGACCAGGGGGCCAGGCCTGTCGATACATAATCTCAAAATCTCTTCCATGGACAGTAAAGATCACCTTCCTTACTTAAAAAATGTTCTATCAGGTAACTCATTTTCTTTCATTCTACTTTCTACACTCTGCGCTTCCCTCACCCAATACCCAAAAGTAAAGTAAAGTGATTAAATAGAACCCCACTTATCTTGGGTTCTATTTCACCAAAAGTAATCAAGTTCGTAAGTCAGTCTGATCAGTGCTCTCTATCCCAACTTTCACACTGAATATTATTGAAACTGAAAATTTCTACAAAACTAGAAGGGAAACAGTGAGACTGTTAGGTACTTGGGTTTTTTTTCCTTCTTTCTTTTCTTTGTATTATGGAACCTCAATTCTGTTTTTATGATCTCATTAATTTATTTCTTAATAATTCCTAATTGATATCATCAGCAGTGAGGTTGATTTATTAACAAGTATTAATATAATAACTTTTCTTTCTGAGCCCTCTCTCCCTGATGTTTTTGTAGTAAAATGAAAAAGGCCGAGTTAGAATATCCTAGTCCTACTACTTACTAACTCTTCTAACCTCAAAGAAATCACTTAACCCACTTGAATCTTAAGTTCTTCCCTCAGAGAAATAGGAATATTGTCTTCTTCACAAGGTTACTGAGGATGAAACAGTTAAGCATGACTGTGATTAGCACAGGTGTTGGCACACAGCAGGTACTCAGAAAGCGTACCATATACTTGAACCACCTTCTCAACCTAAAAGCAGTCCTTCCATAAATTTATCTGCTTTGCATTAATACATAAGAAAGCTAACTCAAAGCAGAAGGTTTTAGACCTTCAAAAATTAGTAAAAGTATGAAAATAGTAAGGGACATGAATGCTTTTTAAATTTTGTTTTTAAAGACCTCTTCCCTTTAAGTATACTGTTACCATATACAGGTCTTTGCATATGCACTGGACTTAATCTGTGTGAACCTCAAACTGTAAGTATCCACTGCAGTAAGGAGTGGGGTGAAGGAGGAGCCAGCTAGGCCCTGTCAGCCCTATGTGCAGATAGATACACAGATGTCATTATTGTGACTACTTCCCCACCATCCAGGCATGCTGACATTTTCCCTCCTCCCCGTCAATTTTTAAAGCAGGAAACAGCTGTTAGACAGAATACATAATAGAGTAAACCTTAAATGGAGCACATATCCCCAGCTTAATTGGCAGGGCAGGGGCATCCACTCATTTGTACCTGCTTAGCATACATTTATCAAGCCTGCAGAATACCAACATTAAAAAAGGACTCAGACCACAAACTTCAAGCACACATTGCTCCAATGACTAAGGCACCTTCTCCTCTCCAATTATCTTACCCAAACCTCCCTAAGAATTCAGATAGCCAGGCTTTGTGACTTTATCAGCCACAATCCTTAACCCCTTCCTCACTCCATCTCTCACACAAGAACCCCATAGTCTAAGGCTGCATATAAGGAAATACTAAGGAGAAATGCCAGCCTTCTAAAGCTTTGAAAATAATAACCAAAACAAATTAAGTGATAAAAGTAAAGTGAAGAGCGGTAGGAGTGGCATATTTCTGTTGGTCCTTCCATTTTATTTCATTGCATTTCTAATGTAATTTATTGTATTAAAGGGTATTTACTGATACATCAGTGGTTGCCTATGCATGGACTATCTCTGAAAAGACACAGAAGAAACTGGTTTCAATCACTGGCAGAGGGGAGAAGAAGTAGGGGTCAGAGATAAGACAAGTTATATTTTTTCCTGTATGTCCTTCTGAAATCTCTGTATCTTTAAAAAATGCCTCTTTAGCAATCACAAAAAAAGACAGTAAGGAAAAAGTAGACACTGCTGGATGATGTGTTACAGAAAACGAATGGCAGACACAAAGTCAAGGCCATTAGGAAACATCTCTCCACTCATGTCAAATAAGGGGGAAAGTGGCTGAGTTGGCTCTGAGCCTTTCCCTTCAGCTCTGCTTCTTCAGCAGGGCATAGAGGAAAAGTCCATGGCCAGAGTATAGGTCATAAGAGTTCTGGATGCAGCTGTTGCTGAAGACCTTGGACACTCTACCCGTCCTCTCTGCATTTGTTTTTGCTTTTTAAAAATCTTTCAAATGAAAAGGTTGGTTTAGATGATTTTTAAAAATCACTCCAAACTTTAAAATTCTATGAGACTCCTGCAATTGAATGACTTTTATAGGGTATGCTTAAAATTTCTAATTGATGTCACCTGGGCAAATTAACCTAATGACAGCCACAAGCAGTCAGAAAACTGTCCCAGCAGCCCTCTTGGTCACTAGACACACTATCTAGGAATCAAGTCACGACAAAGGACCTCTTCCCAATTTTTTAAAAGAAATGTGCTGCTCTGATGTTTTTGAAGGGCACAGAGAAACAAAGAGGGCAAGGTTTGTAGAAGCAACAGAGGACTCTATGGTTTGGCAAGCACAAGAAGCCCCCCCCCTTTTTTTTTTTTAAACAAGGGCACCTTTTCTTGAATGTCCACTTCACTATTCCCCCCTTTTTCCCAGCCCAGAAAAAGCCCTTTTATCATCAGATGAATTACCTGACACATTTCAGGCACCAGTGACAAAAAATGATGAATTCTCTTGTAAATCTGGACAAGCCAGACAAAAACCATTCCTATAAGTCAAACCATTCCTGCACACAATTTTGATAACTAACATCATGGCCACAAAAGACAGGAAATGGGTTAGAGGACATCAGTACATTCTGATGGAAGGTGAAAGGGTGGGCAGGATTAAAGAGGTCACCAGTTTGAATAGGGTCATCCCTGCTCTTATTAAGTTTGAGCAAAATGTTATAAATTCATGTAAGCCAAAAGGTAATTCTGACAAAGACCATCTTAAAAACAGATTTTTATGTTCAAAATTTCTTACTTAAAAAAATGGAAATTTTCTGTAACGTTACAAGATTAGGTCATTTACATCTGAGCAGTCCAACAGACTAGCTAAACAATCCTATTATTAAGAGCCTCTGGAGAATATGCAATAAGCTCCTTAGATAATGAGGCTCGGGCAGCAACACAGCCCCCATCAGAGTCAAGGAGTTCTATTAACACGTATCCCAGGTTTTTCCATGCCTGTATGCTTTTCACATGCTGCTTCTTCCTTGAAGAATATTATTTTCCTCCCAAATCCTCTGCCCAGTTCACTTCCTTCAAGATCAAGCACAAAAGCCACTTGGTGTGTGATGTCTCCTCATCCTGGCTCTCAATCATGCACATGCACATGTATGCATCTTAAAAAATTGTGTGTTTCTTTTAATTACAAAAAAATCTGTTGTTAACTGTTTAGAATATACAAAGTAAAAATGAAGGTCCTCCCTTCACATGCCCAATTTCATCATTCCCCAATTCTCACGTTCTGAGAATTCCCAGCTTATAGCGTAGCTAGGCATATGGTAAATCTGCAACAGGTGATCAGTGAATGACTTTATGATTCACAAATAAATTAATAGTGATGATGGTGAAAATAAATTGCTAGCACTTATTGAGCACTAACTATAAATCAGGCAATTGTATTATATAAAAGTGAAGGAATGAGCCAAAATATCATTCCATTAATTCTTTGTACAGATTTTAGTATTTTACTCATGTATATGCTCAGAAAATGTTATAATTAAGTGACCTGAATTATAAAATAATATGTATGTCAGTTTCTCATTTCTGTAATAAAATTATAAGTATGCTCACATATGTTTTTGTATATGCATAGAAAAAAGACTGGAAGGGAATGTATCCTAATATCATCATGTCTTTAGGTTATATGATTACAGATGATCTTTATTTTCTTCTTTTTGCTTCTAACTTTTATATAATGAGCATGTTTTTTTTTGTATAACAGCTTCTTTTTGAAGTTTTTTTAGAAGAATAAGACTCTTAAATCTCTTCCTTTCAATAGTCTTCTCTGGGATTAAAAAAAAACCTCAAAGATTCTGAGCTTCACTAATTAAAAAACAGATTTTTTAAAAACTTAGCAAATCATTAGTGTTGTTAATGAAGAAAGGGCAATGTTCAAAGAAGAATTAAACAAATTGTTCCAGTTGGAGGAAAAATTCAATTTACTGCATGCAGACTGTGCTTCATGACTGAAAAACAAGTTAATTCCTTTAATTCAGAATCAGTATGCATATTCACTGGCTATATTTCATCTCACATCTGCAAACTTAATTTTTCCTTTCTTAGTCGTCAGAAAATTAGGAAATAAATTTTAGTCCGGGCAATAAATCCTACTTGGCAAGCTCAAAATAACTTAATTATTAAAAAGCAACACCAAAGACCAGCTAGCAACCTTCCAAAGGACTGTTAACACAACTTTGAAAAAAAAAGAGTCCATCTGTCTAAAAGGAGACTAGAGATACATGAACAACAGAATACAATGTTTTGGAGTTCTCTGCAAAACCACCATGTTATACATTTGAGTTCCTTTAGATTTTAGCAGTAACTATGAAACATAATTCCCCAACAATGAGAGTGACAAAATAATATAAAATAATGTCACCATATCACCTGGAAGAGACTTTATAGACTTTTTAAAATAAGATATGTGTTAGGGGCTGGACACGGTGGTGCATGCTTGTAATCCTAGCTACTAAGGAGGTGGAGATCAGGAAGATCATGGTCAGAAGCCAGACCTGAGCAAAAATCTGAGACCCTGTCTGAAAAATAACTAAAGCAAAAAAGGTCTGGGATGTGGTTCAAGTGGTAGAGCACTAACCAAGCAAGTATGAGACCCCGAGTTAAAAAAAAAAAGGTATGTGTTAACCAGGATATTTGGATGTAGTTTCCAAAAACCAAAAACAAAGTCCCCTTTTCATGATCCCCTGTGGCTGAGAAGGAAGCTTTCAAATGAAAGTCTACTAGTTGGTTAAAATTTTTTGAAAAAATCTTGGTAGTACATTAGGGAGCATCCCTTCTCTTGAGATCCCTGTTAGACATACACACCCTACAGATATTGTCCCTTTAAGTGTAGGGATGGTCTCCAAGCACACTCAGATTCAAATCCTGGATATTAAAAGCCTACCTTTCAGACATTTGATAAGGACACGGAGTTCCAAATCTTTCCCAGATGCCACAGTACCTGCCTTAAAGGTCACTGAGTCCCCTTACCGTGAAATAGAACTGCTCTGTCTCTTGCTGGTTGGCTCTCCTCTTAGCAATGCTGGGCTTGCTCATGAAAGTTTCTGAGACAGTTGACTTGACAGATTCCATGGAATTGCTATACTGGAAGCAATCAGATACATCAAAATCCTCAACAGTCACAATGTCCTGAATGGTCTGCAGGGTGGCCTCCATTGTCTTCTTTACCTATAACGACAAAAGCCAAAATAATGTATGAGAGACAGGCTGCAAAATAGCAGGTGATGGAGAAGCCTGGAAGAGTGTGAAAGGAAGTGGGCTGGGGAAGGATAGAGGATGCCAGAAGAGGGCTCAGCTCTACTTTTCAATGGACAGTGCTAAGTGAGTGATAGACATATTGTGGTCTCTGCTATAGCATGCTACTCTCCAGTGAGGGCCTAATATCACTACCTTTTTTGTGCTATGTACTTCACTCAGCTCTCTTTACTTAATAGTTATTTTTACAGTTAAATATTAGCTCTTTTTATTTTTTGGTGGGACTGTTTGAACTCAGGGCTTTGCACTTGCAAAGCAAGTGCTTCACCTTCAGTGCATTTTGCTCTGGTTATTTTGGAGATGAGGGACCTCTGGAACTAGTTGCCCAAGCTGGCCTGAACTATAATCTTCTTGATCTCAGCCTCCCAAGTAGTTAGGATTATAGGCGTGAACCACCAGCATCTGGCAAATATTAGCTCTTCATTATAATGGAAGTGCTAAGGAAAAGAATGAAACAAATCCAAACCAACCCTTCCTATCATACAAAGAGCAGGTTAAAATGTGTGATGGATCTAGTCCTGTAATGTCCCAGGTTGTATCACAATCATCAACAAGTCCATGGATTTGTTTCCTTACTTGTAAACTAAGTAGTTGATCCCTAATCCTTCCTGATATTCCTGGGAAAAGTAAGACTTACTGAGATACAAGGGAAGAAGCCACACGTATTCAACAGAAAGCTGGATCATCAGTCAAAATGTTCTTTTGAACTAGTTATTAATAGAAAATATACTGGGCCCAGAAGAAAGTCACCCTTTCCTAAGAGAATGGAGATGTTTGAAGTGTCAAACTCAAAGGCCTCTGTTTGTTTGAAAATGCTGGAAAAAACCAGGCATGAGGGGGTGGTTTCAGAGACACAATATTGTTCACACAGCTGCCAAGTGCCATTTTGATTAAATGTGTAGTTGGGGAAAAAAGCATTTTGCAAAAGCTCAAAATAGAGCACAACCTTTGGCAATGCAATAGCACTTCCTGGAGTTCAAGGGCAGGATGTAGCAGGGGGGAAAAGTCCAAGCCTACATTTGGCTAGGAAATGTTTGCAGCAGCCCGGACATTCTCTACATGCTCCTTCCACCTGCTTCCAGATAGGCAGCAGCAGCAAAAAAAAAAAAAAAATTCAACAGCACAACTCAGATGGGCCTCTGAGCTTCCTAGGTGGGAAACTCACCTCTTCATTCTCAATCTTCAGAGTGGATAAGCGAGACTGCAGTTGTTGACATCTCTGCACCAGCTCACTCTGGACAGGCTGCTGGGCACAGAGCTGGGAAGCCTGCCAGAAGAAAGCAACACCAGTTTATGAAGAGGACAGCTCTTGGCAGTCCAGGGCTCCCACTACTGCTCATAAAGCTGCTCTCAAGTTCAAAGTGTAAGGTTTGCAGTTTCTTTGTAGAGACAAAAATCCAAAGCCTGCATGTTTGGGCCTCTTCTAGGCCCAAACAGCACATAAAAGAAATGGGGAGAGGAGTATGTTTAGAAAGACCCGATTTCTCTCTCTGAAGCTCCTCTGCAGGCTGGTGCTCACAGGGGCAGGTCTCCACAGGATCTGGAGCTCCAAGGAAGGCTGAGGAGACTGAGGAAGTGTGCACAGGCAGCCCCAGCTCCAGTAACACAATGCTTTGGCACAATGAGGATTTCCTGCTAGAAGTCCAAGTGGCCACCTCTCTGGCTCTCTCCTCCTCCCCCTTTATACACCAGAGTGAAAGCAGGAGAGAAGTGGGTCAGGAGGCTAACTTGCTGCTGTTGGCAGCCAGCATGTGTTTATAAATCTGGGCCATGCATAAGAGCTCTGACTCAATGAGAGAGAGCGTGAAACTGGGAACAAGTTCACAGGCTGTGCTAGATGGCCCCAGAGGGCATGGAATTGGTAGAGCTCAGCATCTTCCAAAGAGATATCACCTGGGTCTTCACTAGATCTGTGTGGGAGAGAATTCTTTGCCACTGGCCCTTCCCCCAAGAATTACTGCCAACAGCTTTCCACATGTAAAGGGACAGCTGATCTACTCTCTCCTGATCGGGATGTGATTATGGCACGAGGTCAGCCAGGCCACAGGATGATTGATGAGGAGCAGAAGGCTAGGAGAGTTGGGAGGAAGAACCCATGTGGAGGCAGCTCCTGTCACCTTGCTACCATGTGTCCTTTAGCTCTTGTCTGAATAGAGACATCTGGACAGAACTGGGCTCCTTCCTCCTCAGACAGCAGTGGGCACATTCACGTGCTCAAAGATCATTCTCTTTCTTAAAAGACAAAATCTCTCTTCAAATGAAGGGGGCTGGGACTTGACCTTTTCTTCCATTGGCTTTTAAGCTCCCAAATGATTTGACCTCTTCCCCCAACTGACAGGCTGGCCCAAGCCCACTCTCAGATCTGAAGAGAGCTGACTTCACTCTGGCTCTCTTAGATGAGTAGGCACAATGGAGAAAGCTCGGTGTCCAGAATGAGTTAGGGCCAAGAATGAATCTCTCTGGCTGTCTGATGTCACCAGTCAGGCATCCAGAACCCCACAAGCCTCTGGGGGCACAAGAGTGGGGCCAGCTGCCACCTCCTAGTACATCTGAGAGTACTTGGCATCAATTCTTGTCCTAAGGATCCCAGAACACCAGTCAGTGTGGGGCCTTGGCCAATTTCAGGGCTTCCGGTCAAAATGCCATCTGAACTTTGGCTCTAGTTCAAGGGCTTCCAGGCAGCTCCCTCCTGCTGCCTCCGCAGTCCAGACAACCCACACTGATGGGGATAAACTGTCTGTAGGGAGCAAGAACGACCTGCCCTTTCATCTCTTTTTATTTACCATTCTTATGATGATTAGGCTAGAATATGGAAACTTTGGAAGCTCTAGGTCTGGCCCTGATCACTGGTCTGGTTCAGCCACTGATCAACCATATCATATGAAGGAAGTGACCATGCAGAAGAATGGGCTATTGATTTTTAAAGTAACCCAGACCTTAGCAAAGAGGAATCATGGAGGGAAAACCACCTCTAAGCCTGCTCCTTTAAGAAGCAACAGACCTGCTGATGCATGCTTTGGCAGTGATCCTCTACCAGGGTGCAAGGTAATGCATTCCAGCTGTGCTCTGCAGTATGGAAATGTGGCTCTGACAGGGTGAGGAGGGCCTGAATACCCACCATCTGGATTCTCCCTTTATGGGGACAAGCTGTTTGGCTCAGAAGGCAACTCAGTCAACACCAGAAAAATGCATCACTCTACTCAGCTATCCCCAAGTTCCACTGGTTCTTGAGAAGGGATCTCAGTGGCAGTTGGAGAAGGGGTTTGGAAGGCAAGTTTGACCAGAAGCCAGGGCAGGTGAGGAATGGGGCTTCCTGGGGGTTGGTGACATCCCTCCTCCCAACTTTAATTGCACATGCTGCCATTCTCACATCTCCATCTGTTCAGATGCTGACAACTCCTAAACCACAGCAATGGAAACAAACTGTAAGGGGGCTGGTTTTTCCCCAAGAAGGAGAGGAAAGAAATCATCTCCACGTTTTTGTCTGTAGGATAGAAATGTCCCACTCTCCACGGTGGCCTACTGATGACAGTGAATTGTCTGGTTACATTTCTGTAGTTGTCATTCTGGAGCAGGACTTTCAAAAGGGTCTGGACACTAATCCTAAGAAAGCACCATTCCTGGGGAGAGCACATTGCTGCTTTTTGGACCCCTGGCATCTACTCCTTTTGGTAACTTTGGTTACCAAAAACCTTCTGTTCCACAACTGAGGCCAGGTGCTTTGGGTGGAACATGTAACCCAGGCATAAGCCAGTAAGTCAATGGATACCCAGCTGCAGTGCCTAGCTCAGGGTTAAGCACATCACCAATCAAAACCAGTAAGACATAGTCAGACCTTTATGGTGCCTTTGAGGAGAAGCAGAAATTCTATCCACTGGATTTCAACCTATAGGGAGATAAGGCTTGCCCCCATAGGATAAAGGTCTCTCTGAGAATGTAAGTGAGCAGAGAGAGGAAAAGCCAGGTCTTGGTAAAATTCCTGCCCCTAAATCCAACAATGCGTAAAGATCCACCCTGATTGTTCCTGTCATATAAGCCCATACATCCTCCTTTTGATTTAATGCATAGGTGAAATGATGGCTCCTACCTGTATGAATGAGGTACACATTGCTTTGGATGCACAACCACTAGAAGTGGAACCAAAGGCTCAGAACAATGAAAAGCAAGTTACTTCTCTTTCCTCTCAGTTTAATTTATTAAAGTTCTAGTCAGTACAGGTGAATAATTAAAAGCAGGGCCCCATGTTCATACTTCCTGGCCTGGGCAAGCAGCATCAGGCCTTCCAGGTGGCATCCTTTTCCTTCCTTCCTCCCTTCTTTTTTTCCTCCCTCCCTCCCTCCTTCCTTCCTTCCTTCTTTCCCTCCCTCCCTCCTTCCTTCCTTCCTTCTTTCCCTCCCTCCCTCCTTCCTTTCTCTCTCTCTCTCTGTCTCTTTCTCTGTGTCTCTTTCTTTCGCAGTACTGGGAGTTGAGTTCAGGGCCTCATGCTTGCTAGACTGGCGCACTACCACTTGAGCTACTCTACCAGTGCTTCTATCCTTTGTAGAGATACACATTCTGTTTTGTTCAATACCTAAGCAAAACTATACCCTTCATGACAATCTTCTAATCCCAGGAGAATATAGCCTTTAGAACTCTGCCAAATGACAAAAGATCACATTATTCCTTGGCTTAGCCTTCCTTCCCTACAAAAGCCTCTGGGCCTGGTCTCATCTAGCTCATCTTCCAGCTTCATCACTGGGAGTGTCCCTTCCCCCATGTCCTTTTCACCATCCTGAACTGAAAGTAGCTTTTAGAATATACTAGCTATTTAGCAGTACTGGGGTTTGAACTCAGGGCTTCATGTTTGCTAGGCAGATGTTCAACCATTTGAGCTATGCCTCCAGATACAGCAGCTATTTAGAATATACCAGCTGATCCCCCTCTATGCATATTTCTAACTCTCTCCCAACCTCAGCCACCAGACTGTAAACTCCCCGAAGGCTCCAATCCCTGATGTCCACAGCCAAACCTAGAGGATAGCAGGCACTCAGGCTGTTTGCTGAAGGAGTGGAACATGCTTCACCCACCTGACAGGATGTCCTCTCCCATAGCTTATGTGTAGTGAAGCTATACACAAGCATACTCAAGTCCCTTGCTGCTCAAGTTTCTGGGGCAGGGGAGCTTACCATGTCCCCCATGTGGGGCTGAAACTCAAACTTCATAGGGGGACAGAAGACATTATTGTACATCTCCATGAGGCGTTGCTTGTCACTGGTGGCATCCAGGTTTTCTACTGCATTCTCGATGGCATCCAGACCCTCATGCTTCGACTGTTCCAGATTCAGCTCAGCAGAGAGGAAGGTGCGTAGGGCCCGGTTTAGGCTAGCATGGTAGCCTAGGTCACAACACTGCTGTGGGAAGGAGAGGCACATGAGCACACCACAGAAAGGACAAGGCTTGAGGGAAAGGGAGGTGGTCCCCAGAGCAGGTCTGAAAACATAAAGGAGACTGGCTGTCTAGGGGAAAAGAGGCTGACATTTGACTTCTGAGACCTGGGTGAAATTTCTCTGTTCTTGCCTCCAGGTAAATGGATAAACACTCCCTACAGGATGGTAATATGGCTATATGGAAGAGGATTCACAGTGACCCAATGACATGATTTAATCAAGCACAGTAGAGTACTCTTCCATAAGCATGAGAAGGGCTGAAAGTTAAAAAATTCTATTTTCAGGTTTATCTAGGCCTACCATTATGGCAGAATTCAACAGTAACAATATAGTCTGCTGTTCTCTGAGGGTTCTTGTGGTTAGGTCACCACATACTAACCACACCAGGCCATTGCAGTATTCAGGGGTCAAAAATTTGGAGTGCTGCAATAGCAGGAAATTCACACAAACTCAGCTGTAGGTGGGAGCCTGATAGTGAATCATTATCCCCACCAACTTCCAATGTTCTAGGACAGGCCTGGGCTGCAGAGTAGGAGGTCTGTACCAAAGTTCCTGTCCCACAGAATCAGCATTTGTAAAACCAAAAAGTCCCAAAACACAAGTGTTACTGGGGAAACTCTTATCATGTAATGGATTCCGATATTCTACAGAAAAAAAAAAAAAAGCATGAAATAAGCAATCGTATATTAAACAACACTGGGGGTAGAGCTGAGCAACCTTGGGAAAGTGACTCCCAATCCCTGAGCCTGTATCCTTAACAGTATGAAGAGCAGATGTGACCTGACCAGTGGTTTCTCAAGCAAGTTCTGGGTCAGGGATCAGGCTGCCTAAGAAATGGGTGTGAAGTCAATACAACGAGCAGGATGTGGAGCCCCTAGCCCCCCTTCAACCACTGTTCTATCCAATATGTTGGAATTCTATGTAAGGTCTGATTTAAAGAAAGAATTCCTCTGTTAGAGAAAAAGTCTGAAAAATCCTTGGGGTAAACCCTAAGGCCATCTTCAGAAACAGCATTCTGAATATTTCCTACATCTACCCCCCCCAATCAACAGACTCAGAGATCCAAACCCCTTGGCCATACATTATCTACTCGATTGCTCAAGTAGCTTTCGTGGCCCAGAACCTGAGAAGAGACGTCAGATTACGATCCATGGATAGAGGAAGGCCATATGTCTGACTGTCATTTCACTGTATAAGCAAGCACTAAATCAATCTCCTCCCAGCCTTTCCCTATCATCACAATCACACTGGAAACAGCCCCTATGGGGAAGAGAAAGCATGTGACATGCCTCCTCCTTCCAGGCCTCTGACAAGAAGCTCAGCGATGGAGCACCCGTTGGGCTGGGCTCTGGGTTCAGTGCCAACAGACTCTGGCAGGTGCTTGGCTTCAGCAGAATAGCAGCAGCTACAGCATAACTAGAGCCAGAGGATGGAAAGACATTAAATTCAGTTAGGGGAAGAGCAAATGGACATTAGACAAAGGCAGCTGATTGGGAGGCTGCATGTGCAGGGCCTTCCTCCTCTAGGAGATGCTGCTGAACTAGCCAGGCTGCTCTTGAATCTGTAAACCTTCCTGCCTAGCTTTCTATAGACCCTAATGATGCACTCTATTCCTATAAGCTTAGAGAATAGAAGTAACACTATCCATGGTGTGTGTAAAGGTGTGGAGGGAGAACCAGGGGGAGTCAGGTTGCCCTTCAGAAACATTAATGTATTTTTGGAAACTCCCCTTTCCTCTCTATTTTCACTACCTCTATCCCAATTCATAACACCAGTGCCATTTGCTTCATTGTCCTAAAACATGACTTTTATTATGCCTCTATTGATGATCCTAAAACATCTCCTTTTCCCCCCTAAAGTAAAATCCACCTTCCTCAGTTTGGAAAAGAAAGAAATGCTTCTGTTTACTAAGGGTGTTTACTATAGGGCAGACAGTGCACCAAGTGCGTATGCCTATTTTATATTTTAATCCTCATAATTACCCTAACAAAGCTGGGATTATCTTAATTTTTCAGACTAGGAAGCTGCAGCTTAGTGATGTTAAATAACCTGAGCAAAGTCAAACAGGCACAGCAAATTGTAATCTGTCTGCAGTCTGTCCATTCAACATCATCTCTCACTGTTTCTTCCTTTAGTCTCTTCTGCTCCACTCCATGACATACTCTGTGTCTAGCAAAGAGCGCTGGAAAAGCATAGGCCTCCAATCAGTTATGTGACAATAGCAAGCTACTTAATTCCTCTGAGCTTCAAATGGGGACAGTGCCAGCCTCCCAGATTGTTGTAAGGCTAACAGGCAAAACATTTACACATATCTAGCATCATGTAGACACTTAACAAACACCAATCATCAGTATCCTTGCAACCAACGCTGACCTTTAGCTCCCAGCATTTTCTCTTCCTGAAGTGTTTCCCACTCCTCTTACCTGTTGGAATTGGATCTAATCTTCAAGTTCCAAGTCAAATTCCCAGCCTCTGGGAACCAACTGGTTCTGCATCCCTGGTGAACATCACCCTGAGTACTACTTGTACTCATCTGCAGCCCTCATGTAACCCAGATTACACCCCCTCCCTTATTCTATGGCTTGCCACTTCATATTACCACAACCAGAATGTAAGTGTTTTGGGGGCTTGGCAAGTATCTCACCCTTGTTTACATCCTTTCCCATTAGGTATTGTTCACAGTAGGCATTCAATAAAGCTCAGTTGATTGATGCAAAGTACAGATTTCAGACTCAGGAAAAGATCTACATAGGCCCAATACTGATCTAGGTCAAGTGTAGACATGTCAACTGAATCCTTTGGTTTTGCTTGCTGTGGATAGTCTAGGCTGGAAGATCTTCTCTATTCATATGACTATTCTGTAACTTCTCTGTGCTGATGAGTTAGGGGTCTGACTCACAATGTCCCCTCTGGTTCCTCCGTGCCTCCAGCTAACTTGGGAGATTTGGAGTAGGTTTTACAGAGTCTTGGCCATCTACATATCTGTAGGGCAAAACTGAACCTTCAGTGAAGAAGCAATATCTGGCAAGGTTAGATAAATGAGATTTGAATATTTTATCCTATTCTCAGGAGAATCTCAGTGAGTAGAGGCAGCATATTATTTTGTTCATGTTGGGGACAAAGCAAACTTTCCATGGCTTTAGATGAGTTCTGTGGCCATGCTGGGCTCCCCTGGCCATTTCTGGGTTATATAAATGTTTGATGAAAAGTCTCTCAGGGGAAATCAAATTTTTATAAGAATTTAATGACAGCCCATCCAGATGTGTGATAACTTGAGTCTATAGCTCATTAACCCTTTACCAGCTGATACTCTCATTCAAAGATTCCAGAAAAGACCTGGAAAAGAAATGGGTGGTGTTTTGTAACATCCACTTCATTTTTCAGAAAAGAAAAACTAACTGCCCTTAATGAAATTTTGTACCGGGAACACCAGGTGTCCTCATACCTGACCTGGGTGCACGCAATGCCACAGACTCTCTATCCAGGTACATGGCTCTCATAACACTCCAGCTATGCGTGAGGACAATGCTCTATTCTCCATTCGCCCATCTGGTCCTAGGCTGAGACAGCCACAGGAGTATGGGGGAGGAAAATTACATTCCAATGAGCCTACAGCTCTTAGATACTATCAAGTGAGCTCAGAATGCCTTTTTGGCCTAAAGTCAAGGTTTTCCCTGTGTGTGTCATATGCCTCACTGGATTCCTTCAGTCTGAGTTTAAATCTTGTACAATACTATAAAAATAAGTTGGAGACTTGTCCTTATGTCCGTGTAATGGCACTGGCAAAAAATAACTTCTTTTCACTTATCCTCAATGCCTTAAATATACATTGAGCTTCAAACCCCCAGGAAGGAGGCAGAATGGTATACATAACACAGATGGCAATGGACTGGAATAAGACTCATCCTATGTCTTCAAGCAAGTTCTGGATACTGTCAAGATCAGGATTACCAACACACCCAGGCTCCTTGCTTACTATTGCTCTAATGTTGACTCATTGTCACCAGCACACTTTTGGCCCTTTTTATTGAATAGATCAGCAAGAAAAGGGAAGAAACTACTAATTCATGCAAACAACATGGATAATGCTCAAAAACATGGTTGGCAAAAGAAGTCAGATACAAAAATTACACAATACAGTATAGTATAACCCCATCTTTATGACGACAACACTAATTTATAGTGAAAGAAGTCTTGGGGTGGGGGACTGACCAGGAAAATACAGTGAACTTTCTGAGGTGATAGGAAAAGATCTTTCATCACGGTACTTACACTATATCTTTATAGAGATGTAGGTCACAAATTTGTACAAATTTTTTAAAACTCTTATAATTGTAGCACTCAAGTTCATTCATTATGTGTAAATTATACACCAAAAGAATATTAAAAGACATAAAAAGAAAAACAAATCTTGGCATAGGGGATCATCCTCTTCTTTTGGTTTTTTTCTTCAGTGAACATACTATGTGGTCAGCTACGTATCCGGCACTAGGGGCTACAAAGGTAAAATAATTTTTTGGCTTCTGCCCTCCTGGATCTTAAAGAGGAGACTGAGAGCTGGGAATGGTGGTGCACATCTATAGTTCCAGATGTAGAGGCAGAGGCAGAAGTATCGTGAGTTTGAGATCAGCCCAGGCTAAGTTATCAAGACCCTATCTCAAAAACAAAACAAAAAGCCCAAAAGGGCTCAAGTGGTTGAACACTTTCCTAGCATGTCCAAGGCTCTGGGTTTAGTACTGGGGGGAAAAAAAAAGAGAGTGAGATCTGAGATTTTCCTGTTTTTAGTACAGTGGCTCTCAAACTTTTCTTGATCCTCAGCTCACAGTACGAGATGTACTAAGATACATCTTATATTCCCTCCCTCTCTCTCTCTCTCTCACACACACACAGATGCGCGCATGAGTGTGCAATCATACATTTACACACCTACCCTAAAAGTTTCACAAAATAAAACTTAACCATACTAGTGTGATGTACGCTAATAATATTTTCTTTCCTATTTTATTCTAGTCTATTATAAAAAAAAAGAGGTCAAATCCATGAAAATGATATCATGGCTTCCTTAATGATCCATGGCTTGAAAAACCTATGAACACATCTCAAGCAAAAAATATTATATTTCACTTGTACCCTGATGCTGAGCATACAGCATCATCCCAAGTATTTATTGAACATTTATAGAGCAGAGTAGAATTATCAGCTTTTTCTAATAAGAATAGTCTGTCCTCACTGTACCAAAACCAAAACAACCAACAAAATAAACAAGATACAAACAGAACACAACAGCAAAGAAAAAGGAGCAAGTTTACTATCCTTGTGGCCTGGAATACTACCACCCTGGACTTGCTCACTGTCCCTTAGACTGCCGAGTACGAAGGAGCCCAGCTGTCTTCTTTCTCAATGGGACTTCACACCTCCTCTTGTGAAGTTAGGTTCTGAATAGTCTTTTATTTATTTATTTTTAATATGTTGAAAACAGGGTGTATAATAGCCTACTTCTTAATACTGACTTTGAAACATCTGCTCAAGCCTGATGAAGGGCTTGTGACTGACAAAGGTTGTGTCTGATGCAGCAGTATCCCCAGCCTTCCCCTGAAGTCAGCATTTTGTTGAACATTAGAAGTTGCGCTGGGGCAAAACAAGGACAGACCAATAGAAGAGGTGTAGCACCCTGCACAGTCTGATTTTTTATTTTTTACTAAATGAAAAATAAATAACAGAAAGTAAGCATAAGAAAGGCCTGATTCTCTCCTATAGGCTCAAAAGGGGCCTCTCTTTCAACAGTGAGCACTGTTTCCTTGAGGAGGAGAAAGGATCTGGTTTAGGGCTTTGACCTCCATTGAAGGACAGTGTTTCGATTGGCATCAACAAGCAGAGAGAACAAAGAGGGGCCTGAACAGAGATGAGGGCTCTACTTACCCAGTGAGACAATGACACCCAGGCCATTAAGAGGTCAAAGCCTACTGAATCAAAGCTCCCTGGATGAAGAAGACAGGAGTCTGTATTTTAGAAAAGTTCCACCAGTTACTGATGTGGGCCAGATTTAAGAACGAATGATTTAGTCCAGGTCTTTACTGGTGGTAGAGAGTTAGGAAACAAAGCAGAGATTCAGGAGAGTTCAGTGACAAACCTAGATGACCCAGCTAGTTATATAACAGTTAATCTGAGACCAGAGCCCACCCTCATGATGTTCTGAAGTGCGGCAGGTTTGCTTGTGGAAAAGCCAAGGCAGGCAAGCATGCACAGTTTGGCTAGAAGCTTGCAAAGCCCAATGGCAGTTGCTGCTGAGAAGTTGAGGCACATTCCAGGCCTCAGACAGGTTCTACGTGAAGCCCTAGAAACTGGGCTGCTGATGCTTAATCAGCTGGCTCCATGACTAGAGGGAGACATGAGAAAGGGTATGCTTACATAGCGTTCCTTAGGATTGGCTCAGGAACTGGACCAGACTGGAGTCTGCAGGTGAGAGGAATTACAAAACTCAGCTGCTTAAGGGGAAGCAATAGGAGGAACAAGGCCAAGGTTGATCCATAAAGCCATACAAAACACATGTACCTGCTAACCTGCTTCTCTCAATCACCTTTGCACTACATCTCAAAAAGAATGGGTCAGATGTCAGTGGCATCTGGATCCTTTCCAGACAGAACCCTATTTTGCAGTACACTGCAAACCTGTAACCTTCACAATAAATCTCTTAACCTTCCGGACTGCCAGCTTCCTCACCTACAAATTAAAGACAGCATTGCTTATCATAAGGGTGAAGTGATAATGAATGAGATAATCCTGAGAAACATGAAGTGCTATATAAATGTAAAGTACGGCATTCTAACTCTACGCTTTTGTCATCATGCTCTTTACAAACTGCTGACAAAGGAAGTATTGTTCCTGGAGCACAGAAGAGCATAGTGATGATGCCCATGGATTTAGGAATCAGACCTAGACACAAATTTTGCCTTTGTCACTCATTAGCTGTAGGTAAGTCATTCAAACTCTCTGAATGTTAATCAATAAAAATGGAGATGATAATGACTTCCTCCTGGCAATGTAGTGAGGCCTAAATAAGAAAAGCGTGAAGCGCATTGCCTGGCACTTGGTACATGGCAAACCTCTAAAGGATCTTGGGTACTACCTGTGTAATGTTCTTAATATGCCCAAGATGCCTGAACAACAGAATTGGGGAACATGTGACCAGGATTCTGAAAAGGGAAGAGGTGCCCACAAGCCCCCCTAGCTTTAAGCACTTACATCAATAAGATCAGACAGGTCATGGATGTAGTACTTGAAGACAGACGCATTGGTTGCCTCCAAAGCCAGTAAGTACTCATTCCGGGCTTTAATAGCCTTCAGCTTATTCTCTGTGTACTTGGCTTGGCGCTGAAAAGGAAACAGAAGTCCATTTTTACTTTTTTTTTTTTTTTAAAGGGGAGATTGTTCTCTGAGAAATGAAAGTACAGTATGTTCAAGAACCACAACTGTGCTGCTACTCCCTGTGCGCATCTGCTTTAAATTGGGCTCTAATTCTGATTAATGAGATTCAAAGGCATAATGTAGATCAATTCAGGAAAGGTTAATGAGGCTCCCCATTTCAGATACGTGCCCCACTTTGATTCTATCTTCACATATCATTCTCCATCTTTACACTGTCACCCTGGAAGAGGTACCACTACCTCTACCCCTAGACACTTGGGGCCTAAAGCAAATACAAGGTCCAAAGTCTTCTCCTACTTCCCAAGCAATTCAGGCTATTTCACTTGAATTGGAAAATGGACTAGGAAAGGCAACTACTGGATGCCAGAACTACTGGTTCTAATCTATCTGCTACAGGTTAAAAACTTGGAGTCCACATCCCCAAGTTCTTCTAATACTTAGGATTCTTGACAGGGCATAGGGGAAAGGCTCTTTTGGTCATTAGGCTCTAAAAGAACCCAAAGTTTCCTTGTTCAGCTCTTCATAGTACCTACTGGGAAATTTGTATCAAGTCTGCATTCCAGAACATTCCTCCCTGCCTCTACAGTTTCCAACGCATGCCTACCTTCTCCTTCATCTTCTCAATCTTCTTTACTGAGCTCCTCCGAACGTGTTTCTCCTCAATGCGAACATTGGCTGTAGAGTCAGGGGAACGTGGAGTTTGCCGGTCCTCCTGCTTCACTGATTTACCAATTTGCTTCTCCTCCTGCTTCTCCGCTTCCTTTAGCTTGCTCTGAGCACTGATGCTGTCAGCATTGTACATGTGATATGTCTTCATCACCTGCAAGACACCCCCCCACCCCCATCCCAGAGGTCAAGCCAATGAGGTCAACTCCCTGCTTTACACACTAACAGACTCAGTTGAGCCTCTCCCCCATGAAACAATATCCCCCTGAGGAAAAATCCAGAAGTCTTTTGTTCAGCAAACAGTGTGTATTAAAGACTGCTCCAGTGCATGGGGAAGCAGTATTGGAATTAAGACAATGTATCTTCTTATTAAAATGATTTCATGTCTGTTCAGCATATATTATTTACTTCTATTTATTATCATTTGTGATCACTATCTTATATTGGTCCAGCAATTTCTATCACTTAGTCACCTCACAATACCGAGGAGACAGGAAACAATGACATCTCTCTCAGACCCCAAGGGCAAAGGGCAGCACAGCCTATGGAGTAGCTATATTTTTTATATCTTTTAGATATAAAATGGGGACAAGGAAAAGGCTCCAAGAGCTCTCTTTACTGGTTTGCTTTATCTACATTAGATGCCCTTTCTGACAGCAATTAGAAAAGCAAACATGGCTGCTATCATTTACTGAGCACTTAGTATATTCTTGGCTTTGTGCCAACTGCTACAAACATTTGCTCATTTTATTCATGTAGCAATTCTATGATCTAACCAACAACTGTATAAAGACTGTAGACCTGCACAATTCAGGTAAGAGCTTGGAAGGAATCAAATCCATGTCAAGAGTAACTGGGGTTACCCTAAGAAGGAACTAATATAAAAACAGAGAGACAATTTCCAAATTTTCCACTAAAGCCACTGTCTAGGAATCCAATTCCATTTCTTAACAAAGAAGCCAGGAAGCCAGGAACTTGAGCTTGTTTCCAGTGCTCCAAAACATACTACTTCCAGCCACATGAAGCCTGCCCTAGTCTGCTGGAACTTTGTGTTTCCACACAGACAGCTTCCAGTTTCTATCTGGGAATTAAAATGCTTGATAACAAACCAAACAATCTGAAACTCAAGAGTGTTGAAACGTCAATGCCATGAGGTTTCTTCAAGAGGAACAAATAGGGAATGTAGGAGTTGGGCAGATATGTGCAGAGCATGTATGTGTGTGTGGCTGAACAACTGAGAGTAAGGGCAGTGTCTTACTATTAATCCCCACCAGCAGGTGCATGCTGTGTGTCAGGGACTTTAGATATGCCACCTCATTTAATCCTTAACTCTATGAAAGGCATGTTATTATTTCAATTTCTAAAGAAGAGGAAATGGGGCTCAAAGAGACCAAGTAGGGCACTCAAAGTCACACAACTAGTAAATGGTAGTCAGGATTCAAACCTGCCTGTCAAACTCAAAGTCCACACTCTTAGCCACTACGTAACAGTGACTCTTCTCTGCATAGGACTGATGCTGAATTAGTCTGGAGAAAAGATTAAATTTAGGTAAGGGAGTCTTAAAAATTGAAATCAGTTTCCTTTAGGGATTTGAGTTAGAGCAGTAACTCAATAGGGGCCCACTCTGGTCCCAAGAGGACATTCGGCAAAGTTTGGAAATATTTTTGATTGCAACAACTTAGGGATTACTAGTGGGTAGAGTTCAGAAATATGACTAAACATCTTATGCACAGGATACACCAACCTCCCAAAGAAAAATTATCTGGCTCAAAGTATCAGTGGTACCAAGACTGAGAAAACCTGGGTTAGAGGGACTCTAATCCCTTAGGGTCAGCTGAAGGTGGAGGAAGAAATAAAGAATACTGAGGTACTAGCAAAATCAAAGCACATTAGTCTAAATTATGTCTCATTTTGGATAGAGACCATTTTAAATCAGCTTCACCTTAGTATGAACCTGACATCATTTCTTGTAAGATCTACTCAGCTTACACTCTGCATATTCTCTATACAGGAGAAGCAACATTTACAACCAATGGCATTAAAAAGTCTTTCTAAGAAATTCAAATACATCCCTAGTTTTCCAGGTTGACTAAGAAGTGAAAAAGAAACATTAGCTATTCTGATTGAAGAAGGGCAGATGGAAGGGCTCCTTTTTCACCTGAATCTGACCAAGGGATTCAAATGCTAGAATCAACAATTATAAAAGTGAATGACTTTTAAGAAAGTGATTTTCTATTTAATAAGCGGATGATAAATAACACTATGAATGAGCATGAGAGACAAAAGAGCTCAAAGAAAAGTGCCAACAAGATAACAAATGAAGTAATAAAAATCAATGATTCATGTTTCTCCTAAAAAACTTAAAGAGCTTTTTCCCTAAAAGAGAGTGAACCATTTACCTTCTCTAAGAAACTCTAAATTCCTAAGAGAAGCAGCACTTCTTTTGTGTTTTTTCTCCATAGTTGGGAACTATGCCATATCTGGAATGGTTTTACAATCACAGTGATTGCCAAAATGACTTAATGACACTGAATCTCTCCTCTGGGTAAATACAAGAGAAACATTACCAGTGCCCTCCAACTCAAGAGAAAACTGAGGTACCCAGAGGCAGAAGTCTGAATAAGTAATGCTAAACAATTATGAAAACAGGAAAGTCAAACTAGGACTTAGAGAAATATATATAGTGAAGCAAATACAAACTAGAGGAAAAACTCAGAAATCTAAATTCTCTTCTTTAAAAAAACAATCACTTTATTTAGGAAAACAAAATATTGCATTCATGAATTTGGCTCTGCTCCTTTCCCAAGTCATACTAAAACAACAGAGAGTTTTTATTATTACTATTTTTAGGTAACAGTAATAGAAGACTCCAAAATGCAGATAGACAAGTAGTGACCAACCTGTTGAATCTTAAACCAAAAAGTAGGGAGAATCAAGAACAACCAGATGTATCACAGAAGTTCCAAAAGAAATGAGTGACCATGAGATAAAGGTAGAGCTAAAAACAAGAGAAATTACTGAAAGCCTGAGAGTAGTCAGACTCCCAGGTCCCCTCCCCCACCATGCTAGAAGTCCAGGGATTTATTTTCTCAGAGAGGTCTACGGACTGGGAAATATCAGGCTCATCTGAGGATAGGAGATCTGAACTTAAACCTGGAGGATCAGTGAAAAGTACTACATTGATGTAGAAAGTCCAGACCTCTTCATAATTCAGGCCCCAGATATACGCAGCAGATCCAAAGAACCATCTCTCAATAATCTGACCATCCAAGAAAAAAGACAAAACAACAACAACAACAAAAAACTGATGTGAAAGCTAGTGGCAAAGATACAGCTCAGTGAGATCATTCTACAGCGAAGATCATAATTGACACTTTAAAATAAGTGCAGGCAACTATGGATTAACAGACATTTAAGGAAAATATCTAATATTTTTCAAAATAAGCAAGACTAAAACAAGTAATTTACAGGAAACAGAGTATACTGAGAGAAAGAAACCAGCTTATCAATAATAGCTCCAGAGAGATGAATGAGAAGTGAAAAGATACCTACATCATGAAACAAAAGCTGTATGACAAAAAGAAACATCAACATGCAGAGAACAACTCGAGAGTTGTTGGCAATTTAGATTCAGTTCAAGTACCTCTCCAAGGAGTCTGATCCATGCCCCTCCTCTGTGCAAACATGTAAAAGTTTTATCATCTCAGTTTTTACTTGCTGCTTTACACTCCCATCTGCCCATATTAAAATGAAATGTCTTGAGTTTAGGGACAGCTCTTATTTGTCTTTGTATCCCTAGTGCCTTGTGCCAGAATCAAATGAACAAGCAGAACTGGGGGACTACTGGCTGTCATTATTTCAAGGGAACAGGTGCAGAATATCACTCTGAAGTAACTCTGCAGACAGCTGCTACACCAAGTCAAGGCAGCATATATTCAGGGGCAGTACGGAAGCATAAAACCTCTGGGGTTACAATAGCCCAGAAGTGTTCCAATACCTCCTCTTTCTTTCTCAAGCCTAGGGTTTCCTTGATTCTTCATACTCAATCCATGTGGTTTCTACACCTTCCTGTGGGGGCTTCCTGTTTCAGACAGCCTCTGAGTACAACTGAGGCAGACAATCACAGAGTACTTTGGGAAGCAGTGTACTCTGACTTCAAAGGCATTCCTGGAGTATCAGCCAAAAAACAAAGAGCACTTATAAGATGGCTTACAAGCTGGCCAGCTCCTTATGGGGGCTAAACACATGCGGAAGAATGCTCACTGGAATTGCTCTCTGAAGAGCAGCTGTGGGAAGCGGCCCCTGGCACAGAATGCCAAGTCAGGAAAATCAAAGGCCCTTCAGGCAGAAAAGAGGAAGGTGGAGAGGGGCAGCTGGCCACTTATGGCAGGATTCTGGATCTCTAGTCCAAAGGCGTCTTTATTTGCAAACACCTGGTTCTGTTTCTTGGCTCATCAAGGTTCAAAAGCACTTAAATTACCAACCCTTGGGAAATTGGTCCTACCAAAAGTATTTATGGACAGTACAGGCAGATACAAGGTAAGAAGAGCACTGAAAAATATAGTGGATTTCTTGTATCCTTGATCTCCTTTTTTCCAGTGCCCACAAATAACTTCTATTGTCTCTATGACCACTGAAAGGAGAGCTCCTTCTCTGCCTGAAGAGCAAATAAGGGGAGAAAGTTCCTTACTTTTCCCTTATTTTCTTCCTAACTCCTTGACAGAGAGGTGTATATAGAAAGAGCTTTCCAAAGCCAGTATACAACTGTCCCACTTCCTACTTGAAGAAACCACTATCCCTTGCAGGATGACTTATGATCGTTTTTTCTCAGGACTTTCCCAGTTGAGTAGTGAAAGCCTCACGTCCCAGGTCTTTAGTCCTAAGCTAACCAGCAAAGAGACTGTTACTCACCTAATCTCATGGTGCCTTCATGCAGAACAGTCCTAAAGTAATCTCAACATTCAGAAGAAACAATTCTTAATTCTATTCTCTGAACTTTCTAATGGTCTATAGAATCTGAAAACTTAATTTGACTGATAACCATAGTGTGATATCTCAGGAAGTATGACTGCTCCGGTCGTTTCTCCCCTAGGATATTGAGATAAACAGTATATGAAAAGTATAGAGAACCAGGGTTGTGGAGGTTAGAGATGTATGCCCCCGACCCCCCACCCCCCACACAAGTTCACGCAGCCAGTGGTCAAAGCAAGATAGAGTCTGGATTGCCTAATTCAGGAGACCAGAGTCACTAGACCTGGGTTTCTTGATCTTGCTACTATTGACATTTTGTGCTACAGAATTCTTTGTTCTGGGAACTATCTTGTACACTGTAGGATTTTAGCAATGTCCTTGGTCCCTACCTATTAAATGCCAGGAGCATTCCTTCAGTTGTGACAACTAAAAATGTCTACAGATATTGCCAAATGTCCCAGTGGGGGAAAAAAATCACCCTGCTTGAGAATCACTGCATCAGACTATTCTGCCTTCTCCAGAAACTTCTAGTGTCCTCTCTTCTTTCTTCTTTTCCTACTGTCTATTAGAGTAACGTATCACATTTTTATTTAGGCCTTAGGCAAATTTTAAGAGTTTGTACCAATTAACTGCACTGCAGCAGACATCACATTCAGCCAATTCTCAGTTTGAACACAGTGGGAAGATTGTATGTTCAGTATAGACTATGGGCTCATAATGGCCAGGAAAGTAGCTGGCCAATATTGGATGGCCTGAAGACTAAAGATGGAGGTATCAACTTGGCTGTTCTCAGACAGAACAGTGAGTTCCAGGGTTTTCTTTTTTCCTCCAGCACCTTTCACTTACTTTACAAATCATAGCTTATGAAGAGATCCAGGACTCTGCGTAAAAGCTCAGAGATCCTTAAGACATTATTCTTCCTCTACTGCCTGAGTCCAACTGCAGAAGTGGCATGCTGGATTTGAGTTGATATGGGGTTTGCTAGTCATCCAACATACTCCCCCCACCAAAAAAAAAGATGCAAATAACAGAAGCTCAAGAAGCTTATGGGAAAATTAAAGGATGCCTAGGCAGGCACTCTAACACTTGAGCAATGTTCCTACTCCTGAAAGGATTCCTATGATGACATGAGTTGTTTTCTATCTTAGCGACTCTATGCCAGAACAAAGGAGTAGTAGCTCTTCTAGGTGCCTAGAAGATGCTCTAAAAATAAAGAACAGAAATAAAGCTTCAAAAGACAAGGTTCAGGAAACTCGTTCAGTCTGAAAAGGCTCACATCAATGTGCTTCTATTTTTAACTTCATTTAACAGAAATGAAAACTTGGGAGCTAAACCAAAAGGTGCCATCTATCTACTTGGCTTCAGAGCAGAAGAGTCATGGAGCAAAAAGTCAAAACAAACTGAACATCACTGGAGAAAAGTCAGCTGACTGCTCTATTCTATTTATTTAACAGATGTCATGACAAAATGGCCACATCCAGACTTCTGGATCAGAATATGGAATTCTCTGACCCCAATGCCTGTGATACGTCACTACTACCTGCTCTTCCTATGAAAGGAAGGAAGGAAGGAACAAAGGAAGGAAGGAAGGAAGGAAGGGAGGGAGGGAGAGAGGGAGGGAGGGAGGGAGGAAGGAAGAGGGAGGGAGGGGAGAAGCAAGTAAACACAGGAAATAAATTTCACCTCCAAATAAACTGAGGCAACTAGAAAATGACATGCAGGGCTGACAGGAGAGCTGAAGAAGAGTCTGGGAAAGTCACGAGGTAAGCAACTGAAAGATTCCCCTTATGGTAGTAAGAATGTCCTTGGTGTGTGTGTGTGTGTGTGTGTGTGTGTGTGTGCATTTTCATTACAATTAACAAAACATGACTAGGGTAAAACACCCACCAGGCACCTCTTGGTTGGTGGAAAAGCACACACCAGCCACAGGAACCACGTGCCTGCAGTGCCTGTTACTTCAGAACAGATTGTATTTTCTTCTCCAAGCCCACGGCCTGCCTCTTCACTGAGGTTTGCAAAACTCTATTTGAACTGGTCCCTCATACTGGGGACACCTAGGAATCTGTGCTCCCCTGTAGAGCATCTGCTCTCATCTTAAACCAAGATCTGATACAAACTTGAGCCATAAAGCCTTTCCAACAGTCATACATTCGCGGTGCAGCAGGCTGTGTTTCTTGCATTAACTTTGGTTCTCTGGTTTGCTGTGAATGGTGCCAGCTATGCTGGTGATCTAGGCCTTGGTGGGTCTCTTGGGTTGGTGCCCTAAATAAAGCCAGCAGAGTTTGCACAGCTGAGGAGGGATCTTATTTTGAGAAAGTATTTTTTGGTTTACTCAGTTTTGAAAATAAGAGTGTGAAAAAAAGAGATGGGTGGGGTCACCCCCGGTGGGGAACATGCACTGTCCTCAACCTCAGCTGAGTTCTGTTGCTGATGTGACTATAGCTAAAAGCTGCCAAATGCTGCATCCCTCCACTTGTCAAAGAGCCAAGAAACCCATCTGATTTACCGAGTAGAGCTCATTCAGGACCTTCATCAAATCATCTTGGAGCTGCTGGCCGACTTCTTTACTCTGCAAGGAAAGAGGAATGAAGGTTAACTGAGAAACAGAAGGAGGGAGAAGGGGGCAACAAAGGCAAGAGCAGCAGAGGCTCTACAAATAACACTGACTCAATTAAGGCCCATTATTTAACCCAGCAAATCAGATAACCACTCAGATCAGACCCAATTATGGTCAGATTAGTCAAAGAGTTTTAATAAAATCAAATATTCCCTTTCTATAGCCTAGCAAAGGCTATCGTGTGCAGAGAAAATTGGTTATAGCATTTGATTTTTCAATTGGTCCCCAAGATCAGGTCTGAAAGGCACATCCCACTTAGCAACTGTTGTTAAGTAGAACATGCTTTCTTGGATGCTTATAGGTAAACATAATCCAAAAGATTACAGAAAGATACATAATAAGATGAAAAAGTATACAAACATTCAAGGACTTCAAAGTCCCTCAGTAATAGAAAACCCCAAGAAGGAAGGAATTATACTATACTTCTCACTTGGTTTATTTATTATTTATTTACCTCCAAACTCCCAAGGCAGTGATTCCTCAGTAATTACTGCTTGCAAGAATAGCTAAATATACCTGGCTCTGATGATACAGGTTAAGGAGTCTCCAACTAGTTCATCCTGAGCAACAGTGGCTCTCAAATTCTTTGCTGCCACCAAGGACAGTAGAAACACACGGAACCACACACAACAGTAGAAACAAAGAAGAATGAGGCAGAGGGAGAAATTAGTCATGGCTTCTACATGGAATGTTATATGCCAAACCCAAAAGAGCAGGGGATAAAACTGATCAGCATCACTTGGTTACCGAGAAGGGACGCCCTCATTTTATCTGCTGCCAGCTACTTCTAGTTCTTTAAAACTAAAAAATTCAGATACCAACAACACCTTCTAACACAGCTCAGTTCCCAGGCAAGAAGGGAAGAGGCCTTTCATTCAAAAACATAATCATTTCAGATCTTGCTTTTTTTTTTTTTTTTAAAGATGCATACATCCTTACCTTAAAAGTAATTTTTCCCCCCTGGCCAGTGGTGTTGCTTAGTGATAGAGTGCTAGCTTAGCATGCAAAAAGCTCTGGGTTCAAACCCCAGCACCACAATAAAAAAAATTCTGTTATAAAAGTAATCTGTAGGAAAAAATCTGAGAGAAAACAAAAGTAACCCTTAATTCCTACCACTAAGAAATCACTCTACACTTCGTTGTGTATTTTCCTAATTTCCCTCTTTCATTATTTTTACAAAGTTGGGATTACATTATAAACAATGCTTGGAAACTTATTCACATGAACATACATGTTGTGCACACTCCCCATGTATTATTTCCTCTATAACACTGTATTATAGTGATATAGCTCCTACTCTCGGACATTTCCTTTGTTTCTAAAGTTTTCTGGTTAAAAATGTTGTGATGAATTACTTTATACATAATCCAGGCACACACTTCATTATTTTCTACTAGAAGTAACATTGCTAGGTCAAAAAGTACTCATTTATATCATTAAATTGCCTTTGAGAAAAACTGTGCCAATTAAAAATACTGCCAGAAGCATGTAAAAATGCATATTTCACTTTTGTCTTGATAATTTGATATGATATTCTTTTGTAACTTGCAGTGCTTTGAGTCCAGTAAACTTGAGCATTTTGTTTTAAAAACATGTTTTTTTATAAGCATTTCAGTTTTCTTTTATGATTTACCATTTTTCTATTTGGTGTTCTCTGCTCATTTTTTTCTATTAAGGTATTCCTCATGGAATATAGTATAGATGTGACTTCCATCATGAATAGTCATGGACTTTTACACCTGGTAATGGGGAAGTGGGTAGAAGGAAGCCTAAATTAGAAATTACAAGAATCTCCTTCTATTCCTAGGCCTTCTACCACTTGTAATGACTTTGGCCACCCTGGCTAATCTCTCTGGGTCTGTCTTCTTTTCCATAAAATGAAAGGCCTCAGCTAAAACATTCTTAAGGTTTTCTCCAACCTTTGCCACTCTATGATTCTACATGATCTTTTGCTTGGCTCCTTGAGTCCGTAATAGATCCGAACACCACCCCCTCAGTGTACAATTGGTTGGCTGTCTTCACACCACAGGGTAGAACACAACAAGCAAGTTCTCCTCAGAAACCCAGATGCTTTGCAAAAACGGAGGCTTCAGGGGCACTTGGCCAGACTTCAATTTTACCATTCCCATTGCTGTTCACCTAATGACCTCAAATGCTGGAAGAAGCCATAGGAGCGAATGCCCTCCATCTACAGCCTCATACCCCAGCCTCTCCCACCGTGAGGAAAGCTAAATTCCACTGAAGCAGCAGAGGTTCAAGGAGGTGAAGTGAGGAGAAATGACTCACCACCAGCCTCAGAGTCAGCAACAGGGTCAGGAAGTAACCACGAGTATCACTTCCCACCACCCTGCCCTCCGGCCTTCAGGCCAGCCTCCCTATCTCTCTCACCCCCTCCTTATGTTTAAATTGCAAAGGTTAAAGGACACAGCTCCTGATCCTCTGCCCTGCTGCATACCCATGACTTAAATAAGTAGTCCTAGGTAGTAATAGTCCCAAAGGGGATAGGGAGAGGGAAAGCCTAACCAATAAAATAGCAATTAAGCCAAGCAGATGTTTCCTTTCGCAGTCTGATTAGCTGGGAGGACCACTGAACTATTATCCCTGTTTATTTGAACAGGCTGCTGAAGGGATCTCACTTACCACTCCCTTTGGCTAAACTGGGCTGGGCTGGGAATACAATGTTTAGTGGAGCTAGCTTAGTTAATGTTACAATGAAGCCCCCAGCAAGCAGGCATAATTCTGACACAGGACAGAGGCAGGAAACTGCCAGTGTCCCTCCTTTCACAGATGATAAAAGGCCACCTGTGTGCTTTTGGGGGAAAACATGGCCCCCATGATGGACTTCTGTGCAGGCCACTGCAGAGGGGTTCATGGACTGGGAAGTTGCAAGAGGGCCCCACCCAAAGACAAGGGGCACATTTATTCCCAGGGGAACAAAACCTGATGGAGCCCAGTACATGACAATGAAGACTGCAGAGCCTTTCACTATAAAGAAGCAAGGGGTTTCTAAGCAGGGAAGAAAAGTGAATTTACAGAGCCGTCTTTGTGCACTAATATACAGCCTGAATTTCTTTTCTTTAAAATTTCTTGTTAGGGAATGAGTCATCTAAACATTGCAGGAAACCAAATAGAAGTCAGGGGAAAAAATTACTTTGGGTAAAGTTCTTCTCTTAAGTGTTTGTATAGTAATCTTTGCATGGAAAAGAAAAAGAGATGTCTAAATTTAGAATAGAGATGTGGCCCACTGAACAATGCTGGTTCTATGGAACTGGAAGTGCGCTGGTGTGCTCAGGCCTGAATGTTGTATTTTGAAACTTACCACAACCTTTTGACCAGATTGTGTTTCAAGTGGGCCTTCCCTTTACCTCCCCTCACCCCAGCCCCTTGCTGCTAAGCAAGGCTAAGGCGGGGTTGGTCAGAAAACAATGAGATTGCAACAGCTCCTGCCAGCTGTGAGCTTACCAAATGGGTAGGGAGTCTTCTTTTTCCAACAGATAACAGCATTGGATAACAGAACTGAAATCACAGCCTTGTCTCCTCACATCTTAATGTCCCAAAGCCTCCTAGCAGCAGAAATATGCCAAAATGCCAAGCTATATGGTCTGGGTGCTTCCATGAGAGGCTGATCTCTAGTCTTTGGATCTCTTTCAATTAATACATCTTCTGAGTTTCAATGGGGTCTGTTAGCTTTTTCCAAAGAATACCAATTATGAAAGGGCTTTTAAAACCAGTCCACATCAGGAGGATTACCTATTACCCAATTTTCTAGTTACTCAGATCAGCATAGTGTATTTTCCAAAAAGGGGGTGGGGTGGTGCTGTTTTTTATTGGTTACCTATACTACAAAGCGGTATTATTTGACAGGCACAATATTATCCTCTGATTTGTAAAAGAAGTTTAAAAAAAGAAAAAAGAAGAAGGCATGTCTGCCATGTGGTGAAAGCTAATTTCAGCTGGTCCCAAGGCTGAGGCTGTCAGCAGGTAGAAACAGTTAGGGTCATTTACTTCTGTGTCAATGAGCCTGTGTCAGCAGCTTTCCAAAAAAGAATCCAATTTTCAAGGGCACAGATCTCTTCTACCAGTGCTAGCATCCCCTCCTCACCTCAAAGACACTTTAGAAGCCAAATGTTAAAAAAAAAAAAAAATCCAGTTTAAAATTGAATTGACATTTTCTGATTTGAGAAGAAAAGAACACAAACCTCCTATTAAGCTCTGTGGCAGGAGGAGTGCCACCAGACCCAGGGTGAGGTTTCAGGGGCACTTGCTCACTGCTTCAAAGAGGCCAGGCTTCCTGAACTGGTGCTTTGCCGGAAATGCTTTAGATGGGGACAATAGAGCTAAAAGGAGTGGCCGTTTGGCAGCAGGGCCAATCCTAAGTGATAGTGGGCCTCTCCATCACCCAACAGAATCTACCAAAACTGTTGTGCAGGGTGCACTGAGACTGAAGGGAGACAGAGGGTGGTGATCCAGCAGGTCAGAGCTCAGGAATGGCTTCTGGAGTTCCCCTCAACCACACTCTTGCATAAATGCAAGCAGGGCTCTTTCTATTCCACATTCACTCACTGGCTAGGAAACCAGTGATGGCTCTAGAAAGATTGGCCTCCTGTTAGGATCTTATACTCTGGGGAGACCGTGGTCATACAGTATACAAATACAGAAGCTGCAGATGTGGCTCAGTGGTAGGTAGAGCTCTTGCCTAGCATGTATAAGAGTCCCAGCCCTTAAAAAAAAATACACTACAGTACAAAACTTTTATAGAGAGGTAGGCTGGGAGGAATATTAGAAAAGCTTTGACATTCTGAGATGGGTAGACAAGGATGTTCAAAAAGATACATTTTTTTTTTTGTGGTACGGGGGCTAGAACTCAGGGCCTATACCTTAAGCCACTCCACCAGCCCTTTTTATGTTAGGTATTTTCAAGATAGGGTCTCGTGAACTATTTGTCCGGGCTGACTTCAAACCACGGTCCTCCTGATCTCCGCCTCCTGAGTAGCCAGGATTATAGGTGAGCCACCAGCGCCCAGCAGAAAAGATACAGCAACCCAGTACAATAAAAAGACTGCATACATACAAAAGACTTTAATTATGTAATTAATAAAGAGTAGTTTTTAAGACTGGAGCCCATCAACCAAGACAAGAGCTAAATAACTTGCCCTCTTGAGGTGGCTGATCACATGGCTCAAAGCAGGTTCAATTACTGGGTCCTGGCAAGGGGTAAAATGGCTGGATTTTAGGAAATGAGCAATAAGAATTCCATCAGCAAATATTTATAGAACATCTATTATATGTCACATACTTGTGATTTAAATATAAAACAGATAGTTGAAAATTTTATAGTCCTCTGAGAAACATGGATATTAATCTGATGTCCAAACCTATCAGAATTAATTCTTTCCATCTCAAAGACATTACTAGAAAAGGATTAAGTTAGTTTCTTAGTTCAGGATCAATATTTTTCCTATCTCAGCCAAGAGGTTTTCTAACTTCAGGGCAAGTTAGATGTCGAATCCAACTTGCCAGAAACAGAAAGCTGATTGCAAAAATCCAGCTATTACACAGTAAATCTTTTTTCTTCGAGTTCGCCTTTTTTAAGTTACTGAGAGATATTCCAGGTTCTAATGATACTGCTTCAGAATAAGCGCCTCCCAAAGTAGTCACATTACATTTTTAAAGAATCCCTTCAGGTTGGGATGTAGCTCGGTGGTGCAGCGCTTGCCTAGCATGCGTGAGGCCCTGGGTTCGATCCCAGCACCAAAAAAGAAAAGACAAAAAAAAAAAAAAAAAAAAAGAATCCCTTCAGTTTGTAAGTACCATAAAAACTAATCTAACTAGTAGATTCTTCACTCAAGAAGCTAGTGGGTATAATTAAACTCTAAGGGACAAAAGTCATATTTTATAAGAAATGTCAGAAACCTGACACAATTTAAGACCCAGTATTAGTTTCAGAATTCATCAGATTCCTGTTGAATTACTGAAAGAACATAGTATTTAAAAAAAATCCCAAAGCTATGAAAATTTGAAACAGACTAGAACTTTTTCAGTATCTTTGTGTCTTCCATGGTGTCCAGTGTACACAGCAGCCATAAAACAATCAGGTGTTGAATTAATTAGATCAAAGTTTTAGTGTAGACTTAAACACGATGGTTTCATACAATGACAAGAATAAAATAATATAGCTTCATTTTCTTCATGCAGATTATTAATAGTGAAACCCCATTAGAAGTCACCCACAGGGACTTCCTCTAGTCATAGTTCATAGATTAGTCCAGAAAGCTGAAATGATTTTTTTCAGGGTGACAAAGCTATTCAGTATCATATCTAGGACCACATGCAATATTAAAAGAGGGTGAAATATGCAGGCTGTGGGGCTAGAGGTACAGTTCAGTGGTAGAGCACTTGCCTGACATGGGTGAGGCTCTTAGTTCAATTACCAGGACCACACACAAAAAAGTGTGGATTTGGGAGCAGGATTAGAATATTGGAATCCTACTGAAGGAATTTAGGGAAATAATTCAGCTACTCTATGCCTTAGTTTCCACATCTGCAAAATAGAGTAATAATATTAATTCTATTCTAGGATAAATCCTAGGACCCTCCATGAATCTAGCATCTAGTGTGTTCAATAAATGGTAGCTAATATTAAAGTTAGAATTCACCTGTCTGAACACCCACCAGAGTGTTCTTTCCACAAAACTATGCACCTGCTGTGTACTCTCAAATATGTCAAAGATCATGACATATAGCTTTGTGAAAACCCCTAGAAGCTTCTCTCTAGGCAGGATTGTAGCTAAATCCTTCTGGTGAGAGCTTTATTGACCCACAGGGAAGAAGGTTGTTTTTCCTTCTGCCTGCTGCTGGACAATCTATTTTCCTCCCTCCCCAGTTTACACAAGAACTAAAAATCAATGACTTTTTAAAATGTGTAGTTTTGAGCTGGACATGGTGGTACATGCCTGTGTGATAGTTTATCTTGACTGTCAACTTAACTGGATTGAGAGACACCTACAAGACTAGTAAAGCACACTTGTGGGTATGTCTGTGGGAACATTTCCAGATATTATTAGATCATAAGGGTTCTGACCTAATCAATGGTTTAATCCATTGATGGATTCAAAATTTGAACAGACTATTGGGAGATGGTAGAACTGTGGAAAGTGGGGCCTAGTTGGAGGAAGTGGGTCACCCCCGGGGACGGACCTTCAAAGGGTATATCTTGACCGTGTCCCTTTCCTATTACTCCTTTTTGCTTCCTGGAGGACAAGAGGCAAATATCTTTCCTCTGCCTTGCCCTTCCTCCATGATGTTTCTGCCTCGCCACAGGCCTAAAAGCAATGGAGCCAGCCAGCCATGGACTGAAACCATGAATTTAAACCAAGTTGATTTTCTCAGGTATTTGTCACAGTGACAAAAAAATCTAACATGCTTGTAACCCCAGCATTTGGGAGGTGAAAGTAGGAGGATCTCGAGTTCTAAGCTAGCCTGGTCTATATCTATAAAGCAAGACCCTGTCTCAAAACAACAGGAAAAAAAAAAAAAAGAGTAGCTTTCCTGAAAAAAATCAAACAAAAAACAAAAACAAAAACCGGCTAGCTATGTAGCTTGTTTGCAATCCTAGCACTCAGGAGGTGAAGGCAGGATGATAACAAGTTCAAAGTCAACCTGTGCAACACTTAGTTCCAGGCTAGCCTGGGCTACATAATGAAACCCTGCCTCAAAATAAAACATAACAAAACAAAAAAACCCTAAAGATTGAAAAAATTGTTTAGCAGACAGGAGAAATGGAAAGTAAATGCCATCCTGGGTGCTCTCTTCTGCCTAGGTGAGAGAGTACTAAGACTATTCATTTGCCAAGTTCTGGTTTAATGAAATCCAGGTCGCAGTCTCTAGGGCACTTGTTTCTGAAAGCCATTTCCTTAAGGCTTTCCCAGAAGCTCTGGAACATGTGTGCAGTCACACACGACAACCCACAAGTAATGCTGGTCGCCACGGGGGAAAATCCATTCTTTGGTATAACACAAACTCTGCGAATTCAGCTTCTATATTCTGTGGGTGCTCATTATCCCCTGTGTTAGTTGACCAAAACCTCTTGTCAAGAAAACACAAAATCTGAACAAGACTGAGTCCTACTAGACTGGGACAGGGAGGTAATGGTAGGAACAGGAAGAAACCAAAAGCCCTGCCCTCCTAAGACTTCTGATGGCACAGATTGAACATTCTTTTGTGGTTGTTCCAGTCTCTTAAAATGTCCTATCCTAAAACTAAGAAAATAAGCTCAAAATAATGTCTCTTAAAATGAAAGAGAAAAATCATGTCTGAACCTTCATTTCTTAAACCATCACTGTAATCCTTTCTTGGCATATGTCTTTAGGATGATGACTTCAGTAGGGGTGTACATCTTCAGGCCCTGATCGCTCATTCTAAAAGCATTTTTTGAGGTCATTCTGAAGGTGTGTGACTACCCCATTTCCTAGGCAGGACACTAAAGGCATAGAAATGGCATCTGGGTGACTTTGGACACCCTTAAGAGACTGGGACACAAGGAACAAAAGACACAAAGGCAAGTGGGCAACCTGAGAGCACAAATCTCTCAGCAACCATAAATGAACTCAGAAAGAAAAGCAATCAGTGACTTAGAAGCAGGCAAGGAAAGAAAAAAGAGTCAACATGGTAAGGTGCTTGCAAGCATATGCCTTCCTATAATAAGGAATCTAGGAGCTGGGGAGTAGGAAGAATGCTTGTGCGGCTTCCAGATGGCTAGGCTGGGAGAACAGGAGTTAATAGAACTCATCTGAAAGTTGGCAGTGTGAACAGTGTGAGGAGGAGAGCAGCCTGGTAGGAAGTAAAACAGTCAGCAGCACCCCTACAGGAAGTGCCTGGGGCACTGGGAAAACCGCTGATTAAATGAGAAAGAGGAACCGAGCAGCAAAGCCAATTCATCAGGGATCTGTGCAGTGTTAGAATTCTTGGAGTTACCTTAGAATCCTACTGTCAAGAGAGGAAGAGCCTCCAGAAGGTTTAATTACGAAAACAGCATTTTCTTGACACCCCAGGTGCCACGGTTGGCCCTCAGAGGAACATAAAGCCAACTTTGGGAAGCGGAAAGAGTCCTTCACTAGCAGAGAAGAAGAATGTTACTTCCTTGGGGCTGGGATGAAGAGCTGAGCCTAGATCAGCTTTCTTCCCTACAGTGGGAGTTTGCAGCCTCTTTATTCACACTAATCACATGTCAGTCCCTTAAAATAAACACTTAAAATAAAGAATCTGTATCCTTGGTGGAGGGCACCTTCCTTCTTGCCGGTAACTCACTCCCATTGCCCAGTCATTGAATTATGAGGAAGAGAATGAGCAGTTTGGAACTGGAGATTTCTAATCTCAAGCTCTGATTTCACCTAAAATTTTTGATTTGTTCTCTCCAATAAAGGCTTAAACTTTATAAATCTCTGTGTACACTTGAAAAGAATATGTATCCACCTGCAATGGCTAGACACAGTCCCCATTTATGTCATTAAGGTCAAGTTCATTGCTTTTCAAAACTATAGTTTTACTAATTTTTTCATCTAATTGTTTTTCATTAAGACTACTAAACTTCTCACTAGTGCTGATGATTTGTCTGTTTTCTTTTGATTGTCCTTTCTTCTCTTTCTCCTTCTTCTTCTTCTTCTTCTTGGGCTGTGGGCTTCCTAGGCAAGAGGTGCTCTAATACTTGAGCCACTTCTCTGGCCCTCCATTTTTTATTTATATACGTTAAGGCCATATTATTGAGTAGATATTTCTTCTTGGTACTTTGAATTTTTATTATTATTTATATTTAATAAATTTTTTGTATTAAAATATACTTGGTCTGATTTTATCATAGCATCTTTTTCTATCATTTTAAACCTTTCTGCTTATCCAAGTTTTTCTCTGGGACCATTCTCTTTCTACCTAAAGAATACTATTTAGGGCAGGGTATGATGGCTCATGCTTGTAATCCCAGCTACTTGGAGGCATAGGTAAGAGGGCTGTAGTATGGCTGGTCCAGGCAAACATGCTAGGATTCTATCTGAAATAAAACTAAAGAAAAAGGTATGGGATGGGGTAGATCTCTTAGAAGTTGAGTTCAAATCCCATCAATGCCATAAAAATAGGAACACTATTTAGTATTTCTTTCAGTGTGGGTCTCCTGGTGATAATTTTCTCATATGGAAATTTCTATAGTGATGTGTGTGTGTGTGTGTGTGAGTGTGGTGCGGTGCTGGGGATCAAACCCAGGGACTGATGCATGTTAGGCAAGCACTCTAATATTGAGATACACCCGCAGCCATTGACCTTCTTTTTGAAGAGTATTTCTTTCTACACTTTCACTGCATTTTCTCTTGTCTTCTATTGTTTTTGTTGAGAAATCAGCTGTTAACTTTGCATTTTACTACAACATGCCTACATGTAATTTTCTTCATATTTATTCTACTTGAAATTGATAATGCTTTTTTAGACTGCAATGTCTTTGTTAGTTTGGAACAATTCACAGCCATCATCTCTTCAAATATTGCCTCTATCCCATTCTCTTTGTTCCCTTCTTCTGGGACTTCAAATATATGCATTAAGGCCTACTTGCCATATCCCCTAAATTCCTTATGCTCTTTTCTGTATTTTCCATCCTTTCAACTCTCTGACTTTCAGTAGGTATTGTGTTCTGAACTACATTCCAGTTCACTAATTCTTCATTCAGTGTTGTTTAATCTGTTGTTTAATTCACACATTAAGCTCTTTTGTTTTAGTTACTGTATTTTTCAGAACTAATTTTTTTGTTTAATTCCTCTTCCATTTTTATTATTGAGATATAACTTATACACCATATAATCCACCGTTCTGAAGTATACAATACAGAAGTTCTTAGTGTATTCACAAAATTTTGCAACCATCACTACTAATTCAAGAATATTTTTATCATCTCAAAAGAAACCTCATAACTGTTAGTAATCATTGTCCTACCCTTCTTCCTTTAGCTCTTGACATCACTAATCTACTTTCTGTTTCTATGGATTAGCATATTCTAAACATTTCCTATAAATGGAACTTTACAATACATGGCCTTTTGTGTCTGGTTTCTTTCACCATTTGCAGGGTTTATCCATGCAGTGACATATACCACTACTTCCTTTTTAATTTTTTTTCTGAGACAGGATCTCACTATGTAGCCCTGGCTGGTCTTGGACTCATGATCCTCCTGCCTCTGCCTCCCCAGTGCTGGGATTATAGGCATGTACCACCATGCTGTTGTTTTTGTTGGGGATCAAACCTAGGGCCTTGCACCTGATAAGCCCTTCCTTCACCAGTGGGCTACACCCTCCAATCCCACGTCCTTCTTTTTAATGGCTGAGTATTATTACTCATGTGGATATACCACATTTGTTTAGATTTGCTCATTCATTGCTTTATGAATGTTTGGATCATTTATACTTTCTGGTTATTATGACTGTGTACAAGTTCTTGTGTTAGCATATGTTTCCTATCTTTTCAGTATATACGTACAAGTGGAATTGCTGGGTCTTAGGGTAATTCTATGCTTCAGGTTTTAAAGAATTATTAAACTGTTTTCTACATGATTTGCACCATTTTCTAATCTCACTAACAATGTATGAGTGTCCCAATTTTTTCCACACCCTTACAAACATTTTTTTTTCTTTTTGATTTTTTTGAGACATAACAAGACCTTTCTTGCTATGTAGCCCAGGCTGGCCTCAAACTCACAATCCTCCTGCCTCTCCATTTACCAAGTACTGGGATTACAGGTATGCAGTCACCATGCCAAACTCCTCACCAATATTTCATTCTCATTCTCTCTCTCTCATAAATCATAGCCATTTTCATGGTTGTGATGTGTTATTTCATTGTGGTATTGATTTGCAATTCCCTAATAATTAACAATGCAAGCACCTTTCCATTTGCTTACTGGAAAACAAAGCATTTCTCTGGAGAAACATCTATTCAAGTCTTTTGTCCAGTTTTAAACTGTTCTTGAGATGTCAATAGTTCTTTATATGTTATAGGTAATAGATCCTTATGAAATATATGATTTCAAAATGCTTTTTTCATTTTATGGAGTTGTACTTTATTTTCCTTGATAGCGTCCTTTGAAGCACTGAAGGTTTTATTTATTTTTAAATTTTTTTTTCTTTTATTCATATGTGTATACAATGTTTGGGTCATTTCTCCCCCCTTGATGTTTTTATTTGGATGAAGTTCAACATACCTGATTTTGTATCTGCTTGTGGTTTGGTGTCATATCTAAGTAGCCATTGACTAATCCAAGATTATGAATATTTATACCTATATTTTCTTCTAAGAGTTTTATAATTTTAGGGCTTACATTTATGTCTTTGATCCATTTTGAGTTCTTTTTTTCTCTTTTTTTAGGGTGGGACTGGGGTTTGCGCTCTATCACTTGAGCCACACCTCCAGTCCTTTGAGTTTGTTCTTTTAAAAATTATTTCCAATTTTGTTCTTATTATTTTATTTCTTAGATATATTAAACATAGTTGATTTAAGGATGTGTTTGGTAACACCATTATTTGGATCTCCTGTGAGTCTTATTTTTCTTAGTTTTTGGTTATAAATCTTATTTCTTCATATGCCTAATTATTTATACTTGAGTATAAAAATTGTATTTGGGAAAATTTTGAGAGATACATTAGATCTAGAATGATAGTATCTTCTTCTAGAGAGAATTTAAATTTGCTTCTTAGCCACTACCTATCCTAGATCACTTTAATTCAATTAGAAGAAATTAAGACAATTAGAAACTAGGTATTAGTCCCTGTGAGATCACTGAAGTCTATTTCTGGTTTTCCCTTACTTCTAAGTTGTATCCCTTTGGTATCCCAAAAACCTGGGGTACTTTAATCAAGCCCCGCTACTTTGGCCTTGAATTCTAATTTTTGTCCTGCTGGTCCTTCAAGATTATTTAAAAAGCTGCTTACGCTACTTGGGAGGCTGAGATCAAGAGGACCTTGATCAGAGGCCAGCCCTAGCAAATAGTTCTTGTATCTCCAAAATAACCAGAGCAAAATGGACTGAACCTGTGGTTCAAGCAGTAGAGTGCCTGCTTTGTAAGAATGAAGCCCTTTGTAAGAGTGAAACCCCAGTTCCACCAAAAACTAAACAAAACAAAACACACACATACACACATACACACACACACAAAATGTTGCTCAACTTCTTGCCCCTCAGTTATCTTCTAGAATGGCAGGTGTCTTTCAGGTAAAAGCTGCTCCACTGAGGCATAAAGGTTAATCTGAATTACCTAAAAGCACAACTCTGAGTTTAAACCTTGAACAAGAGAGATTGTTTTATGTTAATAGCCTTCAACAGGTCTAGTGTTATTCTAGATACCCAATAAGCTCTGAGATGTGCTTTGCATGAAAGAATGAATGGGTACTGGTGACAATGAAGGCTTGCCACACTTAGGATTTCAAGTTGTTCATTTCCTAGGACATGATAACCAAAGCATTCTGGTAAAACAAGAGAGAAGCAAGCCTCAGGCTCTAAATATGGTTCCTCATTATTTCCCCAGGGGTTTTTCAAAAACCACAGTCTATCAGAGAAGAGGCTGGATCTTTACAAATAAAGTGCTCTGGTATCAGCTGAGTGACAGCCCAGATTCAAATCTTAGGGATGTTTTTATGACTCAAAGTACACCAAATGGAGGAACTCTATAAGAAGCTCTAATAATGAGCACATATGAAAGTCTTATATGGGGCTATGGGTCCAAGGAGAACTGGGGCATCCATCTATCTCCTGGATTTATGTCAAAATGTCCTGGATGTATGTTCAGATTTTGTAACAGCACACTGTCCTTCCCTAGGTGACCCTGGCATCAAAACCAGAAAGAAGTAATTAGTGACTTTTAATGCTCTAATAAGTGACCATGTACTGTTGATTTTTGCTTCATGATATACCTGATACCAGTCTTCTTTTTCATTCCTCCTGTCACTGCTACCATCTGTCCCCCAGTCTTTCTGAAATAGCAGATACATCCTCTTCCTATGAACAAACTTTCCATGGTTCCCTAGTGCTCTCAGAATAAAGATTCAAATAGTCAGTCTGGCTCCCAGTCTGCCTTCTCTCAACTACTGTCCTCATCAACACTCTGGTTTAGCTGAACTGTTTTACTCACTGACCTCTTAAGACTCCTCACCCATTCCTAAGCTCTAAAGTCCTGAAGCTCCTTTATTCCATATGAATATCCTACTCCAGCTTGCTCTCCACACTCACAAGCTACTCACTGTTCCATCCCTACTTATTAAATCCCTTTCATTCATTAAAACTCAAGCCCAAATTTCACTACTCTATTTACTGCATGTAAAGCATGCAGTACAGTGCCAGACATAGAGTTAATTCTCTAATATATGTTCTTTAAGAAAAAATGAAGTGTGTGTTGAGTGGAAAGGTTAGAGTTTTCAATCAATGGTGTTATGGAAATTGCATATCCATTTGAAAAAAAATTGTGCCTCTATCTCACACTATACTTAAAAATTGATTACATGAGGGCTAGTTTAAAAGACTATAAGACATTTAGGAGACAATATAACAGAATGTCCTCAAGATCTTTGGGTAGGAAGGGCTTTTTTATACATGGCAGAAAAAGCACTAATCAGCTGGGCACCAGTGGCTCATGCCTGTAATCCTAGCTACTCAGGAGAGAGCTCAGGAGGATCGTGGTTCAAAGCCAATCCAGACAAATAGTTTGTGAGACCTTATCTTGAAAAACCCATCACAAAAAATGGCTGGTGCAGTGGCTCATGGTATAGGCCCTGAGTTCAAACCCCAGTACTGCAAAAAAAAACCCCAAAAAAACAAAACCAGGAAAATCAGTATGTAACTACACTAAAATTATTCACTTTTTTATTGCCCAAAAGAAAGTATGTGAAGAAATGAAAAGGTAAGGCACAATATAGGAGGATATGTCTGCACATACAACCTATAAAAGGCCATCATTCAAATTTGGCCCTTTACAAAAGAGTATTTCAATAAAAATAAGGAAAGGAAAAGTCTCTCAAACTCAATAATCAGATAAATGGAAATTATTCAATGTGAGAACAGCTAAAATTTAAAATTTGACCATACCAAATGTTGGTAAGAATGCAGAGAAATGAAAACTCTCCTACATTGTTGGTGGGCTAAAAATAAGAAATAACTATTTGAAAACAGTTTAATATTACATAGTACTAGGTACATAGCCTACAAAAATTGGGGCTTAGTAGGGTGCCAGTGGCTCATGCCTGTAATCCTAGCTACTCAGAAGGCAGAGATCAGAAGGAAACCAGCCCAGGCAAACAGTTCAGGAGACCCTATCTTGAAAAAACCCTTCACAAAAATGGACTGGTGGAGTGGCTCAGAGTATAGGCCCTAAGTTCAAACGCCAGTACTAAAAAAAATACAAAAATAAATAACTGGGGCTCATGTATGCCAGTATATAGAAAGTAAGAATGTTTTTGTTGGTTGCAAGCTGAAAACCAAATGTTCATTGATAACAAAATGCTAAATAAATTATAATATATTCATAAGTATAACTCAATGAAAATAAACAAGGTATAGCTTTATGCAACAACATGATTAAATTTTGCAAACCACAGCAAACAAAAGAAGATAAAAAATCAAGAGTATGATTTCCAAGCTTACATAATTTTCACAAGCAAGTGTGATGTGATATATTTTGGTCTTTAATCAGGGTTCCTTCCACACAGCTCATAAAACCTTTGTAATTTCCCAAGTGATAGTATTGATAAAAGTGAAAGCACCATCTTTCTTATTCATAACAAGCCCCTTTCAACCATACCTGAGTTTATGTTAATAAGGTAACCTTTTGAAAGCCTTGGAGGATGGGGTTGCCAGGGGAACCAACCATGTGATTAGAAGGTTGGAACTCTCATCCTCACCCCTCAACCTCTGGAGAGGGGAGAGGATAGAGAGGTAAGATGGTTGAGTTGGTCACTAATGACCAGTAATTTAATTAATCATGCCTGTGTGATGAAGCCTTCATTAAAACCTCAGAAGGATGGAGTTTAGAGAGAATCCAGGTTTGATGAACACATGAAGGTGTTGTTGGGATTGGTGTGCCTGGAGAAGACATGGAAGCTCTTCTCCCCATATCTTGCCCATCTTTTCCCTCTGATTGTTCTTGAGTCATATCCTTTTATAATAAACTGGTAGTGTGATATGCATATTGTTTTCTTGAGCTCTACAGACTGGTGTAGCAAATGACTGAACTGATGGAGGGGAGTGTCACAAAAACATGCAATTTATAGCCAGTCCATCAGAATCACAGGTGACATCCTGGACTTTTAATGAATGTCTAAAGTGGGGGAAGTCTTGTGGGACTGAGCCCATAACCTATAGGGTCTGTGGTAACAGGGCACCTAGATGGTATCTGGGGAGAACTGGAAAATTGCTTGGTGTGAGAAAGCCCTCCATACATTAGAAGTATCAAGAGTAATGTGAGTATGGAGAAGAAAAACTGTTTTTCTTACTCAACAGACAGAATTAAACTGTGCCATTTAGGAACAAATACTAGGAGATATAATTAAAGAAAGGCAAAGAACTTAATTAAGATTAAACAAGCAGGAAAAATGAAGATAGTAGGGGGGGCATGGAGGGTGTGAAGGAGAGGAGAAGTACTAACAAAAAGTTCTGTGTATTGACCTATGTGGTTAGTTACTTCAATGTTTGCTTTATACATGTTCATTTTGGGGCTGGATGCATGACTCAGGCGGTGGAATGCCTGCTTAGAAAGTGCAAAGTCCTGAGTTCAAACCCCAGTACCACCACAAAAAAATGCCTATTAATTATACACATATATTTTAAATATTTTTATATCTCTCTATTATATTTCAAATATCAAAAAAGAAGAGTTCTATGATTGATTAGTGATATCTATCATGGATGCAAGAATGGCGTTTTTGTTAGTATACCCTGGTTCATGAGTCTTCACTGAACAGCTAAGGATTTGAGTTTCTCCTCTGTTACTTGCACTGTGTTCTCCAGCAGTGATACATGCCATCTACATGCAAATGTCTCTCCTCTTTCAAGATCTGGACTAGATCTTGCAATTAGTAATTAATAAAAATAATAAAATTAATAAAAATAGTGACCGAAGCTTATTACTTAGTGTTTACTATGAGATTATCACTTATAGGCATAGCTTCATTTACTCTTTGTAATAACTCTATGAGATCTATATTACTGTCTCCATTGCACAGGTGCTAAAGCTTAGGGAAGTTAAGCAGTTTGTCCATAGGAATACCAATAAATGGTGGAGCTGAAATTTGAGCTCACAAACTCCTCCTCCATGTTATTTTGTCATATTTGCATTCCCCTCATCTTGTACAAGGTCTTATATCTAGTAAGCACCCAATAACTATTAGGTCAAAATGGAGGGGAAGAAAGGCCATAAACTTTAATACCAAGAAAAAGAAGGATAGCATAAAACAGTATTCTTGATGTATCAGTTCTAAATTCTCAAGTATATACTGTTCAAAAGGTTTTAATTCCATTTGTTGAAAAGAGAAGCTTATATATACATGCAAAAGTAAGCAGGTAGAATATTCTGGTTTTAGGAAGGGAATCCAATATATAATCATCGTTTAAATCCACTTTCTGTCTCTGGATGGATGGCTGGCAGTTCAAAGGACAAATGGCAAAAGCATGTCTCATGAAGCTCCCTAGCCACAGCACAGATGGAACTAAGTCAAAGTCTCACCCAGGTAGAAAGTATTACTGCTTTCCCATTGACCCAGGAGATCCTCTGGAAGCCTTCAACAGTCCATCTGTTCTTTGCTTTGGTCCTGGGACTTAAGGATGAATGGGATGAGGATGGTGGGTAAATGACAAGAGTGGGCACTATCTTGGGGGCACTGCCTGCCATTTTTGTGCTATAGAGTTCAGGCAGAAATCTTCTTGGAGAGCCCCAAGGAAAGGGGTAGAGAGAAGCTGAAGACAACAGAAGCTTTCAGAGTCCCCCTAGTATCCAGAGGAGAAGTGAGAACAGAAGGAAGGTTCAAACACCCAGGGAAAGGAAACTCCTTCTTGACCGATTCCAAAAATAAGGACCATGATCAAAGAACAGTCTGTAGTGATAGCAAAAAGAAAGTAACCATCAGATTTCTGCACTCCTGCCTTTCCATACCAGGCTGTTCTCTCAACTCAGAGATGGAGAGCATGGCCCCAGCTGGCTTCTCCCCCAATCATCCCCACCCCCCAACTTCTGGAGACAATTGAGCTGTGTCTCTGGCATGTGTGGAGCTGCAGGTCATGGCCATATTTAACGAGAACATTCATTCTCCACAGTGCTATGGGGTTCTTCAAAACGCCCTTTGTGTCACTGTGCCTTTCTCTCCACCCCACTCCCTTTGACACTAATTTAATCAAGATGTCCTTCTAGCTTGTAGATAGGGTGAACTCGTCAGTTCCGCATTCCTGGTGGCATTAGGGATTCACAGCCAAATATGTAGGGTTGAAAACAGCAAGTTGAGAAGCTGGGGTCAGGATCTCCAAGCCAGAGCATGTCAACTTTTTGTATAAACCCTCGGCATAATGAGTGCACTAAACTTGCATTATGTTCTTAGAATTTTTAATTAACCCTAAATATTTGGGAGAAGTTGAAAAATATTTTCTTAGTACACTCAGAAACAAATGAGATATTTTAAAAGACGAAGGATTTTCTCTCTGTATTTTTGATTCATAGCACTGTCTCTAGAATGCAGAACGAGAAAAGTAAGCTTGTCACAACTCTGCCTTCCCTTTTTCTCCCAGTCTCTACTCTACTCATCTGTAATTTTGCAGACTCTGAAAACTTCAGTTGTCTTATCTAAGAACCAAAATTTAACTCAGACTTGGCTTCCTTAAATGTTTCCCTAAACTACAGTCAACATCCAGAAAAGAATATCAAAATTGCGGCAGGGAATGAAACCAATAAGAAAAATAAACATGAAAAACCACTGTGGGTCCTGGATCCCCACCCGGGTTACCTGATTCCTGGTCTGATGTTCTTTTCCTATCCTGTGGTATCTCCTAAAAAGGGCTTTGCATTCTCTTCCACCACTTTCCTAAGTTGACTTATAGACACCAATTCAAACCTCTGAAGCATAAGTCTTGTGGGCCAAAGTAGTCAAAAGTATTCAAGAAAGGCATGAGGCAGGGTTGGAGAACTCGGACGAACTATCTGAAGAGTTAGTTTGAATGTGTGTTGAAATTTCCTCTGTCAACCACAGATCCAATTGTCATGACCTCCTGCCTGGTACATGTAACGCATTCCCTCCATCATCTGCCTGCCAGTTTAATCCACTCTTATCAAAATGGAAATATATTCAAAGGGCCATTGTTTCATATAGCTCACAAGGGATTTTTTCAGAAGCCCAGCAGGACCCCAGAATGTAAGAGGGATGTACACTCCAGAGATTTCAGAACAAAAAGCTCAACTCATTCCCCACTACTCCCTCTTCTTCCTGCCTACTTCAGGCAGGCCACAGACATGAAATCAGGAACAACTCTCTAAGTGCTTAGACCAATTCCAAAGTTTTCTTCAAGGACTTCAATAAATTTAAACTTCCAGTCATGAAAACTTAAAAGGTCCTTCCCAGTTCCCTTGTATAGATATTCTGCAAAATTTTACCACCAACAATCTTTTCCCTAGGCTGCTTCTTAAGGTAAGAACTAAGTCTTCTCCTCTTTTCCCTGTCTTTTGCTGGCTTGCTCTTTTTCTTTCTTTGGAAAAGCCATTAAGAAATAAAAGCATGGCCTACAGATCCAGGTTTTGTTAGGATGGACAGCACTCATTCTGAACCCAAGAGAGACATTCTAGCTAAGCCTGCAAGTGGCAGAAATTTGGGAAAAGGGCCAATGGAAGTAGCCTCTGGGCTATGGAGAACATTTGATCACATCCTATAACCAAATGGTGAACACATCTATGCTGGAAATTACAAACACAGGTCCAAGAGTTGTCCAGGAGGAGAAGCAATAGCTTGCAAAACATCATTTAATAAAGGTGGCTGCTCTGGTCCTTAAAAGGGCAACCTAGAGATTATATATAAGATACTTGAAAAGGAAATGTGGTTTTTCTTCCTATCTCAGGAATTTTTCCAGCATTCAAGTCTATAGAACAAAATGTACACTCTACTTCTTCTGATTCCAAATAGAGCCACATGTCTCTCCCAAATCCTCTCTTCTTTCATTGCCATTGTTTAGGACTACATGATCTCTCTCTTTTTCTCTCACTAGAGTTTGAACTCAGGGCTTCATACTTGCAAATCAGCACTCTACTGCTTGAGCCATGCCTCTAGTCCACTTTTCTTTGGTAATTTTGGAGACGGGTCCTTGCAAACTATTTGCCTGGACTGGCCTTGAACTGTAATCCTCTTCATCTTAGCCTCCTCAGTAGCTAGGATTACAGGCATGAGCCACTCGCACCCAGCTCCCCATGATCTCTTATGTGAACTACCGCAGTAGCTTCTAACTGGTCTCACTTTTCTAATGTCTCTTGTACCTAAACATCTTAGGCATCTAAAAGGCAAAAACATTTAAAAGGCAGAACTGTCCATAGCCCTCTCTTGGTAAAGCTCATTTCAACTGTTTCAATCAAGCATCTTTAGGTCCTAAAAACTAGTGGGCAAAGGATGAAGAGAAATAGGATATTTACATGGTCTCAAAGTATCCCCACAAAATACTTATTGAAGAGAAAAGGGCAAAGTAATAATTTTATAGTAAAAAAATCTTGGAAATACCCACCCTAAATAAGCATTCAAAATGATCACCACCAGTAAAGGGACAAATCCATAGCAGTGCCTCTGCTGTAAATGTACTGAGAAAATGCATCATTTCTATGGGGTTTTGCCAATACTGCTTAGCCTGACTCAAATCACAAGAAAATATTAGACAACCCAAACTGAGGAATATTCTATAAAACAACTGGCCAGCACGCTTCAAAAATGTCTAAATCATGAAAGGGAAAGGGAAACAGAGGGACTGTCAGGGATCAGAGAAGACTAAGGAAACAGTTCACCTTAACACAATGTGTGATTCTGACTAGACTTGAACCAGAACCTGACCCAGAAACTGGTCATGAATGGGACAAGTTGTCATTTGAATAAGATCAGTGATTAACAGTACTGTAGCACGTCAATTTTCATCGTTGTCTACCACATTATATGAGATTTTAACATTTAGGGATTTTGAGTTAAGGGCGCATAGGAATTTTTGTACTATTTTTGCAATCCTTCGGTCTGAAAATATTTCAAAATGACAAGTTAAAACAATAACATAGGGGTTTCCCTTTTCCTGGCTTCAGAGCATAAAGTCAGAATGTGGCAGATAAGGCCTGCCTACCTGTTCCACCTCATGGCTTGCCGTTCCTCTATAAGAAACCAGTGCTCAGTCATCCTCATCCATTCCACCTGCATAGTTCCGGAACATTCTTCACTTGTTCACATCCCTTTGTTCTCTGCATTAGCTGTTTCATTTCCCTGGAATCCCCACACTCCCCTCCCCCACACTGCTGGTCTTCCTAAGACACAAAGGACTTCATGAGGCAAACCTCACCTCGTGTTTCCTCCGTGAAGGATCCATTATTACACTCTATTACCATTGCTTATTTGCATGTCTGTTTCTCCCACTGGATTCCAAACTCTTAGATCATGGACCACATCATACTTCATGTTCTCAGCACATGGCAACACCCCACACAGCACCGGAATTCAAGTGACTATGCGCTGAATGAGTGCACTGTCTACTTAGAACTATCGTAATGCCCTACATCTGTATCACATCTAATGGTCTGGTAACCATTTTCACAGACACTCCCTCACTTAATTTCAGGGAGAAAGCCTAGGAAAATTAATTCAAATCCTTTTTTTTCACAGGTTAGAAAATGTGTAAAAATGTTGACTTACAATGTTGAGTCTCACTGGGATAAGACCTGAACTCCCAGACCAGGATTTTTTTTTTTATTCACAACCTACAACAAAGGCTTCTTTCCTCTAAGTCAACAAATACCACTGCATGCATGCAGGTAGAACTGTTTGGACTTGGAGTGGTGCAGGAGGAAAGCATTTAATAAACACTTGCCAAAATGAACTGAGTCACCACGGAACAGCATTTCAATTACCTATTTCATTCAGGTTGAACTTGAACAAGGTAAGAGTCCAAGGCCTAGCCTAACCAAGACATGTAAGCATCTTGTGAGGAACTACAAGCAGAATGTAGTTGTCTTAAATGAGAAAGCTTGATTTTTCCACTTAAGGGAATTCATGTCCAGAGAGAACAGGAGCCTGGCTTCCCTGCAGGGCTGATGGGAGGATGAGACAGACTACGTAGCCTCGAGCTATGTGGTATCAGGCCAAAGGCAACAAGTTCAGATCACATCCTAACTTGGGAAGGAAGCCCATCCAATGTGTCAGATCATCTGCTGTGATTATAACACCCTTTTTAATCTTCTTGGCCCAAGAGGGGATATGCACTGATAACTTTAATAATGCCAGCAGGTACAATTAATTTCCCATTCCCACTCTTCCTATACTGTTATGTGAAGGGGACTGGAAGGACAGAATTAAACTCTACTGGGACTTCAGCCTGCAGCTCTAACGCTGACTGCTCAGAACTCAGCCCAGAAACTCTCACCCTATGTTTTATAAAAATGATCAACACTACCCTGTGCATACTTGTAAGAAGGGCAAGACCTTGGGGTCAGGGATAATTCTCTGTGGCTGGGTAACAATGACAACAAAATTACATTTAAAATTAAGGCAGGATTTGATATGAGTCAAATGGACATAGTTATGAAGAAAGATTTAATCAAAGTGGTAATGAAATATTTTGTGTTTCAAAGAATATCTTCTTGATTGGTCAATGTCGTCTGCATTTAATGGATAGTTAATAAAAAGGTTTTTTTATGACTCTATCAAATTATTTTTTAAACTTAAAACTTACAGTCAACTAGGAATGGATATAACATTTCCTTCCAAAGTAGTTTATACCCTTTGTCATTATTAGCCTCACGAGAGCTCTACCAGGCAAAGGGGCAAGAGTATACTTTGTGTTTACTTTATACATGGGCACACAGAAGCCTGGGGAAAAACAAATTCTTGTTTAAGAGTCTCAAGAAGGTAATACTAGTTGGAAGGGAAATTTTTAAAAAAATTCCCTGTCTCAGGCTCATGCTATTATATTCCATCTTATTAGTGAAGAAGCAAAAAAAGTGCTTAAAATTTCAGAGGTTCTGCTGAGGGCACCACAGTTTTCAAGGAATCTAATGACATTTGCTTGAGTCCCATTCTTCCTGACTCCCATATAGTTCTAATTATTAAGCTGTCTTCTCACTTCAGTTCTGTGAGCGATAGTATTCTTATTTGACTTTTTGTCCATTTAATTTATCTATCTATTTGTATACTGGGATTTATTATAATATTTCTACACATGCATATAATGTATTTTGATTGTATTCACCCTCCCTATTACTCTTTCTTACTCCCCTCCCCATTTTTTTTTTTTACAATTTTAATGTGCTTCATTACTCTGTCTTCATATGTACACCTAATGTACTTTGAGCCTTTTACCCATTTAAATTTTTCTCTCCTCTTTGCTGGTTCATCAAAAATTCTCCAGGCCTCAACTGCCCTTTACTGAGAATACTCATTTTCTGGCTTGACCTGTCAGTTGTATGTGGCTAATTTTCTAATCTCCCTTTCAGCTCTTATCCTCAGTAACCCTTCTCTTTATCCTGTCTAAAACAGAACTCAGTAAGTGCAGCATCAAGTCCTAGAGAGAGCATTGACTAGAACTTAGAAGACGTGGTAGATTGTCCTGTCTTCACCAGTACCTAAATGACCCAAGGGGGGTCACTTTCCTTGGCTCTTAGATTCTTCACCAATTACAGGGTTGGATTAGAACCAGCAGCTTTCCCACACACTTTCCTCAGTAAATAGCAAGTCAACTTCAAATTGCTCAAGCCAAAATGCTGGGAGTCATCTGCTTTTTTTCAGGCACCACATTCAATTCACCAGCAAATCTTTGTGGCTACATCTTCAAATTCATCCCAGAATTTGACCAGTTCTCAACATCTCCATAGCCACCACTAGATTTCAATCCACTGTCACCTCTTGCCTGGATACATACTGAGGTCTCCGTAACTAGTCTTCTCTTCCTGCTTCCACTGTGCCTCTCCTTTAGAAGGAATAATCAGCAGTCAGACAGTGTCAGCCAGACTCAATCCTTTGTTCTAATGCCTCCATGGTCCACAAGGCCTTTCTTTTTTTTTTTTTTTTTTTTTGATTTTTTATTTTTATTTATTTTTATTTTTTTTCATTTTTCTTTTATTATTCATATGTGCATACAAGGCTTGGTTTATTTCTCCCCCCTGCCCCCACCCCCTCCCTTACCACCCACTCCACCCCCTCCCGCTCCCCCCCTCAATACCCAGCAGAAACTATTTTGCCCTTATCTCTAATTTTGTTGTAGAGAGAGTATAAGCAATAATAGGAAGGAACAAGGGGTTTTGCTGGTTGAGATAAGGATAGCTATACAGGGCATTGACTCACATTGATTTCCTGTGCATGGGTGTTACCTTCTAAACAAGGCCTTTCTTGATGCAGCCCATCCCAGCCCCCAGGTCCCTCTACTACCACTCTCCCCTACTCTACAGCCATCCTCCTTACTGCATCTCTAATCAGATAAGCACACTCCCCTCTCACAGCCTTCAGCAGGTATTGTTTTCTCTCCCAGAAACACCTTCCTCAAAGAGTTAGCCTCTCCCCTCCCCCCCATCAGTTCAAATGCCAACTGAGCAATGAGCTCTTCCCTATATAAAATGGTAATATTCCTACCCCCCATTCTCTTTACCCCATTTAATTTTACCATAATCAGACATATGTTTTCTGATTTGTTTTTGTTATTGCCTTTTTCTCCTACTAGAATACAAGCTCATGAAGACAAGGGCTTTTTGTTAGCTGTTCTTTTCCAGTGCCTCACTCAGTGCCTAGAACATGGGAGATACATTATTTACATGTGTTGAATGACTAGGTGAATGTTGATTCTCTCTAGCATTTACCTCCTCCCATCTCTTGTCAAGCCCTGTCTATAACATTTTCTTTTGTATCTTAGCAAATCTCATTCTTTTGGTTCCATTGATATTATCCAAGAACAAGTCTTAAATTATCTCCCTGAATTATTATACCAGGTTCCCAAATAGTTTCTTCCAAAAAACCCCACTGAACACTGCTACCAATATGACTGGAAAACATGGTTTTCAAGATTTCATTGTCCTACCTAATGTGGCCAATGGTTCTCTCTGACTGAAGTTCAGACTCCCTAAGCTGGCATTTAAAGCCTTTGCTCCAAGCTCTTCACACATACTTCTCCCAATGCTGACCAAAATGTGCTCTGTACTGTGAGATTAGTCTCATGGATGGCATCTCTAATGAGACCAAAGAAGCAAAAGGAAGTTGGTATTAAATAACATGGAAACATTCAAAAGATATTTCCATAAGATAAAAAGTGGATGAATAATTGAGAATCCTGGCAGCAGGTAATTAAAAGAACATCAGCCCAATTCTTTTCCCTCTATGAGGAACCTGACTCAACTTTCGTGAATCTGTTTCTTTTCCAAGCTCCTATAGACAACTAATTATCTATACCACTCATTAAATCACTGTATTACGTTGTAACCTGCTTTAGGAGTCTGTGGCCTGTCTACCCAACTGAGATGTAAGAAATCTAAGATCTTGAGCCATGTTTTAAGCTTGCTCTACAGCCCTTATATAGTGCCAAATTGAATACTAAACAATTACAGGCAATCAAATAATATTATTAAATTGAACTGAGTGAATTAGTAGTGCTTACTTGTCCTCTGGATATAAATAAATAAAGCAATGCTCTTTTTTTTTTTTTTTTTTTTAAAGAGTTCATGAAAAAAGGGTCAGGTAAGCTATGCAATTTTCCTTGCCTAAGAACTCAAAGGCCCAAAAAGGGCACTGACTCAGAGAGCAACAAAAAAGAATACTTTTTTCTACTCTCCACCCTCAAAATGAACATCAAAAGGAAAACAAGGTCATGGGAAGAGGCAAGGCAGGAAAGGATGCAATGCTTATGTGGGCAGAAAGCTTGGATTATTTTGGCTTTGGAGAAGAGATGATTAAAGCTAGACTGGATCTCCCAGTTTGTCTTCTTTATTTCATTTCCACCCTATATGATAACACACTGCTAAAAACAATTAGTTTAGAGACACAAAGACCACTCCACCAGCTGGGAGAAGGTACAAGACGCACACTCTTCTACAGGAACACATCCAGATACCATCTGGCCATAACAGTTCTGTAGAGCAATTTCCTCCCAGGTCTTACTGATTTCTGTGATATTCTAGGAAGGAAGAGTGAGGATATGAGTAATTTTCTTCAGTGTATTGATGAGGAAACTGATACCCAACATGGTGAAAGAACTGCATTGAGTTAGCCAGGGCCCAGGCTCAGGAACAACTCTGAGATACAGATTTCTAGCTAAGCTCAAAGACAGTGATGAAGACAGAAGAGGAAGAAAGAGAAAGAAACTTCTTTACTTGCCTTATATTAAGTGGAAGTAGGTGCCAAATGAAAACAGGGGCCAGCTAGTCACCCTTTAAACAAGTGACTCATAAGAAAGCTATCATGGAGATTTTGGATTGCATCTGAATGTGAAAGAACATGGTCCAATGGAGAGTCATGGCAAAAAAGACAAAGAACCATAAGAAATACATGAATTAGCTATGGGATAGGTGGGGATAGTATGCTATAAAAAGCAATGCTTTTTTAGGAGATGCAGTGACATATAAAAATGCTTATTACAAATGTTAAATGAAAAAAATTATGTAAAACTTAATACACATATAACTTCATCCTCATTTTCTAAAAAAGTACATAGAAAAATAGTGGAAGAAGATATTGAAATGTTTATAATGATTCCAAACAACCATTCTTTTCTTTTTCTTTTTTCTTTTGCCCACAATGTTTTGAAAAAAAAAAAAAAACATGTATTACTTTTACAATTAAAAAAGATTCTAGGCAGCAGGGTTTGTCTACTTCAAAATGAACGTAAAAATAAAAACAGAAAATGTTATTACTGTCCTGTTCCTGAGCCTTAACAGTAACTGCTCGGCTTACCAAGATCCCAGGAAGACTAGCAATCGTGAGAAGGATGCTCCTAAGTGCTTATGAATTTTAGCACAGGTAATTAAAATTAATTTCATTTTGAGTAAATGATGGGAAAAGCTGGATATAGAATGATTTGTGGAGCACCGGGAAAAAGAAGAAAAAGAAAAACAAAACAAAACAAACAACAACTCCAAAAGCTGGGCTTAAAAGCAAAGAAAGGTAGGATCCAGCAGAAAAACTAAGAGATCAGAAAAAGTCCAATTTTCTAAGGAAAGAAGACAAAAAATGGAAAAGGTGATGATGCTATCACAAAAAAAGGAAATTTGAAGTTTTGTTCTCATTTAAAATAAAATCATGCTCAGACAGGCAGGGAGTAATTCAAAGGATAACTCTTGACAAAGATAAATTGGAGAATCAAAAGAAGCCAGTCCTGCAAGAAGGGAGATGAAATCATAGGTGCCGCCTCTTTCTGGACAAGTTGAGCAAAAAGCAAATCAGAATAGCACAATGGAACTGCCGGCCTGACAGAAGCATCGAAATGTGTGACTGCAGGATCCACAAGCCATTAATTCCTTGCACAAGCACTGGTTCTGCAGCTTACCAGTGTGTCTGCCACCTTCTTGCATGCAAGGCAGCAGAGCGTGGTGATGTGAAGAGATGACTCAGGGGAAGCTGAATGCCTAGGCTGCAATCCCAATTCTCCCATCAACCAGCTGTATAACCTTGAGCAAATTGCTTAACCCTTCTTCCCATGTTCTTATCTATAAATGAGATGACAAAACCAGTACTCATCTCAAAGAGTTGTGTTACAGGCTGGCACATGTAAAGCATTTTGCACAGTCTCTGGGCAGGGTTAGCACTCATTTAGTATCAGTCATAATCATTATTTTTTAATATTGCTGTAAGCCTTGTAATAAAAAAGTCAGCTTGCACACCATGAGTGTAGTTTGTTCTGATAGTAATTAAGTTTTCACAAACTACTGTCTATGTGTATGGTGCCTGGTGAGTTGTACTACTAACCCTCTCCCTTTCTCAGAGAGGCATCTTATAGTCAAGTATAAGAGGTACAGAGATGATAAAAGGTAGCTTCTCTAGAATTATCAATTGATGTTTAAATTATCAGATGAATGATTGAATCACCACCCAATATTTGCACGATGGCCTCACACATAACACTTTACAATCAGCTTTAATTTAATGTGAGGAAAAAAATGTGACTGTAAAATGAAGGATTTAGAGTGTCACTACCTTGTACTGGGGGTCAATAGCAGCATCACTATTGGTAGGTTAAGGACATATTATGCATTTCCTGGTGTGATCAACATGAAGCACCTGACATCACTATGGTATGTATTCTAAACAAAAAACCACGTAGCTTGAATCCATTTGGGCCTTTAGAAAGCTTTAAGCCTTATAATAAAGGAAATACAAGATTCAGGTAGCAGCTAATACCTAATACAAGCAACCAGACAAATCTAGAAGATGGGCCATTTTACAGGACAACTGGTCTGGTCTCTTCAACAAATCAGTGTCACTGAAAGACAATGGTATTGGATTAAAGGAAAGTTACGGGCACAAAACCAGGGTGCATTAGAAATTGGAAAAACCAGCTGTAAAGGACATTTTTTAGGACAGTTAGAGCAATATTTACATGGGGTAGGTATTAGATGAGATGAAATTTTATTGTAATGTACAAGTGGAGATCTTCACAAAACAGTATGTACAATGCAACTTTTAATCATATTTTTTCTCTATTTTCCAATTCTCTATAATGTGCATTTTCATAATAGAGGGAAAGGAGGGAGAAAAAAGAAAAGGGAGGAGAGAAAGGGGGAGGAAAAAGGAATGGGAAGGGAGAATGAGTAAGAGCTGATTTTGAATGTACTACCCTGAAAGTCTGGGTTGTGATTAGGTTCAACAATCTGATTTAGCAATAATAATTCTCTAAAGATACCACCTATAAATCCTAAAACCTTGGGTGGCAGGATAATATAGTAGAAAGAACTCAGGAGTTCAAATTTCTTTGTCACCTTTCTGGTGTTACAAAAGAGTATTTTACTAATGTGAGTTTCAATTTCCCAACTATGCATTAGAAAGAAGTATCAATATAATGTTCATAGCACCATTATACATAATAGTCTCAAACTAGAAACTACCAAGATGAGATCAACAGTAGAATGGATAAAACTGAAATTTTCATGTTCCAAGAAGCCCTCAGTCCCAGACAAATTGGAACCGTGTTCTTCTTAGGTGCTGCCAACTGTAGGGAAGACAGAATTTGGAGTTGAAAACCTGCCAAGTTAGATAAACATCTTGGACTTTCCATGGAAACCCAAAAAAGGACGTACTTAAGTATATAGACTATGTCCCAGGACTAAAACCTATATATATGTATATATATACATATATACGTATATATATATATATATATATATATATATATATATGTATGTATATATACTGTAGTGAAGAAAAAAAAAACCCACAAGTTCAAAGCTATTAACCATAATTTAACTGCCTTCTAGAACAAAATTTACCACTCTTCAGAGGAAGAGAAGCACCCTCTACAGTCTGTGACAGATCATCTACAATGTGCAATGTGTATACAAAATTACTAATGTGAAAAAATAAAGAAAAGTGAAATGATGGAGGCAAGGAGACAGAAGAATGACATCTTTAAATTGTTGAAAGAATAATATAAAATTCCATTTACATAAACAAATTCTAAAACAGACACATGTTTATATTGTGTAAGAAGTTAGCACAATGGCTAGGCACTTGTAATTCTAGCTACTGGAAAGGCTAAGGTACAAAGGATTGTAGTTCAAGGCCAGCCAGGCCAAAAAAAAGTTTCTGAGACCCCATCTCAATGAAAAAAAGCTGGGAGTGGTGGTGTGTACCTGTCATCCCAGCAATGGTGAGAAGCATAAAACAAGGAACATCACATTTCAGGATGTCCTAGGCAAAAAGTGAGACCCTGTATCAATAATAACCAGAGAAAATGGACTGGAGGTGTGGCTCAAGTGATACAGTACCTGCCTACCAAACAAAAAGCCCTGAGTTCTAACCCTACTACCACTACTGGCTACCCTTCAGGGGTAATAAAAGGAGTATTACATGTTGCTTGCAGTTAGTAAAAACTCACTGAGCTACATGCTTTAAAATATTAGAGAAAGTAATAGTTTCTCTAAGTATTACTACTTCCATAAAAAGTTAAGGAAAAAAAACCTTGCAAAATAGTCGAAAAGATTAGGGCGAATATGTATTTAGGACCTTCTATACTGGGCAGCATTTCAGGTATTTTATGAAAGGTTGTTAATATTATTATTCCACAGAAAGTTTGGGGAGATCTAAGTGGATAGAAAAGTCTTAAGCTTCCTGGGGGGGGGCAAATCTTACTTCTCAATTTGACTTTTCAGCTCTTTTTAGCATCTAGCACAATTCTACATTTATAATATTCACTAGTATGCTTATTAATGGCATGATTTTCTAATTTACAGTAACATTCACACTTTTGTTTTCTGTCAGCTGCAACTCTTTCCTATACTCCTTTTTTGTTTGTTTGCTTTTTCATTGTTCTTCAGATTCTCTTACTTATCCTTTGATTTATAAAAATCAAATTATCACTATGCCTTTGAATGTTCTAATCTAAGCACCTTTCAGAAAAGGCAGCTAGATACCAAAGAACTAAAATTCCTGAAAGGCAAACACATAAACTAACCTAAGCAAAAGACTGTGGACATCTTTGATGCACACATTCCCTTTGAGCTGTGCCTTCCTAAGTCCAAAAAAGCCCAGGCCACCCAGAGAGAAGCCTCCAGGGAGAGTATACAGATGCTGCTGACCTAGTGTCACAGAAACCAAAGCTAAAACACCATGAACAGCACTGGCTGCAAACTCCCCTCAGTGTTGGCTTTGGCAGCAAACCTGACACCCATTATCAGCAGACATACCTTTGAAGTAGCTGGCAGCCTTCCATCTCCTACTCAAATAAGCTCAGCTTCACATCCCATTCTTTTCTCCAAATACAATCTCTTCATCAGATATGAGAGAATAAAGCTCAATAAATCAGAACAGATTTTTTGCTACCAATAAGATAAACTGGGCAACTGGAACAGCTGTCTGCAAAGCGTCATAAAATGCTGTTAAGTGACTGTTGTACCACAGAGGAAATTCAGTCTGTAACAGGTACTGAGTTCAGTGGGAGAAGGGGCTAAGATGGATAGGGAAGGGAGGGAGTGCTAAATCACCCATCTAGTCTTCTCCCAAAGACATCTCCAGGTTAAACTGTTTCTCAAGAGGGCAAAACATAGGGGCACAGCCTTTGGACAACAATTCTTTCCCCATTAATTCAATCAATCCTATAATAATCCCTCAGTCTCTGTGGGGAATTGTTACAGGATCCTGAAGGAAACCAAAATCCAAGGATGCTCAAGTCCCTTCTATAAAATGGCATAATATTTGCATATAATCTATGCACAACCTCCTTCTGTATCCCTTAAATCATCTCTAGATTATTTATGGTACCCACTACAGTATAAAAAGTTATATAAAAAGTTGTTATACCATGTTATTTAGGGGAAAATGACAAGAAAAAGTCTATTCATGTACAGTACAAATGTAATTTTTTCCAAATACTTTTCATCTGCAATTGGTTGATTCCACAATATGGAATCTGTTGATACAGAGAACCAAGTTGCACCTGCCAGTGACATTGAACTATATCAGCATTGTGGGTAAATTCTCCATTATTATTGATGACAATAACAATACAGAACATGGCTCCTTCCAGTATAATCATCTTTTCTTTGCACATATGCCTAGTAGCTGAACTCAAAGACTCTATAGAAAATTCTATCCCAGTCCAAAGAGGATAAAGGGATAAAATTAAGCACTGTGCTTAATTTTAAATCTCCTTTACTGACTGCCCCATTTCCTTGGTGCCAAAGGAAAACTAACTGGGTCATGGCAGTTCTCTTGTCACTGGTTTACTAATGGTAAAAGGACATGTTTAATATCTGAGGGTCCTGGAGAAAAGTCTGAATTGAGTCTCATATTCCTTCTTCAGCACTCTTTTTGCATTCCCCACTTCCTACAGTGCGAAGGAAGCCAGAGTCACTCTTCGTCACCCTCCAAGAAGAAAGCAGGAAACCACAGTGGACTGCCTAGAGAAAATGGCCTGGCTGCTTCAATACTGTTGGTCTCAGGGTAGACATGGCTCACATACACACAGGATCTTTAGGTGGTCCTCTGTGCTCTTCACTTTTCCCCAAATGGACAATAGTATCTGCAGAGGTAGTTCTCCACCCTGGCTGTAAGCAAGAAGCCCTATTGCAACTTGGATTCAACTGCACTGGTGTGGGGCCTTGTCATAGGTATTTTCTTAATTATCTTTTAAGCCAACTTTATTGAGCCATAATTTATGTGCAATAGCATGCACACATTTTAAGTATACAGCATGATAAGTTTTGACAACTGTACCACCGTCCTCAACATTACATAACATTTTCATAAACCTACAAATTCCCTTGTATCTCTAGAGTCAACTCTTCATCCCCACCCTGGGCCTAAGGCTATCACTACAGATTAGGTTTGCCTTTTTTAAAGTTTCATATAAACGGAAACTTACAGAATATACTCATTGTTTTGGTTCTTTTTTTTTTTTAAAATCAACATAATCCTTTTTATCTTTAAGTTCATGTACATTGTATCCATCAGCATTTCATTTATTTTTATATATGGATGTGCCACAATGTTTTTCCATTCATTTGGGTTGTTTTCAATTTGAGCTATTATGAACAAAGTATTAGTTTTTTATGGTAGTTGGAATAAATTACTGAAAATTTACTATCTTAAAATAATACACATTTATTCTCTAACAGTTCTTGAGGGCAGAACCCCCAAACTGATGTCACCAGGCTAAAAGCAAGGTGGCAACAGGGCTGCTTTTGACTGCAAGGCTCTCAGGAAGAATGTCTTCTTGACTTTTTCTATTGTCTAGACCTTCACTTTCAAAGCCATATTCTCTCTGTGACTGTTCCCATCACATGGACTTCCTCTCTTTTATCTGGAATCTCCCTCTTATAAGAACATTTGTGGTTGTATTTAGGGTCCACCTGGATAATCAAGCATAAGATCTCCATTTCCTACCTGCAAAGTCTTCTGTGGATAAGTTAACATTCACAGGACGTGACATCTTATTTAGCCTATCACAAAGCTGTTAAGAACATCCAATATAGTTGGGAGGATACTTAAAAATACCTGAAACTGCTGGGCCAAGTGGTAGATACACATTTAACTTCATAAGAAACTGCCAAACTATTTACCAAAGTAGTTGCACCATTTCACTTTCTTTGGGGGGTGGGGAGGGACAGGGCCTTGCTATTGGAGTGGGCTGGCCTACAACTCAGATCCTCCTGCCTCAGCCTCCTGAGTGCTGAAATTACAGGCATGAACCACCACAGCCAACTTCCATTTCACATTATCAGCAGTATTGTATGATTGAGTTCCATCCATCCTCACTAACTCTGATAACTGGTATTATCAGTCATTTTCATTTTAACTACTCTAGGGAATTTGTAGTATATTTTCTTATTATTCTAATTTGCATACCTCTGATGATTAATGACATTGAACATCTTTTCACATGCTGACTAGGCATTTATGTATCTTTATTAGTGAAATGTTTACTTAGATGTTTTGCCTGATTTTTTTTAATGTAGGGTAGTATATCTTCCTATTATTGAGTTTTAAATGTTCTTTATTCTAGTTAGAGGAATGGCTCAATGCCCTGAGTTCAAACCCCAGTACCTCCGAAAAGATGAGAGAGAGAGAGAGAGTTCTTTGTTACAAGTCTTTGTTAGCTAGTGGCTATGGTTTGAGTATGTCTCCTAAAGGTCATGCGTTGGAAACAATTCTCAGTGCAATAGTGCTGAAAGATGGGACCTTTAAGAGGTGATTAGTGAGCCAATTAATACCATCATCATAGGAGTTAGCTAGTTCAGAAGTGGATTTCTGATAAAAGGGTGAATTTGAATCTGGCTCTATCACCCATGTCATACCTTATGTCCTATTATGCTGCAACAAGAAGGCCGCCCCCACCGATGCAGGCCCCTCAACCTTGAGACTTCTCAGTCACCAGAACTGTTAAGAAATAAATCTCTATTCTTTATAAATTAATCAGTCTTGGCTATTCTGATATAGCTGCACAAAATGGACTAAGACAGATGTATTAAAAATATTTTCTCCTAGTCTGTGGCTTATTTTTTATTTTCTTAACAATGTCTTTCCAAGAACAAAAATCCATGACTTGATGAAGTCCAATTTGTCTTTTTTAAAAATATATAGTTCATGCTTTTTAATATCCTGAGAAATCTTTGTCTATTCAAGGTCACAAAGATTTTTTTTAACTCCCCAAGTAACATTCGTGCACAGGCAAAGTTGAGAACTACTGGTCTACAGGAAATCTGATCTAGCTTTCTCAATTTAACCTGAGTTTCCACCAGAGAAATTTAGCATACTAGAGGTAAAACAGGAGTACAGTTACCTGGAGTACTCGGCAAACAAGGAGAGCCTTAGGACGGTCTGAACTGACCGGCTTCCAAGCTCAAGTGTGAGCAGCTGTCAAGGGCTAGAAAGAGTGAGTTGAAAAGCAAAGCCAGAGGTACTTTTAGTGTCTTCCAGCTAAGCATAAGTAGGCAGAGAAGAGGATTATTCTGTCCCCTGTGGGAAACAGCACACCCAAGTTTATTTCTGTTTAAACCAATCAAGTGGGCAAAATTATTTTTGTTCTTGGTAGGACTCTTCAGAACATGTCTCTCATAGAGACCACATGGAAATGGGAGTCAGACTTGGCAGTATTTGGTCACTGTTTTTGAAGCCACCACATAAAACAAATGAAGGTGGCAGCAATAATATTTGCCCAAACCTTGGTTCCAACAGAGGTCAGACAAACTGAGCTTTCATTACACGAAAAGATATGTCAGGAGCACCAAATGGATTCAAGTTTCCCCAGAGTCCTAGACAAAGTGGGTCTGTTTTTAAGCTGTGGACAGGAGGCTACTTTCTCCAGATGGTATATTTAGCTAAAGGAATCTCCAACAGGGCTTCATGTAAAATGTAAAATATGTCCCAGCAGACATAACCACAAACCAGAGGGCTAGCAGGGAGCTTCCCTTAAGGAGGTCCAGTAGCATACAGGGGCCAATTGTGCAGTCACTCTGACATCCCTAAATTAGCTGAATTAGCTATGAGCCAGATTTTTGGCTAGTCCTCACATTTAATGAGCCTTTGTTTCCCTCTTACTAGAGATTCTGCACCTGGGGAGAAAAACATGCAGCCCTTTTCTCTCCAACTCCAAGCTGCCTCCCCCAACACCAGGTAGGAGAAACAATCCAATGTGGATGTTCTGAAACTCCTCATCTTTTGAAGGTTTTTGTGCAAAAGAGAATGTTAGATTAGTTCTATAACTAAGTGAAATTCATGGATTCAGTGGAAGACTGTAAGAAAATCTGGCATAGCCTCTTCCCTTACCATATACCTTGAGTGTCCCAATAGAGCAATGAGACTGAAACACTGGATTCTAGAACCAGATGACTGGATATAAGTAGCAGCCTCATTGCAATTTTGTTTTCTGTGTCTTTAAGCCTCAGTTCCCTCCTTTATAAAACAGAGACAACAGCAGCTAACTTACAGGATTATTGTAAGTATTAAAGGAGATAAGCATGTGAACTACTTAACATAATACATGGCACATAAGAATTCAAAAATGTAAATTTTTATTATAATAACTTCTGTCAGTGAATTTCATAGATTAAAATTAACATACAGTACAGGTGTCCATAGATAAAGGTATCTTTCTAAAGCCTGTGTTACCAAAGAAATGGATATTCCTTTCCCTGCTATAACCAAATTTACTGGTGAAACAAAAGATTTCTCTATTTTATACATTTAGATTCTAGTTTGGCATCTCTTGATTGCTGGGCACTACAACAGTGTGTCACTCCTCAAGAAATTTGGTCTTCAGCTGTTTATATTAGCCCTCTGCACACCCACACCTCACTTCTGTTTATCTTTATCTCTGGGACTGTAACTGTCTAACAAAATTTAACAAAAGTTACCCAACAACCAGGAAGAAGCCCTTACTCATCATGGAATTACAGTATATTGGATTTAGAAGGCACCATGTCATATAGTCCAAACTATTTTTTCTGAGTTTAAGAAACTGAGTCACATAAAGAAGTCAAGGTCCTAAGCCCACATCTCGGCGCTCACAGCATAGCTAGGCCCAAGAGAGCCATGTGGAGAAGGCTTCTGCTCTGGTGACACAAAGCAAGCCCCAGAAAGCTTCACATAACTGACAGTGCGGCCAGGCACATTCCTTAGGTTGCTTATCTGAGTACTGTATCTAACTAGGAGGATTCTAATTCTTCATGTACAACATACTTTAAACAAAAGATAGAAAACCTGGGGTGTGGAGAATGTTTCTTTGCCTATTACTAGAAAGCAGAAAGGTTCTCACACAGCCAAAACAGAATATATCTTTTCTGATCTACCAATCAGCTTCTACCTTAAGAGTTCTTTGTGTACACCAGATTCCCAAGGGGAAGAGAAGAGAGATTATTCACCTTATGGTATAGTAAACAATCTTATGCATCTCTCTCATCAACTATAACTTAATATAATCAAAGTTAGAAGGACTGAATGTCCTATGATCGGCAATTATACATAATACTATGAATAAACTCACAGGCATAATGTTGAATGAGAGAAATCAGACCCTACATAAGCTCTGCTGTTAAAAGTCAGCATGGTGCTTATCCTTAGGAGTTCAGAAGTGAGGATAACTAAACAGGAGCAGGCATGGAGCTTCTGTTTCTTGATCTGGGTGTATTCACTTTGTGACAATGCATTGATCTATAAACTTATGAGAACTTTTCTTCAATAAAATGTAATACACAAAAAGTCTTGCGAGAAATAAAAAATTCTCCTTATCTTCCCAGCATGAAAAATGCACAGTGTATGGAAGGTCAGCCCTAAGACCATGTTCAGGAGTGTCATTCATGGAAGGATTTTTCTTGTGGAGGTGACATGCCCCAAGCCTCCTGTGCATGTTACACACACTTAGGCCTCTAACACACTTAGGCCTCTAATGAAATATAGATGGGTAACTGAGGAGCCAGGAACATTTATGGCTTTGATATCTGGCTCCCATTACCATAGATATCTCTGAGATGTAGAGAAGTGAGAAACTCATCAGCTTGTTCCTCTTTAACCTAAAGCTGGGAGAAAAGGAAGCTGAAAGACCCTGCAAAATGGAGCCAGGTGAACATTTCTCATGGAAGTATTTTCTCAGATGAACAGAGAAAACACAGGAGGAAACTGCCATTTAACTCCTTTGCTTCTCAGAATAGTTTAAATGGTTGTCCAGATTTCACAGAAGAACTGAAGTGGTAACACATTATTGTCAACCTAAATAGGTTTAATTTTAGGTGCATACATACATCACCAAGTATTGAAGAATAATACTGATTAATGATAAGCAAGTTTGAGCAGATGTTAAAAACCATGGAGATGATGAAAAGTACCTTCAATCCTAAATGAAGGGTGGTCCTGGCCACAGTACAGCTGGGCTGCTATAAATAACCAGTGAGCTCTGGGAGGAGTTATCTTTCTCTTCCTTCTTTTCTTTCTCAAGGAACTGTACCCTCAGTACCCTGTCTCTAAGACACAGGGAAAGCCCGTTCCTGGATACAGTTATATACATAGAACAGTTAAACTCAGTTCTTTTTTCAAGCTGGTAAAAACAGAAGAAAATGCATTAATACTCATTCCAGATCTAGTGAAATCTGAAAAACTTCCTAACACGAATGATTAGGAAACTGATAAAGAGATACAGTTATACTGATGACAATACTGATGTTAGACTTTTCTCTCTCAGTTTTAAATCTCAACACTGGATTTTGCAAACTGGAACCAAATTCATTATTTATGAATTCTACATAGTCCTATATATCCTCTTTATACCTGTGACTTATGGGAAACTTATTCCCCTCTGGAAGACTTCTGAGGATGTCAGAGATTGAGTGTTTGACATGGTATACTCTGTACAATTGTTGGAGACTTTGCCATCATTTGTAATCAAACTTCATAAATGAATGATTTGACTGGGAGCCCAAGAAAAGATTTTCCTGGTTTTTCAAGAGGCTAGGTCCACTGACCGGAAAGGTGTATTTGGCAGAAATTCCTTACAATTATCAAAATTACATTTAGTTTTTCCTTGATCAAATTGCTCAATCTGTATTCAAGGAACTGAGATAACAACTGAGCTTCAGAAAGCACTGAGGGAACCAAAACAAAGATACGCCATGATAAGAATAGCCAAATTCATGAGTCCACTTTGGTCAAGTTGAGAACTTAGAAAGAAAATGAAACTCAAAATATAAGCATACAGGAATTTGCTAAATGAATTAGAAGAGGAAAACATGAAACAACATTGAAGGTCTCTGAATTTCCTGGGGTTGTATTTGCGGTTGTAAATGGTTACCTTCCCAGGGCTACTATATAGTTCCGCTCAGAAAGAAAGAAAGGAATGTTAATTCAAATATTGTTTTCTCCATGAGAATATGGTACAGAATGGTCAGTAGAAAGCCTGTTAAATGGCCAACAGGATCTTTTCTCTCATTTACCATACGTCATTGTTCCACTCAAGAATCTCTGTGACTAGGAATATCTACGTACCTTTTTAAAGAGTCTTCCTGAGTCCTCGCTGACTTGCACAAACCGAGGAATTATGTTATTCAGGTAGATGTCACTCAGGGTGGTGTGGTCTCTGCTCTCCCGCTTCACTTGGTTTAAGAGGAGATTCCAACAGTTGACTGGAGAGAGAACATTCTGATCCTTCCTGCAGAGAAACAGCAAGAAAAAAAAAAAAACAATGTTGGTAAGCAGCAAGAGCCACGTCACGAAATCACTGCGATCAAAGCAGAACCAGAAATAAAGATGCCTTTCCTGAGGCCCATGACTACTTTTTTCCCTTTTCTAAACACTCAGTGGACAGAAAAAAGAAAGTAAGAATAATGAGAAGGAGGGAAAAAAGAGAAGAAAGTGGGGGGAGGAGAAGCAGGATTATTTGCTGAGTACCTACTATGCCCTAGGAACTTGGAGAAAGCTTTAAATGTATTATCTAATTTAAGTTCCATCATTTCATTATAAGCAAAGAGCTACCATTAATTGCCATGTTATTGATTAGAAAACTGATCCACATGGGGGCTGCCACTTGCCCAAGCTAGTAAGGAGAAATACAGTAACAGGGAGCCAGAGACTAGAACCGCAGTTTTACACTATCTGAATGAAATAAATGTACGCTACCTAATTCCAAAGTCCATCACCTTGGCCACTGGGGTTATCTCTAGGGTTAGAAACAAAAGTTAGAGATTTTATCTAGAAACAAAATCACTAGAGCACAACAGACTAAATCCCACATATTTTTCCATTATAGGATTCCATGAAGACAACTCTCGAGACTTGCCATGAAGAAGTCATAGAAAACTTGAGTCCCAGGGAACACACCTAAGGAGGTTATGATTTCGTTGATTGAACCATGTTTTTCCTGTCTCATATAACCAAGAACACAAACGATTTCACAGCATATATACTCCTAAACATTTATACCTTGAGTAGCACCACAAAGTGCTAAACCTAGACGTTCATTTCAAATAACAACAATACTCACAGTACAAATTTAAGCAACAGAAAGTTCTATTGGGTTTCTTTAAGAGGAGAAACCGGAAGTAGGATTTGTTTGTGGTACTATTTATCAAGGGATACTATGTATTTAAATGTCATTTAACTTCAATCCCACTAGGCAATAAGATGTGTTATTAACCACATTTGAAAGATGAGGAAAGGTGGAGTAAAAAAAGCCAAACTTCTTGACCTGAATCACACAGTTAAGAAAAGGCAATGCTGGAATTCAAAAGCAACTATGTAACTGAAAAGAGAGTGCTCTTAACCACAGAAAAGAATTACACCTGTGCATTCACTTTCCCCTCATGCTCCCTCCAGTCAGACTCTCAGTGCAAAGAAAGTGAACTGAGAGGGGTTTGGTTCTTGAGGGGGCAGTGCCTTCACTTGGGGCTGGAGGCCGCTAGGTACCTGTGATCTGTGACACTGAGAATTTAACTTACGAGTTTTCCAATTCTATACTAATAATTACTAACAAATAATCATGCCACACCTACTGGGGCTTCAGAACACACCAAACCAGCAAATGAAATACGAACCAAATCTAAGAGGTTGCTTCAAACCAATGAATGTTGGAGTACAAATTGAAACTTTTCTAAGTCTGCCTCTCAACTCCCTGTCCCTACCCCAGGCATCACACTTGTTTTTCTTTTTTAAATTAGTGTTTCTTAATTATACAAAAGAGTGGGTTTCATTACATTTTCATAATGCATAAACATACTTAACCATATTACCATCCACTGCTCTCACGTACTCTCCTAATCCCCAGACACCACACTTCCAGAGACAAAATTCTAGTACTATGTGCCAATCTGTGGCGACATTATGTCCATTACCTTTCCAGTGAAATTAAAAGATTTCTATGGAAAATTTAAAATACACTAGCTAAGAAGAGATACATATAACTAATTCACTCCTTTCAAAATGTTTAGCATAGGGGAGAAAAAGATAAACAGGGAACAATTCTAAATTCAAAATGGTGAGAGATTTAAGCACATATATTCAATGACATCTGGTATTTCCATTGTATGGAAACTTTCAAAGTGATTCTAAATCAGTTTCAGTTACAATATTCTAAAAATATCTAGTTTACATTTTTATCAAGGGATTTCTCTTGGAAAGATACCCACGTCCTCAGTAAGTATGGAATGTACGAGGTCATTGAACTTGCTTTTTAAAAGGGTAGATCTCAGCCAGGTGCCAGTGGCTCACACCTATAATCCTAGCTACTCAGGAGGCAGAGATCAGAAGGACTATGGTTCAAAGCCAGCCTAGCAAATAGTTCATGAGACCCTATCCTGAAAAAAAACCATTCCAAAAAAAAGGCTGGTCAAGTTATGGAAACAGCCAAGATGCCCCAGCACTGACGAATGGATTAAGAAAATGTGATATCTATACACAATGGAATTTTATGCAGCCATGAAGAAGAACGAAATGTTATCATTTGCTGGTAAATGGATGGAATTGGAGAACATCATTCTGAGTGAGGTTAGCCTGGCCCAAAAGACCAAAAATCGTATGTTCTCCCTCATATGTGGACATTAGATCAAGGGCAAACACAACAAGGGGATTGGACTTTGAGCACATGATAAAAGCGAGAGCACACAAGGGAGGGGTGAGGATAGGTAAGACACCTAAAAAACTAGCTAGCATTTGTTGCCCTTAACGCAGAGAAACTAAAGCAGATACCTTAAAGCAACTGAGGCCAATAGGAAAAGGGGAACAGGTACTAGAGAAAAGGTTAGATCAAAAAGAATTAACCTAGAAGGTAACACCCACGCACAGGAAATCAATGTGAGTCAATGCCCTGTATAGCTATCCTTATCTCAACCAGCAAAAACCCTTGTTCCTTCCTGTTATTGCTTATACTCTCTCTTCAACAAAGTTAGAAATAAGGGCAAAATAGTTTCTGCTGGGTATTGAGGGGGGGGAGCGGGAGGGGGTGGAGTGGGTGGTAAGGGAGGGGATGGGGGCAGGGGGGAGAAATGAACCAAGCCTTGTATGCACGTATGAATAATAAAAGAAAAATGAAAAAAGAAAAAGAAAAAAAAGGCTGGTGAAATAGCTCAAGTGGTAGAGTGCCTGATAGTATAGCAAGTGTGAGGCCCTGAGTTCAAACCCCAGTACCACTAAAAAAAAAAAAGAAAAAATGGGCAGATCTCAGACTGGAGGTATAGTTCAGCAGTGGAGAACTTGCCTACCACGTACCAAACCCTAGGTTCTATCCCAAGCACCACTAAAGAAAGAAAAAACAATTTAGAGGACAGCTTTCACAAGACTTTAAATTTACAACTGGTTTCAATCTGTTGGTTATGGGAGAACATGGGTTGGTGGTCTGTGCTGGCTTTGTGGTAGACCATGGCTGGTTAGTGAGAATCAACAGTCTCAATATATCATTTCATTATCAATTATTGCAATGCTTATTATAAACGCTGGGGCTTATCCAATTAATATTCATGAAGAGGAATAGCTGCTAGGCAATGTTAATGGCTCAATTTTAAAACAAAACTATTCCTTTTCAAACATCTAAGTCAATTTAAAACTATCCCAAGATTACAATAACTCATCTATGTGAATCAGGATTATTTATTTATTTATTTATTTATTTTGTGATGCTGGGGACCAAACCCAGGGCTTTGTACTTGCTTACTAGGTAAAGGCTCTATAGTCGAGCTATATCCTCAACCTGCAGGATTTTCTTTTCTTTTCTTTTTTTCCCCTCAAAAATAGAACTGCTTTATTAAACATTTAGATGCACCTATTTTACACAAAATGAGGTAACATTTTTTGTTCTCCTCTGTGCCAACAGGCAACCACTCCAGAACCTCCTGTTCACATAAATCCATTTTCAGCAGCAGGCAAGGCAAGAAGGGGAAGAAACGTACAATTTTGAAAGTAATGCCACAGAACCAGAGTGGGAAATAAAAACAGGCAGGGTAGTGGGTTCCTTGGCTAGCACTCTGCCCACAGGCTCACAGGTCCTCAGGATTTTCTTGATAGTGAACAACCCAAACCAAAGCCAGAAATAATTGGGATGCTGAAACTGATATAAAACTGTAACTCTTACTCATAATTCCAATTCCAACATTTTAGTTCATAAATACAGCCTCATTGTTAACACTGATTGACTCTTTAATAGGCACTCTAAAAATCTGTACTTTAAAAGTAGCTTTATATGCTCACAAAAAACCCACTGCTTTGATTTTTTTTCATATATTGGAGTTCTGAGCAAGATTTTTATTTTTAAAAGCGAGTCTATCATTTTAAAAAAAGATAAAAGCAGCTTCTTCTAGGAGTTCTCAGTCTCTTTTATTACTACTTGAAATTTCATATGATATTTCAGGACCTCTAAGGTCCTCTCAGACATATGCCTCCTTTCAATTGAAGTGGTTTAATTAATTCATTTATTTATTTTTAGGTAGCAGTGGGGTGCAGAGAGGTGAAGGGAGTATGGGAAGAAGGGAACACAAATATCCTGTACGGCAGTTTCCCCAGCCAACATGAACAAAGATGAAACACGCTTCATGCTGGAAAATAAGCAAGGCCACGAGACGTGATTTCATAGGGAGCTTTGCTAGAGTGGTTTCCTGCTCCAGCAGCTTTGCAACCTTATTTTATTTGGGGCCACTGGAGCCAAGGGAACTTCGTTTGGTTAGGAGATTGAAATTTGTCCTTATATCTTTTCCATCTATCATTTGTTTGCACAGTGTCTTTACTTTCCCTGCCCCAGAGCCCCAGGTTGTGTAATACTTGGACATTTAAAGAAAAGGGTCTGCATCCCTTAGGAATGTGCTGAACAGCTGCAAACCTCCTCAAACACTAATCCCTAAAAAGCAGACAAAATATCCAGAAGTATTTTTCTTCCTTACAAAATTTTTCAGGAGGAAAATCAAGAAAAGACCATACTGTATTGGAGAGGGGATGACTTGAGTCAAAAGAAAGGAGACCCAGAAAGTCATGAGCCAGCTGTGAATATGCAGAAGGGATTATCGCTGCAAATGCACTGGATGAGATAGACCTGCACAGCCAAATCAGCTTTGAAGACATAGCCCTGTTTTGCTTTCTCAATGTAGCCTATTTGTGGATGTTCAATAAACTTAGCAAAAAATGCTCAAAGAGATTTCTCTAAAATATCCGGGGGGAAGAGCCAACTCCATCAACCATCAACCTATACTTTCTTTTTTTCCATAGTCCCTCTGGTTAGTTTCAATCAGCTCATTGACAAAATGGACATGTGTCCCATCAGTATACTTCTAGCACCCAAAAGATCTTCAAATGCATGGCTATAAAATCCCAGAAGCTCTCTCAGTCTAGATGTTACTTCACTAATAATTGCTACATTCATGGCTCTGCAGATGGAATGCATGGCACAAGCCTGGCATTAGCAGAATAGCTAGAGCTTCTGCATTGCTATAGTGAGGTATGTTTCCTTCGGGGCAATAGTCTCTGACGTACCCACTCTCAGGACTGTTGTGTGGATCAACTGTGATGATGGACACAAAAGAACTATGGCAACACAAAAGCACTATACAAATGTAAGGAAATATTATTATTTGCATTTCCAAACAAACGAGGACTCGGCTTTCATCCACTTCCAACATGCTCTTCACCCAGCCCTGGGCCAGGGCCAAGAACGCAGCCTGATGAAAATGCACAGCCCTCAGCAAATAATGGTTGGGATAAGACAGCAGCAACAGGCAATTAACAAGCAGCTGTAAGTCTCTGGGAAGACGTGAGGGAGATACCAACAGGAGAGCAGAATTCAATCTTTCACTGTCCTTTCCCCTAAAAGACAAGGTGGAACAATCAGCCCTGCATTCCACACTGGATGCTGGATGCTGAGGTTAACAGAGAGAAATCTAAAGGGAACCCAGATTACCAGAACCCTAGATGCCTCAGGAAGTTCCAGAGACGCCACCTCAGAATTCCTATCAGACCTGCCAATCTCTATATAGAGCTGGCAAATAATATCAATACATCTAAGAATATAATTTCTCATTTTTGGAAACAGACATATCTGTGATGATAGACAAAGCCCCAAATGAGTTAATACATCATTCAATATATGGTATTAAGCATCCAACTATAAGAAAGACAAAAAGAAAAACCCACAAAGGTACACACATGATAAAAGAGATCATTTAGTGATGGTTAGACAGGGAAGTAGTAATGAGAAGGAAGCTGGACTTTTTTAACCTAAATTCCCTCCTGGCACCTTGATTAAAATGAAATGAACTGAGGCAGCCAAAGAGATTATTTTATTCAGATGAGTGTTATTAGCCTTTCTGGCTTATTTTCTCTATTATGCATTTTGCTGATGCTGACAGAAGCAGACGGGCTAGATAGAGAGGCAAAGCTGCAGCGGATTTATGGTCTGACAGTGCCGTGCATAAAATCAGACCCTTGCTGACCTAGATAAGCCAGAGGATGGATTGGATTTCCTGGGGAAGGTGTGAAAAGAAGGAGGGAAAAAAAATTTTTAAAATGAAATCTCCAAGGTAGGAACTGACTTTGAAAAAGATTTTGCGGGTAATGGTGGCTGCTGGTTGTGTGACCCAGTAGTACAGTGGCAGCCTGGAGGCGTCTTTCAAAGACAGGCAAGCAGACAGGGGGCGGGCACACTTCTCTGGGCTTATCACAGCCATGGCTTCAGCTCTGCCAGCAATGAGATCAGAGTAGGAGAGTTCAGAGACAGAAAAAGTGCCAAAAGCAAAAAATAATGCATGTTATGTATGGAGAAATAAGCTTTCAAAAAGTCAAGTTAGTGCCACAAACTGTCTTCAGTAGCCTAGACAGATGAGTAGAAAGGATTCAAACAGTGGTGTACCCACCTTACTCAGAATAGTCTAAACTGTCCCCTATAATCAAGTTTCAGGGAAGAGTTGAATGGAAACGGGACTATTGTGGCTCTGGATTAGCTCCACGGAGCCCAGCCACACCCTTGGGAGAGAGGCCTGCCCAAGAGCTGGGAGCTTAGGAATCTGCTTTGAAGTAGACAACTGGACTAGCACAATGCTGGACATCTGTTAAGTGCTTAATAACAATTTCCTAAGGGATTATGACACCAGGGTTCTTTTGGGTTAGGTCAGAGAACTGGGTATACCCCCAAATATGAACTGCCACAGACTCTAACTTAAAATGCCTCCACTAATTAATGTCATGTGGGAGACTTATCTTCCTTTTAACCACCCCCACGGCACCCTGCTCCCAAGGGAGAGGAGGAAGTTGGAGGTTCTTTGCATCACTTAAGACAGCTCTGTGGACCCCATAAGACCAGATGTGGGCATCTACCCAAGATTTGAATGTCTGCCATCCAGATTTCTTGCTTAGATTTCTGATATCTTATTGTGTAGGCTCCTTCTGAGTCCCTAATCTCTTCTTATTTCATCCAACAAATACTGAGTACCTACTCAGTACAGACACCATTCTGTAGACTATGGATAAAGGGATCATCATTCTTGTTGCATGTTTGTAAACCTCTTGGACCCAAGACATGGCTTTTCTGTTCCTAGACTGGCCATCAACTGCCTATATCTTATTCTGGTATTGCTGCTGTGTGTACATTGTTTGTGGATGGACCCATTATGAAACCCTCACCTGGCTGACTTAGAAGATCCCTCGCTACGGCTTCTTCAGAAGGGACCTTCTCTTTGTTTACACTCCATGTATTGGCACTAACATTCTCAGAATTACAGAGAAGAATAAACAAAGACGCTACTAAATGTTCCTTGTGTAGTCTTAGTACAATCTAAATGCTAGCGAACACAGGTTATGAACTCAACCCCATATGATCCATAAGGGTCTACCAAAATAGACTGTGATCCAAAGGCCTGGCTGACTATACATTCAACTGAACTAAAATACCACAGCAAGAGGGAAAGACATAAGAAAGGTGACTGATGACCAAGAAACACAAAAATTGTACGTTTCTCAGTTTTAAAGAATTTATAACCCTCTATATTACATTGACAGTTGGATCTACATATTCCATAAAAAAATCTGTGAACAACTCTACAACTGTATCTTCAGTTTTTTCTTCTCTAGCTAATTAAGATGTCACCAGAAACCCCATAAGTAATTATAGCACATGACAAACATACAGAAAAAAAAACATATGCAGATGTGTTAGCAGATTTTTTAAATAAATGAAACCTTGGAAGATGACTGAGGCAGACAGTCTGGCTCACCCATGGTAATTCATTCTAGAGAAATAAATACCTGTCTGTGCCAAAGCAGAATGACATCACTCAGAAATCCACACACTTTATTTTCAAAGCAGTAAACACCCCCTCAGGAGCAGGCATCTCCCTGACACCAGGGACAAGTGGAGAAGTTTGATCTACAGCCAGTAAACTCCTCTTGGCTGGCAATCAGCACTTAAGAATGCCAAGTACCAATAGGCCATTGGGAAGAAAGAACATCTATAAGGATATCTCCCCTCCTGAATATCTGTTCCTGGGACAATGAGTCCCCTTACATGGCTCAGGATAACAATGAGGAAAAGTTAGCTTCTGTGAAACTAAAGAGCTAAATGGAACAAAGTCTACTTAGTCATCAGATTAGCTATGTACATCATTACCACTTCTAATGTGTTATGTTGATATTTATCTTGCCTTTATTGGAAGGAAGTCTCTTGAGGATGGGGTATATTTCAGAATGTTCAATGAATACCCATCACTGAGAATCAGGATTGACTAATACCAGATGCCAAAGAAATCCCACAAGTGTAGAGCCCAGTAAGCCTACTATTCACTTAATGGACAGCTAATATCTTCAGCTTCCATCAATCTTGCCAACTCCAGTGCTCCAGTATGTATCTTGTGCTCACTTCTGGGTGCTGTTGAGTGACCAAATGTGTATGCCCATTGACTTGTATGTTCTGAACAACATACAGCATATTATTAACTTATTACCTAGGTTGATACTTTATTGGCAAAACTTTAAAGGGTTGTATGTGTAAGAGATGCCCTAATCAATTTTCAGGTTAGTAGGTCGAGTTATTGAGTTCAGGTCCTTAAGGAATCTGGATGAATAATGAACCCTATCCCAGCAAGGTAGTACTTTACAGAAAGCATCCTAAACTATGCTTAAGACTCAGATTCATCTCTGCCTTTTAACTAGCCAGGTAATCTTGGTAAGTCACAAAAATACTCTGGGCCTCAAAATTTCTTTGTTTAAAAATATAAATGGGGACCTTTTATAAATGAGACAGGTCTATACCTGCCCTGCCTCATTCATCTGATTTTCGTGATGGTGATATCCATAAAAATACTTTAGAAACAGGAAGTGTTCTCCAATTGTAAATTACTATGATCATCATTTCTTATTTTTGTAACAACTATTATTACTCCACAGACCACGTAATGAATTTACACCCACAAAACAAAGTGGCTAATGTCATGTTTGTAAAGACAAACACATCTCAAAATTCCCAGGCCTTGTTACTCAATTTCACAATGAACCTGATTGATAAATTTCCTACTTCATCAGTGCACTAAATGGGAATATGTTTTGCTCTATTAATTTATCATCTGGTTCTCTGGAAAATCCTAAACCAGTCAATCTGCTCTGTCTAACCAAGCTGAGACTTGAAAGAGTTTTAAAGTGCAAGAAAAAAAGCCAGAGGGTACAAAAAATAGAATCATGGAATTTCAGAGCTAGAAGGGACTTTCAAGATGGTCTAGAGTCTAGATGAAACCTATCATTTTCTGTGTGAGGAAACTGAGAGTCAGGGAGCCTGAGGTCACACAGAGTATGGAGGAGCAAGGCAAGAACGCAGGTCTCCTGACTAGCAAGCACTTTATTTCATGGCTGCTATATTTCAACCAGAAAGCCCTTAACATCTACAAAGATTGGAGCTGATAGAGTTAATGGACAAATGCTCAGATCCCCAGAGCACAGAGCTATTCTAAGACAACACATAACAGGAATACCAAGGGTCCAGGAACCTAGAGAGAGCAAAACTGCTGGTGCCTAGTGGCGCCGGAAAGCATGTTGACACACTGCATGTGGTTACACATGAAAGGCAAGTGAAGAGGAAAAGCAGTTTTGAGACCACCCCATTCTAATTTGGGACTGGCTCTGGGCACCTACTTGAGGGCTGTGACACACCCAGCCACTCTGTAAAATGACCCTTTAGTCTCTTCATTCTCTAATCAGTGGCCTCAGTTAACCCCTTCTCTGCTAAAATAAGGGCAATAACAGACATTTTAAAAAGAGAACTATCAAGGAATATTGAGATATAGGAGTCAGTGTGGGTGACTGGGTCACACTGGGATGAGAAGATTCTCAGTCTGGACTTGGATGATACCCAGTACTATCTACTATCTTCAAGCAAGTATGTGATGTGAAGCCTTAAAGAGCCAGGCTCCTAAGTTTGTTAAGAGAGCAGCTTCTCTAAGAGTGCTCAGGATCTCAAATGACCTTGCATCAGAGCCACCTGGAGCACTTGTTTACGATGCAATTTCTGTTTTCCTCCATCAGATTCTAATTCAGTAGGGGTGGAGCAGTACCCAGAAATCTGCCTTTTAAATAAGCATCCCAGGTAAGTTCATGCACACACAAAAAATCTAAGAACCAATGCTCTTAAAGCAATGTTTTTCAAAGTATGGGATACAACTCACTAGTGGAGCTAAAAGAAATTAATTTGCAACTAACACTTCTCAAAATAGGCAACAGAAAAGAGTAGAACAGAATAAAGAACAAGGTAGAAAGTATCAAAGTACATCATATACAAGAAAGGCAAGTATTGTTTTGTGGAAGTGTTGTTTTCAGTTACTTGTTAGTATGAACATGTGTGTGTTTGTGTGTGTGCATGTGTGTGTATGTATTCCAGCTTCTAATACAGATTCATAATCAAAACTGGGGCAGTGGTCTTATATTCTGGGACAGGATTACATACCCCAGACCCTTTTGAGAATATGAGAATTCTCTTCAAAGTATTCTCTTCCAAAGAAAGACGGAAGAGAGAGGAGAGAAGAAGGAAAGGGAAAGGGTGTAGGGAGAGAGGAGATGTATGTACATAAATATTAAATTTGTATGAGTCCAAAGGTTGCCTGAACTTCTGGAAGCCCATCCCCTGATGTCTAGTAAGAACTGGGTCACAGTGACACCCGATAATTACTAAACTATGACAACATCTTCCTCCTGGTGCTCTGTAAATGACAGCCAGTGTCTTTGATACGCACCCGGAAAACATTTCGGGTGACTAGAAATACTGAATTAACATTATTATTATTTATAGAACACTGGGAGAAAGCTGTTGGCAAATTCCAAGAATGAGGATTCAAAAGTAATGGTGCAGGCCCAATGTTTCTGTTTCCACAATGTCAACGAACACACTCCTTGTCTACAGGAGTGCCTACACACTCCCTGCAAGGAAGAGGCAGTGAGACTGGCACTTTTGTACATCCCCATCATGAAATTAGTGGAAAAACATCTACTTTCTTCGCAAGTGGATGGCTTCTTTGACCACTGACACAGAAGCTAAGTCTTACCTTTTCTTTACAACCAAAAGGACACAAATTCCTTAGTCCTAAATAGAAGATTCAAAAAGGGCATAAATCATTAGAAAAACACCAACAAGACCAGCTTGGCAATCAACGCAGTATCATCCCAATGGTTAAACTCATCAGCACATAGATTTAGAAACAAGCCTTTGCCAAGAAGTGATGAAAAGTGCTCTTCTTTGCACAGAAAGAAGTGCTAGAATGTGGAAAAGGATAATGGCAGAAGGGATGAAGGGAAATAGAGGAATGGAGGAAGAAGCACCATTGAGAAGACAGAAAATCAAACCCCAAAACTATTCTAAAATTTCCTAATGCTTTTCAGTAATTTGTTTTTATGTGGTGGAAATTGGCACAGCATCCAGGAAGCTTTGGGCCCATCTGTTTTTGAACTTGAGCTCTAGGCAAGATTCAGAACAGCTGGAATCAGCAGGACTGACCAGGTTATATGTGTCTGGAGGAAAATGAAATAAAATGAGTGTGTGTGGGAGATGGAGAATGAGGGCTAAGTGGGACAAAGGAAGGGAAATCTGGAAACCTCCCCAGAGAAAAAGGAGATGTCCAGGTCAGAATTTATGCAAAAGAGATGTTAGAAAGGCCAAAGAATTAGAGTAAAAAAAGCTAATGAGGAGAAATAGCAGGGGTGTCAGAACTCGGAGCTGCTAACAGTCCAGCAGCAGGGGCTAAAATTCTTCAAGTTTGGTATCTATGAGCAATGTGAGGACTTCACCTCTAACAGAGTAAATCAAGACTACCCAAAGTCCTACATCAAGCATAGGACATGAACTGCTGGCAAATGGTCTGCACAATCATAGCCTAGACCACAAATGAAAGCTGGATTCTCTTGGTTCCCTAAACGCAAAAGAGGTCATCACCCAGAGTGGCAGGGAGAATGTGAGAAGAGCAGTCTTAGGAGAAATTGGCAAGGGTCCTCACTCATAATATGGCTTGCCCAGGCAGGGCTGACCCAGGAATAGGGGAAATGACCACAGGGTGATAATGGAAGCACACTCTTTATCTGGTCTATGACCCAATCATTGACCTCTGCTAACTTCCTGACATAATCTACAGATAAACGGGTCTCTCACTTCTCCTAAGGTTGTCCAATTTCTAGTCAAGAAAAAAAAACCAGTAGTGAAAAATGCCAATTAAGACCCAATTCTGAGCCAGGCGCCAGTGGCTCACACCTATAATCCTAGCTACTGAGAAGGCAGAGATCAGGAGATCACAGTTTGAAGTCAGCCCTGGCAAATAGTTCATGAGACCCTATCTTGAATAAACTCATCACAAAAAAAGGGCTGGTGGAGCGGCTTAAGGTGTAGGCCCTAAGACCAAACTCCAGCACCACAAAAAAAAAAAAAGACCCATTATGGAGGGGAAAAATTAAATACAAAAAAATAAAATCAATAAGCCAAATTGTATTTCAAAAAAATAATATAAACACAGTGAAGATCTGGGGGAGGAAAAAACTAACCCCCTATCCCCACCTACTAGGGATTGAACTCAGAGCTTTATGCGCCACTACCCCAGCCCACATTTTTGGTTTTGCCTTTTTTCTAGGCTGTTCTTGAACTCAAAATTCTCCTTGCCTCTGCCTCCTGAGCAGCTGAGATTATAGACTTGACCCACCATGCCCAGCCATGAACTAATTTTGAACACTGAGTTTTGACCTTCAAAGTTGAAAACAAGTATTGCAATCTAGTAAGTAGTCTTTTTCAGAGGAATTGGTTAGCAATTCTGAAACTATGTTTTGTACAGTCTAGGAGTAAGCAACTCATTGAATACATTATGGATAATAGGAGCCAGGTTTCTCACTGTTTAGAGAACAAATTTACAAAACTGGAAAGGGGAGAAAATTGAATAAAACATGTGGCTTTGGTTAGGAATTAAGATACTGATATGAACTCACAGGATTTAATATCAATAAGTACAGACAGTCTCTGATTAATGATGGTTCAACTTACGATTTTTTTGACTACACATGGTGTGAAAGCAATATGCATTCAGTAGAAACTGTATTCTGAATTTTTAGTTTAGATCTGTTCCCAGGCTAGCCATATGTAGTATGATTATCTGTGGACAATGGCAGAGAGCCACAGCTCCCTGTCAGCCACAAGATTACAAGTGTAAATAACAAATACTCACAGTGTACTGTATTGCTAAGTTATGGTGCTTAGTAGGTTGGATATATTCAATGCATTTTTGACTTATGATATTTTTTACCTTCTCTAGGATTATAAGGATGTATTACCTTCGTAAGTGAAGGAGCACCTGTATAAAGATGGAGAAACAGATATAAAAGTGTGTGTGTGTGTGTGTGTGTACACGTATGTATCTGTATCTGTCTGTTACCTCTGTGACAGAGACTATAAATAGTGATACTCCAGGAACAAAGAGCACACTTAGTATCCAGGGTTTCTAAATAGCATTCTTCAATAAAATCAACCAGGGCTCTCTTGAAGAAACGACTGACTCCAGAGCTGAAGCAAGGAAAATACAATATGAGCCTGGAACATCTTGTGCTAGAAAGTAAGGAAGTGCTTAAGGAAATGACATGAGGACATGTCAAAAGGACACAGGAACCAGTTTGATGGGACTCCAGTGTCCAAATGTGGGACAATATGAATTCTAAAATAATTTAAAATGTTAAAGGATTATAACCTACTGAATAAAATAACAACCTATAAGTCCTCAGTTATATAAGCAACAACCAGACCAAAAAATGTGGGTAGTGGAAAAACTTTCTCTTACTATAAAATTTCAACTGATAAATGTAAAAGGAACGGTGAAAATTGGGAAAATGACTATTTGGTAACCATGGTAATAATTATTGATTCAAATAAGAATTATTAACAAATGCTAAAACTATGAGCATAAAGGATGTAGAGTACCTGGTATTACAATGGTCCCAAAGTATCTCTTCAAAATATATGCTTTAAGTACGAAGTGCAAACATAGAAGAACTGAAACCTGGTAGATACCACTCCAACCAAATGGTCAAAGTTAATATTACCAATGGTGGGACAAATCATCCACAAGTGACTGCTGATGGGATGTCCTGATAAAAATATGACATCACCTCTGTTGCATTCCTGCCAAAAGTTTGTGGCCTGAATCTAAACATAAGGCAATACAGAAACTACTAGAATGATCAAATTAAGGAACACTGTAAAATAATTATGCTGAATGATCCAAAAAATGTGAACGTCAGGAGATACAAGAAAGACTTGGAAATCACTCTACACTAAAGACACTTAAGAGATAAAACAACTGAATGAACTGCACAATCTTGAAATTTTCCTTTGCCAAAAAGAACATTTTTTAAAATAACTGGTAAAACCTGGATGTCTATAGATTAGATAATATTACTATATCCATCTTCATATCCTGATTTTGATAACTATACTGTGGGTAAAAGAAAATACCTTTATTTTTAGCAAACACACACTGAAGTATTTAGGGATAAACGGGTATCATGTGTGCAACTTACTCTCAAGTGTTTCAGAAGAACAAGGTATCTATGTCTGCAAGTTGTGTTTTGAGACAAAGAGATATAAAGCAAATGCAATGTGTTAGTACTTTGGGGAAATCTGGATAAAATAGTGTATGAGAATTCTTTGTACTACTCTTGAGTTTTTTTCTGTAAGTATAAAATTATGCCAAATTTAAAAAAAAAATCAAAGATTCTATTCTGGAGGAAAGTAAAGTCATTTCTCCTATCTCTCCTTTAGCAGTTAGTGTATGGGACTTTGTGTTATCCAGTGTTTTTTGTTGTTTATTTTTTGGTTTTTGGGGGTGGTGCTGGGGGTTTTTAACTCAGGGCCTTGTGCTTACAAAGCAAGCATTCTACACCTGAGCCACACCTCCATCCCTTTTTGCCTTAAATCTCACACTTTTTGCCCGAGCTGGCCTCAAACCATAACTGAGTAGCCTCAGCTGAGATTATAAGTGTGAGCCACCATGCCAGGCCATTATCTTTTTCATATAAACCTCTGTTTCCACATGACACCATGAACCTCCTGAGGGCAGGGGCTCACTCTTCTCTATGACCCCACAGAACCTATTGGTCATTGTTGATGATATGAATGCAGCTAGAGTTTATTACTGAATCATGCAATATAACACGAGTGACTAAAAGGATCACTCAACAATTTTGGCTCCTTGACCTTGAATTCTACAACTTATTAGAACATACACACTTAAAACCATTTCACATTAAATGGTAACCTCCATGAGCTAGATTTGTGGGCAGTTCTTCTGGGTATATTTAATTCCTAGCATAGCCCTTGGCATAAATAAGTGCTCAAGAAATGCTTGCATAAAGAGTAAGTGAATCTCACATATTAAGATTGGTGTTCACTAACTTTCTATACTAAGGGAAAGGAAGGGGAGGGGAGGGCAGGGCAGGACAGGGAAGGAGAAGGAAGGGAAGAGAATGGAAGGGAAACCTCTTAATAATATCCCATAATCAGTAATTAGAAGATCCTAAATTGCTTTGGAAGGTGCTAATGAAAGAGTCTATGCTACACATCCACATGCATGGGTGTGTGGTTCTGTGGTAAGGATGGGCACACATTTCCGCCCACTGCTATAGAAAACAGAAGGAAGAGGCTGACAAATTCAAACCATATATAAAAGGGGAAGTGTGAGAGGGAGTGCAGGAAGTCAATACACCTTGGAAGCTGTGCCTGCCTTCCTGGAGTCCCCCTCACTCTCTATTCAGAATCCACTCAAAATAGCCCATGCTTTGTCTTCTAAGGAAATCTGTCAGAAGCATCATTTTCACCTGTATACTACAGAATCAGTCCTGTACAACTTCCTCCTTTTGCTGAATCCCTGAGATACTGCCTATAAATTCAAAGAATTTCAGGCTTCAACAGAAACCCCTACCCCCACCCCTAGAACTTAAGTTACGAACATCTGTTGTTTACAAGGGTTCAGGCTGAGAGCTGCCAGACTTGTTCTGCAACCTCTACTTTAACACAGAGGCTGCCAAGGAGGGATGTCTGAATTTCATGCAAGGGTGCCCTGTCCCAACTGCTTAAGCAGAAATCAGCAAACACAGTTCAGCATCCTACCACTGAAGATAATCCTAGTTGGTTCAATTCATTTTCTAATCCTGGTTCTTTAACCAACTGTACCCAAAACATATTAAGAAGCAGAACTGTGCTTACTGAACCCATACACACACTTGAATATAAAACCTGAGGGGTAATGACAGTAGGGAGATAGAAGCAGGAGCTGACTGAAAAGATGATCCTATTTCAGCTCTGAAAAATCCAAACCCTACTTTCTCCCTAAATCCTTCATCAACACTGAGCCCTTCCCATATGACTGTTCATGCTCACAATGTGATACTTCAGTGCAGTGCAGGAATTAGGTATTAAGTTGTTTACTTTGATTAACATGGGACAAATCTAATTGAGAACATAACAGTACTACCTTTTACCTTTCCCTGACTGAACCAAGTACCAGTCCCTCCTGAGTGCTCCACCTCTCTCTCTCCCCAGGGACTAATGGAACCTGCCTGTGTGCACATGTGTTCTTATAATTCTCTTGAAGCCTGCCTGATTTTCCCCATTTCAACATGAAAGTCTGTATAGCAGACTGTCTTTTCTTCTTATCTTGTAAACTCTCCCACTTAACACAATCAGCTCTCAGTAAAATGACATGGCTTTGCCCTTAAAAGAGAATGGGCTTACAGGAATAGAGAAAATGAATGCTATTAGCCCCTTATACCCCAGCACTATTGTCAAGGGACATGATCACCACTATCTTTGTTCCATGGAGCTAAAAGCCCTTTGAGGTACGGACTGCTAAAATTCCAGTGCCAGATCTAGGGAAACACAGAAGCTCTCAGGGGTCCCCAATATCCTTCCAATTGCTCATAAAGCATGTTTTGCTTCTGAGTCCTCTATTGTTCTCTATCCCAAAAGGATGATATAAAGGCATTTATACAAAAACTAGGGAGCTTCTGTTTGGCCTCATGAGACCAACAACCTAGTAAACCATATTCTGCTATACTCATGGTTGAGATGTGTGATGCACTGGCCTGCTGGTCTCAATGGTAGACCCTGCAGGAGGCTGAACAGGCCTGGCCTTCTTTTATCCACTCAAGTTATACTATACCTTTAGAGAAACCCCAACAATTCATCAAAAGGGCTAACTAGTGATTACAAGAGGCCAAGGAAACCAGAAGGTGACTGTATGACAAATTTCCTCCTCTTGGTAATTATGAGTCTGGATCTACAGGTTTAAATGACATGACACCCTGCAGTACAAAATACACAATTGCTGTTTTTATAGGACTGGCCATACCATCACATAGCGTCACCTAATTGCATATGTCCTACCCAAAGTAGCCATAGCATAAAAATCAGGAGGAAGGATGACTTTATCATTGGAGAGGGCTCACAGAAGTCTCTGAAGAAAATGGAATCTGATATGATATTACCTAGTAAGGGTTAGAAATGGAATAACTAGTGAATCTACTGTTCTACCTAGTGTAGCTGTGCTCAGTTTCAGCTTCTGAGGATGAGAATAAGCATTGTTACCATGTGCCAAGCACCGTCCTAAGGTCCTCATAAACATTAGCTATTCAATCAATGTAGAAATTCCATGAGGAAGGTGCTATTATCATCATCATTCTGCAACTGAAGAAACTGGGGTGATTAAGAGCCTTCGTCTAAAGTCATACCATTAGTAAGTATGGAAATCCAGGATTGTGAACCCAGGAAATCTGGTTCTGGAACCCGCGATCCTCCTAGCTATCATGCTATATGCCTCCTGCAGTGGTAATAATTATATCAGCTTCCCTCTCTTGAGTATCTACTAAGTTGTAGGCACAAGTCTCATGCTTTACATATATTATATTTCATCCTTAGAACAACCCTTCAAGGTATTACTCTCTACATTTCATATAGAAAACTAAGGCTTAAAGAGGTCCCGTGACTTAATCAAGGTCACAGAGCTAAGAGTGGGAGATGGGATTCAGACTCAAGTTTGTCTTGCTCAATGCTATGAACTTTTTCTATTAAGTCACAAAGCTTCTCAAAGAGCTTTTAACAGAATTCTTTCTTGATTCCAAAGACTGGCCACCTCCCTGTCTTGCTGATCCCCAAATCACTTTCTTATGTCTCTCTTATCCTGCTTTACCCATGTGCGAGAAGCCCTCCCAACTCCTTTAAAAAGGACCAGCCACCACTTATGGTTCTCTATGGACTGGGCCAGTGAAAAACACACCAAGGGACCTTATGTTAGTTTTTCAATAAAAGCAACTTGAGCCATGGAGAAAGGAAGCCAACCCTTGCTCAACACCAGATGCTACATCTGGGCAAAACCTTCCTAGAGGGAACAGACAGCTCCCAAACATGTCCAAAATGAAGGAATGACACACTGGTCCCAGGAAGTCAGGGAGTTCCCCCTTCCTGCAATTTCATGTTTCCTGTTACTTCCTGCTCTAAGAGGAACTTTCTGGTCTTCTACCCCTTTCTGACTTGCAACCACAGCTGTAACATTCTTCATGGCCAACTGTCTCTGTACTTTTAAACCCAATGTTATCCTATGAAACCAGTGAACAACTTTGAACTTGACTCCAGAGGAAGAATCCATCAGCAATAGGTAACATAACTATAGAGGCTGTGCATGTTCAAATACTGGGCCTGAGGCCAAGAACATGGACTCTACAAGCATTTCTCGTTAATTAATTGTGTACCTAACCTCCCACTGAAAAGAGTACTACAGGCTGAATTTCTACCAGATTCTTGAGATACCTAGATCCTGCTCTCTAGCATCCCTTCCAGCAGTAACACAACTCACAGCCAAGAAAATAAGCAGATTTGCTTTCCATGTATTCCTCTTTCATACTGCTAATTTAATGTTAGTGAAAATAGGATGATAATGTCTTGTTCCTCTCCATCCCCAGTACCTTGCGCAATACTTGGTAATTAGGTTCCAAAAACATATGCTGAATAAATACACACACGTACACACACACACACACACACACACACACACACTTTAATCAAGACTGCAATTTTTTTTGGCAATGCTGGGATTTGAACTCAGGGCCTCACACTTGCTTGGCAAGTGCTCTTACCACTTGAGCCACTCCACCAGTCCATAAATATATCTTTTAAATCTCTTTCTACTCTCTGCAATCTGAATGCCAGAGACAGTATTAAGGAAAATTTCCCCTTTTCCTTCTAAATCACAAACGATTCCACAGCCCCAACCATCACTTCTTTTAAGAACATGCCCAAGTCTCTTCCGACAACCCAGACCTCTCTTTAGACCTAGTCATTTATTTTCTGTCAATTACAGGAAATTTTGTCATTGTTGTCTTCACTATTTTCCCAATACATTAAACTTAACAGCCATAAACCAAATTTCTCATATCCTAGCCCCTAGAAACCAATTCCATCTCCTCACTTATATATTTCTGTTAAAGGGAGTGAATTTACCACTCACTAAAGTCCAAAAGAAACTTCACGACTCTCTTCCTTTTGTGCTTCCAAGCTCACTGAAATCTGAATCCCATCAGTCAGCACTTCCAGGAGAGTCCTCCTGTACCAGGTGCTCTCCATCTGTCTCTAGACTGTAAGCTCCAAGAGCGCAGGAGGTGGTATCTGTCTTGCTTGGCATGTGTCTGGCACATGGTCAGAGCACAATACATATTTGCTAAATGAACAGAAGGATAAATTCGTACTCTTTCCATTCCTACCATCCCACCATAATTTAGATCCTTACTGTTCACTGAGCAACTGTCACATAGCAAACCACCACCAGATGAATCTTCCTTCAGGAGAGCTCATACCTAAGCTTGGACAATGGGCTATTCAAACCTTCAGTGGCTTCCAGTGTCTAATGCATAAAGCCAAAGCTCTTAAGTCAGGAGCCAAGGCCTTCCATCACCTAATCCTAACTTTTTCCAATTCCTCCATAGGCAAACCAGTTCTACAGTGAGTTCCCCAGCCAAACCATTCTACTCTATTCTTTCCTCCAACTATGTCTCTTCTATCCAGAACACCTTCCCATCCTCTCTCTCCATTTATCAAGATTCTTCAGAAGCTGGTTCAAACCCCATTTCCTTGTTGAAGTTTCCTGACTATACCAACTTTGCATCATCTCTTCTGCAGCATACACTTGGAGCTTACCATACATAGCCCTACACTGAAAATTTGTTCTATTTAGATGTAATTTCCCCCGACTCAGTATTAAGTCTATGAGAAAGAACCATTATTCTTCGGACTCCCTCCTCTAAGAGCCTAGAAAAATACCTTTAAAATGTTCAACAAATACATGTTCAACAAATACATGGAGAAGGAAAAGCTAGAGAAAGACAGAAAAGATGCTGACAGTTATAAATTAGCATAAGGTCTCTCTAAAGAACACAGCAAGACAGCAATGAAGACGTATTCCTCTAAAAACTCAAGAGAGAAAAAAAAAGCTACCTTGAAATAAAACAAAGAAATGAGCTATTAAAAGTAGGAGATCAAAACCAAGTGAGTTACAACTGAAAGGTAATTTACAGCAAGACTATGAAAAAAAAAAAAACAGCCAAAGCATTATCAATTAGAATCCTGCTGGGCAATATTAACACAGATCCCACTTAAAAGAGACAATCAAAGGCTCAGCAACACACAGGAATACACTTATGCTCTTCAAGGAGCCAAAGAAAATGCAAGAACATCTTTCTTAGGAAGGCTCCCTACCCTCACATGATAATTTTATCTCTGCTCTTAATCAAACCAGGCTGACAGAATGGCAGACATTAACAGAGTCACAGGAATTGGGAAGCCATATCACCTATCTTAAAGCAGAAGAAGGAATGTCAGAATAATTGCTATAGTTTGGTCTACAGCATCTCACACTTCTTTCTCTGGGGCAGGGGGATGGAACCACCAGGCCAGACTTTGCAACTGTGTGTTTTTTGGTTTGTTTTTTTTTTGCGGGACTGGGGTATAAACTCAAGGCCTTTACCTAAGCCACTCTACCAGCCCTATTCTTGTGATGGATTTTTTCAAGATACGGTCTCGCGAACTATTTGCCCAGGCTGGCTTTGAACCGTGATCCTCCTGATCTCTGCCTCCTGGGTAGCTAGAATTACAGGTGTGAGCCACTAGCACCCAGCCTGTGTGGGCTTTAATGAGGATGTGTGCACCGAGCACAGTGGAGGGAAGGACAAAAGATGAGCAGGAACAAAGCAGAACAGGAAGCAAAGCCAAGAGGTGACAGAGCAATGGCTTCCAGGAGAAGAAGCTGTCCTAGAGAAGATGAAAAAAGCAGCTTAGGAACATTTGTTCCTCTATACAGTCACTAAAACTGTAAGAAAATACCTAACCTAACCCAGGATCAGTGGCCAAAATGGAGCCAGGGTGAGAAAGTGGCCTGGAAAAGGTTGGGATGAATCCATCTAGACTGCCTTCAGCGCCGGCCAACCTGCCCCATCCCAAGTTGAATAGTTTCCATTTCCCTGAGACGCGTCTGTCCAGAGCTGCTGCTGGCAGCTGCTCTCCTGGCAGCATAGGGAGACAAATTCATGGCATTACTGGGCCAACAGCTGCTACAGCGCCAGGGGAGGTGACAAGTGCCCACTGAGATACTCTGGGCAGAGAATGAACTATTCTGGGACCAGTCATAGAGTCAGCAAAATCGAGGCTACAGTTTGCTGGCTGAATGAAAATACAGTACGATTGCTGCTCCAGACCCAGGAAACCAAGAGCCTTTTCTCTGCCCCAGCATCTTCGACTTCAATTGACTCTTGCCCTTACTTTTGGCCCCATCTTTTCTATTTCCAAGGGCATGACTTTGGTTTCAGCCCACATTAACATCACCCCTGGACTGCCATACTTTCCTAGCAGGTCCTCTCCTCCATTCTCTCTGCTGCAATTGATCATATGCATTGTTGCCATAGTTACCTTTTAAAAGCACAGCCATAATTATGCTGCTTGCTCAAAAATTATCAATGATTCCCCTACGCTTACAGACTAAAGCCCAAACTCTGTCACCTGCTATTCATAAACCTCTGTAACGTCCTGGTACCTATCAAGTTTCCCAGCTTTATTTCACTATCATATTTATAATTCTTGTTCTTCAGCAAAGCAGATGAGTTATCCACCAGCCTTGTTTTGCTCACCCCTGGGCCTTTACCAACACTGTTCTGCCTACCTCACATGCTTCCTTCCCCAATCTCTTTATCTTCTTTCTTCAACTTCTGCATTGTATTGAATTTATATGAATAATACTTGGCATTGGCACTTTCATTTTTCCATTTTCTAGCCATTGAACTTCACCTCCATAAGTCCCCCACCTCCAGTCCTCCAACCAGAACTAATCACTCTTCTGTGTGTACCTGTGGTACTTTGTGTGGTTGGGAGGCTATATTCTTTTCTCGTACCACACACATGGACAGTGGGGCAGAAGCTACTGATTGTGCCCCTGTGTGTTTCCCCTTCTTTTATATTAATAGAAACTCTACTTTAGTCACTCAGAATAATAAATTTCCCAGCCTTCCTTACAGCTCTGCATAACCATGTGACTGAGCTCTCACCAGTTCGGTATAAGTTGAAGGTGTGCATGTGCCACTTCCAGACTGCAACTTTAAAGATTAAAGACATATTTGCCCCTTGTCCCATTGTCTATCCCACTGAGTCCAATGGGGACAGTGAGCCATTTTGGGTCATGCAGACCCATCTAGGTATGAATAAAGAGCCTGACACAGGCCTAGATGGCTGATGCTCAGGCTATTAAATGATAGAGAATTCAATGTCTATCTTGTGTAAATTTGTATTACTTAAGGTACACTATAGCAGCCACACCTATACCAAATCAGATATGCCTAAAATGTCTTTTCTGTGCCAAAATGCCAAATTTTCCACTGCTAACAAATGTTTCAGAGCTCAGCCAATGGTACCACCTGCCAAATGCCAGCTCAATTTCAGCAGCACGATTGTCTCTGTGTAGCAATGCTTATGGTACAAACATCTGAGCACTTTTATCTATTGCAACATAGAAATGAGGGGAAAAGAGAATGATATAAGTGCTGTTACTAGTGCTACACTGGAGGTAGAGCTCTCATTGTTGCATTAATAAAAAAAAGGGAAGCTGAGCACAGTAAGTCAAGCCTTTAAACCTAGCTACTTGGGAGGCTGAGATCAGGAAGATTGTGGTTCAAGGCCAGCCCAGGCAAAAAGTTCACAAGACCCCATCTCAAACAATAGCTAGGTGCAGTGGTGCATGCCTGTCATCTCAGCTACAGTGGGAAACATAAAACACAAGGATCACAATTTAGGCCAGCCAGAGTGAAAAACAAGACCTTATCTAGAAAATAACCAGAGTAAAAAGGACTGGAGGTATACCTCAGAGTGGTAGAACACTTGCCTAGCAAGTACAAAGACTTGAGTTCAAACCCCAGTACTGCCAAAAAAAAAGAAAGAAAGAAAACAGCCACATAAATTCTTTAGATGTTCATGCACGCTGGACTTAAGCACATAGGTTATGGGTTTAATTGTGGAGAAAAGAACAAAATTAAAGACAAGGTACAAAATGCTGAAAATGTATCGGGTAAAATATAATTCAGAATTTCACATATGTACTTATAAAAATAGAACCTACCTGCTCCGTGTAAAACTGTAGTTAGACTCTCAATTATTTGACTTTTGTTTACATTTTTAGCAGTAAATTATGTATGAAAGTAGGATGCTGCCTGGACCTCTCTTATTGAACGGGTCACCATCTTGCCCATAGTGAGTATATTTGTGTATTTCATCTCTTCTTGTATTAGGTGCACCACATGAAATTGCCATTATGTGACCACTGTTTACTATAAAAATTAGTAATTGCATGTTTCATTCTAACAGGTAGAAAGCTCTTAGGTTTGGGGCTTAGTTTAATCATCTTTTATCTCTTACAATGCATTAAACATGAGATTATCAATAAAATTGCTGGAATTGACTTTTATCAGTCTTCTACTTGAAACAGTTCTAGTTCCACAGACAACAGTGTCCCCCTCTTACCTTCTATCCTTTTACCTGGGGAATTAGGGAAAAACAAACACCCTCTCTTTTCAGGTAATTTTACTTCTAGTATTTTTCTACACTTGATACTAAGTGTCTCTAAGCCTTGGATCCTGGACTTAGCATTTTATTGTTTTTTTCTCCTCTCTGAGTTCATTTACAATCATATCTTCCAAAATCATGTTTACATGAAGATTCTGCTAGCTATCCCAGTCATAACCTCTTAGCTCAGCAGTACAACATCTCAACCTGAATACCTGAAGGCCTTGCATTTCCTCAAATACCTGTCTAAAGAAGGATCACCATTCAAAACATATCTTTTTCCCTCAACACCCCACTTCTATAATGGATGCCACAATTCTTCTAAGTTGCCATGTTAAAGACAATGACTCACCTATGACAATTAATGTAAGAAAAATCAGTTATCCAATTGTCTAGTTTCTCAAATACCTCTTGAAATGCTATAATTTTTGTGGGGATCTGAAATGTCCCCACAAAGGCCCATGTGTTAAAGGCTTGGTCCCCGGCCCATGGTGTTTACTGGGAGATGGTAGACCCATTAGGAGGTAGGGCCTAGTGGGAGAAGTTAGGTCACTGGGGGCATATCCTTGAAAGGGATATGGGGATCCCAGGGCCCTTTCCTATCTCTCTTTGCTTCCCAGATACCAGGAGGTAAGTGGGCCTCTTCTACCATGTGCTCCCACCATGATGTACTATATTGTCACAGACCCAAGACAACAAGGTCAAGCAACTTTGGGCTAGAACTGCTGAAACCATGAGCCAAAACAAACCTTTCCTTTTTATAGGTTGTTTATTCTAGCTATTTTCTCACAATAACAGAAACCTGACTAACACAAATATATTCCTTCCTCTTTTCTTTTTGGCTATTAAATTGACATGGATTACACCCCCCCCAAAAAAAAACACTCCATTCTGGCCTTCTCTGACATAAAAACTTATTGTTATCACATTTTTTCCTCAACTACATTTCTCAACACAAGAGAGTGTTTATTATCACACTAATGCATCAAATCTGGCTTTCTCCAACTGTCAAAAGAGTCATCTTTTAAGGTCCACTCTACTTATTTACTCTTATTTTCCTCTGCTCTTAAAAGATGTCTGTGTTCTGATATCTCTATTAAAGCCCTTTCCACATGATATTGTTGCATGTCTCTTTTCCCTGTTAACTAAGAATTCCAAAGCTTATCTAAGCCCCATAGGAACCGGCACAGAGCACAGTATCCAGCAGGCATTCCCTTTTTTTCTTTTTTGTTCCTGTAGGTATTTAAAGGGTTTGTTATACAAGTAAATTGTTACTCAATTTAAGATCAGACAGGCAACTATTGGAATAAACCAACCCTAAGGTGATGGTCAAAGGAGTACAAAGTCCCCTTCTTCAAGGATCTTGAACTACAATACTTTCCTTCCACAATACTTTCCCCAATTTTAAATCATATGCCTAATAGCGTGATTTGCTTAATGTCTACTTCCTCATTTTACTATAAGTGCCATGTGGAGGGGGCAGTGCTTGCTCTTTGTTATATCCCAAGACTCTGAAGGACTTCAAGGAATGTGCAGTAGATATTAGTTGGATAAATGTACAAGAACCTTCCCTTTAATGAAGCTGAATCCTACACTAACCCCCTACTACTCCTCATCACCTAACATTCCTGCCTACACATGCTATTCTCTCCTCTACTATACAAATCTACCTTTGAAGTCTAACCTAAGTCCTATTTGCTTCATAAAAACTCCTGACTCATCCAGATTGTTATGTCTATCTCTGATGATTTATCTTGAATCTGTTATCAGATCTACATTCTATGTAACACCAATGATCTCTTAATGAGATCACAATTGCTTTATCCTCTAAATGCTTCCTGTATTCAAAATCTTTCCTCCTCAACTAGGTATGATTCCCCTACAGATACATGCAATAAACTTTTCTTGTATTTTCCAATACCTTGTGCAATACTGAACACAAAGCTGGTTCTCAATAAATACTCACTAATTAGTTGAGAAAAATAATATACTGGATACCAGCTTTATCAGAAGAGAAATTAATTCTTTCAGCCTGGAAAAAAATACTTAGTCCCTTATATGTGATCTTAATGAGAGCAATTCAGAAGACTTAGAAATTACCATATCTCTACATTAATTTGTAAATATGCCCCTAACTGAGAATATGATACAGTTCTAAAAATTAAATACTATTTTAAACTTATGAGGAGCTTAGCAACAGAGTAAATTCAACTTTAAATCATTTTCTAAAGCAAATGATTCCTCCCCCAAGTCTTCATTTATTACATATTAAAATAACATTTCATTTTCAGATGATTCTTTTCTCTTAAAGAAAACGGGACTTAGGAAAGATAAGGGACTGAGGAGAAAACATCTGGAGAAAATTCTCATTCTGGCTTGTATTAAGACTGTTACATGTTCTCCTCAATCGTAACCTCTCTATTCATTGCTCAAAGCTAGCTTCCAGAGAGCAGGTTCTTCCTATATTACTAGGGGAATAAACAAAAGTAGAAGAGAGGGGAAAATAAGATATACTTGGAATCAATGCTTAAATTCATTCATTCATTTACTCCTTCCTCAGTATTTACTGAGCATCTACTTTATACTATATATTATGCTAGGAGATGAATCAGACAAGTTTAGGTCGTCCACTAAGGGAAGATAATAAAAGGCAGCTAGATAGCACTGAATGCCCTAAAAGGAAAATAAACAAAATGCTGTAAGAATTCAGTAGATAGAGAATATTTTTTTCTTCAAGGAGAATCAAGAAAGTGTAGAACAGGGAGCAACTGAGAGAAGTCTCACAACTTGGGTATGGCTTAGACACACAGAGACATGAAGAAGGAGCACATATGCTCAGTAACAGGAAGGCAATAGCCCACTGGAGTGAATGTTCTACTTGGCTAAAGTATACTAGAACCGAAACAAGGTTGGAAAGCTGGTCAAGACCAGATACAGAGGGGCTTGCAGACTAAGCCAAGAAGTATGCACTTTTATGAACAGAGAAGCACTTCTCAAACATCAGCATATACACAAATCACCTGGGGATCTTGTTAGAGAATGTCTGGGATGGGGCCTAAGATTATCATTTCTAACAATCCAGATGAACCAGGTACTGGGAAAGCATACCTTGCATATCAAGAACATAGAAAATAGGAAGTCATTGAAAGTTTTGAACAGAGAAGCTGCTCTATGCCCAGTGTGTTCCAGAAAAACTAAATCTGATGGTGTTAGACCAGGTAGACTGGACTGGGAAGAAACTGTAGACTGTTGCCCTCAATGTTGGTTCTTCCCAGGATGGGAAGCTTCTGTAACATCCTGTTACCCAGGCCCCACTATTCAAGATTCTCATTTGATTTTTCTGGAGTGGGGTCCAGATTTCTGTATTTGTGAAAAAGTTCTCCAGGGATTCTGAGGTGCATCTAGGGTTGAAAACCTCTGTGATATATGACTTCTATCTATCTATCTATCTATCTATCTATCTATCTATCTATCTATCTATCATCTATTTATCTATCTATCTATCTATCTATCTAGTGGGTATTGCAATCATTCAGAAAAAAGATAATAATTTAAGCTAGGGCAATGGCAGTGGGAACACAGTGAAAGGTATAAAATATTGTAAATGTAGAAGGAATGGACCTTAGTAACTGCTTAGGCAGGGATTTAGATGTATGGCTACAACACTGTCTACTTCTGGTTAAAGACAGTGTAGTAAAATGGTCAAGAGTACAGAAACTAGAACCAGGCTGCCTGGAATCCCAGCTCAGGTATTTACTAAGGGGAGGGGTGTGTGTGTGTGTGTGTGTGTGTGTGTGTGTGTGTGTGTGTGTGTGTGTGTGTGTGTCTCCCCTGGGTTAAATTCCTTAATGTCTTTATGCTTCACTTTTCTCATCTGTAAATTGGGTATAATCACAACAATCAACAAATGCAGTTGTTTGCAAATTAAGTTAGCTAACCTACATATACAGCCCTTTGACACCTGCCTGGTTCATCACCTATTCTGATTTCTCCAAGATGCAGATCTGATGTGGAAAAAGGAAGGTCTTTGAGATTTTCAACCAACTTTCAGTTGTAGGTTTATTAATCCAACTGAATCTTAGTGATACCCCTGCCTCCCTCCACCCTAGATCCCACTCTCAAGGTCTCTAAAGCAATAGCCACAGAGTCCCTACTTAAATTGCTGGTCCTTGGTGCTGCGTGTCTTGGCCAGGAAGCGCTCAGCCAGCTTCTCCAGGTTGCGGGAGTAGTCCATCTCAATCTCGGCCTTCTTACGGAAGAAGTCTTGCAGGTCCTGCAACAGCTGCACCCGGAGTTCACACTGCTGGTCCAGGCATTTCATCTGCTCTGTGAGCTGAGCCCGAATCTCTGCAACAAAACAAGGGGACACAGTCAGATGGGCAGCCCTAAATAAACACAATATACACATTCACCCATCTTCCATTTACCTATTCCCTGTCCTCTGGGTGGGGAGTCAAAGCCCTTAATAAAACAGCCTCAAGTCTATACTGGCTTTACAATGTGAGGCACCTCCAAATAGCTCCACCAACTCTTTTTGAACCATTGGAGAACATTGTGAACCAGGAATCTGCTGAATTATTTAGGAGAAGCTTCTTATCGGACATAATAGTATGCAGAGCTAAATATTTATTGAGAAATTTCCTGCTTTTTATGGTACAGTGCCAGAATCAGTGTTCTCTTCTGGCAAAGAGCCCAAATGATTTATCTCTGAACCACCTTATGTGGTAGGAACCATTTTGTTCCCATGTTAAAGATGAGAATATCAAGTCTTAGAGAAATCAGTCTCTTAAGTGGTAAGCTAGAATTCAAATACAAACACTTTTTACACTTTCCCCATCATTTCAAAATGTTTTTCAGAATCTTCATAAAATAGGATAAGAGTCAGGATATTTTAATGGAGGTAGAAAAGTCAAGGTCAAATGGTGGCAATCAAGAACAAAGTAAGTACCATGACTTCTAGGAAAGCAAATGAGTATCAATCAGATTTCAAAGTTTTCAACCTCATGGAATGTAAATCAATCTTCAAGAAGTTGACTTTGGGACCTGGGGGATACAGCTCACTGGGGGAGTGCTTGCCTAGCATTTGTTGAGGCCCCAGGTCTGATCCCCAGCTCCACACACAAAAATGTTAATTTGGGATACGATCTTTTTGTGTGTATATGGTACTGGGGATTGAATGCAGGGCCTCCTCTTGCTAGGCAAGTGCTCTACCACTCAAGCTACACCCCAAGCCCAGAAAAAGATCTTTTATATTTTTTTTTCCAGTACCGGAGGCTGAACTCAGGGCCTTGCCCCCAAGTCTTTTACTTTGGTTATTTTGAGATAGGGTCTCATTTTATGCTCAGGATGGCCTGGACGGACCACAATCCTCCTATTTATGCTTCCTGTGTAGCTGGAATGACAAATGCATACCACCATGCCCAGCTTCATTGGTTGAGATGGGGTATTTTTGCACAGGATGGCCTTGAATTGAAATCCTCCTGATCTTCACCGCCTCAGTATTTTAAAAAGGTCTTTTTCACTAACAATGTCATTCATACCTCTGTTGCTCCATCCTCATGGATGCCTCAGAGCCTCTGCTCTGTCAGAGGTAGAAGTATTTCTGGTTAAGCTCCAGCCTGGCAGATTTCTTGCTAGCCAGCCCGTGCACAGAGCTAGCAAACACTGTCCCTATGGAACTACAGCAATGGCAGCTCCAGATGCAACTGGATCTGCCTTGAATGCAGCACTGCATGTTTTACTGACAAGAGACCTGGCAGTCATAAGAAGCAGCCTGCCAACACCAGACCGCTTTCCAGCTCAGAGAAGGCCTGCAGTGTGTATCCTGCTGACATTATGTCCCAATCCCCATCTGAGTCAGAGCAGAACGATTTCTTTCATCTCCTTCCCCTGCAAGGGTGCTCTGCTCCAAGCATTAGGATGCAAAAGTGACTCTAATTTGAGGGAGAAAGCACACTTATATTATGCCTTTCCTTATGCATGCTCCAAATTCATTTCCCAAATGTAAAGTTGTAGCAAAGCTTTGTGTCTATGCTATATAATGCATGGCAGCGGACAGGCGGGGAGGAAGGAAGTGTCTAGAGTTCTTATCTGAGCTATAGATAATTCAGAGGCACTTCCATGATAGGGGCTATAATGCTGAAAGGTTCTATCTTTCAGCAACAAAGATAGATAAAGGTGCGTTAGCTGGGGGTCCACAGTCTATCCCCATCTTCTTTTTTGCTTCTGTTTCTGCACATATCACTGTGTAATATATGCATCTGGTCCTTTCTGGGTGATCTTAGATGACCTATCTATGAGTGCACTGCGCCCTCTTCATCCCCACATTTCCCCCTTGCCAACCACCAGTCCCAGCCAGACCTGCATAACCTCACCTGAACTGAAACTGAGCCCAGTAGGATTGTTTCAAGCAGACATAAGGCTGAGCAGAAGAGCCGCCTACCTCATCATTCATCAAAGATCTCTTGTTCTGTGTATTTTGGATTCTGATTACAAGGGCACTGAGGGGAATGATCTGCAGAGGTCATGTCAGGCATCTGGTTCTTGCAGGGATTTCAGGGTCTCTTAAAGGCAACAACCCTTGCCAAAACCATCCCTAAAGGAATCTGTCCCCTTTCTATGTATTTATGAAAAGCTAACACTAGTAGCTGTGGGGCAGACAGACTATGGGTAGAGATAGCACTCAAAAGGCTTGCTGATATTACTTAAAGCTGGTTCATTAAATAAGAGTAACTTTGTAGGGTAAAACGACTCTCCCCATACTTAATCATGAACAAAGGTACAAAAGGAGATAGGACACTGGGTCTGCAGGCCCCTCCGAGTCACCTATAATTCACTTAAATCTTTGTCTTAATCTCACTAAATAGAAGAGTAGAAAGGAACGTTCTAGATCATTCTAGAGGTTCTAGACTAAGTTCCATGAGATCCATGAAGTTCTAGAGGTAGGCCACTACACACATGTTATGTCCAAGGAACAGGCACCTCATAGGCAGCCTTTGAGATATGTGAATTAAGAAGTCCCAAAGCACATCCAGCCAGCATGGAATTCCACCCTGACTTTCCCAGGTGTCTCAATGAATACGCAATGTGGCATGAACTCACACCCCTTCTGGGCCCTTAAGGGAAGGGTGCTTGTGTTTTCTGAACAAATCTATGGGCCTAAATGTACGGCATCTCATTTAATTCTCACAACCAGCCTATAAGGTAACTGCAGTTGTCCTGATTGCACAGATGAGAAAAACTGAAGTAAGAGACATGAAGTAATATACTAAACAGCCATACAAAGGTGCAAGTGGGCTAAAGCTAAATTAGTTTTCCTGACTTGTCACAGAGGTTGACAATAGAGTGGAAAATGAAATAGAATACCAGATTGGAGTCCCACAAGGTATTTCTGGGTAAATCAGAATGACTATGGATTATGTCATTGAATCACCTTCTCCACCTTCTAGCTGAAGGGTGATTCAGGCCCCTGGGATCAACTAGACTAGTCTACTGAATCACTAGCTAGCCCATGTTTTGACTAATCTACAACTGAACTGGATTCCTTCCCTACTTCCTAGATCTCCTCTCCAGGGCAGCTTCAGAAGGCATGCTTTCCTTGTCCTGTGAGTGCACCCTGAGGTGTGTCAGGACAGAGAAAAAGGGAGAAAGCAATAACTTTATCCCAATCCAGGAAGAGAGACTGCAAATTGATACCACCTGTCACTGTGGTTTATTTGTGATATGACACCACTGAGCATCTCTCCTCCCCCACAACCCGCCTGGAAGAAGTCCCCCTTGCTATCATCCTCAGAGCATTCATGCAACATTAGGGAAACTAACCACACCCCTCAACACACAGTGCTTACTGCTCTAAAATAGAACAGCTACTCTGTCTAGAGTAGAGCATACTGCTTCAGACTTTGCTGCTGCTACTGCTAAGACAAACAATGGTCCCCAAGAAGGCAGCTGTGCCAGCCCCAGTATTCTGTCCATGTACATAAGGAGCAGGAAACAATAAGCCACTGAATGCCAGCATGCCTGGGCCATGTGCCCAGGCTGGAGGTCCCTCCGCACCCTGGCCTACCAAGCCACAAGGGCAGAAGAAGAAATGGGCAATTTATAAAAACACAGAGGAATGCCTCACAGTTCCCTTGTGTGCTCAGGCGAATATGCACGTGCACATGTGAGCACACTCACACACCGCCCACCCCATGCTTTGCCATGCCAACTCAAGAAAGCTTTACAAATCTACGTATAGTTGGGTAACAGGTCCTGGGAGATATGGGCATACAAAGAAGTCAAGCTTTTACTTTCTATAAGTTGCTGTGTCTTTGGGGTATGAAAGATTCCTGGCTATCCATAAAGCCAAAGTACTAAGGTCACATCAACTACTTGGAGTGATGAATGCCAGAAATGACTTCCACTGGACACCCAATAAAGCCCATTTATTCAGCAAATCTTACTAAGCCCCTCCTATGTGAGAGGTGCTAGGTAATGGGGACAAAGGACAAGACAGGTCTCTGCCCTGCCCTGATGAAACATGGCTTAACAAAGAAGGGGAAAGGCAAGAAAGCAAAGAATGTCTTCTTGGTTTTACTTTGAACATTTTTCCTTACTATAACAAAGCCATGGAAATAAACCCCAACCTGAAGACCTGAGTTTTAAAAACATCATCAAGAATATAAAGAAAAGAAATTAAGTAACAAGCCTAAGAAAATTTCAATGTCCTTTGACTCTTTTTTCTATTATGTTCTTTAAAAATGGCACTTGAATAAAAACTTATTTCAGCATGCATTGCAAAAGAGGGACCAAAGTTTTTAAACAAGTATCATGAGAATCACAGTTGACCTTTGGTTGATATTTTATTAGATTTAAGTCAAAATTTAACTTTGCTATTTTGCAATTAAGATAGTGGTGATAGTTGCACAATCTTGTGAGCACGCCAAAAAACACTGAATTGTACACTTTAAAAAGTGGATTTTATAGTATGTGAATTATATCTCATTTTTTAAAAAAACAGGTTAAAAATTTAACTCTACCAAATAGCATATTCTGTTAAGAACCACCCTACTAAGCTAAAGGGGAAATAGCCTAAGAACAGACATCAAAAGGAGGAAGAGACTCTTGGTTTCCATTTCCCTGCTTGTATAGGTTTAAGTTAGTTCTGTATTGAATATTCCTAAAGCAAATCTTGGAAGCTGCTCCTCTGGGCAGCAGACTTGGCCATGACATTGAACTTCACTGGCCAGCAAAGCACCATTCCATCATTTCTGAAGGGTGTCACATCAAAACCTGGCAGGGAATGTTTACATGACTGAGTTCAAATCCAGGACCAGCAGACATACCTAACAAAGCTTCCCTTGGGGAATTCTGCCTCCTTGTCCATGCTTGGCCACAGTTGAGATACTAACTACACCTGTCCTGGGAATTAGAAGGAGATAGATTTCCTTTTTAGAAAGATCCAAAGGGTCACAATAAGGATGCAACTGGAAGGAAAACTAGTCCTAATAGGATACTGCTCATTTAACGAAACAGGGCCCTGTCACACTGACAGTTGTGATAAATTATAACAACTGCCAGTGCAAGTGACACAGTCCTCTGGAAACTGTCCTCATTTCCAAGAATACCTAGGGAATGAACCAGAGTACAGGCAGGGATCGTGTTCACCTACTTCTTTCAATCTAGAGATACTAGCTTATTTCTTTCCCCTTCCAAAATTCATCTCCCTATTCAGGGATTTTCTCTGATTAAGCCATTAATCCCACATTTCTAAGGAGAAAATGGAGGTGGAAGCGGCAATCAGGAGAAAAATGTATTCTTTCAGGAAAGTCACACAGGCACATCCTTCCCTTCTCCTTGACGTGCCGGCACACAAGGGGCAGTGGCTGTGACTCCCACAGGCTCTGCTGCCAGCACAGAGCATGAGCTCTGCCCATGTTCCCCATTGGGAACCTGGCCTGACTGCCTGTCTTTTTCCACAAAATCTGCCTCACCTGCTTTTAGCCCTTTTCACAAACACATGATGTCAGCCCAGCCATCTCAGGAATATTAATTCCTAGTACCTTTCCAGGAGGTATTATATAAGAATACAATTGAGGCTTTCATCTGACTCTACCCTCCGTATCTCTTACCAAGACTTCTTATCGCAAGAGTATTCAGCCCCTCTCAAAACTGTTCCCCAGAAACAAAATGCCAGGATGCCCTGCCAAGTCTTGCTCTGTACCTTGCTAGTTTGTCTTTCTACAATTTAGTAAAGGGGGTGGTGGGGGGAGTCTTAAAAACCCTTGCTAGACAGATGTGAGATCCCAAGTCCAGAAAGGCAAAGGGGATTGACCAAGACCACACAGCTATTTAGCCACAGATCCAGTAGTGGAGCCCTAGTAGTTGGACTCCCAAGTCAATGTTTTTTCTTCCTCTTAATTGTAAAGATTTATTTGAGTGCCTTCTGGGTGCTCTGGGAAAACAAAGACAAAAGTCCTCCCTCAAAGTTAACAGAGTAGTGGGGAAGAAACAAAAAACCTATAGAGGTGAAATAATAGTATAAATAAATGAGGTATGCACAGTGCTGGAGAGCACAGAAGGGAGAACAGCACCATATGCAATCCACTTGTGATACCACATCCTTCCGTGACTAACACTATTATTATCTATGAGTAGTCAGTGTTCCAAGAAAAGACCAGCAAGCTACTTTCAGTAAACTAGAAAACAGTAAATATTCTTCCTCAAAGAGTATGACTGATAGTGTTTTCCCTCATTACTTCACTCTATTGAACAAGGCTCAGATATACACATGGACGTGAGGTACTCCAAACAACTGCAATCATTCTTTTTCATTCCTTATATCCATGTCTTAGTCCACGTGCTTTTGGTAAAACCAACTTCTCTCCTCCCTTTTCCAAGGATAGTAGACATTACCTCCAGACCTTGGCTGGGAGGTACAAGACCTGGTGACAATGACAGTCTAAGACTATTGCCGCCATCTTGTCACCATGTGTGGCAAGGCTGCTTGAGAATGCAGCTGGCACAGAGAAGCAGAGCCAAGAGATGGGGAAAAGGAAACATGAGTACCTGAGTCAAGTCATGGCCAGAAGTCAGCTCTGTCTCTGGAACTTTTAGACTCATCATTCAACCCATTCACTTTTTGCTTAAAATACTTTGAGTTTTTGGTCACTTGCAAACAAAGGAGCCCTAATGGATAAAGTAAAGGATTCTGAAGTATTCAGAAGTACGAGATCCCTGTTCACAAGGAACTTAAAAATTTAATTGTGAAGATAGCTCAAAACATACCTTTTAAACTTTACATAATTACTTATATATCACATAATCATACCAAATATATAATTAGATTTTATATAAATTCATTATGTATACTCTAAGTACATGAATACTATAAGAATAAATACTATAAATACCTCAAACTTTTAAGGGCTTGGGACCAACATCTACAAATGTAAGGTTTCTTGAAGAAGACTCAACTCCTCAAAAGAAATAAATTTGTTTTAGTTTACCAATGTACTCCCGGTCCCAGAACAATACTTGGCATATAATAGGCTTCAAATGTATGAATGAAAGTGAGGGAAGAAACGAAGTCTAAATGAGTGTCTAAGGATAAGAGGAATTTTGATAAATGAAGGGTAAGAAGAAGCTATTCCAGTGAAAGATAACACCTAACTGGAGATGGGAATGTCTGAATGTGACCCCTTCCTGGAGTAGTGAGGAGGACAGCCTCAGTGGACTGAAGGACCACTAGGGTGCCTGTCTGGCAATACAGGTACAAGGGGAGGCCAGCTCTAAAGGCCAGCAGCCCAAACCAGAGCTGGTGAACACCTGTGTCATGATGAAAACAATAAGCACAGTTGAAGGAAGATCACAGTGGAAGAGGTCTGCTGGGTGAATTGTTAGGGCCTCCTTATTAGTGAGGGAGTGAGCATTAATGAGCAGGATGGCTGATTGGTAGTAAGGTCAAAATGAGTAGGAGAATTCCGTGAATGGAAAATCCCCACACATACTCACACTGATCCTCAACAATAATACATACTTTAGAGCAGGTGATCCTAAAGCTACTGGCTTCAAATCATCCTTCCCTTTACAGTGCTGGGCAGGTTGGCGGTGTAAGGGAGGTCTTGTGTTGAAAGGCAGGACAAAAATCTTGGCTTGGAGGGGAGGTGACTATAGTCCTGGCCTCCCTGGCTTTCCTTTTTACTACAGTTCTCTGTCAGGTTGTAAGTTTGGACATCTTCAAAGCTGTCTGCCTTGTGCAGCAGATTGTACCAAAGCTATGAAAGAGAGACCCTCTCCTCCCTTTACATGAACTCTATACTACCTAAAAACAATGCACACAGCTTCAGAGACAAAGCAAAACCAGTCAGTGGGAAGGAGCAGGAGAAAAATGACCCTACTCATTTCCAAAGGACACTCAGTTGTCCATTAATTTTCCAGTCACCAAGAAAAGGCAAAGAAAGAAACCCCGTAACGCCGATGAGGTGGAGGGTGTGAGGGGGATATCTCAATGAACTTCAATCATTGCGATTGCTCTGGCAGGCTGCCTTGGCTCTTTCAAGTAACTCAATAGCAAGTCAGAGACAAAAGACTCCCAGATGAACAAGCTGCCACATCAAATGCCAAAGTAGTAATTTTAGCTTCTAGGCCTGGCCTGAGATGTTTAAGAAACAAAATTCCCAAGGTTCAAAATCTAGAATTAACTGGTATTACAACTATAGATGTAGAATGAGAGGACCAACAGCTCCTCTGGGAAATGTCACCTAGTCTGATGCTCTAGACTCACTGCTAAAGACAAGCTGCAAGTCAGTTCCCAAGGACCACAATAACCAACCACAGCATCCTCAAATATTTATCTAACACCATCCTTGGGTAAAGAGCTGAATGATGAATCACTGGAACACACACGAATGTTCAGACATGTACACAAGGAAATGTATGATGTCTTACTCTCAAGAAACTTATAATCCAATTGGAAAAAAGAAGCACAAATGTACACAAAAGTATAACAGTGTGGCAAAGTGCCAAAATCAGAGTCCTGGACCATGTTCAGAGAGGAGGTTGGTATAAAGTGACGTGGACCCAAGTTAGCCTTGAAGCCTTGACTTGGAAGGGAGGGTGATGAAAGAAAGAGAGCTGTGGCTATCACAGCAAAGGCAAGGAGGCAGAAACAGGTAGGTAAAGCTCAGCCGGCTGTGAGGAAAGCACTGGGTCTTGAAGACTCACACAGAAAAGTATGAAGAGAGAGGGTAAAAGGCAGGCCTGGGCCAACAGAGAGGGCCCTGTGTGTTTGATGGACTGAGCAGATACAAACACAGTTCAAAAATGGCCTTGGCACCTATAGGCAAAGGAAGAGTCTTAAAAAGCAGGGCAACCCAAGAAGAGACAATACTTCAAGGAATTTCCTACCAAATAATTCCCAAAAAGGCCAAACACCAATTCCAACACATCTGCTGTACCAAAAGATAATGGTAAACTGTATGTTGCTTAAGGCACTAGCACAGTCAGATGGAAAACAAACCAGTCAATATTAACACACAGTTCCTGAGTTTCTAGAGAACCGTTTCTGCCAGGTCACTTCATTTTGGGCAGGACGCACCTTAGCACACAGAATCAGTTCATTGTTTCAGGTTTAGTTCAACAAGCAAGGACCAAGTACCTACTAGTGGTCAGGGAAAGGGACAAATGAAAATGATTAAGGAAGACCAAGACATTGACTTAGTCAATGAAACACCTATGGGACATTCTGTTGGAAAAGGCAGCTTTATTCTCCACACTAGAGTTCTCAGGGGAGTTCAAGTATAGAAATTGATATTTAGGAGTCATCAGCAAGTAAATGAGAGTTAAAGTTAACCATGAACGCAAATCAACTGTCCATAGAGAGCATGCAGAATGAAAAAGAAGTAGGCCTGGGCCTAGGACACCCTCGTTGAGGTACTTAAATAGCAAAGGAAAAGGAGATAGAAAGCAGACTAAATGAACACAGATATAATAAAGTGTTAATAAACCAAGCGTGGCAGTAATCCCAGCACTCTTAAAGCTGAGGCAGGAGGGTCATGACTTTGAGACCAGCCTGGGCTACACAGGCAATGACTATAGTGTCTTTAAATAAGGTGGTTGGGTTAAAGAGTTCATTAACTTTGGTAACTGGGGTCTAGGATTATTGAGAGCCTGCTCTGGCAGATCCAGTTGATGTACCACCCAAGATGAACACAACTGCCTTGCTGGAGGGCTGGAACAGCAACTGTTAGTTACAATGACTCTTCAGGTCCTTCATGATATTGGAGGGCCACCCTGACAGCACTTTGCCTTGTGCACATGCTACGTGCCTCTCAATCCTAACTCAGGGTTTCCCTATAGCCACTGAAGCCTGAGATTTGGAGAGACATGTTCAGCTTGTATCATGAGACTAAGAAGTGCAGAGGAGTTCATGGTCGGTGAGAGGAAATTTTGACCAACAGAAAACGATAGTTGACAACTAAAATCTTTTCCCTCCATCCTCCAGTGGACTGTTGAGATGCAGGAGATTCACACAGTACTGTGAAGAAGTCCCATGAGTCCAAGTGATTAGCTCCTTGTGAAGCTGGGTCAGCTTATAGGCAGTTCTTTGTATTTGCCTTCCTTCTTTCCCTTTCTCCCCTTTTCTCCTCAGGATGGCTCTTACAAATAAAAAGTTAACTTTGCCTCTTGCTCTATTTTCTAGGGAATCTGGGCTAAGGCAGCTATCATATACTAGGAACTGTCCTAGATGCTAGAAGACAGTCCCTTTCTAGATGAAACCTTTTTGCAATGAAAGTATGTACCCCTCAAACCTTGAGTTAGCAATGATTTTTTTCAAGAACTCAACATATGTGTTAAGTGATTGGTTGGTTATAAGAATTCAGTTGACTATAGCTTATTTTCTATAGAAAAGCAAAGTTTCTCCATAAAAGTTACAGGCAGGCACATCTTGTATAGTTAATAATAATTACAAATGTCATTTATTAAGTGCTCACTATGTGAGCTAGCTTATATAAGGTTGAATTATTATTCAAGTATAAAGGGGCATTATCTCACTTAATCTTCAAAACACCACAGGGGATAAGTTTGCAGTAAGGTAGAGTGGTTAAGAGTGCAGTCCCTGTATTCAGAAAAACCTGTTTTAATTTGAGCTCTGCCACCTGCTAGCAGTATGTCCTTGAACAAGACACTTAATCTCTCTCAGTCTGTTTCATTATCTATACAATGGAGTTTTTAACAGCAGCCATTCCACTGGATTGTCATGAAGAGTAAAAAAAGATGATGTATATAAAGTGCTTACTGCATGTCTGGTGCCTAGTAAGTCCCTATTAAACTAAAAATCAACCATGATTCCTCTCACTTGAACATACATGTGTTTAATGCTAAAATCAGTCCCTCAACCAGTCCTCCACACTGTGTGCTTAGGAAGTTGAGATATGGCCTTATTTGATTGTTTTTCATGCTGAAACCTATTGGTACAGGCTGGCAATGTTGATTCAGGATCCCTGAATTTACTTATTTCTAGACAGGGTCTCACTATGTAGCCAGGCTGGCCTAGAATTTAAGATCCTCCTGCCTCAGACTCCTGAAATTACCATGGTGGTGGTGTGCACCACCATGCCAGGCAGGGTTTCTAAATTTCTTTAGCTATCAAACAACAGTCCTCATGCTCATGGTCTTACACGGATTGTTTAAAAGTGTACCTGTTGGGCTGGAGTGGGGAATCATCTTTTTATTATTTCTTCTTAAAGGCAACAGCAGGGCTGGGGTGTGGCTCTGTGGTAGAGTGCTCACCTAGCACTCACAAGGTCCTGGGTTCCAGCCCCAGCACCACAAGAAAAAAAAATTAACCAAAGGCAATAGCACCAAAAGGTTTATGCCACCACACAGGAAGGGTATCAACTGGAGAGGCAGCAGAGAAGAGTCAGACTGTGGAGTCAGCCTGGCTAGCCTCAAAATGCCAACGCCAACAATTTACTAGTTGTGTGACCTCGGGAAAGTTACTTAACCTCCCTCCGCTATGTACCCATCTGTAAAATTTTGATGATAATTGCTCTTATCTCACAGGACTTTTATTAAGTTAATATTTATAAAAGTTAGTAGAACAGCTCCTGATACATTTTAAGTACTATACATGTTTTTGTTAAATACATAAGTAAAATTTATCTCATGAGTCCTTTGATCCTTTAATTTTCTGAGCAAGAAGATATAGAAAGTGATAGGAACTGAATAGAACAAAGCAGTGACTTCAAGCTTTTGTAAGCTAACATACACACTCTCTCACACAACTGAAACAAAAATTTAATGAAACATTTATCCTTAGCACATGCCATGAACTTTGATATTTTGGGTTTTTTTTTTAATGTTGGTATGGCTCACTAATTTGATTTTATGATCTATGGGTTTTAACCTATAGTTTTAAAAGCTCTGGAATAAACCATACTGCCACCAAAGGCAAAACTAGAACACAAAGCCTTCAAGTCACTTAGCTCCTTCTTTGGTTATTATTAAATCAGAAATGGCCTAAGTTTCACTTCTTTCTGGAAAAGAAACTGCACATTCTGGATCCTCTCTCAACCCTTCCACCGTTCACATGACCACCAGAAATTCAGAAAACACCAACAAACCAGCAGGCACTTCCAGTGTGTATAACTCATGGTACAGTTGCCCAATCCAAGGCACTGTCAATCCACATCAGGGAGCTTCTGGGGCCCATTCTTTGAGCTTCATCTTCCTGATTTTGAGACCCAGAAACTGTAGTCACCCAGTATACCTCTGGAGCAAAGATATTGTTGACCTAACGCAACAAAGACATGTTATCTACACAGTAAATGGATTATAAGTAAACTAAATGAACCTGATTAATGATTGTTTTTCAAAGAGTCCTTCTCTCTTAAAGATAAATATTGAAAAAGCTGAGGATGAAAAATGTCTGGTATTTGTAGCAGGGCAGTAGAAGAGAGTGGGAGTGAGCAGGGCAAGCATTGAAAGCAACACTGGCAGTGAGCTGGTGATTATTGAAGCAAGGCAATGGGTGTGTAGGAGTCCATAAACACTATTCTCTCTGCTTCCATATACGTTTGACATTTTTCATAATGAAAACTTCTTTAAAATCTAATTAACAGCATGTTAAAAAAAAAGGCTTAAGAGACTCAAAGTAACTACAAAGAAAGAAGGTAAATGAAACAGAAAAAATATCTAAGGAACTACATCTAAGAGGTTATTCCATGTAGAAAGATATGTACATGGAACAATCAACCATCAAGACATATAATGTTCAAGTTTTTTATTTTCATAGATAAAGAAAGGTTGGTGTGGTGGCACAAGTCTGTAATCCCAGCACTTAGGAGGTAGAGGCAGGAAGATCACAAGTTCAAGGCCAGCTTGGGCTACACAGTGAGATTCTGTCTCAATAAATAAATAAACATTAAACAATCAATGGAGAAAAGGCAAATTTTCTAATGAAACTGAGAGGAAACCAAGTTGGCTTCAGACTTCTCCACAGCAACAGCGAAGGCCTAAAGATAATGGAGCCATGTCTTAAAAACCTCTGAGAGAGAACAACTGTGATCCGAGAGTACTATGACAAGCTGAGTCACCACTCAAGTGTAAAAAAGGCTCAAACACTCTCTAGCTTGAAAGCTCTCAGCCTAGGAAGCACCCACCAACCTCTCTTGAGAAGCAGAAACCCTGTGCCCAGAAGATCAATCAAAACAAACCCACAGAAACAAGGAAGCCAGGATAAAAGAACAGGTGGTTACATGACACTGAGACGTGGGAGTGTGCAGGTTGGAATGTGAATGCTCAGAACCTTGCCAGGGGAAAAACACATAAACTACAAAAACTGGAAACTGGGGAAGAAGGTGCAAGGGAAGTGTAAAATCATGAACCACAGAGTCTTTCCAGGCAAGGAATCAGCCAGTCCATCTCAAAGTGAGGCTATGGCTAAGCATGAAATTAAAAATATTAATGGCAACTTTGGTCTCCTAATGGTTTTCATAATTGTATTCTTAACCTTGGAGAGAACTTTACGAAGTATTGTCTTTGGTGGAGAAGAAGTTCAACCATTTATTCACTTTCCCTTTAGTTTCCTCTGTCTAATCAAGTAAAATGACATTCAGTTATTTTTCTCTTGAAAATGCACATGATGTAATGCCATTCCTGCAAAATTATTTGGCTCTCCACAGCCACCCTCCTGCTTCCAGGTATCAAGTGTTAGCACTGAAAAAGAAAAACACTGTGGCCATCATGAAATCCACAGCCTTCCCACCTACACCTGCCTGCCCTATCACAGCTTCTACCCTACCCTAGATTCACTTTCCACTTGCAAGACAGTCCCTTCCTTCTTGCCATTCAAACCCTTTGCTCCTAAAATTATACTCATCATTTTCTATATCATCATTTTCCCCTCTGCATTGATTTATTCCCATAAACAAACAAACATGCCACATTTCCCCCTATCTCATTAAAAAAAAGAAGAAGAAGAAAAAGAAAAGAAAAGTAATCTCTCCTTTCGTTCCCATCCAGACCCTTGTCATCTTGGCCTCTCTTTACAATAAAACTGAAAATGTTTATCCATACTTCCTGCCTCCACTTTCTCTTGTTACTACACTGTAACCAGACTCACTTCAACAACTCCTGTGGTGGGTAGTCATGACCTACACACTGCCAAACATAGTCAAATTTCAGTACTCCACTTACACCTTCACCAGCACACTGGCACTGGTCCCGGGACACCATCCTCTCCTGATGTGCCTACAGGCACAAATTATGCCATCGGACCTTTCTCTGTCCCCAGCCTCTAAATGCTGAAGTGAAATGCTCCAGGGCGTTTTCCCAGAACCTCTTTCTCTGTATCTACTTGCTTCCTCATAGATCCCATTTAGTCCTGTGCCTGGTGATCACCAAATCTATAACCACACTCTCCCTGGACACCAGCCTCCTATGACTTACTATTTCCTCTTGGGTCTCTAACTATACTTAGAACCTATGCTGAAATTTGAACTCTTGACACCCCCTTCTGGTCCCTCCATTATGTTCTTCCATCCCATAATGGCACTGCTATTCACATGCCAGGCCCAAAACTTTCAGTTATTATTGAGTCTTCTCTTTCAAGCTTCCTTCCAATTCAATTTCTGAACAAATCCTGTCAGCTTATGCAGGGGACTAAAATAATCAAAGAAATTCAAACTAGCTAGAACACAGAATTTAACTGGGAGGGTGATCAAAGCTAAGACTTATGGATCAGGCAGGGAACAAGTCCTGTTCTGCAATCTGATGAAGAATGGAATTGTTCCTAAGAGCAACAGCAAGAAATTAGATAAGCAAATGATAACTTTTTTCTGGTTTTCGTCATTGTTGTTGTTTTTGCAGCCTGGGATTGAATCTAGGGTCTTATACATGCACTCTCTCACTGAGGACCATCCCCAGCCCTCAACCTGTTTTTAATGACCTAAGTGCTCCCCTCCAATGGAGAGACAGAGTATGTCCAGAATCTAACCTCTTCTTAGCTACTCCACCATTCCCTACTTAATGAACTCAGCATCATTATTCTGAACCACTGCTCCCTGGTGTCACTACTCTACCCTTGCTTTTCTGTAATCTGTTCACACTGCAGCCCTGCTTGTCACCCTCCAATGGCTTCCCATTGGAGAAAGGCTGAAGGCTTTCTAATGTCGTTAAGTGACCAAATCCCTTCCAGCCCCTAGAGTTCACCCTTACTCATAGGTTTCCAGGTTTACTGGTATATTGGCCTCTTTGGTCATAAAACATGCCAAGCACACTCTTACCTCAGGGCCTTTGCATATGCTTCCTTTAGCGTGAAGCTCACTTCTTACCCTCACAGGGCTAGTCTCACACTTCACACAGTTTCTGCTCCAATGTCACCTTCTCAAAGCAGCTTTCATGGCCCTCCATTTGAAAGAGCCCTGATGCTCTCTATGCCCATACCTCATTTTACTTTTCTTCACTACACTCATTTTTTGGCAGTCATAAGGATTGATCTGAGAGTCTTCCGCTTTCCAGGCAGGTACTCTATCACTTGAGCCATGCCTCTAGCCCTCTTCAATACACTTAAAACTCTACTTAGGTGGTCGCTCTCTTCTCCCACTAGAACATAAGCCTCATGATGACAGGGTCTTTCTTAGTGCTTACAGATGGCAACCATAGGATGAAGACACATCAAAGGACTTAATGAAGAGCTGTTTTGGTGTGACGGAACTTAGAACAATTTATTGCTGATTTTTTTAAAACTTTTCAGTTTTTCTTTTTTCTTTCTGGTGGGACTAGGGTTTGAACTTAGGTTAGAGGTTTACACTTGCAAAGCAGGCGTTCTACTGCTTGAGCCACACCTCCAATCCACTTGGATTTTTTTTTTCCATAAACATTTACTATTTTTTTAAAAAGGCAATATTTATCCCTTTAAAAATTAAAGAAACTCCACCAAAAATCAAAACGAGAAATGCATTATCTAGTCAGTTCTACTATATTTTGACAAGTGTTCTCCCCCCCCATTACAAATGACAGCCATAAAAGAGCTCACAATGTAATGCCCGTAGGGCATCTTTCATAATTAATGAAATCTTTTTTAGGAGGAAACTTTACCAGAATAAAATTTCAATTGCCCAGAGTTGGCCAAAGATTGTGAACACATGGCTCCCAGCATGAAAGAAAATTGGCAAGGTTTTTCCTAAATTTCTCTGCCCTGTGTAACAGTTTCTTTAAATATTGCTACCATAATCCATATGCCAGTATCCAGCATCTGTTATCCCTGTAAATAAAAAAGTGTGATGGCCTTTGATAATATTTAAATAGAAAATAAAAGTATCACTTTCATAAGCCCATACTTTCCAAGTGTGTAATACCCAAAGTTACAGGATTACCAGAGGCCAATGAGAAGATTACAAAGTGACCCTGAGAGCGGGAGGCCTGGCTCAAGTGGTAGAGCACTTGCCTAGGAAGCATAAGACCCGAGTTCAAACCCCAGTGCCGCCAAAAAAATAAAATAAATAAATAGAGGTCCTAGGAAGGCTAGTGACATATGTGCTACCAGGAAAAGATCCTGTCCTTGTCCCTCCAACCAGTCCACAATAATATAATGGCAGTCAGCATATTTTTAAATATGTTAGCAAAAACTTAAATTTCTGAACACATTTTAAAAGTGTATTTGATCTCAAACTAGGCACAATATTTTATTTTTAAATTTTTCGTACAAATGTTTTTTCTCATGTAATTTATAAATTTTTAAATTAAAACTTTATAGTAACTTGCAATTATAAATTTTAAAAATTTGATTTATAAATTAAATAGTGCCCATTACTTGCTAAATAAAAATTATCTTTACATATAATGGAGGCTATTAAATTTTAAAGCATATTAAAGTAAGTGATATATTTTAATAATATTGTTATAAAAGAAAATGTTTTGCCTAAATTCTCTTATCATAGTTTTTAAAAGTGACAACACTTCTTTAAAATTCCTGAGAGGATCATGAAATTATATGACTCTGAAAAGAGTTCATAAATTTTAAAACACTGGGAAATGCCAGGCTAATGTAAGTCTTCTTAGTTTTAACCACCTTCCTGGGCTGCCTTCCAAAGGCATCTAGTCTTCAGGAGAAGACAGACTCTAAGAGGGAAGGTGCAATTGATGAGCTCACTGTCAGGGAAAAGAAGGATGCTGTGGAACAAACGGTCAACGAGACCACGTGGCCCCGGGCTCAGCAAGGGGTTCCCAGAAGAGCTGGACCTGAAGGACTGGGAATTAACCACAGCAAAAGGCAGGGAAAGTGCTCCAGCCCAGAGGGAACAGCATGTTCAAAGGCCCAGAGAAACAGGAAGCATAAGTCTGAAAAATCAAAGAAATTCAAACTAGGTAGAACATAGAATTTAACTGGGAGGGTTAGCAAAGCTAACACTGAATGGAACAGGCAGGGAACAAGCCCTAAAGAGTTCCACAGTCTAATGAAATATGGAATTGTTCCTAAGAGCAATGGCAAGAAATTAGATAAGAAAATCATAATTTTTTTTCTGGTTTTTGTTATTGTTGTTTTTACAGTCTAGAGAGTGAATCCAGGGTCTTATACATGTTAGGCAAGCACTCAATCACTGAGGACCATCCCCAGCCCACAAACTGTAATGTTTTTAATGACCTAAGTAGAGGGACAAAGTGGAAGGGAAACATGAGACTTAAGTTTCAGAGGGTCCAAGGTTTCAAAGAATCTTCCGATAATGATCCCTTCAACTTGCATCTTCCAAATAAAGCACAATGCAGACACCCCCCAAATACAAAGAGCCTGATGATCCTAAGGTGATCTTCCAAGCAGATGGGTCCCATGGGTTAGATAGTCGAGGCATCAGCAGGAAAACTGCATGAGTCAGAAGATTTGGGCTTCTGGGTTTCACTTTCCTCATCTGAGAATCTATGTAAATACTTCTCCCTGCCTACCCACTTTACACCACTGAAAGGCCATGCCTCAACTGCATGCCTCCACAATGTAAGTAGCAAGGATTCCACCAGCTGCTTTTACTCAGTCCTCCAGAAAAAGACAAGAAATGCTTCATGATGTACAGCATGTCTAAAGTTATAGAACTGCCTGATAATTTCACACCTCAGAAGAAACATCCTACTGTTCAAATCCATAGATGGTCATATTCAGATTTGCTTAGGGCAAGAACAAAATTCAGAGCCAACTCAGCTGAGAATAAAAAGCAATGAACTAAATTAAATTAAAACCAAATCAAGACATTAAGACTTAACTGGGTTTTTTGGGAGTTGGGGGTAGGAGTGGGGAGGACATACTAGGGTTTGAACTCAGAACCTTGAACTTACAAAGCAGGAGCTCTATCACTTGAACCATGCCCCCAGCCCCTCCCCTTCTTTTGCTTTAGTTATTTATTTGAATAGGGTCTCATGTTTACACCCAGGCTGCCTGAACCATGATTCTGCTCACCACTACTCCCAGCTTTTTATTGGTTGAGTTGATGTCTCACTATTTTTTTTTTTGCCAAGGCTGGCCTTAAAACTTGATCCTCCAAATCTCCACCTCTTGATTTGCTAGGATTACAAGCATGAGCCACCATGCCCAGATAAAATTTAACTCTTCCTTAAATCTGGCTCCACAGCTACAGATCAGGCTTAGGCCAGGTGATGGAAGTGAATTCATCTGGGGCACTGGGAGACCCACGTTCTAGACCCTGAACAGACTATGTGATTTCTGTTGATATTACTGTTGGGGATTAGACATGATTTCACATGTCCCAACAAGTTGCTACTGATTTTAAAAATCAATGAGAGGCCAGGTGCCTGTGGCTCACATCTATATAATTCTAGTTACTTGGCAAGCTGAGATCAGGACGATTGAGGTTCCAGGCCAGCCTGGGCAAATAGTTCGAGAGATCTCATTTCCAAAATAACCAGAGCAAAATGGACTGGAGGTGTGGCTCAAGTGGTAAAGTGCCTGTTTGGTAAGTGCAAGACACTGAGTTCAAAGTTCAAACCCCAGTCCCACCAACAAAAAAGAAAAAAAAATCAATGAGAAAATAAAAGCAGAGTGCTGTGGGTTTCATCAAGAAAAGCACACAAGTCCCTATTATTATGTCAGTATTTTTAAGGACATTATAGAAAATTTTTTTTAATTATTTGATGTGTCTCCAGACTTGTTTGGGCAAGGATTATGTCAAAACCAATTTTAAAAATTTTTTTGTTAAACATTAGAATACATTTTGAAAAAAGGACACAAAATAACAGTAGTCTGACTAGGTTGGATGAGTCTGATTCCCTTAGAAATTTCATTTTCCTTTTCAATAGAGTGGACTTTCCCAATATTTACAAAGGAAATCCTTATTCTGGTCCTCTATTATTAAATGGCACATTTCTCAGAATGAGAGACTTAAAGCACAGTTCCTCTAATTCGTAAGCTCTGCTCTGCAGCATCTTACACATTTTCTCTATTGTGACACTCAACACAATGTACTGTAATTAGCCATTTACATCTGTCTTCCCCGCCAGGCTAGGACTGCCTCAAGTCCAAGACCATGTCTTAGTCATTGTTACATCCTCAGCACCTAGCACAGAGCTGGCATAAATGTTGAATTGAAATCAATGGAAATGAGTTGTGCTTTCCCTGTCTTCAACAATGAATCTTTGGCAGACTCCAACAAAGCCTCAGAGTTAACTATGTGCAGTTCCTTGGTCAACTGGACTCACAATGAAGACTTCTGCCTTACTGCCTCTTTCTCTACTCTTCCTTCCCCTTCCCTGTCCTCCTCCAGAGGGGAGCTCCCACTGGAAATTGCACAATTCTTTGTGCAGAGAGAAGCAACAAGCTCAGTTCCTGTTGACCTGCACAGCATACTGGCACAGTACCTTCCACCCTCATGGAGGAATAGCAAACCCAATCCAGCTTGTCTTTCTAGCTAAAAACTGTCCTTCTGACTTCTTCTTTTATTCACTGATATATTACCTACTCAGGCACTCGCTTCTCTCCGGTCCCTGTTAGTCCCATAATAAGCAAATATAATTTCTGGATAGACTGGGTCAATGTTTTTGAACTCTGTCTGATAACAACCTCTAAAGAGAACTACCCATTATATTGTGACCTAGTAGGCACATAAGCACAACGTACATGCGTACTCACCCCTAAAAGTTTGGTGTAAAGATATTTACTCTTCCTGTATCCAATTCACTTTGATATTTTCTATCCTTTTCCATCCTATTCCATCCAAGTTTTCAAAAACCTAGTGAGTGGTCTAGTGAATTGTCTTCACAACCTGCTCTGCAAAGGAGTCACATTCTACAGGTGGAAATACACTAATCAACTAGTCACGTTTCAAAATCATTTTGGAAACTTTAAGTAGTAACACAGCAGCTCTTAAAAACTTAAAACAAATAGAAAGTCAGGTGCACAAGATGAAATTCTCATTTGGAATAAGCTACTTTACATCCTTCCTTGGAAAACCACATCATCACTGGAGTTGACAGAGATGCTGGGGCTAGACTGGCCCCAGATATACCCTATATCCAACCATCCAGGAGAGAACTCGAAGCCCCAGTGGAATGAAAAGTGTCCCCAGGGATCCTCCTGACTATGCTTTTGTGGATGTGAGGGCAGGTAACAAGGACAGTGGACACAGCCTGCCACTTTCTCCCTGGAGTGTGACTTTCAAAGTGTGTTCACTCCTATGACTTCATTTAATGAGATGCTGTCAGAAAGTTCATTTCTAGAATTAGAAAACATCAGGTAGCTAGTATAGAAGTGTTTCAGGATGCTCAACAGCGGGGAAACACCTTCAGAAACTGACTAAAATAATATCAGCTATGACCAAAATCACAAGCATTTGGGATTCTTGAAGAAGAACAAGGGGAAGTTGGGTGGACAGTAAGCTATGTAGTCATCTGTGTTGTGTGCCAGGAAAGCAGGGTGGAAAGAATCTCACCCATTTACCAAGTCTCAAACAGGGCAGGTTCCAGCAATGGTGTGTGTGTGTGTGTGTGTGTGTGTATATATGTCTGTGTGTGTAAGTAAGCAGGCGTGTATGTATGCAGGTATGTGTGTATGCAGGTGCAATGGGCTAGTGATTGAACCCAGGGCCCCATGCATGCTAAACATACTCTCCCACTGAGCCTGGCCCTCTAGTGAGGCTTTGATGCAAGTTTCTCTGTATTCCTGTATTCTTCCCTTATGATCATCCTCTCCACTACCCCCCACACCCCAGCTCCCAAGGAGAGACCTTTGTTGTTCAGAAGATCAAATGGTACCTACTATGATACAATATAAATATAGATACCAATACAAAATAAAAGTCAACAGCCTAGCACGACATGACATGGTCGGGTATCAACTTCTCTAAAGACCCTCATCCCTGCTCTCTAAACTCAACTCCTGTACTCTCACTCATCCTCACCAGATCACTCTGCTTCAGCCACAATGACCTTCTTGTTCTTTCTCAAATACAGCATATACACATTAGCCTTAGGGCACTACCTTAGGGGATTTTATGCTGCTATTTCCTTTGCTCTTCCCTATATCCACACAGTGTACATGCTTACATCCTTCAAATCTTCGCACAAATAAGACATGCTCTATAGGGCCTTGTGTAAAAGCTCCCTTCCCCCCACGTTAAGATACAACCTGACCTCATTATCCAGCATTCACATCTCCCCTGCTGTACTTTTACCTTCTAAATACTATGCAATTTACACATTCATCATATTTAATTTGTCTCCCTCCTCCTCCACTGAAATGTTAACTCACAGAGAACTTTGTTTTGTTAATTGAAACAAAGACCCTAGAGTTGTGTCTGATTCATGATAGATGATCAGTAAATATCTGTTGAAAGAACAGATGACGGAATAAATAAATGAATGAATTAGTTTATAGAACAGGATATAAATATTCTTCCACCTACTTGATGATGGCTAAAAATAAGAAACTTCCATGCAGACATAGAGCTAAAGGACTGAAATGCATATGTTCCTTTACACTAAAGTCTAATGGTCAACTTACCGAGATAAAGGAATAACATCAGATCCTCCTGTTCTAGGAGGGAGTTTTCTGCAGACACCAGAAAGTTGGGGAAAAGAGCAAAAGCAGTGACCCAGAGTTTAGCAGGAGAGCTCTACAGAAAAACCCAGAGACTTTGAAAAATTCACAGCTTGTCTATGAGCTATTTCTATTTACTTTTATCTAAGCAGGAAAAAATAGAAGTTTTAGGAAGACATTCTGGGCAAGCATCTGAATGCCATCTAGGATGATCCATGGAGAAATGTGTTTGCACCTGTTTAATACAGGCTTCCTTGTAGAACAGCATGGCTCTGAAAACATGAAGAAAAGCAATTTCTCCTCATTCAAGCAAGATTTGAAACTAAATTTATCCAATAGCTGGGCTGAAAACCACCAAGATTTTTTGTCTGTCTATTGGCTCACAGAGTGATATAAGACATTTGGGGAGAGTGTGGGGAGCTCCAAGCCAATAGCTTGGGTTTCCAGTCCTGAAACCTTCACAGAACTGGGCTGCAAATACCCAGTTGCTATGTGCTAACAAGTCAAGATCACGGAACTGGTTCTCTATGGGAAAGCAGCACCCTAAAAATAAAAAAAGGAGGCTCAGAAAAGGGCGTGATGGTGCACACACATAATCCCAGTACTAGGGGAATAAGGCAGGAAAATTATGACTTCAAGGCCAGCCTGGGCTACATAGAAAGACCATGTCTCAAAAAAAGAAAATTCAACGAATATTCACCTTCTCCACAGTCTGACTGTGGAGCTAGTGCCCTGGAGAGAGGCAGATTGATTCCTCACCAGCAAGTACAGTCCTCAGCCTCAGGAAAGCCCCAGAAAGGATTTCAGGCCACGAGGGGGCAATTTCAGAAGGTTAAAGCAATAAAACAATTAAAAAGGGAATGGGTTAATCTGTAGCTTCTTATAATCCATATGTCCAGAGCAGCATCGCAACAAATAAACGGCAAGCTCACATTAGTCACTGGCTTTTCAAACCAACAATTTTCTTCAATCCTTCTTTCTGCTCACCACCCCACACCCCTCTTAAAAAAAACTCACATTTTATAATGGAGGGGAGGTAGAAAGAAGGCAAAGTTAGATTTCTCATATCCGAGCCCCTCAGGCAGCCTGAATTTACAGAAGCTACTCTCCTGGGAGGGGGCATATTGTGACCAGGGTTTCCTGCAGTACCTCCCGCCATCTGCAAAATTAAATTAAATGGTCCTTTGCTTTTGAAATCTTGCCATCAGTGTACCAAAGGGAACATCTGAGTATACCAGGCAGGGATGATGGCTTTTCCTTTTTACCAACACACACAAATCATTAGGAGATTAAGTCTCTGAATAGCTAATGTGCATTTTCATAAAGAAGGAGAAGTTACCGCTCAGTAGACACCCACATAGAAGGGGCTGGGATTGCACTTGCTGCTGCCCTTGGAAGATGATTAAAAGCAGGGCAGTCAGAAAGCTAATGGCTTTTCTTTAACCTCACTTTTATAGGGGGGGTGAGGTTGGGACTAGACATGAGAATTCAAGTGTCAAGAGCTGATGTGTATGGAGAGGACTATTGTAAGACTAGAAGCACTGGGAAGGCTCCAGGAAGGGAACAGTACCCTCCACCCCACAGAAACTGTCCCAAGGACAAGGGTGTTGCAAAGCCTGCAGTCACCATGCTGCAGATGGCTGCTCTGAGGCAAATAGAGATTTAAAGCAATGCAAGGTATCCAGTCATTTCTGTCCTTTCTACACTATCACAACTTCCATTTTCTGATTCTAAAACTCAGACAAAAGATTTCTGATGACTTTGGCCATTTCCTCCACCTTCCTCTAACTGAAAAATTTAATTCAACAAAGCTATTTTCACACCCACCTGGTCTCACTTCCAATATACCTAAATTTGGAACAACAGAAGAAGTAAGTGGGTGAAAAGGAACAAAGAAAAGAAAATTCAGGAAATGACAATCTTCAGAGTAGTAATATGTAATTTGAAAAGTAACTCAGACTGGGAACAGATTTTATATGAATATAAAATTACATAGAAATCATATTCAATTCAAACCACTTCAATCCAACAACTCTTTATTGAACACCTACTACCATACCCTGTGGGGGAAGACCAAAAAAACGATTAGTAAGAGCCCCATCCAATCTAAAACACAGTGGCCAACTATTCATGCACCTAGAGAATTCTGGGAAAACCTAGTAGAGGCTCTGGATTAGAGATATATAATAAAGAACCTATGACTACCTAAAGGTCACTCAACAATTTCTTCAGAACCATTTGCCACCCCCAAGCACCGGAATGGATAAAGAAGAAAGTTACAGGGGCCAAAGCAGAGATAGAGAGTCAAACCAGAGAGCTGCTTGCAAATAGCCACTCCTCGATGAGACGTCTGGCAGGAAGGGTAAGAGAATATTTGCTGAGAAATTATAATCCACAAGAGAAGTTATTCACCAAGATTTTTTAAACCACCATAGTTAATAATAAATATTTTTCCCTTTTTTCCTATCTTGTTGTTAACAATACAGAACTTTCAGAGGGAGATTTAGGAATAAAAATGCTTCTTGACTGGGGATCTAAGAAAAGATACCAGGGCTCTACAATCAACTGAATAGAGGACTAAGAAGTAAAAAGAAAACAAATCAAAGAACTTCAAAACAAGGGAACTCTGTGAAGCCCTTTGCCCCACAATGGCTACATTACTAAGCCCAACATCCAGCTGTTGTTTTTTTTTTTCAGTACTGGTGACTGAACCCAGAACTTCATGCATGCTGGCAAGCACTCTACCACTTGAGCCATATCCCAGACTCTTACTTTTTAATTTTGAGACAGGGTCTCACTTACTTTGCCAGGGTTGGCCTCAAATTCAGATCCCCCCGCCTCTACCTCCCAAGCAGCTGAGATTATAGAAACACACCACGATGCCTGGCTAGAAACACATTTCTGATAACAGCTGGGAAGGCTCATATATTCTCATCTCTCAACATAGAAGTGTTTTTATGAAAATGAAAAGATCTCCCAGAAGCCTTATCAAAATTAAGGTAATCTCTTTTGAGCTTTCATACTGCTGTCCTTAAGAGAGGCTACAAGGTCATCTGAAATTAAAGTGACACTAGCTACCCTGCCAGTACAGTCCTCAGCCTCAGGAAAGCCCCAGAAAGGATTTCAGGCCATGTATCTGCCTAAGAATAAGAGTCTAAATGCATCCCAACACTAACTTGAAAAGTTCAATAGTAAAATCAGTACTTCAGAGCAAAGAGGTCCCACTTTCAAAACCCAAGGATACAGAGGGAGAGCTAAGGTGACAGTTTGAACTCTGGGAGAAAATACAAGTCAGTAGATATTCTCTGCTCCCATCCAAGAGCAAAAACCAAGCAGGCTGGGGAAGAAAGACCCCTACACATACTCCTAGCACACACCGCTCACTCCTGCTCTTTCCTCCCAGAAACCACTGGGAGACAATTGGAGCCAAGGGTCCCCCAGAGATTCAGGGCCTTCTTGCAGTCCTTGAGGCTTCAGAGCAAAGCTAATGAGCTCCTGCTACATTTCAGTGGCCAGACATGGCAGTAAGGTCAAGGGCCTCCAACTATTTATGTGCAAACTCCCAACTACTCTAAGATATAATAAGTGGAATGCAGGAGTTTGTGGCTGCAAAGATGAAGGGAAAATGATGGCTTAGAAGGAAAGGGTATCATCATTCTTAACGATTTTCTTCATTTTGCTTTTTTACATTTTCTAAATTATCTATGACAATTGTTGCTTTTCTAATTAAAAAATATTATTTAAAATGTTTTTTTTTTTAAAAAAAAAAACAGTAAGAACACGATCCAGAAGGCTTTGAGGCAATGCTCTGGGGATGCCCCACCTGTGGTTGAGTCAGGAAATGAGAAGCTAAAAGAGAGAATGAAATAAAGTTCAGTTTTTGTTGTTGTTGTTGTTGTTTTTAATGGAAAAGAAGAAATTCTGTGGGGCTGGGAAAGAGTGGGCATTTCTTGTGCTTTTTTTAATGCACTATAGGCTAGAGAAAAAATTAATTATACTAGAAGGCACCTGGTAGGTATACTGCATAAGAAAGTATTCCAAATAGGGAGTCACTGTTTCTGGGTGTCTTCTGAGAAGAAAGATTTCCACTTGGGTGTTTTTTGTTTGTTTGTTTGTTTTATCCCTGGGTGTGTCAGAGCTATAAGGCCTGGGAAGAAAAGAGAAAGCTAATGGATGAGGCTTTCTCTGTGTCTCAGTAGCTTGCCTCCTTATTCAGAAGGGCTGTATACTGCCCCTGGCCACTGCCATCAGACAGGACAGGAACACCACTGGCCTTTGTGTAAGGAAATCTGAGCATTTACTGCCTCCTGGAAGGCCAGAGTCTTGGAGACTCTTCACCCTTGAGTCTCAGAAGAGAGCATCTAGTGTGAATCCAGTGTTACATGGGCTGGGCTCAGAGGAAGAACACACCACAGAGAGGGGAGACAGGTGCCAATTTCTAACAGAAACATCTGCTCCTTCCAGTTCAGGAAAATCTATTGGCAAAGAACAGTGCAGAAGGATTTTTTTTGTTAGAAAAAAAGCTAAAAAGCATACTACAGAGAAATGGACCAAAGCTATTAGAATATAACTGTGCTTTTTAAGGGCAGAGACACAAAATCCTGCTACCTGAACTCTTGCCCATTGTCACGAAAGCCTGAACACACTGGAAACCGTAGTTATGGAAAGGAAGTTGGTGTAAGCTTTTATTTTTCTAGGTAAATAAAGATCTCTACAGCTACTCATGTTGAGACCCTGCTAAGGCAACAGAACCTGGGAACAGGGGACAAAGAGAACTTTGATTCCTTATAACTCAAATAGCACCACCATTCTATCCCATACCCAACCTGGCATATTCAGAAATTTACAGGGACATTTTTTTTATTTGCCACAATAACTGGGGAAGTGCTACTGGCTTTTAGTGTAAAAGTATAGGAATATAATGTCCTATAATGTGTTAGACAGTCCCATACTTCAAACATGCATCCAACATGCCAACAGTAACTCTGCTAAGAACCACTATGGAAGCTAGGTGTGGTGGCACACACCTGTTATCCCAGCACTAGGGAGGCTAAGACAGGATGATCACCAGCTCAGGGCCAGTCTGGGCTACATAGCGAGACCTTGCCTCAGAGAAAACAAAAACAAAAATCACTATGGGCAATAGAAATGGTTGGGTTTTGCTTAACTTTGTCTCATGTTTTCTTAAACAGGCATGGCATTCATTAAAGCTAGGGAAATAACTTCAAACAATACAAAACAGTGAACAATGAAAATTGAGTTTCCGTCCCAGCCCCACCCTATCCCAAAGTGCTACACCTTTGAGACAACCACTGTTAATATTTTCTTGTGTTTCCTTCTAGAAATATCCTATGTGTATGCAAGCATCTATGCATACATCTCTTCCTTTTTAAAAACACAGCTCTATCCACGTGGGTTTTTTTTTCATTTAACAGCATGTCTTGGAAATTATTTATAATGGTACATCAATCTGCCTCTTCTTTCTACTGGCTACACTGCATTCCACTGGATGGCTATGTTTTCATTTACTCAACCAATCCCATTTCGATGGTTCTTGCCATTTTTTTCCAATTTTTTGTCATCGTGAACAATGCTGTAGTGAATGCAAATGTGAGTATATTTGTAAACTAAAGTCCTGGAAGGGAAGTCATAAGTTCAAAGGTATATACATTCTGCATTCTTATACTGTCCAATCAACAAGGTAAGAGACTTCCTGCTGTCCCATACCCTGAGAGCGTGTAACGCATTAGCAAATGTTTATCAATGTGTGAAAAATGATTATGCACTGTGGTTGACATTTAATTTGTATTTATTAAGAGTCAGATCAAGTATCATTCATTTCTTAAGTTCACATGTTTGGATGTTGAAATAAGTCTTTGAGGTTGATTGGGTCTTTGAAACAATGACTGTGTTCTTTGTGAAGTTTTGCTTTTGCATTATTGATTTTTTAAATTTTATTGGTCTGTGAATAGGCCAATTTCCTTTATGTGTTGCAAATACTTTTCCCAGTTCATCTTTTGCCTTTATGATTTTTAAGCCATGCAGAACTTCTAAAATTTATCAATTTTTTCTTATATAGCTTTTAAATTTTCTGATATACTTAGAGTATATACTATGGTTTCAAAAATATTCCTTCCCTGTTTTCTTTTTAGTATTTTTATGATTCACAATTTACTTTCATATAAGAATTAAGATAGGGATCTGATTTTTTTTTTCCCCCCAAATAACTACCCACTTGTCTCAAAACTGATTATTGGAAAATCCAGTCCTCTCTCCATACCGCCAATTTGACAATTTACGCTAGGCCAAATTCCTTTGTGTATTTAGATCTACATCTAAATCCTGTTTTTCTGAACTCTATTTTTAATTTGGAAATGGCAAAAACGAGGCTAGGGAGCAACCACAAGGTACCATAAAGAAAAGGAAATGGCCTTTAATAGCCTAACGGCAGTGTTCAGAATAAACTGGGACTCAAAAGTACTCTCTCCAATGACTCTAAGGAACTTTACCCCACAACTTGCCTTTTGCTTGTAAACACTTTATATTTTTAAATGTAAGCCTTTTATTAAAATGTAACATACATATACAAAAGGGATATCTCTCAACTATCTAACTTAAAGAATTTTCACTTAGAAGTAATTAAATATTCAAATAAAATGAAGAATATTGCAAAAAAAAAGCATTTTCACAAAGTGAAAAGAATCATTTAATTAGCACCCAGATCCAGAAACTGACACTCCAGCACTCAAGTAGCTGGAGTCCCCTTCTAGTCATGACCCTCCTAGAGGAACATGATCCTGACTATCACTATAGATTGGTTCCATCTGTTTACATTCAAATAAATGGAATCATATACTATGTACTCGTTTTCTGCCTATTCCACTCCATGATTGTGAGATGCATCTATGCTGTTAAATGTAGTTCTAATGCATAGATTCTTCTTATGTACAGTGACTAAACCATAATTTATATTTACTTATTCTAGTTCTGATGGGCATTCTGATAGTTGTTTGGGTGGGTGTTACAAATAACACCACTAAGAACATCCTTGTATATTTTTTAGTCACCCTATTATTTTAGTCCTTCCAAATCATTTTAAGTATGTATTTTATATACAGCAAAGAGCTATGTTTTTGCTTAAGAGACAATATAAAACTATTTTCCTTTTATTAGTTGAATTTCAGCTCATTTATATTTTTATATTACTGACATGTTCAGTCTCAAAATCTGTCATAGTTTACATTATTTTTACTGTTTCTATTATGTTACATTCACTGTGATCAGTTTCTTTACTATTTTATTTTCCTTTATTTATTTATTTATTTTTTTGCACCACTGGGGATAGAACCCAGAACCTTTCACATGCTAGGCAAGTGCTACCACAGAGCTACATCCCAGTCCTTAGTTTCAGAGACACTATCTCACTATGTACTCAGGCTAGAACTCACTATGTGACCCATGCTAGCCTTGAATTCTCAATTCCCCCACCTCTGCTTCCTGGGTCCTAGGAACACAGGTATGCAACACTAGGCCCAGCCAACTTTTTTTTCCCCCTCCTACTTAGAGGAGTTTGCATTTTTGTTCTAGTAGTTATCTATATACTAATATATATCTTTTAAATGTCCCTGTCCACCCTTCTTCCTTACTTACTGTCCTGCTACTTGGCTTATCAGTTTTTAGTGAATATGTTGACTCTCATCTCTATTAATTTTATGATTATCTTATTTTTCCCTTTCTACCTGTCTTACTCTCTTTTCCTTCCATCTTTATTTGCTTATTTTTATTTTTTGGAACATATATAATTTACATACATTACTGTTCCACTTTTATCTTTATCTTTGCTTTAATCCTAGATTTATCTTGAAATACATTCCACATTTGTCATTAGTCTTTTCACTGAAATTTCCCCAAGTCATTCTGCATGGAAGAACTTGTCACTTTCACTTTTAAAGGATATTTTCACTAGAATTTAAATTGGGCATTTTCTTTGAATATTTTAAAGATATCAATCCATTTTTTTCTGCTTTCTTTTTTATTTCAACTAAGAATTCACCTGTCTCATCAATTCTTCACTAAAACTACAATGACCTTTTTTCCCTCTAGCTGCTTGTAAGATTTTTCTCTTTGTCTTTGTTTTTCACTTTTACTATCATATGATAAAGTATGGTTTTCAGAAATTATCCTGTGTAGGTTCAATGTGTTTCTTGAATCTGTAGATTACTGTTTTTTGTAGTTTTGGAAAACACTCAGAGTTCTCTCTTAAAATACTGCTTCCATCCTGATCTTTTCTTTTTTTTTATTGTTTTATTATTCATATGTGCATACAAGGCTTGGGTCATTTCTCCCCCAAGCCCCCACCCCCTCCCTTTCCACCCACTCTGCCCCCTCCCTCACCCCCCACCCCCTCAATACCCAGCAGAAACTATTTTGCCCTTATTTCTAATTTTGTTGTAGAGAGAGTATAAGCAATAACAGGAAGGAACAAGGGTTTTTGCTGGTTGAGATAAGGATAGCTATACAGGGCGCTGACTCACATTAATTTCATGTGCGTGTGTGTTACCTTCTAGGTTAATTCTTTTTGATCTAACCTTTTCTCTAGTTCCTGCTCCCCTTTTCCTATTGGCCTCAGTTGCTTTTAAGGTATCTGCTTTAGTTTCTCTGCGTTAAGGGTAACAAATGCTAGCTAATTTTTTAGGAGTCTTACCTATCCTCACCCCTCCCTTGTGTGCTCTCGCTTTTATCATGTGCTCAAAGTCCAATCCCCTTGTTGTGTCTGCCCTTGACCTAACATCCACATATGAGAGAGAACATAGGATCTTTGGTCTTTTGGGCCAGGCTAACCTCACCCAGAATGATGTTCTCCAATTCCACCCATTTACCAGCGAATGATAACATTTCGTTCTTCTTCATGGCTGCATAAAATTCCATTGTGTATAGATACCACATTTTCTTAATCCATTCGTCAGTGCTGGGGCATCTTGGCTGTTCCCATAACTTGGCTATTGTGAATAGTGCCGCAATAAACATGGGTGTGCAGGCGCCTCTGGAGTAACCTGTGTCATAGTCTTTTGGGTATATCCCCAAGAGTGGTATTGCTGGATCAAATGGTAGATCGATGTCTAGCTTTTTAAGTAGCCTCCAAATTTTTTTCCAGAGTGGTTGTACTAGTTTGCATTTCCACCATCAGTGTAAGAGGGTTCCTTTTTCCCCGCATCCTCGCCAACACCTGTTGGTGGTGGTGTTGCTGATGATGGCTATTCTAACAGGGGTGAGGTGGAATCTTAGTGTGGTTTTAATTTGCATTTCCTTTATTGCTAGAGATGGTGAGCATATTTTCATGTGTTTTTTGGCCATTTGAACTTCTTCTTTTGAGAAAGTTCTGTTTAGTTCGCTTGCCCATTTCTTTATTGGTTCATTAGTTTTGGGAGAATTTAGTTTTTTAAGTTCCCTATATATTCTGGTTATCAGTCCTTTGTCTGATGTGTAGTTGGCAAATATTTTCTCCCACTCTGTGGGTGTTCTCTTCAGTTTAGAGACCATTTCTTTTGATGAACAGAAGCTTTTTAGTTTTATGAGGTCCTATTTATCTATGCTATCTTTTAGTTGCTGTGCTACTGGGGTTTCGTTGAGAAAGTTCTTACCTATACCTACTAACTCCAGAGTATTTCCTACTCTTTCTTGTATCAACTTTAGAGTTTGTGGTCTGATATTAAGATCCTTGATCCATTTTGAGTTAATATTGGTATAGGGCGATATGCATGAATCTAGTTTCAGTTTTTTTGCAGACTGCTAACCAGTTTTCCCAGCAGTTTTTGTTGAAGAGGCTGCTATTTCTCCATCGTATATTTTTAGCTCCTTTGTCAAAGACAAGTTGGTTATAGTTGTGTGGCTTCATATCTGGGTCCTCTATTCTGTTCCACTGGTCTTCGTGTCTGTTTTTGTGCCAGTACCATGCTGTTTTTATCGTTATTGCTTTGTAATATTGTTTGAAGTCAGGTATCGTGATACCTCCAGCACTATTCTTTTGACTGAGTATTGCCTTGGCTATTCGTGGCCTCTTGTGTTTCCATATAAATTTAACGGTAGAGTTTTCAATCTCTTTAATGAATGTCATTGGAATTTTGATGGGAATTGCATTAAACATGTAGATTACTTTTGGGAGTATAGACATTTTTACTATGTTGATTCTACCAATCCATGAGCATGGGAGATCTCTCCACTTTCTATAGTCTTCCTCAATCTCTTTCTTCAGAAGTGTATAGTTTTCCTTGTAGACGTCATTCACATGTTTTGTTAGGTTTACACCTAGGTATTTGATTTTTTTTGAGGCTACTGTAAATGGAATTGTTTTCATACATTCTTTTTCAGTTTGCTCATTGTTAGTGTATAGAAATGCTAATGATTTTTCTATGTTGATTTTATATACTGCTACCTTGCTGTAGCTATTGATGATGTCTAGAAGTTTCTGAGTAGAGTTTTTTGGGTCTTTAAGGTATAGGATCATGTCATCTGCAAATAGGGATATTTTGACAGTTTCTTTACCTATTTGTATTCCTTTTATTCCTTCTTCTTGCCTAATTGCTCTGGCTAGGAATTCCAGTACTATGTTGAATAGGAGTGGAGATAGTGGGCATCCTTGTCTGGTTCCTGATTTGAGAGGGAATGGTTTCAGTTTTTCTCTGTTAAGTATAATGCTGGCTGTAGGTTTGTCATATATAGCTTTTATAATGTTGAGGTACTTTCCTTCTATTCCTAGTTTTCTTAGAGCTTTTATCATGAAATGGTGTTGGATCTTATCAAAGACTTTTTCTGCATCTATTGAGATGATCAAGTGGTTTTCGTCTTTGCTTCTGTTAATGTGGTTTATTACGTTTATTGATTTTCATATGTTGAACCACCCCTGCATCCCTGGGATGAAGCCTACTTGGTCGTGGTGAATAATCTTTTTGATGTGTTGTTGAATTCGGTTTGCCATTATTTTGTTGAGGATTTTTGCATCAATGTTCATTAAGGAGATTGGCCTATAATTCTCCTTTTTGGAGGTGTCTTTGCCTGGTTTTGGGATAAGTGTAATACTGGCTTCATAAAATGTGTTTGGCAGTTTTCCTTCCCTTTTTATTTCATGGAACAGTTTAAGGAGGGTTGGTATCAGTTCTTCTTTAAAGATCTGATAGAATTCAGCAGAGAAATCCATCAGGTCCTGGACTTTTCTTTTTTGGGGAGACTCGATTGCTGCTTCAATTTCATTTTGTGTTATAGATCTATTCAGGTGATTGATTTCCTCTTGGTTCAGTTTTGGATGGTCATATGTATCTAGAAATCTGTCCATTTCTTTAAGACTTTCAAATTTATTTGAATATAGGTTCTCGAAGTAGTCTCTGATGACTTCCTGGACTTCCATGGTGTTTGTTATTATCTCCCCTTTCGCATTTCTGATTCTACTAATTTGGGTTTTTTCTCTCCTCATTTTAGTCAGGTTTGCCAGGGGTCTGTCGATCTTGTTTATTTTTTCAAAGAACCAACTTTTTGTTTCATTAATTCTTTGTGTCGTTTTTTTGGTTTCTATTTTGTTGATTTCAGCTCTTATTTTTATTATTTCTCTCCTTCTATTTGTTTTGGGATTTGCTTGTTCTTGTATTTCTAGGAGTTTGAGATGTATCATTAGGTCATTGATTTGGGATCTTTCAGTCTTTTTAATATATGCACTCATGGCTATAAACTTTCCTCTCAGGACTGCCTTAGCTGTGTCCCATAGGTCCAGTAGGTTGTGTTTTCATTTTTATTGACTTCCAGGAACCTTTTAATTTCCTCTTTTATTTCATCGATGATCCATTGTTCATTAAGTAATGAGTTATTTAGTTTCCAGCTGTTTGCATGCTTTTTGTCTTTACTTTTGTTGTTGAGTTCCACTTTTACTGCATTGTGATCAGATAGTATGCATGGTATAATTTCTATTTTCTTATATTTGCTGAGGCTTGCTTTGTGCCCTAGGATATGATTTATTTTGGAGAAGGTTCCATGGGCTGCTGAGAAAAATGTATATTGTACAGAAGTTGGATGAAATGTTCTGTAGACATCAACTAGGTCCATTTGATCTATTGTATATTTTAGATCTTGGATTTCTTTATTGATTTTTTGTTTGGATGACCTATCTATTGATGATAATGGGGTGTTAAAGTCTCCCACAACCACTGTGTTGGCGTTTATATATGCTTTTAGGTCTTTCAGGGTATGTTTGATGAAATTGGGTGCGTTGACATTGGGCGCATACAGGTTGATGATTATTATTTCCTTTTGGTCTATTTCCCCTTTTATTAGTATGGAATGTCTTTCTTTATCTCGTTTGATCAATGTAGGTTTGAAGTCTACTTTGTCAGAGATAAGTATTGCTACTCCTGCCTGTTTTTGGGGGCCATTGGCTTGGTGAATCTTCTTCCAGCCTTTCATCCTAAGCCCATGCTTATTTCTGTCAGTTAGATGGGTCTCCTGTAAGCAACAAATTGTTGGATCTTTCTTTTTAATCCATTTCATCAAACGGTGCCTTTTGATGGGGGAGTTAAGTCCATTAACATTAAGTGTTAGTGCTGATAGGTATGAGGTGATTCCTGTCATTTAGTTGTCTTAGTTGTTTGAAGGTTTGATTGTGTGTACCTAAGTTGAGGTTACTCTCTACTGTCTTGCTTTTTCTTTTCCTGTGGTTTGGTGCTGCCTGTCTTTTCATGGTTAAGTTGGGTTTCACTTTCTGTGTGCAGAATCCCTTGAAGAATCTTTTGTAGTGGTGGCTTTGTGGTCACATATTGTTTTAGTTTCTGCTTATCATGGAAGACTTTTATTGCTCCATCTATTTTGAATGATAGTTTTGCTGGGTAGAGTATCCTGGGGTGGAAGTTATTTTCATTCAGTGCCCGGAAGATCCCACCCCACGCTCTTCTTGCTTTTAATGTTTCTGTTGAGAAGTCTGCTGTGATTTTGATGGGTTTACCTTTGTATGTTACTTGTTTTTTCTCTCTTACAGCCTTCAATATTCTTTCCCTAGTTTCTGAGCTTGTTGTTTTAATGATAATATGCCATGGGGTAGTTCTATTTTGATCTGGTCTGTTTGGTGTCCTGGAGGCCTCTTGCATCTGTATGGGAATATCTTTCTCTAGATTTGGGAAATTTTCTGTTATTATTTTGTTTAATATATTACACATTCCCTTTGCTTGTACCTCTTCTCCTTCTTCGATGCCCATGATTCTCAAGTTTGGTCTTTTGATGGAGTCGGTGAGTTCTTGCATTTTCTTTTCACAGGTCTTGAGTTGTTTAATTAATAATTCTTCGGTTTTTCCTTTGATTACCATTTCATCTTCAAGTTCTGAGATTCTGTCTTCTGTTTGTTCTATTCTGCTGGATTGGTCTTCCGTTTTGTTTTGCAGTTCTGTTTCGTTCTGTTTTCTGAGGTTATCCATATCCTGGGTGGTTTCCTCTTTAATGTTGTCTATTTTTGTCCTGAGTTCATTTATCTGTTTATTAATTGTGTTCTCTTTGGTGTTTATACAGTGCTTCTATGGTTTCCTTTATTTCTTCTTTTGCTTTTTCAAATTCTCTATTTTTGTTGTCTTGGAATTTCTTGAGTGTCTCCTGTACATTTTGGTTGACCATATCCAGTATCATCTCTATAAAAACATCCTGGTCTTTTCTGTCCTTTCCTCCTGGGCCGCTAATCTGCTAGCTTCTTAGACTTTTTCTATGTGTGATCCTTTGTATCTCTAATATTCTTGCCTATATTTAAAATTTTTTATTTCCATGCTCTATGCTTCTTTCTGAATATTTTCTTCCTGATATAACACTAGTTTCCTAATTATTTATTCAATCGTATCTACACTATAATGATACACACTCAATAAATTCTTATTTCCACTTATATTTCTAGTTTTATAATGATCATTTTATTCAGCTTTTAGCTCCTCATTCTCTGTCAAAATTATTACTCTTGAGTTTTTTTCTTACTTTTAAACATATTTTGTAAAGTTTGGGGATTTAGGGGGAAGGTAGTTTTATTTTCAAGACAGGAATCTCACCTTGTAGCCCAGGCTGGCCTTGAACTTATGACCCTCATGCCTCAGCCTTGCAGTTATTTTTTAACCCATATGTGACAATTCCATCACAGGTACCTAGATCCTCTATGGATCTCTTTCCATTGCCTATTATTTCTCTTAGTTTCAAATCATGTTTCATACACCTGACTGTTTTTGGCTACATTTTATATAAAAAAATTATAGAAACAATGTAAGATTTCTCCAAAGAAGATTTCCCTTTGCTTCTGAGATATGGCTAAGAAAATCAGCCATCCAATCAAGATCCTTAACATGTTGAGGGTGTCAGATGGTATAAAAGTTGGCTTCAGTTCCTATGACGTTTAATTGATTTCCAGTTCATGCTTAATCTTAAAGTTCAGCCCTTCACAGCATCAGCCCAAACCCACAGATGTTTACCAAGGCCCACCCTCCTAAATTCAACTTATATCCCCAGCCCCACGAATGTTTGAACATTTAACTAGGTTCCTAGACTCTCAGCTGTCTCTTCTAGAATCATTAGGTATTTCAAGGAGAAAAGCTGACCCGGTGCCAGTTTCAAGTTTCTTTGTTCTCTACAATTATGGCCCTCTAATGTCTCATTGCCTTGCTAACTTTCTAGTGACTTCAAGCAAGGTTTTTTAGTTTTCTCTGCTTTTTGATTATTCTATCTAGAATTACCTTGTCAGTGATATCAAAAAGAATAACTCCAATGAAGAAGTCTGAAGGTGGGATATGCATAGCTGGTTAAGCAGCTTGATTACATCATCAGGGATGCAGGGCTCCATCTATTATTCTTTTGTGAGTTAACACAGCAGTTTATATCACAAAAGTCCAGCTGAACTGCCAAGCATCTCATCAAATTTTAAGCAATCCAAAGCAAAAATGTGTGATGCATGACTGTACTTCCATCTACTTGGGAGGCTGAGATAAGAAGACTGAGATTCAAGGTCAGCATGGGCAAAAGTTAGCAAGACCCTGTCTCAGAAATAAGCCAGGTGTGGTGGTACATGCCTGTAATCTCCAAAGCCAGTTCCAGGCAAAAAAGTGTGAAATCCTACCTGAAAACTAAAAGCAAAAGGAGTAGGAGCACAGCTCAAGTGGTAGAGCACCACGCACGAGTCCGGGAGTTCAATCCCCACTACTGCAGAAAAGCATAAAGAATAAAACAACCAGGCCATGCCAGTTAGTCTGTTTCCTTTTCCATATGTTTCTAAACAAATACGAAATTCTTCTTTGGTCTCTCTTTGCTCTACTCTAATCATTTGCCTTGTCTTTTGTTAGAGAGAACTCTGAACAAGTCAAATGGCCTTTCTAGGCCTTACTTTTTATCATACAAGTGGCTTGCAGTAGATGTTTCTTCCAGCTCAAATGTTCTTAGATTCTATTATTTTTAGGAGAAAAATAGGAAGAAATATGAGAACTAAACTATTTAGAGACAAGACCTGGGGGCTGGGGTCACAGCTTAGTAATGGAGTACCTACCTGCCATGTGCAAGGCCCTGAGATGGACATCAGTATCAAATAACTAATAAACAAAATAAAATAAAAAGCCAGTACCTGAAGTCTGAAAACACAGACTTTATTCCCTGGAAAGCAGAAGTCTCGATTTAAGTTAAATCAATATACTAAAACCCACATTTAAAAATTAAATTGGTAAGAAAGAAATATGTCCACTTTATGAAAAATAACTCTAACCTTCTGGCATATCTTATTATATATAATGCTTTCTTAACACCTTTAAATGATGATTAAATTTACAGTAATTCAATCTGCACATAGTTTTCAAGAACAGCCGTAGGCTCTTTCACCCATGCCTAAGGACCATCACTTTCCTGAAACAGATCATCACTCCTTGGGTTTCCTATCACCAAGAATATCAGACATTCCTTCCTTCTTGATATTTCTCTGACTAACCTTCTATGACTTTCAGAGCAATTTTCTAAGTGCTTCTCAAGTCCAAAATCTCAGCTATTAATGAGTACTTAAAGGAAACACCTTTAAACCTCAACTTGATTTTTATACATTTACTTCTTTACAGATGGAATGTTGAGAGATTCCATATATTTGGCTAAAATAAATATGAAAAGACTCCTTATTTTTCTCCACCCTTCCTCACATTCCTTGTAACCAACCATCCTCCCAAAAATGATGGTATAATTTGTCTATGTTATGCCAAATATTTCAGCTTTTATTTTCACCATGGAAAAAGCATTAAATTCAGCTGAATTATGCATGAGACCCTAGGTAACATGATCGTTGTTTTTGGCCTTCTGCTTCAATACTTCTCAGTCTCCCGAATCATTTTAGGGTTTCTGAATGGGACTAACAAGGGACTTTGCTATATACATCATTAAGTTGTTGGCATGTGTCCGGGTATGGAAATTAACAATGTATCATACACTCATCTATTTGTCAGGATGTGTGTGTATCTTCAATGCTGGGGAATTCTTACTTTTATCTGTTTTTCCTACTTCCTTGGAGTTTATCCACATCAAATTTTTCAGAATTTGTGCCAACATGAAATGACTAAAATATTCAAGAGAGAAAAAAATGTGTGGGTTACAGTTTAAAGATTCCCCATCTTCTTCCGGGTATGACCATAAGACTGGCTTAAGTGCTGAGGGGCAAACATTACCCTACACAGCCTTTCAGATTCCCTTTTACTGCAGTTGCAAAAATGTTTTTCTTCATCTGGACATACAACTTTATAGCCCATATTCTTACAGACTCAAACTTTTTGAAAGAGTTGTTTCATCCTTGTAACTACCACTTAGACAATCCTCTCTCTTGACATTCCCCCATTCACATGGCACTGGTTTGCCCTAAGGAAAGGGAAAAGGAGAAGATAAAGTCTTTTTCCTTCATTATAACTCCCAAATTCCACTTTTGTTACTTCCTCCCATCAAGAGACAATAGGTGCTGCTCACACTTGTTTCAAGAAATTTCTCAAGGTCACAGTATCATTAGCATCTGGCAATGCAACCAATATCCTTCAACAACCAGACCTGAGTTCCATCCCTATGCTTCTTCTAGAAAAATTATAACCAGTCAAAGCTTTCACTAGGGATGATTAAGGAAGATTTAAAGAAATATCATCAATCTGTTTCCAAAATCATATTGAATAAGATAGTAGACATTCACTTCCTTTCCACTTCTCCCCAGTACAAGAGCCAGGCCAACCCAACTAACCTGGACCAGGATCTGCTAAGCAAACAGACCTCTGAACAGTGTGACTGCAGTGCAGCCACAGGCAGAGGCTTAACAAAGCTCAGATTTCATCTTCCACTAAACCCAGTGGGATACTAATGAGTTTTCAAAGATACAAAACAACTAATATCATTCTTGGCTGTCAATTATTTTGGAGTACATTAGCTACTTAATTTTTCACAATGCTATCAAGAAACATATGTTTCACTCTTGCTTTCAGAGTTAACTCCTTTCCAAAGCATAAGAAACCACTCTAGAAATCCCCAGCCTAAAGACATACAGAAGTATTACGGAACATTAACTAAGAGTCCTGGGAAACTCCCTTTCCCTCCCCTGACCTCTTTGGGTGCTACCATAGCACTTATCTCAGTTTGCAATCATCATTATTTGCTTGTTTATTTATTGCCTATCTCCCTTATAGAATAGAAGCTCTATGAGGGAAGTGACTTCACTGTTAGGTCCCCAACCTAAAGTAGTTAAGTATTCTATAAATATGTACTAAGTGACTACTAAAACAGCCAGGATAAGCCAGATTCTGTTATAGAAACAAACAACTCCCCAAATCTCAGTGACTTAACAGAAGCTCATTTCTTATTTATATGTTCAACAAGGGTCATAGGGGAAAAATTTTTTCATCAGAGTAGGTCCAGGGCCCAACTTTACAGAGGTTCCTCCTGGTCACAAACTCACAATCATGGAAACAGCAAAAGAAAGACTTGAACTTCTGCCCAGAAGTCCCATGCTTAGCCACATTTCGCTGGCCAAAGCAAGTCACGTTGCTATCCTTAACTTCAAAGGCAGAAGAGAAATAGATGTGAGTGATCACTGTAAGTCTATAGAGAATTAAATAGTAAATCTAGGCTCATGCTGTAGAAGGGGTTTCATTTGGTCCAGTCCTCTATTTCTAGGCAATGAGAAAAAAGTAACAAATAACTACTAAAAGAGCCTTCGCAAAAAGAAAATAGGTCTGAATTGCCCAATCATGAGGAAACACCCGTATTTATATGCTATTTAACTTAGGAACAAAGTAAATAATTAAAGTGTGCTCTGCACTGATGCTCCTTGCAACTTGGGGTCTAAACAACTGTAAGAAAATGTGTGAGGATGTGAGGTCATCCTTTCAGATAACCAAAAAAAAAAAAAAAAAAAATCAGTTCACTGAAATCCATTGATGCATTTGTTTTTTTACCCAAGTAATACATGTGAACAAAAGCAATAAACTGGTGACAGCATTTAAGCCTACTAAAGACACATCTACCCATTACCGCAGAAGGTCTGCATAATGTTCTGACTCATGTCTGGAACTGTCTCTAGAGCACGTCTCTCAGTACTTCCTGCAGATTAGAGCAAGCAGGATTTAAATTCCTGCTAGACAGGGCTTCTTCTTCTTCTTTTTTAATCTCCTTCAGTCAGTCTCTTATGGTGAGATAACATCCAGTCTTCCTCCAAATGAATTCCCAAATTGCCATGGCAACTAACACCTTCCTCCAATATTGTCAATATGCTTCCCAATCCTACAGGCAACCCTCTTGATACACTGCCAGAAGTACCAATCTCCTTCTGCAAGAGAGAGCACCTGCCTTCTCTCCAGACCGATAAATGAGAGCCTTTAGAACACTGCTGATAATAGTAGTATCTACCTCCTATTGAAGGCCAGCTTTATATCTATTATCTCACTTAGCCATTGAAAAAACACTGCATGCTAGATGTTATTCTCCTTATTTTGCAAATTAATATATATAAATCTGAGGTTATATAACCTGTCCAAAGGGAAGAGCCAGGATTTGAACACAGAATTCTCTTGCCAGACTATCTCTGGGGCATCTTCTATCTGCATAAGACCTTTTCCAGATAAAAAGAATGACGCCACCTGTCTTGTGCTCTCAGCCTATGCCTACTCCTTTTTCCAAAAGGGCTTTCTACTCTTCAAGATAAGTCAGTTTGCTTTATATCAGCACAACACTACTGTAAATCCAACAGCTCTTTAAATTGTGTTCATGCAGAATAAACACTAATCAGGAAAACTTCATTCTCCTGCTCTTATCCCCAAGGCTTTGGTGGGGAAGGAGGAGGTAATAAGTGTTAAGTGCTCTGTATAGAGAATAAAGGTACACGATCAATACCTACAGAAGTTAAGGCATCTTAGATGTCACCAGGTCCCAAAGAAGGTCTGTAAGGGTGAATTTCAGCCCAGGTCTCCTGGATTTGCTTTCTTGGGCCTCTTCAGTGTCTACTCCCACCCCTACACATACGACTGACATCCCCACTATTCTCCCCTAAACACAAATAGAGGGACACATAAAGCAAGTGCTGTCCTTACTTCTTCACTGACCCATCCTCTCCCACTACCAACACACAGGGAGACTTTATGTTACCATGTTAATAAGAGTGAAACACTTACCACCCTCAATAATTTTTCCAGTCTGCCTTTTAACCACTTAACCTGGCAGAAACTAGTACTTCCCTGAGTAGCAGCTATTTGTAAAACTAGTCCTCCCCCATTTCCATACCAAAGATACTCATTCTTTAGTAGAAAGTACTCTAAATAAGACAATTAGCAAGTCCCTAACATTGCCATCCACTCCAGAGGCACACAAACAAAAGAATTAACTTGATTTGTTGTCTGTAATGAACAGGACGCTTTACCCATCAGAGCCTCAGAGGTTGGTACAGGATGACTAATTCCAACTAGTAATGGCTACAATGGCCCAGTTCCCTGCTTTATAACTACGTGCTACAATTCAAAAGGTGCTCCTCCCCTACCCCCATCTTCCCTGCACACTTCTGTGCATCAATCCGTTAAGAGTCTGAAGTGTAATTTATCTTATTCTGCTATTCTGTTAAATTGCTCTATAGCTTCCATGGCAGTAATTGCAGTGATCAGTGATTCAGACTTCTTCAGCAAACAGCCTTAAGTAGGTTTCATTATTAAAATTTCCAAAGGTTTTATTATTAAAATAAGCCTGAGACAGAGCACTATGCTTCTGTGGGGCAGTCATACTAATGCTTCTTGAGTTATGAAGAGATGTTGGTCCCATCATCAATGTTTCACTCGTGAATACTAGTAATTGAGAATTTATCAACCAATAAAACCAATCAGCACTCTAAGAATGAAGACTAATAATCTCATTTTAAGGAACATATGCAGCGCTGTGCAACTCTTCAAAAGCTGCCTCTGTTCATTAAGGCATTGCTTTTAACAGCAAATACCAGAAACGACTCAAGTTGTCTATTTGTAAAGAACTAGTTCAACAAACAGTGGCATCCCAGCCACAAAATGGAATACTATGCAGCTCTGATAAAGAGAATGAGACAAGATCATTTTCTTTGTACCAACACGGAAAGATTCCCCAGGACATAATGGTAAGGACAAAAGGCAACTTAAAGAACAGGTTATACAATGTGCTACACTTGGTGCAAAAGAATAAAGGAAAAAGCCGGGCACTGGAGCTCACACCTGTAATCCTAGTTACTCGGGAGGCAGAGATTAGGAGGATCACCATTCGAACCTAGCCCAGGCAAATAGTTCACTGAAACCCTATCTCAAAAAACAAAACAAAACAACAACAACAAAAAAAACCACAAAAAACAGGTCTGCTGGAGTTGTTTAAGTGGCACCGCACCTGCCTAGTAAGTGTGAGGCCCTGAGTTCTAAACCCAGTACTGCCAAAAAAAACAAATGAATAAAGAAGGAATAAAAGCATATATATTTACATAAAGAAATGCTGGAGAGACATGTAAGAAACTACGAAGTGTGGCATATAATAAAAGCCAGGGTCTATAGGGTAGATCAGAACAGGGGTGGAAATAATACTTCTTGACAGAAACCTTTCAAATAATTTATGGTTATTCTTTTTAATTTCTTTCTTTCTTTTTTCTTTTCTTTTCATTTTTGAGACAGGGTCTTGCCTAGGCTAGTCTTGTAATCCTCCTGTCTCAGCCTCCCAAGCTCTGGGATTATAGTGTTGCACAATTATACCCCCTGCCTTTCATGTTTCCAATTTGCCTTTACTACTGAATTCACTGTGGAGAGGGATATCATAAAAGGTGTCAGGACTGTACATCTACCACATTAGGACCAGATGATCAGACTTCAAACGTCTTGGGCGTGGATCAGGTGGTGGAGTGCCCACATAGCAGGTACAAGGCACTGAGTTCAAACCCCATTACTGCCAAGGAAAAATACAGACTTCAGACTTCTTACCTGGGCCTGCCAGAAGTCACCAATTTCAGAACTGATCATTTTGGTCATGGGAGTAGCAAGACTATTACTTGTCTCCTTAGGGAAAGAGAAACCAATAAAACATATTGTCCCGAAAATTTGAACACTGTATGTTAAGAGTAGGTTAGCTTGGCCTTCTAAAAGTGTACAAACAGCAGGTATGTGACACTGTGGATGAGGGAGGGGCAGTGGAGACAGGGAAGAATGGCCCTCTCCTCTCCCTTTACGATTCTCATTTTATTCTTAGGTTTTCATAATGGATTTTTATAAAGAGGGGAGATTTACATCCAAGTCTAGGATTACATCTATCTTAAAGCCACTTTCCACACAAGTGCTTTTTTGTGAGTCACTTCCGTAGCTCCCCTTCCCCCAGACCAAAAGAAAAGAGAGAAAAGGAAGGGGCAGCTACTGTACAGAGTACTTCAGGAGTTTATCTAGCCTTGTGGGTTAAGAGAAATTATATTGAAGCAAATAAAACTAAGCCGCCTGAGTAACCCTAGCGTCAGACAATTCTTGCTAGAACAAAATGCCAAGACTTTCCTACTATCAGGAGCCTCAAGCAGACAGAGGCAGACATGAGCCAACTGCAGAGTTTTAAAGGGTCACAAATGCTCCAATGTTAGCAGGCAGCCAGGAGCTGGGACAGGAAGAAGCCCCACACCTGCCCCACTAATCCCATTTAAAAGTAAGGGTGGCAGTAGACTAGGTAAGGCAAGCCCTCAACGGAGCCCACCAGCCCCTGCATAAAGCTGTTCCACAGTCATGAGATAGCCAGCCGAATGATATAAACATGCTAGAGAGCTGGGTTAGCTTCACATCCTCTCTGAACCCAAACTGCACAGGAAATAAAGGCCCTCTTCATCACACACTCTCCTCGACAAAGCCTACATTAGCTGATGACTCTGGAATTCCTATCACCACCAGTCCAGAACTCAGTCTGCTGAGCTCCAGACCTGGCTTCCCAACTCCCTTTTAGACTTCTCCCCCGGATGTCCCCTGTTGGAAGATGAATTCCTCCTCCCTGGCGACATACGCTCTTTCCAGCTACACTTTCCCAATTTCCGTTAGTGGTACTGCCATGCACCACCACCCCTAAACCAGAAACTAAACCTTCTCCTTTGCCTCACCCTATTTTTCTATTTGTTTTTTCTTTGTTGGTTTCACAGTTACAATGCATGGCTTAAAAGAGAGGTAAGGAAAGAGAGAGAGAAAGTTGGCTACAGGTCTGAGAGAATCCAGAGAGAGAAAACTATAGGGAAAGTAGCAGAAGGAAAAGTTTGGGGGAAATCCAGGAGCCCCAAATCCCAGTCTCCCACCCACAGCCCAGCTTTTGGAGCACGTACCTTAATCCTACTTCTATTCAATTAGTCAACAATAAGCTGTATGATTTTTTTACCTCCTAAAATATCTCTCAGAGCCTTATTTCACCTTTATTTTCACTGACATCACCTTATTCGGTTACTCCTCATTCATTCAACAATATTTATTGAGTATAGATCCTAGGTTGATGCTTTTAAACAGAACAAAAGCAGAATGATCCTTGCTTTCTGGTGGCTCAACACCTGCTTATTTCTCACCCAAAATATTCAGATACACTCTTCTACCATTCATTCTGTGCACTGCATCCAGAGTGACCCCTCAAAACTTAAGTAAACTCATTTCATTTAGGGGTAGGTGAACTTTTCTACAAAGGCCAGTAAGTAAGTATTTGAGGCTTCTGGACCATATGTTCTCTGTCCCAGCTACTCAACTCTGCTCTTGTACTATAAAACAACCACACATAATATGTAAACCAGTGGGTGTGACTGTTCCAATATGGCTTATTTACTGAAGTAGGCAGCAAGCCAGTTGGGTCAAATTGACTGTAGTTTGCTGACCTGATTTAATTAATTGCAGTGCTTCTTACTCAATTGGAAGTAATCCAAACTCCTTTCCATGGCCTAGAAACCCCTCCAAGCTCATCTGACTACTATTCACTCATCTGCGTTCCATTCTGCTCCATGCCACCCTAACCTTTACTGTGCTCAAACACTATGCCACATCCATTCCCATCTCAGGGTCCCTCACTTGCTGTTCTCTCCAACAGGACTGTTCTTCCCCAGATCTACCTTTAGCTGCCTCAGTTCACTTTTTCAGAGAGGCCCTCACTGACCACCCCAATGGGTCAGTACTTACCCCAAGACCCAAATATTCTAACTCCCATGGCTATTTTCTTCCAATTACTTATCAACATCTGAAAAATACCATTTGTTGCACATATACTATCTGTCTACCCTGAGAGCTGAGACTGATTTGTTCACTCCCTAGGATCCCAGCATCTAAAACTCTGCCTGACAGGGGCTCAATGAGTATCTGATGTCTGAATTGTTACTGCCATTGTCTTACCCCTGTTATCTCATTATATCCTCACTACTACCAGTAATCTTTCTAAAACACAAGTGGATCATGTCACTCGCACCTGCCTAAAATATTCCCCAGGCTCCCCACTGGCTCCAGGACACAAATGCCAGTTATGTGGCAAGGTGACTATAGCTCTTATTACACCTTGTAATGCTCTCCCAGTAGATGTTGAGCAAGGACAAATCTTGTTTATTTTGTTATTTCAGGTACCCAGCCCAGCACTAGGAACACTATTGGTAGTTCATGGATGTAGAATGAAATCAACATGGATAGAACTAGTACAATACTCAATTAGAATGTGATAACTCAACAAATACCTAATTTAAAGGCAATGAAGCAAGATTTTTGAACAAGACTTACTTTTCTTTCTTTGGAAGCAACCTGAGCGGGAGCTATATTTATAACTCTAAATCTGACTTTGGATTTTGTCACCTAAATTCTACCTGGCAAGAAACCACCCATCATGTCTAAAAGAATAATAAGAGGTGGCAGGGAGAGAAATAATGCAAATTTATCCATGCTGTTTCCTATAAGTGGCTTTGGTAAAAGGGGTAGAAAAAGAGACATAACACTTGGGCCTAAATGCAATTTAGTGATTCTCAATGGATTTCAAGTTCTCACATTCTCTCTGTCATCTTATTGGAAAGAAAACCTAATAATGGCTGTTTTACTGTATAAAATAACCCAAGAGGTTCACAGAATTTCTTCAGAACTGCCTCACCAACAGAATAGAAATGGTTACTTCTAGAAGAATTGCCATTAGCCCTTTGAAATCCTTCAACATTCATTAAGGCCAAGGAGTTTTCACCTAATTCAGTCTGATGGGTGCAAAAATAGTCTTTCTAGGGAACACAGACTCCCAAATTGTTCAGCCGGTTAGTGAGGAGGGAATTTGTTACTCAAAACCACAGGGAAATGAAAACAGGCCAATCGAGAATGTCATTACTCTCTTTGTCAAGTGGGGGACTTTAGTTCCAGAGTCATTGTTACCTTTCCATGACCTCCTCACTTAACATCTAAAAGCTTAAGATTGGGTGCAGCCAGCTAGATTCTTTTCTAGTGTGACAGAATCTGCTTCAGCAAAGTATACTCGAAACTCCACAAATGACAGGCCATAAATTACTGTGTCTCCTGTTTGTTCTAACGAAGTGTAAGCTAGTCCTGAATCACCACTCTACATGCTACTCTGAGGTGCCTGAAGAACTGAAGGAAGCGCAAACCAGAGCTAGATTGGAATTAATTCACTTTCACCCTGGCTTCTTCTTATTCACCTATGGAACTGGATCCTCACTTATAAGGGATGGGGAAGCAAGACTTCTGGGTTTTCCCCTAATGTCTACATCTCTTCCACATTTGGTATCTCCATGTAAAGAAACAAAACATGAGCCAGGCACTGGTGGTTCATGCCTGTAATCCTAGCTACTTAGGAGGCTGAGATCAGGAAGATTGTGATTCGAAGCCAGCCTGGACAAATAGTTCACAAGACCCCATCTTCAAAATAACCAGAACAAAATGGACTAGAGATGTAGCTAAAGCAGTAAAACACCTGCTTTGCAAGCACTGAAAGTTCAAACCCCAGTCCCACCAAAAAAAGAAAAGAAAAAGAAACTAAACAAAAAATATGATTAACCCTATAAACAGAATCTCCAAAGATCTACAAAGTACATTCAAGACAATTACACAGTATACCGCAAGGTTAACTAATTAACATACCAGAGATCTCCCAGATTTGAGACCATGTAAAATTCTTGTCAAAGATCCATCTATATCAACATAAGAGCCAAGAAGCAACCTTTCAAATGGGCCCTGCCGCCAAGCCTCTTTATAAGGCTGTCTCCTCATACTGTTCCATTTAACAAAACCACAGCCCATTATCTATCCTTAAATTCCTCTGCCAATGGTTCTGAGCCAATGCATCCTACTCCCTGACAGAAAACCAACAGAATGGCCTACTGAACACTCTGAAGCTGCTGGAATCCATGGATTACATGAGGAAAGAAAATTGGAGAAATAGCCTGCTATGCCAAAAGCACACTACAGCCCTCACACCTGACTCTGCCTACTTCTAGCTAGACTGAGGCAAACCTTTTGAGACAGACCATAAGCTCTTTAACTGAAAGGAACTCACAACCCAGGAAGCAGCAGTAAATCCTTAAAGAACAGATAGGTTCTGATGAGTGGAGGAAGGGTGTCATACAAATGGAACACTAGCAGAACAGAGGGTCCAAAAGAGCAAAAAAGTTAACTGATCCCAGGTAGAACCCTGCTTACTAGCGTATTAGGTACACATGGACTGGAGTAACTATTCTAGCCAGAGAAACTGGCCCCAGCGAAGGCAGCTTGGCAGTTTATTGTGTGACATACATAGGGCTAGCAAAATTCAGTGAAATTGAGGCAGAAGTGTCAGAATCAGGTAGACCACATTTGGGGCTAAAACACAAGATTCTCAGAGATCAATCTTTTTAAGAGCACGGTAGAAATCAAAGTCCAATAGGGCCATATGAAAAGGATATGGAGTTAGCCAGGCATGGCAGCACACACCTGTCTCAGCCCCAGGAGGTGGAAACCAGTAGGATTTTGAGTTCAAAGACAGCTTGGGCTACATGGCAAACACCCTATCTCCAGACAAAACAAACAAACAAAAGGATATAGAGTCAACTTGAAAGGACACCAACTAACCTGAGGCAATGTAAGAATCCAAAATAATCAATAAAGAATGATTATAATAGACTAAAACATATCGGACGGGTAATAATCTGAGAATTACTGGGTTTGATACCCAGCACCATAAAAAAAAAAATGAGTTCATATGATATTCAGAAAACAAATTGGTCATTGGTGGAGATTACTTAGTCATTATTTCATTATTCTAAAAAGTGCCTTAACAGGGGGGTTAGAATGGGCAAATTACATATTTATCCAGTATTTCCTATACAAAAGTAAATGTTTAGGAAGAGGGATTTGGAGCAGATGAAACAAAGTTGGCAATAACTTCCTTAATCTGGGTGTTGGGTACAAGGAGGCTCACTGTATTTCTTTTTTATCTATCTGAACCCCTCCTCCTCTAGCCCCAGTCAAAAAAACATAAGACAGAACCTAAGGCAAGCAGCTTAGGGGTTAGGCAAGGCCTCTGTCTACAGAAGAGATGAGGATATAGGGGCAATTTTAGCCCCGGAGGACTGAGCCAACTGAAGGGTGACAGGGAGCTGCCAAATTGCAGAGCCATCAGGTTGCTGAGCACTTGATCTGGAATCCCAGCTCCCATCATAGCACAGTGATCCACAGAGCATGGATCTGAGGCTGCCTAGAAAACTTACATTTCAGTCATAATTGGCTCAGAAACTGCAAAAGGGCCTGGTCTTGAAAATGGAGCTCTTATGTAAATTCAATCAAGAGGAGGTAGGGAATCAAAAACATGAGAAAAGTAGCAAGGGTTAGTAGAGAAGTACGAATAGATTAAGGAAGGGTCAAGGTCACATGGAATCCTGTAGTCTAGACTGCTTTACCCAAAGCACCAACAAAGACCTCATCATACCCCCAGCTCACCTCCATCCACATCTAAAGAGCCACACACAGCACCACCAAAGGCAGAAGAATGAGGACAGGGTTCTCAACAGGCCAGTTGCAAGTATCCAGACAGACACCCGGCCTCAAGAGCTCAGTCCAGCCCCTCCCTAACCACCACTCAAGTAACCAGCTGGGAAAGCATTCAGAAAACCCGCATCCTGACCCACCACTGCCAGACAACTTAAACAGCAAAGAGCAGCCCACTGAAACAGCATGCTGGCTGCCAGGAAAAGTTTTGTAGGACAATGAGTAGAGGAAAAGCAGATCCCTTGGGGTCCTCTGAGGGCTTCAGTACTTTCAAATGCAGAATCCATAGACCTCTGGGGCTGTGGAGCTCCAGAGGCAGGTTGTCTCATTCCATCCCCTCAAAGATGAATGAGAAAGTGAGCTGGCCAGAAAACCACTCAGGCACTACTCTTTAAAGAATCTTTACAGGGTCAAAGAGGAATGGGTCTACAGGCTATGTGTATTCCCTGCAGATTCTGGGGATGATGTCAGAATCCCTTTCCAGATGTGTTTAACACTTTATGGTCACTTATATTCCTGCCACTGGGCTTTGGTACTCTACTCATTTGAACCGATTCCAGTTCAGGCTGACCCCAGCTCCCTGGATCTGGTTACCATAAACTGTCACCATTACTCGACCCTTTCTCAGAGTCCAAAAAGGAACTCGTCACCTGCTCTTCTGAGACAAGCAAGGATGTCTGCCAAATAAGCAGAGAAAAAGCACTGAGAAAGAGAGAGAGAGAGAAAGAGAATTTAATGAGCATACTACCAAGAAAGCAAAAATGGAGGAAGAGGACCAACTAGAAAAATCATGAGGACCCACATTTATTTCCAAAGCTGGGTTAATATATTTTGCTTCTATCTAAATAGAGTACCAATTTAAAACAGGTACAGTTCCATTTACCTTGTGGGCTGAAGAGCTACCTCTGCCTCTAATGATCACGCCACTTGTAATGGATGGCAGAGCCCAAGTCAAAATCTAGCATACTCCCAATGACTGAAAACACTAGGCAGACCTCTCCTGACCTTGGCATTACTTCTCTAGCTTTTCCAAACTACAAAAACCAAGGGGGAGAACCCCCTCCACAACCCAGTTGTTTGAATTCAGCTATTCAAAGTCTGTCTTGTCCAGATCAAGGGCTCCTATAAATGACTGTGACTCCAGATCAGAGAGTCACCCAAAAGGTAACCTTACAAAACCCAGAAGAGTATAAGGAGAATTTTACTGGTGCTCCAAAACTACTCACCAGCCTAAAGAAGAAATCATCTATAAACAAAGGAACTCCAGGTTCCTAATTCTAGGACTTACTATCTCACTGGGTGTCTTAGGGCACAGCCCTAAACTTTTCCAGCCTTCTGGCCTTTGTTTTACCCAATGTAAGAAAACTAAGTTAAAATAAACTTTGTAACCAAAGCAAAATGAAGCTCTCTAGATGGTATGATTATGGTACTTAGGACACTAAAACTTTCCCTTGACCCAAAAATGTGTATCTGGAAGTCAGCATTCCCAGATCACACTTTCGGATCTAAACTGGAAATGTGTTCGGGTAAACCTGGAAAATCCAGAGCCTTTGCTTGAGTAAAACTAGATACGGTAAAAACATGGGTTTTCTGCATGAATGGAATTATAATAGAGACCACAGGGAGTAGAATTAAATGTGACACCTTCTTCATGTGGGAGGGAGTGGAATTAAATGTGACACCTTCTTCACATGGGATTGAGTGTCTTCTAAACTCAAACTAGGGCACCTTATATCACAAACCAGATGGCAGGAAATTAAATTAATTTAAGTCAAATGCCATCCCAATTACATCTTGGTCAGTTTACAAACATATTCCAGCAAATGCGAGAAGGAGTCTTTTTCTCTTTTAGAGTCTTTGCTCACATCACCTTACTGAACAAAGGACTTCACCCAATTACAAAGAGGATGGAGAAAGGCCAGCTTCAGGACACATGCTGCATGGGGAGAAGTGACTGTCCCAAAGAGATGGCTCTACATCCCTCTAAAACTCCACAATAGACCAGCTACACACAAATGCCTCAATTAAGGAAGTTCATCAAGAAAATGAACAGTTGGTGGGATCAAGACTTCCGGTCCAAAAGGCTTGCAGCTGGTCTGGCCATTCATCAAAAAATCTGAATTTACATGGAAGACACATTCGACTGGACATGTAATAAAACAATTGGAGTGGCAAAGGCTCAGGATTTTGGTTTCCTTTCTACTCTACACGTCTCTTGCCAAAGAAAGAGTGAATGTGCCTGTGGTATTCCTGGCACATCCAAGGTAGTTCTCAGTCACCTTAGTCAACCTTTGCAATTTTCCACACATTATCAGTTCATCACTCACCTATATTAACCTAGAATGTCCAGAGAAAAGCTCCTATTTAGAGTCTGGAGAGAAACTGTCCAATCTGAGAACCTATGGACTCCCTCAATAAAGAGACTGCATATAGGAAATACTATGGAATCAGATGTAAGTAGCCTAATTTCAGACTGATCCCTAACCAGCTTTATGAGTTTGGGTAAGTCATCTACCTTCTCTGGACTCTGCTATTTTCACACCAATAACTAGAGAAGAAGACCAAAAGTCTCCCAGATCCCTTCCAATCCATCTTTAACTAAAGTGTGACATAAGGCTAAAACTGGGAGTTAACCAATAAGAGCCTGTTGGGATGTTATGTTAAGAAAAGGTCTACTCCACACAGACAGAACTATTCTGATCATGTCTTCTCCATATCAGCCATCATAAAGATATGCTACAACACTTCCTCAAGAGACCCCTTCTACAGAGGACACTGACTGGCTGAGTCAGTAACTAGCTGATTTATTTACTCAACAAATACTTACTAAGCATCTTGCAGGTATTAGGGATAGAGCAGAATAAAACAAACAAAATCCTTTCCCTTAGGGAGCTTACATTCTAGCGAAAGGGGAGGGGGTAGGGTCTAGACATTAATCAAATAGGAAATACAAGGTGGGGGGCACACTTTATATAGAGCTGTCAGGAAGACTTTGTTGATAAGGTAACTTTTGAGTAGAGATTTAAGACAGTGGGGAAGTGAGCTATGCAGACACCAGGGGAAGAATGTTCTAGGCAGAAGGAACAGCAAGGTCATGAGACAGGACTGGGCCAAGCATGCTTGGCATGTTAAAGAAAACAAAATGAGCCCAATGTTGAAGAGGAGTGGGAGGGGGAGTGGAGTAAGAAGCAAAGCCACATAGGTAGTAGGAACAGAGTCCTGTAGGCCCCAGGAGATGGAACAGAGGAGAAACAGAATCTGAAGTCCATTTTAAAGGGATTGCTGAGCTATCCTGTTGAGAGTACACTGACAGGGGCAAGAACAAAAACAAGGAAACAGGAGGTTACTGAGGTAATCCAGGTGAGATGGGAGGGCAGCTGGACCCAGGGTAGCAGCAGTGAGTGCAGTAAGAGTCTGGGACATACTCTGAAGTAAGTCAACAGGATCTTGAAAATTCTATGGCAGAACCTAATGAAACTAAATGACACTAAACTTCAACAGCCACTGTGAGATCCTGGGATGAGGGGATGTTTATGAATAATATTATGCTTATGAATAATATTATTACAATAAGCAAGGAAAAACAAAAGCCAAATCTATGCTATTTCTACAGGGAAGGCCAATTGACTATTCTGGAATGTGCTCTACTTCCTTGATAAAGTTGAAAACAGGAATTTCTAGATTCTTTTCCTAATAAGCACTACTTGGAGAGAGTGACAATTCCCTACGGAAGTTCCTCTGTCAAGGTAAGCCTTCAGAGCCCCAAGGTTCTTAAAACCCAAGAGTCTGACAGTGTGCAAAGTGTGGGAGCAGAAAATTCAACATCAGGGAGAAAAGACAATAAAGGTGTGTTATAAACCACATTCTGGCAGCAGCTTTCTCAGCTAAGTCATTGATCATCTTGAAGGGCTAAATTAAAACCCAACATTAATCAGGCAGTAGGTGTGAAAAACATCTTTCTTACCAAAATAGAAAGAGGAGGAAGAAAGATATGACATGTTAAGTGGTTGAGAACAAATTACATTGTAAGGGAAGCTGTAACATTCAGGAGACCAAGTCCTAGACAGATTCATCAGCTGAGTTGGAAATCATCTGATGTGACCTTGGACTAATTATCTAACTCCTATGGCTCTGTCTCCTGTCTGTGCCTGAGTCTCCCACTCACTGTAAAGGACAGCAAATGATTTCAGCCCCCTCCTATCTTAACAGGGATGTTATGAAGCTGAGATCATGTCTTGGAAGCTCCAGGGGTTCCCTGGAGAAGGGCTCTCCACAAACAGAGGACATGGATTTTAGAAATATAATTGAGAATGAGGCTGCTCCTGGAAACACCCCCATGGTATGGAGGTTCTCTCCCCAGCAACACTTGGCTTCAGAGTTAGTCAACCAAATAGGCTCCCCATAAAATGCAAACTCAGGGTTAGGGCAAGCCTCTTTGCAGATACTGTCAGGAGCCCTAGATATGCATGTAATAACTGCACTTGGGTGTTTAATAAACATTCAGTGATGCTTTTAAATTACCAGTATCCTCACTGAAATGACCACACTGTTGCCTATCAGGAGATGGCATGTGAGGTATGCAGCTGTAGAAAGCCCATGATCATGACACCCTGGGCAAGTTCTGACCTCAATTTCCACCTTTCTATTATGGGTCTAACAATACTGAGGATTAAAGGAGGTAACATATGAAATACTACGGGCACTGCCCTGGGCTTAGAGAAAGGAACAAAATAAATGCTAAAGCCCTCCTCCCTCCCAGAGCTCTGCTCAATAAACAGTAAGTGCTATTAATCCTTTAATCACAGATCCTGGAGAAAAATAAAACAGGAAAGGTTCACCCATAAGTTTCTTATCTTCCTTTATTCCTTTATAACCCCTCGACTAGAGCAAACAGGCCAAACTTTATTTAGGATCATAACATGGGCTATCCCAGGTAAGCCAGGCTCATAAACTCCAGACAATTAGAAGGAGACTGGTTTTTAAAGTTCTGCTCCATCCCAGTCTAGTCAATGACAGAAGCAGACCCAGTCCTTTGTCCCAGCTTCCCAAAGAAATCCATTGGTCAGGCACACATGGCTCCAGTAGGATGCGGGGTCAGAGGCTTTCTATTCCGGCCATTGTGGTCTAAGAATAGCACTCCCAAGCATAGGGCAAACGGCTCACAGGAATGTGTTCCTCTGCTATGCACACTACCATCTGAGGGCTATTTAAAGCACAACCCAGAAAGCCCCTCTGAACAGGAGGACCAAGAGGGCGAGGGGAAACTGGCAGAGTGTGTCTTTAATACAGTTCTTCTACAAATTATAAATATACTGCAGTTTGTACAGCCCCAGTTTGGGCCCCAGGGTGCTGAGATACACATCCATCCTCACCAGCTCAGATATCTTATTTGGCTCCTATCAGCCATTGGGCAAGGAATGTCAAGCTCATTTTACCAATGGAAAACTAGGAAGCAGGGAGGGACAGGTTTGCACACTGCCAAGTCCATTACTAAGAAAAGAAACAGATAAAGCTGACTGTGTGCTTCTTCATGTGAGGCCCTTTTCAACCTTCACCCTCATCTCACAAGCTCCCTACAAAGTAGTTCAGTTATTTTGCTCACACTGTAGGAGAACACTGAGGTTATGGGAGATAAATTAAGCAATTTACTTCCATGATACAATTTACATGTAGCCTAGTTGGGATTTGAACCCAGGTCTCTCTGATGATAGAGTTTGTTGTTTGGGGTTTTGGTTGTAGTAAGACCATGCTGCCTCTTTTAGTCTCTCTCTGTTATCAATTCAAGAAACCTATAATCCAAAACCATACTTAGATCTCATACCTTATTCCTAATGTCATCAGTTTGGTGAGCAAAGGGAACTAAGTAGTCCAAAACCAACAACAGAGTCTTTAGGGACAGGATCCAGACCATAATTCCAATTACAAGACAAAACAGATAAATTCCAAATCAAATTTATCTTTACTAGATAAGACCAGGAGACCTTGTGCCTCTGATAAGACTTCATTTCATTATTTCTCCTGTCCTGACACCCCTACATTTCAGTTGGCTTCATATACAGCCATCCATTGGTATAGGCAAGGGATTGGCTCCAGAACCCTCTGTGGATAACAAAATACAGGAATGCTCAAGTCTCATATAAAATGGCATGGTATTTGCATATAACCTGCCTCATTCTCCCATATACTTTTAATCATCTCTGAATGACTTATGATACTAATACAATGTAAGTGATACATAAATAGCTGCATTATTTAGGAAATAATGGCAAAAAAAAGTTTGTACATGTTTAGTACACACTCAGTCACCATAGGCCTACATACATAGTACACAGGTGAACAATGCTCAAACAGTGGTGCTGGAGAGAAACAGGACCGTGAAATGGGAGGCTACAACAGGTGCCCACACACCAATTCAAATCTCATGGACTCAGTGTAGCGCTGGGTGCATGGCAAAGTTTTGCCTTTGGGAATGTTTTGGAATTTTTTTTCAGATAGATTTTTTTTTTTTTTGAGACAGTGTCTTGTTATGTAGCTCAGGCTGACCTCAAACTCACAATCCTCCTGCCTTAGCCTCCCAAATGCTGGGATTACAAGCATATTACACACCTAGCTTCCCCACAAATTTTTGTTATGTGGATGGTTGAATCTATATGTATAGAACCTGTGGATATGAAAAGCTGACTGCATTCTGAATTCACACCAAAGACTGATCTAGCACTTACCACCCAAAAGCAAGTTCTTAAACTGCATTATGAATATTTTATTCTGCAAAGCCACTTCCTCAACCAGCAGCTCTATACCTTTTGCCAAACTTTTCCAAGGGACAATTTTAGGCCTTACCATGTTCCACAGAACTGATCACGATTTGTCACATCAGGGTAAGATCAATTCTCTTTTACTTCCTACATCACTCAAATCACGGACCACAGGTGGGGTGGGGATGACACACACACAAAAAAAAATATAGTAGCAATGATAAACCAATTTGGCCATGTTCTCACAACCTCTTGGAAATGACTTTTCCTGAAGGCTGTGTAACTCATTTAACTCAGCCCTCAGAAAGAAAGGTCTAGAGCTATAGGAGATCCCAACAGTGACCTCCATCTTTTCCAAGCCAGGTCTCCAAGGCCTGGCTCTACAAGATTACCACTTCCATGGAGAACCTGACAACCACTGGTCACCTTCTTTTTTCCTGCCCTCTTCTCCTCCCATCAGATGAAGAGAGAAACCTGGCCTTTCTTTTACCTGAAGAGGCTAACTTGCAGCACCAATGTAACACTGTGTAGTGAATGGAAAGAACGGGGATCTGCAATAGTCAAAGCACTAGCTAACGTGAATAGAACATTCTGTTAACCAAGTAAACTGTTGTCAAGTCTACAGCCAGTATTTTCCCTATACTCATTTCTCACAAATCTTAATCAAATCAGGAGTGAAGGTGAAAGGAGGCTCCAGTTTCCATACACAACTCTTAAGGAAGAAAGAATTTCCTTCCTTGTAAGAGAGGTCTCCTGCCTACAATATCTTTTGGAGCAGTTGAATGGACTTAGTGTCTGGAGTAATAAAAAAGGAAGTAAGATTGTTATTTTCTATTTAGAGAAATGAGGAAGTGGGGCAGGGTGTGGTGGTGCACATCTGTAATCCCCTCCAATTACTTTTGCATTCAAAAGCCAACTACATGGAAAGGTAAGGCAGGAGAATCTCAAGTTCAAGGCCAACCTGGGCAACTTAGCAAGACTTTGTCTCAAAATAAAATAAAAAAGGACTGGGGATGTAGCTCAGTGGTAGACTGTTTGCCTAGCATATGCGAGGCCCTAGGTTCAATCTCCAGTACTGGAGGAGGGGTAAGGGGAAAAGAAGAGAAAGAAATTAAGACATGGAATGGTTTATATATAGGTCTGATCTCTTTCAGAGAATGTGCTTGGGATAATGCCACAATATCAGGCCCTCCTTGAAGAGATCCATCTCATATTACATTCCAATTAAAGATTTGTTCTATTAAATTGCTGACATGTTGCTGTGTGTAAATACTAAACACACGGGGTAGGGGCTGGATGTATATTTACTTTACTTTACCAAAATCAAGTTAAGTTCAAAATAAAGATAATTTGTTGATAGTGACAATGACAATATAGATCACCATCCTAGTCCTGTGGGAAAAAAATGCTACCTGGAAACATTACTCCCTATCAATCACACCATCAGACAGGGAAGCTGGATGATCAGTCCAATTTCCAGACACTAATATATGCAAATCAATTAATCAATAGTCACTGAGCAACCAGAAGTGGCTGGCACCTTCTAGTCACTTATCACTATGTGCTATAATTATGCATAGGGCACTTCTAGCTTGCTTTCAAAAGCCAACCAAGTTCAAGCCCAATGTCAAAATCTAATCAACAAATCAAATAGTACTTAAATAGTGGAACAAAGTTTAGTACAGACAGCCAAGACACACCTGTCTTTGTGAGAGGTTAAATCTCCCAAACATGAGAAAAGCTATTCCATCTACCAAGAGGATCTGGACCATCTTGAAGTAGGACAAGTGGGAAGTCCACTTCTTGAGGCTTGCTGTACCCTTTCTTTCCAGATTCCTTAGAATAGAAAGACTTCCCCTCCTCCATCTCAGTTGGAGAGGATAAAATTTTCTACCAAAACAGGAAGGGCTGGAGGACACTAGCAGCTGTCATGAGTTTCCCTATGACTTGAAAACTCTTGGCTTTGGTCTGGAACAGTCGGAGTCCACATGGAGTCCACACGCTGAAGCATCTCGTTTCCTGTTCTCTAGGTTAGAGCCCTGGCTAAGAATAGCACCCATTCACATCCCTTTCATTTGCTGTTCTCTCTTATACACGCACCAAACCTTGTTCCTGTACCTTCTCCAAGGTAAATGACAATATTTTTAAATGGGCACAGAGTGATCAGCAGTTTTATTCCCTGTCCAATCTACCAAAAGGCACTGCCTGGAGGAACTCCACTTCAGAGCTGAGTGTCACAGGAATCACTGGGGCACTCGCTGAAGCTTCAAAAAGATATGCACACAAAGAGCACACGCAGACAGGAACCCAGCCATAAGTATAATGCATGCCCAGTACTGCCTGCGACCTCACCTCTGTGCATGTCCTGAACCTAAAGAAGACCAGAAAGCTGTAACAGTGGCCTTATTTCACTAGGTCAAACAATGTAAAACCACATACAAAATAGTGATCTTCTAGGTTAACCTAATAGAATCCTAAAGCAAACCAGGCATTTTACAGGTGAGCAATAAGGCAAACTCCACTGTCTCCCAGGTGGCTCCACCCCAAACAATTTCCTATTAGTTTTTGGTTGATACCTATGGACCATACCTTGTAAGACGGGTCTGGCACTGGTAAGAGACATCATGGGCGCATTCATTCCACATCTATATCCATATTCATTCCCCTCTGAGAGCTCACAGTGAAACGGGCAAAAACAACACAGTTTGAAAACTGCTACTCTATGAACCAGTACAAAATGAGAACTCTGGATGTAACATTTCTCACACTGAAATTTGCTTGGTAATTTGCATGTCCCTCACCTATTAGATGATCCACATTTAGGGGCTAGAACTGTACTGCCTGTCTTTGAACTCTCAATGTCCAGCACACAGTTGGTGCTAAATGGTGTCTGCTGAATGACTAAATGACTCTTAGAGATGGAGTAGGCTGTGTTTAAAATGAAGTGAATACGTGGCTCCAGTGGCGCAATCGGTTAGCGCGCGGTACTTACACATCATAAAATGAAGTGAATAAGCAGTGTTTCAGTGAAAAACTTACAAAGGTTATTATAGATCAGACTACAATATTAATTACAGCACTAGAAAGAAAATAGCAAACTCCTGATTACAGAACTACAAAGAAAAGCAAAATAAGTCTGAAATTAGACTAAAGTTTACCTCTAGTTGGAAGCATGGTAGCATCTTTTTTCACTGTCAATTTCTTTTTGATTTCAATTGATTTCCCTTACTTGGTAAGTACAGAACCATCAAGAGCAAAGAAAGAAGGTGCTCTGTGAATTAAAGCAAGGCAGACAAATCCAGACCACCATAGCTCACAGGTGAGGGAGAAGGTTGGAGGACAGACACTACTCCTTCTGAGGAACTGGGTATCTTTTATGAGTTCAAAACAGCAAAAAAAAAAAAAAAAGTCACTTGGATCATGCTTTAAACCTATAAAATATTCACTTCTAAAAGAAAACAACAAGCAGAAAACTAGCCTAAAAAAAAAATCATCTTTCAAAGGTGAGTATTTTGATGTAGACTCAAGTCAAGAAGTCTTTGCCACCCTTCAAACAATCAAAAGCTTTGGAGAAGGGCAGCATAGATCTCTTCCTGATATGAAATCTTTTATCTACACATTAACTTCTAAGGAGAGACTGGCCAGAGCACAGCACTACTTTGGAGGTAGAGGAAGTCTTTATCCTAATGAATTGATCTCATTAATTTAACTGCACATTTGATCCTCAGACCCTTCGTGGGCCTAATGACCCTGGAGAGGCCCTGAAGTGAGGCTGTCTCCAGGGTGGCCCACTTAATCACAGCCACGAGCATGCAGGAAAAGGCCATGGGGAGATTCTGGTTTTATTATGTAAATCACAGGAAGCCACACTGAGCTCCTCTCCTCCATTACAGATCCCGATCTCTACCGGATTCTACCTAGTGCTATCAGCAAGGTGGAAGGGGACATCTGTCTGCATAAACAAAAATGGCAGGGCTGACTGCACCCCTTTCGTGGTGATGGTCTTCCACAAGCAACTAACTCTTAACACCACAGTCAAGTTTCTCCTCTCCCCCAAACCTATTTCACTCAGTTTACTTCCAAGGAATCCAACAGGTGACTTAAATAGCCAAGGGTTACGGTCAAGTTCAGAAGCCCTGTGGGAAACACCCACACTTTAGAGGCAGTTCCTGGGTTTCAGTTTCTAGGACATGTTTCTCTGAGCTTCATGCTCCTATCCAAAACATGGATGTAAATATCTCCCTCACAAAGCAGTTGTGGATTATTTTCTTGACACTTCTAAGGCCAGAGGGGAGGTCTACATGACTTCATTCTGTCTCAGGGAAGCAGATATGGATTTGAAACTAAAAAAGTGATATGGTCTGGTACAGCCTAGGCATGAACTAATTCTGTCTACATGCACAGCTGGGATGCTAGCTTCAGGGAGCCAGCTCCATGATTTAAGGTGAAACTTGAGGAGGCTTTCACAGTGATGGGACGTGCTCCACAGACATGTTCAACCCAACTACACAGCTCTCTCCCTCGTCCAGAGTTGGCCAACTTTATCCAGTTTAGAATAAAACCCAAAGACTACCAAAAACAATCAATGTCTTTCTTTTCAAGGAACAGAAAGTAACCCAAGAAAAACTCAGAGAATTCATTTTAACATGAAATCAGCCTTGCTAATAAAGTCACCTGCTCTATCAAAATCTACACTCAGCCAGACTGGTGGTGCCTACCTATAATCCCAGTACTAAGGAGATAAAGGTGGAGGGATAATGAGTTCAAGGCCAGAATAGACTACATAAACAAAATTTTTTTAATCTACACTCTTCTCAAGGCATCTGTCAAAAATTGTAAGGCCAAGAGTTGGTAAAGCACACCTATAATCCCAGCTACACATGCTGGCCAGGACAAAAACACAAGACCTTATCTGAAAAATAAATAAAGCAAAAAAGGGCTGGGAGGTGTGGCCAAGTTAGAACTCCCACATAGCAAGCAGGAGGTCCTGAGTTCAAACCCTAGCCCTGAGAAAAATTAAATTCTAACTGCTACAGACAAGTAAAAAAACTGGACAACACAACAGCATAAAAACCTGTGGCTGAGAAGTACATCAGAAATACTTTCATTTAATTTAAAGCAACCACAAAAGTAGCTATTGCTCCTCTTTTGGGAAGGTGGACTAGAGAAGATGGCCTCCAACAGCTGTCTCCTTCCAGCCTACAAAAAAGGGGAAGAGACTGACATTCAGAATTAGGCTTGCAAAGAAATTCTGTTTGCCAGCCCACAGGCATTTTGTTTGTTTGGTTGGGTTTTTGCTGTTGCTGCTGTTGCCTTCCTGACCAAGAGGCCCAAAGACTAGCACCTTTTTAGATTCATTTCTGACTGTGAAGGAATTTATAAAACTAGATCAATGGTATCTGCTGGGTCCCAGAAAAGCATGGAAGGACAAAGGACCTTGACTCTCTTAAATCTGGCTCAGAACCAACCTCATGCCAACCGCTAGGAGAATTACTTCCACCGACACTGCTCCCAAGTATAACCCTTCTACCCTCTGCCCAGCTTCCAGCCCAGGGCCCTAGGACCCACACTGCTGTTTGTTTTGGCACGAGTAAGCAGCCTGTTCACACACAACCAGACTACCAGAGTAACAGGAGTTCCAAAAGGGCCCTCCAACAAGGGAGAGGCCTAGAAAGAAAGTGACAAGCAGGGTCTAATGTCCCACAGTAGCTTGTTTTCACTGCCAGTTTGGCTCTACCTTCCACCTGCCAGAAGCTGAATTCAAATACTCTGCGCAATGCCTGGCTACAAGGCTCCTTTTCATTCTCTGGAGTCTAGAGAGTGCCTGCCCTGGTTCCCAGCAAGCAAAAAGCAAGTGCCAACTTCTCTATCTAGGCAGTTTCTCTAGGAGCTCCTTTCACCCCACCAGGGACCCTCAACCCTCCAAATAAGAAGCAGCATGCCAGACACCAGTGATTCACGCCTATAATCCTAGCTACTCAGGAGGCTCATGGTTCGAAGCCAGCCCAAGCAAATAGTTCATGAGACCCTATTCAAAAAAACCCATCACAAAAAAGGGCTGGTGAAGAGGCTCAAGGTGTAGGCCCTGAGTTCAAACCCCAGAACCCAGTACCACCAAAAAAAGAAAAAAAAAAAGCAGCACTTTGAAAATAAATTGCACCCATTATGCAACAATTCAAAGATTACACCTACACTCCATCCTCACTGGCTCCCAAAGATTCCTTGTCTGTACAGGAGAATGAAAACACAATCTGCCTTGTTGTGACTTCTTTTAGGGTCGTGGAGATTAACCAAGACAATATGCACTTAGCACAGTGTCTGACACACAGTAAGCACCCAATAAATATTGCTTATTTTTATTATTCTAAGAATGAGGGATAGTTACTATTTTTTTTTATTTTATTATTCATATGTGCATACAAGTCTTGGGTCATTTCTCCCCCCTGCCCTCACCTCCTCCCTTACCACACACTCCGCCCCCTCCCTCTCCCCCCCACCACCCCGCCCCGTCAATACCCAGCAGAAACTATTTTGCCCTTATCTCTAATTTTGTTGTAGACAGAGTATAAGCAATAATAGGAAGGAACAAGGGTTTTTGCTGGTTGAGATAAGGATAGCTATACAGGGACTTGACTCACATTGATTTCCTGTGCGTGTGTGTTACCTTCTAGGTTAATTCTTTTTGATCTAACCTTTTCTCTAGTTCCTGCTCCCCTTTTCCTATTGGCCTCAGTTGCTTTTAAGGTATCTGCTTTAGTTTCTCTGCGTTAAGGGTAACAAATGCTAGCTAATTTTTTAGGTGTCTTACCTATCCTCACCCCTCCCTTGTGTGCTCTCGCTTTTATCATGTGCTCAAAGTCCAATCCCATTGTTGTGTTTGCCCTTGATCTAATGTCCACATATGAGGGAGAACATACGATGTTTGGTCTTTTGGGCCAGGCTAACCTCACTCAGAATGATGTTCTCCAATTCCATCCATTTACCAGCGAATGATAACATTTCGTTCTTCTTCATGGCTGCATAAAATTCCATTGTGTATAGATATCACATTTTCTTAATCCATTCGTCAGTGCTGGGGCATCTTGGCTGTTCCCATAACTTGGCTATTGTGAATAGTGCCGCAATAAACATGGGTGTGCAGGGGTCTCTGGAGTAACCTGTGTCACAGTCTTTTGGGTATATCCCCAAGAGTGGTATTGCTGGATCAAATGGTAGATCGATGTCTAGCTTTTTAAGTAGCCTCCAAATTTTTTTCCAGAGTGGTTGTACTAGTTTACATTCCCACCAGCAGTGTAAGAGGGTTCCTTTTTCCCCGCATCCTCGCCAACACCTGTTGGTGGTAGTGTTGCTGATGATGGCTATTCTAACAGGGGTGAGGTGGAATCTTAGTGTGGTTTTAATATGCATTTCCTTTATTGCTAGAGATGGTGAGCATTTTTTCATGTGTTTTTTTGGCCATTTGAATTTCTTCTTTTGAGAAAGTTCTATTTGGTTCACTTGCCCATTTCTTTATTGGTTCATTATTTTTGGGAGAATTTAGTTTTTTAAGTTCCCTATATATTCTGGTTATCAGTCCTTTGTCTGATGTGTAGTTGGCAAATATTTTCTCCACTCTGTGGGTGTTCTCTTCAGTTTAGAGACCATTTCTTTTGATGAACAGAAGCTTTTTAGTTTTATGAGGTCCCATTTATCTATGCTATCTCTTAGTTGCTGTGCTGCTGGGGTTTTGTTGAGAAAGTTCTTACCTATACCTACTAACTCCAGAGTATTTCCTACTCTTTCCTGTATCAACTTTAGAGTTTGGGGTCTGATATTAAGATCCTTGATCCATTTTGAGTTAATCTTGGTATAGGGTGATATACATGGATCTAGGTTCAGTTTTTTGCAGACTGCTAACCAGTTTTCCCAGCAGTTTTTGTTGAAGAGGCTGCTATTTCTCCATCGTATATTTTTAGCTCCTTTGTCAAAGACAAGTTGGTTATAGTTGTGTGGCTTCATATCTGGGTCCTCTATTCTGTTCCACTGGTCTTCGTGTCTGTTTTTGTGCCAGTACCATGCTGTTTTTATTGTTATTGCTTTGTAATATAGTTTGAAGTCAGGTATTGTGATACCTCCTGCATTGTTCTTTTGACTGACTATTGCCTTGGCTATTCGTGGCTTCCTGTGTTTCCATATAAATTTCACGGTAGATTTTTCGATCTCTTTAATGAATGTCATTGGAATTTTGATGGGAACTGCATTAAACATGTAGATTACTTTTGGGAGTATAGACATTTTTACTATGTTGATTCTACCAATCCATGAGCATGGGAGATCTCTCCACTTTCTATAGTCTTCCTCAATCTCTTTCTTCAGAAGTGTATAGTTTTCCTTGTAGAGGTCTTTCACATCTTTTGTTAGGTTTACACCTAGGTATTTGATTTTTTTTGAGGCTATTGTAAATGGAATTGTTTTCATACATTCTTTTTCAGTTTGCTCATTGTTAGTGTATAGAAATGCTAATGATTTTTCTATGTTGATTTTATATCCTGCTACCTTGCTATAGCTATTGATGATGTCTAGAAGCTTCTGAGCAGAATTTTTTGGGTCTTTAAGGTATAGGATCATGTCGTCTGCAAATAGGGATATTTTGACAGTTTCTTTACCTATTTGTTTTCCTTTTATTCCTTCTTCTTGCCTAATTGCTCTGGCCAGGAATTCCAGTACTATGTTGAATAGGAGTGGAGATAGTGGGCATCCTTGTCTGGTTCCTGATTTGAGAGGGAATGGTTTCAGTTTTTCTCTGTTAAGTATAATGCTGGCTGTAGGTTTGTCATATATAGCTTTTATAATGTTGAGGAACTTTCCTTCTATTCCTAGTTTTCTTAGAGCTTTTATCATGAAATGGTGTTGGATCTTATCAAAGGCTTTTCTGCATCTATTGAGATGATCAAGTGGTTGCTTCTGTTAATGTGGTTTATTACGTTTATTGATTTTCGTATGTTGAACCACCCCTGCATCCCTGGGATGAAGCCTACTTGGTCGTGGTGAATAATCTTTTTGATGTGTTGTTGAATTCGGTTTGCCATTATTTTGTTGAGGATTTTTGCATCAATGTTCATTAAGGAGATTGGCCTATAGTTCTCCTTTTTGGAGGTGTCTTTGCCTGGTTTTGGGATAAGTGTAATACTGGCTTCATAAAATGTGTTTGGCAGTTTTCCTTCCCTTTCTATTTTGTGGAACAGTTTAAGGAGGGTTGGAATCAGTTCTTCTTTAAAGGTCTGATAGAATTCAGCAGAGAATCCATCAGGTCCTGGACTTTTCTTTTTGGGGAGACTCTTGATTGCTGCTTCAATTTCATTTTGTGTTATAGATCTATTCAGGTGATTAATTTCCTCTTGGTTCAGTTTTGGATGATCATATGTATCTAGAAATCTGTCCAGTTCACTAAAATTTTCAAATTTATTTGAATAAAGGTTCTCAAAGTAGTCTCTGATGATTTCCTGGACTTCCATGGTGTTTGTTGTTATCTCCCCTTTTGCATTCCTGATTCTACTAATTTGGGTTTTTTTCTCTCCTCATTTTAGTCAGGTTTGCCAGGGGTCTGGGATAGTTATTATTAAGAGAGGATCTTCCTAAAATACATGTTGCTCCAACCCAAGTACAAAAGCTCCAGTAAATTTTCAGTTTCTCATGTAAACAGAAGGAACAAGCACAGCACAAATCCTGAACCTCAGATATTCTACAGGCTCATATATGGATTTTAGGACATTATACAGTGATACATGCATAGCATAGAGTGGTTTGCCACCAACTATGTGAACAGCACTACACTAAAAGTGAGTGTGTGTGTGTGTGTGTGTGTGCATATAAACATATGCAAACACACAAAATACACATATAATTAAGAAGACACGGTCACATATCACTTTTCAGCACCCGTTATGGGCCAGCCAACACATCTGGAGCTATTAGAGATAGAAAGGTAATTAAGACATGGGCCCTGCCCAACCAAAGCTTCTAGTCTAATAGAAGGATTATGATTTATAGGTACTAAGATAAAATTCCCTAAGGCAAGCAATAGATGCAAACAGGAGAGAAATGTACACAGAGGATGCTTTCTTAAGCGTCCTGCCAGCTCATCTGATACACTTCAGCTACACTCTTAGATACATTGGCTGAATCTCACCGCACACTGAAGAAGGCTGTTTGCTAGTAGGCCCGTCTGTTGTATGTCTGCTCACATGCACTCCCACCAGCAGGCTGCATGCTTCCCCTGGGTCAGTAGTCTGTACATACACTCATTGCTTTAATTAGGTATTAAATTATTATATCAACTATGAATACAAAAAATGTATTTCTATAAAAAATAAGCTGGATGCTTTGGAAAGAGTCGATGAAAACAAATTGTTTTTAGGAAATACAATGATAAAAGTTTATAGTGGTATGGTTTAAAAATCTGTACATATTCACCATTATTTCTCAACTGTCTTTAATAACTTGTTTCATTTAAGGAAATTGAAATGAACAAGCATGTACACACCTGTAATCCCAGCACTCCAGAGGCCGAGGCAGGAGGATTTAGAATTCAAGGCCAGCTTGGGGTATATAGTGAGTCTGAGACCAGCTTGGACTATAGAGTGAAAAGGAAGAAGGAACAAAGGAAGGAAGAAGGGAACGAGGGAGGAAGCGAGGGAGAAATTGAAATCACATATATTTTGAGGGTGTAGTCTATTTAAAAAAAAAAAAATCAGCAGCACTCTACTTAGAAAACCCTCACTCTAAGAAAAGGCTCTGGCCCAGAGCAAGAAATGTGTGAATATATACATATATATATATATATATATATATATATATATATATATATATATATGTAGGACTGGGGTTTGAACCCAGGGCTTCACACTTGCAAAGCAGGCACTCTACTGCTTGAGCCACACCTCCAGTCCATTTTACTCTGGTTATTTTGAGATGGAGTCTAACCAACTATTTGTTTGGGCTAGCCTGGAATCAAGGTCCTCTAAACCTCAGCCTTCCAAGTGTCAAGGACTGCAGGTGTAATTCTATAAATTTTTAAGTTAAAATAAAATGTTTGGTTTTGTTAGTGTTTTTAAAGTTTCTCTGCTTAACTCACTTTGGGAATTAACTCACCAAGTACTGATTAATTGCTCCAAATAAGATGTCTCCAGTATGCTTATCTGTTCTTTTGGTTGTCAGCAAAATGAAGCTACATTCCCTTAGCCCATTCCAATTTAAGAAGCAGAAAAAGCTGGCCTGGGATTTTATAACACAGACATGCTAAATACATCAAATAATGTAAGTATGGGTAGAATACTGAATTTTAGCCATATTTCCAAAGACTGGGGTGCTAATGCTTACGAACATGAACTGTATATTGACTTCTTGTAGCCTGAAATATGAACCAAGGGATGAGGGAGGTCCCAAATGTCACTTCTGCTTTGGTCACAGGTCTGGATACAGCCTGTTGGTTGACCCAGCATCTGATATTCCAACCTAGTTATCTATCTCTGCAAGGAGAAAGTATCTCAGGCAAGGTCAAAAGCTCCAAGAACTGATTACCAAGGAGTAGTGAGATCCCTTCCCAAGACCCCTTCAGAGTAAGTCTAAGACGGTTCTGTTAATTTACATAGAAGGCTGGGTTTCTACAGCGCATGACAAGATTCCCAACACTGAAACTGAGCCCACATCATTGGCTTCTCACCAGAGCTTCCAGCCATCAACATGCAGTCTGTCAAGGGAGGCTGCACAGGGGCTCATGTCAAGAGAAGTGTGCAGCAGCAGAAAGCCAAGTGGAAAGGGGCCCCTTGGAGGAGCTTCAGTCACCTGACAACATCCTCAAAAGAGATCCTTAATGTACAGAGGATCCCATTGATGGAGGGGAGAAAATAACCAGTCCCCCTACCCTTTCTTTTCCTTTAATGACAAGCATTGGGATGAAAGGAGGGAAACACACTGGGGAAGCCCTTGTATGTTAAGAGCTGAGTTTATTTTTACTCTCTGCCAGCAGTGGCAAGGTAATTCTACAAGCATCATTTCACTTTCTCACTAGAAACAAAACAGAGTAAGTCAGTTAATGCCCTGCATTCTATACTTCCAACTCCAGAATTACTTGGTTCTTTTCTCTGAAAATTAAATTGATTCTCACAGAATGGCACCCAAATGTGCTTTCAAAGGCAGATCCTAAAACGGATGGGATTCACAATGAGAGGATGAAAAGGCATTTTCCATTTCAATTTGGAGTTAGAAAATTGGTGGGTTTCATTTTCTTCATTAGGGATGGGTCTAGATGACTTCCAAAATTCCTCCCCTTCCCAAAATCCATGATCTCAAAGGAACAAAAGGAAATGAGTTTCAATTATAGCTGTTGAATTTTAAGTCAAGTATTAACAAGAAATTCCTAATTTAAGAGCTGTCAATCAAGGAAACAGGTTTCAAAATAGGTTGTGGAATCTTCTTCCCCAGAGACAGTTAAAAATAGGCCAGGCAGCCATCTGTCTTGGTAGGAGGCAGCTCTTGCAGAAGGAGGGCATCAGAACAAAACCCTTTTCCCCTCCCAGGGAGTCTACCATGGAAAACTGATCTGTTCTCCCAAGGGAAAAGGAAGGAGGCAGAAGCTCACCAGGGCCCAGGTGAAGCTGTGGGCGAGGGAGGCATCTGAGACTTCCTGTGGAAGGAAAAGATGCAAGCTGCAAGTAGGGAAATAGGAGGGAAAGGAGACATGAAATAACCACACAGCTCTTTGGGGAGGGCTCAGCCAATCTGCTTCCCAACTGCAGCAGCTCTGTTTGGTCCTAGGGACTGGGAGCTCAGTCACAGCTCCGTGGGGAGGACATTGTTCCCCTCCCTTGTTCCCAGACGAGTGCATACATGAACCTAAGTGGAAAAAAGGAACTGTCAAATAAATCCAAGCTCTCTCCCAGGTGAGCAGCACCTATAGGGTGTCTCCAAAAAGTTTTCCTTTAAAAACACCCTTTTTTTTTAAACCTTGCTACTTCCTTGGCCATCCCATGCCCATTCTTTCATTGTTATGGAATGCTTTCTTGGGGGCATGAACAGGAATGAAACCTTCCAAGACCTTGAGAAACCTAACTCCAACGGGAAATGGAGGGGATAGTATTGCTGGAGCCTGTGACCTCTGAAAAACTGGAACTGCCCCTCTGCAGTCAGGAGTAGCCCTCTGCCCCCACCTCTGTGTCATCACACATGTGGGACTCTGAACTTAATCTTTGTTCCTACCACTGTGACTTCCCGAAGCACACTGGAGTCAGCCATATAGTGTTGTCATACAAGCCTTTGGGTACCTAGCTTTGCCACTAGACAAAACACAGGAAGCCCACTGTTTTCCAAGCTTCCCTACAGGGTCCCTGTAGGGGTAAGAGAGCAGTGAGGTCAAGGAGTCAACACCAGAGATTGACCAAGCTGATGAAGGCAGCAAACTAAAGATGAAGGTGAGGGATGGCCACCAGCTGTTGAGAGCCAGACACTAGGGAGTACCACAAAGAAAAACAGTGCCTGAGGCTATGTTCTCTAAAAAAGATTGTTTCTGGTAGACTTGCCAGATAAGGAGAAACCTGAAGCCCATGTAGGCAGCCTGATGATTTCCCCCACCCTTACCAAAGCCAGAGAAATTTGTAAAATAACTAGGAGAAAATCAATACTGCAGGGACCAAAACTTAAGATGAGCCTTTGCAAAGAAGAAAACTGAGTCCATGTGTCCTTATAACTGTCCTAGATCAGATGAGATGGAGCTTTCATCCTCACAGAAGGTATTAGACCTCTTGAGAAGATCAAAGAGGTCATGGATAGGAAGGGGCTCTGAAAATTCAGATAATGAAAAACAAGTGAGAGGATTAGCATCACAGCACAGGGCTTTCCCCAAACTGGTAGCTAAATGGGAGCAAACCTCACTCAGAAAAACAGAGCCCACCATTTTAGGTCACTTCCTGTGGCTACTCTAGGGGCTCAGCTAGGGCATTCAACTTCTCCTTGATGGTTTAGGGCAAAGCCATCTATGAAAAAAAGCAGCCCCTCCCTTCCTTTGTTGGATGCCACACAGCATCTCCAGGAGGGAGCAGTTATGGCCCAGCACAGACAACCAAGCAGACACCCTGACCCTCTGGAATGTGCAGAACACTCTGGGAAAAATCCAAGACTTGAGAACAGTACATTGGGAAGTGCCTGTCCTCACAAACTAACTTGGGTACAGAGGGAGGACTCTCTGCATAGCTATGAAACTCAGGGTTTGCTCATTTTTCAGAGCTGGGATCTTCAAGGCCTTTGGGATAAACACATCAGTTATAGGATTCAGACTGCTTAAGGCCTTGGGGAGTTGCAACTAAGCAGCAGAGCGCCTGTTTCCAAGGAGGAGACTGAGCAGACACTCAGAAGTAGAGCATCCTCTAGAGGTCATCCCCTCCACCACCCTACCACCTCCCACCACCTCCCACTTCCACCACCCCACCATCTTTCAGGCTACCAGGAAGCAAACGCAAACAGGTGAGTGGGTGTCCTGAATTCAAGCTCAACTGGAAAGGAAAACCCACATTATCTTTCTATAGCCCGAAGCTGGTAAAAGAAGGGAAGGGAGAAACAATGGAATAACCAACCCACTAGCTTCCCGTTTACTCTTGTAACTCAACACCATGAGGCTGGCTATTAGCCGGTATTCTCTCCAGAAGGATAAACTGAAAGGCTGTCAAATCAGAGTGTGGATTAGACATCAAAAGATTGGGGAAGGGGAGAAAATGCAAAAGTGTATGAGGGAACTTTGGGAGATGGTGATAGAAATGTTTGATAGGTGGTTATACAAATGTATACAACAGTCAAAACTCAATGAATTATAAGTTTGAAATGGTGTACTTTATTGTTAATAAATTACATTTCAATAAGGTTGTTGGGGTTGTTTGTTTGTTTGTTTTGACAAAGAGTCTCCCTATGTAGCCCAGGCTGGCCTCTGGCTCCTGCCTCAGGCTCCCAAGTGCTGAAACTACAGTTGTGTACCACCGCCTAACAATAAAGTTGTTTTAAAAAGAAGCATTGGTTCTACATTATGGTTCCACCCTTACTAACTGTGTGAGCTTGGGTATATCATTTAACTAATGCCTCGGTTTTCCTTTCTTTTAAATGAGATTAATTTCTTCTCTGCTTACCTCACAGAATTTTTAAGATAAAATGAAATAATGTAAGTGAAGCCATTTTAAAAAAACACAAAATGCTAAGCAAATATATAACTATATCCAGAGTTGGGACCTCCCCTGTTACACATTCCTAGTGATCTTAAGGAGGGAAAATTCTATCTAATTGATAGAATCAGCTTAAAAAGTCAGGAGAATGAAAGAGAGTGAATAATACTGAAATACATTGCATCTGTGTAGGAAGAAGGCATAATGAAACGCACTGAAAGTTACTGAATAATGGGGTTAGATTGATTAAAGTATAACACATTCAAAGGTGAAATATCACACAATGAGACCCCTTTGAACAATGAACATACATTTAAATAATGAAGGACAGGAATGTAAAACAGGTCCTGTTGGGGGGAGGATATTAGTGCCAGGAGGAGGGGAATGGAGAGGGTAAGCAGGGTGAATAAGGCCCATGTACTTTATATACATGTATGGAGATGGAATACCGAAACCTGTCGAAATCATTTTAAGTAGGGGAAAGAAGGTGAGGGAATGATGGTGGTGATGAGCCTAACCAAGGTACATTGTAATAAGAAAATGTCACAATGAAACCCTCTGAACAACTATTATATGCTAAGAAAAATGTAAAAAAAAATGTAATCTTTCTGCTAAACCTTAACCTGAGTATTCACTCTACTTGCTTCTCCCTATCTGCTTGCACACCTCTTCATTATGGAGAAGTAACTTATTGTGGGTGTGCAGGGCTTCTGGCTCCCACAGATAAGTACCTCAACATGGGAGCCCAGCTGTGGAGCTCAGCCACCAGACCAGAATGCAAACACTATAGCAGATACCATTCCTAAAACTGGAGACCTTTCCCTTCCGGGGGAAATTAGTGAGTTGGCATTTTACATGTTGCTACAGAGAGCTCTTTCTGGAAGAAGAAAAGGAAAGAAAATGCATGCTTTCCTCACAGAAAGACAAAATGGGAAAAACACCTAAGCCTAGACAGTTAAGTACAAACCTATTCATGTAAGAGAATTAGCTAAAAGGGATGGAAATGATCTAATTCAGCTTCTTTATTTTTAAAAGTTACAAAGCTAATTCTCATAAAGGGAAAGTGTTTAAGGCTAAGCAAAAGTGTTGAGTAGGAGCCCAGCGCTGGTGGCTCACATCTATAATCCTGATTACTCAGGAGGCAGAGATCAGGAAGATCGGGATTCTTCGAGGCCAACCTGGGCAAATAGTTCATGAGACCCTACCTGGAAAAAAACCAACACAAAAAAGGGTGGAGTGGCTCAAGTGGTAGAGTGAAGCACAAAGCCCTGAGTAAGTGCAAACCCCACTACTGCATTAATACCTTGTATGGGAAACTCACACTAAAATATAAATAAATAGCCTTTTAAGTGAGGTCTGGAGAAAAAAACATTTTAAACAGATAAAGCTAACAGTAGAAGAGATGTCTACAGCCCATCTGCCAACAGGTGACCTTGACACCAGACCTGAAATCAGACCCAAAAGGTGGTTTGAAACCCAGCTTTAGGCAAATAGAGAGCAAAGCTTAACTGTGCCAGATAAATTCAAGTGGGCTTACAAAGAAGTTTTCAAGTGGGTGTGCAGAACCGTGGATCTCATCTGCAAGCCTTCCTTGACATCTTACAGGGTCTGTGCTGCAAGCAGCAATCTGTCCTTTGCAAAGCTGTTACACATCTTGCATAAATGGAATTGGAGCTCCACAGACAGCCCTGCCACTGCCACTCTCCTGCAAGTGCCCCCTTATGCCCCAAATCACTCATTCTGGTTTCACCTAGTAGAGAGACAAAACAAATGTCACATTTGTCCACTTTACACCCAATTCAAGCCACCACCATCTCTCACCTGATTACTGCAAGAATCTTGCAAATAGTAGGCTTCCTTCCACTTTTTACCCACTAACATTCATTTTCCACACAGCAAGCGGAGTGACCCCAGACATAAATAAATCAGATGTGTCACTCCCATGCTTATTGCCTTCCCTTGGCTTCCCACTGCACTGACAATCAAATGCAGAGTCCATACTGTGTTCCCAGGCTCCGTGTGGTCTAGCCATCCCTCTTAATTCCACCTCACACCCACCCTTCTCCCACTTGCTCACCATCCTCTGGTCACAAAGATCTTTCTCTGTTCCTCAACCATACAAACCTCCACCTACTTCAGACCCTGGCACCTTCTGCCCTCAGCTGCCTCCTCCTTTCTTTTTATCACAGTGTCAGCTAAGGCATCATTTCCCAGAGGCTTCCCTGCCCACAGGAGATTAAGTAAACTCCCTCTTCCCTGCCAACCACTCTCCAGCACACCACCTCATTTCTATTTCCTTCAGAACACTCAACTACCTTAAAGTATCCTATTAACTTATTCATTTAATTGCTTATTAAATATTTCTTACTAAGATTACAGCTCCATTAAAGCAAAACCTTGCTCTGTCTTGTTGAGTATAACACCAAATCAGAGCCTCGTACACAGTGAACATGCATCACCATATGCTGAGTACAAGAGTGAATGAATGGCCAATGAATGGATTTTTTTTTTTAATGAATCAAATTGAATGTCTTTGAAGACAAGGTAAGACCCTCTGGTAGGCACCACAGAAACCACATCCTGGGTCACATCTGTACTCTGTGCATACTGTTCAACAGGGAAATACATCTAAGAGATGCAGAGGTGAGATCCATTGCTTCTGCAGGCATTTCCATAGTTAATCGTCAGCATTCATAGGCTGTAACACCAACTTTAACACTGATCCCAAGGAAACCTATTCATTTAATCTGAGAAAAATATGCCAGTCATTCCCATTTCCATTACAAAGCATGCCAATGTAGCAGAAACATTTTGATTGATTATGTCTCTCTCTCAATACAAGTGGCAACTGATCAGTTTACCAGGGAACAAATAGCTCAACAAGTCAAATCAAAAGCAAGCAAACTTTTTTTTTCTTTACTTATAGGGATAAGATAGTCAAAATATATAAAATACTAATATTCGAAATTCTCTTTTTAAAAGACACTAAACTCGGTTTGGGGACATGGCTCAAAAGTGGCAGAATGCCTGCCTAACAAACACAAGGCCCCGAGTTCAAACTCCACTACTGCCAAAATAAATAAATAAATGACACTGATCTGCAGTGTGTTACTAAGCACTGTAATGCCAGTGCTTAGTAAGCTGAGGCAGGAGGATCTTGAGTTCAAGTCTGGCCTAGGCTACAGAGAAAGACTGTGTCTCAAAAACAAAAAACAAAAAAACACCAAATTGGGTTGGTTGTTCTCTTTGGAGTAAGGTAAGATGGATGTATGTGTGCATATATGCTATGCAGTCACATATCACAGAACTACACTTTGGTCAACCCTGGATCATATGCACAACAATGGTCTCCTGGGATCATAATGGAGTTGAGCACTGCCTATCACCTAGTGATGTCATGGCTCTGTAACATCACAGCACAATCTTTACTCAAGTGTTTGTGGTGATGCTGTCAACAAGCCTCCTGGGCTGCCAGTCCAGCCACACAAAAGCACAGCACATACAATTAGGTATAGTGCATAATACTTGATAATGACAGTTAACAACTATGTTGCTGGTTTATGTATTTGCTGTACTATACTTTTTATTATTAAAGAGTCCTCCTGTTCATAAAAGAATTACGGTAAAATAGTACACTGTGTTATGTTGGCAGCAGCCTCACACATCTCCTCCACAATAAAAGCAACTAACTGACATGTTTCCAGAAGACATCCCTGTCATTGAGCAGCACACGAGTGTGTGTATAGTATATACAGTGTGCATAAATATGTATCAGTGAGTAACCAGATGCCTACTGGAACTGCCTTGGAACTTTGATGTTACAGCCACCACTTCATGTCCATCAAGATTTTAATTCCTGCAGAAATGTAGCACAGTGTACACCATTCACCTAGCTTGCTCCAGGGTTCAATCCCAGCAAGGCAGAAAAAAAAAATGATTTTAATTCATGTCCCAACGGAGAATAAATGATGACAAAACTAAAAGCACTTTGAGCCTCTGAAAGAAAGAAGCTATTGAAATTCTGAAAGAAGAAAAACACCAGTACAAATAGTCTCTAAGAGGGAGGAAAAAAAAGTGTTGCACAAAATAGAAAGGGAGTCAAGATGCTAATTGCTAAAGAATCCTTCAGGTTGAAGAGAGAGACCCTTGACTATTCTCCACTAGGCAGCCCACACCTTCCTCTCAAGGATTTTCCATGAGCCGTTCCCTCATTCCAAACAGCCTGTTTATTCAGTGGCCTTTTGATAGCCAAAAATGCTAGGAGATGCTCAGGTGTGCCCAGTCAAGCAGGCCTGCGCAGGTTTCCACCACACCCAGGCTGCAGCTTGGTAGAAAATGAAAACAGTCAAAGACTTTTAATGAGTTGTTAATGATTTAAGTATTCACAGTGATATGCCTGCAAGATAAGACAAAGGGAACCTAACAGCAGTGAAACCAAATCGAACCAAGAGTACATCAGCAGTGGGGACTGTAATCTTACACAACTTGTCATAAATGCAGAGAGCTTCCCAAAGAGGGCTGGGACTGGAAGATCCAAAGCCCCAGCCTTCTGCCTCCACTCAGAAGCCCACCTGCATCCTTGCTAACAAAGTGATTTTTTCTTTAAATTCTCCCAAGCAGGGTATTCAATGGCCTTCCTCCATAATTTTATCTACAAACACTTGACTCGGTCTAATGTCAGCTTTGCCTCTCGTTTGCTTATTAAGGACAGGATTACACTTGAGTTGTTCTCTGTAGACAAAAGTACAGTGGTCAACATTAAAGATCATCTATTTGAAAGCTGGATATGGTGATGCACATCTGTAATCCCAGCACCTGGGAGACTGAGACAGGAGGATCAAGAGTTAGAGCCCAGCCTGGGATACACAGGGAGACCCTGTCTCAAAAAAAAAAAAAAAAAACTTTTATGAAATTAAAAAAGAAAAATCCATGCTTACAGATTCTCAAAATTGTTATATTTTTCTAAAACACCCCCAGAAAATAAGAGATTGGGAAATGGCTTTCTTGGTTAGTTGAGAAGGAATGTAATCTTAAAAAAAAATAATAAAGATCCTGAAAAAAAACACCCTGTCAGGAAACCAACACACACATTCCTTTCTTTTGTATAGTATTTTTGCAAGCAGATTTGACTTTATTCATCAAAATTTATTAATACTGCTACTAAAAAAGAATGATCTAATCCAGGCATGTTGGCTCATACCTGTAAATCCCAGGTACTTGGGAGGCAAATGTAGAAGGATGGAGGAGTCAAGGCTAGCCTGAGCAAAGTTAGCCAGACCCTATCTCAAAAACAAAATACAAACAAAAGGGCTGGGGGCATGGCTCAAATGGTAGGGCACATGCAAGCAGCCCTGGAGTCAATCCTCAGTTCCAAAAAAATCATTCCAAAAGATGATTCTAGGTCATGATAAAAATGGTTCTTCAAACTATCAACAAGAGTGTGTCTTAATCAGCTGCTATGTGCCCAACACTATGTTAAACACCAGTGGCAGGTACAAAAGAAGTATGAAATAAAACTCCAGTCATTCACCCCTCAATTAATTAACTAATAGGGTACATTGCATAATAATATTATTTGTTGTCTGAAGTTCAAACACATTTCACTATGAAAGGCATAATTTAAAAAAAAGACTCCTAGGTTCATGATACAATTGAAATGAATTATGTGTAAACCAAGCACAACACAGAAAATTGATGTAACATGAGAAATATCCAACATGTATACAGTGCTTTGTCAGCTAACAAAGGTTTTTAACATATAAACCTTAGGGCCCAGTGGACAGGTGGTTATTTGGTGGTACATGGTAGTATTTTCAACCATGGAGGAAACAGGAACACAGAAAGCCTAGAAACTTTTTCAAAGTCGACAGCGAGTGGTGACAGCAGGACTGTGATGCTGGCCTCCCAACACCATATTCCATTCTCTTCCCACTAGTGAAAAACTGAAGAAGAAATAGATGTGGGGGTTTTGTTTTGCTTTGTTTCTTAAGGCTGGTGCCAGAGAAAGGAAAATTCATTTGAGAAAGATGAGGAGGTAAATGGAGACTTTTCGTGATTGAAAGAGGCTTAGGGGCACTTTTTGATGCTTTCAAGGTTGACGCACTGTTGCTTTATTGCTTTCATTTCAATCTGAGCCTTATCCTTTCTGCCTCTCAGGCTCCTCACTGGTGCTTTTCAAGTTCATCTGCCACAATCAGAATATATTGAGGGAGGTGTTCCACTTGACTTTAACTCATGAACAGGAACACCTGATCAGCAAAGAAGGGTTTGTGCTAAGTGTTGAAAAAGAGAAGGGAAGAAGTGAGAAGACAAATGTGTGTATGTAAAGACTGAGGCAGAATTAACTGAGTTGCAAGCCTCGAAAGGAAGGCAAAGAAGGAAGAAGGCAGATACTGAGTTAGCCCTCACCACTGTGCAATCAGGCCAGGGCAGCCTGGCTGGGGACATAGGAAGGAGGAGGCCACAGCAGCCATCTGTGCATAAAGGTGGGTGTCTCCCCCACGGTGAGTGTCTACATCTAAGAAGGCATCTATTAAATTACCAGGTAACAACTCAAATAATACCATATCTATGCCTTCCACAAAAATCTCCCTAATTGAACAAAAGTACAAAAAGTTTCATTCATTTTATACAATAAACACTTACTATGTACCAATCACAGCATTAGATCCTAGAAAAACAAAGATAACCAGGAAAGTCCCTGGCCTCAAGGAGCTCATAGCTTAGCAGGCAAAAAAGATATATAAACAAATAAATGCAAAACAATACTATTGGTATGAGCTCATTTCATTAAGTACTGAGTATAGCACTGACATAGTCACCCTTCAAACATGAACAGAACCCAATAGGTTCCCCAACACACTCAACTAGGAGGCTTTACTACTTGTCATTTACCTATACTTTCAGAGGCCCACAGTAACACTTAGGCCAAATCTACATTATTAATCACATATTTACCAGCTAAGTCACTTTCCTGATGTCTACCCTGCCCAAGTCACTGGTTTCCAAGAGTGAAGAATGTATGTGTTCATAAATCTCATCCAAGTTGTGTAAGAGCAACCACAACTTGGAGCAGCACAAAAGGAGTTCACCATATGTGACATGTCATTTCAAGCATGGCCCAGAAAGCAACAGGTGATTCACTTTAACAAACATCTTTGAGTCAGTGTTATATAGGTCAAGCCCCATTAAAACATACACTAGAGACTGTCCCCCTTCTTCTGTCACAACAAATAAAATCTTAATTACTATTTGTTTGACCTATATAATTTATAAAGTAGATGTATAAGCATAACCTCCCTGAATCAACACAACAACCCTTAGTTGTAGATATCATATGTGCAACTTGTATCTGAAGAACCTGAGGCCGTGAGAAGTTAGGGACTTACCCAAGACCACGACAAGGGTCACAGCTGGGACTGGTATTCAAGCCTTCTAACGGCCAGCCAGGTGTATTGTTCAGTTTAATTCTGTTTTGTTTTGTTAGCAAACTGTGGATTAGAATCCCCAAGCCAACCACTCATGTGTAATCTTTGTTACTCAGAAAGGAAACAAAAAAGAAAAGAGAAGGACAATTCCTATAGTCTCCATGGATCCAACACATTGGAAGAGATGTAATCACAGACCACTCTACTCAAAACAGAAATAACACTGATAATTCAAAGGCTTTGGAGGTGATGATGGCATACATTGGCTCAACTGCCACTACCTAAAATATGTTTTCCTATAAATAGCTTTAGCTTGATCCCCTCTTTCAACAAATCCTACATCACGATCTCCAATCAAATCTTCTATCAAAGAACCATCTCACCATCCCAGATTTATTCAAATTAAGGTGATTAACCACTCCTGCCTCCACACCCTGAAACAGCACTTAGCACCACCCAGGCAGGCATGTTTCACTGAACTCAGCCTCTCCCACACTCCCTGGGATGTCTTTAAAAGAACTTGGTCCTTAGCCAGCTCTTCAATTAACCATGGGCGCTCAGGTCGTGGAGGGTGGTGGCAGCACCTGACCTGACTTCTCTTAAGTTCTCAGCTGACCCTTGGAAGAGGCCTCCCACCAACTCTCAGGGCAGGGCAGTTCAGAATCTAAGATTCACCTCTCCTGCTTAGCTATACTCATCCCCTACAGGGCGTGGAGAAAGAAAATGGTATTTATTCCCAAACACAAACACCAAGTCCCCTTCAAGGAAGAACACGTCTCAAGCTGAAATGTAAAGATGCTGCAAACAAGGTCAGATATTTGGCTTGTACAGAGGGTATCACCTATTTCACATTCTGTGCCACATTCCCAATTTGGAAGAAAGGAAAATGACAGATTTAATGAAGGAGGGGGATGGGAGGAAGGATGGCACTGACACTTGCTTGATGAAATTCCTGCTTCAATGGAAGTGTCACCTCAAAGTCAGAATGTCTAAAATAAAGCTCATTCTCTTAGCAATTGCAGCCCCTCTTCCTGACTTCCCTCTGCCTGTTTCTGCCATTGTTGCCCTCAGTCTCCCAGTCTTTCAAAGCTAGAAACCTCAGGCAATCCTGACTCTTAACCTCACTCTTAGTCCCCACCCTCAGCTCTGCAGTCATTTTCCCATCTTGGTGGTATCTCTCCATACAGTGTGGTCAAATATGGTGCAGAGGGAAAAGAACATGCAGGGTACAGAGTTAACCTGAGCTGAAATCCCTACTCCACCATGGGTCACTGTCACCTCAGATCATCTGCCTGAACAAGTCAATTGAGGATGAATCACACTTCTCTTATAGGTGATTCCAAGAACTGATCACACTTAGTGGCATATTTGAAGCATCCACAGCAGGGCCCCACACAGACTAGTGTGCCCTGTGTGGTCAGGAGCAGGCCTTCCTTTCCCTTGCCTGCCAAGCTGCCCTGTGCAACCAGAGTCCCTCTGAAACACAACATCATCTGTCATCACACCACTCCTCAACTCAAGACTGCCTGCATTGTTCTCCACTATCCCAGTGCAGAGCCTCCCCTGGCTGACCTTCAAGACCATCTGAAACAACCCAGCCTGATCTTACTCCTCTGTCCATGACTCACGACATCACCCCAGCCATCATCTCACATTCGTTGGGCACCTACCACGTGCAAATATGGTGCTGGATGCTGGGAACACTGAAATGAAGCTGCCACTGCCCACCCTCCAAGAACTCTCAAGTTTTTTTATAGAGAGGGGGGTGAGAGTGGATAAAACCATCATTGTATTAGGGTGTAGGAAGTGATGCAGGAGTGGTGAGCTCAGAAGGGGCTCTGGGGAAGCCACTGAGGGAAGACACTTGGCCTCTGTTCTTCCCTCCTACTCTCAACTTCACCAAATCCTACTTCATAAATCAAGGTCTTATTCATTCTGGCCCACACCTCTCCCATCTCAGAATTCCTCAAGTTCTTATCAACATCACTCATTTTTACTCATCCCCAGGCTGATGTCATATCTTGTATTGTTTTGGGTTAATTTTTTTAATTACTTTTTGTGCATGTAGGTTGTTTTTCTCCCCCGATTCATATGATCAGAGAGGATAAGGACTAGACTCTAAATAGCTCTAAATTGCTCGTGGAAACTACAAAATAATTATTTGTGGCATAGGTGACATTTTGGAACTACTGAAACCACAAAATAATATATAATAGAAAAACCTGCCATCCCCTCACTGTTAGGCTCTGACTCCTTACTACCCTTTGTGTCCAACCCAAGATGAAACAGAAGACCCTTGACTATTTCTAAAAATCTTTCCAAAATATAATTTGCTAAAAATGGTAGTTTTTAATCCTAAAAAAAATTAAGTGTAAGAAGTTCTTTAAATAAAATCTTAGTTGGCACCAAACATAGTGAACACAATAACAGAACTGTCTGTTTGGGGGTGTGGTAACAGCTTACTGCTGCCTACCTCACAGCAGAAAACATTCAACTCTCTCACCAGCAGCCCCTAACACACATCCAGGGCAGCACCTCTTCAGCATGAGGGAGAATTCTTTCCCACAAATAGGGAGCAACTTAACAGACGTACAAAGATGACATTACAAATCAATGGGTAAAAAGATGTACCCTTCAATAAATGGAGGTAGGACAAACAGCCATATAGAATATAAAATAAAATGAGATCCCTACCTCACATCACTTACAAAAATAAATTCCTCATTTATTCAAGACAGATATGAGAAGAAATACTTTTAAATTTGTGTGTGTGTGGTACTAGAGTTTGAACTTACGGTTTTGTGCTTGCTAGGCAGGCACTCTACAACTTGAGCCACAACTCCAGTACACTCTTAAACCTTTACAAGAAAATATAGGAGATTATCATTATAATTTCAGGATTTGAAAGTTTATGTATATGTGTGCATGTCTTCTATTTTATTTCTTTTGTTTGTTTTTTTTTCTTTTGTAGGTGTCTGTTTTAAATAAGTCCAGATAATAAAGAAAAATTTAGGTAAATTTAACCATATTAAAACTTTTAATTTCTTATACATCAAAGAATTCAATAAAGTGACTATATAAGCCAACTCTGAGACAAGGTGTTTCAACCCATAAATATCAACAACCAGAATATATAAGGAACAGCTATACATCAATAATAAGAAAATAGAAAACAACCTGAAAAAGCTGTCTCTGGATTACAATTTAAGAATTACTCTGGATAAGACTCCTGCTTACATGGTCCCAAAGATTAAAAGACAGAACACAGTGAAGTGGCCTCTTGTTCCACTTACATGTATTTATATTTCATTACAGCTTCTAGCATTCATAACCATAAGCAGAACATACATTATGCCATTTTATTGATAAACAAAAATGCAGATTTTCCTCCATCTAATCCATATCCTTCCATTACTTTTTAAAAATACCCACTTGTGCAAAAATCTGTAAATGAATGTTCGTAACAGCTTTATTCACAATGGGCCAAAATTGTAAACAGCCTAGACATTCTTTAATGGGTAAATGGTTCAACTGTCATACACGCATACCCCAGAATAGTACTCAGCAATAAATAGGAATGCACTTCTTTTTGGGGGGCAGTACTGGGATTTGAACCCAGGGCCTCGCTCTTGCAAGGCAAACACTCTACCAATTGAGCCATACCCCAAGCCCAAGGAAAATATTCTTGATACACACAACCTGCACGAATCTCTAGAGAATTATGATAAGTGAATTTATAATATTCTTCAAATTACCAAATTAGAGACATGGAGAATAGATTAGCAGTTGCCAATAACTAAACAACTAATGACTGATGGGGAGGTTAGTACAAGGGGGTGAAAGGGAGGGCAGAACTGTAATGGGGTGCCATGAGGGATCCTTATACTAATGGAACTGTTTAGTAATTTGACTGGCCTAACGTCAACATCCCAGTTATGATATTGTACTATTGTTTTGCAAGATGTTAACCATTGGGGGAAATGAAGTAAAGGGTGAGTGCAATCTCTCTATTATGTCTTTCAGTTGCATGAAAATGCATAATTATTCTCAAACGAAACATTCTTTAGAAGACAAAAAAAAAAGAAAGAAAGAAAAAAAGGCCTGAAATCACTCTGCCCTGTTGAAGTACCATTCTGAGGTCAAATGAAATAAAGTACGGGAAGGTACTTCTCAGGCTATTGTGTGCTTACTAGTACTAGGTAGCAGTCATCATCTTCTCTCATCATCAACATGACTCATCGTCAAACTGTCCCCCTTGTCCATAGAGCCTCCAAAATCCCTCTACTACAGGCCCATCTATCTGTGTAATCTGTCCATCCCTCTAGTAGGCCGAAGCTCCTTAAAGAATGAAGTCTTTTTAATTCTCACTCTATGCCCACAATCTGGCAAAGCAAGAAGCACACAGCAGGTGCTTCAAAGATGGGTGCTGGGTTGAAATCAGTTCATGATCCTCTTGTTGAATAGAAAGTGTCCCAACACAGCAGGAAGGGAGGAAGGGAGGGGACTGGGAAGAAGAACACTACAGCAGCCAAGAGCCAACGCCTTGTAAGTTTCATCAATAACCTCCTCCTTCCTGCCTTGCTGAGAACCCAAATGATGCAAAGGTCTACACAGAGGGTGTGGTGCAGCAGCAAAAACATGAGTTCAATTCATCAAGCCTCCTTTTCATCCTCTTTCAAGCTCTGCAAATGAAGAAATTGACCATTTACAGTTTGGGTCACTGAAACAAGATGGAAAGGTGGGCTGTGCTGTACTCTTCTGGAAAGGATTTTAAAGGTTAGCTGACAGCCTTTTCCTGAAATGATTAGACTGAAGAATTGCCCGGGGGCATAAGAATGTACTAAATGATCTGTCAAGAGACCTCACACTCTGGACCTGGACAAACATATTTGGCTGGAAGGGTGGGGAGGGGGTTCCCACGCCCTGAAAACAAAGCTAGCTTCTCACTCCTACTCCAAATAGTTTTCGAGCATAAAAAAGCACAAGCGGTTGCTTTGCTGCTCCAAATGTTATCGGATAATTTTTCAAATTCTTACTCAATTACATATCACACTCTTATCTGCAATCTCCACAGGCCAAATAGCCCTGCTTTCACATCATGCCCACTAAGGCTACACAACCCAAGAATCCCTCCCAAGTAATTCCTGCTCTCATAAACATGAGATCGTTTTACATTAAGTTTTGTGTGTGTGTGTGTGTGTGTGAGAGAGAGAGAGAGAGAGAGAGAGAGAGAGAGAGAGAGAGAGAGAGAGAGAGAGAGAGAGAGAGTGTATGTGTGTGTACCCACAGGAGTCTTTTCTTCTAGGAAGGCTAAGGAGGATATGTGAGGCAAGGAATGGTTAAAAACTTAAGAGGTTTCTGTTTCTAGTGAGATAATGATTAACTCTTTTGCTGCTAAATCCAGAAAAGCTAGCATTTCTGGACTGGCAGTCCTGCTCCCTGGCAAAAATAGCAGAAGAAAGCTCACACGCATACACTTACTCTTAGAAAGAAGTAACTGGCACAAATCAGTAAACCAGATCCAGGCTTTGGCAGTGAGAGTGCTACTGCAGTTTGAAGGAGAACTAGGTGTTTCAAAATTGTGTTGTTACTGGTCTTAACATATCCAGATCAAGAACCTCATTAATCCAAGTAACAGATGCCATCTACCCAAAATGCTCCCATGTTTGCTTTAAAATTGCTGACAACAAAGAACTGAGATAACTTACATCACCACAAATCACTGAGTAAATAAGAGAAATGAAGAGATACAGTACAATTGACTCCAAGGATGCCTAAAACACAAAGCCTATTAATGTCATTTAAAGATGAAACCTCATACCAGGAGTAAGTAAGAAAATCCTGTGGTATCTATTTTCTGGTTTCTATCATTTCACTGGGACAACAATCAACATCTAGACCCTGTGGCAACTCCCTTTATGCTAATCATATTTTGGTGATATGTCCTAAGAATGATGACACAAGGAACTAGTAATCCATCTTGCCACTTTCTAGCTGAGAAAGAGAGAATCCCAAAGGTGGAATGGTTTCTTCAAGATTAGGCAGCTAGTCCTCCATTATCCTACTAACCTACCTTTCCGTGAATGATATTTTTCAAATGCTGTAATGGTAAAAAATATGAGCTGTCATTATTATTAATAGTACTCATTTTAAAACAACAGACCATTACTTAGTCTATACATTAAGTGAACAGAAAACAAATATAAACATGAAAACACTTCAACTACATATCAGAGCACACTTCATCACAATCCTCAAAGAAATCCCTTAGTTGACAAAGGGCCATAAGAGGGATATAAGAGGCAAAAGGCCACCCCACATCCTTGGATGGACTGAGGTCACATCCCCCACTACCCAGATGTCTAGATGACCCTACACCAGCTCCACAACTACACCACTTCCCCCTATTTTGTCCTAGCCCAGATGTCAGGGATTAAAAGCCTCCCACTTCCTTATTTCTTTCATTTTCAGTAAAGACAGTCAACTCAACTTCTTTTTTCTCTCTCAAATTCAAATGTTGCACAAAACAAACATAAACGTCTATAATACCAAGAACTATACAAGTTTCATTTCTGGCCTACCAGCATGGGAAAGGAAAACCATAAAAACCAGTAATAGGGAAATTCTCCCTCAAAATTTCTGAGCTTTACTGGAAATCCAAACTTTAATATATTTGATATATTGAAAATGAATTAAAGCATTCATTGTTCCTAGTAATCCAGTCATAAGTCCACCTCCAGGCCCATCTACTAACTATTCCTCCCTCAATTCCTCCAACTATAAGGCACCTCTTTCTATCAGATTATGACAACAAGCCAAACATCATTTCAGCTGCTCTTCAGGTCAGCACCACTCTGCCACCACCTGAAAGCCATCCTTCATATCTGTATGGCAGCCATGTAGACATGTCAAGTTCTGGTGCTGGTGAGAGTGTCATTCCAAAAATATGGCAACTTTTGAACCTCCAAGTGTGCCTTACAAGAGACAACATCACCATTTTCGATATCTTAAATAAGCAAGAATAATAAACCATGAAAGTTGAGAGGGACTTAGAAACGTTTTAATTTAAGCCCTAATTTCCTTGATGAGAAAACCAAGGCATAGGCAGGTCAAACAGACATGTACTAAGAAGACACTCTTTTATTTTTTTAAACTAAAATACTAGGAATGGAGACCAATCAAACTAAACAACACTAAACAGAATTTTATAGTTTCAAAGGGCTTTTTAATTAATTCTTTCATTTGAACCTTATAACAGTGTTAAATCAGACTGGGTTCATGCTCTGTTCTCATCACTTACTCTCAAACACTTACTCTCTGTGTGTTTGGGAGCAAGTTATTTAACCTCATTTTGTTTCATCTGTAAAATGGGGATAATGACAATAGCGAGCTCAGAGATGTTGGAAATTCATGAGTTAATATATGCAAAGCATTTAAAACAGAGCTTAGACCCATGAAGCCCCCAATAAATGCTAGCCATCATCATCATTAGTAAAGGTGAAGAATTACTGTCCCCATTTTACAGATGAGGAAAATTGGGATTTGGGAGACCTTAGGTGGGTTACCCCCACAATGATAGTCAAAGTCAAATGAGAATCCAAGATTACTGCCTCCCAATTCAGTTTTCTTTCTTTTAGAACCATTCTGCCTGTGTAGAATCCCATAATTCAATTTATTATGAAATATCCTCTTGGTCCAAAAGAAATACTGCTCTAAAATAAGTATCTCAAGATGCCTCCCAAAGAGCAGCTTAATTGATCTGACAAGATCTGGCCTAGTATGTCATCCACTCCAATCAAACACACACACACACACAGGTTAGTGGGAAAGAGAAGGATTTCAATGTGTGGAGAAACAGTTGCCATCTCTTCAGAAACAGGAGGTAATTTTTAAAGGTCATGGCATGCCGGGTCTTGACCAGTTCACACAATTAGGTCTCTTTGTTTTCGGTGCTTTGTCTTTCTGGCGTCCTGGCCACCGGGCCACCCATGGCTGGTGAGATCATCTTCTCCAGGGACAGCATTCAGATTCTGCCCTCCATGCCATGATTTGAAATACAGGATCTGGACTCAAACAGCAAAGACAATGTCCCAACTTTCACAATGCCTTTTGGGTCACCTGCCCACCGATTTAATACATATTTAGAAAAAAAAGGCTGAAGGAGAAAAAAGAAAAAACCTTCTTCCTAACAGATGGTACCCTAAAATACACACAAAAATGGAAGAGGCACACTTCCTAGCTGTTTTCCTTCCTCAGGAATATATATTTCAATTTTGGAATCATCCATTCACAATGCATAAAAATAAGGTCAAGGCTACTGAATACCAAATAATGTGAAAAACCAGAGGGGAGAGTTTTCCTATTTGTTCCCTTGGATCTTTCCATTCACTGTAGATCACGCAGCTGTTTCTAACCAGGAGATAGCCCTCACCAAACCCATGCTCTGAAAAAAAAAAAAAACCTGCCAGTTCCTTCTTCAGGCCAACACTGTTTTTTTGTTTTGTTTTGTTTTGGGTTTTATTTCCTTTATTCATATGTGCATACAATGATTGGGTCATTACTCCCTCCTTCCTCCCACTCCCTCTAACAGTGTTTTAACAATTGGTCATGGCAGACCTGTAACTTTCTCAATATTTTATTTTATTTTATTTTTATTTTATTATGGTACTAGGGATTAGACTTGGCCGGTCCTAGGCAAGCACTTCACCACTTGAGCCACCCCCAATTCTTTTGCTTTTAGTGTTTTTCAAAGAGTCACATTTTTGCCCAGGCTGGCCTTGGATCCACCTACCTCCACCTCTGGAGTAGCTGAGTCAAATTTAGATTTTATTTTGTTAACAATGACAAATAAGTCCTGGATAAGTGTAGAACCTGTTCTGCTTCAATTACAGAAAGCTTTATTTTTGTTTTAAACTCTTGGGAATTTCAGAGTTAATATTTTCTTGGTTTCTAAGGTAAGAGATGTGATTGAAAAAAATTTGATCAACTCAAGTATAGCTCCAGGGCAATGAATTTAAAGAGGATGGAGGGGACTAACAAATGAAAAACACACCCCATTTGCAGAGGAGCTCCATGGTGCTACATAGTCTGCACTTGCCATTGTTCAATAACAATATTCACAATGTTTAATATATTTTGAATTCCAAGTAACTTTTAAAAAGGAGCAGGGTTTTTTTTAGAGTAAGGGAAGAACTGCAAAAGTGTGGTGGCATGGCACTGTCAAACCCAATCTCAACTCAGAAAACAATTCAATTCAATTTATAAACATTTTAGTGCTTTTAGTGCCAGAAACTGGACACTGGGAAATGAATAAAAGATAGTTCTATCCCAAAGGTGCCCAGTGAGTTGCAAACAAAGAAATGTAAACAAAGAAATTACAATGTAATCTGATGAATGCAAAAAATACAAGTGTGCACAAGGACCCTGCCAAAGAGATGCTGAAGGTGCGCTGATTAACCCTGTGCAGAAGCAAGAGGGAATGCTGGGATTATCCTGCTTAGGATCCTATGCAGGATTACTGTACAGAGCAAGGATACACAGAGAAGCAGGGAAAGCTTCCTGAACATGGTAGCATCTGAGCTGCTTTTAAAGAATGAATAAAATTTCTAGGTTCAAGGAAGAGAACCCAATCCAAAGACAGGACACAGCATGGATAAAGTACAAGGCACAGTAAGAAAACTATAGGCGGTCCACCTCTAGTGACATAAAATGTGAACAGGGTTAACTGGGAAATGATGGGTATAAATACTCTTTTCTGCTATGACCTCAGCAGAATAACAAGTGCTTGTTTTTAATCACCTTGGTGATATTGTACAAAGATATATTGTCAACCACTGCTAAAAGAAGTCATTTATTTATTTACTCATTATTATAGTCAATATATACTACCATTTGGACTACAATAGTATTCCAGACAAGTTTCTTATATGAAGAGACCTCATAATAACAGCTATTTATTTGTTTTGCATCTAATATTTGTCATACACTGAGCTAGTACTTTATACACATTTGCAATAAATGCCGAGGTAGTCTTATTATCTCCATGTCACAGAAGAGGACATTTGGAAAAGAAATCAAGTGACTTGAGCAAGGTCAAAGAGCAAGGAGGTGATACAGGCTCCAACTCAGGGCTGGTTCCAACATCTATATTCTTTGCATTACACTCAAGGCGCTCCTACCCAAAGTCTTATGAAACAGAGAAAACTGAAATAGAAATATTCCAAACATAGGGCACTACAGATCAATACCACAGGGGTCTATTAAAAGAAACGCTATGTGGGTGAAATAGAGAGAAGAGTAATTTCTGGTCATAGTGATCAAGGAAGGCATACCAGAACAGTTGGGCTTGTCCAGAAGAGTAGAATTTAAGCAGGTGAAGATGGGATGAGCAGGGAGAAAGGGCATTCCATGACCAGCACTCAGAACTCAAACTCTAGTGATGCCAAGATCCGAAGGCCTGTTCTATCATTCCCCAAGAGCAGACCTTGGGTAAGTTGCTAAATGTCCTGCACCTCATTCCTTCATCAGCTAAATGTGATAGTAGTAATATATTCCTCCTGTAAGGATTATGAAATAATCAATATAAACTATCTAGGATAATGCCTGGTACACGGGTAAGCCCCAAACAACAAAATGTTAGCTAATAATATATGTGTTTAAAGAATGGCAAATAGTCCAGATAGACCTCTAGTCTTAAAGTATGAAATGAAAAACATGGTGGAAATGACAGGATACAAGGATGAAGTCCCCATTTACCTGAGAAACTTGGTCTCTATTCAGCAGGCAATAGGAGTCAATCATTTGAGGAAAAATGCCATATTCATAGTATCTTGAGCAGATCTCCCAAAGGAGCCCCAGCCCCTCCTCTTTGCATCTGGCTCACTTGTGACCCCTTCTAAAGAGGCGTGATGCCCTGGGGAATGGTTCAAGTGAGCTTTATAGGAAAACAGATACTGTCACTTGTCAGCTCCTAACAAGGCCGAGACTTTTTCCCCTGCTTTCTCCCTCCAGTCTGTACCATCTCTCCTAAAAACACATTAATGGCTAAGGCCCAGTTACTAACCCAACTTCCCCAAGAGACTGGTTGTCTTTTGTCATTTAGGTTAAACAAATTTTATAGGAACCAATCTGGGTAGTTTAGATCATAATTTATTACTTTTTTCAACACAGTAATACCTAGCTTTACTGATTTTTTAACCTAATGTTTTTCCATGCATGGCTATTATAATACTCATTTATTAACACTACATTATAATGAAGAAACATTTAGGGGTGTTATGTTCACTACCTTGACTATAATAGTTTCATAGGTGTATAACATATGTATAAGATACACACTTAAACACATAGTTTATTAAACGTCAAGTAAGCCTCAATAAAGCTGTTAAAATTATAGTAAAGCTTAGCAACTCATGTCGTTATTAAAAGGTATAAAACTTTATTGTTAGTAATATATAATGCTCATATCATGAACAGACATATATTAATATAAAAATGAATGCATATAGTAAAACTTTAAAAAATTTATCAAGACGTACATACAGTGATTATAGAGAAACATACATACAGACTTGTAAAATGTTGTTATAGCGACATTTGTAAAAACAGGAAACATCTATTATACCAACAGGAAAAAGGCAGAAGAAATCCAAATGTTCATCAAACAAATAGATATATAAAATGTGGTACAGACATGCAATGGAATATTCAACCGTAAAAAAGGAAATAAATTCTGACATATATGACAACATGAATGAACCTTGAGGACATTATGCTAAGTAAAGTAAGTCAGTCACTAAAGGGCAGATGCTGCGTGGTTCCACTTACATGAGGCACCTAGAGGTGTCAAGAGCAGAAAGTAGAAGAGTGGTTACCAGGTGCTGGAGGCAGGGGAAAGGGAGCTAACGTTTAATAGGCACAACGTCAATGTGCTTAATGTCACCTACCTACATACTTAAGAGTAAAGATGTATTTTACCACAATTAGAAGAGAGATATGAAAGTTTCTACACAGTATCATAAAAGGTGTTATTCTACAATTTTTAAAAAACATTTTAAGCATTCTAGTTACTTATTTTCAAATCAAACCTCTCCCAAGATAACTTTCCCAGATTTCCCAAAATGTCACTTCTGAAGCTGACACCCAGTTAAAACTGTTCACGTGCATCTTACTGCAAGAAATGTATACATAACCTGCTTTTCTTCTCAACATGATGTAGTATTTTCCCAAAGTAGCCATCATAGGCCTAGGCTGTGAGATAGGCAAGATTTCCATGAAGAAAACCTTTCTTCCAAAAGAAAAACTCTCCAGGTACCGCTGGGCAGCTTTATCTAGAGTGGTCAGCAGAAGTTGGAGAATCAGGGTCTGAGCACTGGCTGATGTTAAAAGGAGGCAGACCCTCACAGCACATCAAGACCAGGTCAGATTCTAAACTTCACAGCAGACAAATGATCAGGGCTTGTTTAAGCTTAACCTGTGTTGAATAAGACAGATGAGGCCATAACTACCTGATGGCCTTCTCCAAAAGAAAATTCTGTTCCTAGTCCCCAAAAGAAGACCTGACATCGGCAAAGCTAAGAAGTGCTCATGAACACAGTTTCCAGCCTCTGCTGCTTTGCATAACACACAGAGTGCCCTGGCTCCGGGTACCACCTTTCTTCAGGGTCATGCAATTGTGAGCTGCAGAGTGGTTCAGTTTTTCTAAGAGCTTCATTTTCTTCCAGGAGTTTACCTTATTGGAGAGTCACTATGTTCTCTGAGCAAGGGAAGAGGAGCCCTCAATCATCTCAAAGGAAGATGACAGCATCTGCTTGGGGATTCCAAAGAGATGTTTTACTGCAGCTTTTCACAAACTGATTATATTCAAAGCTCCCTTGGGGAGTCGGGGTGGGGGCTGGGAGGAAAGAAGCTTCAGGAGAAGACCTCTGTTGGCATGAGTGAGGTACTGCTCAAATCTCCCCTGGGAAGGAGCTTGTTTAAATACCAGCAATCAGCATTCCCAAGTGTGTGTGCACACACAATATGATTAGAGTTTGAAATTTCATCTCCAGCTCCCAAAGGGTCCTGAAAGGGTTAAACTATTCTAGGCAAAGGCCTGCGCTTTTTCTATCAAAATGCTCCAGATGGAAATTACAAAATTTAACTTCTCAGCTCTGCGGTGCACATACACTGTTCTCCTAAGGCATTAAAAAAAGAGAGAAAGACAAGACCCCTAATGTTCTCAAGAGACAGAATTTGACTACTCAGCACACAGTGCCACTCTGTTTGAGTCTACGCCTCCTAGAATATGTGCATTTACTGTCAATCTCAAGCTTTCTGAGAAACTCTAAGAATTCAAGGTTTCTTACAGTTACAGGAGTAGGTAAAGGAATCAGCCCTTGAATAAGGAAGGACAGTAGCTGGGATGCAAGCAGTGATGTGAATTCACCCAAATCCCATCCACACTATCGTTTCTGGTACCATGCCCTACACCTCACCACCCTTTCACTGCTCAAGTACCAGCAAAGATGCTAACAGGCTAGAAGCCAAACCTCCAGGTTCTGACCAAAAATCTGATCAAGATTGTCAAGAATTTTCAGAAATTAATGTATATGAAAGTGCTCTGTCAGTTGGAAAAATCTATGTAAAAACACTAAGAACGTAAGTCCTGTGGAGTCCAACACTGAGAGGCAAAAACTTTCAAAAGAATCTGAACACCCATAAACCAAAAACAACAATGATTTTAAAAAGGCTGCTACACAGCAGGCTGTCTCGGGGGCATGCCCCTCATAAAACCACACGAGGGTAGGGCTGGGGTGGCAGCCTCAGAAGGGCTTCAGGGTACATCCAGCTGTGACAGTGGGCTTCTAGGTAGGGGCACAGAGCCAACTCTGAATCCAGGCCCTTTGTTGGCAAATTCTGTGCCTTTCCACAGGGAGCTCAGATTCTAGAATGAAGGCACCTTGAGGACAGAATTTCTATCTTCTTCCCAGCTGTATCACCAGGCTCCGGAACAGATACTAGGCACTCAGTATAACAGTTGATGAATAAAAAAGTGAAGTCAAGCTGTCTCCGTTTGGCTATGTGACCCTGGAAGGGCTTCTTACCTTTTCTAAGCCTGTTTCCTCATGTGGTGAATGGAAGGTGACAATAATACCCACTTCCTGGATTGATGCCAGTATTAAGCCAGACCACTCAGCACTTGGGACAAGATAGAGCATAATGAGCACTCAAAATGTAAGCTATTATCATATCACTACCATTTTCATTGACAGATTTTGACTCCTTAAGAATTTTTTTTCCCACCCTGGTCAGATGATGTTTCATAGTAAAAATATAAAATTGGAAACTGGGAGTCAGTAAACCAGCTTTAGCTTCAGATCTACTACCACCTAGCTGTGTGACCTTGGACAAGCTCTTCAGTTCTCTGTTCTTTCCTCAGCTGGAAAATGATGGATTAAACCATTCAAATCAGTTCCAGTAACATTCATGGGACACCTTTTCTGAGAAAGACATCATGGTCAGCCACCTATAAAATTCTATGATTCTCAACAGTGTCCATGGAAAAATGTCAAAGCAAAGCAGAACAGTCTCTAGCTTGTGGCAAGGTTGAAGAGAAACCCCAAACAGCTGACTGTACTACATCATCTCAACAAGCAATGTTTGTAAATATATGAAGTGTTTAATTTTGTGACATTCATGAGAAATCTTTACCAATAAAAAACTGGCAGATTCTATTAACACTTATCAGCCCTGAACCTTCCAAGAAAAAAAAAATGGTGTGCTTCTAAAAAAAAATCTGAGGAAGTCAAAGTTATTAACACTCCCTATGGCAACAGTTAAGAATAGGATGCAGAAAAAAAAAAAAAAGAATGACATTTCTGGCTAAAACTGCAGGGGGGATTCCAAGAGCAAAATGCAGTGCATCTGGACAGGACACCGTGGCCAGTGGCCTATTGTTTACAAAAACAGGCCTGGATTATGAACAGTGACAAGAGGCCAAGACCTCAATTATAACTCACAACCACACCTCTCTCAATACCAGTCCAACTGAAGCTATCAATCAGTCAATTCCCCCATCTCTGTAATAAACCTACCAATATTTGCAGCCAAGTGGATAGAAGGTCCCTTAGGGCACCTCCAGCATTGACCAAACTGATGACATAAAAAAGATCCTGCAGGCACAATGGGGACTTCAAACTACCTTCCAACCTTCCAAGAGATAAGGAAACTGCCCATTTCACACACTACCCCCTACCCCTAGCACAGGCAATCATTAGAGGGGGGCACAGCCTCTCCCCAAGTCCTCTATGATATGAAAAGGTCTCCTTGCATTGGTGCAGGGAAAGGAGGGGCCCCTCCCTCTGTACTCTGAAACAAAGGAAAACCCAGAGCTCCAACCATGTGGTGTAACATTCAAGGCCACCCACCTCTCCCACTTCCCTCTAAGATCTCAATGGACAACAGCCACATGGCTCTTTCTAGTGACTGGTCAGAAGGGGAGAGTATCTTGCACAAACACATGCTAGGGCTCTTTCACAGGCAGGAACCCCTACTAAGGGAAATGCTGGGTAAGGAAAGGCTATTTGGGGATGGGCTCTGATTGACCAGCCAAGTCAGAAGGTAGACTAGATGAGGAGACAGGTCGCTTGGTTTCTCCAGGTCTACATTTTGCTTTACCCTTCACATTTTTGCAGAGAGGGAAATGGGTCTTTAAAAGCATGAGCTCTGAAGCACAGGGTCACAACACAGAGGGTTAAACAATTATGTCTTCCCATTTTCCAGCATCAGCACCACTCTGAAACCCCAACATCCCAACTCCATTCAGGTTAGGTGAGGGCAGAGACCCAGCGTGGGTGGCCTATTCTTTCTGTTCTGTGATCTCTGATTGTATGCAGGGTGACCAGAGATCAAGTACAAGATGCACCCAAGATGGCTATGGACTTTCTGTGTCCAATGCCATAGCAAATACTCATGCTTTTACTTATAGTGCATCAGAAAAAACCCCGCCTCTCCCAGGGCTCTCCAAATGCTACACCTTCTCAAGGTTGCTTTTCTGTCTGGACTCTTCAACCTCTGAAATAAATGTCCAAACACCTGTCAGATTTCAGCAGTCCTTTGAGAAGACTTGACCCACACAGAGTAGGAGAATTGCCGCCTTTCTCTATCCAAGAACCTTCTGCCCCTCCCCCTCCCGTCAAGCCTGGGGGAAAAGGCTACCAAAATAATGACCAGCCACACAAAAACACTCCTAAAGCCTACTCCGAAAATTCTTTTCCAGTGCCTGTGGCCCCTGGCACTGCACATCCTTTCGAGGCTCACACCCACCTATGAAACCACCTTTGGGGTGAGCCTGCCCCCACCTGCTCCACCCAAAGAAATGAACAGCCTGCAAATCAGGATTGAAATACACGTCTCACCAGTCCAAAGCACATATACATTATTCCATTTTTCAAAACCCTTACCTTTGACCTGAGTATCGTACTCTGCTATGATCTCCTTATCCTTTTTGAATTTGGCTGGAGACGTCATGATTTCCTTCTTTCTTCCAAATCCAAATTGTGAACTGATAGATCCAAGGGAAAAATCCAACCACCGAAATCAATACCTCCAAGACCGCTTCTCCCAAGGGCAGAAAGGGCCCCCCGCGGTGGTCTCCAGCGTTCCGGGGAGCGCGGGCTGCGGGCTGGACAGGCGGCTAAGGCGGGCACATGCAGACGGTGGGCGCTGGGGCCGGGAGCGGCGGCGTCTGGTTCCTGTGCTAGAGCGGGAGCCACAGCCTCAGCATTAGCCAGGAGAACTGCAGCGCCGGGAGGCTAGCCTGGGGTCTGACATCAACGACACAGGCGGGGAGTGGAAGTCCTTCCGCACAACATGGTGTGGGGGGTGCGGGGGTGTGGACGCGCCCAGCTGTGTCCCCGGGAGGGAGTGGGTTTGTATCGGGGTGCCGGGGAGGGCTGGGCGTGCTTCGCGGTTTTTTGTCGTACAGGCTCGAAGATGCTACAAATCAAATTCCAAACGGGAGCCGCAGCAGCGCGGACTGGATCGGAAGTCGTTTGCTCCGGTTCACTTGCCTGTAAATGCAGGAAAAGGGGGAGGGGGAGATCAGCCCCAGAGCTGATCCCAATCGCAGCGGGGGTGGGGTAGGGGACGTAGCTCCAAGCCGGGCCTTGGCCCATTCATCTCCGCCCAACGCAGCCCGGCCAGAAGTGCCCCGCGCAGCGAGGTGGGAAGGAAGGAAGCTCCCTCTGGATTTTGTTTTAAGGCTGAAAGAAAACACTTTGGAGCAGTCGCCTGCGCGGGCTCCGGGCGGAGACTGCGGCGGGAACGCGGAGCTCCGGGCGGGGACTGCGGCACCTCGGCGGCTTCCCGAACCCGCCAGCGCTGGGCAGTCGCCAGCCCAAGGGGGCCCTCCCGGCCCGGCCCCCGACGCTGCCCCTGACCCCTGGTTGGGGCACCTCCCTGGACATCAAAGGGGATCAAAGTCGGGGAAGGACAAGCCACCCGGGTACAACTTTTCTTTCCCTCCCTCCCCTCCTCTCAGTTGTTTTGTTTTTGGTTACTAGCTTCTCTTGGCAGCAAAATGTTTGGTGGGGGGGAGGCGGAGAGATCTTCAGGAAAAAGCCTGCTCGGCACGGGACACATCCAGGAAAACAATGCGGTCGGCAGAAGCAGGAAACCGCTTAGAGGCGAGGGTCGGAACTAGGAAAACCGGGGGATGGGGAGCGGAAGGCAGTGGTCACCTCCCCCCACGGTAGGGACAAGCGTGACTATAAGTGCCACCCCCAATATTTTTTGTCACCCAAGCCCAGGGATCCCAGATACCACACCCAAGCCCAGTCTGGGGTGGGAAGAGGCCGAAGAGGGTCGACCAGGAGATGCCCGAGGAGATCCCGCCCCAGTTAAGGCCGGGGAGGCGGGAGGGAAACGCAAAGCCCGGCGTCCTGCTCCCCGGCGCGCCGCAGCGGAGATCCTCCCTCCTTGGTCGCCCCTTTCCCTCTAGGCGCTGGAAGAAGGAGGCTCCCGCTAGTGTCTCCCAATTCCCGCGGCTGGAGGAAGGAAGGGGTGCACAGAGGGAGGAAGAGAAGGAGCAGAGGCAGCGTGGTTCAGGCGAGCAGGAAGCGGGTAGGCGGGTGTGAGGTGGGGTCCTGCGTCTGGACAGGAGCCCAGGGACAACCGGAGCGGCACAAGCTAGGCAGGAGGGAAGAGGACAAGGAGAAGATGGCTTAGGGGACGAGGGGCAGTTAGGAGATTATGGTGGACTGCGATGTTATAGGAAGTGCAAGGGTGTTGGTAACTTTGGACACCGAGATGCGGATCTGGAGATTGGAGTGGGTGACGAGGAGCCCTTCTAGGCGGGTTAGGGGGTGGACAGGGAAAGAGCCCCGGAAGCTGTGCGTAACACCCATCCTCTGGGTCCTAGGCTGTGACCTGGGCTGTCCGCCAGGGCTTGAAGGCAGGGAAAGAGGCCAGAGAATGGTCACAGGCGATGCCAACGACGGTGGCCCAAAGGTGGACCCGGGCTGGCCATGGACTGAGAGCCGGGGTGGGGTCTGGGTGCGGGCTGCACTGCGGTATGTGAGCCAGGATAGAGTCCCAGGCAGTGCGGTGATGGGAGGGGAGACACGCAGTCCTGAGAAGTATTATGGGCTGCACTGGGAGATTGGAGAGGGTCGGAGGCGGGGGTGGGGTGGAGGGGCTGTCTGGGCGACTCCGGGCGGGCGGCACCGCTAGCAGCATCCGCGCCCTCTCCTTCCCGCCCCAGCCAGGGTTTGTTTCTGTAAGGGCTCCAGCCTGGTGGTCGGGAAGAAAGGGGAGAGGGAAGGAGCCTTTACCTGGCTCTGACGCGATGGGTCCCAGGCCCCGGGCTCGGCTTCCCACTCAGAGCTCTCCTCCCCTCTCCTCCCCGCCACCCGCTTCTACGCAGATCAGCCCCCCAGTCCCCTGAGGAGCCTCCGCCAACTCCGCAGGACCCCGCCGAGAAGCAGAGCCCACCCCCTTGCCAATCACCGTCCACTTTCTATCGACCGATGGGGCCTCCAGCCAATAGGAATAGCGGATCCCGAGAGGCCAGGGGAAGGGGGCGGAGCCAACAAAACTTAGAGGTGTGGCCAGCACTCACTGCCGAGGCGTGGTTCCAGAATAAGCTCCTCCTTCTCCTGTCGGTCCCTAATGTAGAACTTGGGGGGCGGGATAAAATGGAACCAACAGCCAAACACAAACTCTTAAGAGAAGGCACGACCAATTGGACAGGAGAAGAGGGGAGGGGAGTTGCGGGGAATTTGAGCCAATAGAGAGTAGAGGCCGGCAGACTATGGAACATTTTCCAATCAGAAGCGTGAAGAGGCGTGCCTTGCCGTTTTTTTTTTTTTTTCACCAAGATGGGAGAAGAGTTTGCCAGGACCCGGAGGCCGTCCAGTGAGCTCGGAGGCGGGGCCAAACCCAGCCAACCAGAAAGCCGAGCTGACCAGGGCACCGTTACTGGGGCGGGGCATGCGGTCTCCACGCCTCTTGAGCGCTTGTCAGGGGCAGGCCCCTCGGCCTTCCAATGCGGAACGTGGGCGAACTCTCGTTCTCCCAATCGGTGCGCGACGCTGGCAATTCAAACTGACAGCCGGTTGGAAAGGCAGAGAAGGCGGAAGAGGGAGGAAAAAAACCCGACGTGTTCAGTGACAGACTCCAGCGCCGACTGAGCCTAATAAGCGACTTGTGCCCCCACCCCATCCACACCACCGCTGCGGGAAAGACCTGAGGGGACCGAGAGCTGAGCGGGGGAAACGGCGCGAGCACGCTGAGTGCGGGGAGAGGGGCCCGCGGCGGAGCCCCGCAGGGTCGCGGGAGAAAGGGGGGTGGCTGAAGAGAGCGAGGGGCTGTCCCCGTGGAGCGAGCTCGGGGCTTCTGCATCCCGGGAATAGGAGGCGTGGAGCCCGAGGCGGGAGTCGGAGCGCTCTGCGGGAGGGGCTAAGCGGGCCGTGGGACATCATCAGCGGGGAGAGGCTTTAAATCCGGGAGTTCCGGAAAGGACCCGTCAGATAGCAGAAAGGGAACGCTGTTGGGACGTTTCCCTTCAAACTCCACGTGTCTCCTCCGCACCAAACTCTACTCCCTTCTCCGCAAGTTTAAAGGAAGCCAAATTTGCTGCTCCCCCCACCCCACCCCATTCCCACTCAATAAATACTACTTTTACCAGCCCCCCGGGAAAACAGCAAAGATCTTTTTTTTTTTTTTCCCCCTTCCCACTTTGGAGGCTTAGAAGACCTCGAGGCCTCGCGATTTGATTTTTTTTATTCTGGGGAAATCACAGTAGGAAGAGTGTTGCTCTTACTCCCTTTTTCATCCTTCGTGGGACGCTATGTCTACCAGCAGTTGTACTTTCAAGGACCGATGCGTGTCCATCCTGTGTTGCAAATTCTGTACGCAAGTGCTCAGCTCTAGGGGGATGAAGGCTGTCTTGCTGGCTGATACTGACATAGACCTTTTCTCTACAGACATCCCTCCTACCAAGTAAGTCAAGCTAGTGGGGGCAACGGTAGCCGTTAACAAATGGGGAGTGTGCAGCTTGGATCTCTGAGAGTCAACAAGGAGATTATCATTTGGTGTTCCAGTCACTCCCAACAGTCTGATGACCCCCTTGGAGTAAATCTAAGTGGACAGACTGTCTGGACAAAGTCTGTGGTTTAGCCAAAGTGGTCAGTACTGATGTAATGCTTCTAGTTCAATTGCAGTCACGTGACCACTCATCCCTTAAGTTGGATCCCTGGCATAGTGCCCTGCCCAACCTTTCTATCTTACTGAATCAAGTGCACAACCTAGACTAGAGGTAAATTCAGGAGTTTCTGCACTCTTGAAGGGATGAAGTCATGTAAGTCAGGTATTTACCCCTAAAGTTTTACACCAAAAACCTTTCATACTTTCCTACCATTCTCTGCAATTAACATGCTGAATCAGCTCCATTGTCCATGGAATACTATATTCTTTTCTCAATCTCTCCTCTGCTCTCCCCCCCTTCCCCTCCCCTCTCTTCCCCTTCATTCCTGTCCTCTCTCTCTTTCCCATCTCCCTCTGCTCTTCTGGGTTCTCTCCTCCTCCTCCTCCTCCTCTCCTCTAGTCGCTCCCTTCCCCTCCCCCTCAATGAGAAAGACTTGGGTATTGATGAGATGAAAAAAAGACTTAGCCTGAAGATGATTCTTATTCCCATAAAACCTATTTTGCATATTACACATCAGTTTGCATATTTGAATCCTTTAAAATCTGTTTTCAAGGACTCTGCAAAAGTATAGTCCTTAAAATTTGCTTTCTATTTGGTTAAATAGCCATTTCATTTGACTCAATTATACCTTTATCTAACTCTAAAGGGTGTTAAGATTGTGTTCTTTATTGAAAGTTCACTATTAAAATGAAAATGGTTATTCAAAATATGAATGAACGGCTATTCAAGTCTTTGGACACACATTTGGAAGGAACCAGACTAATAGCCGTAATTCCCTTAAAATTCTAGATTTTAAGATACTGATAGAAACTTTGAAAATTTTTAAATATTCCCAAATAAAAGCTGTAGAATCTTCCTCCCTTGATATCTTTTGTGAACTGGCTTAAGTGTTGTTATGCCTAATTGCAAAACCAAAGCCTCCCCCATTTATTGCAGAGATATATGGGTTAATATTTTAAGTTTGTGTGTGAGTGCACCTGGGTGGTACAAAAAGAAAAACACGAGACTATAAATCATAGAACCTAGTGTTGCAAATGTTCTATGATTTATTGCCTAGTCCTTTTCCTTTTTAGTAGCACATACTCTCACAAATTTAAAATATTAACCCATTCATCTTTATAATAGCTGTGGTAAGTAACAGGCAATCATAGGACTCATAGGAAACGAATTGTTATAGTCTAACTATAATCAGGTCTTCTCTATTTATTCTTTATTGACGTTATAATAGCAATGGATTAATGTGCTAAGATGTGTGTGAATCAATAAACATAGGAGTTTTTATGTTTCCAGATGGGTGTGGTGAGCTCATGAATATTAACTGATTCTTACAAAATATACTATAGTTTTACCTTTTTTTTTTTTTAGGAGTACTGGAGTTTGAACTCAGGGATTTGTTCTTGCAAGGCAGGTGCTCTACCACTTGAGCCACATCCCCAGTTCTACTTTAGAATCTCCTTCATTTCTTTGAATTTACAAAATTTGTGCCAAATCACAAAACTACATTTGGTGATGAGTCTGTAGAGAAATTAGGACACTGTATACTGTGGGAATGTAAAATGGTATAGCTGCTATAGAAAATAGTATGGTATTTCCTTTAAAAATTAAACACAGAATTACCATTTGACCTATAGTTCTACTTCTGGTGTATATCCAAAAGAACTCAAATTAGCACCTTGAGATATTTGCACACTCATGTTCATAGCAGCATTATTTAAAGTAGCCAGGAGATAGAAATAATGTCAATACCCATTGATTCAACTGATAAATGGATAAACAAAATGTAACACACACACACACACACACACACAATAGCATATTATTCAGTCTTAAAAGGAAGGAAATCATGCCACAATGTAAATAAACCCTGAAGATATGCTAAGTGAAATAAACTAGTCACAAAAAAAGGATGAATACTTTATGATTCCACTTACATGAAGTTTCTAAAGTAGTCAAATTCAATCATAGAAACAGAAAGTAGAATAGTGGTAGCTAGGATCTGGGTGAGGGGGGAATAGGGAGTTGTTATGTAATAAGTATAGAGTTTCAATTTTGCAATATAAAAAAGATCTGGAGATTCATTGCACAATAATGTGACTATATTTAATACTTTTGAACTGTATATATGTAAAAATTAAAATGGTAAATTTTTCATTTTTGCCACAAAAATTTAAATATATATTTAAAAAATTTAAGTATATTTGACTGTCTATAAACTTTTTCATCCTGCAGTACAGTGGACTTCATTGGACGATGCTATTTCACCGAAATCTGCAAATGTAAACTGAAGGACATAGCATGTTTAAAATGGTAATTTGTGACAATATTCTAGATAGCTTGGGTTCAGAAGATGGATGTTGACACCAAAGCACAGAGAAAGGTTCAGTGGGCCGTAACGGGCACTGATATAACCTATGCAATGAGCCATTGAAAAACCATTTGTTACTTACAGATAGTTTTTAAAAGGGTCTTGTGATAATTCACATTTGTTATGATTTTGTAATTTTTCAAAGTGCACTCACTGGTATCTGCTTTTTTTTTTTCCTTTTAAATCAAAATAAGACAATGCAAGCTGGGAGAAAAACACTAGGATTTATAGTCATAAAAATCAGATTTTATCCTTACTCTCTAGGTGGTCTTGAGAAAACGCCTTAAGCCTCTAAACCACTGAAACTGTTTTCTTCTTTAATTTCTATCTTTCTTCTTCTTCTTCTTCTTCTTCTTCTTCTTCTTCTTCTTCTTCTTCTTCTTCTTCTTCTTCTTCTTCTTCTTCTTCTTTTCTTCTTCTTCTTTCTTTTTTAAGATAGTGTCTCTCTATATAGCCCAGGTAGGCCTCAAATTCATGATCCTCCTGATTCAACTTCCCAGGTGCTGGGATTATAGACCCATACCACTATGCTGGGGTTTTTTATTTCTATCTTATTAAGAATTAAAATTTCTATTTAATAAGATAGAAATTAAAGACTTCTGTATTTACCTGCTAAAGTTGCTGTGAAGATTAAATTAATAATAAAGTGAATTAAAAGACTTAATAAACTATAAGTAAAATATAGATGAGAGCTGTTCCAATTATCTTTTGAGAGGTAGATAGATTTGTGTTATCCCCATTATGGAAAGAATACAGTTGAAATTTTCTTATTTAAATGGAGCTTGGATTATAGATTACAATCCTAATCATTTAATTCAGTAAACTGTTATGTGTTAGTGACTATTTGAATTCATTCATCCAAACTATACTTATACAGAGGACCTACCATGTGCTAGTCATTGTTATAGGGATACAGAAACACAGTAAAATGAGATATAGTTGCTAGCCTTTGAACAGAATATTCTAATGGGAATGTGATCAGTCAATATTATATTTAAATAAATAAGACATTTAATATAGTGAGAAGTACTCCAAAGAAAATAATAGTAAGTGATAGAAAATGACAGAAAGTTGGAAACGTGAGTGAGAGTTGTTTTAGATGATCAGGGAAGCCACCTCATAAAGATATAACATTGGAGTTGAGCCCTAAAGGAGAGAAAGAGCCAGAGGAAAGATGTTCTAGGCAGAGGGAATAGAATAGCAAATGCAAAGAACCCATGGTAAGAGGAAGCTTAACATTTTTAAGGAATAAAAAGATGATAGCCAGTGTGGCTGAGATGTGAGCATGGGGGTAGAGAATGCTATGAGTAGGTTAGAGATATAATCAGAACCCAGATAATCTAGAGCAGTGTTGTCCAATAGAAATACTGAAGGCACAATGTAATTCATAGTTGTTAGTAACATTTTTAGAAGTTGAAAGAAACAAGTGAATTTAATTTTAATTACATATTTTATGTGGCCTGATATGTTAAAAGTATCATTTCAACATATAACAAATATAAATTATCAATAAGCTCTTGTATGTTATATGTTTTGTTCTTAGTCTTTGAAATCTGGTATAGGTTTTATACTTACAGTGCATCTCAATTCAGGTCAGCCACATTTCAAGTGCCCAATAACCACGTGTGACTCATGGCTATTGTTCAGACCGCACAGATCTAGATCTTGGTGTGGATGGGTTTTTATTTTAATTTTTGACCAATGGGAATCCATTGAAGGGGTTTTAACAAGGAAGCAGTTTTGTCCACTGCAAGATTCTAGTCACAGTACCCAGAACATACCTGGCATATGTTAGATACTCAGTAAATATTATTAGTTGAGTGAGTAGATAAATGAATAAATGAATGAATCTGGTGGTAACTAGAGCCATAGAATTTACTCTTGCAATATAACCTTACAAATAACTGTAAATCCTAATCTAAGAACAACTTTATTTTTATTTACTTTCCTTTTAAGCAGGTTATGATTAGAAGACATATTGTAGGAGGGATGGTACCTTTTAGTATTCTTTATATAGTTCCACAAAAGTGAGACTTCCCCCATCACAGGGTGAGACCAAGCTATAGTAAGAATTTTTACAACTCCAAGTTGCCATTTTAAAAAAAGTACTAACTAAAACATTCCCTTTGATTCACTCCACTTAACATGTGACTAGCTAGTAAAAATTTTTTTAAATGTGCAAGAGTGAGATACTTCTAACCAGTTGGATAGTATTGAAGACAGTAAAAACTTTTTCAACTTTCTCTAAAAGCTGGGCATTTGCTTTATTTCTGAATTCCTTCAAAAACACTGAAACTAAAATTAGAGCAGCCAGCTTGTATTTAGTTTACAAAGACTCATGCTGTCTTCCTACTCTTCCATCTGTCGAAACAGTTTTTAGGTGCTGGCATGGAACTAGAACATATAAGAACCCACCTTGCCACAGTCCTGAGGATAGAAAAATCCTTTACCAACAGATAGGAGTTTACTTAATTAATTTTGTCTGTATAGCACATTAATTTTGGGTACTTTACAGAACAAATCACAACTGTCTATTTGTTCTCTCTCTCTTTCTCTCATATTAGGGTTTGAACTCAGGGCCTTGCACTTGCTAGGCAGGCACTCTATCCCAGAGCCACACCCCCAGGCTCTTCTATTTGTTCTTTACAGAACAAATCACCATTCAGAAGCTAGCATCCAAATGGAAAATTCAAAAAAAATCCTAGCAAAGTAATGCAAGAATAGGTTAATATTTTTTCACGTAACTTACAGACTGTGCTCCCACTTGATGGTAGAACCGTGACCTTTATCAGAATAACTCTCATTCCAAAAATTCTAGCAGTGGGGGTTGTTTGGAAGAAATGGAGTCTAATTCACATGCTTTTTTTACATTAGCATATAAAATGCTGCTCTGGACCAGGTATTACATATAACTAATAATGTTCACTTTCTTTTTTAGTGGGAACATTGTAGGGTACCATGTGGTTGTTCCGTGTAGTTCCTGCCTTCTTTCCTGCAACAACGGACACTTCTGGATGTTTCATAGCCAAGCAGTTTATGGTATTAACAGACTAGACTCCACTGGTAAGAAACCATTGACTCAGAGCTTCTGTGACATTTATCTATCATTACATGAGTGGAATTCCCAATAGATCCATCTCAGGATTCCTCCAAGAACTTCACAGCTAGATCGTATCAGCTAGAGTGAAACATCAATCCCTTTTTCCCCAGACATTTGCTTATGAAAGCTATTAGCCAACATTCATTGCCATTTCTATGTTCATCATTGTATTTAAGGGCTTCAAACTTAATTGTATTCTTTTCTCTGTTTTGGGATTTTGTTAGTTCATTTGTTTGTTTCATTTTGTGTGTGTAGGGAGTGAGCAATTTGTTTTGTTCATTTGTTTTTGAGACAGTGTTTAGCTATGTAGCCTAGGCTGGCCTCAAACTTACCATCTTCCTAACTCCATTTCACAAATGCTGGGATTATAGGCACGTACTACCACACCTAACTTCTTGGTCTTTTTTAATGTGTGTGTGTGTGTGTGTGTGTGTGTGTGTGTATTTGTAGGACTGATGTTTGAACTCAGGGCTTCATGATTGCAAAGCAGGCACTCTACCGTGTAAACCACACCTCCAGTCCACTTTGCTCTGGTTATTTTGGCAATAGGGCCTCTTGAACTATTTACCTGGGTTGACCTTGAATGTCAATCCTCCAGATCTCAGCCTCCCAAATAGCTAGGATTACAGGCATGAGATACTGGCATCCAGCTTAAATTGATATTTTATTGCTCTAAACTACACCTTGATACATATTCCAACTCCAGATAATTTTTCCTAATTTTTTTTTGGTGGGTCTGGAGTTTGAACTCAGGACTTCACTCTTATAAAACAGGTTCTCTACCACTTGAGCCACTCTTAATTTGTGAAGATTTTAGATATGATAGTCAAATGTGTGTGTGTGTGTGTGTGTGTGTAAGAAAGGAGAAAGGAAGGGACAGTAGAGAGTTCCTCACAAAAACAGACGTTTTGACATCTGTATTAACAAGGTATGATAGAATTTTAGTCACAGTAGGTTGTAGTAATTATTTTAGTAAGAAAATTTACTATCAATTCTTAAGGGTATATGTATAGTACCTTTTATATTGTCTGAAGCTATTTAGTTTTGTTATAGGACACATGTTCTCAATGACTAATATGTATTTAAATGACACACCAAGTTGACATTAAGGAACTTGACAATCTAATTTGGCACTATTACTCTTGGGTTTTTAAATGTGTGTTTCTTCTTTGGAACTTAAAATATATTCTTTTTTTTAAAATATGATTTGCCTTCACAGACCAAAAGATCATAATTGCAAGCTAGGTTGTCAGGGTTTTTAAACCCTCAAATTTTGCTTGGGTTTTTATAGACTGATTTTTTTTTTTTATCACCTGGGACTCAAGTGGGGCTCTTGATTTATCATTTGAGAATTTTAATTTAAGACTCTGTATGTTAAGATAGCCGTTTTCAAGCAAGGACTTCTCTGGGCTCCCCTAAGTGAGATATAGGCTCTTAACTTAAGGCCTTTAGTTTTGTATTTGTGAGGCTCATGGGATACATTACAGGAAGTTTCTGCTTTGATGCTGGTTTTCCTGCTTCATAGGATTCAAAACACAGGGTGGAGATTTTTCAGTTTTGATTTCTTTTTAATATTGGTCAATTTTTCAAAGATAAAAGCCCAGCATTCTTCCATTTGCCTGAATCTAATCCATGAGAAACAGATGTATCACAGGATTTCCTTCCTCCTTTCTTAACAGAGAAAGGAAGGTGGCGCTTCTGTCAGATTCAATCTCCTAGTTTATTTTTTCTCCTTTGAACCAATTGTGCTGGGCTGCTTCGTGGGTCTTGAGTATCGACTCTAAGGATATCAAGCTTCTCCTTTGTAACCCTAATGTTGTTGTTTAAAGTAAGATTTCTAGGTGCCTGATATAAGAGGGTTTCTAATGGATTTGAAACTGTCCTTGAATCACCTGAATCAGTAACATCAAAGGAATACATGCCCAAGTTTTATAAAATTCTAGAATGTTTTGACTAAAAAGGACCCCAGGATGTGTGTATTCTAGGCTAGCTTTTACATATTGATCTGATTTCTGAGAACTTTCTCAAGAGGCTTAGAAAATGTCAGCTGTAATTCCCTAGAACCTGAGCAAATGTCCCCACAGGCCAAGTGACTTCAGCTCTTCATTTACCTTTGTGGGTTCTGATTTTCACTTAAGTTCACCAAGCAATTCCTTTAATCCTGTCAGATCCTCAATGCCACATTACCAGAAGCAGATCACTATTCATTCTTGGGGGTGGGGATGGAAAAGTATTTTTTTATAGTAAGCAGTTAGAACACAAAAAAATATATAGGAAATAATATGATAGACATCTATATACCCAATAGCATAAAATAATTGCTAACTTCTTGTCTGATTAGGTTGCGGTATCTCTCTCAAACAAGATACACAGTTATTATTCCTATTCCTATTGTTTCAACAATGTAACACACATCTTTATCATGTCTTCTTTGGTGTCTATGAGCAAGATGGACAGTTAGAGGAAGGGATGACTGATAGGCTATATCCGCAATAATTTTTTAAAATTCACACTATGGAATCCTCTACAGAATTAGAAGTAAATGAGCAAAATCAACAAGGTTCAAAAAAGGTAAACCTCCTATAGTATAGTAACATTCTTTAAAATTTTTTAATACGCAAAACAGTATGTATTGTCTGTAGTTGCATACATTTGTAGAAAAACCATCCATGGAGTACTGGTAGTGTTAGAAATTTAATTCAAACCAATCTCCAAACCCTGGCTCATTTCATTCTACCATGTGGCCGCTATCTTGGTGTCAAGTGGGTATTCAGTTACTGAGTCTTCCACATGCCCACACTGAAAACTGAACAGATTGAGATTTGCTTTTCTCATTGAACTTCATTGGCTCTCCTAGAAGTCAATTCTTTTTCCAATTTAGTACCTTTAAGCCATAATACAGTAAGTGCATACCAGAATAAAATGCCTCTTTATCCTCAATATGTTTGGTCCTGTGCTATATGCCTATGCTGGATTCTTCCACATGAAATTTGCTATTCTTTCTCAATGAGATTTTAGATTGTTATTTTGTTATACTGACTGCTATTATGTGATCCTAAAGTTTACAGCTCTGCCTAGACAGCCTCTATCCTGTAGCTCACCTACTTCAAGGCTCCAAAATCTTGCCTTATTTTAAATCAGAAAAATGGGACCAGCTACTATTATGCTTATTGAAGAAATGAGGAGACTTTTGCAGGACCTCCCTGTACTCTCTAGAGAGACATTTAGTCTAAAAGAATCTTATGAGAGCTTTATCTTTTTTTTTTTTTTTTTTTTTTTTTTTTGGTGGGACTGGGGTTTGAACTCAGGGACTCTACTGCTTAAGCCAAACCTCCAGTCCATTTTGCTCTGATTATTTTAGAGATGGGGTTTCTCAAACTGTTTGCCTGGGCTGGCCTCAAACATGAACCTCCTGATTTAAGCATCCCAAATAGCTAGGATTATAGGCATAAGCCACTGGCACCTGGTTGCATGAGATCTTTATCTTAAAGGTCATTAAAATAGATAAGAAAATTTCAGTGTAGAGTGATCACAGCATAATGTACCTGGAAATGGGGTTTAAGTAGATGAATTCCTGAGATGCTTTTGAGTTTTAAGATTTTAAAATTCAAGCTCTTCTTTAAAATGGCTTAAAGAATGGTTATGTCCTAGATGGATAAAGTAAATAATTTTATTTGTAATACACCCTTTCATAGCTGTCCTCTTCATTGCTAACACCATGGTTTATATATAAATCTTAGTCTAAAGTTTTATATATCATGTCCTCAATTATAACAGTAGTGAGCACTAAAGAACTTTATGACCTTTTATTTTCAGGTATAAACTTCCTACTTTGGGGCAACTTGCCAGAGATAGAAGAGAGTACAGATGAAGATGTGTTAGATGTTTCAGCAGAAGAGTGTATTCGATGAATGTGATATATAATATTTTTATAGTAACCTTTTCCTATTTAAAAATATTTGAATGGATCAACTTTAAAATTGCTAAATTAGGATTTGCCAGTGATTGCTTTCTTTCTTTCTTTCCTGTCCTTCCTTCCTTCCTTTTTTCTTTGTTTTTTTCATCTTTTCTTTCTCCTCCTCCTCTTCTTCCTCCTCCTTCTTCTTGGAAAGCAAAAATGGGCATTTGCTGATTTATTTATTTGCTGTCTCAAATTAATTACCTCAGTTTAATTTAAGTCAACGAAGTTTTTTCTTTTTCTTCTTCTGGTTTCTCTCCTCACCTCTGAAGCCAGTGTAGGTGTATTCTTAACTTCAGATAGAAGATTCTTTCACATCTCACTTTGCTACCTCCCAATCTGTAAGTTTTTCTTACAACTTGATGCCAGTTACCATTGATTTTACATTCCTGAATGAAAACATTAGTACTCAGTCATTTATCAGCCACACATATATCAAACTCAACTGAGTATTAACAGTGGATTAAAAAGAAAGAGCTGGCTGTTAGGTTTTCATGGGACTGGTTAGCATATGTTATACTGGTGATAACTCCTTTAGCATGGAGCAAGACTTTGTGAACCAGCATACAGAATAAATTAAAATTTTAAATATATAGAGGAATCTTTTGATTCCTTGACATGATGTTAGATAAATGAGTTTGTCAGAAAATTATCAATATATACTGTTTGCCAGTATTATTTATTTATATTTTTAAAAAAACATTATGGATATTGTATTATGAAAGCCTGATAAACTAAACCTTCATCTTTGTTATCCCATTCCCTAGGGCTTTCTCTATAAATAGCAAAGTAGATGAGTAGTCTTGATCCAAACCCTAAAATAGGAAAAAAAAAAAAAAAAACCCTAAAATGGCTTAAGCCATTGTAAAGAGTTTTTCTTTTTCATTTTTAAGCTGAATTCAGAGCCACATAGGAATAGGAAATTGGGGCAGTGTTGGATTCTGGTTTTATGTAAAGCTGAAATCAATGTATCTCCTTAGTTAATATGTTGGTTGTAGGCATTTTGTCAATAATGATACCAAAGGAAACTGAGTTGTGGTTTTGTAAATAAAGTTGGTTCTAAAAATGACTATTCTTTCCTTTAATTTTTTATTATACCCACTTATCTTAGAGAGATAGTATGTAAAGTACGGAATAAAAGGGATAGTGTTTATTGACTATTGACCATGTGCCAATCCTGTTCTTAGTGCTTTAGTGATCTAACTCCCTTGTGCTGTACAACAAACCCATGAATTAGCCACCATTATTCTTTTTCTTAACTGATAAAGCAGGTGAAACATAGAGAGATTAAGTAACTTGTCTGAGATCACATAACTGGTCCAATTCAAACTCAGACAGACTGACTCCAGAACTTCCCACTGCTAATCTTCATGCTGTACCCCCAGAGCACCACCAGACATGAATTAGTCACAATCTGACTTAGCTAGGTGGCTAACTACACTGTTATGTAACCTAGGTGAGGGCAGAATTGACAAATTTAAAAGTTGAACAAACTCCAGTTTGCTTGGTCTTAGGACCAAAGTGACCTCTAGGCACTGACAGAATCATTTTTGGTAAGCTAAAATAAAAGGTGTTTCAGGAAATGTTGTTACTAACACCTAAAAAACGTTTCCAAGAGTCTTTCACACTGATGAACAGCACTGGCAGAGGTCATCCAAGGTACGAAAGGAATGAAATGGAATGATTTGGTTTTGGATTTTTTTTCTTTAGCCTCTCTTAAATTCTTGTTCTTCTGGAATCAAGTTGGGCATATGGATAAGCAAAAATAATGAGTTGATAGAACATTATATTTCTTTAGTTAACTTGATCAGTTAGAGGTGAAAAGTTTAACACTAGAGTAGAGAATGTTAGAATTCAAGGCTAACATTCAATAGAGTTCATCTGGTTCCTGTTTGGCTCAGGCCTTCAAAGGCCACGGTTGACTGAGGGGCTCTTTGAAGAGCAAAATGGAGACAGAGGTGCACTGATTGAAGCAAGCCCCAAATGTGATTCCACTCCAGATGGACAATATTTCAAATTACTCAGCAACTTTTAGCTGAGTGGGTTACAGGAAAGCCCATTTTAAGTAGTAAATGGATTGATAAGTTTTTATCTAAATAAATGTATTCCTGACACTGTTTTTCAATAAAAGCAAATTGCATTCACTCTGGTAATACCAAAAGCAGAATCATGTATGTATGTAGATTTAGCATAATCCCTAGGCCTAGAAAATCCATCTATGTTTTAGTCATCCTTTAATATTTGATTCAACAAACCTGTATTATTCTCCTGCAGTGTGGCAAGAATTGCACAATGAGCTGCTCACACTTGACTTCAGGCAGAATGCAGTGAGTTTGGGAGAGGATGTATTCATTGTGTTGAGTGAGTTAACAAAGGCATGCTTAAAGTGCTGACTCCAGAGATGAAAGAACAATCATTCTGAGTAGCAGGATAGAGTGGGAGCTGAGAAAACTAAAGAGAAGAAATGATACTTAAGACAGGCTGTGAAGTGCAGGAATTTGTCAGCTGGGATAAGAATTTTGGATGAGAATGTAAACACATGGTTGGTGTTTTAAAGTATCTTGCTTATTTGGGAAATTATAAGTGGTCTCCCATACCTTCCAAGATAAGTATTAAGAAATTAATCAGGCCAGGCACTGGTGGTTCACGCTTCAAATTCTAGCTGTTTGGGATTTTGACATCAGGAGGATCATGATTGGAGGCCAGCCCAGGCAAATAGTTTAAGAGTCCCCCATCACCAAAATAACCAGAGCAATATAACTGAAGGTATGGCTGAAGCAGTAGAGTGCCTGCTTTGCAAGTGTGAAGCCCCAAGTTCAAACTCAACACTAGAGTGTTAAGTCCCACCAAAAGAAGAAAGAAAGAAATTAGAAGATTAAATTAATAAGGAAGTTTGATGAATATTCTATGCCATTATAAATTTAGACTTTATTCAGGACCAATGTAGAGTTATTGAAAATTTAAAGCAGGGGAATAAAATGATCAGATTTAGTGATAGCTCTGATAAAGTATAATCAAGTTTAGTTTTCCTCTATAATTTCCTTGCTTTGAGGCATGTAACAACTTGACCATGGAAATTATATGTATTGCCTTTGCCCTAAGGACCCATGTAATTCTTGTCTTTCATGGAACATGGAACCTCTGGTCTGTATGGGCGCTGGTTTTTTTTGTTGTTTTTGTTTCCTGATTTTCCCTTTCCACCTTGTCATTCCTAAAGTTCAAGGAAGGGGCAGTGAGTCAACTCCTCACCCGCCATGGCTGTCTCTACAATTTTATCTTTTTCCTCAAGCCAGTTTCTCAACCTTAAAGTTGGGCTCTGTTGAGGCATTCTGGGTGGTGCCTAATCTTAAAGTTATAATATTTTGAATAGCCCCTGGCTCTAAAAACCAGGTCCTAAAACATTAGTAATTTAGGGAGATTATCCAATAAAGAACTGTTCTTTTGACCTCTGAGTCACATGTGACTGGTTAAGAATAATCTATATTTTCTCTCCTTTGGTGAGGAGGAAGTGACCATAATATATAAAACATGAAAACAACTAATCAATCAGAGCACAAATAGGGATTGAGGGGAGAAGGGATATGGATCAAATAGTCTGCTTCAGTGAATTAGTCAATGAAGGCTCTATTTTAACATTCATGCTTATAAAAGGAAATAGTTTCCTTTTCTGCCCTTTTTTTTTAACTTTAAAAGCAGCCTAAACCATAGTTTCTTTCTTGCCTGGTATTGAGTGTGTGCCAAATCTATCCTAAACTGCACAGATGGAAAACATTAGTCTATGTCTGTGGTACCTCTGGGGTTGAATATTTTTAGTACTGAACTCTTTAGCTAGAGATTCTTTCTTCCAGTACTCTCAAAGAATCATTTTATTGTCATCCAATGGACAAAGTCACTGAGATAAAAATGAACATGTCATGTTTTTATAGTTTATTGTGAGCTTTCACATACCCTTTAATTTAATCCTCCGAATACTTTAGCTATCATTCCCATTTTGCAAACTGAAAAAAGAAAATCTTTGTCCCAATAACCAAAGAGAAGAATCTAATCTAGAATCTGGGTGTTCTCATCTTAGTTTAGGGATCTTTCCTACTGCCTTAAGTAACCCAAAACTGAGATCTGTTTTTCCTTCATTAGCTTTGAAACTTAGGACAAATCTTCTAGGCAAGTACTTTTTTACGGTCCTCCACCCCCTATGCTGAGGACCAAACCCAGGATCTCACCCACACTAGACAAGGACAAATTTTCCCTGATTTTCAATCTCAAAGTCCTGTTACTTTCAACAAATATTTACTGAGTGTCTACTATAGACAAAACAAATGGTCAGGATGCAGAACTAAATTAGACAAAGCCCCTGCTCTCATGTGAGCTGACATTCTAGTTGAGAGGAGGTAGGAAAGTAATGTACTTTTCAGAGTATTCATTGTATGCCAGCTATTGATCTAAGTGTTCTGCGTGTAACCCCTAACAGATAGCTCTTATTATTATCCTTACCATAACAAAATCAGGAAACTGAGGCAAAGAGAAGTTTAAAAAGCTTTCCTAAACTCACAGAACAAGTAAATGATACCAGTCTAAGATGTGGAAGGGCCATAAATAGTTTGATGACTGTGTTTCCTTTGTATTTTTCAGTGTAGTTGACATTTATTACAAAAAAAAGTCAAGTTTTCCATTAGCAATCTTCCTGTACACATCTTTCCTCATTAGACCTTAGTTGATTTTTGTTTTAGATTGACATGGGGACAATAGCCTCTCCCTTTTCAGCAAGGGAGACCTGGTTTACTTGTAAATAATAAGAATGCTAGTCTCACACACTATGAGAAAAGAAAAGGAAAAAAAAGCCTATAATGATCTCTTAATTTTGAGTTTTTCTGTACTTCTTTCAGGAAATAAAGTCATTTGGACTAATCCAGATTTTTATCTTACAAGTAATGAAAGTTCATAAGAGTAAATAAATACCTGCTCTTTAAGCTATTTGTATATCTCAAATAAATGGTGAATTAAATGACCAGCTTTTGCAAATTTCTCTAGTTTCAGTTTTCTCATAAAAAGTTGTATTTAAAATCTATTTATATAGAATTCCAGAAGTTTTCCTTAAATGAGCACTACTAAAATTTCATAACAAGATTATATATTTATTACAAGGAAACCAAAAGCAGTTATAAAATCTATATTCAAATTTTGCATTTTGAGACTTGTGAAACAGTGGGTTGACAAATAGCTAATGATTAATTAGATCTGCCAAATGTGGGCACCACTGAAGTTTGCCCACCAGAATGCATCTCTACACCTCCGTTCACACAAATCACTTCCTCTGGAAAGGGGCCCATGGCAAAAGCAGGCATGTGGGAATGATTCACTTGGGGAAAGTTGTACCCAGAATATTCAAGCAGTTTGCTTTTTGTCTCTATATCCTTGCCATAATTTTTCTGCCCAAAGGAACCACCTGCTATTATGGCTGCGACACCTGAAAAGCTTTCTGTATATTGCAGGAGATTGCTCATGCGTGGGTGGGTCTTCAGGCTGTTCAGTGGTATTTTAAAAAATGCTTCTTTAAGAGAAATATTCTCAGAGACTGGAACATTGCCTTGTCTTATCAAAATTGCTCTGTAGCCTTGTTCACAAATACCTTAAAATATTGAGCTACAGATGGAATTCAGTAGAAGACATACTGAGCTAATTTCCTTTGTGTGACATTACCCAGAGAAATCAAGCTGTCAGCATCCTTGAAGAAAAAGCCTGTGAAGAGAGATGGTGGCAAAAGCCATAGGAGGCAGGAATGATTAAGAACTTGGCCTTCAGGAGCTTCTGCTCACCCTCCCAAATTCTTTTTTTTCTAATGAAAATTTAATATAAACAAACAGAGTAGCAAGTCTGACTTGAGATGGTTGGATGGTGATCATAACTATTGCAATACTAGGCTGAAACAAATCTTGAATCCTAAATCTTTTTGGATACTCTAAGATATGTCCATAAAGGGAAATGACAGAAACACAGGGTTTTAAGCATATAGATTGTCATACTCTAAGTGAACTAGAGACTATCATCTCTAGTTCAACCATTTATCCCATATTCAATGAGCATCTCCTATATGTGGGCACTAATTTAGGTGTTACACAGTGAAAAGAAGACATAAAAAGAAAAAAAATCCCTTTGTACCTTTCTGTTGTTGGTAGGAGTTCAGACAAAACTTATTTCTTCATAGCTGTATGCACTTACATAATTTTTTTTTCTGTACTGGGGTTTGGACTCAGGGCCTTTGACTTGCTAGTCAGACTGTCTACCATTTGAACCACTCCACCAGCCCCACTTACACAATCTTGATTCCAGAACTAACTTGAGTGTAGAAAAGGTGGTGACTGCACATTGATAATCCATTTTGCTAATCTAAAATGACTCCGCAATATGGGTCTGAAGCCAACAGATCTTGTAGTGACTTCCTGATGCCCAGATCATAAGTAAGGCAATCTGTTTCTAGAGCTAGAAAGTAGTGAATGGCTTCTTGGTCCTAGCTTCTAGATTATGGCACAAGTAATTCCTCTGGCAGGCCAGTTTTGCAGTATTTTCCTGGGAGTCATTCCTGGAGGCCATGCCTAGTGCCTGCACCTTCAGCTCTCTAATAGTTGTGCAAACCCTAAACGCATTGGCCCTTTAGTTAACTTTTACTGTGTAATAAACACCCCCAAAACTTAGTTTGAGTGGGCAGTTCTTCTATTGATCTGACCTGACCTCACATGTGTGATCATAATCAGCCATTAGTTATGCTAGGCTGGAAGGTACTAGATGGTCACCAACACGTCTGGATTTTGGCACAGATGCCTTAAATGCTGAGCTCTTGCTCTCTCTCTGTCTCCTCCTCCTCCTTCTCCTCCTCTTCCTCCTCCTCCTCTCCCTTACCCCCTGTGATCTTTCACCATTTCAGAAATTCAACCTGAGCTTTTTAATATGATGACTGCCTTCTAAGAGGATGAAAATGGGAACTAAGTTGGGAAGTCACACAGCATTACTTATGCCTCATTCTATCGACCAAAGTTAATCAGAGGGCTGGCCCAGATTCAAAGGGAAAGGAAAAAATAGACTCTATCTCTTTATGGGAGCTATGGCAAAGTCACATTTGGGAAAGTTATGTGGGATAGGAAGGATTGAGCAGTATCTACCACAACTGTATTAAGTCCCTTTCCCTAGTGGGACAAGGGACCCTTCCTGCTGGGAAAAGGAAAGAGGGTTTAGGACAAAAAAACAGAGTCTACTCTCAAAGAGAGGTATAGTCTCTTTTAAATACCCAGATAGATGTCAAATGGTAACACTTTATGAAGTAAAACCAAGGGCAAAATCAGTATTTCTTTCCCCCTAAATTATAAGCAACATGTGATCCTTCCATATCTCAGGGAGTAAACAGTCATATTCTCCCTCAAAGTTTTAGGGAAGGTTTAGAAAATGATGAGATGAACAGCAAAGACTCAGTAGCAGGCTATAGATTTTACTCTTCTTTCTGTCTAAATTAATACTGATTGGGCCTCTGTAAAGGGAAAATGTCCATCACAGTTTATACTATTATTAGTACAAAACTGTATTGTTGACAGCAAACCTGCATCTCTTAAATATATAAATGCAAAGACATTTTCACTCCTACCTAGTTGGTGGTAAAATTATACGGACACATTCTCCCCTTGCAGTTCAGTGGTTGTAAGGCATCCTGAAGCTGCAGGAGCCATGTGCTGTAGTGATTCCTGAGACTTTTTAAGGCCATGGTTGCAGAGTTGAAACTGGGCTTTCTGTCTGATATTAGATAGAACGCTGTAATCCTAAGTGATGACTGGGTTGGGATCTCTAGCAATTATTTGCGTCATGTACTTTAATTAAGAGCATGCTTAAGATTATAACAATTGTCCACACACCCATCACGAAGCATCACTCAGACTTGTAGCCCTTTGCCCCCACTCTGCTCGCATGAGCCCGAGCTTCTGACCTACAAGTGATTACATTGCTCTGGTGAATCATCCTCAATGTGATTCAGGCAGCCTTCACACTAGAGCCAGATCTTCACCTGTCTGGAGGGATGAGGGAGCCCAGGAGTCTAGCCAGAGGTCAAGTTACTTGTCTTGCTGCACTACTGGGTATCAATCTTCTGATTGGCATTTGGCCAGCAATTAATTTTCCTATTTAATATTACAAATATTTCGTAGGGGCAATATGCTCGCCTATTGTTCCCCCAGAAAATTCTTTTCCTTAAAGTTTTGGATCTAATCACTATCATTGACTGTTTTGCCACCATCTTTGGGATAGTTGGCAGACTAACAGAACTTTAGTAGAACGAAAGTTGAGCTAAAAGGTGACTAAGTCCTGCTTGTTGTGTGACCTTGGGCATTTGTTTCAAAACAAGATGGTTGAGTAATATATTTTCTGAGATGCCTTCCAACTGTAGCATTTGATGGATTAATTTGATTTTTTGCAGGGAGCTTCTTATTCATTTGTCAGAGGTAATTATATTTGTTTGCTAGGGCAGCTATGACAAATTGCTATAAACATAAACAACAAAAATTAATTGTCTCATAGTTCTGGAGGCTAGAAGTCTGAAACCAGAGTGTTGGCAGGTTGATCCTAACAGACAGTCTGCGGGAAAAATCTGTTTCACCCTTCTCTTTTTGGCTTACAGATTGCAATCTTAATTTCCACATAGTGTTCTTCCTTTGTTCATGTGTATCTTCAAATTTCTGCTTTTCATAAGGACAGCAGCATCTTATATTAGGGCCCACCCTAAGGACTTCATTTTAACTCGATTACCTCTGTAATGAACTTACCTCCAAATAAGGTCACATTCTGAAGTACTGCAGGTTAGGAGTTCCACATATGAATATGAATGAGGACAAAATCAACCCATAACAAAAATATAGATAAGAAACAAGACAATGATTTGATTGATTTTAAGGCTCGTGATAGATAAGAAACAAGACAATGATTTGATTGATTTTAAGGCTCGTGACTGATAGGGGCATGGTGGTGCAGAAGTTAGTATAGATTGTTAGTGTGTATTGTTTACTCTGATGCTTACACACACACATATGGATTTTGAGTAGTAGTCGGCTCTGAATTCATTTGAACCTGCAATTCTTTGTTTTGTCATGTTCTTTCATCTGTTTTTATGTTTGAATATGAAAGTTCTTGAAGAGCGTCCTATTACTATTGAAGCAATTGTTGCTCAAAGGAGTCTCCAAAGAGTTAGGTAGGGAGGCTGCTATTTAAATAAATGACCCTGTGGTGGTTTGCTTGGGTTTGGCTATCAGAGGATGTACAATTGTGAATGAAATACGCTCTTCTGTGCCGATAAAGAGCTCCTCATTACATAATGCTATTTCTATATTAAGAAGAGAGAAAGGAATGCATTGGGTTCTGCTGACTCACAGGTACACATTTAGGTTTAATGGAAATAAATGAAAAGAGTTCAATCAATGTGAACAAGGACAAATTGGAGGTGAAACAGGATATTGTCAATAAAAGAACCAAGAATTTTCAGCAAAAGTGTGCCCTTCTCGTCAGTGGTCTCTCCAACCTGGAACCCACTAGGTGGAGCAAAGGACCAGGAATGCTGACCAAGTGTGCTCATGAGCAAATATTGACCCGTCCTCCAGTTCTGCAGCTATTCCTTTTTCTCTACAAAATCTAGAGGAAGGCTGGGGCAAGGCAGGCATGGGGACAGAGGGGAATGAGTTTCTGAAACTGCTTAAGATCAAATGTTTCCTACTCATTAAAATGGACAGTGGCCCAAGGAATAGAGAAACCCAGATTTGCTGAGCTAGCTGTGATTATTAAGTACACAGGAGGCACACCCATCTTGGACTATTTTCCCCTGGCTTGGCTCTCAGTACATATTTCCTTTCTGCTTTCATTGGTGGCAGATGGAATTTGGGGCAGACCTCTTACCCAAGGTCCTGTAGTTAAAAGATGCTATGCTTAGGTCATTCATCTCTTTTTTCCTGCCTACTCTAGCCATTCCAAAATTCTGGTATCAACCTGGTTTCCATTTAAATATGTTCTCTTTGATTCCAGGTCTTTTGATTCTAACACTTCCTTCCTTGGATTGCAATCTTGTCTTCCTTTCTGCACTTAGGGGTTGGTTAGCTAAACAGGGGCCAGGAACTTGGCTGATTCTTATTTGAGGACTTTAAGGTGTAAAGTGAAACTACCCTCATTTTCCTCTCAGTTCTTTGTCTCTTGAGCAAAGTGAGGTCTGTCTGCCTTTGCATTCAAACTGCAGATGTTAACTGTCCCATGTCTCAGTCCAAATCTGTACCAATAGAAGACATAGGTCTTTTTTTGTTTTGTTTTGTTTTTTACTACTGGGGTTTGAACTCAGGGTCTACACCTTGAGCTACTTCACCAGCCCCTTTTTTGTGATGGGTTTTTTCGAGATAGGGTCTCGAGAACTATTTGCCTGGCTGGCTTCAAACCATGATCTTTCTGATCTCTGCCTCCTGAGTAACTAGGATTACAGGCGTGAGCCACTGGCACCCAGTCAGAGTTTGTTTATTACAATCTGCATTCCAGAACACATGAGTCCAAACACTTGCAGAGGGAAATTTGATGAAGGAGGTGAGTCCTAAATCCAAAATTATTCTGCTTTTTATAGCTATGACTTTGTAAAGGATAATTTATTGAAATATTAATTTATTTGTCTTCTTCCTATATTTTCTCATCCCTTTTGATTTTTCCTTGCAAGTTGGGCCCTTAGTAGTTTCTCACCTTGGAGTTTATCTTTTGCAGAATGATCTTGCTGTCTTTAGATGAAACCTAAACTCATTGAAAAGAGTGTTAGTCATGGCTTTGAAGACAGAAGGGACAGGAGAAGATAAAAATTCCCAAGAATACAAGGAAATTTGTCCTCTAGGGATGAGAGTGACTAGGACTACATGCTGGGGAAGGAGAATGTTGAATTGGACCCATGGATAGTTCTGTGGCAACCAATGTGAACTGGCAAATGATAGCATCTCTCCAGGATTTGATGTCATGTAAGACCCTGGAGTTTTGCACAAATCTTAGAGGGTGAGCCCCAATAATGGCTGAGATCACATCTTCTGCCAATCAAGCTGAATGGGAACTCAGAGTCAGATTCAAGTTGGTTTAAAGGAAATAAAGATGGATGGGCATGGTAAGAAGCCAAGGCAGGAGGATCATGGTTTGAGGCCAGTCTGGGCAAAAGGATGAGACCCTACCTGAAAAGCAAACTAAAAACAAAAAGGACTGTGGTGTGGTTCAGTTGGTTAGAGTGCTTGCCAATGGCCCCTGAGTTCTATTCTTGATACTGCCTCCCAAAAAGGGGGAAATAAAGAAGTGTGTTTCTTGTACATCTGAGCCTGTTTTGTACTAAGTTTTGTACTGGCTAACCTATAATTAAGAGTTCACTGTTAAGGTTTGAGGCAGTGTAACATGGTGGCTAAGATTATGGTCTCTGGAAGCAAAGTGCCTGGGTTCAAACCTCAGCTCTGCTACTGAGACTTTCTGGGTGAGTTATTAAGTTTCTCTCTTCCACAATCCTCATCTCTGTGAAATGAGCAGGCGAGTACAAGCCTTACAAGGCTGTGGTAGAATCTAATTATACATGTACAGTGTTTAGAAAATCAGTACCTGATATACAGCAAAATTTAATGAATATAAGCTCTGTTCTTACAGATCTGTTGCATTACTATGTGACAATTGAAATTTTAAGTTTTTAAATATATAATACACAAAAAATGGGACAAAAGTTAGACTGGCCTCCAGTTCTCTATGTAGGCCTGGAACTCTTGATCCTCCTACTTCAGCCTCCCAAGTGCTGGCACTACATGCCTGGCAGTATACAAGTTTTTGAAAGATATCCAATGAACAATGAGTGTACAATGGGAAACTGTTTCTTAAGGTCCTTCCCCAGAGGCAACCTGGGTCACTCACTTCTATATATCAAACAAGTGGAATTAATACCTACACATGTCTTTCCCCCTCTCACAATATATCATGGAAATTGTTCTTTAGTAGGACCCCATTATATGGATATACTTTAGCTTCTTAACTTATTTAATTGAACTTTCTATGTTTTTGCTCTTACAAATAATATTGCAGTGAAGATCTTGATACCTACATCTTTGGTATATCTGTGGTACAAATTCCTAGAAATGGAATTACTGAATCTAAGCCTTCATGTACTATACAATTTGATAAACGTTATCAAATTGCCCCTCATCCAGCAAATTACACTCCCACCACCTTTATATAAGAACACCAGCAGAGGAGGTTGTTTGCTTTTTAAATTTTTGCCAATCTGCTAAGTAACCTCTTATAATTTTTATTTGCATTTATCCTAAGAATGAGATTAAACATTTTTTTAATATTTTAAAATTCCATTTCTATTTCCTTTTTTGAGAGACAGTCTACTATAAAATGAACTGTCAGAAGTGAAAATAATACCTCTGAAAATCCTTTTTAGTCTCATCACCAGGAAAAAAAATCTTTCTGCCATCACACGCTGCCTGGCAGTTCCATTATGTGATATTCTCTGAGTTCTTTGTGGTTGTCCCTCAATTCCATAGCATCAGGGAGCTAACAGGAGAAGATCTTTGCTTCCTTTAGTGTCTTTGGTGCTGAAGGACTTCCAGGGAGCAAAGGATGAAGGTGGTAAGATGCTTCCTTGGACACATTAGCAGATGCTGTCACTTGCTCAGAGAATTTGGAGAATCTGGGAGAAAAAGAACTTGAATAAATCTTTTGCATCTGAGACAAATTTTACAAAATGTATGAATAATTTAAAAATGATTATCTGGTGCTGTTACACTCTCGACAGTTTTTCTGTGAAAGTGAAAAATAGGTGAAATGACAATGGATCAGTCATATGTCAGCCGTATCAAAGGAACCTCAGGGAAAGCACAAGCTCTGTTCTTTGCTGATATCTGGAAAGGAAGCGACTCTGGGAGAACGGTGCAGTTGGAGCTAACAATAAGCCAAGAAGGGGGGAAAACAATCAGAAGGAGCTGTTCTGTCTGACACACACTGTTTCTTTTCCAGGAAGGAAACATTGCTAACTGGAGAGCCAAATTCTTATTTAGGTACTTAATTAATCTTCTATTTGAAAATTATAATCAGGATAATTAGAGTCTACTCTAGGGACACCCTCTCTGCCACCTTAAGCATTAGCATGAATTGTCTGTGATTTACCTAGGAGGCAAATTATTATCCTAGCCATAAGATGGGCAGAATCAAACATTTCAGGATTCATCTAGTTCAGCACTTTACAGATCATGAATCTAAGTTGAAAGCCAAGGAGCTTCTCCAAGACCACAGTATAGACCATGGGTTCCATTGCTTGAAAGGAACACAAGCAACTCACTGTATTGTAGTATGGGACTCTTTCCACTGATTAAACCAGCTATCTTAGTTTATTTTCTGCTGCTATACCAGGATACCTGAGACTGAGTTATAAAGAAAAGAGGTTTATTTAGCTCATGGTTCTGAACCCAAGAAGTTCAAAATTAGATGGCTGCCTGTGACAAGGGTGTCCTGCTATGCTATGACATGGTGGATGACATTTCATGGTGGGAATGCCTGTGACAGTGGCAAGCAGGCAGTGCAGAAGAGAAGAGGAGATAAAGGGTTGTAACAACCTGCTCTTTCAGGAACTGATCCATTCCCATAAGACCTAATCTAGTCTCGTGAGAAGGACATCAATTGCTTTTAAATATTGCTACATTGGCAACCAAATATGAGTTTTGGTGAGAATAAACCACATCCAAAATATAGCACCAGCTATGTAGCTGTAAGGTTCCTATTCAAATACATATTCACATATAGGTTTGTATTCATCTATTCAGACTGCTATAACAAAACACCATAGACTGGGTGGTTTAAACAACAAATACATAGTTCTGGAAATCAGTAAGTCCAAGATCAAGGTGCTAATAGATTTGGTTCCTGATGAGGGCTCTTCCTATCTTGCACACAGCAGTCTTTTTGCCATGTCCTCGACATGATGTAGATAGAGCTCTGGTGTCTCTCCCTCATCCTAAAAGGCAACACATCCCATTATGAGGGCCTTGCCTTCATGACTTCATCTAAGCCTAATTATCTCTGAAGGATTCCATCCCCACTTGTGCTACACCACCAGCCTCTCTCAAGGATTCCATCTCCAATTACAATCACATTGACAGTTAGGGTTTTAACATATGAATGGGGGGCAAAATTCAATTCATAGCAATATATATGTATTTGTTGTATTGTTAGCCTCCTCCCACCATGAGGGCAGGGAGTTGGTTTTTTTGTTGACTTTAATATGTCCATCACTTGAAATAGTGGCATTTGCTGTGCCACAGCTAAATTCAAGTATTTGTCAAGTGAATGGATTTCTTGAACGTTTACTATGTGCTAAGCATGTTATAAGCACTTTACATTAATTCACGGAACGCTCACAATAGCTTTATAAGGTGGGTTCTGTAATTCCTCCAGCTTCTGCAGAAGGCACAGAGATGTTAAGGAGTTGCCCTGGAATCATAGGAAGCAGAATCAAGTTTTGAAACAAGGCTACCTGACTCCTTAGCCCTTTTTCTCATCCATTACACTATGTATAGAGTATAATTTCCCCTTTAAAAACTACTAGGATGTGCCTTTGGAGTTAAAAGTTCCCAGGAATTTAAACTACCATGTTGCTAATGTGTTGACAACTTCTCCTAATACAGTTTTCAGAAATGCTTGTGATTATAACACCCCAAATCCTCCCATATAAAAACTGCTGTTTTGGTGAGGGCAATGCTTCCGTTCCTCTGTGGTTGTCCAGGCTCGTATTGTCGACACGTGTTATTGACTCTAGTCTTGTGCGTCTGGTAGTTGGCGGGGAGAGATTCCCTCCTACTCAGATTCTTCCTGTCACAATCTGGCCATTGAGCTAACTTTCCATTCTCAGGGACTTCCTGGCATTGTAAAAAGTGACAAGAAGTAAAGTTGTTGAAGGAAAATGGATTTGGAGTCGGGTGGGGGGACAGTGGAGGAGACCTGTAGAGTTACACCAATAACAAAACATGACACAACTGAGTTTTGAGATAATATGCCATCTTGCTGGAAAGGTTGTATATTTTAGGAAAATGGCATAAGTCCCATGTTCACTATGGGCTGACATTTCATGTTTTATGTTAGGTAATTCCTACTTAATCTTGAAATTTGGGTATAGAAAACTGGGAGCACATAGCTAATAAGAGGAGGAACTGGGATTTGAATCCAGGTCTGTGTGACTTCTTTTTTTATAGCTTTGTCAAGCTAATTCATACCATAAAGTTCACCCATTAAAAATATAAAACTAAATGAGTTTTTAGTATATTTATAGATTTGTACAACCATCACGATAGTCTAATTTTAGAACATTTTCATCATCCTCAAAAGAAACCATACTCTTATTAGCAGTTATGCCCCAACCACCACCTCCCCAGCCCTAGACAACCACTAATCTATTTTCTGTCTCTAGATTTGCCTATTTGGGACATTTCCTATAATGGTATCATGCATTCTGTGGTCTCTCGTGACTGCCTTCTTGACTTAGCATGTTGTTTTTGAGGTCCATCTATGTTGTGGCATGTATCTATACTTCATTTCTTTTTACAGCTTGCAAAGTCTCCTTTAAAAAAAAAACCCTTCAAAAATAAATTTGTTGTGAATTTAGGCTGACCTCTCCAGTGAGCCCCGCCTTGATCAGAGCCTGTTTCCGGGTAAACCAGCTCTAACATACGATCAGGACAAAGTCAGGATAGGGACATACAGACAGACAGACCCTGAGCTGCTTTCTGGGCTACTGTCAGTAGAATCCCAGAATTCCCAAGGAGGGGCTCTGCAGATGGCAGACCGAATGACAGAGGCTCTGCAGTGGCTGGGGCTGATGGCACCAGTTCCTCCCTCTGCTTTCTTTTTGTTCTTATGTTAAGACTTTCAGATGAAAGGGTTTTGCTTGAAAGCTGTTTCTCCTCAGAGGGAACCATTTGAAGCTTTATACAGAAATCTCCAGAAGCTTCTGCAACCAGAAGACTTGATTCTGCTGCCACCTGCTGTCCTTTAAGCCAGAAACAGCTTTGGAAGAAAGGTCTGTTAAGAACATGGTTGAATAAGGCAGACAGTCCAGTTCTAACAAGGTCTTTTTCCTAATTCTATGCTTTTGTATTTAGTTCTATTTTTTATGTTAGTATTTTGTGTTTTCTACCTAAAATGTCTGGTCCCCTGAAAATGCATCACAATTGTGTTCCACTAAAGCTTTGTCAATAGAAAAAGAGACATAGCTTAAAAAAAAAAAATTAACCAGACCTTCGGTGCAAGGCTAGCCTGTGGAATTCATTTCTTCACTTCCCTCTTTCTCTCCTTCTAGCCTTTTATAGGCATTTTAAGTGTTTATTATGTGCTAGGCTTTGTGAAGCCTGTGCGATATAAAATGTAAAAAGCCTGGGGTCATTGCCTTCAAGGAAATTCACTATGGCGGACAGTTATGCCTAGATAGCTGGGTGGTGTCTTGAGCAGTGAACGCTTATCCCCCAATATTCACTTAAAGTTATTTTTAGCCCATACATAAAGTTGTACATATTATGTATATTTTTCTGTGAAAAAAGTAGGCATCGTTGTGCACGTATTGTTTTATTTCTTTGGTTTTTTTCACCCTAAAATGCGTTTTAGAGGTCCTCCCACAGCACATGTATCCTGTTTTGCATAGCACTTCACGGTACGAAATGTGGCTCCTTAAACCTTCCCACTATTAGTAAGCATCTACGCTGCGCTATTTTTCACTTTCACAAAAAAATGTGACAGGAAATGTCTCTTGGGGTGTATTTCTGAGTATTTTTCTAGGATCTACCCCTGAAGGAGATTTATTGAGGAGAAGATATCTGTGTCTATTTTTGATGGAATAGATACAGCTGAACCATTCTTTTAAAAAAGCTGTTCAATTTACACCTTCATTAGCAGATTCAGGCTGCCTGTATGTCTCCAGCAACATGAAAACTTTATATTTTCAGGCTCTAGCTTTAAACCATTTTGATAAGAAATTTGTATCTTATTTTTATGATAATTATTCAATCATGAATTGTACAAATCAGTGGGTTTCCTGGTGACATCCATAATACATGTACCATACTTTGATGGTATCGCCCACCTTCATGCTTGCTCAAAGTCTGTCCTCTATTTTCAAGCCCTTTTTAAATTTTTAGTTCCTATATATGAGAGAAAACATGTGAGATACTTTTCTTTTTAGTGTCTGACTGATTTCACTTAACACTGATAAACTTCAGTTCTATCCTTTTGCTTACAAATGACATTATTTCATTCTTTATGACTGAATAAAACTCCATTGTGTGTGCACACTGTATTTGTATCCATTCCTCTGTTGATGGGCACCTTGGCTGCAAGGGTTCTTTCTTCTCCATATTCTTGCTAGCATTTTTTTATACACAAAAATGATATATAAAATTGTTTTGAACTGGGGAAAGATGGAATCTCAATGAAATTTTGAGTTATGTTTCACTGATGACTAAAGACGTTGAACATTTTTTGTATGTTTATTGACCATTTGTACTTCCTCTTTTAAGAAATATCTATTCATATCATTTGCCCATTTATTGATTGGATTACTTGTTCTTTGGGGCTTTTTTAGGTGTTTATATTGTCTGGATATTAATCCTCTATCAGGTGAATAGTGGCAAAATTTCTCTCCCTTTCTATAGGTGGTCTCTTCCCTTGATTACTTCCTCTGCTGTGTAGAAACCTTTATTATTGGTTTTATTTCCTGAACTATTGGAATTCTATCAAGAATTAATTTCCTGTGCCAATATCTTGTTTTCCTCTAGTAGTTTCAAAGGTTCAGGTTTTGCCTTAAGGTCTTTGATCCATTTTGAGTTGATTTTTATTCAGGGTGAGGGACAGTGAGTTTCAATCTTCTACATTTGTATCTGATTTTGATTTGTTGTTTTGTGCTTAGTAAGATTGAGACTATATTTTCAAGTGATTATTGGTTATTTAAGTTTTAATAAGCTGCTTATTTTTATCTTTTGCTCATTTTCTATACTGATTGTCTTTTTTCTTTTTTAAATCAAAATAATTATTTGACACATAGTAGTTACACAAACCTGAGGGGTGCAATACATTTCAATACATGTATACAATATGTAATGATCAGGTCAGGAAAACTGACATACCTCTCACCCCAGAAGTTCATCATTTCTTTGTGCTGGGAACATCCAAAGTCCTCTCTTTTAGTTACTTTCAAATATTCAACTAAGTGTTACCAACCATGGTTATCCTGCTGTACTAAAGAACATTAGAAGTTATTCCTCCTAGCTGCCTGTACCCTGTATCCATTAACCATCTCTCTCCACAGCACTTCCCGGACACCTTTCTCAGGCTCTGCTGCCACCACTCTATTCTCTACTCCTTTGAGATCAACGTTTTAGCTTCTTCACATAAGTGAGAACGTGTAGCATTTCTCTTCCTGTGCCTGACTTATTTCACTTAGCGTAATGTCCTCCAGCTCCATCCATGCTACTGAAAATGATGGAATTCAATCACTTTATGGCTGAACAATATTCCATTGTGATATATATACGCCACATTTGCTTTCGCCATTCATCTGTCCGTGGTGTGCTGTCTTTCTTTCTAATTGAATTTTAGTGCTCTTTATATATCGTGGATCTTAATTCATTCTTAGGTTTGTTGCAAAATAGGAAATTAGGTACAATTTCTTGTTCTCACAGCAACTATAATAGGCAGAATTATTAGCCCTGGAACAGGATTGTCCTTATCTGAACCCAAATGGCCATTAAGCATGTACCACCTATGATACCCCCTCTTCCCAGCATCTATTTGTGTGATTTAATGGCTAAGGGGCTTTCATGTGTGTATAAATATACGTGTGTGCGTGTGGTGTGTACGAATGAAGGCTCCAGCTAGGTGCCAATGACTCACACTGTAATCCTAGCTACTTGGGAGGCTGGGATCAGGAGGATTACAGTTTGAGGCTAGCCCAGGCAAAAACTTCATAACACCCCATCTCAAAATAACCAGAGCAAAATGGACTGGAGATGGGGCTCAAGCAGTAGAGTGCCTGCTTTGCAAGCACAAAGCCCTGAGTTCAAACCCAGTTGGTATAATCAAGCAAAACAAAAGAATGGAGGCTCTGATACAGGGGGGCAGAAGACAGGGAAGGGAGAACAGAATGGCATATAGTACCTATTCTTGCAGTGCAACCCTATTTGATGTTCTCTGTCAGAGGACTTCTGACAAAAAATTTCCTCTTTCAAGTTATATTTTCAGTGCTCTGTTAGTGTCTTAGTTATGTGTCTTGTCTTATAGATTGACAGCTGAAGCAACTGTTCAACTTATTGGTTTCCCCTCAATCTTGGTTCTTGAGGAGTATAGAAGATGAGGAGGTTAAAAAGCAGCACCTAGCCGGGCACCAGTGGCTCACACCTGTAATCTTAGCTACTCAGGAGGCAGAGATCAAGAGGATCACGGTTCAAAGCCAGCTGGGGGAAATAGCTCACAAGAAACCCTATCTCAAGACACCACTCACAAAAAAAGAGCTGGTGGAGTGGCTCTGAGTTCAAGTCCCAGTACAAAAAAAAAGCAGCACTTGCATGTCCATAGGAGCCTCCACTTGTTATGTAATACCTCCCTGGTGGGCCCATTTCTGCCCTGCACCCAGATCCTACTCCACCCACGGCCCTGGACCTGTCTGGATCTGCTGAATAAGCATAGCTGAGGCTTATTACATGCTAGTGCTCCAGTTATACTTGTAACGTAACAGAGGAAGAACAGGACCTGTGAGGAAGAGGCCAGAGGGAAGGAGCTAACACTTTCTGGGTCAAAATAATAATAATAATAATAATAATAATAATAATAATAATAATAAAATTAGTGCTTAGCATACATGAGCCTTGGGTTTAATTCCCAGTACTAAAATAGATAGATAATTCTGTTGAAATCTTCTATATTAATACTAACAAAACACCTTCAATTTTAATGTGCTCTGTAATGTTCAAAGATCTTTCAGAAAAGGTTCATTGACCACCATGAGGAATCAATGCAGGTACTATTGTTCCTGGGTCCAGAAATGGTAGAAACAAGACCTGACCCAGAGAAATACAGGATAGGCTTTTTTTTTTTTCAGGCAAGGATTTTATTGGGACAACTGCTCAAGCAAAATGGAAGACGCAACTCTAACCAAAAGCAAGTCAGGCTAGAGTTTCCCTGAATGAAGAAAAAGGAGTGGATAGTATAGGAAGAGTTCCCACCAAATGTTCCTATGTAACTCCTTCATGCAAATAGGGGATCTCAACTTGCTGAGTGTCCAATCCTGACTGGTCAGAGTCTGAGCTCAGTTGTAGGCAGCTCACTGGTCAGCTTTGACTACTAGGGTAAGGCAGGGTTTCAGGAGGCTGACCTGGAATTTAATTCCAGGCCTTTGTGTGAGCTCTGGGTCCCATTTATGTCTTTGTTTGGCTTTGCTGTGAAAGCATGAGACAGGTGTGATCCCTATGGAACCCTTCCCAGCATTTGATGGAACTGTCCCCCTCTTGGGTGGCCCCTGACTATCTCACTGTAATTCTTATTTTATTGTTAAAAAATCAAGATTGTGATCAATTTATATATATATTATCTATATATAAAAGATATGTTAAAGAAGAGTTTTTGTCAAGATGGTGAAGTAAAGAAAGCCTGGACTAGAGATCAGTTTCAGGCCTTTAATCATGACACTATGGGGAGATTGAAGGGGAAACTCCCATCCTCTAATCTTGGGTGGTTCCACACCACCAACTCCATGCTAAAGAGACATGAATCTCCCCCCTTTTTAAATGCATCAGTTTTGTACAGATATTTTGTTTAAACTCTCTCAAGAAACGATTATTTCCTACTCTAGTGCCTTTGTTCCTTTTGTTACCAGGAAGTCCTTCTTTATATTTAATCTTCACCCTTCTGTTTCAGAAACTAAGAAAAACTCCATTTCCCTAACTTCACTAGAAATGAAGAATTAAGTGACATCTTTCTCTAATAACACAATTTGAAAACACTTATGGAATAAGTCCAAGACCTTTGATTATTCCAAGTTTGCTCAATTTTGACTCAGAAGTCTTACAGTTGGATCCTTATCTGTTCAACATCTGGAGGGTGGTGGTGCCTTCCCCTGGAGCCTACAATTCAACTGGGCTGTGACAGAATAATTTTCTATAAAACATAAGGACCTAACTCTGGAGCATACAGGGCCTGGCCTTGGACAAATACCCTTTTCTTGGTCCTAGGAGAAAGCACAAAAAAACATGCAAACTATAAAAGCTGTCAAGTTTCCAAAGAACAAGCTTCCAGTTCAAAGATAACATTGAAGGGCTGTTTTGACTGCATAGCACCTTGTTTGATTTCTTTGCCAGTGTTTCTCAGCCAGGGGACAGCCAACAGCCATCTTGCCTTCTTGACTCTCAGGAGCTGGTCTAATTGACATCTTGTCATATTCCTGGATAAGCTCACCCCACCTGTTTTTACAGTCACAAGCTTTCTTTTGGTTTGAAGTCCTTCCCATTCAAAGTTATTGTGTTCTGAAGTCAGGCCCAACTCTGTTAAGCAATTAATTGGACTCTCCTACCCTTGTCTCATGAAGCCCTAAGAAGGAGCTAACCCTTCTAGGTCTGAGATGCCAACTCTTGTGGGGAACAGACTATGAGAAGCCTCCATAAGCACAGTTGTGCTCAGTGACAGGCTGAGTTTGACACAGCCCCAGCCACAGAAGAGAGCGAGGCAGAATATAGCACAGCTGCTTTTCCTAAGCTGTTTACCTTCAGAGAAGTAGGACCTCAGGTTTCTCTTATTACAATGTCACGCCCCTCCCAAAGAACTGTTGCTCCACCTTCTTCTTTACCACTGGCTATTAAAGACTTGCTGAAGGAGGGCAGGGGTTTTTGATGGAAGGGGGTTGTTTTTAGTGGAGATTGATGGGTTTTTTGATTGGTAGGTTGCTTACTGAATGATGCAGCAGACTGCTGCTGCTGCTGGTGGGTTATGCTAGAAATTAAAGGGAACATGGGACAGTGCAAGTCTGCACTGAGAACTTTATACTTAGGCTTAAGAAAAGCTAAGCTAAAGAGAACATGGGACAGTGCTAGTCTGAGCACTGAGGCTTTAAGAGTTATGCTAATGCAGTTTTTAGATGCAGCTGCTGTTGTTTGCAAGTCTGAGCACCGAGGCTTTAAGAAAGCTAAAAAGAACGTGGGACAGTGCAAGTCTGAGGGCCAAGACTTTAATAAGAGAGATTAAAGAAAACATGGGACAGAGCGAGTCTAAGAAAAGAGACTTTAAAGAACAGAAAAGAAGCAGGGTTTTAAAGACTTTAGAAGTAGGCCTTAAAGAAAAGAGAAGTTAAAAAAAGAGAATAACAGAGAAAAGAAGCAATGAGGTTGCTGTGCGTCTCCATCCGGACACCCAGCACACCTGGCCCTAGCTTTCTGCATGTCTGTCTTCTATCGTTCGTCCTTTCTGCATTTCCATTTGCCCCCATTTAGGTTCAGTAGTAACAGGAGCATGAAAAAGCTCGCTCCAAACTCTCTCACTTCTGGAACATACTATGAGACGCCTATGGTAATGTAACAATCATTTAACAAGAAAATCATCATAGCATGATTCAGAAACAATAGATTAATTCTCCCAAGGAAGGCAAGACATAGACTCTCGAAGCAATTAACTAACAGGGCAAGGCGTCTTGTGATCGAGAGACAAAATGATTGGTGCAGAGGAGAAGTAGGAATTGAAAGGGATGGAAAGAATAACATGACTTGGAGCATAGAGCCTCGAACAACACTTGGGAATGCAGCTTAGGGCATGAGGGGCCCTAAGAGCCACAGCTACTCCACCAACAGGGCAGATGCAGCCTATACTGGGCACGTGACTTGGTGCGTGAGGTCAATGATGCCCTCTTAGTCTCTTCAGGCACCAGCTACACCACCACAGCACTGGCTGCTCTAGCTTGGGGACTTTTGAGGAGGAGGGCAGATAAGGTGGGATCCTTGCTAACACTCATCATTTATTACATAAAGGGGCATTTATTCAATAGCAGTAGTCTCTGCTTCTAACTCCTACAGAGCTGCTAGGGGATTACTTCCCTGCTTTAGTATTTAATCTAGTTCCTCATCTCCATTTTATGGGTTGGTTGAAAGCAAAAGCAACACTCTCAGCCTGTTGTCGCTTTCTTTTAACTAAAAGGTCGCTGGTTACAACCGGAAGACCACATGCATTAAGATAAGGCCTCAACTGTTTTGTTTCTAAATGAACAAATAAGATAAAAGGTTTTGGGCTGCTATTTATAAGCACTTTTCAGCAAATAACACACCATGGGTATAAAAGGTCCATTCCCAGTAAATGAGAAGCTACATCAGATAGGCTATTATTATAGGGCCCACCTGAGCAGACTTGCACTTGACTTTGCAGTATATGTCCAGGGCTCTAGTTCCAGCCTAAGGGGGAGGGGGTACCTCTGAGCTAGTGTGGACCCCTTCCTCAGGGGAGTCCTCTGATTTCTGGGTTTAGATCAGCTTTGGACTTTTTTTTTTTCTTTTGAGATGCTAGGGATTGAACCCAGGCCTTGCACATGCTAGGCAAACACTCTAGCACTGAGCACAGCCTCAGCTTGTTTTATTTTTCTGCAGAGTGGAGGGCAGTCATTCAAAATGGCCCCTGGCCATCCATTCTTTGATCAGTTAAAGCATGCAAAGTAATTTCAACAGGGAACAGGCAAAAGTGAAGAGTGACGGATTAGCTAGATTCTCAGACAGCAGGGCAAATCTCAGATTAGCTACCAACATTCCAACCATCATAGTGTCACTGTAGATTCAAGAAGCAGCAGGAAATTGAGAATGAGTACCTTCCAGAGAGGAGTAAAGCAGTGTTTCTAACCAGTGACCCTGACAGGCTTGCCATGTCCCAGGGGCAGTCCATTCTTAAAAATACAATTAGTGTCTACTACATTTTTTAAAACTCTGTAAACGTGAACCAGTTTCTCAAATGCAGAGTGGAAGAATCAAATATCAAGCCGTGAAAGTAGTTTTTTTTCCTTATTATAACATGAATTTTAATGTGTTTTATTCTGCAAACCCCAAACGAAACACTACAGAAAATGTTTCTTTAAGATTTATTTATTGACTAATCATTCTTTTAAGTGCAATTAATTTAAGGTAAATGAAGGAGCACACATCATTTGTTGGACGTAAACAGTAGGAAATTTGCTTACGGTCATAGTAAAGTATTATAGTGAAATTATAGTGCAATTTTTTTTGGCAGTACTGGAGTTTGAACTAAGGTCCTCACACTTGCTAGACGGGCACTCTACCACTTGAGCCACACCTCCAGCCCTTTTTTGATTTTAGTTATTTTTCAGGAAAGGTCTAGCGTTTTTGCCTGGAGCAAGCCTCAGATTGGAATCCTCCTACCTACACCTACCATGTAGCTGGAATAACAGGCATAAGCCACCATACCTGGCTCATTTGTCAAGATAGGATCTTGCTAACTTTTTAACCCCTGCTGGCCTTGAATTTCTAACTTCCCAATCTCTGCCTCCTATGAAGCTGGGATTACAGGCGTAAACCACCCCACCTGGCCTATAGTGCAATCCTTGATCATGTACTGAGTTTAAGGAAGTATTTGTATTTAAAATCATGTTATTATATACCTCGTGTAGCAGCATTTATTGTTCTTTTTTAGCTCTCCAGATGCTTTAAACACTCTATATCTGCAACTTTCCTATCTAGTGAGTCTACTTTTTGAAAACGGAAGTCAAATTTTCCCAGCTTCCCTTGAAGCAAAGGTGTGGGCACATGGCACAGAGTCCTCGAATCAGTGCCCCTCGTGTGATTTAAGTGTGGAAGATGGTGTCATGAAGATGGGCCCTGTGTGGAATCCACTCAGGTGAGAGCACAGAGGCAGGCGAGAAATCTCAGGCTTGCAGGGGAAGTGGAGGTGGGGTGAACACAGTGTTGCCTGGGGTTACTCCTGCGTGCAGAGGCAGAGGGCTAGCAGCATTGATTCTAGACAATCAGCCTCTAAGCTCTGCATCCCAGTTCTCTCTCTTAGAGATTATGAAAATGACCTCATCCCCTTTAATGTAATACTAAAATATTTTTATGTGTGTATTCCCCAAACAAATTTAATGAAGCTGGTTTTCTAAAGTGTGAGTCATTACATACGGGATTACATTTTAGGAACATTTTGTTCTGCAAATGAAAATATTCTGCTGGTAAGAGTGTATTTCCTTGTGGAAATAAATAGCAAAAGGAGAAGAAGGTATTAAGCCAGTGGTACGGTGCTTACGAAAGATGCCGTAATTATTATTAAGTGCATTATTTACAGTTGAATTGACAATATGTCTCTGGGAAGTTAATCTCAATCTATTAAGTACATGGTATGAATGACTAAGCCAGCAGAGCAGTAGTGATGAAAAGGAGCAGGAGAGTATACACAAGTAAAACTTTCTCTTTCTCACTTTTTTTTTTTTGGCAGCATTGGGATTTGAACTCAGGATCTCATGCTTGCTAGGCAGGCACTCTTACCACTGAGCCACTCTGCCAGCAACTAAAACTGAATATGGTTTTATGACATCAATAATCTTTTGGCCCAAAGTAATGAAAATGGTTCTTCTACAAGTCTGAATGAGTGTTTAAGGGAATATAAGGCTGCTATTTACTTTCAATATCTCTTTTTAGCTTGAAACTACAATATTGATCTGTTGGAAGAAAATGTAGGACATCTCTTTGAAATAATGCAAGATACTCAACTGAGACATGAGTGAATGCAGGTAAAGTTTTATAGCATACAGAGAGTCTCTAACTTTTTTTTTTTTAAACCTGTACGGGGCATTGAACTCAGGGCCTTGCACTTGCTAGGCAGGAGCTCTGCCACTTGAGCCACTCTGCCACTCCTTTTTATATTGGTTATCTTTGAGATAGGGACTCCCTTTATGATCAGCCAGCCTAGAACATGATCCTCCTATTTGTGCTTTACTGCATAGCTGGGATGATAAGTGTACAACACTATATCCAGCCACTGACTGAGATAGGATCTCACAAACTTTTTGCCTGAGCTGGCCTCGAACTTCGATCCTCCTGATCTCCACCTACCCAGCGCTAGGATTACAGGCTTGAGCCACTGGACACATTGGAAATTCCAAGTATGGAATCTTGATTTCTAAGCATGAAACAGGGCCAAGAAAGCCTGATCTACAGAAGTGAAGACTGACTGTCCATGATGATAACTTTATTAGCTAGGATTTTCCAAAGAAACAGAACAAATAGGATAAGTATGTAAGTCTCAGAATACAAAAGTCAGAAAACTAAGAATTCTGAAGTCTGAGGCAGGAGAAGCTGGATGTCCCCACTCAAGAAGCAAAGGCAAATCTACCTTTCTTCCACTTTCCATTGGGCCCTCAGGAACTCGATGATATTCACCTACATTTCTGAGGGAGTTTTTTTTTTTAACTCAGTTTTACCAATTCAAATGCTAATCTCTTCCAGAAATACCCTTACAGACACACCTAAAATAATATTTCCCCAGCTATCTGGGCATCCCTTAGCCAAGTCAAGTTGACACAGAAAGTTAACCACTACAGGATCTTCACCATCTATGGGTAAAACCTGGCTTTCTGAATGTGGAAAGTTCCAAGCTATTACTTGACTGTCCATTTATAAAACTGTACCACCAGATATCAGACTTGCCCTCCATATCTAAAATTGCAATTTGCAAGGATAGATTCTGGCAACATAGGCATAGATCCTTGTAATCCATGTTTGGAATTAAAACTTCTGAGCAAAGGTTTTTAACAAAGCCTTAGGAGGTTGGAATCTGGAATTCTATACATAGAACTTGTGTGTTACTCATAAAAGTTGGCTTTCCTTGCTTGTAATTGTTATCTCAGGCATAGAATCTGAGACTCTATGTGTGGGGTATCAGTGACTAAGCATGGAGTATGACCTATGAGCATAAGACATGGCATTCTCTGTGTGGAATCTCAATATCCAATGTGGAACAGCCCTACAAGCATGTGCATCATGGAACATGGTCTTAAAACTTTGTAATCTGGCACTCTAGTCATGGAACCTGGCATTTTCATTATCAATGTTGGCTCTTCAAGATTAAAAAAATACTCTTTTATGCAAGGAATCTGGCACTCCATGTGTGGAATTTCAGTGTCCCAAAATTGGACCTGGTTGTGCTACATGCAATCTGGCATCCAATGGATGAAATCTCTAACTCCAAGCATGGAACATAGCTTTACATACATGTGACCTATCATCCCAGAAATGAAACCTGAAGTTTCAATTATAAAAGTTTGCCCTCTAAGACATGGACCTTGGCCCTAAATGCATGGACCTGGCACCCCATTTGTGGAATCTCATCTCAAATATGAAACATGGTCATAAAAATCTAGGACTCCATGATGATATACCTCAATTTCTAAGTATGGAATCTGGCACTCCATATATGGATCTCAGTAATTAATTATCTAACATTGCAGCATAGGCATGGACTCTGGCACTTTGTGGAATCTTAGTCTCCAAGCATAGAATCTGTATACCAAACACGGAACTTGGCCCTACAAGCATTCAACATGGCACCCCATGTGTGGAATCTCAACCACCCAGTATTAACATAGCATTATAAGTATGGAATCTGGTACTCCACACATAGAACCTGGGTTTTATTCATAAAAGTTGGCTGTGCAAGACATGGGACCAGGTTTCCTTGGCATGGAACCTGGCAGTACGTTAATGGAATCGTGAAAATGTGTGTGTGTGTGTGTGTGTGTGTGTGTGTGCGTGTGTGTGGTTTTTAATCCAGGGTTCCTGGTTTATAACTCCCTCCCAAAGGCAAGTTATAGAAACTTTAATCTTCCACTGCCTTGGAGCTAGCCATAAAAAAATTCTCCAACCTATCCTTGTTTTATAAATCATAAAACTTTCCTCATTCCAGAGAGGACCTGCTCCATACCATTGAGTAAGGAATGCTGCACTGAAGAGGGCCAAGAAGACTCTGAACAGATAGGCCTTCTGAGTTTCTTTCCTCAGTCTATTAGCATCAGATCAGACCCTTTCTGTTCAATCACATTTTGACATAGTTGCCCATGTGTCAATCATGCCTGTGCAACGAAGTCTTTATAAAAGCCCAAAATGACAGGGTTTGGGGAGCTCTGGATAGCTGAACGCATGGAAATTCCTAAAGAGTGGCAGCCCAAAGAGGGTATGAAAACTCCACACCCCTTCACCCATTATCACGCACTAGCATATTCACCTTCATCTGTAATATCTTTTATGTAAGTAAGGGTTTCTCTGAGTCCTTTCAGCCACTCAAGAAAATTCATCAAAAGCAAGGAGACAAGGAATTCTGACTCTTCAAATACAGAACATATCCTTACAGTTTGAGATCTGTTATTTAGACATGGAACTTGAATTTCAGTCATAGAAATTGGCTGTTTAAGAAAATATAACCTTGTCCTGCCAGCAGAGAACTTGAGATTCCATCCGTGAAATCTCAGTCTACAAGCTTGGAACCTGTCACATCATGTGTGGAAATCAATGTCCAGTCATGAAATACAACCTAACAAGTGTAGGGCTTGGCATTTGTGTCATAGAAGTTGGCTCTGCCTGCACTGAGCCTCATCTCCCAGGCATGGAACTTGGCACTTCATGGGTACCATTTCAATCTCCAGGCATCAGACTCCCCCAGGGAGCCTGTACTCCATTTATACAATATCGACTTTCAGACATTGATTTATTTCTCCTAGGTGTGAATTCTTTCTTTTCATGCATATAATATGGTCTTCCACAGAAAACCTGCCATAAAATCTTGCCTTTCCATGTATGGAAGCTGATTTTCCATACTTGGACAGTACCTTCTGATGCAAATCCAGGCATGGCTTTCTCTAGTTGTGGAAAGTGAAATTTTATATGTAGACCTTGGCCCTGTAGGCATGGAAGTAGGTCTTCCAGATGTGACATGAGCATGAAATTTCTCTCTGCAACTTGGAAACTGGTTTTCTGGGGATGGGATTAGAACCTCATGGAATGTCAAGTAGCCCATGAGCAAGAAAACTCAGACTCAGGGTTAAATGAGTGTGCAAAGGTTAGTCAATTTTTTTTGATGGCTCTGGAGCTAGAATTCAAGTCTCCTAATTCCCAGCTAGTGCTCACGGCACTAGATTCTTGTTCTGCTTATTTTGCCTTTCCCCCTAGTGGAGTAATGAGGGGAAAGAGGCTTAGACAGAAGTCAGAACACTCAAACTCTGATGTCAGCTCTGCCACTCCTGTTCCATTTTGTCTGTGCCCTTGGAGAGATTGCTCAATCACAGTGAACTTCACCCCCCTCCACGTCCCCACCCCAATTCATGCAAAGAGGGAGTCACACAAGATGGCTGCCAATTCCAGCCTTGGTGTCTGTTCTTAACCTCTATTTTATGCTTCTCTCTGTTAAGGGCCTCTTTCACCTTGTCCTCAAGCTGTGAGATGTAAAATCAGTCTGGGGAAAATGAGCCATCTGAGCAAGGAGCAAACACAAACTAACTTTGATCCTACCTTGACCCTTCCTCCCTCCTGTGGTTTTCTCCATTATTTCAGCTGTTACCCAAGGAAGAGATTTTTTTATTTGGTTGAAGTTTCCCATTCAACTCAGAAAAATCAATATTATTTTTTAAAAGAACCTGACTTTGGAAGTTAGCCTTGCAGCTGCCTGGGGTGCCTCACGATCCTTCTATTCAGAAGCCTGTCCTTGTTCCTCATTTTAAAGGCCTGGTCTTCACTTCTTTTTGTTTGGGTAGGGTCTTCTGCCCAGAGGACTCAGGTCTGATGGGCTGTGGGTCTAAACAGGTCCTGAAGATTAATCTAGCAGAAATGTGAGTCTATAGGGTATTTCCTGTCCTTTTGCCCAAGGGCAACCACTTCTGACTCCTTGTCCTTCATATATCTGAAAGATAACCTAGTGACTTTTTTTGATTTATCAATTTAGACATTATCTGTTTATTTCTTGCCAAGATAGGAGAATCTTTCACCCACTTACACATCCCAACTCTTTTCTTCTACCTTCCTGATATGGCATGAAGGATTTATGACCCTGAAATATTGTGACCCCATAGCTTCTAGGATGCTATGATAATATTTTTTTTTCCATTTTTCTTTTATTATTCATATGTGCATACAAGGCTTGGTTCATTTCTCCCCCCTGCCCCCACCCCCTCCCTTACCACCCACTCCACCCCCTCCCGCTCCCCCCCTCAATACCCAGCAGAAACTATTTTGCCCTTATCTCTAATTTTGTTGTAGAGAGAGTATAAGCAATAACAGGAAGGAACAAGGGGTTTTGCTGGTTGAGATAAGGATAGCTATACAGGGCATTGACTCACATTGATTTCCTGTGCGTGGGTGTTACCTTCTAGGTTAATTCTTTTTGATCTAACCTTTTCTCTAGTTCCTGGTCCCCTTTTCCTATTGGCCTCAGTTGCTTTAAGGTATCTGCTTTAGTTTCTCTGCATTAAGGGCAACAAATGCTAGCTAGTTTTTTAGGTGTCTTACCTATCCTCACCCCTCCCTTGTGTGCTCTCGCTTTTATCATGTGCTCATAGTCCAATCCCCTTGTTGTGTTTGCCCTTGATCTAATGTCCACATATGAGGGAGAACATACGATTTTTGGTCTTTTGAGCCAGGCTAACCTCACTCAGAATGATGTTCTCCAATTCCATCCATTTACCAGCGAATGATAACATTTCGTTCTTCTTCATGGCTGCATAAAATTCCATTGTGTATAGATACCACATTTTCTTAATCCATTCGTCAGTGCTGGGGCATCTTGGCTGTTTCCATAACTTGGCTATTGTGAATAGTGCTGCAATAAACATGGGTGTGCAGGTGCCTCTGGAGTAACAGTCTTTTGGGTATATCCCCAAGAGTGGTATTGCTGGATCAAATGGTAGATCGATGTCCAGCTTTTTAAGTAGCCTCCAAATTTTTTTCCAGAGTGGTTGTACTAGTCTACATTCCCACCAACAGTGTAAGAGGGTTCCTTTTTCCCCGCATCCTCGCCAACACCTGTTGGTGGTGGTGTTGCTGATGATGGCTATTCTAACAGGGGTAAGGTGGAATCTTAGTGTGGTTTTAATTTGCATTTCCTTTATTGCTAGAGATGGTGAGCATTTTTTCATGTGTTTTCTGGCCATTTGAATTTCTTCTTTTGAGAAAGTTCTGTTTAGTTCACATGCCCATTTCTTTATTGGTTCATTAGTTTTGGGAGAATTTAGTTTTTTAAGTTCCCTGTATATTCTGGTTATCAGTCCTTTGTCTGATGTATAATTGGCAAATATTTTCTCCCACTCTGTGGGTGTTCTCTTCAGTTTAGAGACCATTTCTTTTGATGAACAGAAGCTTTTTAGTTTTATGAGGTCCCATTTATCTATGCTATCTCTTAGTTGCTGTGCTGCTGGGGTTTCATTGAGAAAGTTCTTACCTGTACCTACTAACTCCAGAGTATTTCCTACTCTTTCTTGTATCAACTTAAGAGTTTGGGGTCTGATATTAAGATCCTTGATCCATTTTGAGTTAATCTTGGTATAGGGTGATATACATGGATCTAGTTTCAGTTTTTTGCAGACTGCTAACCAGTTTTCCCAGCAGTTTTTGTTGAAGAGGCTGCTATTTCTCCATCGTATATTTTTAGCTCCTTTGTCAAAGATAAGTTGCTCATAGTTGTGTGGCTTCATATCTGGATCCTCTATTCTGTTCCACTGGTCTTCATGTCTGTTTTTGTGCCAGTACCATGCTGTTTTTATTGTTATTGCTTTGTAATATAGTTTGAAGTCAGGTATTGTGATACCTCCTGCATTGTTCTTTTGACTGAGTATTGCCTTGGCTATTCGTGGCCTCTTGTGTTTCCATATAAATTTCACAGTAGATTTTTCAATCTCTTTAATGAATGTCATTGGAATTTTGATGGGAATTGCATTAAACATGTAGATTACTTTGGGGAGTATCGACATTTTTACTATGTTGATTCTACCAATCCATGAGCATGGGAGATCTCTCCACTTTCTATAGTCTTCCTCAATCTCTTTCTTCAGAAGTGTATAGTTTTCCTTGTAGAGGTCTTTCACATCTTTTGTTAGGTTTACACCTAGGTATTTGATTTTTTTTGAGGCTATTGTAAATGGAATTGTTTTCATACATTCTTTTTCCGTTTGCTCATTGTTAGTGTATAGAAATGCTAATGATTTTTCTATGTTGATTTTATATCCTGCTACTTTGCTATAGCTATTGATGATGTCTAGAAGCTTCTGAGTAGAGTTTTTTGGGTCTTTAAGGTATAGGATCATGTCGTCTGCAAATAGGGATATTTTGACAGTTTCTTTACCTATTTGTATTCCTTTTATTCCTTCTTCTTGCCTAATTGCTCTGGCTAGGAATTCCAGTACTATGTTGAATAGGAGTGGAGATAGTGGGCATCCTTGTCTGGTTCCTGATTTTAGAGGGAATGGTTTTAGTTTTTCTCCGTTAAGTATAATGCTGGCTGTAGGTTTATCATATATAGCTTTTATAATGTTGAGGAACTTTCCTTCTATTCCTAGTTTTCTTAGAGCTTTTATCATGAAATGATGTTGGATCTTATCAAAGGCTTTTTCTGCATCTATTGAGATGATCAAGTGGTTTTTGTCTTTGCTTCTGTTAATGTGGTTTATTACGTTTATTGATTTTCGTATGTTGAACCACCCCTGCATCCCTGGGATGAAGCCTACCTGATTGTGGTGAATAATCTTCTATGATAATATTTCTTCTTGAGCTTCTTTGTACACCGAAGTTTCTACATTTCTTTCTTTTCCTCACACTCACCTCACCTCATTTTTTTTTTCTCTTCAAACCTCCATCTTCTTACCTCTTCTGTCTTGTACCTTTCTTCCCTGAGATCTCCTCCAGAGTCCTCTGTGAAGGAAACACTTTCATTTTCTTTTTTAATGGGCAGCGTGTGCAGATAGCCAGGCCTACTTCAATGAATTCATTAAGTTATGACATTATTCTTTTAAGCAACTGTATGTTATGTGACTACTCTAGGATTAATAAAACATAGTCCTTGCACCCAAGTAGCTGCCTCCTCTCTTTCTCTTTCCTGAGCCAGGATGTTTCTTGTTCCCAGCACTCTAGACCACGGCCTGACTCATAGGTGCCCTCAGTAAGTATTTAAAACACGTTTGAACCCATTTCTGAGGCCCAAACTTACTCCTCTATCTCAGTTCTGTTCCCTTGAGGCCCAAGACAAAGTGCTCTGCGCTGCATCCTTTGGTCCAAAGTCCTCCCTTAGGGAGCTGTCCCAAGGAAGGCAGTGTCCTGGACGCTGGAGAGGACCATGAACAAGAGCCTGATTATCTGATTGGATCTCCTCATTCTAAGTTGGAGGCAATCCCTCCCTCCTCCGAATCTCTGTTTCCCTGATTATGAGGCTGTGAGGCAAACCCCATATCCTGGTCCTCTCTATGTGCAGTTTAGTTCTTGGCTATGTAGATCCCCATGAGGCACACTAATGGATTCTTGAGGAGGATTTAGTTTCAGTTCATATGCATTCTGCAGTGCTTTTCCAGTGACGAGGAGATCATGTGTGCATCAAGAGATAGCTCCTTCTACCCTGAGGGAGTTAGCACCTGCTTGCTCAGCACAGGCTTTCTCACAAATTGTCCCCACTGCTGTCCTCCCACCTCAGGTCTCTGGTCACTGCCAGAACCATTTATGTGACCCTCCATTTGGGCAATAGATTACAAATCCCCACACAAGGCGAGGATCACTGCAGATGGCTGTGCACCTGGGACTCCTCAGTTCCTGGGCTGCAGGGCCTGCTTTGGCTGCCAGCCTGGCAGGTCCAGCTCATCTAGCAGGGAACTGCAAAGCCAGCTCTTCATTAGAACACCCAGAGAAGAGGCGCAGGTGTTAAACTCATGTAGGTGACTTAATATCTAGTGAGTTCACCTATGAGCAGAGCACAAAAGAGATGCAAGCCCAGTCACCACCTCCCTAAGGGACTGGCACAAAGTTTCTCTCCTTGTCTCCTAGCGCAATGCCCCTCATGCAGCTTTCAGGAACCTTTCCCAGAAATCCACAGGAAAGACATTCTCATGAGACCCCAATATGTAAAAAAAAAATCTCTCTTTCTTGTGGATCTTTGGTGAAGAAAGTGGGCCTGGATGCTTGCAACCTCTTTTCTTTTTAAATGTTAAAAAAAACAAAGGAGCTAAAAATATTAATCTAAAGAAGGAGAAGGTAGAACAGAAGTCACGAGAGGCTAGGACGGTAGCAGGAAAATTACAACAGTAAAAAGCAGTTAGATACAGGAGTAAGTCCTGGTGCTCCAGAATACAATAGATACAGGAGTAAGTCCTAGTGCTCCAGAACACAGTAGGGTGACTATAGCTAAAAGCAATTTACTGCACACTTCAAAATAGCTAGCAGAGAGGATTTTGAATGTTCCCCAATGCAAAGAAATAATAAATGTTAGAGATGATGGAAATGCTAATTACCACAATTTTTAAAAATTATTTTACTATCATAATTTGATCATGATGTATATACACATGTATCAAAACATTACATGATACCCCATAAATGTGTATACTTACATGTCAATTAAAATACCTAAGAGCATAAATAAATGTTACTTTCCCTTGCCATTGCACTTAGCATGTGGGCAACCCCATGGTCAACCCCCACACTGACCTTCCCCCAGGCCACCCTACCCTCTCCTCAGTCCTCCAGGAACCTCTCTCTCCAGTTCTAAGAACCACTTCTCCTCCCTGGAGTATTTTTCTTCCTACACTCGACCCGGCTGGCTCCTAATTTTTCAAAAGTCACCTTGGAGACACCCTCAATGACTTCTCTCCCCAAGGTAGCTCCCCCCCAATTGTTCTCTCTGATCCCTAGCTTCCTGCTCCCTTTTCTCACCACTCATGTCACAATTTTCTTTGTTGGTCCTCCTGTCTCTCCCTCCCGAATATTTGGGATTACAGATATGTGCCCCACGATTTTTAACTGTGTATTACTTTTGCTTCATTGTTTATGTTATGTTTCTCCTTACACAAAAAGCTCTTTCAGGGAGGGATTTTTGGCTACACAGCCTTTGGCTCAGTGCATGGCACATAGTACATGATTGAAAAATTCATGTGGATGTCAAATGAATGAATGCAAAGACATGAAGTCAGGTCATCTCCTGAGTGCAGGGGTAATAGTGCATTTTAGAGAAATGGTCTCAAACTTTGTTGCATATTAGACCCATCTGAGGAGGTTTAAAACTCCCCAAAGCAGTGAAATCAGAACCTAGCACCCCTAGTTTTAAAAAAGTCCTCAGGACCCAGATATGAAGCCACAAAACAATAACCAACTTGTCTTTGACAACGGAGCTAAAAATATACAATGGAGAAATAGCAGCCTCTTCAACAAAAACTGCTGGGAAAACTGGTTAGCAGTCTGCAAAAAACTGAAACTAGATCCATGTATATCACCCTATACCAAGATTAACTCAAAATGGATCAAGGATCTTAATATCAGACCCCAAACTCTAAAGTTGATACAGGAAAGAGTAGGAAATACTCTGGAGTTAGTAGGTATAGGTAAGAACTTTCTCAATGAAACCCCAGCAGCACAGCAACTAAGAGATAGCATAGCTAAATGGGACCTCATAAAGCTAAAAAGCTTCTGTTCATCAAAAGAAATGGTCTCTAAACTGAAGAGAACACCCACAGAGTGGGAGAAAATATTTGCCAACTATACATCAGACAAAGGACTGATAACCAGAATATATAGGGAACTTTAAAAACTAAATTCTCCCAAAACTAATGAACCAATAAAGAAATGGGCAAGTGAACTAAACAGAACTTTCTCAAAAGAAGAAATTCAAATGGCCAAAAAAACACATGAAAAAATGCTCACCATCTCTAGCAATAAAGGAAATGCAAATTAAAACCACGCTAAGATTCCACCTCACCCCTGTTAGAATAGCCATCATCAGCAACACCACCACCAACAGGTGTTGGCGAGGATGCGGGGAAAAAGGAACCCTTTTACACTGTTGGTGGGAATGTAGACTAGTACAACCACTCTGGAAAAAAATTTGGAGGCTACTTAAAAAGCTGGACATCGATCTACCATTTGATCCAGCAATACCACTCTCGGGGATATACCCAAAAGACTGTGACACAGGTTACTCCAGAGACCCCTGCACACCCATGTTTATTGCAGCACTATTCACAACAGCCAAGTTATGGAAACAGCCAAGATGCCCCACCACTGACGAATGGATTAAGAAAATGTGGTATCTATACACAATGGAATTTTATGCAGCCATGAAGAAGAACGAAATGTTGTCATTCGCTGGTAAATGGATGGAATTGGAGAACATCATTCTGAGTGAGGTTAGCCTGGCCCAAAAGACCAAACATCGTATGTTCTCCCTCATATGTGGACATTAGATCAAGGGCAAACACAACAATGGGATTAGACTATGAGCACATGATAAAAGCGAGAGCACACAAGGGAGGGGTGAGGATAGGTAAGACACCTAAAAAATTAGCTAGCATTTGTTGCCCTTAACGCAGAGAAACTAAAGCAGATACCTTAAAAGCAACTGAGGCCAATAGGAAAAGGGGAACAGGTACTAGGAGAAAAGGTTAGATCAAAAAGAATTAACCCAGAAGGTAACACCCACGCACAGGAAATCAATGTGAGTCAATGACCTGTATAGCTATCCTTATCTCAACCAGCAAAAACCCTTGTTCCTTCCTATTGTTGCTTATACTCTCTCTACAACAAAATTAGAAATAAGGGCAAAATAGTTTCTTCTGGGTATTAAGGGGGTGGAGGGGAGAGGGAGAGGGTGGAGTGGGTGGTAAGGGAGGGGGTGGGGGCAGGGGGGAGAAATGACCCAAGCCTTGTATGCACATATGAATAATAAAAGAAAAAAAATAAAAAAGTCCTCAGGTGATTCCAATGTGTAGCTAAAAATCCAGGGTTTTAGAGCAACAGTTCTGAAAAGGAGTCCCTGATCCAGTAGTATCAGCCTCCAGAGGGGACTGGATAGAAATGCAAAATGCTAAGATCAGGCTAAGATCAGGAGGATTATGGTTCCAAGCCAGCCTGGTAAAATGTTTGCAAGACCCCATCGCAAGGGAAAAGAGCTGGGTGAAGTGGCACATGCTCATCGTTCCAGCAATGGTGGGAAGCTTAAAATAGGAGGATGGCCGTCCAGGTTGACCTGGGCAAAAAAGTGAGATTCTATCTTCAAAATAAGCAGAGCAAAAAGGGCTGGAAGTATGGCTCAAGCAGTAGAGCACCTGCCCTGCAATAAGCCCTGAGTTCAAATCCCAGTACTGATTAAAAAAAGTACAAAAATGGGATGCTCTGTAGTGGAGTGACCATTGTCCCAGTTTGTGGGGGTCTGTCCTGGTTTTACTGAAAGTCCCACATCCCAGGAAATCCCTTAATCCTCAGCAACCAGGACAGATGGTTCTCCTATTCTTTAGCCCCCTTTCAACTCAAACACCAGATCTACCAGTTGAGATGAATAAAATGTGGTAAGTGCATTAGTGAATTTGAAAATGTTAATTTGATCCAGTATCCCTGTGATGGCTTCCCTAAGTCCCGGGGCATAGCTCCCACTGCAGATATCTGCAGAAAGCAAACACTGCCATGGCCTGCTCAGGCCCACCTGGGTGAATGCTGCACGTGGACAGTGTAGGTTTGTTTTTCAAAGGAGGACAGCATAACAGTTTAAAAAAACACCCTTAGAGACTTTCCAAGTCCCTAGTCACATAAATGACTTGGAAGAAAGTGAAAATAGAACTGTCTGTCCAGTTCTACAGGCAACAAAACAATGACATCATTCACAGGAAGCAGAGACTCATTGGAGAGCATCAGGGACTCCTATCTTTTTTTTTTTTTTTCCTCTTCAAAGTGTATTTACTTTCAAATTTTCTGGTTAGCTGGGCATGATGCTACAAGAAGGCCCAGACATTTGGCTTCAGGTTAAAATCACAAACCCGGATTCTCACTGACTTCACACTTCTTCCAGTTTACCAGCCAGGTGCTGGTAGCTCATGCCTGTAATGCTAGCTACTTGAGAGGCTGAGGTCCAGAGGATCATGATTTAAAGCCAGCCCAGGCAAAAAGTTTGCGAGACTCCATCCCGACAGAGAAAAGCTGGGCACGGATGCATGCGTCTGTCATCCCAGGGCTGTAGAACACCTGCCTAGCAAGCATGAAGCCCTGAGTTCAAACCCCAGTACTGCCAAAAAACAAACAAAATAAAACAAAAAACCATAAATGTCCAAGGGAGTCAATGAAAGAGTCCTAATTTTCTTTTAACTTAAAATTGATGTTAAGAGTGAGTTTCAGTTTTCTGATAGCCACAGCTAAGGTCATTTAGAGGTGGTTTATGACCAAGAGGGAAAATGGTGACCTGCTTATTTCTCCAGAAAAAGTCATTCAGCTGAGATCACTTAAATACATTGACAAGTCCAACCTGGCTCAAACCCTGGCCCTTGCTTAAGGCAAGGAAATGTGAGACTATCCTATTTCGCCACAGGCCAGTCTTGTTGGTGAATCCTGGCTGTCAGAGTAGACCAGCATTCATCAAATGCTACTAGGTGCAGGGGCCATGTGGGTGGGTACAGCTCCTGGGCGTGATGAAATTCCCAAGGGACTCTGGGAGGAGCACACACAGCTAGTATGAACACTGCCATTTGACAGCTGAGGAAACAGAGGCTCAGAGCAGTTGAACAAGATCACATACCCAGCATTCAGCAAACGTAGGATTGGAATCTGGACTCTTGACTTCAAGTTCAAGGCCAATTCACAGATACTTCAATTTCAGAAGTCAGGCCCTTGACTAGTTCCTTATTACCATCAATGCCACCACCATTAGCTCTATAGGTTAACCCCTCATAGTTACCAGTAGTATTGAAGTGATTATTTTTGTACCTATATGCATCAGGCATTGTTTTAAACCCTCTTCATTCATAATCATTTATTCCTTTCAACAGCCTCTCTCTCTCTCTCTCTCTCTCTCTCTCTCTCTCTCTCTCTCTCTCTCTCTCTTTCTCTCTCTTTCTCTCTTGTGGTGCTGGGAATCAAACCATGCTAGGCAAGTACTCTACCAGTGAGCTACATGCCCAGCTCCAAACAGTCTCTCTCCTATCACTCTTATCTTGCAGGATGTGGACTGAAACTTGGAGAAGTTACTGACTTGTTCACTCACTTGCCTTCTTGGTCCATTTGGCTGCAGAGAGCTGGGCTCTACAATTACTATTGAATGGTGTGCTCCTCTCCAATTGCAATGCCGGGTCCCCTCCTTGTCTCCCAAGGCTGAATTCCTGTTGGGATTATTTATGTGGTAACATCATTCCTGAGATTAGGTTCTGCTTTCTTCCTCTCGTCCTTCTGGGCACTGCCTTGTCTCTGACTCCTAGAATGAGATCCCTGCTATCCTAAGCTCATAGCTATAACCTCCCCTTCACCACAAACCTATTGGCTAAAACCACTGTATGACGCTGGCAGGCTCCTCTCCTTCAGGTGTCTACTTCCGTGGGTAAAATTTCTCCCTGACCCCCACTGATGGCTTCCTTTGAGATGTAGCCCTTGCTCCCCCCATTGCCTAACAGCCAGTACTATTAACTACCACCATCTTCCTCCTTATGAATACCGAGTGAGATTGTCCCCAAGTTTCCTTACCTCATTCTGCTGTGTGTCCCCAACTTCCAAATCTTCAATAGTCTTCACTTAGGCCTCACAAAGGCCTAGAACACTGTATTCTTATATTCTCAGGAAAATGAGATAGGAGGAAATTCACCAATTTACATGGGGTGGTCATTTTTAGATGTGTGTGTATCTGTTATGTCAGAAAAAAGAAAGCCTGCTAGACATGCATTCTTTACCCTTTCTCCATCCAAAAAATAAGGAAGTACCCAGGCTGTCTCCCTGGATAGGCTATGAGACTTTCTACCCTTCCTCTGAACACCCAGCTGCTTGTCTCAGGGGAAGCTTAGGTGAACTCACAGTTATTGTAACTGTGCTAAGATTTATCTACAGAGGTCTTCACCAAATGATAAGCACTCAGAGAAAAAAGGGTCTGAATCTGCCTGAGTAATTAAGGGAGGCATCACAGCTGCATTTTGAAGGGTGTGCAACAGTTCTTCGTGTTTGTCTGTGTTAAGATTTTGCTATTGATTTATAGCTTTTCATGTTTACTGAAAATTCCAGGCAGCCCAGCCCTTCAAAGACTATTCAGTAATTTCTATGGTCAAATTCTCACCATAGAAGAGATGACAAAAGAGTGTCAGCCATGGTCACGACCCTTCAAGAGCTTACAGTTTTGTTGATGAGGACATACCTACATGTGTAACACGTAACTTTTCACGATGGCTTCTTTGTTACCTGCTCTGTCTGGTTCTTGGATGTTGCACTGACATTCAGTTAGTTCTCAGGAAAGGCTGGTTGAGTGTAGGAATGAATGATGAGTGTCAAGTGTTGGAAGATTTGATTTAGGCCTGAATGTAGGGCCATATTTGGATAGCAGAGGGGAAAGCATTGTTGTCTTTCATTACTTTGCCTTTCTGTGTATACATTTGTGTCACCAACTAAATCACAAACATCCCAGGGAAAGCGCCATATCTTAAGCACCTCTTATAGTCAAAGAGAACAGGTACTTAGGAGATATTCACAAGTATTAGTTAGATTCAAGGGCAAGCTAGTGGGCCTTACTGAAAAATTACAAAATTATTGGTGCTGAGAAGGGACGAAAGATTCATTTCAAATGTTCCCAAGTTTTTTCTCTGTGTCTATCTGCATGTACTCTGCATATTAATGCATAAACGTGTTAATTGATTGTCCCAGGGCACGTGTATCTATGTATAAGATAGTCACTATCATCTTTATAGAGCTCACAGTCCTGCAACTGAACAGGACAGAAAGATATTGATGATAACTTCAAGTGTCTCAAAAGCATGTTGAGTATTTTGTCAGGTTAATCTGGGCATATTTCCTGAAGAAGAAAGGTCTCAAGCTATTATTGAAAGCTGTGATTGTTGAGGAATCCCTGAAAAGATTCCTAGAATGTCTTGCTATCCAAAGTTTTCTTCCATAGCCTAGTATAACAATCATGGCCCTTTGCTGGGTCTTGCTTTGCTACAGACAGGTTTGTTATCGATACTCTTGTTAATATTTGTTTTGATAACGCCAAACTGTAATGATTAGGATTTTAGAAGACCATCTCCCCTTAGGTGGATTCCTTAGAGCAGACCTGGGAAAGAGGAACATAGAAGCGGAGCAGGGAAGGGTTTCAGAACTCATTGGTCTCAGAGTGCACCAATGGGCCTTACAACTGAGCAAAGACGGGGCGGAGGGGACTCCACAGCCTGGGATGGAGGCATCTGGAAAGGGAAAGAAAACACACTAGAAGTGTCAGTACTCAGGGGAGAAACTGCAGGGCAGACACAAAGGATGTAGGTAGAGGGACAGTCAGCTTTGTGTGTCCAGGTGCATGCTAAACAGAAATAACTTCTCCCCTTTTATAGCCATCTAACTCTCCCCAAATCCTTCACCTCTCCCCCCCCATCCCACCACTAGAGAGTTGTTCCTTGAATTTAATGCATTTACAGCAATAGGGATTCTCTGAAAATATGAGAGAAATAATGCCTCATGAAAATGATTTTCAAAAAACACAATTTTAACAGAAATCTTTTTGTCCATAATACTGAAACTGGCTCTGACTAAAGCAGGGGTAGAGGCTGGGACCTCACCCTCAGCCTCCCCCTTGCTGGCCCCTGAGTTGCTTTTGCAGAGATCTGAGATGCTGGCAATGCTGTTTTAAAGCCCTCGTAGCAAACTCCTTATTGGGTCAACTGGGGAAGCTGAATGTGGATTAGATATTAGATGACATTAAGGAATGATTGCCATTTTGTTAGGTGAGATAACGGTTTAGGGTTATGTGAAAAGGAAAGGTACTAAGGCAATGTGACAAAATGCCCCCACCTTTTTGAGTGGTACCAGGATTCGAACTCAGGATCTTGTACTTCTAGGCAGGCACTCCACCACTTGAGCCATGTCTCCAGCCCATAATGTCCTTATTTTTCATGTTTCTTTTCTTTTTTTTTAAATTGTTGTGCTGGGTGGGGGTACATTGTGGCATTTGCAAAAGTTCTTACAATATATCAAATATATCATCCTTTGAATTCACCCCCTCCACTATTCTCCTTCACCCCTTCTCCCCATTTCTGGAATAGTTTCAACAGATATCATTTTTCCTTTACATACATGTGTACACAATATTTGCATCATAGTCATCCTCATACACCCTTTCCCCACCTCCTCCCACTTCCATCAGTACCAATCCCCAAGGCAGGACCTGTTCTGCCCTCCTGTTTTCTGATTTTGTATAAGAAAAAAAGAAAAAGGAAAAAATGAATGTCCTTATTTTTTAAGGCTTCATATTTCATGACATCTGAGATTAGCACTAAAAAGCAAACGCGGGGAGATGGAAAGACTGCTAATGTTGGTGGCAAGCTATATGCAGTTCATTATACTATCCTCTGTGAAAAGTAAAAGGAATGCTTTAAGCTATGGGAGCTGTAGACACGAAGGAGAAACAGGTGGGTCTGAGACCTGTGCCAGTTTAGAGCAGTGCACAGAGGGTACCGTGTTCACTCAGCACCCATGGATGCTGGCAGAGCACCTAAAACTTCTCCCTCATGTCATTCTTTATTTAACCTAATTAGGTAAGGGGTGTACAACATTTCAGAATGTCCGGGACAGGGCTGGTACCATGCACACCCTCCCTGGCTGTTCCGCTCCTACTTCCTGTCTTTGAGTTGGCAAGATCCCCTTTCCCTACTGAGCAGACCACCCAGCCCTTCTGTGTCCTGCTCCAACCCTGCCCTTGTTGCCCCAGAGCTGACAACTATTTTCCTTCTGTCCTCCCTCCCTCCTCTTCCTCTCCCGGTATCCAGGGACCTGAGGAGAGCACCTGTGAGTTACCAGGAAGCTGACAGAGTTGTGCCAGGCAATGATTGTGCTTCTCCCTTTAGAGGTACACTTCCCATGCTCACTGGCTGAATGCCAGATTGTGTCCACTTCTCCTTGCTCTACCCTCTGTCACCTGTCAGTCTAGGGAGCTGAGATGTAGCATCTGGGAGGAAATGGACTTCAAAAATCAAGGAGTGCGCCATCCAGACAGAGCAAGGGTCCAGTCAGGCATCTCTGCCCAGTGGTCACCTGGCCTCTGCTGCAATATTTCAAGACTCTCCATTCTTACAGAGTGCTCCAAAGTGTCTGATGAAGCATGAGGCACAGTGACAACCCCCAGCAACAGCGAGCACTCAGGAGCAAAATGAGGCAAGAGATGCCAGTCTCCAAGTACAGTCTGTGGAGCTGGAGTTAGAAGTCTCAGCATCCTAGGGGTCTGGATGGGCCCATCTCCCTGTAGCAGTGAAAGGAGGCCAGCTGGCAGAAGACTGTGCTCCTTGGTGAGTATGCCACTGCTTAAGTCCTGCTTGATCAGGTCCTCAGTGGTATAAGATAGGAACCCAGTTTTCTTAGTTCAGGTCCTGGGTACCTGTGCTAACTTAACCTCAAAAGAAACACATACACACACACACAACAGGCCACTGTACAAATGAGCAGTGAGTGGACACAGCTGTCCTGTAACCAGTGACAGCTGCTTTCCAAAACACTCATTTCCTCGAATGGGATTTATAGGCAGGAGGTTGCTTGGTGAGCATGGAATCAACCAAAGAAGGGAGGGGGAGTTGTAGAGGAGGTGGAAGAAGGGCCACTTTGGCCTTCCTACACCACTGCACCTGTGTCCACTGATGGGTGTCCCCTGGAGTGAACTCTTTTTGACATGTTTTTCCTGACAGCCACACAACATCTCAAAAGATAACTTTCTTTGTAATAGTTATTCTTAATTGTGCTTTCCTGAGCTGACTGTGACATTCTGGGAGAGAATAGGTGACTTAATAGTGCCCCAGGGCTACCTACAATATTAATCCTGGTATTTCTACGTCAAGACATAGAGGCAGGGGTGGTGGGGAGCACAGTTTGACTGCTCTTTCCTTCATCTGGTTCTTGAGATGCCAATAGGTATTGTATCTGGGCTCACAAACTTAAATGTGACAGGGACCAAGTATGTAGCATAAAGGAGTGACACAGGCTGGGTAAATGAACAATCTCAGTAGCAACTTGAGAATCAATATACTTCTGAATGTTTTTTTTACAAGAAAATGAGAGCAAATGAGAACTGATGTTCAGTGTGGTTAGGAGATGGTCAGTCCTGGGGACTCAGAGTTGGGGATGTCACATCCTTCACAGAGTGACCACTACTCACCTCCAGCAGACTGTGGCCACGTGGGGATGAATTCATTAATCTGAAGTTACCAGATCAGTTTCCAAAAGTTGGTAATCGGAATTTTAGGTGAAATCGCCTAAAATTTAGTTGGTGAACAACTAAAAGTATTTAAAATGCCCCACTAAATGAAACAAAACATGTCGGAGCAGATCCAGTAAGCAATTTCTGCTAAATATGTAAAAGGATCCCATGGCTAAATGTTTTAGAAGGCAGTGCTTTCAAAAGTAAGGTAGATGGGGGGAAAAAGACAGGCAGATTTTGACTATTGTTTTATAACCAGAGAACTTCTCAAATACTGATGTGTGTTTGGATCTCAGATTCCGTCTCACTGGCTTCACATATATAAAGTATCTTCTAAGAGCAGCGTCTGAAGTTGCCCATGTGTGTCTACTTTCTGTTGATTCTTTGGCTTCATTTTAGGTAATCACTTTTTTTCTCGATCCTTTCCCAAAGTCAAGAGGTGCCTCCTTCTGAAGTCTCAGAACCCCTGCTCCTGATGCTGACTGGGGCTGGGACACAGGGCAGAGACAGAGACAGCCTGTCCCACGTCAAGAGAGAGCTTCATACTTCTTACCCAGTTCACTTACCTTGGTAGAGGAGTTAGGCAGGGAGTTACAAAACCTGATGGCTGAGCATGATGGTTCACACTATGGACTGCTAATGTTCACAGAATTATTTGTGACCTACAGCAGGGTCTTGCTGATCTGCATCCCCCACAGCCCATGGAAAATGACAGCCATGAACTCCCCTACCTGACATGTGGGAGGAGTTGATGACCCAGTTTTGGGAAGTTAATCATACATTTACTCACTTCTCCAGACCACCCCCATGTCTGCAGACTCCAATAAAAGCTTGAGGTCTTGGGACCTCCAGCACAGCACCCCTCCTTGATCCTACCCACCCTCCCGTCTGGAGAGTGCACTTTTGTTTTGCTTTGCATTAATAAATCTGCTTCTGCTAAGTCTCCTTTGTGTCCATCCTGAATTCTTTCTCTGATCCCCCTGGTGACCTAAATCTGGTGACAATCTGATTCCAGAAGAGTCTGGGCTGAACTAACTTTGCCCAGAAGCTGCAAGTCTCTGGCCCCTGTCATCTGCAATACCTTTCCTCTTTAGTTTCACTCCAAGTTCATCTCCTTGTGAGAAACCTGGCTTAAAGCTCACCACTTGCAGCACCCCCAAAGGACTCCCTGACCTCCTCCCCCTCACTATTCCCACCCTCTGCCTCCCTGGCTGGGGCGGATTACCCCATGGGAAGATGAAACCCACGTACACGGTTCAGCAAAGCAGAGGAACCAACAAAAAACGAGAAAAGGACAACTCCAGGGAATTTATCCAGAATATTACAACTGGAAAGTTTAGGAAGCTTTTTAAATTTCAGCACTCTTCTGATTCCTTGGTGTCATTTAATTTGAATTACACTTAAAGGCACTGTCATCTTTGTAAGGCTTGGGGTCTCTGCTAGCACAAATGAAGTGAGTTTTGTTCAAACTGTTTCATATTTTTTATTTTTTATCCATACCTTTCCAACTTCTAAAAAAGGAATTGGTGGCTGTCTGTGGTAAAATGCACATCCACAACCTGGATTGACATGTGGCCTTTTGCCCTCCCTTTCCGACACCTCTAGCCCTTATCTCACTCCAAGCCTACTGCCAACACCTCTGGAGAGCTCTGTTTTCCACTCTGTTCTCAGGTCCATTCTGCACTCTGCCTCCAGAATAATTTCTTTATAATACACACCCATTTCATCACCTTCCTGCTTTTTTGTCGTATGTCCTACCTACGTCGTAAGTTCCCTAAAGACATAAACTAGACATCTTCATCTTCCCCCTGTCATAGAGATTGTCAAACCTTGGTGGAGAGACTCAAACTGTAGATTTCACTTTCAAAGACTCTGATTTGGTGGAACTGGGCTGAGCCTCAGGAATCTTTATGCCACAGACACAGACCCCAGAAGATTGTGGTGTTTTTGGTCTATAGACGGCAAATTGAGATACAGCGTCTTTTAAATGGATAGAAACCCAATGGAGGGAGAAGAATTGTTCTTAGGTTAATTCACTTGTATTTTGTCTTCTCTTGAGAGATTTTATTTCCCCATACCGTCCCCCGCCAGCGTTTGGTAGGGTGTTGGCTAATTTCATGCTGCTGTGGTTTGAGAGAAGAAGAAGGAGTTTCTTAATGAATGTTACTGCACACCTGGGAATTAGCAAGGGGAGACTTTGGAAGCAAACTGGGCTGCCAGTGAAATCAGCCTCTGCCTAAGCACACCATCATTTGTCTCTCCAGAGCAGAATGCCAAAAAGACAATGCAGCCAATAGAAATATATGTTAGGCCCCAGTTTCCCACGCTCATTTTCTAACAAAGAAAAAAAGGAGCCAAAGCCATGAGGTGCAGCAGAGAAGAGCTGAGCATCACGTGGTAACATCATGTCCACGCCGCTGGACACTTACGATGTACTAAGCCTGTTAGGGACCACGTACACATAATCTCTAATCCTCACAGTGACCTGCATTTTATCTATAATAAGTTATAAAATGAGTGTCCTCATTTTATAGATAAGGAAACTGTGTACCTTCTGTGACATCACCATGAATCAAGCAAGGGAAAGTGGGGGAAACAACAGAGCAATAAAAGGTAGCCACATATTCCAGAAGCCAACACCAGGGCGCCTGAGTCACAAAACCCCAAAAGGGGAAAGAGCCTACAGAGGAAAGGGAAGCACTCAGGTGGAAGGATGTTCCTAAAGATGCAGGAAATGACCTTTCTGGGCCCAAGTGCTCATGGGAGACTTTTCCTACACAGGAATAAACAACCCCTACCAGGCCTTGAAGGACATGGGGCTCTATAATCTGCTCAGTTCCTTAGCTGCCAAAGATGAATTATTGGAAGTGATGATATTTTCTTGGGCACTAATTCTACTTAATTAATCAATAATATCTGTATCTGTATCTATATCTATCTATCTATCCATCTATCTATCTATCTATCTACCTACCTACCTACCTATCTATTTAAATCCTCTGTGGCTCAGACCATCCAACCAGCAAAATTGTTATAATACCTGGGCTAGAAATCTCTCCCAATTGTGAGGTGTCTCCCTCACCTGTGTTGTCGAGCTGCAGTCCTTCTGACCACTTGATGAGGTCCCCTCATGGTTCCACATTATCACCAAGTGGCTCCCAGACTTGGTTTGGTTCCTCCTCCTGGAAGTTTCTCCTGTCACAGGGCTCATTTGCTTGCCGTGTGAGAAGACTGCTTTCACCTCCTACCAGATGTTTATGGCTCTGTTTTGCTTTTATAGTCACCCCACTGAGGGCCACCCCAGCATTGTGAGGTCCCAAGCCAGAGTGACATCCACTCTGTGTCCCCCCTGAGAAGGTCCTGGTGCCAGAACTCCTTCATTTGATTTGCTCTTGTAGCTCATTTAAGTGCCTCTCCTGAGGAATATGGTCCAGCTGGCTCTTGGTGCCACACCGAAAGAGCATCTGGCATCACCACACTGTGCTGCTTTGGAGTATCATGTGCACACATGGGCTCTCACCCTTCCCCTCCCCTTTTAAGCATACATTAATTATGTAGAGGGTTTCATTGAGACATTTCCATATGTGCTTATGGTTGAGTTCATTTCCACCATCATTCTCCCTGCCCCTTCCCCCTTACTTAAAATAATTTCCACAGGTTTCATTGCTCTATTTTCACACAAATATATAAAGTTCATCAACCACATTCATCCTCCTTTACCCTCTCCATTAACACTCTCCTCCCACTAGTACCCACCCACCCCTAACATGACCTGTTTTATATTCCTGTCTTTCATTCTTTTAAGTGTATATTCGTTATCTGAAGCCACCTTTTCCTCCCTTGATGAGCTCCTTTCCCATTTGGGGTACTGTCTAAGAGACTGGAAGGGCCACTAATCTCCAGAGTCCCAAGGTCTGAACCCTGGGAACTAGATATCACTGGATCCAGCCTTCCAGCCCCAAATGTGGAACAGATACACAGACGGGTCTTGTGGTATGGGATCTTTGCCACATCTATTTTATAGTCTAGTCTAGTCTATATTTTCTGAACTCTAAATGAATGCATGATGTAAGTTTTGCAAATAGATGCATGAGATAAGTTTTTCAAGAAGACTATTTAAAATTGAGTGTGTCTCACAAAGCCTGGGACACGTGGTCCTCATTTATTGAAGACACACAGGACACCTATCAGTGGCTCTCTCCATCAAATGTTACATTTTCATCTTTGTTAAGGAGGGATAGAAAAATCAAGGAAGATCAAGTTCCCAAGACCAAGTTCACCAGTACTGTGAAGTTGAGGAGAGACTTTCCTGCTGTCCAGAGCTGTGGAGATGAGGAGACTAGGAAGCTGGTGGAATTTGAATAAATCAAAAGGAGACAAATGACATTTTAGGGGTAGGGGAATTGCAAAGTGAGAGACTAAAGGATGTGGAGGTGCCCTAGAGACCAGCTTGACCAGAGCAGAAGGTCAATGGTGTGAGAGGCCAGGCTTGATCTAATAATCAGGAAACTGTCATGACTACAAGCACAGGGAGAGTGTGATGTGCACAGTGCTTTAGCATTAATAGTTGGCCAGCAGAACCAAATGGGTTGGTGCAATGGGAGTGGAAGGTAAAGAGACTGACTAGCTAGAGGCATTGCTGTAGCCTTGATGCCACCTGGGGCACCTGCTTCCCTGGATCTGGAGACATGCCTCTGGGCCCCACCCACATATTTTGTGCAGTCCATAAGTCTTGCTTGCTCCCAGTCCTCTGGGGTCCCGTGTCCAGTTTTGTCATGCTTGTTCTGCATTTTTCCATTTTTCCTTCAGCTCTGCTTCAGCATTGACAGAAATATAAGGTATAGCCTTTTCCCCATCCCTTCCCCACCCTCTCAAATATGTATACACCAGGCAGCTATGAGTGGGAATCAGCTGGGGGATGGCAAGGGCATGGGTACATCAAACGGCCATTACAGCACACAGCTAAAATTAGACTTCTCAGTTCTTAAATAGTCCACGTGCCATTTCTGCTGATTTGGAACTAGCCTGCAGCCACAGCTCTCACCTTCTCGCCCTCCTTCCTCTCTCTCTTCCCTCTCTCTAAGTCTTCACTGTTCAAATCCTGTGCATTTTTTAATGTGACTGATTTAACCATCTTTTCCTTGCTACCTTACAGATCAAACCATCAGACTTCACCTCTATCTCCCTGCATTTCATTAGTTTTTTTTTTTCCTAAGCAAAGACAGCTCCTTCCCAAGAGGGAGACTGGTGCCAGTTTTATAAATTACACTCTTCTTTTGAGCCCCACCCATCCTGCCCCAAAGGCAGCCCCTGGAGCACATTAGGGGAACTATTGGGGTCTACTTTGCTAGGATGAACTATGTCCCCAGCTCTTCTGTGTTTTTATTTTGTTTTTGAGATAGTCTTGCTAACTTTGCCTGAACTGGCCTCGAACTTGGGATCCTCCCACTTCTACCTCCCAAGTAGCTGGAACTCTAGGCATGTATCACCACGCTCAGCTAGTAGTATTATTTTTATTAAGTAGATAATGGAGATGCTATTGCCTTTTTATGTCACCTCTTCCAAAGTACCAAGGAACAGGATAGTATGATAGAAAGACTGAGTGCTGGAGTCTTCTGGAGAAAGGACTTGGAATCCTGGACCCCCACTTCCTGGCTGTGTGGAGACTTAGGTGAGTCACTTGCCCTCTCTGAGTCATCTCAACTTCCTCACAAGTATGCTGGGGAAAAGAGGAAATAATATAAAAATTTCCAGGGTTGTAATAAGAAGTTGGGATAATGTCTATATAATGCTGGCACCAGGTAGAGACTGAAAAACGATCAAGCAAGCCAACAAAATTGAATCTGTACATCCCTCCGATGTCCTGGTTCATCCAGATCATCCCTCCTGTGTAGTCTCTCGTTTGGAGTCTCTTCCTTCTTGTCATCAGATTCTCCTGTAGAAATGCACTGACAATTCCCTTTTAAAATTAAATGTTTCTGAGCCATTTGCTAGTGGCTCACTCCTGTAATCCTAGCTACTTGGGAGGCTGAGATTGGGAGGATTGAGGTTCCAGGCCAGCCCAGGAAGATAGATCTCAAGACCCCATCTCCAAAATAACTAGAGCAAAATGGACTGGAGGCGTGCTTCAAGCAGAAGAGTGTCTCCTTGAGTTCAAATCCCAGTTCCACTAAAAATGTGTGTGTGTGTGTTTCTGGCTGTACAGCAATGTTTCTTGCATTGAAGTAATCAGGACACCCAGATTCTGAAGATAGAAATCCGTTAAAAATCAGACTTGAATTTAGACCTGACCCTGGGAAGGAGCCAATGCAGGAAGATCTCAGAGAGACATTACTTCTCACCCATGTTCCCATCGCTCTGCAGCCTGGGCCCACTGTATAACATTCAGACATATCAGTGAGGGCAGCTGCCCATCCTCATTGCTGACTGGGGCTGTGTTTAGAATATGTGCCAACAAAACTAATCTGGCCCATGACTTCCCCCATCAGCTCTGAATTTCCAGTTAGATGCTGCTTTCAGAAGGCCTCATTTAAGCATCACTAGCACCTGCAAGGGGAACTAGTTAGCCTTAACAGCTCAGCATAGTCAGGATACAGTGGAATTATGCCGAGAACCATAAAAGAGGCATTGCAGGGGCTTTAGAGATCAACCAACCCAACTTCTCTTCCCATAAGAGGAAACTGAGGCCAGAGTGACAAAGTGACTTTGTTAAGGGCACTCTGAGTTAATTATTAGCAGTCCCAAGAGGAGAACTTGGGTTTCCCAACTTCACATCCATTGTTTTCCCATATCTGTCATCCACCCATCCTCCCACAAACACTTATTGAACACCCACTATGTGCCAAGATCTACTGTAAGAGATGAAGATACAGGTAATAGACAACTTGGTCATTTCTCACTGCCTACTGAACACACCAATGGTATGGATTCATGTGCTGCCTGCCTACCACCACCATGGGGGGCACAGACTGGGGGTTGATGGGAAAATAAATGAAGTGAAATGCCCATCTACCTACCCAAACTGGGTAAAATTTGCCATGGGATATGAGCATGAGACTATTAGGATAATGGTGGGGGTGGAGGCAGGAAGTAGGAGGAAAGAGAGAAATGCTGGTGTCCACAAGCAGAGTTGAGAGGGATCTCTCAGCAAACCTCTCTTCTCATAAGGGTGAGTCTTGAGGCTTAACATGGGGGGAAAGGAGGAGCTCTGAAGTTGAACACAAGATGGAGGCTTCTGGGGCTGCTGGGCTCAGCCACTGTGCACTGCCCTCCCTCTTATTTTTGGGTGACCCATCTCAGTCAACTCCACTAATCTGACAAGGATCCAGCTTTCCTAAAATCTAGAAAGCTATGCTATGCCTCTGTCCCCTAAGAGTCACTCTCTTCACTTCATTAAACTCCAAGGAAACTTATTTGAGATATGGTAGCTACAATGAGCTTAACAGAAAATCTAATGCTTTCTTATGAACTGATGAAAACTGAGAGTTTCAAGTGGTCCATAAAGAGAGTCAAGGGCAATGTAATTTGAGCAGAACAGACTTCTTGTTCTAAGAAGCCATCAGAGAGCTAAGTACTCCAGGAGTCTCTAGTCCCTACCCCAGTGCAACTGTCTTACACTAACTATGTCCTCCTCCCTTGGAGCGGAGATCTGGGGCAGGCCAGGGAGAGGTCCTCGCACTGTAAGGGACCACCTTTCTCCATCTGCCTGCTCTGTTCTGGCCACCAGGATGCCTGGGCACTAGATCTCTCACAGCTACACATTTTAACAGGGTGTGGTCTGAGAGGCTCCCAACAGCACTCCACACAGGTAAGTTGACCTTGGCTTCTTGGAGTTGTTGGGATCATCACAGTAAAGTGACACAGTAAAGTCACTCCTCTGTTCTACTCTTCAAAAGTTTGCTATCATAAGGCAAATCAAGTCAGGAGCAGTGGCTTATGCCTGCAATCCTAGCTACTTGGGAGGTAGAAATCAGGAGGATAATGATTCAAAGGCCAGCCTAAGCAAAAAGTTCTGGAGACCCCTCTCAACCAATGTCTGGGTGCAGACATCTGTCATTATAGCTACATGGCACTCTGACCTTCCCGATCTGTGGGATGTTGAAGACCTCATTTGCCCTTTTGGCTTTCAGGTTGGACTTCTGGAAAATGAGAGAATGGGACTCCGTGGTCTTGGAGGTCTTTTCCATCACTCCTTATCTTCTTGACCAGAACCAAGAGGCAAGCCCCTTTCAACCACAACATTCTGTGACTGTACAATCTATCTTATGGGGAGAGAAACAAAATAAAGACTTTAGGGGAATCTCTGAAGTCAAAACCAGCTAGATTGGCCCTCTTGCCCTCCCTACTCATTTGTCGTACCTGTTTCCTCTCCATCAGTCTCAGGATTAATTCAAGTGAACAGAAGACAATTGTGACGCCAAGGGCTGCTCATATCTATAAAAGATGCATTAGTCCCTGTAATGGCCCATCTTCTCCAGACCACTTCCTCCATCTGGACATTTATTGGCCAGTGAATCAAGGGTTCCCCATGAAGGTAGAAAGATCTGGTGGATGACAAGTGTATGGAGAAGGGACAGGGAATCTCTGAAATGCTGGCTCTAGAAAGTAACTCACTGTTCTGAGAGGGGTCTGAGTCCCAACCACCAGGCTCCCAGAGGCTGCAGGAAAGAAACACTCCTCCACCTTCTTCTGCCCTAGTCTTGGGGCAGCACAAGTGGGATCTCCGTTCTTCTTTGGCCAGTAATATTCCAGGAAGGATTTTGAGCTTGCCATTTCAGCCAAATGGGAAAATACTAAGGATTAAGGTATTGATAAATATATATTCTGAGCAACAAATTTTACTTTTCACAATAGGTCTATTTCTGAAACAGTATGGACAAATTGAGTATATTAAAGTAGAACACTTCTTTCTTCCCTGATGGAAGCTACACCTAACATCTTGGATTTAGATTTCTCTGCATCTTAGTGTTCTAGTTAATACTGTGGAAACCAACAATCAAATCCATAAAAGCAAATCCTTTTGTACAGAATTAGATTGAGTCGTTTGGGACTAAATTGTGTCCTAGTTTTTTATTTTAAAAGATTTTGTGGGGGAGACTTTACAAAATCTTTTTTTATTCCCTTAAGATTCAGTTTTCAAATAATTGGGTGTGGTGACATGTACCTGACATCCCAGTGATGCTGGGGAGTGTAAAATGGAAGGATTGCACTTCAGGTCTACCTGAGCAAAAAGCAAGACCCTATCTCCAAAATAACCAGAGCAAAAAGGTTTATGGGGCATGGCTCAAGTGGTAGAGTGCCTGCCTATCAAGCATAAAGTTCTGAGTCCAAATCCCAGTACTGCCAAAAACAAGATTCAGCTTTCAGTTCACATGACATCAGTTACAGTTGGGGACTTGCAAGTCACTCTTCTCATAAATATGCTAGGACAGTGGGAATTACACACGAGAGTGGTGGGTTTGTGCTGGAAGGGCCTGACAGTGGTCTTCTTTTATCTGAAGTGTCCCTTTCTGAGATTTCAGTTAGCTGTGGTCAACTGCAATCTGAAAATATCACACAGAAAGTTCTAGGAATAAACAAGTCATTGTTTTAAATCACACCCCATGTTTTGGGTTTCCTTTAAAGGCAATGAAAACTTTCTGGAATTACATGATGATGATGGTTGCAACAACTTTTTGACTACACCAAAAATGACTGAAATGTACACTTTAAAAGAGTGACTTTTATGGCATATGAATTGTATCTCAATAAAGAGATATACACACTAAAATTGAAAATATTCATTGACAAATGCACACCACCACCACAAGAAGATTCAGTGGCCAATTAAGTAAGTTTCCAGTGGCCAAAGATGGGACAATTTGGGCATCAAAATAGTAAGAACTACAAGCGAATGAAACATATCAAATAATGTTCAAATTCATGACTTGGCAATCTCCAGGTAACCAAGTCATTATTTCAAAAAGGATTAACAGTGGAAAAATATTAAGAGCTTTCATTCTGCCTTTGCTGTATAAATTGTAAGAATAATTAGAGCATTAATGGGAGATCACATTCTCTTTATAGAATTATTGACATTAATGATGAAGGAATGATGAATTAGAATATAAACACTTGCAATCCTGGTGAAATAGTGGCTCAATGTCATAATTATCAATGTCTGCTAGGATCACAAAAAAAAAGAGATGAGCAGACATCATGTACCCCTGAAAGAAGCACACAATGACACAGATGAAGGACTCTTGTAAAATGAAAACTCAATCAGGTCTCAGCAAACAGAGGAACTCACTGAACAACAGGGATGCAATTCTCAAAATATATATTGTAGGAAATTCTATGGGATCAAATAATTTTGTTTCTCTAATGACAACAGCATTGCAAGTCACCAACGTTACAAAAGGATGTGAATGAAATCTATAAATAATAGACAAGAGACACAATAACCAATGCCAATGTACAATTCTTCTTTGAAGTTGCACTCAAACAAACTGACTTAAAGTTTTAAGACAATAAAACATTTTATTAGACAATGAAGGAATTATGAGCACTGGCTGACTATTTGATAAATTAATGAATTATTAATAGTTTTAGAGATTGTAATGATTAATTTTGTGTGTCAATATCAACTATCTAGGTGTGCCTAGATATTTGGTCAAACATTATTCTAAGTATAACTGGGAAGGTATTTGAGGTGAAATAAACAGTTAACTTAGTAGACTGAGTAAAATAGATTGCCTTCCCCATGTGCATGGGCCACACCTAAACAGTTAAAGGATGAATATAACATAAAGACTGATCTTCCTTTGAATGAATGGTAAACCTTATGGCTTACTAGTTGATCAACTCAAAATGACCCCCATCTCATTTTTGAGACCCCCCCATCCCAAAAATCAGTTCTTCATAGGTTTCAAGCCTGCTGGCTTTCAGACTGGAATTTACTCCATTAACTCTTCTGGTTTTCAGGTCTTCAGACTTGGAGTGGAGCTCCAGCTGGCCAATAGCTCTTGGGCTTCATTCAGTTAGAACTGAGGGGCCTCACACCTGCTACACAAGTGCTCTACCACTGAGCCTCACTACTGACTGAAGATCTTGGGACTTTTCAGCCTCTGCAGATCCTGTAGCTAATTCCTTCTAATAAATCTCACGCTTCTCAGCTCTCTCTCTCTCTCTCTCTCACTCATATACACACACATGAGTCCTTATCCTTTAGAAATAAATATGTGAAATATTTGCAAATGAGTTGACATAATAGCTGACATTTGCTTCAAAATATTCTTGGAGTGAAGGGGGATGAAGATTTAGATAAACAATATTGACTAATAATGCAATCTGAGTAATGGAAACATGGAGTGTTCTTATACTATTTGCTGTACTTTTGTATATGATTTATTTTTTCTTTAATATAAACTTAAAATAGAAGAAAATGATGACTTCTAGGGAGTTGAAAATGAAGATAGTATGGGGGAACTGCTTTTACACATAACAACTACTGTAGAATCACTTGGCTGTACCCTATGTGTGTAAAAATGTATTTTATAAATTAAAAAGTAAACAGGACCTACCACAAACATAATGCTTAGGGGGAAACCCTAAATGCAATCTCATCAAGGTTTGAAGCATCAAGTCCTGCCCTTCAACTTTGTACTGGAGTCTTCACCATAAGAGGAAAAAGAACTAAGAGCTAAATAGGTTGGGAATTTTTTAAAAATCACAAAATTATTGTTGTTTGAAGACAGTGTTGTATGCACAGATACTCTAAAATCATTTACAAACTGCTGAATAAAAGAAAAAAATACAGAAATCAATACTGTTCTCATATATTAGCAATAACCAATTAGTTATTAGGAAATATGGTAGAAAAAATGATATGTCTAATGGCAACAAACTGTAAGCCACATTGGAACAAATCTGTGACATTTATGAAGTTATAAAATATTATTGAAGGACATTAGACCTAAATAAAATCATAAATACATTGCTTCTTCCCCAAATTAATCTCTAAATTCAATGCTTCCAACCAAAGCTCAACAGAACTCTTTGTGGAACTTGATAAATTGATATCAGATTTTATAATTTCAACATTTTAAAAATAAGAACAAGGTGGAGTCTCTTTTAAAAAACTATTAAGCTTCATCGTAAAGCTATTGGACCTAAAATAGTGAAATAGTGATTGGTTTGACATGTGGGAAAAAATGAAGTTAGATTCCTACCTCATACATACACAAAAATAAATTCCTAATGGATTGTAGACCTAAACATGTGAAAGTTAAACCTGTTAGAAGAAAATATGGAGGGAGTTTCTACTCTGGAGATAAGGAACACAGCACAAAACGCTGAAATGGTAAGAGAAAAATCGATCACATCATAATTTAAATCTTCTGAGTAAGAATGACACCATAAAGAGTTAAATGGTAAGCAACAGATTACAGCAGATATTTCCAATATAAAAGAACGCAAAAAAGATTAATCTCAGAACATATAGAAAGGTTCTGTGAATTAATAAGAAAAACAAGCTAATAAAATAGAAGATATGGGCAATTCATAGAAGAGGAAATCCAAACAAGAAGTAAGTATAAGGAAAGACACTCAAAATGAGTATCTCCTAATCAGAGTGTAAAAGCAAAACAAAATGCTGTCTCACACATATCAAACCAATCAGCATTTAAAAAGCATCATTATGAGAATGTTGGAAAACAAAAATGTAGCAGGTGGGACAACTAATTTAGAGATAAAAATTTAGGGTATGGTGGCTTATCTAGTTGAAAATTCATGCACTGTATGACCTAACGATTCTTATACCAAGTAGTATATACGTCTAGATATTTGCCCAAGAGAAATTCTGACACAGATCACAAGGAAACATATAAGAGCATTCACTGTAGCATTTAAACAAAATATGTGTATGTGAATAGCAACATCACATTTCAGCCCATATTTACAATTACTATGTGTCAATCAAAAATAAAAGAATTACATAAAAATAATTAATAGTGGGGCAAAGCTAAATTACACAGACAGAGTTCTGGATAAATAAAGAGAATTATATTCACATGCTTGAGTACTACGCAGTGATTACAGTGAACGAACTAGCTCTACCCTATGTATCAGCATAGACAGACCTGAAGAACAAGGTGGAATTTAAAACGCGAGCTCCAGAGTGATGCTACATATAGTATGACGTCCTTCATGTAATATTTTTTAAATTGTGTGTGTTTATATATATATAATTTAGAAGAGTACATCAAAAAATGAATGCATGAATGCATGAGTCGGGCACCAATGGCTCATGCCTGTAATCCTTGCTACTCAGGAGGCAGAGATCAGGAGGATTGTGGTTCAAAGCCAGCCTGGGCAAATAGTTCCTGAGACCCTATCTTGAAAAAGTCTGTCACAAAAAAGGGCTGGTGGAGTGGCTCAAGGTATAGGCCCTCAGTTCAAGCCCCAGTACTGCAAAAAGAAAGAAAGAAAGAAAGAGAGAGAGAGAGAGAAAGACAGAAATGGATGAATAGAGGCAGGCCTTGTGGTATAAACTTGCAATTGTAGTACAGGTTTGAGTTCAGCCTGGGCTACTTAGTGAGACTCTGTGAGGAAAAACAAAACAAAAGAAAGAGAAGGGGAAGGGAAAGAGGAAGGGGAAGGGAAGGGAGGAAGGAGAAAAATAAAAGAAGAAATGGATGATTGAGAGCAAGAAATGGAGACTACCATAGACAACCCTTTTGAGAGGCTTGGTAGGAAGGGGAGGGAAGCCATAGCTGTAGGTGGTGTATTGTATCTGGGAGGATTAGAATTTTTTTTAATGGAAAGTGTTAGAGCATGCTTGCATACAGGTAGTTTGGCAGATAGACTAAAAATAAATTGTTCATATAGTGCAAAATCCTTGAGAATGTGCAAGCTTGGATTGCAGAGCACAAAAGGAGAATCTATGGGTTGTATAGGAGGTAGAATTTTCTGGAAGCGATGCTAATAGGATATGTGAGGGGCTTGAATTGGGTTTGATGAAGGGCAAGACAAAAGGACCAACCAGTACGGATTCACCCTTCCTGAGGTACTTGGACCATGCTAGTGCCACTTGTAATGACCTTCTAACCTGCTCTATAGAGTCCCAAATAAGCCAATGGATGCCTGTGAAGGTACCACAATAGCTTCTCCCATAGCCATCCGCTTCCTCCGGGAGGCGGTGTTGACTTTATTCGCACCCTCATCAGGGAGCCTGCCACCCCTCAGATGTCGGTGAAGTTGGGTGAAGACGCTGTGCTAGGAGCAAAGGCACCTGGGCTGGCTCTGATCCTGCCTCTCCTCCTGGCTAGTTCTGGAATCTTCTAGGGTGAAGTTATATAACCTCTCCTGGGCTCGGTTCTCGGTCCCACAGGGTGGCTAACTGCGTTTAGGATTTTAGAAGCCCCTCGCTCATGAATGGAACTCAGGAGAGACCAGGAGTTAAGACTTCCCTTGGGAACGCAAATAGTTCATTGGAATGTCTCTCTGTCCCCTCGCTGGGGGCGCATCATGGCGCGCAGGTGTGCTCCTTCCATCCCTCTGACCTCTCTCTCTCCCCCACAAACTACAGCTCTCTTTCTCCACCTAAGTCCTCGCATTTTATTCCTCCCCCATGGCTGCATGTCCCAGCTAGAAACAGTGGGCAGTCGGACGTGGCTTTGGGATCCTTAGAGGCTGAACAGGAGCCCTGCGCAGGGTGCACACCACGGGGCTGCGGGGGTCCCTGCGTGGGTGGGAAGAGAGGCCACCTGTTTCACGCATCCACCGACGTGCAGCTGTCCGGAGAGAGTCCGAGGCTCCAGGGTCCAACGAAGATGACTTTGTCAGTCCGCGGGATGGCGGGTCCTGCCGCCTGGTGAGCACTTGTTTGGTTCCCGCCCCTGGTCCATCGCCCCCACTGTCCCTCCTCCCTCCCCTCCCCCAGGGGGCCTCTGGGTCCTCCTCCCTGCTGGGTGCCTGGGAGCCTCACTCCGCCCTCCTCCTCTGCAGGTGCCACGCCCCGGCCGCGGACTCCCGGCTGGACGCCCATAAAACGCGCTCCACCGAGCGGCTCCAGCCCTGCCCGCGACGCTGGTGGCTCTGGACTGCGCCTTCAAACAGGCTTAGGGGCGTCTGCTTTCCACTTCCAGAACAGTCTGGAGAAAGTGAACCTGGGGTAGATTTGGGAGAGGAGGCAGCTGCTTTCCGCACCCCCGCCTGCAACCAGTTCTTCTCATCCTTAATTCTCTGTGTCATCCCCCACCCCCCACCTTCCTTTTCTTCTTTCTTGGGCTCCTGCCTTCTATGGGATCAGGGATCTCAGCCCCATTTTTTTTTCTCTTCCTCCTCCTCTCTATCCTTGTCCTCTGAACTATTTTCAAGCCTTCTCCATCATACCCACCTTTCTTTCTCTCCATCTTCAGCCTTTCCCTCTCCACTTCATTTTATTCGTCAGACCTCTCACTCGCATCTGCACCCTCCATCCATCCTTCCTCTTGTAAACCTTGACCATGGATCCTGAGCCTTCGTGGGCTCCCAGCCCTACCCCCAGGAGCACACTGTCTACTCCCAACGCCACTGCACTCTGGCTGGGCCGGGATGAGGAGCTCGCCAAGGTGGAGATTGGCATTCTTGCTACTGTCCTGGTGCTGGCCACAGGAGGCAACCTGTCTGTGCTGCTGACACTGGGCCAGCGGAGCCGCAAGCTCTCTCGCATGCACCTGTTTGTGCTGCACCTAGCCCTAACTGACCTGGGTGTGGCACTCTTCCAGGTGCTGCCCCAGTTGCTCTGGGACATCACCTACCGCTTCCAGGGCCCCGACCTCCTTTGCAGGGCTGTCAAGTACCTGCAGGTGCTCAGCATGCTTGCCTCCACCTATATGCTGCTGGCCATGACACTGGACCGTTACCTGGCCGTCTGTCACCCACTGCGTAGCCTCCAGCAACCCAGCCAATACACCTACCCACTCATCGCTGCTCCCTGGCTACTGGCTGCCATCCTCAGCCTCCCTCAAGTCTTTATTTTTTCTTTGCGAGAGGTGATCCAGGGCTCGGGGGTGCTGGACTGCTGGGCAGACTTCCACTTCTCCTGGGGGCCCCGGGCTTACATCACCTGGACCACTATAGCCATCTTTGTCCTGCCTGTAACTATGCTCACAGCTTGCTACAGCCTCATCTGCCACGAGATCTGTAAGAACCTAAAAGTCAAGACACAGGCCGGGAGGGTGGAAGGAGAGGGCTGGAGGACTGGGGATAAGTCATCACCTTCTGCTCCAGCTGCAGCATCTCGGGGGCTGCCATCCCGGGTCAGCAGCGTCAGTACCATCTCTCGGGCCAAGATCCGAACTGTGAAGATGACCTTCATCATTGTGCTGGCCTACATTGCTTGCTGGGCACCCTTCTTCAGTGTCCAGATGTGGTCTGTGTGGGATGAGAATGCCCCTGATGAAGGCAAGTATGTGGTCTATGTGGGGAGGGAGGGAGGACAGGATGGTTAGGGAAGAGGTTACAAGGCTACCTAGGGCCAGGCAGGTGAAAATGAGTGAAGCAATGAAAAAGATGGTGCCTATTTGTCTTAGTCAATTTTCTGTTGCTGGAACTGAATACCTGAGGCTGAGTAATTTATAAAGAAAAGAAATTTATTTTTTACCATTCTGGAGGCTGGGGAGTCCCAGGTGAAAGGGCTGCATCTGGTGAGGATGTTCTTGCTGGTGAGGACTCCCTGAAGAGTCCCAAAGTGGTGAAGGGTATCACCTGGTGAGGAGATTCATGAGAGATCCAAATTGGTTTTCCTAAAAGACCCACTCTTATGATAGCAAACCCACTTCCTTACTAACTCATTAACCTATGAATCCATGGGCAGAGCCCCTATGACCAGTCATCTCCCAAAGGTCCTCCCTGCAAGTGCCTTTAACATACAACTTTGGGGTACATTGTCAACACATGAATTCTGGGAGATAAGCACTCAAACCATGGTGCTGTCCCATGTGAAAAGGGACAGATATAACTCCTACCCAGGCTGCTAATGCTGTATAAATACCTTCTATGTGAAATTTCTTGATTTTTAATTTTTGATAACTAATTTGATAATTTAAAAATACTGTGTGATGACCTATAAATTTTGGCAGGTTTGCTCAACCAACTTCCAGTTTGCTAGAGGGGCTGTAGAACCATAGACTGATAGAGCTGACAGGGGTTTTCACATCATCCAGTCCAGGATGGCAATGTGTGGCAAAGGAACTATCTCTCTTAGCACACCTCCTTCCTGTACCTGGACCTGACTGTGAGCTCCTTCTCAATAGCCACTCCCAATTAATTAGGGTTGGCACATGACCACCCTCAAATCTCAAGTTTAGCTTCTTCCTTATGCCAATAACCATGACTTTCCCAAGGCACTCCAGCTAGGAATGGCAAAAGGAGGACTCCATGTCCTTGTCTTTTTCCTTTGGTTCTAAATGTGGCTCCAAAAGGAGAGGGACCTTCCTCCTACATGAAAACCAAATGGGGTCTTCCAAGAGGACTCTGTTCCTTTTGGCTCCTGGGAGGCCTTGCTTTGGTCATTTTTCTGCAGTGAGGCAGACACCTGAGCTTCAGACACTGCTGATGTGAGCTTGTTCTCAGGAAGGCAGGCTGGGTCTTAGTGTTGGAGAGTAGTGTTCAGACGAGAGGGGCATGAGGACAAGGGCATGAGGACCTGCTGGGGTGACCGTGAATAGGACTGACTGTGCTGCAGCACACCTTCTCATGTGCATAGTTCAGGAAGCAAATGCTTCCCAAGGGACGTCCTGTTGGCTTCCTCTGGAAGCTTCCTGAGAACTCACTGTCTAGCAGACTCAGGCTACCAGTTCCTACCAGCCCTTCGGGAGTTGTCACCGTCCCCTGAGTTTTTGTTCTAAATCTCATTTTGCTTATTTCACACTCAAGCCAAATACTTTGCTTTTCTAAAGACATGAGATAGAAGAAGGTTGCCCGTGAAAGAGATGTGTGAAAATTACACCAAAAATAATGGTCCCATTATGTCCCCTTCCCCCTTTTTTGCAGTGCTTGGGCCTTGCTCATGCTAGACAAGTGCTCTACCACTGAGATACACCCCCCCAACCAAGGGTTGAGGCAGGGTCTCTCTCTATGCAGCTCAGGCTGGCCTTGAACTAACTCTGCACCTGAGTACTGGGATTACAGATGTGTGCTATCGCACCTTTCTCTGTATACCTTTTAACATCAGTCTGGACAAGTGGCTATTTGCAAAATATCCTTTAAGCAATGAACAAATTAACTCTAGCTCACTGCTAGGGATCTCTCTGTTTGAACCAAGAATAGACTAGAAGGAAGAAGGGCTTCCGGGTGCCAACTACATTGAGTCCTGATGCTACTGTGGGGTGGCTTTCTGTATTGTATGCCTGAGTACCTTGGGGCTCAGAGAGGAAAAACAGCTGGACCCAAATGGCACTGCTAGTAGGAGATAAAGCAGGATTGAATCAGGGTTTTTATGGGCCAGCCTTCATCCACGACATGGCTTTCCTCCCAGCAATCACAGCTCAGCCATTGGCACGAGCATCAAGGTGGTCATTTGCTCTTTACTAAGGAACTAGTGAGAAGATGGGGATCTTGCCAATCAGTGTGTCCTTCCCTGCAGTATCCACTATCACCATGAGCCTGTCCCCAACACCTCATCTATGCAGAGTGATTTGCCACTTACCAAGGGCCTCTCTGAGCAAGGAATGCAAGAACAAAGCGTTATCTTATAGACAAAGTGCTCTCTTGGAAAAGTAAAAACCCGCTCGGCAGATTCACTACTTTAAGCTTACTTTGCAGTATACCCAGTTCTCCTCCATAGCATGCTGACCTGCTGACCTCCAGGCTGTGAGTCTGGGTGTGGACTTGCCCTCCAAGGCTGAGAAGCTAGACCGCCCCCCGCCGTGGACTTTCATGCTTCCCTGTGGCACATCTCCAGCTCCTACAACATGCCTGGCTCAAACGGAACAAACCAAACAGATGTTTCTTAAGCCAGGGAACTTGTCCATTCAGGCCTAGTTGGCTTCAGCTTCCCCTGCTGTGACTTGTGCCTGTTATCAACTGTTCTTACCCTATGTCTTCCTTTCTCTTCGACTACAAATGGCCACACCTTGAACACACCCAAAGAAGACACAAACGAGGAGCCAGTTTGCTGGAAGCTTTCACAGTGCACTGCAAGAATAGGCATGTGAGCTGTGCCTTTGATGTGGGTAATTGAAACTCTGTAGGGTGCAAGATCTCTGCCTTAGAGCTGGAAGACCTGGGTTCAAGTGGCAGTTCTTATTCACTGTGCTACAAGAATTGGGAAACTTACCCATTCGTTTCTTTCCATCTCTGACATTGCTTTCAACAATTCCACATCCCCACAAAGAGCAAGTTAACTCAGTAAGCTACCTTACCTACCAAAGCTGTAGCCATGGCAGATCCAAGCAGGAGGCCAGGGCCCATCCCAGTACCCTGTTGGAAAGAGTTTCATTCAGTCTTTGGAAAGAAGATTGTTCTGGAAGGAATCTTAACAGAATTTTGTCCCATTACATTTTGATTGCCTAAGAGAGATACTAGTTTTTCCCTGCAGGAGGGTGCATTCCCTAGGGATAATCTGAGGACACAGACAGCAAGCACTGGTCTGGAGTGGGATACAAAGATGCCCGCTAGCCTGTACCTAGAAGTCACTCTTGTGCTGTGTTTGGAGATGGTGACAGAGGGACCTGCATGGCAGCCAGACTTCTCTCTATGCCCTGCCAGGTCCCCAGCACAGAGCCAGGCACATAGTCAGTGCTCATATATGTTCAATGACTGAATGACAGAATGAGTGGGACTGCTCCTGAAGGGTGAAGGAAGACAGAGTCCAGAAGGCAACATGAAGCCATTATCTATAACTTAAGTGGGGATGGAGGTGGAAGAGTCTGATCTTGGTTATTTTCCATGAGTGTTTTATAGAAATTGTCTTGTCCTAGACCTGCATCCGTTAGGGGATTCAAAGTCTAGGTTTAAAATAAAACTAGTTTTTCCTATTTAGGTTGGCCCTTACCCTAACAATATTTATCCTTCTTCTAAATTCAACTTAAAGCAAATCTCAGCTCCTATCCTCACTCTGTAGTTACAAAACAGAAAGCAAAAAAACAAAAAATCAGTGAGGTAAAACTCTGGAGTCGATCATTCTAGGTTCAAGTCCCATCTGTGCTCCTCTCTAATAGAACCTAAAGGTTCTGGGGCTCAGTTTCCTCATCTGCCCACTGGAGGCTGGCCTCTCTCCCAGGTCCCTTTGAACTGTCATTCAGAATGGCTTATTGTGCTTCTCTCTCCACAGATTCCACCAACGTGGCTTTCACCATCTCCATGCTTTTGGGCAACCTCAGCAGCTGTTGCAACCCCTGGATCTACATGGGCTTCAACAGCCATCTGCTGCCACGCCCCCTGCGCCATCTCGCCTGCTGCGGGGGTCTCCAGCGCCGCATTTGCAGGCAGCTCTCCAATGCCAGCCTCTCCAGCCGCCACATCACGCTGCTGACCCGTTCCAGCTGCCCGCCCACCCTCAATGTCAGTCTCGGCCTGGGGGGGAGGCCCGGGCCTGCAGAGTCATTGAAAGATGTACAGCAGATGGAAGAGGAGGCCCCAACTGAGACCAGCATCGTTTAGAGCAGAATCCCTGGCTAGCAGAGGTGCTCTGCCTGTCTCAGGCACTGGGTGTAAGGGCTGGGAAGGTCAGAGCTGGCATTATGGGGATCCTGGTTTGAGGCAGCATGAAGAGGCCAGGATGGTTACCTCCACCCCTGGTGTCGCAGCTACTCCTAGTATGAGGACTTCCTTCATTAGCTCCCAATCGCAGATGCTGGGAGTCAGGAGAGCCACACTACCCTCCTCCCTGGTCATGCTATAGTCACATGGCGCCCATGAACATACCTGGGTCATAGATCTAGTGCCCCAGATCTGGGGCAGACCTAGGAAGGCACGTTCTGGGGGTCCCCAGGTAGCAGCAACTCAGTACCGTGGCTACCAGTCTCCATTCTAACCTAAGTAGTGCATCCCAGTCCAGCCAAGAGGGGAAGGATTTATTTAGTAAGAAAAGGTGAGCGGGTCTGTGGCGCTTCACCTGGTCTGCTCCCCTCCTGTCTATGGGAGGAAGGTGGCCTCATGGAGACGCAGGACTTACCTGGTACCTAGTGGGAACTCTGCAAGTGCTAATTCCTCTTCCTCCCACATCACCCCTCGCGGGTGGGTGGCAAGGGGAAGTGTGTGGCTCCTCAGTGGTATGGTCCACCTGGGATGAGGGTGGGAAGGAAGAGGAGAGGAAAGGAGGTGATAATGGTCACAGTAAAATTAGGAGCAGGGTCAAACGTCAGAGACAGTTGGGGGTTGATTCTCTCCCTCCTCCTCCAAAAGATCCAGACCACTTCTTCCCTGGGGCTGTGCTGAGGAGACATTCCAAGAAGACATCCTTCTTCTTGGAAGAAGGAGGATGTAATCACAGGTTTTGGATATCCTCAAGGCTCCACAGAGCATCCACTGTGAATCAAATGCATGCTGGATCAAGGCGGAAGCCCTGACCATCTGCCAGGTGGAGCTGGGCTTAGGAGCCCCCTCCCTATGCCAGCCAGAGCAGTTGAAGCTGCTTCTCCTGCATCCTAAACTTCCTTCCTTCCTCCCTCCCTCCCTCCCTCTTCCCTCCCTCCCTCCCTCCCTCCCTTCCTCTTCCCTCCCTCCCTCCTTCCTTCTTTCCTTCCTTCCTTCCTTCCTTCCATTTATGTGACAGTGTCTTGCTATATAGCCCAGGCTGGCCTTGAACTTTCAATCCTCCTGCCTCAACCTGTCAGATCTCTCCCTTTTTCTACCTGCACAAGCCCAGCAAGTTACCCAATCTCTGAGCAACACTGTCCTCATTTATTAAGAAGAAATAACAATACCACTTCGCTGGGAGGAATTATTAAGACTGTAAGCTATAGAACTCTCTACTGATGTCGGAGAGAATAAAAATGGGCTGGCTCCAGATGCATCCAGTGAGTGACAAATGGCCTTGGGCCCAGGAGAGTCTACAGTTCAGGATGGAAGCCTCTGTGTTTTGTATGTCCATAGGTCTTTTACCTATCAATGGGCTATAGATTCAGCCCAGGTTCACTTCTGGGTCTAGAACACGGAGATGTGGTTGAAATCGACCAATAAAACTCTTTAATATCCAGGAAATTTGGGGGCATCTTTATTTCCTAGGGGAAATGACAACAGGCTAGGCAAGATAAAATTAAAATGTGACCTTCATGAACAAAGGTGTGTGTGTGAGGTGAGAACCTTCCTGGAGCTACTGTACCAGACATAATGGTTTCTCTTATGCTCAAATGGGGAAAGCAGGGTCCTGGAGTTTGCCTTGGGGCCACAAGGTGGCACTGTGGAGCTGAATGTGCTGGCACTTGTCAGTCTGGGCTGGGCTGGGCTGGGCTGGGCAGGTCTGTCTGCTGAGAATCAGGGAGAGAGGTCTCTTCACCAACCAAATATTGATGAGATCCAGTGTATTCCCTCTACCTCTCCTGGAGTGCCCAAAGCAGTCATGACCCCTAGGGACAGGCAAGGAAAGTCACCCAGCCTCTCCTGAAGTCCCACAGTGTCAGCCCCTCATCTGACCCAGTTTTCTTGAGATACCTGGACAGGAGGACACTCTTACTTCTCTCTAAGCCCACAGAGGACGCATTTGGCAAGGGAAAAGAATGAGGGTTTTTTTTTCCTGCAGAGATGGCATTGAGCATAGGAATTTCTGCCTGAAAGGCAGTGAGACTTATGCTCAAATGCTTGAAGGAGTTAGTGGGATCTCAAAAGACCATAGAGCTGGCGTTACTTCACTGGGTTCTGGTTTAGAGACTGAGGGCATGGGCCTTTTGAGAGCTCCTCTGAGCCCAGCAATTCATTCTGGTCCCAGGAGCAAAAGATCTACTAATGTTGACCATAAAATTCCTCCTCACTCCGTAGGTCTGGTTAGCTAATAAGACACTCGTGGAATTTTGCTGCAGCTCCCATGGTGGGGATTTGGATGCTTTCTACTTTAGAATAAGAATTCATTGAGCCAGGCATGGTGGTTCATGACTGTAATCCCAGCAATAGGAAGGATGAGGCAGGAGGATCTCAAGTTGGTCTGTCTGGGCTACATGGTGACAGCCTGTCTCAACAAAATAATATAAACAAGCAAAAGAATCCACTGAAGACAGGTCATGTTTATTGTGATCTGAATCTCTTTAGCACATTCCTGAATATTTTTTCCCTTTTAAAAAGAGATCATTAAGAAATTTCATTTCTTTGCTTTCTTTTTTTTTTTTTGGTAGTATTGGGGCTTGAACTCATGACCCTAGTCAAGCATTGCACCACTTGAGCTATGGCTCTAGCCTTTTGGTATTTTGTCTTTGAGGGCAGGTCTCACTCCCTTTGCCTGGGCTGGCCTTGAATTCGAGAGCCTCCTGCCTTTATCTCCTAAGTAGATGGGATTACAGACGTGCACCACCATGCCCAGCAAGTTTAATTTCTTAATGCAAGGACAGTGCTATTATTGTTGATGTCTATTCTCCTTCTGTCTAGCTAATCAATAGAGTCTTTTTCTCAGCTTGGTAAAGCTGACAAGGAGGGGAATAACATAAGAGTTAAAGGTGAAGGGACAAACAGGCTGGCAAAGCTTTCCATCACCCAAAATTCAACCTAGAACCATCCCTACAGATTCATCTTGGTTATGAGGAACCAGGAAGGTGAAGGCTGGCCAGCTACCCACAGCACCAGAGCTGGGAAGGTCATTACAACCAGCAGATAGAGCACAGCTAATAGTCTTTAAGACCTGATCACCACTAATCTGAATTTGAACTTGACCAGGAGCTCTCCTAGGGTTTCATTCTTTACGTGTGTTTGTTTACTTCTTGCGAACCATTTTTTTCCCTTCCAGTCTTAATTAGCTACTAGGAAAAAAATGTGTATTTATCTAGTGGCTGGGTAATACACATTATCAATTTTAAAGCATTTTAAGTTAAGTCCGTATGGTTTTCTAAGGCTAGGATATCTACAAATAACAACAAATTTATCCTCTGTTCAGTAGCTTCAGTACTTATTTATTTATTTAGAGATAGGTTGCCCAGACAGGACTCCAGTTCTAGGACTCACGTCCTTCCACCTCCACCTCCAGAGTAGCTGGGAGGCGCACAGGTGCAGCCACTGCGCATGGCTTGTTAGCCGTCTTACTGCCGTAATAGAACTTCTAAAGCAGTGTTAGCTAATAAAGAAATAGCAGGCCTGTGGACAGTTTTACTTACTTTGTTCCTGACTTAATGGGACTGACTGGACTTCACAGTTAAATATTTTACAATCTGCCAGTTTCTGATAAGTTATTCTCTTTCATTTATTTATTTTTTTCTTCTTGGTGCATTTTTGAACTCAGGGCCTCCTGCAAATGCTCTACCACTTGAGCCACACCCCCAGTTATTAAATAAATAAATAAAGCTATTCTTTATTGAGTCAACACCCAGGAAAGAATATTGATTTTATTGGATGCAAGCTTGGAAGCGTTTCCTTGGAATAAGCAGTTATGATGCTGGTTGATATTGACTAGGATTCAATTTGTCATCTTTTGCTTATAAAAAAAAAAAGCAAACCAGCAACTTCAAAGGCCAGTTTCATGGTTGGCTTTCTACAAGAATTATTTGAAATTCTCAGGCCAAAGCAGGATTACTAAGCAAAATATATCACTGATGAACCACATGCAGGATTAGGCAAGAGAAAAAAAAGGAACTGCTAGTTACAATTTTATTTAAAACTTGTAAGGAAGTTGTGTGTTGCTAATAATTAAAGAGCTCAAAGAGAAGTCATTTAACCTTAAGATCACCAGACAGAACTTCAGTAGAGCTGATGAAAACCTTTAAAAAGACCTTACCATGTTCTCTTACTAGTCCAATGTTTCCATTGGAAGTTCTTCCTCACATCTGATTGGATCTTTCTTACTGGGGCATGGGCCTATTTTTTTCCCCTATGCATTGTTTAAAAACTTTTTAAGTAAAGGAATTCCCCTACAAAATAAATGCAAAGATCCATAGAGATTTGCATCCCGTTAAGAAATCTAGAATTCACATAGCCACTTGAGTGTATTCCACTGGCTCTGAGACAGTAGGACAAGTCCAGTTATTGGGTTTATGACTTTTGGGATTGACATTGACATAGTCCATGGTTTCCTTTACATCCTCATAGTCCAGGAAAGACTCTTTGTTTAGTTCTTCAGGGGCTGAAAAGACCACTTGTGTGTAATTCACATCCTTGGTGGCCTGAGGAAGAAAGCAGAGACGTGTGGGAGAAGGCAGGGCCCCAGGACTGAACTCTCTTTCAAAGAGGCTTGCCCAAGGCTTGATGGGAAGGGACCCAGATCTAGGTAGCTGTATCTGAGAGCAGGGCCGGGGCAATGAGGAAGATTGCCAGTTTATTTTGTTCTACCTGTCTGCAGGGAATGGGCTTAAGGATAAGCAGGGAGAAGGTGGTGAATGAGAAGGAAGGATCCAGAAACAAAATCCAAGGAAGGTCAGGACTAGGTGGATCTTGGCCCAGTGACTGGGGTATGGGGAGAAGGGGTGCTCCCATTAACACTCTGACTTTATGTATGGTCAGTTCAGACCCATTTTGTGTGGGCGAGCCATGCTGATGAGGAATTGTGGGTAGAAGCCTGACCACTTTCACCTAAGGATGCTGTAAGGACTCACTGGCCCCCCTCCCTTTCTTGCTCCCACCTCCATAACCAGGGTGGACCCAATTCCCTGTTTTGTAGCAGGAACCCAGGCTACAGGTGGAGGGTGGGCTCACCAGGAGTGTGGTTACCTGGCAGGTGGGAGGCGAGCTGTCTGAGGATGTGTCGCTGTCATCTGGGAGGAAGAGAGAAATGGGTTCTCTTTCAAAGCAAGCCAGGGAGGTGTTAACAGAGGAACAGAGACAACAGGAGAGAGAATAGGGACAAAGTCAGAGGCAGAGCCAGTGACACAAAGGGGGCGGGAAAGAGAGATACAGACAGTCCTCAAAAGAGAAAGAGAGGAAGTGGCAGGTGGGAGAGCTTCTGAAAAAGGGCAGGAACTTGGCCAGGAGTCTGGGCACTGCTGTTTAATTTGGCTCCATCTAAAAGAATGACAAGCACACCAGGCTCACCAGTGCTTAGGAGGGACTGTCGCCAGAAAGGGAGGTCCACGGGGACATGCAGAGGCAGTGTTCCCAATGCAAGCTGCTCTGGCCTCACAAGTTCCAGGCACAGGTTCCAGTCTAAAGCTGTCACTAGCTCTAGCAGGTCCCATCTCTTTTTGTGCCTTGGATTTTGTCCTCTGTAAAACAAGAGGGTGGAGCAGTGATCTCTGAGACCCCTGCCAGCCAAGCTCAGTGATGCTCTGGGCCAAGGGTCGGGACTGGGAGGGGCAGGTGGCAGTGCCTCCTCCACTCTGATGCTGTAAGCAGTACTCTCTGGTTCCCACAGACAGGACATTGAGGCCTTATCTCAACTGAAGAGATACAATCAAAAGGACAGAGCAAACTCAACCCAATCAAGAGATAAACCAGTGGAAAAAGTGCAAACTCTGATATTGAGCACCCTACACCCCTCCACACACCTCCCATCCCCCAGCTGTCTTGCTGATGAAATCGCAGTTTTGGGTGACTATGGACCCACTGTGTCTCTGACCCTTGACATAAAAAACAAGACAGTGGGGCTAAGGATGTAGCTCAGAGGCATGTACCAGACCCTGTGTGCAGGAGACCTGCACACATAAACAAGAGGGTGTTGTTCCTGTTGGCTTACTTGTAGCAGGAGTTAGAAAGAAGCCATCACCAAAACTCAAATGCCCAGATATCGTGCAGACTGCAGACAGTAAGGAAGTGTCACCATGGGGCGTGTGAAGGAGCTAGTTTCTGGAACCAGTCAATGAACTGGCCAGACAGTACACTGTGCAGTGGAGCCATGGTGAACATAGGCAGAGGTGTCAAGTCTTAGCTCCCCCATCAGCTGGATGAACCCAAGGTGCCATAGTATTACAAAGAGAGAAGCAGAAAATGCATAAAGAAAAAAAAAAAAAAACAAAGAAGCAGAGACCACCCCAATCCCCCTGCATTCATTCACACATGACCAAGGCCAGGCATGAACTCAGGCCATGGAAACGCCAAAAAGTCTTACCCATGTGGCAAGATGGGCACCTTTCTAGACAGGAAGACTGCCAAGGCCTGAACTGAAGAAGGGTGAGGAATCCCCAGACAGAGCTTGGGCCAGCAGGGACAGACACAGGCTGCTGGAGGGAAGCACTTTGCTATGCAGACAGGGTACAATAAGCTTTGAGACAAGTTCTCCCCCTCCGCTTACTCACTCCTGTAACGGGGAGCAGACACAGGGGTGCCTCTGCCTGTCCAAGTTGCCTTCATGTCCTTGGTAGCAGGTGAGTAGCAATGGGTGGGGCTGGGCCTGCAGGCCTGGAGCCTGGTCTCTTTCAGTATCCGTTCAGTCTGGTGGGCTGGAAGGCAGAGGGCAAGGGTCAAAAGTAAAATGAATCAAGTGCTTCTGAATCCTCCCTTGTCTTCAGACCCTTGCCTCACTTGCAGAAAAAGCTCCTGCCCTAGCCTCAGAGGCCCTCACCTCGCTTCCCCTCCTCTCTGGACTTACTCTTGCCTCCCTTGCTTTGTGTGTCCAGCCTGCCCTTGCCTTTGGCCTCTGCAGTGTGGCTCACTTCTCACTTCCTCCCAGTTTATACAAAGAGGCCAGATCTCAGCGTGGATGGTCCCCTCCAAGTTCACGTCTCCTTGCCTTGCTTCATGCTTCTTCCCTAGCACTTGCTGGGCAGGCACTGTACCACTTCAGTCCCTCTACCAGCCCTCTCCCTAGCCCGTGCCATGCTGTCACAGACATGTGTCACCTCTTTATCTTGCTTGTTGTCCCATGAGTGGGAAGTTCCACAGGGCAGGGATTTTGTGTTTTTCTTGTCGTATAGCCTAGACATAGAGAGTGCCTAGAGATGCTCAATAAACATCTGCTGAATGAATGAATGAGGGGTGAATGGAGAAGGCCAGATTTCCTTTCCTGGAAAACCCTTTAGGCATCATCCTGTCCACCCACCACCACCACCACCCCGCCACCATCTTTGCACAGTCAGAGCAGCACTGTTTTGTTTCCCCCAATTGGAATGCTTTCCCAGGACAGAGCTTCTCTACCTTCTACTCTATGTCAGTTCATATTTCTCTCTGTTGCCATTCCAGGCCATTCTTCAAGGACAGCCCTTTGGCATGAGGACGAAAGTTAGGCACAAAGGAAAGAGCCCTCCCATACCAGCCTAGCAGAGGCCCATCTTCAGGCATGAGGTCCAGCGTAGAAGGAGCCAGGCAATCATTGCAAACCAGGACTAGGTCTGGTGAAAGGCAGCTCAGAGTGGGGATTACCCAGTATGGATTGGCAAAGGTCAGAGTGGCAAGTACTCTACACAGTGGGTCCTCAGGTTGGTTTTCAAGGGATACTCAGGAGCTCCAGGGGTCTCACTGGAAATGGCTCTGAAGGGGACCAGGAGGAGCAAGGAGGCTTAACCAGTTACCTATGTGTCTTCTGAGCAGGTAAGTGATGGCTATGAGGAGGCAGGAATGGAGGAAAAGGGATGCTGCTGCAATCACTAAGCCATGCCAGAGCTCCATATCGCTGTTGGGAAAGAAGACAGGTCAAAGTCAGAGGTGGCAGAGATGTTAAAACAATTGCAAACCTATTCCTGCCCCAATGGAGGAGGACATCTTCCATTGCCGTGTGTCTTGGACAGATCCCTTTGCCTCTCTGGACAGTACGGCTGGAGTAGTCAGGAAGGATGGTGGGCTTGCCTTGGAAGCCAGCTACACCAGTTAGCCTGGTTACAGGCCTGCTCTGGCTCTTTTTGGGCCCACTCACCCTGTCAGCATGATACTCATGGCTGAGCACTCGCCAGTCGTAAGTTGGACGCAGAGTCTTCTGGGGGCAGCAGGAAGCAACCTGGGAGGTAATACTGCTGTCAGGATCCTCCTAGGGCCTGTGGGAGGCAAGGCCTGAGGTCAGGCCTCCCGGCTCTGTGCCTTAGCCCCCTTTAGGCAAGATCAACTGTTTGGTTATCTCTCCCCACGTTTCAGGTTTTGAATATGCAGAATAATAACCATGTTACTAGCCAGCCAACCTCAGTACTAACCACAGTCGCACATCCTCCATCTCCATCTTTCCTAATTCAGATGATAATCCTATGAGTGAGGTATAGTTACCAACCTTTTAGAGCAAAGCAACAGGAGGCTCCAATAAGTGACAGCCAGCAAGTGACCAGGCCTGCATGTGAGCTCTAAGCCCTCACTCAACCATGCTTCTGTGCCCCAGAACACTAAAGAAGCTGCTGGAAACATGGTGTCCTGATGAGCCACTAATATTGGTGTAGATTTGTTGAAGAAATCCAGATGTTAAATGCTCACACATCAAACACAGGCTTACACACACACCACTCAGTTTCGGTGTGCTTTAGGACTGTGGATGTTGTTACACCCTCACAAATCTGTATTTCAAAAAATCCGCCTTGCATGGTGGTATATGCCTGTATTTCCAGCACTTGGGAGGCTGAGGCAGGTGAGTGGGAGTTGGAAGCTGGCCTGGGCTATATAGCCATACCCTATCCCCAAATAAAAATAGTAGGACTGGTAGAGTGGCTCAAGTGGTACAGCACCTGCCTAGGAAGTGTGAGGCCTTAAGTTCAAATCACAAAAAAAAATTTTTTTAAAGGTCTGGGGATGTAGGTTAGTAGGAGAGTACTTGGCTAGCATGTGCGAGGTTCTGGGTTTGATCCCCAGCACCACAAATAAATAAATAAAATTTAAGAATCCGTGCACGAATTCCACCAAACTGTGGCATTTTCTGTAAGCAAAGGTAAGATCATTTCAAAGCCTTTGAAATAGTAATTACTGAGCCCTGAGATGAGGCCACCCACTCACCCACAGACTGTCTGTCCTTCCTGTGGCCGACTATAAACTTTAAAGAGCCCTTGATGGTCATAAATGCTTATTTTCCCAGTCAGGGTTTCCAAGTGCAAAAGGCAATGTGAGAAGTCCTGAGTTTTTATTTGTAATTCTCTCACTGGGTTTTCCTAAGATCAAAACCTGCACCAAGAGTCAGGAAAGGGGGGGCGGGGATTAGGATGGAGGGAGGGAAGAGAAGAGAGAGGTGATGGGGAGGGGGCTACAGGATTACCATCCCTGCTTTTCCATGGCCCTGTTTCCCTAGAGAGAGAATGGCGCTGTCTCTTCATATGCTTTTCACACAGCAACCAGCCAGTCCTTGAGGTGAGTCTTCTTTGGAGAGAGGTCAACAGCTGCCAGCAACACGTGCTCAGTTTATTCATCCTGCTTGCGTAACCTCTCTCTTTCCTACATGGTCAGTTCTAGACTCTTCTGTCAAAGGACTCTAACTATGTCCACCCTTTACTTTTCACATAAATGAACAGAGTGCACGTAACATCACCTGCAATGAGGCAGATTCAGGATCCAGACATAAGCTCCTCGTTTTGTGTAATTTGGCATGAGAGATGGCAGGGCGGGGCAAGGAGGGGAGGAACAACAAAATGTGAGAAAGTCCTAAATGGGAGCCTTCCCCTTCCTCTCTAGGATGGAGCCCTTCTCATTGTCCCAGTACCTGTCACTGTAGTACCAAGAAGCAGCACAAAGTCATGTTGTTAACATCTGGACCGCTCCAGTCTTCCTGCAGGAGACCTGTCCTTAGTTCCCTATGGGGCTGGTGAGAGAACCCATGCAGGAACCCATATAAGTGAGTTGCCAGGCCATGCTCTGACAGCATACAATGTGTTTTTAAAGTTTAAAGACTCTTTTCCTATTTATTTAATTTGTTTGCTTATTTATTGAGACAGAGTGTCACTATATAGCTTGCAATCCTCCTGCCTCAGACTCCCCATGGCTGGAATAAAAGGTGTAGGCGCACCACACTTGCCTCTTCTCCTACTTCATTTATTAAAAGTTACACAACTAGTATATATTTGTAAAGGAAGAACTAAAAATATGAATGCGAAAATCATTTTACAAAATCACCTCAAACCTTTGTCCATATCCTACCAAAAACTTTTAGGAACATTTCATTGCATGTCTGTATACATGTATACCCCGTATACAGGTGTATGTACAAATACGGGTAAATATGTATACGATCTGTTTGAAGATTAGTAGTTTTCCCTTCAACATATTGTAAACATATTTGCAGATCAGAAAAACCTCCACTCAGAAGCTTCTACCTGGGCACCCATGGACAAAATTCAGCACAGAGGTGATTTTTATTCAATGTTACACTCTGAGGATTTTGATTTGGTTGCCCAAACGTGGCAAGAGCTCTCTTCAGTGGCCAGCTGACCCCTGACCGCATTGGAGTTTGCCACGGCTGAGTTGTGTAGCAGCATTTAAAATTATAGTTGTCCCACTAAACAGAACTTTCTCAAAAGAAGAAATTCAAATGGCCAGAAAACACATGAAAAAATGCTCACCATCTTTAGCAATAAAGGAAATGCAAATTAAAACCACACTAAGATTCCACCTCACCCCTGTTAGAATAGCCATCATCAGCAACACCGCCAACAACAGGTGTTGGCGAGGATGCGGGGAAAAAGGAACCCTCTTACACTGTTGGTGGGAATGTAAACTAGTATAACCACTCTGGAAAAAAATTTGGAGGATACTTAAAAAGCTGGACATCGATCTACCATTTGATCCAGCAATACCACTCTTGGGGATATACCCAAAAGACTGTTACTCCAGAGGCACCTGCACATCCATGTTTATTGCGGCACTATTCACAATAGCCAAGTTATGGAAACAGCCAAGATGCCCCACCACTGACGAATGGATTAAGAAAATGTGGTATCTATACACAATGGAATTCTATGCAGCCATGAAGAAGAACGAAATGTTATCATTCGCTGGTAAATGGATGGAACTGGAGAACATCATTCTGAGTGAGGTTAGCCTGGCCCAAAAGACCAAAAATCGTATGTTCTCCCTCATATGTGGACATTAGATCAAGGGCAAACACAACAAGGGATTGGACTATGAGCACATGATAAAAGCGAGAGCACACAAGGGAGGGGTGAGGATAGGTAAGACACCTAAAAAACTAGCTAGCATTTGTTGCCCTTAATGCAGAGAAACTAAAGCAGATACCTTAAAGCAACTGAGGCCAATAGGAAAAGGGGACCAGGAACTAGAGAAAAGGTTAGATCAAAAAGAATTAACCTAGAAGGTAACACCCACGCACAGGAAATCAATGTGAGTCAATGCCCTGTATAGCTATCCTTATCTCAACCAGCAAAACCCCTTGTTCCTTCCTATTATTGCTTATACTCTCTCTACAACAAAATTAGAGATAAGGGCAAAATAGTTTCTGCTGGGTATTGAGGGGGGGGAGCGGGAGGGGGTGGAGTGGGTGGTAAGGGAGGGGGTGGGGGCAGGGGGGAGAAATGAACCAAGCCTTGTATGCACATATGAATAATAAAAGAAAAATGAAAAAAAAAATTATAGTTGTCCCTTGATCTTCAGGCATCTGGATCCAGGACCTCCTTATGGCTACAGAAATCTGGATGCTCAAATCCACTACGTAAAATGGCATTCTATTTTCATATAACCTATGCATCAAGCTCCTGTACTTTCAGTCATCTCTGCATTTTTACAATGCCTAATACGATGTTGGTGCTGTGTAAATAGTTTTTATACCCTTTTGTTTAGAGAATAATGACGAGAAAGGCAGTCTATACACTTTCAGTACAGTCACCATTTGTTTTTCAAATATCTTCATTTGCAGTTGGGTGAACCCGCGGGTGCAGCACCTACAATACTGGGGGCCAACTCTGAGCCCTGCTCCATCGCGTTTCTCAGTGGGATCTGACGTTTGGGGCAGAACAAGTCCTCTGTATCTAGCACTGCTTTGCGCACTACAAGGCATGAAGCATCCGGGAAGCCCACCAATGTAACAGGTCAATGTAACAACCAAAATAACCAAAAACTGCACCACACATTCCTAAATGCCCCCTGTAAGAGGAAGTCATTCTTAGTTGAAAATCACTTCTTTGGATAAATGTCCCATTTTAAAACCATTATCTTATTTTGGCTCTTTTTTTTTTTTATTCATTTATTCACATGTCCATCCATTGTTTGGGCCATTTCTCCACCCTGCCCTCCGCCCTCTCCCTCTCCTCACCCCCCTTGCTCTTTTTGTTTTATTGTTTTTTGGTGGTACTGAGGTTTGAAGTCAGGGCTTCATACCTTCTAGGCAGGCACACTATCACTTGGGCCACTCCACCAGCCCTTTTTTTTGGGGAAGGGTTATTTCGAGATAGGGTCTCATGAATGATTTGCCCAGGCTGGCCTTGAACCTCGATCCTCCTGCTCTTTGCCTCGTGAGTGGCTAGGATTACAGGCTTGAGCCACCTGAGTCCAGCTCCACCATTTAATATATTAGGAGCATATTGCTTGCCAAATATGCCAACACAGCCGGTGGCTGCAGAATGAAAGCAGCCATCAAAGAGATCTAAATAGAGCTCTGTCCCGTTCTAGGTGTAAATTACTGAATTTCTCAGTGCCTCGGTTTCTATATCTACAAAGTGGGAAGAATGACAGTATTTACCCCACAGAGTTCTCGTGTAGGTTCAATGATTTAAGCTGTTTGGAAAGTCTTTTATGCAACGCCAGGCCCACGGGAAGCACACGGAAACCTTAGGCATTACTCAACTTTAAACACTCCCCCACCATCGTGACTAGAGCCGAGCTGTTAAAAATTGGGTTGGTGTATGTACTTTGGGAAATGTAGGCGCTTGTTTTGAATATAGGTTGAAGATAAGATCCAGGATGAGATGAGCTATGAACACCATGACGGATGTCATTAAGTGGCCAGTGGAGGCTGGGGGTGTAGCTCAGTGGTAAAGTGCTTGCCTAGCATGTGCAAGGCTCTGGGTTCGGTCCCCAGTACTGGAAAAAATACTTGAAATTATTAAGTGGCTAACGGCCCCTCACCACAAGGGACAGCTTCTCCCTGGAGGTCTAACTGCTCCGTGACTTACTAATGGTGTGAACTCGGAAAGGTAGAAGTCTTCTGGAGGCCTTGGTGACTTAGGGAATTCAGCCAAACACTCCTAAGGTTCTTTCTAGTCCTAAGCTTTCTAGGTCTTAAAGGCCGGGTTGGAAGAAGACAGAGGGATGTAAAGCTGTATGGGAAAGAGTTAAAAAGAAAACTAAATCTTTACTTCCATTTTATATCATCCAGCCTCTAAAACTTCTTGACTTTTCTCTCCCAATTTAACATGCTCTTTCAAATAACCAAGAAAAGGAGGAAGCACAAGTAAATCATATGAGTGACATGGGGACACTACAGCCACAGAAAAAGAAGAGATCGAAAACTCTGAGCAGGCTGGGTACAGTGATTCATGGCTATAATCCCAGCTACTTGGGAGGCAGAGATTGGGAGGATGATGGCTTGAGGCCAGCCCAGGCAAAAAGTTAGTGAAGCCCTATCTCAATCAATAAGCTGGGTGTGGTAGTGAGCACCTGTGATCCCAGCTACACCAGAGGCTGTGTATAATTTGTTGTCCTAAACCAGCACCGGGCAAAAATGGAAGATCCTACATAATAAGTAATTAAAGCAAAAAAGGGCTGCTGTGGCTCAAGTGGTAGAGCACCTGCCTAACAAGCCTGAGACCCTGAGTTCAAATCCCAGTATCACCAAAATAAATAAATAACCCCCTCAAACCCAACCAAACAAATAAAAAAACCTATAAAAGTACTAAGACTTATTCGTAAAATCAATGATTTCCTAAAAAATATAAATTAGCAAGATTGATTGCATAAGGCACCGAACTTAAACAGACCAAAGCCAAACCAAAACAATCAGTGAAGCGTGGCGAGCACAGTAATCAGCTGTTGAAGGCAAGGAACTTGGAGCCAGGCCGAGTAAGCCTTGTTACTTAACCTCTCCAAGCCTCTGTCTTCTCACAGGTGAGAGGGGACTGGTAACGACTCACACAGGATTAGCAAGACAGGTAGAAATGGTTCCTGCTTCTGAGGATGGCCAGGTACATGAGATGTTTGTTAAGGCTGTGGACAGGTAGCAATACGCAGTCAATAAACACCAGCTATTACTATTATTTACACATGAAGAACATGGAGTAGCTTCCCAAAAGCTCTGTCCTAGGTGGTTGTATAAATAAGTTACTTCGGAGTTTTAAGGAACACATAATTCTTACAAATAAAACACAATTCAGGGCACACAGAAGCATGGGAAAATCTCCAGGTTCATCTCACAAATATATTTACGGAAGTAAATTTTCAGAACTTCGTCCAGGCATGTCTAGTAGATTAAATGTTACAGTAATAGAAACAAACATCGAGTTTCTATTGTAAAGTTCAACAATTTATAAGAACAGACACTGTCACCATTTCATAGACAAGGAAAACAAGACGTAGAGAGGTTGAACAATTTGCCTTGGACCCAGCTTAGAGGCAAGCTTCAAAGACATCAGACCCAGCAGCCCCATCTCAGCCATCACAGGGAACTACCTTTTATGTAACACAAATATGATTGTGCCAAAAAGCACTTGATAAAATCAAATATTCATTTCTGGTTAAGTAAATAATATGTATGATTGCTTCTCACTCTAACAAAGAGTATTCATCCCGCACTGATAACGATGGTCAAGTATTTTAGTAGTTACTGAAGACAAAGATGTCTAGTATAACCACTTGTAGAAATGAGTGCCAGAAATTTAATTCCTGGAGGTTCCAACCTCTGATAGCACAGTAGCAATACACGGGATCCTGATATTTGTTGAGCGTGATCAATGTGGCAGACACTTTTGCAAAGATTAATTCATTTAATTCTCACAACCACCCAAGGAGGTTATTTTCAATTAAAAGGAGCCAAAACTAAAACAGGTGGGTCAACAAGCTCCAAAGTAAAAACAAAAACAAAAAAAGGGTTTGTGCTCGGGCAGGCTGCTACTGGAACCCAAGTTATTACAAACATGTTAAAGAAGTGAGAGTATAGTTTTGAGCAAGGAGAAATCAAATTCACACTTATTTGCAAAATGTGTGATCATATACCTAGAAATCCCAAAAGAATCATTGCCAAATGAATAGAATTAATGAGGCTGCTTGGTAAAGAGATATAGCCGTGATAAATATTTAAAATTGCAAGCTGTCCTTTCTGTCATACTAGGAAACAGTGGAAAAAAAAATACTGTGAGATTTAACAACCATCACAACAGAAATATCTAAAATTAGTCTTAATTACAAGAAAGTTATTTGAAAGAAAATAATAGAAATTTACTGAGAACCATAGACTTTAACAGGAAGACGTGTGATGTTTCAGACTGTGAAGCCACAGCTACTTGAAATGAATTCATTGGCTCGGTATAATTCCAATAAAAATTATAGTGAGGGCTTTTTTTATAACTCCACATTATTCTAACGTTTGTCTGGGGAAAATAGTAACAGTCAAGAACAGTCCGATCATGTTTGAAAGGGACTGTGAGAAGGCAGGTTTCTGAGTAGCACTTTTTAAGAGTAGACGTGAAGATATGCGTGTGTGCTATAAACATACCACGAATGGTTTGCAAGGCAAGTGGAGGAAAGGAAAAGAGTATTTGACAAGTTTGCGCCCAGGACAATGGCTTAGTTACTGTAAGGAGAAAGAAAACTAGGTCCATGCTCTGCATAGCAAAATTAATTCCAAAGAAATTAAGGAGGGAAATATGTTTACGTTGAGCCATCAAAATTATAAGGGAATAGAATTAAATATTCATCTATTAAACAATATTTATTAAACTCCCACGACAGAAAACTTCTCAGTTTATATACAATATAAGAGAACATGAAAATATAAGAATATATGAAAAATAGATTTGCCTCTAAAATATTAAATATTGTATGTTAAAATAAAATATAAAGGCAAGTAGATTTTTAAAAGCCTGGAATGAGCATGGCAAACCATAATCTTAAAGAGTTTGCATCTGTGTTTTTAAATATGTGTTGTGAGAAAAGCCTGGTCGGGGTGGGAGGAAAGGGTGTGGGGCAGAATATCCACCAGCAATCTAAATTTAAAAAGTAGGAAACAACTTAAATAGAAACAAAAACTAAATTAATTAGGGTTAAGACATCAGATGGAAATTAATATGGCCGCTTAAAATTACATCTAGGAAGAATTCACTAGAGAAAGGAATCTGTTCTGTGGAAAAGCAGAAAGCAGGAGCATTTGGTGACACCCAATCTGCTCAGACCTCAGTCAAAAGTAAACGTGCAAAGAGTGCCATTTACAAAGAGAAGACTCTGGCTCTTCAGCTTCTGTCACTGTCCCACTAGCTCCATAGTAACCCAGCCGGCTCACCAAGTCCACAATGTCAAATATAGGTTTGTGTATCAAATATAAATCTAGTCACAAATATAAATTTAAGGAAAATAAAGTGGGGTGTTAATTAAATGTACTTTTTTCATAAAGGGGAAGGAAGAAAATATACTTAAGTGTTACCAAAACTGGGGTTGGGGTTGTGAAGGCATTTCAATTCCATCTTTGTGCTGTCTGTTCTGCTCAAAATTTTCAGTAATTAACGTGCATTTTTTCCTATTAGGAAAAAAATTTTAAGTAATTTTATTTATTTATTTATTTTGTGTGTGTGTGTGTGTGTGTGTGTGTGTGTGTGCGTGTGTGTGCGTGTGCGTATGGGAGATTAAACCCAAGACCGTGTGCATGTGAGCACTTGCTCTACCATGATCTATACCCTCAGCCCCTAAATTATATCATTATTATTATTATAGTTTTTTGAGGCAGGTTCTCTCTACATAGCCCAGGCAGTGCCCTCAAGCTTGTAATCCTCTGGCTTCAGCCTTCCAAGTACTGGAATTACAAGCATACACCACGATGCTTGGCTCTAAATTATTTTTTAATTGAAAAAAGTAAATATGGTCACTGTGTACAATATCTTGTGGGTTTTTTTTTTTTTAAATCAGGGCTTTGCACTTATAAAGCAGTCACTTTATTACTTGAGCCACACCTCCAGCCCATTTTGTTCTGGTTATTTTGGAGACGGGGGTCTCACAAACTATTTGCCTGGGCTGGTCTCAAACCACAATTCTCCCAATCTCAGCCTCCTAAGTAGCTAGGATTACAGGCTTGAGCCATTGGCACCTAGCTCAATATCTCATTTTGAAATATGTATACTTTGAAGAATGGCTAAATTTAATTAATTAACATAAATGTTACTTCACCTACTTTAAATTTTTTATGATGAAAACACCAAAAATTTACTGTCTTGGCAGTTTTCGATAATAAATCCATTGTTATTAAGTATAGTCAGAATAAATTTAGACACTGAAACAAGCCCAGGTTTGCTGAGGGCCTTAAATTAGTATGACACCAAATTTACGTACATGAATCATATTTTTCCCTGTGATTAAGAACATTGCTAAATTAGAACCAGCTAAATGTCTGCATTCCAATCAATCCCACATTTATGCGTGGTTCACATGCACCAAGTGTACCATCCTGGCTGAATTTCTAGGTGCCAACACTGCCATTTTAAAAAATTGTTGTTATTTTTCTGGGTACTGGGGTTTGAACTCAGGGCCTCATGCTTGCTAAGCAGGTGTTTTACCACTTCAGCTACTCTAGAAACCCTTTTCAAAATGGGTTTATTTGAGATAGGGTCTCATGAACTATTTTCCTGGGGCTGGCTTCAAACCACAGTCCTCCTGATCTCTGCCTCCTGAGTAGCTAGGATTACAGGCGTGAACCACCATTCTTAGCCACACTGTAGTGGGTAGGGGGCACATAGAAACACTCTGTACACATCGACATTAGATTGATTTTTGCATAATAAACACTGTTTACTCTTGAGGGGAGCCTCCCACGAGCCCCAAGTCTGGGACGACAAGTGTCTCCCTTGCAGAGGGCTTCACGAGATCATAGAACATTCTAGCATTGTCCCTGCCTCATTGTCAGAACCCAGGGCTGGGGCTGGCTTCATGGGCTTGCAGTCCAGTATGGCCCCATGCTCCCAAGGGCCCCATGAGTGTCTTAATGCTTTGCTCCTCTCATCTTTAAATTCTTAAGAATTTCTGAACAAGGAACCCCTGTCTTTCATTTTGCACTGGGGCCTTACCAACTATGTAGCTGGTTCCACTGAAGGCACCATAGTGGTGCCAAAGCTCACACAACGAGGCCAATTCATAGCACAAGGTGCAGGGTCAGCCAATCAGCCAGCCTTCTTGTCACCTAACCCCTACCTCTGAGCACTGGACCCCTGTACCCCTTCTAGGCTAGGGAGATGAAGAAGGGCCTGCGCTCAGCACCCTGTGTTAGGGTCCTCAGAAGGGCTTCCTCATGCAGATTCAGTCAAGTCACTAATGATGTGGTGCCTCAGTTTCTTCAACTGTAAAGACACTTCTCATATCTCCTACCTACTTTGGGTGTAAGGATCGCCTGAGTTCATCCACGTGAAGCTCTTGGAATTGTTCCAGGCACAGTCAGCTCGACTGAAGGGGCAACTGTGACTGATTTCTGTGGCTGTCAGTTTTCCTTGGCCAGGTGTTGGCACGGCTTCCCTCTGATAGTACATGTCTTCTGACTTTTCTCCTGACATTTCTGCTACGCTCCCAGGCGACCCTCTTACTGCCACATGCACACACAACTAGGCCTTTGCAGCTCTAGACACATCTCAAGAAAAGCACCCCTGAGGAGAGGTTTTCCCTGACATGAAAAGAAAAGTCAGCAGCTCCTGCAGATGGAGTGCTGCACTGGTACTGAGTGTGCATGTCTGAATCCTTATAGCAACCCTGTAAGGCGAGTGTTCCCACACCCAATTTACAGATGAGGAAACCGAGACTCACCAAAAATTAGCAGAGTGGGATTTTGAAACCAATTTTTTTCTGGATGCAAAACCCATACTCTCACCAGAACCCTAATGGCTGTATCTGCTAATGCAGACAGGTCTGGAGGCTCAGAACAAGAGATTAACCTCCAGAAAGTTCAAACTGCTGAATCTCAGGTTCACTCCAAGTGGATTGCAGGTTGGAATTCCAACACAGAAAGGAAGAATCCTGTCTGAGCTTCTTTACATGCATGCTCACACACAAGCACATAACCTACAAACCAATTTCAAGTCCAACTACGCACACAGTACTTACCTCTGGGGCCATGGGCAAGGTCTGATCCCAGCCTAGGTTGCAGAGAGGTCCAGATGGAAACGGCCCCCACCAGCTGCACCCGGAACCTTCTCCGTCACTGGAAGTTGGTCAAAAATGTTTCATCATTTCCAACAAGGCGGGTGCTGCCCCTGCCCCCCAGGAAGATAGCAATCTAGCTCAGATGAGTGAAGCAGACGCGCGACAGATAACACCTCCTGCCTCTGTGGGCCGCTCTGCCTTGCTCCCCCATGCAGACAGCTCATGTTGATGGGGCAGATTAGTGGCCTCTCTCTCCCTGAGTGTACATGTTAGAATACTGTGAATGTGCACAAGTGCCGTATTGTGGAAAGAGCACTTGGGGAGGAATAAAGAGGCCTAGGTTCAAGTCCCAGCTCTAACACCAACTTGCTATATGAGCTCACAGCTCACTTCCCCTTGCGGGACTCATGTTCTTCCTCTGTAGAATGAAGAAGCAGATCTTTAGCTGTTAGCAAAGTTCCCTTCCAATGTAGCTGGTCTCTGAATCTATACCTGATGTGTTTGTAGATTAAGAGTTCAGATGGAAGGTGGGAATGGTGGTACCTGCCTGTAATCCCAGCACTTTGGAGGCAGAGGCAGGAGGATCACAGGTTTGAAGCCAGGTGGGCTACATAGGGAGACACTGTCTCAAAAAAAATTATATATATAAATAAGTGCGAATGAGATAAAGGGTGATGGATGAGGAAGGATAACTTTCAAGGACAACTCTGCAGCCAACAAGCATCAATGAGACTAACCTAATTTGGTTTTTACGGTTTGCATGAGACACAGTGCCAGGAAGGGAAAAAAGGGTGGACTTTAGGCATTTTAGGATCTTAGGCTAAAACCCTACGATCTACACTTGAGAATGAAGAACGGGAGGAAGATGTAATAACCCTGATACAAAACAGATAAGGAAAGCAGGACTTTAAAAGCCTTTATTTCCCCTGCTCAGAACAAGTTGGCCAAGTAGAATAATGGCTTCTGAACAGATGGATGAGGACTTTTGAGTCCTGGCTCCATCACTTAGCAGCTAACTGACTTAGGAAAAGATACTTAAGCTCTCTGATCCTGAGTTTTTATCTGTGAAATTTGGTTAATAAAAAAATACCTAATTTTAATGTCTTATAAGGTTGTTTAACGAGTTTGCAAAGTTCTTAACAGAGGGTTCTTTGTGTGGCAAACAGCAAATGGTAGTCACTAGCATTTGTATTCTTTAAATGGGGGTGAGACAGCCACCCATGGGTTGAGGTCTTTTCAGTGTTTAGGGACCCGTTGATGATCACAGCTCTGTGGATTATGTCTGCTCTGCAGTTTTCTTTCCTTTTGTGGTTTATGTCAGCAACATGCAATCCTTTATCACCCAGGATTTTAGAGACACTAGCAACTGGGCCCACTGCTTTCCTTACTGCACCCTTCATGCCCTCCAAGCTTGCCTGGCCGTGATCAACATACTTCTCTTTGCTCTAGACTCAACCATGGACTCTAAGTAATTAACTCAAGCTTCCATTAACCTGTGGAAACCAAGCCAAGATTCTTGACTTGCTACTTCCGTTACCCGTTTCCATAGATGTGGCAACAGCCCAACTTGGGTAACAGCCACAGTGTTCTAGTCTTCCTGTGACCACTGTGACCAGAACCTTCCATGATGCTGCCTGAGGCTCACCGTGCCATGTCTGTATTTCAGATCTCTGAACACCATGTATACCAGGTCCTCCACATACGGTTTTATAGTTCCTCATTTAACTGGGGATGAGGACAGGGTGTGTTGAGCATGTGTCAGAAATGGTGGTACATTTATTTAGTGGGTACACCTTTGCACGCTTTTGGGCAGTGTTGTAGTGACACACGTGGCCTTTGTCAGCCTGGTCCAAGGTACTGGAGTTTAGTGGAAACTCCAGTTGACCCGAGCCTCCGTGTCTGGAGACCGGAGGCCTTTATCCTTGCTGGACTACATGTTCCTCGTGTATCATTTTTCATTTGTTTGTTGGTTGATTGATGGTGGGGATAGAGCCCAGAGCCTTGCACACACTAAGCACACGCTCCACACTGAGCTACCCCCCCAACCCCTATAAGGAGTTTTGAGCCAATCATTTCCATCATTCCTTCTGCTCTAAAAAGGTCATGACTTTGTTATTAGGCGTCATTCACGAGCCTGCTCTAAATAGCAGAGTAAGAATCATTAAGAATCTACAACTCATTCCTTTCTGTAGCCTACTTGCCAGAACTCTGCCTGTACCCAGTAGGCACTCAACAAATGATTGTGGCCGTGGATCGATGAGTGAGTGAATGACAGTGCCATGTTGCATACAGTTGCGTGATGTGGCACATGCACGCATCTTACACACACTCTGTAGCTACGTAAGAGTCCTCGTCATAGGAGAAAAGGCCAGAGCTTACAAAGGCATGTCACTGACTCCTGCAGGAGGCCACTGGGAATGGAATGGGTCTCCCCTGGGACTCCCCTCTCCAGTGCTCCCTCTGCCAGGCCCTGTGTGGCCCCCTTCTTTCTGCTTTCAGCTGACAGACTCCAGCCCCAAAGGTAGGACGCAAGGGGAGATCAGAACAGTGATAAAGGAAGTTATAGCATCTGTGCCATCAACAGGAAGCCATTTTTGATAGTTTATCACCTCGTGGAGAAGGACCTCAGATGGAAAGTGATAACACTTACCTTCACGTCCTGCCTTCACTCCACCTCCTCACCCACTGCACAAGACGACAGCCCCCTCCCAGGACTTTTACCCTCTTGCATGTCCCCAATATTTTAGGAGAAGAAAGCTACTCTCCGCAGGAGAATCAATTGTCTCTCTTCATTTTTAAGTGAGGGGAAAGGTGTGTCAACGGGATAAGGGGATTTTTTTTCTTTTTTCTTTCTTCTTTTTTTTTTTTTTTTTTGCAGTACTGGAGCTTGAACTCAGGACCTATGTCTTGAGCCACTCCACTAGCCCTTTTTTACTTTATGGGATTTTTGAGACAGAGTCTTGCAAACTAGTTGCCTGGGGTTGCTTCAAACTGTGATCCTTCTGATTTCTTCCTCTTGAATAGCTAGGATTAAAGGCATGAGCCACCAGTGCCAGGCTTAAGTACTTTTCTTCTTTTGCTGCTTTTTGGTTTTAGCAGTACTGGGGTTTGAACTCAGTGCCTCACACTTGATAGGCTTGCTAAGCAGATGCTCTGCCACTTAAGTCACTCTGATTTTGAAAAGGAGCAAAACCTACTTGCTCTCCTATCCCTCCAAGCCATGTTTGCATCAGGCCTGGCCTGCACACTTGCAGTATAAAAAATGGTGCAAGTTTTCTGGGCTGGCGGAGTAGCTCAATTGGTAGAGCACCTGCCTAGCAAGTGAGTGAACTTTTTAAGTCTGCGATCCTGCTCAAAACTTTTCAGTGACACCTGGGGCTGTTGCTTCGTGGTAGAGTGCTTGTCTAGTATTCTATGGAATTGCACAATTCTCACGGGTGAATTGTGTGGTGTAAGAATTCTGTTTCATAATGCTGATGTTAAAAATAATAATATAGAATATCGAGGGCTTTGCTGCTGTGGCCACTACACTGTCCTTCAGATGGCTCTACTTTTCTTTCTTTCTTTCTTCCTACAGATTTTTCTTTTTTGCAGTAGTAGGTTTGATCTCAGAGCCTCATACTTGCTAGGCAGTTGCTCTACCACTTGAGCCACCCTACCAGCCCTTTTTTGTGTTGAGTGTTTTTGAGATGGGGGGGGTCTCACTTTCATTTTGTCCAGCCTGGCCTCAAACCGTGATCCTCCTGATCTCTGCTTCCTGATTAGCTAGTATTATAGGCATGAACCACTGATGCCCAGCTGTCTGTCTACAGGTATTTCTTGATGGCCTACCGACTTTATGCTAAGCATTTGGGATACAGAGTTGAGAAAGATAGAAAGTGGTCCTTCTTGGGCAATTGGGAACATAGACTTGAGATGACAAGTTCCACTAAGGTGTGATGAATACTATATTATGGAGACAGGGACTACACAGCAGAGAGATCCATTGCAGTGTTAGTCAGAGATGTTAGCTCTGAGCAAGAACTTGGGAAGGAGGTTCTGTAAAGGCCCAGAGCAGAGAGAAAGGGAAGGAAAGGCGAGATAAGGGGAGAGGGTAAGAGGGGCACTGAGGGGTGACAAGGCTTTGGAAGTGGGTATGAGAAGTTGCAGAGGGCCTGTGGGCTGTGTTAAGAATTTTGGATTTATCCAATGGGCAACAGGATCTATTGAAGACTTGCAGATCCAAGAGGCAAGATCAGATTTTTTTTTTTAGAAGAACTCTCTGGTTGTACTATAGAGAATAGATCAGAGGGAATAAAGAGGCAATTAAACAGATTTTCAAAATATGTAGAAGTAATAAGATTTGTCAGTTGAACTACTTGAAGTAGCAAAAGAAGAGAATTCCAAGGTGACTTGTAGATTTCCAACAAGTGAATGGATGGTGGTGAGAATCGAGTCATGGAGGAACATAGGAAACACGTCCTGTTTCTGACGTGTAGTCTGAGTATACAGGGTCAGTATAGACAGCAGCAAGGACCCAGGCTCTGGAGCCCAGATGGCTCTGCCATCTTGGTGCATCTTAGAAGAGTTACCAAACCTCTCTGTGGATCAACTGCTTAGAGATGACAGTAACAATGGCTTTCTCTGGTGCTTTCATGAGAGTTAGATGAGTTAACATATGTGAGGTTCTTACAATGTGTTCAGCACATTGTAAAAGTTATACACGTGTTTGTCATCACCATGATTGTGCTGTTATTATCATTCACCAAGAGGTGAGGTCTCTGAAACAGTTAGATGCAGTAGTTGGACAGGCAGAGTCCAGTTGCAACAGCAGACAGGTGGCACTGAAACCTTAGGAGACAAGTGAGAAGACAGAGCTCTGAGATGCTCTAGTGTCGGAGGGAGGAATGGGCCAGCTTGCCAAGGATTTTTTTATGATTTTGTGATTACAAAAGCCTGGCAAAGACAGGAGGAAGGGAGTGGGAGTGTATAGGTGCCAGCCCATGAAAAACATCCATCTAATATGTGGAGCCTTCTGCTGTCCCCCCACTTTCCTTGGGCAACCAACACCCCCGTTGGAGTATTCTCTGGGGACATTGGCAAGTTTATTGAGTTTTTAACATCTATGCACAGAAGCATATTTTCAGAGAATGTTAGAGGAGTACACTATTTCTTACAAAGCCTGAAATGCATCCTTTTATGCACCTAAGAATCCTTTTAAATAGGGATCATTTCTCTAAATTGCCCAATGTTTTATGTTTGGCCCTTTGGACACTGAGTGTGTCCGTTCTCCCTTTGGGCCAGCCTCCTTCACACATAAATTTTCTTTCACTATTTTATATCAGTTTTTGACTCCCCACTTAGGTCATTAGCTACTTAAAAAATCATTTACTTAGTGAGATAGTGTTTTTGAGGAGCTGTTGTGGAATGGTACCTGTGGCAAGTTCTCAAACAAACAAAAACCGTGTGTGTTGGCTAGCAATGGCCTTGTCCATCTAATGATGGCAAAACGTTCCTGCTGATACAGCCCATGCAAGTGAGCAGTGGGAAATAATCTCTCATAACATAGCTGTGACAATCAGACTGTTCCATGGCTGGGACAAATACCTGAGAGAAACAATCTTTAAGGAGGAAGGGTTTGGTTTTGCTCATGGTTTCAGAGTCCTTGGCTCTGTTAATTCTGGGCCTGTGGTGAGGCAGAACATCATGGTGGTGGGAGCGTGGTGTGGCAGACATCACCCATTGCGTGGTGGACAGGAAGCACAGACAGATGAGGGGCCAGGGACCAGGTATATCCTTCAAAGGTGCACTCCTAGCGATTGGCTTCCTCCAGCTAGGCCCCAACTCCTAACGTGTCCACCACCTGCCAAAGAAGTGCCATCAGGTGAGGACTATGTGTTCAACACATGAGCCTGTGGGGGACATTTCATATTCAAACCATAATAACAACAAATTATAATATAATCAGCTGGTAACAGTTCCTTACTTTTCCACAGTATTTCATAATTTATAGAATATTTTCAATAGTATCATTATTATATATTGATACTATTTCAATAATAGTATCATTATTATTTCCACTTTATAGATGAATATCCTGGACTTACGAAGATCGGTTAGCTTGCCAACTGGGTAAATGAGGAGCCATGACTGATGACTGGGAGAACAGTGGGGAACCGAGGGTAGGAGGAACTGACCATCCTAGCATTAACAAGGCGTACTGTGGATGAAGGACTTAAAATAACAAAGCCAATTAATTAATGGCAGTCTGCTTTTTATGATCACCATGTATCTGCTATTCTAAATGATGATAGTGATAAAATACCCTCCCCACTAGGCATGAGGGGCGCGCGCGCGCGCGCGTGTATGTGTGTGTGCGTGTGTGTGTGCATGCGTGTGTGCTGGGGATAGAGCCCAGGGCTTTGTGCCTACTGAGCAAGTGCCCTACCACTGAGCCATATTAGCTTGAAATGTTAAAAGACCAAGCAAGCCTTGTCTATGGAGCACAGAGAGATCGAGGGAGAATTTTTTCAAAGCATGTCATGTTCCAAGTCCCTTCCCTTGTTAAAACAGACACCTTAACTTTGAGGTGCTCAGAGCCTTGAAGAGTTATGTTTTCCCAGGAGAAATAACACCTGCCACATGGCCAAACCTCTAGAAGCTCCTCTGTCTACTAAGCAGAGTTTCCAAGAATCTTCCAGAAAACTTGCACCCAGGCACTCACTCAGCAAAATGCACTGAACAGCTCCCTCTGAGGGGGAGCACGGCTGTGGGTGGAGTCAGGGAGAGTAGAGCTGTCTCTGCCAGGCAGTGGGTGGGGAGACAAATTCTACCATGCAAGTGTCCACAGCATTCTAGGAATTAGCCGGAATTCTTCTGTCTCTGAGAAGAGCAATTGTTTGGTCTAAAATCACAGAGGCTAATTCTGTGTTGGAGAATTCTGTATTGGTCCACAGCTACTAAGGTGACTAGCAGCCCAGGCCGGAGGGCTGTCCTGAGACCTGAACTCGCAATGCTGAAACTGGGATAGTCATAGGCAAACCTGGGTGGCTGGTCATCCTTCTAGTCACTGAGACTTCTTAATCGTTATTCAGAGTGCATTTGACCGTGGTCACAAACACCTTGAGCCCTGACTTGGGGCACTGTAAGCCTGGGCAGCATGTTCATTTTAGGATCTGCAGCAGCCAATGCAGAGGCGAGCTCACCTGAGGGACCCGGAGGGTTTTCTCAACAGGGCGGTACTGACATTTGGACTGGGCATTTCTTTCCTGTGGGGCTCTGTCCTATGCATTAAGACGTTTAGCAGCACCCCTACTCTTTACTCACTAGAGGCCAGTAGTGTGCTCCCTGCCTGGTTGTGACAAGCAAAAGACTCTCAGGCACTGCACATGTCCACAGGGTGGGAGGAGTCGGTGATGAAAACACCCCCAGTGGGGAACTACTGCCCAGAGAGGTATTTCCTCCACCTCACTGAGCATTTGGGGCTGCTGTAACACAAATCAAGACAGGTGGCCCCATGCCATTGGTAGGAATGTAAACTAGTTTGGCTACTATGGAAATCAGTATGGAGGCTCCTCAAAAAACTAAAAAGAGAACTATAATATGATCCTGCCATGCCATACCACTCCTGGTTATATATCTGAAGGGATGTAAGTCAGCACGCTATAGAGATATCAGCTCACCCATGTTTACAGCGGCACTATTTACAATAGCCAAGCTATGGAATCAGCCTAGGTGCCCCTCAACCAAGGAATGGATAAAGAAAATGTGGAGTATATACACTGTGGAGTATTAGTCAACCATAAAGAAGAATGAAATTATGTCGTTTGCAGGAAAATAGATGGAACTGGAGCTCATCATGTTAAGTGAGCAAAATAAGCCAGACTCAGATAAATACTGCATGTTTTCTTTCATAAGTGGAAGTGAAATCTAAAAGTAACACAGGACATCAATGTAAAAGTGGAAATGCTGGAGGGACCAGCAAGAGATGGGGGAGGCAGGCAAAGGGAGAAATACAATTGAAGTATGTTTTATGTTTGAAAAAGTCATAAGGAAACACACTTAAACCACTTGCAAGAAGACAAGGAAAAAGGGAAGGGTAGGAGGAGGGGCATCAGCAGGAGTGATAGAGGACGTGAATTTGATCGAAGTACATTATATGCATGTATGGAAACGTCGCAATGATGCCCCTTTGTACAATTCATATATACTCATTTTTTAAAAAGAAAAAAAAAACAAAGACCAAATCAAGGCAGGTAGAAAGGGCACTCTGGCTGGGCACAGCCACTCCACCTGCCCACACGCAAGTCCATGTTACTCTGCACCCTTCCTGGGTAGAAGCAGACTTAGCCTGGTTGTTGGGATCCCCTGTGACAGTGCTGCCTAGGCAGGTGACTCCTTAGACTAGGTCTTCCCACAGGGTGCTACAAGGAACACGTTTTGTCCTATGGGATGTCTATAGGGAGTAAAAGAGAATTGGAAGAACAGTGCATGGATCTAAACCAAGTATAGCACACAGTAAAGGCTCTGAGAAGTACTGCCATAAAGAAACCTGTTTCAATTTTGCAAGTTGAATTTATGCTGAGGTCAACCTGTTCAATTAAGATCGAAATATAATTGGTTCAAGTCCTCAAACTGTAGGTTCTTTGGAAACCCTGGTGCCCTGAGATTGCCTCTGGCAACGTCCAGAGGATTTGTGTTCTTATGGTCACTCTGGCTCTGAATTCAGTCTCCCCCTGAATTCTCCACCTTGTCCACAGCACACCTCCTCCCACTTTGCCTTGCTGCCGCTCTGTGCTGACTGAGATGTGGACTTCAAGCCCCTTTTCCTAATCTTCCCTTCCCCAAAGCACCTCACAAGGTGCGTGCTCCCTGGCTTTCCTGTGGTCTGTGGTGACAGAAGTCTTTCCTATCCTCACAGTTTTAAGCCTCTTCCCCGCTTAAAACTTTCTTCTTGTCTCCTAGTCCCCTCTGCCCTGCTCCAACTCCACTCTCCTCACTGTTGTACCAAACAGCATCACTTCCCCTCCTTCATTGGTCTCAGACCAAAGCCTCATAGACAGGTGACTGCACAATGTATCATTCAAGCCATGACACTCTTTTTTTTTTTTTTTTTTTTTAAAGAGTAACCTGTTTTAAGTTTATTTGATGGAATTTTTTTTAAGGTGGTAAATTTTATTTTATTTTATTTTTTATTTTTTTCATTTTTCTTTTATTATTCATATGTGCATACAAGGATTGGTTCATTTCTCCCCACTGCCCCCACCCCCTCCCTTACCACCCACTCCGCCCCCTCCCTCTCCCCCCCCTCAATACGCAGCAGAAACTATTTTGCCCTTATTTCTAATTTTGTTGTAGAGAGAGTATAAGCAATAATAGGAAGGAACAAGGGGTTTTGCTGGTTGAGATAAGGATAGCTATACAGGGCATTGACTCACATTGATTTCCTGTGCGTGGGTGTTACCTTCTAGGTTAATTCTTTTTGATCTAACCTTTTCTCTAGTACCTGTTCCCCTTTTCCTATTGGCCTCAGTTGCTTTAAGGTATCTGCTTTAGTTTCTCTGCGTTAAGGGCAACAAATGCTAGCTAGTTTTTTAGGTGTCTTACCTATCCTCACCCCTCCCTTGTGTGCTCTCGCTTTTATCATGTGCTCAAAGTCCAATCCCCTTGTTGTGTTTGCCCTTGATCTAATGTCCGCATATGAGGGAGAACATACGATGTTTGGTCTTTTGGGCCAGGCTAACCTCACTCAGAATGATGTTCTCCAATTCCATCCATTTACCAGCGAATGATAACATTTCGTTCTTCTTCAAAGCCATGACACTCTTGACAGTTAAGTGGCCGAATGATAACTTTGCTGGGTCAACAGGAAGTCCCATGCAGACCAAGTCACATGCTCCACCTCCGTCTCTGCTTAAAACCATGGCTGCCTGTCCTGCACTTGCCTGTTTCCAACACAGGAAAGGCACAGAGTCTTGGATGCAGTAGTGTGTCCTGACTACATTTCTCTACAGCGTCCTCTCCAGGCCTGTGGGTGGCATGGAGTCCTTCAGCAAGTGCCACAGCCTCAGAAGACAGGAGTGGCTGCCATAAGACTGGTTTTTAATGAAAAAAGAAATCTTTGTCTATGTTACTCTTTGCTTAGGCATCCTTTCATGACATGTTTTGACCACAAACTCCTTGACCTTCTCCATCCCACACTCATTAACCTCTCTCATGACCAGAATGCACTGCAGGGAACCTGGCACTGGGACGTAGCAAGCAAGGGTCGTCCCCTCGCCACAGAGATGGCTTTGGATGATGGTGATGACAGGGTAAGTGGAAGGACAAGGACTCACGCTCTGGGCAGAGTCCCCTGCAAATGAGGGCGATGTCTGGGAGATGAAGAGAGGGTACAGATGGAGCCTGCAGCGTGGCAGGCAGGCAGGGGCATTCACTAGAGGCAGCTTTGTGGGGACAGCATGGAGGACACGCTGTCTTGGAGTGCAAATCCCAAACTGAGGCACTGAGTTGATGAGAATCTTTAGAAATCCCTGGAGGGCGGAAGGTGCTCAACGTGTCCAGCCAGATCTTCCAGGGCCCTATGTGCTGAGGAATGCGGGTCCCCACACTACCTCTTCTCTCTGGTCCCTCCGGCCTGGGGCCAAGCCCACTCTTGGGCCTAAACAGATGCAGTCATTGAGGGGCCCAAGAACTGACAGATGGGTCCCCTCTTTCTGTTGTCATCTCCCATCATTTCCACCCAGTCCCCACAACCAGGTCACGGGAGTTGCTAGTGCAGCAGTTACCCAACAGAAGATGTGAATGGCTGGTCCCTCCATGTTGGTCTTGGTGAGGATGCTGGGTTCCTGCAGGCCTTGCCTTTCACCACAGTGGCTGTCACTGCTTCTTGGAGAAGTGGGGTCTTCAGAGCCAAACTCAGAGGCACTGAGACCTCCTGCCTTTTCGGACTTGAGCAGCCTCCCCAGCTCCCCTTTCTTCAGTCCTGCTTGGGAGCTGGGCTCGGTCCTTTTCCACTGCCCCCCTCTAGTAGAGTCCCTGGGGTCTCTGCCACCCACAGAGCCCAGAGACTGACTTCAACACGGGTCTCTCTCCTCTACCTTGAGTTCTGCCATCTAGCTGCCTCCAGAGAAACACAAAAGTCCTCTGCTCTTGTGGGTTTAACTGTGGGGCATTACAGTGTTTGGACATTAGCACCACTTTCTCTGTTTCCAGTAATCAATTTTCAACATAGAAGCCAGAAATTTTTTTTTTTAACTTAAGTCAGATCATGCTCAAAATTTTCCAAAGTTTCCAAGTTCCCCTCAAGTAATAGTCAAGAACTCTGACCCATAGCAGCCCCAGAAACTTCACTCTAGACACTCACCTCCTTGCTTTTCTTCAACCATGGCAGGTCCACTTCTACCTCAGGACCTCTGCATATGCTGTTCCTTCTGCCTGAAATGCTCTTCTGCCATTTATCCTCAGGTCCCATGTTCTTACTTCTTTAAGGTCAAAGGTCAGTGAGGCCTTCCTTGACCCCCCCCAATACAAAATGGCCATTCCCCTGGGCATCCCCCACCTTACTGAATTTTCCTTTATTTTCCCCATAGCATTCTGGGGAAAATAATCCCACCATCTGGCATTCTGGGTGTTTGCTTAATTGTCCATTCTAGAAGGTAAGCTCTGGGAGCACAAGGTTTGGTCTGCTGGGTTCACTGCTGTATTTCCAGAACATGACCATGCTTAATAAACATTTGTGAAAGGAGGAAAAAGGAATAAATTAAGTGAAAAATTCCAGACATCTACTAAAGTTCCCATGGCAGCTGTCTGTGGTCACTGGTCACATGAGCCCACTTCCCACTAAGGTTCTTTCCTAGCTGATGCATTCTTCTTCGGGGATCCCCAAGTGCCTCACTAAGAAGCAGCCCCACCCCACCCCAACACATGCACACCAGGCATCTTGTCCAGCAATTCTACTGACCAGACAAATGAGGAATGAGCGTGGCTCTTAAATCAGCTCCTACCGGTGTCATTTCCCGACAGGGCAGAATCAGAGATGCAAGACCCAGCAGCCTTGAGTGTTGTGATTCACACTCCTGAGTACTTGCCTCAGGAGGGGCAAGAGCAAGAGAGGCCCCTGCCAGCTGTCTACCTTAGGAACCCGCTCCTGGACTCTCCTCTGTCACTCCTTTGCATTAAAACTGTACTATTTGTTTGATTCCAACAAATTAGAAGAAACAACCAGCTATGTACTCCATCAGAATGGCTTATGCATTTTTAAAACACACACATGTGCACAGACATGGAAAGAAAGAGCCTGTCGCATCCCATCAGGCCCAGATCTGCCTCCCCGTGCTGAGTGACCCCAGGCCCCCATCAGTGGAATATGATGGATGTGTACTCCACTTGGTCTGGTGATGGCCTCCATCTGGGGCGATCAAAACAGGGCACGTTGGCATAGACAGCAAACTCATCTTCCTTCCAGGGGACCGGGTTGATCATGTTGGAGTACATAGCCTCGGCTGGGCAGGAAAGGTCCTTTAGAGACAGAACCCTGGTTAGAGGCAGGTGGCTGGGCAGCAGGGACTTCCAAACACAAAATGAGGTGCTGGCTATCGGTACAGGACAGTAACTAGAGCCCTGGGTTCCTGCTGACCAGGCCTGAATCTCTCCATTCTCAAAAACCTTCCTTTCTGATCAGCTCCTCACCTGATCCCACCTCCCTCTGTCTGGTAAGACATTCTGATAGAGATGGCCAGGAGCCCTCCTTACCGAGGAGTTGTGGAGAAAATTGGTCTGATGTCTCAGTTGTTTCTTAAACAGTCCTAGAAAATTAATAAACTCAAAGTCAGCCTGACCTGGGGGAGCAACCATCATCTTTACTTTGTTCATTGCTAGACTTAGATCTCAATGTTGAATGCAAAGAACAACACCAACCAATTGCGCTTCTGAGACTAAGTTAAATTCCCAAGAAGACACAGGGGGAGTGAGTACACTTTGTAATTTTGTTATTCTTTAGATGAGATTACTTGGTATCAATATTTCTTTTAATTGATGCTTATAATCTGTAGGTATACATACAAATGGCTTTTGTATGGCTTTCAGTACGAAGAATGTATGCAGTGAATAAATCTTGTTGCTAGGTACAGAATTCCTGTCAACTCCAGAGAAGAGGTCCACAACCTCTCCACTCCCCTCTCCCCCAGGGCTGCCCCATAGGAAACACACCCGCCCCCCCCATCTCTGCCCATCCCCACTTCCAGGGCCAGCTGTTCAACTCACTCTCGTGCCTCCATTTCTTCAAGGTCACAGACAAGAGACCCACTAGGAGCAAGATGAAGACCACAATGCCAATGGAACCAGAAAGGGCCATGGTTGCTGCGCCTAAGCTGAGGGGAACAACCAAGAGAAAGGAGGATAACCCAGGTGCCCTGGCCAGTTCTGTGATCCAGGCACTTCTGTGGCCTCCTGCGCTGGGCAAGCTCTCCCACCCCTGAGCATCCACTTCCCCAATGGCCAACTGCCTCCACTTGGAGCCTCTGTCCCCTGTCCCCCTCCCTAGCTGGGGCCATACTCATAGACCCCTTCTCCTCCTCCCTGGGCCCTGCCCATCTCTCACCCACTGCTGAGCCCTTCAGAATTAGTCTCTGGCTCCAGGATGGTGACATTCTCTGAAGAAAGGTTAAGAGAGGAAAAGGAGAGTTGAATAATTCTTACATACATGCAAATTAACTCTACAGGACCCTAAATGCTATTATTAACTTCTATTTATTGGCAACTTAATGTATGCTGAGTACATTCATTATTTCGTTTAACCTTCATGAATAGACATGAGATAGGAAAAGTCATTATTCCCATTTACAGGAAAGAAACCTGCTCCCAGGAAGCAGATCTGGTCATGGTCACAGGGCTGGTAAGAGGCAGAGTATAGACGTGAACCCACATCTCTCTCTGACTTTAAATTGTGTGTCCAAACACATGACATACTGCTGCCTCTGTGTGGTCATTTCACTTCTGATCTCTGACTGAATATGATTTAAGATGTCCAGAAACAAGACCACCAGGAGACCACAGGATGGTGCAACTGCGAGGTGGTGGGGAGGGTGAGTGGAGGGGCTGAGAAGGATCAGGACAACTGCCCACGTTTGGGTGAGGAAAGGCAGAATTACTTTCACTATGGAAGAATTTCTCCTGCTTCAAAGAATGGAGACCCCCAAGCCCATCCCTTCTTAGCTATAGTGAGTCTCTGGATTCTCAGAGTTGGAAGAAATCTTCAAGCCCTCAGAATACACAGGGCCAAACTTCAGAGGAAGGCAGCAGCTAGGACTTGAGTGCACGTGCTTTTACCAAACTTAAAGTTCTCTTTCCCTGTCCTCGGGCCCTCCTTCTTTCTTCCTCCATAAAGTGGAGCTGTGTGATCCTTCTCTCCAAGCAGGTGGCACCTCTCTGTCCCACATGTCCTGAGGTTATGACTAGATATTTGAAGTGTCTCCCCAAAAGCTCATGTGTTGAAGGCACTGTAGCAGGGAGGAAGATCAGAAGAAAACAGTCTAGGCCTGAGTCCTGAGAAAGTAGCAGGGAAGTAGGAATGGCATAGCAGAGAGATAAAACCTGAGAAATCTGAACATGAGGAAGGTCAGTCACATAGCACCAGGGAGGGGAAAGTCACATAGCACTAGGGTAAAGTAACCAATAAAATTAAATATAACCTTATATGGATTAGATGTTGCTTTTTGCTTCTGTAACCTGCTTGCATATAAGGTGAGACCCCTTTGTTCTCAGGGCTCAGCCTTTGGACATGAGTCCACTGAGTCTGTGCTAGCACAATAAAACATTGCTTCCTGTTAATTGCCTCAAGAATCCCGTATCTCAGCTAGCAACCTCCTGCAACATTTCTTGGGGACTCATCCAGGATTGTGGAGAGTTATCACCTCCTTTGTCACCAGGGTGCGTCCCCTCCCAGACCACCAGGAGGAGATCCCACCAGGTGCCAATGGACACTTTGATCTGGAGGGGGGCCTCGGATGCACAACAGAACCCAGTGAAGTGCAGGAACCAGCAAAGGGAGGGGAACACCTCTCATCAGACTGATAAGAACCCAGGTTCAAATTCAGACCTGCCCCAAGAGGCAGAAGGGGAGCCTGATCACCTCCCAATGGGACATCCTAGTAACCACCAGTTTTTGGTTGAAACCATGTCTCTCAGGTTCAGGGAGCAGTACTGAAGTACAGTGCTGTATGAGAGTATGTGAAAATATGAGCTGAGACACAGGCTGTGAAGCGAATAAGGAGTTCCCTCCCACTCTGTGTCTGGCAGTCTAGTAATGGGAGGAGATATGTGGAAATCAGAGTAAAAGCACTCTCCTGGAGTATATGATTAATAACTTTAAAAAGGGATTTAATGGAGACTATGGAGTTAACTCCTAACAAGATAGAGGTACTTTGTGAAGTAGATTGGTCTGCTTTTGGTGTAGGATCGCCTCTGGAATGGTCACTAGATAAAACTGTGGTTAATGAAGTTTACCAAGTAATTGTAAAAAACAAAACAAAACAAAAAAACTAACACCCAAGAGAATGGGAAAAGCCAAGAGGCTAAAGTTGGTCTTCAAAAACGAGATTTTGTTGTTTATTTAAATTCAGGCAGCAATTTAATGGGCATCCTAAAGGAGGACTGAGGCTCAGCACTAACTGAGCTCTTACAAAAATTAACACATGAAGGATGGACTTCCACTGATACATAAGATCTGGTCAGACTTGAGAGAAAAGGAATGCTGCAGAAGGTTTGTGAATGTAGAGAGGGAGAAATGGAGAATTGGAAACAAAACTGGGATGAGGTCTTCATGGATGGAGTGAAGAGAGAGACAGGGGAAAAAGAGAGAGAAAGGAGAGAAAAAGAGAGGGAAAAGAGAGAGGAAAAAATAAAATGTCATGAAATGTTTAGAGACAGAAAAGGGTAAAAGGTTTAATATACTCCTTCCATTGAATTTTTATGTCTTAAAAATAAAAAGTAAATAAAAAACAATTTAGGATTACTAAAATATGCCAAAAATACTAAACTTGCTGGCACCTTTACTTCTAGGGAACATAAACAGGGAGAACCTACCTAAAAGGGTAAAAAGAAAAGGAGCAACTTTGACTGTTACTGATAAGAAAAACTGTTCCAAAAGGTTGGTGCAGTAAGCTTGGTCTGTTATTGAGACAGTCATGAGATGCTTATGTTTCCCTTGCTAATGGCTGGTCAGATTATGCATCCATCTAATGTGTGCTCACAGTATGTGTGTATGTGTGAGCATCTTCAAAATGGTTTTTAAAATGCTGCTATAAGGTTAATAGGATACTCAAGGTAACAAAAAGCCAGGGTATTTATTTTAAAGATCTCTGTTATAAACCACTTAGGCTTTTACACATAAATATATAAACATCTTTAGAACAGTTCTTTATTAAAAAGTCAATGTAAAATTATTACTCTGTTCTACTCTTACTTTTAAGAAAACAGGTTATGAAACTTATGTCAATCAGGTCTCACTAAGATGCAAGCATTCAGGGGGTTAACACTCCAGCTCAGACCAGAGGAGAAGAAAAAAAAAAAAAGAAAAAAGGGGGACCACGGTCTGCAGCAAAAATCTTGGAATTTGGGTAGTTAAAGAAATGACCTTTGCATGTTTCATTATGCCATAAATACAATCTGGAATTAAATTCTCTCTTAGAATACATGGGTCTATTAACAAATGGACTTTCTATAAATTGTTTTTATACAAAAAAATAATTTTAAGGTTGCTTTCTTTCTGTTTTTTTCCCCATACAAATATAAGATTCTAGGTTAAAAGGTTTTATAAATTAATTTCAACAAGCAACATGATGTTAAAGATATGATTTTTATAAATAAAAGAATAAAAAAATACTTTTGGATAAAAAAAGGGGGATAAATACAAGCTCCCCCAGGGGATACAAAATAAGTTGTCATAAAGATACAGAGTAAGTTGTTATAAAAGATGAAGCTTATAGATGCTTATGTAAGTGATTAACTAAAATCTAGTTGCATTAAGGTTTTTGTAAGGCTTTTTATGAGCTTAATTCTCTAAGCTCATAACAACAGGGCTATCTTTAAAATATTGTGTTGTTCTTGATAACATTTACAAAAAAATTGTCTTAAAATGATTTTTGTTTTATCAAAACAAAAATTTTTGATGCAACAGATCCACAAATTTGTCAAGACAGTAAGTTTATTAAAACACAGAGAAACAAGAGGCAGCCAAGTACAGGGAGTGCTGCTGCACTGATATAAGGGTTATGACAAATTTACTTATGTAAAGCCAAAGTGCACCCTCCAGATAGGATTAAAAAAAAAACCTCAAAAAGGAGCACTACACTGGAAGTCAAGACCTCCAGTTTTTACTGGACTCAACAGAGTGGAGATGTTAGTCCTACTCCTTCCACATGTTGGATGGAGGGAATTTTGGGCCTGGGATGTACAGATTGGGCCTGTTATTTTAGGGGGGCTCCATGGACTACAGGTTGGTGGGATCTTGCTGTATGTCATGAGCCATTTGTTAATATCAACAATCTCGGATGTGATCCCTTATCAACATCTGAGCCATGATTCTTGGCCACAATGTTTCCTAACTCCACACTTAGTCCCTATGTTCTCTAGTGATTTTTGTTGGGGTTTTAACTACTAAGGTAACTGAGTCATGTTCATTTGGGAGTCGGTTTATGGAGGGGTTAACAATAAAGACAGCCATGTCAGGCCTAGACCTCCTCCCCCTTGCAGATGGCTTACCTTTATCTCCCTGGATAGATACCAAGGACAGTTGGGCAGACAGTGACCTAACTACAAATTATCTTTCTTGGTTGCCCAGCAACAATATCCCTTAGTGACCTTCCTGGTACTTTCCCACTAGCCCCCTATATCTAGCCCAAGCCTGTGTATGGCAATGAGCTCTAGCTCTCTTGCTGGGGTCTCCCTCACAGGGTTCCTGCCTAAACAATAAACCCTGTACTAGTGTTTGAGCCATCTCTCTGCCTTTTCCATGCCTCTTACTTTCTAACAGTTTATATAAAGTTTTCTAGATGATCTCATGGTTAAACAACTGTTGTCTTGAGAGATTCTAATACAGTTGGTACCCTATATGTGTCTGTGACTGGGTTATCTGGGGTCACTAACACTGTTCCACCGCCCCCCACCCCCAATGATGAAAAAAATCTAAGGTTTTACTTCAACTAAACTAATATGTATATACAACCTCTATAAAAGCTGTAATGCTGTTGCTGGTTCCTGTATATTAAATATATTTATGTTTTTCAAGTATATCAAGCCTTCTAAAATACAAAATTTAGATAAGCACAGTAACAAAAGGTTAGTGGTACTGATATACTGTTCTGTTAGTTGCCAAATTGTCCATTAGAATTTTAACCATGACTCTTAAGTTTTTGTCATCACAGTTCTGATCCTTCTGGGATATTTAGAATCAAGTCCATAAAAACTACTTATTTGTCACCCAGGTTAGCTTTTTAGGTATCTGCTTTTATTAAATTTTGTTTTGTGTAGTCCTTGTCTAGAAGCCCACTGCCTAAGAGCCACTCCTTCTAAGTCTCTTTGTTGCTTAAATTTGGCCAAAAGGGTCTAGTTGGCACTGACTCCCACCTGATCTGCTCGTTATTCCCTCCCAACATGGGACCAAAACCAACCAACCAAAGAAAATCCAGGAAAAAGCAAATCCTGACAATGACCAATCAAAAAAGATCTTCACTCTAAGGCCATATCACCCTGAAAGTACCCAATCTCGTCTGGTCTCGAAAGTTAAGCAGGGTCGGCCCTGGATAGTACTTGGATGGAAGACAGATCTGCAGAAGAGACTGCTCAGAGACAAGCAGTTTGGAGACAAAGGAGGGAATGCCATCAAAGTTCCAATGGAGTCATTGGTGCCAGACCTCTCAAAAATAACCGAGGCCGAGAGGATTGAAGAAATGGTTCTTATGCATGTGTGGCTACTGGCATTAAAGCCCTTCCAGACACAAAGCTCATATTTTTAGACAGGGTCTTCTACTAAAATAGAGACAAATTGACTATTTTTACTGGCTCTAAACATGTCCTTTAATACTTAAAGATGGTGGCTTTAACTTTTTTCAAACAATGAGTTTTCTTGGACATATATACTAACAGTATATTGTTGCCAAGGTAATTCTACTCAGTTAAAAGAAAAAAAAATACTGTCTAGATAAAAAATAAAATATCCAACCATTAAAACCCCATTGGAAGGGCCCTGTTGTTATCTCATCTACTCCCATCATAGTTAAAGTAGCAGAGATTGCTCCTTGGATCCACCAGTCGAGTCAAGCCAGCTTCTCTCGAGTGGGAGTGCATCCCTGATCTGGCTTCACCATGCAGGATCACCCTCCAGAACCTGTCAGGACTCCGCTTCCCAGGACACAAGAGGGGACCGAGAACAACATGATTGCCCTGTGCTAGTCACATTGGAAGCTGACTAGTCTATGCACAGCAGAAGCTTGAGGAGTCAACTCTCCAACAGGACAAACGGGCTATGTTTTTCACCCCAGTTATTTCACTGTAATGCATTGTCACCCCTTGTCTGTATCTGCTGCTGTGGTTCTCACCCTAGTCTTCGCCATAGGCTTGGCAGAAGCCACCCCCGCTGATTGATATCACGGTAAAAGGGTTTTTATTTGCTCTCTTCTATCTCTTTTGAGCAGAATGCATAATTACTGTTTATTACTACCGATCGGGTTTAACAGCAGGCTAAATACACAGCCCCCTTCACAAAGGGAAAGCTGCTCCTAACTATAGCTGTGGCACCTGTAACCCTGTAAATTTCACTGCACTTAAGCCCCCTGATTAAACACGGGAAAAAAGTAATTAGTATAAAAATAGATAAAAAGGGTCTTGACCCTGACAGTCTGGTACACCTCAAATTAGTAACTGTTACCCCTGAGAGTTCCTCATACCAAGTTTTTCACTCCTTTTATAAGGAGATGAAAAATGAATTTTCCATTTCTGCCAAAGCTAAAAACTTGTTCCTCTCACTGGCTGAGTCTATAGCCCAGACACTGAATGTCACTTCATGCTATGTTTGTCGGGGGACCAACATGGGAGACCACTGGGCTCGAGAAAAAGAAGACAAATGGCCTTACATGTAATGTTATAAAAATACAAACCCCTAAATTAAGATGATGCTCTTTGACCCTAGATGGTTCCAAACATCAAAGGGGGGAATAATGTAGCAGGGAGGAGGATCAGAAGAAAACAGTCTAGGCCTGAGTCCTGAGAAAGTATCAGGGAGGTAGGGATGGCATAGCAGAGAGATAAAACCTGAGAAATCTGGACATGAGGAAGGTCACATAGCACCAGGGAGGGGAAAGTCACATGGCACTAGGGAAAAGTAACCAATAAAATTAAATATAACCATATATGGATTAGACCTTGCTTTTTGCTTCTGTAACCTGCTTGCAAGGGTATATAAGGTGAGACCCCTTTGTTCTCGGGGCTCAGCCTTTGAACACGAGTCCGCTGGCACAATAAAATGTTGCTTCCTGCTAATTGCCTCAAGAGTCCCATATCTCAGCTAGCAAACTCCCGCAACAGCACTATTAAAAGATGCTTGGATCATGATTGATCCTCAATGAGTTCACAGCTGAATGGACTATTAGGTGGTGGGGGAAACAGGTCACTGGGGGCATGCCCTTGAAGGGTATATCTTGTCCCTAGATCTTTCTCCTGTCTCTTTTTCTCTGCTTCCTAGCCACCATAAGATGATCATTTCTACTCCATCACACCCTTCCTGCCATGATGTTTTTACCTGCTGGATCTTTCCTCTGGCGCTCTCTCTCTCTCTCTCTCTCATTGCTTCCTGGCTACGATAAGGTACTCGGCTCTGACCAACCACACCCTCCCCTTCATGAGGTTTCTGCCTTGCCAAAGGCCCAAAAGCAGTGAAGTCAGCTGACCACGGAATGAGACCTCTGAAACCATGAGCTAACATAGTGACAAAAAGTTGACAGCACGCCTGGGGAGCAGGCACCTGGACACTAATGTAGAGACAGCTGCTCAGGTGGGGAGAGGGAATGTATTAGATCACTAGGCTCAGGAATTGTCGCCTCTTGGGGCACCAAGGCCAGAGGGAATCACACTGGGCACTTAACAGCTCACTTCCTCTCTGCCTTTTCCCCCACCCCCATTTCTGAGTGAGCTGGCTGACTTCACCGAGTTTTCCTGGCCAGCTCCTGCCCATTTAGTGGGTAAAGGGTAAGGAGAGGGCTTAGAGGCCCAATCTTCCTAGGTCCTATCATCAATGGTGAATCACCCAAGATGAGGCACTGAATCACAAAGCCTGGTAGTCAGGTGTGGAGTAGGCTGAGAGGACACACATGACTCCAAAACAATGAAAGAGGAACTTGGGTCGCCAGCTGATGGAGGCTGGCTGGGCTGGGCATATATGTTTGCCACAAAAAGAGACAGCATGACGACATCCGTCCAGGCCAGAAAGGCAAGTTTCTATCTTGGGAAGGAAAAGGAAGGTGGTAGGGATAAGAAGAACAAGCATGAAGGATGAGGTCATGAAAGAAACTGTTATTTAGAGTTCAGTGCCCTGGATCTCAAGTACTCCCTGTGTGATCGGAGGACAGACACTTAACCTCTCTGAGTCTCATTTTCTTCATCTGTAAAGTGGATATAATATGAATACTTTCCCCCACAGAGTCATTTAAGGAGTAAAAGGTCAACCTGTTTTTGAATAGTACCTAATAGCCATGTGCCCTGAGCTGATCTTCAGCTGGTCTTACCTGGGTAGAGCAATTGGGTGAAGTTGTCCAGGGAGGCATTGCTGACTCTGGAGTTCTGAAATCCACTGGTCCAATTCATCTCACCCTGGGGACTATCCAGGGGATTATTGACCCAGGCTTGGAGGTTCTTGGGGCAGGTGGTCACCTTAAGATAGAAGCAGAGTTTCTCAGAGGTACTTAGCAGCAGCTGGCAAACACAGGACCCCCAGGAGCTGGCAAGTGTCTGTCTCTCGTCCCTCCAGGGGAACCTGCTGAGTGGGGAGAATGTTTGACCCTCACTCCTGGAAGGGATGGCCTAAAAAACATGGAGATTGCTTCTCTCTCTTAACACAGACATCTTCAGATAGGCCTTCTACCAGCACACAGTCCAAAATCATCTTCTCAGCCCATCTCTGTCATACCACCCTCCTACCATTGGTGTCCAAAGTTACCTCCATTATTTGGGTGACTGTCAGTCTCCTATCACAAGAATATAAGCTCCTCAAAAACAGAAAGCTTATTTGTTTGGGCCTCACAACATCCTCAGGGCCTTATGTAATGGATAGTTTAGTATATATTTGTTGACTAGATGAATGAGTGAATAATAGATGGATGCTAAAAATGATTGAAGAGCAACCTAACCAGGGTCACCTGACCTCTACCAGAGTTTTAGAGTCTATACCCTCAACTGGTGAATCTCTCAGCTGATGGCAAATCTTTACCCTTGGAAGGAGAAGTTGATTTGACATAGCTCAAAGTCACTCTGAACCAACCAAGTTGTGTGATAAGACAGGTGAGGCCATTTCAGAGAGAGGAGGTATGACTGTGAAATAGCTGGGGGATCCCAGAAGGGGCTGTCCTGTCAGGGTGTGGGTGGCTGAGGTGAAGAGAGAACAGAAGATCAGATGAAATTCACTCCCACAGCCTCCATCACGGGGATTCATCCTGCCAGGGTCTCTAACCCATCAGGTGTGAGGCCAGAAGAGAGATGTGCTTAACATCAAATGGGAGAGGATCTGTCACCCTCTGTCCACCTTCCTCACCCCCCTTTCCAACTGCCACCACATCCCTGCAGAGAGGTCTGCTGGAGTAGCTGGGAAACCCTGTCTCTAACAAAGCAAGAGCTGAAACCAAGGGCCTGGGAGACATGAACAAGTCACTTCACCTCTTGGACTCAGTTTCCCTATTTGTGAAAGGAGGCAAGGGAGAGAAGATGAATAAGACATGACTAAGAAATGACTAGTTCTCTCCATGAGGACTTCTCATTTGTCCCCTTCCCATGTTATCTTATCTAACTACATTTCTTCTCAATCATCATTGCCCAAGGAAAAGAGGAGCTCTTCTTGGGGATTAGCCTAAGTGTTGGAAATTGGTTTTAGCTTTAATTTTCTAAGGAAGGGGATATCATAATCTTTTCAGTTTGAGGAATTTAAAATTTTTGTTTCTTTTTCAAAGGTAAAAGAGGATACTTCTGGAAAAAGCTGATCTTCCACCCTTGACCCCACCCAGCTAGTTCCCTTCCCTGGAGGGGAGTTCACTGTACACTTCATGCACATACAGCAAACACACAGACACACACACACACAAACACACACGCACGTGCACACACTCTATTCAGGTTTTTCCCTACAGGGGATAGCATGCTATACACATTGTTTTGCCTTTTTCTCTCTTACTTAATACATCTCAGAGCTAATTTACCATCAACATGCACAGAACTTTCTCATTCTGTTTTTCAGCTGCAGAGTGTTCTACTCTATGGATGCCCACAGTTTACTTAACTCCTCTCTGAATAGTGGCCATTGAGACAGTTCCCTCTTTAATCTTCCAATGATTGCATAATTATTAAACGTGTACAAACACCATTTTGCACATGTGTGAATGTATGTGTGCAGTCATTCCATCAGTAAAGCCGATTTGCCATCTAAGTTCTAAGAAGTTAGTATTACTTTTTTAAAAATCCAAAATGCAGTGTTATCTAGTTTGATGACCCATCTTATAAACCAGATTCCCCTGAATGGTCGCTGTTAAAACCCAAAGTGCTCATCAAAGAATGAAGACCTGACACCACGAAGGATATTCACCCAAAGTGCCAGCTTCCCCCAGAGCCCGCCCTCCTTGGGGGACCCAACACCTTCAGCAAGAGCAGCCACACTAGATTCTGTGCAATGTCTTGCTGGTGACAGCCATGGGTGGTGTAGACCCTCAGAGATTCAGATGCTTCCAAACATTTCAAACAAGATTACCGACAATAATTTGTCTAAAACCCAACCTAGAAGGATAAAGAGGGAATGGCCTGACTAGTGTAAAACTAGATCTAAGACGGCAGCTCTCAAAGTTTGGTCTGGGGACCCCGTGGGGGTTCCAGAGATCTTTCAGTGGGTTGGTGAGGTCAAGGCATTCTCTAAGGGTACCAAGATTCGAGCTGCCTTTTTACTCTGTCTTTCTCAGGCATACAGTGGAGTTTTCCAAAGGCTACAAGACACCACAGACTGAATGCAAATGCAGTCTAGAAACCAGCTCTCTTTTATCAAGCTAGGTATTAATAATAGTATTTGCAAGAATGTCAGACAAGGCTTCTCACCACATTTGTCATCTTTTGGAAAATATACTTATTTTCATAAAATGTTAGGGTGTGATGGTTTCAGTGCTATTTTTTTAATGGATTAAGTAAATATTTTAAATTTCCCTTAGTTTTTATATCTAATGCAGTCAATACAAAAATATATGACCCACAAGAACTGTAGCTTGTTGAGTTTCTTAATAACTTTTAAGAGTGTCCAGGGGTCCAGGGGGCAGAGTTTGAGACTCGCAGATATAAGGATTTGTGGCACTTCTTCACAGTTGGTCTAGATGGGCGTTTTACAAGAGTGAGGCTCTTCAAGGGGTTCCAAACAAAAGATGAAGAGCAATGGTGTCCTCAGGTAGCAGAGTGTGTCCAGGAGAACGTCATCTCTTGGAAGTGAGAACACTCACAGGGCCCCTGACCGGGCATATGGCAGCTGTGTTGACAGGCTCTGCCAGACAGGACAGAGCCAAGGGTAGGGGAACAAGGCCCTGAGATGGAGGAACCTAGAGAGGAAGAGCAAGCCACTTGCCAGCCCAAGCTGCTGTCTGCCCCCTGTTGTGATGCCAAGGCTCACTGGCCCAGAATACCTTCCTGCTGCTGGGGCCTGAAATTCCAGTGGAAGGAAGGGTTTTTATTCCTGCAATGCATAATTTTGACTGTCAACTTGATTGGGTTGAGAAGCTTCAAGGAGATTAGTAAAGCACACCTCTGGGACTGTCCTCCAGAAAGAATTAACTAAGAGGAGGAAGACATGCCCCCATGAGTGTGGGTGACAACTTCCTATAGGCTGGGGGCCCACATGGAATAAAAATGGGCAAAGGAGAAAGCCAGCATGCTCTCATTTCCTCCTCCTCTTCTTCCTCCTCGTCCTCCTCCTCCTCCTCTTCCCTCTGCTTTCTGGCCCCCATGATGTGAGCTGCAATGTTCCACCACCATCTTCCACCATGATGGGCTGAAACCTCTGAAATCATGACCAAAAATAAATAATTTCTCTTTTTAAGCTATTTATATCAGGTATTTGGGTCACAGCAACAAAAAAGTTGACTAACACAATTCCCTTAGCCCAGAGACAAATCTAATTAAACAATGTCAGGTATCATTCAAGCTTCCATGGTGTGTACATAACATTGTAGAAGATGGGTTAAGGGCCACACTTCATAAACCAAGAGTGCGGTGTGTCGATGGCAGGAGTACCATGGGTATAAACAGAATGTAAGAACTGTGAATGCACCTATGATGTCAGGGTGCCACCAACTAACAAAATTAATCAATCTAATTCTAATTCTGATATCAAAGAGAAAAAAACCCAACTCAGCCCTCCTTACTTTGGTATATGGTATGTCCCAGAATAAGACAGGCTGCAGGGGTGAGAGGAAGTGGATGCATGGGCCCTGGATTCAGAGTGCTGTCCCGTGTCTCCTCCCACCCAGGTCTAGCAGGGAACATCTCCACCCAACTTTACACATAGGACAAAAAAGGTGATAGCTGAAACAAAAGTTGCTGCTAAAAAGATGTGCAAGGAAAGGCTATTGGATCAGAGAGGAGCAGCAAGTCATTTCTAATTTGGGTGACTAAGGGAGGCTGCATGGAGGAGGTGGCATGTGGGTTGAGGCTATGAGGATTCCAGGTAAGAGGGTGCCTGGAGCCAAAAGATAAGCTAAATGGAACACAGAGCCATTTTTCAAGGATGTCACTGGTGAGAGATGGAACACCAGTCTCCTGAGGGTGAAGGGAAGACTGTCACCTAGAGTGATGTAGGGAGGGAAAAAGGGACAGAACCTGGAAGGACAGTTGGCAGACAGGTCACTAACTAGATTTCCAAAGCCCTGTGTGGCCTGACAGCATGTCAGATTTAATTTATCCCCCTTCACTCCCAGCACCGAGGCCAGTGCCTGGGACACAGCAGACTCTCTGTAAATGCTTGATGAATGAATGAAAGACTGGACACACTCCTCTTTCTTTTTCCCAGGTTGGCCACAGATGTAATCAAGCAGAGCCAGCTGGGACCGAAGGGAGGGCCATACTCAACACACTTCCTCCTGGCTTCCGTTGAAGTAAATCATCTCACCATTTCGGGGACTTCAAATGTTTTTCTGGTTGTTACTGCAAAATTTCATTTCTCAAAATAGAAACCCTGTGTCCTTTTGAGGCTTATCATAGAACCTACTTATTCTGTGGGGTTGCTTTAAAGATCACTTTGAGATTTTCAGTTTGCACGGAAGCTTATTTGCAAACAGCAAACAATTGCCTTAACATTTGGCTTCCTAGCTGGGTATTGGTGGCTCATGCTTATAATCCTAGCTACTTGGGAGGATGAGATTGGGAGGATTGCAGGTCAAGGCCAGCCTGGGCAAAACCTTCACAAGACCCCATCTCAACCAATAGTTGGGTGTTGTGGTATGTGTCTGTCATCCCAACTATGCTATACAGACTAACCTGGGCAAAAAGTGAGAACTTTCTCCAAAATAACCAGAACAAAAAGGGTCAAGCAGTGAAACACCTGCCTAACAACCGTGAAGCCCTGAGTTCACATCCCAGTACCACCAAAAGAAAAATTTTGACTTTCTAAGAAAATCCAAACAACAGCCTCGTGAGTTCCTCCAAAAATCCACTAGTGAACAAGAGAAGCTAGCCCCTGTCCAAAGCTGATGTAACAGAAACGGGTCCATATTTATAGGAATTACTATCTGGTTTTACACATATCCTTTATTCGATTTTAAGTCACCATAAAATTTTTCACAAAGCAAGCACATTTTTTCAATCAGTGCCAAGTGGAAACCGTACGCCCATCACACGGTGTCATTTGCTTCTCAGAACTGGATGTTTCTCTGTGGCTTCTTGGGCTTTGGACTAAGTTCAAGGGTAGAATTGGGGGTAGATCTGAGTTCGCGGCAGCAGTTAGAAGGACTAAGTATATTTTCCTCAATCTGCAGCTGAAGTGTCCGAGTGATAAGAGTTGCTCAAGGTCACAGTTAGCAAACAGCAAAACCTGCATTCTCTACACAGATCTCACAAGTACCAACCCTATCACCCATTTGCTACGAAAATTGACATTTTTATTTAACTGGTGTCTCCAAAGGTTAGTGATTTATGTTCTTATTACAATAATTTTCTGGCAAATGACAATATAATGTCTTATTTAACAAAAAAAATCATTTATTATGATTTTTTTTGGCAGAGGAGACTTTCTCTGAAAAGGTTGATACTTACTTATTTCATTGGTTGAAGTGGAAAGAGTTTCTACTTTAGGTGTAGAAGACTTTCACTCTGCCATACTTGTTTACAGTAATTAATATTCATGTACTATTACATAGCTGTAATGCATTTTCTGCTCATAAATCAGAGTCCTATGTAACAAAATGTTGTTATGTTATTACAAGTAATTAAAGGAAATTTCTTTAGAACAAAAATGAACTGCTGGTAAAATTTCATGACATTACTTTTTTCTTTCTTTCTTTTTTTTGAGGTATGGGAGTTTGAACTCAGGGCCTCTGCCTTGCTAGGCAAGTGCTCTATCACTTGAGTCACACCTCCATCATTTAGTTTTTTTGTTTTTGCTCTTGTTTTTTTTTTTTTTTTTTTTTGGTGGGACTGGGATTTGAACTCAGGGTTTCATGCTTGCAAAGCAGGCGTTCTACCACTTGAGCCACACCTCCAGCCCCTCATTTAGTTTTCAGTTTGTTGTTCAGATAGGGTCTTGCTAACTTTGCCAGGGCCTGTGTGGGAAAATGAGCCTCCTTCCTCAGGCTCTGAAGTAAGCTGGGACCCAGGTGTGCATCACCACACTTGGTTACAGATTACTTTTAAAGTTACAAATTCTAAGATATGCTACTCATATTTTAACAGTATTTATTTAACATTCAATAAGATATTGAAAAGAAAAAATATTGAACTAAAAATAGAAAATGAAAAGCTGTCTAGACAAGAAGTTAAAAAAAAAAACTATTCAGATTTTTGGTTAAATTTGGGAGGGAAAACATGGAATACCAAACCAAAATAAGGCAGAGATCAGGAGGATCCTGGTCTGAAGCCAGCCCAAGGCAAATAGTTTGCAAGACCCTATCTTGAAAATACCCAGCATAAGACAGGGCTGGTGGAGTGGCTCAAGTGGTAGGGTGCCTGCCTAGCACTCATGAGGCCCTAAGTTCAAACCCCAGTACCAAAAGAAAATTAAGGAGCTGGGAGCTGTTGGTTTAAGTGAATGTGTCACAGAAGAATGAGCAAGGTATGAATTTTATTTAGTTCTACTGTCAAACACGATCAATAAATCTCAAGGAAAATTAGATTTTAAAAATGCCAGGGATTGAAATACATGGCCACACAGTTTGAAAATGAAATAAGACAATTGCAAAAATTATAAAATGATCCACTTCAAGAAAGAAATTTTTGCTTTGTAAACTATAATATAGGTTGGAAAATTGAGGAAATAGAATAAACATATTTTTCCCAAATGGGAGGGAACAAATCACTACATTCTGTTTACTTTATATACTTCAAAGGATTCTACATCTTTGAGAACAAAAAATCAACTGGAAAATGAGAAAGAGTGAGAAGATTGGAAGGATTTAGCACTTGTTTTTGTAAACATGAGGAATCTGAAATAAATATCCATGGCTGTGCTCAGTTTTCAAATTTCAAATCGGATTTGAAAATATGTGATTATTAAGGTCACCAACACAGACTCTGTGTGTATGGCGAGGAAAACACTTCTGTGCTGTTGCTGAACACGAACCCCATTATGCTGTTGACAAGACAACGTCTAGCACTCAGAAGGTCATCCAAGAGACAGCGTGAACATTTTAGGGGGATTTTCTACATTTACAGAAATCATAGAGGATTTATTCATGAACACAAAAGTAAACACCAAATGACATTTACACGTGGTGTGTGTGATGAAAACCAAAATCAGATAATTAAAATATAGCAGCTGTATATTAAAATATACAGTTGACGAAAATAATTTCTGAATAGTGTAATAAATAAACAAATATCACACAGTTATGTAACTGAGATCTGTCTCCTATGGATGTAAGCCATGCGTAAGAGCTAATTTTTAGATTCTTCAATTTTCAAAATGCAAATCTGGCCATAGGTAAACATTAAATATTTTTCCACAGCAAATGATATGACTGACAAAGGACTCTCCAGAGTTTTAATAGACCCCAAACAAAAAAATGATGAATCTAGGCTATAACAATTTGAGGAAATGGGGATATACTGAAGAAAAAAATAAGAGGGTCTTAATGGATTTCAACATAAGTTCCCTCAAAGAGTCTAAGGCTGCCCATTCTTTAAACGTAGCAGAGAGTCACATGTCTAAAAGTTACAGGCTGTACCTCAGTGGGAGAGCACTTTCCTAGCATGTGGATGACTCTGTTTGATCCCCACTACCACCAAAAAAAGAAAGAGAGAGAAAAGGTTCTTATGAAATTGCTAAGTTCTATTATGTCACCCAAGAGTTGTTTGACTTAACAAAATATTAATGAGCATTCAGAAAAGAGCAACCAAACTTAAATTGTGACCACTATCAAATACATGAAAGAAATACTGGTTTGAAGCCATTGTGACCCCAAAAAAGTCAATTAGAGGCATATGGAGTATCCTTTTAGAAATCACTGATGTTAATAAATACATAGATTCTTCAACACAAGCCAGACCTACACTTTTGAAAATATAAACTAAATAAATATAGTTTCTTTCACAAATACGTTTCTAAATATATTTTCTCGGCACAAATTTGGCATGATATTTTAAGTAAAATTTATGACAGCCTAAATGTTAAAATAAGCAGAAATCAAAAGTTAATGTACAGAATATCCTGGAAACTATCAATAGGATCAAGAACTCTTAGAAAAAATTAAGTTTTACCCAGTTGATAATGCATTGTTTCTGAATTATATATTATTCATATTACACAAACAACAATCTTTTAACATTGATGCTAACCTCTGCAAAACAGAAAGTACCAGAAAAAGGAGAGATTTATTTTGACTGTAACTAGTATGACCAGCTCTTCTACAAACCAAAGAGCAATACCAGAATCTTTTTTTTTCTATATTAGAAGCAACAATATTTCTTTAAAGGAAAGGTTTGTGATCTGCAAAGAATATTGTGGCCTTTTCGATATTCTAGATGGTGTGTATAATCTTAAAATTTATGATAAACATGAACTTCTGCAACTATTAAAATATATGAGTAAGTTGGACATGGTGGCTCATACCTGTATCCTAGCAATAGGCAGGTTGAGATGTGAGGGTTGTGAGTTCAAGGCTAACCTGGGCTACACAGTGAGACTCTGCCTCAATCCCCCCCCCAAAAAAAAAATATATATATAAATATTAAAATTAAGGAACACAGCAAGAAGTGTGATTGCTGACAAAACATTGGTGAAAGAGGAACTATCCAGAAGTCACTTTCAGAAGTCTAGCCAGGTCCCATGAAGTGCCTCAGTTTACCTGCAGTAACACACTTCATTAAACAATTGTGGTGCTCAGGCTGCATCAACCTGGGTAGTATTAGCCAGCATTGGAAAATATAGCTTCCAGGCTGGCAGAGTGGCTCAAGTAGTAGAGCACTTGCCTAGCAAGCGTGAAGTCCTGAGTTCAAACCCCAGTGCCGCCAAAAAAATAAATAAATAAAAATGGAAAATATAGCTTCTCACAAAGTCTATAAAAGCCACTCATCTCTCCCACGAGAGAATAACACCACCAATGACTGGAAAGAAGATGCTGGAACAAGCCAGATTGGAATTACCACAGAGAAGTTTGTTCCCATGAGAATTATTTTATGACAGAAACTGTCTTGTGGCACATTGCTATATCCCAGAGATTTTTTTCTGAGTCAAAACCCATGAATTTTCTGTTATTTGGGATTTGATAATCTCACACGTAATTTGTGTAGCATCAACTTGCATCTGTGTTGTTGTTACTCACAAGCACGTAACGTATCAACGTGCCGTGATTCTACCTAGGAGGGGGCACCACAAAGGTACCACAGGGGAAAGTAGTGGCCTTGCACCCTCTTGTGACGTATGAAGCAGTGGTGGGCAAGAGGCAGCCAGGGCAGCATTCGGGTCCCTTCTGTGTGCATGCATCCCTGTTGAAGTTGTCACTGTGCAGAAATCTTCGTGACAGTGAGCAGTGTCTCCCAGCCACCCAGAACGGAGTCCAAACACCTAACCCTGGCATAGATGGCCAGTCATAACCTGAGTCCTGCCCCTCATCATCCTGTCTTCTTCTCAGATCCTCTTACAATTTGTGCTGCTGGCAATATGGTCTTCTGGCAGCTTATCAGTTCCTGGACTCATTCCTGCCCGTGCACCATCTGTCTCCTGCCCCTCCACCACCAGGACACTGTTTCCTTGCTCTTCACCCTGATAGCTCCTGGTCTCCTACCAGGACTAAACTGACAGGGTCCCTCCTTCCAGAACCCTCCTGCTCCAATCCCAACCCAAGAGGGAAGCTGAGTGAAGGTTCCACCACTACCTCCAGTTGGGGCATTTGTCACACAGAGCTGTAATCTGTCATCTCTCCATTGTCTGTCTTCCCCGCTGGGCTGTAATTCCTCCAGGGAAGAGCCATGTCTCGGTGTCACTGTGCTGGGCTACTGCCCAGTCTCTGCACCCAACTAACACTGAGTAACGTTTGCCTAGACCCATGCACGTGGCCAGGTACAGACATCTGTAAAATGTTCCATCTTGCTCAAAAACAAGGAGATTAAATTAAAATGATTTGAAACAATTTTTCTTCTTGGTGTTGGTACTGGGGATTGATCTCAGAGCCTCAAGCTTGCTAGGCAGCACTTTTTGTGTTGGTTACTTTTGAGATAGGGTTTCACTTTATGCTCAGGCTGGCTTGGATCTCAATCTTCCTGTTTGTGCTTCCCCACCCCAGCTGGGATAGTAAGCTTGAGTCACTGCACCTGGCCTTAAAAACATTTTTGAAAAAAAAAAAATTACTATGCTCACCCTGGCTAAATGTTCTGAGGTTGGACACTGTTTAGCCAGAGGGTGAACTGTTGCCATCTTTCTCAAGGGCAACTTGGTGGTATCAAAAAGCAATGGAGACCAGGTATGGTGACACATTCCTATAAATCCAGCTACTGGGGAGGCAGAGACAGGAGGATTGGAATTTGAGCCCAGCCTGGGCAAAAGTTACTGAGATCTTAGCTCAAAACAAGTCAGACATGGTGATGTACCCTGTAGGTCCCAGCTACTCAAAAAGAGCTAGTTACATAACTCAGTGGTAGAGCACTTACCTAGTATTCACAAGGCCCTGGGTTTGATTCCTAGAACTGCAAACAAAAAAAGGGAAGGAAGGAAGGGAGGGAGGGAGGGAGGGAGAAAAAAGAAATATCTTTGAGCTGGGGATATGGTTCAAGAGGTAGAGCCCTTGTCTAGCATGCATAGAATTCTACACTGGATTCAATCCCCCATACCAGAAAAAAAATGCATTGGAAATATTCACACATATCTTTGATCCCAATAACCCTACATAAGGAAATTTATTCTGAAGAAATAGTCAAAGATCTATGTACAAAGATCCCGCTGTAAGGCAAGTGACTGCTTTGTCATTTACAGCAGCAACAATTGAGAAACAACCTCCATACCAGGTAATGAGAATTGCTGTGTAAATGGAGTGACATCTATGGACAAAACAGGACCTGACCATTACAGTACCCCTGGAAACAAATCGATTGGACAGATGCTGAGTGAACACAAGGCAGACAACACAGCAGAATGCAAGCATTCTCCATTGAAATAAATGCACCGATGTGTGCATCTCGGCGTGTGTACACCGTCCATCTGTCCTCACTCAGCAAAACACTATGGCCATGACCATTGTTCCACATCCAAATCAGGACAAAGTAAATGCCCAAAATGTGAATAATAATTATCTCTGTGGGGTGGGATTCCTGATGATTTTTGTATTTTTCTTTATTCTCTCACATTTTTTTCTAAAGTAAACGTATATTGTGCTATAAGGGAGAAGGAGGAACAAAGAGGAAAGGCAGAACAGAACCAGCTGCAAAGAGAGCTTTGGAAAGTAATGACTGCTTTTGAAAAGCAGTGAGCAAAATTGTCAAAAGGCAGCTGGGCATCATCAAAGCTGCCTGTGAATGCAACACCTGGAAAAAAAAAATTCTCCTGATGAGAATTTTAAGGGCTGGGGGAAGGGCTCAAGTGGTAGATCACCTGCATAGCAAGCGTGAGGCCCTGAGTTCAAACTCCAGCACCACCACAAAAGCAAACAAAACACCTTAATGTCTCCCTTCTATTTCCAGAGCATCTCTCCTCCTTGCACCTGCCAAACCTCATTTATCTTGTGCTCTGACCTCTTTCTAGTAATGTCTGCTACTTTCAATGTCGGTCGGTGAAGTAGCTTTGCAATGGACCTGGGGTTTTGTTTTTTTTTTTTTTAGGATGGGATCAGTGAGGGTTATGTATATCCATTTTCCCAGGATTCTATTTTAAAGTGCATTTCCCTAAATGTCACCTTAATCTGGGACACCCAGCACCTGAGCCTCCTCTAAGTCACTCTGAGTCTTGAAGTTCATTTTGAAGTTCAAAGTCAAGTGCAGAGTAGATGTTACAGATATACACATTGTAAAGTAATAGGGAAAGTTTGAAGGAAGGAGCTAGCATCTTCGGTGGCTCAGGAAGAATCCACTGTCTGAGCAAGGACTTGAGGTTGGGGCTTCTAGTCTCAGGTTCTCTGGTCCTGCACACCCAGTCTGACCTATCCCTCCATCACCCAGTTGGCATTCTGGCCAGTTTTTCTTGGTCTCTTCATTTGTGCCACTCTTGGGAAGGACTCACTGGATTGCAAGGGAAAAGGGGCCCAACTAGCCCCCCAGAAGCCTGCTCCACAGGCCCCGCAGCACCTGCAGGTACAGTGAAAGTGTGGTCCACTCCCAGAAACTGTCACCTTTCCATCTTCCTTCCCTCAGCTTCATCAGAGTTAACACACCCTGGACAGCACTGCCATACCTGCTCCACTGGGACTTCAGCCTTGCATCTGAACTGGGATGTCACTTTGCCTTTGGGAAGGGTTCTCTGTGGTCGTTCCACCAACCACCGAGTGGGCTTGTGGGGGCCGTGCTCCTTTCTCCCACACTGAGCCCCAATAGCAGCTATGGGAGGAGGTAAAAGGCTCCAGAGAGAGGAGATGTCAGCAAAGAGCTGATCCTCACCACATCCTGTCTATTTAGCATTTATTGAGTGCTAACTGTGTGCTCCCTGCATCGAAAGGCTCTTGGTCCAGTCAGAAATTTACAAACTTTTCTCAGTAATGTCCAAAAGTGCCACACTGGTCCCTGGACTGCTATCTCCTCACAGCCTTGTTAAGATTAAGGTCATTTTTGCCTTTGTTTCTTCAGACATAGAGTATATCAATTGTGGTCTTTTCAAAGTGGGGAGTTATATGTAACAAGCTTTTGCAAGCAAGAGAAGCAGCTCTGCCTGGTTCTTCCCATAAAACTGCAGCCTGCAAGGTTAAGTTACCCTCTAGTGATGTATGGATTTTCACAGGATGAAATTAATCTGAAAGTAACATAGAGTTGGTGTGGGGGCTCACCTCTGTAATCCCAGTACTCGGGAGGCTGAGGCAGGAGGACTGAGAGTTCCAGCCTGAGCTGCATAGTAAGAGACCCTGTTTCCATAAACACCAAAATTAAAAAAAAAAAAAAACAACTCAAACTAAAAAAAGAAAAAGTAATAAATGTATAAAATATGCTTTAATAATTTCCATTGTCCATAAATTGAAAGAGTTTGTTTCCTTGCTTATTTGTCTTCCAGAAGTAACTCAATAGGGGCTTTTTGTTGTGGTGGTGGGTTGTTTATTTGTTTGTTTTATAGGACCAGGCTTTGAACTCAGGGCTTCACACTTGCAAAGCAGGAGCTCTACCACTTGAGCCACAACTCCAGTCCATTTTGCTCTGGTTATTTTGGAAACAGGTCTCACAAACTGTTTGCCGGGGCTGGCCTGGAACCTTGATCCTCCTGATCTCAACCTCAAAAGTAGCTAGGATTACAGGCATGAGCCATGAGCCTGGCTGTAATAGGGCTTTTGTTCATATAAAATACTTCCTTTTACTCACGGCTACACACGATGCTAGGCAAGGATTCTTGACTAGCATTGTGGAAAGCACTAACAGCAGGCAGGTGCTGGCTGTTAACACAAGCAGTGAGCGGTAGGTTTTCAAATCCTTACTGACAGTTATTTCTGTCTGCTTTCCCCACCTTTGAACCCCAGAGCCAAATTTCAAAGGGAGGTACAGAAAGGATGTATTCCCTCACCCATTTTTTTTTAACACCACACCTCAATGAATAGTAGTGAATTAATTTAGGGCTCAGCCTAGCTGACCAAATAACAACCATTATTTCACTTAAAATCCATTTAGAAGGAAAATAAACTACTGCAGGACACTTAAATTTACATTCCTGAGATTTGAAACAAGAAATGACAACTCATTTAGAAGATTCAGCTTCAGGGGTCTTAGCAGACACTGAATAAAGAAATACGGGTGGGCCTGGGCTGCTGTAGTGGCCTCAAGTGCTTTTAGACTAATCAGAGCTGCAGCTGGGAGCCCCAGGCTGGACCGGATGCCACTTTTACAGCCACCTTTGAAAAGCAAAAGGCTATCCAGGCTCTTAAAGAGAGGACTCCTGAGATCACCCCCAGCTTTGATGCCGCTCTTTATAAAACAGCTTTGGGAGAATTACTAACAGGCAAATGAAGGACATGGCACTTGCTCTGATCTGCTAACAGCTAATGGGACTTGTAGCTGTCAGAGCAATGATGCCAGGTCAAATTCCCGAGGATACAGTTCAATGAAACCACTCTGGAAACCACCTCCTGCCTGGGTAGCCATCAAAAGCCCCCAATCCTTGAAAATGAACTTGAGGTTTTCTGCCCACCCATGAGACATAGCCAACATTGTCTAGAACTTAGAGTTCAGCACATTCAAAAGAAACTGGGACACAAGGAAATAATAGGTTCGCAGGTTTCTGGGGCTGGTTTCCTTCTTTTTAAAATAAAACAAAACAAAAAACTAAATTCTTGTTTAGAAAAAAGTTCCTCTAATGTCAGGTATAAACCATGAGAGATTAAGGCACAGCCTTTATTGAGTTATGGACAGACTAACTCAATTTCTTCACCCACAAGACTTGGGATCACAAGCTGTCAAGGTCCCCTTTGTATTGTAGAGGCAGAAAACTGTTTGTCTTAGGCTGCTTAGTAAGGCAGAGGACATGTGGGGCTAGAATGTACCCCTGTGCTCTCAGACCTGACAGCTTGCTTCCCTGAGCCGTCTGTAAGTGCCGCACAAAGCACATCATCATGGTCCCCTTCTGCTCCCATGTGCAGGCATGGTAGGACATGTGAATGGGGGGGCCTGGTAGACTCAAATGTGGCAGAAGTGTAGCCACATGCTGCTGGCAAGAGAAAAACCCGCACTGTGAGTCAGGCACACGGTTCTCAAGTAAGGACCCTGCACCTCTCCCAGGTGACAATGTGGGCCAAGCTACGGGAGCCTTGTGAGCATCACGTTCTTCATCTGAAGAAGTGGAATAATGCTTGTCATATGGGGCTGACGTGACAATAAGGTTAAAGATCATAGCATTTGTACAGCGGGGAGCCCAGGTCTCCATTAAAGTTCTCCCCCTCCCTGCACCCTGAATGCCATTTCCCTAGAAGGAAAGGGGCAATTATAGATACGCCATAAATGACAAGGACGACACATTTGGAAGGTGGGATCAGTGATTCCACAAATACCAAATACAGAGAGCCTGCTCCAGTCAAAACAAGGTTCTGAGTGCTTTGGATGCCCAGGGAGAAGAGCATCTCTAGTCTGCTTGGAGGTTAAGGGAATGAGAAGGGATGGGAAAGGGGAGGCCTGTGCAGGGCGGACCAGAGATGTAGAGAGAAATGTAACACAAGCCACATGAATAATTTTAAATGTTATAATAGTCACATTTTTAAAGTAGTAATAAGCAACATTAATCTTAACAGTATATTTTATTTAGCCCAATGTATCAAAATATTATTCTAAGCTGTACTGAACAATGTAATCCAGTTTATACTGGGTGAGCTCAAATTCCAGACAAGCAGAAAGAAATGGAAAGAGAAAGCTCAGTCCTGCCCAAGTTACCTGCTTCCTGGGGTTGCAGCAGCAGCAGGAGGAGTCATCCATGCTGACAGGGCTGCCTCACTGCTGGCTGCTCACCCAGCCCATCTTCTGTCCCCTGCCCCTCCCTTGAGAGGCCCTTCATTTCCTCTGCAGCCTGGCTCAGCTCTTACACCGCCCCCCCGCCACCCCCAGGGGCAGGCCAGGGGCTGAGAGGGCCTGCAGAGCAGTCTTCCTGCTGGCAGGCATGAGCCTCAGCAAAGTCAGAAACTGAGATTTTCCTTTAGATTCTCTGGCATATTCTGGAAACCCTTTTTTCTACAATCCTCTGTCCAGGGTTCTTTCTTAACTATTCCTGCCAAGAAATTAATTCATACTAAGAAGCAAATGACTTCTGGGGCCCATCTTTCCCAGGGTTATTGGTATTTTTAAAGGATCAAAAGGTGAGCCAGGTGCCTCTGGCTCACACCCATAATCCTAGCTTCTTGGGAGGCTAAGATTATGATGGAAGGATTGTGTTTGGAGGCCAGCCCAAGGAAATACTTCACAAGACCCCATCTCCAAACGAACCAGAGCAAAATGGATTGGAGGTGTGACTCAAGTGGTAGAGTGCCTGCTTTGCAAGTGCAAAGCCCTGAGTTCAAACCCCAGTCCTACCAAAAGAAGAAAAAAGATGAAATAATGAAAGAATAGCTAAATTTTAGTGAGTGCTTTCCAGGTGCTAGGCACTAAGCTAAGAGGACAGTGCCTTGCGCTAGGGAATAAGTGGACAATGGTGACAACAGGTGGAACAAACTGAGGTACATTCCTACTGCTTTTGAATCCCCAGGAGACAACTTTTCTGTGACTACCTATCGGAAACAGTCAGCGGGGGAGATGAGGGAGCTGCACTTTTCCCCTTAACTTTTAAATTTTAGTGCCATTTGCTTTATTTATGGATTGGGGTCACAAAGTGAAATCAATTTTCATCCATTTGCTTATTCATTCAAGTGCTAGGAATATAGCAACAGTTAAGACTGGCCATGCTCAGGCTGCACACAGTGGTACACACCTGTAAACCCAGCTACTCTGTAATCCTAGCTACTCAGGAGGCAGAGATTGGTAGGATCACAGTCTAAGACCATTAATGAGAAAAACATTAATGAGGCCCTATCTCAACCAACAAGTTGGGCGTAGTGGGACACACCTGTGATCCAGCTACATGGGAGGCATAGGTAGGAGGATCATGGTCTGAGACCAGACTGAGCAAAAATGCAAGGCCTTATCTGAAAAGTAACCTAAAGGAAAAAGAGTCAGGTGTGGCTCAAGTGGTAGAACTCTTGTCTACAAGCATGGGCTCTGAGTTCAAAACACAGTACTGCCAAAAGAAAGAGAGACTGACCAAGCTCTGTTCTTTTGGACCTTACAATATGGTGAGGCAATAAACAAACAAACAAAGTGACAGAATTACGGACAGTGGGCCTCCCATACAGAACAGTGAGAGAGATGAAAAATAGGAAAGGTGGGGAGTGGTGGCTCTGGGGGAGGCTCTCAGGAGGGGGAGTGGCTTTCCCTGATCCCCACAGACTGCTCCTGCTGCACCCCTTGCTCCTTCCTTCTATGGGGCTTCAGAGCACCATTCCTGGCTTCTCTTCTCCACTCACTCACGCTCTCTCAGACAGATTCCTGACTTTCACCATTTCCCACATACCTCCCAAATTTAGATCTCCAGCCCCCATCAGTCCTAGGGGCACCCATAAATTCAACAATCTGACAGCGCCCCCAGGAAGTGTGCCAGCATCCCATATTTAACTTGACCAAACAGACCTGGATTCTCCCCTTCCCCGTGTTTCTGCTTCCCTGGTCACTGTATGCAATTAACACACTACTACTGATGGCTTCAACCAAAAGCTGAAGTATCACTCTGTTGTCATTGCACTTTTTTTTTTTTTGGCAGTACTGAAGTTTGAACTCAAGGACTCAAACTTGCTAGGCAGACTCTCTACCGCTTGAGCCATGCACCCAGCCTTTGTGCTTTCGTGATTTTTCAGGTAGGGACTCGTGCTTTTGCCCACAGCCAGCCTCAGACCTCAATCCTCTCAAGCAGCTGGGATTACAGACATGAGCCAACATGCCTGGGTAATTTTTTAAATAGGTTATAATGGTTGGCAATTAGAATAATGGTCCAAGTCAAGTGTGGTGGCACACATCTATAATCCCAGTATGCAGGGCGGGAGTGGGCTAGGAGGGGAGCCTGAGGCAGGATGATCCAGAGTTCGAGGCCAGCCTTAATTACATATGGAGTTTGGGGCCAGCCTGGGCTATATAATGAGACCTGCTCTCAAAAAAAGGGAGGGGGGGTCCCAAAGATGTTCATATCTAATCCCAGGAATCTGATAATAGGTTACCTTAAATGGCAAAAGGGAACTTTGCAGATATGGTCAAATTAAGGACCTTGAGATGGGATGATTATCCTAGATTATTTGTGTGAGTTAAATTTAAACACTGGCTTTGAAAAGTTTGTAACCTTTCCCAGCTGAGGCCAGAGGGAGACATGACTTGGAAAGGTTGGTCAGAGCTGTGCAACACTGCTGACTTTGAGGATGGGAAAGAGGCCATGAGCCAAGGAACGTGGGCAGCCTCTGAAAGCTAGAAAAGACAAGGAAATCTCTTCATTGTTCATTGAGACCTGGGTCAAATGTCTGTCTTACAGAAGTGTAAGGTAATAAATGAGCACTTTTTTGGTAGTACTGGGGTTTGAACTCAGGGCCTCAGGCTTACTAGGCAGGCGCTCTACCACTTGAGCCACTCCACCAGCCAGCATTTTTTAAAACCACTGTATTTGTGTGAATTTGCTGCAGCAGCAATACAGTAATAAAGTAATAGAGTCACATGATTCAAATTGGAAAAGTACACAGTGGTATATACAACAAGCCTTCCCGCCCTCCACCCCCTGCTCACCTCGTTCTTCTCTCAAGAACTACCTAATGCTACTTGGTATATTCTTCCAGAGGTATTCTTATGCATATATAAACAAATGGAAAAATAACAGTTTTTCACCTTTTTTATTTTATGCAAATGGTAACTATACTATATGTATTGTATACATATTGTCCTACTTTTCCAAAGGAACAATATATTCTAGAGGTTTTCTTATGACTTAACAGAATCCCATTCACGCATAGGATTACTGAACAGCCTCTGATCGCTGGCTGTTTCCAGGCTTTCTAATCACACCACTGTGTGGACAAATGACCTTGAACCTGAAGCACTACACAGGACTGTGTGTCAGTGAGGCAATTCGGGAAGTCATCCATGATCTTTTCTTTTCCTTCATCTACATCGAATCTATGCACATGTCCTGTGGATTCTGTCTCCAGAACAAATCTCAGCCCCCCACCTTCATTCTCGTCCTCGTCCACCATGTGAACTCCATTCCAAGCCACTGTTATCCCTTGAGTTGGCCATCACCAAGACACACCATGGAAGCGCCAGTAAGGAAAGCCCTGAGCTTTCCCAAGAGCTATCTTGGGACCTCAGATTTCCTGAAATGGGATCAATGAGACTAAGCACCCCCACTTCTCTGTGAACCAATGAATGGTGTTGACTGAGAGCTCAGTGATGGGAATCCATTTGGAGGCTCTTGGGTAAAGGAGCTTATTGAGCCTGATCTGACAAGTGCCTCGGTGTCATGGAGTAGATAGCATCTCAGCTGTATCCTCAGTGTGTGTTTTCCAGGGCACTTAAGGTGCTCACACTTGAGCTACACCCCCAATCCTAAAACAAGAATGGAGGCAAAGACAGGAATGGAGGCAAAGACCCCGAAATTGAAATTCTGCCCTGAGCCTAATTCACCACACCCTAAGTCCTTCCCTGAGGACTCCTGGAGTTCTGGAATGGAAACTGGTTTAGGGGGCCCAGCAGTTCTGGAAGAGGAAATATCCATTAGAGGAAGGAGCACTGCTAAGGGAGGATCTCTCATGGTGAATCTAAAAGTGAAAGCCCATGAAGACTAACCAAGAGAAGGAACTAGGTTTGTGATGTGGTTGTGGTTGTCCAGGCATACGTTCTCTTCTCCTTGTAATAATATTTTAATCTGTCATTTACAGAGCACTTACTGTGTGTCATGCATAAACACATATGTTATTTATTTATTTGGGGCAGTACTGGGGATTGTACTCATGGTCTTCCTCTATCACTTGAGCCACACTCCCTTATATGCTTCTAGTTATTTTTTTCCTAACAGACTTATTTTACACACAAGGAACGAAGGGTAATTTTTATTTTCTAGCCTTTCAATGGTTGAGCCCCTGATCCAAGTATAAGAACTCCTTAGTAATTTTCCTGAACAATTAAAATACACAAGCCAGCCATGGTGGGACACACCTGTAATCCTAGCATTCAGGAGATCAAGTCAGGAGAATCACAAGTTCAAGACCAATCTGGGCTAGCTAGTGAGATCCTGTCTCCAAAAAAAAAAAAAAAAATACAAAGAACAATGACCTTCAGGAAGTATTTCAGATTGCAACTACGTACAGTAACGTATATATGTGCCATAGATAGCAACTGAAAGTTGTGTTTAAGATCACAAACTCTATAGAAGATTTCCTGAGCTTGAGCCTGGTTCCATCATTACCAGCTGTGTGGCCTTGCACAAATCCCTTTACCTCTCTGGGCCTACTATATTTAAAACACTTAGAGCAGTGCATTGCATCACATGGGTGCTCATTGTCCGGTACCTGTGGTTTAGCCAGGTACCCATATTGAGGGCTTGCTGAGTGTCAAGCACTGGCCTTGTGATGCATAGAAAGCACTCGTCCTAAGGAAGGTCTCCGGGCTCCCCATTACTCTGCAGGCGACTCATCTGTCCTCTTTTGCAGTGGAGCAATCACAGGCTCCAAAACATCCCCAAGGCACAAGTTAAGTGGCATGAAACCCTGCTTTGTGTGCTTTCAAAGTCGTAACTCAGTAACCAGCACAAAAGTTGGCGTGGTCAGTGTACAGTCCTGCTGTCCTGTAGGCTGGAGGCTGAGCTGCTGCTCTTACTTGCAGGCACAGAGATGCACACGCACACACACATGCACGTGCGCACACGCACATAGACATGCACACACTCACACACACGTGCACGCACACACATGCACTGCACACACACATGCACACACACACGCACACACACACAGACATGCACACACACACACACCACAGGGAGGCTATTCAGGTGGGAAAATTCTGCAGTGCTAGAGCCCTCTGCTGACGGTGCTGCAGAAATTTCTGTCTGAAAGCCTCTCCCAGAACAGAACTGGCAGTGGAAATGACTCACACTCTGAGTTCTTGCCAGGGTGAGACACTGAAGACGTCAGGTCCTTCTTACTTACGGCTGCATGAAGACAAGAGGCTTTGACAAAGCAAGGCAGGCCAAGCTGCATGGGAAAAAAATCAGCTCAGGTGCCAGCTGTGATCTCTTTGCAATAACAAATGATTAGATCACAAAACAACTATTCATTGTGTCTTCATAATTCAGGAGGGAGGGCCTAGGAGAGAGATGCATAGGGATTTTTTGCATCTATCAGCAATGCAATAGTCATCCTTCCAGGAAGGCTCCTGGAAGGCAAAATATGCAAGGAGGGCTGGAGGCATGGCTCAACCAGCAGAGCGCAAGGACCTAAGTTCAAACCCCAATACCACCAAGTAATAATAATAATAACAATAAATAAATAAAAATATGCAATGAAAATGTGCAAGATGACCCTTCTATAATCCCAGCATTCAGGAGGTAGAGACAAAAGGATTAAGGGCTTGAGGCCAGCCTGGACTACATAGCAAGACAGTGTCTCAAAACAACAACAAAAATGCAATGAGAAAATTTCTCATCCTGTAACAATGATTTACCTCCACACCCACCCTGCACACACCTCTCTTCTTACAATAAAATGCCTCAACTCTCTCCCTCTCCCCCGGCTTTCTCTCCTCCCCCTCACCTAGAATGTAAGACCCTAGAGATCATCCATGGTTAAGAACATCAGCTTTAGCCAGGCGCCAGTGGTTCATGCCTGTAACCCTCGCTATTTCAGAGGCAGAAATCAGGAGGATCAAGTTTCAAAGCCAGCCTGGGCAAATAGTTCACAAGACCCTATCTCAAAAAAAAAGGCTGGTGGAGTGGCTTAAGGTATAGGCTCTGAGTTCAATCCCCAGTTTAAAGAAAAAGAACATCTGCTTTAATGGCAGGCTAACCTGGTTTTGAATCCTGATAACAGCACCTCATGCAAGTTGCTCTGTGTCCCAGTTACCTCATCTGTAAAATGGACTTAAAATAGCTACCTGCTAGGAGACGCTAACGCTTATCAATTCCTTAACTCAGCCTGGCACATAACTTATGTAATAACTTATTATCACCCAACCCAACCTCTTCATTTTTATAGACAAGGAAACTAGATTCCAAGAAAAGTGATTTATCTATGGGCAAATGGCCAGTGTCTGGCAAAGCCAAGACTAGATCTAGGCATCCCACCCCAGCCCTCTTTCCACTGTACCACATACAGCGCAGTGGACTTGCCTTCATTCCTCAGCTCCACAAAGAAAGAGGTTGAGACAGCATCACGCTGCCACTTGGTCAGCTTCATGCTGAGCTGATGCATTTCCAGAGCCAGGTGTCCTGGAGTGGGGCTCCCCTGCCATAAGGAGCCAGCTCATGCCCCACGGAGATGCACTGTGCCCTTAGAGCTATGGAGCCCTGATAACACTGACTGCCACAGAGCACTGAGCAACTGTCTCTTAGCATTAATGAACCTTCTGGAAGCCAAAGCTCCAGAAAGGAAACATTGATTAGACAGTGTCAACAGCTTTCAAATGCTCTGGAAACCATCAAAGTCTCTGTGTCCAGCCAGCCCGTGTGCCCATTCCTGAGGCTCTCTCTCCCCAAAGCCCCTGTCTGAACGCTGAGAGACTGGATCATTGCCTACACCGTACCCCACTTTTGCCTGTGGCACTATTTCACTCCAAATGTTCTTCTCTCTTTCTTTTCACACCATCACACGTATGCTTTTGTTCCATAGAGAACATCCACACTGTCCACAACAATTTTTGATTCTAGCCTGGGAGGGGACAGCAATGTAAAGCCAGGGCAGGTGCAGTTCCTGGTGTTCCCAGAGAGGACAGAACCCATTGACACTGCCCCCACAAATGTCCCCACATGCCCATTCCTAACCCTTGTCAGACTTTCCAAAATCCAGCCGGCCTGGGGCTCCTGGCAGACAGGCCAAACAACCCAAAGCTGCACATACCAATCAGCCTCTTCCAAGCCAGGGACAGCCAAACCCTCTTCTCTTGGTTTGGGAGAAGGGAGAGGGGAGAGGGGAGGCCTAGAAGATCAGGACAAGGGTCGGACTGCAGGTATGCTCATTTGGACACAAGGATGAGTTGGTTTTTGGTTAGCTTTGGATTCCAAGTTTGCCTACTTCTTGGGCTTCAGAGATGGAAGGCAGAGCCCAGAGCAATTAAGAGTTTTCTAGAATACTAGAGAAACCTAACCTGGGCCCAAATTCCTACTTCAGAGCTTGTGCCCTCTGGAAGCATTGGAATATGTGATGGTGGTGGTGGCCTCCACTGCCCTTCTCAGAGCATCTGATCAAGGTGAGTCTGGGTTAGGAAGGGTTTTCCTTCCCGTCATTCCTCCATCAACCTTCCTCTCCCCCAAGCAGTAAAGTCCCCCTTCCTGTAGGAGGGGGTACACCGACAGGATGGACTGATGCTGAGGTCACTCAGTCCTGAGCTCTGCCTACTCCACATCACTGTCCTTTGTCCCACTTACAGATTATGGATCTTGTTCCTGGGCACTGCCCTGGCCTGAGCTGCACCCCCATAATTCATATGTTGAAGCCCTAACCCCAGTACCTCAGAATGTGACTGTCTTCAGAGGTTTTTTTGGGGGGGGGGGTTGTTCTTTTTGTTTTATGGTACTGAGGTTTGATCTCAGGGCCATGCACTTGCTGAGCAGGTGCTCTACCACTTGACCCGCACTCCCCAACACTTTTGGCTTTAATTACTTTTTCAAATAGGCTCTATTTTTTTTTTTTTTTGCCTGGGCTGGCCACAAACCTTGATTCTCCTACCTATGCATTCCACATAGCTGGTATCACAGGTATGTTGATTGAGATGCGGTCTCACTAACTTTTTGTCCTGATGGGGCCTCAAAACCTCATCCTCCTAATCTCCATCTCCCAAGTAGCTAAGATTACAGGTGTGTACCACCATAACTGGCTAGAGATAGGGTCATTAAAAAAGAATTAAAGTTAAATAAGGACTTTAGGATGGGCCCTAATCCAATATGATCAGTGTCCTTAGAAGAAATTAAGACACAGACAGAGGAAAGATGGTGTGAAGATGCACAGCAATGGTGTCCATCTACACAGCAAGGAGAGGGACCTCAGACACAACCTCCTGACACCTTGATCCTGGACTTCCAGCCCCTACAATCACAAGAAAACGAATTTTGTTGTTTAAGCCATCCAGTCCACGGTACCTCACTGTGATAGGCCTCACACACCAATACAGGCACCTGCCAAGAACCTGTGTCCAACTGCCCTCCAGGGATGCCCCTGTGTCCCCTCCACACACAACTCCAGCCCCAGAACCACTGAATCCTTGGGATCTGGAAAGCCAGCCCCACAAATCCATAGCCAAATCTTCACATTGCCAAGCCTCTGGGGGAGCTCTGAAGTGGATGGGGAGGGCGTGGTCTGCCTTGGGGCATCTGAGGGAATGAGGACTGAAGAAATACAAAGGCAAAAGGCCAATTTATATTTTGAGTTACAATCTGGCCATATATATGTCATTTCAGGTCTTCAGCTGGACCACTTATGCTAACAGGTCAATAAGGTGGTTCCCTGGGTCCAGGACCCATTGTCCTCTTAACCAATTAACATGGGGTTTCTTAAGTGAGTTAGTAGAGGGTGTCAAAAACCCTGGGGGAAGCTGAGATTAGGATAAAACTTTCTTACTCTTAGAGGGTGCTCAGACCCTCTAAGAGAGGGGTGGAGAAGGAACGCCCTGTTACACATGCTGTTTGCTCTGGGCATGGCTATTGACTTGAGGTCTTATCATTGGGTCCTCAGACTGGGCAGGGCAGGGCAGGTCTGAGTGTTGGAGAGAGTTGGCTCCCCTGCCCTGTGAGAAAGGAGAAAGGAGAAAGCCAGACAGGCTGCAGCAGAACAAGAGAGAAGCTGCTGGTCAAGCCACGATGAAGACACTCCTCCTATTGCTTGTGGTGCTCCTGGACCTGGGACAGGCCCAAGGAGGCCTTCACAGGTGAGACCGTATCCCCCCGCATTGAGTGCAACTGGGACACCCCCTGCACCCTGGTCTCAAGGCTGCCCTGGGAGAGGAAAGCTGATGAGGTAACGAAGAGAAGAAATTGGAGGTCTGTGGGAATCCACGAGAAGTTTCCCAATTGTCCACCTTGTGTATGGCCTCAACCTCCTATCTACAGCCAGTCAACCACCTGCCTCTACCTCCAATGGAAGGGCCTACCCAAGCCTGGGGAGCAGTTCATATCCTCATATCACTAAAGAGCAAGAACCTTGCTAGACACCAGGGGCTCACACCTATAATCCTAGCTAGTTGGGAGGCTGAGATCAGAAGGATCACAGTTTGAGGCCAGCCCTAGCAAATAGTTCATGAGATCCCATCTCCAAAATTACCAGAGCAAAATGGACTGGAGGTGTGGCTCAAGCTACAGAGCGCCTGTCTGCAAGTGCAAAGCCCCAAACCCCAGTCCCACCAAAAAAAACAAAAAAGAAAAAAGAAAAGTGAAGAGCAGGAACCTGCAGTTGTGGTTTGCAGGGCCGACCCTCACTGCCTCAGGAGTTTTTCTGTCCCTTTTATCAGCCCTTCTTGGGGGTTCAGGTAAAACTGCAGACTGTCCTGAATCCAGGAATGGGGGAGCCATTTCCACTCTGAGACTGTGAGAGGCAGAGGTGAGGCCGGCTAGCGAAGGGAAAGGAGTGCTGCTCCTGGGCAAATCCTGGCCTTGCAGATTCCCCCACTCCCACCCTCCACCATGAGCAAATGCGGTGGGAAGAGGGGAGGGGAGGAGAGGAAGGCAGAGCTGCACCCCAGTCCTCACATGAGGTTTTGTCCTCAGGGTGCCTCTCAGTAGGCGGGAGTCCCTCCGGAAGAAGCTGCGGGCCAAGGGCCAGCTCTCAGAGTTCTGGAAGTCCCAGAACTTGGACATGATTCAGTTCACTGAGTCCTGCACAGCAGACCAGAGTGCCAATGAGCCCCTCCTCAACTACCTGGATGTGAGGCCTCCTGGGATGGGGCTGGGGAGAGCTGGGAGTTGGGAGGAAGGCTCGGCCTCCAGCAGCCAGTGCTGTATCAGCCAGGTTGGGGTCCCTTGTTTGGGTTTCTTTCCTTGGATACTCATAAATGAGTCCCCAGGTCCCTGTGGACTTTGTAAGCAGGCCCCCGTGTGCCCAACACGCAGTGCTCTGTGGGAGGAAAGGGATGAGGATGGCTAGCATCCAAAGAGAAGGACCCTTCTTCTGTCTCAACTGGGCAGCTTGCTAGTTACATCCTTGCGCAAAGTACTTGATTCTCCCAGCCCCAGTTCCCTGATTGGTAAAATGGAGGTGTCCCTGCCGCCCTGCCTTGCTTTCAGCGCTCTTGTGGGAAAAAGGCTTTTTCCTCCCTTGTGGCCCTTCTGCTCTTTTATTTTCCAGCCTCTCCACTTCCAGGCTCTGTGTTCTAGACTACAGTACTTCTAAGCTCTGGTCCCAGCCACTCTGCCCTGGACCCCTGGGGAACACTCCTGTCCCTCCCACCCCACCCACGCTCCCCTTCCTCGCTGCTCTCTTCCTTGCAGATGGAGTACTTCGGCACTATCTCCATTGGATCCCCACCGCAGAACTTCACCGTCATCTTTGACACCGGCTCCTCCAATCTCTGGGTCCCCTCTGTGTACTGCACCAGCCAAGCCTGCCGTAAGCAAGACCAGAAGCCCCAACAGGAAATGGCTGGGGGCCAGTCCTGGGTGGCCAGGTCCTAATACTCTGGGGTGAAGGGCTTGGGTTTCCCAAACTGACCTTCGCTGCCACCCTAGCTTCCCCTCTATCTCTGGGTCTGCCTGGAACTGTTGATAGAAACAGGGTGGGACCAGGAAGAACGCTAAATATAGCCAACCAAGATAACAGCTTTCACAATGGTTAGATTTAATAGACAGAAACTTAGCCATTGAAAAGAAAATCTTAACTTGGTGACTCATTTCCTTTGGAACACCCAAAGAAACATGGGGGAAGGTTCCATTCAAGTGACCGTTTCTGGGGAGGTAGGTGGAGGTGGACTGAGTTCCAGGTGGGAAGGTAGATGAACTGTGCACCTGCTTCAAGGAAGCCTGATGGCCCAGTTTCCACAGAAAAGTGACTGTGGAGCACAGTGGCCTGGGTGCATCCTTTTGCCCAGTGGTAACTTGGGGGGCTCAGTGAAGATTGGAAAAAGAAAAGCTGAACAAAGATGTCTCAGTCCATGCAGGACAAGACTCAGAGACAGAAGTTCTCTGAAGCCCTGAGCGAGGAGTCCCCAAGGTTGAACAGAGAGTTGGAGTCATTTCCTGGAGTGGCAATTGTTTGCCCCTAAGTTTCTCTGAAGGCCAGAATCTGACCCACACTGAGGGTTGAGACTGCTCCTGGCACCTGATAAATGGCACTTATCTTGGTGTGCCTCATGAGGTCATTGCGGACAATCAGGTTTGCCCAGAGGCAACTATTTGATCCCCAGTTAGGCCACACCTGTGGCTAGAGGTGAGTGCAGTAGCATACTAGGGAGGGCTGTGGTGGGTCTTTCTAGGGCCACCCACTCAATGCCAGGAGCTGAGGGATGAGACCCTGCATTTTGGACAGAGATGAAGGCAATGAGATGCATCCTTGCTTTTCAGAGACACACTCCGTGTTCCACCCTTCCCAGTCCAGCACATACAGCGAGGTGGGGACCTCCTTCTCCATTCAGTATGGGACTGGGAGCCTGACTGGGATCATTGGAGCCGACCAGGTCTCTGTGAGTGCAATTCCTTCATCTATTCTCTCTTGGCCAGAAACATGAGATGCAGAAAGTTATTCAGAGGTCAAAGGGTACAGGTTCAGATCCGCCTCAGGAAGAGGTGGGAGGGGGGAATGAGACTAGCCTCTAGGGAAAAGGGAGCAGTCTCCCCACCTGAGTTGGTGGCAGTGGGTCAGTCTGCTCAGCCTGCTAGGCCTGAGAAGGGCTGAGAGATCGCCTCAGGAAACAACCCCCAGTGCACAAAGCCTGGTGGCAAAACTCGATTACCAGTCCCCAGGAGCACTGAGCATACATCTTGAAAGAGAAAGAAGTTCAAACCAAGGACCAAGGAAAACTCCAGAGCTATGTAGCCTCACTAGAAAATTCTTCTAAGCAGTTAAAAAAGAAATAACCAGTCTTATGCAGACTCTTCCAGAGAAGTGATAAAGAAAGAGCACTTCATAACTCATTTTTTGAAACCAGAACAGTCTTGATAACAAAACTTGAAAAGGATATTATAAGAATGAGAATTATAAAACAATCTCTCATGAATGTAGATGTCCAAGTTCTAAACAAAGTACTAGCAATCTTTCAATATACAAAAGGATAATACATCCCAACCAAGAATCATTTCTTTCTAAGAATGTATCATCTAAGAGAATAAAAAAAGAGATGTCATATGATTGTCTCAATTGATAAAAATTCAACATCTATGTTTACTTAAAGAAAACTTAGTAAACTAGAAATACAAAATAACTTCCTTAATCTATTAACAAATATCTACTGGCCAAGTATGGTAACTCACACCTGTAATCCCAGCTACACAGGAGGCATAGTATAAGGACGAGGTCTTAGGCTGGCCCCAGGCAAAAGCAAGACCTTACCTGAAAAATAACCTAAAAGTAAGAAAGATCAGAGGTGTGGCTCAAGTGGTAAAGCGTTTACCTAACATGCACAAGGCCTGCGTATAAAACCCCAGTACTGAAAAAAAATAAATAAAGGCTAACAAAGAAGCCCTTTATACTTAATGATGAATTGTTAACAACTTCTCCCCAAGATCAACAAAAAAGACAAAAATGGCCATTCTTACTATTTCTTTTCAACATTATGTTGCAAATCCTAGCCAATGCAATAAGACAAGAAAAGAGAAATTAAAGATAGTAAGATTGAAAAACTTTTTTTTTTTTTATGGTACTGGGGTTTGAACTCAAGGCCTCACACTTGCTAGGCAGGCATTCTATTGATTGAGCCACTTCACCAGTCTAAGATTGGAACACAAGAAATAACAGAGTCATTAGAACATAGAGCAGGATTCTGTATGTAGAAAATCCTAAAATACCTATGGACAAAATACTATGGTCAATAAGTGAATTTAGCAAAGTTTCTGTGGATGAGGTCAACATACAAAAATCATTCGAATGTCTTCGTAGTAGGAAAAAGGAGTGAAAATGGGGTTTTTTAATATTTTTTACAATTTTTAATATTTAATGGTATTCATAATACTATCAAAATACCAATTAGCTTAAAGTCAATTTAACAAAAAATGTGCAAGACCTCTGAGTAGAATGAAATTAAAAGATCTACATAAACTGAAAGATAAACCATTGACTGAATGACTCTCTTTTATAAAGAAATCAAAAATTTCCAAATTGATCTGTGGATTCAATGTTACCCCAATCAAAACAATAGCAATTTTTTGGTAGCACTGAGATTGCTTGCTAGTTGTAATTTTTGTTAGAGATTAGTAAGTTAATTCTAACATGTATATTGGTGTAATGTCTCGATGAAAACTACTGCCAGATATTGAGTTATTATAAAGCTATTATAACTTACACAGTGTGAGACTGGCACAGAGTTTTTAAAAATAGATGCAATGTAATACAAAATTGAGAAGTTACTCACACTCACACTCACTTGGCTTCTATTGAAAACGTTACTGAAGTTGTGGAGGAAATGAAGCTATTTATTAAATGATGGTGGTCATTTAGATACCTATACAGAAAAAAATGGACCTTGATTCCTACCTCACGTTATCAAACTTTAGATAGATTATAGCTCTAAATGTGAAAAGTAAAACAATGTTTTTAGAAGAAAACATGGAAAACTGTCTTGCTTACCTTGGGTAGAAATTTTTTTCTGAAACAAGTTACAAAAACTACTAATGAAGGGAAAAAAAAATCTAAACTTGATTACATTAAAATTAATTATCTTCTGTTAATCAGAAACACTATTAAGAGTGTAAAAATATCATTCACGGTCTGGGAGAAGATTTTTGTAAATTACCAACAAAGTATTTGTTTCCAGAATATTCAAGAAGAACAATGCAGGCAACTCACTTCATAAAAGAGGATGTCCAGATATCCAATTTCATTAGTCATTGGGAAATACAAATCAAAATGACAATTTAACCTTCTGCACAGTGCTAGAGTGCTAACACGGGAAAGACAGTGTTGAGAATATGGAGCAATCGGAACTCTTAGAGTAGTGGAGGTGGAAGCACCAATGGTACCATCATTCTGGAAAACTCTTTGGCATATTTACTCAAGCAGAATACTTGTGTACCCTGTGATCTAGCAGTTTTACCCCTAAGCATTTATCTAATAAAAATACATACATGTGTTCACCAAAAGAAATATACAAGCAGCACCATTAGCAATAGTCAAATACAGGAAGCAACTCAAACACCCATCAATGATAGGATGAATAAATTATGCTGATCTGACCTTACTGTAAATCATTCAGAAGAATCAATAAATTACAACAGATGCAATAAGCAGGATGCTGAGTGACAGAAGCTAGGTGTCAACATCACACCGGATGATTCCGTTTTAATTAAATCAAAAAATAGATGAAACCAATGTATGGCATTAAAGTCAGGAGACTGATCCTGGTACAGGGACTCATGCCTGCAATCTCAGCTATGCAGGAGGCAGAGGCAGGAGGATTGCAGTTGAGGCCAGCCCCTGGCAAAAAGCTCAAAACACTGTCTGAAAAATAACTAAGGCAAAAAGGGCTGAAGGTATGGCTCAAGTGACAGAGCACCTGCCTAGCAAGTGCAAGGCCCTGGGTTCAAACTCCTGTACCACAAAAAAAAAAGAAGTGAGGAGACCATCTACTGTGGAGTTGGGAGAAATAATGGATGGACAGGCAGGGTGTGCAAAGGGGCTTCTGGTGCATTAGAATGTCCTGTTTCTTGATTTGGGAGTTTGGCTAGCTGGGTGTGGGGAGTATGTAAAAAGTTACTGAGCATGACACTTAGGATTTCTGTATTATATTTCAATATTTTTAATTAAATAAAGAAATTAAATGGATGGGAATATGGCAACAATCCTTGTGCCCATTAACCCAGGAAAGTTGAGAAGGAAGGAATTGGCTTTGGGGCAGAGGGTAGACCCAGGGAGCTGAAGACCCCTCGGCTATCCCTGTGCAACTCTCCTAAGGACTCTCCTTCCTCAGGTGGAAGGGCTGACTGTGACTGGCCAGCAGTTTGGAGAAAGTGTCAAAGAGCCAGGCCAGACCTTTGTGAACGCAGAGTTTGATGGAATTCTGGGCCTTGGATACCCCTCACTGGCTGCTGGAGGGGTGACTCCAGTGTTTGACAATATGATGGCCCAAAACCTGGTGGATCTGCCGATGTTTGCTGTCTACATGAGCAGGTAAGGCTCGCCAAACCCACCAGGTAAGGTGGTCAGCGACAACTAGACTCAGTGATCAAAAGACCTGGCCTGGATCTTCTGGTTGGCCTCTGACCAGCTGTGTGATCTTGGGCACAACATTTTACCTTTCTAGATTTTAAATAAACAGAGTTTGCTTCCTAAAGTAGTTACAACAAGCACTTTGAAACTGTACCACAATGGGTTGGATTTAAGGAGCTCTGGATTGGCTATTAATTTACTCAATCACTAAATATCAAGCTGTCATTATCTACTAAGTATGATGCTAGACACTGGTGCACAATGAAACAAGGACATTCCTCAGAGTTGAGAGAGGCAAGAAAAATGCTAAACAGTGAACTGATAATAAAATAATTTCATGCTTGTGAATGGCTAAAAATGCGATATATCCGGACAGTGGAATATTACTCAGTCTTTAAAAGGAAAGAACATTCTGACACATGCCAGAACATGGATTAAACTGAAGGACATTATGCTAAGTGAAATAAGCCAGTCATAAAAAGACAAATACTGTTCCGCTTACCTAAGGTATCTAGAGTCGTCAGATTCATGCAATGGTAGTTGACAGGCTGAGCGAGAAAGAAGGGGAGTTCTTGTTTCATGAATATGTAGTGTCAGTTGTGCAAAATGAAAAACTTCTAGAGTTGTCTATATGATATAAATGTACTTAACACTCACTGAGCTGTACACTCAAAACTGGTGAAGATGGTAAGTTTTACATTATGTATACATTACCACAATTTTTTAAAAATCATACCTTATAGTTGAAAAGATGGTGATGCTCGTTACCTCTAGGAATCTTGCCTGGGGTCCCTGGAGGTCCCCTCATCTTCCTCTCTACTCGTTACCTCTAGGAATCTTGCCTGGGGTCCCTGGAGGTCCCCTCATCTTCCTCTCTACACAGGAAGTCCCGTCTCCTTTCCAGTGAGGGCTGGCCTGAGTTTGCCTGTTCTAACAGAAGCCCAGTCTCCTGTTCTACCTCCACATGAAGAGTCCTGAATTCCCTCTCTCAAGCCGGGCTTCTTCTCCAGCACACAGAGGCAGCTGGGACCAGGCCTGGGCAGAACTGAGAGAGACAGGCTGTCCAGATACTCTTTTTCCCCTGCAGGGCCTCCTGCTCTCCTACAGTCTGGGAAGGAGGGAGCTGAGATAGGAAATAGCAAAGGCTTTGCAGTCAGACTAGCCTGGATTTTAAAGCCCTACCCCTTGCATTGATTCATCTACCGGAGCCTCAGTTTCCTCAAGTGAACACTAGGTTGACGTGAGAGTCAAATAAGACTAGGTGGGTTAAAGCCCTAGCATGGTGCTTTGCACAGAGGCCATCAGCTAATGTTACTTCCTTCCTCTTCCTGCATAAGCAGAACCTTGTGTGTGCCAGGTAAGTGCTCTCCCATGAGCTCTATCCCCAGCCCCCTCTCTCTGAAACCCTAAATTCCTACAGACCTTCAGTTCCCTCCCCATTATCCTCTTGCCTTGCAAAACCCATGAGTTCTTTGCTTTTCTGATTTTCCTAACGGTGAGTCTGGTTTATGTCCTATTTCCCCAGAATACAACTAGGAACCAGAGGCTCATTCAAATGAGCGTCTTTGCCTTAACACAAAGTAGTGAATGATCTGGAAACTCCAGCTACCATCACAAACATGGTGGGAAAGATTCTTTGGGAAAATCTATCTTTCGGGCTTGCTTTAAGTCACACACTGTGTGATACCCAGTATGGTCCTAGCCTCTGTTCTGTATGAATTCAGCATGACCACACCTGTGGTCTTCATTTTCCAACTTCATAACCTTTGTATCCAAGAGGCAGGGGGCATTCACAAATTGTAGAGCAGAGCTGTTTCGATCCTTGGGTCCCAAAGGCCCAGACTAATCAGTTTGCAGTGGCACAGTCCTGGTGATCAGGGCCAAGGTGATGTTTCTGCCTATCTACAGACCTGGTACAAGCACCCAGTCCTAGCTGTGGTCCTCCTCAGGCATTCCCAGTGGCCTTTCCTCTGCAACTTGCCTTTCTCTCCCCACAGCAACCCAGAAGGTGGCTCAGGCAGTGAGCTGACTTTCGGAGGCTATGACCCCTCCCATTTCTCTGGGAGCCTGAACTGGGTCCCTGTCACCAACCAAGGTTACTGGCAGATTGCGTTGGATGGGTGAGTTTCCTCCTCCAAGTGGCTGCAGTTTGATAGAAGAATTCATAACAGGCTAGGCACAAACTCAAACTGGATTAACTGAGTGACAGTGATGGTCACTAAGGGCAGATGCTGGGCACTCGCTGTGTGGGTTGGAGGTGTGGAGATGCCAAGCAAAGGTGAGGAAGGGCACCAATGACAGGCGGCAGGTGCAGCTTCCTTCCCTGTGCCTCTCTAATTCAGCAGACAGTAAATACTGACAGGCAGCCCACTGCCCTTTGTTCAGTCGATGCTAATTGACCATAGACCAGGGCTGAGTGACATGGGAATACAAGGGTGGATTGGACTGGGATTTGGCCCTCACCGATGAGACATGTGCACGGATTACTACCACATAAAGTGGAAGTGGTCATGCTTCAAGAGAGGAGCCACCAAAGCGGCCCAGTGATCAGTCTCTATCTGAAGACTCCTCAAGGGTTTCAAAGAGATGATGGCTTTAAAATTGAGCCTTGACCAATTTGACACATGCACGGTATCTGGGTGTAGAGGAAGCGGGGAAGGGGAACCACATGTCTCTTTCGTACCTAATGCAAGTGACACAATGCAGGAATTCAAAGAAGAGGAATTCATACTTTCAGTTTCTAAGACTTCAGAGATAAAAAGCGAAAAATCCTCAGGGCTCACTGTCTCCTGAGGGCTTTTCAGACTGTAGGGATTTACCTGCTTGTGGGTTATCACATCATTTTAGGGTTCCCAACTTAATTTTTTTTTTCTTAGTAGGACTGGGATTTGAACTCAGGGCTTCCCACTTACAAAGCAGGCACTCTACCACTGAGCCACACCTCCAGTCCATTTTTCTCTAGTTATTTTGGAGATGGGGGTTCTGTGAACGAATTATTTGCCTGGGCTGGACCTAAACCATGATCCTCCAAATCTCAGCCTCCCAAGTAGCTAGGATTACAGACATGAGTACCAGCGCCCAGCTCCAACCTGCACTGTTTGTAATGAAATGGAGCACAATAGAAAATAGAGTGTGTACACGCCCTGGGTCAAGAAGTAAGAGCAAGCTGGGTGAGGTGGTACACACCTGTGATCGCAGCTACTCAAACCAAAACACTCCTTTGATGAGAGACGTAACAGAACAGCACTGATGCATTCTGAGTGCTAGGGGACCCACAGGGAATGGGCAGCCAGAGCAGGCAGGGCTCACAGCCATCCTTTTGCCTTCAGAATCCAGGTGGGAAACAATGTTATGTTCTGCTCCGAGGGCTGCCAGGCCATTGTGGACACAGGGACCTCTCTCCTCACTGGCCCTTCTAACAAAATCAAGCAGCTGCAAGAGGCCATTGGGGCCACCCCGGTGGATGGAGAAGTGAGTGTCTGCCTGGGGTGAGGATTGGATAGGAGCAGGAGGGCCAGGCCTTCTCCCAGGAGATGGCAGCCTTTGAGTGGATCCACGTGTTCTGTTTTAGTATGCTGTGGATTGCGCCAACCTCAACGTCATGCCCAATGTCGCCTTCATCATCAACGGGGTCTCCTACACCCTCAGCCCAACTGCCTACATCCTGCCGGTGAGAGATGTTTCCTTATTCTTCAAGTCACAAGGCCTTCTCCCACTTGCCTGCTACTTCCTTTTTCAAACAGCTGCCCACACTTGTCTGTGTCTACCCCAAGCCCCCTCCCACTTCTCTGAGAGATAGCCTGATGTGGCATTCCCTCTGAAAAGGACACAGGTATCTATGGTGGAAACCCCACAGGGCTAAGTTCTAGTTTCCACTTCTGCCATGAAGAAGCAATGAATTTGGGGTAAGCTGTTTAAGGAGGTTTTCTAATATCGCCATGTGAAACTGACTTACCAACTGAAAGTTGTAACCTCTGCAACCACCAAGTGTGACTAGAGTAATAGTCCCATGTTACAGATGAGGACATTGAGAATCTGACAGTTAGGTAAATGGATCAAGATATAAGCTACTTAAAGAGGGGTACAGTATAAAGTTATACTTCTCCTAACATTCAAATTAACATCCCTCCTCAAGCAAAAAAGTTTTTTTTTTTTTTTTTGGTAAATTCCCAAGTTTGGATGGCAAGGCAGAAAGGGACATTCTGGGAATTTTGGAAACCTATAGTCACTTCATATCCTTCTTGGCCTGGATTTTATTTTTTTTTTCATTTTTCTTTTATTATTCATATGTGCATACAAGGCTTGGTTCATTTCTCCCCCTTGACCCCACCCCCTCCCTTACCACCCACTCCGCCCCCTCCCTCTCCCCCCCACTCAATACCCAGCAGAAACTATTTTGCCCTTATTTCTAATTTTGTTGAAGAGAGAGTATAAGCAATAATAGGAAGGAACAAGGGTTTTTGCTGGTTGAGATAAGGATAGCTACACAGGGCATTGACTCACATTGATTTCCTGTCCGTGGGTGTTACCTTCTAGGTTAATTCTTTTTGATCTAACCTTTTCTCTAGTACCTGTTCCCCTTTTCCTATTGGCCTCAGTTGCTTTAAGGTATCTGCTTTAGTTTCTCTGCGTTAAGGGCAACAAATGCTAGCTAGTTTTTTAGGTGTCTTACCTATCCTCACCCCTCCCTTGTGTGCTCTCGCTTTTATCATGTGCTCATAGTCCAATCCCCTTGTTGTGTTTGCCCTTGATCTAATGTCCACATATGAGGGAGAACATATGATGTTTGGTCTTTTGAGCCAGGCTAACCTCACTCAGAATGATGTTCTCCAATTCCATCCATTTACCAGCGAATGATAACATTTTGTTCTTCATGGCTGCATAAAATTCCATTGTGTATAGATACCACATTTTCTTAATCCATTCGTCAGTGCTGGGGCATCTTGGCTGTTTCCATAACTTGGCTATTGTGAATAGTGCCACAATAAACATGGCTGTGCAGGTGCCTCTGGAGTAACAGTCTTTTGGGTATATCCCCAAGAATGGTATTGCTGGATCAAACGGTAGATCGATGTCCAGCTTTTTAAGTATCCTCCAAATTTTTTTCCAGAGTGGTTGTACTAGTCTACATTCCCACCAACAGTGTAAGAGGGTTCCTTTTTCCCCGCATCCTCACCAACACCTGTTGTTGGTGGTGTTGCTGATGATGGCTATTCTAACAGGGGTGAGGTGGAATCTTAGTGTGGTTTTAATTTGCATTTCCTTTATTGCTAGAGATGGTGAGCATTTTTTCATGTGTTTTCTGGCCATTTGAATTTCTTCTTTTGAGAAAGTTCTGTTTAGTTCACTTGCCCATTTCTTTATTGGTTCATTAGTTTTGGGAGAATTTAGTTTTTTAAGTTCCCTGTATATTCTGGTTATCGGTCCTTTGTCTGATGTATAGTTGGCAAATATTTTCTCCCACTCTGTGGGTGTTCTCTTCAGTTTAGAGACCATTTCTTTTGATGAGCAGAAGCTTTTTAGTTTTATGAGGTCCCATTTAGCTATGCTATCTCTTAGTTGCTGTGCTGCTGGGGTTTCATTGAGAAAGTTCTTACCTAAACCTACTAACTCCAGAGTATTTCCTACTCTTTCTTGTATCAACTTAAGAGTTTGGGGTCTGATATTAAGATCCTTGATCCATTTTGAGTTAATCTTGGTATAGGGTGATATACATGGATCTAGTTTCAGTTTTTTGCAGACTGCTAACCAGTTTTCCCAGCAGTTTTTGTTGAAGAGGCTGCTATTTCTCCATCGTATATTTTTAGCTCCTTTGTCAAAGATAAGTTGCTCATAGTTGTGTGGCTTCATATCTGGATCCTCTATTCTGTTCCACTGGTCTTCATGTCTGTTTTTGTGCCAGTACCATGCTGTTTTTATTGTTATTGCTTTGTAATATAGTTTGAAGTCAGGTATTGTGATACCTCCTGCATTGTTCTTTTGACTGAGTATTGCCTTGGCTATTCGTGGCCTCTTGTGTTTCCATATAAATTTCACAGTAGATTTTTCAATCTCTTAAATGAATGTCATTGGAATTTTGATGGGAATTGCATTAAACATGTAGATTACTTTGGGGAGTATCGACATTTTTACTATGTTGATTCTACCAATCCATGAGCATGGGAGATCTCTCCACTTTCTATAGTCTTCCTCAATCTCTTTCTTCAGAAGTGTATAGTTTTCCTTGTAGAGGTCTTTCACATCTTTTGTTAGCTTTATACCTAGGTATTTGATTTTGTTTGAGGCTATTGTAAATGGAATTGTTTTCATACATTCTTTTTCAGTTTGCTCATTGTTAGTGTATAGAAATGCTAATGATTTTTCTATGTTGATTTTATATCCTGCTACCTTGCTATAGCTATTGATGATGTCTAGAAGCTTCTGAGTAGAGTTTTTTGGGTCTTTAAGGTATAGGATCGTGTCGTCTGCAAATAGGGATATTTTGACAGTTTCTTTACCTATTTGTATTCCTTTTATTCCTTCTTCTTGCCTAATTGCTCTGGCTAGGAATTCCAGTACTATGTTGAATAGGAGTAGAGATAGTGGGCATCCTTGTCTGGTTCCTGATTTTAGAGGGAATGGTTTTAATTTTTCTCCGTTAAGTATAATGCTGGCTGTAGGTTTGTCATATATAGCTTTTATAATGTTGAGGAACTTTCCTTCTATTCCTAGTTTTCTTAGAGCTTTTATCATGAAATGATGTTGGATCTTATCAAAGGCTTTTTCTGCATCTATTGAGATGATCAAGTGGTTTTCGTCTTTGCTTCTGTTAATGTGGTTTATTACGTTTATTGATTTTCATATGTTGAACCACCCCTGCATCCCTGGGATGAAGCCTACTTGGTCGTGGTGAATAATCTTTTTGATGTGTTGCTGAATTCGGTTTGCCATTATTTTGTTGAGGATTTTTGCATCAATGTTCATTAAGGAGATTGGCCTATAGTTCTCCTTTTTGGAGGTGTCTTTGCCTGGTTTTGGGATAAGTGTAATACTGGCTTCATAAAATGTGTTTGGCAGTTTTCCTTCCCTTTCTATTTCGTGGAACAGTTTAAGAAGGGTTGGTATCAGTTCTTCTTTAAAGGTCTGATAGAATTCAGCAGAGAATCCATCAAGTCCTGGACTTTTCTTTTTGGGGAGACTCTTGATTGCTGCTTCAATTTCATTTTGTGTTATAGGTCTATTCAGGTGATTAATTTCCTCTTGGTTCAGTTTTGGATGATCATATGTATCTAGAAATCTGTCCATTTCTTTTAGATTTTCAAATTTATTTGAATATAGGTTCTCAAAGTAGTCTCTGATGATTTCCTGGACTTCCATGGTGTTTGTTGTTATCTCCCCTTTTGCATTCCTAATTCTACTAATTTGGGTTTTTTCTCTCCTCATTTTAGTCAGGTTTGCCAGGGATCTATCGATCTTGTTTATTTTTTCAAAGAACCAACTTTTTGTTTCATTAATTCTTTGTACGGTTTTTTTGGTTTCTATTTCGTTGATTTCAGCTCTTATTTTTATTATTTCTCTCCTTCTATTTGTTTTGGGATTTGCTTGTTCTTGTTTTTCTAGGAGTTTGAGATGTATCATTAGGTCATTGATTTGGGATCAAATCAACACACTCTAACACCAGTTTACCTAAGAGTCAACCATGACATCAGGAGACTGTGCCAGAACAGAGATGCTAAGGGATAGGCAGAGGGTTTTGCCTTCTCTCCTTGTCTTGATCTCCACTAACTCCTTCCCTAAGCCACCAACTAGAAACAGTCAGCCCAAGTAAGCACAGGTGATCCCCTACATTCCTGCAGCCTAGGAACTGTGCACCTGCCTCTGGACACACCACACTCGGGAGCAGCAAGACATTCATTACCCCCCAGCATCTCACACTCTCCCACCCTCACCCTATGAGAGTCCCTGCTCATGCCCACACCCTTCCTTACACCTAATACGGTGCCATGTTCCTCTCCTAGCAACAGACTTCAATTAGCGCCACCTCAGTCTAGCAGAGATTTGTAACATCTTTGGATTTGTAATCTCCCTCCTTTCATGAAGGCTCTAATTTTCCCACCTCCTCATCAGTAACCTTAAATATCAAATGGCTGTTGAAAAAATGACACCTGCCTGGTAGACCCCAAGTCTTTGCTGAATAAAAAGTCCAGCAAACTGGGGGAGGTCATACTTTTCTTGTTCACTCAAATGATTCTTCCCAGAACATCAACAAGAAAATAGTGACTAGCCATTTATTGAGCAATTTCTCACCCTTATAAAAATGAAGTTGAGCTCTGAAGAAAACAGAATTTAAATTGAGGTGTCCTAGCACCAAACCCTTGCTCTTCCAGACATGCAGTAGAGTTTCTATTTTTCCAGTTGCAAACTGATGGTAGGGTGGAGCTGTATAACAGGTGAACAATTCTCTGAATTATAGAACACAGATGAATGAACTTGAACAAACAAACACTTCATTGAGTAAAGTGAAATAGGGATGTATAAAGTGGAAGGGAAGAACCTACCAACCAAAATGGTGGAGCCCACCAAGCCATTCAAGGCCACTCAGTGCTAGCCATCACCATCACCTAGGACAGCCCCTAGGCAGCACTACTTCTTCCTTCCACTGTGTGTTATTGACATACTTCTTTTTGACCCCAGGATGTCGTGGATGGAGCACAGTTCTGTGGCAGTGGCTTTCAAGGGCTTGACATTCAGCCTCCATCCGGACCCCTCTGGATCCTGGGGGATGTCTTCATTCGACAGTTCTATGCAGTCTTTGATCGTGGCAATAACCAAGTGGGGCTGGCCCCAGCAGTCCCCTAAGAAGGGGTTTATGTCTGTGCCTGGCTACCCAACACCCCTGGGACCTATTAAATTGGGGCATTCTTTACACCTGTCAAAAAGTTATCACAGAACACAGTTGTTTCCAGAGTTGCAGCTTGAATTAGGACCACATGGAGCATGAAAACATACACACACACATACACACACACACACACACACATGCAGAGCCTCACAAACACTTTAGACATACATACCACCTTTACTACCATCACGATGGAAAAAATTAACTTCTGTCCATATTCTTTTATTGGGGGGGGTAATAATTGAAGTCAGAGCTTCACACTTGCTAGGCAGACATTCAACCACTTGAGCCACTGCTGTCTATATTCTTCAATGCTTTTCGTGGGCTTTTTGTTATGGAACTCTTCAAACATACACACACAGAAGTTGTGGCATGATAAATCCTATGCACCCCTACCCAGCTTCACCAACCCATCCACATGTAGCCAAGCCCCCTTTGTCTACAACGCCATCCATTTCTTGCTCTGGCTCCACATACCTGGATTATTTTGAAGCAGATTCCAAGCACCATATCATTTTATCCATAAATATTTCTAACCTACTTAAATATGCACTCAGAATTCAAATGTCTCCTACAAATTTCTTGTTTTTTACAACTGGCTTGTTTGTATCAGTAATCAATACAAAATCTACAAATTGCATTTATTTAAAATGCCTCTTAAGTCTCTTTTTTTCTATAAAAATGTACCATATTCATAATTTGGCTGGTGGGAATCCAGAGATGTCTTTTGACCTGAATCTCTGTGCCCAACCTTTCTATAAAGTGATAGTTAGGTCAAGAGGTCTGATGCTGGGGCAAACCCTTCATAGATAGTGCTGGAACTTCAGTTGTATCCCATCAGGAGGCAATGGTGCTGGTGATTCTCCATTGGTAGTGCTAGAACTGATGAGTGGGTTTCAAGTTGTCAGCCTTCACCAACCATGAAGATGCCTTCAGCACCATTGATGATCATTGCTGAGACCTACACTACTGATAGGGATTTTTCCAATTCTATTATTTTTTTTTAGATTGGTTAATTAGAATACTATAAAAAATAATCCCTCATCAACCATTCACTCACCAGCTCATCTAGGAAAGAATTTAGCTTAGCTGGGGTCCTCTTCCCTTTATTCACCAGTTGTCAGACACCTATGAATTTTTAACATGTTTGATGTATTTCAACTTACCATGGTTACTTATAGTGTTCAGGTCAACCCATCTCTAGCCAGTGAGGACCTTCCAGTTAGTTCCCATAAACCTGGCCAGCCCATCCTCTACACTTCCAGCCCCATATGTGGCACTAGCCATTATCCCAAGGAGTGTTGATTCTTTAAACCATGCCCATATGTTTGCTATAAATTAAAGCATTCCATAGTATGAAGGAGAGAAGAGAGAGAGAAAGGAGAGAAAAGAAGGAGAGGAGAGGGAAGAGGGACAGGAGAAGGAAAGGAGGAGAACCTCAGGTACAGATGCTGGTTCTTCTAACATCTACCCAGTGGATATTTATTTATCCCACACTCTCGTAAATATATTCATTAGTTTCATTTGGGGCTTAATCCAATCCAATAAGTAAGTATTTGTCTTAGGCTAGGCAGTAAGTAGAGCAGGCCCAGGCTGTCACTTTCAAGCAGGAGGGGTCATGGAACACACCCCAGGGTGAAGGTCAGGTAGCTAACCTGGATTCACACCTGAGCTCCACCCTCATCACTTGGGTGACCTGAGATGATGAGTTAGTGCCTCTGGGATGCTCACCTCACAGGCCTCTGGGAAGAGCCAGTGAGCTCACCTGGGTGGGAGAGCTTCTCTTCCCCTCTGAGGATTTTGTTCAGAGTATACCTCAACCACACATACATACTTGTTTGTTTCATTTCTTCCTTTTGTCTTTATACATATAGACATATACAGAACTTTTTTTTTTCTTTTTGCCCTCAGAGTTGATGCAGAACAGCCTGTCCTAAACAAGCTAGCAAAGAAGTGTCATAGGGCAGCTAATTCAAGCACTGGAGTCAGACAGGACTTGATTCCCAGCACCAGTTGGGGAATCTCTGTACCTCAGTTTGCTCATCAGTCGAATAGGCATGAATACTGGAAGTACTTCTGGAGTCATGGTGAGGATTCAATGCCACACTACACTTGTGTGAACATTTAACTACCTTAGTGCTTGTGGTCATCAGGGAGCCCACCACTCAGCAGGGAAAATCTCATGAAGACAAAGGGCCTTACAACTTTTCCTCTAAATCAAATTGCCCCTCATGGGATCAGTTGTTCTTCAGGCTCATCTCTGCCCAAGGGCTATTCTGAATGTGCTAGCCTGGGGCTGCGTGTCCCAGGAGGCCTGGAGGACAAAAGTGATGTGTAAGCCATCCCATCACCTCTGCTAAATGACTAAACAAGGTGGTGACTCTACAACAGCTCTGCTGGCTCTGTCACAGACCTTGCTTCTACAACCTGGTTCCTGTCCTCAGCCCTCTGGGCATGGCCTTTCAATTCACCAATTTCAAGAACATCCTAGCTGTCGCTCTGATCTTGACACACATGGGTGCTTGTTTGATTAATGTCCCTGAAGCCTGGCTCTAATTCCAGCCTTCCTGGCTCCCACTTTCTATGAGCTCTCTGCCCACCAAATGGCATCCTAGTGGACAGGACTCCAAAGCTCTCTAGGGCCTTGGTTTAGTTTGACCCCTCCTCCTTGCACATCAGTGCCACCCAAACCAAACTGAACCCCCTCTCCCTGTTTTCTCAGGTGCACACCTTTCTCTCAGGAATCCTTTTACCCTGTCCACCAGAGGCCCTTCCCCTTTAAACACCCCTTCCTCCTTTAAACTCCCACAGCCCTTGCATGTCTTATTTGCTCTGTTAAAATGCAGTGTCCATTTTTGTATCCTGAAAGAGTCTGACCTACTCAGATTATTGAATGAATGCTTGAGATGAGAACTCAGTGGCTGGGACATCATGGCCTCCTCTGCTGGGGAGGGGCTTGGTGTCATCTGCCACATGCTGCCCACATCAGAGGAAGAGAAGGGAAGTTTCTGACTTTGATCCATGTGGATGGAGGAAGTGGGAACTGGGGCCTGAAGGTGGGTGGCTGGTGACTTGACTTCCAAAGGTGTTGGGGATAGTTCTGCAAACATCCCCTGAGGGAACAAGTTGCATCCCCTATTCAGGAACTGTAAAGACCAACAGAAAACATTCACTTCCCATACCTGAAAGCACCCTCAGTGGTGGCAGGTCCCTCAACTTCCACATGTTCTCTGAGAGATGCTCTAATATGCCACCACACCAGACTTTCTCTCTCTCTCTCTCTCTCTCTCTCTCTCTCTCTCCCTCTCTGTCTCTCCCTTTTCTCCCTTTTCTCTCTCTGTCTCCCTCTCTCTCATCTCCTCTCCTCCCCTCTTCTCTTCTCTTCTCTCTCTCTACCCCCTCTCTCTCCATCTCCCAGTCTCTTCTCCTCTTCTCTCTCTCTCTCTCTCCCTCTTCTTCCTCCCTCTCCCCCCCTCCACATGTTTATTTAAAACCTGGTCTCAGACAAGTAGAATATAAGGGGAATTTCTAAATTATAAGGATTTAAGAACAAATCAGCCATCGTAAATCAGTCTTGCCCTGAGGATGGTTTCACGCACCCTTTCCTGAGCAATCAAAATAGAACATTTTGGGTAAACATTCCCCAGCATTTCTTCCAACTTCACTATATTCCATCCAATACGAAAGTCACTATGCCCTCCCTCCAGGCATGTTTGTCAGCTGATACAAGGAAAAGAGGCACCAACTTTTGTTCCACCAACAACCCTTGACAGAGCCAGTTCCTGGCATTGCTGGTGGCTGAGTGTGGGATTCAAGGCTACTCACTCGGGCTGGTGGAGGGGCTCAAGTGGTAGAGTGCCTGCCTAGCAAGCATGAAGCCCTGAGTTCAGACCCGAGTACCACCACCAAAAAAAAAAAAAACTACTCACTCTGCCCAGAGGAATGCAGGAGCAGCTTAGACATACAGCTGCAATAAAGTAGGGGCCGAGATGCCGTTGTGCAGGGAGGATTATCAAAAACAGAACAGACTGACAAGGAGATGAAATCCCAGTCAGGAGGACTGTGGGGACAGGGTGCATGGAGTGTCTTATAAACCTAAAGGGGGTCCCTTGAGATGTGGTGATCTCTTCATGTAGCCATGTCTAAACTCACCTCCTTCCCCTTTCATCTCCCCTTATTACCCAAGGCATGGCTCTAGGCAGCTCAAAGAGAAGCCCAAATACAGCCTCACCTAAGATGCCCTAGGAGGTGTCAGAACATGTCTTACGTCTCACAAGCCTGGTGTGGTGTGGCGTGTGCGTGGTATATGATATGTGGTGTGTGTTGAGTGCGTGTGTGTGTGTGTGTGTAGTGAGGTTTGGGAGGTATGGTGTATATGTATGTGTGCAAAGTATGTGTGCTGTACATGTGGGTGTGTTGCTACGTATAGTAGAACGGGTATAAGTGTGTGTGTGTGTGTGTGTGTGCGTGTGCACGTGTTGTATCCCGGTGGATACAAGGTATACAACCAGACCCTTTTCTCACCAGACTGATGATAGAACCAAATCTGTCACAGAAGTGTATGAAAAACTTCAGCAAACCAAAGGGCCCCCTTACTGGGTGGCTTTCAGCAGCAGAGGCACGAGTTCCTAAAACCAGCCAGGGGCTCTTTAGGGAGCCCACACTGGCATGTCACCCTGCAGACCCTCTGGCCCTCAAGCCTTCTATTCTGCATCCCCAGGGCTCAGAGTCCCTTATAAACTAAATTCCCAAGGGACCCCAAAGCCCAGCAGCTCGCAAGCCCAACATGCTCGCTCCACCCCACCCCCTCCACCCACACAGCTGAGGTCACCAGCCCAGCCTCTTTTGCAACTTTCCCAAGTCTGTGCTCCACAAGGAGGGACAGGAGGAAAATCAGAGGGAAGTGGTCCCTCCCCAAAGTCGTTTTGGTCTGGCCTGGCTGAAACCGTTGCTCGAAGAGAGAAACGCAGATCAAGAGAGCTCCTGCCTGCCCTGGAGGCCGAGCGCTGCCCAGCACGGCTGTAAGTGATCTGGAACTTCTCTGTCCTCTTTCTACCCAGCAGCCCCAGAGTTATGTGGTTGTTTGTGGGGAGGAGTGGAAGCAAAGTGTACAAGGGTGACCCTCAGAACCGGGCACCTGCAGAGATCAGCTGCAGCCCCAAGACCCCCAAGATGCAAAAACTCCCTGGGCATGGTGGCATGAAAGGACTTCCCCACTCGCCCAGCCAGGAAGCTGGGGCCCTGCTCAGGGATCCACAAGGGCCGACAGTGCCAGGCAAGACGCAGCCACAGTCAGCTCAGTCAGAGCAGGGTGGTACTACTGTTCCAAATTCACAGGACCTGCCAACAACCTGAGCCCTCCGGGAGAGCTGGGACCTGCTGGCCCCTGGAATCCCCTTGCCACAGGGACAGGGTATCTTCTGGGATGGAGCTGTGTGTACCAAAGGGTCTGAGCAGGGAAAGGCGAGCTCCTGGTGTAGAAAGTTTTCCCTCTTTCTAAATCATAACTATTTCCCATGGCAAAGAGCTGCAATGCTAGGCGAGCCAATGAACCGTCAGACAGATCTGGGTTCCAGTCTCAGCTCGCCACCAGCTAGTTTTTGACTCAGGAATCCACTGAGCTATAATGACATTTTGTAAACTGCCAGTGTTCTACACTTGCTGGGCATTATGAATTAATAAAAATCATTTCTTTGGGGTTCAGGATAGACTCAGATCTACCTTGTGCTGGTGCATAGTAAGTATGAACTGCTTGCGCTGAATGCATTGATGGATGGATAGATGGATGGATGACAGATGAATGGATGGATATCTATTTATGGAGCCTGGATCTCAGGGCGGGGGTGAAGTTGTGGAGCATTGTCCTAGCACAGGCAGTCTACTTGGGGAGGCAGGACTAATGCCCCCAAAGAACTTACAGAACCAGAAAGCCAAGGCTCCTGCATCCAGAACTGTGTGTGCACTTCCCTGGGGGAGCAGGTCAAGACCTGCTAGAATTTGGGCAGGTAAGGCAAAGTTGTGAGTGATCCCAACAGGCAACAAAGCTATGTGCTCCCCGGAGAGTTTGCCTTTTGTCATAGACACATGTGCCTCTTAAGACCGTTCAGGGTGGATATATTTGCCATTTCCAAGGACAGGGTGGAGACAGGTGCCGAAGAGTGAGATAAGAAGCCGGGGAAAATTGTATGTTGGAGACGGCAGGGCTGTGCTCTCTGCAGAATTCTTAGGTATCCCTACTCACCAGTCTCTACCAGCGTTCGTGGCACCTCACCCAAGACCCAGAACTGTTCCTGAGTTCTGGCTGGGGCCGATGGGGTAGAGAGAGCAAGGATGTGGAAAGGTAAGGATGGAGCAGTGTCAAGAGTTCTTACACCTATAATCCTAGCTATTTAGGAGGCTGAGATCAGGAGGATTGAGGATCGAGACAGCTCAGACAAATAGTTCATGAGACACCCCCATCTCCAAAATATCCAGAACAAAATAGATTGGAGACATGGCTCAAGCAGTAAATTTGCAAATGCAAAGCCCTGAGTTCAAACCCCATTCCCACCAAAAAAATAATAACAATTCTTGCAGAACTTGGCAAAAGCTCAGTATTTCTTGCTCCATAGACAGCCATGCTATAGTTTCTGCAAATGATCAGGGTTCCAGAGCCCTGCCTTGGAAGTGCTGCCAGACAAGAGGGGGAAAAGGGTGTTCCCGTGCAGTGGGGAATACATTCTGCTCTGCGTGGGCCAGGGCTGGCTGAAGGCAGGTCCTGCATTCCACGCCTGCTACTCAGTTACCCAACAGTGGACATGACTCAGTCGGGTTTCTAGAAGAAGCCCTGCTTTGAAGCAAGTGAGTCAGCCAAGTGGGTGGGAAGAGGCATAAAAAGACAGCCATGGCCACCGCCCAGCCCAGGGCAGAGTAGAAAAGACAAGAAGGAACCTCAGCCATTGTCTGCAGTCGGCATGTGCTTTCCTGGGAAGGCCCTGCCAGGGTTGCCCCAAGGCACCACCCTTCTTGCACTGATCCAATCCAGGTCACTCTCTTGCTGCTGGTGATCCTAACCCCAAGGACAAGGTTATTTTTAAATAGCAGCTTCAGCAAATATCTGCCCTCATGGGAGTAGAATGAGGGAATCTGCAGTGACAGTACACTTGGAGGGGACATTAAGGGAATGGAGCCAGGCTGGTGGAAGGGGTGGAGGAACTCAGAGTTAAGGGTGGGACAAGTTGTAAGGAGCAGAAGATGACTGATGTAAAACCCAAAGGGAAGACCTCAAACCTCAGAGGGCTGGCTTGCGGCAGTGGGATTAAGCACATTTGTGAGTTGGCCTCAAGGAGACATCCACCCCTAGCCGGAGGAAGAAGCAGCCTAGGGCAGGTCTGGCTCCACTTTCCTTAAGTGTGGTAGTGCCGAGAGATAGAATTAAGTGACCTTTGAGAACCTTCCAGTAAGTGTTCAGGTTCTGTCCTGGCAGCCTGAGATCAGCCTTGGTGGACATATTCACACTCAGAAACCAGCAAGCTCTGCCTCAAACCCCTCTCCCTCTCCCAGTTGTTAAATGGATCTTTCCCAACTTCAGGAGCCTGTTATGCTGTAAGTATATGACATATGCTACAGCCATGAGTGATGTCCATTTTACCCAGGAGTGAACAGATTCACCAAGCTTAAGAAACATCCAAGGCCAAAGGTGGGGCCTGCTTGTAATCCCAACTACTTGAGGCACCAGGCCAGCCCTTGGCAAAATGTGTGAGACCCTATCCAAAAAGTCTAAAGTGAAGGAGGACTGAGAGTGTAGCTCAAGTGGTAGAGAGAGGGAGGGGGGGAGAGAGAGAGAGAAAGAAGAAGAAGGAGAAGAAGGAAAAGGAAGAGTAGAAGAAGAAGGAGGAGGAGGAAGAGGAAGAGAAGAAGGAGGAGAAGGAGGAGGAAGGGAGAGGAGGGAGAGAAGGAAGGAAGGAAGGAAGCAAGATCTAAGATGTTGAAATGAGAAACAGCTGTGACCCCAAAAATCATTAACTCATGATCTCTCCATGGTACCAGTATTATTCCTACTCCTCCAAGTCACCAAAGTGACTCACCCGATAAGAAAGTCACACTCAGATGGCTTTGGGGGGCCATCCATCCATCCTTGTAAAGAGGGTTAAGTCTTTACTTGATTTTTTTTTTTTTTGAGACAGAGTCTTGCTATGTAGCCCAGGCTGACCTTGAACTTGCATTTCTCCTGCCTCAGACTCCCCAGGATTACCAGTGTGTACCACCACACCCAGCCTTTATCTGATAATTTTAAATTACAGAAGCAATCTAAGCCTCTACTTTACCTTTCCCATATCTCTTATTAATCACAATGGGGTGCCCCTTGCTCAGCTTTCTGCGTATTCACAGACAGTATGCGTTATATTAAACAGTCAACACAGGTTGTTTGTCTTTATATAATTTCGGATCGTGCTCTACCAAATGTTCAGTACTTTTTTTTACTTAAATTATCATGTGTATCTTCCCACTTCATTACTTCATCTTTTTTTCTTTTTTCTTTCCTTTTTTTTTTTTTTTTTTTTTGGTGCTATTAGAGCTTGAACTCAGAGCCTTATGCTTGCTACGCACATGATCTGCCACTTGAGCCATGTCCCCATCCCTTTTTGCTTTTAAATAACATGTCACAAATAGCCTGGCTGGTCTGGAACACAACCCTCCTATTTAGGCATCCCACATAGCTGCGATGACAGGCAAATGCCACCACGTCAGCTTTTATTGGTGGAGATGGGGTCTTGCTCTCTTTTTGCCCAGACGAGCCTCAAAATGAGATCTTCCCAATCTCCACCTCCAAGATAGCTGGGATTACAGGAGTAGGTGACCACACTCAGCTATAAACATCTGTTTCTTTGATAGCAAAATAGAGATGATAATAGTGCTAACCTCACAAGCTATTTCGTGTGATAAAGTAACTAACATTTCTTGAGCCCTTAATTTGTGCTAGCAAGTGCATCATAACTATGTCTAATGTGTTAAATATTTTATAACAATGTACTGATTAAGCAACGCTCACAACAACGTGCACATTGTCTCCTTGTATATTTGCGAGCTCTCAGCGCAGTGCCTGACTAATAAATGTAAGCCTGTAGTGTGAGGCACCCTCTCTCTGTCACTGTGTGTGCACATTAGCGTGTGAGAGCAAATGCTTCAGCATCGTGGTCTCCCCATCCTTGTGGCAGATCCACACACAGCTCCTGTTCCGCAACCCCAGTCCCCTAGCTCTCACTGTACCTCTTTGCCACTGTGGCTGCCTCTCTCTTTTTTTTTTTTTCTTTTAGTCATATGTGCATACAATGTTTGGGTCATTTCTACCCCCCGCCGTCCCCTCCCTTACCTACCCGCCCCCTCCCTCTCCTCCCCTACCCCCTCGCTACCAGGCAGAAACTATTTTGCCCTTATCTCTAATTTTGTTGAAGAGAGAGTATAAGCAATAATAGGAAGGAACAAGGGTTTTTGCTGGTTGATGGCTGCCTCTCTCTATGTCCTCCAGCTCTCCTAGGGCTTTGCTGAGGTCACCAGACCTGAGCCCAATGCCTCAGATTTCTGTGCATGCAGCTTCCATAGATTCAAACTCAGGTGATCAGAAGGCACCAAGACACAGAAGGACCTTCTCTGGCCTTCCATTCAGCACTAGCTCATCCATTTGCTACTATAAATGTGTGGCCTTGGATAAGTTTTGAGTGGCTCACCTCTCTGAACCCTGGCTGTGCCCATCTCACTGGGCTGTGGTGAGGAAGAGTACTTTAGTGCTGCCCACTGCCAGTGATCAGCCAGTGCCGATTCCTTCTCCACCTCGTCCCTTCCTCCCTTTGGTTTCTGGCTTCCTTTCTAAGGCACTGATTGGTTTTTAAAACAAAGTTAATACACTGTACCAAAGCCTTTAAAAAACAGCGCCCCATTGCTCCCAGTCTCCTTCCAAAGTGATAGCTGATGCTTAGAGATCCACCCCTTGCAGAAGCCTCTGAACCCCTTCTCCCTTGGCTGGTTTCCCTTGTGGGCAGTAACTTTATTGCCATATGCCAGCCTGGGTTAATACCTGGAATTCCCTTCCTCTAAATGTCTGGACAATTGGGAATGTTTGTTAATTGAAGAGTGAATGAGTGAGTGAGTGAATTAATGAATGAGTCGGTGAATGAATGAGTAAGGAATGTCCACAGTCCATCTTAATCTTGCTTCCTTTCTAGTCTCCCTCCCTTTTCACCCTTCCCTGAAGCCAATCAACCACTTTCTCCTTCCTCTATCCCCAGATCTTGCTGATTTCATTCCCTCCTGGAAAACATCACATACACACACACACACACACCACACACACACACACACACACACATACACACCCAGCCACGTGTTCCATTTCTTTAGGGCCTACTTTATCTTTACCACCATATTTCAGGCACTGTATACGTTCTGAGGTGTCCATTGGCCGCATTGGTCTGTGGTGCTCTCTACAGTGGGTTCCTACTTCCTTCATCTCACTGTCTAGTACAAGGCCCTGTGTGTTCTTGTCGAAAGACGATGGTAAGTGTGGGAAGTAATGCGAGCGTTGGTTCGATTCGAACACCTCATGATGTACACATTCTGTATTTCAGAACAACGTGCTGAGGGCTAGGGGTGTTGCTCAATATTAGAGCGCTGGTCTGGCATACCCAAAGCCCTGGATTCAATCCCCAGCACTGCCAAGAAACAGAAGGAAAGAATATTTTATTAACCCAATTTTAATGCCATATACATTTAAATACATATGGTGATATATGTATAGTCTAGGATCGTCTGCTTTTCATTTAGACCCAGGGCACGGGTACCTTCCCATGTTATGATAAAACGCTCAGAAACTCCATTTTAATGGCTGCTTAGTAGTACACTGTGTGCCATGATTTTATCACTTCTTTATTGTCTGGTGTTTATAAACAATACTGTGAAGAATGTTCTTGAACAAGACTCTTTGTTCTCATTTCCGATTATGTCCTTAGAACAGATTCCTAGAAATGGAGGTCAGAAATATTTTTAAGGTTCTCAACACTTGCTGTCGAGTAGCTTTCCAGAAACATGTACCAACCCCTCCCTATTCTATCCCTCCCCACACACCACCAGCTGCAGCAGAAAAGAGCCTTTGATTCTTCCATTCAGCCTCACCTCCGGCTGGGGGAGGGAGCTCTTGCATCCAAAGCCTCTGGGCCGTTCTGACAAGGGACCCTTGTCCTGCCCACCCCATCTCCTCTTCTCACACTGTCCTCCATCCCTGGCTCCAGGCTGGACTGTCTGGGAGGCCACTATTCAATCCTGTCCTGTCTTCTTGGCACTCTAGGCTGCCTCCCAGAGCAGGGCTGGTAGAGTGAAGGGTGAGTGACTTGCCTGTCCTGTGGGAGCACTGTCCTTCCAGCCTTGAGAGACCCCCCCACTACAGGAAGTAAGAGGAGGGAGTGAAAGGGTTGCTGACTCATGTGTCTCTTTCGGAAAATAGCCTGGGCGCAATGCAGAGACCTGCACATAGAAAAGGGCCAGCCTCAGTGACAATGGCCACAGGAAACACTGGCCAATGTGAAGATGACCTCTGTTTCCCTACAGACTCTGAAGCCTCTTCATGAATCCCCAAAAGAAGGTGGACTTGAAGCTCATAATTGTCGGAGCACTTGGGTAAGTGAAACCCTGCTCAGGGCCACTCCCAAGGGGCCCTTTCTGAGTCAAGGTGGCAGTGGAAGTGCATCCCACCTCAAGGAATGGGACTTAGTTGTGAGAAAGAGGCAAGCAGGATGCTGATGGCTTTGGTCTTCTCTCTGCAGTAACTGGCAGTGTGAGCCATTCCACTGCTCTGTGTCCTACTGCCAGCCACACCTAGGAAGAACCTGGGCTCTACTGTGGCAGTCAATCTTCTCCAAACCTCTCTGCTCACTTTAACTGGTTTCTGCTTTTAGAACTTACCCTAGTTCCTTAGTCCCTGGACCACAGATGTTAGAAATCTAGAATCTCAGGGAGAGACAGCAGTACAAGGGGTTGGTGAGAATAGTGCCAGGGCACGTGTGTGTATGTCTGCAGGCGTGTGTTCATGTGTGTCTGGGCTTTTTTGTCAGTGTGGGGAAGACCTCCCTCCTTCACCAATATGTGCATAAGATGTTTCATGAGGAATACCAGACCACACTGGGGGCCAGCATCCTCTCCAAGTCCATCACCCTGAATGACACAACTTTGAAACTCCAGGTGAGTAGTCCTCTCTTTCCCTCTTCGACTTATCCACACCTGAAAATCACCCACTCTCCCTGCACAGTCACTTGCATAGCAGAGTGAACCATATAATGGTCTGGAGCAGAGGTCAGCAGACTTCAACACAACTCATGAGCCAAATCTGGTCTCTTCACTGGGACCCAGCCACACCCATCTGTTTATTTACTGTCTGCACCGCAATGACAGAGATTAGTAGATGCAACAGAAAGAGTGTGGCTTGCAAGGTCAAAAATATTTACTATCTGCCCCCTTTTTTTGTGTGTGGCGGGGAGGGAATGGATAGTATTAATGCCTGATCTAGAAGGAAGATAACTAATTCTGGAGCTGGGAGATCCCAGCCTAGCCTCAGGTCCCCTGGAAAATTTGGCAGTGGACTTGGGCAAGTCACTCTCAAGGTCCAAGTTTTCAAATCTGTCAGATGGGAATAAAACTCCTACTGTGATAACCCAGAGTTAAAAATGAGGGCTCAAATGTGAAAGTACTGGCAGGACGTTAACAACACTGCAGAGGTGTCGTAGTGTACGTGGGTGGGCGGGTACGGTGCCCACGTGGAAGGACCACACACACCTGGGCTGGGGCTTTCCCTTCTCGGAACAGGGAGCCTTAGCACGATGTGACCTGACTGAACCTCCCTCCAGTCACTCATCACAGCCCCATGGGGCGGCTGCTCTTTCCCTCCAGATCTGGGACACAGGCGGTCAGGAACGGTTCCGTTCCACAGTGTCTACATTCTACAAGGGCTCCGATGGCTGTCTCCTGGCTTTTGATGTCACTGACCTGGAGTCCTTTGAAGCCCTGGATATCTGGCGGGGCGATGTTTTGGCCAAGATCATCCCCATGGAGCAGTCCTATCCCATGGTGGTGCTGGGGAACAAAATCGATCTGGCAGACAGGAAGGTACTGTTCAGTCGTTCAACAAACTTTGTGCGAGCACCTGTGTGCCAGGCACTCTGTTAGTCCCATGCATACAAAAGTAAATCAGGCCCAGTTATTACCTCAAGGATTCCAGTCTAGTTGTTGATACACACACTTTATGAGACAATTATGGTACCATGTGGTAAATACAATAATGGAGATGTACCTTGATGATTTGGGGACCATAATGAAGGGACATCTACCAAAGCTGAGACTATAGAACAGGTGTCCTAGAAGAGGGGGGTTCCAGGCTGAAGAACCGGCAGGATGTGAGCTGAGAACTGAGGGCAACAGGAAATGAAGGAGTGAAGGCCTCAGCAGAGTTGGAAGTTAGGTCCCAGTGGAACTGGAATTTGTCTGAAGGACAGTGTTGCTGCCTAGAGCCAGGTGGAGATTGCATTTGTAAATTCTTAGATCTATAAACTTTATGGGAAAGCAACAATTTTTTTAATTACTTTAAACCTATTCAGATCGTGGCTTGGCCACATGACGACAACTGGTCTGCTCCATGATTGCAGCGGCTCCACTTGAGCAGGTGTTGACCATGACAGGGCCATTGAGTGGAGGGCTCTTTTCATCCTTGCCCATGAATGAGAAAGGAATAGAGGTCACTTACTTTGTAAAGATGCTCTGTGCCAAACAAAGTCCAAATAATGCCTTAAAGACCTGTTTGAGCAGTGCACTGATGGCTCAGCTCTATAACCCTAGCTACTTGGGAGGCTGAGAGTAGGAAGATTGTGGTTTTAGGCCAGCCTGGGCAGGGAGTTCTCAAGATTCCATCTCAACCAATAGCTGGGCACAGGGCACAAGCCTGTCATCCCAACCTACATGGGCTGAGATTGGAAGGATCTAGCTTCCAGATTAACAACGGCAAAAAAAGTTTGCAAATACCATCTAAACAGAAAAAATTGGGGCATGGTAGCATGCACCTATCAATCTACTACATCACCTGAAAAAAGAGAATCATGGTCCGGACTGGCTTGGGCAAAAAGTGTGACCTTATCCGAAAAATAATCAAAGCACAAAGAAGTGGAGCTATGGCTCAAGCAGTAGAGAACCTGCCTGAGTTCAGTAGCACCAAAAAAAAAAAAAAGCTGTTTGAACCAAGTTGTCTTAGTGTTTCACAGACAGAAGTACTAGGGAACAGAATCATGGAGTTTGAATCTTATTGTCACATTGGTTTTCCAGGAGAACTGAGCCATCACTTGGTACCATGAAGTATGGTGATGGACAGGAGGAGGACAGGGAAGTGGGAGGGGACTTCCAGCTGCTCCCACCATTGGTAGAGAAGAGAGAACACGTTTGGTTTGGATGTGCAGAATCTGAGTGGCTGGAGAGGACTGGCAGGCCTTGGAACACATAAGAACAAAACTCCAGAGGAAAGTCTATACTGGAAACAGCTAGAGGTCTTCAGTTCTGTGCGGCTGCTTCAGGTTGGAAGCCCAGTGTCAAGTTCAAATTACTGATATCCAGTCTCAGATATCCAATTACAGTACTAGGTTCATTCAAAAGAAAGGGGTCTCCCTTTCTTCTCCTCACTGGGGCAGCAGCAGGGAGACTCTCCTTACTTCACAGTCCCGGCCCCCTTATTTGAGATGGTAATTGTGTGGTGAGATCCTATCTGGATAGAGAAGGAAGGAGAAGTGGTCAGGAGAGTGGGACCATTCTTAATTGTCTGGTATTGTCACAAGGCAGTTTTGTGTTCTCTGGGCTGTAGGCATGGCAAGCTCTTTCTTCTGTGGGTCACTCCTTTGAGTCCCTAAGAAGCCTCCACAAGGAACATTTCCCTGCACCTCCCCCAACAAGGGTCTCGCATTCTCCCCTTCTCCCTCCTCAGCTTCAGGCAGTCCTCTTAGGGTCCTAGCGTGGCAGTCCCTTGTAGAACTCACCTGTGCAAGGTGCACTAATGCATTCCAGCTCTGCTGTAGGAAGTTCTCTCTCTGTCCCCGATTCCTCAGGTGCCATGTCCATCAGACTCCAGGGGCCATATGATAACAATCCTCCATGAAGCCATCTTTTGACTAGAAATGAGGCTTTCTTTACTGGTCCCCTCTTGGGGAGACAGGAGTAGTTGTACTGACAATACAAGTTTCTCGCCAAAGGAATCCTTTCTAATCCTCCCTTTTCTAGCCACGTTGTGGGTTTTAGAGTCATCAAAGAGATTCTTGGTCATGAGCCTCTGGAAAATGCAGAATCCCAGGGTGGTATGACTCCAACTCACTTCGTATCTGACATTTATCAAACTACGGTGCCCAAATGTCCATTTTACCATCTTGCTTCACGTGTCTATAGGTGGTAGGGTGGGAAGTGGAGAAAGTTCAAGACTGAGAGTCCAACTTTTTCCACATTCTGATGAGGAGGAAACTGAATAGAAGGCTTGAGAATCATGATGAAGGCCTGGAGGCATGGCTCAAGTGGTAGTGTACCTGCCTAACAAGCACAAGGCCCTGAGTTCAAGCCTCAGTACTGCCCAAAAAAAAAGAACCAGGGTGAAGCGTTGTCAGTCACCCCTGGGAGGAATGGGAGGAGAAGCTGATCAAGGATAAAGACAAAGTTGATGGGTGACACCAAGGGCTCATCTGAAGGAGGAGATCATGAACTTGAGGTAGAGTTTGCTGTGTTCTTCTTGGCCTTGTGTGAGATAAATGCCAGAAACAGGAGATTTGGGATTGAGGTTTTTCTAAGCCAGAGTGGCCAAAGACTAGGGCTGAGATGCCCTGGAGAGAAGTAGGTTATGGGACCCCATGGGAAGATGTGTCTGAGATTGAAGAGCAAGGCAGGATTGGTGGGGGGGGGTGCGGGGGGCAGGCTGTGGGAGTCGAAAGGAAAACAGACTACAGATATACAGAGAAGTCAGGTGTAGGATTTGCAGAGGTCCAGGGTCTGACCCTGGGAAGAAGAGGCAGAAGTGGAGAGACTGTTGGAGAGGAAGGAACTCCAAGGCTACTGTGAGCTGTGCTGTGTGATGAGAGGGGAGGGAGCCACACAAGGATGAGGGCTGCCTCAAGGGGAGAAGAGCAGGAGATGACTGACAGGGTCCCATTGGGCAGTGATGAGCTTTGATTTACAGAAAGAGGAAGAATAAAGATTGAAGGAAGCACTGAGGTGCCTTTGGCATCTGGGGTGAGGTGTGTACGGGAACAGCCCCACAGGATGCAGAGAGGGGGAGCAGTGACCCCAGGAAAAGCCAGAGTCAGCCAAGATGAGATGGCAAAAAGAAGATTCTGGAGAAAGGGGACTAAGGGGAGTTTGTCAAGCAGGTAGACCCAGAGAAAGGGTTTGGAGGGTCGTGGTTAGTAGGAACTAGAGGTGAGGAAGTTCTGTGCAATAATGAAATGAGAACAGAGAAGTGAAGAGGAGGAAGTGGGTGGGGAGAGAAGAGGGATTTTAATTCTGAGACCCAGGATTGTACAGCTAAGGGAAGAGGTTGGGCAGCAACCTGCCTCAGATGTGCTTTCTGTGGCACAGGACTACCAAGGGGTCTGCTAGCCTCTGGCTGGGAGGGTGAAGAAATGGGAGAAAAGCTAAGAATTGAATCTGGGAGGCACATGCCCACATGCACAGAGCCCAGGGGCTGAGCACTCTTTCAGTCTCTCTAGCTGAGGTGGGTCCCATCCACACCACCATGCTCCATGTGTGTCCTGTATACACATCAGTTTCTTCCTCTTTGGAACAAAGACCAGAACACAGATTTCCTGAGATTGTTTAAGGATCAAAGGAAATGATGTGGTTGTTATCCTCCTTTCTATCGCTAAGGGACAGACTGGGAATCACAGCAGTTTTTTTTACTCGATTAAAAAATAAATATTTGAAAGTACTTTGCTAGATTGGGAAAGATGAGAAAGTTCTAGATTTGGGTAGGGCTGATAGTTGCACAACAATAGAAATGTACTTAACACCCCAGAACTATATGCTTAAAAATGACTAAAATGGGGTGAGGCACCAGTGACTCATGCCTGTAATCCTAGCTATTAGGAAGGCAGAGATCAGGAGGATCTCGGTTCAAAGCCAGTCTAGGCAAATGGGTCACAAGACCCTGTCTCAAAAATACCAAACACAAAACAGATCTGGAGCTGTGGATTAAATGGTAGAACACCTGCTTAGCAAGCATGAGGTCCTGAGTTCAATCCCCAGTAACCAAAAAATAAAATAAAAATGACTAAAATGTTAAATTATATGTCATATATACTTTATCACAATGACTACACATACACATCCAAAATAATTTAAAGAAAATTACTGATAACTTTTAAAGAAATTTCTACTACTTCTATAGAAGGTAACAATGAAAAAATTGTTTCTCAGGAAGAACAGTTCCTGAGCATCTGTGCTACAAGGTATTTACGCATAGGACAGGAATTCTTTGCTGTATGGTCAGGGAAGTAATTTCTGACTTACTACCAAATCATGGAATGAGGACCTTGTTTTCTGAAAGAATTCTCTGTCAGTAATGATTTGATGGTTTACTAACTAGTGTTAGACAGGCTCATTTTAAACTTACATAATCAGTCATTTTAATACATTCAAGGTGGGAAACAACAAATAAGATGATGGGAACTGGCCTAATTTTGTCAAATATTTGGTCTCCAGTGAATGAGCAAAACTAAAATATGAATAGTCCATTGATTGTCAAAAGGAAAATTCATGGAAATAACACTTCTAAGATTTTCATGTGTCCCACGTCCCCAAACACCACACCTTGAATTTATTCCCAGAGCCAGAGTCTGAGTTATAAATAACTTTTGTACTTCGTAAATAAAAGATAAGGTGATTTTAAAAGTCATGAAACTGTAGCTGGAATTGAACAAAACTGAAAAACGCTGTCTGGGTGGCTTTCTTCCTAGCCAGCTAAAGGTGGGGTAGGCTCAGGGGAATAGAAAAAGAAATCTTTTGTAACATAATCTCAACTGATACTTTGAAGTTTGTATCAAATCATTCCCTAAAACCACACAGAGAAAAATGAGATAAACAGTGTGTCCTACTGGGCAGCCAGCAGACCCAGTCACTGTCTGGCAGGATGGAATGGACGGCAGAGATAGGCACTGGAGCTGAAGACAGGCCTTCTTAGCTCTGTCACTGGGTGACCTTGGGCACCATTCCTGGACTCTGCTTCTCATGCCTTGAAATATAAAAAATCCCCTGCCTCCTGAAGAAGCAGAGTTACTTTACTCTGTTTCACTTGACCTGGAAGCTGACAGGAACTCCTGAGCTCCAACCCTAAGGCCAGTTAAATGCTCAGCACTGGAGAGGGGAAAGACTGGACAGGAAGCAGGAGATAAAGAAGCTAGAAGGTAAAAGAAATAGAATTCCCTCAAATAGTCAGAAAGATACAAAATCCTTCTAGTGCCTAAAATGCTATCAAGGTGTAAGGAATATTTATGTCTAATGATTAGTTATTTGCGTGTTATTGGTGACACGACCAGCCATCTGTGATTTTTCCTACAAATCATCCAGGATGTTACCCAAACTGTGTGAGGAGTCTTGGTTGCTCACCAGTTCTTGGGCATCTGTGTCCCACAGGAGGGAACATCTGGCCAATGCTGGGGTCCCTTCTCCCAAAGGCAGGAGGAGCTTGTGATCAGAGGCCACGATTAGATCTTAGGGATTCTCTCTGCTCCACTCATGGTCTGCTGTACCTGGGAGACTAGACAGACTGCCTAACTGACCCCCGTCTTCAACCTCCTACCTGAGGTTGTAAGCCTCACAATGCCAGAGCTTTGTTGTTGCTGGTGGACAGCAGAGCTTTGTGAAAGAAAGATGCAGACCACTGGACCTTCCTGCCACCCCTGAGGCCAGGGGAGCAAGGACCAGAGAGAGAGTGGACAGCAATGGTATTTTTTAGTCCCAATAAGATAGAAATTCCCAGAAGCTTCAGGAGTGAGCAGACACACCTTGATGAGGTTGGTTGACAGTCTTTGATATCCCTGCCTGCACTGCATTCTGGGAGAGGAGCAGAATCATCCTTCTCCAGAAGAAAGACCTTGATTCCTTAAATAAATTGAAATAATGCTTATAAAGAATCACATGTGGCAAGTGATCCATATGTGGTTATATTCCCTCCCCCCAAAAAAATAACTAATAGGACATCAAACTCAGCGATAATATTGTCTTTGTACGTAATCTCAATGGCTGCCAGGGCATCTCCAATCCAACAGCCCCAAACTATGATCAGCTGTTTGCATTTGGAAGCCATGTCTCGTCACATCTCTGCCCTGTCGTCACATCTCTGCCCCCTGCAGAAGCAGTTTGCGTGCCAGGGGAGTGCTGAGCTAAAGTTGTACCCAAGCTCTGCCTTCTCTCCTCCGTGTGATCTGGGGCATGTCCCTGAACCTCTCTGAGCCTCACTGTTTCTGTCTATAACATGGAGGTGTTGTTAGTGAACACATTCGGTGAGTTAAAATATGATGAAGTATCTAATACAGAGGTTGACCCGTAGCAGGAACTTCTTAACTGAGCTGGGACTCTACCTGGGGAAAGAGGATTCGTAGGGCCTGGGGTCTGTACAGACAGCCAGGGGTTAGGAAGGAAGTCCTCCTTCCCTGCCCTGCCTGGCCGGTGTTTGTTATGTCCACTTCCCTTTGAAAGGACTGAAGAAAGAGCCAATGGCAGGAAGAAGTTCCTAGTTCAGGTCTTAGGAAGGCAGCAAGTGCAGTAAGTTCTGATTCTGTGTTCAAATCCTGCTCAGTCCCATACAGTCTGGGCAAAGATTTTAATTCTCCAGGCCTCAGTTCTCGCAATACTCACTTCAGAGATTCATGTTGCAAATTTAAGAGAAAACATGTGGAAGTGTCTCAAGAAACTAGAGTGGTGGTGGTGATGGTGGCTATAGTGACGGTGGTAATGATGGGAGATGTGATGACGTTAGGGATGTGATGATGGTGGGAGTGTGACTGCCTTAATCCGTTTTCTGTTGCTGTAACAGAATAACCGGGATGGTTTGTTCTGGAGGCTGGGAAGTCTAAGAACATGGTGCTGGCGAGGGCCTCTTGCTGCTTTGACTCAGGCAGAAAGTGGAAGGGTAGTGAGAACAAAAGAGGCAAAGCTGAGCGGCAGCCTTCCTTTCTAACAACCTGCTCTCAGGGTAGCTAATCCAGTCTCCTCAAGCAAGAACTCGCTCCCTGGAGAAAGACGTTATTCCTTCTCAATGTCCTAATCACTTCTCATCTTAGCACTGTCACACAGGGGATGTGAGTTTAGAGGGGACAAACTTCCAAGGCTATGAAAGTATAGCCATGACAATGGTGGGTGGTGGCAGCCATGATAACAATACAGGAGCAGTGATCTTTCTTCCCTCACTCAGGTGCCCCAGGAGGTGGCTCAAGGCTGGTGTAAAGAGAAGGGTATGCCCTACTTTGAAGTCAGTGCCAAGAATAACATCAATGTGGTGGAAGCCTTTGAAGTGCTGGCCAGCCGAGCTCTATCCAGGGTAAGTGATGGCACCAGCCAGGACTGGCCTTGGGCTGGGGTCCTTGGGCAAAGATGAGGACGTAGGGGGTGGGGTTTGAAGAGGAGTGTCCATCCTGTTAGTGAATTAGTTGCAAAATGAGCTCAAGATTTCTGGCACCACAGACGCCAGAGGCATAAAGGGCCTGAGAGCATGTATGAGATCAGTGCGTCCGCAATCTAGCTGGTTATCATGATGCCTCGTAGAGCATCTAAAAACCCCGGTCCTATCTCTGCCTCGCCCCTGAAGACTCTAATTTACTAACGGTTTGAGAGGAGGTGTTCTAGTCCAATCCTCATGGTCAGGACAGATGCCCCATGGAGCCAAGCATTTGTCCAAGTGGAACATCCAACCTGCAAGAGCTGCCGACAGCCTCCAATCAGAAAGAGGAAGAGACTCAAACCCCTTGGTGTGATTGCTCACAAGTGTGTGTTGAGTGTGGCATATGTGGCCCACACCATGTGGGGACCAGGGGACCCTCAGTGTGAGGAAAGAGACAGATAGACAGATAGACAAGGCATGACTTGGTGATGGGGGAGGGCCACAGGACAACCCACCCTGTGCGGGAGTGGAGGGAGCAGAAGGGAGGGGGTGATGGACAGCTGTCTAGAAGCAGGGGCAGGGTTTTAACGCTATTCTGATAAAGAGTTGGGAAGCTCAGAAGAGGGTCCAGGAGATTGGTATGGGAAGGAGCTCAGCCGATTTCATCATTCTGTTGCCTTGAATCAAGGCAGGCTTCTTAAAAGAGAGAGAGCATCATGGTGACAATGACTTTGAGTGGAGAAAATGAGTAGGTGCAGATGGGGGATCAGAAGCTTCCTTATGTGGGAGCATCTGCCATCATCCTGCTGTCACCGTGCGTGACAACTGGCTGTGCACTGCCTGCTGTCCTGAGAAGCACTCAGGGCCCTGCTGGGAGAGAGGCGGCAGCTACCTCTAGTGGCTACGCAGGGGAAGCCATGGGCTCGCCCTCCTCACACTGCCCAGCCCTGATCTCAGGTCTGCCTTCTGCTCCTCGCCTCCAGCCCTCACTGCCTCCTACCAGAGGGAAGAGCGGTGTCCATCTCTTAGTGCACGGTCCAGAAGTGAGGCTTTGTCACATAGTCAGGAAGGCTGGCTCCTAACATGAAGGTTGCCTGTTTGTGCCACTGCCCAGGAAGGTTGATCACTTTATATCAGGATATATGGTAAATACTCCCCAACAATTGCTCAGTCACAAGGAAGCAGACATCGCACTACTAACAGTACCTGTGTGCGATGAGCATCTGTCCTTCAGAGAAGGTGTCCTGTAGTCTTGAAATCATGCCCTTCGTATTGAATTGAGGTTAAATTATGTCCTTCCTACTGGGTCACCCCTGCATGTTGTTTTTGACACCCTTTCTTGGCAAGAGAATAGGCTGGCAATCCTGTGACAGTCTCCCTGACTTGTATAGGAAATTAACTGAGCAGAAGTCTGGAGGTTATAGGTATAGTGCGTCCAGTCAGACAGACCTGGATTTGGGTTCTGCCCTGGTACTTTCAGATAGACACCTGGGCAAGACATATGATTTATCTGGGCCTCAGTTTCCTCATCTATAAGTCAAAAATAATTCAATTCAAAAACATTTCCCAAGCTTTCCAGCTTGAATTGGAGATTCAGACCCCAGCACTCTCAAGGTCAATAAAGTAAGACAGACAGTCACGAAGTGACGAGTGAGGCAGGGGACTGTGGAAGGTCCAGAGGTGTCTCAGAGACAGCTGGTGGCAAGGGGAGAGCAAGGATGTCTTCTCGGAGCCCCAGCAGGGGCAGAGTTTGGAAAAGCAATTCACAGTTTGCAGGTGGACTCCCTAGGTCCCTGGGGGTGTGAGCGGGAGGGTAAGAAGGGTAGAAAGGATAATCAAGGCCAGAGGTCTGGACTTGAGTTCATGGAGCTCGTGTGAGAAACGTGAGTTCCCTGGGAAGGAAATATAGTATTGAGGGCTCCTGGGGGAGGAGGAATGTGGCTGATGAAGCCAGCAAAGGGTGACAACACCAGATCTCAGAGGACTCATGGGCCACCACCAAGAGGAGATCAGAGTTCATAAGGAATGTCCATTATTCCAGACAATGCTGCTGGACTGTCCAGTGTACTCAGGAGCCCACTCAGGACCTTGAAGCCCAACAAGACACGTCTTTCTGCCAGGTCTCATTCTCAGAAATATGGAAGAGAAACATTTTCATATTCAGGCAAATATTCTGGTGGAGTGGCCCAAGCGGTAACAGTTCCCACCTAGCAAGCGTGAGGCCCTGAGTTCAAACACCAGTGTGATCAAAAAACCAAACAAAGCCCAGATAAACGCACCGGGCCCAGGATGTAAAATTCACATGGATTTTTAAAGGTGAAATAGAAGTCTGCAAACATATTTTGAGGTCAAAAAGAGTTTTCAAAGTCCTCTCCTACAGGACCTTGCCCTCCTTCCTGGGGAGGTATGAGCTCCTTCCCACCTGCTGGGGGCTCAGAGAGAAAGGTGTGAGAGGAACACTGCAAGGAGGGAGCCCCAGGCTGGGGGGAGGGAGGAACTGGGGCTCTGAAGTTGGATGGAGTGGACTTTAAATCCTGGCTCCACCTCTTACTCACTTCGTGTTCTTAAGCAAGTCAGCAGCCTCCTTAAGCCACCACTGCTCGCAGGTAAAGTATCAATAGTGTCTTCCTCATGGGCTTGTCGTGAGGGGTAAATAAAATAATATAGAATAAAAAAAAGGGTTAAATAAAAGGTAGCTGTGTTTAAGTGGGAGCTGTGTATAGGGTTCTCCTCAGGAGAGCTTCGTGCTACAGAGGGTGGGCTCCACGGCTAACTAAGAAGCTACAGCAGTAGTCCAGGGAGGAGAGGAGCTGAGACAGGAAGCAGAGGTTGTGTGAGAGAAGGCAGTGGGGTCTACTTGAGCACATTGCGTTGGAGCTTCCTTGAGCGCCAGCTGGAAAGGTCTGAGTTCAGCAGTGAGCTCTGCACTAGAAAGAGATTTGTGAGTCACCTACAGAGTCCACATAGGTACCCAGGTAGCATTTTGTCTAAGATTTTGTCTAAGTAGGTAGATTACTTTACTGTCCCAATTTGGCCACATTCTAGGATTAGGGTATTTAGTTATTCCAAGATACAATTAAGAATACCCTCATAAACTGGACGCTGGTGGCTCAGGCCTGTGATCCTGGCTATTCAGGAGGCAGAGATCAGGAGGATCATGGTTCAAAGTCAGCCTGGGCAAATAATTTCCAAGACCCTATCTTGAAAATACCAAATACAAAAAGGGCTGGTAGAGTGTCTCAAGTGGTAGAGCGCCTGCCTAGCAAGTGTGAGGCCCTGAGTTCAAACCCTAGTACCATGAAAAAAAAAAATACCCTCGTAATTAAAGAAGATCAAACACACACACACCCCTATGTTATGGAATCAGGATGGTGGGATCTTGCTCTTAGAAGGTTAACAACACCATCCAGCTGGGGCTGGCCAGGCCCAGCTCCAGAGGCATGAGATGGGGCATGGAGGCTCAGTTCCTCTCCATTAATTGGGGAAAGACACGATCCAGGAGAGAAGGGGGCGGCTAGCATCTGTTCAGTGAAGACATACACCTTTCTGAGGTCCTCAGGATGCAAGACCTAAAGGCAAGGCTGCTGAGAGGACCAGGCTGGGGGGCAGAGAGCAAGGACATGCCCTCAGTCACGCCCCACTGAAGTGATTCATGCATTAGAACTTCCCCGTGTTACTTTACAGTTAGTGGTGCAGGGTGCCCAGATGACCAGGGCCTGGAAAAAAAACTGCATAGGATCCTGATTACAGCCTGCAGGCTACTCAGAAGTTTTGCAGGAAATCTGAGGAGCAAGATGATATCATTATCAAAGGAATATCAAAACTAGAGAGCTCAAGGTTGACTTGGACCTGGGAAGATACAACTATTATTAGGAGAACTGGAGTGAAGCCCTCCAGCTTTACCCAGGCAATGAATGTGGAAGTTCCTCACACCTGCCTGGGACAGCATCTGTTCTGATCCTAAAACATGAGGTTGCCCAGAGAGCCCTATAGTGGCTCCAGGGTCTCTAAATTGCCTTCCTCTCCATTGTGAGAGGCTCAGGACTCTGAGGTCTCCACTGGGCCTTGCATGTACATGAGGTTGTGGCACACTCAGGGTTGTTGAAACAGCAGACCTATCCCTGAGTCCAAAAGGAAAGTTCCTGATCTCAGCCAAGGTCCCTTGGCTGTTAGGATGAGAGAGGAAACCCAGAAACTACCACAAGTTTCTGAGGAGCACAATGATGTCATTATCAAATGAATATCATTTAGCCAAGCATGGTGGTACTCACTTGTAATCCTAGCACTCAGGAGGCTGAGGCAAGAGGATCATGAGTTCCAGGCCAGCCTGAGGCCTGAGCTGCATAGTAAGACCCCATGAGAGAGAGAGAGAGAGAGAGAGAGACCTTTCACTCCAACAGTGAAGTCCCTCACTAAGAAGTTCAGAAATGCTGGGTTTTAACTAAAATGAACTCAGTGAAGTGAGGGTCCCTGTCCACAGCAGAAGGGCACAGCTGAAGAACTAGACACTGTCCAGCATAGGTCAGAGCGGGCACCCAGGCTGTACTGGGAGGAGCCAGGCCGCCAGGGTGTCCCTCCTCAGGCACCTGATTTCTCAAGTGGTAGCTGGGGAGGCACTGAGGTGTTCTGCAGCTGTGAGCCAGGATCCCCCCTAGAGGAAGGGGACAGCAAGCAAGGATGTGGGGCCACCCTGGAGCTCAGACTGCCACCAACCCCTGGCACTAATTCTTCCTATTCAAATACTGTAAGAATTCAAAAGAGTTGGCTGATGGATAGTCAAGACTCATCACCTAAGGTGACTAAAGACAGCTAATGCTCTGACCTGATGAGGGAGGGGTCAGAATGGCGGCTGTGCAGGACAGGCACCCTGTGAAGAAAGGCCAGCTCCAGGGCCCAGCACCATGACCTGGGCTGGCATGGTCAATGGTCAAGTGGTGGTGGCAGTGAGTGACAGGGCACCAGGGGACCTTCTGTGTCTCTTGGGGGCCACTGTCATCAAAGTGCAGCAAGTGGGGCCTTATGCCATCTCCTGAGTTTCAGCGTCATGGGCATTATAGTTGTGGTTGGTGCTCACCAGCTGGGCTCCCAGCCTGCACCTGGGCACTGGAGAGGAGATAAATTCAGACAGAAGACACAACCCTGTCCCTGCATCTTGCCCCAGACAAGGACACCAGGTACCACTTTGCCACTCCAGCACAGCCTGAGCTGCTTACACACCTTGAGGGCACACCTGCTAAATGCCTTGCTCTCACACGTACAGAACTAATGGGGGGTGGAGCATGGCGCTATGGAGAGGCAGAAGTCACAGCAGAGAAAGGGCGAGTTCTGTCCGTTTAAGAAGAAATCCTTCAGCCCCATGGAACCCTTGGCTTGAGGAGGGGCCTCTCATCACCTTACCCTTACCAGGAACAGAGGAAGGGGCTCTCAATGATGTCCAACAGAGGACATTTTCTGGGTCCTTGTCAGGACAGGAGAGCAGATAGAGGAGCAGAGAGGCCAAGAAAAGACACTGAGCCTGTCTGGGGAGGGCGCCCTGCACTTGGGAAGGACAGAGGGCAGCTGAGCTCTTTCAGGTGCCCAATGAGAAGAGGGTGGTGGTGGCCTAGGTGAAAAGAAGATTGGAGAAATTGGGGTGTTTGTGGAGAGAGGTCTCCAGCAGAAATGAGGAGTGGGCTGTCATCATCTCTGCCTGAACCCAGGTGTCACCTCAGTTTTCCCTTCTGGAGAATGGAAAGGTAGGGGACCTGGCTGGAGGTCAGGAGATCTGAGTTCCGACTCCAGCCACCAAACAACTCCCAGCTCCTGGGAAGAAGAGGGGTGGTGGAGAAGACAGAGGGCAGAAAGGTGATGGCTTTCCCTTTGAGCCTCAGTTTCTTAGCAGTACCATGGGAAGGAAAGAAAACACCCAGCCTGCCCAAACCATTAAACAACAGAACAGGGGCAAGCACAGTGGCTCACTGCTATAATCCCAACTGCTACTGGGGAGGCACAAATAGAAGGATCATGGTCCAAGGCCAGGCTGGGAGGAAAAACTTGAGACCATACCTGAAAAATAACTAATGCCAAAAAGGACCAAGTGTGTGGCTCAACTGGTACAGTGCCAGTCTAGTAAGTCAGCAGGGGTCCTGAGTTCAAACCCCAGTATTGAAAAAAAAAAAAAGCAGCAGCAGCTTAGACCGCCATGCTCTTTGATCTCAGGCTGTGAGAACACTGATTCTTCTTTCCTTCCCCAGTACCAAGGCATCCGCGAGAATCACCTCACAGACTCCATCAAGCTCTCGCCAGGCCAGCCAAGAAGAAGGTGCTGCTGACAGCCAGACACCCAGAGACAGAGCTGCCCAGGCCTGCTCATCCCAGGCTGGACCCCCACTTCCTGTCCACACCCAGCCCAGAGTCCAAGGCACTACAGCCAGAGCCCTTGACCATTGCTGGGTCCAAAACCAGAGCAGTTCTCCAGTGGTGGCAGGGCTGGGTCCTCTGGGGCCTGGATGAAGCCTAGAATGTCACAGACAAAGCCTGGCCCTGGAGAAGTCACAGTAAGCTCCAGCGCTCTTGCCATCTCCCATCTGCCCCTTGCCCTCTGTCCTGTCACCCCTTCCTGCTTCACACCCCCAAATCCACAAACACAGTTTCAGACAACTGTACAGCTTAGCCTTCCTCAGCAACCAGGCCAGGAAGAAAGGTATGGACCCCTGCACAAGACCTCCACTCCTGGCAGAGGCCAGCCAGCTTGGGAATCCCCGAGGCTCCCTCTAGAGCAGAGGACTGAGCAGGCACAGGAAAAGCCACCAAGGATTCTTGCTTGTTCCTCCCTACTGAGTGCTCAGGCAGCTCACATAAATCTCCATGGCCTCAGTGTGTTCATCTGTCAAATGGGAGTGAAAGGCACCAGGGCCATATCAGAGTGTGCTTTTGAGAACCAGAAGCTGCACTTAAATATCAATTTCTGTTGTTGACATTTATTTACTCCTTCAACAAGTATTTTTGACAGCCTAGTACATACATTGCACTAAGGTCCAGTGACCAAGAAAACAGGAGCACTGACCTCCCAGAGCCTCCATTTGTGAGGGAGAGAGGTGAGAGACACAGAACCTAAATAGATGTTTTCAAACAGAGCAACAAGACAGGCTGGGATGAGGGGCTATTTTAGACACAGTGGTCCAGGAGGGCTCTCCTGAGGAGGTTACATTGGCCTGAAAGCTACAGGATGAGAAGGCAGCTACCACCTGAGAGCTGGAGGAATTTCATTTCAGGGGAAGGAACAGCAAAGACAAGACCCTGAGGCAAGGACCAGCCTGCTGTGTTCCAGGAACAGTAAAAGGACATTCATTCACCTGAGGACTCAAAGCTGCTGTCCCAGAGAGGAGAGGGACCCCGCCCCGCACAGGGAACCTTGACATTCTGCTGACTGACCACCAGAGGGCAGCAGTGCCCCTTGCGTCCAGGCTGCTGGCGCTTAAAGCTTGATCTGGGCAAGTTGAGCCCAATTTGTGGGGCAAGAGAATTCAAATATCTTAATCCTAGAAAGAAATGGCCAAAAAACTGCAACATATATGTTTCAGGCAAGAAATGAGAATCAGAGACAAATACAAGAAGGAGGAGCCTGGAGAGCTCACACACAATCCCTCAGGTTCTAAGGCCATACTGGATTTTTTCTTCTGGCTTCAGAGAGCACAGCTTCGGTGGCCCAGCCTGAAGGAAGTGGGCAAGTGAACATTCAGGGTCTCAATGGCCAAGTTCATCCTCACCATACATACCTCCTGTTTCCACAGAAGTCACCTTTCCCAAGTTCCAAGCAGAGCTGTGCAGGTGTCATCTGTCCCCAAACATTCACTTAGAAGGAGGCCCTTCTCCCGCCACCTAGCTCTGGAATATGGACCAGTTCACCCTGGTGGCAGTATGGAGCTAGTGCTGCAGCAGGGTGGGCCCTGCACACTACTCTCCATGTCCTTCAGAGCTGCCAGAGATGAATGACACTCCCTCACAGGGGTGACATTTTGCATATACACCAGCTCTCCTGGGAGCCAGTCAGACTGTGAGATGGATGGAAGTGTTCCATGTGGGTGTGTGGGCATCAGCTTGGGGACCACAGTGTACATACAAACTGCTTCCAAATGAGCACAGCAACTGCTAAATATGTCATTTGTTTGCTACCCTTTGTGGGACAGTAGTCTGCCTTGGTTCATGGTTTCACTTTCTATAGTTTCAGCTACCCATGGTCAACTATGGACCAAAAATATTAAACAGAAAATTCCAGAAAGTTAATTTTAAATTGTGTGCCTTTCTGAGTAGTGTGATGAAATCTCACACCATCTTACCCAGGAAATGAGTCATCCCTGTGTCCAGTGTATCCATACTCTATATGCTACCTGTCCAGTGCTCACTTTGTAGCCACCTCAGTTATCAGATTAATTGCATAGTATCAAGTGCTTGTGTTCAAGTAGCTTTTAGCAAGGAGCCTAACACTATGTCACCGTGCCTAGGTCATTTATATCACTTCATCCATCACAAAGACATTGTATCATCTCACATCACAAGAAGGTTGAGAACACTACAAGATGATACTTTGAAATATATATTCATACAACTTTTATTACACTATATTGTTACAATTGTCCTATTTTATTGTCAGTTTTTGCTAATTTCTTGCTGTGCCTCATTTACAAATTGAACTTTGTATAGGAGAAAACAGCATACATAGGGTTTGGTACTATCCACATTTTTAGGCATCTTCTGGGGGTCTTGAAATGTTAAAAAAAAAAACCCACCCAATGAATAAGGACTGACTATATTTTTTAAAATTTAAAAAGCCATATCTACATAGTTTGAAATGCAAATAATACTAATGGGCAGGTGACAAAAAGAAAGATTGGCTGCATAATTTGCAGGGCCCAGTACAAAATGAAAATGCCTAGTCCCTTGTTGGAAAATTATTAAGAATTTCAAGACGGCAGAAATAGAGCCTTAAAGCAGGGACCAGCCCTCCTGGGGGCAGAAAGCAAGTCCTAAGCAAACAGTGAGTCTTCAGTGCCCTCCAGAATGGCAGAGCCCCAGCCAGGCCCACCGGCCCTCCCCCAGCTCGAAGGAAAAAAGGTTCTTTGGTTGTCAAGAGCCAGGCCACACTGAAATTCAACCTAGGCCTATGCCACAAAGCTCACACCTTCTTCAGAGTGAGAAGCCTGGACCACCACACCTGAGACTGAAGATCTGAGAGCCTGAGGACTCATGGCATCTGTCCTGCCACACTAGGGGACAGCCAGGTAGAGTGCACTAAGCCAACAGAGGCCCTCCTTGTGGGCCACCCCGGGTCCACGTACTTCTGATTCTGTGTGTGTCCTCACTTCTCACCCCAGTGCACGCACTGGCTGAAGGAGGCAACATCCAGGGGCTGTGACTTCAGTCTACCACAGTGACACTCCCTGGGGCCTGGGGGGTTGTGACAACATGTGCCAGGGCCCCTTCCTGGCCATCCTTCAGAGGAGAGGATGTCTGGCCCAGGCTGCTGAGCTCTGAGAAGCTGCTATAGGCTGAGGAGAGAAAATGCAGGCCAGGGCTCTGGGTGGCACATGCCCTTGGGGTTTGGGGGCAAACAAAGGCAATCTTATCACCAAATAAACTTGGTCTGGGTGGCTAGGTGCCAAACTGCCCAAGGGGGTCTGGGGAAATACCCACTGTTTCTGCTGTTTTCTCTCCCTCCTCTCCCCACCCCCAGAGCTGTCTGACCATCCCCCAGTGGCAGGTAGCTCCTTAGCTGTTTCCTGTAGTCAGGCAAGTGCCAGGCACCCTCAGTATGGCCTTGTTCCCAGGAGCACAGCCCAGCGGAAGCCACAGGAAAGGCAGCCGAGATATCCAAAACTAATGGAGCCATACACAACAGGCCTGGCTGTGGCAGGCACTGTGCACACCTGCAGTTCCTCTAGGATGGGAGGAGCCCAGGCCCCAGAAAGTTGACTAACAGGGATGGCAGTGACCTATACCAGGATTAGGAGATATGCAGCGTGGCATGTGTGTGCGTGGGGTAGTGTGTGTGTGGCGTGCAGGGGGTGATGTGTGTGTTGCATGAGCGTGTGTGTGTTGTAGTGTAGGTGTGTGTGGTATTTGTTGAGTGGGGGGGGGAGAGGGAGGGAGAGGGGGGGTGAAGAGAGATGGGCAGTTAGCAGAGGCCTGGACGGTCAGGAGGTAGCTGGCCCTTGTTGCTATGAGGTTGTTACACTGGAGGGCAGCATAGGAACAGAGGAAGAGATGAGGATGCTGGGGACAAGTGGGGGACAGTGACCCTGCTGAGAGCCTCTCTTGTGTCAGTGAGCCCACCCCGGATAGCACTAGCCTCATTCTTCAGAAAACTGAGAAGACTGAGGCTCCCCAACACACATTCAGCAGAGTCCTATCCACACCACCCCTCATGGTCCCTTGGGCCCGCTCCCTCCTCTCTCATTCAGGGGACCAGCATCTCTGGTTTAGGCCACACTCTGCCCTCCCTATGGCCGCCAGCTGCCCTTTGCCTCCTTCCTGGCCCCTCCACAGAGCACCCCTATGGCATCCGTGAGGACAGTCCATTTTATGGTCCACAAGGCCCCCCCACCACGGGCCCATGCCTCCGGGTCTCAACTCGCTAAATGCTCCAACCAAAGCTCCAGCTGCCTCTCACCTCCTCCCGGCCAGCAGGGCTGCCTCTGCTGGAAACGGCCACTGCCTCCTTGGCTGTGAATTATCAGCTGAGACTGCATTTCCTCCAGCTGGCCTTGCTTGACACCTGTTTAGGGTACTCACGTGTCACCACAGACCCCATCTCCCTCCTCACAGTGCCCAAGCATCAGTCCTACTAGGATGGAGAGGTGTTTTTTATCGCACACGCACATGAACACCCTCCCTGTCCAGAGTCATGCCTAATGAGTGATTGATACTCCAGAAACATCTGCAATAAGTGGCACCTGAAATCCTTTATTATAATTATTTGTCTGCTGTGCTTGGGTTTTTTTTGATACTTGGGTTTGAACGCAGCCCCTTGTACTTGCTAGGCAGTCACTCTGCCACTTGAGTCACACCCTCAGTCCTTTTTGCTTTAGTTATTTTTCAGATAGGTTCTCACACTTTTGCCCTGGGCTGGCCTCAGACCATGATCCTCCTATCTACCCCTGTCAAGTAGGTGGGATTACAGTCATGCACCTCCATACCCAGCTTGTTTTTTTGAGATGGGGGGGTTCACTAACTTTGGACTGACCTCAAAACACAATCCTCCCAATCTCCACCTCCCAAAAAAGAATTTTTTTTTTTTTTTACAGTACTGGGGATTGAACCCAGGGCCTTATGAATGCTAAGCAAATGCTCTGCCAATGAGCTACATCCTCAGCCCAGTTTCTTTCTTTTTTTCTTTTTGACACAGACTTTCAGTATGCAGCCAGGCTGACCTTGAACTTACTATGTAGCTCAAGTTGATTCCAAACTCTCAATCCTCCCAAGTGCTAGGAAGGGCCTGTTTTGAGTCTTCATTTTGACCCCAGCACTCAGCATAGGGATTGGTGCACAGTGGGTGATAAATGAATGCTAGTGAAATCCAATAGAATATTAAATACCCAAGATGCATTGTTATTTGACAGGACAATGGCAGAATTGTGTGTATAATACTTTATCTATTCTATAATAGGAGGCTTACATAAAACTTTCTATTCATTTTTGTTCACACACGAAGAAATTCTAGAAAGAGGCATGAGAAATCAATAAAAGTGGCTTCCTTTCATAGGAGGGTCTGGACAAGTGAGACTTAGTAGTTGGAGTAAGTCTTTTCCTAGCATTATTTTACTCTTTGAATTTCCAATTCCTTGAACACTGTTACTCAACCAAAAAATTAAAAGGAAGGAAAATAAATATTGGCAGAAGGAAGAGAGGGAGAAAAGGAGAAAGAACAATCAGGGAGAGGAGCAATCCAACCAGGGCTTAGCTGTTCCAGTTGATTATATCATGCAGCCTTGACCCCAAGGCTGACAAATTGGAGTTTGGCTGCAAAAGAAGGGTGTGGGCATTAAAAAAAAAAAAAAAACTCACAAGCACTGGGCACACACCTGTAATCCCAGCTACTGGGGTAGTGTGGAGATAAAGGGATCTCAGTTCAGGCCAGTCTGGGCAAAAGCAAGAGACCCCATCTGAAAAATAAACGAAAATCAAAGCGACTGGGGCATTGCTTAAGTGGTAGAATGCTTGCCAAGCAAGTGTGAGGCCCTGGGTTCAATCCCCAAAATCAATAAATTAAATAAATAAATAAATAAATAAATAAAACCCCACATGCCCCAGCACGGATGCCTTGGATCTCCTGTGTCAGCAAGGAGGCCACATTTCTCTGGGAGGTCGGTCAATAACACCAGGCGTTTCCAACCTCAGAGGCTGAGTCTGCAGATAAACTATCAAGAGCATGCGGTGCTCTGTGAGTGACCAGGTAAACGACTTTGATTAGCTTTGTCCAAGGTTAATCTCAGGGACTTCCAGTTACTCAACACCTGAGCCTCTTTGCTAAGCCCAAAGCTGGCTGCTCAAAAGACCCTCCTCCAGTTTATAGGTAAATTGATACAACTACTTTTTCACCCTAAACAGGCCCCTGAGCCCCTGCAAGTCTGCCCTGCACATATACCATCCTGCTACATATGCTACATATGCTACTCAAGGCATCACACTTGCTAGGCAGGTGCTCTCCCACTTGAGCCATGCCCCCAGTGCTCTTTTGCTTTAGTTACTTTTCAGATAGGGTCTTGAGTTTTTGCCTGGGGCCAGCCTCAGACCTTGATCCTCCTACCTGTGCCTCTCGTGTAGCTGAGATGACAGGCACGCACCACCACATCTAGCTTTTATTGGTTGAGATGCGGGTCTTGCTAACTTTCTGCCTGGGCTGGCCTCAAACCTCAATCTACCTGAGCGTCACCTCCCGAGTAGCTGGAATTACAGGCGTGAGCCACCTCCAGCCCAATACATATCCTTTTTATGACTCAAATATTCCAAGTTAAAAACATACAGCACAGCCTGAGCTTTGGAGTCAGGCAGGCTTGGGTTTGAATCCTGACTATCTTTGTCATAGCTGAGTGACCTGGGGCAGGTCTCTTCACTTCTCAGTGCGTCTGTTATCTCACCTGGATAGTGGGAATGAAATGTTTAGCTCAGAGAATTCTAGTTACGTGCCTTATGTGTCTAGCATGTAGTAAATACTCAGGAACAGCTCTGGGGCATTTGTTTTAAATCTATCTGTGATTTCAGGCTAGGATTCTGACAGCCCTGTTGTAGCTTAGCTCAGAGTACAATAACCGGGAGCTGAGTGAGTGAACAAATGAAGGATTCATAAATTCTCTCCCTGCCTCCACACCTCCTCCCCTGGAGGAACTCTGGGATTCAAATCTTCTGATCAGCATTGTGATAACTTAAAACAAAACTTAGAACAGCAGTCTCACACCTGCTCAGTCTCTGACCCTAGGTCAGTTCTGGGTCCAGGACATTTGCTCATTAAAAACAACCACTCATTGGAAAGGTTGAAGAAGCCATGGGTTGGCAACAAGAGTTTCAAGTCTTGGATCTGCCTGTGGAATCTGCGGTTTTCCTTGACCTTCAAGTCCCTAGCAACATTTGTCTTACATACAACAATAGTCTGCAACTAGAAGAAATAAATGGATTGCCAAACCCTGAAAGTGGAAGAATCTGTGATATGTATGTATTTTTTTGTTTTATCGCTGTTTCAGGATAGATCTGGGGAGAGGGGCCTACCTGCGGAATAACGGGCAGAGTTGTATACTTGAAGTCAGGTCTTCTTAATCAAGCTTTTGTGTAACCTTGAGAAGCCAGATTCATCATTTCTAGCCTCAGTTTTCTGCTCTGTAAAATGGGGATAACCACTATTTCTATGTCTTGCTTACTTCATAAAGATGATATAAAGATAAAATCAGGAACATCATAAAGCTCTACATCCAATGATGTAAAGAAAAAATGCTAGATTTGGAGTCAAGATGGTCATGTTGGTGGTGGTGGCGTAGCGTGTCGTCACCAAGCATGTTTGTTATACATCAGACACTGTTCTGAGCCCTCTAGCTTACTTAGCCCCACATGAACTAAGGGCTGCATTGCCATTCTCATTAGGCAGATGGAGAAACTGAGGCACAGAGAAGTTAAATAGCTTGCCCAAGTTGCACAGTTAGCCTGTAGCAAGTTGAGATATAAACCCAGACAATTAGGCTCCGCAGGCTGAGCCTCTTCCCCAGCTCTTCTGCCTCCTGCTTGAGAGATTTGAATCCTTGCTCTGCCATCACTGATTCTCTCTTCCTCCCTTCTTCACACCTTCCACATATTCACTGAGTGCTTTCTATGTGCCAAGCACTGCTCGAGAGCTGAGATGGGGCAGACTGCCCAGAGTTGACCTTCCAATAAGCATCTGGAAGGTCAAGTGCAGTGGAAAAAGAATAAAGCGAGGGAGGGGATAAGTGTGACCCCAGTTAGTGGTGTCATCTCTTCGGGCCTCCATTATTTATTGTAAAATGGAGATACTGTGGCCTGCTCTACCTTAAAGTTTGAGAAGTGATTAAATGAGCTAGGTGTGCTTGGTACATAAAGTATAAAATGCTATTCCAGTAGACAGATTGCAAAATGCATTGTTCTGGCCTCCTTGCTCCTGCAGTCCTTGGTTCATGCCTCTGTTTGGTCCATTCATCATGGTTTCATCTGGATTGCAAGCCCGTATCATTCAGTAAACTGAATCTTTGGGACAGGAACAATCCTGGTAGAATATAAGTATGAAACAAAGGTATATTTATTAATATTCACTATTTTATAAGCTCCTAAGTGTCAGAGACCAGCAGACACTTAAACACTGTGATGCATAGAAGATGTCATTATCCCTGGCCTCAGAGAAGGAACAGAGGTTCAGAGAGATAAACAACTGTCTCCTGGCCATCCACCAGTGAGTGACAGAGCATGGTCAGAACTTGCACCAAAACCCATGATCTGTCACAACCCCCAACTCATCCACACTTACTCATTTGACAAGTACTACTGAGGCAGATTAGAATTAGGGAAATTTGGGACTCTCGGAAAATAGATGACTTAATATTATATTTCAAGTTGAATATTCCTCTCTATCTCTGAGCCTTCTTTTCCATTGCAAATGAAGTTTACTCACACTCTCACTCAGAGACATCTCATTCCACCCTCACCTGGCCCAGGAATCATCCATGCCTCTCTACTTTTTGATTATTGGTTGAGAATCACCAGGTTCTTGCCTTCCCATAGATTAGCATAAGTCTCAAAAGCACCTGGAAAAGAAAAAGATGCTCTCTGCTTCCAGCTTCCACCTGGTCCCACCATGACCCCTTTTATAATTCCCTTCCTTAACTTTTAACAAAGTCCATTTATACCCATGTGTCTTGCCATGGAATCTTCTATGTGGGACACAAAAAAATCTGGAAATCTGCTGATCAGAGACTACACCATTGCCGTTAACACTACTACCTTCTGGGTGCCGTGCCAGATGTTGGAGACAGAGATGGACAAAGCAGAGGAAGGCTCTGTCTATGTGGAAGAACAGACCAGTCACCACATAAGACAGGTGCAGACTGACATGCTGGGGGACCTAGGCTGGGAAGCAAGGGAGGCCTGTCTGAGGTACCCGGCTCATGCCTCTGAGCTCTGATCAGGTGAGAAGACCCTGAAGAAGAGCAAAGGAGCTAAGGTGCGACAGAGCTGGGAGACGATGAGCAGGAGAGAGGCCTTGTCCTCTCCCAGAGGAAGAGGGATCAGGCAAGAGGAGTGAGAAAAGAAGGCTACACCCACCCAGCAAGACTCATTCTGGCTGACTGGGGAAGGAACCACAGGGCCTTGAGAGGTTTCCGGGCCATAGACTGGTGTGTTTTAGAAGGATATTACAATTAAAATTAATTAATAATTATTTCAATAGCATTGGAGCTTGTTAATAATAATTATAACAATGTGGATTGTCTTAACTTTAGAAGACGAGAAAGAAAAATGTAAAAGATGGAGACAGAGAAGGGGGCAGGTTGGGAGTGGAGAAGGTAGCTTAGCCAGCAAGTGATGTTTGCAGGTGTTTGCTGTCAGCTTGGCTTCAGCTGGATCAAGCCTCATTTATCTTCTTGACAATAATAGATGTTCTAATATATCTTCTATATAATAATAATTGACTGTAAATGGAAATAACCAGACAGATTTCCAGACCTCTGCTGGGAGAGGGATCAGATTTCTCCCCCCTTCTCTTCCCACCCCATGACTCTAGGTGGTGGGGAGAGGGGCCCCTTTGTTTACTATCAAGGGCAGGATATCAGCAGATCAGCTTGAAGGGCACTGCTTCAGACCAATCTCTTATCCCAGAACCAGGATCTCAGTTCTAGATGCAGGCCAGTCTTTGGCTAAGCATGGCCCAGGAGTCAGGCTCTTGGCGTTCTTACTGCACGGTCTTGGCTGCCTTTGGAGATGACAAACTCAGCCTCATCCTGCATCCTCAACCTCACCTGTGCATTAGGGGGCCCTTCTTCACCACACTCCCCCTGGGGAGGAGACACACCACATCTTAGGAAGCTAACAAGAAGCAAAAGAAGTTGTGTGTGGTGGTGCCCACTGTAATCTTAGCACTCAGGAAGTTAAGACAGGAGGATCACGAGTTCGAGGCCAGCCTGAGCTACATAGGGAGACCCTGTCTCAAAAAAGGAGGAGGAAAAGGAAAAGAGGAGGGATGGGTAGAAGGGGAAGGAAGGGAAAGAGAAGGGAAGTTCCAAGAAAGGAACTTTAAGAAAGCAGAAACATTGAACATGAAATTTTCTGGAAAAAAAAATAATCCCACTCATGCAAGTTTCATGATTATGCAATTTTATGCAAATTAGCTATTTCTTCCTCTTTGTTTTCAAATCCCTGGAGATATTTGGAGGTGAGGAGATTCTGGCAAGCCCCTGTGCTAATGTCAAACTTGAATCTTCCAACTTTCCCCTCCCAGGGTTACAGATTTCTTCCTTTGGCTGTGCTCCACTTTCAGCCACAACCCACCCCTGGAAGAGTACCAACCATCCTGCCAGACTCTGTTCTTGTGACTGGACAGGACATTTATGTGCCATATGTAGAGATGATTGGGCAGATTTGGAGAAGAAGGAGCTAAAAATAGACTCCTGCAATACAATCTCTTTATGCTAATGAGATGCAAATGCAGCTGGTTTCCCTTTGCTTGGCCCCCTGAAGCTAAGAAATTACTTGTCTCTGTGCAGTGGACCAAAAAGAGGCCAGGAGAAAGAGCTAGAGGGGGGGGAGCAGGGAGAGAGAGGGGGGGCCCAAGAGAGCTGGCTGACCTCCATTCCCATTCCCACCCCCAGATGAAAGTGACCACTGGCAAAGGACAACTGACAAGCAAGCCAGCCTGCCCAGAAAGAACTGCTGTTCCAGGCATGGAACCTGGAGCTCATGGGGATGTGGGGAGCATCTCCTGTGTTCCTGAGCTTTCAAGACAGGTGTTGTCCCCTTTTACCCCACCCTGGGGGGGTATCTCTCACCACCTTCCTCCACCTGTATAGAGACTGTCTCCCTCTGCCCCATTATCTCCTACAATTGCTCAACAATGGGCAACACCCCCAGTGCCCGCCCAGCACTTGAACCCCTTCTGGCCAGGAGGATTAGCTCCTCTTTGGTCAGCCCACAATGGCCCTCCACATCCTTTGTGCCTCTGTTTGGAGCAAATATTGAAGCTCTCTCCTGAAACCCATTACAGACCATTAGGACAAAGGCTTTCTGTGGGCCTCCAGGACAGAGCTGGTGCCAGGATATTCCATGCCACTTCACCTGCTGCCTCCGCTCCTCCAGTTACCTCCCAAGGGAATGATCCACATCAGATGAGGCATCTCTGTGCCAGACAGGAGGGAAGAGCAACTTAGTGGTGTCCACACTCAGGACTGCCCACTAGAGGGGAAGGAGGGAGCTGGCACCCTGGGGGTGAGTGGAGGTCACAAGTAGTTGGGCCATTGAAGGGTCAAGGGTAGGAGCCTGGGTTGGCACTGAGAACCTTTGCCATCCAAGCTTTACAAGTGCTGACTATCTGGAACTTTCTTCTTTCCCATCCCCAGCTTGACTTTTCAGGGACCACTTTGATTCATCTTTCTGGTCTCTGTCTAGACTTCACCTCATCGCCTCCTCTAAGAGGCCATGCTTGCCTCCCATTAGAGGACCAGTCCTCAGTATTGTAATTGCTTCTCACTTCCTACATCCTGTGCCCCACCAACAACCCAGCCTCTGAGCTCACCACTGTGTCCACACAGCTGGCATAGCTCCTCAACATAGCAGACAAACATGGCTGAATTGATTAAATGAATTCAACAAGCACAGGCTCTGCCTCACTCTTGGGTCCTCAGAATTCTGACTCAAGTGGTGTTGGGTCATGAAGGTTCCTGGAGAGAGACTGAGAATTTTATGTATTAGTTAGTTGGTTGGTTGGTTGGTACTGGGATTTGAACTAAGAGTCTTGCACTTGCTAGGCAGGCATACTATCACTTGAACCACTCCACCAGCACATTTTAAGTTGGTTATTTTTAGAGATAGGGTCTCACTTTATGCGTGGGCCAGCCTGGACCACAATCCTCCTGTTTGTGTTTTCCTGTGTAGCTGAGATGACAGACACACGCTACCACACCCAACCATTGGTTGAGACTGGATCTTGAAAACTTTTTGTCCAGACTGGCCTCCCAGGTAGCTACAATTACAGGCTTGAAGTACTGCACCCAGCAAGGACTAAAAATCTTTCCTGACCTTCTGTAGATACCTCAGTTGATGGAGATAGACCTGTGGAATTCTGGGTGAATCTCTGAACCAACCCAAGCCTGTATCTGACAAGTGGAAAGAGCAACACTGGCAAGGTGGCATGGGTGGATGTTCTAAAAGGGCAAAGAAGATGGTGTGGAGATGACGCAGGGATGTTATATGGATGGTCATGATGGTGCCTGGTTCTCACCTCATAAGAAGAAAGAGAAGAGTTCTTTGGGCAGTCACCTAGCTGCTGCCCTGTCACAGTGCTACGTGGGAGAGGACACGAGGGACCACTCTTCAGAAGTGAAGACCAGGGAACTTGAGGAGGCAGCCCTACAAGAGCCACAATTGCCTGCCTGCAGAATCACTCTCCCAGCTACTAAAGGAAGGAGCCTGGTGGGGCTGAGCCAAGTCCACCACTGACTGAGCAAGTTACTCATTTCTCTTCACTTCAGTTTCCTCCATTCTAAAATAGAGATGATAGCAGTGCTACCTCATAGTGTTGCTAAGAAGCTTAAATGAGATAAACTCAATAAAATATCTAGCACCACTCCCAGCACATAAGTGCTCAATAAACACCGCTTGTTGTTCCTGTCTGTCCTTCACCCAGTCCTGTGCTGGTTTTTTGGTTCAGGAAATCACAGATCATGCTCTCATTTTGCAGAGGGAGAATACAGCGAGGTTCTGGAACTCACCAGAAGTTACCAGTGACTCAGGAACATTTGCACATAGACCTGGGGTTGCCTGAGTTTCTGCTCCCATTTCCTTGTGGTTTGGGATTTGAGTCATTCTTTTGTTGCTTCATATGTACAATTCCAGACCACTCTACAAGGTGGTGACAGATGCTTCTCCCTTGTTTCTCTTACCTCCTTGGCTGTGCTGGGGCTGTAGAAACCCTCAAAAAATAAGTACGGGATGGCTAATGTTCTGAGAGACGAACAGTGATGCAGAAAGTGCTCCCCAACACCCCAGGATCCCTCAAGGAGCCTGAGCTGAGTACTGAGTATCTGAGAGGCCAGATGTTCAGTGGGACAGCAAGGCCGAGGCGGCTCTAGTAGCCACAGGGCTCAGGGAGGGCACCTTGTAGGCCTGGCCAAGCAGGCTGGGCGCCAGTTCTGAGTCAGGAGCTTTCCCCAACAGGCTGGTTAGGGCTCTGGTGGCAGCCTGGGTTACTCAGCTTGGCTAGATGACAGCCCTTGAGTCATGTGGAAGGAGGCTCCTGTAGAAATGTGGTGACAGCTTGAAAGCTGGCAGCCAGTCAGTTTTCTAGATGTTTCCCTGCATGGGCCATGGAGGCAGGTGGCAGGAGAAGGAAGCCACACAGGGAGCCATCACTCACAAGGTGAGGGTATCTCCACAACAGGGCATCCCTACCTGCCAAGCACTGCTTCCCACTCCCACCTCACATCCCCAGCACATCTCCATCCCCTCCCAATGCCCCCTGGGAATCCAAGCTATGCCAGACTGCTTTGGCAAGAACCACACCTGTGCATGCCAGTCAGGTATTTGCCACTGGACAGCGACAAGGAGAAGGCTTTCTAAGCAGACTCTCCACTTGACCTTCAGTGCAGGAGGGAGGAATCAGTTGTCCCTTGTTCATGGCTCTTGTTCCTATACTGAACAAGTGCCAGGCACAATGTAGGCACTAAAATATACTTGAGGGAAAACTGAACCAACTATCCTCAACAACCTCAAGACTAGGAGTGGGGCTGTAACTCAAGTGATAGAGCACTCACCTAGCAAGTGTAAGTCCCTGGGTTCAATCCTCAGTACCATTAAAAGAAAAAAAACTCATGGTTAGAAGCTTCCATGACTTTCTTCCTGAACTCATGGAACTTCAATCCTTGGGCTATCATTCAATTTCTGATTGTTTGGTCAAGAGTCTATTAAATGAGCCTCTCCAAGTTCTTGGATGGTGGTAAGGTGCCGCTCAGCCTCTTCTGGAAGGAGTAACCCTAAAAATGTCTTTCCTTACTTCCTTGGATCTCCTCTTGGCCCATCTCCAGGCCCTTCCTCAGATTTCCTCTTTGGGCCCGTACATGAGCACTCCTACCTGACTCAGTGAAGGGAGAGAGCTTTGCATGAGGTGGAGGTAGCATGGGGTGGCAGATGGGGAATCAAGGAAGCAGTTTTCTGCTTCAAGGGCATCCAGCCAGAGGACTGCCTTTCTGCCTAGGTTTCTGAAACTCTGCTCATTCAACCGGTCTTATCTCACTGCCACCAGCCTGGACTCCTTCCTGGCATCCTGGGAGACCAGTCCCTCCCCAGCAGGGGACAGTGCAATGGATGATCTCATGCCATGACTCTAGAGCTTAGTATCCCTAAGAACAAACAAGCAGCTTGCTACAGTGCAGGTTTCTGAGCCACATCCATCCCCCTAATTCTGATTCCAAGGCCCTGGGCTGAGATCCATCTAGCTCATTTTTACCCACCCTCCCCAACACTCCCCCCTTGAAATTAATAGCCCAGCGCCAGGAAACCAAAGGGTCTGATCGGAGCTGGGCAGCCTGGCAAGGAGGCAGATTCCTAACCTTCCCATGTGCAGATGGAGAGGTGGGTGGGGACAGTAAAGAGCCAGGACCTTGGCTCTGGCCACCACAAGAAAGTAAAACCCTCTCCCACCATCCCCCACCCCAAGACCTAGAGCAGCAGCAGCCAGTGAGGTGCAAGAAGGTCCCAGAAGGGCAAGAAGATTCCAGAGAAAAGAAGAAATGACACATTCTGGCCTGGCCACAGCTTCTACAGGGACAAAGGTTTCACTGGGTCCCAAGGCACCAAGCAGGCAGAAAATTCTGTGTCATTCAATAAAGAAGCCCATTTGCTGGGTAAAGCAGTGAGAGGGCAGGACAATGGCTGACTTCCACTGTAGGTGAGGGCCTCTCAGTGACCTGTAAGGTTGCTCAGTTGTCCCTCCACTCTCTGCCTCCCTGTCTCTCAGGGACATTCCATTCCCTCAACCTAACTACCCAGCTCAAGGTCCCTGAGCTCCCTCAGCTCAAGGCTGATCAGCATCGCCCCTCCACCCCATCCAGCCTTGGGCCTCCCACCATAGTTGTGCAGTGCTGACCTCTATGTGAACCTCAATAACTAGTCCTTGGGTCTGGGGAGTTTCTGAGCCCAGTTTCTTCATCCATAAAGTGGGGCTGATAAATTCCTGCCTCCCGGTAAGGACCAAGTGAAAGTAGCCATGTGGAGGTACTGATCATAAAACACTCCCTGGCAATAATCACCATGTTCCCACAGTAAGCCCAGCTTAGGGAGACAATGAGAAGAAACATCTATTCAGCTCCACTAGTGGACAAGGAGGTGATGTCCCAATAAAGATGTCACCAACCATTGTCCTCCTCCTGAGTGGTACCTCATACTCTCTGAAGAGGAAGGGCTTGCTTAATGTCTACTCAACCTCTGCTGTCCTGGCCTTGTTACTCACCCTAAATCCTCTCTCTCCCACCCACACCCTCTCCCTCTATATGCCCAAATCCTAAATATCACCCTCTATAGACTCTAGCACACAGCAAATTCTCCCATCACTTCCCAAACTGGGGTTTCCCTGTCAGCTTTTTGTCCACAGCTGTTGCCAATGCTCCCCAAGAGCAAACCCTAGGATTGCTTGACTCCTCCCCCACCCTTAAATGGTCAGTTCACGAAGAAGTCAAATGTAACAAAAGACACATGCTATGACTTGGATAAGTGTCCCCCAAATGTCCATGTGTAAAGGCCTAGTGCCCAGGGTGGTGAGACTGAGAGGTGCTGTGGACCTTTGAGGGAGGTTCTTCAGTAATGCCGGCATGCCAGGGCAGAAGGGAAGAGCAAACTCACTCCATAAATTGTTACTCTCAGCTAGGCATGGTGGTACAGGCCTGTAATCCCAGCACTCAGGAGGTGGAGACAGGAGGATCTCAGCACTCAGGAGGTGGAGACAGGAGGATCTCAAATTCCAGATGAAATCGGGCTCTTAGTGAGAACTGTCTCAAAACTTAATTCTTACTCTCATGGCAGCTAGTGAGAGTTAGTGGCAGCTCTTGTACTGTACAGCATGGAGCTCTTCTGTTCTTGGGTGATGGCCTCTCTCTGTAGCCCTCCACCAGTATACAAGTCCTATGGAGCTGGGCACCTGGGGCTCACACCTATAATCCTAGCTACTCAGGAGGCAGAGATCAGGAGGATCAAGGTTTGAAGCCAGCCCAGTCAAAAAAACCCATCACAAAAAAAAGGGAGGATGGCTGGTGGAGTGGCTCAAGGTGTAGCCCTGAGTTCAAACCCACAAAATAAAATAAAAAGGTCCTATGATAGGGTGCAAATGACCCAGAATTTTCTTACTCACTCACTCATTTGTTCAACAACCACCAATTGTGTGCCAACCTTGTGTTAAGTGGGCTAGACACTGAGCATGAGGAAATGAATTGCCCAACCCAACTGGGAAAGGGGCTCCTAGCGGGTTTAGGGTCCACCCTGGCCCTCACCTCTCAGCAACTAATCTATATATCAGTGGGAAAACAGATACATACACAAAGTATTGGTCATTCATTGTGCTAGATGCCACAATAAGACTGTGCAAGGGGTTGGGGAGCCCAGGGAGGGGCACAATCCAGACTGAAGGCTAGCAGAAGGAGGTGTGCCAAGTTCAGAAGACAGTGCAGAAGCAAGCTTGGCAGAGGAGAAGATAGCATTCCAGGCAGCAGGGGAGATAGGCAGCAAGAGTAAAGGTGTGGTGAAACCAACAGCATGGCTCACATAAGCTGTTTGTGCATGCATAGAGACAGATCTGGAAGGGTTACACCCAACTGCTAAGGCTGGTTATCTCAGGAAAATTAGATTATGGACTCTTGCTTATTTGCAGTTATTACTTTTATAGTAAGCAAGAATTATTTTTAGAAGCAGGAAAAATATAATAAAGAAAGAGTGTTTGTGTCTGATGGAACTTTGAGAAGCATGGTGTTTGGGAACAGGGGAGGGGTGGGCACTGCTAGTAGCAGAGGAGAAAAGGCAGGGAGCTGTTACAAGTCCACCATGCACACCTGGAGAAGCTAGGGGTCTGCATTAGCCTCCAAGCAGAGACTCAGAGTCCATTCCTTCCCTGGAAAAGCTCATCCTCTCAGGGCGACGTAGTCCATCTAGAGCTCTGGGGAGTGAGTAGATCCATAGAGCTCTGTCCTCCAGCTCCCACCTTCCTTTAGTTGGGAGCCAAGCTAGGGTGAGGCTAAGAAATGAACTCACCAGTAGCATCAGGGCGTTCCACGCTCTTAATTGGGGTGTCTTTTTAGCCTCTGACTTCCACCATCTCACTCCCCAGCCTGGGCTAGACTGGTAAAGGATAAAGTGCCTGAGCTCTTGGAACAAGGTCATTTGCAAATTGTGTGTGTGTGTGTGTGTGTGTGTGTGTGTGTGTGTGTGTGTGTGTGTGTGTGTTCATATGTATCTATACACACAGGAAATCTTAACTTTTCAAATGAGTTTTATATACAATTTGGTCATTTTTCTATGGAAAATCCTTTATTTGTCCTTTGCCAGAAAAGAAGGAAGTAACTAGCGAGCTGTAACTCAGGTGTGTCACTCAAAAGCACATGCATTTACAGTTTCTTCTCCATTCAGTGAGCCATAGGAAGTGGCTACAATTTGAGAAGCTATAATAATGTTCCCAGTCCAGAATAACCTCTCCTTCCTTCACTGGTGCTTGGAATTTTAGTTTGGGGTGAGGCACTGCTCACCCTATAGGAAGACCTGTAGCTGGTTTGTGTTCTCGCTCTTCTCTCTCTCTCTCTCTCTCCCCCTTTCTCACTGTCTTGCTCTTACTCTCACACTGGAAAGGTGGAAAGATGGAAAGGTTATTTCTTAACAATTTAATGCAGGTTTGTAAGTGTATATTTTCCTCTGTGGAGGTCATAGACCAAATGGTACGGTAGTATTAGCTCTACTACTCAGTAAGACTTAGTAAAGGGATAGAGCGAGCCTGAGAACAGACTAGGGGTCCTGACTGGCATACGATATCATATTCCTTCTCACCCTGGGGACTGTGGACAGCCAAAAGAGAGAAAAAGAAACAGAGAGCAACAGACAGAGAAGAAGGATGGAAGGAATGAAGAAAGGAAGGAAGGAGAAATAAAGGAAAAGAAAGAAAAAAGAAAGGAAGAAGGAAAGAAGAAAGGGAGGGAGAAGCACTTGTTCAGAGGAAGAGCTTAGTTGGAGACTGAGACTCCATATTGGGTCCCATATGGAGCCAATTCCCAACTCTTCCATCTCTCTCTCTCTCTCTCTCTCTCTCTCTCTCTCTCTCTCTCTCTCTCTCTGTTTAAAGGGATACTCCAGAAAAACAGACATCTACACAAGGGCCCTGCCTACGTTTTCCAGTGAAACATATCATAGGTGGTCTTCATCTCCTCTTTCCCCCTGCTTTTTGTTTTGCTATTTTGTCGCTGATAGTGCTCAACAGCAACACCTACCCATCTTTACATATCCTCCTAAGAAGCACTAATCCTAGGTTGTCATTAGCTAAAACATTTTTCTTCTGAATAACAGTGTCACTGAGCCAAAAAATATGTGGCAGAGCCACCCACCTCTAGTTTCCCCAAAGTTGACAAGTAGGGCACAAAGGGAGGCTTCCTGGGTGTTGACTGACTTGAGTGGGCTGCTCTGTCTTTTCTAGAACCCTGCCACCCTGGGAGGGCTCCCCCACCTCCCCTGATAGGCTTGGCCCCCTTGCTGTGGAAGTGGGAACTGTTACGCTCTACAGGCAGGCATGTTTCTTACACTCTCTGCCTCCTTCTGGTCTCTTCCTCCTGAGGTCCAGCTGGGGAAGGATAAACATGGCAACATCAAGTTAGTTGAGGCTACTGTTTGTCCCCATCTTCACCCCAGCTGTGTCTGTGGACCCAGGCCCCATGTGACTATTGCCACCACCTGCAGTAGGTGACTTAGAGTATATTGGGCCGGTGGTGGAGAGGGTTTACCCTCCCCACAGTGCACTGAGCAGGAGAGGCAGCCAGGGGTGAGGGAGCCATGCTGCTGAATTCTGTTTGGCATCCCCCCTGGTGTGAAATGGGGTGTCTAAGGGTGGGGCTGTTTCTGCTTAGGTTTGGTGATAATATAAACCTGGAGGAGCACAGTTACCCCATTGAATTATTTGAGCAAAAAACTACTGTAAATAACTTTTGTTTTTTGTCTTTTGTCAAATAAAATGGTTTTGCTTTTGTTGAAAAAGAAAACAGACATCTATGTCACAGTGACCCAAATATAGTAAACCGACCAAACTTGGTATCTCTGGGCCCAACTGATAATGTCAAAACAGTGTAAAAGTAAGTATGATTGAATGCACCAGATGTCCAGAACAAAGGGGAGCACTTAGCCCACTTAAAACTGGCAGGTTCTCAGACACGTATCACTAAAAAGTCAATTAAGGAGACTTGGTCTCTGAGAACCTCAAGAATTCAGTTTTAAGAATATATAAGATACAATTAAAGGAGGGCAGCCACAACAGAAGATTCATATCCCAGATGATGAAAACGAAGGAGCTCGCACAGTGAGAGCCTATAGATCTCTGGACTGGCTTGAGCCTTGCAGAGTACGTGGTGCTTCTCACGTGCCCATATCTCCAGCCTACTGAGATGTGCCTTGTTTCTGCTTTTGATGTTTAGCCAAATAAAACTTCTATAAACTTCTCACCTAGCTAGACTTGTCCTTAAATTCTTTTCCATGACGATGTCACAAACTCAGTCACCTTTGATGCCACAAACATGGCACCCTATGTCACAAACTCGGCACCCTGGATTGAACTTCACACTCTCTGGGGACCTCCCTGATCCTGGTTCCAGCAACGCAATAACACCACTGATGAAGATGCTGGGTCTAAGTCATGGAAGAGCTGACTCAGAGACAGAGGGACATTTCAAAGGAGATTTTTAAAAGTCAACAATTACCAATGAAAACCATATTGATCATGCTTAGAAAATGCAGATCAAACATTTGGAAGGCCAGAGAGCAAAAAAGACAAGATTGGGGTCACGTGACCTTGAGTCATTTGAGAAGCTTTTGCAAGAGATGCAGGCAGGTCCCTTGGAAATGGGGTGGCTGTGAATCTCTAGGGACACAGCCTAGGGATTTGCGTGTTCATTTTAAAATCCTCCAGGTGGCTCTAGTTAGTGCTGGGGGCAGGGCTGAAGTGGTAGAGCACTTACCTAGCAAGCATGAGGCCCTAAGTTCAAACCGAGTACTGCCAAAAAAAAAGAAGAAGGGAAGAAGGGAGGGAAGAAGGGATGGAGGGAGGGAGGGAGAGAGGGAGGAAGGAAGGGAGGGAGGGAGGAAGGAAGGAAGGAAGGAAAGAAGGAAGGAAGGAAGGAAGGAAGGAAGGAAGGAAGGAAGGAAGGAAAGAAGGAATTAAGCCAGATAACCTTAAGAAAGCCAAGTGTTATTCACAATAGCCAAGTTATGGAAACAGCCAAGATGCCACACCACTGACAAATGGATTAAGAAAATGTGGTATCTATACACAATGAAATTTTATGCAGCCATGAAGAAGAACGAAATGTTATCATTTGCTGGTAAATGGATGGAACTGGAGAACATCATTCTGAGTGAGGTTAGCCTGGCCCAAAAGACCAAACATCGTATGTTCTCCCTCATATGTGGACATTAGATCAAGGGCAAACACAACAAGGGGATTGGACTATGAGCACATGATAAAAGCGAGAGCACACAAGGGAGGGGTGAAGATAGGTAAGACACCTAAAAAACTAGCTAGCATTTGTTGCCCTTAACGCAGAGAAACTAAAGCAGATACCTTAAAGCAACTGAGGCCAATAGGAAAAGGGGAACAGGTACTAGAGAAAAGGTGAGATCAAAAAGAATTAACCTAGAAGGTAACACCCACGCACAGGAAATCAATGTGAGTCAACTCCCTGTACAGCTATCCTTATCTCAACCAGCAAAAACCCTTGTTCCTTCCTATTATTGCTTATACTCTCTCTACAACAAAATTAGAAATAAGGGCAAAATAGTTTCTGCTGGGTATTGGGGGGGGAGAGGGAGGGGCGGAGTGGGTGGTAAGGGAGGGGGTGGGGGCAAGGGGGAGAAATGAACCAATCCTTGTATGCACATATGAATAATAAAAGAAAAATGAAAAAAAAAAAAAAAGAGAAGAGTCAAGCTGGAGAAACCCAATCTTGGTTAACATGAGGATGAGGCTGGAGTGAGGGGAGGAGAGGAGGAGGAAGAGGGCAAGGTCTGGGAGGGAAGGCTGAGAGAGAAGGCTGGCCACAGGCAGTCCATGCCCTTTTGGGGTGGCCTGCTGTTGCTGACAGAGCTGCAGAGAAGGAACCTAGACTCCTCCACTCCAGGCAGGTGCAAAAGCAAGCTTCCTACAGCTAAGTCAGTCTCCCCAGGAGCAGAGGCCATGTGGGGATGGGGGAGATTCCCCTCCTACAATCAGAGGTCTGATAGAAGGACTAACCAGGGTTTCCCTTCATGACCAGCACACTGGACTAGGGACAAATTTCTGGATCCTTAGGATCCCACAAACCATTTCTCATTTTTCAGGTGTGGGGGAGTGGTCCAAGTGGTAGAGCGCTTCCCTAGCAAGCATGAGGCCCTGAGTTCAAACACCAATGCCATTTTAAAAAATGTCCATCTCTCATTTACTAATAGTGCCTAAAAAGCCTATGAAAAGTGATTCTTCTCATCCCAGTGTATGCTATGTAGCCCAGAGAATCCCAAGCCCAGGGAAAACACGCCCTAGAGCCTGCTTTTTCATCATTGGCTTGGTGGGGTGGGGAGGGGAGATTGTGTTCATGAGACCGATAAACCTGGGAGGGTGTGGAGTGATGCCTCATGCTCAGGTGCTCTTATGTAATATACAATCTTCTGATGACTTTGACGTGGCTCCTGAAAGTGGCCCACCCTCCCCTCTCCCCTTTCCTAATTCTTAGGATTCGAAGTCTTCTGCTTGTTACCTTTGATCGTCCAATATGTTCGCTCCTGCATATTTATTTATTTATTTATTCATTCATTCATTCATTTGTCTATTTCTTTACAGATTTACTTCAATATTATGATGTGTCAGCTCCAAATAATGACGATCCTCCAGGAAGGATATGGGAACTGGCATTGTCAGCCACAACTTTACTTTCATGGCATCGTGGTTTTAAGCCTTCTGTGCTTTGTGGGTTGAGTCTAAGGATGAATGCAAATCTATGGCATGTCTTTAAAGGAATGCCACACCCACTGAGTACAGTGAGCTGTGCCTTCAGATTCCTGTGGGGACATGTTCTTATAGGTGTCCTGTCCTTTGGGGGCCTCAGTGGAAGTCTGAGAGGCACAGGGCTGCATAGCCTATCAGGCCCCATTGGGAGATAAGAACAGAACAAGTCAATACTCTGCAGAGGCAACACCTCAGAGGCAGGCAGGCGGTCCAGCTACACTGTAACCAGACTATCAGTTATCTAGTGTAAATGGCTCCCTATCAGATCCCCTGGTTTTGTCAGGGAGGTCGGGGAAGGGTGAAGAAGGCAGAGCCCTAAGTGCCTGAAGCTGGAAGAATGGTGGGGAGGGGCGGGGGGTGCCCCCTGAGTGAAGTTAGCAGCAGAAAGCTGCTAGCAGTTAGCAGAAGCTGGGGGCTGAAAAACTTTGCACACCTCACAGATGTGTCTTGGCCCAGCTCTGGTGTCCTTTAGCTGATCAAGGACAAATAGAATGGGTTCACTGAGTGTCGACCATGCCCTTGTGAACATGGCTTCCCTAGAGTTAAGGAAAATTAGATTTGGGAACCTATTGCTTTGGTGGTTTAAAAAAAATCTGATTTTGTTTTGATTTTGATTTTGCTTCTTGGATGGTTGGTTGATTGGTTGGTTTTTTAAAATAGGGTCTCACTCTGTAGCTCAGGCTGTTCTCATTCTCATAACCCTCTTGCCTCAGCCTCCCATGTGCTGGGGTTACAGGTTTGTGCCATTACGCCTGCCTAAAAGTCTGACTTCATATAAAGGCAGTTCTTTTCCTAAGAGAGCAGAAGTCAATATGGTGAGGACAAAAAAAATTCACAAGAGTGCGTATTGCATGGTTTTGTTTATATGAGTGAAGTTACAGAGCAGTCAAAAGTAAACCTGTGGTTGGAAAAAAAAAAATCAGAACAGGATGGGGGATGTACTGGGACCAAGCATGAGGGAACTTTCCAGAGTCAGTCTCATATTCTGTGTACATAGATGGGAGTTAAGTGGCACAAGTGTAGGCCTTTGTTATAACTCATATATGGTTCTTGTATAGGTAGATCTATTTACTTTGTTACATGTGAAACTTGTCTCAAAAGAAGCAAAAATAGCTGTGAAAAATACTGACCTCTAGCTGGGCACCAGTGACTCCTACTTGTAATCCTAGCTACTTGGGAGGCAGAGATACAGGGGATCAAAGTTTGAGGCCACGTTGGCAAAAAGTTTGCAAGACCCCATCTCAACCAATAACTGGCTGTGATAGTATGTGCCTGACATCCCAACTGTGGTGGGAAGCTCAAATAGCAAAAAGCAAGACCCTATCTCAAAAACCACCAGCGATAAAAGGGTTGCACGGTGACTCAAGTGGTAAAGTACCTGCCAAGAGAGCGTGAAGTCCTGAGTTCATACCCCAGTACTGAAAAAAAAAAAAAAACTGACCTCTTGTTGATATGATATTAAAGCAAAGAATTGGCCTAGTTAGGCACTGATGGCTGTGCCTAGCTTTGAAATGCATTCAAACATGAGGAGCTGATGGGCAGCTAGAGGTGTGGATGGTTGGGTAGGCATGATAAAACACACGCAGCAAAATATCATGGTAGACTCCATGTGGTAGGTATATAGCCTATTGATTTTTCCATGCTTGACATTTTTCAGAATAAAATGTGGAAATAGGGTTGGGTGCTGGTGGCTCACGCCTGTTTTCCTAACTACTCAGGAAACAGATATCAGGAGGATCACGGTTCAAAGCTAGCCCAGGCAAACAAATCCATTACAAAAAAGGGCTGGTGGAGTGTTTCAAGGTGTTGGCCCTAAGTTCAAACCCCAGTACCGTAAAAATAAATTAATAAAATAAAATAAAATGTGGAAATAAAAGAGATTAAAGTGTCAGGGAATCATCCTGTCCCCTTCAGACCCTCTCAGCCTCCTCCTGGGGGGAGGATCAGTGAATATAGGGCCAACACCATCCTCTAACCTTCCTCACCTGGCTTCTTCCTAATCCCTGAGCTCTCTTGCCCAGGCAGATCTGGTCACCATGTGGTTTCATTGAGCCACAGGACACAGGGAAATCTGCATCTCAAGGTCCCTCACCCAGTTCTAAGAGCTGAAAAGCCCCACTTCCCTGATAGCCATTTGCCCAGCAGGCCAGTAGCCCCCTCTCCACTGTGTTCAGAGGCCAGAATGCCTCTGCTGCCAGGTAAAACACCTGTCTACTAGGGAGGCTTATTTTGTTCTTTTGTTGTTTTTCCTTCTGCTTGGCTTCCAGACTTTCACCAGTAGGAATTCCACGCCTTATTCATCCTGTTGGCAAATCCCCCAGCCCCACTCCCACCCCCACATCAGAACATTAAGCATTTCTTTCACATTTATAGAAACCATTTTACATCCTTTAGGAGATTTCACACCATCCAGTCTCTGATCTGGTATCCTCACCCTGGGAAGTATTCCTTTAGGTCTCACCTAAATCCTACATGTTGCTTTTCTATAAGGGCCTGGAGTCTGTGTTCCTGACACATGGGTATGCTTATGTAGGTGCACAGGGTTGTGTCTGTGTAATTGGTAGAGCAACAAAACCCTGCACTCCACCCAGGCACCTGATGTGGCAGGCCACTGTAGGTGAAAGAGCGAGTGTCCACCCACCCAGTCTGCCAGGGCTGAGCACTTTTCTCAGATGACATGTCCCCATCCAGAGGCCAGTGTGGTGTGGTTCATCTCAAGTGAGTCCATCTGGGAGCAGCAGGTCCAGGAACCACTTTCTCCCTAGACCCTCAACTTCCTTGAGTCAGTCCAAGTCCACCCAGCAATTTGCCTTGGTCTTGGAGTAAAGGCAGGAATGGGGACAGAGTGTAGGAGTAACACGAACCTCCATGTGGTCTAGGCATGGCAGGAATGGCCTTTCATGTACTGAAAAAATGGAGTCTGGGTTGTGAAGTGGCTTGTCCAAAGTCAACACAATGCCCTCTTCTCAAGGTCATCTGCAGCAGTATATGAAATAAGAGCATATGGCTAGAAGTCAGGAGCCTTGAGGTCTAGTCCAAGCTTGAGCACTTCCTAGGTGTGGCTAACAGATCCTCAATGTCCACATGTGAAAAATGGGGGTGAATAGCTCGTGTCCACCTCACAGTGCCATGGTCACAATGAGATAAGATAACACATGCAGATGTGCTCCATAAACTCTAAGCGCTACAAATGCAAGGCATCATGAAAGCACTATTTTTCTTAGTCTCTGTTACTCTCACAATTCAGCCATCACCTGCTTGGTGATAACTCTTATCCCCTAGAGACAATAAGAGGGACATAGAAGCCACCAACACACAAGATTCTTTCCTGATCCTAAACATGGACCCCCAGTGCTAGTTCCCTCTTTTCACTCTAAGCAGGAGACAGAGGTGAGTCCAGAAGAAGGGATGAGCCCTCATCTAGCCATGATTGTCTTACACTAGGGGCAGCAAGGATGAAGGTTCTGCTGTGAGAGATGCACAAGACTAGGGGTTCCAGTTGTCCCCAAACTGGTAGCCGCAGTCTGGATGTGTCTGATAAGCAGGAGAATCAAGGCCCTCCAAACCTCTATTTTTACAGGAAAGCAAGAGTTCCTGGAGCAAAGAAAGAGAATCCAGGAAATGGGTTTCTATGGCCTCTCTCCCTAGGTAGAGCTTAGTGTTCCATCCAAACAAGAGCAGTGGGGTTAAGATTCTAAGCAGGAGCAGAAGGAGCCATTCTCACCAGGGTCTTGGTGAGACTCAGGCCCAAGTGTGTGTTTAAGACTAAACTCCTGTTATGAAGAGAAGTTTAGTGTGGTGGTCACACAGTACAGGAGGTTTTTTCCTCTTGATGGAGTAAACCCAAGCTGGCAACAGTGGCCTTGGCTTCCTGAGATCATTCGTGGACCCAGGTTCCTTCCATGTGTTGCTTTCCTTTCCCATTTGCCATGCCATTGTCATCATGCATGGTGGAAAATGGTCCCCATCATATCTAGGACCCAGCCAGCAGTAAGAGGAAATAGTATGGTGGAGCCATACCCACATCTTCAACCCAGATCCAGAGGTGGCTCATCTCATTCTCCATTCCAGGGATGGGGGACCAGTCATGTGGCCATACCCCATTGTAAGAGAGGTTGGGAAGTAGAGCCCATCTTGTCTGCCATGTGTTCAGCCACGATGTTACCTCTGATGGTTGTAACTGACAGTCTGCACCACAGCACCAGCAGGGTGGGACAACACAGAGTGACACAGATTGGAGAGATGCCATGACCCACACTTCTGTAGCACATGGTGTGGCCTCTGGCCATACTGAGCCCCGAGATGTTGGGCCCTCAAGGGTGGAGGTGTGGGACACAATACCAGAGAAGGAAGGAAGAATTCTCAGGAGAGGTCTTCTCTCCATGACTCATGGTCAACAGACAATATGAACAAGTTTGGAGCAGAAAAACCTACCCAGAGACAACCTAAAGATACCACATCTAACCACAGCAAATTGTAGCCTTGAGTCAGAGGGAAGGGGCACAAGCCAGCAAGATGTGGGTAAGTCACAGTGACTGGTGGAGTACACTGAAACTGACACCCCTCTTTGAACACCTGGACCTCCAAAGAGTATAGCTGAAGCCATAATAAATTATGGTTCTATTTGCGCTGGGGCAAGACCCAAATTGGGCACAGTCAGTTAATAGGTGCCATGGTTTAAGTCTTAGTGTCAACCAAAAACTCATATGTTGAAGGCTTGGTCTCCAGGTGATAGAGGTATTGCAGGGTGTGGAAACTTTAGGGGGGGTCCTCCTTGGAGGAAGTAGGTCATTGGGGGTGTGTCCTTGAAGAATAGATTGGGATCCCAGCTTCTCTCCCTCTCTCTCTCTTTCTCTCTTTCCTTCAAGGCCACCATGAAGTGAACAGCTCTGCTCTAGCATGTGCTCCCCACTGATATGTTCAGCCTTTCCTTAGACTTCAAAGGCAATGTAGCTGACCAACCATCAGCTGAAACCTTTGAAACCGTAAGTTAAAGTAAACTTTTCCTCCTTTAAGTTGATTCTCAGGTATTTTGTCACACTGTCAGAAAGCTGACAACACAATAGATAAGCACCATGCCAATATGTTTAGTGGGTTTTAATCCATAAAGGATACAAAAGAAGCAAGCTACCTAACTCCTATGCTTCAGGAATGAAGACTCTTGTACCATTGGAGCCAAATCCTTGACAGTCCATGGTCAAGTGTTGTCCTCAATTACCACCTGAGATGAGAGGTGGTGGGGACAACCAGAGCAAGCAGGCAGGCTTCATGAAGATGTGACTTGAGCTAAAGGACTTGCAAAACAGGGAAGGAAGAACATTCCAAGCTGGATGGGGAATGGGCATAAAGCAAAGGATAGTGTTGGTGCACTAATCCCTCTGGGGTAGAGGAAGTGTCAGACCCCCGAGCCAAGAGCTTTTCAGGCATTACCTTGTTTAGTTTTCCCAATATCTCTCCGAGGTAATGCTTTTATTACCAACAGGTTCAGATGAGGAAACTGAGCTCAGAGACGTTCAGTAACCTGTCTATAATCACACAGCTGGTTCCTGGGGAAGCCAGAGTCAATCTCGGGATGCTCTAGTCGCAGGGTCTTCTCTCAGACTCCCTGCCAGGGGCAGAATAGTGTCAGGTGGGGACATACCCCTGCCCTTGGCAAACAGCCCTTCACAATCCCTCTCCAAGATGCCATGAATCATTGCTGCTTCTGAGTTTCTTGCTCAGAGAGAGTCTGAGTCCTGCCCACAAGCTTGGCATCCTGCCTGTCCCCTGAAGATGTCTTCAGCAGGAATCACAGCCAATGAATGTACCAGCAGGATGAGACAAGCTAAATGCTTAAGAGGCTCCCAGAGAACAATGTGGCTCTGTGAGCAGCCAGGCTGGAGCACAGCCCTGGAGGGCTGACAGGAACTAGCTCTGGCCAACTAAGGCCTCCTGGAGGACTCCAGAACCTGCCCACACTGCAGCCTGTTCCCTGCACATCAGGGGTGAAGATGCTTTTTTAGCCTCGGTCCCCAGCAAGACTAAACCAGCCTTTGTCCTACCCACCCAGGCCCTGCCCTCTAGGTTAGGGGACCCAGAGAGGCTCCCTGCTGCACCCTCACTCTGGAACCATCTTGTTTAGGGAGCTCCATGCATACCTCACACCTCTCAGTTTCAGAGGGAGAGTAGTGACCGATCAGGGCTGACCAGAACTGACCAAGCTGAAAACCCCTGAGTGTGTTACAAGTAAAAGCCCTGGCTTGATCCTTGTCCTCTGCCTTTTCTCTAGGGCTGAAAACCTGTCATTGACAACACTGTCACTGCCACCGTAGCCCTCAATAAGTCATTCTAGGGAGGTTACTGGAAAGGAGCAGGGTATCAGGGAGCTAACCTTCCTGACCTTGGAAGGTTAGGGGAAAAACCATAGCAATGTGAGGTTTACTTTACTGAGGGGTGCTGATAAATTTCTGGATTCATCCCCAAGCATAACCTCTGGAGAAAATTCAGGATAGACACATTCCCCTGTTGTATAGCAATCTACATGCAGAGAACAGAGGTCGGTGTGGTCAGGAGTCTCTGGAGAGAGGGGGATTGGGTAGACTAGACTGCCTGGTGAGTAACAGTCACCTTCTACTGTTAGACTCCTTCCTGGAAAATGTGGGATAGCAAGGGAGAGATGGTTTTCCCACTACTATTTCCAAGTCATAAAATACTGTCTTCCCTTCTCTCCAGTGTGAACTGAAGGCAGCCTCAGCAGCAAGACTGTTCTCACAAAGTTGCTTACACCTAGCATGGGTCTCGCTCTGGTTTCTTCCAGGCAGGCAGGAAAGCACTAGGGATCTAGAGGGCGAGGGGCTGCCAGGTCATCAGTGAACGTGAGGTCAGCAGGGGCCAAGAGGAAAGGTGAACCACATGCCCCAAGTCCCCTCCATTTTAGAAAAGCATCCTTTTCTTGTTCAGGACTCACACCACAAACACAGACTCTCTCTCTCTCTCTCTCTCTCTCTCTCTCTCTCTCTCTCTCTCTCTCTCTCTCTCTCTCTCTCTCTCTTTCTCTGTCTCCCTCCCTTCCTCCCTCTCTCTCTTTCCATGCAACACTCCCAAAAGGAGAAGGGTTCTGCAACAGCAGAACTCAGGTGCAGGTGATACTCTGATGGAGCAACTTAGGCAAAGAGCCTGCCAGAACTCATCCTGCCACTGGGTTACATCTCTGAAAGATAGTGAGGCCTACAAGTGGGAGCAAAACACTCCTGGCTCCCTGGGGTGAGGGAGCAAAGGTAAGGACCATTCACTGTGCAGGGTGACAAAGGCTGTCACCTAACTGGGCAGAATGCAGAGGGGTATCAGAGATGGTGGAGACAGAGTATGTGATCATCCATGGACCATGTGATGGTACCAAAGGAGAGGAATTCACTCTGCCACAGTACCTCCTTTTCTGTCACATATTCTTTCACAGATGGACAAACTGAGCCTCAAGGGGTTAATTCTGTGCCTGAGGTCACCTGACTAGCAAACCTCAGAGTCAGGATGTTAGGTTCCTTCCCAGTCTCCTGAGGTGCCTGGCCTTGAGGACTGTTGGGAGACAAAACTCTCCTGGAAGGCCTGAAACTCTTCACCCTTGGCTTATGTAGTGCTCAACAATACAGCTGTCAGCATGGGAGAACAGAGCCCCGTGTGGTCAGAGGTCACTGGAGGAGGAAGGAAGGCAGGACTGAGTGATGAGTGATAGGCACCTCCTACTTTTAGACTATTTCCTGAGAATGTGGAATAGCAAAGGAGAGATGGAAATGCATGGTTTTCCCACAACTGTCCCAAAATCACCAAACACTGTCTTCTGACCTGATTCCCTCGCTACCCAATCCAAGCCCGGGAGGTAGGAAGAGGTCTTGGCACCCGGGACTACCAATTTCCTGCTTCTCCAGCTATTTCAGTTCTCCTGAATCGGGGATTTAGGCTCCCCTAAACCCCACTCTTCAAAGCAGACCCTATAATCTAGTCAATGTGTACTTGGCTTAAGGCCCCAAAGTCAAAATGACAGCCAGGAGGCTGTCAGTCAGTGTTAACAGCCTGGAACTCTCCCCTTCCCCACCTGTTCTCAGCATTGCCAGGGCAGCATGAACTGCCTTGAACACTCTCACCCAGGCCACCAATTTCTGGTTTTGAGCAGAGTCCTCTTTCTAGAAGCTGCAGGACCGGCCCACCTTAGGAGTTGCATCCCCCAGGCTTTGAGGTCCAACCCTGAAGACCTGCCTCCCAACAAAGGCAGCTGGAGTACTACTGAGCAGAGTAGTCTCTATAGCCATAGCCCACACCTGACCCCTCAAGAGAGCAGAAAGCACAGAGCGATGCTGAGCACACAAGTGACCTCTTGCCTCTGTGGAGGAAGAATTTGGTTTGCGCTTCAGGGCCTGGGTGAGGACCTACCTGAGCTGCCCCTCAGCTCTTCTCTTGCCTTTCCCAGTGACCTTGGGCAGAACCCTGGGCTTCTCTGGGGCCTTTTGTTTCTCATCTACAAAATAAGACAAATGGACCCTAAGGCCTCTCCTTGGTTCTCATTGTACAACTCTGTGATAGTTCCTTCCTCTAGCCTCAGACATGTAGGGACCATAACCCATTCTGACCTGGCTCCCAACAAGTTCCTAGTGACCTCAGAAGCCACTCTAAGCTCCCTTCCAGCCTGCTGTCCCCTAGATCTGTCATCTTGTATATTCTGGAAGCTTCTCTCTGCCTGTTTCTATCAAAGTCTTGACCTCCGAAGACTAGTTCTCACTGGGTCTTGGATCCTCCATGCCTAGCACAGTGCCAGGCACGTGCCAGGCAGCTCAGGTTCTCTGTGTGGGAAGACTGAACCCCCGTTGGCTGTGCCCTGCTTGCTGCTGCCCCACGTCCTGACCAGCCTGAGATGTGTCAGCTCAGTGTGCTGAGCCCTCAGCTTCCCTGGGGAGAGAGGTGAGGATTTGTCTCTCTGTGGGTAAGAGCTCTTTGCCCCGCCAGTCCCTGTGTACATCTAAAGTTGGCAGACTCATGGCCAGGTCAGGCCCCACACCACAAGGCAGGGGTCAAGACCTTTTTGTCTTTAGCCTTGAGGTGTTTGCTCAAGTCACTGGGCCACTCTGCCCAAAACACAATCCTGCCCACACCCTTGGCACAGGCCCCACCAGGCACTCGTGTAAGAAGCCAGCACATGCTGATAAGGCCAGAGGCCCAAAGATGGACAGCCATGGCAGAATTGTTCTCTTTGTTCATCCAAAAAATAGCTGTTCCTTAGCTGCACCAGCTCAAGAATGAGGTATGTGAGGAGGGTGCTTTGCGAACACTGTGGTTTTCTCTGCACAGCTCAAAAAATCCCCAAAACCTGTTTGGTGCAAGTGACTGAGTGTGCATGCGTGTGTGTGTGTGTGTGTGTGTGTGTGTGTGTGTACATGCTGTGTGATGTAATGTGTTTGACCAAGCTCTGAGTCAAGGGAGAACACAAGGATGGGCTGGAGAAACTTGGATGGATTCAGATGTCATAGAGAGCTTAGGAACAAGCTGGAAAATCCTTCTAGAGATGGTGCCTCAAGGGGCAGCACCCATACCCTTCTCCCTGGGAGTGACCACCCCCTGGGCTTTATAGCTCAAGTGTCTAGGCCTCAACTGTGGCAGAACCTCTGTGTCCCCTCCTTCAGGGAGTCTTTCCTGACCTCCTCCCTTTTCCTCATGGCTAATCTGGGTGCCTCTCCTCTGTCTCCCATGGCACCTGGATTCCTTATTACAATGGTCTCCTCACCTCCTATCTTCCCACAAGACTGAGATCTTTTCAGGACAGGAACTCTGTCTTAGTTATCTCAGTATCCCTACATCAGGATCCTGGCACTAGAGAAAGGATTTTGAATGAGTGAATGAACAAATACAACTTTCAACCCTGGGCTCGAGTAAAGTAGACTGCTTCCGAAGGAGAATATACACTGCTCCAGAGAGAGGTAAGGGCTGAGGTTCACCTGCCTTCATCATGAAAACAGATGATTTACCAAAACCCAAAGCTGAGTTGCTGTGTGTGTTACTGTGTTCTTTGCTCCCCTGAGTCTTAGTCTCTATCTCTTTTCCTCTGTGTTTCTAATTCTGCCATCAGACTTTAGTTTTCTCCAGATTTTTGTGTTCCCTCCACCAGCTGTAACTCTGTCACATGGTTTATTCTATGCAAGATACCCCCTAAGATGTCCCTTTTTAGCCATCAGGGCTGCTCTCCTTCTTGTCCTCAGCTTCCTCAACCTCTGGTCTGGATTCCTTTGACCCAGGCCTTCTACCCATGGTTCATCTCCAGATTCTGAGGCCCCTGTCACCTCCCTTGGTGACTTCAAAGGAATCTCTGGGCCCATCCCTCTTGTCCTATTGTGTAAGTCCTGTGAGAATTTTCTGACAATAGAAGAATTGAGGAGAGCCAACATGTTCTCAAATCCAGCACTTGTTATGTTATGTCTGCCCCAGTCACCTACATTCAGGTCACCTTGGGAGTTATTTCAAAGGGAGGCTGAACGTGTCTAAAAGACAGGCTATTGGATAGGGTCACACCCTTAGCTTTGCAGGTTCAAAGATTAAAGTGGTATGAGGAGCAAAGCGGAATACTTGAACTCATCATGTCCAAGTTAAATTCCTGTCTCTTCCATCCAGATCTTTGTGACCTTGAGCAAGTTACTTCACTTCAGTCAACCTCAGCTCACTCATCCTAAAAAATGAGAGAGGCATGCCTACATCACATCCTTGGTGTGACAATTCAACAGATAGTGCTGGGGGCAGGGCTGAAGTGGCAGAGCACTTACCTAGCAAGCATGAGGCCCTAAGTTCAAACCGAGTACTGCCAAAAAAAAAGAAGAAGGGAAGAAGGGAGGGAGGAAGGGATGGAGGGAGGGAGGGAGAGAGGGAGGGAGGGAGGAAGGAAGGAAGGAAGGAAGGAAGGAAGGAAGGAAAGAAGGAATTAAGCCAGATATTCACAATAGCCAAGTTATGGAAACAGCCAAGATGCCCCAGCACTGACGAATGGATTAAGAAAATGTGGTATCTATACACAATGGAATTTTATGCAGCCATGAAGAAGAACGAAATGTTATCATTCGCTGGTAAATGGATGGAACTGGAGAACATCATTCTGAGTGAGGTTAGCCTGGCCCAAAAGACCAAAAATCGTATGTTCTCCCTCATATGCGGACATTAGATCAAGGGCAAACACAACAAGGGGATTAGACTATGAGCACATGATAAAAGCGAGAGCACACAAGGAAGGGGTGAGGATAGGTAAGACACCTAAAAAATTAGCTAGCATTTGTTGCCCTCAACGGAGAGAAACTAAAGCAGATACCTTAAAAGTAACTGAGGCCAATAGGAGAAGGGGACCAGGAACTAGAGAAAAGGTTAGATCAAAAAGAATTAACCTAGAAGGTAACACACATGCACAGGAAATCAATGTGAGTCAACTCCCTGTATAGCTATCCTTATCTCAACTAGCAAAAACACTTGGTCCTTCCTATTATAGCTTATACCCTCTCTACAACAAAATTAGAAATAAGGGCAAAATAGTTTCTGCCAGGTATTGAGAGGGTGGGGGGGTAGATGGAGGGGGCGGAGTGGGTGGTAAGGGAGGGGGTGGGGGCAGAGGGGAGAAATGACCCAAGCATTGTACGCACATATGAATAATAAAACAATAAAATTAAAAAAAAAAAAAAGAAAGCCAAGTGTTACTATGGAAAGTAGATCAGACTTAGGAGAGAATAAGTCACAATAGTAACATTCACACTAGGTCAACTAGCAACCCAAAATATTCATGGGTTATTTTAAAAAGAAATTGGGCTGCAGATGTGGCTGCATAGCATATACAAGGCCCTTGACTGGATCCCCAGAACCGTCATAAATACATACATATATACATCATTTATAAAAAAAATAAGTGCACCTGCAGATCACCTGGATGCTCCAATCAGCTGGGCAGTGCATTTTCGGTCCAAAAGTACGTACAACCAGAAGATTCCCTAGGGGGCATGTTGCCTCAGCAAAGAGGGCTTAATTGTTTGCTCTTCATGACTACTGTCACTTGGCTATGGTGAGAGCTGATGATTCATGTGCTTTCTAGGAATTTTCTGGCCAAAATGTAGAGCAGGTCAGGTTACCCCCAACACTGGACAACGGTGGAGCCATGAACAAATTCTTTCCCTCTGGTTCTGCTTTGCTCAAAGACTGTCATACAATTGGTCACCCCTACCACAAACCTATTCATATGAAGTTCCAGGCACTGGTGGAATGCAAAAGTGAACCAGCCAGGCACTGGCTGCCTGTGCTCCCCATGGAGTACACAGTCTTTGGAGAAAAACTGATGACTGGGCTCATAATTACCACATGTGGTCAGCTTTGTGATGGTGATACACAAAAGGTCACAGGAATGAACGAGTGACACTGAGTCCATGCAAAAGCCTGGGGAAGGGCTCTCAGAGGCAGTGTCCACACACACATCCTCCCCTCAACTAAGTGACTGGCATGCTTGAGTCCCTTGCATTCTGACTTTCTTCAGCCAGTTGTCTGGCTACACCATGACAACTCTGAGTGACCTTGGGTGTTTCCCTGGTCCCCACAAGCAATGCATCTACAAACTATCCCATGGGTTGGGCTTGCAGATAGTTCATTCTTTCATTCAATCAACAAATATTTGTTGAATCCATATTATGTACAAAAACTAGCTCATTTCTTGCTGAAACACTCTGTACTGACTCCATCAAACTTAAGAGCCCTGTTTTTCTTTTGGAGAAGTGGAAGGACAATTCAAGGTTAGGATACCGCAGCTCCAGATGTCTTGAAGAAAAGACAACTGGCCTCAGAAAGGACCTCTCCTTCTCGGGGGATGTTAAGAATCTCTCCCATTCTACTTCTCAGCCCTGCGCAGCACTGCATCCTGACATCCTCACTGCATCACTGCGATGGGATAGGCAGCTTTGACCCCAAAGGCAAGCAGCAGCCTGAGCAGTGCTACAGCCCAAGCAGATATTAACTCCTGGAAGTGACAGAGGCCTGTGGATTGGAAACTTGATAGCCTTGGGACACCTTTCAAAGAATTATGGTAGGTCTTGTTTCTTGAACTACTCTACGAAACCCCCAACCCCTATATTTTCTCTTTGCATTCTAGTTGAGAAGTTAAGGATAGGGGTTCTTTCCCCACTTCCATGAAGGACACACTAGAGTACAGATTTCACAAATTACTTAAGGTCAGGGGCAGAACTGGGAACCAGGTCTCAATCGCAGCGCCTAGCTCCAATGAGACTCTCAGGCACTCCCAGATATGGCTCATCCCCTTCCTCAGGGGTGTTCAGAGGTCCATGGTCTCCTACCTCCAGAGCTCCAACCTTCAAAGCAAGAGCCCCACAGCCCCACCCCTCAGGAGGCCTCAATGGTGCCCATTGTCCAACAGGCTGCTTGGCTTGACCCCCAGCCCATAAGCAGCAGGACAGCAAGCTCAGAGAGGAATCTGCCTTGTGCCCCTGCTCGGTTGGCCGCCTTGGGGGAGCCTGTGGGGCAGGGGCTACACTGAATGTGACCTATTGTCTTCAGGGTGGATTTAGGAAGTGCCAAGCTCCCATCAAACAACCCTGCTCCCCAGGTAAAACAAAAAAAGGGCTGTTCATTTGGGACCTTTTTCCCCTTATCTCTTTTTCCTATCTCCTCAGGCTTAGCTATGGTGTAGTGTTCAAAACCACTTCCCCTCTGAGCCAATCAGAAGCCGGGGCTCACCCCGTGGCCCTGAGGTGAAGTTATTTATAAACGCCTCCCTGGATTATTTAAGCAGAGCCCTTTCACACACCTCAGGAACACCTTTTGGCTGCCCGCTGCCCAGACACACCTGCAGCCCTGCCTAGCCAGCTCTCCTCACCCGCGGTAAGCTCCACCCAGCCCAGCCCACCCCAAAGGGCTGGGGGTCATCCCTGCAAGAGGTCGGGTATCGGGGTACTGAGAGGAGGGATGAAAGGAACCAGCAGGTCACATGGTGGGTCTTGACAGCCTGAACACAAATGGGAAGGGCACTGTGGTCCCTGAGTCTGAGAGCAGCCCCCCAGCCCTTCCCCTCTGAGGAACCCATTGGAGGTCCCTCTGAGATTCTTCCATGTAATGACCTTGGCTGCAAGGAGGAGCCCAGCCAAACTTGGCTGGGGGACTGAGTAGGACAGAGGCTATGGTAGGGGAGGTCCCCCAGACTCCTATACAGATGACTTCCAGGGAAAGGAGAATAGTGGGCCTTCCTTGGGCCACCAGACTTTGAAGCTGCTAGTTGCACCTACCTCTCCTTTTCTTTCAAGTCCTGGAAGTAGAAGGCTCTCAGTGCCTGGCTCACAGGCTTCTCTGCATGGCTGTCTCCCCCTCCTTCTTCCCCTAGATGCCCTCCTACACTCTCCACTTCTCTATCAGCTCAAAGCCCTTAACATGGACTATACAGACATTTGTCCTCATTAATCCTGAGAAGCTGGGAGAGACAGAAGGAAAGGAAACCAAGAGGTGGGAGAGGGTGCTCAAGGGACCCAGTGCGGTCAGGGAGACAGGCAGGCAGGAGCAGGGCCTGAGCTCTGACTTCCAGGTGAATAATGCAACACAGAGGATTTGGGCCAGCTCCACAGAGCCCTCCCACCACCCTCAACTTCTGAACTCTTCATCTTGCAGCTCTGAGGGATCCCAAGCCACCTTTGGTCACTGCCTGATTCTTGGAATCAGTCTAGAAGTTACCCAGCCCAGAAAAAGCAAATCTTTTATCATTCCAGCACTAACTACCCACTTGAACTTGGCCCCATTGAGTCTGGAGGATGAGGAGAAAGACCAGCTCAAGGATGGGACAGTGCTCCCCCTACCGAAATAGGTGAGACAGAGAGAGGGCTTTCCCCCTAAATATCTTCACCTACATAGACAACCCTCTCCCAAAGCCCAGTGATCCCATACACACTCCCACCTTAGCATTGATATTCAGAATGTGCCCAGAGCCCGTCTGGAGCATAGAGAAAGAAAGGACCACCTCCACCACCAGGATGGCCTTCCCAGCACTTCCCAGGGTCTACTGATCTGTTCTGGGGCTCATTTGTATAAAATTCTGGGGCAAGAAAGGTAGACTCTTTTTCAGGTCTTAGGGCCCAGAATCTTCCAGGAGATTGGCAAATATTGGTATTGAGTGAGTGTGTGTTAAACTGTACTAAACAACCAGAGTCAGCTGGCCAGACAGTGAGGGACCAGCTTGTCACTGACCAAGGTCCAGAGGATGAGGGGACGGAAGCTGACACTGCAGGGCCACCTCCTCAATGCCAAAACAAGCTTTGACCTGAATTCTTGAACCTTCACAAGTCTCCTTGTCTAGGCTTCTGCTTCCAAGTGAGACTTGTCCTGGTCTCTTTACAGACTTCTAGGAGCCTAAGCCCAGGTGTCCGTCCCAAGGAGCTCATGACCTTGCTCAGGTCTCACTGTTAGAAAGTACTTTTTTGACATCTGGCCTCAGATCCTTCTGCCAGGAATCTTTTCCTCCACCCAGCCCCTGCTCACCTGTACAGAAGGGAGAACAGAAGGGGAGGGAGAGTGAAATTGCAAATTAGGAGTGGGGACTTGAGGATCACAGCAGTGAGTCTTGTCCCTGCAAAGATACAGTTCCAGAACAGAGTCCCAGAGAGTGGGCACACACCTTAGGGACATCCCCACTACCCCTCCCATCACCAAGGAGGAAATAGACTGGAGTGAAGAGGGGACAGGAGATTTACCCAAGAACCTTGGGACAGTAGAAGGAAAAGGAGTATTTTTAAGTGTCCTGGGTGGGCATAGATCTCTACAGCCTCCCTGCTCTTGCTAGGGACAAGGTCTCCAACTGAGGCCCCAGCTTGCTGTCACATCCCCAGTTCACCATCCACCCTAACCAGACAGAGGCTGCCCTCCCCAAGGACTCCCACCCTGGATGAAGCAGGCCAACAGCCAGAGCAAAGGGTAAACCTCAAAGTGACCTTTCCTCTTCCCAGAACACAGAGACCAGCAAGGTAGGGACTGGTGATAAGGATGCCAGAATAGTTGGCCAAGCTGGGGCTGCTCCCGTGTCTGGCACAAGGGCATTTGAGAACCACTGCCCCCCCTCAACAACACACACACACACACACACACACACACACACACACACACACACCCCTCTGTAGGCAGGGCCGAGGGAGGAAGTCGATCTGGGCCTCAATGACAAGATCACCTCTAAACCTGACCGAAACCCACAGGCAAGCTCTGCCTTCTTGCACCCCAAATGTCCTGCCTTTTGCTAAAAAGATTTGCTGCTTTTCTTCTCACTAGTTCTGGGAACATCTGGAGGAACAAGGGGCTGGTGATGGGGTATATAAGGACTGAGAGAGAGAAAAGAAAGTCCAAGAAAGGCAAAGGGATCTGCCCGACGAGGCACAGCAAGAAAGAATTCCTGGGCATGACAATATCCATCTCTGCCCACAGTATTCTGAGGCTATTGACAGACCTAACCAGAAATACAATTGGGAGGAGGTCCCAGTGGGCTTTCTTTTGCATGAGCTCATTGTAGGGGTCCCCACAGAATCCATTCACTCCTTGTTCTCCTTCCCTTAGCTCCTTAGCTCTACAAGAACCCTGGATCACCTCAGCCCCAGACTGACCCCACTCTCCTTCCAGGGCTTAGGGATTGTCCGCAAACCCCATATTTTCTTACTCTTCTGTTCTTCCTTTCGTTCCCTCTAGTCCCTAAAACCCCCTTTTTTGGGGACATCTTTCATTTCCTTCACAGCCAGGGAGGGCCAGCGTCACCTTTTTGTTCCTCAGTATTGTCACATGGCACCTGCTATTTATCCCTGGTCCAGTGGGGGGATGGGAGGCAGTGGAGGGGCTGTGGTGTGTGATGGGTGGAGCTCAGTGATACACACCTACGGCAATAGAGCACTTGACTTTTTTTCAGCGATATTGACATCATTCACCAGGGCTGTGTGTTTAACTAAGGATCAAATTGACATGGTCCCTATTCCTGGCTCCCTTTCTTGCTCTCTCTTTCACCTTCCCACCTCAAGCCAACATCACAAGGCACCCTCTTTGAGGGTTCCTGGGACCCCATAGCTCCCTTAGCTCCCTGAGAACCCCCACAGCTGATCTACAAGGGGACCTTCCCCACCCAAACTCACCGTTTCCACCTCTCCCATCCCCCTTTCCTTCACGCTCCAAGACCTGAAGGACTGGCTGGCAAATGACATGTCTTTCTCTGCTCTGCCCACACCCCACCTCAGCTGCTCTTCTTGGAATTAGGAGGTATGGCTCCTCGCCACGATAGGGGGCTGCTCCTGAGCCTATAGACTGCATCTCTTTCTGTCATTGCCCTGGGCAAGCTGAGGCCAGGAGGAAACCCAGACAGAGGCAACCTCAACAAGAGAAACTGACCTCTAGCTGGCAAGGTCACCAGAGTGGTCTGCAAGGGGTATGGTGGATGCCACTCTGGGGACAAGGTCCAGATAACACAAATCAGCATTGTCGCTAGGAGGTCTGGAGCCCCTTCTGGAGCACTTGAGTGTGTCGGGCCTTGTTCAGATCCATCCTCCTCTCTCTAAGACTCATTTTCCTTATCAACAAGATGAGAGGATTGGGCCAGTGCCAACCTCAAGTTCCCTGCTAGATAAAACTTCCTGACTCCAGCCAGCCACTGGGTTCTCCTTTTTGAGTGATGCAAACAGAAGGGTTGTGAAAGCTCCCAGTGCCTTGTCCCCTGCAACACCCTCTTCCTGGAATGAATTGGGCAGAGCATGGGAAAGGCACAGGTGGAGGTTTGCAATAAAACAAGGGGGCTTTTCCCCTCCACAATCCTGTGACACAAGGGACTCCCCAGCATCCAGTCTCCAACTGTAAGGAAGCCTACAGAGCCCACAGGAGCAGAGACAGTCCTGAGTCACCCACCTGCTCTGAAGGATTTTCACCACACACACCCCTTTCTTCCCTCTCTTCCCTGGACAGACAAGATCCAAGGAGAAAGAGAGATCCCTCAGGACCAGGGTGGTCAGGACAGGTGTCACAGATGAGAGGGAGGAGGACGGGAGGAGAGGGGAGGAGGAGGAACTTATGCAGATCTCAAGGATAGGCAGGTCTAGGAATGGCAAAAATGAGTCAGAACACCTGGGATTCAGAGGAATGTGTGAGCAGAGCAGAGCCCAAAACTTATTCAGGGTGCTGAACAGATCCACCCACATGGAACAAAGGGACCAAGCCAACAACTGTACCAGAGCCACCAACACAAGTCTAGAGGATAACAAATAAAAAACTCCATAATAAGGAGTTTGGGCTTGGTCCTCCTTGAAGTGAGGAAGGTGGAGGTTTCTGAGCTGGGGATGTGGGCTGGATTAGAGGAGCCAGGGCTACCGGCCAGGAAATGAGTTAGAAGGCTAGGGAAGTCCAGGTGTGAAGTCAGACTGGGGACGAGGGGAACAGAGAACAGCCACAGAGGCAATGCACAGGAGAAAAGTAAAGAAAGGAAGGAAGGAAATAGTAGGAAAAGGAAAGAAAGAAAAAAAGGAGGAAATAGGATCGATAACCAACTGAATGTAGAGGAGAGGAGGAGGGCAGGGACAAATGGCAAGAGAAGGACTGGCGAAACGGGGGATTGGTAAGGGGAGGTGAAATGGTGGGGTTCCATAGGATGGGGTGTTAATAGCACCCTACCCCACAAATGCATTACTGGAACTTTGCAAACAGCCTGGGAGAAGGATTCGGGTTTTGCATCATCCGGCTATCATGGAAACAAGATTTCCCATTGTCTCATTTTCCGAAGGGCTCTCCTCTTCTGATTCAGCCCACCTCGAAATTTTGGGCCATTTCTTTGCATGTGATCTGTTCAGAGGCCTGGAACTCACTCTCCAAACCACGAGTATCTCTCTGAAGCTAGGTCTGGAACTCTGAGTTCCTCAAGGGAGTCCTGCCCCCTACTCACTGCTCCCAAATTGCCCACCAAGCAAACGAGCTGGCAAATCAGATCCTTACAGACCCCAGGGAGGGCAGAGAGGAAGAGTGAGTCCACCCTGCTTGTAGAAGGTGAAGGCTGGAAGCCTGTGAGTAGTCTCTCCTCTAAGGAAGAAAGCACCTCCCATCTTAATAATAGCAATCATTGCCGTTACCATGTGCAGGGTGCCTAGAAAAGGTCACAGTGCTTTGCACCCATGATTTCATTTTATCCTCATAGCAACTGTCTCGTATGGTTATTATCTCCACTTACAGAAGAATAAATTGAATCTTTGAGCCCAGGTCATTCCGGCTCTAAAACTTGGGCTGTTTTCTTGGTGCCACTCTGCTTTTCTCCCACTGAAATGTCTCACATGCTGTGGTCCTTATTCATTTCTGCCCATGTGTCCTCCAAACACCATTAATTAAGTCACTTAACAAGCACTGTTGAGTCCTTACAAAGTGCAGGCCAAGGGGCTGGGCTGGGGCACTGTGAGTAGCTTTGTCCCCCCATCTTACCTCCCATTGGGTATCATCATGGGTAGGTTCCAACCTTTACCTGTCAGTCCCAGTGAACCTCATTCCCAAGGTCAAAGGACTGGGAAGCACCAAACCAGCCTGCATCAACTTCAGCACCACCTTATTAATGACAGGAACTCACATTTGCATCATTCTTTATTACATTTTATTTAAACTCTTCTCACCACCAACTCATTGGACCTTCACAACTACCCTGTGAAATTAGGAGCCCCATTTTACTGATGGAGGAATTTGAGATTCAGAAAGACAATGTCACCAGCTCTACTACCCCAGTAAATCCAGGCCTAGAGCTAAGTTTCTGGATCCTTACCTCTTTCTATTTCTTCCAGCATTCTCTTCCCCAAGAGGCATTTAGCAACCTGCACTTGTCTGATAACCTCTCCATTCCCCCATGTCCTCTCCTAGGAAGGCCAGGGGCATCCCTAGCCTCCTGTGTAGTTAAACATGTTTAACCCCAACTCAATCTTTTGCCAAACTGGCACAGCCTTTGCATGCTCTCCACCTCCCAAATATAAGTCCTCTCGCCAAACCACCCCATCTCTCTTTCTCCTCCCTCCACTTCCTCTGAGGGCTTCCAACTATCTTCTTCCTGCTCTGGGGGAATAGGGGACAGGAGAAGAGACCTGGAGTTGGAGGAGGAAGGGAAAGTTTCCTACAGGGAACTCCTCTTGGCCTCAAGAGTCCTGGCACCCAGCTTCGCCCAACTCAGCTCCTGGAACGTAAGCAAGGTTGCGCAAAGAGTGAGGAGGAGAAACACCAATACCCAGGGGTGGGGGAAAGGTTAGGCACAGGAAGTTGTGGGAGAGACTGCCAGCAGCGGACCATCCCAAGTTCCCCAAACACATCATTGTCCCTCCTGGGGAAACCTGTTGGTAAAGTCCTGGGTGTCTTATTCAAGAAGGTCCTTCTGAGGTCATCTTAGCCATCCCCCTGCCTCCAGGCAGCCTGTTTCTCTACTTCTTCCAAGCTGACTGGCTGAATGGTATGAGCCTTTCTGCCAGGGAAACTGAGGTCTGGGGAAGAAGAGTGGTTTATGGGGTCATTAGGGGTTAGGGGGTGGGGAGTAGGATCAACATGCTGAATGCAGTGTGACTTCTGCCCTTGTACTCCCACCTCCTCTTTGCCTGGTGTTCAGCGGGGGTGACAGTGATGTCACAGGTGTGGAGTGCCAGCCACGTGCTGGGTGCCAAGCAAAACAGCCAGGGCGAGTGTATGCATCATCAGTGCCTGGGAAGGAAGGCCACCAAAAGAAGTGAGTCTGGCGGAAAGACTTGACAAAGGGAAGGGAGGCACCTTGCTGGATGGGGGCGGGAAAGACCAGAATAAAACTTGGCTGCAGCAAAGACCAGAAAGAGAAGGCCTGGGCTGGCACCAGAAGGGATGCTCCTTCATCTTCTCCTTGTCTGCTTCTCCCAAAGCTCATAAATGCCACAGACATGAACCAGCCCAGGCCCCGCTACGTGGTAGACAGAGCTGCGTACTCTCTCACCATCTTCGATGATGAGTTTGAGAAGAAGGACCGGGCGTACCCTGTGGGAGAGAAAATTCGCCATGCCTTCAGGTAATGTGGCCCAAAGCCCAGACTCCTCTTTCCTCTGCCAAACCATTTCCTTCACCAAAACCATTCCTGCACCAAGGCAGGACTCCTGTACCAGGACCCTAAAAGGGTGTTTAGGAAAGTTCTGGGGAAGGGAGGTTCTGAACCCAGAATTTAAGAGCCTACTAGCTCACCTGTTCTAAGAATCCTAAGGAGGATGGGGAGGAAGAGCAAAAACCATCCACCATTCCAGAAGGGTTGTAGGGTGTCTCTGGTCACCAACATGGGATTTTCCTCATAGTCTCCATCCACTCAAGCTATGTCTTGGGTCTTCAAAGGATTTGTAGATGGACTTGACACAACATGGAGGGTAGAGAGCATCAGAGCTCCTACTCCATGCCCTCTTCCTTGTTTATCAAAATATACCTGAAGCCACCATCACTCTATGCCCTTTCTCTTCTTTTCTTCCTTTCTCTACCTGGTCTAGAGAATTCTTAGAGGAGGCCCTAAATTCCTAGCCTTTCCCAAAGGGGACATGGCACAGGATGGTCCTACCAGCCTTCAGGCTCTTTCCACTCTCAGATCCCCAGGCTGTGGTTGTGGGTAGTTAACTTTGCCACAAAGAAGGGGCTTCCCAAGGCCATCATACACATGCCCTGGGGGTCTGAGGCCTTGATCTTCACCCTCCCCCTTCCCAGACTTCTGGCAGACCTTATACAGTCCTGTCTATGAGCTGGCTTGAGCTACCTCGAGCCCCCAGAGAAAGAGCTGATTCAATTACCTGTATTGAGGTCACTGGCAGTGGTTGAAGTAGAGCTGCAGGTGGAACTGGTTCAGGCTGGGGGAGTTACCCACTTGAGATTTTACTAAAAGTCCCAGCCCAACCCGGCTTCTCTTGGGAGGCTCCATCTCTGCCCAGTTACAGTCAAGGTCTTGGTACCCAGTATCTGGGTACCATCCTTGCAGTTGTGCTCCTCAGACAAGGTGGGCTCAGCCAGTCTTTGTGCCCAAAGAGTTTAAATTTGGGTTGCTTCTGTACTGGAGGGATGAGAAGATCTGCTGTTGTCCTAAAAGATGGGGACAACAAAAACTATAACAAGAGAAGGGGACTACAATTCCCACGGTGCTGGTGTGAGAGCCTGGCACATAGAAGGTACTCCAATAATATCAGCTGAATGAAGGAATGTCTAAAAAGCTAATCCCACTCTCTACATTTCTGTGGGCCTCTGTACAAATGTTTAGCATTTGTTTTCTTTTCTTCCAAGTTGCTTTGCCCAACCTAGGGCAGAGTCGCAAATAAGATCAGGCACTCCTCAAATGAGTTGTTATTCTTTTTCCAGCCAGTCGTCTACTCATGAGTCCAGTTACCCCTGTCACAAACAAATAAGAGAGAGACCAGACAGGGCTAGTTCTCTCCTAGAACAAGGCTTTAAGGATGCTGTAAGCCATGTACCATGTTGGCCTCCCCTCCTATCATCCTAGGGATGGGAGAGGAACCTGCAAGCCTCCAAGGAGACTGGGCAACTAGAGGTGGATGGCGATTCCATTCCACAGAGCATTACTTAGGACAGAAAATCTGCCCAGACTTTCCAGGACACAAAGCATTGTCTGTGTTGATTTCAGTCTTGGGTGACATCCAGGGGCCCCAATGTCAGGGAAACTATTGTTGAGCAACAGCAAAAGGCAAGAACTGGTGCCGGGCAGGAAAGAAAGCCTAATCAGAGCAGGGCAGTGAGTCACCAGATGGGCTCTGGGTATTTGAGTTCCCTCAACTGGGAGAAGAAAAGAAAATCACACCCAGCTTCCAGTCATCAATCCACCGGCTGTCGCTCTTGAATTTGTAGGCCCTTGTTCCTGCCGCTCCTGAGTTTCCATGAAAGGACCTCAAGGTGCTCAACAAACAAGGAAGGAATCAACTCTCCCTCCCCTGCATTCTTTCCCCCTCCAAACTCCAGTACTAGAGCCATCGCATATAAAGGACGGCGAGTCAGCAGAGGTGCACCTTGCAGGGACAACAGAGCCTGCTTTTGGGGAAAGCCCCCATTCAGACTGATTTTCAATACTGGTCCATCCAGTCATTCTTTTAAGCAACAAATATTTACCGAGCACTCCTCAGTAATACCCAAGGTGCGCAAGAATGGGGAGAGACAGACTTCTCACCGTGAGGGTTTTGCTGTCTAGAGACAGATGAAAGACAAAAAATTGCAGCACACAAGGCACCAGGAGCTGCCATAGCCTAGATAAGGATCCCCAAGCCTGAGTTTGTTTGATCAGACAGGAGCTCAAAGAAGCCTTTCCTGAAGAAAGGCCACTGAGCTAGGGATGGACCTGACACCTCAGAAGGCTGAGCTGCCATAAAATTCACACCTGGAAGTCAAGCCTTGTACACTTCCCAGGTGAGCAGCCAGCAGCGAAAAGACCTCCAGCTGATGCCCTAGGCACCTTGCCAAGCTCTTTAGAGAAAGTTCCTGCCTTCTCTCCTTAGTATCCCTGGCATGCAACATCGTGTGGGCACTAGATAGGAGATTGAGTGGAGAATGGGTGACATCCCTCTCCAACCTGTCCCCTTCTCTTGCAGGTGCTCTTCAGCCAAGGTCAAAGCTGTGGTGTTTGGGTTGTTGCCTGTGCTCTCCTGGCTTCCCAAATACAAGATCAAAGACTATATCATACCTGACATGCTTGGTGGACTCAGTGGGGGATGCATCCAGGTGCCACAAGGTGCCACTCCCTCCTATTGTCCCATCTCCACTCTGTCCCTCTATGACCACCATAAGCCATCTGTGTTCCTGAACCTTCAATCTCTTTGTCCCCTGCAGGCATGGCATTTGCTCTGCTAGCCAACCTTCCTGCAGTCAATGGCCTCTACTCCTCCTTCTTCCCCCTCCTAACCTACTTCTTCCTGGGGGGTATACACCAGATGGTACCAGGTAAGGCCTCTCCCCTTTCGGTGGTTGGGGTGACTCGAACCTTGAGGAGGGGTGATATGGCAAAGGGAGTTGCATTCTCCTAGGGTTGGTGTTAGTAGGTACTAGAAAGAGAGTCACTGTGTGAATCCCAGGTGCTTGGTGGCTGACCACTGAGCCCCTGTGAGCTCAGTCTGCATGACCTGTTCCATCTTCCTCCTGGAAGGAGAGGAGGACTTGGCAGAATAAAATACACCATATGCTATACAAGCTCAGAGATCTGAGAAATCCTTATCTAATGCCCAGGGTGATCCCAGCAGGTCACTTCAGGGACATTTGGTTTTTATGTTGCTGAACAAGATGGAGAAAAAGGTCCTGGTCACAGAGCTATGTGGAGATCCATCCCCCCAGCCCCCAGGGGTTGGGTTGGAATATGTTCCTGGGCCCCTTACTGTTTTCCATGGGTGTGCTCCAAACCTCTGATTTTTGCTGACTGGGTGGGGCACCACAGGTACCTTTGCCGTTATCAGCATCCTGGTGGGTAACATCTGTCTGCAGCTGGCCCCAGAGTCAAAATTCCGGGTCTTCAACAATGCCACCAATGAGAGCTATGTGGACACAGCAGCCATGGAGGCAGACAGGCTGCACGTGTCAGCAACACTTGCCTGCCTGACTGCCATCATCCAGGTGAGGCCCTACCTCCTACCGCTTCCTCACCCAAGGCCAAAAAGGACCTTAAAAGTTCAGAGTAACTTCTCACCTGTATCTAGCAAGACCGTACCTAAGACCAGCAGTGGTACTGATGAAACTGTCCTGAGCTTAAAGTCTGCCTACAATGCTTACAGCCTCTCTCAGATACCCCTTGGAGAAACCCAACTCTCTGCCATCATCCCTTAAGCCCCTCCAGCCTCCTCTACCTGAAGCCACAACAGCAGGTACATGGCATAAACTAAGCTTCTACGAGGGGTGCAAAGGGTTCCACAAAGTTTTAGGGAGGGAACCCCAGCTGGTGATAGAATGCAAGAGCAAGAAGCAGTCTTAAGGAGCATGCTTCATTCATTCACTCACTTAGTTAATGGGTTTGGGTTGTTTCTCTGTGCCAGGAACTGGGCTATTCCCTGAGGATACAAAGATAAGTAACACAGGGGCCCAGTTTCACAAACTGCTCCAATCTGGACAGAGGAAGTAGCCATGTCAACAGATAGATTTGTGTGCAGTGAGATAAGCTGTGCAGTAGAGCTTTGTACAAATGGCTCAAGAACCCAGAGGAGAGAGTCAGGGAAGACCTGAAAGAGGAGGTAACCTTTGACCTCAGTCTGAAAGCATGAGTAGAACTTAACAGTAACTGAATGAACATGCAGAAGGATGACCGAGGCAGAGGGAACAGCACCCAAAAGCACCAAAGCCTAGGGCAGTGTAGTCTGGCCAGGGAGGGAACAGCAAGGTATTTGGTGAGGCTTGAGGGTAGAAGGCCAAAGAACAGGCCAGAAAGGGAAGCAGTTGCCAGACAATAAAGCCTGGGGTCTATCTTGGATCCAGTTGGCAATTTGTAAGGATCGTTGGCGCTGCAGACAAGATGTCTCACAGGTGGATTAGAATCAAGGCAGGGACCTGTTTGAAGATTTTGCAGCGGCCCAGTAGAAGTGACAGGGGCCTAGACTAAGCTGGTGGCCATAGAGATGGAGATGGGGGTTTTGCCAGGAGCATTAACAGGGCTAGGTGATAGATTGGATACGGGAGGTACAGGAGGCTGGATGGGCAACCAGGTATGTGGTGGTGTCATTTACCGAGAGAGGAAGTACTGAGGAAGGACCAAGTTTACTTCACAGATAAGGAAACTAAGGCCAGAAAGAGGCTGGTGCCCACAAGAACTAAGAATCTGATTGTGGGCACATAAGGCACAGTGAGGGGCAGGACAAGGACACAGAGGGCTCGTTTCCCTAGAGACACTGCTGTCTCAGCACTGCATGGAGCTCCAGGCCTGGGTTTGTGTCGGGCAGGATGGAGGGAGCAACTGACCCATCCTGGTCTCCCTCACCATCCCTTTCTTCCTCTCAGATGGGCCTGGGTTTCATTCAATTTGGCTTTGTAGCCATCTACCTGTCTGAGTCCTTCATCCGGGGTTTCATGACAGCTGCTGGCCTGCAGATCCTGATCTCAGTGCTCAAGTACATCTTCGGCATGACCATCCCCTCCTACACAGGTCCAGGGGCCATCATCTTAGTGAGTCTGGGGACATACCCTACAAATGGGGCAAGCTTGGAGCAGACATGGGAGCAGAGTTCACTGCTTTGGGAAGCTGTGAGCTGCTCATTTTGAGATGGCTTTAAGTAAGGCTGGCTGAGCCACTGGGCAGAGAGGATTCCATGGGTTCCCCCATGAGAAGAGGTCTGACACATGGCCTCAAGGGTCCACTGACGCTCTCTGTGGTCAGTCCCTGCAGAAAAGGAGATGTACATTCCATCAGTTCCCCATCCAATGTCTCAGCCCCTCCGTGCCTGGGAAGTCCTTCCTTAAGTCTAATCTTCATCCCTCCTCCTTTAGTTTGAACCCTAGTAGAGAAAAATAAAAAGCCTTCCATCATAGTATGAGCTCCGAACATGCCCTTTGGGAGAAGTTGGTGGGAGATGAGACCATGTTTGGACTCAGATGCTGTGTTCTGCCTTTGTGGGCTTGCATTAACACTGATTGTTTCTCTTCCTGGGTTGGGTACCCAAGAGTAGGGTGGTATGGGAAGAAAGGGTGGGAACCTGTGAGCATGATCCTCTCTCCCCCAGACCTTCATTGACATTTGCAAAAGTCTCCCCCACACCAACATCGCCTCGCTCATCTTCGCCCTCATCAGCGGTGTCTTCCTGGTGCTGGTGAAGGAGCTCAATGCTCGCTACATGCACAAGATCCGTTTCCCCATCCCTACGGAGATGATTGTGGTAAGGACCCTGCCTGGGGCTGTTGTGCTGCAGTCCAGGATGGAAGGGCTTTAGGAGAACCATTCAGCTCCAGCCAGGGTCAGGGGGAAGCTCTACCCATCCTTCCTACCTCCCCTCACAGGAAGTAACTTATGAATCCATTCCATGCCCCTGTGTGTGGCTGTTTCTCTTTCCTGATCCTCAGGCTGTCCTCCACACACTGCCCCCAAGGAGGCTAGAGAGTGAGATGGAAGGCTCCCAAATGAAAGGGAGACTTAGGAGAAACCCCAGCCCCGGCACCAACTTAGTGACAATCCCCATTCTCCACTTTGGGGTTTGCAGGTGGTGGTAGCAACAGCTATCTCCGGAAGCTTTAAGATGCCCAAAAAGTATCACATGCAGATCGTGGGAGAGATCCAACGTGGGTGAGTTCAGGTGGCCCCAAGTCTTGTCCTTCCCACTTTTTCCCCACCCACCAAACACACACACACTTCCCACCAAAGCCTAGGTTCAGATGGGCGTGAGATGATCTCTGTAAAAATGTATTAGAAACTATGACACTGACCACACACGAATCATTATTATTAATTGCTGAAAAGAGCCACACAACCAGCCCATACTGGCTGTTTTATGAAAGTGAGTCTTAACCGCCCCACTCTCCTCGGAAGTCCCATGCCATAGATTCTGTTAAACAAATCTCTCTGATCAGCCCCTCGCTGGCTCTTTGCCCTGCTCTAATACATTGGCTGTCTTTAGCCAGGCAGGATGGAAGCTATTAGAGTCAACCAAATCCGTGAAGCATCCATGCTGTGCCAGGCACATGGAGGACAGGGGCAAAGCTTGTCCTGAGAGTTGGAGTAAGTGAGGGAGGAGAGGCCTCCTAGCACTGAGGGTCTGTGAATCTGTCAGCTAATGAGCAGAAAGAGTCCAGGGTTTAAGCACAAAGGCAGCCCTGCCGCTTACCTGCTCTGTGACCTGGACAAGTGCTTCTCTAATTCTCTTGGCTGCCCCTGGGATTGCAGTGAGTGAACTGAGATTGCTAAACGAAGACCCTGGCACCCAGAAGGGGCCTGACTGCTCTCTGCAATCTGATGAAGAACTCCGCTTCCCTCCCTCTCCTCACACCTCTGGGCCCTGCCTCCTTTCTGGCTCCTTGGCAGGTTCCCCACTCCGGTGTTGCCCGTGGTGTCACAGTGGAAGGACATGGTGGGCACAGCCTTCTCCCTGGCCATTGTGGGCTACGTCATCAACCTAGCTATGGGCCGGACCCTGGCCAGCAAACACGGCTATGGAGTGGATTCTAACCAGGTAGCTTTGGCCACCCTCAGCAGGGCTGGGTAGGATAGGCCAACAAGGGCCTGGTAGGGATATTTTAAGAGGAGTGGGAATATAACTGGTGGCAGAATGTCCACCTACTGTGCACTAAAAGCCCTGGGTTCAATCCCTAGCACCAGAGGGAGAGAGAATATGAGAGAGAGAGAGATGAGATCTTGGGGCTTTTAGAGCTGAGGTGAGGGGGTGAGAGGACTTTGATGCCAAGAAGCTGACCTTCTCTTGACCGGTACTATGTGGCGCTATAACCTCAGGGTCACTCTCATGGGCCCATGATCCCTCTTGCACAGCTGGCCACATTTAATTTCTGCTCTCCACCAACAATGTCCCTCTTCCCCAGGAGATGATTGCTCTGGGCTGCAGCAACTTCTTTGGCTCCTTCTTTAAAATCCATGTCATTTGCTGTGCTCTGTCTGTCACTCTGGCTGTGGATGGAGCAGGAGGAAAATCCCAGGTGAGCCCTGGGGAGTACCTGGGGAGCAGGCAGGGGTGGAAACAGAACAATTGCCCCAGAGAAGCCCAGGCACCGCAGGCCAGGCCAGCTTTTCCCTATTTAGTCTCCACTCCACCAGACATGTATGGCAATCAATCAAGAGCAAGACTTGCCCCCATTCCCAACTTTGTTTGTTTGTTTGTTTGTTTGTTTGTTTTTGAGGCAGGGTGTCACTATATAGTCCAGGCTGGCCTTCAACTCACTACGTAGCCCAGGTCGACCTCAAATTTATACTCCTCCTGCCCCAGCTTCCCAAGTGCTGGGATTACAGGCACACCACCATGCCCAGCTATTCCTAACTCTTTCTCTGAATAGGTAGCGAGCCTGTGCGTGTCTCTAGTGGTGATGATCACCATGCTGGTCCTGGGGTCCTATCTGTACCCTCTCCCCAAGGTAAGAGCTCAGCTGGAAAGCAGAGCACAGTGAGCGTCTCCAGTAAGAAGAATCCCTAAGAGTGGTATAACACTCACCAGTTTGCAAAGTGCCATCATTGTCAGGCTCAGTCTCAGTCACAACCTGTGAAATAGACAATGCAGGTTTTATCCTCCTTTTTCAGGTGAGCAAAGCTGAGACTGAGTACTTGATCTGACCTCAGAGTCTGATCCTCAGGCAGTAAGTCAGGTACCTGTGACTGCCAAGCACCTGCATAGCCCCTGCAGGAGGGCTTAGGGACACGGGAAGAGAGGAAGGGCAAAGATGGGGCCGGAATGAAAGCAGTTGCACTTTCCAAATATAAGATCGCATGGAGAGATTGAGGGCTTTACCGGGGAATGTTCTAGAAGTCCAGGTCTATCCTGCCCGACTCCAAGGTCAGGTGTGTATAGGAAGAGGAAGAAGAAGGAGATATCCCAGGTGACATGGAATGATGTTCTTCCTCTCCAGGCTGTGCTGGGAGCCCTGATAGCTGTCAACCTTAAGAACTCCCTCAAGCAACTCGCTGACCCCTACTACCTGTGGAGGAAGAGCAAGCTGGACTGTGTAGGTATTGGGCGGTCTCCGGGCACCCGTGTATGCCCTTCCCTCCCCTGACCCACATCCCTGCCTAATGATGAACCCTTTGTCCTGCTGCTTCCTAAGAACCATAGCCCAGTGGCTTAGAATCCAGCTTTGGACATCGTATGTTCAAATACTAACTTGACCATTCACTGGCTCTGTGGCTGATAGCAAGTGCCTTTACTTCTTTGTGTCTCAGCTTCCTCATCTGCAAAGTGGGTATTTTATACTCTCTACCTCCTGGGTTGCTTATGAGAAGAAACGAGATAATACAAGTAAACTACATGTTGCCTGAAATGTATTTGTGTTTTATGGTTTATAGTTCCAAAAAAGCAAAAGGAAATCATTTCATAGAAAAGCCTAGAACATAAAATCTGAAACAAGTGACTAGCTTTCTCTGAGGTTCTAGTTCCTCATCTGTAAGCAGGGTGAAGTCATATTCCACATCATTTTCTGGTTCTAAGGATTAAGGGAGGTTGGCTTGGGAGAGCACTGTGTAGCCATAAACATCCTGTAAGCGTAACTTACTGTTGCAATTAGTCACACCCTCCATGCCTCCTCCACTGGCAGGAGTCATAAAGGCTGCCACATAGTGACAACACTGCATCACCTCCATTTAAGCACCACCATAGCCTCCTTTAAAGATGACAAATTCAAGGTTCAGAGTGGTTCAGTAAATCATCGAAGGTCACAGAGAAAGCAAGTGGTAGAGTCCGGCTGTCCTGTGTCCCAGGAGAGAAAGGCTCACCCACACAATGCAGAGAAGGAAATCCTCAAGCTGGAGAAGTGGCAGTCCATCTGGGGTCCCCCAGTGAGTAAGCAATGGGGATAGGAAGGAAACCTAGCTCAAGGATCTGCTTTTACCACATCCCAACCATCGCCCTGCTGTGGCAACAGTTCTCTATAGGAATCTGGGAAGACTGATCTCCTGCAAAGGAATTTGGGGTTTCCTAAGGGTCTGTAGGGAGCAACCCACACAACCAGGTCCCTGCCCTCGGCCCTCAGGTGTCAAGGCAAATGCAGCTTGCTATCAGACAGAAAGAGAACTCCCATTTACTGATCACCAGGCTAGGACCTTTGCATCCCCTCACTCTTTCATCTTTTCATGAAAGAGGCGTTATTATTCCCCCTCTTGAATTAGTAAACCACAGCTCACATAGCCAATGAGAAAACCAAGGCCTATTTTATCCAAGCTGCGTGTTCTTTTTACTGTGTTTATGCTGTCTCTCTACGTATGTTGGGTTTCTATTAAAAAAAAAAAAAAAAAAAGCAAGGAGCTGGGGGAGTAGCTCAGTGACAGAGTACTTGCCTAGAATATGTGAGGTCCTGGGTTTGATCAAAAAAGAAAAATAGGTAAGATCAAAAAGCCACACTCAATCTAAGGGAAATAGGCAGGTATCATCAAGGTACAAACACATAAATTATTGCAAAAATGCAATATCAAGGAAAGAAAGGGCCTGAGATAGTGCTGGCAGAGAAGGGCCTTGGCTAATCCTGGAAAACTTCCTGAGAGAGGCAGTTTTGCTCCCCAGGCCTGCTCTTGACATCTCTTTCTTCACAGTGTATCTGGGTGGTGAGCTTCCTCTCCTCCTTCTTCCTGAGCCTGCCCTATGGTGTGGCAGTGGGTGTCGCCTTCTCCGTCCTGGTTGTGGTCTTCCAGACCCAGTTGTAAGTAACCTTCTCCCTGCCTTGCACATCAGGGGGGTCACTGGCAAGCCTGCAGAAGGCTCCCATGCCATGGCTTCGCTTAGCCCACTGCAACTTTTACCTTCTGAGCCTGGCAGAGGATATGCTCCCAGGTCTGAAGAGAGAGTGACCCAGCCAGGACTGTGGGCACAGGCTGAGGTGTCTACCTTCTCATATCCCAACCCGGAGGAAGTCAATGAGATCTAAGAGGGCTGGGGTGCAGAGAAGAGTAGAGGAAGAGCAGGATAAAACCCAGCATCTTCCAGAAACACTGTCAGAACCACAGACCAAATGACCTTACCCAGGAGAACACCAGAGCAGAGGACCAGTACTACGCTCTTCTTATAGAAGGATTCAGTAATCCAGGCCAAGGGCACCAGAGAGAGGGTCCAGCCCAGGGCTGGGAGGATGCTGAAGGCTGGAGGATGCAGTGTTCTCTTCTTGAGAACTCAGAATCAGAAAGTGATGATTTCAGGGCCACTTAAGCTTAAGCCCCAGTCTGGAAGGGCTTAGTTGCCTGGACATCTCCTTAGCTCTAGTCTGACTACAGACCACCAGGCGTGTGTCTCGTTCACAGAAAGCCTAACACAAACAAGCCCAGGATGAGGACAGGATCCACCCTGGTCCATATGCTATTAGCATCTCTTATATTTTCATTTTGCTCTTCATCTAGTCGAAATGGCTATGCTCTGGCTCAGGTCATGGACACCGACATCTATGTGAATCCCAAGACCTACAGTAGGGTAGGTAATCCTGTCCCCACCTCAAGAATTATTCTTAACAATAATAGTAACTTAAAACAAAAAACAGTAAAGACACGTCTGCCACCTGAACTCCGTCTCCTTGTCACAGGTCCAGGAAATTGAAGGGATTAAAATCGTCACTTACTGCTCTCCTCTCTACTTTGCCAACTCAGAGATCTTCAGGCAAAAGATCATTGCCAAGGTAAGCTCAGTCCTTGGTGACCAGAAGGGCCAAAGAGTGAACAGGCAGAAGATGGACACAGAAAAGGTCTGGGAGCCAAGAACAGGCCACCCCCAACAAAGGGTGGAGGTCAAGATTGCTGTTGGCTATCTCCCCACAGACAGGTATGGATCCCCAGAAAGTGTTACTTGCCAAGCAGAAATGCCTCAGGAAGCAGGAGAAGAGAGCAGCGCCCACACAGCAGAGGAAGTCTCTCTTCATGAAAACCAAGGTGAACAGAGGCCAGGAATGGCCCCTACGCCCGTTCTGGTCTTGCCCCTGATACCACCCTGAGCCCCCTGAGAGACACACAAGAACTGAGCCCAAGGGCCCACCTGACACTCTTCTTGGGTGAGGGCTGCCAGCTCCCAGGGTAACGACTGCACTCCTGTGTTCTGCTAAGACAGGACATTGTTTCTGAACCTGTGAGCAGCCCAGATAAGGAGGAGCAGCAAATTTCTCAGGGAGCCCTGTCAGTCCAGGGTGGCAAGGCTACAACAGAGAGGAGTTTGGGAGAAGCAGGCAGAGATGACAAATGCAGGAAGGAGCTCTGCTGTCCCCAAAGGGTCTTCCCCCCAGAGCAGAGTGGGCTGGGGCTTCAGGGTGGCTGTCTTGGTTGTGGGGCACAAGTTTGCAGGCTTTGCCTCAAGAATGGCTATAAGAAAGGCCTCGCCATGTGGTTTTGGGGGCCTGTATTCATGCCACCAAGCTATGTTATTCATTTCTACCGGTGCCCCCCCAACACCAACACCACTTTAGCCTCAGCAAAGTGGTTCAGTTCCTTGACCCTGCCCCTGCTGCCCCCACCCCAGACTGTCTCCCTGCAGGAACTGCAGCAGGACTTTGAGACCCCCTCCCCAATCGACCCCAACAATAACCAAACACCTGCGAATGGCGCCGGCATCTCCTATATCACCTTCAGCCCCAACACCTCCTCAGCCACCCCGTGTGAGCCCCCCGCCTCTGCTGAGTCCCTCAGTGAGCCCAGTGACACTCTGGCCAGTGTCCCGCCCTTTGTCACCTTCCATACCCTCATCCTTGACATGAGTGGAGTCAGCTTTGTGGACTTGATGGGCATCAAAGCCCTGGCCAAGGTAAGGCCTCAGGGTGTGGGAGGAGGCCCCATCTCTTGCTCCCTCGGGCTCCTTTTCTCAGGGCCTTCATTTCAACAATCTGAGGGAGGCTATGGCCATAAGGTCCCCTCCTTTCCCCAGATGTGACCAGGACGATGCTATCTGCAGGGTAGGCCCTGTCAATGTGTCACTGTAGAGGCTCCCTGAGCTGCAGGCCCCGCTGCTCCACTGGCAGCAGCAGAGACCACCCTGAGTTCCCTCTCAGGCCCCCAGGAACGCATCCCAGAGTCCTCTGAGCAGAAGCCAGCATGGCTCCTGGTTCTTCACCTGCTGCCCCTTCCCACACTCACCAGACAATCAAAGAGAGAAGAAATAATGTCAGCAACCCCCACCCCACCCTCAGGCCAAACAAACAGCTTTGGGACACTGAATGGGTATGCCAGCTCCAACCGCAGAGAGTCAGGGAAACTCAGGGTAACTCAGAGGGAGGCGACCCAGGGAGACAGAGGAGCACAGAGAATATGCTAGCTGAGGCCACCACCAACTGAGGTCAGAGAACGCCTCTCCCCAGCCTGCTTCCCTAGCCTGGTCCTGGAGTCCAGGCCACAGCCTAAGCCTGGTGTCTCTGAGCCTCTGTCTTCCCCTGCAGCTTCTGCCTGAAGCCACAAAGTCAGGAAAGAGGCAGAGTGAGGAATTAAGCATTAAAAGCAAAGATCTGGCCCCACAAGAAGGGCCTCAGTGACTTGAAGTGTCTACCACGTTGGCAAAGCCGCACTTCCGCCCCGCTTTCCAGAGACTCCTTCAGCCAACACTCCAGAGAGAAGTGAAGTGCTCTGCTGCTATTTTTGTCTTTGGCTGACAGGGCTCTAAGGGTTGCTTATTTGTTTGGCTTCCCCTCTGAAGTGGGTTTTATGAGACACTTTTGAGACCCACTCAGAACATTCCTTTCCTTTTGTCTCCCCCTTCCCAACACCCTCCCGACACTTCTAGCTAAGCTCCACCTATGCGAAGATCGGAGTCAAGGTCTTCTTGGTGAACATCCATGGTAAGGAAAGGGGTATGTTCAGGGGACTGCAAGACTGGAGATGGGGTAGGGTGGGAACAGGTTGTGGGATACCGAATGAGAGTACCCCAATATTCCCCAAAACTGCTGCCTGCTCGCAAGAACTTCAGATACAAGTCAAAAGAGACTGGTCAGATTATCTAAGCATCCTGGGGGCTTTATCTCATCCCAGTAATGGAAGAAACAAGGAGGGGAAGTGGTGGATTCTAATCTGTTCCACCACTAATTTTCTGTGTAGCCTGAGCCAAGTCACTTTATCTGTCTCGGGATCCCCTCCTGCCCATGTAAATTAGAGGGTTGACTAGATGAACTTAGGGATCCTCTCCAAATGAGAAGCTCCATGAATCTGTATAAACACAGAACACATATGCACATATGCCCTAACCACCTGGGGGTGATCTCCAAAGGGCTTGTTACACAGCCCTGAGGACATGATCACACAGCAGTGGCATTCACAGTGTTAGCACATAGGCCACATGCAAGGATGCAGTGCACTGTGGTGCACAAGGACCCAAGAGACAGCATGAGGGGCATAGACACACACCTGGCTTCCTGCAGAGCGTCAGCCCCAATGTGCTCCAGAGTTAATCAGTGGATTCCTCCCACCCTTTCTGGACACTCCTGGAAAACCCTCTCCAGAATTTGATTAAGAGTAAAGGCTCTGCCACACATTGGAAGTTATAGGAAAAGTCTAGCTAACCAAGACGAAGGATGGGTCTTAGGGGACAGAATTGATGGCAGACTTCTAGACTTGTTAGCCTTTCCTTCTCCAATCATCACAGAGTACCAACTCCCTGAATCAGACTGCTTCCTTCAGCCCTGGAGGAGCCTTGAGCATCCTCAAGCTCATGTCGCCCTCTGCTGTTCAAAACTGATATTACAATTCCGAGGTCCTGGGATGCAGCGCAAACCTGGGGCCGCTCAGGTCCTCCTCCCTGCTCTGGCCTCACATCCGTCCCTTCCCCCAGCTTCAATTCACAGCGGCTGTTATCTTTCTAAAGGTGACCTTGCCTCCTTCCAGCCCAGGTGTACAATGACATCCGCTCCGGAGGTGTCTTCGAGGATGGATGTGTAGAGCACAACCATGTGTTTCCCAGCATTCATGATGCAGTCCTCTTTGCCCAGGCAAATGCCAGAGAAGTGGCCCCAGGACACAGCTTCCAAGGGGTAAGGTCTTTGCACCTGGGGAATCCTAGTTCATGTGACTCTCAAATAGCAGGACCAAGGGGCTTTGGAAAGAACACAGGAGAAAGTTTGAGTTCTAACACCAATTCTGTCCTTTCACTTGTCTGAATTTCAGGTACCCTATCTGTAGAATGGGTACCATCAGCAACTGTTATCTACCTCATGGGTCTTTTCTTTTATTTTAGGATTGAATGACAGTTATACTTTTTATATCACCCAAAAGCTATTTGTATATGGTTAAAAAATCCTGTGCCATGACAGCACATAAAGCATGGTACATAAATTATGCCTTCTACTCTAGCACCACTAATCTGCGACCTCACCCCAACACCTTTCTAAAAGGGCCTTTTCCCTTTCTAAAAGGGCCTTTGGGAAGGGAGGAAGAGGAGCCAAGCTTGAAGAGTTCAGGCTGGTGATGGATGTAGAGGCTGAATCAAGTTTTATCTCAGCCTCTTGTCTTTGAATTTACTAGCTCAGTAAGAGGTATGCAAATGAGGTACAAATAACACTGTCTAGAACTCTAGAAAGCTGAGAAGTCAGAAAAGGATAATGCCATTGGGGTCCTTGCCCCATTCTCCACAGCCATCCCTCACCCCACAAGTCTCCTCCCAGCTCAGCCCTGTGGCCTCCCAAGACTTTGTTTGAGGCCCTGGCCTCTGTAAAAAAAAAAAAAAAGAAAGAAAGAAAAGAAAAAATTCCTGGCCCTAAAGCAGCAATTTGCTCTTTGCCTTAAGAGACTGATGAAGGCGAAGCCATCAGTTCTAGGTGCTGAAAGACTGCCCAGGAAAACAGGGCCTCGGCTCCTGCCCTCCACACTTAGAGGGAAACTCACCAACAGCTTTCCTGCTTCATGAGCCTTGTCCACAGAGGAAACAGGGGTTCTGGGCAAATCCTGCACCAGTAATGTCTAGTTGTTGCAGTTTGTTTATCATGTATTATTTGTGTTTGTACATAATGTACATCATATATGAGCATATTCACATACAAATTTCATGCACACACACTCCTTTTCAACAGCATGGTGAGGGAGGAAGCCAGCAAAGTGGCTCTGATTATCCTACATTTTACAGAATCCCAGAGAAAGGAAAGGAATTCCCCAAGGTCAGGCAACTGTTCAACTGGCTGGCCCTGATACACACCTGCCTGGCGTAAGGGGAAAGGGCAAGCTGTGCTGTACTGTGAGGCAGGTGAGAGAAGGGGCAAAATGTGAGGACCAGTATACAGGAAACATGGCATCCACCATGTGTCCTTCCTGCTGCCGTGTACCAACTGTTGTTCTGTTATTGATCTCATCCTGCCCCTGCTTTCCTCCTTCCAGGCTGCAGGAGACACTGAGCTCTCTTTATACGATTCAGAGGAGGACAGCCCCAGCTATTGGGACTTAGAACAGGTGAGTAGAGGATCAAAAAGTGAGAGGGAAGGCAGGGAACTCCCTCAAGTACAAAGTGTTCGCTGGGCTCTCACCTCCAGGTCAGAGCAGTCACCTTGAAGGCAACAAAATTCCATCCTCATCCTTCTTTAATAGCAGATCTTAACTCTTCTTACTCCCTGAAAGGCGTCCTGGGGGAAGGGAGAATCACTGGACCAAGTCCTGGAGAGCCCATATTTATTCTTGACTCTACAACACATCAGCCCTGAGATCTTGGGCAAGCCACTTGACACCACTGGGTGCTGGTTGTTAGCATTCGTAAAAATAAGCGATATATGGGTAGCACTTGTCCCCCACATGATTGGTGGAGAAGCCATTTGTTCTTTCATTAACTCAATAGGTATTTATTTATAGAGTACTTACTGCTTACTTGACCTAGTTACAGAGTGGGCTGACAGCAGTGAACAAAATGAAGACCCCTGCTCTTAGGGAACTCTATTCTGATAAAATCAGATTCATTCTAGGGGTACAAATGAATTATTATTGCAATTGGACAGGACTTAAGAGCTAAAAGGGATTACTATCCCCATAGGGCCCATGAAAATTAGCACCCACCCACTGCCCTGAAAGAAAGAAACTGGGAGCCTTGGTTTAGAGCTCTCTGGCTTTGGGTCTATTAAAAATAGCATCTCTCTGAGTCTCTTCCCATTCTTTTTGGGTTTGAGTTCCATGGCCCTCCCAGCATGTCTCTCAGGGTGCTGCTGCAGGAGTGCAACATCAGGAAATAAAGCCAGAGCCACAGAGATGTGGCAGATTGACGTCTGTGACCCCCTTAGAATTTCCAGCACATAAAACAAATTAATTAATTTTAAAAAGCCTGTATGGGACTGAAGTAGCTCATCAAACTGAGAAAGAGCTTTACAGCTCTTCCAGTATCCACACTCATTTTACCTAATAAAGCTAAAAAAAGAAAAAACAGGGAAGGATATGGAGAAGGGCACACTGCACACAACAGGCAGTTCACAAGTACATTCTAGCACCTTCTCCTATCCCTACTGTAGTAGTTCACTTCCTAGGCTAGCCTGCCTCTCCCCTGTTCACACACACTCTTGCCCACACAGACACATATATTGCAGTGCCTCGTTCTGACCAGCAGTCCACAGGACCACCTCTTGGTTGCAGTCACTCTGACCCCAACCGTCTGACCCCTTCCCTTCCCCTCACCCTTCCTTTCTGTGGCCCCTGCAGGAGATGTTTGGGAGCATGTTTCATACAGAGACCCTGACTGCCTTATGAGGGCCCAGCTGATCCTCGTGTTGCCTCCAGATCACCTGGCACCTTGGATTTCCATGGAGGATAAGCCCAGGATCACAGGGAGTAGCAGGGAGAGGAGAGTACGTCCACCAGGACTCTTAGCTCCTCTCCCTCTTCTCCTCCCTCCTTCCCTTTCCTCCCTCCCTCCCGCTTCCTTGGAAAGAGCCATGTCAGCAGCAGGAGGGGCCTGCTCCTGCAAAGGTGAGAGTACCCCTGCCTGTCCTCCAGGGACAGCAATGCACAAGCTTCCTGCTCACTCCACCCCACTCACCTATGCCCTGACCATGGCAGCTAATGGAACGCCCTGGACTTCCAGATTTTAAGAGTGAGCCAAGAACAGGAGGACAAGAATTGTGCTGACCTTCAAGAAGGTCAATTGTACCCGTTTCAAAATGGGTCCTATGGCTTGCATGGCTTGGCATCAAGGATATCAGTCTATCACAGAATGCAGGAATGAACTCGGTTAGGATGCTGAGGTTTGCCCCCTCCAGCTGCCTTAACTCTGTGCCTGGCAGCTCTGTACCCCCAATATCAGGTGCTCTCCACAGCCTAAGAGTATCTGTCTTGGTGACAATGTCACTCCTTCATCCCAAGAATGCTGAGATCTCCATGCCATTCAGTCCTTTGGACTTTAGCCTGGACAATAGCAAGGACCCTCCAGATCACCAGAGCTACCTCCGCAGGGACAGCCCATCAAGGACTGCCTCAGTCTCCTGAAACATCACCACCACCCCTCAGACGCTGCTCCCTTCCACTTGAGGTTCGGTAGGAACCCAAAAGGGGGGCAGGTAGCTGACAGAACCCTCTGACAACTTAGCAACAGATATCACTTATTCTTCAGGGAAGCTATGGAAGTCTCTCTTTGCACTGGACACTTGGAAGGGGGGAGGTGCTAGCACCAACCCAAGCAAACTAGTGGGACCTGAACCCTGACAGTCCCCCCAACCTCAGGGTCCATCAGGGAAATGCCTCTCCTTAGAAAATCTGCCTTGCCCTTCTTCACTAGGCAAAGAGCCAATCATTTTAACTCTCCCTTATCAGCTTGTAGCCTGATGGTGTCTTTCTGCCAGGCAAGGCAGGAAGTCCTCAGGGACCAGCTGCATCCTCTAACAGGGTACAGACATGGGGAGGGGCAGGTACAGTTTGAGTCTTCCCACCACAGGGAACTCTTAACAACCTCAGAACCTGAGGTCATCTTCCTCTAGAAAAGATGAAAATAGGGGTTAAGTTCTCCAAGTATATAGGGAGGTAACTAGAGGAACCCCACTGTTGGCTTGACTAGAAATAGGTTCACATGCAAGTGTTTTGTAAAAATTCCATGAAAGTGCACAGAAAATCTTCTGGCCCCTCTCCACTGTTTCTTCCAAGTTCTTTCAATTTTGCTGGAGGAGTGACTCGAGTGTAGAGCACCTGCCTAGCAAACATGAAGCATCAAGTTCAAACTCCAGTACTGCCAAAAAAAAAATTTTTTTTTCATACCAGGTTCCTTCAGTTTAATGATCCTTGCCCCAACAGGTTGGGCTGGCCCAGCCCGGTAAAACGTCCCAGTTCCTAACTTCAGCCAGACCTGCGTTATGTGTCTGTATGTTGAGTGAGCTAGTCAGCTAGCAAGTCTTCTGAGAGTTAAAGGAGAGGGCACTGGCAAAGAACCAGCACATTCTTGGCCCATGAGCGTTGCTTCTCAGTGAATTCATTATGCCATCTGGCTGCCAATGGAGCTCAAAACTTGGAAGGCAGAAGACAATGTTATCTGGGATTCACCGTGCCCAGCACTCTGAAGTGCCAAATTCCAGGAGGACAAGAACTTTAGCCAATGGCAACTCACCTCTCCCCTGCTCCACCTCCTTCAAAGTCCAGCTCTGGCCTAGGAGGTAGGGAAAGGTCACAGAGCCTCCAGACAACCCAAGTCAGAGTTCTTCTTTAAACCAAGAGCCTACATCCCCTGGAGACTTCAAGTGACCATTAATCCTGAGGCCAGCCCCAGAATAAAGGAGAGTGCTGATTCACAATGGCCTAGAATTGGGGCTCCAGGAGGGTTCTTCAACATGAGTACTCATAGGGCTGAGGAGAAAGTGTAGTTAGAAACATATGGGCAGAGGAAGACATTGAAGAAAACTCCACTGTCAGGATATTTTAGAAGGAACACAAATGTCACACAGACTACTCTTCTGGACATGATTGAGGTAGGAAGAGAGGGAGCAAGGTAGCAAAATAATCCAGAATTTCAATGTTTGTTTTTTTTTTTTTTTTAATGTTCTTACTGATACTGACTTGTGATGATGTGATTCCCAGGGAGGACTGGGAACCTTATCTCTCAAGATATTTGTGTAATTTATTTAATTTAAATGTCATTCTCCTTTTGTTCATTTTGGTAATAAAGTGGTTTTGAATTGTGAACAAATGCATGTGTTTTGGTGGCTTTACAGAGGGACAGACAAGTCAACTCCAAAGAGCGTTTACTTTGCTTTGCACTCTCCTGAGAAGAAGCAATGAGGACCTGAGGTTTCCTCGTGGATCTCCTAGCACCCAGGAAACCAGCTTGTGGTTTTCCACTACTGGGAATGAATCTATTTTCATGACCCAGCTAAAGAGTAGAGATCAGCCAGGCTCCACTGGCTCATGCCTGTAATCCTAGCTACTTAGGAGGCAGAGATCAGGAGGATCAAGGTTCAAAGCCAGCCCCAGGCAAAGAGTTCACAAGACCCTAGCTCAAGGGAGGGGGAGGAAAAACCACAAAAAAAAAAGGGCTGGTGGAGTGGCAAGGTGTAGGCCCTGAGTTCAAACTCCAGTACCCCTACACACACACACAAAAAAAGAAGAGTCGAGATCAGAGAAAGAAAACTGGGGTGAGGGATCTACATACTCAGGACCAGAACTAAGAATCAACTATGACTACAGGAAAGTTGAAGTCCCATTATAACTCATATAACTAACTCATCAATTCTTCCCCACTCATAAGGTGTCTATTATGAATCAGTACCATCAATACTCAGCAAAACCAACAGAATCCTTAGTTTGGGAGAACACACAATCTAATCCTGCCTCCCCTCCCACCCACTTTATAAGATATAACAAGGAGATTAAGGCCAGAAGACTCAATTGTCCACAAGCTAGACTGACTCCAACTTTATTTACCAACAGTAGGAAAGGGAAGGAAAGAGGTGGAATCACAGAAAAACAATGAGAAAGGAAGAGAAGGAGACAGAAATAAGATGAAAAGATAGGCGGGACCACAGATAAGACAAAGCAAAGAGAAGAGAGATGAGCAATCAGCAGAATAGAGACGGAAGAATGAAGAGATGGGAAGACCTAAAAGAGTAAGAAACGGTTGGGGGTGGAGGAAGATAAGTTACAGAGACAGAAAAGTCAGTGAGTTCTAAAACAATGTTTAAGATAAACTCATCTTGCTTAGTCTTGCTGGTCAAGTGGATTGTGGGATTTAGGTAAATTAGCAATTAACATCCTCCCATTTGAATTTTAGATTTTTTTTTTCCACTGTTGCTGTCTGAGCCTGAATGACCCTAGAAGCAGAATCTGAGACCAAAGCCAGTGCTTGGACTATTTAGGAGTGATCCAAGCCAGCAGAAGTGACAGGCAGGAGAAGCAAAACAGGAAGGGAGAGGAAGCCAACACAAGAATGAGTCAACTGAAGTATCCCAGGGAGTCCTGTGACATACATCTGCAAACTCTCCTGACAATACATTTACCCCTCACTCCCACCTTCCATTAGTCAATGGTGGCTCCATGACAATGAGTTTTCCAACAGTTACAGGTACATGAGTGTGAGTGCATAGTGCTTCCCAAGGAGTCCCATGCTGCAGCATCAGCAAAGCCCTTAGGCAGGAAGGAAGAGGTAGGACATGACTTCAGATAGGACGTGGATGGCTGGTAAGACCACTCAAAGCTGTTACTCCAACAGAGGCTTAGTAAGAGGGAGCACATAAGGTATCTAAATCAGATGCATTTTTTAAGCCTCTCATCTTCAAAACCCATTTTTACCCAGGTTGTGTAACTACAACATGGCCTTATATTATTTAGGAGTGTCAGAACCTCCATGGCCATCTCAACATCCTAAACTGCAATATGAGTTTCTTCACATGGTCGAGAAGAGGTAAGCTACCACCTGCTAGGGATAATGTCAAAGTGTTAATGAATCCAGGTCACCAGATTCAGGAGCCAAAAAGTCCTTGGTCTCATCAGAGAAAAAATTTAAGGCTAGACACAGAGGAGACTTAAGCAGAAGCAGGTTTATTAATGTAAAGTGAAGTGAAAGCAAAAATAATGGGAAAGTGTACCTTTCAGGTGAGAGGGCAGGCAAGCTGGAAGTCTCAAGACTTCAAGTTTTATTGTTACCTGTGGTCATGAGGTGGTCAGTCCTGGAAAACTAGATTAACGTGTCATTAACTTCCAGAGACTGTAAGTCTCCTACATATTGGATGGGGGAGTTCTTGACCTTGGATGACCAGACTGGTGCTGTCATGTCCCACAGGTTGTGGGTCAGCAAGACTGCTGTATGTCACAAGTCATTCCCTTAATGTCTGGAGCCCAGGATGTGATTCCTTATCAACATCTAAGCTATCGTTCTCAGTCATCAGGTTTTTTCACTCACTGTTTAACTCCTATATCAAAGGAAGCCCTGCTTTAGATCATACAAGATGACAGTAAGACCTATGTGTACTGGGTGAGGTAGGAGGTCACACCTCTAATACTAGCTACTCAGGAGGCAGAGATCAAGAGGACTGTGGTTTGAAGCCAGCCCAGGTAAATAGTTCGCAAGCCCCTATCTTGAAAATGCCCAATACAAAATGGCTGCCAAAGTGACTCAAAGGTAGAGCACCTGCCTAGCAAGCATGAGACCCTGAGTTCAAACCCCAGTACCACCCAAAAAAAAAAAAGACTAACTTACATGATGAAGGTGGGCATGGAGGAGCATGTCTATAATCAAAGCTACTCGAGAGGCTGAGGCAGGAGGACTGCAAGTTCAAGGACAATATGGCTACATAATGAGACCCTGTCTCCAAATAAAATAAAGTACATAAAGCAGATTCTTCAAAATCACATGATTTACTTCCTGCTTTCCAAGAGGTGGAGTAAATACTTTTCCTTCAACAACAACAGTTTAAAGAAATAATATTTAAAAACTTTTTATTTGGAAATAATTTCAAACGTAGAAAAAGTTGCAAGATTAAATGTACTAAAAATAGTTCACTTATTATTACCATCTCACCCTTGCTTTGTTACACTCAGTGCTGCCTAGGTGACCTAGATGAATTTCTACCCCACCCTCACCTTGTTTATCTTTGACAGCAGGAAGTCTATAGGCCAGAAGTTCCTGTTCAGGTGGGCTGGCCGAAACTGGTTGAATCTAAGATGTCTGCCAGAGTGACTGCTAGACAACCTCTAACCTCATTGTATTTCCATCGGCATGCTAAATGACATATACTCCAGCATCATGACAGTTGACAACTGCCATTATGACTAGAAGGAACCATAAAAGGAGCAAAAAGAGGTAGAGTGCCCAAATTCCAAAAAACCTCCACCCATCCTCAGAAAAGATATGAACACCCCTCCCCTTTATTTGTCTATCCCTTCCCCCATTTTAGATCGTTTAGCTCTAAATACTTCAGTACATATATGCTTAGGTCTTTTATATAACCACTGTACAGTAATCAACCTAACAAATTTACATTGACACAGTTCATTAATCCACCATCCAGTTTAGTCCACTTGGGATGGGGGTAGGGAAGCAGAAAGGGAACAATGTGTCAAAAGCAGTCAGTGAACAGGTGTAGTACCACATCTCAGTACATTTTACCAGAGTAAACTAGAGCTATAGTTGATCACAATTGAGGCTACTCCCCACTTTAAAGGTTATTCAAATGCCTCATCTACATCTCATTATAGCTGTGGTTTCACACACACACCTTCCCTCAAATCACCAACTCTTGGTCCTGAAGGCACCTTATTGGGTAAAACTATTCTCCATACCCCAGGGTTTGGTTTGGTTTTGTTTTTGTTTTTGCTGTACTGGGGTTTGAACTCAGGACCTACACCTTGAGCCACTCCACCAGCCCTTTTTTGTGAAGGGTTTTTTTCAAGATAGGGTTGTGAGCTATTTGCCTGAGCTGGCTTTGAACCACAATCTTCCTGATGTCTGCTTCCTGAGTAACTAGGATTACAGGCGTGAGCCACCTGGACCCGGCCCATCCTCCAGTTCCTGAAGATGGTTTCCCGAATCTCAGAAATCTCCACAATTATGTACATATCTTTAACATAAACATTTAACCCTATCCAAAACAGTGCTGTTGTGGGATATTCATGCAGGGAAATGGGATACCAAGGCTTTTCTGGAAGCAATGTTTATTAGCGTGCCAGTAGTGGCTCAGCAGATTCCCATCCAAAAACTGAGCCCCGAGAACAAAGGGGCTTTGCCTTCTATACCCTTGCAAGCAGGTTACAGCAGCAAAAAGCAAGGTTTAACCCCTATGTGGTTGTATGCATCTCTATTGGCTACTTCACCCTCAGGGCTATGTGACCTTCTTCACATTCACATTCTCTAAGTTTTATCTCCCTGCTATGTTGTTCCCCTCCTCCCTGCTACATTATTCCCCTCTTTGATGCTCGAGCCCACCTAGGGTCAAAGAGCACAATCTTGAGTCAGGGGTTTTTATTTCCACAGCGTCATTACACCGGTGCTGTTTTCCTTTCAACAGTATCCTCCATAATGCTCCCAATTGACCGCAATATCGAGGGAACCAAGCAGGGCACTATTAAACATGCTCCCAAGATAAGAATCACAGCCCCCATCAGAGTCTTCAATCCCCCCAGGGCAGAGAACTATCCTCCAAGCAGGTCATTGGGATTCCATCCTCTCCAAGTCTGGATGGGGACACGGGCAGTCTTTCTCATCCTGTGATTTCCTCTGTGACCTTTTCTCGTCTTCAATCTGTAGACAGCGGTACTTAGATTGAACTTTCCACATACACGTCCCTCAGAGGCAAGTAAATAGCCCAAGCCCAAGCAGTTTTGGTATAGTGCATTGCGTACCTTTGCATGCTGTTTGGCAAGTATATTCAAGGGCCCCTTGCAGTTTCATTAGTTATAATATCAACAACTGCCTGAGGACGAATAATGCAGTTGAGCATATAAACCGGGGTACGATAACCCCAGGATCCATCTTCTGCCCAGGTGGCAAGACCATAATACTGAATGATTTGCCCAGGAAGCCATTCATCACCCTTCCAATTGCCAATTTGTAAGGCACCTCTTTTTTTCCTATTTGTTTTTGTTCCATGTATGGGAACGCCCAATTTTTCACCTTGTGCGAAGGAGAGCAAGAAAAAGGATGGCTTAATCGTGCCCGGTATGCAAGATCTGAACCAACTTCAGCTTCCGAAGTGACTAGAGCAGGGTTGTTGTCCCATTGTTCACAGGCCCCTGTTGTCTCCTAAGGAGCAGACTCCTGCTGGGGAGGGGTGCGGGCATTCCGGAGGGTGATCTTGCACAGTTAGGCTGGGTCAGGGATGCATTCTCACTTGACAGAGGCTGGCTTTACTTGGCTGTGGTGGATCCAAAGAACAATCTCTGCTACTTTAACTGTGGTGGGGGTAGACAAAATAACAACAAAAGTGCCCCTCCAATGGGGTTTTAACCGTTGGACATTCCATTCTTTTACCCAGATAGCACCCCCTGGTTTGTAAAGATGTGTGGGAGTTGTCAGGCTAACGGGAAGTCTCTCCTGAACCCAGTCATTGATTTTCAAGAGAGTCGACCCAAGATCCTGCATCTGTTGTCTCAAGGTGAGGTCACTGTTTCTTTGAGGTTCCCTCATATACCCTTGATTAAGGGAGGTGGGCATCCATAAAGGACTTCCAAGGGTGAAAGCCCTGTCCACCTCATGGGGCCTGACCTGATCCTTAGTAACGCTATGGGTAGTAACTGATCCCACTGTAGATAGGTCTCTTGACATAGTTTTCCCAGCTGTAATTTTAGGGTCCTATTCCTACATTCCACTTTTCCTGAACTTTGGGGGCAGTAGGCCATATGCAACTTCCAGGTGATTCCTAAGCTCTTAGCTACCAGCTGCACCACCTCAGCCACAAAGTCTGGCCATTATCTAACCCAATAGACAGGCATTACAAACCAAGGGATGATTTCCTTTAGCAGGCATCTGGTCACCTCCTGGGCCTTCGCAGTCCACATGGGGAAGGCTTCCACCCCTGAGAAGGTGCAGGTGAACACTAATAGATATTTGCGTCCTCTGGCTAGTGGCATTTCAGTGAAGTCCACGACCAGGTTTTCAAGGGAAATCCCACCAATGCTTTGCACCTGGGGTGGTGCTCTTGGTCCCTGCCGGGGATTGTTTTGGCACGTAGGCTACATCTTTCGTATACTACCTTACTGATGCTGGAGAGATTGGGGACATAAGAGTGCTGGGCCAGGATAGTCTCAAGGGACTGAATGGGTTCCTTTGCCCTGCATGGGTTCCTTTGTGGAACTGCTTAACAAATGTGGGAGCCAGTGACTCAGAAATAGCAATGTGACCATCGGCAAACTTCCACCATCTGTCTGATAGAAAATTTCCCTCCTCAGTCTTAAACCAGGCCTGTTCTTGTGGTGTGTACTTTAAGTCCCATTCAGCTAAGGAATATGGGGACAAGGCAGCAGTCAGGTAGTTGGGGCTGGTCCCCTCATGAGGGCTGCTTGTTTGGCTTCCCTATCAGCTTTCCAGTTTCCCTGAGCAATTGTATCTCCCTTTTGGTGCTCTCAGCAGTGTATAACTACCACCCATTTAGGGACCCACACAGCATCTAGTAGTTTGAGAATTTCTTACCCATACTTAATATTTTTTCCTCCTAAATTAATGAGGCTCCTCTCTTTATATAGGGCCCCATGGATGTTTGCAAAGGCATATTTAGAGTCAGTATAGATGTTTACCCATACTCCTGCAGCGAGGCAGAGTGCACATGTGAGGGCAACAAGTTCAGTCTTTTGTGCAAAAGTTCCAACCAGCAGCAGGTGGGCCTAATGACTGAGTCCAGAGTTACTATTGCATACCTGGCAAACATGTACTGTCCAGACAAAGCTGCTGCCATCTGTGAAATATTCAATGTCTGGGTGGCCAAAAGGCTGATCAGTTAATTTGGCCAGCTTGAGAAAACTTCATCCTGTAAGCAATCATGTTCCAGGGGACCCAAGTAAACTGGTGACCAGGTTCAGAGTCTTAACAACCTCCAGCCGAATGTGTGGGTAGCATACTCTGGATTTTGACCATCCGAGAGTTGGTCAGCCAATAATTTCCCTTATATGCCATGAGAGTTAGGAATGGGGAACTTGGACAGTGAGTTCTTGTCCCAAGGCAAGTTTGTCTGCCTCTGCCTCCAGGGCACCCGTGGCTGCTAGGGCACACAAGTAAGGCAGCCAGCCTCGGGCAACAGGCATCAAGCTGTTTGGACAAGTAAGTCACCAGACGATGCCAGGAGTCTAGTAGCTGAGTCAGGACCCCAATGGCTATTCCCTTTCACTCATGGATGTACAAGAAAAAGGGCTTCATCACACCTGGCAGGCAAGAGCAGGGGCATTTGTGACTGCCCTCCTGATTTCTTTAAAGGCTTTCTCTTGTTCCTCTTGCCATACTAAAAGTTCCCATTCTCCCACCTTTGTGGCTTCATAGAGGGGTAGTAGTTAGGGATTCAGATTCAGCAGAAACCTGAAGCTCCCAAAAACTCTGTGATTTGCCAGTGGGTCTTGGGGACTGGAATGGAACAGTTTGTTTCCTCTTGGGATTGAGTCTGCATTGCCCTTGTGACAGGTGAAAGGTGAGGTATTTGATGGTGTCTTGGCAAATCTGGGCCTTTTTCTGAGAAACTTCATATACTGGCTCCCATAAAAGAGAAAGAAGGAGGCCAATCCCTTCCATACAGTCCTCCCATGTTGGTCCAGCCAGTAGGAGGTCATCCATATACTGGAGGAGTGTGCAGCCATGCTGTTTGGCTAAGAAAACTTTGAGGTCATATACCAAAACAGTTATAGGCTTCCCTACAATTACCCTATAAACTTCATTGACTATAGCAGTGTCTAGCAATCTTTCCAGGGGCCACCCTATACCAAAAGCAGGACAATCTAATTCACAAATGATCCTAAGCTTGTTAAGAGTTAACTTGAATCCATAGTCTCCATTAAATCCCTTTTTAAAGTTTTTAAGCATGCACTCCAAGGGGGTACCTTTACTCTGATTTCCACCCATTTCCTCCCGTTACCCAACATCAAGATAGAAAAGGAAGGGTAGGGGGTTTTGGAGAAGAGGTAAGGGGTCCTCTTCTCCAACACACAAGGAAGACCCTTATCAATAACTTGGACATGGTTGTGCAGCCAGGAACTGCACTTACACAGGGTCCTCACTCACTTCATTCATCTCTGGCTGCTCCCCTAGCAGGTATCTCTTAGCTGCAGTGAGTCCATATAATCCCCAGACTGGAAACCCTGTTAGGGCTCACCCTAGATCATATGAGTTCACCATGGCCCTGCAGATCAGGACTTCACACTCATTTTGTAGCCATGCCACATCTCAGACTCGTACACACATACACATATATGCTCACTCATTTCTGCCCCAGATCCCTGAACCTGAGAGACATGGTTTCACCATTGATAGGACTACTCAGGTATCTCTTGGAGGTGATCAGGCTCCCTGTCTGCCTCCCAAAGGCAAGTCTATTGTTTGAACTTGGGTTCTTACCAGTCTGACAGGCAGAGCTCCCAATTGGTTCCCGAGCCTTCTCTGGGTCCCTTTATGCAACCTAGACTTGCTGTCTGGTGCACTGGGAAAGGTGAGTCCCTCCATCAGATCAACAGGTCTACTGGCACCTGGCAGGACACTCTCCCAACAGGCTAGGGATGCTACATCCCAGCAACAAGGAGGAGAAAACACCACCTCCAAATCCTGGACTGAGATCCCAGAAATTCTGCAAGATATTCAAGTAAGGAAATGGAACCCAAGGCTTTTCCAGAAGCAATGTTTATTACCATGCCAACAGCAGCTCAGCAGATTCACATCCGAAGGCTGAGCTCTAAAAACAAAGGGGCCTTGCCTTCTATACCCTTGCAAGCAGGTTACAGAAGCAAGAAGCAAGGTTTAACCCATATATGGTTGTATGCATCTCTTGGCTAGTTCCCCCTCAGTGCTATGTGACCTTTCTCATGTTCAATTTTTCTTTAAGTTTTATCTCCTTGCTATCTCCTTGCTCTGTCATCCCCTCCTCCCTCCTACAGTGCCCAAGATTCAGGAGTTTGGGGTACTTGGTTACTTGGTCAAGTTGCCCACCCTCAATCTCCCTTGAGAGTGTAATTATACTTTTGCTTCAATAAATCTAACCTTTGCTTTAATAAATCTCACTGTTAAAACTCCTCTGTGGCCTGTAATCCTAGCTACTCAGGAAGCAGAGATCAGGAGGATCACAGTTTGAAGTCAGCCTTGGGCAAATAGTTTGAAAGACCCTATCTCAAAAATACCCAGCACAAAACAGGGCTGCCAGAGTGGCACAAGTGGTAGAATCCCTGCCTAACAAGCATGAGGCCCTGAGTTCAAACCCCAGTACCACCACAGAATAAAAAAAAGAAAAAACTCCTCTACATGTCCACCCTTGAATTCCTTCTTCAGTGAGATCAAGAACCTGCCATTCATCTCCATTAACAAACTGATTTAATAAATACCTTTGTAGTATATTTTTAATCTCTACCATAGGATACAATCGAGGTTCAAGTATTCAATTTAGTTGTCATGTCTCTAGCATCCTTTAATCTGGACCATTTCCACAATTTGTCTTTGTGTTTTACAACATTGACATTTTTGAAGTCTATGGTTCATCTACCTTTTTTTTCTTCATATTCTTCACTTTGCATTTGACTGATATTTCCTCAAGATTTTATTATGATTTTACATTCTTAGTTGGTACTGGAGAGTCACGTCTATAATCCTAGCTATTCAGGAGGCATCGATAAGGAGAATCGTGGTTCAAAGTCAGCTGGGGCAAATAGTTCACAAGATCCTATCTTGAAAATACCCAACATAAGAAAAGGGCTGGCAGAGTGGCTTAAGAGTTAGAGTGCCTGCCTAGCAAGCAAGAGGCCTGAGTTCAAAACCCAGTACTGCCAAAAAGAACAAATAAAGATTTTTGCATTCTCACATAGAATAGTCCACAGGTAATTTATGCTCTGTCCTTTTCTGCCTACCACATCTAGAAAGCACATAATGTCCATCAATCTCTCATAGTTGAAATTAATTTTGATAACCCAGTCAGGGTATTTACTGACTTCCCCTCTATGTAATTACTGGAAGGAAGTTTTTCCCCCTTGTAACTGATAGTTTGTGGGGAGACACCTTAAGACCATGCAAAGCTGGGCATAATGGTAAATGCCCAAAATCCCAGTACTCATGAGGCTAAGGAAGGAGAATTGCAAATTTGAGGTCAGCCTGAGCTACGTAGCAAGACCCTATCTCAAAAAACAAATAAGCAAACAATATGACATGCAAATAATCTGCTGCTAATTTAAATTTCTTCCTAGACTGAACATCCATTGATGATTCTTGTCTAATCCAATCAGTTCCATGGTCGTTACAAAATGATGATTCTCCAACTCCAGCACACCCTCTGTACTTACCAGTCAGCCCTCTGCATCCTACTATCAGCCAGACCCCTCTCTTCTTGACTGACTATCCACAATGTCTAAAAAATGTGTATATCTGTTTATGTGCCTGTTGCTGTGTATGAATATACATGTATATATGTGTTTGTACATATGTATATTTATATGTATGGGTATAATACATATGTGTATGTTTTAGACTACTTTGATTGCTATAATAAATTAATACCACAGATTGTGCAATTTATTTTTAAAAAGAAGAAGTTTAGTTAGCTGATAGTTCTGGAAGTTTAAGAGCATAGCACCAGAATCTGCCTGGTATCTGGTGAAGATCTTTCTCCTGGATCATTAAATAGTGTAGGGCATCACATGGAAAGACAGAGCAAGCAAACCAGAGGGATTCATTTTTTTTTAAAGCCCAGGAAACAAAATCAATATACAAAAATCAGCAGCATTTCTATATCTCAACAATGAACAGTCTGAGAAAGAAATCAAGAAAACAATACCACTCACAATAAAATCAAAAATTAGTACCTGGGAATAAATTTAACAATGGAAATGAAAAGCCTGTACAATAAAAACTATAAATCATGGAAGAAAGAAGTAAAGAAGACACTAGAAGATGGAAGGATATCCCATGCTCATGGATCAGCAGAAACAATATTGTGAAAATGACTATACTACCAAAAGAATCTATATGTTCAATGCAATCCCCATCAAAATTCCAATGCTATTCTTCAAGAGACAGAAAAATCAACCCTAAAGTTCATATAGAAGCAAAAAAGATCTCAAATAGCCAAAGCAATCCTGAGCAAAAAGAGCAATGCTAGAGATATCACAATACCTGACTTCAAACTATAGTACAGAGTCACAGCAAAAAAAACAGCATGGTACTGGCACAAAAATACACATGAAGACCAATGGAACAGAATAGAAGACCCACACAAAAACCCACGTAGCTACAGTCATTTGGTTTTTGACAAAGGATCCCAAAACATTTGTTGAAGAAAGATAGCCTCTTCAACAAAATGATACTAGGAAAATTGGATATCCACATGTAGAAGATTGAAACTAGATCCTAGTCTCTCCTTGATCTTGTACTAGTATCAATTCAAAGTAGTTCAAAGATCTTAATGTAAACTGAAACTGCGAAACTACTACAGGAAAGAATAGGGAAAGCACTGGAACATACAGGCAAGGTAATGACTTGCTGACTAGAACTCCAGTAGCCCAGCAATTAACAGAAAGGACTGACAAATGAGACTTCATCAAACTAAAAAGCATTTGCACAGCAAAGGAAACAGTCACTGGACTAAAGAGACACCCAAGAGTGGGAGAAAATCTTTGCCAGATATTCATCTGATAAGGGTTTAACAACTAGAATATATAGGGAGCACAAAAAATTAACCCCACGAAGAATCAACAACCCAATGAAAAAAATGGGCAAATGAACTGAACAAATAATTCTCAAAAGAAGTACAAATGGCCAATAAATACATAAAGAAATGCTCAAAAAAAGAAATGTTCAACATCCTTGCCCATAAAGAAAATACAAATCAAAATGGCATCGAGATTTTACCTCACTCCATTTAGCAAGGCTATCATCAATAATACAAAGGAAACAAAGGTTGGTGAGACTGTAGGAAAAAGGAACCATTATCCACTGTTGGTAGGAATGTAAATTAGTGCAATCACTAAGGAAAGCAGTATGGTATGGAGTTTCCTCACAAAACTAAAAATAGACCTGCCCTATAATCTGCAATATCACTCCTAGGCATCTACCCAAAGGAATGTGCTCCAATATACAATAGAGCCACTTACACACCAATGTTTATTGCATCACTATTCACAATAGCCAAGCTTTGGAAACAGCCCAGATGCCCTACAACTGATAAGTGGATTAAGAAAATGTTATATATACAATGAAGTATTATTCAACTATGAAGAAAAATGAAATTGTGTTGTTTGTGGGTAAATGGATAGAACCGGAGATCAGCATGTTAGGCAAAGTAAGCCAGGTTCAGAAAGACAAAAGTCAAATGTTTTCCTTTATATATAGAAGTTAAACATACATATATAGAGAAAGAGAACATGATTGTGATAGTGGGTAGGTCTGAGGGAACTAGGAGGAGGTGGGAGAAGAAAAGAGAATGACAGAGAATGATATTGAAATACAATGCATCTGCATAAGAAGTGGTATAAGAAATGCACTGAATGCAGCTGGATAACATGGGAGCAGGGTTCTAGAAAAAGAGTAATAGAAAAGTGTTAATCTGATTAAAGTACAGTATATACATGTATGAAATATCATGGCAAAAACCCATTTCGCAGTCAATATACACACAAGAAAAAATGAAGGACAGGAAGGTAAAACAGATCCTGTCCCAGGGATAGGTACCAGTGGGAGGGAGGAAGGTAAATGGACAGAGTGAAAGAAGGTGAATAGGGGCTGTGTACTTTGAATACATGTATAAAAATAGAACAATGAAACCTATTGAAATTGTTCTAAGAAGGGGGGAGGGGATAAGAGACAGTAAAGGAGGGGTGAATCTAATTAAGATATATTGCAAGCATTATGTAAATGTCATAATGAAACCCCCCTGTACAACTAACATATGCTAATAAAAATGTAAGAAAGTCACTCCCCCCAAAAGTCCATTAATTCACCAATTCATTGATCCATGAGTGGATTTATCCATGCCAGTGTGACCCAGTCACCTAGTCCCACCTTTTAATGCCTCATCTGGGGATTGAATGTCGGTAGAGGTGTGCATTCATGTATTTCAAGTATCTATTGACTGTTGAACGTTCCAAGCAAAGATATTTGGTAGCAACAAACACATCAGTACCCACGTTTTAACTACTAATACCATTTTTCTCTCTAAAAGGAAATGGAACGTCTCAGAAAAATGGATGCTTTCAGGGCTGAGACAATGTTGATACAAGTCTGAGAGGACAGGTGGTATGGCTAAAGTGGTAGAGTACTGGCCTAGCAAGCATGAGGCCCTGAGTTCAAACCCCAGTGCTGCCAAAGCAAACAAACAAGACAAGTTTATGCCAGAAAGCAGAGGATTGTTCAAAAAGATATGAGAGCACATCATAAGGTCATAGGAACCAGATTAAAGTGGAGTCCACTGTCACTTGAGTGTGGTGGTACACACCTATAGAATCCCAGCACCTGGGAGACTGAGGTAGGAAGAATATGAATTCAAGGCCAGCCTGGGCTCAAAAAAGCAAATTTATCCAGGTGCCAGTGGCTCACACCTATAATCCTAGCTACTCAGGAGGCAGAGATCAGGAGGATCAAGATTCAAAGCCAACCCTGGCAAATAGTTCGTGAGACCCTATCTAAAAATATATATATATATCACAAAAAAAAAAGTGCTTGGTGGAGTGGCTCAAGGTGAAGGCCCTGAGTTCAAACCCCAGTACTGCCAAAAAAAAAAAAGAAAGAAAGAAATTTTAATTAACTAATTAAAAATTAAATAAAGTGGCTTTTACTTGTCAAGTGTGGGCCAATTTGAGCAGAAAATAATTAAATAATAATGAATCTTAAACCATTAAAAAATAAGAATTGAGTCCATGACAATGAGAATAATAGATGATAGATAGATAGATGATAGATAGATAGATAGATAAACTATAGAAGCTCTGTTGTTTCTATAGACTCAATGTTTGTGTCTCTCAAAAATTCATATGTTGGGCCAGGTGTGGTGACCCATGCCTATAATCCTAGTACTGAGGAAGCTGAGCAAGAAATCACAAATTCAAGGCCAGCCTGGGCTACACAGTGAAACCACGTCTCAAAAACAACCTATGTTGTAATCCAACCCCCACCCCCGCCTGCCTCAGGCAATAGGATGGGGCTTTGGTGAGGCAGTGAAGGTGTAACCTTCCTGAATGGAATTAGTACTCTTATAAAAGAAACCAGCGAGATCCCTCTCCCTTCTGCCATGTGAGGTTACAGCCAGAAGACACTCCTGTCTCAGGAGCAGGGCCCTCTCCAGACATTGAAACTGCTGGTGCCTTGTTTTGATCTCCCAACCTCTAGAACAGTGAGAAACAAGCTTCCATTATTTATAAATCACCCACACTATGGTATTTTGTTTTAGTAGTCCAAATGGATTAAGACAGTAATATTTTTGTTTGTTTTTTACACAGTAGGATTTTTTAGTCTCTGAAATAGTCCTTACCTAGAACATCTTTGTGCTACTGAAATTCTAAGAATATAGCTGAAATCTTTTGCTATACTCAGTGTGTTCCCCATATAAATCTTACACACTTCTTTCTCATTTATCCTCCCCCCCTCTTTTTTTTTTTCTTTACTCTTTTTGTTACTATTAGAAGTAAAATCTTTTTAAGCTATACTTTCTCACTGAAACAGCTATTGATCTCTGGATATTATTTGTACCCAGAACACGTGACTGAGTTCTCTAACAATGCTTGTGGTTTGCTTTAGTAGTTTTGCAGTTGATTATTCCAAGTTTACCATCTATAAATTGTGTATCTGCGAATAATTTTACCTCATTTTCAAAATTTTGTAACTAAAATCTTTTTCTTGTCTAATTGCATTGATTGATACTTACAAAATAATGTTTAATGGTGCAAACATTCTTGAAATTGTTCTTGACTTTAATGAAAATGTTTGCAGTTTTTATTTTTTTTCCTCCTTAAGCATGGTTCTGACTTTAGCACTGGAAAAATATCATTTTAAGATTTTTGCCAAGAGCGCTGGTGGTGTAGCTTAAGCTGTAGCACAACTTCCTCACAAGCATGAGGCCCTGAGTTCAAACCCTAGTACTGCCCAAAAAAAAAGGAAAGAAAAATAGAACTGATGGAGCAAGATCAACATCTGGCATGGCAGTGTGAGGAGCTCTACTGACTAGCTCCCCAGAGACACTGTCACCATGACATGGAGTCCCAAGGAGGTCTTCAACTCAAACTGTAAAAGTCCTTGACTTCGTCATAGAAAAGAATGTAAGGGTGAGCCAGACATGAGATTTAAGCAGATTCATTAGCAAGTAGGAAAATTACATACTCAGAGGTGGGCATCAAAGAGAGACACAATTTCACCTTTTACAAAGCATATATATACAGATATACATATGTATGTATATGTATCTATGTATGTTTTCAGGCTCCATCCTTGAGATTCTTATCTCTATTAGTTTTCTTTGTTCTGACCATCAGGCTAATTCATTGTTTATTTTGACTATGCTCATAAATTCTTATCTGAGGTTTCTGTTATTAGAGTCTTATCTGATGGTTCCTGTTGCTAGAGTCTTATCTGATAGTTCCTGTCCTTTTGCTATGACCTCAAACACTGAAATAAAAGACACAATCACTTCCTGTCATTCTAAAGGAACACGTTTGATGTTGTTAGTGCCATTTTAACATATGTTTTCTTTAAGATTCCATGTGTGCCTTAATACAGCCTCATGGGGTCACTCTATGCAGGTTTTATTATAACATTTTACTTATTTTTCTGTTTTCTCTTCCTCATCTTCTCTATTTCCCTTTTTCAAGACTAGTAAAAATTATTATTTAAAAACTTTAATGCCATGCATGGTGGTGCACACTGTAATCCCTGCTACTCAGGAAGTAGAATTAGGAGGATGGAGATTAGATGCTGGCCCAGGCAGTGGCATAAGACCCTCTCTGAAGCTGGGCACCTGTAATCCTAGCTACTCTGGAGGCAGAGATGAGAAGCATCACAGTTCGAAGCCAGCTGGAATCTTGAGACCCTATCTCGAAAAAACCCATCACAAAAAAGGTCTGGTGGAGTGGCTCAAAGTGTAGGCCCTGAGTTCAAGCCCGAGTATCACACACACACACACAAAAGACCCTATCTGAGGCTTGGGGTGGGGGCATGGCTCAAGTGGTGAAGTCCTGAGTTCAAACCTTAGAACTACCAGAATTTTTAAAAAGTTTAAAGTCTCTAGAAATGGTCCTAAGGGCAAACAGTAAGTGAAAAAAATATTTTTTCATGAAAATTCAAAAGAAAGGCAAGACTCTGTGACATATGAACCAAGATCACCTTGTTTCCCCCTTTCCCACTCAGCCTAAGTAAAGACTGCACTCCAAATGACGTCAGCCAAGAACCCAGGATTCCCTCTCCCCACTGCTTCCAGTCAGCAGTCTTTCTTCCCAGGAAGAACAAGATTTCATTTTGTCTCTTCTGCCCCCAACTACCTTTCCCTGAGGCTTAGTCCTGGGTAATATAGTCAAGAGATGGAGGTTCCACTCTTTGTCCCAACCTGGGGAATGGAGGCTCCATCTTGAGCGCGGTTACTGAGAGTACTGGAGTCCTGATAATCCTTGCTTCATCTTGTGAGGCAGTGATTCCACAACAGAAGGGGCAAGCCAAGAGAACTTTATGCTGCTGAGCTCCTAGAGAAAAGAGTCATAAAGCAAGCCATAAAATAGATGGCTCCTAATTTCTTCCGAAAGGAGCTGAGTTTATTTACAACAGAGCACCTGAAAGGAGAGCTAGGATAGCCAACTTGAGATAGGGATCCTCGGAATCTTGGAAGAGCTGTTTCTGAGCAACTGAAAGCAGCGAGCACCAGCCCAGAAACAGTGGCCCTAGGATGATAACGAACCACGACCAGGAGAATAAAAAGAGCCTCCCCAGACCCCTTGGAAACTCTGAGAAGAGCAACAAGTCCAAACTGGAAGCACTTCTCAGCTTAAGGGCAACCTGTCACTTTCACTTTTCTGCAAATAAATCCTTCTTGCTTTTACTTTGCTGGAATTTTTTACTGTTAAATTCTTTTAACACAGTAAAGGATAAGAACCTGCATTGGCCAAGCACAGTGCACCCATGCATCACACCAAGAAGCAAGTTAAGGTTGTTCTTAAGAATAGTGAAGCAGAGGTCGGGCTCCGGAGCTCACACCTATAGTCCTAGCTACTCTGGAGACAGAGAACAGGAGGATCGCAGTTCAAGGACAGCCTGGCAAATAGTTCTCAAGACCCTATCTCAAAAATACCCAACACAAAAAAGGGCTGGCAGAATGGCTCAACTGGTAGAGTACCTATCTATTAAGGTGAGGCCCTGAGTTCAAACCCCAGTACCACCAGAAAGGAATAGTGAAGCAGGTTTGGGGGCATATCTCAAGTGATAGAGCACCTGCCTGGCAAGTGCAAGGACTTGAGTTCAAAACCCAGTTCCGCCTAAATAAGAAGTGTGAAGAGAATGGGTTAGAGCTCAGTAGTACAGAGCACTTGCCTATCATGTGTGAGGCTCAATCCTCAGCACTAACAAAATAAAAATAAAAATAAATGGAGAAGTGGGACATTGTGGTTAAAAGCTAAAATGCAGTTGAGAGATTTGTGGATTTAATGAAGATTAAACTGCAGATCAGCTAATTTTCAGGAGAAAACCACAACTGGAAGAACCCTCCTAGAGTCAACACAAATATCAAAAACCAGCTGAGAAACTATTCCTTCAAAGGAGACAGCCTAGATTTGGATTAACTTGTACAATTTATGTCTGGAGACATTGTTGAAAACAATAGAACAGGGGCTAGAGGAATGGCTCAAGTGGTAGAGTGCCTGCCTAGCAAGTGTGAAGCCCTGAGTTCACAAAAAAAATTCACAGAAAGCAGTAGAGCAATCAACCAACCATTACTAGAGTTTAACAGTTAGGGAAAGACAGGAAGAGATCCCTATCAGTACTTCTACCAACCCACCAAAAAGTATATACTCCTAAGGAACAGCATCAGACACTTAAGGGTGTAGGGAAAATTAGACTTTACTGAAATAATCCAACCAGCCACTTAAAAAGAAAAAAAGCAAATATTAACAATCCCCAGGGGGTGTGAACCAGTAGTCAGAGTTGCTGCAGTATGCTATATAAAATATCCAGTTTCCAACAACAACAAAAATCATGTGGCCCATAAAATATTTTTTAAATAAATAAGAAAATATAATTAATGATCAGTATGACTGACAAAAATCAGGCAGCAGACACTGCCATGCATTCAACCAGATGTCAGATTTAACAGAGGAAGACTTCAAAGTGACTTTTATAAATATATTCACAGAACTGGAAAAAAAATGTATGATTGAAGAAGAAAAGGAACTAGGCATGATGATATATGCCTATAATCCCAACACTTGGTAGTCTGGAGCAGGAAGATAGAGGCTACTCTGGGATAGACAGCAAAAAGAAATGGTAAAGGAATATATGATGGGTTGCAATGTTGCATCAAATATAGAGAGTATTAGAAACTATTTTAAGTTAAAATTAGGAATTGGAAGTACAACTGAAATTTTAAAAAATTCATTAGAGGATCTCAACAGTAATTTTTACTGGTAGAAGAAAGAATTGGTGAACTTGAAGATAGATTAGTAGAGATTATTTAATCAAAAAAAACAGAGAAAAAGGATAAAGAAAAAAATGAACAGAGGCTCAGAGAAATGTAAGACATCATTAAGCACCCCATCACATTCATAATGGAATCACCAGAAAAAGGGAAAGAAGCAAAGGAGGAGAAGTGGGGGGACAGGGAAGGGAGACAGAAAAGAAGAAATGGAAGGGAAGGAGGAGGTCAAGGAGAAGAAGAAATAATGGCTCAAAATCCCCAAATTTATTGAAAAATGATCCAGGAAGCTCTATGATCGCCAAGGGATAAATGCAAAGAGATCCACAAGCAGACACATTATCATAGAAACACTGAAAGTAAATGACAAGGAGAAAAACTTAAAAGCAGCAGGAGTAAGAGGACTCCTCACTTACAGAGGAAATCAATAAGACTAACGGCAGACTTCTCAGCAGAAACAATGGAAAGCATGGGATGACAGTCAAAGAAATTGTCAACCAAGAATCTTATATCCAGCAGTTATCTTGCAAAAACAAAGGTGAAATACTTTCCTACCTAAACTGAGAGAACATGTTGCTGCCTGACCCACCTCATAAGAAATACTAAAAAAAAAAGTTCTTCTGGCTGAAAGCAAGTGAACATAGATAGTAATTTGAATCCATATTAAAAAAAATAGAGTTCCAATAAAGGTAATTATATAATTACAAAGACAATATAAATTTATATATTTTCCTCTATCCTTTCTTAATAGATTTTAAAATCTATTGTATAAATAACATGTATATAATGTACTGTTTGGCTATAACATTTAGAAATATAAATTATGAGCCAGATGTGGTGCTACACACCTGTAATCCCAACATTTGGGAGGCAGAGGAAAGAGGATTTCAAGTTCAAGGTCAGCCTGGACTATATAGAAAAACACTGTCTCAAACACACACACACACACACACACACACACACAGAGCCAAAATAATGGGCAGCAATAGCATATAGAGAGAAAGTGAACACAATTACAGTTGTTCAGAAGTCTTCATATTTTTCTGATAAAAGGGTTATGACACTAACTTCAAATTTATTCAATAGTGCTAAAGCTCAAATATTAAATGTCCCCCCAAAAGTCATGTGTTGAAGGCTTGGTCTCCAATGCAGTGTTCAGAGGCACAACTTTTGGGAAATCATTGGATTATTATGGCTCTGAGCTAATCAATGGTTAACCCATTAATGGATTCATGATTTGATGTTAAAATTGGGAGGTGGTGGAAACTAGGTGGTGGGATCTTGTTGGAGGATGTGGATCAGTGGGGACTGCTCCTTGAATGCTATCTCTTGTCCTTGGTCCCTTCCTCTTTCTCTCTTCTTTCCTTCTGCCGTGAGGTAAGCAGCTTTCCTCTACCATGCCCTTCTGCTTTCTAGCCTCACCTCAGGCCACAATAGGGCCAATCTACCATGGACTATAATCTCTGAAACCTTCCTTCTTTTACATTGTTTCTCTTGGGTATTTTGTCATAGTATGGAAAAACTGACAAATCCAATATGTATACTAAAAATAGGATAAGAAAATAAACCAACAATAATGAAAATGCAATTTTAGCTAGGTGCTGGTGGCTCATGCCTATACTCCTAGCTACTCAGGAGGCAAAGATAGGAGGATCACAGTTTGAGACCAGCATGGACAACTAGCTCACAAGACCCTCTCTTGAAAATATCCAATACAAAAAAAGGGGGTCAAGTGGTAGAGCACCTGCCTCACAAGTGTCAAGCCCTGAGTTCAAACCCCAGTGCCACCAAAAAAAATGCAATTTTACTATAGTTAAAAGCTTAAATTTCAGAACAAGACACCTGGGATAAAATCTTAGTTTCTTCACTTATAAGATGAATAGCCTTGTGAAACTTTTATTTGTTTGGTTTTTGTTTTGTTTTTGGTAGTACTGGGGTTTGAACTCAGGACTTCATACTTTCTAGACAGGTATTCTACCACTTGAGCCACTCCACCAGTCCTTTTTTGTGTTGGCTATTTTGCAGATAGGGTCTTGCAGAACTGTTTGCCTGTGCTGGCTTTGAACCCCAATCCTCCTGATTGCTGCCTCCTGAGTAGCTAGGATTACAGGTGTGAGCCACTGGTTCCCAGCAGCCTGGGGAAATTTATCCTCCCTGATCCCAAGAAGTGCACAGTCCCTTAAATATTCTTCTCCTTTTTTTTTTCCTTTGGTAGTACTGGGGATTGAATTCAGTGCCTCCTGTATGCTAGGCAAGTGCTCTACCACTTGAGCCACACCACCAGCATAATATTAAATATTCTTATTTAAAGAGGAAAAAAATGAAAATTAATGCCAAATGTTCACTTTGGTAGTTGGAAAAAGAAAAATAAACTGAAAGCAAAGGAGAGGAGAAAATAAAAATAGTATAGCTTACATTTATTGAGTGTGTTACTATGGACTCTTCCAAGTACTTACAGATTTCAGCTCATTTTATCTTCCCAACATCCCCAAGAGATATACACTCTTATCATCTCCATTTCACAGACAAAGTAACTGAGATCTGAGGGGAAAAGTTTCCCAAGGCTATTTAAGTGAAGAAACTAAGATTTGCCAGCTCAGGTGGCTCCTGCCTATAATCCTTAGCTACTTGAGAGGCCAAGGTCAGGTAGAAAACAGTTCAAGGCCAGCCCAGGTGAATAGTTCTTGAGACTTCGTCTCCAAAACAACAAGAGCAAAATGGACTGGAGGTGTAGCTCAAGTGGCAGAATGCCTGCCCCTTTGCAAGTGTGAAGCCCTGAGTTCAAACCCCAGTCTCACCAAAAAAAGAAAAAAGCTAAGATTTTTTACCCCAGTTTGACTCCAGAAGTTACCCTTGTAACTATAATAAAATTATAAAACTTACATAAAATGAATACATTACTGATAAAATATAGTTTACCTAAATGGAATCAAAAAGAAAAGAGAAGACCTGAAAAGTCCTATAACTAGTAAGTGAAACCTAGTGTAACTTCCCACAGCTCAGATGATCTTATTTGTAGAGTTAGTGGAAAAATATATTAGAATTTTGGTCCAACCTTTTACATACTCTTCAGAAAAAGCAAACAAAAAAGGGAGGTGTGGAATAAGGATGTAACTCAGGGAGGGCTAGAGCACTTGCCTAGCGTGTTCAAAGCTCAGGGTTCGATCACCAGTACTACAAAAAGAAAACAGGAAAACATGAGAGGAAGGTCACTCCTTTAGTGGTTAAAGGTTGACAGAAATTTGCCTCTCTCTCTTTTCAACAGTCCACAGAACACAGTCCAGAGCTGATTTGGCTGTTCCAGGAATCTTCCAAGTGCTCAGGCTTCTTCCAGCTCATCCCTCTGCCTCACCTCTGTGGGGATCTCATCATCATGGGTCAACACAGCTGGTGGAGGGTAGCCATTACTTCTGGAAAAAAGATTTAAAAAGAGTGTCTCAGATGCCACATCCCTGAGTCACAACCTGCGCTTCTGCTGTCTTTCTTCAAGTGTAGTCAGATGGGAAAACCTGGCTGCCATCTGGGAAATATGAATATCATTGTGTTGAGCTAAAACTTGGGATTGTTCATATTGAGAAATGAGCAAGACAGAAGCCAGGCACATGGCTCACACCTGTAATCCTAGCTACTAAGAAGGCAGAGATCAGGAGGATTGTGGTTCTAGGCCAGCCAGAACAAAAAGTCAGCAAGACCCTATCTCCATGAATAAAATGCTGGTCATGGTGGCGTGCACTTGCCATCCCAGCTATGCAGAGAATGTAAATAGGAGGATCAAGGTCTAGGCACAAGTGCAAGACCCTATTTGGAAAAAAAAAAAAAAACTAAAGCAAAAAGTGCTGGGGGCATGGCTCAAGTGGTAGAGCACCTGCCTAGCAAGTGTAAGTCCCTGAGTTCAAATTCCAGTACCACCCAAAAGAAAAGAAAATGGATATTGAGGGCAAAAATGGATTTTGAGGGCAGCCAGAAATCTCTACTGCATTCCCCAATTGCATGTCTGTAGCTGCTGTACACTTGACACTAAATCCAAACAAGGATCATATGAAAAAGAAAAATTCTAGGCCAATCAAGCTGACAAGCAAAACTGTAAAAACCCTAAGGGTAGCCAGGCCTCAGTGGCTCACACCTGTAATCCTAGCTATTCAGGAGGCAGAGATCCAGAGGATCATGGTTCAAAGCCAGCCCAGGAAAATAGTACGGAAGACCCTATCTCAAAAAAAAACCTACCACAAAAAAAGGGCTGGTGAAATGGCTCAAGGTGTAGGTCCTGAGTTCAAGGCCCAGCATCACAAAACAATAACAACAACAACAAAAACCCTAAAGGAAAATCCAGCAGTGTGTTTATCCAAATATAGCTTATTCCAGGAATATAAGGGTGGTTCACATCTTTGAAACTTATTAATGTAATTCAGTACACTAACCAATTAAAGAAGAAACATGCTTTACTAGATATTAAGACAGATTTTAAAGCTAAAATAGTCATATTAGCATAGCAATCAGCGAAATAATTAGAGCTCAATAATAGACCCATTCATATGAAAACCAGTAAATTACAGAGTTGGCATTGCAACTGGAGAAAGGATTTAATGAATGGTGCTCAAAAAATTGGTTATCTAGTTGGAAAAAAAATAAATTGGACCATGACTTTATACCATATACAAAAGGTCAATTCCAGATGTATCAAGAACTTTAATGTAAAAAAAAAAAGAACTTAATGTAAAAGGTGAAAGTTTTAAAAGATAGTATATCAAAATACATTATACCCTTGAAATAGACAAAGGTTTATTAAGCAAGAAAACAGAGAGTACTAACCCTAAAATAACAGTAAATCCAATCACATTAAGACTTTAATCCATCAAAAGGCTATCTAAAAAGTGAAACTACAAGTCAAAGAAAGAAATATTTGCCACTTTGTTAGTCAGGGTTTTTGTTGTTGTTGTTGCTGTGACAAATACCTGAGAGAAACCATTTAAAAGGAGGAAGGACACTCCATAATCAACTGACTCCATTGTTTCTGGGCCTGTGGTGAGACAGAACATCATGGCAGAAGGAAGGATGTGGCCTAGCAGAGCTGTTCATCTCATGGAAGAAAGGACAGAGAGAAAGAAAGAGCCAGGAACAGAGAAAGAGAGAGGCCCAGGACAAGGTATAGCCCCCAAGGACTATTTCCTCTGATTAGGCCTCACCTCTGAAAGTTTCCATCATCCCAACAATGCCATCAAATTATGAATGCATCAGTGAATTAATCCATTGATTAGGTCAGAGCCCTCATGATCCAGTCACTTCTGAATGACTGGATCACCCAGCTGAGGACCAAGCCTCAATACGTAAGTCTTTGGGGTGGACACTTTACATCTAAACCATAACACTACCATAAACACAACTGCTCAAATATTAATATCCAAAATACATTGAAACTCCCAGAAGGCAATAAGAAGACAGCTCCAAACCAAAATAGGCAAAAGGTATTAACAGTCATTTTACTGCAGAAACATTAATGGCAAACAAGCATGTGAAAAGATGCTTACTTTGTTCTAGGAAACACAAATTAATACCAAAATGAGATATCATTTGCCAACCACTAGATGGGCAAAATCAAGACATCTGAAATTGCCAAGAGCTGGTAAAAAAAATGGAGCAAGAGGAAGTCATATACTATGTACTATCTTCTGTCACTTTGGGAAAATAATTCAACATTGTCTTATAAAGTTGAACAGAAACTGCAACCCAGTACTTCCACTTCTAGACACAGATTGAACATCCCTTATCCAAAATCCTTGGGACCAGAAATGTCTCAGATGTTCAGATTTTGGGATGTTTGCATATACATAATTGGATATCTTAGGGATGAGACTCAAGTATAAACACAAAATTCATTTATGTCTCATATCCACCAAGTATAAACACAAAATTCATTTATGTACTCATATCCTGAAGGTAAATCTTTTTGGGGGGAAAGGAATCCTGAGGATTGAACTCAGGGCCTTGCACATGCAAGATAAGGTACTCTACCTCTGAACTACACTGCCAGTTCTTTTAAAAAAAATTGAGGGACTGGAGATATGGCTTAAGTGGTGGGGTGCCTGCTCTGTGAGCTTGAAGCCCTGGGTTCAAACCTCAAGTCCCAGTCCCACAAAAAAAAAAAAAAGAAAAGAAAAGAAAATTGCAACAGAGGGTCACTAGGTTGCTCAGGTTAGCCTCAAATTTGATCCTCCTGACTCCCAAGTAGCATGCACTGAATCCCACCATTCCAGGATGTGAAGGTGACTTTATACAATATGTTTAGTGCCCCTATGTTTTGACTGAGACCTGTCACATGAGGTCAAGTGTAGAATTTTCCATATATGGTGTCATGTTGATGCTTTGAAAAGTCTTGGATTTTGAAGTATTTAGAGTTTTTTAAATTTCAGATTCATCCCTGACAGCAAAACTAGCATGAAGTTCTTTTTCCTTCTTCATAGCTCCACAGATAGAAGGTTCATTCTTAATATAGATTTTAACAACTTCAGGATACAATTTTTTTCTTTGTTTATTTAGTCAAGAACTTTCACCTTTTCACCCAAAGGAATTTAGCATATCTAAATTGCTAGTATAACTACTCTTGTGCTTATCATTATTAAGTAATAAGGGTCACTTGGGAGGAGGGAGACAATTACTGTACATTAGTTTTCATAAATATTTTTACAATATCCTGAGAAACCTTCGGTCAGTGTAATTTGGTTGCGTAGCAAAAATACCATGTTAATCATTTCAACGACATTCCTAAACAGGAGCAAGCCATCTGAACTGGTATTTGAAAAGCAGTATCTATAAATGGAGCAATTCTGTTCCAATTTCAGATGAAATCAAGCTCAGAACCCACAGAGCTTCCCCACCCAACCTAAGACCGAGAGTCAAAACCTAAACTTCAGAAGGAGCCAGAAACACGTTATAAGGTTTTAAAAGCTTTGTTCATTTTATTTGGCTCCTCCCCTCCCCTCCCCAGCCATTTCCCTTTAATTGGATTTTTTTTCTCATACACCTAACGATTTACCAGTATCTCAAAGCAGAGGATCAAGTGCAACAAGATCTAACCCTTGCCTCGGGCACCCTACTTGGTCTGTGCTTGACACAGGCCTGCAACAGAGAAACAAACCACAACCCCCAGAAGGCCTTGCGGCACTGAGGCGGGGCTATCCCGTCGATTGGTTGTTCCGCAGCCCTAGCCCAGCGATGACTGGTCAGGTGTGGTAATGGGCGGGGCTAATGCGGATCGCGGGAACGAGGTCAGTGACTAGAAAGGCAAGTGGTCTGGTCTGGATGCTTGGGTCCGTACTCCGGCTGAGACCCGCAGCTGCGACTTCAGAGAAGCATGGCTCGGTGGTACGTTTGCGGGCTCGCCCTGGCGGCTGCTGAGTTGCTGCTAATTTTCGCCACTGTCTTCAGCGCCAAGGGCCTAAGGGGCAAGGAGTTTCAGGGGGCTTCGCGAATCCCTTCCCAGTTCAGCGAAGAGGAGCGCGTCGCTATGAAAGAGGCGCTGAAAGGTGAAGCTGGGTCCCCCCGCCCACCTCTGCTCATTCATCTTCTGAATCTGCGTTTTCCAAGAGAGGAAAGTTTCTGTTGAGTTCTAGATCCTGTGGGATAATGAGCTGCTTCCTCGCCATTGGGCTTAGCTCCAGCTTTTTTCTCTTTCATTAATAGTGAACTAAGGGGAAACTGCCTACGTAAACATGTGCAGGCAGATTCAGGGACCAAATGCCAATGTCTGTGGTTGGAGGTGGATTGTACTGGCCTGAGAAGAGCTTTCCCAGTGCATAGATAAATATTCCTCCGAAAGTCTCTGAGTCCCGATGCAAAAGTTTGAGAAGAACCTAGTGTCTGGACCTTAGAACTTTTCGTCCAGTGCACAACACCTGAGTTCAGATCTTGGATGAGTAGGCAGTAGGATCTTTTGGACCTCGGATTCCTCACCTATGTGGTGAGCTGTGATGCTATAGCAAAACTAAACACAGAAATCAGTGTGTCTTTCAGAGGCCCTATACCGACATGGAACTGCTCCAATTGAATTTGTTTCCGGTGTTCTTAGATAGCTGTTTAGTCAAATGTAGTCATGACTCACTGTGTTCATGGAACCCTTCCAGTCTGTAAAGGCAAGATGTAAAGGAAAGCCACTAAAACATGGGTGTAGGGAGGATGAGAGGTTTTCAGGACTGAAGAACTTGTGTGAGAGAATCTTTTTTGTAGTAGCTGTTCTTTGTTTTGGCTTGGTTTTGGTTTTGGTTTTGGTTTTTGAGACATTGACTTACTATTTAGCCGAAGGCTGGCCTCAAACTAGCCAATAGCCCAGACTGGCTTAAAACTGACTATCCTCTTCCTACTTCAGCTTCTCTAGTACTGGTTCAGGTGTATACAGCATGCCCAGCTAGGGTTTCAGATTTTTTTAAATAGGAATGCCCTAATCTGTGTCATCTTTAATCTTCCATCTCAAACTCTGACAGGTGCCATCCGGATTCCAACAGTGTCTTTTAGCCACGAGAAGTCCAACACCACAGCTTTGGCTGAGTTTGGAGAATACATTCACAAAGGTCAGCTGCAAAATGTGTGCAGGGTGGTAGAGATAGCAGTGGAGACGTGGCTCTTTTACAAGGTGATTAAGAAATATATTTTGTCACTGATCAGCAGACGATCTATTCCCAAGGATCTCTTCTGAGTTTGTAATTAGTGGGGAGAATCTTAAAGTAGAGGTAGACTATGGACTGTATTTGCCCTTTGAAGAACTAAGCCACATAGCTGTTGGGTTGGAGTTTGAACACTACCAATCTTTGTCCTAAATACATGTTACGTAATAAGTATTATGTAATCAAAGATAGACCTAGGAATTCCTTCTCCTGTGCAAATATTTAGAACTATGCCCCACGTACCTCTCACCCCTACCTCAATACACACACCTATATACCATACATGCACTCCACCTACTTACCACATTGCTAAGTCTCTAGGCAGTTGACAACCTTGAGCTATCACGTCAGTCCTCTCCCTTTATCTCCCCTCCCACCACCACCATCATGGAGCACAGAGGTAGAAAGGATGAGTCAGAGGAGAAAAAGGAGTCATGGAATTCCCCCTATCCCCTTAAGAAAACCTCATGGGAAGTAAGGACCCCCCCCCATACCCCTAACAGCCCCTTTAAAGATGTCAGAGGTGGGAGAAGCTGGCCTAGGAGCAGCAAGTAGGCCCATCTCTAACATGCTGGGACAAGTGGATGTGGGATTGATGCCTAATTACCAAATTGGAAGGCCAGACTGGAAGTCTTTACCAAATATTGATAAAAAATAGAGAAATGATGTACAGTAACCATAAAGTAAACAATTTGGGTGGCAAGCTAAAAGCACATTCTTCTTCAGGTTTTTGTTATCAGATCTCCACAGAGTAGTATGTGGAGTTTTCCAACAAAGCCCAAGGGGAAATACAAGTATTTCTCCATGTATCTAAGGTTACCTGTATTAAGGCCTGACAAAAATCTGAATAATCAACACTGTGAACATCCACACCTGCACACAGAAGTGTAGCCTTGTGCCACACAGAGTAACCCTTATCTCCATATAAACAAACAGTGAGAGTGCCATTTTCTTAGAAGGAAAACTGATTTTTTTTTCCTGCAGTACTGGGTTTTGAACTCAGGGCCTCCTACTTGTTAGGCAGGTAGTTTACCACTTGAGCCATGCTTCCAGCACTTTTTTCTTTTAGTTATTTCTAAGACAGGGTCTTGTATTTTTTGCCCTAAGCCAGCCTGACACCATGATCCTCCTACCTCTGCCTCTCATGTAACTGGAATTACAGTCCTGCACCACACTGCACCTAACTTGTTCTTTCAGATATGGTCTCACTAGATTTTCTACTCCAGTTGGTCTTGAACAACAATCCTATCTCTGCCTCCCAAGTAACTGGGATTACAGGCATGAGCCTCCATGTCCAGCAAGGCAGTATCCTGCTATATAGCCCAGACCGGCTTTAAACTCTGGATCCTCCTGCCTCAGCCTCCTGATTGCTGGGATTACATAGCATATGCCACTATGCCTGGCAGAATTTTTTTATAGAGAGGTCATGTTTGATTCCAAGTAATTTAGATATTGAGAACTACTGTAGTCAAAATTTAATATACCCCTCATGTGCAAAAGTTTCTACATTTGATAGCAAGTTGTAGGTCAGAATGAGCCAGCTAATGGTGGGATCTTTGCACGTTATTACACAGCACTTTAAAATATGAGAAAGAGGAATTTGCAAGATTGAACAGGCTTTGTCTCTGAAGGCCTCTTAAAGAATGATGAATGTGAAGGGAAAAAAATAAGTTAGGGATCCTGAAATGGCAGGAAGACCAAAAGATACTATCTGTCTTTCTCTCCTAATTTTTATCATTTTTCCTCTAGTATTTCCTACAGTGTTTAGCACCAACTTTATCCAGCACGAAGTTGTGGAACAGTACAGCCACCTGTTCACTGTCCAAGGCTCAGACCCTAGCTTACAGCCCTACATGCTGTTGGCTCATTTTGATGTGGTGCCTGCCCCTGAGGAAGGCTGGGAGGTGCCCCCATTCTCTGGCCTGGAACGTGATGGCTTCATCCATGGTCGGGGCACCCTGGACAACAAGAACTCTGTGATGGTTTGAAACACTGTTTTCTCTGCCTTGGGGTTCCAGGATGGGAGTATTTGGCTGATGACTAATCTAGGATGGGAGTAATTGGCTGGCTTCTGGGAGGAAGGAGGCTATGATTGAAAGAATCTTGGCTCCAGGAAGCCTGGGTTCCAGCCATCAGTTTGCCACTTCCTTTTTCTGGACCTTGATTTCTCAACTGCGTAAGAATTGGGGTAGAAAATCTGTCAATGTCAGCTCTGACACTGATAAATTTATGCTTTTCTCCAGGTGGCAAAGATTTTATGCAGAGTTAACTCCCTTACATCTGGCCCCCTAGACCACTTGAGTTTGTTCTTTTTAAAGAGAGTCTGTCAGCTTCTAGTTCCAGCAGCCCTGATGCAAATAGCTCAATGTCTGTGATACCCCACTTAGATAAAAAGATCTTTTCTCTTCTTCCATGTTCTGCACTCTAGGCAATCCTGCAGGCCTTGGAGCTCCTGCTAATCAGGAACTACATCCCACAGAGATCTTTCTTCATTGCTCTGGGCCATGATGAGGAGGTAGAGCTGTTTCTCCAATACCTATCTCTGGTGCCCCTGCTGGGGATGGAGGGGGGCTTCACCCTAATCCAGTGTGTTCCCCAGCTATAGGGTCTCTGTGATGTGGAATAGTTATTTGGCAACTTCTCTGTGTGTCTGTGTGCCAGAACTGTCAATAGACTATGACCAAAATTCAGATTCCTGGTCCCTTGCCATAGATCTGAATATTTGACAAACTCTCTGGTTCTATCTGAGGCAAACAGGTCAACTGTACCTTGAGAAACATTGGTGTGATGGAAAGAGAAATTAGCAGAGACATCAGTGCCTGTGTCTTATTTCCAGTAATTCTACTTACTTTTAACCTGGACAAGTTACTCTCTGAGTCCCAGTTTAGTTATTTGTGAAATGGGGGAGGGGCCTTCCAACTGACTTTTAAGAGTTTATGAAGTAGAATTGTCTCAGGCCCAGCCCCACTCTACCCACACCCTAGGAAGAAAACTAGGAAGCAAGGTTCTAGAGCCCCTTTCTAAGCTTAATGAGTCTCCATTATCTATTTCTGGAGGTCTGTTTCTGGCTGAGAAGGACCATGGCTCTTGGTTCGTTGTCTACAGGTGTCAGGAACACGTGGGGCTCTGAAGATCTCAGAGCTGCTACAGGCAAGGGGCATCCAGGTAGCCTTTCTTGTGGACGAATGTAGCTTCATCTTTGATGGTTTTATTCCTAACCTCAAGAAGCCCTGTGCCATGTGAGTAGAGCATCCCATCCTCTACTTTGGATGGGATTCTTACCCTACTTGAGATAACTCCAAACTGGTATCTGTAAGCCATGCTGAAACAACTCCATTTTATCCCTGTTGCCTTAATTGCCATGGTTTTCAACCTACCTTGGGCTTCTTCTTTCCCTCCTCTAGTGTAAATTTTGCAAAGCAGGGTAAAATTGACCTTCCAGCCCACCAGACTATCATGCAGATGAATCTCTGGGCCTCTGGAATAATTCAAGCAGGATGAGATCAGAAGGGCCATTTTTGATCCTTTTCTGTAGGGTTTCAGTCACAGAAAAGGGTGCACTTGACCTCCTGCTGCAAGTAAACATGACTCCAGGCCACTCTTCAGCTCCTCCAAAGGAGACAAGCATTGGCATCCTTGCAGCCGCTGTCAGCCGGTAAGCAGCTCCTGGCCCTGCTCCTGTGTCTGACTCAGATGGAAGAAGACCTGGCACTTTTTCACTCTGTGATTGAGGAGTAAGCTTCCTGCCCTAAAGCTTGGATGGGAAGCCTTGATGCAGGTTATAGGAGGGACAAGACCCCAGTACCCAGGCAAGGGCTGGGGTTAGACAATCCGTCAGTACATCCACAGAGCAAGTGGGATCCAGGAAGCAAAAGCTAGATCAGGGAGTGGGTAGTCCAGAGTCCAATTAAGCAGTTAGAAATTACATGTTGGCTGTGTAAATTCTCTGCCTTCTCTGGCAGGAGAACAAAGATAAATAATGGCTACTGGCTATGTGTGATCACAGCAGGCAGTGCAAGAGCAGTACTCACCTGTGTCTGAGTTTTCTCAGCAAAGGGGGAAGGAGAACTACACATTCATCAGATATTGAGTGAATAGCTACTATGGTCAAGGCTTTGTGCCCTGCCCCCAGGAAATCACAGCTGGTGGAGGAGAGGGACAGTTCTGTTGCAGTGTGGTAGGTACTATGAGAACAGACACACAGGATGCCAGAGAAAAACAGCAGGGAAGGAGCAGAAAGGGACCCTGATTTGGACTTGGTGTATAGGGGAACCTCCTACTGGGGGAGTAGAAGTGTTCCTGACAGTGCTTTGAGGTTTTCAGAATAGCTGGGCTGGTAAGGCAATGTGGAAATGAATGACAGACCCCCTGACCAGGTTTGTTGAAACTTCCACCTATTTCCCTCTTCCTCTTCAGGCTGGGGTGGGTGGGTCTTGAGACCGTCCATTTCTCTTCCAGCCTGGAGAACACACCAATGCCGAACATGTTCGGAAGTGGGCCACTGAAGATGACACTGGAGCAACTGGCAAATGAGGTATGGGAGGAGGATTACGTACTCCTGTCCAGCTGTAGAAGAGGAACAAAAGTGTGGCAAGAAGGACTCTTTAGAGTAATGAAATGGGCCCAGTGCTGGCCAGTATTCTGCCCATTCCACCTATTCCCAGCCAATGACTGAGCCAAGACTGAGAGATCTGGCTTGCTCCCTAGGGCTTCTGGGAGTGTCTGAGACCCTAAGACCTAACATACCTAGTTACCCTTTAGTTGCTGATTCCCACTCGTCCTTGAGGTTGCTAACCAATCAGCTAAGCCCAGCCAGATAAATCTTGCCTCACCCTCCAGCACAGAATGAGCCAACTGAATTCAGATGCACTCCTGAACACTAAGGGCCCAGAGGCAGGCCTAAATAGAGAAACCCAGGCCTCAGTGACCTGTCCTATTGTGCTGGCTACTCTGATCCTGATAACCTTGTTCTTTCCCTTCCAGTTTCCCTTTCCTACCAATATAGTCTTGAAAAATCTGTGGCTATTTCGGCCCCTTGTCAGCAGGTAAAGTATTGCCTTTCCTTCCTCCAAATCCCCCACCCCAATCCTACCTACCCCCAATCCCCTCTCCTTGGCCAACTTGAGCCTGATTAATCATCCCTCAATCATAGATGCTACATCTAATTCATATATAGGCTAGCTCTCTCAGTCTTAAAGATCTCTAAGGTTTAAGAAACGGAGTGAATTTCCAATCTTTTCTTTCTACCTATTGGATAGTTCTTCCTAACATCTGACCTCAGTCCCTTTGCTTTAGGCTAATGGAGAGAAATTACATAACCAATACACTGGTCAGGACCACCACGGCTCTCACCATGTTCAACGCAGGGGTCAAGGTAACATCACCTTTTTCTCACTGCCCACTCAACCCTCCATCCCTTGACTTTCTCTATGGCTTTTTCTTACTTCTCTGACTACAGTTTGAGTAATAGTAAGGACCAATGCTCTCCTGTGTCACTGTCCTCTTTCATGAGTTGGGTAAACCCCAAGAGCAAGAGGTCTAACCAAGGTCTACAAACCCTCTGAAATTGGTCAAATTTTACCTATGTATATTTAAGTGTGGGCGTCCAAGGAACTTGAGAGGAATTCCCTCTTCTCAAACTACCATAACACTAATGTGAAGAGGGGTTATTTGGGAGCTGGATCTTGTGACCTATGCTATGGCTACAATTCAACATGTTTTATATTTACCTAGTACTTTGGTCATGTAGTCTAAAGGTTTCTAACCTTTCTACCATCAAAGATCTTTTTTAACATCATTCCCATGTTTTAAAAGATCTACCTAATTTAACAAGGAATTAATGTATTTTCTCCTGGTATCACTCTAAATTGAGAGAGAAACTCACTTGCCATTTATAAAATCTATGATATGCATAATATGTACCACACTATCTTTTCCCAAAATCTACAGGCAGCCATAGCAAACATAATTCCTATATGAGGTTTACTCTTCTAGAAATAAGTTCATGTGACTCAATAATTTGATAAGCTTTTATTCCAAGAATTTCTTTTCAGTAAACTAGTCTTTCCTTTGGATTGGTCGTTAAGGGACATCTCTCTTGAAAGGACCAAGCCTGGCCACAAAAAGGCATAGAACTTTCTGAAATCTTGGAGAGCACTCTTAACAACCGTCAGTACTGCCAGCACTTCAGGGGGCGCCATTTGTACGGAGTACAGTGTGACCTTGAGGAGCTCTGGTAATCTGGAGCCCAAGTTAGATATAAGTGAATGGTGCCTCAGAATTAATTCCTGGCATAACTAACTGGTGTGTTCAGTCTGTAACCTGACCTGAGCTATCTTCACCAGCTGCCTGTAGTGCTCATCAACATAGTGGTACTGTGTCCTTGAATTTGAATGGTGTTTTTCTCCCCAGTCATGCTTTCATATTTGTCATTCCTCTTGGTCCTTCTAAGAGCCCTGTGAGTAGCACTGATACAATTACCAGTTGAGAAAACAGAGGCACAGAGGTTACAGTTATTCAAAATCACACAGCCCAGCTCACCGGTCCTAGTCTAGTGTTTTTTGGCAACTTACCAGCTCAAAGAAAGATGTGCAGTTGGGGAATCTATGCTTTCCAGTCCTCCAAGGAAAAATCCCTCCATAGCTTGACTGTCTTCTCCAATTAGTCCTGGATTCTTCCTGGCCAGGCAAAGAACAGAGTCAGATTTTCCAAGTGGATGTGAAAAACCAGCATCACCATCATGTCATCCGCACAGAGTTCAAACAAAGTCTGTTGGGGATCCATGAGGCTCTGGTGTTCTGCCCTGAGTTAAGCACTGGTAACAGAAATGTCCAGGGTACCCTGGGAAAGTGCACACAGAAGGCTCCCATTGGCACAGCACAGAGCCAAAACAGACTAGTCTGGTGCAACTTGGCAACCCCTCCAGGACAAAGAAACACAAAGATCTAGCCTAAAGCAGAGATACTTCTAGCCTAACTATAACCACAAATCAAGGGACCAGATAAGACAAGGACAGAATAATGTTTAAACCCAGGGTCCTCAGATCAAAGCAGCTTTCTCTGCCACTCCTGGAGGTACTTGATGTTTCCTGGGCAGGGGTCATCTGTGGAAGACTGAGATGGGCTCAGGTAAGGCTTATGGTTCTCTCCCTATAGGTGAATGTCATCCCCCCAGTTGCCCAGGCCTCAGTCAACTTCCGGATTCACCCTGCACAAACAGTCCATGAGGTATGTGCCATATGTTCCAGACAATTGTTTGGGATCAAAGAGGCAGGGCCATCAGGACCAGGGCTTAGCTATAATCCTAAAGATTTTTCAATCCTAGGCCATTTTTCAAAGGTATCCTATGCACCAGATCCCTGGCTGGAACTGAAGATCTCTAGTTTGGGAGTGTAGGGTGGGAGGCAAGTATGAATAAGTAATAGTAATAGTAGCAAATATACATAGTGGGCTTGCTCTGTGTTTAACACCATTCTAAGGTGTACACACAAATATGCACATACTTATTTAGCCCTCACATCCACCCTATGAGGTAGGAGCTGCATTATCATCATTCACTAGGAGGCCCAGAGCAACAGAGCAGTTACAGTATACTCAGACTGCACATCTAGTGGTCTAGCTTCCAGCCACAACTCCACACAGTAATATTAGTATAACAATTAGGGGTGAATAAATCACAATAGGACCACTGCAAAGAAAGGGACTGATGCTACCTCAGAGGGTCAAAACAGTCTCTTCTAATGGCTAGAAATTTGAGCTGGGCCTTATAGGACCATTAGGACTTTAATCATTGTGGCTTAAGCATAGGATAAATTGGGAAGTGATGGGAGATAAGAGTTGTAGCTTGGGGATCAAGGTCTTGTATGCCATGCTGAGGACTCTGGGCAGGAGAGAACTTTCAGAGTGTCATGATAGACAGATTTGCTGTTAAGGAGATAGTGTTGGTAGTGATACCAAGGAGGTGCTAGAGTAAAAAGAGATGGTTAGGAGGCTATTGCAGCATTTCAGGTAGTTAATATGAAGGTCAGAACTGAGACCAGGGTTGTGGGATGAAGAAGGTTCACTCACCTGAGAGAAGTGTTCAGTGGGATAAGGTATATATTTATGCATGTGCACTGAGTGAAAGGCAGGATGGCTGCAAGGTTTTTTCCCAGGTAGTTGATGAGGTGCTAATGTCTTTGACTAAGATTAGGAATTTGAGAAGACAGCAAGGTCCAGGAGAAATACAATGATTTAGAAGTTTCAGACGGCATAGTGGCATGTGCCTATAGCCTAAGCTTCTTGGAAGGCTGAGGCAGGAGGATTGCTTGAACCCAGGAGTTCAAGCACTCCTCAGTGAGACCCCAGTTGGTTTTTTGTGTTTTGGTTTTTTTCTAAAAAAAAATAAAAAGAAGAAGAAGAAGGGCTGGTAGCTTGGCACTTCACAGAGCACTTAGCTAGAAAGCACAAAATCCTGATTTCAAACCCCAGTACTGCAAAAAAAGAAAAAAAGAAAAGAAACTTTTTAAAAAGGATGTCTCTTAACTGGGGTATAGCTCAGTGATAGAATTCTTGGGTAGTATGAATGAGCTCTCAGTTTGATCTCAGCACAGAAGAAGAAGGAGGAGGAGAAAGAGAAGAAGAAGAAGAAGAAGAAGAAAGTTTGAAAAGCTTATAATATATTTATAGGAAATTAGAAGAAGTTTGAGAAGCTTCTAATATATAAATAGGCAATTGTAGAGGTACAAACTGGAGTGTTTTAACATAATTGGAACCTCTAGAGTTAGCCCTGCATGCTATGATAAAAAGGTTTTTGGTTTTTATTAGTGAATATAACAAGGAACGAGACCTCCTCTGAGAGTCAGGCAAGTCTTCTCTGAGATAGTGACATTGAGCTGAAAATTAAAGGGTAAGCAGAAGTTATATACAATGTTTGACATCCGTAGGAAATTTCTTTAAACATTTAACATTTAGAAAGAACTCCAAAGGCAAACTTGGGGCTAGGAACGTAGCTCAGAGGTACAGTGCTCATTTAGTATACGCAAGGCCCTTGGATTGATTCCCAGCACTACAAAAAAAAAAAAAAAGTGAACCTGTTCCTTCAAAAATTCACCAAAAAGGCAACCCAACAGTAATCAGATAGATAATATATTCCTGAATACAGCAGGGTTAGTTAGGGGCAGGTCTGGCCGAGATTATCATGGATCTGACACACTTAGACTTCTGTGATCCTTTCTCAAAGTTCTTCCCATGGAGGATTCATCCATCTCCACACAGGGAGGAAGGCATACTCCTCATCACACATCAGGGAGTGAGTAGGTTCCTGGCCTGCTCAGAGCTACCCTGCCTTGGGGAGAAGGGGATCTGGGACCAGTGTAAGCTCGGGGCGCTGCTGCTTTTCATCAGATGTCAATCTGTCCTCTCCCTAAGGGCTCATGGGGCCAGGAAATCACTAAGTTCCCCCTCTGAGCTTCTTTCCACCAGTTTTTTCCAGCCTCATTCCAACTCAATGCCCTTTCCAAGGACTGTTTTCCAACCAGCTGGGCTTTTATCTCCCCAGGTCCTTGGCATTCTTCCTTCCTCTCTTCTCCCCTCCACAGAGGCTTTCCCTCCTGGTCTAGCTGATGACACCCCTTGAATTCCTAGGCCCCCCTGCCCACCTGCCCCCGTGAGGAATGGAAAGCCTCTGTCAAACAGAATGCTCACAGGCCCCATTCTTCCTTGGTCACTCCTCTCCCTATTGCCCCAGCATGCTCAGAGCTTCATGCGGGATCAGCAGGAGCTCCAAGCAGTCCTGCTCTCTATCATGCTACAGATGTAGATAGGCCCTCATCACCTGTCTTCACCTATCCGTGAAGAATAAGAGTGTTCAGAAATTTGGACTGGGTATAGCTCAAGCAGTAGAGCACCTGCTTTGTAAGCACCCTAAGTTCAAACCCCAGTCCCACCAAAGAAAAAAAAAAAAAAAAAGCTGAGTGCCAGCAGCCCATGGCTGTAATTCTAGCTACTTGGGAGACTGAGACCAGAAGGATCTCAGTTCAAGGGCAGCAAATAATTAGTGAAACCCCATCTCCAAAATAACCAAAGCAAAATGGACTGGAGATGTGGCTCAAGTGTAGAGTGCCTGATTTGTAAGCATGAAGCACTGAGTTCAAACCCCAGTCCCACCAAAAAAAAAGTCTTCAGAAATGTAACAGACTACCATTATTCTGAATGGGCCTTAAACAGTAGAAAGAAGATCATTGGGAGAGGATTCAAGGAACATCCCTTGAAGACAGTCTTACATGGTAATGAGGTCCTCATCACTAAAAGGGCTCAGTTTGAGTGCTGTGGAGAAGAGTTCTTCCATCATTTATTCATTCACCAAGAATCTCCTGAGGGGCTACTTACTGTGGACTAAACATTCTTCTATGTACTTGAGAGAGTGGTGAACGAGACGTATTCCTATTCTAACAGTGTGTTCTAATGAGAAGAGACAGCAGTAAGCAAGTAATCAAATAGATGAACGAGGAGATTTTTAAGTGATAAATAACATAAAAGAAAATAATAGGATGCTATGTCACAGAGTGATTGTGGGGTGGAGTTGGGCAAGTGGGCTGAGTTAAATACAAGGATCAGTGAAGCCCTCTCTGAAGGGTCATTTTCATTGAGACCAGAGAAATAGCCTGACTGAGAATATATCCAGGCAGCAAGAACTCCATGGGGTCAATATTAGCACCCGCCTCATAAAGTGATTGTGACAGTTACTGGAGTCTATATGTAAGTCCTTAAGCCAGTGCCTGGCACATAGCAAGCACTCAATAAATGCTGGATTTTAGCCAAGTGTGGTGGCATATCCTGTAATTCTAGCACTAGGAAGGCTGAGGAAGGAAGACCTCAAGTTCAAGGGCAGCTTGGGATACAAAATAAGACTCTGTCTCAAAAAAAATCTTTTAAAAAAGTGCAAAAAAAATCTTTTAAAAGTTGTGCTGGAGGAGTGGCTCAAGTGGCAGAGCACCTGCCTAGCAAGCATGCAGCCCAGTTCAAACCCCAGTATGGTTAAAAAAAAAAAAAAAAAAAAGGAACGCCAGCTGTTATTTGTCTGTTTGTAGAGCAGTGACTGCCTTGGCAATAATCAGAGATACAAGAAGGAGACCAGGAGGAGGGACCATCAATGGTGAGAGTTCAGAGGTTACTTTAGACCACATTGACCTTTCAATTCTGAATCTACAGTCCTTCTAACACATTCCCACAACCTTGTGTTGGTCTCTGTTTTTATGTGTAAAGATTTCCTCTCATGGGAATAGTGTATTTGTTGAAGGCAATGGATACGTAAAAATAAAAATCAGTCAGGCCAGGCACTGGTAGTGCACACCTACAATCCTAGCTACTCAGGAGGCAGAGATCAGGAGAATTGCAGTTCAAAACCAGCCTGGGCAAATAGTTCATGAGACCCTATCTCAGAAATACCCAACATAAAAAGCTGGGGGCGGGGACTGGAGGAGTGGTTCAAGCAGGAGAGTGCCTGCCTAGCAAGCATGAGGCCATGAGTTCAAACCCCACTACTGAGGGGGTAGGGGTGAGTCAGGTTTTTAGAATTAGCAAGTCAGCTTCTGTCTTGCTAAGCTGCTCACTAGAAGACCCATGACAGGGATAGATAGATAGATATTCCCTTTTGTTTTGACATTGCTGGGGATTGAACCCAGCACCCTGTGCATACTAGACAAATGCTCTGCCACTAAGCTACAACCCCTGCCTCCATCCCATTTTTGAGCAACTTGCCTATGAATGTCTTCCTTATGATGAACTGAGACCTGGCTTCCTGTAACTCTTAACCCTTCTCCTTTTTTTCATATTGTATATACTCCACAGGATGTAATATGGTACTAGATGCATTGGAAACACTGAGAATAATCTCATGACATGTTAACAGATGAGCAAGCTGAAGCACAGAGAGGTCAAGGAGCTCACCCATGATCACACAACTATGCGGGATTTCCAAGGCACAAAGTTTGTTGCTATGCTTCAATTTTTGTGCATGCTCAGAATATCTCTTGCTTCTTCTCCATTGCTTTCATATCCTTCCTTTTAACTCAAGCTCAAAATCCATACTGTTAAGACATCCATCTCAGATGAACACCTTCTTTCTGGTTCTCCTTAGCACCTCACCTATGTGTACTGAGGAGGCAGTTGTACATTGTCCTTGTGAAATCAGTGGATACCCAGGCCCTAGCAGTACTAGCTATATAACCCTGGACAAGTTATTTAATGAGACATCTATTGTCATTTTTATTGATTCACATCTTTTATAGCCCATGTGTCCAACATTTATTACATGTCTTTCATGTGCTTGATAATGAAAATACAGAAATGAGATAGACACAGTCATTGCCCTTGAATCAGCACCTGGCCTAACAGCTGGTGAGCAAACTGTCCTCTTGCTGAGGGAATCCAATCTGTGTACTCTCTTCAATTTCTAAAGGCAGGAACATCAAAGTAATTTGAGGCAGGGGGCAGTGGGCAAAATCTCAACCTATTTCATAGCAAATAGTTTAAGGAACCTTTCATAAGGTCAAAAATGTATCAAGATAGGCAGGAGCCAGAGAGTTGAAAATCCCAGAGAATTGTGGTTTGGAGCCAGCCCAGGCAAAAAGTTCAGGAGATTCCATCTCAACCAATAAAAGCTGAGTGTGGTAGCATGTGAGTGTCATCCCAGCTACATGGAAAGCATAAATAGGAGGATCTCCATTCAGGTTAGCCTAGGCATAAACTCTAGACCTATTCAAAAAATAACAAAAAGGCAGAGGCAGGCTGATTTTGAGTTCAAGGTCAGCTCATGCAAAAGTTAATGAGCAAAACACAAAAGATACAAAACAAAAGGCTGGAGGCAAAGCCTAAGTGGTAGAGCCTTGCCTGCCATGTGCAAGGAATTTGCTTTGACTCAAATGGCAATTGCTGCACCAGAAGTGGGAATCATCACTCCCCTCCAGACTCAGCTCCTAACATGCTTCTAGGGGACATGGCCCCTCTTAACAGGTACTGTGGGATGTTGCCCAAATCGAGTGTGATCCCCAGCTGTGGGACTCTCCCTCTTTCTAGTGTAGAAGCTGTTTTAAGGGAACTACCAATCAAATGGGTTAAGACTAGTGCTAGACTTTCCTCAGGTAGCTGAATGGGTTTGGGGGACCACCAGGTCCATTCATACATGTGACCTAATCCTCAAGGTCTGGTCTGCATCCTTCCTGGGATCAGAGATTTTGCTCAATTCCCTCTAGTCATCTCAGATTGAATTTTGTAGGTGTTTCCTTAGGTTCCTTCCTGAGGAAAGGAGGCAAAGAGAGAAAACTTGAATATCAGTACCCCCACTCCTGACTTTTTGTGTATGCTGCACTCATCTTCCCAGCTCCAGTGTGGTTGGTTACAAACAGGAAGCAAAGAAAAGTGCCTGGCCCTCTCACCTGTCTGAGACTCTCAGGATGGAGCAGGATCATCCCCTTGCTTCAAGATAGTTGAAATTCCCATTCTACTATCTCTTTTATACTTTCACCCAGCCCATGGCTCACAACCCAAAGAAAAGAGGCATGATTTCCTGATTATCCAATTCCCCATCTGACTCCTGGCTATAAGACAAGCCTTCCAAACATGTAAACTTACCATGCTGTAGATTGCTTTCAGGGAAGGTCTAGCTCTTTTTTTTTTTTTTTTTTTTTTTGGTTTTTTTTTTTTTTTGCAATACTTGGGCTTTGAACTCAGGGCCTCACACTTGCTAGGCAGCACTCTACCACTTGAGCCACTCGGCCAGCCCAAAGTCCTGGCTCTTCTATCACCTACAGCTAGGCAGTTGAAATTAAGGTACAAGCCCTAAAAAAAACCAAAAAAATTCCCCTGTAAACCCCAGGGGTCTGACTTGCTGGAGAAAAATCAAGAGTATTTAAATTCATATGGTAGTTGGGAGAGCAGATAACTAAGAAATCTAACTCCCTTTGTTTCCACCCGGAGGTCCTAGAACTTGTGAAGAACATTGTGGCTGATGATCGAGTCCAGCTGCATGTGTTGAGAGCCTTTGACCCCCTGCCCATCAGCCCCTCTGATGACAAGGCCCTAGGCTACCAGCTGCTCCGACAGACCATACAGTCCATCTTCCCGGAAGTCGATATTGTTGCCCCCGGTAATGACTTCATCAACTGTGGCTAGAGGGAAATAGGGGCTGGAACTGTTTCCTATCCAATGTCCACTGCTCCACCCCCACTCCAGTTGTGCATCCTGGAAACAGCTGGCTTCTTCCCCTCCTGATGGGACTGGAACTGTATTTTCCCCTCAGAGCGGAAGTGAGAAAGCAAACAGGAAAGGAACAAAAACAATAAATTAGGTCAGCCAAGCCTGGATCCTTGCTTAACCTAGGTCAACAAGGACCTATGCCCCTCTAGCATGGAGAAGAGAATTGGCTTGGAATCTGCCCCTCCTCTGGAGTAGCCACAGAGGTGGTCAAGATCACCCTGGATTCTGGTTCTAATTCACTGCCGGCCCAGCTCAACAGCAGGGCCCATAAGGTCTTCTCAGAAAAGCCTCCAGGCCCTTAACATTTGCATTAATCCCATTCACTTCTGCAGCCAAGTCAACCCCAGTCCCTCCCCCCATCTGCACCCCTTCCCGTCTTCTAGCATGCCATCCAAACCTATCTGTCTATGACAATGGTTCTCCCACATCTGAGTGAAAGAGAATCACCTGGGCCTAAAGATTGAGCTAGCCAGATCTGGATGGTACCCTAGAATCTGTTTGAAAAACACCACTGGTGGATTCTGACACAAAGAAGTGATGACTGACCACAGTTTGAGAATCTCTGGTCTACTATGTGGGGAGGAGGGGTTCTAATGTGAAGACCTGTGTCCAGTTTCCTTCTATCTAAGTTTAATCATTGATTTCTCCAAACATCAAGAAGCCCTGACCGTCAGAGTCCCAGACCCTTCTCTCTTGGCCATCAAAAACTTTCCACCCTACTCTCTCCCTTCTATGGCAGTTGCCATATCCCATCAATGGGGTTAGGTTACTGGGAGTTGGAGCAGGGGTGGTCAAGGAGGGGAAATAGGCAGAAATCAATTGGCAGAAATCCACAAAGCCCATAATTTTGAAGGGCCTGGATACCCATTTGAAACTAGCAGGAAAATAGAACAAAACACAAATTATCATCTCAAATCATCCTGATGCTCTGAGATGTCTTTTCCCAAGAACATACTTATCAGGGACAGAGTAAGAGAATAGGAAGAGAGTGTCATGGGACTTTCCAAACCTGAAGTTTGATTCTAAGACAGGGTTAGCTCTCAGAGGATGAGAATGATGGGAGATCGTGTCCCATTTGGAAAGGATTGCATTTTATAGCAGCAATCTTCCCCCAGAGGGGGTTGGTTTCTGATCTAGAGTGATACAAAATAAAGGCCAGGTGATAAAGAAGTGATTCTAGATTGATGATTTCGAAAATAGTGAATGGACATGGCTATGGGGATGAAATGAAAATACTAAAAGTACCCTTAGCTTTGGACCATTCAGCGCCCTCAGGAGACGAATCCATATTCCTGGCTAAAACTATGACTTTTTGTAAGGTTTTGAGAAAGGGCAGCTAAGACAAAAAAAAAAAACTACAGCTATGGCCTCCAAAGAGGGCCCAGGTGTTGTTCTATAGCGATCAGGGTCCTAATTTGACAGCCACCCCTCCCCCCTTTCTTGACTTGGTTGCTCACATGAAGCCTTTTCCGTCTTAATCTTTCCTTTCTAGGTATTTGTATTGCCAACACAGACAGCCGACATTACACCAACATTACTGCTGGCATCTATCACTTCAACCCCGTCTACCTGCAACCTCAGGACTTCAGTAGGTGAGTGGAACAAATTTGAGTAGCAGAGAAAGAAGAGCTACATCTACCCGTCCCTTACTGCCCTGACAGTCCACAGAACAGGGGAAAACCAGGTTTTGGCAAACTAAAATGGAGACACCATAGAAGCCAACTATTCTCATTGCCAGAGTCTTGTCACTCCTCAGAATTTGTGGAAATCAACCCTCTTTTGAAAGGATGGAGAGAATTAGTTCATTGATGAGAACTTGATAGAAGTAAGACCCTTAGGTAAAGCAAGTAAGACCTTTAGGTAAAACTGGACATGATGGTGCACACTTGTAATCCCAGCACTCAGGAAGTTGAGGCAGTAGGATCTTGAGTTCTAGGCCCGCCTAGCATACATAATGAGACTTTCTCTCAAAAAAAAAAAAAAAAAAAAACCTTGAATGCTCTTCATCTTTTTGAGAAAGGCTTGCCTTACCGCTCCCCACCTCATTTTCTCTACCTATTAAAGTAGGGAGACCCTCAGCCTACTCTAAGATGCAAACACACAGTAGGTCTCAGAAGAAATACTATGGAAATCCAAGATATGAGCACCAATTTTAACTGCTGTGTGTAATATACTATGTGTGGGTTCTTCAGCAAATTTTGAATCCTGGGGTATAGAAAGATAGTTTCTACTTAGCACATCTGGATCTGATTTCCCCACCATGGGTCACTGGTAAACAGAATGAAAATAGTTGCGTGAGTTTAAGAATGGCTTTCATGATGTTGTTTTTGTTTTTTAAATTGGGGGAGGGATGAGTAACCACTCTATATTTCCTATCATTTTTGAGATTACAAATGTAGTTTGTCACTTACTTATTTTGTTGTATTGTGTTGTGGGCAGGCAGGTTGAGGGGACATAAGATCTGATAGCAGGGTTCCCAGGTGAAATAGAGACCCAGATAGGTGCGGGGGAGGCTGGATGTGTGCTGGCTTACAGAAAACTCTAGCTGGGGACTGTATCCTAAGAAAAAGAGAATTTAGAAAATAGCCTTCCCAGAGAGGAAATTATTGGATTGCGCTCAGAACATGAGACAATTGTGAGCTCCCCAGGAGTGTGTTCCTTATCTACCCCACGTGGCTATGAATGTGGATCCTTGAGAAATAACCAGGATGTCACATGAAACCTCACAAATGGTTTCTCCCATCTTGCTCACTTCCTAGCCCCAGAGGGTCAAAGGCCAGCAGTATCAGGGAATGGGGAGAGGAGCAGGGAGGATGCTCTGTAATGACACTGTGCTATAGCACTTGGACCTCCTCTCTTCCCCCAAATGCATCTTTCTCTCCTTCCCTCAGCATCCATGGAATCAACGAGAAAATCTCAGTCCAAGCCTACGAGACCCAGGTGAAATTCATCTTTGAGTTGATCCAGAATGCTGACACCTACACTGGGCCAGTTCCTCATGTGCATGAACTGTGAGGTCAAGGAGCCAGCTGGGTTAGGGTGTGCCCAACCCTGGAGCAGGACTAACAGAAAGGAGCAAAGGCAGTGTGGATGACAGTTTTAGTCAAAACCACATTGTCATATGTAGTTCGTCTGCCTGACTCACTCCTAAACTCACCCAAAAAAGAAGGCCAGGGGTAAGGAAAGATGAACAGAAGTTTGACTTCTGGTTTCTTCCTGACATCTGCATCCCTCCACTGATCAGTACTAACTGCCATATTGTCCCTCCTATCTTAGAAGTTATCCACCTCTCTGTCTTATGCTGATTATTTAACTGCTGTAACTTCCAGGCCTAATTTAGCAAATGCTCATTTGAAAAATCTCTACTAGGTTTTACCTGATAGGAGTTTTAATTTAGGGCACTCTGACTAGATTGTCTTTTCCAGGACTTACGCATTGCTTCTTGCTAGAACTTTCTTTCCCCTGTTATTCCCTCTCTTCTTATACTCAAGAGCTGCCTCTTCATCTCTCCTCTCCTGTCCCTTCCTCTCTTCCCCACGCTCTAGTTTATTCCACATTTGGCATAGGACTTAGTCAAACTGGAATGCTACCACAATTGCCATCACAATTGGCCAAATAAAGGGATCTATGGTCAGTGAGGGGTGAACCTGAGGCAGGGACCCTGAGGGAAACCCAGACTTCCTGGCTTCTGGAGGCCCAGCCTGGAAAAGAAAGCCTCTGTCCTTGGACTCCTCACAAGGGTTCCCTGGACTTTGCTCCCTCCCCTGCCCTGTTCCTGCCACCTGCTGCTGCTGTCCCACTCCAGGAGGTACTAATCTCTGGAAACATTTCCCTGGCACATCCTATGGGGACACTCATGACCCAACCTCCCAGTGGGGCCCAGGACCAACAGAGCTCTGATTTTGGCATTATGTCCTGATTCGTACTGATCAAGGGCAACTGAAGGACAAGAGGGCAGAGGAGAGAGAGACTAGCTACAGGCACTGCCCTGGGCTAGTAGGGTATGGGAAGGCACAAATCATCCCTTTTCCTCTGGACTCCAATCCTCAGTGTACTTGAATCTGCTCAGTAGCTGCCAGGTGGGGGCATTGGAAAGCAGTATTTCTTGGCTCAAGACCAGGAGCTGTGCTTTGTGGATCACAAGGGAGTTGGGGTCACAGAGGGAGACACAGAAGGAACTGGGCCTTGAGAGGCTCCCTCTCTTTTTTCTTCACCAGGCAAGAACCGTCCATGCCTCCCTGGGGTTTGATAACAGTGGGTTCCCTTGCCCTCTTCTCATAACCCCCATGTACCCCAACCCGCCCCCAATTCTGCACCTCCCTCCCCTGGATGCAAGCTGTGCCTTGGAACTCTGGCTTAATTGTCAGTGTGTTAGAAACACAGTGTGGGGATTATTCAAGCTTTTTTGCTACTTCTCCTAAGATTCACATTCCTTCCCTCGCCCTCCCTTTTTGGCCGATTCAGTACTTATTCAGCCTTTGTTAGAGGGCAAGCTGAAGAACAAAAATAATCCTTCACAATTGTGCAGAGCCCTGCAAAGTAGTTTCATGCACCTTATCTCAGTAGAGCCCCACAAGAACCCTGTGAAGATGGTATTGTTACTCCTGTCTACAGGGAGGAATTGATTCTGAGGGTGACACATCAAACCAGGATCAGTCACTTCACTCAAACCCATGTTGCCTGGCCCCAAACTCACTGTTATTCCATGATCCTAAGTTACCAAAGAAATCTACTTTCCCTCCTTTATTTTACTTAATCCTCACAACAACTGCTATGGTTTGAGTGTGTCCTCAGAATTCACATTCATGTGTTAGATACTTAACCCCCAACTCATATGTGAATGGTATTAAGGTGGTAGAAACTTAGTGCAACTATGGTCTTTAGACATATGGTCTTTGGAAGGTGATTGGGATAAGACAAATTCAGTAGGGTCAAGTCCTATAATTGATTTACTGATGGCTTTTTAAGAGGCTTTGAAGAGATAGGTATGTTTAACCTGATTTAAACATTACACAACGTATACATTTGTCAAAATATCACACAACACCCCATTAAAAAAAGGAGGGAAAAAGACCAGAAGACACAGACAAATACACATGAGTGTTCCTTGTCTCTTGCCATATGCTGTCCTGTGCTATGATGAGAAGGGCCTTCACCAAAGACCTTGAACTTTGAACCTCTAGAACTGTGAGCCAAAATCCCACCTTTCTTTACAACTCACTTGGTCTTTGTATTGTGTTCTTGGAAACAGAAAATAAACTAATACAACAGCTATTAGGTGTTAATGCCCCATTTTACAGATGAGACAACTGAGACTCCAAAGTTATCCAAGGTTATGCAGGTGTTGGGGGCAGAATCTGTCTGAATCCAAAGCTTGTGCTAATAGTTCTGAAAAGAGAACAGACTCAGAAAAGTCATTTTCTGGGGGAAATGGCCCAAACAATGTATGCACATATGAATAAATAAATAAATAAATACATAAATAAATAAAAAGAAGTCATTTAACGTGGTTTTTAAGGTGTAGTTCCAGAATTAAAATGGAGATCAAAAATCCCCAAGTCTGGTGCTGCTTCAGTTGCACCCTGCTGCTTACCCCAAGAACCTGTGGCATTTGGCTTATTCATTCTGAACCAGGGAGATGATAAGGACAAAGACTATTCTGCTGCTGAATTTAGTCCTTAGCTCCAGCTCTCTTTGTGACCCTGGCTGAATGCTTTCTGTTCATACCTCTCCCTTTGTCTGCCTGAATTTCTTACCACCCTACCCCCAGCTTCTAGGTTCAGCTATTTCTCCTTCTCTGAGTTTGGGGACAACCAAGTCTCTAATGATCCATCCATCGATGGAGAAGAATGAATAGGGGGGACTCCAGCCCATCTAGCTACCTCTCCCAGCTTTGGAAAGGACAGACTTCCAGAACCTCCTCCCCCCTGCCTCCTGCCCAGTGGAAAGGAAAGCCCTTAAGAGGGATCTGTTCTAAATCCCTCTCTGGGAACACACAGTCCAGTCCAGTGGCCATAAGGGCTTTTGGGAGTGGCTCAAAGTACTGGCCTGAACAGGACATGAGCCCTAAGAGCTAGGACAAAATGAGATAATAAATCTGAGACATTCCTCTACCCTACTACCCCTGCCCAGCTACCTACCACTCCCCAAATCCGCCTTCAAAAAGCTCCATCAGATAAGCATTCATACATCCCCTAAGCCCACATCAAAGACTTAGCTCAAGCTTTTTACTCACTCCTCCCCTTACTCCCACCTAAGGTGGGAAGGAAAACAAAATATTTATAAGCAAAGAGAATGGGAAAGGAAGGGGGTAAAATTCTGCTGGAATCCTTGATTCTGAACCTGGGTTGCTAAAAACATTGCCATCTTTTCTTCCAAGAAAGATAATAGGAGACAAAGTTCCTATGCAAAAGCTAAACATTTCATTAAATGTTTTTGAAATTTTAAATCAAATATTTTTATTAAAATGAAACCATTTGCAATTCTACTGTTCAGTGCCCCATACAACTTCAATAATGAAAATCATATTTCACTTATGTTACATTTAGATCTACAAATATAAAAATTTCAGAATAATGTAAATTGCTACTGCAAAATGTTCCTCAGCCATCATGCTGTGTTGTAAATACTATACTAATTCATGAGTACCTCCAGAGATTGGAAGTCAAAGGGGAGCAAGAAAACAGACACTCAGCACTACTATAAGTAACATGTCATGCTATCTGACAGGAAAGATTTGACAAGTAATTTTCTTTTCTCCTAGCTAAGCACTTTAACAGCTCAATTTCTCTCTGTCTCCAAAGCTCATAGTGACACAACCCACAAACCTTAGGGGCATTCAGATATGGTTAATGTTTTTTTCTGAAGATATAGGGCATACTTATTTTGTCAGCACCTGTACTAAAATTGGAATGATACATGGAAAGATTAGCATGACCCTTGCACAAGGATGGCATGAAAACTTGTGAAGCCTTCTATATTTATAATGTATACATACTTCAAAACATCACACTGTACACAAAGATATGCAATTTCTATTTATCAACTTACATAAATAGACATAGAACAAGATAGAAAAAAGTGTTTCCTTGGGGCCTAAACTGTATTATGTGTGTGTTCAAGGTTACTGGTTGCTCTGTCAGTACTGAGTTCTGGATCCCAAGTGACAGAGACGTCCCAGTGTTTTTGATAGATTTAGATATTTTGTGGTTATAATACATGGCACCTGCTAAAGCAAAAGTCCAAGACAGGTGGCTCTCTTGCCCAGAGCTAAGAGATAAGGTCTTATTCTGTGTATCTCATGGTATTATAATACCCTTATGGTAGGTCTGGAAAAATCAGGAAGAACTCTGTGGTGAGGATTCAAGATGAGACAAGACTTAAAAGTTAAATAGGCAAAGAACTGGGGAGGTGGGGCAACTGTGCTAGACAGAGAGAATAGAGTGTCCAAAGATGATAAGATAGATGAGAATGTGAGACCGTCAGGAAATTGAGAGGAGTCCTTCCTTCCTTCCTTCAGTTTTCTGTCCTTTTAAACATTCTTTCTAACCTCTATACAATATTTACCATATGTCAGGCACTGTTCTAAATATTTTGAACTGGCAGATTGGCTCAAGTGGTAGATCACCTGCCTAGCAAGTGGTGAGACCCTGAATTCAAATCCCAGTACCACCAAAAAAAAACCTAAATGATATCTATCTAACTATCTAGATCTATCTAGATATAGATAACATAATTTGATCCTAAGAGTTACCCTATAATGTAGGCTGTTGTAATAAAACAGGTGGAAAATGGAGGCAGTGAGTTGGAGAAAAGTAGGTAGATTACATAGTTATTTAGCTTAGTCTTTGGGGAAATGCAAATTAAAACCACAGTGGGATACTATTTTACATCCACTAGGTTGGTCATAATCAAAAAAAGTGGAAAATAACAAATGTTGGCAAGGATGTAGAGAAATTGGAACCCTTATACATTTGCTGGTGGGAATGTAAAATGGTACAGCAGCTGTGGAAAACCATTTGCTGTTTCCTCAAAAAGTTAAACATAGAGTTGCTATATTACCCAGCAATTCCACTTTTAAATTACAGTCAAAAGAAATGAAAATAAAAGGTATTTAAAGAAAGGCCTGTGCATGAATGTTGACAACAACATCACGGAAAGTTTTAAATATAAAGCCATTTTTAAAAATTAATATACATTTATAAATTTATATTCATAAATTTAATAAGCCTGCTCCAGAACCTTGTAATCTAGCTGGGAAAATGAAACCAAGACATAACAAAAAGTTCGTGGGGATGGGGGTGAGCTCAGTGCTAGAGCGATTGCCTAGCAGGAGTGAAGCCTTGGGTTTGATCCCCAGCACCACCAAGAAGGAGGAGGAGGAAGGGAAGGTCAAGGGAGAGGAAGGGAAGGAAGAGAAGAAGGAGAAGAAGTTGAAGCTCCTGTAAAAGAAGTTTTAAGCTGTGTAACTGATGATATCATCAAAGCCTACCATTTTATCTTTCATCTCACACTTCTCTACATGCATCCAGCCACACTCTGAATGACTGCTATCCCCTAAAAGGCCAGGTTCTCCCCTGCCTGCCACCATTTCATTCTGTTCCCCTGCTTTCAGTTCTTCTAGACACATACTTAATAGTGGAATTGCTCAGTGATGTGGTAATTCTATGCTTAACTCTTTTCTTCTTTATATACTGAGGTTTGAACTCAGGGTCTACACCTTGAGCTACTCCACCAGCCCTTTTCGCGATGGTTTTTTTCCCAGATAGGGTCTTGCAAACTGTTTGTCTGGACTGGCTTCGAACTGCGATCCTCCTGATCTCTGCCTCCTGAGTAGCTAGGATTACAGACTTGAACCACTGGTGCCTGGCTTATTTTTATTTATTTTTGAGGCAAGGTTTTGCTATGTAGTCCAAGCTGGCCTCCAATTTAAGATTTTCCTGCCTCAAACTCTCAAGTGCTGGAGTTATAGGCCTGAACCACCACACCCAGCTTTGTGCTTAACTTTTTGAGGAAACACCAAACTGTTTCCTGCAGCAGCCAGCACCATTTTACCTTCCCACCAGCAAATGTACAAGGGTTCAATTTCTCTGCACCTTCACTGACAACTTGTTATTTTTGCCTCCTTTTTTTCTTTTTTTTTCTAATGGCCAACCTAGTAAATGTGAAGTGGTATGTCATTGTGGTTTTGATTTGCAATTCCCTACTGACTAACTTAACTATTCAACCTACCTATCTTGTTTTCAATCCACTGACTCCATTTTCCACTTGTTATATTGCAATAGATGCCTTCAAAGGGAATTACTAGCAGCCGACGAGTGCACACATATACCCATACTGTCAGATTCAGTGAGAGCACGGCCATGCCTTGAGGACTTCCTGAGCTTTCCCTAGCAAAGGCCAGTGTCTCTTCCTATGATAAAGGTGTATTTGTGTTAAAGCTCACTAGGAGGCTTGATATGCAGCCAGGATTGAGAACCACCAGGTTGGGGCACTGTTCCCTAAACTAGTTAAATTATGAGTCAAACTATGGGACATTTCTTAAAAGAGTGGGTTTTCTGGCCCAACACCAGACTTTTGGAAACAGAATTTTCAGGAGATCTGAAAAAAATCTATATTTTAAAAGATGTAACCAGAGGTGATTCCTATAACCAGGCCAGTTTAGGGAATAATCACAGGTCAATAAACACAGAGGGTAATTTGAAACTTGATAATCTGGTTTGCAAGATACAGTCTTCTTATATCCTGGCTCTCAAAAAATGAGGCTTTCTCATCTCTGGCTGTGAACCACTGCAGGGATGCTGTCCCAATTAGCTCCCCACAGCATTCCCATGCTGAGGCTGTCTCCCATTTAACCCTTTCCAGGTAGGCATGCCTTCACACTCTGTGAAGTCTAGAAATCAGCATTAGGTCCCAACAGAGATGCGTTGCCTCTTCTAGAGGCCTAATCCCTGGTGAAGTCATAGCAGTCCTACTGTGCACAGGAGATTTTCTAGGTGCAATATTATCATTAATTCTCCTAACATCTCTGAGAAAGGGAGTCATGCCTCCACTTTATAAATGTGGTTGAGAGACATAAACAGCTCATCCAAGGTCACATGCCTAATGTGTGTCTGTCTGTAAACGAATTCAACCCATGTGATTACCCAGCTGTGGCACTTTCCACTCCATAGCACTGCCTCTCAAAGATCGCTTATCTATTAGTTCAGATCACTGGACTATTTTGCCTGCTGCTAAGGCTTCCCAACTATACTCAGTAATTTCAGAACTGCAGCTCCAAAACACCTGGAACCATCCTGCCTACAGGAATCCTAGCATGAGTATCTGCTCATCATGGACTTTGAGAAAGAGGAGCTCAGTTAAAGATGAGGACGGTGACAGCAACTAGCCCCGACCACAGATGGCCACACTTCCCCATCCCGCTCCCATCACGACATCCTCCTAGCGCTGAATGAAACCGGAAGGGGATATCACCTCAGCTCTGGGCAGCAGGAAAGAAGTTGACCTCTGGGAGGGAGATAGCAAGGGAGGGGTTAGAGCAAGGGGAAAAATGGGAGGGGGCACCCTCCCCCCAGCAAAACAAAAGACAGAAAAGTTTCCAGCCATGTCAGGCTAGTCTTGTGACTATGCCATCCATGCTGGTTAAGGGGTCTACGATCTATGGGGCTCTGGAATTTTATGATGCTTCAGGATGAGTATACAGGTAGCTCCTGGAGAAGCCCTTGATGGACAACAGCTGTCCCTAAAGGAAGGCCATGGAAGCTTCCTCAGGATAGAGGATAAATGAACCATATATTAGGTAGGATAAGTGCCAAGCAAGACTAAAATGAAGGCTGCCCTCCAGAGGCCTTCCCCTTACAGGGTCCTCAAAGGCCCCTGGCAGTGATCAACAATTTTCCTCGCCACCCACCCCCCAGACATATTCTTGTATAGCAAACTCTGTGCTTTCTATACAATGCCATTTCTCTCCAACTAGACCACTGTCCTAAGCTCATCTTGTTTAGAAATTTCTGGAGCCTCTGGGTAAACGCCACATTGCCCCCTGGGAAGAGGACACACCTTGAGTTTGTTAGGGTATTGCAAGGGAGCAATCTCTGTCCTCATAGTAGTGGGCATCAGTCAGTCTCCCGACCAGACCTGGTCTCAGCACTACAGCTGAAGGAGGAAGAGGAAAAGGAGGGGGAAGTACTGGAGAGAAAGGCGGTAAGCAAATAGTGCTATAGAATGCAATAGGCCTGTTGGCTTTCCCTGTTCAAGATGAACATTATAGGCTATGTGAAAGTAAAGAGTAGATCTAAAAACAAAAGAAAGATGGGAATAAGTGCCAGTGACTTCCTTTGGAGACAGAAATGTGTTTCTAAGTGAGGGAGAACTCTCAGCTAACAAACATTGAGAGTGGACCAGTCTTGAGTTGAGGAGGGCCCATGTGATCTTTGGAGATTCTTGTCATATAAATGTCCATAATGCTCAGAGACCCTCACTGTCTTCTTGAGACCCCCAACTGTGTCTTTCCTTCTGAAGTATATGGCTGGCTTACTACCTGCTGCTAGTTCCTGTGTTTTCATCTGTGACCTCTGCTCCATACATCTGTGCTTCTCCCTTCATAGACTGTAGCTATTTCTGCTCTTTCAGTAGAGAAAGGCTGGGATGTCTTCCTCTTCCCAATGTTACAGCTGGCTGGGCTGGAAGGAAATGTGTTTCCCCAGGCCTCCTGGTGTTTGACTCTAGGCATCCGCACAACAAAGGGTACACTACCTAGCTCAGTCTCATCCATCAATCCATCATTCATCCAACATATGTATTGAGCACCTACTATGTGTCAGGAGCCAGGATATGGTAGTGATTATTGTCTTGTCCCAAAGGCTCTGACATCTCAGAAAACTCCCAAAATAAGATCTTCTGTACTTAAAGAAATATTCACAATACCTATAACCAACAAAAGACTCATATCTGAAATATATGAAGAATTCTTCCAAGGCAATAAGATAGAAAGCTTAGTAGAAAACTTACATAATACTTGAACAAATATCCAAATGGCAAGTAAATGTATGAAGTGTTCAACCTCATTGGTTGTCAGGGCAATGCAAACTTAAACCACGATCAAATACCACTACACAACCATCAGAGTGGCTTTTTAGAGGGACAGTAGCAAGTGTCAACTGGAACTCCAGACGTTGCTGGCTAGAGTGTAAATTAATCCAAGCACATTAGAAAGCATTTAGTAGCATTTACTAAAGGTAAACACTTGCCTATACTATGACCAAGTCATTCTGTTCCTATGTATATTTCCAATAGAAGTATGAGCACAAGTGCACCAGAAAACATGAACAAAAATGTCACGGCAGCCTCACATAATAACACCAAACTAGGAACAACCCAAATATTCATCAACAGAATAACAGATGAATTGTCATATACTCACTTAAATGGTATATTCACTGCAGTAAAAATGAATGAACTACTGCTACCACATGTTACAGATTAGTCTTACAAACACAATATTGAGTGAGAGAAGCTAGACATAAAATAATACCTACCAAATGCTTCCATGTATATGAAGTTCAAAGGCAAGCAGGGGAACTAATAATCTATAGTATTAGACAGAGGTTACCCTTGGTAAGGCAGGTCAAGTAGTGACCAGGATGGGGATAGGAAGGTGGATTGCTGGGAATGATCTAATTCTTGATCTGGGTGGTAGCTCTATGGGCTTGTTCACCATCTTAGGATTTGTTGAACAGAGCTCTTAGGTTTCAATCACTTTTGCCTATGTCTGGTGTACTTCAACTGAGGGTGGAAAAAGTACCCATAGAAAAGGGAAACACGTGGGTGCTTTCAAGTGGGTAAAAAAAAAAAAAGGAAAATGGTAGGGAAAAGGAGAGATCAAAATCTTAGACATAGATAGCTAAGCTGAGGCAAGATTAAAGGGGGGAGGGGCTGTTGAGTGAAGTAGGGCAGAAGTTGTCCTCAGCCCCTGATTGAAGTGTCTCCAGATACATCAGTTTAATTCCCCACCCACCCCTACATCCCCTATTCACAAACCTGATCCTTCCTGAAGGAGATCTAGTGTTCCTCAGTGTAGGAACTACTTCTGTCAGATACTGACATTTTCTTTGCTAGGTCCCATGAGACTGCAGGCCCTGATGCAGAGGCCCTAGCAGCTGATCTGGAACAATCCTAGGGGTAACTGGAGTGGAAGGTCATGGTGGGCTAATGGGTATGTTTTCATCATCCAAAGGAATGATCTGTTCAGGTTGCAGTGTGTGTTCCTGTGTGTGCACGTGTGCCCAAAGCTAAATAGCTGGCACTGAATCCTCGTCCCAGGCACACATCTGTGCTCCAAAACCCACTCAGGGGGTCTGGAGCCATGCTCCAATGCCCCCTGCACCACTTTCCGGGAGGAAGAGAGCAGGAAGGAACCACTGGTCACAGGTTCCACTGACAAGAGGGGAAAACCTGGGAGTGGGGGTTCTTTTATGGGGGAGGTCATATCCCCTGCACAAAAACATCCCAGAGAGAACTGGTACTGAGTTTGCGCTGGAGAGGTGGAGATACCCCAGGGAGGAAGTGGCAAAAGGTGAGCATGGGAACACCCCTCTTTGATCCCACAAGGTGCGTCAGGGAAAGTTGGATTTCATTTCGCCTGGGATGGAGACATCTCCCATGTGGCCACAAGGCTCAGTGGGTCAAAGGAAGCCAGGCTCCCTCCGCCCTTACCTCAGGTGATGCATGTGGGACCCCAGCCATGAGTGTGACCACTTTTCCCTCCAGTCAGCCCATTCTCCTCCCCCCGCCCCCCTTTCAAGGATGGGACTTTATTAAGGCCTGATCTGTCAGGCCTAAGCCATTTGCTTAGAGGAACACGGGTCTTGGAGGAAGCACAAGGTAACGAGGCAGCCAGAGAGGAGCTGTGTTCAAGAACAAGGTAGGGATGGTTGGGTCCGGGTACTGAGGGCGGGGTGCCAAAGGGATCAGAGCTGGCTGGTCGCTCCACCGGGATGTTTGCCGATCTTCTGGAAGGCCACAAGCTCAAAAGACATACTCAAGATGCAAGGTACACGCGCAGAGGCGCAGTGGCGCGAGCGCTAGGGCAGCGGCACTGCGCAGTGACAGCAGAACAGCGGGAGCCCGGAGCCACCGGCCGAGGGGCGCCGGGACCCGCGAGCCCGCGGCACCGAGCCGGCTCCCAGCTCCCGTCACTCCTCGCACTGCGTTTCCCCGGCGCCCCGCCTCCAGCGCACGAAGCGAAGGAAAGGGGCCGAGCGAGGCTGGACCCGCCCCCTCTCCAGCCTCCGATTGGCTGCTGCACTTGTCCATTCAGAATCTATTTTTGATTTGAGGGGGGTTGCCATCCAGTCTGCCCCAGATCACGTTTGCCACCGGCAGCCAACCAGTCGGGCCCAAGTCCGCGGGCAAGAAACGATTGTGGACGAGTGAGCTCGGCACCCCGGTCCCCGTCCGGGTCCTCCCCCGCCCCCTCCTCGCCTGCCCGAGGCGGTATATCCTGTCCTCCCGGGCCACCTCCCCTCGTGGAAGCGGAGCGGCGGCCTCGTTGTAACGTAGAAGCGAAATGTAGCGAGCCGGGTGTCGCGGCTGGACGCTCGCCTTGCTTGGGGGTGTGGGGGGGATATACGGGGGCAGAGGAGGACTGCCGCGGAGGAGGAGTGATGAGAAGAGGGGGTACCCTGCACCTCCCGAGACCACGGGCCCCTGCTGCCACTCGCCAGGCGCCCCCCTTCCTCCCAAGCGAGGGTCAGGTCAGTGCTGTTGAGGGTGGGGGGTTGGGGGTGGGTGGCGGAGGGCGGGAGCAACTGGCGCGCAGCGCATTTGCTGAGTCTGAATCGTGGAGAGACAGCGGAGGCCACCCAGTTACTTCTCCCCCTCCCTGGGGCTGGGGATACTAAAACTGGTCGTTTTTTGTCCCTGCCTGGGAGGAGGGCGTCCCAGGGTCTGAGGCCCATCCGATGTCTCTTTACTGGGGATGTGGATGGGAACTTGCTTCCTCCCTGCGAGCCCCCTTTCAGGTAAGTGGCCTGCCAGGAAGACAAGGAGGGACGGGGGTGTCAGGTTTTAGCGGACTCGGAAACTTTGCTGGCAGAGGGGCAGTAGACTCAGAGGTTTCGTCCTGGCTCTCCAGTGAGGATATTTGAAAGAACCACAGTCCTGCTTCAAGGGTTCTGGCGGATGACTAGGTTGGTAGGAAGAGGGTACAGTTCCCTTGGGCCAGTTCTTGGGTTTTGATTCAGCCTTTCCCAAACTGGAGTTGACTAATTGTAAGTGTTCAGAATACTTAACAGCCTGTTCATCCCACCTGCGGGAAGCCCTCTAAATTTATTTTTTCTTTGTTGAGAGCCATTCTGATGAAATGAAGTAGGGTAGAATCAAGGCCTGGGGATTCCTTTAGGGAAAGAAAAGTGAGGCCAGGACAGCCAAAGAAACATTTGGGAACGAGTGCATATTAGCTTATGGTGCTTGGGTTTGTCTTGCTGTGTTTTTCTTTTCTTTCTTTCTTTCTTTCTTTCCTTTTTTTTTAATTGATACTATTGTTTCGGATTTTTTTGTTTTGAAGAATTCCACCATATCTGTAACCCTGCGGAACAAGGGAGCCTGGGTTACTGAATTGTGTGGATAATAACAGTTTTACACTCTGTCCCTTTGAAGGAAGATAACTGCCTTGTCCTATCTGACAAGCTTACAGGGGGACAGAAGTAGAGATAGAAGCCTGGACCCAAATCAGCCTCTGAGCTTTTGTAACACTACTGACTCTCAAGGGCGGGAGTGGGTAGGCCTCTGGCTCTTGGCCATGGTTTGGCAGTCTTGCCCCACTGCTGGGGGAGGCCTCCTAGGTTTTTTATTTTTATTTATTTTTTTCTCAGAGGCTAGGGCAATTGAGAATTTGGGGGCCTTCATTCATTCAGTGATCGGAGTCTCCCTGTTTATTGGCACCATACAGCTGTTGTGCTGTTACTGTCTGGTGAGAATAAAACAGTCATCTTCTACAGTGCGTGGCTGTATGGGGAGTTTGCAACTGAATTTTTAACTTACCCCACTTAAATAATCCTTTCTTTTTAATGGGATTCAAGAAGGGATCTCTGAGAATATCCCTGCCCACCCCAGGTCACTGTGAGGACAATGCCAAGGTCTCTGGTGCAGCATCTTCCCGTGAGGCAGTGGGTTGCTGGTTGGGAGGATGATAGCAATGGAGCCTGCTGGGCCTCCAGAGGTAGCAGTGCAGGATGGAGTAATTTTAGTGGAAAGAGGGAGGCAAACTCTGTAACCGACTGTCTTGGAGGAGGATTCTCCCAATAGGAGCTGTTCTTTTCTATATGGTAACTTTCCTCTCCTCTCTTCTTCCCTTCTCTTTCTTTTCTTCCTCCCACATAAAGTGCTCCACACAGATTCTCGTGATTTTAAGGACCAGGCAACTGGGGAGGAACAAGGCCTTCCCAGGCAGGGAGGAAATCTCTGGAAGAGAGGAAAAAAACAGAAGACACTGCCCTGGGACCAGCTGAACCTGGGGTGCTGTGGGAAGCTGAAGGAGCCGAGCAGGAGGAGTGGGAAGAAGCTCCAGCCAATGGTCCAGGTTGTGTTCTCAACAATCTGAATTCAGTCTACTTCTCACAAGAGAGGGGCCACCTCAGGGGGCACTCCAGACTTGGGTTGAACCCTTCTTATCTGGACGTCCCTCCGTCCCGCCCCCCCATCTGAGGAGCCTGCCGCTGAGAACCAAAGATTTCCCTCAGGCACAGTGCTGGGGCGGCTGGAGGCAGGCATCTGCACCCCTAGTGGCTGGCCACTGCGTCTGGTGAGGAGTTGCTCTTTCCCCCCAGCTCACGGCTGCAGTGCTTGATGGGGCTGCCTGTTGGTCGATCAGTTTTTTCAGTGCCCGGTAGGAGCAGAGGGCCGTGGGAAGACGTCCTGCGGCACCCAAGCCTGGGTTCACCCCAAGATTAAGTTATTTCCTGAGTTAGAGAGGGAGAGAGAAAGCAAGGAGGGGAAAAGAAAGTTCTCCCCTCCCCTCTTCCCTGCCCGTCATGTCCTCTAAGCCGGAGCCAAAGGACGTCCACCAGCTGAACGGGACTGGCCCTACTCCCTCTCCCAGCTCTTCAGATGGCCCTGGGCGAGAGCCCTTGGCTGGGACCTCAGAGTTCCTGGGGCCTGATGGGGCTGGAGTGGAGGTGGTGGTGATTGAGTCTCGGGCCAATGCCAAGGGGGTTCGGGAAGAGGACGCCCTGCTTGAGAATGGGAGCCAGAGCAACGAAAGTGACGACGTCAGCACGGACCATGGCCCTGCACCACCCTCCCCGCTCAAAGAGACCTCCTTTTCCATCGGGCTGCAAGTGCTGTTCCCCTTCCTCTTGGCAGGCTTCGGGACTGTCGCTGCTGGCATGGTGTTGGACATTGTGCAGGTAGGACCTAAGTCGGATGGCTTCTGCTGGGAACCGGTAGCTATCTTTGCATCCTGGGGAACCATGACTCTTGGAACTTCCTCTTCACCACTCTGTCAGAAGCAGCTGCTGCTTCCTAGAATACCATTTCCCTTTGGATCATGTCCCTGGTTTCTTTGTGGTCTCATTCATTCCTTTCTCCAGAAGCTTCCAGGAAGCCTCGTAGCCCCAGAGAGGTGGTCAGGGCAGTATTGCTTAATAGTAACAGTATTGGTTCCAGAGCTTAGGTTCAGAGAAGAGAGAGGCAGGGTTGCTTTCCATGTCTCCTGCTGAGTCCAGCTCAGTAGGAGATACCTGGATGGGTTTCCTCTTGCTGCCTTCTTTCCCCTCCACTTGAGGTTTCAAGGATAGCCATGGTAGAAAGTTCAGTTTCAAGTCTCTCCTTCATTCCCCTGCTGGGCAGGAATTTATTCAGCTGCCAAGAGGGGCTCAGATGAAGTGAAAAAGCTCTTAAAAGCGTTTTGTGTTGTTTATCTTCCCGCAACCTTGGCACAGTCTCTTTGGGGAGTGGGGAAGGGCACTTGCCGTCCGACAAATGATTTGAAGAGTCGGTGTACTAAGACCTAAAAGAGTCGATTATGTGCTGTAAATGGGAACAAAATATAACCAGGCCTGGGCAGAACTGTCTGTCCTCTTTGCTTCTGACCTATCTGTCATGAACCTGCTCTAGGCAAAGAAAGCTCTTTATGAGAATACCAGGTAGAATGAATGATAAGTAAGAGTTGGCAGGTCCTGGAAGCTAAGAACCAGGGACATGTTATATTTAGTGTATTGTGAGCTAGGACTTACCCAGCGCCTCCAGGTTGGAGAAATAGAGTCTTGTTTCTAGGTAAAAGTTTTTGAAGTACAGTAAAGCACAAAGAACTTTCCAAAGGTGCTAGTCTTATCCAAGTTAATCAGCACTTTGTGTCAGATTCCTGCCCATGCTGGCTCTGTCCTAGGTACTCTGAGAAATGCAGAAGCAGGAAGAGATTTTGCTGGTGCCATTGGGAATCCCCCAGTGTTCCCTGACTATGACATCTCCCAGAAGAACATGAAACTCAGTGTCACCTCTGCTGTGCCTAGCTAACACCACAAACCACTCATTTAAGGATGCAATGAGTGCTGGAAGGGCTGTCCATGCCCATGTCCCAGGGGACATCCAAGGGTTCCAGAGCCAGAATAGCCTTTTGACATCTTACCCCCATGAGCCTGAGGCATTGAGAGGCCTAGGTAGCAGGGGACCTTGGAGCTTCCCAATTTGTCCACAGAAAGCCGGCATCTGCCCTCAGTGTGGCATCTCACTCACCCCAGAGCTAGGGATAAGTTGGTGTAGATGACAACAGATGGTTTGTCCTTGTCTCCCTCTCCCAGCCTTCCTATCACAGCTGGGTTGGATCAGGGCCTACAAATAGCTGTAGCTAGATCACAGGAAGGGGTGAGTGCAGAAGGACTGGGGCAGGGGACCATAGGAAGATTCTTATTCCATGTCCAGGGGAGTGAAGGGGTGACTGACACTATCAGATACAGGATGAGCAGGGTGATTTCTCGGGATTCACACCTGTATTCTCTCTTTACAAGCTAAAATAGTCTTCAGGAGAGTCTAGAAGTCCCTAAACACAAGGGCCACCTGGGAGAGGTGGCTGTATAGGGTCTCAGGGTCTCAGAGCAACTGCACAGAAGTTTTTGTGGGCACTCATTCAGATGCATCCTTGGTGCAGAGCGCCTGAAGGCCCACTTCTGCCTCTCTCTTCTCTGTCCTCTCGGCTTTCCTCCACAAGCACAGCAGCCTCACCTCTGCAGTGAACTAAGGAACTGGGGAACTTGACAGAGTAGAAAAAGGGTAAGTGGACTGTAGTTGGCTCCACCTTGCCCACCACAGCCAAATGTTCCTGTTGCATTTGAGAGGGAAGCAGGCTTGGGCCTAGTGTTGTCTTTGGAAGGGAGGGACTCAATGGGATTCCCAGCTGCCCATACTTTTTGGCCCATCCCCCCACTAGCCTAGACTGCTGCAGGGCATCACTCCCTTTTTCTGTTAACCTCTGTAAGGAATGGGGGTAACCGCAAGTGGTATGCAACCTCCACTAGAACTCCCAGCTAGGTTTGGACAGGGGCCTCCCAAGTCCCTATTTTAACTGACTCCTTGCTTGCTAAGGATCCAAACTGAGTAGACTCCTCTCTTTGGAACACTTCCTTCTCTGAGATGAAAGTGGATCGTAGCATGACCTTGGGAAAGTGGAGGGGAATGGAAGTGGTCCTCTTGAAGCTGGTTTGCCCTTGTGGCCACCAGTGTTCCTGGGCAGAACACTCAGTTCCCATCTCCTTTGGCCACCCTTCTGCTTTGCTCATCTCTGCCTCCTGTCTGTGGTCTCACTTTGTACAACCTGATATACCCAGGTATTTCCCTGAGGCCCTCCTGCTTGGACAAGTCCAGGATGACTCTGGGGCAAGCCTCAGTCAGATGGAGCCTGAGATTTCTGTGACATGCCCTGACCCAGGCCTGCTCTGAAAGGTCCACTCCAGCCCAGCTTTCCAGGTTCTGTGTACCCTTATGCTTAGAGCTTGTGTCTGGGGACTTAAGTCTTTTAAGGTCTTGACTCTGTCTCTTCTTGGCCCTGACTTTCTGCCCTGCCACTGCCTACTGGAGCAGAAGACTCAGGCCAGAATACTTGAAAGCAGGTGGGCGTTGGAGGCAAGAGGAGGCGAGGGATGGAAGAGTAGGTTGGATACACAAGGACAGGGTACCAGCAGGGTCACTGAGGTGCAAAACTTAGGGGTGATTGCTCTGGATCAGGATTGGTTTTGAGTCTGGGGGGAAGCAATCTTGTCCCTCACTTCCAGAATATCAAGAACTAAAGAGACCCTACCCCAAGGAGAGAGAAAAAATGAGGGGCTGCATTCCTGAGAAGCAGTGAAAAATCCGTAGGTGCTACCCCACCCCTCAGGGCAGAACTTCCTGGACCCTGTCCCATCCCCAGCAGAGCAGGAAGGTGTGGGTGGCAGCTTGGCTGGTGGCTTGACTGACTGGTTTGACTTCAGGGGCAGACACTCCCAGCCAGGATGAACAGGACTGGCCTGAATTAGGCTCAAGGAGGAAGGACTGCTCACTTTATACCCTGCCACATCCTACCCACTCGTAGTTTTAGGACCGTCCTGGTTCCACGTCACCAGCCTTCTAGTTCCTTCCCAGAGTCCTATGGGTCACAGTCTCCCCGGCCTGAACTGAGTCTTTGAGAGGGTTTTGTGGGTGAAGAAAATGTACATGGATTGGAACAAGAGCCAGCTTTGCTGGGCTGGGGATTAGATGGTGTGAGTTCTAGGCTATATTCTGTAAGGGTTGGGAAGGCTTTTGCATAGGGGCTGTTTCTGTCACTGCTCAGTCTCCTTGCTCATCTATCTTACCCATCTCCCCTAAAACTCCACACCTTCCAGACCCTCCTGTAGTTGAAAGGAGAGGGTTGTGTATGTACTGGGAAGTGGAAAGATTTGGGGGTGCTTATAGTGACAGCCAGATAGGGCTTAACTGAATTTTTTACATAGTTTTTTCTTAATAAAGGCAAGCAGTATTTCTCACAAGCAACTCAATAATTCCTTCTGGGCCTTTTCACTTTCCCAGCTTGTAACCCTCTGCATTCACCTCCCTGGAGAGCTTTCAGGGAGCTGGCAGATGGAAGCAGGTATGGCAGGTGTTTTGGGGTGAGGATGAGACAGATGTGAGGCTCTGCTCTGAGAGGAGTTTCTAAAGCATACAGTCAGCACCCTTGTTAAGGGAGAGAGGGAGGGAATTCTTTCTCTGGAACTGTGCATACAGTTTGGGAGAAAGGAGAGGCAAAGCTACAAGGTTTGAGAGGAAGGAGGAGGTGCTCATAGCAAGGTCCAGGAATAAGTCCTTGAGCTCCCCCAGGGCTGATGGGGCTCACTGGGGCTGCCTTGGAGGTGAGCAAGGATTCACCTCCTCTTGTTTGGAGGGGCCAGCTCTTCCTGTGGCTGCCCAAAATCTCAGGAACTGCTGTTGGGGTGGGGGTGCCTCCTCCCTCTCAGTAAGCTTCAGAGAGGGGCTTCCCTAAGGAAAGTCCTAGGTCCTTTAGGAGACCCTAAGAAGGATCCAGGAGCTCAGACAAGGGCATGTTCTAACCCTGATGAAATAAGCCCCTCCCCAACATCCCCAGAGCCCACAGAGAGTTCTGATGAGAAAAGAAAGGTCCTTGCTTTATGGGACCACCCAGTGCCTAGCTCTGGCTCCAGCCCCCTCTCATCTTTTTTTGTTGTTTTTATTGTGTTAAAAAAAAATGTGTATATATATATATATATATATATATACACATATACATATATACATACATATATGTGTATGTATGTATGTATATGTATATATACACATATACATACATATATGTATATATGTAGTGTTAAATATATATATATATATATATATATGTATATATTAGCTGGACCCTAGTGGCTCACACCTGTAATCCTAGCTGCTCAGGAGGCAGAGATCAGGAGGATCATGGTTCGAAGCCAGCCTGGGCAAATAGTTCACGAGACCCTATCTTGAAAACACCCTTCACATACACAAAATAAAAGGGTGGTGGAGTGGCTCAAGGTGAAGACCCTAAATTCAAACCACACTACCACAAAACAATATATATATATATATTGTGTGTGTATGTATATATATAATTTATGATCATAATCATTTTTAAGTGTGTTACATATATTCACAGTGTTCTACAACAGATCTCCAGAACATTTTTGTCTTCCCCAACTAAAACTCTATACTCATTAAACACTCACTCCTTTCTCCCTCCCCTCAGCCCCTGGCAACCACCATTCTACTTTTTTTGTTCCTATGGATGTGTCTACTTTAGATAACTCATAGAATTGGAATCTTATGTTTGTCTTTTTGTGAATGGCTTGCTTGGCCATAATGTCCTCAAGATTCATCCATATCTGTAGCACATGACAGGATATCTTTCCTTTTTAAGGCTAATATTCCACTGTATATACATACCACATTTTGCTGGTCCATTCATCTGTTGATGGACACTTGAGTTGCTTCTACCTCTTAGTTATTGTTTATAATGTAGCTGTGGACATGGCTATGTAAATATTTCTTCAAGATCCTGCTTTCAGTTCTTTTGAATAAGTATCCAAAGGTGCAATTGCTCGATCATGTGGCAGTTCTAGTTTTAATTTTTTCAAGGACCGCCATACTGTTTTTTATAGTAGTTGCAACATTTTACAATCCCTCCAACAGTGCACAGGGTTCCAATCTCCACATCCAACACTTGTTATTTTGTTTGCTTGCTTGCTTGTTTGTTTTATAGTAGTCATCCTAATGGGTGTGAGGTGTTATCCCACTGTGGTTTTGATCTGCAGTCTTGTTCATCTTTAACAATAGAGTAGCAGTGCTGGAATTGCCTTTAGAGTCCATCTGATCTAGCCCCTGAATTGAAGATTTTAGATAGGAGCTTGAGGTCCCTGTACCGTGCCTGAGGTCCCCAGCTGGTCAGTGTGGGGAGGCAGCATGAAGTCTCTCTCTGTGTCGCTTATAGACCCAAGGCTCTCAGTCCAGTGCCCTTGCCATTACAACTCTTTGTCTCAGACCACGATACCCAGACCAACCTGCATACCTTTGCCCTGCTGCCTGCCCTTTCTCCCTCTCCAAACCTGGAGGCTTTCCATTCTTAAAACAAATAAAGGATCAATTAAAGCAAACCAAGTAGCCCTCAGGGCCATTAACTAGTGTCATACTCTCTGAACTTCATTTTCCTCATGTACAGAATGGGGATAAAAATAATCCAGATCTCATTGGGTTGTTGAGATGAATAAATAAGAAAATACATTTAATAGATGTCCGCCAAAGAAACTGGTAGGAGAGCTAAGACTGATTGTCTCAGGACTAGAAACCACGTTTTCTGACTCCTCGGGCAGGGCTCTTCCTATAGGGGTACACTTGCTTCCCCATACTGAGAGATTGGGAAGAATATGCAGGATGAGGGCATACGTAAAGGGAGTAAAAAGTCCCTTGTAGACCAGCATTCAGAGCTGGAGGAGCATAGTCTGAAGTCAGAGCCTGCTCAGGAGAGTCGCCATGGCTGAGGCCCAAAGCCCTTAGAGATAGAAATCAAACAAACGCTCTAATCTCCCCAGCTCCAGCCCCGTGCAGCCCAACTCTCCACAGCTGAGACAACACCACCCAAGGCTGAGACCACAGAGAAACTGGACTAAAGGCAAAGCGGCTGGATAGCGTTATCTGAGGGGTTGGAAATCACAAAAGGGTCTAGCACATAAACCTGCTTAGGGTGGTTCTGCTGTGTGGGTCCCCACTACTCTCTCCTGCCTTCAGAAAAGCAGGCACAGGAGGTAGGGCTGGGCCAGGCCAGGGGTCTCCCCTGTTCTGGGGCAAGAAGGGGAACTGTGTTTTGGAATCCATGGACTTAGTCTACTTCCAGGATTCTTGGAGGAAGGGCTGCTAGTGTGTTCACTCCTGCAGATCCTGTTTCTTCTTCCAGCCCCTGATCTCACACTGTTCATCCTCCATGCCAGCCCTTTGGGGCACTGAAATTCCTGGACTCTATTTTCACCTTGTAGCACTGGGAGGTCTTCCAGAAGGTGACAGAGGTCTTCATCCTGGTGCCTGCGCTGCTGGGGCTCAAGGGGAACCTAGAAATGACCCTGGCGTCAAGACTGTCCACCGCAGTGAGTGTCCTAGCTGGGAGGAGGGGGCACAGAGAAGACTGTGGGGGGCACAGAGAAGACTGTGGGCAGCACAGAGCCAGAGACTGGGAGGTGGTGACTCCACTGCCTGTGCCTGGAGTGTGGGCTGGGTGTGAAGGGAGGGCCTAGCTGGGCAGGTGTAGGGAGATCCCAGACTGGGTGTCCTACGCCTGGACAGGGGCTTCCTACCCAACGTGGTTCCCAGGCTCAGTTTCTAGATGTCCCAGCCATCCCTGGATGCCTGCCCCACCCCCTGCTTTGCAACCTGCCTCGTGACTGTTTATGCAGCTTTGACAGGCAGGCAGCATGCTGGTCCCTCCACCCGCACAGGTGGGGGCCGCCTCTGATCTCCTGCCCTACTCTGCAGCTGGGCAGGAATAGAGCCAAGCCTTCCCAGCCCGCTCCCAGCCATTCCCTTTCCCCAAGGCAGCTTGTTCTTTAAGGGCTGTTCATCACTCCCACTTCTCATGACCCCTTAGACCGGCCATGATCCCTTAGCCAGATACAGGACCATGGCATTGGAAGCAGGAGGCAATAAAACTGATGAAGCCAGGATGTTCCTACATGGCCTAGAATCTGGAGAAGATGGCAAAGAGAAGGGCAACCAGCCTAACCCATCCCAACTTGTTCTTCCCTACTCCTGGCCTGTGCCACCCATGCTCTTTCCCAGATATTTGTAGCCTCAATCCTTGTACCAGCTGCCAACCTTTCCTTTCCTAGGAGAGCAAGCTGCTGCAGAGCCAGGGTTGGGTTGTGCTGATCCAGACAGGAGTGAGTTGCCCAGATAAGCAAGGCAGAGGATGGAATCTGCCTTGGCTTCACTGCAATCTGGGAAGGAGAGAGAGATACAGCTGCCTTGGGAGTTCCCTTCCCACCACCTCCCAGCTGCAGGAGCTCACTCTTTAGCTTCTCTCTTACCCCAGTCCCCTTGTCCTACTCCACTTTTCTAGGACTTTCATGTCCTGGTTCCAGAGTCTAAGGCTACATGCACTGCTTTTTGATCCAGGCAGGGGTCTGATAGATGGAGCCCCAGGCCTTCTCTAGCCTGGAGCTCCAGCCCCTCACCCTTCCTCTCCCAGGCCAACATTGGACAAATGGACACCCCCAAGGAGCTCTGGCGTATGATCACCGGAAATATGGCCCTCATCCAGGTAAAAGCAGGGACCAGAGAAGGTGGGCTAAGTTTCTTCCTTAGTCAGGAATGTCTGTAAGGCTTAGGTTGGCCCCACTGGCTCTTTAGTGGATCTTTAGCCTCCTGCAAAATGGCTCTAGGAGGTAACCTATTACCCAGGAAAAAGGCCAATATGGGAAGAGCCCCAGCATCTCCCATGTCCCATGTCTAGGCTCCAAAGGGTACGGGGTCTTCAAGCCCCCACAGATCCTGGCAATAGGAGCAAATTCAGGAGTGCTAAAGTGTCCTCTCTTGTCCCATCTTTCCAGGAGGCCACATAGGTTTCAGACTGGGTATCTTCCCCCTTGAGTTCTAGGCCTTGACTCTGTACTGAAGCCTCCAGTTTGTTGACCCTCATCCTATCCCCAGAGGAAGGCCTGCTCAGCCAGTAACATGTCCTAGACTCCTGCTGAGTGCACTGCCCAGTACTAGTGTCTGGTGTGAAACTAAATAAATAAAGACATCCTTCCAGTGTGGGAGGACTGGACAGTCCAATCCAGCCTGCTTCCTGGGGCTGCCAAGGCCAGAAGGAAGTCCCCTGAGTGCTCAGTGGCCTCCACTAAGGAGCTCTCTGCTCCAGGCTCACCACATCATCATGCCTCTCCTCAGGTGCAAGCCACGGTGGTGGGCTTCCTGGCATCCATTGCAGCTGTAGTCTTTGGCTGGATCCCTGATGGACACTTCAGTATCCCACATGCCTTCCTGCTGTGTGCCAGCAGTGTGGCCACGGCCTTCATCGCCTCCCTCGTGCTGGGTAAGGAAGGGAAAGGGACACAGGAGTAAGGAAACTGCTCCAAAGGGGTTGGCAGCCCTCCCCACCCAGCACCTCCAACTCTCCCTTTTCATTTGTTGACACCCCTTTATATATACTCACCCTGTCTGCCCGCCTCCCCTTCCTCACCAGGCATGATCATGATTGGAGTCATCATTGGCTCTCGCAAGATTGGAATCAACCCAGACAACGTGGCCACACCCATTGCTGCCAGCCTGGGTGACCTCATCACCTTGGCGCTGCTCTCAGGCATCAGCTGGGGACTCTACCTGGAACTGAGTGATACTGAGGCCACCGAGAGTGGCTCAGGTGGACTCCAGGGTGGGACTGGGAGAGATGGGGGTTATTTTGCAAAACTGTGAGGATTTCTTCTGTGTTCTTAATTATTTGTTTGAACAATTTGTCGTAACTCCTGATCTTAGAGAGAGGAGAATAAGAACTGATTTCAACTTCAAACAGGCAGCAAGTGCCAATGGGAGAGTATCAGAAATCTATTCCTGCTTGGTCCTATGAATCTTGCTGTCTTGAAGGGGTGAAGCAGAAAGGGCACCAAAGGCTGGAATCTTGCTTGCAAAGTGAAAAAGGCGGTTGGGAGGTAGTGATTTCTAGAATCAAATCAAAAGACCTAGAGTCTGGTCTCTGCCCCTAAGTTTAGTGCCTGCGTAACTCCCTACCTTGGTTTCCTAGTCTACGAAATGAACAGGGCTGGCTCCACCTACCTCCTGGGCTTATAGTAAAGATCGAATGAGGTGATGCTTATAGGTGTTTAGTGTAGTATTGCTGTTGATCCATTGGTCCGTTGGGACATTTGCAGGCTGAGTCTCTGGGAGCAGAAATCAGAGTGCTCATCTCCCTCTGATCTCTGCCTTCCCAGAGCACTGGCGATACATCTACCCCCTGGTGTGTGTCTTCTTTGTGGCCCTGCTGCCTGTCTGGGTGGTGCTGGCCCGACGGAGCCCAGCCACAAGGGAAGTGTTGTATTCAGGCTGGGAACCTGTCATCATTGCTATGGCCATCAGCAGGTAGGCTGGGACCCTGAGTACCTACCCCCACTCTGCCAAAGATTCCCTTTTCAATCCTGAAGAGACAGGATATAGGGCAGACCCTAAAAAACGCATTCAACAGTGTCAGTCACGCATCCTTCTGTTGCAAGTGAGGAAACCATCTGAACTGGGTTTCTTTCCAAAGCAGAATGCATTGGCTTAGAGAACTGAAAAGGCACAGCTGGATTCAGGGCACATATTAATCAGGGCCCCTGGATTCTCGTCTCTTACCTCTGCTTTTCTTTGTGATGGCCTATAGTCCAGGTTTATGATTTTTTTAAGAGGGTCTTGCATCAGGGGCTCACACTTACAATCCTGGCTACTAGGGAGGCAGAGATCAGGAGGATCATGGTTTGAGACCAGCCCAGGCAAATAGTTCTAGAGACCCTACCTCAAAAATACCCAACGCAAGAAAGGGCTGACAGAGTGGCTCAAGTGATAGGGCTCCTGCCTAGCAAGGATGTAGCCCTGATGCCCAGAAATTGACCCCTCCAGAAAAAAATAGAGGGTTCACTGTGTAGCCCATGCCGGCCTCAGAATCCCTATGTAGCCCAAGCTAGCCTTGAACTCATGTTCCTCCTGCCTCCTACTGGGAATACAGACATGTGCCACCATACATGGCCTGGCTTACACTTTTTTTGTTTTTACCAATTTCAGTGGGAAGACAGAGATTCTTTCCCCCAACAGTGCCATAAAGTCCTAGACAGAATTTCATTGGTTCTCATCTGGCCACATATCTACCTATCTTTAAACCAATCACTCTGGCCTTGAGAATGCAGTACTCTGATTGAATGGCCTGGAGCCTAGACATTATTGAAGCAGTGTCACCTGAACCACAGTGACTTGAGTTTGAGAGAGGTGGTTCCTTGAGGAGGAGCCCAATACATTACTAGAAAGGGAAATATGGAGCAGGCAGAACAACAGAGGTCTTCACAGGCAGATAGTTCTGCAATGGCTCCTCTAGCCAATTTGGAGGGTAGGTACAAGAGGCAGCTGCCCAACCCAGCACCACCAATTCATTTTGGTGGTCGCTGTGCCACATTAGGAGGTTATGAGAAGCAACTGGTTCTGGCAAGGCAGATGAGGACTGAGAAAAGGAGAAACTCCTAGGAGCCTGTGCCTGTCATTCCAAGGACTAGAGCAGAACCCTTCAATGGTCTTTGTGTCATTTTGTCTTTGTGTCTCTCTAGTGTGGGAGGCCTCATCTTGGACAAGACTGTCTCAGACCCCAACTTTGCAGGGATGGCTGTCTTCACACCTGTGATTAATGGTAAAGTCTTGGCATCAGGTGTCAGGAGGGAAAAGAGAGGGACAGGGGAAGAGGACTTAAGGGGTTGACTTCTGCATCAGTCAGCATTCCAGCACTCAAGAGAATCCAGCTCACAGAGTTCCACACTTTAATGAAGGGACTACTTATGAGATGGAAGCAAGGGAAGAGGACTAATGGGATGTTGAAGCATCCAGAGATTAGCAACAATTTAGTCCTAAAGGCCAATGGAACCCAGAAATTACGTGGTAAGAGCCAAGTGAAAGATCCTCTCTGTTCCTAATAGGGGATAAGCCCTACTAAAAAGCAGAGCAGGGTCCAGAAAGAAATCTCTTTCCTCCTACACTGCTAACCTGCACAAGCCTGAGTAGAAACAGCCAGTAAGGGCAATTAGGGGATGCAGCCTGCTGAAGTCAACCTCCCAGGACTCAGGGCAAGACTGAGAAGCACAGGAACTAACTAGGTTGTGGTATGAAGGCAAACAGTAACCAGCAAGTTCCTGGGAGAAATACCAAACTCCAGAGTCTAGAAATAAAACCCACTACTGGAAACTGTTTACTGGAACCAGGATATAAGAACTGGGTGCCTGGGTCTGCTCCGAGCATTAGAGGGGGAGGAAGCAAGGCAGCTTGGTGCCCTCCACCAGGTAGGCAGGCAGGTACACATGCTGCACACAGGAGGAGTCAGGCTCAGGAACCACAGATTGCCCAGATCCTTGCCAGCACTCTCACAGCCTCTCCAGAGGCATGTGGTATGACCATATCTCCACAGAGGTGGGGACAGAGGAGCTTGGAAGACTCTGGAAGCAGGGATGTATTTATCTTCTTCCTTGTAGTGTCTTGTTCTTCTCTTGGGGACTGGGCAATGTCTACACAGACCCTAAATGAAGATAGAGGACAGGCTTCTACAGACAGAAGACAAGTGCTATTCTGAGTCTGAGTCCTGTGTGTCTCTGCAGGTGTTGGGGGGAATCTGGTGGCTGTACAAGCCAGCCGCATCTCTACCTTCCTCCACATGAATGGGATGCCGGGGGAAAACTCTGAGCAAGTTCCTCGCCGCTGCCCCAGTCCCTGCACCACCTTCTTCAGTCCTGGTAATGGCAGAGGTTCAGCCTCCTGAGTCTGGTTCTGCCCTGGAGGGAGGGAGCCTACAATCCTGAATAACTGGGGCCCTACTCTGGTAGGTCTAAGGTTCTACTCTGCTGGACTGTGCCAGCCATTCTGAAGAGCCTAGCCCAGGCAAGAAGGTAGTCTTTTCCTGTGCCACCCTTGAGGCCTGGGAACCACAGAATGGAGAAACAGAGACAGTCAGCCATTTGCTGCCCTGGAGTGTGGTGTGGGACCTCCTGACTGTGACCTTCTGGGGCCAAGACTCTCTCTGTCCTCACACTCTCTCTCCTCTGGTCCCAGATGTGAATTCCCGTTCAGCCCGGGTCCTCTTCCTCCTTGTGGTCCCAGGACACCTGGTGTTCCTCTACACCATCAGCTGTATGCAGGGTGGGCACACCACCCTCACACTCATCTTCATCATCTTCTACATGACAGCTGCACTGCTTCAGGTACAGCCCAGCCGGAGCATGGGCATGGGGTGGGGCCAGAGTCACCCTGCACTAGTGGGAGAGGAGGCCCAGGCTTGGCCCATCAGACATCCTGTCACCTCTTTGGGTCTAGGCAGCCAATAAACATTGGCTGGGACTTAGGAGAACAGACCATGACTCCAGCAGAGTCACTAACATGTTTCACTTCTCTGAACCTCAATGATGCATTTACAAATTGAGAAAAATGAACCAGAGGTGGTGATTTTCAGGCAGGAGGTTGTAGGATGCTCAGCAAGTAGACTGTGGCCACCCCCTTCCCTCCCTACCTCCACCTCCCTCCCCCTCTGCGTGGCCACAGAACTCTACTTGACTCTGTTTTGCATTCACATGAAGGGTTCCAGCAGCTTGAAAAAAGCATCAAAGGTACTGTCTAGATAATCCATCTGAAGGAGTCAGTCCAGCCCTGCCATTCTGTAATAGTAAGATTCTTTCTCCCTCATGATGTTACTACATTTCATTTATCCAATCCCCAGTTGGTAAACCGTATCCTTCTAACCTCCCACCTCCAATTTTAGAAACGTTGTATGTTAGGAGTCTTCATAAGGAGTGGGCTCAGAATCAACCCTATACATTTCCCCAGCAGCAGTTACCCAAATTGCCACACTCCCTTGCACATGGGGTCAAGAGCACTGGCTGATGGGAAAGGAGAGAGAGTGGGCATGCTGAGAGTCTATAGTGGGAGTTTTCAGTTCATCCTTGGCCCATGTTGAGAGGATAAGCCTTGGCTCCATTACCCTTTATGAATACCTTCAGGACACTCTCTCTGCCCTCTTCTGTAGATCTGTGGAGGAGCAAAGTGACACTTGATCCCCTGTGAAGTCTTCCTTATCCCTTTGCCTCCTCCCTCCTCCCAGCTGCTTGGTCCTGAGGCTGCTTAGGAGGCTAGATGTGAAGACAGCTGCTGCCATCCTGGGGCGTGTTCCAAAGGCCCCCTGGCTGCACTCTTTAAATGGGACTCCTGCAGCTGTTGGAAAGGGTGTGAAGTTACGGGGGCACTGGACCTCACCCATGGCCAGGGCCACAAGCATACAAGGCAGCTGCATGCAGGGTGAGGGGAGCATGAAGGGTGCTGGAACTGTAACCCCTGGCTTCCTTGGAGAGAGGACAGGAGAGCAACAGAGTTTACCTAAAAATAGGTATTAACTCTGGCTTCTGGCTCCCTTAAGAATTCCAGTCCTGGGCTGGTGGAGTGGCTTAAGTGGTAGAGTGCCTGCCTATCAAGTGTGATGTCCTGAGTTCAAACCCCAGTGCCACAAAAAAAAAAAAAGAATTCCAGTCCTGCATCTGGGTCCCTTAGGGCAGAATTTTATAGCACAGTATTTGCAAAGCACAGTCAAGAGCAAAACTTCCCAGATAGTTGTGTTGGGACTTAATCATTGGAAACTATTTCGTTCTCACACACATGCAGTCATTTAGGGAGCCCAAATGTCAGGTACTGTGCAGATGCAGGCCCATCTCCCATAGTGTCCTAAATTAAGTGCATCTCCAATTTCAAAATGCATGTGAATATTGTTAAAATGCAGATTCTGATAAGGTCCAGTGTGAGGTCCAAGATTCTACATTTCTGAATGAGTAGTTGATGTTACTCATTCTAATAACAAGATTCTGATCTTGAGCATTCTTAATTATCTGTAGTAATAGGAGGTAAGCAATGGCACAGATGAATCAGTAGATAGTCCAAAATGTATTCTGAATTGCTATGCATTGTAATCTGCTTTATATTTAGCTGAGTTACCCATAATTTTATTTTGCTAGGACTAATGTGAAAATAAACTTGCATTCTTTGAACTCACAACAGCAGAATGGGAAAAGTCAGGGATAATCAAGTGTTACTCAGATTATAAGGCTGGCAGCAGCCTCAGACACTACCCTTTATTACTACTCTGTTCAAGAAGAAATCCCTGACACCAACTGCCAGCCCCCCACCAGGCTCCTAGAGAGGCCAACATGACAGCAACTGGAGCAACCAAGAATGGGCTGACCCAGAATTAGAGGCAAGAAGGCTGAATTCCTGCGTGGGTAGGACTTAAATTAGGAAGCCCCTGTTTTGGTGAATGTGGGAGCAGAATGTAATGCTGGAGTGGGTGACCCCAGCCATTGCAGCAGCATCCTCTCTAACAAACTTTCATTTGCCTGTTGGTAACTAGCGGGCGTAGGAACGGAGAGAAGGTTACCCTGGTGGGAAGGTGAACTGTCAAACATAAGGATTGTGGCTACTAAGCCTTGTGATATACTGAATGGGTCCAACCATGTGGCCTCTGGCTCCCCCTGGAGAGAGGAGATGGCTACAGGCAGCCCTTCTGTTTCTCCAGGTGCTGATTCTGCTGTACATCGCAGACTGGATGGTGCACTGGATGTGGGGCCGGGGCCTGGACCCAGACAACTTCTCCATCCCGTACTTGACTGCTCTGGGGGACCTACTTGGCACTGGGCTTCTGGCACTCAGCTTCCATGTCCTCTGGCTTATTGGGGACCGAGACACAGATGTCGGGGACTAGCTTAGCCACTCATCCTTTTCCCCATCCCTTTGCACTTTCTGTTTGGGAATTTCTGTTTTGTTCCTCCATCCCTACCCCACCCTATATTCCACCTCTTTCTGGGACTTCACTTTGATACCAAATTCTCATTATTTTCAATGGGAATTTTTATACATTTAGCTAAGTTTGGATAGCAAGAATCCAGGAAGGATGGATGGACTGAGATAAGCAGAACAAGTAGACTTTTGAGACAATCACCAAGTGCAATTCCATGGTGGGTGCCTCCAGGTGAGGTGGATTGGGAAAGGAGGGGATTCTGTCTAGAATCTGAGGACATTTGGTTTAGCTTTAGGAACTTCAGTCTCGGCCCTAATGAGAAATCCTATGTGAATGGGCTCTGGGTTTTGTTTTTTCAGTTCTTTTTGGCTGAACAGAGGCATGGGTAACACTCCCCCGCCACACACACCTACTTTTGTAGAAATGGACCAACTTCAAAGCACTGGGCAGGAAGCAGCTGCCTTAGGCTTCCTATAATCGTACCTTGTTCTCTGCTCTCTGGACTTGGCCTTCTTGCTCTCAGAGTCAAGGTGACTGACCATTTGATTTGTACACATGACTTGCCAGCTGTCTGATGAACATCACCAACCTCCCTCTGATTGTTTTCCAGTTGGATGTCTCATCCAGGAGGAGATGAGCAGTGGCTTGGGCTCCCTGTGGATCCATGTCACTCATAGGTTTCCCAAGATCCACATCCTCCCTGGGCCCAGAGGACTGAGTCTGTCTCTGTTCAACCCTCCTCTAAGCACTCCCTTTCCCCCCAGAGCTTGCCAGGTGGGGTTCCAAGATTAGGGACAAAATAAGGACATGTGAAGAATGTCTTGGAGGTTGAGGCAACCAGAGGTGTTTTATTGTATTGCTGCTGTTTCTCCTGAATACATAATCACGGGGTCACCTTGGCCTCTGTCACTTCCTAAAAGCACTCCTATTGTGCTATGAAGGTCAGTTGTCCTCTCTTGGCTTCTGCCTGCAGACATTCATCATTCATTCACTCATTCAGCAAATATGCAGCCTCCGCAAGATGAGCTCTTCTGCAAGCATGGTCTGAGACATTCATTGAGCAATATTTATTGGGTACCTACTATGTATTAGGGGTACTGTGCTGGCACTGACTAGCCAGTGGTAAGGAATCACAGCTCTAACCTCACCTCATTGCCCAGGTTTCAGAGGTCATGTGCCCCTTTCAGTCTGGCAGAGAAAGTTCTCTTGTAGGTATTTTTCTACTTCACCAAGCAAGGTATTATTGCCTTGTTCTCCCTCCAGACCCCAACTTTGCTGTGATGGCCGCAGCTTGAGCTATCAGCCCCATTGCTCAACCAGTGTTTGTGTCCCTAAACTATTCTTCTTCCCCTTCCCTTAACTCTGTACCATACACCCAAAAGAAGATTTAGAACCAGCAAGCTGGACCTCAACTGGATGTTTCTACATCTCTCTGCCTAGCAGAAAATTGGGAGAAAACTGGAGCCTCTGCCTCTTCCCCACATGTTACTCCAAACAGCTCAGAAAACTGTCCACACTCCAAGATGCAAATATGGGCATTGGAATGCAGGCTTTTACTAACCTGTCTGTTAGGAACTGCCCCATATGCTCTCCCCTGTGTACTCTAAAGGCTCTGCCTGCAAGGGAAGGTGTGGACAATGCCCTGTTTCTACCATCACCACGCCTTATCCTGGGAGCTTTGTCCTGAACCTCCAGAAATTTTTCTCTCCTTCCATTTTCTCCCAGGCCACCTCTGGAATCATAGAACCCTAGAATTGGAAGGAATCATAGAGGTTAGTTGGAGTTCTGTCCAGCAGAGTTCATTAACACCAACCTGGGCTTGTTTCTGCTCTTCTCTCTCACTTCCTTTCATCTTTCCTTCCACCTCAAAACACTTGCACACAGACTCTTGTACAGGCACCAAACACTGAGGCTGTGCCCCTGTGATTCCCAGCCTCCCCTTCCCCAGCCACTCACCCCATCCTCTTGTGTGGTGTTTGGCCAGGCTGTCCTGGAGACTGGAGCAACCTTCCTTCTTTGCCTAGAAAGGTTGGTATACCCCAGGCTCAAGGAGTGTGTGAGCAGAGGAGGACTGTGGGTTGAGAGGGAAGGAAAATGAAGTTACTGCAATGGAAGATTCGATTCTTTCCCCTTGATTGCACCAACTGCATGTACTTCGGCCTGGCTGCAAGGAACAATATCGGTTTACTCTCGTATCCTTCAAAAGTTACAGAACTGTGTCTTAAGAGAATTATTTATAGTTGGTATAACTGAATTGACAAATGTCAACTTAACTGATAAATTATATTTGGTAAAATAAAGAGGATGTTTATTTAGATGGTTAGTGTTCTATGTGTCTCATCAAAAAGCTCCAACTGTTTTCTTGGGCTCCCTGTGTACTCCCACCCCCTCCTCAGAAATATGCAAGGGATCAAAATGTGACAAGCAATTAAACATCTCTTCAATAGAGATGATGTGGTAAAAAACACATCAGTCATTTATTGAGAAATAGTGGCATTCTAGGACTTGTTCTAGAAGCCAAATGCAGGGTCCTTCCTCTCAAGATTATACTGTGGCCTGTGGTCTCCGTGCGTTTACTCAGTCTCAGTATTGGGGTGTGAGCATCTATGGGTTAGGCTCCTTTCTGTGAAGAAGTTTACAATTGGGTCTGGTTAAAATAACAATAGCTATTACTTGCTGAGTACTTACTATTTGTCTTCACTGCATTCATGTCTTGAAAGCCTGTAGAATACTTCAGTTGACCACAAAGGGTTTTGGTGTCATGCCTGGGTTCAAATTCTAGCTCTTCTGCTTACAAGCTATACTAATACTGATTTTATAGGGTAGTTGTGAGACAAGTTTGATGAAGGTAATGTGCATAAAGCAGTAAGTTCTGTGCCTGGTACACACTAAGCCCAAAAGTACTAATCTGTATCAAAGTGGGTATGTTAGTTGACTTTTCATTACTGTAACAAAGTACCCTGGCTGAGGTAATCAACTTCTAAAGAGGGAAGGCTTATTTGGGCTCACAGTCAGAGGTTGCAGGACATATTTAATAGGTCCCATTGCTTTGGGGGCTGTGGTGAGGCAGAACATTATGTCAGGGAGCAAGCTGCTCATAGCAGCCAAAAAGCAAAGAGATACAGGAAGGGACAAAGGGGACCTATATTCCACAGTCCACTTCAAGGACACCCCAAACAAACCTAAAACCTCCCATCAGGCCCCAATCCATAATGGTTTCCACCACCTTCCGATAGCTCCAAGCTGAGACCAAGCCTTTATCACATGGGCCATTAAGAGACATTGATCCAAACTATAGCATTATGGGAGTAATGTAAACCAATAATAAGGCAATGACCACACTGACCACAGGGATAAGTAAGGTAGCTAAGGGGTCAGGCAGATGGAAACAGCACCTAATCAAAGTCATGGGGGGTCAAGGAAATAAGTCTTAGAGGATGCTAAGGAGTTGACCTTGAAGAAAGGGAGAGAAAGAGCCATCCGGCAGAGGGAACCATGAGCTAAGCAAGAAAGCCTGATGCCCTGAGAACTGCAAATAGTTCCAAAAAACCTGGAGTGCAGAGGGTGACTCACAACCTGTGAGACGCATATACTTGTGATGAGGCAATTTTTCTGATGGCAGATACAGAACAGCAGTCAAAGTGCAGCCCTACCCCAGGGCTGTCTTGAGTCCCAACCCTCTGCTGGGAACCACTGTCTGCACAGGACACAGCTCCCAGGATACCTTGCAGTGTTACGTGGCATAAACTGGGTGTTGAACATTTATGAATCTGAGAAGCCAGCCTTTCCAACAGCCCTGGGCTCTAGGATGAACTCTTTGAGGCAGCCATATATTAATAGGCTATTAAGAGTTAATGAAAAGAGGATAATTGCTTGTTAATTATTTATAGAGTTTTTCTATGCAGTATATTATACTGTACAGAATACTTTTAAATAATAATAGTCTTATTTACAACTTTAATATTATCTGTAATAACTATGAAATAGATATCACCATTTTGCCAGAGAAACTGGGGACCAGAGAGGTTAAATACCCTGCCCAAGTTGATGATATATACCCAGGGGTTTCTCAGCCCAATGCTTTTCTATAGTGCCTGGAGCCAGATGAAATGGCTGACCACGGTGCCCCTTTATAAGGATCATTTCGGTACCAGCTAGCTCCATTTTGCTCATGAGACCCATTACTGCAAATTTTCAATTGTCTATTAAAATACAGTTTTCCAATGGTCATTTTAAAACACACCTCCCAGGCACCAGCCTATCTCTGTCGATAGTTTTGCAATAGAGTAACAAGGGGCATTTCCAACCCTGAGATCAGTCAGCTTACAGCCTCCTAAAGTTACTAGCCTCCTTCAGCTAAAATTCAGAAACACTGATGCACAGTACAGGGCTTTCACTGTACTGTACTGTGTTTCATTGTCTAAGTCTTGTAATTTGGCTCCAAGAACTCTTAGAAGATTTTTCTTTAAATCACCAAAAAGAAAACAAATTGCAAAAAATTAAAGATAGTTTAGCCAATCAGGAAGGAATTTTTAAATATAATTTATGACTGTATTCATGTATATAGTTAAGTGTCAGTGACTAATCCTATCTAGCTATTAGTGACAAAACCCAACTAAGTTTGAATGTTTTGTCATAATTATCCTCATATGATACAAATTCTTTATTTTGAACATAAATACTTTGCATTATAGTCAAATGCTAAGTGAAGGAAATTTTGAACAAATAACATTGTTTTAAGGGAGTGCCAAACTGTGACCTGCCTGAGACACATTTTATCTGTCTTTGTCTGCCATGAACTGTCATGTGTATAACTTTCAAGTGTTTGTCTTTTTTAGGAGTTAGAAATCCATGACAGAGAAACTGAAGATTTTAAGCAGATAACTGACCTACCCCAGATGTCAAAGACAAAATATTACTCTGGTCTGAGTGGAAGGCCAAAAAGCAAATTGCCCTTCCATATAGGTTCAGAGAAGCAGAGGGAGATGTCAACATTGCCCGAGGTCCCAAGAGATAACCACTCATTTTCTCACTGCTCTGGAAGACAGAACAATCCATCATGTGCCCGCTCATGTCTGCATTCTGTATTTCTCACTTGACTTAGCATCTAGGTTATATAGGGTCAAAGCTAGCAGCTAGAATCCTCTGAGAAGAACCTAGAATTCTGTTCCTCTAAGCCAGACACAACTACCAGGTTGCCTTTTCCAATCAGGACATACTCTTTTTACTATCATGTCAATAAGTAAGGGTTCTGTTGCCCGCTTTTGAAATGAGGAAACTCTAATATTAAATGCTAATTTTTTGTGGTACTGGGATTTGAACCCAGGGCCTCACACTTGCTAGGGAGGTGCTCTACCACTTGAACCATTCTGCCAGCCTCTTGAAATTAGGAAACTCTTAGAAAAAAGCACAGAGAATACTATACTCTTCTCTTGGAAATCACCTTAGTCCCTACACACAGCTTAATTTTCTTTCTTTTTTTTTTTTTTTTTTGGTTTAAACAGGGTCTTGTGCTATAGCTCAGGTTGGCATCAAATTCTCAGTCCCCCTGCATCAGCCTCCCAAGTGCTGGTATTACAGGTATATGCCACCACACTCGGCCTTAATTTTAAAAAATAGTAATAGAGGTAAACAGACAAAGATTTGGATACTAGCTCTCTCATCTTGTGGCCATTATTAGCCTTTTATGATCCCTGAAATGGGAAAATAATGACCTCTTTGTGGTGTAACACCACAAAGAAGCTTTATTATTACAATGATATAACATGGGTTGAATCAGCTGAACTTTCAGTAGCAAAGTAAGAAAAGAAATACTCAGAATACACAATCTGGGAGAACACTAAGGAACCAGTGAGTAAAGAAGTTGTTACATTTGGAGAACCCAACTCTGCAGTATGGAATGCCAGCTTCACCAAGAGGCCTCCACTGGGGAATGCACCATGACCCTGAGTCTAGCCTCATCCTCTGGGCTCAGAAACCCAGACCCATTCAGAAATTATGTCACACGGGGAGCTGACTCACACCCACAAATTCACAGAGGCCTGTCCATGAGACCAGATGCAACCTGGTTAGTGGGCGGGACAGGCACATCAGCCTGACCAGTACATTTGTTCCCTGCAAACAAACTTCATGGAAGAACAGATGATCAGGAGGTACCTGGGAAGTCTGGAATCCTAGCAGACGAGTTAGTTTTAGACATCCAAGGACTGGAGGCATGACTCAAATGACAGAGCACCTGGCTAGCAAGCACAAGGTCCTGACTTCAAACACGAGTACTACAGAAAAAAAAAAAAAAAAAAAGGCCAGGCGCTGGTGGCTCACGCCTGTAATCCTAACTACTCAGGAGGCAGAGATCAGGAGGATCGCGGTTTGAAGCCAGCCTGGTAAGTAGTTTGTGAGGCCCTATCTTGAAAATACCCATTACAAAAAAGGGCTGGCAGAGTTGCTCAAGGTGAAGGCCCTGAGTTCAAGCCCCAATACCACACACACAAAAAAAGTATACATAGATATCGATAGCTTCAAAATAAATACAATGGCATCAGCCCTTGTGGGTTGGCTGCATGAATTTCTGCAATAAAGACACAGGACAGAGGGGCACATCCTCCTGGGAGACTCTGGTCCCTCTGCCAGACAGAGCCCGAAGAGGTATGGTCAATTCTTGCCTTTCTTTGCCTTCAGGCTGACCAACTTCTCTTCACATCAACACTCCATCTCGAGATACGTTTATACCTTCAGTCAGTGTAATCCCTTGGTGTTTCCAGATGGCTGGGGAGGGGTGGGTTGTCATCCTATGGACGGCCCATAGGAACACTAATTTCTGCTTTTGGACACGGGAACAGCACTTGAAAGGAGGAGCAGGAAGATGTCAAGTCTGATGCCAGCCTAGGTTACATAGTTTAAGGCCAGCTTGGGCTGCATAGCAAGACCTTGTATTAAAAAAAGGAAAGAAGGAAGGAGGAAGGGAGGGAGAGGAGAGGAGAGAGGAAAAAGGGGAGGAGAGAAGGAGGAGGGAGGAGGAGGAGAAAATACATATGAAACTAGAACAGAATCCTCCCAACTTACTCCTTTGGCTTATGCTACTTTCCCAGAGCCACGGGTCCCAGGACAGCTGGGACCACACACTCAGTCTTTTAAGCCAAAATTTCTCTCTAGCTCCTGCTCCTTTTCTCTCTTCTTTCTCTGGTCCTTATTGGAATAAGAGGGAGGGTATCGATGGAAGAAGCCAAATCGTGCAACACAAGCAGTAAAGGCTATTTTTGATGTTTCCCTAAATACTCCACGACTCCCTAGACTTCATAAACTGCTCAAGGCATGAAGAGCAGGCTGCCCTTTGAACTTGCCAATCTCTCTCTTGAGAGGGTTTCCTTGGGCACCTTACTACAGAGCTTTCCAGCTGAATGCTTGGCTGGGTCACAGGCATTTTTCTAAGCTGCCGTACCCTCCCCCACAGAAATTACCACCATGCTGTGAACACTGAAGAGAGTCTGGAGCTTGGGGCTGAGGAATAGCTGTTGCTCCACAGCCTTACCCTTCTCTAGGTCCATCCCTCTCCTCTGTGCCACTTGCTGGGTCACCTTCGTCTTCACTTTGTGTTCTCTGTTCCTAGGACAATGATGGATTGCAGGCTCTGGAGAGCCTATAAACTTTTTGAAGTCAAGCTTCCAAGCCCTTAGGAGAGTACCTGGAAGCAGACAATTTCTTCAATAAGTGTTTGTTGAATACATACTGTAGGCATCACTAATAACTACCTAAGATGTGTAACACATCCTCTGTAGAGGGCACTTGCCAAAAATGTTTCTCCTATTTGCCTAATCTTGAGGACACAAACAATACAAACTATGGGACTTCCTACAAGACAACCAGCCAAAACTCTTTATGAAGAAAGACAGTATTATTTAAAATAAAGAGGCGGGGCGGGGGAGGGGAGAGACGGGATTGCTACAGAATGGTGTCATCCAACAGACCTTTTTGTAGTGATGGAAATAATCTATGTCTATACCACCCAACACAGTAGCCACTGGTCAAATGTGGCTATTGAAATGTGTCTAGGTCATTGATAAATTGGCTTTTTAACTTATTTAATGTTAATGTAAGTATAAATAATTACACATAGCTACTGAGTCCTGTATCAGACACAGCATAGTCCTAGATCAAAAGAAACTAAGGAGAGCTGGAGATGTGGCTCAGTGGTAGAGCACTTGCCTAGCATGCATGAGGCCCTGGGTTCCATTACCTAGGAGAGAGGAGAGGGAGAAGCAGAGGGGAGGGGAGGGGAGGGAAGGGAGAGGGGGAGAAAGAAGGAGAGGAGAAGGGAGGGGAGGGGAAGGAGAGGAGAGGAGAGACAGACAGAATAATCAAATGCCATGCAGAAACCTTACATTCTGGATCAGAGGTGAAGCTATGGAGAAGTTTAAATGTAAACTGTTCATTAGATGACATCATTGAACTAAAGCTAATTTTCTCAGGTATGATCATGGTATTTTGCTTCTGTAGAATTTCATTATTAGTAACTACAGGTTGGAGTTGTTAAGTGTCTACCACACTTGGTAGTTAAGTAGTTAAGTAAGTTAAGTGTCTGCCACTTGCTTTCAAATGGTTCAACACATGTACATACAGAGACAAGGCAAACATGGCAAAAAGTTAATTATTAGTAAATCAGCTGAAGGACATATAGTATGCATTGTTCTCTTCTTGTGTCTTTTCTACAGGCTTAAATTTTTTCAAAATAAAAAATGAAAAGCAAAAAGTTAAAAAGACAAGAAAGGCAGACATCCATCAAAAGTGTAATAGTAACAGCATAAAACTGGCCACTTTCTCCAGTTTCCAAAACACTGTGTTCCAAAAATGTAAATCGGTTGTTTGGCACTCTGAGTATGTTTTTCCTTTTTCTTATTTATAAATAACTGTCTCTTTGGGAAATTGCAGTCAGAATTGCGACTCAGTATGAAAGAAATACATATCCTACCCCACCAACAGAATAAGATTCCTTCTCTGATAGAAACTCTGTGGCTTAGGGGAGCAGCAGAAATTTGCAAAGCTTCCTCTTAAGTCTTCACTCCCCACCTTTGTGATTTGGAAAACTAAGAGAAGTTTGTCTTGCAGATGGCCAGGCCAAAACCAAAATGTTGAAGTTTCTGTTTACTTTGCAAAATGTGCTGTTTACTTGTAAGTTAAATAATTATAAATTGGTCACATAGTTAAGTTACCAAAAGTCAAACAGAATGGAAATGCCACAGGTGACTACTTGTCAGAAGGCTGCAATAATAAGGGAAATGTCCATAAATGAGTCGATAATTAAGTCAAGTGTTACTCAACATGGAATCTGGCTTTGATGCAGATTCCCCAGGGCCCTACCCTGGCCCTACACAATCAGAATGTCTATATTTACCACACATAATGCTTTTTTTTTTTTTTTTTAGTACTGAGGCTTGAACTCAGGGACTTTACCTTGAGCTACTCCACCAGCCCTGTTTTTGTGAAGGGTTTTTCGAGACAGGGTCTTGCAGAACTATTTGCCCGTGCTGGCTTTGAACCTTGGTCCTCCTGATCTCTGCCTCCTGAGTAACTAGGATTACAGGCGTGAGCCACCAGCCCCTGGCTCCATGCATAATTCTTATTCATGCTAAAGTTTGAGCACTTCAAGTATGGAAACATTTAGATGTGTGGAATAAAACCTGAAAAGTATACTGATAGCTGAAGCATCTGATAGGAAATCAAAAATGAACTTGTATTTTTAAAGAGTACAAGGGGAGTGGGGACCCAGGCGCTGTTGGCTCACACCTATAATCCTATCTCCTTTGGAGGCTGAGATCAGGAGGATAGCAGTTTGGAGCCAGCCCAGAGCAAGTGGCTTGTGAGACCCTATCTCTAAAATACCCCACACACAAAAGGGCTGGCAGAATGGCTCAACTGGTAGAGCACCTGCCTAGTAAGTGTGAAGCCCTGAGTTCAAACCCTAGTACTACTCCCTACCCCCAAAAGGCATAAGGTTTTCATCTTTTGGAAGTGTGCAATTCTCACTTGACGATGTGAAATGAAGTTGGTTAGTGGGGCAGTGGGGACCAACACTGGCTCAGGGAGGTTGCCAGTTTAGGCAAGATAGTCGGCTAACAATGCAGAAACAAACAATGATGTTTTAGGAAAATCATGCTGGTAGGTTGTATAGGATGAACTAAGCAGGGACGACAATAAACAGGAAATTATAGAAACCCAGTGTAGGGGAGAAAGAGATATGCTCTATCACCCCTTATTTCTTATGTAGGATCTAGGAGTACAAAAGTTTTCTTTTATTAAATTTACATGTACAAGAGACTGAATATAAAGAAATGACAAGAACACCATGCTTTTATACTTTTTAGACAAAGAGCAATACATTTGTGAAGGAAGGACAGGATAAATGAGTATCTGGACTAGAGATTTAAATTCTTGGGATGTTACTAAGCATTAGAGGGAGGGGGCAGAAGCTAGCAGAAGATAAAAGGCTATTTGAGAGTTTGTTTATTCAGGTTCAATAGAGCCCCAATTAACCAGCCTCTGGTGATCAAGGCTATTTTCTGGCCTTGTTATGTGAAAGCATCCGTTCTAAAGGATCTTTATGGTTTATTGCATGCAGGGAAGATGGGCCAAAAGGCCATTCCTGCAGGGACTGAATCAAGCATTGGGGGCAGGGGGAGGGCTGGGCATGGTGGCAAACTCAGGAGAATGAGGCAGGAGGAGCTTGGGCCACATAAGTTTGAGGTCAGCCTGGACTACAAAGTAAAACCCTGTCTCAAAAAGCAAAAATATTCAAAGTAATGTAAATACTTAGGGGGGAGATAGGAAGGAGAGAAATCTGAAAGAAAAAAAAAGTGATCATCAAAGTAAGACGATAAAAAAGACAGAATAGCATCACAGAAGCCATGTGGGAAACAAATGTTTGGAGTGGTCAACAAGGTCAAGGCAAATAGGAACTGAGAAACTTGAGTCCTTAAAGAGAGTAGCCTAGCCTAACCATCTGTACCTGGGTCAAAAGCATTTTGGGCTGAATATGTTGTTCTTTGCTTACATAATGTAAGCAGTAGTCCATCAGGACACCTGGGCAAGATTTCACTGTGCTGGATGGTGGGCTGTTTTCTCACCAGCCTGAGGTTTCTCTTCTTCCTGGGAAAAGCATAGAAAATGAAGCTCATTTTTGCTTGCCATGGAGCTCAGGTCCCACTAACTCCTATTTAAAGGACAGGAAGGTCAGAAAAATTATAGACTAGACAATTAAAAATATTTGCCAACCTGTAGTGTTATGGTTGTTGAGGAAAAATAGCAGCAACAAATGGAAAAGGGATACCAGTGTACTGCAATAACCTTTTGTTGCAAATGATACATGTATGAGTTGGTCTGGCTAACATAAAGATTGTGGAAGTGTGAATGAGGAACTGTCTCTTGTTATCTGTCTTTACTGCTATGGCTAATTATTAAGTGCTGTAACTGGTTTGTTTTTGTTTTTGTTTTTGTTTTGTTTTGTTTTGTTTTGCAGTACTGTGGCTTGAACTCAGGGCCTACACATTGAGTCACTCCACCAGCCCTTTTTTGTGAAGGGTTTTTCGAGATAGGGTCTCGCGAACTATTTTCCCGGGCTAGCTTCCAATCCTCCTGATTGTTGCCTCCTGGGTAGAAATGTTAACAAATGCTGTTGTAACTTTTGGTACGCATTTTTCTAAGGATTGGTCACTTGGGTCGTTTCCCTGAATTTGCCGGATCATATGGAAAATATGCGATCATGTTCATAAGGTCCAGGGATTGTCTAAATGAAAAAAATAGGAAATAGACTTCGTTTGGAGCATGGCAGGTAAGGCTTGGGCGTTTATTAATGGAATAATTTTTATTTATTTTGTGTGTGGGGCGAACGCAAGGCTTCTTATTGCTAAGAAGGTTCCCTACAGTTTGAGCCATACCACCAGCTATGAAATAAGTTTTAATATTAATTCCATAAAACCTTTAAAGATATGAGAAAATGATCTGGGGACAAATTTAGGCAGGCAAGATGATGTCGAACAGACCTCCTCTGAAGGGATGATTCCTGGCCTAGAATTGTTTTAAAATAAGATTCTGAACGGTTGGAGGAGTTTGAAAACCTTGAAACTATGTAGGTTTTCTCAAAACGCAACAGTAAATAAACTACATTTCCCAGAAGGTTGTGCGCGCATGTCTCCGTACTCTCTAGGCGTCTGCGTCGCGAGGTACGCTGGGAAACATAGTTCTCCGTGCAGCCCCGAACGTGACGCTTGCGAATTAAAGCGAGAGAGGGGTCCGTGACTTCAGGGGCGGGACAGGGCGGAGGAATTGACTCTACGCCCCACAAGTTGGCCTGTGCAAGGAAGGGAGGGCCCTTATCGTCCGTCCCCAGCCTTGTATTGAGCCGGCCGGGGTTCAGGCGCTGACTGGGGCGCTCGGGGGCAGTACCTGTGGGTGAGGCTCCGCAGGGGCAGGGCGGAGGAGAAGGTGTGAACCGCCGAGGGGGCTCGAATTCCCGCCCTGCGCCCCACCCCTGCTGCGGCCGCGCGGGGAGGAAGCGCGCATAGCTTGAGTGCAAAGTTTCCTTTTCTGCTTTCTCGTCAGAGGAGCTTCGACGGGCAGGGGTTGGGGGTGGAAATGCTTAACTTCACTTTGAAAAGGACCCGGAGCCAAAGGGGTTAAAATAAGCGACTTCCCACGTCCCGAGAACGCTGACCCCGCTAGCCATGAGCAGCCGAGATCACCTGTTCAAAGTGCTGGTGGTGGGGGACGCGGCGGTGGGCAAGACGTCGCTGGTCCAGCGATATTCCCAGGACAGCTTCAGCAAACACTACAAGTCCACGGTGGGAGGTAAGACGCCCCGGGTGCACCCCGACCCATCCGGATCAAGATGGACACGCAAGTGGGTGGGGAGCATGTCCTCAGGCCCTTTCTCGGGTCTGGAGGTAGGTGTCTGGGACTAATAGCTGGATGTTTCATTTCATACCTCTCCTGGGACCCCCCAGTTAGGTATTTTACAGCCTGGAAAGATAGAATCCGAAGGTGTGAAGACGAGCAACGGGAGGGGAAGATGAGTGCGAGCCAGGGCGATCTGTGAGCTCCTGCAGCCGTCTGAGCTGTCTGGGGCAAAATCTGTCCATCCAGCACCGGCCCAGAGACCCTCTGTAGGGCCCGGTGAGATACCGGCGGGCGCTGTGGCCCTGCCTCCCGCTGAAGTGGCAGGCAGCTTTGAGGAAGGAAGAGAGAGGTACTTAACTTGGCCTAGAAAGGAGAACCCAGGGAGCTGACTGGGCTGAGGGACCCTAGGATGTGGAGAGCACTGTGTGTGTGTTTGGGGGCGGGGGAGGCTGGGGACACCAGATCCCCAAACGAGTCCCTTGGCCCAGATGTCCATCAGAGCTAATATTGTTGGGTCTTGTCTGTTGATTGTTTAAATAAAGGTAACCTAGGAATTCTTGGAAGAATGTGCAGAATTCTTCAGAGGTGAATGCACCACTTCAGTGGTCTGTCTTCCAACACTGGGCAGGGAAGGGAGGAAGGGAACACCAAGAGTTAACTCGTTTGTTTCCCAGCCTGGCCTTGGGACTCAACGGACCTATTTTTTTCAGAAGTAGAAATATCTTTTTTGTTAATTAGAGGGTATTTAGCTAAGAACACTGGTGATGGGAAAGAGTAATTAAAGTTTTTATTTATCTCTCTTAGAAGAATTTTTAAAGAAAAAAATACTAGTGTAAATTTTGAAAATGTGTGCTGATGTGTTACATATGAAAGTTTTTTAAATTAGCAACTATTTATTTTGCAATTAAAATATCCTCCTTAAGAATATCTAGCAAACTCAAGGATTTAAAGTTTCAAAGACTGTTTTCCTAACTACCCTGCCCCTATTCCTCAATAATGTGAGAGTCCTTATTTGATGGATTTGGGTTAAGTGGCCTACTAATTAATTTTTGCCAATTGTACTGCTTTTCCTTTGGTAAAGGATCTAACTCTGGCTAGTTTCCTTTTTTTAGTGTTTATTCTGAGTTTCTCCTAGTTTTATTTCTGTCATGGACGTGGAAGAATATATTTCCAAACGTCAGAAATTATTCTATCTCTCTCCTTAGCAAAAAAGGTTTTTCCCCTAACATACGTGTTTGTGGACTCAGCATCTACTTTGCGGGTAGAGTCCAGCATTTATTTTTATTTTGGGCAGTACTGGGGTTTGAACTCAGGGCCTTGCACTTGCCAGGCATGCGCTCTACCACTTGAGCCATGCCCCCAGCCCTCCAGTACAGCTCTTAAGCATCATCCATGTAGTGTCCTATTCCTAGGAGTCCTCTGGGACTTTCTTCATTTATCCCATTTCTGACTGAGATAATTCCTATAGTTTTATGGAGGATGTAGAATTCCCCAGAGTGTATTTTTCTCAAAATACAATTTGATTAGAAACCAATAGTGAAATTGAATGTGGAAGATACAAAATTGACCACAATTACTTCGTTTCCTCCATCTTCCCATCATCCCTTCACTGAGAAAACCCCTAAAGTCTCCCAGAAGCTGTTTAACCTAAGAACAAAGTTCTTTTCACTCTCATTCTCACCCTCCTGTCCCCAGCCATAGAGACGAGTAATATCAAATAAATTGGTTTGACAGGGGAAGAAAAGCTGGAAACCCTTTGGAGAATGAGTGTGAATTATCTGTCCCACACAAGTGTGAGCTCCACTCAGCCTTCAAGGACTTAAAAATAAATAAAGGGAATTGGAGTTGCATGTACCTAGGGTTGTCATTGCATATTTGATCTTCGTTTAATCCCTGGATTTTTTTTAAAGTAAACTTTATTGAAGTATAATATCATATATTTTCAGTGGATTTCGCTCTGAAGGTTCTCCAGTGGTCTGACTCAGAGATGGTGCGGCTCCAGCTGTGGGATATTGCAGGTAAACTGGGAAGACCAGATAGAAACAAGGGAAGCAATGTTGATTTAACCAGCAAGCTCTCAGGAAAACAGTGGGGCGGGAAAACCAGGAATTTTTTCCTGAAGCTAGAATGATTAAGCTGCCCTGTGGACACATGAGCTGAGTAGGTAGAGCTTTTACAGATGATTCAGGGGAGATGTTTTGTCCTGAGTAGATGTGGTACACTCTCTGTGTGGGCGAAAGGGCTTGTAAAGTGGTGGACTGTCCAGTTCATAGATGGACACTCCCACTGCAGGGGCAGGTGCTTTTTCTAGGTTTTTAGCTGACCCTGGTGAGAAACAAGATCTCCAGAAAATAGAAACAGTAATAATAACGAACCCTTATTATGTGCTAACTTCTTTTCTAAGTGTTTCAGATTTACTGAGTCATTAATCCTCACAACAACCCTGTCATGAAAGCTTTTATTGTCCTTTACAGATGAGAAATCTGAAGCACTACAAGCCTGATTTGCTTAAAGTCGAATAGATAGTAAATGACAGAGCAGGGATTTAAAACTCGGCCGTCTGGGTACAGAATCTGCCTTGGAGATAATTGGGTTTAATAATCCCTCTGTGTGATAGATAGAAAACCAAGAGTCAGAGGGAGGTGAGTGGCCCCTCTACCACATATACATATTGCCCTGTCTCCCAGGGAAGAGAGAGTGGTGAGGGTGGTTTTCAGAATCACCTTCTGCAGAACTCTCTCTTCTCCCCAGGGCAAGAGCGCTTCACCTCTATGACACGACTATACTATCGAGATGCCTCTGCTTGTGTTATTATGTTTGATGTCACCAATGCCACTACCTTCAGCAACAGCCAGAGATGGAAGCAGGACCTGGACAGCAAGCTCACACTGCCCAATGGAGAGCCAGTACCCTGCCTACTCTTGGCCAACAAGGTATGTGGCCAATCTAGGAAAATCTGTCTTTGGCCAGAAGTAAGCATCTCTAAAATGCCTTCTGATTCTGGACCTTTGTTCCCCCTTTTCAAGATGGCATAATCAGTTCTTCCTCCTTTCAAGAGATATTGAGAGCATGACTTTCTTTGGAACAGTATTGACTGCAGATTTTAGATGCTAGCATTCTTAGCCATTGATGAAGAAATGTTTTAACCCCATAGGTATCTGAGCACGTTCCTCTTCCTTGAAAGTTGATGGTGTTGCCTTTTATGTGTTCTCTTTGCCAGTGTGATCTGTACCCTTGGGCAGTGAACCGGGACCAGATCGACCGGTTCAGTAAAGAGAATGGTTTCACAGGTTGGACAGAAACATCAGTCAAGGAGAACAAAAATATTAATGAGGCCATGAGGTGAGTAATTCATGCCACTCTGGGGACAGGCACACAGATTTATCTACCTTCCACTGTAGCCCCATGGACATTCTTTTCTGGTTTCTGAGGAAACAAGAAAGACTGAGCCACTGGAATGCCAACCCCTGAAAGTCAGGAATACTGTCTGCTCTCCCACCACAATTTGGGACAAAGGGGCATTTATGGCTAATATTTTTACTGAATGCTGTTTGATGACAAGACAATGTCTGCCATTTCTCCCTTTCCTCCATCTAGCTTCTCAGGCTTTGTTTTCATTTGTTTTTTTCTAGGGTCCTCATTGAAAAGATGATGAACAATTCCAGAGAAGACAGCATGTCTTTGTCAACTCAAGGGAACTACATCAATCTACAAACCAAGTCCTCCTCCAGCTGGACCTGCTGCTAGTAGCATTTGGCTTGTATCCCGTTCTAGTTCTAGGAGGTCTTTTTATCTCTTCCCTTTGGCTTCCCACCTAGCATAAAAAACTTAAGAACATTTGAACTGTCTTGCCAACTGACTAGAAAGGACATTGTGACTTATGTTTATTTCTGCATCTCCTGTATGTTGCTCTGACTTACTGTTGGCCTATGTGCTCAACGGTAAGTGCCTTCTGTAGGAGAACCATCTTCTCATCCCTCAATTTGTGATCTGGAATTTTGTGAGAAGGATTAGAAATCAGATCTGTGTTTTAAAAATTGTAATTCTTAAATTAATTCAATTGTAATTCTCCCAGCTCTCCGGAGGCTGAGACAAGAAGAGGGCCAGTTCAAGGCCAACCTGAGTTAACACTGCAAGACTCTGTCTCAAAAACAAACAAAAGAATGGTCAAACTTTTCAACATCTTATTTTGTGTAATGATAATATTTTGTCCCATGAAGAAACTAATTCTCACATTAGGATTTTCTAGTGTTTGTTCACCAGTAGGGTAGAGGCAGGGATTTGGAGTTATACATTGATGCCTTTTCTTTTTTCTGGAGATAGGTCTCACTTTCTAGTCCAGGCTGGCCTTGTCCTCATTATCCTCCTGCCTCAGCCTCCTGACTGTTGGAATTACAGGTGTGCACCAAGACAATCTTGATGCATAATGCTGCAAGTGATATCAGTTGGCTGGGTGCCCTGAAATAGGTCTGCTTCTCACATCAGACCGAAGGGAAGAGGAAGAGGTTAACAGAACGGAATGCAGTTTTATGAACACTGGGTGGGTAGTACTTCATAGCCACAGGAAGCAAACATTATGCGTGGGCTTTGGCCTTCAGGTGGAAAATGGATAGACAGAAAATCATTAGGTAATTTAAGTGCCAAATTGGGAAGTGTTCTTAGTATCGAATCATTTCTAGACAGTTTAATTTGTTAAATTCTTCCCAGGATAATGATTTACAGCCTACCCAGGGTTATGAATATTCATAGTGAACTTATAGGCCTGAAGTTTTTGGACAGGCCTCAAATAAGTGTGCTAAGTCAGTGGTTCCCAAATGTGGCCTATCAAAACCATCTGGAAGCCAGGCACTGATGGCTCACGCCTATAATCCTAGCTACTCACAAGGCAGACATCAGGAGAATAGCAGTTTGAAGTCAGCCCAGACAAATAGTTTGAGAGACCCTATCTTGAAAAAAATCTATCACAAAAAAGGGCTGGTGGAGTGGCTCAAAGTGTAGGCCCTGAGTTCAAACCCCAGCACTGCAAAAAAACAAACAAACAAAACCACCTGGAGTTTGTTTAAATTTTTTTCATGTTTTAAATTTTTCTGGGTCCTAATCTCAAGCCTATTGAATCAAAATTTCCAGTGCTGAAGCCTGGGAATGTGTTCCTTTCAAAGCTTCCTGAGTGATTCTGATCAACTGAGTTTGGAAACCAGTGCTAGAGAACTTAGTCATGATGGAAGCCCAGGCCTTTTTTATGTAAAGCTTCTGTATGCTCTCTTAGCTCTCCAGTGGTTCGAACACACACTAGACTTTGAAAATCACTCTCCAAAGGGCCGGAAGCCAGTGTGGTGGTACACACCTGTAATCCCAGCACTTGGGAGGCTGAGGCAGAACAATCACCCACATAGTGAGACCCTGTATTAAAAGAAAATGAAAAGAAGGTCCAGAAGCCAAATACCAAGGAGAAGGGGAGTCATTGTTTTGGTTTGTTAAGCTGGTTAGCTGGTTTTTTTAGACGGAGTCTTACTATGTAGACTAGGCTGGCCTCGAACTTACAATTCTGCCTCAGCCTTCCAAGTGCTGGGATTACAGGAGTGCACTACCATGCCCAACTTTTTTCTTATTGCTACTTGATGTAACTTGCTCAGTCTTATGACTTTGAAATTCTCTTTTGTGTTACCATTTTTAGGTAGGGCTTTGATTACAGTGATTGAAAATACTGGAGTAACAAATTCCATTTATATGCAGAGAAAAATGATTTTTATTATCTGGTTTGAATCCCTACAAGATCATAAATGAATGAGAACTGGGTCTTATAGTCATGGTAGTTAGTAGTTAGGGCCTTTAATATGAGTTTATTAAAGTGCTGTTTTATACTGGTAATTCTAATATTGTAGAAATGGACTTTCCTCTTGAAATACCTTCTTTTTAAAGGAAGGTAAATATTCTGTTTGTTACTTTAATAGTACCCATTACTTAGGACCAGTTGCCTAGTACAAATTCAGTACTTGATGTAACACCTGCAAAACTGGAGATGTTATCATTTAAAAAGTGAATATACTTTCTTTTCCCATTTGCTGACTCAGGATCTGCCTGCCTTTTTGAGTATTATCAGAGACTGGCCTGGCAGCTTTTCTGAAGTTTCTCTCTCAATTGTTGAACATGATAGGCCTGGGCCTTAATTAAAGGAGGAACTAAAATATAGCTAATTTTGTATGCCTCTTTCCATAAAGAAGAGGAAAACATAAGATGAGAAAGAAGAAAATATTTACATCAGTAGAAATGTGATTATATAAAAATAATCAGGTCCCATCATTTGGATGCTACTTTTTTGGTGAACTTGTCTAGAACATGGATATTATTGTACCCCTCTCCCTGGAGATGTTTCTGTCTTTGGGACAAGATGCCCCTCCAACCACTCAGCTGGTGTTTGGTCAAAAAGAAAACAAGATTTCCCTACAGGGTGTTCTGAGAAATCCAAAAAAGGGTTGAGGTCAGAGCTTTGGGATAGTGACTGCCTTGGTTTTATTTTTTTAACACAGTAGCAAGTGACCAAATAAGCAGGGAAAAGGGGCTGTTAGTGCAGGGCAGGCCTTCTGCAGTATGATGATTTGCTCTTTATTACTACTAATTAGCTAGAATTACTCCAAGTTGATTTCCCTAATTCACTGTGCCTCTCTACTGCTGAGGTATAATTGGGTTCCTCATTTTTTTTACTATCTACAGGTTAACTTTAGGTGGTTTTTCTTGTGTCCTCAGGATACTACTTCATCTCACATCAGGCTTTACTTGCCTATAATTATCCTTTTGTAGCAGTGGCTTGCACTTGACATGAGCTAAGGCCATGGTTAGATGTTGTAAAAACCTCCATGGAATTCTGTAAAATCCAGTGACCAGATTACCCAAGGAAACAAACCTCAGTGCCATCTTCCCCTCCACCCTTCTTGGACCACATCAATATGGGAAGATTCCTGAGCTGTGTAAGTGACTTCTCTATTAATAATAATCCTTACTACTCAGGAGGATCATGGTTCAAAGCCAGCACCAGGCAAATAGTTCATGAGACCCTATCTTGAAAAAAACCCATCATAAAAAAAGGGCTGGCAGAGTAGCTCAAGTTATAGTGACAGTGTGCCTGCCTAGAAAGAGTGAGGCCTTGAGTTCAAACCCCAATGCTGCCAAAATAATAATAATGGTAATAGTCTCCAAAGCTGCAGGTCAGGATAGATAAGAAGTCACCGGAAGATGATGTATATTGGAAAAATCTCTATGTGTCTTTTTAATTCCACCATAAATACCAGACTGCAGGCTATGTCTATATATGACTTTTGTTGTTAGAAAAACCCTGCTTTCCTTTACTTTTCAAGCATGATCTAAATTCTCTCAAATTCTATCTGGAGAATTTCAGTATAATAATAGTATTGTTTTGTATTAAGGTTCTCCAAGGAAACGGCTAATAATAGAGAGTGAGAAGAATACAGAGAGCCTTAAATATATAGAGATACAAATATACATGTTTGTAGTATAGGAATTATTTTACACTATTATGGACACTGTCAGGACCAAAATCTACAGAGCCAGTGTCCCAGTTTGAGTCACAAAGGCCAGGAGAGTGGAAGCGCTAATGTCCCAGTTTGAAGGATGTCAGGCAGGAGATACAGCAGTCTTTTGTTCTTCCTACTCAGGCCTTCAGCTGACTGGATGAGACCTACCCACATTAGGGAGGGCAATTGACTTTACAAAATTAATCTCATTCAAAACATCCTCACAGAAACAGAATAGCGTTTGATCAAATATCTGGGTACCTGGAGGCCCAGTAAAGTTGACATAAACTTAACCATCACATACTCTTAGCAGTACTTCCTGAGTGATGGGTACTATTTAATTACCTTTTCTTCACACTCTAATTTGCTTCACAGTCAAGTTAAAGTCCATTTCGTTTGGAACTCATTATATTGTTAATGGGGATAAAGAGAAGAAAACAAATAGGAAGAGGAAGGAGAGAAGATTTTATGATTTATCATGAGTCCAAAACACTGAATACCAATACCTAATTTTATATAGAACTCTTTCCCCAGATCTGCAAGTTGTATGTGCCTCTTATACCATCTTTGAAATAAGAAAGCAAATGGTTCTTCCTAATTTATGTTTGAGGGAACAAATGTCTCAAAATTTGACTGACTGAAAGGCAGCCGGTTGCATTTGTAATAAAGCCAAGACATAACTGCATGTCTTCTCATTCCCCAGCTCCATTCTGTCAGTTAGGTTTCTGGGAAACATTTGGCCTGAAAAAACCCATTTTAGAAAATAAGCCTAGACATTTAGAGAACTAGAACTGAGCCCTTAGGGGTTTGAAGCTCTTGGTTTGTGTTAGATAGCTTTTAAGAACGTGTTCATGTATGGAATAGAGATATGTGATTAAATTTGGGACCAAATTAAGTGCAGCTTGAATAGCACACAGTGGAGACATTTTGTAAGATGTTTAATTGACAAGTTGTACTTACTAAGATATGTCACCAAATACAGTGACTGTCGTTTAATTTTGAGTATCAATTTTTTTGTTTGCAAGTTTGGGGATTATAACAGCCATTCTATTTTCAACTGTTGCTGACAGTAGCTAACGTTAATCAGAGTGTTTGCTGTAAACCACATATTCTCTTAAGCACATCACATAGATTTTTTTTATTTTCCAATGACCCCAGGAGGTAAATATAGGAGGAAACTGAGGCCAAAAAATTAAGAGTATTCTGAAGCTTAGACAGCTAGCAAATAACAATGATTACAAAGAAAAGTGATTCCAGAATTAGCCCTTTGCTATACTACACTTTGTAAATATGTGTGTGTTGATAGTGGCCTCTTTGAAGTTTTTCTGTTTAACAAGTGTTATGGTTTAAATTTCATGTGTTAAAAGCTTAGTTGCCAGCTAAAGGGCTTTGGGAAATGATTAGCTTATGAGGGCACTTATCTACTCAATGGAATAACCCTTTGATGGGATCATAATTTGATGGCATTAGTAGGAGATGATGGAAACTGGGAGGTGAGTCTAGTTGGAGGAAGTGGGTCACTGAAGAGTGTATTATGTCCCTGCTACTTCCTCTCTGTCTCTCTGCTTCCTGGCTTCCATGAAGTGAGCAGCTCTTCTCTACTATACCCTCTCTGCCTTGATGCTCTGCCTCACCACTGGCTCTTAGCAATGGAGCCAGCAGACCTCTGAGACTGTGAACCAAAATTAATCTTTTAAGTTGAGTTTCTCAGGTATTTTGTCTCAGCAACAAAAAACCTGACTAGCACAAGTTTATGGTGCAGTAGAAAGAAAATAAGTTATTAAATGGGCAGATAAAATTTCCAATCCTTTTATAATGAAAAATGTAACAGCTACTCATCAAGAAAAGTGAAGATGGGGCTGGTGTGTAGTTCAGTGGTGGAGTACTTGCCTACCATGTGTGGGACCCTGGGCTTGATCCCAAGCACTGCAAAAAAGAAAAATCCAAACCACTCATAGTCCCACAACCGAACCAAAACAGGTGTTTCCATTTCAGCAAATTTGCTTTCAATCAACTTTTATGCAAGTTTTTTATGTAACTATGCTCATACCTAAAGTATTTCTGGGTGCACACTTTTATATATCCAGTGTTGGGAGGAATTGTAGGAGATAATAAAGACCTATGCCAGCCGGGGGCTGGTGGTTCACACCTGTAACGTAGCTACTCAGGAGGCAGAGATCAGGAGGGTTGAGGTTCCAAGACAGCCCAGGCAGATAGAGAGACCCTACCTTGAAAAAACTCGCCACAAAAAAGGACTGGTAGAGTGGCTCAAGGTGTAGGCCCTGATTTCAAATCCTAGTACTGCAAAAAAAAAGAAAAGAAAAAGCAAAAGACCTATCAGTATCCAAAGATGCACAAGGTCAAAAAAGGTTTTTTGTTTTTTCTGGCTTGGGGTTTGTTTGTTTTTTGCATGTGTAGGACTTGAACTCAGGACCTCCCACATGCTAGGTAAGCTCTTACCTCTGAGCTACAGCATCAGATTAAAAAAAAAGTAGTAGGATTTGAGATGTATTAAAATTGAGAAATTGGTGGTATGGGATTTCAGGTTGAGAAGAAAGGGAGTTTAAAATTCTTATGCAAATTTGGGAAGGAGACTACAGACCAAAAGGTTTGTGTGCAGAGAAGTGGGAATAGGGTTAGAGAGGTGACTGTAGATTGTGTAAGTCATTCTTGTAACCAATAGTGGTACCTACCGTGCGCCAGGTACTTTGTTTGTTTGTTTCTTTTACAATGCTGTAGATCAAATCCAGAGCCTTCCGCATGCTAGGCAGTGCTCTACCACTAACCTACATCCTCAGCCCTGCCACGTACTTCATTTGGTTTGTAGGATGCAGGCCTGAAGAAGAAAAGGCTCCTGGCCAGAAAGGGTACTCCAGAAAGCAGAACTGCGTCTCAATGCAGGGAGGGCCAAGTCTACTTACAGTGGTGGGGATGAGGAGGGAAGTCAAGAAAGTGTAAAGAGAGGGCAGTGGAGCTGGATGAGAGCAGAGCAACTATAGGAGGACTATAGGAGGAAATGCATTTGAGATAGATGGGATAAAGTGGATGAAGACACTGAGCAAGGTCTGCAGTGAATGGCAGACCTTGCTCAGAGACAGGTGGATGTTCATCACAGGTGGAGGGAGTTGTAGTTTGTTTGGGCCACTATAACAATAAAAGATTTTGAACTGGGTAATTTATAGACAGCAGAAATTTACTGCTCACAGTACTACAGTCTGGCAAGTCCAAGATCAATATGCCAGCAGATTTGGTACTATTGAGTGTACTCTGCTTCATAAACCTGGTTGCTGTGTCCTCACAGAGGAGCAAAAAAATCTCTCTCACGCTAGATTTTTGTTGTTTCTTTGGTTCTGGGGACCAAACCAAGCCTTGTTCACCCCATGCAAGCACCACTGAGCCATGTCCCTCGCCCCAAGCCTCTTTTAGAAGGGCACTAATTCCATTCAGAGGGCTCCACCCTGGAGACCTAGTCACCTCCCGAAGGCCCCACTTCTTATTACCAATACATTGGTGGTTAGATTTCAACAAATGAGCTTTGGAGGGACACAAGCAGTCAGACCATAATAACAAGAGTGAAATAAGCCAGACACAGCGAGACATGATCTCATGATCTCAAGATCTCACTTATATGTGGGATCTGAAAAAAGTTGAACTTATAGAAAAAGAGTAAAAGGGTGGTTACCAGGAGCCAGCAGCCAGGGGAAATGAGGAGATCATCATCAAGGGGTGCAAACGTTCAGTTATAAAATAAATGCTTTGGAGACCTAAATGCACAGTATGGTGACTATGGTTGGTAATAATGTATTATATACTTGAAATTTGCCAAGAGTAAACTCCTTAAGCTTTCTCACCACACCAAAGAAAAAGTTAATATGCAAGATGATAGACATATTAATTAGTTTGGTTGTGGTAATCATTTTACAATATATGCAAAACATCATGTAAAACTTTATATACAATTTTTGTTTGTCAGTTATGCCTCAGTAAATCTGTAAAAAGTGCTACTGTTGGCCACATTGGGGGAGTCAGGAAAAGAAGATGACTTTTTGCACAGAGAAACAGCTTCTAGACAGTCAAGTGGAAATGTGTGCCTAGGCAGTTAGGGGGTGTTGGGCTGGAACTCAGAGACACAGGCTGGCACTAGTCAGAAGAATTGCACTTGTACTGGTCACAGATGGAGTAGATCGATTCTCCCAGGAATAGTTAGGAGGTGTGGAAAGACAACAATTTGGACATTCCCAGTACTGCACAGGCTGATTGTCATCACCTCACTGCCACTTTTTTTGCATCTGGAAGTTGTCAGAAGGCCCTGTTCCCAGAGTTGAAGGATAGTCATGTTTTGCTGGAGGAATAAACCTACTGGTGACGGTCAGATTTTTCCTTCAATGAAGTAGTGAGATCTCGTTCAATTGCCCACTGTGCTTCACAATACATAAACTACTTTCCCAAGTGATTCCACCTTTTTCTTGCTATTATGTTAACCTTGTGGAGTAGGAAAGGTCCAATATAATTATCCTCCTCTACAGCTGAAGGAGTTGAGGCACAAGGTGTTTGAGAGTTGCTGTGCTGAGGCACAAGGTGTTTGTGATTTACTTAGTAAATCACAGCTCAGAATCAGATATTCTTGATTACTAGTTCAGGTCTCTGTTATACCTTGGGGCCTTCTTTTTCAGCAATATTTGTCAGTGGTTTAGATAGATAAAGCTATGCCTCCAATGTTACAAGGGCAAGTCTTCCGTAGATTTCATTGGTGTCCAGTAAAACAGCAAGTAACAGTCTTGGATTTTTTTCTTCAATTTAAAATGAATGTCAAGTTGTATGTTTTTATTGTTTTAGCAGCACAAATTCACCTAAGTGTAGCTCTTAACATTTTTCAAAGTGAAAAGGAAGGTGGAAGTCTGGAGCAAAACAATAAATGCCCAAGGAAAATAATGACAAAGGAGCATCATCTTTTTTTGTTTGGGTAGTACTGGGGTTTGAACCCAGGACCCACAAGCTTAGCTAGGTAAGTGCTCTACCACTTGAGCCACTCCAGCAGCCTGGAGCATCTTCCTTAACCATTAGCTTATCTCCAAGCAGACTACTCAGCCTCTGGGTTGTACAGGGACTAACCAGACACACAGCTCTTCTGTCCCATCTTGTATTTTAGAGTGGTGGGGCACAGAGTCAGCAGGTTGGAAGTAGAAATTTAAAAATAGCTGGGTATGCCAAGTGGTTGTGGTGCATGTCTATAATCCAAGCTACTTGGGAGGTGGAAGTAGGAAGATCACCATTCAAGGCCAGCCCAGGCAAAGTTATTGGGAGACAGTATCTGAAAAACAAAATAAAAGCAAAAAGGCCTTGGGACATAGCTCAAGTGGTAGAGCACTTGACTAGCAAGCTCAAGGCCCTTAACTCCCCAGTACCAAAGAGGAAAGAAAAAAAGCTGGGTATTCTCAGCCCTGGGGAGCCTGAGGCAGGCGAATCACAAATTTCAGGCCAGCTTTGCACTGTGGCAGTATCTAAGCCAATGAGGTTTATCTGAGGTGCAGTTATTGCTAACTGAAAACTTCTCCCGCAAATTCTAGGCCAGCCTGGACTATATAACAAGGCACTGTCTCAGTCATACCCCAGGGCTCATGCCTGTAATCCTAGCTACTTGGGAGGCTGAGGTCAGGAGGATTGTGGTTCAAGGATAGCCAGGGCAAAGAGCTAGTGAGACCCCCATATCCAAAATAACAGGAACAAAATGGACTGAAGCTGAGGCTCAAGCAATAGAGTGCCTGCATTGCAAACATGAAGCCCTGGGTGGTTCTAAACCCCAATTCCACTTAAAAAAAAAAACAAGAACTGGAAGTGCTCTGCACAGAATGAGTGGTAACAATTTTTTAATAGCATTTCCAGCTTCATCACCTTTGAAAGAAATGGTTTTTCATTAGGGATATGGAAGACTCATCAGTCCTACTGGTACTGCCAATTCTTAAGGTCTTCCCTTTTTTTGTGGGGTGGGGGCTACCAGAGAGAACTGAGGGCCTCATGCACATAAGGCTCATGCTGCACACGGACATGTATCCTCACCTGTTACTGTCTTTAACACATGCACGGGAGAAGGAAAAGGCTACTTCTGAAAATACTACTAAAATCACAAGTGAAATGAAGCATTGGTGTAGGAAGCAATTAGAAATTTTTTATATGGATGGGTGATCTCACTATCTTGCCCAGGTTGTCTTGAGCTCCTGGGTGCAAGTGATCCTCATGCCTCAGCCTCCTGAGTAGCTGGGACTGCAGCCAACCACTACTGCACCAGGCTCCAGATCTCATTTTCCAAGAAAAGGAATAACTGCCTTTTCTGTCACCTGATCCTTTTTTGTTTTCATAGTCTGTCTTATTGTACATATTATTCCTTCAGGGTTGTCAGATGGTGCTTCTGAAACCTGACCTATCATATAATCAGTGTCTTTCTTCAGTTTCCAACAAACAAGCTGTGGTTGAGACAGGCACACAGGGCAGATTGTTTTGGAGATGGGCTAGAGGGAACTGACCTTGAAACTGCATTCCAGGTTCTCTTGGCTCTAGTAGGCGTAGTTCTGAACTTGCCCACTAAAAAGTAAATTGAAACTTCAAGTCTCGGGGTTGGGGATTTAGCTCAGTGGAAGAGCGCTTGTCTAGCAGGTGCAAGGCCCTGAGTTCGGTCCCCAGCACCAGAAAAAAAAAAAAAAAAAGCAAAAGAAAGTTCAAGATTCAAATAATTTCCTTCTTGAGAAGTAATTTCTCTTCCTAAGACAGTGTTAGTTGAAATATTGAGTGAATAAATGAGCAAATGGAGGAGAGGGAGATGTTATCTGAAGCTTTGATGAAGAGAGAAGTAGGGTATACCCTCACCTTCACTGGTCATCCGTACACTGTCCTTGGACTACACTACCAGGCCAAGTCCTAGAAAACCTGTTCTGGACTTTCCACTTGCCTGGTCATGTTGACTATGGCTAGTTCCATTCATTATCTCATTAATGAGTAACAAGAATCCTCTGCCTCAGCCCATAATACTAAATAATGGTATTTGCTAAAATAATTGCAACTTGTCCTAATAAAACAACCTCCAACAATGCCACTCTGATCACTACACCACCCCAACTTCAGCGCTGGCATTTTGACAGTACTATGAATGATAATACACTTAGTGTAAATATATTTGGATACCAATTAGGATGGTATTAAAAAAAAGAAGAAGAAAAATGCTGGGCACTGGTGGCTCACACCTGTAATCCTAGCTACATAGGAGGCAGAGATCAGGAGGATTGTGGTTCAAAGCCAGCCCAGGCAAATAGTTCACAAGACCCTAATTGGAAAAACCTTTTCACAAAAAAAGGCTGGTGGAGTGGCTCAAGGTGAAGACCCTGAGTTCAAGCCCCAGTACTGCAAAAATAAAACTTAAAAAAAAAATGTTTGTAAGAATGTGGAGAAACTGAAGCACTTCCACACTGCTGGTGGAAATGTAAAATGGTATAGCCACAATGGAAAACCATATGGCAATTCCTCAAAAAAATATGAAGAATTCCCATATGATCTAGCAACTCCACTTCTGAATAGATGCCCAAAAGAAGTGAAAGCAGGGACTCAGATATTTGTATTCTCATGTGCATAACTGCACTATTCACAATAGCCCCAGAAGGTGAAAAGCAACCTAAGCGTCTATTAATAAGTAAATGATGAAAAATGTGCTGTATACATATATTTCTTTGAAAAAAGACAATATTGGCACATGCTGCAATACCAATGAACCCAGAAGATATTATGCTATATGAAATAAACCAGTTGCAAAGGGACTATGCAGAATGATTTCACTTACATGAGGCACCTAGAGTAGTCAAATTCAGACACACAGAAAGTCCAGTGTGACTGCCAGGGACTGAGGAGGGTGTAGTTAGTGGATACAGACTCTCAGATGGGAAAGATGACAACCTTCTGGAGGTGTGTGGTGGTAATGGTTGCACAACAATGTGAACATGCTTAATGCTATAGATTGCACACTTAAAAGTGACTGAGGGACTGGTGGAGTGCCTCAAGTGGTAGAGCTCCTGTCTATCAAATGTGAGACCCTGAGTTTAAGCCTCAGTACTGCCAAAAAAAAAAGTGGCTGGAATGGTAAAATTTATGTTATGTATTTTTTTAACCAAATTAAAAGAAATACAGGACAGTGGGTAGCATTACATGGAAGAGATAAAAGATAACTTGCTTAATGCTTTGCTGGTGGACTGTACATTCTCTTCCCTTAGATAAGACAGATTTTACAAAGGGAGACCTTCAGAAAAGGTTGTTGTTATTTGGGGACTGCATCTTCAGTTGATTATCAAAGTTGCCTGTGTCAGGGATTGAAGTCTTTTTACAATGTTGGGATGTGTATGTAGTCAGTTTCCCATCACTGTGATAAAATACCTGAAATAAATCAACCTGAAAAGAAGAAAAATTGGGATTGGAGGGAGAGTACCTGCTTTGCAAGCCCAAAAGCTCTGAGTTCAAATCCCAGTCCCACCAAAAAAAAAGTTGAAGAAGAAAGATTTATTTTGTACACAGCTTCAGATGTTTCAGTTCATCATTGCTTAGCCTTATCTCTTTGGGCCTGTGGAGAGGCAGAACATCATGGTGGGGAGCTTGTGGCAAAGCAAAGCCACTCACTGTATGGGGTCCCAATTATCCCCTTCAAGGACACATTCCAAATGATCCAACTTCCACTAGGCCCCACCTCCTAAACTTTCTGCAATCTCCTGATAGCAACCATAGGCATACCACCATGTCTTTAGCATATGGGCTTTAGGGGAGATTTAAAATTCAAATCATATTATGAGGTATACCTTAGCTATTCCTACAGGGATTCTGCACTCTGCCTCTGAGAGTTTTAGACATCTAGCAACTGTTCACGGAGCTAAATCAAATGATCTGAGTTGCCTTCAGTAATGATTTGAAAGTCTGAGCCAGTCCTTCCACTACTCAAAGATGGGGATTATCTTTTAAAAACTGAATTTAACACACTTAAAGAGCACTTGCTGCATGCCAGCGACTGTTTTAAAAGGCTTTTCATATTTCAACTCATTAATCCTAATAAGTTTATGAGGTAGGTAGTATTGTTCCCCATTTTACAGATGATAAAACTGAGGTGCCATGAGGCAAAGGTACACAATTATTAATTAACAGACATAGAATTCCAACCAAAACACCTTGTGGCCCCAGAGTTCATGCTTCTAGTCATTATGCACCTCTTTTTTCGTGAAAGTGATGTCAGCGACTAGTACTTTAATGACCCTGAAGTGGCTCTCAAGGACCAGACTGGCGAATGGAAATTGGAGGTGAAGATATTTCTAGATATGATCCTGACTCTCTACTCCAGCAGCTGGTGTGCCCTTGTGGGCTAACGTTAAAGCCAGGGTAAGGGGCTTATAGCTATAAGGTCAAATTTTTTGAACCTAAGGATTTCCCTCCAATTCTGAAGCAGCCCCTTAATGACGAATCTGCTGCCTGTCTCACGGGTTTTGTAACTAGTGGATTTTCTAGGTGATCAAGGCAAGCGAACATGAAACGCCCTTACACGAACACTGAGCGACGCTGAACCCAATATAAATCTTTTTTTCTAGCCGTTCCAACATAACACCCAAGACGAATCCGCAACTCTGGCGTGGAAGCCAGGGGGCGGGCTCAACAGCGACCATTTTTGTTTTGCGGCCGTGCGCTCTCAAAGCATCTTGACTAACAGGACCCCACGGAGGAGGCGGAGCCTATTCGAGAGCGGGGCGGGGCCGGAGAGACGTGATGATTTAAATGGACTAATGAGTAGGGCGCATCTGGCAGAAGTCGCCAATGAGCGGGCGTGTTGGGGCGGAGCGCACAAACCCCAGTGGGCTTGGTTGCATCGCGGCTTTGGCGCATTTTCGGCTGGTTTGATTCATCCATTTTGAAGAGACGGGGGAGCGGGGGGCTCGTCTGATCCAAGGACCCCGAATCAAGAAGCGGCGGAGTTTGAGACACCAGCAGCTAGGGGCTCGGCGGTAGCGGCTCCATCGGCCGAAGTTCGGGGGGGGTGGGGCGCCGAGCGCGCGGGGTGGGGGGGGGTCCTGGTCTTTGGCTTCTCGACTCGGTCCTGTTTCGACAGCAAACATGTCTCGGCCTGTCAGGTCAGTGCGGAGCCCGAGGCCTGGAGCGGGTTGGAGGGGTTTGGGGGGGGGTAAGTGGCGAAGGAGTGTGGGATCAAGCTTAAGAGTTGGCTCTCCCCGGTGCCACGCGCGGCCTCCTCCGTTTCGGGACCCGCGCGCGCCCTGGAGCGTGGGGGGCCAGCTGGCGCGCGGGGTTGTCGGCTGCGCGCCCGTGCGCGCGCCCCTCCCCGCCCCGAGCCTTTGCAGGGCTCCGGTCTGCTCTGCTACCTCCCCCACCCGCCGCACTGGAGCGGGCGGGGTGTTCCCAAACCGCCAGGGCCGGAGGGGGAGGGGTATGAAGTCAGCGCCTCCGAGCAGGCCCCACCTCCTCGGGGCCGGCCCCGGAGCCCGCAGGGGAGACGGCCGACCTCGCGCTCCAACCCCGCGCCTTCGGTGGGGAGGGGCGGACGCGTCGCGCGGCCCCTTCCTCTCGCGATTTGCGTGCGGGTGGGGGCGTGCGGCCTCGTTCTCCAGTGGACCGGTGTGTTCTGTGCAAGGGGGAGGAGCAGCACTCTGTCCGCGGGGCCGCTGCTGACCCCGCCTCCCGGGCCGGGCGTGGGCGGGACCCGTTCTTTACTGGCAAAAGGGAGTTTGAGACTGGACCCCGGAGTGGAGTGGACTGCTGTCTCTCCCCGCCCCCCAAGTTGTCTATCGCCTCGGATTAGAAATGTCCTTCCTTAGAGGAAAATGTCCGTACCCAGGGAGGTGCGGGTTAACTGCACGACCCAAATCCCGTGTGGTTCTCGTTCCACCTTCACCCGGCGTGTACGTCTCGGGTGTTTCCGTAAGCCTTTCCCCCGAGTGTCTGATCATAAAGGAAGTAGGTGCCGCTAACCATGCTTGAGCCACATAATTTCAACAAGTTTGCTGCCACCCCCCCCCCCCCGCAGCGGTCGGTGGGCTCGCCCTTTGCAACCCTCCCGGCGATGGTATGGAATGTGCCATTTGAGGAGGAATGCGCTTTACTCCAGTCTTTTGAGGCCTTAAAGAGGAGAGCTGTTGTAAATACTCTTAATGTAAGGAGTGGCTGCTTTTGTATAGAGTTTTCTAACTAGATAAAGATTAAGTTTTTGAATGTTTTTACAGTTGTCGCTTCCCTTTCGTTCCAAGTTTTATGGGCAACGGGACGTATCTTACAAGAGTTCCAAAGAGTGCTTTGGAACCTGGGAAGGAGGGTTTTGTTGCTCACGGTTCTGTCTCCTAACCAGATGATCCGTTTACCCCTGGGGGTCTTGTGAGACTGCATATCCTACGCACTGGGTGGGAATGGGGACAGTGAGCTGGCTAGCTGAGTGCTTTTCTGCGCTCCAGTTTCAAGCCGTATTTCTGTAAACCATCTCGACTGTGAAAGTTCTGTTGGCCTTTGGGCAGAAGTTAGGATGGCTCTTTCAGATTATAGTTCGAATAGAGTTTTTTGGCATAACAGTTGATGAGTCCATCCCATTGGTTCAGGAAATTTTCTTTAGGATTAGGTAACATAGACATTATTATAAGGACTTCTTTTATTTGGAGCTTTTGTCTCCTGGAAGTAATTACTGTGTGGTAAAATTAAATTACTATTTTTTTCTCTTTTAGTTTTGATGACTTTATTTTACTGTAGTCACTTTCTTATATGTCTGAGTTTGTGGTCCCAGAGTTTCTGGAATGTGAACAGAACTTTTTTTTTAAAACTGGAAAACTTGGGTTTTTAATGTCACCATGTGGGGATAAATATGTTATTAAGCACATGTCATTAGTTTTTTGGAGGCATTTTCTTTTCTTTACTCGATATGTTAAAAATAATTTAAACTTGTTTATTGCCCTTAATTGAAAAATAAAGACTTCTTTTTTTTTGGTCACTTTCAAGTTACTAATTTCAGAGCAATTTGGTTTCTGGTTATAGTTTAGTGATAAAGTCTCTTTGTAACTATTTTTAAGAAGTCTTTGATATTCTCATAATCAATAATAAAGCAGAAATAATTAAACTTGAGTTTGGTGGTTTGTTAAATTTTTCAATAAAAAGTCTTGACTAAGGAAAATGCTATTGTTTGAAAGTATAATTGAAGACTTAATACTTACAGCATTTGACAAAAAATTACTGACATTAACTTGGTTTCGAAATGATCAATCTTGTTTAAAAACAAGCACATGTTGGAAAGATCATTGTCTTCTTTTGGCCCTTAGGCCTCTATGATTTTACCATTTTTCTGGTTCTCATTTTTACTATAAATACACTTTGTGTGTCCGTGGGGGTGCTGGGGTTTAAAGCCTTGATCTCATATTTTGCAAGCACTCTCACTTGAGTCACACCCCCACTAAATATTCATTTTTATTTTAATAGGAACCTAACATTTAAAGAGCAATTGGAAATGTACTAGTAGTTCTTTGACACTAATTTCTAAATGAAGCATACGATGAGCTGATTGGCCACAGCATGGTTGTCTGTGAACATCTGTCTAGCACATTATTTCTTTTCTATTTTTTTTTAATCTATGTTTTTTGGTTTTTTTGATTTTTTTTTTTTTTGGTGGAACTGAGTTTTGAACTCAAGGCCTTGTGCTTGCTGGGCAGGTGCTCCTACCACTTGAGCCACACCTCCAGCCCTCTTTTCTATTTTTATTTACCTATTTACTTCTGATGGTGGGGATGAAGCCCAGGCACTCATACATGCTAAGTAGATGTTCTACCATTGAGCTACATCTCCAGCTAGCACATCATTTCTAAGTAAGTTTTTTCATACAAGGTTTTTAGTGTGTATGACAGCTCAAGTATTTTAGACTTTAGATTAAAATTAATAGCATAAGAGTATAGTCCTGGGGCTAGGAAAAAAGTGAAGTAAACTCAGTACACAAGGGACCTGGACAAGTGAGGTACCCTGTAACACACACTAGCAGGTGTCAAGTTGAGACTAGAACCTGTTTTTACTAGTTTTGAGCCTTGTTAGTTCCCTTGCCACCAAAGTAATTTTCTGCTTGATAAATAGTAATGTTATTAATGTTGATTTGGTGGCATTTTTTTAACCTTTCAGAGTGGTTTCATGACTCAATCCTTGTGAGGAGGCAAAATGTCATTACTAACAAAAGATGAGAAAGTTTAAAAGGTTTGTTGACTTGCTTGGGTTAGAAACCAGGTTTCTTGATCAAGGTTAGTATATTCTCTAGGGAGGGATCCTGCTCCTTTATTGAAAGTGATCCACGTTATTGCAGATCAATCTATTTGTTCCTCTTTGTAACATAAGTGTGCTTGATATCTCATCTTTTGTTCAATGCTGGAGAACACAAAGAACCTTTGCCATTGAAAATTATTGATTAAAAGCTTAGGCTCTTAAAGGTTTATGATTATGGTGAGAATTAACAGTTTTCTCAAGATTCTAGATTGTTCTAGGATAATTGGGATGTATCTGAATTTTTTAAATATTCTTTATTAGCAAAAAAAATTTGTTCTCAATTCAGAGTAGCTTGGAATTTGTCATCAAGTGAGTACAGGAGGACACTTAAAATTTAGTGTCCTAATAAATGTGGTATGAGCCTGTTTTCTTATATCACACTGTCTTCCAGATGTGTGTGCATGCAAGAGAAATGTGATTTTTATTAACTTCAGATCTGTCACTTTCCTATAAAATATAAAATCTCATCTTTAGACTTTATCTTAAAAAACATTATCAAAGATAGATGTAACAAATTACAAAACCCGTGTAATGGGAGGAGTAAGTTTTATAAGAACATAAAGTATTCAACTTTTTCTCAACATACACTTCAGCTGAAAACTGTAATAATGCAATGTTTAAAATGTGGGCTTTCATAATAGCTTACTAGGAAAAATTAAGTCAGGCACTGTGGTAGAGACTTTCATTTTGTTTTAGTGAGATTACTTGTAATGTATATTATTTTTTTATTCCTCCAGAATAATAACAGATAACAAAACAAGCTTAACGCATGTTACTCAAAGTATTAGAATTTTAATAGCAGAGCCAAGATTTGAACCTAGATAAATTAAAGGGCAAAGCTAGCATTCTTTCATGGTACCACTCTTTCCTGCCTGGTATTTGCCATTAAAATGGTCTGGTTAGGGCTGGAGATGTGGCTCAAGTGGTAGAACACCAGCTTAGAAAGCACGGGTCCTGAATTCAAACCCTAGTACTTCCAAAAAATATTTTCTTTTTTTTTATTTAGTGAGTACATGCTTTATTTTTAATTTATTTTTTTCTGTTCTGGGGATTGAACCCAGAACTTTGTGTATGCTAGGCAAACCTGACTACATTCTGGGTTTTTGTTTATTTTGCTTTTTTTTTTTTTTAATTGTACTGGACTGGGGGCTGCATTCTACTTGTTTTTTCTTTTCTCCTTCAGTTAGAGTCTCTCTGTTTAACCCAACTCATCCTAGAACTCATGATCCTCCTGCCTCTGCCGCTCTTGAGTGTTGTGATTACCGAGGTGTGTCACCATACCTGGCCTGATTGCATTTTTTATACATAGGTTTTTACCACTATATAGAGAATATTTAGAGAGAACATGACCAAAGTGTTTTCATATGAGCACTTTTGTTTAGTACAATACTTTAAATATTTTTCATAAACTGGGGGCACGGCTCAAATGGTAGAGCACTTGCCTAGCAAGCACAAAGCCCTGAGTTCAAATCCTAGTACTGCCAGTATTTTTTTCAGAGAAATTTTAAACTAGTATTAAATTTAAAAGGCTGGTGCCTTACGCCTGCAATTCTGCAAATCGGGAAGCAAAGATCAGGAGGATGGAGTTTGCGACCAGTTGTGGGCAAATAGGTCGGGGGACTCTATCTTGAAAATACCCAACAGAAAAATAGGGCTGGGAGTGGCTCAGGTGGTAGAGTATCTGCCTAGCAAGCCTGAGGCCTTAAATTCAAACTCCAGTGCTGCTTAAAAAAAAAAAAAAAAAAAATTAGGATTTCAAGGACTAAGTCCAAGTCCAGTTCTTCATAGCTCTGATACCCAAGGAGAGAAAGTGTAGAGGTTAATAGCAAGGCTGGATTTAGACTATAAATCTTATCCACTTTACATCCTATTAGACTTATATTTGCTGTAATTGATTCCACAGAGGATGTATTATGTAGGTCTATATCCCTCGTTTGAAACCATTGGGGCCATTGTGTTTGGGAATTATGTTTTTAAAAAGATTTTAAAAGGAATCAGTACATATACTATAAAATACCATTGCTGATCTGGAATACTCTGATAATCAAACACATTAATACCTGGACTAGGGGCATGGCTCAAGTGGTAGAGCGCCTACTTTTCAAGTGCAAAGCCCTGAGTTCAAACCCCAATCCCAGCAAAACAAATACCTAGTGAAAATTTTGAATTTTTACACTAAATACAGATTGTAAAAATCCTCACATTTAGGTCAAGTCAGGGTTTGTCACCATGTAAATTTGGTGGTGGGGAGGGAAGACTTTAGTTTTCATAACTTAAGTTTATTTCTAAACTTTTTAATTTTTGCTACAGGGGTTTAAAGTGCCTTGGCTTGCTAGACAGGCACTCTACCAATTGAGCCATGTTCCCAGCTCTGAATTTCTAAATTTTGAGTTAAGAATTGTAGATTTTTAACAGCATAAATTGGAAAAAGAAAAATCACTTCCACACGATACAGCTGTCATTTACTGAGCAACTCTTAGGTGCCAAATATTCTGCCAGGTACTTTATACATATTTTAAAATCATGCAACAAATCTTCAAGCAAGGTATATATTACTCTTTCATGTGTGAGGCCTGGGGCTTTGGGAAAATTAAGTAACTGGTATACTTCCTCTGACTGCTAAGAGTTGAAGCAAGAATTTGAATCCAAGTGTGAACAACCCAAAACCAGCGTGATTTTATGTGACACAGTCATAAGGTGTTCTCATAGTGGTAGCACACTGTCTTCTTTGGAAAGGATTACAGTTCTTAATGGGACTTGTGGGGAGGAATAACTAAGCTTATGGAGAGTGGGGGCAGGTGGAGAAAAGGACAATTTCCTGGAGGAGGGAGTGAATATGGGAAGGACTAAAGAAGATGTACTTAGGGAGAAAAAGTGCCATGTTTAGTGTGAGTGGGGGGAAATATATGTCAGGTAGCGTTTTAAGTTTAGGCATTTAATAATAGAGCATTTCCTCTGACTAAAAGAAGTGAATAAATTCCAAAGCCACCTAACAGACAATACAAGAAGACTATAGGCTTGTTTTACATAAAAATAAAGGCACAAAAAATAAATAAAGGCACTGGTTTTTTGCCTTTATTTTTCACACTATTAGCTAGCTAAATCCAGTGACTATTAAAAAAGTATCACATGATCAAGTAAAGTCTGTCTAAGAAACAAAACAATCTATCACTAATAATAGTAAAAGGTTTAAAAAAAAACCAGACTGGCAGAATGGCTCAAGTCATAGAGTGCCTGCGTGGCAAGCATAAAGCCCTAGTTCAAACTCCAGTTCCACCAAAAAAAAAAAAAAAACAGGACATTTGAAAAAAGACTGGACACCTATTACATAATGTATTAAAATTAGAAGGAAATTAAGATTAAAATTAGGAGTTAGTTTAACTTTACGAAGGTTACAAATTTAGTACTAATCTTAAGTAGTAAGACAAATTCTTAGGAGAGGTAGCAGTGGAACAGCAATCGAAATCCTTAGTATTGGGAGACTTAAGGTCCATCCTCAATATCATCTCTGTATAATGGTGATATTGAACTCTAATGGGATAATAGCACTCTGCACTTACAAAGCAATTTTCAAAGCTTTTTCTTTTCAGTTTCTTAAAAAGTACCATTCATTATTGAGAAGGGTGATTTCAAATAAAGGTTTTTGTATTTTGGAGTTTCAGTTCTGTTTTTTCCAAAAATACAAAACCGGGCCATTATACAGTGTAACTCTGGGACATCTTCCCTTCTGTAATCCATGTGAGCGCTCCTCAAGCTGTGTGATGCACAGTCTGCATAGCCAGATGAGTTGCTTTGCAAACTTTGGCTACTTGAATTTACTAATAAAGGTATTACTGTTACAAAGTGTCAATTCCATTTGCATTTAAAAATTTTCATCTACAAAGAGAAATGTGACCTCATTACTTTATTCATAAGTAGCTTTGTTAATTTTTGAGACTAGACACAACACCTAGGAGACTCCCTTGTACACAATAGGAAGAGATCTTTGAATTAGTGCAGAACCACATTGGTCAGATTGGGCATCCTTTGTTTCATTGTGAAAAATCTGTTATTACTAGGAAGTGAAACTGATTTATAGAATCCATTGCCATGTTTTTAAATAAGTACTATTTAGTCATAATTATAGGTCTTTGGAATACTTTAGATGAAGAGACAATGGCTGCCAAGGGTGTCTGAACTAGGTATTGTATGTTTTCAGTTGTTTCTTAGCATATGCATTTTTAAAATTTGGTGCTTGCTCACTTATGTGTTAAGCAAAGCAGCTTTCCAGCTGCTTTGGTTTGGAGTGTAGAATCTTTGATTTGTCAAGATACAGTGATCTGGAAAATGAACTACTTTATTATTATATTGTACTGGGAGTACATTGTGGCATTTACAAAAGGTCTTACAATATATCATCATTCTCCTTTATGCCCCCCTAAAAATGAATTTATTGAGAAACAAAAAAGCTTGAAAAAGTAGAAGTCCATCCTGTTATTTGTTGGGATGGGATAACAGACACAGCAGGCTTTTTCCAAGGATGTGACACAGCTGTAAAAATTCATAACACAAAATATACACTCTTTGAATGATTACTGTTTTCTAGCAAGACATATGGTTCTCTAAAGTCAGAGACTATTAGAAGCATTGCCTTGTCTATCATTTTGACATAGATAACTATCTTAATTTACAGTTTTAAAGTTTTGGATGAGGGATTACTAAACACAAAATTCGATATCTACCTTACTTTCATGAAATGGGATTCTAGGTCCTCTTCAGAGGTGATGTGGGCCTCTTTAACACACTCCTCTTACAGCCTATCAGAACTGTGCCTCATTTACCTTAGTTCTATCCTTCCTCAAAGTCACAAGTGTTTTTTTCTGTGTTACAGAGCTGCCTCTCACTTCTTCAGTGTGTTTCTCCTCCATTGTAATGACTCAGTACGCCTAACTGTCAGGCTACAGATTTGGCCCTGGTGATTGGGCTACATGATTTGTAAGATTTCATTGGGTTTCCAAAACCCTGCTGCAAGCCAAGACTCAGTGATAATGTTCACATCTGAGACCCATTTTAATGCTTCTGTCTCACCCATTTTAAGCTTTTATTGGGGAAAATCTGTCCATTTTATTTATCAAATTTTATTGTACACTCATTGAAAGTTCTGTGTGACTTTGAAAGAAAATATTTTCCTGGTCCCACTCCCTGGCGTGACTCTGCCCTGAGATCCCTAGGAGAAGACCCCGCAGCCGCCATCTCTTCCTTCTTTCCAGGCCTCAACTCAGCTCTCCTTTTCCACTCCTGCACTTTCTTCAGTTTTGAAGTCGCAGCCACCCTGCCGGGCTCTCAGAGAATGGTCGGAGTGAAGCCAGTCGGAAGCGATCCGGATTTCCAGCTGAAGCTGAGCAGCGCAGGCTCCAGACTCATGGTGGTCAAATTCACCATGAGGGTGTGGACCGTTGTCTAAGGATTGCCCCAGCATTCAATTCTATAAATAATATCCACAAGCTGTTTTCTTAGAAGTAGATGTACATTGGTGTCAGGGAACAGCTGCCACCAACAATGTACCAGCAACACCTACATTTTTGTTTTTCTGAAACAAAGTGAGAATTGATCAATATCAAGGAGCAGATGCTGTGGGATTAGAAGAAAAAATCAAGCAGCACTTAGAAAATGACCCTGGAAGCAGCGAGGACACAGATATTCCAAAAGGCTATATAGATTTAATGCCTTCTGTTAACAAAGCGGGTTGAGAATGTCTTAATGAAAGTGATTAGCATGGGTTTGACAAATGTTAAGGAAAAGACATGACCTTGGAATCTGACTGTGATGAACAGCTACTTATTACTGTGGAGTGCAATCAACCGGTTAAACTTTATTCCTTGAGATTTCAAGGGCCTAAATATGTAAACATTTTTATCAGCTTACCGCAATCCATGGATTTTGAAGAGACAGAAAGAAGTGAACCAACTCAAGCTTTGGAGCTGACAGAGGATAAAGAAGATAGCATTGTTCCACCTTTTTTTGTTAAGTGTCAGAACATTAGCAGTGTAACTATATTTGTTCAGTCTAATCAAGGTGGAGAAGAAACAACAAGAAATTGATATTTTACTTTTATTGGTTCTCCAGTCCAAACAACAAACATGAATAACTTCAAACGAGTAGTTGGCAAAAAAGGAGAAAGCCACTAAGATACAAAAGACACTGGAAGACCTACTGCAATCAGATTTGCAGCTCCTGGATAATTGCTTGATTCTCTGTAGAAACTGTCAGTGTTTCATTGTTTGCCATTACCAATAAATCATTGCTTTTGTTCAGATGATATCACTAGTGTTTCTATTGTAATCTTGATACATGCAGTTGTAAATAAAAGTCATTACTTTTGGCAAGCGTAAATTTTGTCATTATGCATAAATATTTTCACTTGCCTTTTGTTTGAATATTTGCCAGCTTCTGATTTTAGCAGAGACTTAAGTGTCTGGCAGCATATTGTTTGAAAGCTACTTTCTGTCTTCAGAGGATCAACACTGTTGTAAGGAATTAAGGAGTACTTGTGTACATGTACACATAGAATGACTATGATAAATGGACTTGCACAGCTAACCTTGCTCAAACAAGTGCTGACTTCTATTTTTATTAAAAGACATTTGGGTATCTGGGCTATATTGAGTATACTCATATTATAAACTGCCAGAAATAAATAGGTTCAATAAGATTTAAGTACTCTTACCTAAAGCAATTAGTTAATGGTCTACAAGTTCTCATACCAAGATTTTAATATGGTCTGTATAAACCTTAATTTGAATCAGACATTTTCTTTACTAATAGAGAAATACTGAATTCAGACAGGAAAAATACGGTACATTTAACAATAGAAATTATTTTCTTTAATCCAGTATTATCTGAATTACCAAAACACGCAGAGTATATACAGAGGTCATGAAAATGAGTTTGTAAAAAGTTATATTTAAAAGATGATTCACAGAAGCTGGCTAAATATCTGTCCTTTATTCTTTTAATCTTAAAATTGTAAGCTAGAAAGTCTTGGCAAATTTAATTTTTAAATTTCTAAATATTTTTTAAATTAAGTATTTTAAAGAATATGTAAGAGTCTTATATACTCTTTCAGTTAATAAATTGAGAGCATTCTTGTGTAGAAATAAAGTAGCAATACTGTTTGCCCTTTGAGACCAATGTATTTATACATGATTTTGAAGAAATTATGAGTTTTAATGTCAAAAGTGGTTTTCTGAAACCCAAGTGTCATTAGGTAATGCTTAGTTCATTTGTATGTGAACACAGTAACTGGTCTATGCTGATGTCATATTGTATGTCTTTCAAAAATTTTGTTGCCTTGGGTTAAGTTGGTGGCAGATAGGCAAAAAATAAAAGTTTATAATACTCCTAATATAGACCATCTCAGGTTAATTACACCTGAAATTAAGGTTAAGATTAATATCAATGGCTTTGGTTTATACTTTTGTATACTTAGCCTTTTTTGGGTAGTTGTTAAAGTGCCTCATCTTAAGTATTGATGACCTTATCCTATTTATACTTGACAATTTGATGAAAAAAAGTAATTTCATATTTGTAAAGGATCGAGCATCAGATTTATATTATTTATGTGACTCTTATATAACTCAGTTGGTTGCAGTATACATACATTCCATAATCAAATTGTAAATAGTGAAAAATGATGTTTATAGCTAACTGTAGATTGTTTCACTTATAGGAAGTTTTACTATTACAAGTAAACATGCATAGTTGACATTATTTTTAAAGTATTTTCCTATGTGGTGGAATTGAAATGGCAGTCAGTCATAAAGTACTGTGTGACTTTATGTGACTATAGGGAATAAGAAGTGTTAATTAAGAATTAATACTTAACTAGACTTAGCCATTAACCAGTAGGTCAAAGTGTTTAGTAGGATGACTGACATTTGTCTAATAAATGTGTCGGGCTCATCATTCAAGCCTTCTTAGAATTTAGCTTTCTCATTTGAAAAACCTAGAAGCTTTTTCCTTTAATTTTTTTGTTTGTTTGATTTCCTGTTCCTTGTGCATGCTAGACAAGCACTTCTACCACTGAGCTACGCCCCCAGCCCTATACTGCTTTTATGTTTAGACAACTGTGTTTCATTTTGCTTATTAGGGAGACTTTGTTTGAACAAAAAAGTGTCAATTGCTAAAAAGTTCACTGATTTAAATGAACTCATTTCTTTTTCAAGATGTTTATAGAGCAGTGTGCCATGGCTCACGCCTGTAATCCTAGCTACTTAGGAGGCTGAGATCAGGAGGATTACAGTTTGAAGTCAGCCTGGGCAAATAGTTCTCAAGACCCTATTGGGGGGCAGGGAATCACCAAAAAGGGCTGGAGGAGTGGCTCAAGGTGTAGACCTTGAGTTCAAGGGAAAAGTTTTTTCAGGAGGTATAAGTCAGTAGTAGAATACTTGCCTAACATGCACGAAGTCCTGGGTTCTATTCCAACACTGCAACAAAAGGAAGAAAAGGAGGGAGGAAAAGTTTATTAGATCAAGAGAATTCTGTGAAAATACTGTTTTTGTTTTCTTTCTCTTGTTTTCTTTTACTTGTGAGTAAGACCAGACATACAAGCAGTTTGATAGCTCAGTGGGATGGATTAGTTTCTCACTAGTCTACCTAGAGAGGACTGACCAATAGATGGATGTCAGCCTGGAGACTATTTCCATTGGTGCCTTAAAGGACTGTCTTTTTCATAATGACATAGATGAGTACTTTAGTGGAATACTCATCAAATTATAATAAGTTGGAAAAGATAAATCATATGTTGAAATGGCAGAATCAGGGTACCAAAAGTTCTTAAATTTGGGGGGAAAAAAAGGTTTTAGTTACTAGAATTGCAGTTTGTTGTGGGGGCAATACTGGGTTTTTGTTTGTTTTGTTGAACTCAGGCTTTGTCCTTGCTGTACTACTTAAGCCCCCTCATCTTTTTTAAAAACCATATTATGTTTACTTCTGGGCACTATTTGACAGACTTAACTACATCTGATGTGTGGAAGAGCACAACTAGAGCATAAAGAAGTACTTAAAATATGTTATGAATGGCTGTTTAAAGAATCCTCATATTTAGCTCCAATGAAAACCAGTGGAAATAATCGTAGATTTTAAGGGATTCTCTGAGGAAGAAGGGGAGGAAAAGGGCTTAGAGTGGGTAGGGCTAGGTAGATCCAGTTAGTGGACAGTGGAGGCCGATTTCACCTCACTGTGAAGACTTACTGGAATTTTCTTAGCATTAGTTAGTTGCCTTGGAGATCGTGAGACTTCTCATTCTCTTCTAGAAATAGTCATTGACAGGATGCAGGGTTGGATTAGATTGTTCAGGTAGGGTCTAATAGCTCTAACACATATGCTGTCCCTACTTCCTTACCACCACCAAATTTTGATATGTTTTATGAGGTTAAATTTAAAGTGTTTTTTAAAAAAGTTTTTGAGCTGGTTATGGTGATGCATGTTTGTTTGTACTCTCAGCACTCGAGCGGCAAAGGCAGGAGGATCCAGTCTGGATTACATAGCGAGACCATGACTCAAAAAAATTTCTTTAGATTAAAGTGGAAGAACATTCTTCTGTGGCTATACATCAATAATAAAATTTTTTATTAAGGTAAAACAAAGGAGTTGTGAACCTTATGGTTGTTTAGGTACAATTTTCTCTAAGTGCTTTTTTTCTTCTTTTAAAATGTTGATATGCACCAATAAATTTATGTCAAAGCCCAGTAGTAGTGGGTTGTGACCTATGGATGAAAAGCATTGTTCTGCAGGATCTTATTCATCTGATGAAATTAGATATTAGCCACTAAGACAATTAATGGAAAGAACTATGTTGGCTATTGTGGGTTTCTCAAAACTCAGGATTTGAAAAGCTTTTTTCTGGTGGTACTGGGGTTTGTACTAAAGGCTTCATGCTCACGAAGCAGGTGCTCTACTGCTTGAGCCACACCTCCAGTCCATTATTTTTCCTCTGGTCATTTTGGAGATGGGGGTCTCTTATCCTGTTTGTTGGGGCTGACCTCGAACCACAATCCTCCCAATTTCAGCCTACCAAGTAACTATGATTACAGACATGAACCACTGGTTCCTGGCTGAAAAACATTTTTTTTTAAAGTGCCTTATGAAAAGCTTGTTAAATTCTAGAAAGTTTAGCAAAGTCAGTTTTTTATAACAGTAATTAACTTCTTCAGGATAAAAGTGTCAGTACAATCAACATTAATAATACAGTAGATTGTTTAAGAGTCTCTTGGGTTTAATTTAAGAAAATAACTGTGCTCTTTAGTATAAAGGTTAGGGTGCCCATAATTAAATATGGGATCATATTTAAGTTTCATTACCCATCTTTCCTCACCTAGAGTTTACTTGTTATTTCTATATTCAGGTGTGCAGACTTACTACAAAGTAGAGCTAGATTCTCTGGTCACCCGTTTTCTTGCCTTTAAAATTATGGGGGTTAAATGACATAATTTCAAAGATAAGGCAGTTTCCATTTCTGTGTGTGATCCTTAGCTCTTCAGAACAGAATGTTGGTTCACATGCCAGGAATATTGTTTTTGTTACAATAAAGAAAAACTTTTTGGGATGAACTTTGTCAATATTTAGTAGAAAGAAGTTAATTAAGACAGTGGAGTAATAAAGTCTTATTGCCTTTAAATTGCTTTGAATTGTCTACCTTTAGTGCCAGACATCTTTTAGAGTGCTTTGTCTATCTGCTCACTTTACCTTTTATTTCTCTGCACTTTAAACACATACAAAAGTGGAGGCTTCCCATCTCAAAGAACTGTGGAACCCCCTGGCGGTGGGCAAAGAGACACCTCATTGGTAGTGGTGTTCTTACATCACTCAGGGGCAGAGCAGATGACAGTCCTTTGTTCATCCTAGCTTGGTGCCTGGGTCAGTGGCCAAGGCTATTTCATGCCTAGGGCACATTTTTTAAATTAAAAAAAAAGACCTGTGGAGATCGTCCAGCAGTAATTGGGTTCATTGTGATCAAGTTACTTTATTTTTTGGTGCTGGAGTCCAAACCCAGAGCTTTGTGCATATTAAGCACGATTTCCACCACTGGGCTACAGTCTAGATACAGAGATTATATTGGATTTGGGGGGGGGTTGTGTTTTGTTTCGGTGCTAGGGTTTGAACTCAGTGTCTTACCACTTGCTAGGCAGGTGCTTAACCACTTGAGGCACTGCACGAGCAGGATTACATCAGTTTTTAAAATAGGTAGAGGCACATAATCGAAATCTTAACATTTTTGTATACCTGTGTTTTATATTACACATTTGTTTTCCTTGTTGCATTGCACTTTTTCTTTAATGCAGACTTTTAGAGTTGTTTAGATGGAATTTTTGCTGATTGGAGTGATGGAAGTTGATAACTCATTTGCCAGCTTTAAAATAGCTACTATTTGCTACTTTTTCTGACCTAAATGGTCCGAAATGCCATAATCCAGAAATAACTTAGTATAAAAATAGGAAGATAAAAGTAATAATAACTACTATTTATTGGGTAGTTATTATCTACCTGGCAGTCATTTATTCTCAGAATAATACTGAGAGATTGGTACTGTTCTTATTTTACAGTTGAGGAAACAAGTTCAATGAGGGAAAATTACTTAAGGATATACTAGTAATTGGCAAAAATTAGTATTTAAATCCAGTTCAAAACCTGGGTTTGGGTTTATTTTTTATTTTTTGGCAGTACTGGAGTTTGAACTGAGGGCCTGGTGATCACTAGGCAGGTACTCTACCACATGAGCCCTGTCCCCATCCCTTTTTGCTTTGGTTATTTTGGTTATTTTGCCTGGACCATGGATCCTCCTCCTACTTAGGCCTCCCGAATAGCTGGAATGACAGGTGTGAACTACCATACCCACCTTTTTTTGTTGAGATGGTGAGATGAGAGTGTTGCTTGCTTTTTGTTCCCGCCTGGCCTAGAACCTCAGTTCTTCCAAGTTCCACCTCCTAAGTAGCTGGGATTACAGATCTGAGCCACCACACTTGCAAGTCTTTTTTCTGTGCTATATTAAAGTTTTGTATTGTAGTTGTTGATACTCATTATATCCCGAAGAGTTAGTTTAGTTTAGCTTTGGTATTTAAGTAATAGTTTTTTGTTTGTTTGTGGGTTTTGTTTATTTTGTTAAGGTAGGGTCTCACTCTGTAACCCAGGCTGGCCTCAATTTGGAATCCTCCTGCCTCAGCTTCCAATGTGCTGGGATTATAGATGGTACCACATCTAACTCTTTTATTTTTATTTATTGTTATTTTTAGTAAGGGAGATAATAAGAGTTTATTAAAGGTAAGGGAAAGGCATTACATAAAGCATGGTGACCCCGTCAGACCAGGTGGGATGTAAGCCCACATCCAGCTCTTAAGTAATAATATTTTGGCAAGCTATGATTGTTTTGTTTTGGTTTTTTTCAGCCAGTAGTTGAACTTCTTAGGCCCTTGGACTTGTTTTTTGAGATATTCATACTAAATAGTGCAGGCTGGCCTCAAGCTTATGATTCTTCTCCCTGTCTTCTGCATGCTGGGATTACAAGCATGTACTACCCACTCACCAGCTCTTAAATATTATTATTAAGCATTGGGTTTCTACTGTAATGTAGCTTCTCAGTTTCCAGTTTTTCTGGGAACAAGTTCATCAAAAATGTATGTCAGCCCTAAAGAAGGCAAATCTTCAAATAAGATTGTTTCTTTAGTATTGGTGGGGGTTGGTTCCCAGAGCAAAGTTTGTAGATACTCAAGTCCCTCACAAAATGACATATTTGCATATGACCTATGCATATCCTCCTGTGTATTTTAAGTAATCTAAGATTATTTTAAAGCATACAACGTAAATGCTATATAAATAGTTGCCACACTGTGTTTAGGAAACGTCCACAAAACATGTGTATGTCTTCGATAGAGGTGGAGTTTTCCATTAACACTATTTTCAGTCTATGGTTGGTTGAATACCCACAGATTCAGAGGGCCAACTATAGTGGAAATTAGTATGCTGTTTTTAAGAAATATCTTTAGAAGGCAGGACATACTTGGGAAGTAACTAAATCAACTTTATTTATTTATATTTTTGGTGGGACTAGGGTTTGAACTCGGGGCTTCATGCTTGCAGAGCAGACGCTCTACCACTTGAGCCACACCTCCAGTCCAGACATACTTGGGAAGTAAACCAAATTATTTATAAGTCATTATAAAGACTTTTGAACAGCCCAGTTGCCATAGATACTTTTTTCTTTTCCCTTATTAGCATTTATGAATGGCTCATTTGTTTTGACTAATTGCCCTCAGCAAGATAGGACTGCTTCTGTACTCATATTTTGGTTTACTCCAGTTTTACAGTTTTTGTGATTAAGTAACATTATAAGATCATTCTTAGAATTCTGCCTATTTTCAGATCATCAAAAGCTAAAATATTTTGTGTTTTAAAGGAAGAGATGGTTTTTCTGTGTAATCCAGGCTGGTCTCAAACTCATGATTCCTCCTGCCTCTGCTTCCTGAGTATTGGTATTAGAGGTGTTGGCTTTTTGTTACTGTGACACAATACCTGAGATAACTTAAGGGAGGAAGGATTGTGACTTACGGTTTCAAAGGTTTTGGTTCATGGTAGACAGGAGGCAGAGAGGGGCAAGGGAGGAACCAGGGCCTACCCATAGTGACCTTCCTTTAAGTAGGCCCCACCTCCAAATAATGCCATTATTATAAGTCCATCAATAGATTAATATACTTTCATGATCATGCCACATTACAAAAGCCTGGCAACCAAGCCATGTGTCCTTTGGGGGTATGCTTCCTATCCAGACCATAATATCTGCCCCTGGCCCCTAGAGGTTCATGTCCATCTGAACTAAATGCATTTAAGTTCCCAAAGTCTTCTCTGAGACTCAAGTCAGACTCTTTAACTGTGAGCCCCTATCAAAACAAGTCACATACTCAAACATAACAACTGCACCAATAAATATTCTCATTCCAAAAGGAATAGAATACCATGGAAAGATCTGTCCAAATAAGACCAAAACCCATCAGGGAACATTTTAAATCCTGTAACTTCATGTTTGATATCCAGGGCATGTGGTAACATGATGTGAGCTTCAGAGGACTTGGGTAGCCTTTTCTCTACAGCCTTGCCAGCTGCAGCCCACATGGCCTCTCCCCTGGGCTGACTCTGCTCACTGCCTGCAGTTTGGCAGGAGTTCCACATTCCTGGCATCTCTTTAACTTCCTGGGGTCTCCATTGCAGCTTCGGCTTCTCTCTTAGGACTTTCACACTTTGCCCTCTTCCACACATTGTCTGGTCTCCCAGGCCTTCCTTGGAAATCTCTGTGGAAGCCTCTGTGCCTCACAACTCTTGAATTATGTGTACCTGCAAAACCAGCATCACAGGGATGATGCCAAGGTCTACAACCAGCCCAAACAGTGGCCAGGCAACCTTAGACTACACCTGTAGCAGCCCAGATGGTTGAATGCAGGAAAACATTTCTTTGGGTAGCACTGTGCAAGCAGAGTAGAGCTCTGTTCTCAAAGCAAAGTCTTTCACAAATAAGTTTGTCCTGTTATTGTCTTGTGGGTCTGGCCAATTCCTAAGATGTCATCAAGGCATGTTTCCTATTGTCCTTCTGCAAAATAGTTGACTTCTTTTTTATTGGTACTAATCTCTTTAGAAACTACACCACCCTTCTCTTAGGTTAAAATTACATTCACACTATTGTACAACAAATCTCTAAAACTCCTCATCTTACAGAATTGAAGCTGTGCAGTTAAACAACTCCCCTTACCCTCTCTTCTAACTCCTGGCAGTCACCATTCTACTTTTTTTTTTTCCAGTATTGGGGCTTGAACTCGGGGCCTTCACCTTGAGCCACTCCACCAGCCCTATTTTTGTGAAGGACTTTTTTTTGAGATAGGGTCACCCAAACTATTTGCCTGGGCTGGCTTTCAACTGAGTAGCTAGGGTTATAGGCGTGATCCATTGGCACCGAGCTAGCCATTCTACTTTATATCTCAATGAATTTGACTAATCTGTGTCCTTCATGTAGGTGGGATTAATAGGTCTTTTATTCTTTTCTTTTTTTTTTTGTGGTGGTGCTTAGGTTTGAACTCGGGGTTTCATGCTTGCTAGGCGGGCACTCTACCATTTGAGCCACTGCACCAGCCTCTTTTTTTTTTTTTTTTTGACTGAGGTTTGAACTCAGGGTCTTATGTTTGTTAGGCAGGTCCTCTACCACTTCAACTACTACCCCAACCCCAGTAGTCATGTATGTTAATACATGACTTTGGTAATATAAACCCATCAAATATAATAAAACAAAATAAAAATAGTTTTGGTAAAATAAAGAAAAATGGAAGGCAAAAAATTCTTAGAATCTTCCCTCCCTCATTCTAAAGTTGAGGATAATAACAATACTTTTCTCACTATGTAAACCCCAAATATGTTTTCAGAATTTATTCCAACCCCACTTCATCCTTACATACAAAAAATGATAGACCAATGCTTCCATTCTGACTGTTCTGACTTTGACTTAATCTATATCACCAAGACATTCCTTCTACATAGGGTTTAAGTGTAGCTGGTAGCATTTGGGTTTGCAGTTGTAGTACACGTTATCCAAGGCTCTTTTTCTGACTCGTCTGTTTTGAGTTCTAACATAAGCTTTCCTCTAAAGGAGGAATTTCAAACTTTTAGATTCAGAATACAAAGTTGGAAAACTGAAATTAAGGTTTGTTTGACGTGACCTGACCTGGTATAGGAAATACTTGAAATCATTAGTCAAGTAGATGGTTACATAAGTTTGTGAGGCTTTCATAGGTTTGTTTTGTTTTGTTTTTTTAATTACATCCCTTTGGGATGGGAGGGTCAGTATTCTCCCTGGTAGCCCAGGCTGGCCTGGAACTTCTGATGCTCCTGCCTCAGTCTTCTGAGTGCTGGGATTACAGCCTGCACCACCATACAAAGCATCTTTTGGGCTGACAGAGTGGCTCAAGTTCTGACTTAAAACCCCAATACCTCTAAAAAAAACAAACCTTTTGTTAATTTTTTTTCCTTCTTCTTCGTAAGGCCTAATTTAGTATTACCGTAATTCTTATGCATTATAATATTATATATAATAGTTACAAAGGCTTTTGCCATGAACAAAAGCTTAGCAGGAATCTTTTTATCAAGTACAGGTGTTTGTATGTATAGCAGTAAGAATGAATAACGTTTAAATATTTGAGTTGTAAATGTGGAAGCTCTTAATTTATATGGTGTTTCTATAATGTACTTATGAATTGGTTTGTTTGCTCTTACATGTGTTTTGGGAGGTGGTTTCATGGGGAAGAATGGTTGCTATCACTGAGTGAACAATATAAGTATAGTTTTACTTGGATTAAGCTGCACACTCTTGTAACAATGTGAAGTGTTTGGGCTATTAAAAAATTTTCAGAGAGCTAACACAGTTTATGAAATAATATATTCTGATGTTTTAGAAATCTTAAATTTTATTTGTGATCTAAATTAGAGTCTCTTCTTTCTGCAGAAATAGGAAGGTCGTTGATTATTCACAGTTTCAGGAATCGGATGATGCAGGTATGTTTTGTGATTTCAACAAATCGTATGTTGGCCTGACCAGTGGAGGAATTGCCAGTTTATGTACTTTTTATCATGCTTTTGGAATAAGTTTGTTTGTTTTTAGAATATTTATCCAGATTAATTGTGTCAAATAAAACTTGAACTTGTCTGAGCTTTAGCTTTTTCTTATAAATCATTGATAATAAATGCATGAATAATTTTTTCTTACCTGGTTTTAGAGTCCAGTGCTGTAGTGTGAGACTGTAATCCCAGCTACTAAGGAGACTGAGGCAATTGGATTGCTTGAGCCCTGGCGTTCAAGGTCAAGCCGGGCAGCATCTCAAAAAGAAGGAAAAATCTGCTATGAACATAGTTAAATCTATACCTTGATGGGGGAAGGGCTTTTGTATAATAAAGTAAGATGAGAGTCTGTTTTGTGAAGCAACTTTGGTCTGTTAACCAACTCATCACAGAATAAGTATTCTGTCTTAAATCTTAGTTATAAAAATGTATTTAGTGTTGTGTTCTCATCTCAACTTTTCCAGGTGATTTACTGTCTATTTTATTTTGTTCTACAAAGATTATATGTGCCCTTTGAGAAAACTTAGAAAATGCAGAAAGATATTCAGAAGAATAAAAAAAACCTGACAAGATAATCCTACCTTCAAGTGGTAATACTAACACTAATTAAATTCTTGTTCTATGTGCCAGGAGTTGTTCCAGGTGTTTATTTAATAATTTATTCCTTAGAACAATCCTGTTGATATGGAATGTTTTGTATCATTCTCATTTTACAGGTAGGGAAATCGAAGCAGAGCTAATACTTAAGGTCCCTTTGTTGGCGTGCAGCAATTTTACTTTTCAGCTTCTAGCCTTTTGTGTTTTTTTACCTTTTAAAAATGTAGTCGAGTTTTAGCTTCTGTCCCTGTCTCACTTACGAATATCTGTCTTGTGTTGTTAAAAATGATTTGAGTCAGCACCAGTGGTTCACACCTGTATTCCTGGTTACTTGGGAGTCTGAGGAGGATCGAAATGTGAGGCCAGCCTAGGCAGAAAATTTTCAAGAGTCAATCTTCAAAATAACTAGAGTAAAATGGGCTGGGGTGTGGTTCAAATGGTAGAGTGCCTGCTTGGCAAGCAAGCCTTGAGCTCAAACCCTAATCCCACCCCAAAAAAAGAAAAAAAAAAAAAACTTGAAAATTTCCAAATAATGATTATGATGTTCCATAATGGAATTTATAATGGATCCAACAATTTAATAATTGCTGAAGCTCCAGTTTCTCACCATTGCACATATTGGTGCAGTAAGCAGTTGTGGAAATAATCACCTTTTAAGGTAATGGTGGCTGTCTTTAGTTTTGTTGGGCTTTTGAACTTGGAGGTATTTTCCAGAAGTGACAGGGTATCCAGAGTACAACATATGTATTTAATACTTTAGTTTAAATGTAATTTTGCCTGCTGGACTCTGGTGGCTCATGCCTGTAATCCTAACTACTTGGAAAGCTGAAATTGGGAGGAACTTTCTTTGCAATTGCAGAGCCCTGAGTTTAACCAGTCCCACAAAAAAAAATAATAATAATAAATAAAACAAGTAAATTGTGCTACAATTGTATCATTTTAGGTTTTTTTACTTTCCAAAATGTTTGTAATATGTAACCATTTTGCTGTAATAATTTAAAAAAAAATATGAGCATATTGAAACATGGGGAAATCATAAGTTAAAAGGGAATGATATAAAATGATGTGGTGTTTGGTGTAGATATCTGAAGTGTATACATGTACATGAAGACTATAGAGTAACATGCAAAAATGGAGCTGCACTGAGTGGGATTGGGGTGGAAATTTATTACCATGTTATTGTTATACTGGAGATACATTGTGACATTTACAAAGTTTTTACAATATATCATAGTTGATGAAATAGAACTAAGAAACCTTGTAATTGAGTTAAGTGGGATGGGGAGGGGTTGAGGGGGAGAAATGATGGGGCAATGTAAATAATATACAATATAAGTCTAATCAGAATTGTCACTGTGAATTCTCCTCGTATAAGGAATTATATTCTACTAAAAAATTTACTTTAAAAAGCCATAGTTGAATTCACCCCCTCCATCATTCTCTTTTATCTCCCCTGCCGCCCCGCCCCTCCGGAATTTTTTTTTTTTTTTTTTTTTTTTGTGGACTGGGGTTTGAACTCAAGGCTTCACACTTGCAAAGTAGGTGCTCTACCACTTGATCCACACCTCCAGGCCCGGAAGTTTTTTTTTAATGTAAGAAACTATTTGAGAACTCTTGCCATGCTCACATTTAAATAGCATAAGAGAGAATTAATGTCAATAAATACAGTGGTGATTTTAACATATAGAAATCATAACATAGTTAATTAAATTTGAAAAATGCTCTGTTTAGATGAAGATTATGGAAGAGATTCAGGCCCTCCTGCTAAGAAGATTCGATCATCTCCCCGAGAAGCTAAAAATAAGAGACGATCTGGAAAGAATTCACAAGAAGATAGGTAGGAGATTTGTCTTCTGTTCTGTTTATGCTGTCACCTTTTCAAAATGAGGACAATCTGGGATTTCTAAATTAGTGGAATCTCCATGTACTTAGTGTTCTTTCCTGTTTTGCATATTCTTATTAGGCTGCACTTTTGGGACCACAGGTAAGCCTCTTTAGTCTTGTGGCTTGCTTGGATTCAACCTTGAATCAGAGATGATTTCCAAGAATGCCCTTGCTGCAAATTGAAACTGCTAAACATAAGCAGAAAGATTGTTTAATATATAACCTATGGTTGATACATATTGACACTTCATTCTAGCCATAGCAAAGAAAAGTGACTTCTGTTCAAGTATAAATCACTGGCAAAACCATAACTAAGGCTTGTAGAATCTTAAATTGCATAGTCTACTGAATTTTACTGGCTCATAATCAGTTCTCCTTTGTTAAATAGTTTAATCATTTTAGACATTTTCATTTCCCTTAGTTGTTTTTTGTTTGTTTTGTTTTTGCTGTGCTGGGGAGCAAACCCAGGACCTTGTACATGCTAAGCAAGCATTCTACCACTGAGCTATATTCCCTAGCCATCTTGTCTCTTCATTTTACAAATGCGTTCATATGAGTGGTAACTTAACTGTAAAATAACTACAGGGAGGCCAGGATCATGTAACTTTTACCTCTTTTTTCAAGATATACATACACATTCTCATACTCAACATAGCATAACTTTAAGATCTCTTTAGTGCTGATGGTGGTGAGGATGATAGCTACATTTATGAATGTTATATGTCAGACTCTGTTTTGTGCTTTATAAAAATTATCCTTTAAGTCTCACAACACTTCTATTAAGTTTTGTTAACTTAGTGGGCTTCAGTGATTTAGCCAAGACTATCCAGCAGATAAACAAGCAGGTTTTGAAACCATGCCTGTTGGACCCCAAAGTCCATTTTTTAAGCCATGAGGCTGTACCACTTCAAGATAATACTATTACAGATGGTCAGTTCAAAAAAGTGAATAATATTCTCACTTGTTCTTGTAAGATTCTTAAAGCACTAAAATCACTATTAAATATATGCATTTGTCTATCAGTTTTTGTTTATATTGCTGACTTCTAATTTTTTTAGCTGAAAATTTTCAGAAAATGTGCTTTCAAATTATACCAGTCTTCCAGAGTTTCATAATGTATCTTTAATTTAGATTTAAATAGTAGCCCAACTGTTTTTCATCGTTTTCGCTTACATTTCTCATAAGAATGTACTGCTTATGGCCTGTTACAGTGCCTCATCAGTGTAGATGCATCTAGCCTAGATGGTTTTTTTTGTTGCAACTGTTTGATTTTATTATTCTCTTGTGTCATGGATGATTGAGATAAATATAGTTTTTATTTTCATTTGTATTAGATGCCTTTGTATCAAGTGTCACTGAGCTGCATCCCTGGCCTTTGATATTTTTTCTTATATATTCCTATGAACCAGACCTGTGTTAAGATACCTTTTTCCTTTGGGTCTTTGGAAGCAACTTCTTGAACATAGTAGATAAGATTATGCTTATGCACCAGCATCCCAGTTTGAACATTTTATATATAAAAGAGGTGTTTTTCAGTGTTCTTCTCAAGTCAGTTATCAGAAGTCTTCGTTCATTTAGATTTTTGACGTAAGACTTAGAAGCATTTTCTTTTTCCTTTTTGTCTTCTAGTGAGGACTCAGAAGAAAAAGATGTGAAGACCAAGAAGGATGATTCTCATTCAGCAGGTAGTAAACTATTTTTAATGTAATAGGGATAAATCTATTCACTAAACACTTTAACAAGCAATTTCACATACCAGGCACTGTTTCAAATATTGGGATCATAAAGATGTTTCCTTCTTCAAAGAAGAAGGGAATTGATTCGCCATCCTGGGGTTGTAATACAGAATACATATTCTGAGTCCTACCCTAAGATTTCTGATTCTGTATATCTGGATGGGACTGAGTCTTCATGGGCAATTACAATGTTCAATCCTGGTGACTTTATTGTTGGAGTTTATTTTCAAATTTAACTCTTAAAATTGAGTTTTATTCCTTATTGTTTCTGGATGTGTTAATTTTGGCTAGTATACCCTTGCTTTGGTTTCTTGGATCTCACTGTCAATGAGATCACTGTTTAGCTAATAGGTAGATGGTGGACAAGATTCCACTACATTCACTCCACTGTGCAATTATGTTTTCTTTGCTATTTAAGTATGCTGTGTGGTTGCCAAAATTGAAAAGAAATTGTATTAACCTTTTACACTGTCTCGTGCCTTGTGAACCCTAATTTGAATCTCTTACCTTTATTTCTTTTTTTTTAATTCTGCCCTCCCCCCCCCATTAGTTGTTTGTGCATTTCAGATACATTAGCTCTATACTGATTAAAAGCACAGCTCCTATCAGATGGATTTAGTTTACAGTCTGCAAGGTCTGCTTTATTCTCTAATCGCCTCTGGATAAGATTTTGTCAATGAAAGGACTCAAGAGTATTTTTAGAGTGACAGTGTATGCCTATTATCCCAGCTAGGAAGCTCAGGTTGGCCTCAAACTCAATTTTCCTACCTCATCTTCCCCAATAGGTAGGATTACAGGCATGAGCCACCATGTATGTAGAAACTTCTAAGGATAGAATTTACTCTTTTTGAATGAAATAAGGCTGCAGGTTATATCCTGTATTGACCACTATGTTTGCTTTTTCAGTCAGCCGTCAAATGCAAAATTCTTTGATAATTGCATCACAATAATTTTACATTACAGAGGACAGCGAAGATGAAAAAGATGATCATAAAAATGTACGCCAGCAACGGCAGGCAGCATCTAAAGCAGCTTCTAAACAGAGAGAGATGCTTATGGAAGATGTGGGCAGTGAGGAGGAGCCAGAGGAAGAGGATGAGGCACCATTCCAGGAGAGTATGTGAAGTTAGCTCATATTCTTTGGTCCTTTGTGATTCTAGTTTCTGACCATGATTACTTTTGCTTTTCTAATATGTTAGAAGATGTTACACCCAGTCCCTTAAATTAGATAGATACTCTTTGTTAAAAGACAAGATGTACTGATACCCATTAATGTTTTAAATGATCAGAGATTCCCATGATGGTCCACCATTTCTTATGGATGACCTACTTAAAGATGTTTGTTTCCAAACGCAGACTGACAAGAGAGTATTAGTTGAAACAAGTGTGTTGTTGTGATTTGTTTTTTAGCCTGGCAGAAGAGGATGTAGACCTCCTTTCCCCACAAAAAATATGAACAGGATTCAGATGTTTCATAGGTTATCCAGACTACTTACATGTATTTTTTGTTTTACTAGTACTTTTCTTATTTCATCTATTCAAAGTTAGACCAAAAGTACCAGGTTAATTCTGTTTAGTTTCCCTGAACCAACCAGTACTACATGAAAGTGATGGAAGTATACCAAAAAATCATTTACGTATGTGATAGTTTCAGTTTTTTGATTGTAGTTTTGGTTTGTTTTTGACACAGGGTCTCACTACATAGCCCATGCTGGCCTGTATTTCACAATCTTCTGGCCTTAGCAGGAGTTATAGTGCTGGGATTACAGTTTTGTATCACCAAACCTGATCTGGTTTCAGTCTTTATTCAGATTAAATCTTATGCCTTCTATTTTTCACCAGCTCTTTGAATTAGTCAATCATGTAACTCGTGTGGGGTACATGCCAAAGCCATTTTAAAATGGGGCCAGTGGCAACTCCAACCAAATTGGTAGTGCAGCTGCAAATAGAATCCAGTGGTGTTTGACTCCCAAGTCCCTTTATCCAGTCATTCTTAGCACTCTTTCCTTTTGTTCACTTGGAAGGATGTGTACATTAAGTTGGACGTTGAAATTCTTCTTTCCTCTCAGAAGATTCCGGTAGCGACGAAGATTTCTTAATGGAAGATGATGATGATAGTGACTATGGCAGTTCAAAAAAGAAAAACAAAAAGATGGTTAAGAAGTCCAAACCTGAGAGAAAAGAAAAGAAAATGCCCAAACCCAGGCTAAAGGCTACAGGTGAGCTGTGTAAAAGTGAAGCTAAATCACTGCTTTAAAAAAATTTTAAGAATCAGTACTTTCTCTACATAAATTTTTCATTAGGTTGCAGCATTGCCCTGATACTTAACAGGAATACAAGAAGTCTGAAAGGATTCTGCCTTCTGCAGCTGGACGTGTCACTCACTTATTCATAAAAACTTTAACTCCTTTAAGAGCTTGGTCAGCATAGCATATGGTCAAGTTTAAGCAATGTTTGAGAATGACTATTTGTTTTGGGTATAGTGGGAGAAACACTGTGTCAACATAGTTGTTACTGCTCTGTTCTCCAACCAATCACAGTTCCAACAGCTACTGAAGACTTGAAATTGTGAAAATGCACAGTAATAGATTCAAGTTCCATGATCTATTTCATCCTCTACTGTCAAAATAACCCCTGGTGCTGCCCCTCCAAAAAAGTAGTTCTGGTAAAAAACAAATAAAAAAACAATCCTTTTTGTTTAGTGTGGTTTCTCTGAAGCCGGTGGGTTCTTTCAGATACTGTCCTGGTTGGAGTAGTTTTTAATTAAATCAGAAATATAGATTTGCTTTTGGTATAAGTAGTTTTATTCTGGCAAATAGAATTAGTGATTTTTTTTTTTAACTTCACACTGTTGGGAATGATGTAGCTATCAAAGAATTATTTCACACTTTGGTTTCTACTCAAGCCATATCTTTCCCACTAATGATGATAGTCATTTTTCTATAGCATCCTGTTTCTTTATTAAAAGCATTATTACTATTATACTCTGGTTTGTCTTCAGATCGTATAAATCTTTCTCCTTTTAAAAGCATTACTAGTAACGTAACATTAAAATGTTGGTAAAGTAATTTTGTATAACGAGGTGTGATTGTGCACATCTGTAATCCAAGTACTCAGGAGACTGAGGCAGGAGGATTGAGGTGAGTTCCAGGCCAGCCTGGGATACATTGCAAGACCTTGTCTCAAAAGAAAAAAAGAGACTGGATAACTCTTGACAAAATAGGTTTAACCTGATTTTTTTTTTTTTTAATTTTTATTTTACTCATATGTGCATACAATGTTTGGGTCATTTCTCCCCCCTTTCCCCCGCCCCCTTCCTTACCCCTCCTTACCCTCCCTTACCCCCCCCTTACCCCTCGCTACCCGGCAGAAACTATTTTACCCTTCTCTCTAATTTTGTTGAAGAGAGAGTATAAGCAATAATAGGAAGGACCAAGGGTTTTTGCTAGTTGAGATAAGGACAGCTATACAGGGAGTTGACTCGCATTGATTTCCTGTGCATGTGTGTTACCTTCTAAGTTAATTCTTCTTGAACTAACCTTTTCTCTAGTTCCTGGACCCCTTCTCCTATTGGCCTCAGTTGCTTTAAAGTATCTGCTTTAGTTTCTCTGAGTTGAGGGCAACAAATGCTGTCTAGTTTTTTAGGTGTCTTACCTATCCTCATACCTCCCTTTAACCTGATTTAAACATTACACAGTGTGTACATGTATCAAAACTTCACATGGTACCCTATATAAATACGTAAATTAATTTTTAAAAATGATTGGAAACTGCTGCAGCGTATTGTAGTAATTTATTATGACCTGTTTAGAAATTTATATGTGTACTATAATGCCCACCTTTCTTTAAAAAGTAAGTTGGGATGTTGTTTACAGATACTGTTCTTACAGGATTTTTAAAAAATATTATTTTATAGCTGATTTTTATTTAGACATTTTTTTCTCTTCCCCCTCCCCAAATTATTTTTCTTTTCAGTGACACCAAGTCCAGTGAAAGGCAAAGGGAAAGTGGGTCGCCCCACAGCTTCAAAGACATCAAAGGAAAAGACTCCTTCTCCCAAAGAAGATGACGAGGAACCAGAAAGTCCTCCAGAAAAGAAGACATCTGCAAGTCCCCCACCTGAGAAATCTGGGGATGAAGGGTCTGAAGATGAAGCCCAGTCTGGGGAGGATTAAAAGTGATAATAGTTTGGGGAGAAGTTTTATTAAAAAAAGAAGAAAAGAGGGGGAAAAGAGAGCCTACTTAAGATAGAACATGGTTTTGGCTATGGCTTGAGTTACAGGCTTACAATGCTTTTTTCCATTTGTTGAAAATAACCTCTCTCTCTTTCTCTCTCTGAAAATCATTGTATGTTGAAGTGTTTAAGTTACCTTTTGGTCTGTTAGTCTTCTCTTTGCCACCCCTCCCCCCTTTTCCCAATGAAAGCCATGTCAAATTAATCACTGGATTGACTGCTTCATCTTTTTATTTTTTTTATTGGAAGGTATACCACAGTTGTAAAGCAATAAGATTTGAGGTGAACACTATGGAAACTTTGTTTTCTTTTGTTTTGTTTTGTTTTTGCTAAAGAGTAGCAAGTTAAATAGTAATCAAAATGCAAAAAGGTGTTAGTTAAAAATTATTGCTTCTTCCTCTGCCTGGACTTTTAAAAATCATTTGTCATCTATATGAGTTTATATGTCTATATACATAAGTATAACTGTCTAAAAAAATCATGACTCTAAACTTCCACTGATGAAGCAGGTAGGAGATAAAGATGAATTCTGAATTGTTACTAAAAGTACTCATATTTTTTACCTTGGGCATGGGAGGGAATGGGGTTGGCTGATCTTGTTTGGGGTGTGGGTTTTCTTTTTTTATTTCATCACTTGTTATCTCAACAAGACTTGGAGCCAGTGATCCTTTCATTCTGCTTCAGTCTTTAAGGAGCTTAAAAAATACAGGGGCTGCCAAACTGAATTCACCCTTGATTTCATATTTCATTCTCTAATGCTTCATGTTTTTAAAATGTATAGTATGTATCCTGTTTTTTGGATAAGATTTTACCAAGGATCAAAAAAAGCAAAAGACACCTTAGAGTTTAAATGGCAAGATGAATCTATATAACACAGTGGATTTCTTCTCATACTGACAATGTTTAGGTTTTTTAAAGAAATAAAATTTCAGTTAATGTGAAGCTCAGTCACAAAGGGTTGAGATTTTTTTTCCTTTGTTAAAACAGAGTTGAAATTCTTTTGTGCTATAAATGAGCATTCAGATCCCATGAACCACGCTGTTATTATTTGGGGATAGAATATTTTTCCTTTTTATACTCCAGTCTTCCCTTTTCTTTGTAGAAACATGATATGAAGTACACCTCTCTGCTTCCTGCTGCTACACAGAGTGCCAGTGCATACCCTGTCCCCAGTCCCTACCAGTTCTACTAGAGGACACTATTTTTCTGGCTCTTCACTTACTGCCCAAATGAGAAGTATAATGAATGCTGCTTCTATGCTGTTGAGTTTGTTTTTGCCATAGTTTGCTTTTGCTTAAGGTCTTTTTGTCTGACCCTCTAGCTACTGTTTGTGTTTCTCAAAGCAGAAGACAGACTCAACAGGATTTCATAAAACATGCATTTTACGATGCCCCTGTGCTGTTGAAAACAGACTTTTTACATGCCTTAGGAAAGCAGCTGGGAGATAGATCTATAGGTTTGATCTTCCATATCCTGATACCGTGAGCTAATGGGAGCAAAGTTTAGAGGTCCTAGTATGCCAATAAACTGAAATTTTAATGAAATTTAGTTTCTGCATTTTTCCTGCATTTAATGTAGATTTGCTTCTCCAATATCCTACTTTTGTAGTTTTTTTCTTTTAAGTTGACAGCATGTTTTTCTCAGACAATGTGGCTTTCTTGCAGGTATTCTTAGGACAAAGGGTTATTTTAGGAATATTTTTACTCTGGTTTTTAAGACACTTTAAAGAACATTCTTAACTCTTGACTTTTTTTTTTTAAAAACAAAAAACAAAAACACCCAGTGGCAGAGAATTATTTCATTGTTGCACTGTGTGTTAAGGAATGAGTTAGGAAATTTAGTACATGACCAAAAATACAAGACTTGAACATAGCAGAGTTGGATTATTATCTACATGATGGTTAAATTGATACTTGTGAACTTTGTTTTGAGGGTATTAAGGATTACTGTGTTTGCTTCAGTGGGGTTTGTTCGGATATCCATTTTTAACAACAAAAAAGTCTTTGTGTTCATAAAGTAAAAAAAACCTACCAGTGTTGCCAATAAGGCACTTCTATTTTTTAGGGGTTGTATGTAAGTCTTGCATTCCCAGTAACATTTTGGCTTCTCTTAGGCTATGTTTCATGAGGATGTGGAGAGGGGTCTCTTTTTAAACTTGCCTCAATTTTTTTGTGTAATTCTCTTTATACATTAATTTGTACCAACATCTCTGTGATGTATGCACATACTTTTATGCGTTTGATTGGGCTTTTTGTTTAGGGTCCCTTTTAAAACTAATTCATTAGATAAAATATATATTCTCTGTTTTCCATACGCTGGATGAGGATCCGTGTCCTCAAGTGAGATGGGCTCTGAATGACTTGTTTTCTTCACTTACTATTGATCATTTAAGATACTCTAGTCTTCCCCTCAAATCATGCATGCAAATAGGACAGTTACGATGACTCAACTGGAAACAGATGCTCAGTAGTCAGGCTTGACAATGACATCAGGATGCTTTACAGCTATAAGCCAGTAGTGACTAGCCATTAACGCCTTCCTTGACTTAACTCCCTCTTTTTTTTTCCTAGTGTGCTGCTGGTGAGGTGGCAATAGTATTCACTGTCTTATTTTGCAGTGCTCAGGAAGAGGGTCATTAGCCTTGAAGGTGCTTGTTTATGTTACCTGAATTCTCTAAGTTAGCTCTGCTAGGTTTACCTCTAATAATATAGATCTCAGCAGCTATGTTGCCTAAAACTACATTCTAGTTCTTCAGATACTTTTATCCAGCCTTCCTCCCCCAAATAGAAATGGGTAGTTTCTGTCCTGCTGGTTTTAGCCCTCTTCATCTCAGATCAGAATTGAGGGAGTGGGCCCAAAGGATAAATTTTAATTTCAGTAATGATAAATTTGTCCTGCTTTCTAAAATGCCCTCCCTTTTCATATCTCCCATTTCCATATTGATTCCATAAAGGAAAACTAACGAGTGTTTCCTCCTTTAAGGAGGCAGTGAGAGGAAATCTTTTGATCTTGAAGAATAGTCATTTTGTTCTCTTGAAGAAGCTTTGAGAGTGATTTTTTTCACAATAACTGGTTTGCCCCAGTTCAGTCGTCAAATTTAATACTTACTCTTGGTATTGGTTTGAATAGCATTTTCTTACGGATAACAAATGGAATGGATTGAGGTTATAATCTAGTAAAATTTTATACTCGTGAATATGGTCATCTACGCTGAACTTGACACTTTCTTACAATTGTTCTTTTCATATCCATGAACATTCAAGTAACAAGTGGATTTATGAGTGTTGATTGGGGAAAGGAAAAGTGCTTTTTGTTAAACAGTTCAGTTTAGGAGCTGCTGTGAGTGTTAGAAAGGCAAGACAGGAAAAGCTTTATAAAAGATCATAGACCACTGTTGGTGTTGTAAAGTGTGATTGGCAGTTTGTGTGGTTCTTTGCCTACATCACCAGTAGTTACACTGAAAAGAAAAAAATCTCACCTTAGGAGTTTGGAAAGGAAGAAACAGGCTATGGCCTTTATAACATTTAGACTGAGGTCACTTAAACAGAAGTAATACACATTTCTGGCTTGAGGGTAGAAATGTGTCCTTTTCCCTGTGGATGAAGCTGAGTTTACTTGAAAATCAAGAGTTGGTTTATTGTTTGAATTTTGGGACATCAAGTTGTTGATAGCAAAGTTTAATTTTCAACTCATTTTGCCTTTGTGTTGGATTAACTCGATACCTGATTCTTTTTAAATATTAAATATGTAAATTACACTTTTGTTCAAAGCCTAATTCACACAATTCACAGTGGTGCTGATCGTAATAACCACTATTGGGAAAAATCCCATATACCTGCCTGTTGCCATGCCAATAGAGTGACTGAACTGGTGACATCTGTTTGAGCATGCTCTGTGTGGCTAGTAGAATGCCACCATTGTGCAGACACTTTGTACATCAGGGGTAAGGGAGGGTTTTCTAGATTATGGGGGAGGGTAAAATTGGGACTTTTTGTTGTTCCCTTTTTGATGAGGTTGGGGATAGTACTTGGCTTATGTCCTAAAACGAGATGTATAAAAACTCCTCAAGTATTTTGTGTGTGTGTGTGTGTGTGTGTGTGTGTGTGTGTGTGTGTGTGTGTGTGTGTTTGTACATTTCTGGTAGTTAAATCTTTGTTTTCTGGAAATTAGTGATTTCTTTTTTTTCCTCCAGAAGTATTTGTTAACAAAATTTGTAAATAAGAGCTCTACTAGTCTGTTCACCATGAACGTGTTGCAGCAAACCTTTATACAGAGTTCCTGAGAGACTTAAGGAAAGACTTAGGACTTGCCAGGTTAAGCAGCAGCCAAGTTCTCAGTAATTGTTTGCTTTGATTCATCTTTTAGACTTCATTTTGCCAGCTCTAAAACTCCCCATCTTCCTTGATTTTAGTCCTTAATCTTTTCGGTTCTGAGCAGGGAGGGTAAAAGAGGAACCTGCTTAACTGCATTAACTAATTAGTCTGTGGGCTGAGACCAGGGCATCCCTTTCTTCATACTGCAATGCCACTAGATACATGATCAGACGCCAGAGGGTTGGGCATTCTTGCAATACCTTAACAATGCTGAAATCTGCAGCATGGTACTTAAGGAAGTTAAAGTTTGAATGTAACCACTTTATTTAAAAGTTTTTTCTTTAATTTAAATGAAATGGGGTTGAAGTGAACATGGTTTTGTTGACCATGTTGTGAATTATAGATACAACATGCATTGGTAGAATTCGTGTGATGGTCTTTTGTGATACCTAATTTTTACATATCCCAGTCTCTGTATGTATCTGCATAGACAAAGAAAAAACAAACTCCTGCTTTGCTCTTATTGAAGGGTTTCCAGGACTGCGTGTCTGCTCCTGAGCTTTGTTTTAAGTATGTGTGTCCTTTGCTTGTATTTTGTATTAAAAATAAGAATAAGAACCCCTTATTGTTGAGCATGTTGGCATTGTCCCCTTTATTATTTTTTTTCCTCTTTTGGGGACATACGAAGCAAGTTATTCTTTTTCTGTATCTTTTTTCTTTTGTAAACTTTTTTTTGTTTTGTTTAAAAATGGCTTTATAAAAGGGCTTTTATAACCCAGATGTGTGCTCTGTGTACTTCTTGTAATACTTGAAAGCAAATACTCTGACCTATTCAAATGATTAACCTTGGTCCCTCAGTTCTCAGTCTAGCTCAACTTTGGGAGAAAACTTGTTTCCCAAATAACTTAGAAATGTTAGCCCCTGTTGTTAGGAAAGGAAATTACATCTTACCTCAGAAGTCAGTACTTAAGTGCATGGAATCAAGAAGCAGTAGGTTCACTAGTTTGATGGAGTAGGGGAGGACTGGACTGGGTGTGTGAGGATACCTAATTAGCGTTTTTCCTTGTGTTCATGTCTAAAGTTAGAAAGTGGAGGGCAAAGATATTTCAACAATGCTATATGATAATAGAATGCTTTCTATGTTCACAAAACACATTTGCATTCAATTTCAAATACCACTGGAACTACATTAAACCATCTTATAATTTAAATGTTACTTGAGTGAACAATATAGTACATGATCTCTCTTTAGAACTGGGCTAATACTGTACTCTTTGCTCTCCAAACTTTTCCCTTGTCAGCCAAACACTGTGATTGACATGCAAATTCACCTTAGCCTTGAAATTAAATGCTCTGCATATTATCTGTGACAATTTTATAGCTAATTTTATATTGCTTAATAGGTCTTTTGCTTGTCCCAGGTGAAAGCTGACTTCAAAAGAATGTTAACCATCCACCTTTCCTCAATCTGTGGATGTTTTATGGTTGACATACCAAATTTTACATTTTTGTACAGTCCTGAAAACATCATGGATAAGCACATGCATAGAGATCCACACATTTGCAGCATGTTGGTGCCTGTCCATGACCGTGACCTTTAGAAATTAATAATAGCAAGCCCTTTCTGCTTTATGGAGTTTTTACTTACATGCTGTCATTCAGTTTTTACATTTGATATTAGCAACATGTTTGTTGTTTCTCCAGTTTTTACAGAACATAAGGGAAAAGATTGGATTGCTTGAGTGGGCCAGTGTGTAGTGCAAGGATTTGAAGTAGGTCTGTTTGAAGTTGTCACAGCTGTTAGTAGCATTTTGGTATTCTTTGGTATCTCCAAGTAACAATACTTAAAGCAGTCCAGTGAGTTACAGTGAAGACTTAAATGAACTGGGAACGTGACTCAATGGTAGAGCTCTTGCCAAGCCATACACAAGGCCCTGGGTTTGAGTTCTGCCCTGAAAAAATGAAAAGGGCATAGGTAAAACTTAAAACCTCTTTTCAATGAGGTGTGAAGATTTATCATTAGTACTTTTACGTGAAAATCCCTGTGACCCCTAGACACAAAGTCTTATGTTATTTGATGCTTTTATTTTCTTGATCATGGCTCAAGATAGTGACTGAAGAAAAGTCATCTTGACTCCATAGTAGTTGTCTTCTGCCAGGAGAGGGCAGTATTGGTCCTCTGCATAGTTAGCAGCACGATTGCCTTCCCCATCTCATTTTTAGATACCACACTGGGCATCCTCTGTATCAGGGCACCCTGCCACCTACATGGGTCATAGAGCTTTTTGACCCATTTGTCCTAATACATGCAGCAGGCAGAAATCTGGGTTTTCAATGGGAAATAGGATCTTTTGATTAATGAACATATGTTCTCTTAAGTGGTGTCCATCTTATGACTCCCAAACCTGTGTAGACGGCATGCCCAAAGGAAAGGTATGTTGAGATTTCAGAATGCAGCTGTGGACTCTTGGCCCTGTTTTGAAACAGTTGCCTTTTGAAACTGGCCGCCAGGCTCTAAAGCCTTGTTTCTTGCACAAGAAGTACTGGTAAGTATACAACAAATACTGCTACTTGTTTTCAAGTTGATGTGGTAGTTTGTTCCTTGATCTTTTTTTTTTTTTTCCTTACTGGGGCTTGAACTCATGACCTTCACATAAAGCCACTCCACCAGCTCTATTTTTGTGAAGGGTTTTTGAGATAGGGTCTCGCAGAACAATTTGCCCAGGCTGGCTTCAAACCGTGATCTCCTGATTTAGGATTGAGTAGCTAGGATTATAGGCATAAGCCACAGGTACCCAGTGCTCCTTGATCTTGAAGACATGTTCCTCTTTTCCTTACATTATTTTAATCCATTTTGACATGCTTTGGCTGGGTCACCACCAGGAGAAATCAGTATTACTCAGAGGTGTTCCTTGTTTCAATAGTGAAGTCAGACAAATATTGTAAAATAAATGTTGTGTTAATTCTGGAGTCAGTGAACAAGAGAGTGCAGCCAAGAGTTTCCATCCTAGTAAAGCAAATAATTACTTTAAAATATAACAAGAGGCCCTGAGTTCAAACCCCAGTACTGCCAAAAAAATAATAATGGAAAAAAATTATAACAAAATGTTGGATTGTTTGCCTTGATTTAGCTCTAAGCTGGCACCCAGAAGTGAATTACTTAGAAATATAACTATAAGGAACTGGAGGCCTATTTCAAGTGGTAGAGTACCTGCCTAGCAAGTATAAGGTCCTGAGTTCAAACCCCAGCAGTAGCAAAAAAAGAAAAAGAAGTTGACCAGGCAGAGCAAGGAAGAGTATATATACTTCTTTGCTTAACTTGGTAGCTATTAATGGTAATGTTTAGCTATTAATCTATATGGACTCTCCTGACTATAAGAGATTAGGGTTGGTTAGTTAAATCAAGCTTTGAAGGAGGTGGAAAGTCTTTGATCCAAGAAAAATGACAAATTTTAGAGAAAAATAACTACCAGTTTGGTAGCCCTAGCTGATTGCATATGTGGTAAGAAGTGATTCTCATCCACAATCAGCTGAATGTGTATAGTGATATAATTGAAACTGGTCTTTACTAAAAGATGTGTAAAAAGGAAGGTAGAGAAGGCAGAGTGGCTCAAGTGGTAGAGTGCCTGCCTAGCAAGCGTGAGGCCCTGTGTTCAAACCCAGTGCCACAAAAAAAAAAGATGTTTAACGACAGCGACATATACTGGATCCTTAGTTTCTGGCTATAAATTAGTTCTGTGTATTTTGCTTATTCAACCTAACATACTAAGCACAGAAAAATGTGGTTTTACTTCTAAAGTAGTTAAGAATAATGATATAACAAAGCTTTTTTATAAGACACTAAATGTCCTAGGACTCCATAAAGAGTCAGTTGACATTCTGTTTAGATCTTGGAACATAATCTGTAGCTCTGTACCCTAACTTCATACCTAATACATGCCACATCTCAATTATAAACTCCAGGCTCCCTGTTTTGTCTTTTTCTCCTGCCTCTGACCTAATTTGCCACTGATTCTCTTCTTTCTCTTGTTTTTTGTGAATGAACAGCTGGTTTCCATGGGGCTAGTGTTTTTTGAGGCAAATACATTGTTTGTACATGAACCAGGTCACACTAAGGTGGATGGGGAACCAGCTGTCCTGTAGAGAGTCACATAGTCGGCCTGAGTACAAGATAAATAGCATTTCTTGGTAAACCTGAAACAATGCAGGGCTTAGATTCCAAAGGTCTAGTGTAGTGAATGCTGGTCTCACTTCAGGTACACAGGGTGTAGACAGTATCTAGTTTGTGAGTGTGGGTATTGTCCTAAACCTTGCACAATGGGTCAGTCTTAGGCCATCAGCAAAGCAAGTCATTCCTTCTCTTGCCCTGCTTTCCCTCATTCTCTTCCCACACACTCTTGTGAAGCAATAAGACTGACTATTTGGATCCTGGGCTACTCAATCTTCTCTAGATGTCAACACCACTGAGCAGCCACTGAGAAGTAGGTGCCCTCCCTGGGAGACTTATGTCTAGGTGGAGAACTAACAATGCTAGACAGTGGAAATGGGAGTTCCTAGTGCACCTGTCCCTCTACAAGTCACCTTGAAATTGACTAGCAATACTTACTGACAAAGAAAATAAGGTGACTATATTCCATCCCTAAAATTGGGAGCTGTTCAATAATGAAGAGTTTGTCATATTCCATGGTAAGAAAGACAGTCTAAGATAACGATTTATATTTCAGAATATTGCCATGTCTGGGAAAGTTTTAGGAGTTAAACTAAAGCATGAGATACATAAAACTGGATTATTCTAGGGAACATACATGAACTGTATTCATCCAGCAAAGTTGAGACTCACACACAATGCTTATGTAGTATGAGCAATTATTTGTTTTACTTAACCCCCAGTCACTTTACCTCACCAGGTGACATCCTTTGGAAAAGCTTTGTGGCTGATTTGGATAAAGTCAGTAGATTAATTTACAGGGTGATCTTGGGCAAATCACCTACAAATCCACCCCTTACCCCATAAGGAGGATAATAAGGGATGGCTTCTCTTGCTTCAAAGGGATCTTGTGAGAGTGAGTGAGGCTGTGTGCATCCAGCACCTGGAAAACAGGCTGTCTATGCACACAAGCTGCTGTTAGCATTGTAGACCCACTAGCTTCAAATAACAGCTGCAAGGTGAGCAGCAGGCAAAACCTCATTCTATAGAAATCCTTTAGCTTTGTCTCTGAAGTGCAAATGAGTTATTTATTAGTAAAAGCACTTGCAACAAGGTAATCTTTAACAATCCTACTGCTAGGGGGGTTTTAGAGGGGAGGAGTGGCTTAACTCCCAAGTCACCTAGTAGGACAGTGGGTTTTTACCCCTAGTGTGAGTCACAGAACTGTTTGTATAGAGTTTGGTTTTTTTCAGCTTCTCATAGGAAAAAAGAATTTTATCAAATGGTTTCAAACTGTATTCCTAGAGAGGGGACATATTTCAAGTCAGAGAACATTCATTTGGTCCAACATTAGAGGCTGGGGGTGTGTAGCTTAGTGGTAGAGCGCTTGCCTAGCATGTATGAGGTCCTGGGTCCAACCCCCAGCACTACACAATGAAAAAAAAAAAAAAAAAGGTAAAACTTGTCAGTATCACATTTTTGGAATATGAAATCATTATGTTTGTATCTTTGGTCTTTCAAATTTAAAACCAGAAAGGAAGCCACAGAACTATTTAGTGGAATAGAACCCAGGGCTCAACTGAACCATTTAACTGATAAAATGTACCAAGCGCCGGTGGTTCACACCCGTAATCCTAGCTACTCAGGACACAGAGATCAGGAGGATCGCGGTTCGAAGCCAGCCCAGGCAAACAGTTCCGTGAGACCGTATCTTGAAAAAACCTTTTACAAAAAAGAGCTGGCAGAGTGACTCAAGGTGTAGGCCCTGAGTTCAAGCCCCAGTACCACACACAAAAAAATAGATAACTGATGAAATGTGATGTCCCATGTCTTCACAACACTAAAGCCTACTAGAGTACTTTGTGTGTGTAAGGGCAGGAGGGTAGCTATCATGAATTCCTTTTCTAGACTAATAGCATTTTGGCAACTGACCCCCAGGGACAAGCTACAAGATGTACGTCTCCCTCCTTCACAAATTATCTTCAATCTTGGGGAGTAGGACCTAATTTCAACAGCTAGTGAAGAGTTTGACTTCAGTAAGTTGAGTAATAATCAGACTATAAATAGTAACATTTGGTCAGGCGCCTGTTATAATACACTCTTCCATCAGATTGCTAAGGACATCATTTGTGCTTTTTGGAGAGATATGATAGCTTCACAAGTTGAAGTTCCTCAGACAATGTTATCTTGCTGAAGGAGATGGAACTGTTTTTGGCATTAGTAAAATTTTCATTTTTCTCAACTCAATTACTATCACTGAGTTCTGTTAATGCACATGACACATGCTTCCCCTCATTAGACATTTTGGACAAGTGTCAGCATTTAAGGTCGTGAGAACTGGATTTTTGTTCCTCTTAAGAGTATGGTACTTAAAAAAGCAGCTGAAAACTAGGATAGCATTCTTCTCCCAGGCTTAGCTTTTCTAAAGTCCTTGTAGCATTAAACACTGGCTTGGTCAGAGATAGAAGCAACACAGACATGTTTTGTTTTGGATGTACTAGAATTTGAACTCAGGGCTTCAAGCTTGCTAGGCAGTTGGTCTGCCACTTGAGCCACTCCACCAGCCCTTTTTTGTGTTGGGTATTTTTTGAGATAGGGTCTTGAGAACAATTTGCCCAGGCTATCCTCAAACCGCAGTCCTCCTGATCTTTGCCTTCCAAATAGCTGTGATTACAGGTGTGAGCCACTGGTGTCCAGCAGCACAGATTCTTGAAAGATCCAGTGCTGGTGGAGAGGAGTGAGAAATGGGAGTCCTGCATTTGAAGCTCCCTCTCTCCACCCACTTGAAAGGCCAAGCCCCAGTTTGTGTCAATCAGACTTTCAAAAGAGATTTCTTTGTTTTGGGTTTTGAGTTTTTTATTTGGAGGGAGGTGGTTACTGGGGTTTGAACTCAGTGTAATTCCAGATAGAATTATTAATTGACAATACACTCTTCTTGTTCTAATCAATGAGATAGAGCAGCTAACAACTAAATGCAGCTGTGATTGGAAAGCAAGGTATTAAATAAAGTTTCTACAATTTGAAATTCTTTGGCTCGCCATAGAAAAGTGCTTTAAATCCATGGTTTTCAAAATACGGTCCCTGGACCATGCATCCTCAGCTGGAAACTTACTTAAATGTATAATCTTGGGCCCAGATCCATTACATCAGAAACTGGGAATAGGATTGAGCAGCAAGGGGTTAAACCCAGGGCTATTCTCCAGCTGATTCTGACACACTGAAGTTTGACAACCGCTGCTAATTAAGTCATGCCAAAGGATGTGTAAACCAAGTCCTTATCTTTATTGGAGAAGGCAGCTTGGCCTGAGTAATGTTACTGAGACAGACCAGTCATGGACCACTAACTGGTGGTGTGGTTTAACAGCACCAACTAAATCCTAGAGCTGCATCCTCACTTGCCACTTCTAGAAAGAATTTCTTCACTCCTTTTTGCTTCATCCCTCTGTTGGAATCCCCAGAGACAGAACTGAGCCTTTTCTCTTCCATGATCCCCCTGTCACATGATCTCCTCTGGCATTTCTACTTTAACTATGACTTAAGAATTCTGCCTGCTATTGGACTTGGTACAGATTCAGACTCTGATTTGGGCTTTAAAAAATTTTTTTTCACTCTCTTTCTGGAAAGACTAGATAAATGTCTTTCAAAAACCGCAGATGTTCGTTTCAAGAGAGGAGCACAGAGCATGCACATAGTAACATCTTTAAAATCATTTTTGATAACCTTTAATCTCATTTTGACTGCTAACTTCTTCCTACACTCAATAATAACAGTAACTCCCATTTATTGAGAGCTTATTAGATACAAGGCATTGTTTTGAGCACTTACCATGCCTTCTATTATTGAATCCACACCCCAGTCCTACAAGGTACCTTGTGGCACAACTCTCCCCAATTTACACAGGAAGAAACTGAGGTCTGGAGATGGTTAAACACTATGGCCTGGGTCACATAACCTGATAACCACAATACTCAGCAACATTTATTGACTACAGTCAACATTGAGGCCCAGGCCGTGGCTCAATGCCTGGAATCCCAGCAATTTGGGAGGTAGAAATCAAGAGGATCATGGCTCAAGGCCAGTTTGGGCAAAAAGTTAGTGAGACCCCATCTTAATAAGGTGGGCATGGTGGTACACACCTGTGAACCCAGCTAAGAGGGACGCTTTAGGTAGGAGGAATACAGTCCAAGACCAGCTTGGGAAAAAAATTTAAGACCCTACCTGAAAAATAAAGCAAAAAAGGGCTGGGAGCATGGCTCAAAAGGTAGAGCTCGTGGCTACCAGTGTACAGGCCCTGAGTTTGAACCCCAACACCACAAAAACTAATAAAGTTGACACTGGTCAATTGCATTTTGGTTCCCTCACTTCCTTCCCAGAATATCCAGCTTCTAGCAGAAGCCTTAAGGAGCAGCAAATTGACCAAAAATAGATGATACAATTTGAAAAACCGTACAGAAACAGAGACATAGGTTTGAGTTCTGATTTTTACTAACCAACTAGGACTTTGTCAAGGCCTAAGCCCTCCCTGAGTGACAGTTTCTGAAACTGTAAACTCTGTCAGTGACAGCTACTTTTTGGGGTTGTTGTGAAGATCACAGTGAAGCCATCTAGCCAAAGTCCTGGCGGTAATGATTTCCTCTGCGGGAGGAGAGCTTACTTATGTTCCCAAAGCAGAAGCAAGGAGCCATCACTGAGCCACAGTTCTGTTCATTCTTGTGCAGGGACATTATCTTTCTCATTGTTTTCTCTCAGGAGGGGGATGGTGGTGCAATCCAAGTAAATAGGAAGGGAAGGAATCACAACAGCCAGCATGTCTCAGTGCTCACTCCTGACTGCCTTCCTCTGTTTCTTTTGTGCTTTACTTCAGGCACAATCTAGCTACACTTCTTCTGCAAACTATCTGGGAAACAAGGTGCTTCTTATGTACATTTTGATACCTGTGGAGGGAGCCAGTCAGGGGTCTCTGTGGGAATGGCCTACCATTCTGGAAGGACCAGGCCTGCCTCCCAATATTCTATTGGTTGGTCAGCTCTCCCTGGTTAGGTGGTATGTATATGGCTGAAGGATGGGAACCACAGGGACTAGGTACTAATGGGACCCTGCCTGGAAGCAAGCACGATAATGAGGGTGAAAGGTGGGATGGGTCAGGACTGGTAGTGTTACCAAAACCAGTGACCATTCAGGGAGGAGGTCTCCAAAAAGGAGGAGGTCTCCATTTGGCCCTTGGGTACTGAGTTCATGATGTTGTCACAAGAAAGAATTTTAGGATGCATCAAGGTAGAGACCAAGAAAGTTTATTCATAAAGCAAAGGAAACATAGAAGCATAGTACATCTGATAACAAGTGTACTGAGTATAATTATAGTGAAAAATCAGGTTGGGGTTTGGCTCAAATTTACCTTAGGAAAAATGCTCCTCTTTGTTTTGATACCTGGTATTTTTAATTACTTTTGTCATTACACTGTTTTGTCAATTGGGCCCAAAGATTTGAAGGTTGGTCTGCTCATTAAATTTGGGTTGCTATGACGTAGACATCTGAACATCCCCTTAAGAAAAGGATGGGTCCTGCCAGATGCTCCCTTTAAGACAGATGTCCACTCTTGTGATATGTATTTTCCTTTGTAGACACTTTTTGTGGCCAGAGTCACTTTCCCAAGTGTCTTTTCTCAGGATAGTTGTTTTTTTTTTTTTTTTTTTTAAGATATCTTTGCTCAGTTCCCAGAGTACACTTACTTATTTTTGGGCAAGTGGGCAAGGTCAGAGGAAGAAAGCTGCTCTTTCTCCTTTTTTTTCCTACTATTATAGCTTGTTGTCGGGAGAGGATAAGGCTTTAAGCAAAGAAAGCAGTATGTATATGTATATGTACATGTATATGTATATGTATGTATATGTATATGTTTTTAAACAAGCTATTAATTAGTACAATGCCTATTTGTAAATTCCTAGCTGCTATTTCCCATGCCTAAATTTCCCTGATCTATCCTGCCTCAAAGTGAGTTCCCACCTGGCCCTTCCTCTCAGGTACTGCAGTGAAAGGCAAGGTAGGCAGGAGTGGGATAATCCCAAAAACTCTCTTGTCCATTGCTCTTCTGGAAGGTCACCTGAATCTGAGCCTTGGAAAGAAGATAGAGGGCCACACTTGGAGAGTCCCATCTGACCCATTTTAGTTGCCCTCTGCTCCCTGTAGAGGCTTCCCAGGGTGTGAATGACATTCAGGTGGATGGGCTCTGGTTGCCCAGTCAGTACAGCACTTAGGATCTCAGAATTTGGGAGAGCTGACAGTAACTAAAGGCATGAAGCAGGGACAAAAGGACCCTAGAACTCAAGTTGCTGCTCCTGGCTGGAGGCGGTCCTAGGCCCACCATCCCAAAGGCAGCCATGGATGCTGAGGTCTAAGGCAGGGCTCTGCACCATGCTAGCCTGCAGACCCACCCATCTAGCTGGCTGCCTGTCTCACTCAGCTCACTATTCACCAGCGCAGACTCTCAGGACAAGCAGTGGGGACCATGTCACTGGGCTGTGCTCTTTACCTCCAGGATATTTTGCTTTATTATTTGGCTCTGTTGCTCCTTTTTCAATGTATCACTATAGAAGGGGATGAGAGATGACATGCCAGTTAGTTTGAAGACAAATGTCTTGTTAGAGGGGAATTGTGCTTTATTTTTTTTAAGAGAAGAAAATTTGCCAGGTACCAGTGGCTCACACCTGTAATCCTAGCTACTCAAGAGGCAGAGATCAGGACGATCACAATATGAAGCCAGCCCCAGGCAAATAGTTTGCAATACCCTATCTCGAAAGAAACCCATTACAAAAAAGGGCTGGTGGAGTGGCTCAAGGTGTAGGCCCTGAGTTCAAACCTCAGTACCATTAAAAAAAAAAAAAGAAGAAGAAGAAGAAAATATGACCCAGTCAGAAACTGATATAAGTGGGCAGTATGGTAGTGGTTTCTCCTGCTTTGGAATGGGGGAGAAAGGGGAAATCTGGAACCCAAAGTGTCCAAGAAATTTTGGTTTATCTAAATCAGAATGTCTTCCCCTTGCACTACTTGACTCATTGGATCAGAAGATTCTTTGCTGGGAGAGGGGCTGTCCTGTGGGAGGCTTAGCAGTGTCCCTAGTCGCTACCCTAGATGCTAATAGCCCCCCATGGTGATAATCTAAATGTTCCCAAACATTGCCAACCATCTCCCAGGGGACAAAATAGGCTCCAGTTGAGATCTCCTGATCTAATTGTTCCCTACAATTTTTTTCCCCCAGTGAATTGGTTTTAAGCTTTTTGTTCCATGGGTCTTATCTAAGCCAAGGAATAAAGCTGATTTATCTGAAGAAACAAACCCTTGGCCCCTGCTTCCCATATGCAGCTCAGAGAAACCCCAACAAAGCTCTCTGCTCTTCATCTGGACCACTAGAGCCCATTGGGCCACTCAGGCCTGGAGTGGAAGTAGGAAGAAAGCAGCTACAGCAACTCTGGGGATCCCACTTCCTCATTCTGGCTGCCTGTTTCCCCACCACAGCGCTCACCTAGTTCAACTTGCTCTCAAGGGTGTTCCCATATATTCTGGGCACCTAGAGTTTCTTTATTTCTTGATGTTATTTGAGACAGGATCTCACTATATAGCCCAGACTGACCTTGAACTCCTGATCATCCTGCCTCTGCTTCCTGAATTCTGGGATTATAGGTGTGCACCACTATTGCCAGGCCTCAAGTTTCTTTTGTGTATATGGCATGTATGTGTGTATAAGAGAGTGTTGGGGAGGAAAATGTTGATCCCTGTCCTTACCCATCATTAAGGGTCACAGCCACACTTCTATAACAAAAGATAGGTTAACAAGAGAAAAGAACAATTTATTTAATCAAAGTTTTATGTGACAGCTGAGGGCCAGTGGCTCACACCTATAATCCTAGCTACTCAGGAAGCAGAGATCAGGGGGGAAATGACCCAAACAATGTATGCACATGTGAATAAATGAATTAAAAAAAAAAAAAAAAGGAAGTAGAAATCAGAAGAATCTTAGTTCAAGGCCAGCCCAGACAAAAAGCAAGAACTTGTCTGAAAAATACCCAACACAAAAAGGGGTGGTGAAGTGGCTCAAGTGGTAGCGCTCTTGAGGCTGTGAGTTCAAACCCCAGTACTGCCAAAAAAAAAAAACTTTATGTGACACGGGAGCATTCAGATTAAAGACCCAGGGAAAATTCCCCATTTTTATGCCAGGAATAGATGGAAAGAGGACAGTCACGTGGAATTGAGCCTGGACAAAAGAGTGTGATTTAGTGAGGGGACAGCAAGGCCTGTCTACTCAGATTCTTGGTGCCGTGCGCAACATGGGGCAGGATGCCTCTGGAATAGCAGTTTTGTGACCTTGGTCAGAACATTTCTTTTTGGCCAGCTCTTACATAGAAAGGCAGGGGATGCTTAAAATAATATTTTGAGGTACTATGACTGGTTCGGGAAGAAGGGGTCCTAGTTTCTATGGACCACCTTGAAAAGGAGGAATTCTGGTTTCCATGACTTGCCTTACGGGAGAGTGAGGGGTGAGACAGGAGGGCAAGGGAAAGTGAGAGAAACTCTCCTGAGGTTGCCTCTGGGGCTTTCACTTTGGGTATTGTTTTCTGAGCCCCAAGAGAAGCAGAGTGTTCCTGTGTGGGGGTGGGGGAAGGGGGCTTCTCCCCTCTCTGGAGCCCCTCTCTTGTCACTGTAGCCAGAGGATGTGTTCATTCTCTGGGGTCCTCCCCTTTCCCCGGGCTAATTACATGCTTCTTTAATGAAAGGAAATAGTTTCTCAGCTGAGCTGGGAAACCCAAGCCCCTGGTGCCCCTCTTCGTGGGTATCATGGGAAGGGCAGGAAGGGAAGCAGCTGCTCCACTCTGTGCCTTCCCCGCCCTCTCTAGGGGTGACCAGCCCAGCCCAGAACAGGGACTGTTTCCTTCTGCCAGCTGAAGCCTCCAAACCTGCCACTGGGCATGACCAGGACTGGATGCTTTCAGAGAACTCAAGGCAAAGGTGAGACACAGGCTGAGTGTCCAAAAGCTCCCTGAAAAAACCAAGTTTTTATTCTCAGCAGCCCCTCAGCTGGTGCTGAGAGTAAGGAGTGTGGCTGTCCCCTACCCCTGCTGTGTACAGCTGCTGGGGACGGAGCTGGCTGCTTCTAGGTTGGGAAGGGGGTGCACCGTGGGGAGCAGGCAAGATTGGCTGGAGTCCCAGGACAGAGCTGCAGAATCTTCTGCTCCCCCCTGGGCTTCCCTCAGTCAGCACAGTCCCAGGGAGATGGTTTTAGAAAAGAGACCCCTGTGGGAGCATAGGTGAAGGGGACGTGGGGGAGCAGTGATGGGGGCAGGAAACAGCTGGGCTTCTGCTTCCCTAGAGAGATAGGTTACTCACCAAGCAGATTCCAGCAGATTCCAGGATGTGAGGGTTACCAGCATCTTTCCACTACTGGATAGAGGGAGGAAAGCAGGAAGAGAGGGAGGAAGGGAAGGAGGGGAAGACAGAGAGGGGTAGGGGGACTGAGGGACAGAGGGAGAAGGAGAAAGGGGGAGAGGGAGGGAGAGAAAGAGAGAGCGCACGAGCGCGTGCTCAAGGGAAAGACAAGCCCCACAATCACTCAGCAGTCTTTAGCTGCAACACTGAGGTGGAAGCTGGGTGCCAGCACCATGTGGACCTTGATGGAGAGATGTTCTCTGGCCTCTGTCTCTCACCTTTCTCTGACCCCTGATGTGCAGGCCACTGCAGATGATCTAAGTGCCCCCACCTCTCAAGTGTCCAAGAAAAAACTAAAATACCAATGTTGAGGAGGCAGGAACTGGGGAAATCAGGAAGAGGAGTGAAGATTAACCTGAATTTATGGTCCTTGGAGGAAAATCGGGACAGTCATTTATTATGTGTCAACTGCTATGTATCAACTACTTTTCCCTGAATAAAAGAAGTAGGAAGGGGAAAGAAAGAAACCGAACACTTTATAGAGTGTAAGCCTGAAGGCAGGTCAGTTCCCAAGTCTTTATTTATTTTGGAATGTTGGGGATCAAATGCTAGTCAAATCCTCTACCCCTGGTCCAGGTGCTGGTGGCTCACATCTATAATCCAAGCTACTCAGGAGATAGAGATCAGGAGATCATGGTTCAAAGCCAGCCTGGGCAAATAATTCACAAGGTCCTATCTCAGTAAAAACTCATCACCCAAAAAAAATCCTCTACCCCTAAGCTGTACCCCCAGCCAGACCTTTTCTTGGAGGGAGTGGGAGGAAAAAGGAAAAAGATTTTTGGGGGAAGCCAATTGTCTGAGAAAATGGCAGACTAGTGCCCTAAAAAGCATTGTAACTGAACACAAATTTCAAGCCTTGTTTTGTTTTGAGACAGGGTCTCATTTATGTAGCCCAGGCTGGCTTGGACCTTGAGATTTTCCTCCCTCAGTCTCCCCAGTCCTGGGATCACTGGAGTGCCCTGCCACCCCTGCTTGGAGAAAGGAGAGGTTAGGTGGAAAACGGATTGATGACTGGAGACTTCTAGTGTCTTGCTGGCAGTCTGGAACAGGATTCGGCAAAGTCTGGTGACTGGTAGGTAATCTGTTGGTGATGATGATGATGTCCTATAAGTCTTGAAAATATCTTAGTTACTTTTATCTTGGTGTCTTCAGCTGTTTCAGAGGATCCAGTCTATGGTCAGCTGGCTTATTGCTCTATAGTGAGGCAGAGCATCATGGTGACAGTGAGGGAGTGACAGAGTAGGCCCCTTACCTCATGGAGAAAAGAGGGCTAGGAGCCAAACCCTTTTTTTTTTTTTTTTGGAGGCACTGGGGTTTGAACTCAGGGCTTCACACTTGCTAGACAGGCACTCTACTACTTGAGCCACTCCACCAGCCCTGTTTTATGTTGGGTATTTTCAAGATAGAGTCTTAAAAACCATTTGCCCAGGACTAGCTTCGAACCACAGTCCTCCTGATTTCTGCCTCCTGAGTAGCTAGGATTACAGGTGTGAGCCACCAGCGGCCGGTCACACCTTTTATTTAATTAAAAATTTTATTGAGGGATAGAAGCATAGCTCATGTGGTACAGTACTTGCCCAGAAAGCATGAGGCCCTGAGTTTAAGCCTTAGGACTTAAGAAGAGAGAGAGAGAGAGAAAGGAAGAAGAAGAGGGAGGAGGAGGAGGAGGGAGAGGAGGGAGGGAGGGAAAGGAATGAAGGGAGAGAGGGAGGGAGAGAGGAAAAGAGAAAGAAAGAAGGGAAAGAAAGAAAGGAAGGGAGAGAGAAAGATCCCTTGTACATTTTGCTGGGTCGCTGCCAATGATAACATTTTACAAAACTCTAATATGTTATCATGGCCAGGATATTGACACTAATACAATTCACCAATCTTACTTAGATTTCCTGTCTTACCTGTACCTGTGTGTGTGTGTGTGTGTTTAATGAAATTTTATCACCCCGTATGTTTGAGTACCCACCACTACAATCTAGATTTGAAATGCTACACATTCCAAGGTTCCCCTGTGTGGCCCTTTCATAATCACACCCCTGCTGTTCCCCTCCCTGGCAACCACTCTTCTATTCTCCATTTCTAAAGTTTTATTTCGAAATGTTGTAGAAAGGGGATCATACAGCATGTGATTCTGCAGATTGCTTTTCACTCAGATAATTCCCTCCAGATCCATCTGAGTGGTTTCATGCATCAATAGTTCATTCCTTTTTATTGCTGAGTAGTAATCCTTGGCTGAGAAGTAATTCCTTTTTATGGCTGAGTAGCAGAGTTTGTTTTACCATTCGTTCACCTGTTGAGGGATATGTGGGTTGTTTGTAGTTTGAGGCTAGAAACAAATAAGGCTGCTATGTACATCCAAGCTCAGGTGTTTTGTGTGAACCTCAAGGTGTCATGTGGTTTTCAACCAGCAACAGTATTGTACTGGGCTGATAGTAGACCCTCAGTCAATATTCCTTGGTAATGACAGGATAATGGCTTCAGTCCAGTGGGGTAGGGGGGCGGGGAGAAATCGAGAATGATGGTAGATGATAAAAGTCACCACAAATGATGAACCAAAAATCGAAGCACACTCTGCAGAAAGGACTGATCCAAGGACACATGGTCATCATTAGCATGAAGCAGTTGAGACTTCAAAAGGAAAAAAATTACAAGAAAGCATTGGTAGGCTGCAATAAACAGGTGAAAAAGAAAGGCCATTGGCAATTTTGCATGGCAGGGAGGAAAATGACCTTGGAAGAAGTCACAGGGATGCTTAATTAACTCTAACAGAAGTGAGGTCCAGGCTTTGGGGGGCATACATCCTGCCTCTCCCACTTTTTAGCTGTGTTTTTCAGGTTGTGAGACAAAGAGTCAGAAGGAATAGATAAGATAACGTGTAAAGTTCTTGACTCCCAGCAGCCCCTGAATAAAAGCTCCTTTCCTCCCTGCCTCCTTCAGTAAGGAGGTACTGGGGTGGGCTGATCAGTACAGCTCTCTGAAAGGTACCTGGTTTGGAGGAAGCCTATGGAGCAGCAGAAAGGACTGGGAGGAAATGAGGGTGGTAGGAAGGCTGGATAAGCACAAGCTGGCTGGTTGAGATGCAGATGCCTCTCTGGGTATAGGTGTCACTGCCAAGGAGCAGAAATTCACAAATGGAACTCCACCCCAAGGGATCCAGCTACTACTTGGCTGGGCCCCCCACACTCTGCTTTTTCTTCTTTCAGGGTGAGCCTGAGATGGATGGTGGGTGTCTCTCATGGAATGGCTACTGGAGCATGCTGAACAGGAAGCTGCCCCCTCCAAGCACATAAAAACTATCCACCAACCACCTTCCTCTTGATTCCAGACCCCAAGCAGCCAAAGTCCTTGGTGTCTCCAACACCTTCCAGAAAGTGCCTCGCTCTGCACAGCCCTCCAACCAGGACTGCCTTTGATCTGAAAAAGACATTTAACCTTTCAATCCCATCATGGAACTGACCCAGCCCCAGGCCTCCTGAGAGGAAGGAATGGTCCTCTTTTCCTTGTTCCTAGTCTTCGCAACTCTTGAACAGCAATAGCTCTCTTTGTGTCTCTCTGGAAGTGAAGGGGCCCACAGGCTCTCGACTCTTCCCTATTCTCATCTACTCTTCCTGCCTCTGCAGCCTCCCAGCTCCCAAGATCCTCTGGGTCCCAGCTAGAGCCAGGCATGCAGCTGGGAGGAGCCCCTGGTCTTTGAGCTTTTGATGGTGATGACAGCAACAGGCACCTGCACACCAGAATGCCCTGGCCTTCTCCCCATGCCAGATCTCTCTCCCATTACCCTTTGGATGTTTGGTCTTGCAGGTGTGGGTGGAGGAGACAGAAGGAGGGGATGGAGACAGAGCTCCCTTTGGACGAGCCCTCCCCAGTCCCTCAAGGGCTGTCCATGGCACTCTAGTGACCATGCATACTTCCTGTTCTGTTCCAAGCCTCTTTGGGCCATCGTCATCATCATAATCGATTTTTTCATGTGACATATTGATACTTCTTCCTGCCAAACTCGAAAAGTGATTTTTAAAACTATAAATTACATCCTGTCCCACCTCTGCTTGCCCCTCTAATGTCTTCCTGTTGCATGAGAATGAAATTCACACAGTCTGGTTTCTGCCCACTTACCTGACCCATTCCTGCATCCTCTCTCTGACTTGCTCTCTTCCTGGTACTCATGCATCTTGTCTCAGGACCTTTGCGTTTGCTGTGTCATCTTCCTACTATTTTCTTTCCAGATATTCCTGGAGGCAGACTCCTCCTTACTTCTCAGATCAGCTCAGAGCGCCCTTCCTGAATCCACCCCAGCAGAGCCTCTAATCCATCCCAGTGTTCAACTTCCTTCACAGCCACTTGAAATTATTTAGTAATGAATCTGTGTGATTTTTAACTGAAATATATACTCCAAGAACAGTAGGGACCTCACCTGCCCTGTTTCTGTGTGTCCCCAGCATCTAGAAAGGCCTAATAAATAATGCTTGTCCCTGAGATTATGGGATGGGAAAAAGCCTACGGTGTGGGCAGAACGCTGGCCTTGAGGTCTAGAAAACCAGGTGCAGGTCTGTAACTCACTCTGCAGACATTAGCCTTGCAACCCCAGGCAAGTTGCTTGGCTTCTTTGAATTCGATTTTCCTCATCTGTGACATGAAAGTGTGGCCACTTGGCATTCCGAGAACGTGGTGAGGATGAGTGGATTGTAGGAAAGTATGAAGTAGATATGGAATAAGCACTGGTTTAAAATGAGTCCTGGGTGCTGTTGCACGCTCATCTCCGTTCCTTTAATCAACTTCAGCGTGTGTTTTATTTAAAGACCTTGAGACACATTTAACCCTGATAGAGGGATAAACAGAAAACCACCACCCACAGGCTGAACCCAAGCAACTGCTGGTTTCCTATGGTCTGTGAGGGAGGAGTGGTTTTTACATTTTTTAGTGGTTGGGAAAAATCAAAAGAAGAGAGGGCTGGGAATGTCGCTCAATGGTAGAGGGCTTGCCTACCATGCACAAGGCCTGGTTCCACCCTCAGCACTGGAAAAATGAATAAATAAAAAGACTTTCAGACACATGAAAATTGTAGGAAACTCAAATTTCAATGTCCATAAATATAGTTCCATTAGAACTCAGCATCACCATTCACTTCTGTATTACCTAAGGCTGCTTTTGTGCTACAAACACAGAAGCAATTAGTTATGACAGAGACTGTGTGGTCCCTAAAATATTCATTGTGTGGCCCTTTCCAGAAAGAAAGGGGCTGCATGGTAGAAAGGAGGGAAGAGGGTGACCCCGGGGATGGTTCCCTTTGAAGGGCTCGCTGCTGTCTGATTTGGAAGGTCTGGTTTTACCCCTCGCCTCAGAGGCAGTGGCAACTCCTGGACCCCAGAGGCAGCTTAAGGAGCTGAGTCACCTCCTGAGCCTTTGCAGGGTACCCACAATGATACCCCACAGAAGCCCCTTGTGCTGTTGTGACTTCTGCTCATCCCCATTTCCCCTGGGCTTGGTTTTCTCTAATGGTAGGAGGTGGGGTGGCCAAAGTAGCTGGACTTAGGACGTCAACTTTCCAAGACAAAGGCACCTCACCCAAGGGAGGAGCCCCTCAGCTTCTTCTTCCCTAGGCTGGTCCACTTCCGCTCTGCAGGTCCTGAGTAGGACAGTCTGCAAGAAGCCTAGATATTATTCTTAGGGAAAACTGAAGAGCTGGTGGCTTCGGGGAGGTGGCAAGTCTGCACTTAATGACAGGCCTCTCTCTCTCTGGGGAGCTTATAATCACCCTTCGTGTGGCAGAGGCGCCAGGCTTGATAGAGCCTACGACATCGATGGAGGCTGCTATGTGGCCTTGGGGGCAGGGATGTGTGTGCACAGTCATGGCAAGAAGGAAGAAAGAACAAGAATCAAAACACAAACTCAAAGACCTGTCCTTGCTAAAGCTAGGGTGCTGGGGGTGAACAGGAGGCTGAGGGCAGGAGGGCCTGCTGGTGCAGTCCTACGTGCAGGAACAGAGGCGTGGCTGTGCAGCCAGTGAGCACTTGCAGGCCTCCTTCCTTCCTCCTCCTTGGTCTTCTCCCACCAAGTCTAGGGAGTCTGAGTGCCAAGGCCAAGCCCCCACCCTGCCTTGCACCCTCTAAGGAAGAAAAGGTCCCATCACCAAAGATTTTTCAGGGAGCTGAAATAGAACACTGTCCTGGCTCACTGTCCCCCCCATCCAAGCTCCCAGCAGCCTCTGTCCCCTTGGGTCATTTTCCTTAGAAGTAGATCTACTCAGAGGACTAGAAGTTAAGGCCAGGCTCCAACACTAGCAGCTCTGGCGTTGGGAAGTCTCTTACTACTTCTTTGAGTTTCTGGCTCCCTCCTATAATAACACCTATAATCCCACTGTCTTCCAAGGTCACTGGGAGAACCAAATGACATATTGCATACAAAAGCACTTTGAAAACCATAAAGGCCAGGAAGGAATATTCATGGGGATGAGCTAAGATCTTTGTGCCCACGTTGTCCCGATGGACGAAGTAAGCCTACCGATTATGCTAATGGTGACACAGGCCCAAGTTGCTGAGTGACTTGGAAATAACCTAAGTATAGCCTGCCCCTGGTAGGGTCAGGGGATCAGCTTCTATCACAAGAGATTGTCACCAGTCTAGGAGTTGTGAGGAAGGGGAGGAAGGCCCCCCTCCCAGAGCTGGAGGGCATGGCTAGGCTATCACACCACACAGGGCATGTGATCTCACACATGAAGCTCTGTTCACATCCCTGCCACCCACCTCCCATGTGTGGTCTGAGCTTGGCATCTCTCTGATAAGGCTCAGCCTTCCTGTTTCAGTCCTAGCCGTTAGACTGATGGGTCAGGTTCTTACCAAGCCTGGTGCCTCAGCTTCTTAGGGCTGGGGAGGGGAAGGAGCAGTTTCCAATGTGTGGACTTCAGGTGGCATCCTCCCAACCCCTCTGTGATCCTTAGAACAAGTTGGTAAAGCTCTAGAAATACTCATACAACTTCTGGGGAGCTCAGTGCAAGGGAAGTGGGTCCCGAGTTTTAGTCTAACTCTGCCACTCTGTGGCCAGGCAACCGTTGGTCAGTCACCGGCTCACCAATGCTGTATCTTCCTCTACAAAACAAAATGGTGCCCTTATTTTTATTTATTTATTTATTTATTTTTGCGGTACCGTCGTTTGAACTCAGGGCCTACACCTTCAGCCACTCCTCCAGCCCTTTTTTGTGATGTGGGTGTTTCAAGATATGGTCTCCTGAACTATTTGCCCAGGGCTGGCTTTGAACTACAGTCCTCCTGAGCTCTGCTTCCTGAGTAGCTACGATTACAGGTGTGAGCCATCAGCCTCCGGCTCAGAATGGCATCCTTCTGAATGAGGGCTGCTTTTAAAAGTGCTTTGAAAATAGTGCCATTTACACGCAAGGTATTGCCATTCTATGGAATGGGGAACCAACTGGAAAGCAGATACGGACAAGCAGTATGATGGGGACAGAAGCAGGCAGTGGGGCGGAGGGGAGGTCCTGAGCTAGGGGTGGAGTGGGGGTGGGGGACATGGAAATAATTACTCAGTGCTCTGTGTCAGGCTCTAAGCTTTCTGATTCTCAACACATCTTACCGAAGAAGCAACCCAAGCTTGCAGTGAGGCAATTTGCCCAGTTCATGGCCAGTAAGGGCAGAGTTGGCCGGCCAGCTCAAGTCTGTGTGACTGTGAACCCAATGTCTCTAGAGTACCCACCCTGAGTGTAAGCACAGGACTAAGATCAAGTAGGGGATGAGCCAGCTGCAATGGAGGAAGCGAGATGAGAGGTGGAGGCAGAGGGGTCTCTGATTGCTCCAAATCCGACCAACTGCCTACTTTGCCTCCTCTAGTCTCTGAGCACCCTCTCAGTGCACCTGGTAAGCACACCCAGTGTGACTGCCACCAGAACCAGTCAGATACTTAACTGTGGACAAGCTGTGGATGGTTTGACATCTATGACTCCACGTTCCACTGAACAAAGGTTTGGCCACTGGGCCCAAAGGTGCTCAGTTACTACTTGTGTCTGCTCCTGCTCTCTTTCCTGACCCTGGCACCCAGCAGGGCCCCCACACCACTGTCTCTGTTCCTCTGGAGTTCTGGTGTCCCTGCCCAGACACCTGGACCCAAGTTAGTGCCATTCCTTCCTAGAGGCCTGGGGATGGATTGTGCAAAAGTTGTGCTATACCCTGCAGCAAGAGGTTAGTTCATAATCTAGTTATTAATTAGTCACTTGCTTATTACCTTGAGCATTGCATCAGAACCGTGAGAATGGCTTTACAGTCACTTAACTGGGTATCAGCCCCCATTGCTCCCCCAGACACACACAGAGCCAGCTGCCATAGCAAATTCTGCCAAAGTCATACCAGTCCTAGACTGACCAGTGGTTGGTGTTCTTCCCTAAAAGCTTTTTCCAGAAAAAAATGACTTGCTGGCAGGCATAAGGTTACCCATCTTAGCACTGTGTGATTTGTACGTGATATTTAATACATGTTTATTGGATGAGAAATGAATGATGGGATGCATAGTAAGTCCTGGCCATTCCAGTCCTCCCTTCCAGAATAGGAAAAGCTGCACAGCCAGTATGATTCCCAACATCAGAACCCCAAGATGGGTCCTGGCTTACATCATCATCTATTACCCCTTGACTATCTTGCACTGGACTCAGCTGGGGTGCCACTTACGGGAGAGAGGTTAGAAGTTTTATACCTTGCCTCAGATGCCCTGGGAAGTCCCTCCACAAGCCTGACTCTCATCTGTCTTCCTGAGGTCCTTATTTGGCCCTCTTCGCCACACTGGTTGAGTAAATACCATGGAAACACTTAGTGGTGGGGGTAGTCAACTTCTCCTTTAGCCCTACAGAGAAGAAGGGGAGTGAGAATTCAAGGCCTCTTCTCCCACCCTCCTGCCCTTTGCTTGACCCCTCTATTTTCCCCACTCTGAAGACTATGGGTCACAGCCAGCAATCAAACCAAATCCCTCTGAGCTCCTCAGCCTCCTGGTGTGGGTTCTGCCTGGGCCTGCTGCTGTCACACACCGCTGAGGTACAGAGCTGACAGTGTTACCCTCCCCTGTGCTGCCAGGCAGAGAGTTCAGAGTTCTCCAGGCACCCAGGTAAGGGGGCCCTTGGCTCTCACTTCCTTTAGCTCTGAGACCTTGGGCAAGTTACTTGACCTCAGTTTCCCCATCTGTAAAAGGAAGTGGCACCTGCCTACCTCAGAGGTGCTTGTGAGAATCAAACCCAGCGATGGCTCTGAAATTGCTGGTAAGCCGTTAAGTATAGCGTAGAAACAAGTAATTATCATTCACCCCAGCCAACATCCTGGCCTCAAACCCAGCTCAGACCTCCCCCACTCTGCACAACTTCCCTGGATTCATCCTGCTGAACTCTAGAGGTGGTTTGTAATTGAAATTGAAATTTTTGCACTTGCTGATATGTTGGATCCCTTTTGGACACCACTTTCTAGTTCCTGGGGCAGACTGTCAACTCTGTGAGGTCAGAAACTATGTCGCAGGTTCTCCACCTCAGTACGGTGTCACATTTAAGATTCCCCAGAGAAGACAGACTGAACAAACGTGCTTGGAGACCCTTCTCGAAGTACCATTACCTATGCAGTGGATGGTGTTCTTCCCTAAAAGCTTTTTCCAGAAAAAATGACTCGCTGGCAGGTATAAGGTTACCCATCTTAGCACTAAGTCTGATTTGTACATGATATTTAATACATGTTTATTGGATGAGAAATGAATGATGGGATGCAGAGTAAGTGGCATTGGGTCTGTCGAATTCCAGAACCCACACTTTTTCCACTGCAGCACACAGCCTCCCGGTGACTAGCAAGTGGAAGATTTCCATGGGGGTGTGGAGCTGGCAGAGCTCTTTTGCCTCTGGCTGCCCTTCCCCACTCAACCCAGGAGTAGTTAGCCCCTCAGGCAGTCTGAACTCCGTAGAATCCTGGGTGTTCACAGCAGACATAATCACCTCTCTGCTCCTGGCATTTCAGAAGACAAGCCAGGTCACTCAGTGTCTCTCCTTCTTAAGAGATTCACAAGGAAGGTGTCTGGTTCACTCCTAAAACCCTAGGGGGAAGGAGATGGCATTACCCTTTATGCCTCTGTCTCTTCCAGCAAGCATCTAATCCCAATCCCAATGCTCCTGTCACTCTGGTTCCTAAAAAACGAGGTACTGTTAGGCTGGGGACATAGCTCAGTGGTATAGAGCTTGCCTAGCATGGGCAAGACCCTGGATTCCATCCCCAGCACTGAACAAAAAGAAAAGAAAAGGGAAGGAAAAAAGGAAGGAAAGAAGGGACTGTTCGGAGCCTCAAAGTCCTACAGTGTCCCCATCATGTTTCATCTCTGCTTAAAGTTACTTGGGACTTGCCCCTAGGCTGCCCCTCCCTCCTTAGGCCTCTTCTTCTCTGTCTTGGGCTATGACTGGCTCCCCAAGACTCTGATCTGTGTTTGCCCTCTGAAGCCATTTCTTACCATTGACTTTACCCATGGAAAAGCCAAGACCTGGTTTGGTGGAGTGGCTCAAGCAGTGGAGCGCTTGCCTAGCAAGCATGAGATCCTGAGCTCAAACCCCAGTACCACCATCAAAAAAAAAAAGTCAAGATCATTCCACAGCAGGAATGGGCTCAGCTGGGTCTTTCTGCTTAGAAGACACCTGGTCAGTAACTATCCCGCATAGGTCTGGGCATGGAAGAGGGAGGCAGACTCAAAAGGGTTTTTGTTTTGTGGTACTGGGATTTGAACTCAGGGCCTACATCTTAAGCCACTCCACCAGTCCTTTTTTTCTGCTGGTTTGTTTGTTTGTTTTTGAAATAGTGTCTCCTAAACTATTTGCCCAGGCTGGCTTCAAACTGTGATCCTCCTGATCTCTGCCTCCTGAGTAGCTAGGATTACAGGCGTGAGCCACCGGCACTGGCTCAAAAGGAGGTTTGAATGCAGAGAAAAATAGAAAGTACTCTTCACAGGAGGATTCTGCTGGTCTCTTCCTGAAGTAGACCTGTGCTTGTTTTCAAATCACCCAGCATGGGGCCACTCACTCAGGTCCCCAGCTGTGTGGTGAGAGGCTCATTTGTCAGCAACTCTAAAGCTCCCCTGTCTTGTGACAGCAGTCAGGGTTGGGCACAGTGACCCTAAGAACCAGAGGCTACAATCATTCCCAAGCTTGGGTTTCAGAGAAAAGATTCAGCCATCCCATTCTTCTTTCAGTGGTTTCAATTTCCTCACCAATAACCCAAAACTCAATGTGCTTGTGGTGGGGACCTCCAACCCTCTAGGTTGCAATTCATCCTTTTCAGACTCCTCCTCACTTCTTCACTCAGACCATCCTCCTCCTCCATTCCAGATCTCCCCAGCCCTAGCCCTTGGACACAAATGGGGAAGGGAGTAGCAGCCCCAGTGGTGACTCACATTCCTTTTTTCCCTCCTTCCTTCATTTCTTTGTATTCTTTCCCTTTAGAAATAATATTTATTGAGCTGGGTGTGGTGGTCCACACCTGTAATCCCAGTGGTTAGTGGCCGAGGCAGGAAGATTGTGAGTTCAAGGCAAGCCTGGGCTAAATATTCAAGACCTTGTCTTGAAAATACAAACAACAACAACAACAACAACAACAATGGATTCTTTTCAATTTACTAATTTTGTTTTTTGGCAGGACTAGGTTTGAATTCAGGGCCTCATACTTGCTAGACAAGTGCTGTACTACTTGAGCTGTGCCCCCCAGCACTACAAAAGCAATTTTTGATTCATATAAAAATTCTGGAGATACTGAAAAGTTCCCTTGCCCCCACCCCAAAATCAAAATCATCCTTCCACTCAAAAAAAAAAAAACCAGTATTCAGTTGGAGTGTGGCTCAAGCAGTACAGCACCTGCCTTGCAAGTGTGAAGCCCTGAGTTCAAGCTCCAGTTCCACCAAAACCCAAACAACAAAACAGTATTCATGGGAAGGGGCGAGAAATGACCCAAACATTGTATGCACATATGAATAAAAGAAATAAAACAACAACAAAAAAACAGTATTCATTTTTAGGAATATGTTTCTTAACACTTATTCTCTGTGGATAAATGCCTAACTTTAAGACCTTTTTTATTTTGTAATAACTTTAGATTGCAAAGATAATACTGAATTCCATTTGACCAGTTTTCCCTAATGTTAACATCTTGCCTAATCATAGCTCAATGAACAAAACTGAGAAATTAATATGAATGGAGTGCTAGTCACTAAACTGTAGACTTTATTCAGGTTCAATTTTCATTAACATCCTTTTTCTAATTTCAAAATCCAATCAGATTTCATTAGTATATACATACATTTTTTAAAATATTTATCCCACTGTGAATATTATTTTGCTTTTCTCAGTTGGTAATACATCACAAACATTTCCCCAGTCAATTAAAATTCTTCTTTTTTCTTTTTTATGCTGAGAATCAATCCCAGGCTTTGAGATACTAAGCATGTGTTCTATTACTGGGCTACACTCCTCCCCCAGTCCTATGTCACTTTTTTTTCCAGTGCTGGGGATTGAACCCAGGGCCGGTGTACATGATAGGCAACTACTCTGCTGAGCTACAATCCCCAATCCTTGGTTTTTGGAACAAAGTCATGTTATGTAGCTCAAGCTGGTTTCAACTTGCTATAGAGCTCAGGCTGACCTTGAACTCATAATCCTCTTGCCTCCACCTTCCAAATGCTGGGATTACAGGTATGTACCACCATGGCCAGCTCCATGTCATAATTTTTAATGGCAACATACTGTTTCATTGTGTGGACTCATCATAACTTGCTCAGCCAGTGGCTTACTGTCCTGCACTTAGTTTCTAACTTTTCGCTTTCATAACAAATTATGAGGTAAGTATCTCTTACATACTTACTTCTGATATACATATCTCTGATTATTTTGTAACCAAAAAAAATTCCAGAAATGGAATTTTTTTACTGTGTCCAACCTTTCTCCTTCCAAGTCCACAGTCTGGATTTGGTCCTATTGGTGGCCCTTATGCTTAGGGAGACTGCTCACTGCCATCCTGAGTTGGCAAGAGAGGAGAAGAAGCAAAGAGATTTTTTTGATGGTATTGGGATTTGAACTCAAAGCCTCATGCTTGCTAGACAGGTACTCCACCACTTAAGCCACTCTATCAGCCCTTTTATGTGTAGGGTATTTTTGAGACAGGGTCTCACTTTTTTTGCCCTGGCGGCCTCCAACTGTGATCCTCCTGATCTCTACCTCCTGAGTGGGTAGGGGTATAGGTGTGAACCACTGATGTCCAGCTCAGCAGAGATCTTGAAATGATGGGCCAGGGCCCTTAGATTATGGAGATGGTGACAGGAGATGAGAACATCAAAGGAACTCCAGGTCCTCATGGATTCTCAGCCTTCTGGGAGGCCAACCAGTCCCAGCTGGCATCTTATTTGTGCAGAATGAGGAGGAGATGCTTGCTCTGAGCCCATGGATAATGGGGAGTGGCTGGGGGTGGGGGGGTGGGGCAGAAGCTGCTAATGCATTTTGCCAGCATCTTTGGTTTCTCCAATATCCAGCCAGACTATTAGCAGTTCCCCAAGGATGGCCTGGGTCCTCACGTCATCCCCCATTTCCTATAAATGGGAAGTGGTCAGGGAGTAGGGGTTTTGTATGTATGTGCAGTGTGGGGAGGGGGCGGGATAAGGGAGGAAGGGAAAGGGCCATGATGGCTTTTCTACAGCTGATTTAGAGGACTGACGTCCAGAGAAGTTATTTTCCCCAAAGGACACAGCTTCTTGGGGAGCAGGCTGGGCATTATGACTTTTGAGGACTGCGGCTCTTCCTTGTTTCTGGAGCCTTGTGTGTGGGTGGTTGTAGATGGGGGATGGGGGAGAGAAGGGGAATTAAACAGAGGAATTACCTCAGTTTATCTGAAAACGGAATCCCTCTCTGGAGTTGTCCTAAGGACTGAGTGAGGTAATAGAGGAAAAGCATTTAGAAACCTTGCCTGGCACAATCAGCAGTGGTTAGCTATTGTTATGATGATGGTGGTGGTGGTGGCCACATCAGTAGAATGGGGGAGGGATTTTTAGTGCAGAGCGTCTACAGCTGCGTGGGAAGGGGACAGTGTGTCTGTGTGGTCTGGTAAGGAAAGGTTGCCTTCACTGGCAAGGGTGCTCAGGCAGTCATTCAACAGGCTGCTGGGCGGGACCCAAGATCTCACACCATACTCTCTGCGCACTCTCTGAAGCCCTCCTTCCTCTTTCCTGTGTCACAAGACATAAGCTACATAGCCCCTGGCAGAAGTGGGGTGTGAAGGGAGGGACAGGACTCCCAGTCCTTTGAGGTGGGACAACTCTCTCCTGCTCTCAGTGTTCTTTTCCAAGCCTGGAAAATACCACCATCCACTCTCTCCTGGCTCTGTAATTTTCCGGCTGACCTGGAATTCCCCCTGACTCCTTCCCTTTTTCCTGGGGCAGAGGGGACACCAGCTCAAGGGCCCAGGACTCCACCCTGGTCTCTCTGTTGGCCACAAATAAGTATGCCAAAGACTTTGGGAAGCCAGGGCTCCCGGGAGGCCATGAGAGACCCTTTTCAAGTTAAACTTGGTTAGTGAGTCAGAAGGCTGATTCTTGACTTTTCTCTTCTCTGCTTGCTCCTGCACTCAGTCTCTCTTCCCCAGTACCACCAGGGCTCCACTGTTTCCCTCTCCCTGCCCTATCTCCCTTTCTGCTTTGTCTCCTTCTGCCTCCCAGGTGCTTTGAGAGATCACCTGGCTAGTTACCTTTTCCCACAAAGGCCCAGAACATGGAAGGAACTTGCCTCACATCACACAGCTGGTGGACACAGAACAGCATTGGAACCCAGTGTCCAGTCCAAGCCTAAGGCCAACCAGGTCCTCCCCGTCAAGGGCGCTGTCACCTGGGATTTCATAATGCAAATGTTTCGAGGTCTCCACGGATACCCAAGCCACAACTGGTCAAGTCCTCTCCATAACAAGGTGTAGTATTTGCACATAACCTACACACCTAAAACTAAAGTCCAATGGACTTGAAATTATCACGAGATGACTTATAATACCCAATAAGATGTAAATTCTATGTAAACAGTGGTACTATATTGTTTGGGGAATAATGACAAGGAAAAAAAGGCTGTACATGTTCCTAGGGAAGCAACTCAAATCATTCTACACCTAAGTTAGTACACATCACCAACAATACAATGATTTCCTCCCAATATTTTCGTGGTTGACTCAGCCATGCACTATGCAAACCCCTGGTGTTCAACAACCTGGCTAAATTGGATTTCTCTCCACCCTAATAAAATTTCATGGAAGAAAAAGACACAAGGGGCCTCCATCTCCACCCAGGGCCAGCCTAGTTCTCCAATTATCTGCCTCCCACCTGCCAAATGCATTCTGAAACAAGTACGTGTTGGGACATTGTTCAATAGCGGACACAGGGAACATTTTAGTAGCAACTTATCTCCTCTTCGCTACACCCAACCTTAAGTACAAAAAAAAAAATGTTTGGCTTTGAGCTGCAAAAAGAGGGGCTGAGTTAGCTCTACGTGTGCAATGGAGAAGAGCAAACAGTAGGGAGAGTAACTTGGAAGAATGGAACATTGCCTTTCAAGGGATGGTCCTGGATGTGTGGGGTGTAGCTGTGCCTGGAGAGCAGGGTGGCCGGAGTGGCACTCACGCGCATTGGTCGTAGGCTGGCTCCAGGGAGTGGAGGGAGGTGCCCGGTAAAGCCGAGTAGCTTTTACCTAAATATTTTGGTGGCCAGAGGCAGAGGGGCGGTGCAGGGTCCTAGGTAATGACAGGACAGTCTGGAAGCCATGCGGGGGCTGCCCATCGCGGCTGCTGCTACAAAGACAGCTTCGCGACCTCCCGCTTTCTTCCCCTGGGTACCGGCCCCACCTCTCCATCCCCCTCCCAGCACCCCCCACCTCCGTCCCGCCTCGCCCCGCCCCCCTCCTGGCAGCCCCAGCGCGCATGCTCTCTCCCCCGCGGAGTAACCTGGAGATTTAAAAGCCGCCGGCTGGCGCGCGTCGGGGGGAAGCAGGGGGGGGACAAGCTTGCACGCGCCAGCCCCGGGTGACAGCCGCACGCCTCGGCCAGGTAGAAGAGCGCCCCCCTCCTCTCCCAGGGGACAGGGTCCCGGCGCGGGAAAGGGAGGGGCGCTGCGGAGGTGTCGCGTGTTTTGCGCCCCGCGGGATGGGGCCGCGTCGTGGAGGTCCCGGGCATTGCGCGCCCAGCCCCGCGCGAATCCCCAGAGGAGGGCGCGGGGCTTGCGGGTGCCCCGGGGCGTGGCCCCTACCCCTCCGCCCGCGGGTGCCGAGTGCCCGGCGCCCGCCGGGGTCCCCGCCAAGCTGTGCTTTCTTTCGTGGAGGGCGGACTGGGCTGGAGCCGCCCGGCTCCCACGGCTGTCCCAGGCCGGGCGGCGGGGTGGGCGGGGAGCGGCCCCTCCCGGGAGCCCCAGGCGGGCAGACCCGCCGCTCGCCCCTGTTGCAGTCTCCCGCGTCAGAGTTTTCTTTGGAAAGTTGCATTTATTTTCTTCCCTTGTCTGGGCTTCGCCGGAAAGGGGCAGGATGAGTCACCGCGGCGCGCACAGCCCGGGACTTGGGGGAGCCGGGAAAGGGGCCCACGGCCGGGCCGTCGCGGGGTGCTCAGACTTCGGTCAGCTTTCCTGGGCAAGAGCGAGGAGATGGTTAAGGGAGAGAAGGAAGAGTAAGCACTTCTGGTCATTGATCCTCGGGCAAGGATTTGGCAGATTGATGCTGGTGTGTGTTAGTTACTGTACCCCTTCTCAGTCTTGGTTGTCCCCTGCGGAGGGGAAACTAGAGCACGCTGTGATCGCTGGTCTCTGGGTCAGGTGGGCATGGGCAGACTTCTCTAACAGCAAACAAGTGTGCACCTGGGCATTCTCTACGCCTCTTCTCAGAGCTCTGGGTTGGGCAGCAGCCTGGCCTGGGCAGAAGCCCCCAGGAACTTGCGGGCTCAGTCAGTCCTTCCCGTCTCTGCTTACCCTTGGGCAGTGGAGCCCTGTGAGCTGCTCTTTCCCTTGGCCTCTGAATCAGTCGTCTTCTTCCTTACATGCACTCTTGACCTGTTCAAGTCCAGTGGCATTCCTGGTGCTTCCTCTTTTCCCAAGGGACCAGAGTTGAAGGTAGGGAGGGGTTTGGCATGGAGGGTACCTGGAGAGCTCTTGCCCTTCAGCTGTTACATAGACCCAATTCCAGCAGAGCTGGGACTAAGAATAGCCCAGTGGCTGCCTTGCTGCCCTGGAGTCTGCAGCCAGGGGCACTGCCAGTAGATCAGAGCCCAGAGTGACCCTTGTTGGGCTCCTAGAAGCTTTGTTTAGGAGTGGGCCAGGCCACTGGGGCTTCTGGCTTCCTTTCTTGAAGCATTTAACAAATCTCCAAGCTCAGACAGCCTTGGTGTGGACCCACCTGGCCAAGACCTGAAGAACTGGCTGGCACCGGGGTCAGAGGAGAGGGCCCAGGAGCAACAGGCTGGATGCAAAGCCTGAGGAAACTCACAGAGCACCATGTCCTAGGGAGTAAGCAGGACATAATTTGAGTCACAGGCCTTTCTGTTGGATCCATGTTATCCCCTCATTCCTCTCTTATCTCCTCCCCCCAGGCCTGTCCTGGAACCAGGACTGTTATTCTAAAAGTGCCCAGAAAATGGAGCTTGAGTCAGCCGGATGAGTCTGAAGATAAAAATACAGCTGTTGGTGGATGTACAGCTGTGGACATACAGGCCCCAATTTCAGTGTGTGTGTGCTGGGGGAAGTTTTCCTACGCATTGGTGGAGCTTGCGGTGAATTCCCCTGCTTATCCTGGCCTCTAAGTAACCCTGAAGAGCAGGAGGAGGAGGTGGGCAGAGAGCCTGGGTGGGCCACTGTGCCCCTATCAGGCCACTGGGTTGTGCAGGGATGGCATGTACGTCCCAAGCAGCTCAGCCTGGGTAGAGCTGTGATAGAAAGACAGGGAGGGATGGTCCAAGGACTCTGGAAGTGAGAGTAACTTTAGGTGCTGTCTTGTTGTACGATTGGGACCTGGTGACACAACATTAGGGGTAAAAATGAGACTACCAGAAAGCAAGAATTATATTGGCTGCTTCACTAGCTTGGCAAGTTGCTTGAGCTCCTCTGAGCCTCAGTATTCCTGTCTGCAAATGGGGATGATGGTGATCACACCTACTGTGTAGCTTTGTTATTTATTGAATAAATTGTATTGAATATAAATAATACTTATATAATATATGAAGTCTAAAAAAAATTGTAGTTTTCTTAACCAATGCATATAGAACATTTAACTGTGCTTGAAATGTAATAAATGCTAAATAAATATTAACTAGTATTAATATAAATATCTATTATATCTGTCACCTGTGACTGAATGGACAATAATACTCAGTTGGGTCCTGCTCTTTTTTTTGGAGACAAGGTCTCACTATATAGCCTAGACTGGCCTTGAACTCAAGCTCTTCCTGCCTCAACCTCCTGAATACTGAGATGAGAGATGTGTACCATCATGTCTGGCCAGCCCCGCCCCCACTTTTTTTTTTTTTTTTTTTAAGTCTGCTCTAGGCCTTACTTCTTTGGGAGCAAGGACTTTGGGGAATTGGTTCAAATAGTTAAGAGGCTTGGCTCTGGCAAAACCATTTGAATCCTATTTCCTCTTGCGCAAGTTATTTGACTTCCTTGAGTTTCAACTTTCTCCTCTGTAAAATAAGTATAATAGAACCTACCTCGCAATATTGCAAGATTAAGTACGCTGAGGTAGGTAAACCTCTGAGCACAGCAGCTGCTTGTAAAAAAGCTTGATAAATGTCAGCTGCTGTTATTTGGTGACAGTAGAAGCAATCATTGTGGTCTAACTTAGAAACCAGAGTTCTTAGCAAGGGAATGACACCATATATAACCATATGTTAGCTATGAATTATACATCTGCACTTGAACTTGTCCGGTGCAAAGAACAAACCAGGACTGGACATCTTAGTCTCTTCTCTTTCAGTACTGTGCAAATTGTTTTGTGACGGTCTAGAAACCCTGTCCTGCCTACCACCCAAGAGTATACTCTGCAGTGAAGGAGGGTCCTGTGAGATGATGGGGCAAATTTATGTCCTGAGAAGTTAAGGACCTCCTGTGCAGAAAGATTACTTGTTATTTTTAGGAAGACTGCATGCAGAGGGTGTCCTGAAGTGGGAACTCTCCTTGTCTTCCCTCCATAGCCCTTGGGATCTTTCATGCTGCCCTTTGGTGTCCAGAAAAAAAGCCCAGCCTGGCTTTCTTTGAACAGTCAGTGGCCCTGTTTGCTGGACAGCTAGGGTAGAGGCTGGACCAGTTGGTACCAGGCCCAGTGTCTCAAATGCTGATGCCACTTGACTCCCAGCAATAAAGCTGGAGTGTTGAGCTTTGTCTAGTGTATTAAGTGTCCCCACTGGGGGCAGGGGCTGGTGACAGAGCCATCACAGGATGGTCCCCATTCTTGGCCAGCCCTTCCTATTCAGTCCTTTTTTCTACTGTGTTGTCTGTGTTTCCTCCTCCATGGGACGAAGTCCACAGCTTGCAACCAATTCCGACTGTGAGGCTTCTGAAATTGAGGATTTGGCCTGGGTTTCTTTGCAAAATGTCAGTGGTATTCACCTGGCAAAGTTGTGGTAAAGATTCGAAGTGGTGCGCACATTAGCAAAGTGCCTGTCAGACCAAGCACTCAATAGATGGTTGTCCTCCTTTCCCTTATTTCTAGAGGTCATACTCTCTGGGAGACTGCGTTGAGTCAGCATGAAGAGGGTGGGAGGCAGCTTTTGGTCTCATAGCACATAGTCCCTTGGTCACCAAATCCAGACCAGACCAATGCCCAGCCAGATAGGATGCCTGCAGCAGCAGGTCCTCTCTCCTCACTGTGTGCTCTGAGCTCCCCGCCCTTCCCAAAGTTGCTCTAATCACAAGTGTACTTTGAGCTGGTAAATAGTGCCCAAGCTCGAAGCACCTGCCTCATCCCAAGAGATACGGCAGTGTAGTTTCCCACTCCCAGCTCCTGTCACTAGAGCGATCTGAGCACCCAGGTACCTTGAGTATGGTCCTGTCTATGTCCCAGGCTTACTGGTTATGTCACACGACTGACAGCCTCCTGCTTCAGCCTCACCCATAGGCCCTTGGTTGAGCACCCAACCTCAGAGACTGGACAGGGCTTGGACCTCCTCTCCAGGAGTCCAAGGGCCAGTGGGGAGGTTTTGATGGGAAAAAATTTAAGAGATTTGAGGACCAAGTGTAGAATCCAGCCCTGAGGAATGTCACGTTAGCACAGTAATTTGAGGCCGAGAGGGGCACTGGACAGCTTGGGTTCCAAAGATCCCTGCAGGAGGCCTGGGATTTGAACTGATAGGGTTCAGGTGGAAGGCAGAAATGGGTCAGTAAGGGGAAGTAACTGGGGCATGTGACCATTCTGGAAGCAAAACTCACCCCAGTGCTGATAAAGTCCCTGATCTTGAGCCCAGGAAAGTGTGACCGTTTATCTAGGACACGCAGATGGCCAGGACAGATCTGAGATCAGAACCCAGTCATGAGGTTGTGGCTCTCAGAGTCTGACCAGTATCCCTTGCTTGGAGGGACCAACAGGATGGGGGGGATGTGTTTGGAAATCAGGGGCCTCGTTTTACAGACATTTGCTCTTTCTGCCTAGTGCCTAACTGCTTATCTTTTGAGGCTCAACAACATGTCATTTTCTTTAGGAAGCCTTGGTCACACTCCCACCTCAGGCCTCGCTCTGTGGATTTGTGACTTAGCTCCAGCACCATCTCACATCAGTTACTTTTTATTGCATTTCTATCCTTTGCCGGAAGAAGCCACAAGGTCCCCAGCACCTTCTCGGTGGTCTGGCACAGAATTGGGGCTCAACAGCATTGGGCAGGTGGATGAGTGGGTTGGTTTCAGTGCTCTTTGACATTCCTTTAGGGGCTCTTTGGTTGCACACTGAGATCTACTTCCTCCGAGGGTGGGTAAACTCAGTCTTGTTAGTAGTCTCTTTTGGGGCCTACTCTTACCTTGTTCAGCCCTGCGTGACTTGTTTTGTTTCTGTGCTATAGTTTTAAGACAGGATCTCACCAGGTAGCCCAGACTGGCCTTGAACTTACCACCCTCCTGCCTCAAGTGATGAGATTACAGGAGTGCCCACCATGTCTGGCTGAGTGATTGTTTTGGAGAACACACGTCCACAGAAGTGAGTCTGACCCAGGGCCCTCTGATTGTAAATGGGGCTGGTCACAGAACTAAGGATGTCAGGGCAGATAGAGCCCTGGGGACCATCAAATTTGCAGCCTTGGAGCTGGGCCATATAGACCTGTGCCTCTGCCCAGGACACTACTCATCCGTGGGTCTGTCTCACATGCTCAATCCCCTGGCCTCTTTCCTGTGTACCTCTGTACCTCGCCTCCTGAGGGACACCAGGGTGAGGGAGAGAACCAGGATTGGCCTGTGCACTGATGGGAAGAGATGTCTGGTGTAGCCTGGCTGACTGGCTAGGGTCAAGTTCACTAGGAGGGAGACTGTTCAGGTTTCACTGTGCTGTAGGGAAACCTCATAGAATTTCCCTGCGGAGGTGGAGGGAACTTCATAGTGTCCTGGAGACTGTCCCCCTTCCATTGTCCTCCCCCATCTTGGACACAGGATATTTTGGTACTTTGCGTTTATTGTGGCCCAAGGAGTGAAAGCATGTACTTACTAATTTCTGCCAGAAACAGAGTCCAACTATGGTAGGGAGTAGGGAAGAGTGCAGTTCCGCCCCCAGATGTCCTGCTTACTCGGCTTGGTTTCAGGTGACCACTGACCTTTGCCACTATGCTGGTACTTGAGCAGTGTGTGGGCAGTTGGGGAGCCCTTCTTCAGCTCCCCTTGCCTCTCACTGGTAGAAGGCTATGATGGTGAAAGACTCCCTGATGACCTGTGGCCTTGTCAATGGGCAACTGTCCAGGGAGAGTACCATACCTGAGGCCCAGCATGGGTGTAAGATTACCTGACCACACACCTGGAAAGAGCCTTAGATATTATCTAGACTGGCTCTTATTTTACAGGTGTGGAAACTGAGTCCCAGAGAGATGAAATGGCTTGTCCAGTCTACACAGCTGAAATAGGACTACACTGGCTCCTAGTTCAAAGTGCTTTCCAGAATTTTCAAATGGTTCCAAATTTTCTGTTTTTATTTGTACAACCTTGGTATGTTAATTAAGTTCTTTGAGACTGAAATTTTCATCTTTGTGAAATAGGAGTATTGAATACCTACTTTGTATGGTAATATGAATTATATAAATTATTAAAAGGTATATTGAGCACCTAACACATGCCAGCCACCTCCTGGGCAGTTGGTAGGGGTCAGCCACTGGGATCAGTGTCCCTGTGGATGGAGATAACTCTGTCCCATAACTGGGACATTTACTTTACCATCAGCTCCCTTCTCAGCCTTCCCAGTGCTGGTGGGTCTGTGGCAGTGACCTCTGCTCACCTGTTGGGGCCAGTACCTTACATTCTTGACATTCCTCTTGCCACTGGGGGCTGCTGGGATCTGAAAGAGGCGCTCTGCCAGTGGGAGGGAAATGGAGGGGGAGAAGAGAGGCATGGTTGGTCCTCCCAATCACTGTGTTTAGAAAGCAAAGAGCCCCTCCCAGCCTCCTCCCACATCATTTATCACAAACTCACTGCCTGTCTGTGAAGTTGGTGGATGTGGGGGTCTTGTTTTGTTGTGGTGCCGAGGATGGAACCCAGGGCTTTGTGCGTGCTAGGCAAGTGCTCTCCACTAAACTACATCCCGGCCCAAGTTGGTGTATTAATCTAAATTCCCTGGCCTGTGAATTGGGTATGCTAATTGTGCCCACCTCATCCATGTTAGAAAGATTAAAATGCTTGGAAGAGTGCCTGGCATGCATGTCGCACAGCTCTGCCAGCTGCCATTATTAATTAATTATAAATGAGGAAACTGAGGCTGGGGAGGTCAGGGGTGTGGCTGGCATGCAAACCCAGATCCAGCTGACTCCAGGCCACTGTTGGAATCTGCCAGGGCTCAGGATGTCCGGGCTCAAGAGTCTCCCTCACCCCTGGTTAAAACACAGTGCTTGTCCTGGTGTGGAGGGCATGCCCAATGTGGCCTTGGTGGCAGCTGTTGTCAGAAATGAAGTCTGGATGGGAGGCCCAGGTTTGTTTTCAGGTGCCTGGAAACAAAGTATATGTCTGTGTTAACTGTCACCACAGGATGGCTAGGTGACCCTTAGGAGCATTACTTTAGGCTGGCTGGGACAGAGTAGCCAAGGTAAGGGTCAGCCAGCCCCAGAGTCCCTGTTCCTGGGTTGGAGATGGAAAGGGAGATCAGTGTGGGCTCTAGGGACTACCCTGCTGTCCTCCCCCTTCCTTCCCCCTATCTCCTCTGGCATTTGTGTCCTTTCTGAGGCTGGACTGGGGCTCTCAGACAGGGCAACAAAAGCAACTTTCCTCTGAGCCACTGCCACCTGTTGGGTTTTCACACGTTGAGAGCGAGTGGGGGGGAGGGAGCCGTTGTTGCCCTTTTCCCAGTGTCATTGGTGTGGCCCCCCCCCCCCCCCCCCCCCCCGCAGGGCCTGGGATTCTCTTTGCTGCCTGGAGTGACAGGGCTCAGGAGCCAGAGGGGGTGGGGGGCCAGTAGCAGCTGGAAGGGGAATTGAGTGGGAAGGGGCCGATGCTGGCAGCCGGGAGAGAGTTTGATGGATTACTCTGCAGGCTGAGAGGTTTCTCCCTAATCCCCCTTTGTGTCCCGGCCTGCAGCCCCTCACTCTCTCTGACAAGCTGCTAAGCAGAAGGCTTCCAGTCCAAGGGAAGAAAAGGCAGCTCAGCAGGGTGAACTCTAAATCCCTGGCCTCCGGGCCCGGGCCCTGGGGGAGGCTGAGCTTGGGAGCACTGGGTCCCCCTCCCCATTGCCAGGTCCTTATTCTTTCTTAGGATTCCCTGGAGGTAGAGATTCCCTGGAGGTGAAGCGGCATCTGGGGGAGCCCTGCAAGCTTGGAGGGCCTCAGCTATTTGTGTAATCACTGTTGGGATTTTTCTAGGGTGGGACTGGGAAAAGCAGAGACCCTCACTACTTGGAAACATTTGCGCCGAGAGAATCAAAAACTGAATGGGTTGGAAGCCACTCAAGCCCTATTGTCTCAGACTGTGGGCCTCCTCCCAGCGGCCCAGGTAGGAGTTCCCACTGAGGCCAAGGTCCCTAACCAAGAGTAGCTCCTGCTGCCTCTCCAGGGCACTGTTTTCAGGTGTCTTGGCTGATGGGGAGCTCCTCAAGGTATCCCAAAGTGCCTTTTGGAGCTGCTGACCTGGAGGGTGCAGCTCATTTGGGGAGCGCAGTGTGCCAGGCTTAATAGGCAAGGCCCAGGTGTTGGTTCCCTGAGTCTGGGGCAATAGGGGTGCTGGGCTGGTGAACCCTCACACCTGAGCCCATCCCTGCCTCCAACCTTGAAGGCCTGGGAGAGCTCAGCTCAGAATGAGTTTGGGGAAGCTGGGATCCCCATCTCTGACCTGGCCTGGGGCGGGGTGGGGTGGGGTGGGGTTGGAGGTGGTGGTGGTGGGGGAACCACCTTGGTGGGATGTGCATCAAGGAGATTGACCTGGGTGAGCCCACCCCTTTCTTCAGCTGAGTCATTGCTTCTTGATAGCCTCCCCTTGCCTGCTTTCTTTCTCTGGGGAGGGCAGATGGCCACAGAGGGTGGAGAAGCATGCTTCAGGCTTCCCTTCTCTCCCGAGGAGCATGTGAGAAAGCGAAGTGGTCTTTGTGAGTGTGGAGGGAGGACCGCAGGGTCGCACGGAGCCAGCAGGGTCAGGGTGGGGGCTGCAACCGTTTGATGTCCCTGGGCGGGGTGTGGGGGACGCTGGCCTTGCATAAAGAGGCCATAGAATTGCTGCCTGACACTGGCCCAGGATGGGGGCTGCCCCAGCCCGGGCTCCCTCTGGCCTCTGTCTGTCAGTTTAGGGAATCTGTTCCCCCCAGTTCCACCTCAGCCATGCGGGGAGGCAGGAGCCCCTTTGAAAGCCCTCAAAAGCTTCTTTATGTGTCCCTCTGACCCTCCCTTCCCTTAGGGAGCCACCAGGGAGTGGGCTCTGGTGGCCTTTTCCTCTGCCTCCTCCAGCCTGTCTTTTGAATTTTGGACAAAGTTCAGGCCAAGTTTGTTCCTGTTGCTCAGTTTCATTTCCCAGTGCTGCCCACTTGCCCAGGAGTCCAGTCTGAAGTGGGGGCATACAAGGCCAGGAGGGTCCATCTGAGCCACTCACCATCTGCCTTTGAACCTGAGGAGTTGCTGTGTGTGTATGGGGGCAGGGGTTGTAGCTTGGAATGCCTTGGTGTGTGTGTTGGGTGTTAAGTGAGGGGAGGGACATAAGTCTTTCCCATCTTTTACATATCCACCCTGCATTCATCCATCCATTCCTTCATTATGTAAACATTTCTCAGGTCCCTTTTCTTGTTGGGGCAGGTACTGAGGGGCTGCAGAGGAACCCTTGGCCTGCCCTACTTGGAGGTGCTACTTGTTGGGGTGCTTGGAGCTGGATAGACAATTCAGGTTCTTCAGCTTCACCCAAAGTCCTCAGCTTTCTAAGCTTCAGTTCTGTTCCTCCAGGGTTGAGGAAGGATGGTTTAAGGTAGAGCTCCATGAAGATTTCCAGAGGTCTTGAGTCTCCTTTGGCCTTCTGGCTGTCCAGCCATCAGGGGGTCCAAGAGAAGGGGGGATATTTGGAATTTGAGCCTAGAAGGCTGCTTGCTTCTTTCCTTTCTCAGAGATCAACCCCTCTGCTTTCTTCCTCTTCCTGCCCCTCCTCTCCAGGTGAGTCTTCTGAGTCTGGCTCTTCTTGTTGATCTGTTTGCCAGATAAACTGCTCCAGGAGTGGTAAGGGAGGAGGATTTGGGTCCAAAGCATCTGAGACTGGAGTGGAGTGGAGAGAGAGTTAGACTGAGGGTAGGTAGCAGTGACTTGTCACTTTCAAGCTTTGTACTGAGAAGTGTACTTGGGGGCTGTGGCAGGCAGTGGAGGCCTGGAAAGAGGTACTGAGCCACCTGTTCTCTGACCTCTCTTCTCACTTGGTGCCCCAGGCAGAAGGCCTTGGAGGGAGTGGCTGGCAGCTGGGGAGTCCTTTGTAGTTGCCTCTACCCTGAGGACATGGTGGGGAAGATGGGACACTGTGGGTAAAAAAACCCAGCTTTGGAAGGGAGGGTTCTTATGGACTTGGAATTCTGCAGGTAATTCTAGGCTTGGAAGAGTAAAGTCTGGAGTTGTCAAGAGTTTTTGGACCACCAGAGCAGAGTAAGATGGGCTCTTGCAGCCTAAGAACAGAGGGGTGGCTGCAGGGCTGGGCGCCTTCCTACTTCCTACCCAGCTCTTTTCATTGAATTCTTTACCTGGCCCAGACTCCAACCAGGTAGAGAATCTCTGGGGGTGGAGAGAGGCACCAAAGGAAGGGGGAGGCAGAATCTATCAGAATCTATCTGGGCTCTAGGAGGATGGAGAAATTCCTCTCCTCACCCTTATTGCCTTTTCCCCTTGTAGGCTAAGAAGAGTCCAGCTCATAGCCAAGAGGACTGAGGATCTGGGTTAAGGGAGGGGAAGGCGGGTGGAGTGATTAATGGTTGCTGGAGAGCTACAATTTATTTTCAACAGGAGCAACCAGGACTTGGAGAATGAGGACAGGTTGTGGGTGAGGCTGGGTCCAACAAAGTCTCTGTTTGCTCAGGGAGGGCCTGATCCCTTCAACACAGTACAGGTGTGTGTCAGGGCCTTCTAGGCCAAGGGTGGGGAGTGGAATGGCTGGGAGCCATTTGCCTCAGAGCCATTCTCCAGGCTAGGTAGCTCCATTCCTTGGTCTCTGTGCAGTCTCTTGCTTTCCTCTGGCAATCTGGGAAACCCAGCAATGGGGAGAGATCAAGTTGAACCCACAGCAGCCCAGCTAAGACTGGTGTCTGTTTTCACACCTCTGTTTTGGGACTGTGTGGATCAGATGTTACACTCCTTCTCAGGCCAACCCTGTAAGAGTCCCCTCTCCTTCCCAAAGTGTAGGCACTTTGGGGACCAGGTTGCCTGTTGCTCAGCCTTATCTTTTCTTTCCTGCAAAGCCCTAGAAGGCCTTTACAGAGTGGACAGATCTTATCCAGGTTTGATGGCTGCCTGATTTCTCTGAGGCACAGCTTTGAGAACACCTACGACATGCTTTGTGACATGCAAGGCCCCATGGGGCTTAGTGTTAGTTGAAAAGATAAAAGAAGTCGAAGGGCCTTTTATGCCTTTTATGGTATGATGCTGAGATTGGCAGAGGGGATGGGGAGGGGGGTCACTGTCCAGTGGGTGGGGGAGGGGACTGAACTGGAGACAGTGCTCTGTCACTATGGTCTCTGATCCCGAGTAGCTGCTCTTCAGCAGCATTTTTGGGGTTGAATTTGGTGAGGAAAGGAAAGACTGTGGCCTGCAGTGGTGGGAGGTTCTGTCCCCTGCTAATGTTTTGGGGTAGATGACAGATTATGATGTCTTTTCTGACAAAAGTCCACCCTCTGTTCCTCTGATGGCTAACTTGATTTCCCGCCTTCATAGTCACTTCTAAGCAGAGCAGACAGCAGTGAGTGCTGTTGTCAGGAAGCAAGATCTGGAGGCCACTGTTGAGGGTGTTTTCCCTGCACATGGGTGGCAGGGCTGGCAGGACAGAACTTCTCTGGCATGTAGGAATATCTCTGTTAGAAAGGAGCCATCTGGGGAGCAGAGAAAGGCTGCCCAGGAAGTGGCAAAGCATCCAGTCAACTCTTTCCTGCCCCTGTGAGGCTGGGACCTGGGAATTGCCCTGATGTTCTGTGAGAGTTGGACAGTTTGTGTGTGGGCAGGACTGTTGCTTCCCCAAGAGCATTGAACTTGGGGAGAAACTCAAGGAATGGTTTTCAGGCCTTAGTTCTCCAGATTTGCTCTGTGTAAGTGTTCAAACAACAGGTCGAAACCCTGCAAACCACAACCTTTCCTTCCCCTTCTCCTTGTCCTGGGGGTAGAGGTTATGTTGCAATAGGGCCCAGGGCCAGGAGGTGACAAAGGGGAATTGAGCAGGTCAGTTTGGGGAGGAAGAAAGAAAAGCAAAGAGGTCTGATGGAGAGTCTCCAGGGGCACTTTTTTTTTTTTTTTTTTTGTGGTTCTGGGATTTGAACTCTTGGGCCTACACCTTGAGCCACTCCACCAGCCCTTTTATGTGAAGGTTTTTATTGAGATAGGATCTTGCAAACTATTTGCCCGGGCTGGCTTCAAACTTCGATCCTCCTAATCTCTGCCTCCTGAGTAGCTAGGATTACAGGTGTGAGCCACTGGCACCTGGCCAGGGGCACCTTGATAGCCAGGTCTGGATATTCAGTTGGTTTGGCTTGACTTTTTTTCTTTTTCTTTTTTTTTTTTTCCATCCTTGCAGGCAACAGCCTGCAAAACAGAGAGTAGCTGACATATGTTTGGCTCTGGGGTATGCTGAGGTTTAAAAATCGTATTTACCTTATTAATTATGTCAGCCTTAAGCTAACACTAACATGCATTTCCTGACTGGGAAGCTGGGGGTGGCACCTAAGGGTACAGCCACATCACCAGCCTGTGAATGAACAGGATTCAGAGCATTCTGAGCAAATCCTGGAGACCTGGTTCCCAGGACCTAACGCTCCGTGTACCTCTGATTGTCCTGCCCTTTTAGGATCTAAGTGACGAGATGTGTCCCCATCGAGGCACTTCACAGCAACAGGTGTTTAGCCTGGCCTAAGACATTGGACCTGCATGAGAGGACTGGCAGAAATGGGTGTCTGGCTGAATCCTAGACAGTCAGTGGCAGCAAGGAGGAGAGACTGTGGCTTCTGGAGCAGGGCTGAGACACAGCAACTGTGGAGTTGGTGAGCGGCCTCTGGCATCCTTCCTGCCTGGCCAACCATGGTCCAGAGGCTGTGGGTAAGCCGCCTGCTTCGGCATCGGAAAGCTCAGCTCCTGTTGGTCAACCTGCTGACCTTCGGCCTAGAGGTGTGTCTGGCTGCAGGGATCACCTATGTGCCACCCCTTCTGCTGGAAGTGGGGGTAGAGGAGAAGTTCATGACTATGGTGCTAGGTGAGTCACTCCCTCTCCCTCCCTGCTGCTCCAGTTATGTTGTGCAGCTGTTCCTCTGCCTAGAGAGCTGCTCGGAGGGTGTGGTGGCTATGTCCTGTTCCTGGGCCTGGTGGGCAGGCATTTCATAACAGCCAATATCTCACTTACTGCTCACACCAGCCCTTCAGGCTTATCCACTTTGCAGGGAAGAAAGGCTTGCTCTTACCCCTGCATGGGGCAGGGGGTGGACCTCTGATGCTGCAGATGCATTCTGCGGAAACTGTAGAAGGAAACAGTCACCATTGTGACCCCTCCTCTTTCCCTAGGAAGAGGCGGCCCTGTCGGAAGATAGGCTCTGGAGTTCGGCTGCCTGTGAAACCCTGCCTCTTGCCCTTCTTAGCTCTGTGTCTTTGTAGAAGTGTCACTTCTCAAGTGCTCCATGCCTCAGTTTCTCCATATGAAAATGGGGGCATTTGTAATATTCATGAAGACTGGGTACAGTCACAGTGTCTGGCACAGAGCGTGCTTTCAGTGTGACATTATTATTTCCATCCTTCTCAAGCAGCTCGCGCCCCTTCTTCCTGGCCCCTGTTTTGTCCCAGCCATTGACTTGTGCTACTTATCTTTCTTGTAGGCATTGGGCCGGTGCTGGGCTTGATATCTGTTCCACTCCTAGGCTCAGCCAGTGACCAGTGGCGTGGGCGCTATGGCCGCCGGAGGCCCTTCATCTGGGCCCTGTCCCTGGGAGTCCTGCTAAGCCTCTTTCTCATCCCGCGGGCTGGCTGGCTGGCAGGGCTGCTGTGCCCAAATGCCAGGCCCCTAGAGCTGGCGCTGCTGATCCTGGGCGTGGGGCTACTGGACTTCTGTGGCCAGGTGTGTTTCACTCCACTGGAGGCCCTGCTCTCAGACCTCTTCAGGGACCCAGACCACTGCCGCCAGGCTTTCTCTGTCTACGCCTTCATGATCAGCCTCGGGGGCTGCCTGGGCTACCTCCTCCCCGCCATTGACTGGGATGCCAGCGCCCTGGCCCCCTACCTGGGCACCCAGGAGGAGTGCCTCTTCGGTCTGCTCACACTCATCTTCCTCACCTGCATGGTGGCCACTCTGTTTGTGGTTGAGGAGGCAGTGTTGGGCCCACCTGAGCCAGTGGAAGGGCTGTCGGCCACCTCTGTGTCACACCCCTGCTGCCCATGCCGTGCCCGCCTGGCTTTCCGAAACCTGGGCACCCTGTTTCCCCGGCTGCACCAGCTGTGCTGCCGCATGCCTCATGCCCTACGCCGACTCTTTGTGGCTGAGCTGTGCAGCTGGATGGCACTCATGACCTTCACGCTGTTTTACACGGACTTTGTGGGCGAGGGGCTGTACCAGGGAGTGCCAAGAGCTGAGCCAGGCACTGACGCACGAAGACACTATGATGAAGGTAAGCCCTCAACAGCCAGTGGAAGCTGCTGTGGGAGCTGCCCTCCAGTGGATGTTCCAGGCTTGGGAGATGCTCACTCCCTGGGTCCCAACTTCCCTGTCAGGAAAGGAAAGGGGAGCCTAGCTGCCTGTGGCTCCTTACGGGAGTTGAACAGCTACCCCTGCAGCCCTGGCAGGGCCTCAGGCTGCTCAGAGGTCAGTTAGACTCGCTGCCTCATGTTGACAGAAGACAAGCAAGGCTTGTTCAAGGTCGGCCAAAAGCACTTGCCTAGCAAACGTGAGGCCCTGAGTTCAAATCCCAGGACTGTACACACGTCCAGCACGAGTAGAGAAGAAGCCAAGGCTGGACTTGAGGTCTGTCTGGCTCCAGTTTGGTGTACCCTCTGCCCCCTGCCAGTCTTCCAAATAATCTCACCATGACCTTCCAGGTCAGGTGTTCTAGAATGCCATCTTGAGGCCTGTAGTGGACCTGTGTCTGTGTCCCTACTAATCTTTCTGTCCCCAAAGCTGAGGCTCCTTGTCTCAGCTTTTGGAACATTTCCTCTGCCCTTTGGCCACATTTGGAAGAACCTAGATTCCTGTGGCTGCAGATGGGTCCCCCTGGCTCCCCCCGAGATTGCGTAGGCCCTTACCCCTTCTCCCCCCACTTTCCAGGCATTCGCATGGGCAGTCTGGGGCTCTTCCTGCAGTGCACCATCTCCTTGCTCTTCTCTCTGGTCATGGACCGGCTGGTGCAACGGTTCGGCACCCGGGCCATCTATCTGGCCAGTGTGGTGACTTTCCCAGTGGCCGCTGGTGCCACATGCCTGTCTCGCAGTGTGGCCGTGGTGACGATCTCAGCTGCCCTCACTGGATTCACCTTCTCAGCCTTGCAGATCCTGCCCTACACACTGGCTTCCCTCTACCATCGCGAGAAACAGGTACTCACATTGGCCAGTGACGGATGGGGAATGGGTGGGGGACAGGCTGACCAGTCCCGAAGCTGACATTTGGCGAAAGTCATTGAAGAAGGTTTTCTCTATCAGAGAGGAAGCCCATCTCGGCCTAGGCCAGAGGCTGGGACTGCGGAAGGAGAACATAGATTAGATTCTGGGAATCACTTCCTGGCCTTGAGACTATAAAGCACTGGAGTGGATGATTGCAGGAAATGCAAAGTCCTTCACTGGGAGTCCTGAAGAATCAGATGGGCGGAAGCTCTCTGTCCGCACTGGTTGCTGTACCAGAAGGCAGGGTCAGGATCTGATGTCCAGCCAGTAGATGGCAGTGAGATGGCCTGACTTTAGCCACCCTGTCCTTGTCAGGGAGAGGCAACATGACTGTCCTGTGCCCTGCCTTGCTCCAAGATGGGGAACGCTCCCTCCTGTCCCTTCCTCCACCCTCCCCCCCACCGCCTTTGGTTTATTTTCCTTTTCTAATTTTTTTTTTTCTGCCTCCCTCCATTGACTCCTTCCCCTGCCCCTCAGCAGATATCTGAGCCTGGCATACTGACTTCACTCACCTGCACACTCTATAAATCAGGAGCCCCCTTCCCACTCAGTCCCACACTTATCAGCCCTGCCAGGGCCCTCCTGGTCCAGGCAGTATGGTCACCCTTGTCCCCTGTACTGGCCTCGGTGGGCTTATAACCCTGGATGCTGAACTCTGCTCCAAGGGGCATGAGTTGGAGTGTGTGGAGAGAGCTGGATGTAGGCCTGCCCTCAGAGGGCTTCCAGAACGTAGGGAGACCTGTTTCTGCCCCATAGGAGATGCATCCATAGCAGATAGATTAGTAGGAGTCTCGTTTGTTTGGCAGGCAGCAGGGATGAGAAGTGAGGAGGGGGCAGGGCTGAGGTTTTGATAGAGGGAACCTGGTTCCTCAGACCCCTATGGCCCTGTGATAATCTCTTGAATCTCTACCTTTCTGCTGCTGGGGGTTTAGGGGCTGGCGTCCAGAGGCTAGGCTTGAGCATGTGAGGTCGTGCCCAGGGACAGGCTGAGACTAGTTCTCTCCTCTGTGCTGAGGAACATGTCAGTCCCCAGGGATCTCTTCAGGTTCCAGCCTCACTGGTCTTCCCTGGGGTGGCGGGCAGTGAGTGAGGACAGGTCCCCAGAGGTTCTTTCCCAGCAGCAGTCAAGGGCAGACCTGACTCTGCACATTGGCTGCCTTTTTTTTTTTTTGCCACTTGTGGGCTTCCCTGGAGTTGGGTTGGAACTCTGCATGGCTCCTAGGTTTCTGGTGCAACCAACTCGAGGAGCCTTCTGTGCTGGCCACTGCCTGGCTCAGGGGACAGTGTGGGATAAGACCTGGCCTTGTCCTTCAGTAGGAGGCCCTGGGCCATTGAGGCAGGGCAGGGGGAGGGAGGTGGAGCAGACACAGTCTCTCTGATCTCAGACAGCAGGAAGTGAGAAGAGCTTTAGGGTTAGGCAGCTGGACTGGGGGTGGGGTGCCAAAAGGACTGTACCTGCTGTTTCCCCCTTCCCCGGGCTTGTTGCTAGATTTCCTCTGACCTAAGGCTGGGACAGAGACCTCACTATGGACAGCAGCTCCTGCCAGGGTCTGGGACCCGAAAGAGGCAGGACCACTCTCCTGCAGAGCAAGAGGGATTTTCATATGGCCAAGTGGAGAGCAGACAGGCAGGAAGTGGGTTCAGAGAGCCTGTGTGGGGTTTGGGCCATCAGGAGCCCCTCCTTTGCATTTTATTCCTCTGTTCTTACGTGTATCTCTTCTCACCTGTCTCATGCTTCCTGTCTGTTTCTTTACCCTGGCCTTCTCCTCTCTTCCACACCTGCAGTACTGAATTTGCTTCTTGCCCATTCTAGGAAAAGCTAGAGGAAGTCTGGGCTTTTCTTGTTTCCAGTTTGTTCCCCCTTCGCCCCATCATGCTTTTCCCAGTTTTGAGGAGGGTCCTGCTTGGATCCAAATCAAGTAGGGTCTTCTCAGTTTCCTGATTTTCATGAAAGCCCATTGCCTAGTTTCTTCCAGCCTCTGGGGACAAAGGAAGCTAAGGACCTTTTTCTTTTATCTGGGATCCCAGTGCCTGATACATACCTGTCTTTGTCCCCTCCTTTTCACTCCCCCAGGTGTTCCTGCCCAAATATCGAGGGGACGCTGCAGGTGGTGGCAATGAGGACAGCCTGACAACCAGCTTCCTGCCAGGCCCTAAGCCAGGAGTTCCATTCCCCAATGGACACATGGGTGCTGGAGGCAGTGGCCTGCTGCCAGCTCCACCTGCGCTCTGTGGAGCCTCTGCCTGTGAGGTCTCCATGCGAGTGGTAGTGGGTGAGCCAACTGAGGCCAGGGTCGTTCCTGGCCGGGGCATCTGCCTGGACCTCGCCATCCTGGACAGTGCCTTCCTCCTGTCCCAAGTGGCCCCATCCCTGTTTATGGGGTCCATTGTCCAGCTCAGCCAATCTGTTACTGCCTACATGGTGTCAGCTGCAGGCTTGGGTCTAGTTGCCATTTACTTTGCTACACAGGTAGTATTTGACAAGGGTGACTTGGCCAAATACTCAGTGTAGAATGCTTCTGACACACTGACTGAGGGGCCTGCCTCCCTGGTTCTCAGCCCCTATAGGGTTGCCAGGCGGGCTTTCAGTTTCTGTTGCTGCCAAGTGATGTGGCTCTCTGCTGCCACCTCGTGGCAGTGAGGTGCATAGCTGCACAGATAGGCGACTGGGGCTTCTCTCCCAGATTTCCAGTCTCTATGGCTGACTGACTGGCAACTTCCCAAGTGTGTTTCATTCTGGACTTCTGCAGGGAGGCCAGAAGGCAGGGCATTTGATTATCTCCATGCACTGGATTGCAGGACTCTGCAGGTGGATTACCTAGACTCAGGGTTAACAGCTAGCATCTTGGTTGAAACATTCTCAGAGAAGGGAGGGGGAACTGAATAAACTCCCCCATTTCCAAGTCCCCTTATCCTGCAGATTCCCCCAATATTGCTCTTGCATGGGAGTTTCTGGTGTGAAACTCTCCTCCACAGGATTTGACAGGTTAAAAATTATTTGGAAAGGGTCCTAAGGGGCAAGACGCAGCCCCCTCAGTTTGGCACTACTTTCCTGCTGATTCCCTTGCCCCCACCTTTAATCAGGACATGGCTTGTTGGTCTTTGGGTTGCCATCATGAGGACACAGGCCTTTAAATACTTAATTTATTTATTTAACAAGAAAGAAAATCCATTCCCGACTTTTCTGTGTTGGTATCTAGGAGTTGGGTAGGGTGGGATTCCCCAAGAACTGAGTCCCCTAAAATAGCTGGTCATGGGCTGACCATTGCCAGAATCCCCTTCTCCTGGGGTGATGGGCCTGGCCCCCAAAACTTCCTAGCCCAGGGTCTTGGAAGTTCTACTCACCCCAGTTGATTTCCAGATGTTACCAAGGCTGAGGGTTGAGGGAAGGAAGAGGTGGTGCCTCTTTAGCACCCTCTTTTCTCTTGGCCCAGCCTGGCTCTCCTGACTCCCCTCTGCTCCCTGTAGGATCGGGCCAATCAAGTCACTGCCCTTCCTTCTGCCTTCCACCCTCACTCTCCCCACTGGCTCCACAACCTCTCTGTGGGGCTACTGCAGGACCAGAAGCACAAGTGTGGTTCCTCGAGCCCCTGTCCATCTCAGCCCCCAGGGCATATTTGTGCTCGGGAATCTCACAAAAACTCAGGAGCACCCCCTGCGTGAGCCAAAGAGCTCTCATCTCTTGGGGTTTAAGTGCCGTTTGCAATGTTACGTCTTATTTATTTAGCAAAGTAAATATTTTATACTGTATGTGAGCAATCAGAGTATAATGTTTATGGTGATGAAATTAAAGGCTTCTTATATGTTTGATTAGCATGTGTGTCTTTTCTAAGGGGTACTGACCAGATCTCTCTAAAATCAACTCCCTGTTCATGGGGACCCTTAGCTTTTGACAGCTTCAGTTCCCAGAATCCACCAGCAGGTGGTGCCATAGACAAGCACTCTGGTGATTGTCAGAGGGGACTAGGCTAGGCTCTAGTTCATTCCAGGATGGGGAAGGGGACAGGAAGAATACCAAGTGCAAGAAAGTGGGGGTGTTTCCTTTCTCCAAGGGCTCACAGAAGATTATGGAGCAAACACCCACTATCATCCACAGCAAGAGCATAAGAGAACTCACCCGCCTGCACCTGGGAGGATTTCAGCAACACCAGCCTTTCCCATCTCTGTCACCCTTCATACTAGGCTCAGGTCGAGTTCAGAATCTTCCCTGTCTTGCCATCTCTCTGACCTCTTCAATCTTGACTGGCTTTCTTGTTCTTTAAATTCCAAAGTGCTCGGTACAGTTAACACCTGTGCAAGGGCTCATTTTGCTTTTTAAAAAAGTTCTATACAACTTATGAAAAATTTCAAACAGAAAATTAACATTCCTCCCTCCACCTCTATGAACCCAGAGGCTCACATCTGCTCTGCCACTTGAGCTACACCCCCCCTTCACAATTAGCATTCTGCCATTTTGTTTATTTCCTCTTCCCTTCACGCCTGCCCCCCGCCACAGGGTATTTTTAAAGCATGTGTCAGAGATTCTCATTTTGCCTGTAAATACTTAAGTATGTAGCTCTTAAGAAATAGAACTTTTTTTTTTGGCAGTAATGGGGTTTGGATTCAGGCCTCTCTTGCTAAGCAAGTGCTTTACCACTCGAGCCACACCCACTTCTGCTTTAGTTTTTTTGTTTGTTTGTTTTTTCTTTTTTTAGGTAGGGTCTCAACTGTTTGACCAAGGCCAACCTCAGACTGTCCTCCTAGTTATGATTTCCCTTGTATCTGGTACCACAGGTGCACGCACCATGCCCACCCAGCATATTGCTTGAGGTAGGGGTCTTCCTAACTTTTGCCCCTGGCTTTCCTTGAACTGCAATCTTTCCAATCTCCACCTCCCAAGAGAAGTAGGACTTTTTAACAACTTATTATAATACCATAATATCCAGCACAATTACCCAGTCCATGTGCAATGTACCCCAATTGCCTTAAAAAATGTCTTTTTTCCTGTTGGTTTATTTCTATCCTAATTTCATCAGGATAGAAATAAAATAAACAAATTGCATTTCATTACTATGTCTCTGAAGTTTCTCCTAACTCTTAACAGTCCCCTCTTTTTTTAATGCTGTTCTTCTATGAAGTCATTTTTTACCCTGCAAAGTTGTCCACACTCTGCAATTGGCTGACTGTATCCTCAGTGCATTTAAGTTCCTCTTTGTCCTCTTTTCTCTGTAAGCTGCAAAGATGTGGAGGCTTGATTAGATCAGGTTTTCTTTATTTTGGCAAGATGAAGTCCCAGATGGAGCTGTGTCCTCTTGTGGCACCCCATGTGGCTCATGCCTGCCTTTCCACTTTGTTGGTATTAATACTGATCAGTGGGTTCAGTGGTGCCAGCCTGATCCATCTGTTGTAAGCTTTCCCATCAACCTGTGACCTAGGCCATTGGTGATCATTGCTTAGATTCTACATGTGAGCTATTATAAAATTATGGCTTCTTACTGCTAACACTCTTTCCATACTTAGTATGATTCTTCCATAAATAAAAAGAAATTCCACATCAATTAGTTGGTTATACTGAAATAACCATTGGTTAGTCTAAGAAAAACATAATAAATGGTTCTTTCCATCACTTGTGAATTTTTAGAATAAGGAGATGGTGCTATACCATTCATCAAGAGTGACCAATGAGATTATTTTATTCAGTATCATTATGAATTCATGGATTTTGTACATCTTCCATTGAACTTAGTACTATTGTTGAGGCTCATGTCGTCCCATCTTTGACCAATAGGACCTGCCTCAATGTGTTTCCTGTGTTCTTTTTTGGGGGGAGGGGCGAGGTGGTACTGGGGTTTGAACTCAGGGCCCGGTGCTAGGCAGGCACTCTGCCACTTGAGCCACTCCACCAGCCTCCTTTGGTATTCCTATTCCCTTTGGTATTTCCTCATTTTTGGCATGATAAGATAACTCAAGTTCATCTCACAACTTTCCTGCCTTAGGAAAGACTTAGTCATTTCTCCAACAGTCTCTGGAACATGTCAGTGGCCAAAATCTAAGTGTAAGGCTGACACAGGGTTGGTCATTGTTTTTAGGTCTTTTCTGTGGGTGTAGCTAGGAAATATTTACTTTTCAGAAATAAGTATGTTCATGCTGATATTTCCAAGTCAAATATTGAAGGATTTACATTTGTTTCATTTTATATTTGTATCCATCATTTTGAAATTTTGGGTCCCTAGTCATATTAGCATAATTATTTGCTTTGTTCTTCAATATCTATGAAACTGTTTCAAAAGTGATAATAGTGCTGGGCTGGCAGAGTGGCTCCAGTGGTAGAATGCCTGCCTAGGAAGCATGAAACCCTGACTTCAAACAAAATCTTAAGATATCTTCAATTAAGGATGTATAATCAATACTGTTTTAAACTCTTTTTACCATGGATCATGTTAAATCCATACAGAAGCAGAGAGAATAGTACACTGAATGCCATAGAAGCCAGCACCCCCAGACTTAACAATTTCCAGCTGGTGCTTTTCAGTGTTTTGCCAGTGCCTCCATATGTATCATGTAACTTGGAAGTAACTTCAGACATTGTATTAGGAGATATTTCAAAATATATAACTAAAAGACCAAAAGCTTTAAATACCACCCAGCCACATTTCTATCATCACACTTAAAAATAATAATATAAACAAATAGCCTGTCATTGTATTCCATCTCATTGGCTTTTTTGTGTGTTTTTTTGTTTTTGTTTTTATTTATTTTCTTTAGATTCAGACTTAAGCAAGTTCCATGAGTTGCAATGGGTTGATAGGCTTTGTAATTGTCTTAGAATCTGTGAATTAGTGTTTAAGATCAAAGACCAGATCAGATTTAGTTTAGTTGTTTTTGTAAGAACACATAATAGATTCATGTATCTCCATTTGTGTATTGTTTGGGTGTTTTGTTTTGTTTTAAATGATTTTAATACATGGTTGGCCTTTTTGGTTTTTGGAGGCAATACTGGGGGTTGAACTCAGGGCCTCCCGCTTGCTAGGCAGGCACTCTACCATTTGAGCCATGCCTCCAGCCCTTTTCGTGTTGTTTTTTTTTTTTTTTTTTTTTTGAAGCAGGGTCTTGCTTTATGTCCAGCTGGCCAGGACTGTGATCCTTCTATTTGTGCTTCCCCATGTAGCTTGGAATGACAGACATGCACCACCCAGCCACTGGTTGAGATGGGGTCTTGCAAACTTCTGCCTCTGCTGGCGTGTACAGTGATACCTGGCTCATGTCTTTCCTTTTATTGGTGGTGCTGGGAATGGAACCTAGGGCTTTTGTATGCTAAGAATGCACTCTACTATTGAGCTACCACCCCAGTCCTATCTTTCTTTTTGATGTTAGTAATCACTGATATTTTTACTTAGATTCATTGTAGGTTGAGTATCCCTTATCTAAAATACATGGAACCACAAGTGTTTCTGATTTCAGATTTTGGAATACTTGGGTATACATAACAAGGTACCTTGGATGGGACCCATGTGTCAATAAAAAATTCACTTGTTTCATATCCACCTTATTCACATAGCCCGAAGGTCACTTTATACAGCATCTTTATAATTTTGTGCAGGAAACTATTTCATGGGTGGAATTTTCCACTTGTGGCATCACACTGGCACTCACAAAGTTGCAAATTCTGAAGCATTTCAGATTTTTGTCAGGCTGTAAAATGATGGTGTACCATCATTTCTTAAGCCAGTGCCTGACTCCTTCTTTATATCTACCAGTTTTCAACAAAAGGAAACTGATTCCCTAGCATCCACTAAGGACAATTTTTTTTTTCTTAGTGTTGTGGTGTACTCTAGAATTGGTTGTGTTTCAGTCCTGCAGTTGTTACCTTTATTCCAGTTTACATCTTCATCTTTGGCTAGTGAGAGTCTCTTTGAGTTGATCTGTGTGTGTGTGTGTGTGTGTGTGTGTGTGTGTGTGTGTAACTGGGGTTTGAACTCAGGGCTTTGCACTTGCAAAGCAGGTGCTTGAGCCACACCTCCAGTCCATTTTGCTGGTTTATTTTGGAGATGGGATCTCAAGAGCTGTTTGCCCCTGCTGGCCTCGAACAGCAATCCTCCTGATCTCAGCCTCCCAAGAAGCTAGGGTTGCAGGTATGAGCCATCAGCACCCAGCTCTCAAGTTGATTTTTCTGAGTCCTTGTAACATAATCTTAAACTGTCTTTGAAAACCTACTTGCTTTCTGGCATGACTGGACATGCTTGCTCATCTTACAGACCTGCTGAGCTAATTCTTCTAAGGGTTTCTGATTGCTGGAGACCATAAATATCATTTTATGCATTTGGGGTATTTCTTATGACCAAGATGGTCAATGGTTTGGGGCCTTTTCAGTGAACAAAGCTAGAATGTTTTGTTCGTTTGTTGAGACAGGGTCTTGCAACATAGCCCAGGCTGGCCTCAAACTGGAATCTTCCTGCCTCAGCCTCCCTAGTGCTGTTATTACAGGCATGCACCACCTGCCCAACTAAAAATACTTTTAACATAAATATACTGTGAGTTTATATTTATACTTTTCAACTCAAGTTCAGGATTGTAGATCTTGTTTATATAAATACGCTACCTAATTTTTCCTACACCGAGACAGAACTAAAGGCCTGGCCTGGAGGCGTTGGGTGTGCGTGCATGTTTGTGTGTGTAGGGTGATGTAAGAAGAAGAAAGAAGAACCACCCGTCAGCCATCAATGTCAGCATGTCTGTGCTAGCAGAACACAGAACCTGGCCCTCAGGATACTTCATTCCTTTTCCCTGGGCATAGTACCTTCCTCTTCCCTTGGTCACATTGGCTCAGGCCTGAGCCTCCATGGGGTACACAAGGACATTAGGAATCCTCAGAGCGGTTAGCTCAGGGGTACAGAAGAGCTACATTTTAAATAGTGGGGACCAAATCAGTCCCCAGGCAACCGGACCTTGTGTAGTTCCTGGAGATTTAAATCACATTCCTCATAGAAGCATCAACTTGCTGAGTAGGGAAGGATAGAGAGAACCAGAAAGAGGCTCTGGAAAGGAGGTAGGAAGTGAAAAGCAGCCTCAGAGACAATGTGAATCGAGGTCTCTCCACAGAGGGGCTCAGGCAGTGCAGTCTGGCTCTTGCCCGTAAGGCCCATTTCATGCAGGTGGGAAGAAAGAAGCAGGTGCGAATTTTCTGTGTCGGGCAGGTCGTAAGTAGAAGACACAGACTGTGAACCGCAGAGTTTAGAAGAGAGGAGAAAACGACTTCTTGTGGAGGGAGGAGGGAGCAGGCTGTCACAGCCCCCTCTGCATCCTCAGGCTGGACCCTGAGTGAAGATGCAGCCCTGGGCCTGGCTTGTGATTTGAGACCAGAAAATGGAGGATGGGGGGTTAGGATGAGGTTAGGTGGCAGTGTCCCATCTTTCATATATTTCTGGGTCTTCCTCCCTAACCCAGGTGGCCCTCAGGCAGAACAGCCGCAGTGAGAGAGGGGCCTCAGGTTACATGTTGTGCTGAGGGGGACGAAGCACTTGCTTTCCAGGGTCAGGTTTGATCACAGACACCTGGCAGCTCTGCCACTGTTGGCTGAAGAGCTGTTAAAGCTAGAACTTTGTGACATCCAACACTGTCACCAGATCTCCATGCACATTTGAAGCTGCTTTATGGGCCCTGGTGACAGTATTGCTTGACCTCAGCCTGCCCCTTACTTGAACTTGACCTGCAACAGATAGCTTTCCTGATCGTGTGTACAAATGAGGGCATTAGTGGATCATCTCTACAGATTTAATGCTATAGACAGTTTAGCAATTTACAGTCCCCACCTAATGCACTCCCCTTTTCATCAAATAATATTTGTCTGCCTTCCTGAGTGCTGGAGTCTCTGGGATAATAAAAGACATAGTCATCACCAGGCATGGTAGTGCACTTCTGCAATCCTAGCATGAGGAAGCTGAGGCGGGATCGTGAACTTGAGATCAGTCTCAGCTACCCAGACCTTGCCCTCCAAAACAAATAAATAGTGACAAACAACAACAAAAATAAAATCCCAAAGCAACAATGACAATGACATGGTCACTAGCAGCTCAGATGCAGACATGAGGGGACAGGCCAAGGGGCAGCTGCCTGCCAGTAGAAGGATCTGAATCCTGGAGAGGTTCTACACTCAGAGAGCTCTGCCTATGCTGCAGCTTGTCAACATTTTATCCATTTTATTGCAGTGACATGTGACTAGCACGGAGGCAGCTGCCATAGACTGAATGTGTCCCCCAAATTATGATGAAACCTAACTACCCATGTGAGGCATTTGGAGGTGGGGCCCTTGGGAGGTGATTAGGTCATGAGGGTAAACCCCTAAGGAAAAATGGGATGAGCACTCTTATAAAAAAGATCCAGAGCCGGGCACCAGTGGCTCACGCCTATAATCCTAGCTGCTCAGGAGGATTGTGGTTTGAAGCCAGTCCAGGCAAATAGTTCACAAGACCCTATCTCAAAAAAAAAAAAAAAAAATCACAAAAAAGGATTGGTGGAGTGGCTCAAGGGGTAGGCCCTGACTGAGTTTAAACCCCAGAACTACAAAAAACCAAAAAAACCCACAGAGTTCCCTCGACTCCTCCTCCATGTGAGGACGAAGTGGGAAGACGGTGTCTAAGAACCAAAAAGCTAGTGATTCTGCCAAAGCCTTGATCTTGGACTTGAATCCTCCAGATCTGTGAGAATATAAGTCACCCGATCTGTGGCGTTTTGTTAGAGCCACCCAAGCTGGCCAGACACCGTGTAGGAGACTCTTAGCATTCTTTTAGTCTCAGGACTGAAGCCTGAGAAGATGACATGACCTGCCCAAGGACACACTGGTTCAGGGCTATTTTTGCTCTACATCAACAGTTCTAAAAAGTGGAGGTGAGAGGGAGAAAGGAAAGGCCACCGAGGGGCGAAGAGGATGGAAGTACACATATATGTTCAAAGACACCGTAATGAACCCTACAACTGTTTGAAAGGAGAGGAAGACAAGGGGAGATGGGGATATCATGGAGGGGTGAGCCTGTTCAAAGCACCTGCACACAGGTATGGAATTACCACAATGAAACTGCCTCGTGTTGTTAGTGCATACTAATTCAAAAATATGACAAAACCAGCCTGGCACCTGTGGCTCACGCCTGTAATCCTAGCTTCTTAGGAGGCAGAGATCAGGAGGATAGCAGTTTGAGCTACTTTGGGCAAATAGTTCTCGAGACCCTATGTGGAAAAAAACATCATGAAAAAGGGCTGGTGGAGTGACTCAAGGTGTTGGCCTGGAATTCAAGCCCCAGTACTGAAAAAAAAAAAATGACAAAACCATTTTTAAAAGTGGAGATCAGGGGTGTACAGGGAGCCTCAATCTTCTCTTTGCAGCTTTTCTGCAACTCTAATGTCATTCCAAAAAAAAAAATTTTTTTTTTGGTACTGGGGTTTGAACTCAGGGCCTCACTCTTGCTAGGCAAGCCCTCTACCTCTTGAACACTCCACCAGCACTTTTTTGCATTGGTTTTTTTTTCTTTTGAGATGGGATCTAACGAATTATTTGCCTGGGCTGGCTTCAAACCATGATCCTCCTGATCTCTGCCTCCAGAGTAGTTAGGATTACATGTGTGAGCTACTGGTGACCAGACTTTTTTTTTTTTTTTTTAAAGCAGAAGACTTTTGAGAATCTCCCCTGCCTGACTGTACCAACCAGTCAATCAATCAACCATACTGACTCCTGAATACCTGGCAGGTATTTGGTGCCATGGTACAGACCAAAATAGGGCTAGACGTGTAAAATGCCTCACCACTCTCTGTGAGAGCTCAAGTTTTCCCTTGGGAAAGCAGCATCTGTTGGAGTGATCAGTTACGGCTATTTCTAAGGTGGCCAATAGAAATACAAGCACATTGGGGGAAATGAGGAGAATCCACTGGTAGGAGGATATTTTTAAGATAGAGATAAAGCATGGTAGCTCATACTTGTAATCCCAGCACTTGAGATGTGGAGGCAGGAGGATCATGAGTTTGAAGCCAGACTGGACTGCATAATAAGACACTATTTAAAAAAAATATATAGTGATACAAATACTTTCCTTTATGAAACAAGTTCAAAGTGTTGCTTTTTCTCACATAATGATCTATTGAAAGACACCAGGGCTTCAGTCAACGGTACATACATTTTCTCAGCGTCATCTACCGTACACCCTCAGTATTCCTTACAAGGATTGTCTCATGGTTCCCTCACTGCCACTGTCCTGGCTGTCATCATTTCTTTCCTGGACAAGCACAGTCACCTCCTCATCTCCCTTCTGCAATCCCCAGCCATCCCTCCGCTGGGTCCACACTGCACTGCAGCCTGAGATATCTCATCAAAGCATGGAGCTGATTGCACCCACTCAGGCTGACCTCAGATCCTCAGTCAGTTCCCACTTCTGTACACAGCAGGCAAATGCTTCCATCACATAGCCCCCATCCACCTCTCCCCCCACCTCTGCTTCTTGCTCCCCCACCCACAGTGATCTGCTTCCCATCATTCAAACAAATTTTGCTCTTGGAGCCTCAGTGCCTTTGCACTTGCCGCACTCTTTTTGTGGAAAGCCCTCTGCCTCTTCTTTGCCCACGGGAGTTGTTATTTATTCTCCAACACTCAGTTCAAACATCTCCTTCTCTGGTCCCCTGAAATTGATCACTCCTTCCTCAGTCTTCCCACAGCTCACACTGCTATGGTGCTCACTGTACATTACAAGAAATTTACTTGCATGAATCATCTATTCTTTCCACAAATGGGTATTAAGCAACCACTGTATGCTAGGGCTATGATAGGGTGAAAACACAGATGCCTTCCCTACCCTCTTGGGTACCCCCAACCAGGAAGGATCAGAGATGCACATACACAATTATAGGATGTGTGGTGGTACAGTGATGGGGACACCAGGTGAGTGGTGGGGTAGGTGATGTAGGAGAGTTCCTAGCACAGTTGGAGATTGGGTCTGGTGGGGAGATCAGAGAAAGTTCCAGGAGAAGCAAGGCTAAACTGAGATCTGAAGCCCAAGCAGGAATTTGCAGCCTGTTCCCCTGCCAAGATCTCCCAGGGGAAAGACTGCATTTATCCATCATTGCGTTGCCCCCAATCTAGCTCTGTATTTACACATAGTAGGCGCTCGGTATATTTGCTCCCTTGCTTAAATGCATTACTGGGCAAATGAAATGAATAGGCACGTGAACAACTTCAGCTTAACACTCCAGCTCCTAATTCAGGTGGCTGCGCTGAAGGTGAGGGTGTAGATGCCTTTGCATGGCACTTAAGTTTAGTGTGGGTTTCTTTTTTAGAGTCAGTTTTTTGTTTGTTTGTTTGTTTTTTAGCTTTGCAATTCATTTTTTTCCCTTTTTTTATTAGGATATGTTTGTTGTACAGGGGGGATTCATTGTGACCATTCCAAATAAGCTTATATTGTACATTGGTTAGATCATCCCCCATCATCTCTCCCCCTCAAGCCCCTCATAAGTATATGAAGTCCATCAACCACATTCCCTCACCTTAATCTCCTTTATTCACTCTCCCCCACCCACAAGTGCCCCCCCCCACACCCTGCCTGTTTTACAGTCCTGTCTTTCCTTATTAATATCTAAGTTGATGTTCGAAGAGGTTCTCCATGTATCCCTGCTGTGAGTACACTTTGCTTTGGTCAGTTCAACCCCTTCCACTACTCTCCCTTACCCCTTCCCTCCCACCCCCGTAATTCAAAGCTTTCAGTACACACCCTTGTTCCCTCTGCCTTCACAGATCTTATGTTTTACAATAGTGTTGATGCTCTATCGTCTTTTCCTTTCCCTCCTTCCCCAAGTTCCACTAAGTAGTTCTACTATTAAAACATGTTCCACATATGAATTTGCATATGATCATGTTTGGTTTTTTTATGTATATGTTTATCTTTTGGATCTGTCTTCCACGTATGAGAGAAAACGTGGCCTTTGTCCTTCTTACTCTGGCTTACTTCACTTAACATGATGTCCTTCAATTGCATCCATTTACCTTCAAGCCTAGATTCAGTTTAGTAGCACAGTAGCTCCCCCTTACGCATGGGGGGTACATTCTAAGACCCCTGAACGCCTGAAACGGCAGGTAGTATTGAACCCGACACAGCATAGCACACACTATGATTTTCCCTGTGAATCTGTGCCTATGAGTGTTTCTTTTATAAATTAAGCACATAAGAAATGAACAGCAATGACTAATACTAACACAGGGCAATGTAACAGTCTGTGGCAGTAAACGTTTCATGGCTGTGGTCTCAGCTTCCATGGGCAGGTGCACTGTGGGTACTCTGTACAAAAGGATGATGCACATCTCAGGCAGGACAGAATGGGATGGCACAGGATTTCATCACACTCCCCGGGACAGCCATTAAAATCTACAAATTGTTTATTTTTGGGATTTTCCATTCATATTTTAAAACTGTGTTTGACTGTGGTTTATAAACCACAGAAAGCGAAACCATGGACCTGGAGGAACCTCCTATAGTGTGGTTTCACATTGTTTTGAATGGGTTTGTGGATTCTGTTTCAGTCTGTTATAGAAAGAATTATTTAATTTATGAGTATCTATGGATTGTGTGGGTAATATTTCCCTGACACTGCCTTAAAATTTTTAAAAGAAAAAATAATGTTGTGAAAGGCAATGGAAAGATGTCACAGGGGAGGTGGGCAGGGGGCTGGGGGAAGAAGTGGGATGTATCTGTCCTTGTCAGATGCAAGGACGACATGCCTTTATGTTGGAAGAGCAAAGAACCTGCCTTGTGCTCTTGTTCACAACCAGGCCAAGCTTTTCGAGTGACTATCTAATTTTCTGTCAACTTGACTGGCCCATGGGGGTGTCCAGATATTCGGTCAAACATTATACTGGGTGTTTCAGAGACAGCATTTTGGCTGAGATTGACATTGAAATTGGTGGGCTGAGTAAAGCAGAGAGTCCTCCCTAATGTGGGTGGGCCTGGCCAATCAGTTGAAGACCCCAAGAGAACACAAAGGTGATCCTTCCCTGACTATGGGGAATTCCTCCTGCCTGACTGCCTTCCAACTGGTCATTGGGCCCTTCCTTGGTCTTGAGCTGACAGACTTCACCGAAACTGCACCATTGGCTCTCCTGGGACTCCAGCTTGCTGACTTACCCTGTGGATTTGGGGATTTGCCAGGTTCCATAATTGTGTGACCCAATTGTTTATAATAAATCTCTTTTTTCTCCTTTTATCATTTTTACATTTACTACATGTGTATACATTGTTTGTGTCACCTCCTCCCCCCCACCCCCTATAGTAAATGTCTTCACACACACACACACACACATACACACACACACACACACACACACACACACACACACACACACACGCACACACACTCAGTCCTGTTGGTTCTGTTTCTCTGGAGAACCCTGATTAATACAATGTGGTTGTGCTGTGATGGGAGACTTAGGGCTAGGGGAGTGCATAGAGGGTCCCTAAATGTACTTAATAACACTACCTAAGTTGTCAACCCAAACCTGGGGACCAAACCACCCCTCTCACTTTAGAGATGAGATGATGGAGGCAAAAGGAAGGTTCTTCCCACTGCTCATTCCGCCTCACTTCTTTTTTTTTTTTTTTTTTTGATGGGACTGGAGTTTGAGATCAGGGCTTCATGTTTGCAAAGCAGGCACTCTACCACTTGTGCCACACCTTCAGTCCATTTTGCTCTTTTTATTTTGGAAATGGGGTCTTGCAAACTATTTGCTCAGGCGGGCCTCAAACCAAGATCCTCCTGATCTCAACCTCCCAAGAAGCTAGGATTACAGGTGTGAGCCAACGGTGCCCAGTTCTAAAGAACATTTTTTTTTGGTGGTACTCGGGTTTAAACCCAGGGCTGCCTGATTGCTAGGCAGGCATTCTACCACTTGAGCCACACGTCCAGCCCTTTAAAGAGCAATTTTTGATGAGGGAAGGCAGGAGGAGCACAGGATGAAAAGACAGAAGTAGTCCCTCCTTCTTAGGAGATCCTCATCAATGAGGTTCACAGTTGGGCAGAAACAAGCTATACACAGCACAGTTTGCTTCTCAGAAGTGAAGGAAAGAGGCATGGGGACAGTGGGAGTCAGAGTAGGGAGGAACAGGGCATCCTTACAACCTTACCTCCTTATTACTCTGTCGAGAGAGGCGCAGACCACTGAAGTCTGTTATTCATGGAAGCCAAACTGCACAGATCTTGGGGTGAATGACTGGAGCTGGCCCAAACCTTAATTCCAGCAAGCTCACAGAAAATTTCAGAAAATACAGACTTCTAGCAGTAGCACTGCATCATTTTTAAAAATAACATTTTTATGCGTGTTGCCCCTTCCTGGTTACAGTGAGATGTGTTGTGGGTAGAATGGGCACGGTGTTTAGAGCAATGAGGCAACCAGCAGGTTATTTTCAAACCTGAGGTGTCACTTTTCTTTTTTCTTGTTTTTGTTTGTTTGTTTGCTTATATAAAACATACGGTTGAGTTTGCATTTTGTGTCAATAGCTTGCTAGAAAAAAACATATTCTGCTCAATCCAGCCATTACTGTCATTGTTCTACTTAGAACAAGGACAACGGGCAAGGTGGCAAAGGTACTTGAAATCCCCTCATGGGAGAAGGTGGTTTGGCATGGCCACGAGGCCTGAGAGCCATCCTTGGCTATGTCAAGGGCTGTCGTGGGGAGGAGAGAAGGATTCTGGGTTCCCTGGAGATCAGAAGGGGTTTGGGAGAGAATACAGGAATGCAGAGGGTGGTAGTCAAGGGGACGCAGGCCCCTCACTGGAGGTGCTGGGATGTAGACGAGACAAGTGTTTGGTGCAGAGCTGTGGGGGAAGGTCAAGGATGATGGAACCCTGGACCTACCTTCTCTGTAAGTACCTCCCACCCTGAGGTTCTCTGCTAGGAGGCTGCGGATGACAGCTGTCATGAATAGCGGGAAGACGCTGAAGTGTGGTCATTCATCCCACCCAACTTGCTGGTCCATCATGTATAAATCACTGCTCACAACAGCAGATGACATCAAGGTCCTCAGCCCAAGCGCATGTGATTCAAATCAGAATATTATGCAGGCAATAAAAAGGTGCCTGCTTTTCTTCTGTTAGGGTACAGAAGTCATGATACTAATACACAACTTGGAGAACTAGGTACACTATTGTGGAAAGTGACTGTTTTATCTCTTGTGCATGGTTTTAAAAAATGAGGAAGAACAAACATGTATGCTGTAAAAGTGAGCCTTGGATATTATTCAGCCTTAAAGAGGAAGGAAATAATTTTTCTTAATCGTTGTATATTTAACCATAGCTTATTTGTTTAATTTTAATTGATACACAAAATTGTACATATTTGTGGGGTAAGGAAAGAAATTCTGACAGTTTCTATCACCTGGATGAACCTTGAAGATATTGGGCTAAGTGAAATAAGCAAGGTACAAAAAGACAAGTATTACACAAGGTGGTCAAGTTCACAGAGACAAAAAGTGGGATGGGCTGGTGGTGGGCTGGAGGTACAAGGAGGATAAGGAGTTTCTGTTCGAAGGATACAGAGTTTCAGTTTTGCAAGACTGAAAGAGTTGTGGAGATGGATGGTGGTGATGGTTGCACCCACAATGTGAATGTGCCGAATGCCACAGAACTGTACGTTTAAATATGGTTATTATGGCACATTTTATGACATGTGGATTTTACTACAACGTAAAAAAGTGAATGACCTTTTGTCCTGTGACTCCCAGCCGACTTCCCACTTGAGAACTCACTTCTTACTCATCACTCCAAAGATTTCCCATATCTCTGCATATACACATAAATATACATGTTAAAATTCATACTGTATGCCTCTTGCTTTTTCATGTAATATGTTTAAAAGATATTCTTATGCAACATACATTTTTTTTTTGATACAAGGTCTTGTTATGTAGTCCAGACTGGTGTTAAACTGTCAATCCTCCTGTCCCAGCCTCCCAAGTGCTGGGATTGCAGGTATGTGCACCACACCCAGCTGCAGTATACATTATTCTTTGTCTTTCTTTTTTTTTTTTTTAACGGAGGGCTTGGTATGTAGCCCAGGCTGGCCTTGAACTCTCCATCCTCCTGCTTCTGCCTCCCAAGTGCTGGAATTACAGGCATTTTTCATTCTGGTAAGTAATTAGCCTCTAAAGATAGCAACAGCTTATGCAAGCAAGGGGCTGGAAGGATGTTTGCAGCAGGAACGGGGGGGGGGGGGGGGGGGAAGGGGGCGGGGGGAAGGTCGGCAGGGGGGGGGGAGCCAGGAGGAACAAGGGAGGTGGCGGGAACTCGGTCAGCTTCTGAGAGACAGAAGCAGGTGCAGAACAGTGATAGGAAGGCGGGAAGTCAAAAGGCACAGTGAGTTGTTTGATCTCATCTCCCAACGTTGAATCAAACTCTAAAATGGGTACATAAGAGAAAGCATATACCGAGTCCAAAGACATTCCAGGTCAGATCTAGGGAGAAGCAGCAGAGTTTGGCTACAACTGTTTTAAGATAGGCAAAGAGAACGTGTTCAGCCAGGCATGGTGGCTCAAGCCTGTAATCCTGACTACCCTGAGGTGGAGATCGGGAACATCACGGTCCCAGCTCAGCCCAGCCAAAAAGTTAATAAGACCCCATCTCAACCACTAGAAAGCTGGGCACGGTAGCATGCACCTCTCTTTCTAGCTACATGGGGAGTATAAATAGGAGGATCCCAGTGCCAGCTGGTCTGGTCATAAAATGAGACTTTGTCTCAAAAATAACCAAAGCAAAAAAAGGCTAGGGGCATGACTCAAGTGTACAGTGCTCACCTAGCAAGCTCAAGGCCCTGAGTTCAAACCCCAGTGAGAAAGAGAGAATGAGAGAGACAGAGAGAGAGAGACAGAATGTTCACAGAGAAAAAATGGCCAATAGGAAACAGCAAGGGGGATGCAGATGAGGAAGGTGCTGGGGTGACCAGTCCCCCACATCCAGGAGAAGGGCTGTCTTGCTAGGCAGGTATAGTCGAGCTGTGCCCTTGGGGCGTGGAGTTCTCAGGACACTTGACTCATCCAGCCAACACCCCATTAAGGATTTGCTTCTCAGTGGTTCACTTGTCAATCTGTTAGCTGGATCACTGAAAGTTTTACGTCCAGGTTAAAGGAGTGGTTCAAGTGGTAGAATGCCCGCCTAGCAAGCTTGAGGCCCTGCACCAGAAAAAAAGAAAAAAAAAAAGTCTTATAACCACTGGGTGCCAATGGCTCAAGCCTGTAAATCTAGCAATTTGGGAGGCAGAGATCAGAAGGATTGAGGTTCTAGACCAGCCAGAGGAAATAGTTCGAAAGACCCTATCTTGAAAACACCCCCCACAAAAAAGTGGCTCAAGTGGGAAAGCACCTGTTTAGCATGTGTGAGGCCCTGAGTTCAAACCCTGGTACCAGAAAGAGAGAGAGCGCGAGAGAGACAGAAAGAGAAAGCCTTACATCCCTGTCTCTTAGCTCGGTTTCTGCTACACAGCAGGCAGAAACTCATGTAACACTTGTTGAATGAATAGGAGCTTTGGCTTGGGAGGAGCATTCCCAGGAAGTAGGACAAAGTGAAGAGCAGCCAGAGAGAGGAGGACATGTTACCTTCGAGAGCCTTCTGTGTTTACTAAGTCCCTGGTTTGGAGAGACCTTGGGTGGACAGAGATGACTGACAGTATTTACTTTCCAGGAATCCCATGGGATGGAGGAGACATTCTGGCTAAGGGAGCTGTGGAAAGAAAAGGCTGCAGTCCTGAAAGAGTTTGATGTGTTTGGCGGCTGTAGTTTGTGAGGGTGGGGATTAGGTTGGGAAGGGGGGTAGACAGTGAGCGGTCACTAATTAGAGAAAGGATGACCTGTACCCTTTACACTTTGCCTTTTCTCAGGCCGGAAGCTAGACTTTACTCTTTATCCTGGAAGCCACAGAGGAATCAATCATTGGGTATCCTTTTTGGTGGAATTGGGGCTTGAACCCAGGACTTTATGCTTGCAAAGTAGGCACTCTTCCACTTAAGCCACGCCTCCAGTCCATTTTGCTCTAGTTATTTTGGAGGTGGGGTCTCATGAACTATTTGCCCAGGCTGGCCTCAAACTGCGATCCTCCCAACCTCAGCCTGTCAAGCAGCTAGGATTATAGGCGTGAGCCACCAGTGCCAAGCTAACCATTGGATACTCTTTAAACAGTTGAGTGATACAACAAAATGTGTACTTCAGAAAATTTCCTTGTGTGATGTGGAGGACAGGCTCGAATGCTTGGATACAGGAAGACATGGTAGGAGGCTATCGCAATAGTCCTAGCAAAATACAATGAATGACATGGGGACACACCTGATATGCTAAGGCACATACAGCAGGCCATGATGACTAATTTCCTGTGGAGGACGAGGAAGAGTTGCCAGGGATGACTGGAGTTTCTGGGCAATGTTTTTCTCTGAAACTGGGAAGGAGGCTCTGGTTGGTGTGGCAGACATAGGCAATGAGCACAGGTGGTACACGCTGTGATGGAGGTGTCATGAGGCCATTCTAAAGGGGAAATCCTGTAGAAACATAATTCACAGGAGTCCAGGTCAAAGATGGAATGGGGACCATTAGCATTTGGGAGTCAATGGATGCTTGAGGGAATGGGGTTCATCATGGGGAGTGGAGGAACAGACCAAAGATAGAACCCAGAAGCCAAGCTAGAATTCATTCTTCAGAGCCAGGGGAAGAGAAACCCAAAGACAGAGAGAAACTGGCTGGAGGAGAATGAGGAAGACCAAGAGAGGAGAGTGTATCAGAGGTGCCAGGAAGGGGCATCTAAGTCTGCATTGGAGGTCAAGGGTTGTTTACTTAAGGAAGTGACATCTGAACTGATTTTGGGGGAGAGTAGGAAATGACAAATGGGATAATACCCCCAAAGAGGACATCAGATTTGGCAATTAGGATGGCTATAGGCTGTCGAGGACAGCCAGTGGTGAAGACAGTAGACTGAAGAGTGGGTGGCAGGTAAGAATGCGTAGACATAAAAAAAGAAAAGAATGTACAGACAGCAAATGTGAACCTGCTTTTGTTTGTTTGTATTTGTGGTACGGGGGATAGAATCCAGGACCTTGCACATGCTAGGCAAGTGTTCTACCACTGAGTGACACCCCACCACTTCTTTTTTCTTTCTTTCTTTTTTTTCACTTTGTGGCATTATTGGGATTTGAACTCAGGGGCCCATGTTTGTTAGGCAGCTATTCTACCGTTTGAGCCCAGTTCCAGCCCTTTTTGCTTTAGTTATTTTTCAGATAAGGTCTTAGCATTTTTGCCCAGGGTCAGCCTCAGCCCTGATTTTCCTGTCTCTGCCTTCCTTTCTCATGGTGGGGATTACAGATATGCACCATCACACCTGACTTGTTCTTTATTCTAAGGTCTTGCTAATCTTTTGCTCAGGCTGGCCTGGAGCCGCAATCGCTTATCTCTACCCCCTAAGTAGCTGGAATTAAAGGCATGAGCCACCAAGCCTGGCCTCCTCCTCTTTTTTTTTTTGCATTAATATATCACTATGTCACCTGGGCTGGCCTGGAACTCCTGGCCTCAGACAATCCTCCTGCCTCAGCTTCCTGAGACTACAGGTGTGCACCATCATGCTAGGGTCTAAACCATTATTTGTTGAAGTTTGTTGATGAAGGGAAGGAAAGAAAGGGAAAAAAAAGGTTGGTAGTTTAAGGGGGGAAGTTTTTTCTAGTTGGGTGAGACTCCAACATGTTTTCCAGCAGGATAGGGAGGCAACAGTGGGTGAAACAAGGCCCAGGCAGAGGCAGAGGGCATGGGCTCGAGCTTCTAACCACATTGTTGAAGAAGGGCTCAGACAGAGGCTGAGAGGGCACCAAAGCTTTCAAGAAGCAAGTTTATTATGCAAGCTGGCAGCGACTCAGCGGACTCATGTCCAAAGGCTGAGCACTGAGAACAAAGGAGGTTTTTCTTATATACCATTTAGAGCAGGTTACAGAAATGGGGGTGGGGTACAGTTTGTCCCATACATAATCACATGTTATTTCATTGGCTGTTTTAACCTCTGGGGCGAGGTGACCCTCCTCTGGTCTCCAGGTAACATTCCCCAACTCCAGTTTTCCTTTGTTTTACTGTAGCACTCATTAATCTCTCTTCCCCCTCCCTGCCTTCCTGCCACAACATGGCACCTCACTGTGACAGGCAGGTTAGTGCTTCTGAGCCCTGTGAGGCCCTTCCCTCCATTTGCATAGCCTCTTCAGTCACAAGCCTTGGTGAGGTGGGTGTGGGGGGCTCCCAGGGCAGAGGCAGGCTGGTGCTGGGCTGTGGAAGTCAGTGTGACCTAGGCTTTCCTCTCCAGGATGCCATCCAAAGGCCTGGAGAGACAAATGAAATTCCAAGTCAATACAGAGTGCTACAGAAGGTCAGTGTCCCTCAGGATGGGAGACAATGGAGATCCAAACCCAGCAGGGGTGGGATGAACTTCCTGGAGTAGGTGAAATCGTCAGAGCTGAGAGCTGAAGTAGGAGCAGCCAGGTGGGAGAGTAAGGGAGGAGGCACCCTGGGATGTCTGTTTCCCTACACATCTCATCCCCATCTTTCTCTAGGTCCTAAACACACTGGAGTCCCAGGTATGGACAGAAATCACCAAGCCTCCTCCTTCCCTCCCCAGCACATATAGATTTTACTTCTATGAAGACCCCTTCCTTCATTACAGTGGTTTTACCTCTCATCCATTAGAAACTTCTAGATAGACTGATGGGAGGTTTTTTTGGTTTTTGTTTTTGCGGTACTGGGGCTTGAACTCAGGGCCTTCATCCTGAGCCACTCCACCAGCCCTATTTTTTTGTGAAGGTTTTTTTTTCCGAGATAGGGTCTAGCTAACTATTTGCCCAGGCTGGCTTCGAACCACGGTCCTCCTAATCGGTGCCTCCTGAGTAGCTAGGATTACAGGTGTGAATCACTGGCACCAGGCAGGGAGTCATTTTTTGCAGTGCTGGGGTTTGAACCCAGGGCCTTTTGCATGCTAGGCAATGGTTGTACTATTGAGTTACATTCCCAGTTTAGAAATAATTGTCTATGTAAAAATCTCAGGTTCAAGGACCACTTTCAAGGCTAGTAAATTCTCAGGGGACTCTTGACCTTTGTACCTGAGGCAGAAAGGGAAAAAAAAAGAGAAAGGGAAGATAAGGCCTGGAAAACAAGACAGGCCTGAAAGTGAGGGCTGAGGAAGCAAAAATACAGATAAAGTATCCACACAGTGGGGAGAAATTCAAATCCCCAGAAATCTAAGCAGAACTCTGCTCCATGAAATCTTATCTTTGGATTCTTTTCCATGGTAGGAAAATCCCCTATTCTTCCATTTTATGGTTCTCCCATTTAGAATGTGATTCAAAGGTCAACCGGTTGCATGCATCTTCTGAGAGCTGAAAGAAGGAAGGAAAAAAATGTTCCCACTTTACAGAATGAGCTTCAACAGAATTCAAATGTTTGTCCTTTGAGAGTCAGAAGGAGGAAGCTGGTGGCTGTGTCACATTGCTGAGACAAGTCAGAAGCCAAGTTCTCAAGCATATCTAGCAGAACTAATTTTGTTTTGCTGCTGGATTTAGAAAGTAAGAAGAAAAAGAGATGGCATTCTGTATTTCTCAATTAGCAGCAAAGTCTCAACCTCTACCTCTTCCAGGAACTGTTTCTTCTTCCCAATTCCCTGTTTTCCTGCCCTAACTAAACACTAAATTATTTAAAGCCTCTCTTGTCCCTTCGTTTGTTAGCTTGCCTCTGCCTTTCGCCTCTCCTCTGGGTCCTTAGGTGAAATGCCATGGGCAGAAAGCATAAAAGAACTCTGATGACTTTATGGGGAGCAATGATGGTTCCTGAGAGCGTCAGTGTTGCCAGTCTAAGATGGAGAATTCCTAGAAAAAAGAGCAATTCCCCTTCAGTTTCTTCTGTGGTAATAGCATAGCATTGTGTCTTGGTGGCTCCTGAATTAGTTTTAGTTGGAGATGAAAAATTGTCCAGTCAATGATTATAAGATAAATGAGGGAGGGGGAGGGAACAAACCTTTCTGGCTTGAATTCAGAACAATATACATCCTGCTAGGAGTTGGATGGATGATCCAGAATCTTCCATAGTCACCCAAGAAGTGGCTTTCATGAGTTTTTATCAATTAAAGAACTTTTTCTAAAGACTAATAAGTTCTCTGTCTCTAGGATATACTCCATATCGATTTTATAAGCCCAGGAAAGCGATTTAACAAAGACCAATAAAATTATTTTAGGTTAAAAATATTAGCCGAGGAAGGAAAGAAGCAAATTGGGCGTAGGGACGAAAGATTCAAAGTGTCCGATGTTATTTTCTGAGCTGTGTTTGTGACAGGCCATTAATCACCGTAGCTGGTTGCGATGCTCCAGGCAGGTAACTGCAGTAACTCATGTCCTGTCATGTCCTCTCTGGGAAAATAATGTCTTCTGTGGAGATTATAGCTAGGGCTGAAAGATGTTACCATGCACTTATCTCATAGTTTAGAGGCCACAAGTACCTTGGTTAAAGGGCTTTTTTATGGGGTTTCTCCAGAACCTGAATCCCCGCTGAGTCTTATTATTTAACAAGGGCTCAAAGTATAATATGATAAGCTGCCTTTTTTCTTTTCCATGTCAGATGGGTAATGTGCCAACACCATAACAAGATTTGAGGGCGGCACATGTCACGCAATGATGTGAACACTCAATCATCACGATTATAAACCCCAAAATGACTTTTTTTGGTGGTACTGGGGTTTGAACTCAGGGCCTCACACTTGCAAGGTAGGCACGCTATCATTTGAATCACTCTACCAGCCCTGTTTTGTGTTGGATATTTTCGAGATAGGGTCGTACAAACTATTTGCCTGAGCTGCCTTTGAAGCTTGATCCTCCTGATCCCTGCTTCCTGAGTAGCTAGGATTACAGGCGGGAGCCACCGGTGCCTGATCCAAAAAGGATTCTTTTTTCTTTTACTCTGTCCTTCACAGACAAGGAGTGAAAGGTATGAATCTTTTATTTTTAAAGGTGTTGAAAGGATAAAGGGTTTTTTTAGAAGGACCAAGCTTCAAGTTTAGGGAGATCTAGAAGCCAGAACCTGGAGGTCCTAGATGCTTGTTCTTGTGTCTTAGTCATGCTGAAATTTGCTTCACGCTTGTCCTCACCTAGGCTTGTTGATACTCCCTTTGATTTAAAAGATTTCTTTTTTTTCTCGGTGTTGGGATTTGAACTGAGGGCATTGTGCCAGCTAGAGAGGTGCTCTATCATATGAGTCACACCTCCAGCCCTTTTTGCTTTAGGTCATTTTTCAGATAGCATCTCTCTGGTGGTATTTTTTTTTTTCTTTCCCCAGTCCAACCTGGGACAATGATTCTCCTAATCTCCACCTCCTATGTAGCTGGGATCACTGGCCCATGCCACCACACCCAGCAAAGGATATGTCTTTATGTCATGAACAGTAAGACAGTGCCTGAAAGACACAGCAGGTGACTGGATGGCTCCAGGCTTGATCAGTCAGTCAGAATCCAGGAGAAATTTCTTTAGGAAAAGGGATGGTAACTAGGGGTAATGAGGAGGCAGTGAATAGAAGGGATGGAAGAACTTGCCTAGAGAAGGTAGGAAATGTAACTCAACTAGGGTCATGGGGTAGCAGAGCTGGGCCAACTGTAACAGTTAAGAAGCAATCTAGGGAAGGTCAGGCTTTTGACACATATTTCAACTTTTTTTTTTTTTAATTTGTAAGTTTCATCTGGGATAGCCCTGAGCAGGTAAGGTGAAGATTAGGCATCTGTTTATCTGGTGGGGAAATGACCAAACAAGATATCAAAACAGCAGTCTTCTTGGTTGACCAGCGTAATCACCATGGGGTTTGCAAAAACAGAACCATCTGTTGTGTGAGGAACCATGGGGAGATTCTGTATTTATAGACTCCCGAGAGGGAAAAACAGAGGATGGGCTCCTCCAACCCCCAGTCCTCTAATTTGAAATTCACTTTTCTTCTAGTTACTCTGCTGTCATATACTACATTAAAAAAAAAAAAGTCAATTTTAAAACAGACAGGCTTGCTGTGACTAATTTAAGAACTCCCAAAACAGGCTCTATTCCAAAAATACATTCCAATTGACAATACTGTAAGCCCTGTCTAAAGGCTGTGACACAGCTGCTGGCTGGAGGCTGAGCCAGAAGCTTACTGTCAGTCAGTTAAGCACAACAGGGAGGTCTGTAGCTCTCTACACCCCTTCCCCAGGCTAGGTATGAGCCTGCAAGGAAACTTCTCTATAAGTGAATATTTCCAATGAGTGTATTTTTAAATGACCAAGCCTAATAATTTTTATTTTTCACTTTGGTGTCTAAGATGGAAGTTGTTGCAGGGAAAAATTTATGTGAGAGATCAAGATTGCTAGTGCTTTTCAGATACCACACGGTCCTTTATTTTTGTTTACTGTTTTTATTTTTCAGATGGGGTCTCGATTTTTTCCTCTGGGGGCTGCCTTGGAGTGCAATTCTCCTACCAATGCCTCTTGCATAGCTGGGATAAGAAGTGCATACCACTATACTTGGCTTATTGGTTGAGATGGGGTCTTGAGAACTTTTTGCCCAAACTAGCCTCAAATCTTGATCCTTTGCATCTCTGCCTTCTGCATGGTTAGGATTACAGATATGAGCCACCATGCCCAGCCCCCTACATGTTCCTTTAAACACACACACACAGACTTTTTTCCAGTATTGGAGATTGAACTGGGGGCCTTGCTCATATTAGGAAGTGCTCTACCACTGAGCTACATCTCAAGCCCTTAAATTTAAAAAAAGTTTTGATGCAGGGTCTCACTGTGTAGCCCAGACCAGCCTCAAATTCTCGATGGTTCTGCTCAGCCTGCCAAGTTCTGGGATTACAGCTGTGAACCACAACACCTGGCCTAAAACTTATTTCTTACTGAAAACATGTTTTGGCATGTTAATTTGGCAGAATTAATTTTGAGAAGCTAACATCTTTTGTTGTTTTATATGGATGGATACCTCTGTGTATTGTAATTACTCTGTATTATGGAGATTGGAAAGCAAAGGAAGTAATGATTCTCTTCCAAGAACCTACGCAGGGATGATAGAATCACCTTTCATTCAGGGAGTTCAGTGAACTTTTACCATGAATTCAGTTGTGGGGGAGAGGACTGGCGAAAATAAATGACATCACCATTTATTGGGTGTCTACTACGTGCCAATTAATACACTAAAGTGAATCATGTCTTTTATTCCACGTAATTCTCAGTAATACTGCACATTATCGCCTTCATTGTATGTGAACTGAAGTTCAGAGAGGTTAAGCAACGCATTGCAGGTCACACCGGTAGCAAATGGCTAGGAACAACCAGTAACTCAAGACACTAGCCTTAAGCTTCCTATTCATAGAATAGGCAATCTCTCTCTTGAGGGTTTTGTTCAGCAGTCCTAGCTTATTAGTGACTTCACATCCCTTCTGCTGCTAGTATGTTCAAGTAGCATCTTGTAACAAGTGTGACCTGGTTCCTTAAGAATTCTATCGAGAACCGGGGAGCCTGGGATTCGGCTAGGTGGTTTATACACCTTATCTCCTTTAATCGTTACAACTCCAGAAAACTAGGTTCACTCATTCCATTTCATAGATGGCGAGCCTGTGTTTCGGAGAGGTTAAAAAGGTTCTTGAACTAGTGAGGGGTGCAGCCGCGACGGGACTCCAGGTCTCGACCTCCAACACCAGGGCAAGCTTTTCCCAACCCCATGTGTTGCCATTTGTCAGTGCCCGGGCCAGAGCGCCATAGTGCGATCTGGCAGTTGCATGAGAAAGCAGTCGTGCCACCGTCACCCATTGCTCCGTCCACGCATGGATGGTTAAGTGGCACCGGAAGGAGCAGCTCCACACTTGAGCTCAGCAACAGAAATGGCATCTAGCAGGTTCTCAGCCCTCTTCCCTGGGACCGAGGAGTTTGGAAAACCCAGGACACTCCCGGGAGCCCGAGGCCCCGCCTTGGTTCAGTGAGTTCCGACTGGCAAGTGAGGGACGGAGGTGGAAACGGCAAGTGGGGAGCTCCAGGAACGTCCTGCTACGTGCGTACCCGTAAGCGAGGACCCCCAAATCCGGGCTAGCCGGCTGGCTCCGCCCACAAGAGGACCGTCCCCGGAAGTGACGTCAACGGCTACGGCGTCTGGGAGGGGCCCTGGCGCAACCGGGGGGTTTGAGAGTGGCGGCGGCCGCTGAACAGCAGACAGGCCCAGCCACAGAGAGGAACGTCCGGAGCGCGCGCCCGGCGGGTAGCGGCTCGACGACCCGCGCCGCTGCCGCTGCCTCCGCGTGCGGGGGCGGAGGGCGGGGCGCGAGGAGCCGCGGCAGCTGTGCAGCGGCGGGAAATGCGGGCGGCTGCAGGCACCCGGCGGGCTCGGCTCGGCGGTTGCCGCCGTCTTCTTTGGCCCCGTCGCGGGGGTCGCAGCGACTGCCGCGCCGTCCTCGAGTTCCCAGCGTGAGGAACAGTTGGCAGCGGGTAGAAGCGCACCGCGTTTGTGGCCGAGACTGAGAGAGAAAACCCCGCGCGCGGCCTGGTGAGCGGCCTGCCCGCGCCCCGTCGGGGGTCTCGCGCCGCCGCCCCTCGGATGGGGATCGGGAGCGGGCGCGGGGGCGGAGGGGCTGCGGCACAACAGGAAGTGCACGCGCGGCCGTGGGGCGGGCGGGGCTCCGGCGCGCTCCCCAGGGGACCCGCCCCCGGCCGCCCTGTGCCCGCGGCCCGCGCAGGTGGATGCGGGAGCGCACACCCAGGGCCGCTTGCTTCCTCGTGTCGCGCGTGGTCCCTTGGGCGAAAGGTGGCCGCGTTATTTTTTTTTGTCGTTGCCTGGGTGGGGAGGAGGGGAGCAGTTTGGACTCTCTCTAGCGACAGGAAGGAAGTTGGAAAATGAAAGTACAGTAATTTGAGTGCTCACAAAGGCCGTGAGTTTGCGCCTCTTCCCCGTCCCGGACTTTGATCTCTCGGGGCGCACGGCCGCGGGTGTTTCTTCCTTTCCCCCAGCCTGCCATTCATCCGGTGTCAAGTTTCATACATTTTTTTTTTCTACTTCTCTCCAGCACTGCGCCTCCCCCCCTTTACTTTCCGCTCACTGTACAGCTGGGGCCAGGCTTTTTCAATCCTAGCGAGAGCAATTGGAAACATCTTTTGGAGGCGGAATAGTCACAGACAGATTGGCAGGAAATAAAGTGAAGGAGTATTGCTGACTGAAGTCAAAATACATACAGTTGGCGTTTTCCTTAGCTATAGCTGTTTGAAGTTTGGGGACATTTAAATAAAGGTTCTGGAGCTTTATTCTCTATCGGAACGGCCCGTCTCTCTGACTGATGGAGCAGATTCCCTCCTCCCCCACGCCCGCCCGGTGTGGAAGACTTGGTGCTTTAGTGTCTGGGTCTGGCGGTGGTGTCTTCTGTGAACATGTAGTGTGATCGAATCTTCTCCTCTTTGATTTTATTTAAGCATTAAAACTGCGTTAAGTCAGTCCGTTACATTCTTAAGGAAATGCTGTCAAGTTTTTGCGTAATCTGACTATACATTTGGAGATGGGGTGTACTCAGTAGTAGAGTGCTTGTGCAAAGCTCTGGATTCAGCCCTCAGCATCACTGTTCTCTTTGTATAGAATCCTGTGTAGTGGTTAGCTACACCTAGTACTTTTTTTTTTTTTTTTTTTTTTTGCGGTCCTGGGGTTGAACTCTGACTCTTGATTCTCCTTATCTCAGCCTCCTGAGTAGCTAGGATTACAGGCATGAGCCACCGGCACCCGGCACAACTGGTAATTTTTTGATAGTGATTATTTTGATTCAAAACTAGTTTTGATGCATTTTATAATTTGGTTTTGCTTTATTTAAGCAGCACACTGAAGAATTCAGAGACGTATTTATTTTTTGGGAGCTACTGTCTCTGAAAAATTGCTGGACCACGGGTCACCGCAGCACCTGGACTGTGTGTATTACAAACATGTTTAAGGTGGAAGAGGCTTATTTAATAGAGTCTTCCTTTCCTTAGCCGTTATTTCAACATGTCTTCGTCTTTTTTCTTTTTTCTTGTGTTGTGCTAGGGATCAAACTCGGGGTCTATAGCACGCTAGCCAAGTAAGCTACCACGGAGGTACACCCCCAGCCCTCAAACTTGGGATTTTTGTTTGGCTTGGCTTTTTGTTTTTTAAGGGGGTTTTCCAGCATAAGCCAGAAAACCTGTTGGACAAATTCTGAAAGATCTGTGACACTTTGATTTGATTTTTTTGTTTGTTTTTGGTGGCAATGGGGTTTGAACTCAGGGCCTCACTTTTGCAAGGCAGGCACTCTACTACTTGAGCATGCCCCCAGTTACCAAATTTTTTTTAATTAATAAAATATTTGTTTTAAAAGTGTCCACTGAAGATGTCTGTTTTATATCTTTGTTTTTCTCAAAAATTTTATCTCCAGTACTTCAGTCCAAAACTGTAATGCCCTTTCTCTTTTCTTCTTGTTAGCCTTCTGTCCTGGACAGAGTGTAATGTGCTAGAGGTTTTGGCATTTTCCACAGGACTTAGGTTCTGTCCAAACTCCAGCGACGCCACACACGCAGCTCCACTAGTCACCGAGGGGGAGGCAGAAGGTAATTCTGTACCACCTTGGGCCACCCATATTTTTGGGAACCTCTCCCTCCCCCAGGATGGCACTTTTGTGCTCATTATGGAGATGCTAGCACCTCACTAATGTCCTTATAACTGTGTAGTTTAACCATTATAAACTGAGGGCTCAAACAGCATTTATATGGTAGGTTTAAGACTGCAGTGTTTGGGTTTCAAAGTTTTTCAAAAACAAATGGAATTATAAGCACCACATTTGCAGTGGTTTAGGCATTCCTGTTCTCTGCCTGTCTCCTTTCTTCCCTTCATCATCGTCTCTCACACACATATATATTCCTGCCTGTACTATAAGCATTCTGCTTGCTTTTTTCTCTTTTTTCTTTCTTTCTCTCTTTTTCTTCCTTTCTCCCTGTTTCTTTTTTTCTCTATCTCTCTCTCCCTTCCTTCCTTTCTTTCTTTGGGTCTTAATATGTAGTCCAGGCTGGCCTCAAAATCATGATCCTCATGCCTCAGAATCTTGAGTGCTATTATTACAGGCGTGTGCCACCATGCCCACCCCCTATAAACATTCTTCATATGAAGGTGATGTCTGGAAGTGTGGAAATTGAGTTCTTTGGCTGAGCTCATATTTACTAGGAAGTAGTTTTAACAGGTTTAGACTAGCAAATAATTGCCTAAGTGGGAAAACTATGTAGTAAAAAAGCAACTTGCCATGAATAGGCATTATCGGAAAGAAGTCTGCCTGGTAAACTCAGAAAAATGACAGGGGAGTCCTCCCTCCCCCACTATTCATAATGGGTATAATAACCACCATTGTAACCCAGCTATTTTTTGGTTTTTTTCGGCAGTACTGGGGTTTGAACTCAGGGCTTTGCATTTGAGCCACACCTCCAGCCCAAAAAACCCAGTGTAAGTGAGACTATGAGGAACTGATTTCTAGTGGGCATTCGTAATAGGGAAGCTCTTCATTTATGGACCCTTAGTATCTCACATGTTATACTTCTATATGATCAACTGGGGATGTGAATGCTTTTGTCCATCTAGGGAAGATGAGCAGAGGAGTGCATGACTGATGAAGGAGGTTTGGATTCGTGGGCCTCAGCTTCTCTATGAATTCTGACTGTGGGAGGCATCTCCCCTTTCTACTCTTTATGGTTTTTCCAGCTCTGCTTCTGGATGTCAGTATCACATACAGGCAGCTTCTGAGTGCTCACTATGTGAAGATTATTGGAGGATATTTCATGTGCCTGAGAAGCTATAGATACCTACCCAGGTGTTTTCCTAGTAGATCCTCCAGGATCCCATCCTCTGTGAGTTATGTGTTAGAATTAGTCTTCTCAGGTCTTCACTTTGGTAATGTTTGTTGTGTTAGCTTGTTTGCTTTAAAGTGTCTTTATTGAGATGTAATTTACATACCATGAAATTTACTTACCTAGAGTGTACAGTTCAGTGGCTTGTAGTATAATCATGGAGTTGTGCAATTGTCATGACAATCTAGATTTCAAATGTTTTCAGCAGCCCCAAAACAAAACAAACCCTGAGGTGGGTGTGGTGTCCTATGCCTGTAATTCCAGCACTCGGGAGACTGAGGCAGAAGAATCTTGTCAAGGTGAGGCTACATACTGATACTCTGTCTCTCCACACCCCCAAAATAAAAAAAAAAAAGAAGCGCTGTACTCATTAGCTGTCCCTCTTCTCCCCATTCCTCTCCCTTCCTTCACCTCCAACCCTCAGCCTTCAGCAACCACTGATCTATCCTCTTTGTCTATAGATTGGTTCATTCTTGATATTGCATATAAATGTTCCTTCGTGGCTGACTTCTTTCACTTGCGTGATGTTTTCAAGGTTCATATTGTGTCAGTGCTTATTTCTCTTTTTGGCTGAATGATACCCCATTGTATGAATGTACTAGTTTATTTATACATTCTTCAGTTGGAGGACATTTACATTGTTTCTAGTTCTTGGATATTAGGAATAATTCTGCTAAGAGCATTCCTGTATAAGTTTTTGTAGGGACATTTGTAGGGAGAATATTTTCATTTCTCTTGGTTATATACCCAGGAGTGGAATTGCTGGGTTACGTGGTAAACTTTGCTGGTCACATCATTTTACATTTATACCAACAATGTATGAGGGTTTCATTTCCTCCACATGTTTGCCAGTGCTTCTTACTGTCTTTCTTTTTTTTAATGAAAGCGTTCCTAGTTATTATGAAGTGGTTTCTTACATGGTTTAGATTTTCATTTCCTCAATAATTATTTTGACCATCTTTTCATGTGCCTTTTGACTATGTATCTTTGGAGTTCTGGGTATTGAACCCAGGACCTTGAGACAGCGAGGCAAGTGCTCTACTACTTAGCTACTACCCCCCAGCCCTTTTGTTTTTATTTTGCTTTTGAGACAAGGTATACCTTTTTGCCTGGGTTGGCCTCAAACTTGTGCTCTGAACTGGAGATTCTCTTGCCTCTGCCTCCTGAGTAGCTTGGTGGTGTGCATCACCACGCCAGACTTTTTTTATTATTATTATTTAAACAGTTTGCTATGTAGCCAGGTTGTCCTTGAACTCATGATCCTCCTGCTCCAGTTCTGGGATTACAAGTTTGTACCACCATACCTGGTTTAATTTTTTTCTTTTATTACAAGAGTTTGTGCTGGTGGAGTGGCTCAAGTGGTAGAGTACCTGCCTAGCAAGTGTGAGGCCCTGAGTTCAGACCCCAGTACCACCAAAAAAGAAAGGAAAGAAAAAAAATTATTAAATTGTAAGAATTCTTTATGTGTAAATTTTGTGGTGCAGAGACTCAAACCCAGGTCCTTGAGCACGTTAGGCAAGCACTGTGCCACTGAGCTACATCCCGAGCCCATGAGAGTTCTTTATATATTTTTGCATACAAGTTCCTTTTGAAATACATGATTTGAAAGTGTTTTTGCCCATTTTGGGGATTATTTTCTCACTCAGTGGTATTTGCAACACAGCAGTTTTACATTGTTTTTATACTTGTTTTTGCAGTGCTTTAATGGAATTGATTTAATTTGTTTTTCAGACTAATCTGACTTTCTGAGATTTCATTCCTAGAGAATGGAAGATTTTTGGGGGGTTCTGTTTTTTATGTATGAAATTTAGTCCTAGGTTTCTTAGGATATATATATATGTACATATCCTAAAGAATTCTGCCTAATAGACCAGTCATTTTAAAGTTCTATGAGGAAAATACCTTTATGAGAGTACTTCCTTGCTGCTCCGTTATCTAAGCTAATAGTTATCAACTGGGACAGTTTTGACAACCAACCTGGGGGGGCTGGTATGGGAACATGTGGGAACATTTTTAATTGTCTGAGCTGGCAGGGGGTGCTACTGACAACTAGTGAGTAGAGAGACCAGGGATGCCCTTAAAACAAACTGCAGTGCATAGGACAGTGACTCAACAAAGAACTATCTGATCCCAAATGTCAGTGGTGCTGAAATTGAGAAACTTTCAGGGAGATCCAAAAATTTCAGATGCTGGAAGATTTTTCTTAAATTCATGTCTTTATATTCAAATAAAAGGAGTAATTGTGCAGATGGAATCCCTGTAAACAGAACTGTAACTGAACTTGTAAATTAAATGAGGGAACATTTTGTTGAATTCTCAGTGCTGCAAATTTGTATGTAACTTACACTTAAAATAATGGATGCTGTTTGAAGGAGAAATTCCAGTTGGAACAAGAATAGATTAGTTCCTCCATTTGTGCCTCCAGGCCACCCTGAGACACTTATCTTAGCAAATAAACTGGCTTGATTTAGATAGATACCGAATGGTGGTCTTCTGAGAGAATATGACAGATTTTAAGTTAAATTTAATAGCTGATAACTCTTAATTTGACAGGCTTTATTCTGCTCCAGTAATTTGTGGAACTAGCTTTATCCTCCTTTAAAGTTGCTTACTGTTTGATACTTTTGGCTTTTTTTTTCCCCAATGCTGGGAATCAAACCCAGGCCTTCATGCATGCTAGGCAAGTATTCCTTTCTGAGCCACATCCCCAGCTCTTCTTAAAACTTATTAAGCAGCATGACATGCTTAAGAGTTTGGATTCTGGATCCAGATTGCCTGGGCTTTCAATGCTCTTATTAATTTGTTGTGATGCCGTAGTATCTTATCTTATAGTAGTGCTGTGGGTATGAAATGAACTAGTACACTTAGAGCACTTAAAGAGCGCCTGCCTTTTTTTTTTTTCTATTTTATTATTATTATTATTTTTTTATTCACGTGCATACATTATTTGGGTCATTTCTCCCCCCTGCCCCCCTCCCCCAGCGCCTGACTGTTAAAGAGGTTAATGTTACCACATATCTATTCTTTCAGCCTATTGCTATGGACAGTGCCATCACCCTGTGGCAGTTCCTCCTCCAGCTCCTCCAGGAGCCTCAGAATGAGCACATGATCTGTTGGACCTCTAACAATGGGGAATTCAAGCTTCTGCAGGCAGAAGAGGTGGCTCGGCTCTGGGGCATTCGCAAGAACAAGCCTAACATGAATTATGACAAACTCAGCCGAGCCCTCAGATACTACTATGTGAAGGTAACACATCCTGACCTTGATGCTCTACGGAGAACCTCAAGACAAGAATGATTCCTTCATTTCTCTTGAGGTCGTGGATACTCATGTCTTGGTTATTTTAGTTCCATTTATTGTTGTTTGGAATTAGGATACAAGGTATAAATGTTCCAGCTGTGTTTCTACAAACTCTTACTCGATAACCTACTCTCGTTGCACATATTTTATTTCTGACTGAATTCATTTTTTTGTTTTTTGGGTTTTTTTCCCCCTTTTCTTGGGCAGTACTGGAATTTGAACTCGGGGCCTCACACTTGCTAGGCAGGCACTCTACCACTTTTGCTATGCTTCCATCCCCTGAAATTATTTTTTTAAAAAAAGTATAGTATTGGAATATGGAAAAGGAAATTTTGAGGTTCTTGAGGATAAATAAATGAATATTCCCATGTGTATCATAATTTACTTTCAAAGTTGTGTGTGCTTGTTTTTTTTTACCTTTTCTTGATTTTTAGTTTTAGTTTAATACAAGAAAACACAAATTAATGCCTTAAAAATAGCTATTAATAGAGTTTATTTATTAGTTAAAAATTATGTTTTCATTTAATATCCTGTTATTTTGAATACATTCTTGGTCACTGAGGAAAAGTAAGCAGCAGCAAAGGATAGATTTAGAATAAGAAGCTGAGCTCTTGCTTCCTTTTGCCTTTAAGTAGTTGATCTTATCAGCTTTCCTGTGTGGAGATAAGAGGTAAGCATTGACTAGAATTTCTGAGGGAAGTGGGAACCTTATAGGTGTAATGTTCTGAATTCCTTTTTGCTTACTCAGGATGCTTATGGCTTGTACTGTTGGAATTACTTGAGATTTCAGTTTAGTGAGCTCTGACACAAATGTGGCTGAGAGGGTCAAACAGTTAAAGAAAGTCTCTCAGTTTTTATGTAGCATTAGTTCGGTTACAAGTAAAACATTTGATTCTTCCTGTCTTAACTTCTCCATACTAGTAGGGACTGTGTTTAGTGTAGCTGGAGAGATGTAGATGATTTTAAAGCTTTTAAGCAAGCTGCGTCTACTTCTCAAACAGAGAGCCTTGTTAGGTCATCTTTTTCATGAACTACAGGACATAATTTTATAAGAAAGTATAAGAATTCTTATTTTCTTTACCTACAGAATATCATTAAAAAAGTGAATGGTCAGAAGTTTGTGTACAAGTTTGTCTCTTATCCAGAGATTTTGAAAATGGATCCAATGACAGTGGGCAGGATTGAGGGAGACTGTGAAACTTTAAACCCCAGTGAAGTCAGCAGCAGTTCCAAAGATGTGGAGAATGGAGGGAAAGAGAAACCACTTCAGCCTGGTGCCAAGACCTCTAGCCGCAATGACTACATACACTCTGGCTTGTATTCTTCTTTTACTCTCAACTCTTTGAACACCTCCAATAAGAAGCTTTTCAAATCTATAAAGATGGAAAATCCGGCTGAGAAACTGGCAGAGAAAAAATCTCAGGAGCCAACATCATCTGTTATCAAATTTGTAACAACACCTTCCAAAAAGCCACCCCTTGAACCTGTTGCTGTCACCATTTCAACTGGTCCAAGTATTTCTCCATCTTCCGAAGAAACTATCCAAGCATTGGAGACATTAGTTTCCCCAAAACTACCTTCCTTGGAAGCCCCAACACCTGCATCAAGTGTAGCTACCACTTTCACCCCCACACCTCCTGTTCCATCCATACCCCTTTCTTTGAAGGAGCCTCCTAGGACACCTTCTCCACCACTGAGTTCCAATGCAGACATCGACACAGACATTGAGTCAGTGGCTTCTCAGCCAATGGAACTTCCAGAGAACTTGTCACTGGAGTCTAAAAATGAGAATTCTGCTTTGCCAGAAAAGGACAAAACAAATAATTCGTCAAGATCCAAGAAACCCAAAGGGTTAGAACTGGCCCCCACGCTTGTGATCACAGGCAGTGACCCAAGCCCACTGGGAATATTAAGTCCATCTCTCCCTACAGCTTCTCTTACACCAGCACTTTTTTCACAGGTAGCTTGCTCCTTCTTTTTCGTGCCACTAGTGTTCACATTAAGTGTTCACATTTATTCACCTTTTAGAACAAATCTGCAAGTTCTTGTGCTGTTACTTAGGTTTGTCCTAGAAAGATTATAGGTAACAGTGAAAGTAACCCCCGTTCCTCACCTCAGTTAGGATTGGCAGATTAAAGATTTGGAGTATTGTCTTTAAAAATTCATTTTTCTACAGTAAATAAATATTTTGGGTTTTTTACTTCCTCCTAAAGAAAGTGTTTCTGTCTCTCTAGGTGTCTGTCTGCCCCAACACACACACTTCTTCCTCTCCCTTGTAAAACTTAGTATCTTACAAGAAATGACAAACCAGTAGGTCCTGAGAGCCTTAAGAAAAAAGATGGGTGTGGTGTTGAGTAGCAAGTTCGCTTAGTTACATTTGGTACTTATTAACTTGCTCATCTCCTAGAATGTTTTAATAGATTACTCCCAGACTACCTCATTATTAAGGACTATGTTGATGACTCAGTTACCCATTATCCGTGATTTTCTCTTTGGGAACAACCCTATAAAAATGGAGTTAAAAGGTACTTATTTTGACCTTTATCTTTCTTAGGTTATAAATAATTTCAAAGCTTTTCATCATGATAAAACTACAGATTTAGAGAGCTTGGAAGTGGAGAATAGCAAAATACTCAGATTGGATTTGTGCATAAATTTATATACAATTTGGCCTTTTGTATACCATTGTAAGGACAAAAGGGAATCCTGGTAAATCACTTAGTGATTCTTTTTGTGTATTGCAGACACCCATCTTGCTGACTCCGAGCCCCTTGCTCTCCAGTATCCACTTTTGGAGTACTCTTAGCCCAGTTGCTCCCCTGAGTCCAGCCAGACTTCAAGGTGCTAACACACTTTTCCAGGTAAATTTCATAGGAGTCTCTCATAATTGGGGAATGCTCAATGAAGAAACAGTCAAAAAGGTAGTGTCCCACTGTTCAGTTTAATAGTTATACAACTTCTGTTTAATAAATATTAAGTAGATAATTATTTTTTAATTTACAGTGTCAATTTACTGCCAGTATGCTTTTTATTTATTTAATTTTTGTGTGTGTCTGTGTGTGTGGGGGGGGTACTGGGGACTGAACCCAGGGGTTCACACATGCTAGGCAAGTGCTACACCACTTCAACCATGCCCTTAGTCCCCAAGTGTTAATTTTTTAGCCAGCAAACAGATTGGATAGATATTTACAGCAAAAGTTTGCTTTTCATTGTCTACTGTTATGTACATTTGATTTTGACCAAGAATAATTCCATAAGGAGGTAGATTTGAGCTCACCCAATTTTTTTGTCATTTTAAACTCTAGAAGTCCTGGTTTTATTATTTATTTTATTCTTTTTTTTGTTTTTTTTTTTTTTTACAGTACTGAGGTTTGAACTCAGGGTCTGAGCCACTCCACCAGTCCTATTTTTTAATGTTTTTTTTTCAAGATAGGATCTCGTGAACTATTTGCCCAGGCTGGCTTCGAACCTTGATCCTCCTGATCTCTGTCTCCTGAGTAGCTAGGATTATAGGCTTGTGCCACTAGCACCTGGTGAAATCCTGGTTTTAAAAAAATACACATGTTTTTGCATATAGTTGGGTGTGGTGGTACATACCGGTGGTCTCATATATTCAGGAGGGTGAGACAGGAGGATCTACCTGAGTGTAGGAGTTTGGGGCCAGCCTGGGTAACATAGTAAGATTTCTATCTCAAAAAACAAAATAGATGTTCCTCAACTTTCAGTGGGGTTATATCCTGATGAACGCATTGTGAGCTGGAAATAACAGTAAGTAAAAAATGTATGTAATTCACCTAATTGACTGACTTATCACTGCTTAGCAGTGCAGTCTGCTGTAGAGTATTTCCCCTTGTGATGCAGTGATAACTGGAGGCTGTTGCTCTCTGTTCCTGCCTAGCATGGCAAGAGAGTATCATATTGCTAGCCCATGAAAAATATTAAAATTCAAAGCATGATTTCTACTGAATGCTTATGGCTTTTGCATTGTATTGAATTGAACCATCATAAGTTATAGACAATCTACATAAATATATATGCAAAACATACATAGACACAGCCATGCTTTATTTAATTATGGGGATGCATTCTGTGAAAGGAGTCATATAGGTGATTTTTGTCACTGTATGACTGTCACAGTGTACTTACATAAACCTAGATGGTATAGCCTACTACATACCTGGGTATGGTAGAAGTAGATGAAGCATAAGAGAAAAAGATTCAATTAAAAGACAAGGTACACAAGACAAGAAACAGTGAAACTGCTGCTGGCATAATAGCATAACTTTGGTAATTTTTTTTTTGTGAACTGGAGTTTGAACTCAGGGCTTCCTGCTGGCCACATCTCCAGTTCATTTTGCTGTGGTTATTTTGGAGAAGGGGTCTCGCATACTGTTTGCCCAGACTGGCTTCAGATGTGATCCTCCTCATACTCGTCTTGCAAGTAGCTAAGATCACATATGTGAACCACCAGTGACCAGCAATTTTTTTATTTAACTTTTTTGGCATTTCTAGGCTTGAACTCAGGGCCTTGTACGTGCTAGGCAGGCACTCTGTCCCTTGAGCCACACCCCCACTTTTGCTTTAGTTATTTTTTGAATAAGGCCTAATGCTTTTGCCCAAGCCAGAAATCCTCCCTATTTATACTTTTCAAGTAGCTGAGATGACAGGTGTGTGCCACAACCCCCAGCTTTATTGGTTGAAATGAGGTCTCTCTCTTTGCTTGGTCTGGCCTCAAACCATGGTCCTCCCAGTCTCCGTCTCCCAAGTACCTGGAATTAACTGGCATGAACCACTGTACCTGGCCTTTTGACTTTTTATTTTATAAGTAGAAGTACACTCTGAAACAGTGATTGAAAGTATAGTTTTGTAAGTATATAAACTAGTGACATACTCATTAGGTATTGTATGTAATTGTGTGTGCTGTACTTTTGTACAAATGTTAGTACAGGTAGGTTTGTCTACACTACACCTGAGTAATGCATTGTACTAAGAGTTAGGATGACTACGAGTCACTAGGTGATAACAATTTTTCAACTTCATTACCTTATTGAGCCACTGTTGGATATGTGATCCCTGGTTGACTGAAACATCATTAATGGACACATGACTGTGTGTGGGGGAGAGCTCTGCACTTCTTTTTCTTTAAACTTAAATTTATTTGTTTTTAGGGTCTCTCTTTTAATTAAAGATTTTTTTTTAATAGAGGGAAGTCTTGAGAATGTTATAGCAAATATTCCCATTTTCCCCTCACTCAGAATTGATATATTTCAATATTTTAAACGTATGTTTTAGAAAATACTGTATTCTCTTCACCAAGCTGTTAGGAAGAAACTTGCCATTCCTAATGGGTTTAACCTTTATTTTGCTCCAAATGTTTAGACTTTTTAACTTGTAGGATTTGTTATGGTCGATTTGTTCATTTATTCAGAGGGTCTGTTCCTGGGAGATTTTCCTACATTTTGTAATTTAACTTACCATTTTTTCTTTTACAAATAAAATAAGGAAAAAGAGAATTAAACATCTTAGGGACTGAGGGTATAGCTTAGTGGTAAGCACATGCTTAGCATACGTGAAGCCCTGGGTTTGATCCCTAGCACCAAAAAATCTAAAAACTCCGGTGGTGGTCTAGGGATTAAATCCAGAATCTCTCACATGCTAAGCATGTGCTCCACCACTGAGCTACACTCCCATCTCCCAGCCCCTTTTAAAAAAAATTTCTGAATTGTTAAATGGAAAAAGTGTTGAAATTTCCATATTTTGTTTTTGCATTTTACTTCGCCTCTCCTCAGCAGATAATTGAGTGTCAGAGTGATCCAAATCTTTAAGCAAAATCAGTGCTCGTGTAGCGTCAGCCTGGGAACTCTGTATGTATGTGGTGTCAGAGTACGTGAAGGTGAATCATTTTGTAGGATGAGCCACCCTCAAGCTCTCTGTACCTTTCTGGACCTATTTTTGAGTGTTCATGATTTGCTTTGTAATTGAGTAATACTCTGTAGTACACATACCTGTGAGATTAAACATAAACGTATATACCTTAGGGTATAATAAAAGGTGAATGTTCTTGGTTTCCACTCAATGGAGGTAGAGTGGAAAGAATTAACATTTAATCTTAGAATAAAATTTTTTTGTTTTTGTTATGGTACTGTATTCTTCCATGATAAACAGTTATTGCTGTTTTTCCTGTGAGTCATTGTGGGAGTCTGTCATGTTCTATCTCAGGGACTATAATAGAGGTAGAAAGTAAAAGTCAGGATTGAATAATAGGATGACAATGTGTCTTATTTTCTTTCTTAGTTTCCTTCTGTACTGAATAGTCATGGCCCGTTCACTCTGTCTGGCCTGGATGGACCTTCTACTCCTGGCCCATTTTCCCCAGACCTTCAGAAGACATAATCTACGCACTGTGGAGTAGGAGAACTGAGGAACAAAGAAACAGACGCTCAGCATGATTGAATTTGAAGTGAGCGACAGTTCTACAGTGCTGATGATAGATTACTGTAATTTTTGCCATTTCCCATTGAGACACCTTTTTAGGATTCCCTGACACATAGTTGGTCTGTGTGTAAAAATGCCTTAATTGGAGTCCAAATTCCACTTCCCTCTCTTTTTTTCTTTGTCTTTGTATTTTTGTTTTTCATTTTGAGCTTTGTGCCAAGGTGAATTCTTGTGGGATTGAGCAGCTGTACTTTGCAAGAGTGTTTCAGAACAAAGTTATTCCTCCTGGTTGTCAGGACCCTTTCGCCAGGAAAAAATTATGCTTAGAATCTGTTACTTAAAGAAGTACTAGTTCAATGAAAGTAGCCATATCTTTAGAACTAAGTATGCTCTGTTGAATGACCAACAGTGAGTTGTTCATAAGCAGTGGGAGAAAAGAACTATTGCTTTTCACTCAAAGTAAAATTGGAGCAGTACTATTGGGGAGATTCTGTGTTGTTGTGTTCCCTTCATCTCTAACAGGGGAAGGCAACTCCACAGAAAGGCATTTTGTTTATGCTTATCCAAGGCAGGTCTCTTAGCCATGTGTGTGATCTTGGGACACGACACAGAGTTAGTCTATTTTAACATAAGATTGCTAAACCTGGGGCTTAGGGTGATTTTTGGAACATCTAGTGACAATATAGAGCACCACATCTCAACATGTAGGGCTTTTCTCAATTGGAAGATAACCCAGGATGAAAGACTCTTTCTCCTTCCTGTTCATTGTACCCCATTTTCTGCTCCATATTTATCGTCTTTTCTTTTAAATCTAAGGCTGTTAGAAGTTGTGACTGTTATATAATTAGGAAAGTGGAATGCAGTGTGAAGCCTTCCAGCCAGTAGTGAGATAAAGATGGGCTTATTTCTTTCAATATTTTTTTTTAAATTAAGGAAGAACAGATTTCATTTGGCAGTGCTCATACACAAGGATTAGATTGCTTATATTAGTAGTGAGAAATGTCGACCTTCATTTCGGTATTACCACATTTATAAAATATTGCCATATGCTAATCAGTGCCAGGAGCAGACAGATACATTGATCTCCCAAACTAAATTGATAGCAATGTCATAGTGGAATCTTTTCAAAAATTTGGCTTCAAAGTCTAGGACTAAATTATATGCTGCCCTGACCTCTGCTTATTAAACTAGTATTTTAACCCTGTAATTGAATCACACAAACTAAGTGGAATGAAGGAGTAAGGACTTGAGGGCTCAAAATGACACCGATATAAACCAGCATCTTTCTGATGCACAGTAATTCACTTTAAATTTATTTCTATACAGTGCTGAGAAGCTCCTGTTTCTATAAGTCTTCTATGTAGTTCATAGGAAAGAAGAATACTCATTGAGGGCCTTTAGATGTGCAGTGTTGGAGAACCTGTTACTAGTTCATTTGTGGTTATCAGCCAAAAGTTCTGTTCCTGAGATGTGCAATAGAAGAGTTGAAAGATAGTATTCAATATGGTGGGAACGGGCATACTGGATTTCCTTCCCATGTTCAGTTACTTAGTTTGCTTGCCTCGTTAAAATTAAACCCCTCAACAGCACTTTGGAATAGTTTTATTAGGATAACATTTTGTATAGTAAGTAAATATTGATGGTTGACTTAACTAGGTGTTCACTAGACGTTTTTAAATTCTGAAAGCACAAAGATATTTTATCTTTTTGGATTAAAGGAGAAAAGCCATTGGTTTGTTTTCACAGACAATATATCTGATAATTTACTATCTCAGCACAGAGGTGCCTTGGAACCAAGTGCACCATTAAAACTCAGAGCAACTTCTTAGGAAGCAGTGTTAGTGAGCCTGTGGCTTTTCATAGCCTCTGGCCGAAGCTTTGGAGAGATGTGAGGTCTTAGAAGATGGGTGACATTTTTCTTTTTGAGATCAATTAATTTCCAGAAGTGTGTGCCTGCTTGTGTATATGTGAACGTGTGTGTGCTTAAGTCAGAGTTTACAACTTTAGCAAGTGTGTAAGTCAGACTTCTGTTTGTAGACTACCTCCTTCCTGAGAAAGTCTCAGCTTCATATTCTTTTAAATATCCGTAGAATTCTTAGCATCAAAAGGTGACTTAAGATCAGTATTCACTGGAGAGACTTCTGTTTGGTAGCTGCAGCTGGTATCCATCACCAGTTAATTTCCCTGGGCAGCAGTAGCCTAAGGAAAGGGGAGACAAGCAGGTTGCCTGGGGTGCTGAGAAGCTCTTTGATATCTTAGCCTTTCCTCTGCTCTGGCCCCTACCTACTCAGTCACATGCTGGAAAATATATTTGAGGTGGGGGAAGCTCTGTTTGTAGGATTTGCTTGTTTCCTTCATGTACATTATTCCTTTATAGCTGATTTCGAGCCACCACCTTGGTGCTGAGAACATGCACAGTGACTCAGAGCCAGTGACAGCAAGCCACTGCATTTACTCCCACTGTGGTGGATTGTCATATAAGCTATAACATAAGTTTTTCTTACTCATGTTGATTTTTAAAAATACAAAGTTAAAATCTCATGTCTGACTTCAGTAATTCTTTTTTAAAATGGTTTGTCATAGTGCTGTTGTGATGTTATATTCTTTGTGGTGTACTCTGTGTTTAAACAAAGGTAGAAATTTCCATCAATTTTTAAAACCATATACATAATTGGATTTAGAGGCCCTTAAAGGTGGTCAGCCTGTAGCTTCTTAAGGTTAAAATACAGGTTTTGTTTTTTTTCCCCACATTTTGACAGTTAAAATAGAGGCTTTTTTTTTTTTAAAATATGATGGGATAAATAAGCCCATGGTCCTATATAGGGTGGTGGTTTTTTTTTTTTTTTTTTGATCTCAGGGCTAGGTAGTGCTACCTTGAGCCACTCTGCCAACCCTGGATATTTTTTAAAACTGGAAAATTCCTAGAAGATTTATATATTCTACTAGACATCATGGCTCAAGTGGTAGAACACTTACCTAGTATGTGCAAGGCTCTGGGTTCAATCCCCAGTACCAAAAAATAAAAAATAAAGGTCCTTCCTGCACCACAACAGATGGTTTCATGCACCCAAAACACACTATTCCTGCATCCACTGACTCAAAACATGACTTCTCAGTCTAATATCAAATAAATATATGTATGTATATGTATGAATATATATGTATACACACACATTTATACTTTTTTTGTGATCTGAGGCAAAGTCTTAGAAGAGACTTGGAATTTTCCAGGAGAGGCTTGTCTAAGTTGCCAGGTCATTACCAAATGTTTTCCAGAGCTTCATGCACATTACTGTTATTTTTCTTTCCTAATTGTTGTCTAATTGGACCTGACACACACCAGAGTGTTCCTAAGGCTAAGGATGATTTGTTTGCTGGGTGATTTGTTCTAGCTGCCAAACTGATAAAACAACAGAGACAATAGTCTTGCACATCTTGTGATAGTACCAAGTAGGTAATCTTGTGAAGTAATTGGGGTTGTGGTTAATGATTTTATTCTTCTGTTGTGTGGCAGTCAATTAGTTATTGAACTGAAGGCTGGTTCAATTCCTAGCAACAGTTCTTGAGGGTCTGATCTATCCTATTGATTATTTCCACTGGTCTAGGGGTCTCCTGTGAGTCAAGCATTACACTGGATCTGGATTGCTGTTGACTCGTGGCACTGACCATGAATTCCAAGGTCAGTAGGATGAGGTGTTGATCTTGTAGACATTAATTTGACTCCCAGATATCAGGGCCAAGTGGACCATCCCCAATATTACATGTCTGGTAGGAGAAGACTGAGTTGACATTGATTGCATGTTTGCTCTGCTCTTCAGTCAGTTCAGTGTACATCCAACTAACAACAGGATTTTTATATGCTATAATGCTGTTGAGTGTTATGAGGAACTCATCAAAAAGAGAGTAGAGTAGACGCCAACCATAGAATGTGGGCACAGCTAGGCACCAGTTGCTAAGTATGAAATCAGCTTCTTATACTGTAGTAGGATCACCTCCTCTTGTTTTTGAGTTCCATATACTTGTGCTTTGATGCCATTTTGGTTCTGCACATTATATTTGACAGCCTGTTGTCTCTTTTAGCTTTGTATTAGGCATGACTCTTACTTAAAATTTTTATTTAATAGTCTACTTGTAAATTTCTTTTGGCCTTTATTTTACCAACAAATTCAGAGTTGCTTTAAGTTGCTTTATGCTGAAATACGTAATAACTTCCACTTTCTTGTGTTAGTAATTTTTTCGTTTGTTTTATTTTCTGTTTTTTACATCATGCAAAGGAATACTTTACTTGATTGGCCTGTTCTACTCATCATTTCAGTTACTATATATATGTCTTATTTACCTATGCCAGAAATATAGAGTCAAGTTGAAGTGTAGAATATTCTTAGGTGTGGAAATAAGTGTGGAGACTAGTGCAGTCTCTGACCAGAAACCTGGGGCTCTGAATGAATTTCCAAACCAACAGGAAAGTTACAAAGACTGTACATGCTGTAGTCTGTTGTCTGAGAGTACCTTAGGATATGTTATTTTTAAAATGAATTGAGCAGTTGAGTGTTTAATCCACAGTAATGTAGATGAACTGGAGGGCAACCATAATTGTTTTTCTTTAGAGAATGTTTCTATGGAAAGTATTTTGTTAATTACCTTCTAGGTCTGGGATCAACAAATAAATCTTTTATTTTCAATGTTGGCATTGCCTGAAAGGAGGTGCCCTGTTATTCCTCTTATGTCATCAGAACTCTGTTTACTGAAGGTGAAGTTCTAATCTTCAGAGGCTAGAAGTCTTGTGGGAGGTAGTATATTAAGCAAGAAAAGAAGGCATTTGATTATACTTCTTGTACTTGGTGGAACCTGTTACTTTATCAAACTCATGTTTTGATCTGTAAACACAGAAGATCTGAGAGGTAGTGGTAGTGTGTCTTATAAGTGCTTCCTTCCTCTAAGCCATGGGGTTCTTCAAGCTACTTTTCTGAAACAAAGTCTGACATATCTCTAGCCTGCCAGAAAGAAGCCATTTCTAGGGTGCTGTCATTTGGACTTAGCCATTGTGAAAGATGGAAATGCCAGAGTGATTGATGGAAGGGGAGAATTGTTGGCTTTTATCTTTCAGAAACCAGGAAACTCAAGCTGTTGTGCTGGGGATCGTACCTAAGGCCTCACACAGTTAGGCAACTGCTCTAGTACTAAGCTAGACCCCTAAGCCTCCATAACTTTAAATGAAACCTTTAACAAAAAAATTCATGAGGAATTGTCAGGAAATTTTATGAGGTTTCAGACTTTTGAAATACTTAGTTGGGAGACTAGAACATTTCTGAGTCATCTGATTTATTGGCTGAGTACTTATGTGTGTGTGCTTGTGTACTAATGTAGTGACTGCGTGTGTGTGTGTGTGTGTGTGTGTGTGTGTGTGTGTGTATAAATCTGTTTTTCAGAGGGAACATACATTATTCATCCTCAAGATTAGGATGGCTCCTAGTGTATTTTTTTATACTAAAACTAAAATAACATGTGTTGCACTTGCAGTTGCCACTTTTTAGAAATTACTGAATGCCTTGCTCATTTCAATTTTAACTACTAGACTCATAGGCCTTAAAGACTAGTTGCTTGCCAGTGTTTTAGAAATACAGCGCTTACATGTGACATACTCTAAACAAAGTCATCTTAAGCTTTTCTCTTATGTTCCTGCATTATTGCGCAAATAAGGATGTCCTTTCTTAAAATTCTTCATATATTTTTGTCTAAAATCTTCATTAGGTTGGGTTATAAATTTTTCAGAGAAGAGGTGTATTCTAGAAGCAGTATTTCTAAAATACAGAGGTTTGACCATAGGTGGATCAAATAGTGGAGGATTTCTGGCTTTGTGGCTTAATTTATCCCTTTAGATTGTACATAAGTAGCATTAGCAGAAACCGCAAAGGAGGGTATCTGGGGCTGAATGATCTTCTCAGCTTTGTCTTGTTTCCCATCTCACAAAGGCCCACTCTGGTTCTCATTCCTTCCAAGGATTGTGAGCCGTGCTGCTCCAGGCCTGGGATCTTCTGGGTGGGGTGAGGATAGAGTTGGGGTCCTCTGTGTCTGGTCCAGAGTTTAGACAATAGAATCATTCAAATCTGCAAGGGTGGCAGTGCCATATACTGGTATTGGATCTCTGGCACTTTCTTGGGCACCGTCATTAGCACTGTTTCATATTTAATAACTGGAAGCACTTAATGATTATTCTTGTTTAATTCAACTTCAGGATATTGAGGTTCAGGGAAGTGAGGTTTATTTCTCATGTTTTTGGAAATGTAAGAGTGTTTGGAAGGTTAGAGGTGTGACTCAAGTGGTAGAGTGCCTGCCTAGCAAGCACAAAGCTCTGCGTTCAAATCTCAGTACCACCCCCCAAAAATGTGTTAGAGAAGAGTTAAATGGGTTATGTACTGAGCCATTCTTTTAGGCTCTGTAAGGCATGTTCTTTTGGTGAGGATGTTTAAAAATAATTTACAAGTTTTAATACTATGCTTTGTAGAAATTTATGGTTTAAAAAGATGATTTGCAATTGATAGATTACACTTAAATTTGAAAAGTGTACAATACAAATTTATTTTTTTTCCTGTTTAATCATTGTTGCTTATGTAGGGGACACTGTCCCTTCTAAGACATTTCATTGTTTTTTGGGGGCAGTATTACCAGTGGTCTTTATATGTACATTCATTGCTTATGTCCATTGTGTACGTGATAGAGTAGCATACTTTATGAACTTCCTTGTTCCGTATTAGTGAAATAAACTAAAATGCATATATTAAAGATAGAAAATAAATTAATACAGTTAACTTTTGATTACTGGTGACCTATTTATTTGGTCTACCGCTGAATCACAATCACTCACTTTTGCCTTCTAGCAGTTTCATTTACTTTGTGGATAGGAAAGATAAATATGAAACTCAGTCCATTCATTTTGCTACTGGTTAGCTTTGGATTAAAAGTGGTGTCTTAGAATTATGCCCTTCATTCACCAAATAACCAAATTGTCTTTAAAAAAAAAAGAAAAAGAGTACTGTGTAACTTTGTTTTTCTTTTCTTTCTTTTTTTTTTTTTTTTTTTGAGCTTGGGTTTCACTGTGTTGCTCAGGCTAGCCTTGCACTCCTGGGCTCAAGCAGTCTTTCCTGTCTTGTCTCAGCCTCTTGAATAGCTGGGACTGCATGTGTTTACCACCATACCCAGCTTAACTTTGCACTTTGAACAACAAACTAATAAATCTCCATGGGCCCAACTAGATGTTTTAAAAAGACCTTCCTAAGAGACAACTAGGGATGATTAATGTCAAGGAGCCATAGGTTAGATTGTTTTAAATCCCGAATACTATGCTTTAACAACAGTGAAACTGGCAGTTTATGCACTGTGAAGTGTGGATATCGCTTAAAAGTTAAATAATGTTAAGTAGCAAACTCATTTAATTTTCATGCAGCTAATCTGTAATTTAGGAAAAAACATGCATTCTGCCAAGGGACTACTGCAGTGTATCTGTAAGTGTTAACACAGGAGAGAGGTATTACTTTTGATGTATGTCTTAGCTTGGAATATGTGGTAAAAGAAGTTGTCTGGGTGCTCAGCTCAGCTGAGAAGAGTTATTACTGCTTTGTTTATTTTTCCCCTTATTTTTTTGAAAGCTATATCTCATAATACCCAGTATCCACCACTTTGTATAAATAGATATTTAGATACTGTACAATTGCATATTCACCCAAGAGAATGAATAATGGGTGAGGTATTACTAATGACTTGTCTTAATTAATTTCAGTTTAATTTACATTAGAGAGACCTTCAACGTATTAAAATAATTTTTTTCCTTTTTCCTAAACAAGCAATTAAAATGGTAACTGCTAACAATTCTTAAAATGCACATTAAGTGTTGATTTTGCTGGACAGAAATTGTTGTATCATCTAGCTAAGCAGTCACACTTAACTGTTAAGGAACAAAGGCATGTGTTTTCAGGTTGCTGAGTACTGTTGTAGCTAGAATCTTGAATTCTGTCTCTCTGTAGCAAAGAAACTTCAGTGTTTAGTTAGGTAAAGAAAGGGATATGCTAGCACTTTGAGGGCTTTATAATATGCTGCTTTTAAAGAAAAGAAGTCTACTCGGTGCATCTCCAGACATTGTAAGGGGTTGCTCTGAATTATTTCTATTGCTTCCCAAGTTTTATGCAAAAATTTTGCTAAATTCTATAATGGTGATAGGTATCATTTAAGAAAAAGGAACATTTTTTTAAAAACTATTTTGTGGAAGAACTGACAGGAATTTACTTTGTATAATGCAAGCTGGCTTTAAGAAAGCACTGTAGCAAATTTACACGTCCAGAATTATACAGATATGTTAATAGATATATGTGCAACTAGATATGGACAATTGTATTTTTTTAAATAAATGGTTTTTAACAAAATGACTATGAATTATTTATTTCCTTTCTCTCACATCCATTAAGGTAGACTCTGTATTTTATTTTCATCCATGCTAATGTTTTCCCTGTAGTTATCATTAAAACCTAATCTTCAACTACTTGATATGTATCTGCATGAAAATATTTAAAGCCTATGTTAAGAACAGGTGGTGAAGAGGGAAATTATAAGATGATTGCTGGTATACAGGACTTGAAAGAAAACTGATGGGCCAGAAAAAAACTATAGGCCTTGTAAAATCTCTTTTACTTTTAAAGTTTATTAACTTTTTTTGGGTATTGGGGATTGAATCCAGGGCCTTGAACATGCTAGGCAAGTGCTGTTTCACTTCAGCTATGTCCCCAAGCCTCCAACCCTTTCATTTTTATTTTGTTTTTGAGATTGGGTCTCCCTAACTTTTGGGGTTGGCCTACAACTTTTGATACTCCTATGTTTGCTTCCTTAGTAGCTGAAATTAAAAGCACACCATCATATCCAGTTCTTCTGAAATTTATTAACATTTTAAATGTTTTTAAAATTTTCATCAGGTGCATTTACTGTAGCCTTTGAAAGGAGCAGTTATTTCTGCTTCATTTGCAAGCATGCACTAATGACAAGCTAACACCCTCACACTGTCACTTTCCAGGGCATTATCAGGTAGGAGATGTGATAAAAGGCTGTAAGATTTCATGTTGTTTGTCACTACAAGGCACTGCACTGATTGCCACACTGAAGGGAGTCCATGAAAAGTGACTTCTGACTTCATTTGCAGTCACTCTAAAGTAAACAGCAGTCTGTAATCCTGCACAACACAGCCAAGATCTAACAGCTGTGCAGGTCACTGGTGGTGAGGAGGTTGCTGGAGTTCCAGGGCCCGTGTGATACTTGTATATTTTCAATTCATTTACCAAAGCATCTCCCAGTCAAGGTCACCTTCTGTGTTGCCAAGTCCAAGTGGTTGGATCTCTCAGCAGCACTGATTTCTAATCTCCTTAAGATAATCCTCACATATCTTGTAGAAAACCACATTTTCTCTTGAACTCACTCCTATCTCTGGCTCTAACTCTTCTTTCCTTTGCTTACTGGATCCATTCTCTCCCTAAACCTCTCAACTGTTGAAGAACCCCAGGGCTCAATCTTCTAATCGCTACACTCACTCCTTTGGCTTTGAACACTGCAGCATGTGATGGCAAAATTGGTAACTCCAGCCTTGACTTCTCTTATAAGTGCTAGACATCTGTATCTAACAGCTTTCTTGACATCCTTCTTGACATTTATGATCCAAGATAGCATCATAAATTGGGTGCAACACTGAATCCTTGCACCCTTAGGCACCCTCAGGCCTTCCTGTGTTAATACACCCAGTTGCTCAGGTCAAATGCCTTAAGGCCATCCTTGAGTCCCATCTTTCATGCCTTATGCTTAGTCCATAGCAAATTCTGTCAAATTGGCCTTCAAAAATACAGCTTTAATCCAGTCACTTTCATTGCTTCTGCTACCAGCATAGTCTAGGCAATTATCATCTCTTAGCAGAGTCTTCTACCCAAATTGTATCCATGTCAAAGGGAATAGGGGCCCTTGGCTCCCTGTCAATTTGCTTCTAATATACCGTGTATATGGCTCAGTGGTAGAGCACTTACCTTCATGCATGAGGCCTTGTAAGCGTATGAGAGAGACCTGTCTCTGGGGAACAGTAGGCCATTTGTTTTTGAGATTAAATTTCAACAAAGGGTCAATTGTCCTCATAAGGATAACACACTAAGTTCAAAATACTTTATTTTAGGAAAGATACTTAGGTTTGTTTTAATCTTGTTTCCTATATTAACAAATTAATCACAATCAACTTAGATATAGCCATTGATTCTTCTTTCTAATTCTGTATAAAAAGGAAGTCTTGAAAAACCACAAGAAAAATACAACTGCTTTCTCTTTGCTCAGGTTGGTCACAACCTAGTTAGAGTGCACATTTAAATTTGGCTAGCATCTACTACTTTTACAAGTATTTACAGACACAGTTCAAATAATTCCTTTTTACCACCAGCTTGCCAAAGAAGTTGGATCTGTTTGACTTAATAAATATGTACCAAACATGAATCTTTTCTAAGCTGCTTATTAGGCCTTAAAAATTGCTAACATTAATTAAGCAATTTCCTATGTCAGCAATATAGCAAATGCTTTATACAGATTCACTTAATTCAGAATTCCTGTGAGGTAGGGTACTTCGAGAAATGCCACTTTACTGGTAAAAACACATGAGGTTGGAAAAGTCCTGGTGATCTGCCCAGGGTCATAGAGCTAGAAGGTTAGGCCAGTGCTTGATCCAGGTCTCTCTCTTAAGCCAGATTCCCATCACTATGATGTGTTGGTGGTGGTCAGAGCTGGCTAACTTGTCAATACCTACAGACCCAGGAAAATCCTTGTAGTGTCAGGTGTGTGAACCACAGTCCTTGGGACAGGTAACCAGGAACCATGGAGACACTAAATTTTTATGTATATACATCTACCTTTGTATATACACAGAGAAAGTGCAGGCAAACCAACTACTGTAACAGCTGTTTCACTGCTGCCGGAAGTCACTGTAAACAGCCGCCTCACTATTTCCAAGAAACCTCAGTACTCTGAGCCCTGCCCGAGCTAGTGAGTTTGCCTTTTCCTTTATTACTACCCTCTGTGCTCTGCAAGGGAGCTGGAACTACTGCACAGCTTGAATTTGTTCAGTAGTCCCAGCTTTTTGTAAAAGACAAGGCCTTGATATGGTATAAAATGTTTCCTCCATAAAAGATGCAAAATTTAAGTTAGGTTTTTGTGGGGAAATTCTTAGTGCTATTTCTGTGTCTTTTATAGGCTAGTCAATGTCAGTAAAGGAAAACAACTTCTAGCTCATTCTCCAGGGTGATTTCTGGGCCAATTAGCATCAATGATTAGCAGTGGTGTGCTGGGGAATGTTTAAAGCCGGATCCCTAAGGAGAAACCAGCCATGACTTGTAGCTTTGCTATAAATTGTCTCCGTGGTATAAATACTCCAACCTTGACTGTTTTCAAGCTACCAAATGTTGCTGAGAGTGGAGCTGGGGGATGCCTAGCAGCACCCCATTCCACCACGGGGGGACCACGAACATAATCTAGCAAGAGTATCAATATAATAAAATTAGGAAGCGGTAAGTAAGGAGTACTTAGTACCTTTGTTCTTAATTTAATTTTAAGCTAATTTTTAGTCACGACTGCATTTAACAACCTGCTCTCAAAATGAAAATGTAACAGCTTTTCTAAGCTCGTGTGAGCCAGCCCGGCATACCGCTGAATTAGTGTCCCAAAGATGACAAGATGCAACTTCTCCTTTCGATGTTTTAGGATACAGATAAACTAACGGGCTCTACAGCAGGTATGGGAGGAATTTTGGACTACTGGTTAAGTAAAAAGCACATAAACCCTTTGAACATGCCATAACTTGGGGTTTGTTTTGATTAACTTAAAATGTATCTAATATAGCAATGATTATCAAGCTTTACGATTTTAACCTAGTTTTTCAAACTTCAACTAAAAGTGATCTCAAACCCATGGTGTGGTCCATGCATGAAGCGACAGATGAAGTGACGTGCACAGCTGTCTTCTGCCCTCCCGTCTGGGTGTCGTGGACAGTGAGTCTGAACCAGGGAAGAGGAAGGTAACTAGAATTGTCAGGTAAGTGTGTAATGATTTCCTGGGAAGGATCCAGGTACCAGTACTCAAATTTAATTTCTTCTATCCAACCAGGTAGGAATGGAGAAGGTTCCAACTAGGGTGGTGAAAGAGTCCCTCGGCTTCCTGTGACAGTTTGGCCACGTTGGTGCTTGGAAGGCTGAGGTCCTCACTTGCCTCCTGACCTTGTTTCACCTCTGGTAACACTCAGAATTCTCCATGCCGAGTGATTTGTCTTGGGTAGGAACTATAAAGAAAAAAAAAACATAAATAGAAGAGGTAGCATGTCTTGGCAGCTCCAACTCATTGCAGCAATGGTTCTCTGAGAACTGATCCAAGCTTTGTGTTTCTCTGCCGTTCTGTGGCTCATTAGGGAGCACAGTGCACAGTCAGACGTCAGACCTGTGAGTTCTGACAAATTTGCTGGAGGCAGTTTGTCGAGACTAGTGTCTAGGGTTGTGGGGGGACATGGTTTATGCCTCCCATGAAAGAGGAATATGAGGAGGGTTCCCCATTTTACATTCAACAAAGAGTAATTGAATGTGTGTCTTAAATGAACTCTATGTAGAGGGCAGGGCTAGACAGCAACTCAAAAGCTGTTCTTAGGGGTCCCCCTGTTCTTCTGAGTCTCTATACTGAGTGTTGAGCCCAGGGGCTATGTCTGCTTAGTAAGAGAGGGCTGGGATGGCTGTTCCTTCAGTCTTTTTATGACAATTCCACTTTTTCTTATTTTGGGAGGATTTGAACTCAGGGCCTCACATATACTAGGCAGGTGTTCTACCACTTGAGTCATTCTACCAGCCCAGTGTGTATTTCTGTTTTGTTTTTTGTGGTGCTGGAGTTTGAACTCAGGGCCTACACCTTGAACCACTCTACCAGCCCTTTTTTGTGAAGGGTTTTTTCAAGATAAGGTCTCACAAACTATTTGCCTGGGCTGGTTTCAAACCTCCTTATCTCTGCCTCCTGAGTAGCTAGGATTACAGGCGTGAGCCACCGGTGCCCAGCCGTGTTAGTTATTTTTAAGATGAGTTTTTGCTTTATCTTGGGCTGGCCTGGATGGCGATCTTCCAATTTGTACTTTCCTATGAGGTTGGGATGACAGGCTCGCACACCATGCCCAGTAATTGGTTGAGATGGGGGTCTCATGAACTTTTGGTCAGGGCTGGCCTTGAACTGTTATCCTTCTGATCTCCACCTTCCAAGTAGCTAGAATTATAGGCTTGAGCCACTGCACCTGGTTAATCCTGGTTTTTATGGTGAGGGTGAGGGTTCTGCCTGGGCACCTTCTCTTAACAACTGGCTACACACATGGTCTTAGTCACTGGGCCCTGTGAGAGCCCTGAACAGGACAGGTGGGTTCAGGTTATAAAAACAGCCTTGGGACTCCCCCTGCCTGGGGTCTCTAGGAGGGAGACTATTCTTAGGAGGTGTCTTTGCCCCAAAGGAGTTTTCTCTGCCATTTGGCCCAAAGGATTTCTTTTTGAAGACGTGATTTGGACCAGAGTCAAATCCTAAACTGCAAAGAGATGGCCAATTAGGCCACTGGGCCGAGTTCCAGCCAGGGAGGTAGATTCAGCCTCTCTGTGCCCTGTACAGGCTGTAAAGAGATTTTTGGCCCCTGGTTTCATGGCATGGTGGGATACAGGAAGCCAAGTTCACAGCCCATGCCCCTCTGCTAATGGAGAAACCATGAGTCAGCTTGTCCTGCTCCCACCAGTCATAAGAGTCCAGTGTGGACAATCCCAGGGAAAGCAGGAAGAGGGTAAAGGGAAGCTGTAGAAAAATAAACATTTCCTTGCATTTTACTTGGAACAGAACAGTACTTCCGGCGTGTTAAAATCATACCCCCCCACTCCCACTCCACCCTGCTCTGTTTTCCTCCTCTTGTGTAGAAACGGATTCTCTCCTTACCCGACGAGAGTTCAGGGTGCATCCTGTGGAAAAACAGGAGCAGGATGTAGAAGGTAAAAGCCAGGCAGCCAAAGATCACGCCACAGACCAGGAAACTGTAGCTGCCCTGGGCCTGGAAGATCTGCCAAAGGGAAAAACATGGAGACATGGGCCATTAAAACTCCAGGCGGGAGGCACATTGGGGAGGCAGCCTTCTTGGGCCCTTGGCAGGCGCCTCAGTCAAGTTGAGGCCATTACACTAATGGATAGGAACACCGGGAAGAGGGAAGTCTTGGCCTTTTCAAGGTTATGCATCTGGAGGAGGCAGAAGGCCTGCCCCAAGGCTGAGATTGGACCTGCCCATCCTCTTATTTTTCAACTCTGTGTTCTGGAACTTCCTGAAAAACTCCAATCATATGAAGTGTTTCTATACCCACAGCCTAATTGGAACTTTGCAAAGGGTACCTTATTTTTTAACTTATGAAGATTTAAAACATACCAAAGTAGCACAGGGAACTCCCATAGACCCATCACCCACCTTCAGCAATCAGCACCAGTTTCATCTGTGATTTTCTATTTCTTCCCTGTACTAGATTACACTGACTCAAATCCTGGATGTCTGTCTTTCCAATGCTGAGGGTATTTTAAGAGGCAGCATTTTTCCTCTGCCCGGCAGGCAAGGAAAGGAGCTTTGTATTGTGATATAGGGGTTTTGAAGACTGAAAACCCTATGTCACTGTTGGCAGTTACTAGGAGTGTGACCAACCTAGAACAAGTCACTATGTTTCAGATACATTCATCCACTGCTGTAAAACGGAATAACATCTGTATTATAGTATTCAAGACAAAGCCAGGCTCAGTGACTCATACCTGTAATCCCCAGCTACTCAGGAGACATAGGAAGGAGAATTGTGGTATGAGTCTGGCCCAGGGCAAAAACCTTGAGACCCTATTTGAAAAATAACTAAAGCAAAAAAAAAAGGGTGGGGGCATTGGCTCAAGTGGTAGAGCATCTGCTTAGCAAGTGCAAGGCCCAAATCCCAGTACTACCAAAAAAAGAAAAAGAAAAAGCTGATGTGTTTTGTTTTGTTTTTTTCTCTGATGAACAAATGGAACATGGGCACGTTTGAGGAGAGCTGGGAGAGTCAGCACTTGGTCATGGCTGGAGTTGGGCAGGAGGCTGGGACCCAGGCTGTGAGGCCATGGATGGGAAAAGAAGTGAGGATAGCGCCCACCGTGCTGGGCTCTGACAGCCAGCATCTTTCTCATGGGTCCCCTGTGGCCTCACTCTCAGACACAGCCCTTGTTCGCTTTGCACTTGTGTGCACATCAGTTCCTATCTCCAGAGCCCACATTTGGAGGATCAGCTTTCAAGTGTGACTGGGAAACTGAAACAGGTAACCCTGAATAGTGGGGCCCTGCAGGCTGGGTGGGATTCAGGAAACCACAGCTTGAGTTGGAAAGTGGCTGCCTGCTGCATTTTCTCACTTTCTCTGAGGAGTATTCCCTAGCCATCCCCCCAGGGGACCCAACGTACCAAACCAACCAGCATCTGGAGAACCATCTCGCCAATTCCTGCCCCCGTCACCAGCACTGTGGTTGCACAGCCTGACAAGAAGAGAAGGGTTTGGTTAGGGGAAGGCAAGTTGAGGACAGAAGAGAGTGGTCATGATCCAGGTTGCCTGTAGGAAACCGCTGGAGGGTGGTGTGACTGTGAGGACCACTCTGATTCCTCAAACTTCTTGGACATTGGTCTGTAACTGCTTTGGGAATGCTGACATCTTGCAGTCCTGGGTCCCTCCCCTGTTCTCAAACTTTCAGCTACTCACAGCTGTCTTCAGGGTTAAATCCCAAATTAGTTTGGGATTAGCTTGGCATCAAGAGCTCTTTACAATCTGATCACCACTTACCTTTCCAGAAAGATTTCCTGACACCCTCAGACCAGCCCTCTGGTGAGGAGAGGCCAGGGTCTTCACTGACTGGTCACCGCCTCTGATGCACTGGCAGCATGGCACAGCCCTCCAGACCCCAAGCTTGAGTCAGACTTGGATTCCAATGCCAGCCATGTCACCCACTGGCCACGTGACATTAGACAAATTCTCTGACTTCTCTAGGCCTCGCTTTCCTTCTCCATCACAGGGCTGCTAGGCGGGTTACTGCTGTAAGGTGTGCAGAGTGCCCACAGAACACTGGCTGCCAGCCGATGCACAGAACCAGGCCAGCTTTCTACCTAAACCCTCCCTCACCTTCAGGACAAGATCCAAATGCTTCCATGTGGCTTTCAAGCCCACTCCCTAGCCACCCCCAGCCAGGATGGCCTATGCAGCCTGAACATTTCTTCTCCAATTTGTCCAACAAATTCCTGTTCTTCTTTTAGGTCCACGTTTAGATTTCCTTCAGTTATCTTCTTCCCTGGTCCCTGGATTGGCAGATTTTCCTCTGGACCCAGATTGCCCTTGTGCCCTGCTCTTACCCCACTGGATGCTGGCCTGCCAACCTTCCCCACAGGGCCATATGCCATAGAATGACTGTTCCCTGACTTTTGGTCCCTTGGCGTACACCAGCGCTTATCAGTAGCATAGTGGCCAACCATGGTAGATGGTGTTATCATTAGTGTCTGCTCCGGACTTCACCTCCTTCCAGCTCTTTCAGTCTTGCTCATGTCACTTCCTGTCATTCTGCCTGTGCTCTCACACTGTTCCTTGCTCCTACTCGGCTCCTCCCAGGATGACCTTCTTTCCTTTTCCCACGCTGTCTATCTTAATCCTGGGCAGCTCACATCTCATCTTTTCCACAAGTTGTTTCTAAATTCAAAACTACTTGCTTCCTTCACTGAATTCCACGACACCAACTGTCTGTTCCACTCCTTCATTCAAAAGGCCTTGAGGCTTTTCTGCACATTGGAGTCTGTGCTCACCATGGAGGACACACAAGTGAATAATAAATTAGGGGATATGGAGCACCTTGAGCCACGGATGATGTAACAGCGAGAGCTTTACACTTTCTCCAAAGCACAAACATTGATAAAAAGCTGGTGTTTTACCATTTCACAGACGAGAAAAGTGAGGTTGAGAGACAGAGAAAGGAAATGGGATTGCACCAGGTCATAAACCAGCAAGTGTAGGATAGGATTAACATTTAGATCTGCCAATGACTTCAAAGCCCACGCCCTTTCCCTTTTCCCTAGCTGGGAGTGTGTTGTCTAGCAGAGGAGATGATACAGGTACAGAGTCTTGAGACAGGGACAGGTGTGATGTCAATAGGGCACAAAGGAGGGGGAAACACCTTTTCAGGGGGATCAGAAAAGCTTCCTGGAAAGGTGGGAGGAAGCCAAACAGGCAACAAGCTGGCTGGCTGGAGCAGTAAGGACATTCTAAGCAGAGGACGGCCATGTGCCACAGCCTGGGTACCAAATAGGTTTTTGTGTCTTCAAGGAATGTGAAGTAGTTCAATGTGGCTAGAACGCAGGCTGGGGGTGGGGCGGGGTGGTGGTGGGAGAATGGGGAGAGAGAAGGCTGGAGTGGAGAGGAACTGCCCAGGAAGATGCAGAGGGGGTGCCAGCCATGCTTTAATCACACCCCCCACTACAGCATGGAGGCCACATGTCAGAACCCACCATTACATTTGGAGAGGAGGCCCCATCCCTGGGTCTTGCTACAAGAGCTCCAGGTGCTTTTTTTTGCATTTGGCAGTGAATTTTTTTTAATTATTCATTTATTCACATGTGCATACATTCCAGGTGCTTTTAATGTTGAGCCAGCTGGGCTAGATGGAGGAAAGAGCTATGAAGGCTGTTGAGCCAGCTGGGCTAGATGGAGGAAAGAGCTATGAAGGCAGGGATGGTGACAAATACTCCCGCAGATGAGCAAGGCCAGACTTAGGTAGGGACAGTGAGAAATGAAAAGATGGAGCTGAGTGATCATTCACAATGTAACTACTTACGATTAAATTCTAACATTTGTTAAGACTTTTTTTTTTTCTGGCAGTATTGGGGTTTGAACTCAGAGTCTTGCACTTGCTAGCTAAACACTCTTATCACATGAGCCATGCCTCCAGCCCTCTACACTCTAACATTTGTCTATCACTTAAAACTGTGGGATAGTGGATATGGTGGCTCACACCTGTAATCCCAGCTACTTGAGAGGTGGAGATAGGAGAATCACAGTTCAAAGCCAACCCAGGCAAAAAGTTAGGGAGACCCTATTTCAAAAACCTGTAACCCTAGTTACGCAGGAGGCAGACATCAGGAGAGTCACGGTTCCAAAAGACCCAACACAAAAAAGGGCTGGTGGAGTGGCTCAAGTGGTAGAGCACCTACTTAGCAAGCATGAGGTCCCAAGTCCTGAGTTCAAGCCCCAGTACCACAAAAAATAAATTTAAAACAATACAAGCTGTGTGTGGTGGCTCCTGCCTGTAATCCCACCTACATAGGAGGCAAAGGTAGGAGGATCTTGAGGTTGAGGCTGCCTGAGACAAAAGCATGAGACCCTATCTGAAAAAAACAAACTAAAACAAAATGACTAGTTGGAGTGGCTCAAGTGGTAGAGTGCTTGCCTAGCAGGTGTGAGGGCCTGAGTTCAAAACCCAGTACTGCCAAAAAAAAAAAAATGTATCCCAAAATCTGTGGATATACGGTATGGCATGGGATAACATTTCATTACTTCATTTACTTCCTTGAGGTTTAGAGTCAGAGCTGGGTGAGTGGCTATGTGCAGCTGCCTCACAGCTGCCCCCATCCCACTGCCTCTGGCACAAGAGACCAACTTCTTGGGCATGTCCCCTGCACTGCATCCTGTGTGACATAAGCTGGAGTGACGACTGTCTGGCCCAGGTATCTTCTCCCCTGAATTCCATCAAAGCAGGATCTCTTCAGAGGCACGGTTAATGGGATTTCCCGATTTGGGGAGTCTCCGAGCATGTTTAGTACATACTCGGAAGAGCCAGAAGGCACAGAAACTCACATACACTGGATTCTTAGATTCAGCCTATCACACAAATTGTCTTTTCTAAATTACAAACAGTGAGCAGGATGGTCTCACTTGGGTTTACATATGCATAGATATAATATATTCTCAGAAGGGAACTGGGAGAAAAATGGCTAAGGATTGTTTTCAGCTACTTTTGCCTACTCATTTAAAATCTGCTATTTGAGGTTTTTGCAGTGAGAGATACTCTCATAATTAAAAATTCCCATTTGGAAAACAAAACAAAATATGTGCAAGTTTATTATAGAAAACATTTTATTCCTAATGACCAGTGATGGCGTTGTGTGCTAAAACCCATTGCGGGCCTCCTTGGATTTCCTTGTCACATGACCGTAGGTAACCAGGTTGGATACTGCTGTACACTAGCCTCCCCACTCCTCCCTAAAGAAGTCACCATCTTAGTGCTGGTTTTCCAACCTCTGGGGCATCTTTAGTTACTTCTAAGGAAGATGGTAAATGTTCTAAACACAATTATTTTTAATTAACTCATTAAAAAAAAGAGGTCTTGGTTAGATGCCCTTGGGAGTCTAGGAAAAGGGGGAGTCTGAGGTTTCTGACATCAAAGCAGCTGTGTCAACCCCAAACCAGGAGTGGAGTTGTTCTGATCCATAGAAAGAAGCAACACCCCCAGCCACAGGCCAGGAGGCACTGTCACTGCTGATCAAATTACAAAATGCCTTTTCTAGGTCCTCACTTTTCCCATGCAATTTTGTTTGCTTTGAACTAGGAATTTTCAGCGTACCCATCGGCTGTAGGCCCATAGATATATTACCATGGGGAAAAAGAAAATGGAAAAGGGAAGCTGCCCTGCTTCTCTGTGACCTGAAGTCACATGGGTCCAGGTACAATGTTGAATGGAGGGAGCCACGTGGGCAGAGCACCCTCTGCTGTGAGCCCGTTCCCACCCAAGTCGAGGGAGCATCCATTTATTCCCACTGCAAGGCAGCTGGGCCTGGAATGCCCCAGAAATCCTGGGTGCAGGAAAGGAGGTGGCCCCAACCCAAGGTGCCCTCCACTCACCTTTGTACTGGAGGATGTCCTCGGTGTAGGCCAGCATGCTGGGGAAGGTGCTACTCAGGAACAGGCCCAGACTTGCTGTCCCCGCGAACAGGAAGATGACGTTGTAGGAGAAAATAAGCAGGAGCAGGAATGTCACCACCACGCCCACCTGTTGCAGCAGAGGTGGAAGCCATTAGAAACTGGGCAAAGCTGGGCATCCACTGAGGAAGGTGGAAAGCAGGAATGCAGGCTCCAGCGTGGAGTGCGGCGCAACTCATACGCCACCCTGTGGACAGGCTAGGAATTGCAAGCTTCCTAGTCCGGGATCCATGAAAGAAGCCCTGAGAACCGTAAGGTAGTATTTGGGAGGTGAGCCCACCTGGACACCTATGCAGCTGGCCTACCACACACTGGACGGTGACTGATGCTTGTCCCCGAAGCCTCTGTATCTGGGGGAATTCACATAAGTCATCAGTGCTCCCCCTGCCAGCAATGTTGGGGGTACATGATATCCTCCACTCCTGTGAAAACAGGTTGTTGTTTACCTAAAAGTGGACAGTTAGGGAGCCCAGAGTGCGCAGAGAGGATTCCCTGAGACACCAGGAGAAAGTGCACTGGTGGCAGGGTTTCTGGGACCACTGCCTAGGGATCCAAGCCAGCTTCCCTGGAGGGTCAGTGAGGACAACCTGCCATGGGCTGACCCACCCAGAAATCTTTTCTAGTTCAGCCAATCTTTCCTCTATGCCACAAGAGAATATTTTTACTAAAATAACTCTACTTATAAGCTCTTTAAAAATGTTTTTCTAGGCTGGTATAGTGATTCAAGCGGCAGAGTGCCTGCCAGCAAGCGTGGGCCCTGAGTTCAAACCCCAGTGCTACGAAAAAAAAAAATTTAATGTCAGTATTGAATAATTTATGTGAAAAACACATCTGGAAAGAAACTCAGGCAGCACACAAGCTGGAGTGTGACAACTGAGGTACAAATCCCAGATAAGTCTGAAATAGTCATCTCCCTAACTCTGCTTCCCAGTCTGCATGTGAGAACAGCTACAAAAGCTAAACTACAGGCTAGTGGTGAAGTAACACAAGTTGAGGGCTCCGTAAAGTGTCAAGCACTGAACAGTTATTAGTCTATTTACATGGTTTTTTTTTTTTTTTAATACAGTGCTGGGGGTCAAACCCAGGACCTTCTGCAGGCTAGGCAAGTGCTCTGACATTGGGTTACACCCCCAGCTGTATGTGCAGGCATTTCTTAATATCCCAAGAGATAAAGCCTCAAAGCCCATAGCTTTGAGGGGAAAATGTCCTGGGTTTGGCCTGGGTCAGTGGTAGAGCACCTGCCCAGCATGTGTGAGGCCCTGGGTTTGATCCCAGTATCACAAAGCATACAAAAATATCCTGGGTGAGGATATCTGTGTCTAGGAAAATTGTAAGCACATAGACCTAGAGAGTGTGCAAGAAATCATGCCTACTCCAGGCTACTCCCTCCACTTCAAATGAGGAATGGTAGGCAGAAAGAAGAGACCTTCAGACAGTCACAGCCAATTCTGGGTGATTCATTTCCCTTGGAAGAGTAAAGTCAGTGACCCCAATCCATGAGCCCTGTTAGCTCCTCTCCCAGCCCCTAGCCTCAGCCTGGAGATCTCAGGTGTGAAGTGTTCTGGAGTCACCTGTTAGACTCTACCTTCCTGTCCTGTCCTGTCCTCTGCCCCCCACCCCTTTCCCACTGAAGGTTAAGAATCACAACCAGAAGGACTTCCTTCAGGTCACAGAAATACAAAAGCAGCAGGCTATGGTGGTGCATGCTATAAACTCAGCCCTCAGGAGACTGAGGCAAGAGGATCATGAGGTCTAAGCCAGTACTACACAGACCCTATCTCAGTAAACCAAAAACAAACAAATAACAAAAAACAAAGCAAAACAAAAAACAGCTGGGCTCCAGTGGCTCATGCCCATGATTTTAGCAATTTAGGAAGCTGAGATGGGGAGGCAAATAGTTCTCGAGACCCATCTCCAAAACAACCAGCGCAAAATGGACTGGAGGTATGGCACCTGTTTTGCAAGTGTGAAGCCCTGAGTTCAAACCCCAGTGTCCTGTCCCACGCCCATCACCACACACACACAAAGCAATGGACACATCCATGATTCCAAACACAAGGCATTTCTTTGGCACAGAAAATTGTCCCATAGCTTCATTTGTTCTTTATCTCCTCCCCTCCCCCCCGCACCTCCCACTTGGCCTTTGAAGGTTGGAGTGGTCTAGGATTCTATTCCAGTTCTTCTCTGTCCACTTCCCCTTTAATCCAGCTCTGAGGGTTTTTACAGCTGTCCTCTAGCCACTACTGGGGTCCAGAACTCCAGACTTTTTTATAAAACATGTACATGTGTGTGAGTACATCTCTATATACAGCTGCCCTTATGTAGCTAGTCCCTGGATGTGGTCCAGAAGCTGTGGTCCAGACTGGACTTGGAGTTTTCTCTCGCAGAACAGCACCTTCTGCGTTTACCCTGCTACCAGCGAGCCTCTCTCAGAAGCCAGATCTGTTCCAGGCATTGGGGTGTAGCTCAGGGGTAGAAGGTGTGCTTAGCGTGTGTGAGGCCCTGGGTTTGATCTCCAGCACCAAAAACAAAACAAAAAGATTTGGCTCAGACCCACCATTTCTTCAATCCCAGCTACCAGGGGAGCAGAGACTGGAAGGACAGAGGTGGAGGCCAGCCCAGAGAAGAAGTGAGACTCCATCTCAACAAAAAACCTGGGTCTGCTGCTACATGTCTGTCATTCTAGCTATGACATATGCATACTTCCTAGGCATACTTCCCGGGACAAAAGTGTGAGGCTCTATCTGAAAAATAACTAAAGCAAAAAAGAGCTGAGGGTATGGCTTAAGTGGTAGAGCACCTGCCTAGCAAGGGCAAGGCCCTGAGTCAAACCCCTATATTGTCAAAAGAAATCAGCTTCACCTGCAACCCAAGACCACGTCCGAGGACAGCGCTGCTGCTGGAGGCTGCTGGGCACTGAACGTGCTTTACCAGAGGGGCTGCATGGTGGCAACGCACCTGGAATTCACAAAGCTGCCAAAGCCCGAGACTGGCACCAAGCAGATCTTTGCTGCCTGCGTCCAGCCGTGAGGAGCCCGGTACAAGGTGGTGGAGGCCCTCTGTGCTGAGCACATCAACCTGACTAAGGCTGGGGATGAGGAGAAACTAGGGGAAATGGATCAGCTTCTTGGAAAGTGCCAGAGGGAAACCCTTAGAGCAGTTGATGGCCTTTGTGTAGTGGTTAGTACTACAGCAAAGAATCTCAGTCTAAGGATGTCGTTGACAAGTACTTCAGATGCAAGAAATGAGCAAATAAAAAACTAGGCTCTCAGAAAAAGGGAAAACCAATTACATTCCTGCTATCATTCAGGTCTTGAAAAGGCTCTGTGATAAAGGATTGGTCTCCAGGGTGGCGCTATTGGGAGGTGATGGAACCTTTAGGTGGTGGAGCCTTGAGGGAGGTCCTCAGGTCACTGGGGATGTGACACTGAAGGGTATTGGACCCCAGCCTCTTCCTCTCTCCTTTTGCTTCCTGGCTCACGAGGTGAGCAGTCACCCTCCTGCCTTTGCCGCTTGAGTGCTGGGATTACAGGAGTACACCACTGGAAAAGGAGTGAGGTCCCAGGCATTCAGGTGTTTAAACAGAAGTTGAAGACCCCTTGAAAGGGCCATTGTAGAGATGACTCCAGCCTCGGTGGGAGGTTGGACTAAATGACCTCACAGAGGTCTCTAATCTGGACCCTTTGTCATAGGTGGTGAAGTGGATGCACATCAGGGCAAGAATTTGAACCAGACCTCCTGCTCTGAAGCAAACCAGGCCCTTGGCGGTCAAACCTCCATGCCAGCCAGGCTAGTTGAGAAGTTTCTGGAAAGCTACCACATCAAAGTGCCTAGGCCAGCACAAGGTGTGGATTCCAAAGGCTGGAGATCCCCAGTCTCCACTGGACAGAGGGCACCGAGGGAAACACAGAAGGTCCAAGGCCAAAGCCTGTGTCCCTTATACTCCTGGCTGACAGCTCACACCACAGTAATCACCACCGACAGCACCTTCCATTTATCCAGACGTGGACACACTGTCCACGTTTTCATCCTTCCTCTCCTTCCTCCTCCTTCTCTCCTTCCTCTTTCCTCTGTTTCTACATTCCTACCTTGTTGGCGAGTCTAGTACAAAGCAAATGTCATGTCCTGAGGCAGGGGTAGGGCCAGGAGTAAAGGAATTCTGGGTCTCTAAAAAGGGAAGGAGGTCACTTAGCCACTTACCACATTGATGAACACCATGGTGGCTGGTCTCATTCTTGAGGAGACAGGAATAGAGATGAGCCGACCTAGGGTGATGAAGCCCCAGAAAAGGCTGGGGAGGTAACCGGCCATCTTGTGTCCAACAGACAGCGGCTTCTCCACTGCATAGCTGTACACAAAGGCAGAATAAGCCCCCTGTGGAGAGAGCAGGCCTGGCTGAGCACACCTGTGCCCAGGCTGGGGCAGGAGTAGGGAGGTGCTGAGGACTGACTGGCCCTGAGGCTCAGCTGGGGATGGCCTGGAAGCCAAGACCACACAGCACACTTGGACATGAGCTGAGGACAGAACCTGAGGTGTCACCTGATTACGGATTGCATCTGCAGAGACAGAAGGGTCTCCAAGAGGGGGTCCCCATAGGGTATGGGAAGACAGGACAAAAGGAAAGGTGTGCACAAGAATCTCATTTTATAGGTGAGAGAGAAGAGAGAAGGGACTTGCCAAGGTCACCCTGGAAGTTGGAAGTCAACCAGGTGTGTCTCAAGAACTTTCCACCAGGTTATCTGAGAGCTTTTTCTTTCTTGGGAGGGGCGGTACTGCGGTTTGAACTCAGGGCCTCGTGCTTGCTGGGCAGCTGCTCTATCATTTGAGCCATAACCCAGCCCTTTTTTGCTTTAGCTATTTTTCAGATACGGTCTCAAGTTTTTGCCCTAGCTGGCCTCAGACTGTGATCCTAGGCTCCCTAGTAGCTGGGATCACAGGCAGGTACCACCATGTCCAGCTTACTGTTTGAGATGGGAGCTTGATAACTGTTTGCCCAGGCTGGCCTCAAACCGTGATCCTCCTGATCTCAGCCTCCTGAGTAGCTGGGATTACAGATGTGAACCATTGCCCTGGCTCATCTGAGATTTTTAGGGATTTCCTCTCTGGAGCATCCATCTTATAGCAACCAGTCAATCAATCAGCCACTCAAGACTGTCCTAATCTAATCCTAAAAGATTTCTGGAAAAAGGCACTAAATAGCGTAACAGAAGTCACAAGTGAAAGGACCAGTGAGCCTGACCCCCTACCTGTTTATGACACCTAATCGGTAAAAAAAAAAACCACACAGACTGCTGTCTAGAATTAACAAAAATACAAAACAACCAACCAGGACAGGGCCCATGGTTCCAGTGGGCTGTGAGCGGCTTGGGACCATCTTTCAAGGGACTTTTGCTCACGTTAAGCCTGCTGTTCTGCAGGTGAAGTTCTAGGAACCTCAGTGCTCTTCTTTTGCTGGCCCAGGCTTGACTGTCAAGGGGGAGGTCCCCCAATAGGGCACACTCTTGGGTACAAGCTCACCGTCATCCCATCTGTCATGAATAGGACCAGGGCGGCTGTGATGTGGATGGCAAAGAAAGAACAAGGGGCTCCCCGGAAGTTCTTCCTCTGGCAGCAGCTGAACAGGTCCTCATGCCCTGGAAGGAGGCACAGCAAGAGCAGGGCTGAGTCTCAACTTCTGCTCCCTTCCCTCTACACACCCAGGGGAAGTGGTGGCAGTCAGAAGAGCCCTGACAGAGCCATGGGGCCACTTACTGCCTCCACCTTCTCTAGCTTTCAGCTACCTGTTAATAGCAGCCCATGTACTTTTCCCAGTCCTGGTGCAACCAAAACTCAGAGAGACCAAGTAACTCCCTCAAGGTAACACAGACAGGGCTGGGGAGGTTGGACCCAGAAGTCTGCCTTCCTTATTCTCTTGGCCAGATGGCTCCATCTCCTACCTCACCTGCCTCACAAGGAAGCCTGGAGTGTGAAATTTTATAAGACCCCTCACCTGGGTATGGCTGAAACTTTGGGGGCAGTGAGGTGTCTTCCTTCTCAGGAGGCCGGGTCTCCAGGGCAAGCTCATCTGCAGGCAGGAGAAGGGGCCTCCTCTGAGGACAGGTCAGCAGCCGCTCCTTGGACAGCAGAAACAACACGGCCAGGGGCACTGGAAGCTGAGGGCGGCATAGACTCAGGATGGCCCTGCCACATCAGGCACAGTCCTGGGAGAAGACAGCTCTTTCCAAGGGCCCTACCTCACCAAAACGCCAGCCCAGCCCATGAGCCAGGTACAGCAACCCCAGGCTGGGTATAATGATTGCACGGCCCAACCCTGGCCACACCCATTTCCCTGAGAAGACAGAACTCACACTGGGCCTCTGCAGGCCCAGGAAAGGTGCCCGGAGTAGCTGGTTTCTAGCACCCTTATCCCTGTCCATGTTGCTGCATGGGCTCACACTCCTTTGCACTGTAGATCACACGGGTTTGCTTTCATCTATCACAGCTCTATAAAAAGTGCTGGGGGGATTGCTATCTCCCTTTTCCAAAAGGAGAAACTGAGGCTCAAAGTTTGCACTTAGTCAGATCTCGTTAGAACGCAAAGAGACCCAAGAGGTCAACTACAGACCCAGGCAGCAGAGTCCCAATCACACAGCTGACTTGGGCAGAGTGAAACTGGAACCTGGCATCCGGATTCTGCCCAGCACTGTCTCTACCTCAGGGGCTGCTGGGGTGAGGCTGTGTCCTAGGAGGGTACAGGGCTCTGTCTGGGGCTTTGCGTGGGTATGAACAATACATCCACATGCCAACCTCATTCTCTGCTTTCTACTTAGTCCTTAAGTTTCACTTGAGCTCCCCAGAGCAATGGGAAATGTCTCCTGCTTCTGAGGTTGCCTGGAGAAGCTGATCCTGCCTCCCTCAGGTGCCCGTGCCTGCGTCTAACCACCCTCGCTGACAGGAAGCTCTTTGTCAGGTCTAACTACTGCCCTTCCTGCTGTGGCTTCAGCCCTGCTCCTCTGTTTAGGAAGGAGAGGAAGCCTGTGTACGGCAGAAGGTTCCCACAGGTAGGCACGCACAGCCAGTTAATGACCAGGCAAGATGTAAGATGAACAGACAGCCCACCCACCCTGGCCTGGTGCTGCTCTGGGGAAACCCTTGCCCCCAGACAGGCTGGCTCATACCAGCCTGAAGACAAAATCCACCCTACCCCATGTTGACACCACCCTATGGTGACCTTGAGAGACTTTCTACACACACCAAAGTAACTCAAGGTCAGAGCTGGATATGATGCTGGGCACCTGTAGTCCCAGCTACTGGAGAGGCTGAGGCAAGAGGATCGTTTGAGCCCAGGAGGTCGAGACCATCCTGGGCAACACAATGAGCTCTCATCTCCAAAAAAATAATAACGACAGCAAAAAAAAAAAAAAAAAAAGTCAAGGTCAGACAGCCCCTGGTAGCTGTAAAGCTACAAACGAGGCTGAGACACAGCCTTTGCCCTCAGGGAATCCTAGCCTGATGGAGGGAGACACAGCCCTTCCTCCAGTTGCTGGGGAAACAGGAAAACCACACACAGGGACCTGCAGTGGCAGAACACCTGGGAGAAGGCCAAGGGGAAACAGCTGTGCACCAGGCATGGTCACTCAGGTGGGGCTTTCCAGGGAGGTAGGTGGTAGGAAAGGCTTCATGGTAGATTGGCTGGCGTTGCTGGCAGAAACGCGCCCAGTTTTTATAGGAATCCCATTCAGAGATGCCAGCGCCACCTTGAAAACCAGCTAATGTCGTTTGTGTGAGTGTAAGCAAGCCTTGAATGTGCATGGCCGCATTCCCTTCTGTGGTCCACTGTTCATTTTCACACAAACCACACAAGCCAATGGGAAAAGCCCGGAAATCCTGTGCAAACAAAGTCGCTCCAGTTAGCACCTCATGGGGCAAGCGAGAAGAGACCCTGGGCCTAAGGAATGTCTTTGGGCTTCCAGTTGGCAGTCCCAGCCTTGATGTTGCATGGGCAGTGCCCCTTCCCTCTGCAGGTCCCCCTTGGAAGACCTAGTCTGAAGGCTGCATTGTTCCAAAACAATGGATGCACATGGGCAGAAAAGGGAAGGAGCAGAAGGAGAGGGGCACATTGCTGGGAATCCCCAGAAGGTTCTGGCCCAGGGAAGAAAGCGTTAAAAGGAGCAGTGACTAGGTATGATAGAAGACCCCGACATCTACCATGTCGCAGAAGATTTGAAAGTTGACCCTGCTTTTAGCTCATCACCTACCTTCTTTGAGATTCATAAATGAAAATAGTCACAACTAAGGGACCTTAAAGATGATGCCTGGAAGGTCAGTTCTCCCCCCATCACTTTTTTTTTTTTTTTTTTGCAGTACTGGGGCTTGAACTCAGGGCCTACACCTTGAGCTACTCCACCAGCCCTTTTTTGTGACTTCTTTTTTTTTTTTTTACCTCCAGCACTGTATTTTTTAAAAAGCCCACATATAAGTAGTAGGACTAATAGCTGTTCAAAGCTTGACACTTTACAGAGCCCCTCAACTTGTGTCACTTTACCACTGCCCTTTGATTTAGCTTTTGTAGCTATTCCCACATGCAGACTGGGAAGGAAAGAATTAAGGAGATGACTATTTTGGACTCATCAGCTCATGTGCTGCCTGAGTTTCGTTCCAGATGTGTTTTGTACAGAAATTACTCACTATTGACATTAAAACATTTTTTTGGTGGGACTGGGGTTTGAACTCAGGACCTCACACTTGCTGGTCAGGCACTCTATCACTTGAGTCACTCCACTAGCCCCTTTTTGTAATGGGTTTTCTTCGAGATAGGGTCTTGTGAACTACTTGCCCGGGCTGGCTTCGAACCGTGAGCCTCCTGATCTCTGCCTTATGAGAAACTAGGATTACAGACCTGAGCACCAGTGCCTGGTTCTCCCTCCCTCTTGCCTCCTGGCCACACCTTGGCCCCAGCACATTTCTTGGAATCTGAAGACTCTGCATTTGGAGCAGTAAGTTCTGGAAAGTGTGTGCTGTCCCCTAGCTCCCCACCCAGCACACCCCAGTGACACTTACATTGATGAGGGCCATGATCCAGAAGGCATAGGACACGTGGTTCTCAGGCCCATCCTTTGGGGGCAGCCCAGGGATCGTCTGGTTGGCCCAAGGCTGAGCTCCTATGTGGTGCTGGCCCAGGACTTGGGAGGCATGGAATGGGTGGCTTCTGGAGGTGGCATTGACCGTGCTATTGGCAGGAAAGCAATTGGCCTCTGACAGAAAGGGGTCGGCGATCAGGGGGCTCAGCAGAGCACCAAAGCCCACAAAGAAATGGAGCACCTGTGGGGTGGGGGTGGGTATGGCTCAGTCTTTTGGCCCAGGAAGCAGCGGCCTGAACTTCCACCCAGGGAGTTCTACCTCTTCTTGACCCCAGTTTATGCCCCAGCAAGGAGTCCCCTGCCTGGTCCCAGAGAGAGAAGGAAGAAAGTCAGGAAGCAGGAGAGGTGAGGAAGGTGAGGAGAATCTGGGATAACTGTGGTGACAGTGGACATCCTTTCCTTCTTTCCCTCCTTTTCTCCTTTCCTCCCTCTCTCCCCCCTCTCTCTCCCTCTCTCTTCTTCCCCCAATCTTAACTCCAATTAAGACTGTTGTGTCCACTGTGCATCCCACAGAGGAGGGCTGGACAGGATCCCTCCAGGTGACTAAGAGGAGAAGGAAAAAAAAAATTGGAAAGAGAAGGAAGGAGGGAAGGAGACAGGAGAGCAGACAGCAAGCCCTCCAGTCACACCACTTTTCCAGTTTATAAAGAATTTTCCATGAACAATATTGTAATACATAACATCTGTGAAGGGAGAGGTTATAAAGCTACGTATTGACAGATGTTGAAAAATGGGGGGGTGGGAGAGAAGGGGTAAGGCAGAGCAATGGAAGGGGTTGAACTGACCAAAGTAAAGTATACTCACAGTGGGGATACATGGAGAAACCACTTTGAACAAGACAGGACTGTAAAATAGGTACGGTGTGTGTTTGGAGGGTATTTGTGGGTGGGGGAGGGTGAACAAAGGAGATTAAGGTGAGGGAATATGGTTGATGGACTTCATATACAAAATAGAACAAAGAAACCTCTTGCAAGTGGTCCAAGTGGGGTGGGAGGGGATTGAGGGCGAGAGCCAGTGGGGATGATCTAACTAATGTACAGTGTAAGCCTATTTGGAATTGTCACAATGAATCCTCCCTGTACAACAAATATATCCTAACTTTTAAAAAAATTAAGAAACAAACAAACACAAAAACTTTCTCTCCTTAGCTCTGTGGTTCCTAGGACAGCCCTGCAAGGCAGGCCAGGGATCATTACCCCACTTTGGGTAAGAGGAAACTCGAGCCTAGGTATTAAGTTTCAGCTCGTGTGGCCTGGCTGGTAAGTGGTCTCTCTGCGTTGAATCAACACCCCTGGCAGGGGGACAGAGGCTAGGGCAGGACTTGGGAGGGAGCGATATGACCCAGGGAACCCCCTACCCTGCTCACCACTCAGGCCCATGCTGGCTGCGCTCACCTGGAGGAAGAAGGCTGAGTCCTTCTGGTATATCCTCACCAGCTGCATGTTGGCCACCGTGTCGATGCAGCCCATAGCCAGGCCAGCCAGCGCCATGACCGAGGCTAACACCTTCACATCTCGGCAGAAGGGGATGACGACAAACACCAGGGAGATGACCAGGGTAGAGGTGAAGAGTGCCCATAATGACTGGGCCAGGCTGGGGTGGGGGTGGGCTGCAGTCAGTGGAGGGTCCTAGAACCTTCTAATGAGACTCCCCCTCCTTGTCCTCCACTGGCTGGCAGCCTTGGAAGCCCAGACTTCCCTCCAGCTCTGGTAGGAAGGGAAGGGAGCTAGCCGCTCATTAGCTGTGGGTTGTGGGCAAGTTGTTGAATATGGTGGTCTCCTCAGGGAGCAATCCCGACCTCACAGATACCGTAGAAGCCCAGCTACTCCTTTATGGTGTTTAAACCTTAAATTGTTCGCTTGAAACAATCCTATGCAAAAATATTCTCCATCCTGCTTGGGGAAGCTGCTTTGAGCATCTGGCGGGAACAGTGTCAGATGCCCGCATCTGGAGTGGGTCCCAGGATGGAACCTGAACCTGGAGGCGCCCAGGGTGAGGTGAACTGCGTGTGCCCTCAGCATAGGAACGGGCAAGGGGTCATTCTACAACAAAAAGCACAGGGCTGAGCCATGATAGCCCAGAGATGTGGGTAATGTGGTGACCCCCGCTAGCAAACAGAGGTCAGGGGCTCTGTGCCTGACGAATGTCTGGAAGGGACGACAGGAGGCCCTGAGGCCAGCTCTACTAGGACAAGTCCGAATGGTTCCTGGGTTTAGACATCAGGAGAGCCCACAACAGACGTGGAGGGGCTGTATCCATGAGAGAGTGAGTGAATGAAGCATCCAAGGCTCTGTCAAGGTCTTTCAAGGACAATCTGCCCAAAAACCTGACACTCAGAATTGTATTTTCTGGGACCTGTCTGAAAGGCTAACTGGGGTGGTGGAGGGGTTGTGGAGAGGAGCTTGGGCAGCAAGAAGGTTCTAGAGGTTGAAGGTTCTGGAACTTTCTCAGATTAGGAGCAGCTGGAGAGGTGGAGTGGGGGGTGCAAGAACACCTCTCTGAGTTTCTAAGACACTGAAGAGAAGAGGGAGGCCTCTAGCAGCCCAGAGGCTGGGTCTTTCACCAGAGCTGCCTCTGACCCCCTTGGCTCTTGGCTATCTCATGTGGTCTCATGTCTGATTAAATCCTTTATCAGAAGAGCTCTGCTGATAGCAGCAGTTCGTTATTTTGTTATTTTCTCATTTTCTTTTCTCATTTCCAGGCTGATCTGTCAGGAAGATTACTGTTCATGACCCCTGCCTGTTCCCAGCTCAGTGCTTAGTGGGGGGAGACCTACTTCAAGGCCTGCATTAAGGAGGAAACGAGGGAAGCAAAGTTGTGATGTGGAAGAGCTGTTCGGGTCCCTCCCTACTCCTCCAGCTCTCCCTGGGGACCCTACTCTGATGCTCCCCAGCTCTGACAGCTGGACTGTGCTCTGCCACCAGCCCCTTGTCACTCACTGTGCTTCCAGGTGCTTCTGCTTCCTACACTGGGGTCACATCTCACTTGCCTCCTTGGTAGCCAGAACAGGGGGAATGCTGATACACACTTCTCATAATTATTTTCCCTCTCCTCTCCTCTCCTTTCCTCTCTCTCTCTCTCTCTCCCTCCCTCCTCCACCCCACCCCCTTCCTCCTTTCCCTACATAAGATGCACTAAGCAGCCTTCTTGGTGACTCATCTTCAAAGATAACAAGAAGCTTCAAGCATCCCCCACTGACCGACAGTACATGTTCACCACTTCATAGAAGGTCAAGTGCAAATACTCTCTTGAAGAATCAACACATTCTTATTCTTTCCTTAAAAAACCTGGGTGAGGGCTGGGGGGCATGGGTGTGACTCAGTGGTAGAGTCATGCTTGGCGTGCAGGAGGCCCTGGGTTCCACCTCCAGCACCATAAAAATTAATAACTAAATAAACCCGAGTGAAAGTGGTTTGGTACAGCAGTCAGTCATATAGCAAAGTCCTGAGGGGATGGGAACTGGGGTCAGTAAATGGAGATAGGAAGGAACTGGGGGGAGGGGAGGGAAGGAAACAATGGATAATGACTAGCCTGACGGTTTACATGGGAGGCACTGCCATTTGTTTACAGTGTCTGCTTGGTACACATGGTAATGCTGTGAAGGAGACTTCCCACTGGTGCCTGTTTGACTCATGAGGAAACTCAGACAAGGAAGAACTAAGAAAGTAGCCTGGACCAGCCCATGTCTTCTGACTCTGCGTTCCTTGTGCCACGTTGCTTCTCCATGGAGGAGTGTGTGTGTGTATACACCTGTGCACGTGTGTAAAGGGTTGGTGTTGGGCTACAGATCAGCCAGGCTGAAGGGGGCAGGGGTGTTAGCAGGAGCCAGATTCTGCAGAGGCTTGAATGACAGGACTATGAAGCATTGTAGAACAGCCATGATCTTTAGAACATGTGCCTGCTGGTGTTAGCGCAGCTCCAGCTGTCTGCCACTGGAGCATGGGCTCTATTGGACCCTTCCCAAAGTGGAACCTAGGCCTGGTGCCATGTGTGACCCTGAGAACATGTTCAGGCCAGGCTCAAAGACTGCTAGTAAAATGCGACAGTGCCTAAGGGAGCCTGACCTGCTACCCACCCAGGGTGGCCCGTGGAAAGGGACTGGAGACTGTTAGGAGACTGCTGTGGGAGCTTTAACTAGATTATCTGATGGGGGTAGCAGAGACAGAAAGGTAAAGAATAACATTGGAGGGCTGTGATGTTGCCCAGTGGTCAGCACTGGCCTAGCAAGGCCTAGTTCAATCTCCAGCACCACATTTAATAATAAATAATGTGGGAAATCTTGCCAGGAACACTGTTGGAACAGTACGGTGGGAGACTGAGAAGGGCAGGAACTGAGGGAGGATGGCAGCTACCTTGGGCTTCCCTGCCCAGGCCTCTCCTCTGCTTTTCACCTTGTCATACTTGAGAAGGTGCCCACATTTTTTTTTTTTTGCCCTAGACCCAGTAACAGGAGAAAGCAAGCCTGGGAAATCCCTTCCCTATGCCTCCCACCAGGCGCTGAGCTATGACGAGCTTGCTGACTACATCTGGGCAGGGAGCACTGAGCACATATTCGTCCTGGGTTCTTGGGGGCTGGAGGTGGGGAGACCTGTTCCCAGCAAAGGGGACATTTGATTTGCACCATAGAAAATCTTGTTTTGGGATCCCAGGCTGCCCACCCTTCCAAGTTGCTTCAGCAAGGCTGTTGCCTGGGCATTCCAAAAATCAGCTTGAACAAATGTCCTCAGAATGATATGTTGTTACCAAGAAAGAAGTCCCAGATATATCCCAGAGCCAGACTGAAACAGGTGTATTGCCTGTTTGAAATGGCTCGGTCAATGGCCCTTTCCAGAAATGCGGGTAACTGAAAATTATGGATTGAAAACGTCAAAAGACTTGGCATCAAGGATGTACTGGGATGTACAACCAGAAGACTGGATCCTAGGCCCACTTCTCTCACTTCCCAGTGGTGTGGATTGGAGCAAGTCACTTACACTTATCTCCTCTGAGCCTCTGTTTCCTCTGCTAGCTGTCTTTCCCAAGGCAGTCCCTCCCCAGTTCTCAACTCTCCCGGCTGGTCCTGGGCTTCCCCAAAGGCAATTCTGGGCCCAGAGTACAGAGCTCAGCAGAAAGGGGCCAGAGACCAGTGCCAACCAATGACTTTCCCTCAGTCCTACTACAATGTGTGGTGCACACCTTCTGGAGTGACCCTGGGAGGCTGGACCAGGATCTACAGGAGAAGGACACGCTACTGCCCCTTGTTCTCCCATGCCCCCCAAAACACAGTTCCCAGCTAGAGAGGCAGCAAAGACCTCAGAGACTTACTCATAGGAAGAGAATAGCGCAGCTCTAAGCCAGGACCCTGGGGTCTAGACTCTCAATCCAGACAAAGGCCAACAGTGTACCATTGACCTTCCCTGTCCTGGCTCTGGGTTCAGATGTTCCTTGCGACCAATTAGAAGAGGAATCACTTTCCCCTCAAGGCCTAGGAAACCTATGTTAGGATGCCAGAAAAATGGCCAAGTTACTTTTTTTTTTGCAGTATTGGGGTTTGAACTCAGGGCCTCAAGCTGTCAGGCGTTCTACCACTTGAGCCACTCTGCCAATCCCCAAGTTACTTATTAATGGCTTACAAGGAAGGTGCAAATGGGGGCGGAGAGAGGCAGGAGCCAGGGTCCTCCCTCCCCACAACCCGCCCGTGGCTCTGTTGGAATTCCATGCTGGGCCACCTTAGTTGTGTGACCTTGACCAGCCCCTGGTGATCTGTCTTACCCAGATGCACACGTGATCTCCTTAACTTGATCCTGCCTTGGGCCTCTGCCCTTGTCCTCTGGTTGCAGTAAAAAGAGGAAGGACTTCAGGGCTCCAAACAGGGAACGGGCCTGAGCAGGAAGATACTGGTACAGGGACCCCATTCCTGCTCTCCACTTCGAGGTGGGGAAGAACACTGCCGAGATCCAGCCCCATGCCACCTGGAGTGGGTACAGGGTCTGGTAGCACTGACATTCTCCTCACAGATCAGGAGCTCCCTCACCACAGCAGGGATATCCAGGAGCCCTTCTTTCTCTCTCTTCCCTGCCCAACTGGACAACTCCCTCCTTGGAGGACCAGGGGAGTGGGGCAGAGAGCAGAAGAGAGAAGTCATTGGTGGAGGCAGCCCCAAGCCCCTCTCCACCCCAAAGGGGCAGGTGGCCTCTGAGTGAATGTCATGGGTTCTGGAAATGGGGAACTAGGATGGGTTAGGTAGGCTCTCTGGAGAGCTAGGGTAGGTTTGCAATCCTGTCCAAGCCAGGCTGATGGGGAAGAGGTGGAGATAGGAGGTGCCCTCTAACTGACACCTCCAGCCTCTGTGCACTTACACCTAAGCTTGTTCAGAGCCCTGCGTTAGGGCTGGGATGGAGGATCCAGAGGGAGGGGCAGACTAGCCTGTCTTTGGGACATACCTACCATGGCAGGACTGCCCAGTGAGGCTGTACCCTGTCTGTGCATAACAATAGCCCTATGGCCCAGTGAGTGCTGGGCACACAGGAAATGTACCTTAGACCTGGGCTGAACCTGCAGGCTGTCGGACTAGAACACCTCTCCTCTGATTCTCCCATGCCTGGCTCTCTTCTGTCACTCAGGAGCCAGCTCTAACATTACCTCCCCAGACAGGCCTTCCCTGATCACCTATGTAAAGTAGCTCCAACCTCAACTCTACCATTCTCCATCCCTGTTCTACTTCATTTCCTTCCTTGAACCATCTAAAATTCCCCTCCAGAACATAAGCTCCAGGAGAGCAGGGACCTTGTCTGGAGGATTTTCCCTGAAACAAGGTACGGCTCCAGAGATACTTGTTGAATGAGTAAATTAATGGGGCATGAGGTTTTTTTAATTTAAAAGTTGATATGTAATTTCTATAGCATAAAATTCACCTATATAAGTATACAACTTAATTTTTTTTAGCATACTCTGGGATGTGAAACCATCACCACAATTAAGAAAGTAACCTTGTATCCATTAGCAGTCAGTCCCTATGCCTCTCCACACCCATTTCCAGCCTTAGGCTACCACTAATCTACTTTCTGTCACTACTACTGGACATTTCACATAAATGGAATCATATCCAAAGTGGTCTTTTGTGACTGATCTTTTCACTTAGCATGACAGCTGAATGACGCCATTGGACCCATAGGTGTGCATTTTATTTACCTATCCACCTACTTGTGGATAACTGGATCATTACTATTAGTAATACTGCTATAAACATTCATGTACAAATTCTGGTGTAGACAAATATTTTCATTTCTTTTGGGCTATACCTAGCAATGGAACTGTTAGATCATATGGCAATTCCATGTTAAGATGGGTTTTTAAAACAAGAATTATGACTGGTGCTGCATTCCTAGGAGGCTTTGGCATGAGTTTGTGGCCTGCTGAAAGGTGGGCAAACTCCTGAAGGACAGGCAGAGGTTTTCTGGAAGGGAGGCCAGCCAGAGCCCAGATCAGAGAGGGGAACAGGCTTGGGGTGGGGGTGGGGTAGTAACTTTCAGTGCAGGTCTACATTGGCCTGGGGAATGGGGAATGAAGACTGGGTTTGCTACAAACCCAGATCTGGGCAAGGCAGGATTTGAAGATTAATAGGAATTTGAGAAAAAAAGGTAGATAAGGAAAGAGTCAGTAAGGCAAAGAGAACACTAGTATGTAAATAGGGGAGGCCAAAGGGAGGCTGAAGAAACTCTCCAGTCATATATCTACCCCGATGCCTTTGAGATAAGGGGGTCTCAACTGCCCAGGGTGGTTAGACAGGTCCCAAGAAACCAGGAGAGGAAAAAACCCTAACCTTTTATCTAAATACCCTTTCCTGTTACAGACAGCACATACCTAGTCACCCTACCAACCTGGTAGTTTTTTTCTCTTCTCTGAAAGATTTCTTCCTTGTGCTAAGATTTTCCTAGGGAAGGTCTAGTTCAGTCTTTTGTTGCTGTAGCTCTCTTCTCTTTTGTTGATGTTCCTCTCTTCCTTCCCTGGGCTGCAGGTGGAGGCCTCCTTTAAGGTCTCTGTCTATGCTAGAAGTTTCAGACCCAGGGAAGGAGGGGAGGATGAAGAGATGGCTGGTGTTGTCTTGAGCAGGCAAAGGGCTCAAGTTGTGCCATGTACCAGCGTTGATATCTGAGCTCTCCATGTGCTGTCCCTGCCCTATGTAGGCTTCTAGAAGTCCCATAGTTTGAGCCAAGCAGCAGGGAGGACCTGAGCAGTAACCTAGAGAAAGAGGCGGGGCCAACTCGACTCTCCTATGTGTCATTCGTCACTCTCCCCCACGCCCTCGCAACAGCTGGCCCTCGAAGATTTGTTAAAGCAAGCTCCCACTCCCCAGTGCCAGCCTGGCACTGCTGGTAATCACTTAAGCTGAAAAGCACTTCCTTGCAAGGGCATTAGCATTTCAACAGAGACAGGCAAGGCTCAGGCAGCAAGCTTTAGAGGCTGGTGTCAGGGCTGGCAGAGGTTTGTTCATTGGGAGTGTGTGTGCGCGTGTGCGTGTGTGTGTGCGTGCGCGTGTGCGCGTGTGTGCGCGTGTGTGTGCGTGCGTGTGCGCGTGCGCGTGTGAGTGTGTGCGTGTGTGAGCGTGTGCGTGTGTGTGCGTGTGTGTGTGTGTGCGTGTGCGTGTGCGCGAGTGTGTGTGTGTGCGTGTGCGTGTGCGAGTGTGCGTGTGTGTGCGAGTGTGTGTGCGTGTGCGAGCGTGTGCGTGTGCGTGTGCGTGTGTAGGGGGGAAATTGCGTTGAGAGCTACCCAGAGCTAGCTAAGTGGTGAGACACTGTTGTCTACACTCAGGGTCTCCCCGGGCCATCTCCCACTTCCACGTGCTCCCTACTGGAGGAAAGAGGACTTGGTGACATTTTGTCTTGGGAGTAGGAGAACTGAGGTTCAAAATTTAAACCCACACCTGGGAGAGGACCTACCTCACCCTTAAAGATCCCAGTGGGAAAACCCAGAAGCCCACCATTGACGTCCCAGTTGTTAGAGTTCAGAAATGCTCAGCCCATGAAGGTGCACACATCTCTCACCTGTGCTTCTGTTGCAGAGTTGAAACTGACTACTCATAAGGCAGGAGCCATTGCCAAAGTATCTGGTTCTAAAGACAAATGCCCAGATTCAAATCCCAGTTAGGCCTCTTCTAACTGTGTGATGTGGGGCAAGTTTTGTTTGTTTGTTTGCTTGTTTGAGACAGGATTTCTCTCACCCAGGCTGGCCTGGAACTCCCAGTCCTCCTGCCTCTGCCTCCAAAGGCCTGGGATTACAGGTGTGCTCCACCACACCAGGCTACATTTCCTAGTTTCTCTGTGCCTTAGCTTCCTTATGTATAAAATAGAAATGACAGCACTACTTTGCAGAGCTGTGGTTAAGAGGAAATGGGTTGATGCAAGTAAAGAATAGTGCCTGGTTCAGAGCATGAACACAGAAGGTTCGTCATTAGTGTTACTGTCACCCTTTCTCTTTTCTACTAGCCAGTTTCCTGCTGCAGGACCCTCTCTGCTGCCTCTCAGAGCACTGATGGTGTAAGGAACCCCAGGGAGGCACAAAGCCATCCAGGAAGAGATGGCCCAATTGGGTGTAGATCTCCACCTAGTCACAAAATCAGGCTTGCCAACCTGTCACTTAGAATTATCCTCATTCCCCTTCCTGTTCATTGCACTATACTGGGTCCTAAAAAGTTCCAGGTAAGAGAGATTTTATAAGTCAAAACATTGAAATACAACAAAAGAAAACACCTGTGAGGGCTAGAGGTGTGTGAGGTCCTGGGTTCCACTGCGAAACAAACAAAAACCACCTCTCATATTTACAGATACTCTCCTTCATTCACATTAAATTCCTGAATTGCCTGTATGCCCAATCCTGTTTAAAACCTCTAAAACACTGGTGTGCACAAGGAGACTTCTTTTCCATGCTAGGAATTGAACCCAAGAATGTCTGCATGATAGGCAAGCAGGCAAGAGCTCTACCACTGAGTTACACCCCCAACCCCAGACTTGCTTCTTGCATTTACAAGCAGGTTTAGAGGAAATGGGGACAATCACTCCTGAACTGCTGCAGTTTGGTCAGGCTGGGTGGATAAAACTGGGGTCCATCTGTCCACTTCTTTCCACGGGCTCTACATAGAAGCCTATGTCCTGTACACCCCGAGGAGTGAGCCTGAGGGCAAGAGCCCTTGGCTGGGAACAATCCCTCTAGAGGTCTCTGGGATGGCCCACTCAGCTGCGGTTTTGTTCCCACACCAGCTGCTTGCTTTGAGTCCCTGCAATCCTGGCAACTACTCAGCCAGGAGCTGGGACTAGGGAAATCACAAAGCAGCTTCTAGTGCAAGTCATCCATTCCTCAGCTCTGAGTCCTGTTTTCCTGGCTGCATAGGATAGAGAAACCTGCTGTGTTTTCAGAAGGGAAGTCCTGTCCAATTAGCCAGGAGAAGTCTCTACCTGGTGATCCAATCCAGAGCTCTGTTCTGGCAGATATCAGAGAGGAGTAAGATGGAGAGAGGTGCGAAGGGGCTGCCTGGCATCAGAGATGGAGGGTCCTCATACCAAGCCCTGGATGAAAGGCTCTGCACCTCCCTGTCTGGCTCCAGACACAAGGTCCTATGTGTCTCAGAGTCCAAGGGGTCGGTCTCCAGGGGCCAATACAAGAACGTGTCTTGTGTTCTTGAGCTGAACAACCAGAACCCGTAGGCCCCAGGGTCACCTGGGCAAAGGGATGGCCTTCATCAATTGATGTGAACCTAAGTATGAGTAGAGTCACCCGTGGGCGCCTGGTCAAACCGCAGGTCAGCCCTGGCACCCAGCACTGCCCCTGAGCTGGCACTGTCTTTCCACCTCACTGCCAATTTAGCCTCTGGCAGCTGGGGCTACGACAAACCTCAGAGGAGCTGTGCAAGACGGGTCCCTCTGCACCTCTGGAAACACCATCACTCCTCTGCCCGCGGGCTGGGGGTGGGGGCGGGGACTGCTCCTACCCTGTCACTGGGGTGAGTGAAGACAAATAATCCAGAAGTCACCTTCAGTCTCTGGAGAGAGTTTTCCAGGGAGAGCTAGGGTGGGGGAGGAGGCTGCCCTGGGGCTAAGGTGGGGCACAGCTGGCCGAGTGGGAAGGGTGGTCGTGTGGCCAGGAGGCAGGGGTGACTGGCAGCCCCCGCATCGCCGGGCCAAGGATGGGAAAGGGGTGGGAAGGGGAGCCCTGGGCTTCGAGGCCGGGGCACTCACGTCCTCTTGAAGACGCCCCCGAGGGCGCTGCCCAGCAGGAGGCAGAGCTGCTGCGAGAAGAAGACCCAGGAGATCTGGGGCAGCGAGCTGTGCGTCTGGCAGCGCAGGTCCAGCAGCGTGGGCCCCAGGAAGGCGATGCACAGGCCGAAGCTGAAGAAGACGCTCCAGTAGGTGAGCGTGGGCTGCAGGTTGCGGCGGAGCAGCCCGGACACGCGGCCGTCGCAGCCCATGGCTCGGCTGGCGGGCTCGCGGCTGCTGGCTCCGAGCGAGCCCGGTGCCCGAGTGCCGCGCCGCCCGCCCGCGGGAGGGCTGGCCGGGCCCGGGAGGCCGGCGGCCGGGAGGAGCGAGGGAGGGCGGGAGGGAGGGCCGGGGAGGGGCCGCGGCCCGGGGGCCCCGCCCTCGACCCAGCCGGGGCGCCTGTGCGGCCGGGGGGCGCCGCGTCCGCTCCCGCGCAGTCCTCGCGCGGTGCCAGGCGCCCGCTCCCCCTCGGTGCGGATCGCACATGCTCGTCCTCCCCCGGCTGGCTGCGGAGACCAACCGGGAGGGAGCCGCGCTTCCCCCGCCCGCGCCCAGCCGGCCGCCGGGCCCGCAGCCGCTCCCCACCGCCCCCAGGGACCGAGGGGCCTGGGCGCCCAAGGGAGAGCTGGGCAGACTGAGCGCCCGAGGCGTCCCAGATGTGGACAGCGGGATCTGTCCACGCTGCGCCGAGGTGGGACAGCACCAAGGCGTCCGCACTGTGGCTTTGGTGCGGGGGTGGGGACTCTAATGCCCCCCCACTCTAATGCTCCACAGATGCACTTCGAGGGTCTGGAGGCGCCTCCCTGTCCCCCGATGAAAACCATAATCTCGTACACATTTTTTCTAGAGCGCGTATTTGTGCTTTCATTTGGAACCTCAAGAGGTTAAATGCTTTAGAAGGAAAACCCTTGAAACTTGCGATCTGCTCCACTCGAAGCTTCCTGCAAGGGTCTGAGCGCCGCTCCCAGCAGCCCCATCTCACCTGTGCCCTGCGCAGGTGTGGGAGGAGGAGGAGGACGGCGTTGTCCTGTCCAGACTCCATCTCTTACCTTCTTCTTAGGGGAAGTTGGGGCAGGAGGGAAGGCAGTGACCTGCAGAACTCCCACAATGAATTCTGAAACAATCTTCTAGGAAAAAGAGTTCTAGGGCACTTCTCTTTTCACTGGAAAAAGCCTGCGCAGGGCACAGGGGGTTGTTTAGAGTCCAGGCTGGGTGTCCTTCCAGGACTCTGTGGCTGACCCTGGCTGTCCCTTCCCTCTGTTGTTCTGTGTAGTCCTGTGCCAACAGGACATGGTTTCTGCACTGGTTACTACAGGCAGAGCAGTAAGGCCCTACGCCTTTACCCTGGTGTCCTAGTAATTGTGAGAGCCAGGACAGGGTGCTCACTTGCCTGCCAGAGGGACCAGAGCTGAAAGGACTGAGGAGTTGAGTGTCCCACGATGACTTGGCATGAGGTGGGGACAACCAGCTTCTCCTACAGGTGCTGCCATGTCACAGTGGCACCCAGCATCCATTCCATCCCACCCCGGACTGTGAAGACCAGGGGAGACAGACAGAGCTCCAGGTTCCTTCTGCTCAGTGGCTCTGTGGGTGACAGCAAGCACTTGCCAAATGGTGTTAATGGTGAGCCTTACACCATACTCATAATAAAGAACAAATTTATCCTCTGGCATGAGAACAGATCATAAGCAAGTTTTTAAATATAATTTTTTAAAATTTTATTTTCTCATTTTTACATTTACTTACATGTGTGTATACATTATTTAGGCCACCTCCTCCCACATCTCCCACACATAAGCAAGTTTTTTGAGTCCTTTGTGCCACTGTTACAAAATTCCAGAGCCACAGGAGCTCACGGTTGGAGGAATAACTTCCAGTTGGGACAACACCCCCCCACCAGAACTGCTGTAAAATGCTTGTCATCCTTGCTCTTGATTGACATGGTGCTGATGGGGACCTTGTCATTTCCTCAGAACCTGTTCCGATGTGAGTAGGGTCTTCTGCTACACTGAGATGCTCCTCCCCGTAACTGCTCCCCACTGCCCCACAGAGCAAATCTACTCTGCAGGTTAGTCCTTCACACACAATGACCTTGCCTCAGTAATTTTACCTCTCCATCAGGAACACCTGAAATTCTTTCTCAATTTCCCTAGACAGTGCTTCCCAGCCACATGGCTCTACTAGCTCAGCTCCTCTGCCACAGTGACAATGGGCCTGGTACAGTGAGGCAACCCACAGTGTGTGGAGCATTTTATAGCTTGATCCGATTGTGATTAGTGTTGAGACACAGAGAACAATACTCCCTAAATGTTGCATTTTTTGGTATGATGAGCACTTTGGTCTAAAGAAAATTAGAGAGCCTTAAAAGGCTCAGAATCAAGATCCCTATAGCCTTCCTTTCTTCCTGCCTCCCTCTCTCTTTTTCCTTCTTTCCTTCTTTCTTTGTTTCTTTCTTCCCTTCCCTTCCTTCCCTCCCTCCCTCCCTCCTTTCCTTCCTTCCTTTCCTCTCTCCTCTCCTCTTCCCCCAACCCTTCTTCTTCTCTTTTTTCCTATTCTTCTCCTTCTCCCTCTCCCTCTCCCCCAGACCCAGGACATTGTACATGCTAAGCTTATGTTCTGCCACTGACTACACCCCAGCTTCCTACACCCTCTCTTGCTCCTCACCTCTCAAACACAGGAAGAGGGCTCTGTGGAATTCCCCTATCAGCTTTAAAGCCAGACCGCAAGAGTGAACCCAATTATTGTTCATCATCACCCTGAAACCTCCATCATCTAGCTCAGAAAAGAAGACTGAGGAATGTAACACTGGACAGATGCAAGATAGCATCTGTCCCTTGGGCTCCATTCAAAATCAAGAGACCTTCTTGAGGACCATTCATCCCCCTAATAATCACTTACAAGTCCCCAAAATTGTCTAAAGTTGTCTACATTCCCTATTCTCCCCATCCCCCATAGAAAAGGGGATCTATGAATGCCCGAGTAAGGTTAAATGGATGAGTGATCACATTTCTGTGACTTTTCCATGCTGTTTTCCCCTTTTGCACATGAATAAATTCGCACACCTTTTCTTCTATTTAATATTCACCAATTTATTCCAGCAAACTTTCAGAGCACAGAGAGAACTCTTCCTTTGCCCATACGTTGCCCAGCTATAAAAATTCACTCTTCGTCATAAGTCATGTTTGTGCCTTTTGTTTCTGTTTTTTTGCTTTTTGTGGCACTGAGGGTTGAACCCTGGTCTTCACACTTGCTAGGCCAGTACTCTATCACTTGAACCATTCCCTCAGCCCTTTTATTTTTATTTCGTTTTTGAGATAGGGTCTGGATAACTGCCCTGGCTGGCCTCAAACTCACAATCTTCCTACCTCTGCCTCCTGAGTAACTGGAAGATCTGTACTTAAAAGCTATACTGCAGTAAAATAGCAAAAAATGAAAATAAGAAGTAAGGTAAAATGAAGTGAGGCACACCACTGAAAATATAATATTTGGCCCTCTTATAGTCAGAGACTTATTGGGTGCTGGCACTGAATATTGAGACCAGCAGGTAAGGAGGTGAGTGTAGCAGTGAGGTTCAGGTTGTAGTAGGGGTGGTTTGAGAGCTGGCAGAGGGAAGTGTCTGATTCTGCCTGGGGAAGCTGTCTGGAAGACTTAAGAGCTGGGCCTGGAAGATGAGTGTGGGAAAGGTCTTACTTTCTCTCTTTCTTCATCTCTCTCTAGTTCCATTTTCCAGCATCACACATTGTCTACCTCCTTTTGCTCCATTTAAACTCAGAAATTGGAAATGCAAAAGAACTTGATTTGGGGTCTGAGAATGCAATTTGGGGAAACACAAAATCAGACAGCTCTGAATGAGTGTTCCAAAGAAACTCACCCTGCAGGACTTTTCAAGGAAAGGAGAAACCAAGGACAAAGGAAATTCCACAGGTTACAAGAAAAGAAAGGCAATTGTTATAGAAGCCTATCCTCACACTCTTAGGTATCCCTGGGTTAGTCATGATCGATCAAAGGACTAAGTTTCAAGGTATAAAGTTCACTTGTCATTTGGAAGACCGTTACAGCTTCAACCTTCAATAAAAGATGTTAATGACTTCTCTGGCCTTGGCCCAGTTCAAAGGTTCTCATTCCTGTGTCATTTTTGTGCCCGGTTTTCTTAATCTTAAATTCCTTTTTCCAGGTAGTAGCCTGATACATGCATAGAGCCTGGTCCCCCAACTCCTTTTTTTTTTCTTATTTATTTTTTCAGTACTGGGGTTTGAACTCAGGGCTTCACCCTTGCTAGGCAGACACTCTTATCACTTGAACCACACTTCCAGCCTTCCCCCGAGCCCTGACTCCATTTTAAATGCTCCTCCAAAGTTACTTTTTATTATAATTTTCATATGGGTTTCACACTCCTCTGGCAGCCTTTCCCAGATAAATTCTTCCTAACTCCCCATTCCAGCAGGGACCTAATCTACTCCTTTACCTCTATGTTGTCATCCCCCAGCACCCAGGAACTGTTCCTCCTCCTGCCACCCTGCTCCCCTGTAACTGCAGCCAGTTACACGTGGAGTTCTCCAGGGCCAGAACCATATTTACCTATGTTCTACCTCCCCACCCACCAGTCACCTCACATCACAGAAGGCCTTGCCGACAGCCAGTCCAGGATAAATAGCTGGGGACCTGATTATTTGCACAACTTTATAATTACTTTTGGTTTTACATTTACATGTCTTATCTTCCAATTAAAGCAAGTTCCCCAAGGGCAGAGGCTGTCCTGTTTTTCTTCCTGGTGTGTATTTAAATGTCTGTCCTTGAGGCTAGGGGTGCAGCTTAGTGGTAGAGCGCTTGCCTGGCCTGTCCTCCCCGCCCCCAAAGTCTATTCTTGGTTGGGCACCTTGTGGCCATTCTTAAAAACCTTGGATGAAGTAGCTTGCCTAGCATGCACAGGAGGCCCAACACCATGAAAATCAGCAAACAAAACTGGATGGTCTCTAAACTACTCTGATTTCCTTCCTTATCAATGGGAAAGGAATTGTCTCCATCCCTCACAAGCTCTGAGAAGCAATTTGCTGGGAGGAAAGGATCTAGGAACGAGGATTGGAGGATTGGAGGATTTGTCTCTTGCTTGGAGACAAACCTATTCATTGCTGCAAGCTGCTTGCTTCAGAAGTTTGCTCTGGCCAGCACAGGTTCCCTCCTTAGCACTACCACCGTAACCTGGTATCCTGGGTTTCCTTACCTGTTTACTGCTCTGACTGCTTGGTGAGAGGCTGTACTTCACTGAAGTCCTGCAGTTATTCCTGGATTTTTTTTTATATATATATTTTGGCGCTACTGAGGTTTGAACTCAGGGCCTCATGCTTGCTAGGCAAGTGTTCTACCACATAAGCCAAACCCCCAGCCCCATACCTGGGTCATTTGCAAGCAATAAGCCCACTGCATATCTTGGACCATCCGCAGGTAATCTACATCCTGGAAACACACAGGAGAGGGCAAACTAATGTGGCAGAGTGAAGGAAGAGCTTGTCACTCTTACCTCTACCTTTCAGGTGCACCACAGCTGCCCAAATCCTTTTGTGTAGAAATTCATGCTGTATATCTTGTTTTAGTCACTGTTTCTGTTAGAACTGAAAACCTTAAATATAAAAACAATGTACATGGAGAAAAGGTCTGATAATCACCACCCCAGAGGAGAGTCACCTGGGGCTTGAGCCTGTCACAGTGCCTGGCAGGATCCTCTAAGTGACCACCACAGGCCTGCCCTCCATCCCTGGGGCTCTGTGGTCTCTGCTTCCCAGATTCTCAGAAGACCAGACAGGAACCAGAGGACGAAGTCTCCAGTCCAAGGTCATTAGCACATCCTGCAGTTTCTCTGGCCATTCTAGGGTAGGAGGCCACTCCTCCCCCACCTCCGGTTTTGTCATTCCAGCTGCCACATCACTGCCTTGCTGGCCAGAGTGTGGAGACAGGATTGGTGGGCTCTGTCTGGGGTTGGCATGGGGGAAGGGGAGTGGCAGATAGCCTGGTGCCAAGGACTGCAGCTAGATAGCCTGGCCACCTTGCCACACATGAGCACAAACAGTAGCGGTGTCGGTGAGAACAGTCGCCCTCACCAAATATCACGATGAACTCCCAGCACTCAGCCTGCCTGGAAAGCGAGGGGAGTGTCACTGCAGGTGCCAGGGAGGACAGGAGGGGCAGGAGTAGGTGAGCCTTCCCAGAAATATCTTACAGGTGTGCCAGTGACCAAGAACACCCTGGAGGAAAGTGGCATAGTAACTGAGCTTACTGTGTGCTAGTACTTAGAAGCGCCAGTTGAAGCTAGCCTCACTTTGAGAGTCAGGACTTCCTAAAATGATCTAGTGCAACCTCCCACTCACAAACGAATTCCATTTCCGGCAGCCCTGCAGGCAGCCATTGGACCTCAGCCTGAGCACACCCGGGCTCAGAGTCACCGGGATCTGGACCCGTGGAAAACAGCCCAGAGCACGCTCCCCTGCAAAATGAGAGTCATGGTTGCCTGCCACAGAGGGTGTCAACAGCATGCAGCACAGGAGCTGGTACGCCAGGCCCCCATCAATTCTTGGTAACAACACAAACCTCTAGCTGGTTTTGCATGGTAGGGCAAGACTAGCAAAGTCCAGCAGCAGCAAGGCCCAGGACCTTGGTAAAGATGCAGAGTCTAGGTCTTCCCCAGATGTCCTGAGTCAGGCGCTAGAGGGAGGCCCCCCAGCCCTTCTGGGGATTCAGAGGCAACTGTGGGTTTTTGTTTTTGTTTTTTGGTGGTACTAGGGTTTGAACTCAGGTCTCATGCTTGCTAGGCAGGTGCTCTACTGCTTGAGCCAGCCCTTTTTTTATGTTGGTTATTTTAGAGATTGGGTCTCACAAGGTATTTGACTGGGCTGGCTTCGATTTGTGATCCTCCTGATCTCTGCCTCCTGAGTAGCTAGGATTACAGGCGTGAGCCACTGGTGCCCGGTGGCAACTGCAGTTTAAGAATCCCTGCTTTACAACTGAGGCCAATAGGAAAAAGGGAACAGGTACTAGAGAAAAGGTTAGATCAAAAAGAATTAACCTAGAAGGTAACACCCACGTACAGGAAATCAATGTGAGTCAATGCCCTGTATAGCTATCCTTATCTCAACCAGCAAAAACCCTTGTTCCTTCCTATATTGCTTATACTCTCTCTTCAACAAAATTAGAGATAAGGGCAAAATAGTTTCTGCTGGGTATTGGGGGGGGGAGAGGGAGGGGACGGAGTGGGTGGTAAGGGAGGGGGTGGGGGCAGGGGGGAGAAATGAACCAAGCCTTGTATGCACATATGAATAATAAAAGAAAAATGAAAAAAAAAAAAAAGAATCCCTGCTTTAGAGCTAAAAGAAAAAGTTTACCAAGAGCCAATCACTATTTGCAGACCCTCTATGGTCTTTGCTTTCTACATCATTCCTGTCTGCTTCCTTCAACCCTCCCTCATTTACTGTGTAATTCCCTTGCCCTTCTTATCTGGCCATATGCCATGCTCTGACAGTCAGCGACCCTGTTAAGAAAGGGGCCGCCCAGCACTGCACCCAGGGCTCCCAGGGTCTGAGCATTCTGATTACTATTTATTGGGTGTCTACTCTGTGCCAAACAAGTGACATAGAGTAACTTTTTGTTTACTTTTTTGAATGAAGGTAAACTTACAAACGTTATAGTGTTACACGTATGAACTAGCTTGATGAGTTTTGACACTGTGTACCCAGCCATGTGGCCACAGCTTAGATCAAGAGATAAAGCACTTCAAGTACCCACCTCAGAAGAGGCAGTACTTGCTCACCATCATGTCTATGAGAGCAGCAGTTCCTTCCTTTTCATTGCTAGGTAATACTCCATCACATGGATACATCACCATGGACTTCTGTCTACTGTTGGTGGACGTTAGGCTTGTTTGCAGTTTGGAGCTACCATAAGCCAAGCTGCTCTGAAGATCCATGCAATTATCTCTTGGTGTTCAGAGCCCTCATGCTTTTGAGCAGATGCCAGAAATGAAATCGCTAGGTTGTAATAGTAGACCTGGCTTTGATGGGTGTGCCTGCTAAGCAGTGTTCCACAGTAGTTGAAGTTATGTACGGAAAAAAAGATTTTCCTTTCTTACTAGAGTTCCAGGTGCTCCCCGTCCCCAGCAACACTTGGTATCGCTGGTCATGTTAGCGTATCATTCTGTTGGGGAGCACTAGTATCTTAGTGAGTTTAATTTGCATTTCTGTCATGACAAATAGTGTTCAATACCTTGTCATATATTTATTGGGCTTTTGCTTGTCCCTTTTTTGTGAAATGCCCCTTCAAGTCTTCTGTTCTGCCTACCTTTTTTTTTTTTTAGCATTTAAAACAAACTAATTGAAACACAGTAATTGTCCACACTCATAGACTACAGTGTGGGCTTTTTGGTTTGTTTAGTTTTGTTTTGGCAGTAATGGGCTTGAACTCAGGCCTTGTGCTTGCCAGCCATGGTAAGCTACGGAACATTACCAGTTATTCCTCAGATCACACTGTTAGCTGTCACTTCTCCTTCTCATTCCCCCACTCTTACCAGCCTTTGGGTAATCACTATTCTACTCTGTATTTATATGAGGTTTTTTGTTTTTTGTGGTACTGAGGTTTGAACTCAGGACCTACACCTTGAGCCACTCCACCAGCCCAGTTTTGTGATGGGTTTTTTCGAGACAGGGCCTTGTGACCTATTTGCCTGGGCTGGGTTTGAACTGTGATCCTCCTGATCTCTGTCTCCTGAGTAGCTAGGATTACAGGCGTGAGCCATCAGTGCCTGGCTGGAGATTTTTTTCTTGTTTTCCACTTAAAAGTGAGAACATGTGCCGGGCTTATTGCACCTAACATACTATCCTCCTGTTCCATTTATGTTATCACAAATGACAAGATTTTGTTTTTTTAATGGCTGAATAATATTCCATTGTGTACAGATACCACATTTTGTTTAACCATTCATCTGCTGATGGACACCTAGGTCGACTCCTTACTGTGGCTGATGTAATAGTAGATATGGGAGTGCAGGTGTCTGTTCCACACACTGACTTCCTCTCCTTTGGACAGATACCCAGGAGTGGAATTGCTGGATCATGTGTAGTTCTTTTCGTAGTTTTTCGAGGACCTTCCCTACTGTTTGCCATAATGGCTATAGTAATTGACTCCCAACATTGTATGAGTTCCGCTTTCTCCCCTTCCTTGCCAGGACTTGTTGATTTTTTTGTCTTTTGGATAAACAGTCATCCTTCCAGGAGTGAAGTGTCTTCTCATTATGGGTTTGATTTGCATTTCCCTGGTAATTAGTTATGTTGAGCACATTTTCATATACTTGTTGGCCATTTAATTATCTTCCTTTGAAAAATGTCTATTCAGGTCATTTGTCAGTTTTTAAAACTGTATTGAGGGTTTTTTTTGCTGTTGTTGTTTGTTTGTTTATTTTTGCAGTATTGGGGCTTGAACCCTGAGCCACTCCACCAGCCCCCCTTTTTTTTTTGTGATGGGTTTTTTTTTGAGATAGGGTCTCATGAACTATTTGCTTGGACTGGCTTCAAACCGTGATCCTCCTGATCTCTGCCTCCTGAGTCACTAGGATTGCAGGCGTGAGTCACCAGCACCTGGCTGTTGTTGTTTGAGGCAGAGTCTCATTATATACCCAGCCTGTCCTTGAACTCTCAATCCTCCTGCCTTCACTTCCCAAGTGCTAGGATCACAAATTCGCACCATCAAGCTTAGCCTTCTGCCTTCTTTTAAGAGTTTCTCTTTGACTTTTTTTTAGAGTTTTCAACATATTTTGTATCTGAGTCCTCTGTCACTTATACATATTTACATTGTAAATATCTTCTCCTTGCCTGCAGTATATTCGATTTAATCTTGGCAATGGTTCTGTGAGGTAATTAGTTATAATAATAATGCCTATTATTATCCCCATTTATAGATAAGGAAACCGAGGCTCACAGCTAGTACAGAGTGAAGCTGTGTCCCCAGCCTCGGTCTCCTGACTCCAAAGTCTGCAACTTTCCCATGAGACCCTCTGTGTCTCACATTCAACAACAATTCACACACCTGAGAGGGTGCGAGCAGGAGTCCCTATCCAGCAAGTCCTCCTACCTGGTCTACGCAGGTCTACGCACCCGCACCGTCAATGTTTGAATGTGAGTGCAGGACTTGATACATGTAGAATAATGGAAAGAAGCCGGACCTGGAGCCGGACAGGCTTAGACTTGGGTTCTGCCCACACACTTGGCTGTGCCAACTCAGGGCTGCCACCCTGGCACCGTGAGCCTCATTTCCTCCAGCTGTAAAATGCTGATATCCAGTGACAACAGGACGTGTGCAAAGCCTCAGGTGGAAGGCTCAGTGGTGCACTGCCCTCACCTCCTAACTGCCCTTCCCTGCTCTGGAGTAAGGGTGGCACTCACATTCTATGTGACATTATAAATAGTCATCCAAGTCATCAAGAAAAATACTGAACAGAGCACGCCATTCTCTCACCTGCCTTTTTCTGAGTAACCTTTAGGACTTCAGGTGAGCTGTTCATTCCGCTGGAAGTCCACCCAGGGCACTCCAGATTCCTGCCTTGTGTTCCTTCCATTCCCTCACTTTACGGCCCTACCTTGTGATGACCAGCTGCGGTGGAGACTGACAGTGCAGGTTGGGGCGTACGTTCATCCTTATATCTTGGGAACGTGTGTGGCATAGCACCTTTCTGGTACATAGCAGTCGTTCTGAAAATGTTAGCTGCACAAATATGTGTTTAACTGATGTTACCTTGAATTTTAAAAACTCTTGGGGCAAGAAATAATGTTCAAAGCTGGGTACAGTGGTTCATGCTTGTAATCCCAGTACTTGGAGGCAGGGGTAGGAGGATCATGAATTCAAGGCCAGCCTGGGCTATACAGTAAGATCCTGTCCCAAAAAACCAAAAAGAAAACATAAATAAAAAATAATATTCATGAAGGATTTCATGAGCAATGTATAGTTTGTGTATTTAATCAGGAGTCCCTGGACTTAACTATATATTAGAAATATATATATTCTGAAAACTTTAAAGTCAGAATCTTTGGTCAATGGGGTCCTGTGTAGACATTTTGCAAAAGCTCCCGATGACATGGGGTGAAAGGGAACTTCCATCCCAGCAATAAGAGAAATAAAAACTAGACATAGAGGGCTGGGGCATGGCTCAAGTGATACAGCACCTGCCTAGCAAGCTCCAAGCCCTGAGTTCAAACCCCAGTAAAGCCAAAAACAAAACAAAAAAACCTGAGACGTAGAAAGAACGCTCAGGCAAAACTTTAGCAGAGGCTTTTTCTCAAGAAGAGGGGGAGGGAGTAAGCAAGGGGGATGGGGAAGGGGGATGGCCCAGCACTGACAGAGACCAGTTTGCTTCAAAGAGGAATAAACCCTTTTATTCGGGATAATGTCCTAATAAAGAATGCCCTTTTTTCTGGTACTTTTTTTTTTTTTTTGAACTTGGGGCCATTGGCAGGCACTCTACCACTTGATCCACACCTTTAGTACAGTTTGCTATGGTTATTTTGGAGATGGGGGTCTCTTGAATTATTTGCCTAGGCTGGCTTTGAACCACGATCCTCCCAATCTCAGACTCACAAGTGGCTAGGATTACAGCTCAGAGGATGGCCTTTTTAAAAGAAGTTTCTTTTCTCGTGTTTTAAGAAGATTTTCTTGTGTAAGATTCAGACCAGTGGCCAGTTTGCCTCTAAAGATCTTGTGGCGTTAGCCTACATCTGGCAGGTTTTTTGCCCTTGCAATAAGAGTACACATTTCCTATACCATGGACAAGGGAGGGGACACACATAGCTTTACTTTTACAGAACAGGAATTAAGGGCTCTAGAACATATCCATCTCTGGTTGCTCATGAGGGAGCCTGTCTACTTCATTCCTCCCAGAGATGTCTTCCTCTTTAATCTTCAGGGACACAAAGAGGTGACAATCTCTTATATTTTCTGACTGACATATGGACATTGTCCCTGCCTATCCTTGGAGGTAGAAATCTTGTTTCCTGATCTGAGGGGGACAAGATAGGTGGCTGTCTGTGATGGGTTAAAAACTTCGGGTAAACATCAGCTTGACTTGGAACTGGGTGGGGGGCCTGGAAGACATAAGCACGTTAAACAGGGACCAAAAAAAATCAAAAGTAGGATCTTGGTGACTAATGGTCCCCAAAGTGATAGAGCCAGATGAAATTAGACAGTGCTTAGCATAAGCCTTCCATAAATCCATTTTAGTTACGTTCAGGCTGCCATATGGCTTTTTAATATCTTCTTCATATTAACCTTTATTTCCTGAGACATTTACCCACGTTCAACAGAGGGTGTACAGACCCCTCCCAGTTTTGTCTATAAGACAGGACATTGGTCAAAGGATGTAGTGAGAGCTGTAGGCCAGCCAGAGTCAATGCTGAATCATCTTATTTATTTATTTACTTATTTATTTTAAGGGCCTCAGTTAAGGCTTTCAGTGTTACCCCACTTCAGGAAGCAGGGATGTGACTGTCCCTGTGGCTTTTCTAAGCTTCAGTGGAGACAGTTATGTTACCTTTGTAAGAGCATACAGGCTCCTAGTTTTATGGTTCCACTGGTGTTTATGCAAAAACTATAGCACAGGAAGAAACCAGATATCTAATTCTAGAGTAAAAAAAATTTCTAAGTTGCAGGGTAGAGCATAGATAAGAATCCCACCAAATGAAGATATCTATGTTTTTGTGTAATCATCGGGCCACTTAACTACACAGGCTTTTTGGTACAGGATCCAGGTCTGGAGTCTGGCCTCTACTGTGTAGACCTAAAGATCTTTACAGCAATTGGCTTTAGATAATCCAAAGCCTACACTCTATATTTCAAAAATAGCAATGTTTAGGGAGTAAGGGGGGGCGGGGGGCAGGGGGGAGAAGTGACCCAAACATTGTATGCACATATGAATAAAATAAAAATTAAAAAAAAAGCAATGTTTACAGCTACGATACTTACATTGGCAGATTTATCCCATAGGTACCTAAGAAACCAAATCTTTTGGCCAGGCGTGGTAGCACATACTTTTAATACCAACACTCAGGAGTTTGAGGCAGGAAGATCACGAGTTTGAGACCAGCTTGCACTATATAGTGAGAGCTGTCTCAACAAAACAAAAGAAGCCAAATCTTTTATCAGAGGGACACTTGAATGTACATCAAATAACATAGCAGCAATACGCTAAGACAGGCTGAAGGATGCATTCCTGGAAAAATTAGTGAGACTGGGAATCTGGGCCTCTCGGGGCTGCAGTGAGGACACCACAGGTGTGGCCAAATACTGCTGGAATTTCTCAGGTTTTTTTTTTCATGAACGCTGTGGCCAGTGGGATCTTCTTTTTCAGTGAGTCCTTTAATAGCTGGGGTAGTGTTCAGAGCCCCTTTTCAGACCCAGTCTAGCCCTCTCTGCTTTGGACTTTGGCTGGCTTCTCTGCTGGGTGTGGAAGACCATGTAGGTGGCCCGAAGTCTAGCTTTTCCCTTTCTACTGTTAAGGTCAGTTGAGGATCCATGTGGGTTACTTCTAGGGCCTTCCTTGTGAGGCGTGCCTGGGCTCCTTTGTGACCAGCTGGGGGGAGCCTGGGCTCCAAAGAATCGACATTGACCTCCAGAGAACGGTTTGTAGATGCTGCATCTTTGAGGCCCCTCGTTAAGTGTTTTTATTGAATTATACTTGGGATCTATGTCTAACTTGAGTGTCCGTAGGACAGAGCCGTGTGACTTTGGTTCCTGGAGTCACAGGGGGTGTTGTAGAAGGCCTTCGTGAAGGCGCTCAGGAGAGATTTGTGTTGGATATCAGCACCAGAAAAAGCTGTGGTCCTGAGCCGCTGGTTTGGGTTTATCTTACTGACTCTGAGAATTGTGCTTTTTAACAGCACTTCCTTGCTTGTAGTAGCTTCTGGAAAGCTCAAGGTCAAAGTCATGGACCATCTTTATCACCGATACAGAATTTTATGGTATGTGTGAGTTTGGTTTGATGTTCCTCTTTATTTTTTATTCTTTTCCCTTTATCCTCCTCTCTTCACTTTTTCCCCCATTATACTGTCTTTTTATTGCAATAATTCACACACCATAAAATTCACCCTTTTAAATTGTGCAGTGTAGGCCAAGCATGGTGGTTCATATCTGTAATCCCAGCACTCGAGAGGCTAAGGCAGAAGGATCATGAATTCAAGGTTAGCCTGGGCTACATACAAGACCTGATCTCTAATTAATTAGTTAAGTGTACGATCTAGTAGTTTTAGTATAGTTGCAAGATTGTGTGACCCATCACTGCAACCTAATTCCAGATCTTTTTTTATTACTCCCCCCAAAAATTTCAGGGGCTGGTGGAGTGGCCCAAGTGGTAGAGTGCATGGGCAGCAAGTGTGAGGCCCTGAGTTCAAACCCCAGGTATCACTAAAAAATAAAAATAAAAAAATTTCATACTCATTAGCAGTCACTTCCCATTCCCTCTTCCCTTGCCCTACTTTTATCTCTACGGATTTTCATATTCTGGAAACTTCACACAAATGACATCATACTATATGCAGCTTTTTATGTCTGGCCTCTTAGCATGTTTTCAAGGTTCATTCATGTCATAGCATATATCAGTACCCTTCAGTCCTTTTTTTTTTTCCCTTTGGGCAGTACTGGGGTTTTAACTGAGGGCCTCACACTTGCTCTTCCTGCTTGAGCCACTCTGCCAGCTCTTTTTTTGTGTTAGGTGTTTTCAAGATAGGGTCTCAAGAACAATTTGCCACAGGCTGGCTTCGAACCTCGATCCTCCAGAAATCTGCCTCCTGAGTAGCTAGGATTACAGGTGTGAGCCACTGGCATCTGGCCATTTCTTTCTTTCTTTCTTTCTTTTTTAATAAATGGTCTCACTATGTAACCAGACTTAAAATCCTGCTGCCTTGGCCTCCTCACTTCATTCCTTTTTGTGGCTGAACAATATTCCAATGTATGGATATACCACATTTTTTTGGATCATTAATAAACATTTGGGTTTCTACTTTTTTGTTTGGTGGTATTGGGATTTGAACCAAGGGCCTCACACTTACCAGGCATGTACTCTATCCCCTGAGCCATGCCCCCAGCCAAATGTACTAGTTTTTACATGACCAGGTTTCAATCCTTTATCATGTACTTAGGAGTTCCTTGCTGGGTTGTGCAGTAACTCTTTGTTTAGTTTTTTTGAGACCCTTTTCTCATTAGAAATGTTTTTCATCTTATTGTTTTGTACATATCGCTATAAGCCACTGCAAACCCCTCTTTTTGGAACGAGGCAGTGTATAAATAAAAATAAATCTCAAAGCACTCCCAAGCCATCTGTTTAATAATCTGGGCTAGAATTTTGCCAGGATTCTATATTGAGCCGTTTGGTCTATAGTTTCCAGAAATACCTTCTGTCTCCTTGTAAAAATCAGAGCACTTGCTCAGCCCCAATGTCCTCAGGATGCATCTGGGTGGTTTTCAGTCCTACCTGCAAGGACTTTCGTGATTCTGTATTTAATTCATTTGAATCTAGCCCCCGACTCATCTACAGTCCCAGGAGTTCTCACTTTCCACCTCATCTGTCATGTGATGTACCTTAATGTTTTTATGTCACGGTAATTCATGTACATGGTTAAAAATACACTGAACAGAGGAGCCTACAGAGCTGAGTCCCCTACCTCTTCCCTCTGCATCCCTGGTCTTGCTTCCCCCAGGCAACTGCTTCCGATCCTTTTAGCTCTTCTCGGAGCAACTTCTAGAATATTCTCCAAATAATATGCCTAAGCTGCTGTTCCTTGGTTTTTCAAGTTTAAGCATCCTGTATTGATTTATAACTATGAAAAATGAGAATTTAGTTCAACTGCATCATCCAAACCACCCTCCCCTCTCCTTCTCCCAATATGGCTGTATAGTTGTTTTTATTTAGTTCCTTTAAATAAAATAGAAATAAATCTGTTGCTTACCTTCATTGTTTTAAGTAACACATATGCACCTTTATTTTCATTCTACCAGCTATATACTGCGGTTTCAACTCACTGTTTTGCAGGATAAGGAAAAGGATATCATCACTAACTTTCCTGGTTTTAGTTTTGTTTTGTCGTGAGACAGGGTCTCACTGTGTAGCCCCGGCTGCCCTCAAATTCTTTCTGCTCCACCACCATAACGCCCAATACTGTCTTGCCTTTTTGCCTGGCCCTCCCTTCCAATTTCTGTCTCTGAACATTTACTTTAAATGCTCAGTTAATGCTGATAGCATTTATATTCTATTTTTCTAACCATAGTCAGGTCTTCTGATCTCTGCCTTTAGCTTGGTTCTAGAAGTTTAAATCCAGAACATAGTGTTTATATTTTGTCACAATGTTTATTGTTTATTGCAGAACCACAAAACGTCCTATTACTCATTTTCCTTCTTTCATTTATTTTAGTTTGTCACAGTTTTGAATCACCTTCTGTGTTTGTTTCCTTCTCTTTGCTCTCTCTTTATTTTCTTCTTCTCCTCCTCCTTCTTCTTTTGGCAGGACTGGGATTGAACTCAGAGCTTAACACTTGTAAGCAGACACTCAACCACTTGAGCCACACCTCCAGTCCATTTTGCTCTGGTTATTTTGGAGATGGGGGTCTCATGAACTATTTGCCCAGGCTGGCCATGAGTCACATTCCTCCCCAGGTCAGCCCCCCAAGTAGCCAGGATTACAGGTGTGAGCCACCAGTGCCTGGCTATTCTTTTCTTCTTACTACAGGCCATAGCTGTTTCCTCAAGGTCTTAGGTGATTTCTGTTCTAATAACACAATACCACAGACTGGTAAGTAATAGAGAAAAGAATTTCTTTTGGCTCACAGATCAGTCCAAGGTCAAGGGGCTGCATCTGTTGATGGGCTTTTTGCTGGCTGAGTCCTGAGGTGGTGCAGTGTGTCACACGGTGAGAGAGTGCAGGAGAGACCTAGCCAAACTGACTTTTAGGGAGACCCTCTCTACAGATGACCCATTAACCCACTCATGCTTTTATGCATTAATTGTATGAATGGATTAACCCCTTCATGAGAGCAGAGCCCTAACTACTTCTTAAAGGTCCTACCTCTTTAACATCTTATGATGGGGATTAAGTCAAACATAAATTTCACTCAGTCAAAGCGTTGAGTATAGATCTCCTTTTTTCCCAGGGACCAGTCACACAGAGCCTTTTGCTCTCTGCTTTCATTTGGGCATGTGGCTTTTCTGCCACATCACTGTTGTCCTGGGACTTCCTCCCATCAGTGGATCAGTGGATGCTTGGGGCCCAGTTGCCCTTCCTCCCTCCTTCCTTCTCTTCCTTTCTCTCTCTCTCTTTTTTTCTTTTTTTTCAGTGCTGGGGTTTGAATTCAGGGCCTGCACCTTGAGCCACTCTACCAGCCCTTTTTTGTGTTGGATTTTTTTGAGATTCTCCTGATCTCTGCCTCCTGAGTAGCTGGGATTACAGGCGTGAACCACTGGCACCTGGCATTTTTTCCTCTTTTTTGTCTTTATGATCTTATTTTGCTATAGCACATCTTCAAGTAATTTCTCGAGTGTGCAGTGTGCAGATACTCTGAGTCCCTCTTGTCTCAGTGTCATTGCTCTACCCTCACACATGAATGACAATTTGTTTTATTTTAGGTTTTAGCTTCACAGATTTTTTTGAGACAGGGTCTTGCTATTTTGAGACACTGTCTTGATTGCTTGAGACAGTGGCCCAGACTGGCCTGGAACTCTTGATCCTCCTGCCAAAACTTCTCCAGTACTGGTAATACAGGCATGTACCAACACACCTGGCCTGAATGGTAATTTGGACAGAGATACAATAGTCTTGGTTTATTAAAGCTGCTTTTGTCACAGCATGTTGAAGGTTGCTAGTGAGAATCCTGAGGCTAGCATGATTCTTATTTTTTAGAGTTAACTAACCTTTTTTTTTTTTGCCTCTAAGGAAATTTTTAGGATGTAGATATACTATCATTCAGACATTAGACTAATTCTCTTACCTTCTAATATGTTCTATTGAAAATTTTATTCCCAGACTCCTATATTTAATTTCCAATACCGCACACATATTTTCTGGTTACTCCTTTTCATAGCTTCTAATCCTTTTTAGGGATGCAATACCTTCTCAAGTCGCTCTGAGAATACCAATCATTTAAATTTTTCCTAGCTGGCCAGGTGCTGGTGGCTCTTACCTGTAATCCTAGCTACTCAGGAGGCAGAGATCAGGAGGCAGGGATCAGGAAGATCTCGGTTCAAAGCCAGCCCAGGAAAATAGTTCATGAGACCTATCTTGAAAAAACCCTTCACACACACACACAAAGGCTGGTGGTGTGGCTCAAGGTGTGGGCCCTGAGTTCAAACCCCAGTACCACACACCCTAGCTGGGTACATAGTCTATTGTCCCAGCTACTTGGGAGGTTGAGGCAGGAGGATTGCTTGGGGTCAGAAGTTCAATACATTTACCCCAAGAAAGAAAAGAAGGAAAGAAGAAAGGAAAAAGGGAGGGACAGAGGGAGGAAGGAAGGAAGGAAGGAAGGAGTGAGGGAGGAAAGGAAGGAGGGAGGGAGGTAAGAAAGGGGGAAAAGAAAAAGAATGTAAATTTCTACAGTGAATTAAGTCAATCAGGTTCCTTCTTATGGGGCCTATAAGCAGTGACTGCAAACAGCAGCATTCTCAGTGGCACACAGCCTGTTATAGGGGTTGCCATAAGAGACCTTGGGGACAACCCTTTGCAGTGGATGTTCGTGTCTCTGACCTTGCGCTGTTTTCAATCTGGACAGGTATGTGGTATGTGTGGGAAGCTCCAGGGCAAAGTGGCCGGGTTCATGTTGGTTAGGTCATCACGTCCAACCAGATTGAGTGGCTGAACAGGGAGTGTGTGACCGAGGCCCTACGCAGGGCCAAGTTCATCTTTTTTGTTTGTTTTGTTTTGGTGCTGGGGATCAAACCCAGGGCCTCATGCATGCTAGATAAGTGCTCCACCACTGAGCTACATCCCAGCCCAGTGATCTGTAGGTCAAAAAAGTAGGGCTCACTGAGCTTACTGCAGATGAATTTGAAGACATGGAGGTTGAGAAGCAGTTTGTTCCTGATGCCTATGGGGACAAAAGGATACCTGAACAAGTGGCAGGTCCTGTACTCCTGAGGGTTTCCACCTCCTTAATCTTGCCCACCAATAAATCCTACTTCTTCTCACGTTGTGAGGCCAGTCTGGACAAATAATTTGTGAGATTCCATCTCTAAAATACAAAGAGCAAATGCACTGAAGGAGTGACTTAAGCAATAGAGTGCCTGTTTTGCAAGTGTGAAGCCCTGAGTTCAAACCTTGGTTCCACAAAAAGAAAAGAACAGAAAAGAAAATTCTACCTCCTGTCCACCTTAAAATTCTTTTTCTTTTCTCTTCTGTTTCCTAAGTCATTTCTCTTTCTTATGGAGCATCCCATCCCATCTATTTCTTTGTCTCTTCTTTATGCTAGAGGCTTTTTTCAAATGTCTGGTGATCTTTTTCTTTTCATATTTAAGAGGGAGCCAGGCTGGTCAAATGGCAGATTTCATTTCATTTCCTTTGGGGGATCTTCAACTAATAAGTCAGGGCTCCTCCAGTTGAGGGCTGGGTCCTTGGCCACCTTATGTACTGCTTAGGGTTTAGTCCATATAGTTTGCCAGTCCACTTTTCCTTTCCCCTTCCCTTCCCTTTCTTTTTTCTTTTCCTTCCCTTCCCTTTCCTGTTTCCTTCCCTTTCCTTTTTTCCCTGCCCTTTCCTTCCCTTTTCCCCTTCCTTTCCCTTCCCCTTCCCTTTTCCTTTTCTTTACTTTTCCTTTCCTTTTCTTCCCCCTTCCTTCCCCCCAGCTATCCCCCTTTCTTCCCTTCTTCCTTCCCCCTTCCTTTCTTCCTTTCTTTTCTTCTTCTTCTTTTTTTTTTTTTGTGCTAAGGATGGCACCCAGGACCTCCTATGGTAGACAAGCATCCTACTGTAGAGCTACATCTATCCCTTAAATCCTCTCACACCCTCTCTGTGTCTGTTGCTCTCCGTCCCCTGTCCAACCCTGGGTCTCTGGGAGAACCACCAAGGGCCCTGCTGGGACAATGTGCAGCCTTCTCAGCTGCCCCTACCTGCCCCACTGTCCTCCACTCGCTCATCAGTGACTGTCCTCTCTCTGTTTCCCAGCAACTCTGTATTTGCTGAGAACCTTTACCTATGGGTAGTCTCCCTTCTGATCTCTTCATTTGGAGTTGGAGGGAGGGCACATTTCTTTATTATTTCATTGTCATTTTTGTGGAATTAGGGAAAAACAGAGGGTAACACATGTGGCCAACCATCTGTCCTTGATGGAAATCTTCAATTCTGCTTTCCTTTTTCAGAATCACCTTGATAGAGAAGAGTGAACCAAATGGACTTTCGCCATTATAACGAATATCTCTACTCTTTGAAAATGGAGACTTCTGAACCCAAGGGACTCCTTCCTCCTCTCTTTGCCTGCTTTTGCTTTAATTTGTATCTTCACCTGGTGCCTCATGGTAGACACGGCTTCCCAGTCATCCTTGTCAAAAACCTTGGTGTCCTCACCTCCAAATGCCAGTTCATTAAATCCAGTGTTTTCTTGAATTCGTGGCTCCAGCTCCACCCATTGCCTCTGACCCACACAGAGTTGCAGGTGGGTTCTGCTGCCCCTATCAGGTCCCTGCCTTCCCTCCTCAATTTAGCCTCCACAGGCTCTAAATTCACACCAGATGGTATCCACATTTACATCAAGACAGGGACTTTGGGACTGGGGATGTGGGTGGCTCAATGGTAGAAACGTGCCTAGGTTTGGGGACAGGGTGGGGGGTGCATTTTAAAGCAATTAGTGTCATCTCTATGGAGGACTATTTGACAATAGCCATCAAAATTATAACTGCACCTGCACCGTGACCTACAGTTCCACTTCTAGGGACTCACATAGTTATACACGTGCAAAATGTATAAATTTAATTATTGCAGTGCTATCTGTGAGAACCAAAGTTTGTAGACAACCTAAATGTTAGGAGTTACGCAGTAAGTTAGAATGCATTCATATAATGTAGTCATAAAAATGAGAAAATGATGTATAACTTGATAAGAAATAATATCTAAGAGTAAGTAAGAACAGAAGGCTACAGAACAAATGACTCACACTTGTGTAGTAGTCATGTAAAAGAGGGAGAAAATATGTTTCTCTTCTTGTCTATGCATAAAACCAACAGAAGGTTGCAATGCATCCATGTAATCCAGAGAGGGGCACTAGCTGGTGGAGGACAAGGTGAGGGGATGTTTTCACTAAATGCGCTCTTATACCTTGGAAATTGTGGAGCATGTGACTATTTAAATTAATAAAATTTAAGACTCCCCCTTGGTATTACCTCAACTTAGTTTTTTAAGACACACGTATTATAGTAAATATATTATTTTAAATTATATATATGCATTTTAAATTATATACATATATGCGTATATATATATATATAACCCAGGACATTGCATATGCTAAGCACACACTCTACATCCCTAGCCTGAGGTAATTTTTTACATTTTTAGTGCACCTCCATTTTGACTGCAACCTGTCACATGAAGTCAGGTGTAGAATTTTCCGCTTGTGTCATGTTGGTGCTTCAAAAGTTCCAGCTTTTGGAGTATTTAGGATTTTGAATTTTCAGATTAGAGATTTTCAATCTGTATAGCATAATCTTTTAATATGAAATATGAATTTTGCTCTATTAATATGCCTGAACGGTCTGGAGGTACAGCTCAGTGGTAGAGCTCTTGCCTCGCATGTGTGAGGTCCTGGGCTTCATCCCCAGCACCACCAAAACATACATAGACATATTCCTCTGGATCTATAATGCAGGCACTCTTTTTCACTGCCCAGTTCAAATGTCACCCCCTTCCAGACAGAACCAGTGGTTCCTTCCTTGTGCTCAGGTAGCCAACTGTTTGCCCCTGGCCTGGATTCCTCCTGTGTGTGATCCTGGGTGTGTGAGTCACTGTGCTGCCAGGTGCAGACCACACCCTGACTCCAGATGAGCGTGCTCAGCCTCTGGGCTGGATAGCTGTTCTGGGATGCTACCTTAATCTTCTGGCAGAGGGATGCGTGAAGAGTCTTAGAGCTAGCTGAAGTCCTCACTTCAGTCCAGTGTCTCCTTTCTGTCTGTCAGACTATCTGGGTGCAATCTTGGTGTGCTGCCTAATGTGGCTGCAGTCCTTGTTCCCTCTCCTAGCACCATTTTTTTTTTTTTTGGTGGGGGGAAAGTTGGGGATGGAATCCAGGGCCTTGTGCATGGTAAGCAAGAGCTTTACTACTGAGCTATACCCTAGCCTCCCTTTTAAAATATTGAATTAATTTGTCAATCTACACACAGAGATATCCTGATACCCTCTTCCTCTTTCTTCCTTTCTTTTGGATCAAAACCATGGCCTGTGCACACTAAACATACAGTCTCCACTGATCTACACTCCAGCGCCTCAGCAGCATTTTCAGACAGAGCTACTCGTCCACATTCGTGGTGGGTACTGATCATGCCCTGTGGTCTAGTCTGAGGGGAAGGCTCTTCAAGAATGGCTGGTCTGCTTGCAGGAGAGGAAGTCCTTTTGTAATGTCCTTTAGAGAAAATAGGGCTGGGAGACTTCTGCATCCCTCCCAGGAGCCTTCTCAGCTACCATTCAGAGGGAACTGGGCAGAGGGGAAGAGCAAGGGTCACCCCAATCCAGCTTCTTCTTTGGAAGAGTAGAGATTACTCCTTGCCTCTTAGCACAGCTGGCGGAGAATTCTCTTCCTTCCCTAGTTTCTCAGAGTACAAAGATCCAGTGATTCACAACCTCTCCCACCCTGTCTCTCTCCCAAGCCCTACCCTCAATGGACACAAAGCTGAATCTAAGTTGCCAGAAGCCCTGGCTTAAGAGATGCTTCCATAATCCAGCTCTGCCTCATCCTGACTCTTATTCCCAGGGAGATTCACCAAGAGGAGAAATGCCAGCTGGGGAACTCAGACTCCTGGCTCCATTTGCATCATTGTCTCTGGATCAGGGCAGCTAGGGCTAACCATGGACATGGCAGGCACAGCACCCTGGGCGGACCCAGGCAGTTACCTATGACATTGAGACTATTAAACGACTCCCCCATGCTCAAAATCCTTCTATTTATAAGCAGTCGTGGCTAATATCTGCTGAGTACTTAGTGTGTGCCAGACATGATTATACTCAAGGAAACCGAGGCACAGAGAAGTAGAGTAAGTGGGCCAAAGTGGCTCAGTCAGCAAATGGTCCAGTCAGGATTTGAAACCTCTGCCCTTAACCACAAGGCTCTTCTACCAGGGTTATACTGCTTCTTCAGAGTCCTGTGAGTCTCAGCTTGACCTCTGACCCTTTGAGTGTGCTTTAGGCCACCCTGCCTGAATCCTGGGGTCATGATATGGAATCCTAACCACTCACTTCCAACCAAGGCCTTGGTTGCCCAGTGGAGCTCGGTGGGTCTGAGTCAGCTGGAGTCTTCTGGAAGCCCTCTGTTGGCACCGCCTAAAACCATAGCAGACAGGAGCTTCCTGTTCATTCATAGCCTACTGCTCACTCACCTCACATAGTTCTCTGTGGGGATGCAGAGAGGTGTGCCAGATTGTCTCCATCAGCAGGTAAGAAGTTGGGCTCCGGGGGGATTACTCACCCAGGATCATAGACTGGCCAAAGCCAGGACTCAAACCCAGAACTCATGTGTGGCTTTCCTTCCACAAATACCCAGCTGCCCCCTCCTCCTTCCAAGGATTCCCAGCAGATGCTACAGTTTTGGGAGTCCTACAATGATGCTTAACTCTCAGGACCCCAAAACTATACCATTCCTATTTCCTTTCCTTCCCAAACTTTCATTTGATTGAGAATTGCCTGAGTAGAGGACTTAAAATGAAGCTCCCAGAGGGCTCCCACCACACCCCAGAGATTCTGGCTTGGGTCTGAGGTTCTGGATACACAGCAAACCCTCAGAAGCTCTGAAGCAGGAGAGTCCCAGCACACTCAGCTCTGGAGACCCACTCACATGTATCTCAGAAGCTCTATCCCAAAACCTTGCTCACAGCAGGGGTCCATAAACATCTGAGGATGAGTAAAGGTCCCTTTATTCTTAATTTTGTTGTTCAAGCTTCTGTCTTTGGGGTTTATGTACTTAATTTTGAAACAGGGTCTCACTATATAGCTTGGGCAGGCCAGGAACACAGACCTCTTTCCTCAGCTTCCTGAGTGCTGGGATTACAGGCATAAATCAACACACCCAGCTTCTCTTGGGGATTTAAAATGCTATGAAGCATAGTACGAGATTTCTGAGACTGCAGATTGGTCCTTTCTGTCTATTAAGAACTAGGCTGCTTCTTCTGAGTTACTGTAAGAGATGCTTAAACTGCTTTTGCTAAAAAGCACTGACTCCTTATGTGGACCCACAAATTAACTAAGGAGAAAAGCTTGGCATCCCTGCCTCCATTTTGTACCTGTTGCCTTTTGCTCTGGGCCACTCTCTCCTGCAGCCACTTTGGAATCAGAGAAGGATAGGAATGATCGATAACATCTCTATGACAAGGGACCAAAACTACCCCTAAGGCACACCAGAACCTTGCAGGGACAGACCACCCCTCCAAATGAGGACAATTACCTATAATGATGAGGCTGCACCCTGGAGCAGGAGTAATCATATCTTGGGAACCAGATTGCTCCCCTCAAGTGATGACAGCAATCACAACTTCTTTGGAACCCTTGCAGAACAAGAACTGAGATAATGGTCAAGCAGACCCCACTGAAACACTGGAACACACCTGTAACTAGGACTGTTTAATACCTTTGGTCCCCTGTCCTAATTCTTTGTCTATTTAAGCCTTTAGTTCATGTCTTTACTCTGAAGATGGATGAAGATGGGCAGTGTTTACTCTGTCTCCTCCCACTGCATGTCTTGGACCATGTAATAAATCTTTCTCTGCTTTCACCATGTCTCTTTACATGGCGTATACAGGTGAGTGGTCAGACCTGTCATGTGGAATCCCAGGAGTTTGAGCTTGGGGGTCCAAAACTCCAGTTTCATTACCTCCATGCACAGAAGGAGAGCCCAAAGAGGACCAGCTCCTGAGGGCTGGTGGTGGCCTGGGGCTGCCGCTTTTCTGACCAGTTGTCACTCTGGCGAAGGTCCTGAAATGGAGAGCTGTAGACAGTTTTCTCAACCTGTGTGCCACTTCCTTCAGTCACCCATGCCATTTTGTGCAGGTGCATATCCCTGCACCCACCCCAATGTATTGGGTTAAAATAGAGGAGAGGGGACAAGGTCAAAGAATTCTGTATTTTTTTCCAGCGTGTCTTAAGCACCTGAATGCTTAAAAAACCCTGTCGTAGAACGTGAATTTGTGTCTCAGACTTCAGTTCAAATGCCCGATCTGTGTGGATTTCTAACCTCCAAAATAAGGCACCATGCAATTTATTGGTCTTGCTGTGAGCTAATCAATTCCTGAGCAGCACACAGGCACCTGGTCCTAGGATTTGTGCTATGGCACGCCCAGCCTGTGGGAAAGAAAGAGATGCCATACACAAATACCTGGGTTAGGGGAAGCTGGGAGCCAGCATTACTCACTTCAACCAACACTGAGCTGTTCAAAACAATTCTGACTTCCCACTTCCTCTGGGAGGAATTCAATTAAGCTTTTATTTTTATTTTTTTATTTTTTGGGCAGGACTGGGATTTAAATTCAGGGTCTTACACTTGCTAAGGCAGGCATGCTGTATCACCTTAGCCATGCCCTACCCCTCAAGGAGGCTTTGCAAGGTGACCATGTCCTTTTCTTATCTTCAGACATGAGTTGTCCAAACTTGGAGGTCAGGTATCATAAATAAAACACAATGCAATTTTGGCTTCTTTGAAACACTCCTCCCAGCTGAGGGTCTGTCCACCAGTCTGTCCCAGGTCCCCACTACCTCACATTCCCAAACTTCTCCTGGGGCCACTGACCCAGCCTGAGAGATCCACTGGGCAACCCCCTGGTCTGTCAAGGTTCCTGGAATATTTAACCTGGAAGTTAGCCTCCAAGTCCTTCCTGGGCTCCCCTAGTCTGGCTGATCCAAAGAAATGCCAGAGTTTTGAAAAGCTCCAGCTATTTATAAGGGGCCAGTTCACTCCGGAAATGCTCCCCCAGGTGCGCTGAGAGCCTGCCAGGCGCCGGCTTGCTCTCAGCACAGACAATGAACAGAGGCAGAACAATGCTGGGGAGGAAAAACATCCCTTCTGACCATAGGCTCACATCCTCCTGGGACCCCACCCCACCTCCACCCACCAGGTGCTCCCAGAGGAGAGAGGGGTGTGCAGAGGGGCTAGAGGCCAACTGTACCTACCAGCAAGCAGGGAAGGGGTGGTGTGGAAGCACAACCGAACTTCCCCTGTTCGGCCAACCTTGTGAACCAGCTGGGCGAGTCCAGTTAGAAGTCAAACTTACTTATTCTGGCTCCCCTGCCAGCCCTGAGGCCAGGGCTCACAGCCCAGACCTGGAACAGATTAAAACCTAAGATGGCAAACAAAGTAGTTCAGAGGCAGTGGCTTAAGGAGCACAGGGCTAAGGCAGGTAGGCCTTCCTGGTGGTCTTGTTTAATTCTTTATTTCCAAGGGGTTAAGCTCAGGGTTTCAGTGTCCACATCTATCTAAGGGGATGACTATACATGCCCTGTCTACCTCTCAGTGTTTTCAAAGCAAAATAGGTTATTGTGCATGAAAACACCTCAATCACTATAAAGGAATTGCTTGGTCACCAAGTGGTATTATTATTTTAAAAAGTGTTGGGGGGCAAGGCACACCTGGAAAAGGTCACAGCCAAGGCATGGCATGCCCTCTTGCTTCCACCCTCAATTTAAGAAAGAGACCTGGCAGACACTGAGCCCCTGGATGCATGGGTGCAGACTACAGGTAAATAGAATTTCTAGATAGTCTGGCTAGGGGAAGGTCTGGTTACAGGGTCTGTGTGTGGTGGTGGTGGTGTCAGGGTGGGGAGTCGGGGGAGACACAGGGTGGTTGGAGAACTTGCCTAGAAGTTTTTCCATCTGAAACTCTGTTCTTGCTTAGGTTGTACATAGCTGGGTGGCCTCTTGGGTAGCGGAGGTTATGAGGCCTCCTTGGTATCAACAGAACTGAGCACTCAGGAATGTTTATGGCGTTGGAAGGAAAAGGATTTCGTGGTGAAGGGGAGTCTGAGGCATGTTTGAAAGAGTGAGAGGGGGGAAATGGCTCATATAAAACACTGAAATGGGGCTAGGGGTGGAGCTCAGTAGCAGAACTAGTCTGTACACAGCCTCAGGGCTCACTGTCATTGTAGACACAGGAGCCCTGGGTGCCAACAAGGGGCATGGACTTGGTCAAGGCCCAGTGGGCTGTGATCTGGCTAGAGAGGGAGGTGGAAGGGAAGTCCAGGTAGGGAACATGGACAGACCCTGGAAAGTTACAACAGCGTGAGGAAAGAGGCCCCTTTGGGAAGATGAACCAGGGTCTGGCAGTGAGATTGCAGAGTGTACAGAGAAGAGGCAGGACTAGGGTGCCTTGTTGGGGAGTGTGCATAGCCCCTTAGAGACGACAGAGGACATTCAGTAGTATCACCTAAAGCCTGCCCAGAGCTCCTCTGCAGCCCAAGAACACCTGGGGAGGGGGAGTAGCATTTGGAAACACCTAGAAACAAGATTGGCTTTACTCTCTGACTGTCAACAGGTCCTCTGATCTAAAGAGGTCTGAACTCAAGGGAGTGGGGTCCAGGGGGCGCCCCTGCTATAGGGAAGAGAGAAAGGTTGGCAGGGCAGGTGGGTCCCAGCAGCTTCCTAATATAGCAGGTGTTTCCGGTTTATATTGTCATTCCTATTTTCATTCACATCCCTGAGCCTGAAGGTGGAGGTCCAATTCAGTTTGGGATGGCAAAATAGGTAGATACTGCAAGGCTGAGGAAGGAGGGAAAGGAGACAAGGAAGGAGACTTGGGCAGCTGTGATTATCTGTAAGATGTAGATAAGAGACCCATTTGGAGCCGTTCTTGTCATTATTTCTGCTTCTCTGTCCCTGACCAGACTGAGTTCCGTGAAGAGAGAACAATGTTTACTTATTTCTGAATCTCTGGTGTTTTGCAGAGTGGTTTGGGCCAAGGAGATTTTTTTTTTTTTTAATGTTTGTTTCTTTGTTGTTGTTCTTGTTCTTTGCTTTCTTTCTTTTGAGAAAAGGTCTCACTGTGCTGGCCAAACTTGTCCTGGGCTCCTGGACTCAAGCAGTCCTCCTGCCCTGGTCTCCCCATTGTCAGGACTATAGGCACACACCACTATGCTGTACTAAAGGATATTTCTAATACATTTTTTTTTTCCAGTACTGGGGTTTGAACTCAGGGTCTACACCTGAGCCACTCCATCATCCCTTATTGTGATGGCTTTTTTTTGAGACAGGGTCTGGAGAACTATTTGCCTAGGCTGGCTTTGAACCGTGATCCTCTTTATCTCTGCCCCTAAAAAGCTAGGATTATAGATGTAAACCACCAGTACCCAGATCTAATAAATTTCTATTTAATAAAAATGCTGCAGGTGCTGGTGTCTGGTGCACAGCTGTAATCCTTGCATGGACGGCTGAGGCTGGAGGATCTCAAGATTGAGGCTAGCCTAGGCTACAGAGTGAGAACCTGTCTTAAAAAACCAAAAATACTCAAAATCCTCAGATTTTTAAAAATTTAGGTAATGTTGGGCCTGGGGTGTAGCTCCATCAGAAGCAGAGTACTTGCATAGGTGCAGAAGGTCCTGGGTTTGCTCCTCAGCACTGCAAATAGCCTTAGGGACTGTCTGCTAAGCTCCTAGCACCCTATCTATCACGTCTACCTGTTAGGATCAGGGACATCAGAATTTCCAACCTCTGGTGGCAGTTTGGGAGGATAGGTAGCTCTCTACAAAGGCGTGTGAGCCATTCCTGTGTCGTATACCAATTTTCCCCTTCTCCACTACAGGAAGGCCACCTCCTGCATCCCCAGGGGTCCCAGTCCTGGAATTAAACCTGGTATAGAACCTTCCTCTCACCATGAAACAGGAAGCTGGCGATAACTCTCCTTCCATGGGAACAGATGACATAACCATACCTGACATCTGTTCTGAGTGCTTTCCATGTACTGACCCACCTGTGCATATGCACGTCCTTGAGCAGATGGGGAAACTGAGGCACACAGAATTCTTATTAGGCAGTAGGGTCACATGACTAAGTGGCGTTGTTGCAATCCAGGTGGAGGCAGCCTGACCCAAGATCTCTGATCTTGACCTCCAGCGTGTAGAACCACAGGTGGCTGAGAGTGACCACACAAGGCTTTTGCCCAAGGCAGAAAACAAAGGGAGCCCTAATCTCTGGCCCTATTCCCTCCCAGCAGGTGGCCTTCCTGCCTAAATCAGTTCTGGCTTTAGGAATCACAGATTAGTTCATTCCCACCCCTCAGACCATTTGCTGGTCCTGAAAGGCCAAGACTATCTGGTTCAAAGCCAAGGCCTGCTCCAGGATTCTGGAATCCAAACCGAAGGATTTGCAAGCCCAGAACCTTGATTTGTCATGTTCCTTTGAGCTTCTCTGAGGAGTGTGTCTCAGCTACAGGCAATCCTTGCTGCCCTGTGTGGCAAAGAGGAGAGGTTCAGCGTATAACGTCAGATCAGGAGCAGACTTGCTGTCCCTTCTTTAGGAGCCTGCCAGAGGCAGTGATGCCCCTGAATTTCCAGGTGGCCTCTCAGCCTCTGCTTGAATGCTGCTAGGGATGAAATGCTCACCACCTTAGAAGGAAGCCAATCTACATTGAGCAACACCAGTGACCCAATAATTTTTATCATAAATTCTCTATCCATGTTGACTTTTCTAGCCACATGTAAAGTTCTGTGGAAATAAAACCCTGGGCTGAAGTCGTCTTTGTAAAAGTCTTACAAAATCTTTTAAGTGGGTGTACTTAATACCTTCTTGCTCATTGAGATCTTATCATGGGTGAAGAATGCAAGAGAAAAAAAGGCAGATATGATCTCTGATTTTAATTCCAGGACTGGGACCCCTGGGGATGCAGGAGGTGGCCTTCCTGTAGTGGAGAAGGGGGTACTAACAAATACAGTGACGCTATTAAACATTCTCTCTTGAATCCTCACAGCACCGTGAGGTTGTTCTCACTCTCTCTGTTTTACAGAGAAGGAAACTGAGGTACAGAGAGGTTAAGTAACATACCCACAGTGACTCAGCTTGCAAGCCATAGAGGTGAGATTTGAACCAGGGCGTGTATGAGTGTGGAGTTTGGTGTTATATCCCTGGTTGTACCAAAGTCTTTCTCATAGCTGAGCATAGTGGCGCATGGTTATAGTCCCAGAGGCAGGGACTAGTCAGGAGCAGAGGCAGGAAGATCTTGAGTTCCAGGCCAGCTTGGGCTACATAGTGAGAACTTATCTCCCAAAAGACTCCTCCCCTAGGAAATTGGGGCATATCCAATCCTTCCTACAGGGAAAACAGATGTCATCAAAATTTTCTGTTGTATTTGAAAAAAGAAAAAAAAGCCTTGGAAAAGATTTATTTGCTTATTTATTTGTTGGTTTATTTTTGTGGTACAGGGGATCAAACCGGGGCTTTGTGCGTGCTAGGTAAGTACTCTACTACTGAGTTTCTAACCTGGTAAATTTTTAAAAGATGACTAACAGACAACTCCCCATTCCTCGAGAAGTTGAGACCTCACAAGAGGAAGCAAAGACCACATTCTAAAGCCTTTCTGAGCTCCTGGGAGTAGGTAGGGCTAAGTCAGGGTCAAGTGCATCTGGGAGGTCTGGCAGGTGGTCTGGAATCATGGAATGGAGAATGAGGAAACTGAGGAAGAAGTTCAGGAAACTGAAAGCTGAGGAACTGGGTTAGAAATTTCCATCCCAGAAAGGAGCAGAGGTTTGGGGAGTCCAGAGGAGGGCCTGGGTGATGTCAGGGGCACTTGGTGGGGGCGGGGGGCAGGGAGAGGTGACTTTTGGCCACTTCCTGGTGCCTACTGGCTGCCTGTCAGCCATGCTTGCAGATGACCAGAGGACAGGGTGTTGCCTCTAGGTGCTGAGAGTACAGATTCAGGTCCACCATGCCACCAGATAAGGAGTCTCCCATGCCAGTCTCCTGCCTCTGGCAGCTGGTGTAGTGGAGAACCTAGTGCTGCTCAGGGTGGGCAGACCTGAGTTCAAATTCTCACAAGCCACATCTGTGTGGACAGGAAAGTCACCTAACCCTAAAGACTCTGCTGCCTCCTCTGGGAAATGGCCAGCCCCCATCTTACAGCAACACACAGGAGGACAGGAACTTTCCCTGTTGCCTCCCACTGTGCCTGCTGGTGATCCACCTCTGCTGGTAGCCCAGACGGTGTTCCCGCCCCGCCCCCCCCCCCTTTTCATGGAGCAGACTACACTCACTTGCCTTTCTGAGTCTTTAGAAGCAGATCAGTGACCCCAGGGCTTCCACTGGGGCCTACAGGACCACATGAGTGGCTCTCAATCCTGGCTGCATCTTAGGGTCATTTGGGGACCTTTCAAAAACCCTGACACCTGGTCCCACCACCACAAAATTCAATTGAATTGATCTGAGCATCTGTAAGTCATAAATGCTCCCTAGGTGGACTAATGGGCACAGCCATATGGCCCAGCTCCTGCATTGTGCTGGGCTCGCTCTGCCCCAGACTCCCTGCTTCTTGTTCATCTCTGAACATGCTTCCTGCAGGGCCTTTGCTGGAATATTCTGCCCCTGGCTGTCCACCTGGCCTTTACAATTTGTCACTGCCCCTGCCTCTACTAGAGGCCCTTAGTATGTCACCCCCACCCCCATCTCTCCCTGACCCTGCCTTGGTTTGTTCTACTGTACTGTTGGCCTCCTGATGCACCCGGTGCTGATTTGGGTAATGTCTTTCTGCCCCAAAAGGATGTTAGGGCCGGTGGGAGCAGGGCTTGGTTGTCTCGTTCACTGCTGTATCTTCAGGGCTTAGCACACTGCCTAGCAGACAGTGCTCGACAGACTTTTGTTCAAAGAAAGACCATCTCCACCAGCAGGTCTGAGATTCTGGAAGGTGAGGCAGTGCCATGCACTTCAGGGTCCTGGCACCCAGCACAGGGCCAGGCACAGAAGCCGTGGGCAGTTTGCATGCTGAGGGTCTGCTCTGAAGTCAGAGGGTCTGTGGAATGGCAGTGGATGGAGTGTCGCAACTGAAGCCAACACCTAAGCAAGGGGGAGGTGGAAGATGGGCAAAAAGAGGCTTCAAGGAGAAAGGAAAGGGGCAGATCTCCTAACAGTGCTGACCCAAAGCACCTAGCTGGCCCAGGAGCCCAGCAGAGGAGAAGGTATCAGCTCTGACCTCTGGAGGGGTAGGGCGAGAGTTCCCAGAAAGGGTGGGGCAGGGGAGAGCCGACCCCAGGTTCCACCAGTTGACATGGGGCAGCACAGCCTGGGAGGTGGTGCCCTCCTTTATCCTGCAGTGATCATCAGATAGGACCTTTTGTCAGCAGTTGTGGGGCTGCTGCAAAGCACAAATGCCCTTGCCAAGTGGGCACGGCACAGGGGAAGGTCGGTTGGGGCCCCGGGCATTCCTGACCCATCCCAGGAGCAGACGGCAAAGTGAAGCCAGAGGGGACAATTACTCACTGGAGTGCTTATGGTCACAGACTCCAGCAGAAAGGACAGGCTCCTGTTTATGAGAGCCACATGGCATCAGGAAATGACTGCTGGGTGCCCAGGAAACTAAAGGCTCCAGGACATGGGGCTGGGCTATGACTCAGTCTGGTCCTGGCGAGCCCAAGGTCAGCTCTGCAGCCCTTCAGCCCCTCTTCACTCCAGAATCTGGTTCCCCTCTCCATACCCGTGATTTTTCCACTGAAAGTCCTTGGGCCCCAACTACACACAACGCCTGGGGAAAGCCCAGGGCAGAAGCTCCATGGGCCTGTGGCTTCCACAGACCCCAGAAGCCCCTGGATGTGTCTTCACAACCACAGCTGCAGTAGCCCCAGGAAGACTGGAAGACGCAGGTACTTCTGTACATGGTGGGTCGTCTCAGCCCTGACACCTGGTGGTCTCCAGTCCTCCAGTAAAGCTACATCTGCCAGGCAGGCCCTTCCTGTGCTTGCTTTCTGCCTGCTGGGCCTCTTACTGACTATGCTACCCCTCCTCCCTTCCTTGAAGATCAAGGGCAGGGGGCATATAGACTTAGGATTCTAATTTGCTATGTCACTTAACCCTCCCTGAGGCCCCATGTCCTCGGGAGGTGGGGAGAAAAGGGTTGTGGTGCAGTCAATGACAGCTGACCTGGACCTATTGCTGGGCAGGGAGCTTAGCTAACACTAGTCCGACTAGTCCCTTCAGATACAGCGGGAAGGGATAGCTCAGATGCCCACCACGTGTTTCCCGGCCCACTCCTCCCAGCAGGCACTGGTTGCTATCCTGAACTTTAGTAGGGAGGTCTAGTGCCATGGAAATTGTGCCGGGCCAAGGCTAAGCCCTGGCCCACCCTGACTTCCACCGCCTAGGGAGGCATCAGTGATGTCCCAACACTGGCACCCTCCTCCACATAGCAGTGGTCCCTCAAATATGCAAGCAAGTCACCAAGTTCTCAAGGCCACCCTGAGGCCAGGGAGGGTCAGGGGGTGTGGCTTGGGCTCTGGCATTCTCACAGTGGTCTGAGGAGAAACCACCTGAAAACAGGGTTCTCAGAAGCTGAACTCTGAGTATTTGTAGGTAGATCCAGACCTAAAGGAAGACGCAGTCCAAATGGTAGCCAGAGGTGGGTTTGAGGTTTGTCACAGTTATTCTGGAGCCTGAATTAGCGAGGCTTGTACCCCTCCTGCTCACCCTGACCTTGGTCCCCCTCAATGTCAACCCTCTCTTGAACCTTGTGCCAACCCAAGAAGATGGGGGGTATTTGGTGTTGGGGTACAGAACAGGGGTCAGCAGCAGTAGCTAGACCCCAGGCCCCTCCTCAGGGCTCCTGGAATCTCCAGGTCAGCTCCACCCCACAGGTTCCTAGCCTGGGCCAAGAGTAGGACACAGAACATAGGCGCTCAGGCTTACACCTCCTTTGTCCCATCTACAACCTTCAGTGACCCCCACCAGTGTTGACATCTGGTCCTGAACACAGCAAGGAGGGTTCTAGAACCTCCCTAGGCCCAGGGCAGGTTCACAGATATACACACATAAAGTAAAGAGGGGTTGGCTTGTGTGTATCTATAAGCCACATCCAGCCAAATGCTTCAGTTCTTCATCTTTGGCATCGATCTACCAGTCAGCTTTTCTGCATGAGACTGCTGGCTGTTTTCTGTACGACAAGAATTAAATATATTATCTGTCTTTGTGCTGAGTCACAGGACATTCACAGTGGGGGGGGACGATAGGGGAAGGCGGGGAGGGCTTGGGGGGGGGGGAGCCCAGACTCTCCAGGGCTGCTCCTCAGGCTGAGGGGGTTGGGCTGGACAGGGGGCTTGTGGAGAAAGCCAGGACCTGGCCTCCCCTTGGCCTCTGTCCTTCAAGATTCAGCCAAGTGTTAATGAGACCTTGGGAATACAAGAGGGGTGTCTTCTCCAGAAGCTCCCAGCTTCCAGAGTGGGGCTACCAGGATCAAACTTTCTCCCATCCCACGTTCTCCAGTTCACACTGTGGCATTTATACCACTTCTTCTTATGGCTACTGTCTGCAGAGGCTGGAGCCAGGGTCAGGTGGACAGAGCCACAGAGCTGGGAAGGAGCTGAGGTCAGTCTGGCACCTGTTGTCAGGGTGACCCTACATATCTGGGTGCTATTCTCAGGACCCCGAGCTAGGGCCAACTTATCAGCCGTCAGGGGTGATAAGATCTGAAGGAACAGCTCTTGGGAAGGGGGGCATAGGTAGGAGCTGTGTCAGCGCTCCAAGGGCGGGGCACATTCTACCACCTGCCAATTTAAGGCAACTCCATCCAGACTGGGAGATGGGCGGGGGCTGGCTGAGGTGGCAGGAGTGCAGCTGGCAGGGCCAGACCACCTCCAATACAGCTGGGCATCTGGCACATTGGTGCTGCTCAGCCTTGGTTCAGCCTGAGGGCACACAGGGCTTCAGGCGAGGAGGGGATGAGAACAGGGTGGGGATGGTGAGAAGACAGGCTACTCTTTCCTCTGCTGCTCCAGGGTAGAGGAGTGGCCTTTGGCACAGGTGTGGACACCCAGGATTCCAGGGTCCGGACAAGGTGCCATATTCCTTCTTGCTCTCAGAAGGGAAGTAGGTGAAATATGTATGGGGTCCAGGAGTCAGAAAGGGAGTCTGCCATGTCCTAGTGAGGCAGGCAGGCCGGCCCCAGGAGAGGCAAGGTAAGAGCCCATGTCCAGGCCTGGTGATTAGCCTGGTGTCTGGATTCCTCTGTCCAGGAGGGCCCTGTGCTGGTGTCCAAGCACTTCAGGCTGGGAAAGTGTCCAAGGTCCTTCTCTGTACTCTCACCTCTCAGGGAAGCAGCTCATGCCCAGCCACATGGTGGGTGATGGAGAGGTCAGTATGCAGGCAAAGGCCATCAGGGAGGTGTGTGGGAAGCAGGGAGAGGAAACAGCTGCGACCAGCATGGCTGCCAAGTGGTTCTCCAGGCTGGCCATCGGCCCAGATTCCTCAGTCCTCCAATGGCCATACAGGCCCCGTTCTACCCAGATTTGTGTTCCATGTGATCTCTGGTCCTTTGAGCCACAGCAGGGTGGGCATGTCTCAGAAGATGCTCTGCCGACGGCTCTTACCTCGTCCTGGAGAATGGGGGAACAGGGAGGAGCGTACGCTAAGAAGTGCCCAAGATCAGGAGGGACCCTTGTCCCTAGATGACCTGACTGAGTAAGCAAGGGCATGCACAGGGGAGCCAGGCAGTCCTGGGTTCAAATTTCATCTCTGCTACTTACAAGTGGCATGACCTTGTGACTTAACCTCTCAGGGCCTCAGTTTCACTGACCGAAAAGTAGGGAACATCAATAGTACCAAGTTCTCAGGGTATTTTAAGTGTTAAATGAGACAACACACGAAAAGCCTTCTCAGGTTCAAGGCCACTGGCTGTTGTAAGGAAAAAGGACAGTTCTCCCAGAGAGCTCAGGTTCTACAGAGGGAATGTGCCAGAGACAGTATGTACCTCTGCCAGGGCTACTGTCAAAGGCAGTGTTTTGTTTGGGTGGGGGCTGAGGAGGGCAGGACTGGATGAGGCAGTGTGGGTGGGAGAAGCTTCCAGAAGGGAGTAGGGGGCAGGGGTGCTTGCTGATTCCCCATCACTGGGGTGGGCTGCTGGGCCCAGCTCTGTTCAAGCGAGCCTCCACTGCAGAGGGGTAGCCTACCTGGCCTCCTCTTCAAGAGGAGTGGGGGAGGCACAAGGCCTACCTGGCTGCTGGAAGGCCAAGCCACGGTAGCCTGGGTCTTTCTGGAGCTGGATCTCCTTCAGGGAGAAGATGGAGGCAGCTGGGTGAGAGAAGAGAGGCAGGGAGAGGGCTGAGTAGAGCCAGCCTGCTCCTGGACCCTGCCCAGTCTCCCATTGAGTGAGCAGAGCGGGGGACCCTAGCTGGGGCAGCCCTTCACACAGGACCAGCCCAGGAGGACCTAGTGTCTCATAGTTTGCCCCCTTAGTTTGAGTGAGAACCAGTGGAGAAGAAGCCGTGTGTCCAAACCTGCTAGCTGGCCCTGGGTCCTGGGCCTCTTGGTTTCAGCTCTCCACCCACACCTGCTACCCCATTTCTCTGGTTCTGGGCTGGCCCTGCCCCTCAGTCAGACACTCACTGTCTTCAAGCTGGTGCACACATTCTCCCAGAGACCGGAAGTAGGGATGACTCAGGGCCGCCTCTGCTGACATACGACTCTTGGATTCATACTGAAAGGCACAGGGTGGGCTATTGGGCCCCGCTAGGGAATTGTGGGAACTCCTTTAGGCAGTACAACTTCTATGCTAAGTTAGCTCGCCAATTAAGGAGAGGCCTGAGTTTCCTTGAGAGACTCCTGGGGTCAGTGGCTGGTCCCCACTGGATTGGATCCCATGCAGTCTCAGGCCTCAGGCTCCCAGGGGTCCAGACACCGGGAAAAAAATAGAGATGGGACTTCAGGGAAGGGACCCCCTCTTGGGATGAAAATACAGATGCTAAGGCGATGGTGATCACACCTGAGTATGGGTAATATTTGTAGGTAATATCGATGACTGCCCTTTATTGTGTGCTTGCTCCAAGACAGGAACCACAGTGCATCCCATAATCTCAGTGCATCATCAGGGACTATCTTACCAAGTGTGCATCAATTCCACCGTGCAGTTGAGGAAATTGATGCACAGACAAGTCCCCTGGAACATGCCCAAAGGTACCCAGCTAGTGAGTGGGTCTGAACTAGGCTTTGGGTGAGAAGTGAGACTCAAAGATTGAGTATGAAAACCAGTTCTCCTCTTAGGCCTTAGGGGCCCACAGAGTGCAGGAGAGATAGTTCAAAAACGTTGAGCACAGGAGTCACAGAAGTTGGGGCACAGGGCAAAATGGGGGCTTAGGCCTGGATATTTTGCTACCTCTCTCTAGGTCAGCTGGAGGATGCTCACCAGGAGGAGGCTGGTCAGGAGGTTAATGCCATCTGTATCCAACCTGCAAGGAGGAGACACTGATACCGGGTGTGTCTGGGTGGGCTGGGAAGGAGGGGGCCTCTGGGAGGGAGAGGCAAGGGCATGGAGGGGTGGGGCGGGAGGCAGGGCTACCTGGGAGCATGGCTGAGCAGAGGCTGTGGCAGGTACCGCGGAAAGTTGTAGGCTTGGAACTCTGAGAGGGCTGTCACACCTGGCCACGTCTCTTCCGTAGGGGTCCCTAAAGAGACGAGAGTGGGTGGGGATGGCATGAGTGAGGGACCAAAGCCACATGGAGCGGATGCAATGGCTAAGGAGGCAGCAAAGAGGAGACCAGGAGGACCCCGCCCTGTTGAGATCTGCCAGGCCATCCTGCCCAGTCCCTAAGCGCGCCTGGGTTGGGCGGAGTTCTGGCGCCCCCTGGTGGCGGAAGAGAGAGGGAGAGAAGACTGACCTAGGAGGCGAAAGATGAGGTGCAGCTCCTCCTTGACGGTGGAGCCTGGGAAGAGGGGCCTCCCTGTGGCCATCTCGTAGTGGATGCAGCCCACACCCCTGCGGGAGCAAAGGGCACAGAGGCATCAGGAAGGGGCAGCTGCCCTGCCAAGGTGACTGCAGCTGTAACTAGCCAGTCCCACTACAGCCCCTCCCTGGGGGCTTCCTGGGGTCCTAGGAAGGCCTGGCTTCTTCCTTTCACTCTAAGAGACTTGGGTCTGCATTGCCCTGCTGGAAGAGAGAGGTCCAGACATCCATTCTCCTGGGAGGAGATTTGGGGGGTTGGAAATCTAGCACTGACATCCAGCAGAAACCTGAATGCTAGCTTTAAAAGTTTGGGCTGGTTGTCATTTTACCCCAAATCATACAGTTGTTAACATCAAAACAACACATCCCTTTCAAATTTTTCACTAGGATTGATGCACGGGAAAGATTCATTACATTTACTGAATGGGTCTTTTTACCCTCTGGTAATCCGTGCCCCAACCCCTGGGGGAGCATTTTAGAAGCACAGTGTTGGAGTGTCCATTTAAGCTGAGGAAACTGATCTATTTCAGAGTTAAAATTTGTTTGTTTGTTTGAGACAGGATCTCATGTGTAGCCCAGGCTGGTATCAAACTCGCGATCTTCATACCTCAGCCTCCTGAGTGCCAGGATTACAGGCCAGGCTGTATGCCTGACTTTCAGACTTAATTGTTGAACAGCCAGTGCAACAGGGAGCCATGGGACTGTGTCAAGAATGTTAGGTAGTTCTTTTCAGAGTCTAGGAATGTGGGAGTCCCCCTTGCTCCCCACAACCCCACTCACTCACCACATATCGATGGGGGTGGAATACTCTGTGGATCCCAGCAGCACCTCAGGGGGCCTGTACCACAAGGTCACCACCTCATTGGAGTAGGTCTTTGTAGGCACTGACTTGGCCCGGGCCAATCCTAGGGAAGACTTGTTACTGAGTCTCTGCTGACGGTGGTGCAGCGTCAGCCTCTCCACAGCACGCCCCACATCCTGAGGAGGTGGTGCACCTGCCCGCCAGCCTGCACCCTGCCCCTGGCCTCACCAAAGTCAGCCAGCTTCAGCTCGCCTCTCTCATTGATGAGCAGGTTCTGTGGCTTCAGGTCCCGATGCAGGATTTTTCGGTGGTGGCAGTAGGCCAGGCCTCGGAGCAGCTGGAACATGAAAATCTGGGGAGAAGGGAACAGAAAGAAGCGGAGGGAAGATGGAGGAAGGTCCACAGAGGAGATTATCTTCTGCCTTAGCTCCAGGCTGGGACAGAAATGGGGGCAGAGACTTGAGACTTGGCACAAGTCCCTGGAGAGGCCCCCACTCCCCACAGCTCCATCCTGAGCCCATGAACACCAGGGAATCCCACAGGGAGGGGAAGCCCAGGTGTATAGGGGAGGCAGTGAGTGTGAAGAGGGTGGAGATGTCTCTAGTTGAGCAGGGATCCGGAAGCACAATGGGTCAGGAAGGCCTCTGTGTGGGACTTGGTTCTTTAACAAATACCACAACAGGCTATCCATCCCTCTGAGCTACCTGGAAGCCTCCTTTCATTCTGGCAGGTAGCTCAGATGGGAAAACTAATGGTCAGCGTTAGGGTTTATATCAATATCAGCAGCACAGGGTGTGTGTCTGTGTCCCTAGGCTAAGGTGCCCAGTCCCACTCCTGAACTCAAGAAATGGCCATGCCCTTTTCTTCCTTCCTGCATCTGAAGTTCTGAGCAACCACAGCAGAGGGGGCCCTGGCAGGATGGCTTCCCATGTAGCTAGCAAAATGAGCTGGCCGGGGTGTGTGGGGTGTGTGGGGTGGGGGTGGGGGTGGGGTTCCTGCCTTAGAGGCCCTCACCTTGACGTTGTACATGTTCATGAGGTTTCCACAGTGGTCCAAATACTGCTTCAGGTCACTGTCCTGGAACACAGACCCTGGCTCAGTGCTGCCCCTTCCTGGCCAGTGATCCAGACACAGACTGAGAGGAAGTCCCTCCCTCAGCAGGGCCCAGTAGCGGGAACAGGTCCCTGACTCTGAGTCACCCCTAAGCTCCTGCATGGGAGCATCTGAGAGCCTGATTTTAGAATTAAGTCAGGGCCACCCCCACCCTTACCCTTCCACTCCCTCATCCCCGCCTCTTCCCTACCCCATTTTATTCCAGCACAAGGGGCGGGGGGGGGGGGGGGGGGGAGAGGGTGCCAGCCCCAGCCCAGCTCACCAGGTATTCAAACACCAGGGTGAGGGACCGATCTGTGTGGATGAGGTCATGCAGGGTCACGATATTGGCGTGCTTCAGGTTCTTCAGCAGAGACACTGGGGAGACAGGCCCGCCTGGGTCCCTGGGCCCACGTGCCCCTTGTGCCCTCTCTTCCTGGGGTCAGCGATAGCCCTCCACCCTGGGCTCCCAGCAGGCCCAGGCTGCTGAGCCCCTCCTCCCAGAAGCCCAGGGATGTACGGGGCCCTGGTCACTGTACCCTCTCGGATGGCAGTGCAGGGCGCCCCCTCCTCATGTTCCAGCCGGATCTCCTTCAGGGCCACCAGGTTCTCTGTCAGTTTGCTGCGCCCCTTGAAGACTGTGGCATAGGTACCCTGGGATGAAGGAGCACCTGTGAGTCCCAGGTGCATTGGACTCCCACTTTCCCTGTCTAGTACCTTCCTCTCTTGCCTCTACTTGCCTGGGATTTGGATTTGGGTGGCCTTCTCTCTGCTCCCTCCATTACAATTCGGTTTTGCCCAAAGCCCACTTTCTCTGTGAAGTGCTCATAACAACTTCCCGATCAGAACAGACTGCTCCTTCTTCCACCCCCAGCATGCTAGACACCCCCGTTATTATAATGCCAGGCTTGCTCTTCCTTGTACGAGGCTGATGTTTACATGTAGGTCTCTTCTTGAAGAATGGCCTTCTTCCTCTCTATCAGCCTGCACCCACCCCAGGCTGGTAACACAAAGCCTGACAGTGGTACAGAAATAACTTTGTGACACAGCCCTTGCTCTGTACCAGGTGTTGTCCAAGTGCTGTGTTTAAGTTTATGATAGCGGCCTACTACTCCATCCTCACAACAAACTGATGAGGCAGAACAATTACTATTGCTACTTGCTAGAGGAAGAAATGGAGGTACACATAACTTGCCCAAGGTCACAGAGCTAGTAAATGGTGGACCTGGGGTTCAGATCCAGGCAATAAGTACTTGCAGCGAAAAGACTAGGTTCTGTGAGAGGCCTTGTGCCCTCGTTCAGGGTTAGGCCCACGGAATACCTGCTGAAGGCTGGGCCAGGCTCTGTGACCAAGATGGTGCAACTCTGTGAATCGGGGTCCATAAGGGAGCAGACCGTGGTCAAAACCATCCTGCATGGCTGCCCAGAGAGGATCACATTCAGCAGCTTACCTCCCCCAGTTTGTCCAGTTTCACGTATGTTTCCAGTTTTCCAAAGCCGATATCTGACTGCAAGGGAGACAACAGGGTAGTGTGAGATTAAAGTCCCCAGTCACTTGACCTACTCCACACGTCCCTCCCTCCAGCCTCCAGGAGAGAAGGGAATGACAACCCCATTGTTGCAAAGGCAAAAACTGAGGCTAGCAAAGGGGAGGACAGTCTCAAATCCTTCTTCTTCTCCCTTCCCCTCATCCCCATAAGAGCAGAGGGCCCTATGACAGTGGGGAATGTGGACACCAGAGCTGTAGCTCCTGGAGTGGCTGCTCACCTCCCTCCCCTATCTACTTCTGTCTTTCTCAGATTACTTGCTCCTCCAGGGTGAGGCTGGCTTTTCCTCCATCATGTGAGAGTCTGGTTCAAAACCCATCTCTCCAGCAGTCTCTCATTAGCACAACTTTTCCAGCTCAGAAGAGGTAATAGTGATCGAACTCAGGGCCTCACACATGCTTAGGCAGGTGTTCTGCTACTTGAGACGCACCCCTAGCCCTTTTGTTTGTATTCCTTTTTTTTTTTTTTGTGGTACTTCATTTTGAACTTAGAGCCTACACCTTGAGCCACTCCACCAGCTCTTTTTTATGATGGGTTTTTTTTCAAGATAGGGTCTAGCAAACTATTTGCCTGGAACTGTGATCCTCCTGAGAAGCTAGGATTACAGGTGTGAGCTCGTTTGCATTTTTATTATTACTGGTAGTTGTTACAAGGGGTTTCATTGTGGTATTTCCACACATGCATTTAATGTACTTTGATCATATCCATCCTCTTTCTTTCGGTGGGATTGGAGTTTGAACTCAGGGCTACCACTTGAGACACACACCTCCAGCCCCCCTCTCTGAGTCTTTTTAGTCTTCTTCCTCCTTTTATTACAATTTTAATGGGTTTCATTATTCTATTTTCATACATGCATAAAATGTACTTCTATCGGATTCCTACCCCCATAACTCTCCCCTTTTGTGCTCCTGCATTTTGTTTTCAAGATAGGGTTTCCTGAACTTTAGCCCAAGTTGGCTTTGAACTCCTGATCCTCTTGCCTCTGCCTCCCCAGGAGCTGGAACCAGAGGCCACGCACTGACTTGCACCCAGCACTTAACAGGACAGATTCTTGAGCCCTCTACTGAGAGAGAGAATTTTACAGGCGTCTGCAGTGAGGCCCTGAGGCTGGGTTTTGTAAGATGCTCCCAACAAATTTGACAGGGAACTAGGACCAGGAAGCAAATGCCACATGGTCCTAATCCTGGGAGACCCTGGGGCCCAGAGGAGGTTTAGAGTTTAGCTCCAGCCAGGACCACCTAGGGAACGGACGTTGACTTAGGAGGACAATCTGTTTGAATCCACAAAGACCAGCAGGTGGCATCAGAGGCCGAAGAATCTTTCTGGAAACCATGACAGGGACAGGCAAAGCCAAGACTGCTAAGTCCATGCTGGGACAGGATGGCCCGCCCTTGTGACCTCTGACCCTCTTGGGACTCACCAGGGAGGCACGGCGGGACATGCGGCTGAGGGGTTTGGGCAGGTCTGGGCTCTCCAGCTGTAGCTTCTGCAGGAATTCCTGGGGCAGCCGGATATCCATGGGTAGAGAGAGTCTCTTGCTGATGTCCTACAGTGATAGGGATGAGATGGGGACACCAAGTTGGCACCAGGGGTAACCAGGGCTGTGGGGCCCTCACCCCTCACTCTGGGCCTATCTTTCCCTGTAGAGCAGGACCAAACCACAAACTCACAGTTGCTTCAAGGGCATGCTCAAAGACATAAGTGAATAGTCGGGGGTTGCTGTGTGACTTAAGGAGGTTTCTTGCCCTCTCTGGGCCACAGTATCACCATCAATAGAACCTAAATCTTATGCCCTCACAGACACTTTAACTCTGAAAGCATAGTTTTCCTATAATGGCATATCATGTGGGTATAAGAACAATAGTCAAGTTGTCTATTACTAGCCTTTACTGTGTTCCAGGAATGTTCAAAGCACTTGTCATATATTAACACATTTAATCCTCACAAAGGAAACTGTAGTATACACAAGTTAAGTAACTTTTACAAAGTCACAGAGTTAATTAGAAGGGCTGGGATCTGAACTCATGACTAACTCCAAGGCAACCATCCTCCTGTGCATCCATCCATGGGTGTGTCCCGTGGAGCTTCCCCTCACCTCCATGGAAAAACGGCGCTGGTTCTGTCGTCGTTGGTACTGCATGCCAGGGGACAGCTGCCCGGTGTCCTCCCCACTGCCTGTTGGGGAGAGGGCACTGGGCTCATATCTGCCAAGAGAACTGAGCTGCAGGTCTGAGAGGGACAGGCATCAGCTCCCCTCCCTGCCACTCTGACCAGGAAGTGGGGAAGGCAGCCCACGGTCCACCCAACCTGCCCTTCTCCCTGAGGCTGCATAGGGCAGGGTGGTCAGCAAGGCTGGCAGGAAAGGCAGGCGGGAGGGCAGGGAGTGTGAGGGAATGAGGTTCCTCACCCTCATTCCTCCGGTTGTGAAGCTGGTTGAACTGCTCGGTGAACTCAGCCTCCTCAATGGTCTCTGTGCGGGGCACCGACAGGGAGAACCGGCGTTTGAAGTTCTTCATCTTGTTCATGATCAGCAGAGACTAGCAGTGGGGTCCTAGAGTGGACGGGAGAGATCAGACCTGCTGCCCTGCATACGGCAGACTTCTTAACCAGAGTCCCAGCTCCCTGAGGGCAGGACCTAACCCGGTTCCTCCCTCCTGGACTCTCAGCCCCTTCCCCACCAGGGTTCCTCCATCAGCCTACACTGAGCACAATGGTGGGTGTGATGGGAAGAGCACCCAAGAGCACCCTCCTGCCGTGTGTTAACCCCACATCTGCTGTGGATCCAGAGTGTTCTGAGGGGGGCAGGGAGGGCACCAGAATTGGGTGGTCCTCAGGCCGGCAGCTCTTTGCCCACTTATCAGAGCCTGGAGATGTCAACAGTCAGGGAGCCTTGCTGATAGATACCCATGGGTGTAACCCACACATTTTGCTTGTTCGATTTTTATTTACTTATCAATTTATTTTTGGCAGTACTGGGAATTGAACTTAGGGCTTATTTGCTCTACCACTTGAACCATGCCCTGAGTTCATAGCCCACACTCTTTGGATGCCATCTTCTTGCTCCAAACCCCATTCCACCTTGATACTGACACTGTGAATCCCCCTCTCTGGCTTGTCCTAGGTTTCCAGGAACCAAGGAAAGAAACGAGGGAGGGTACATGATGGGAGTTGGCCCAGCCGCACATCCTCTTTAGCTGAACTATGGAGATCAGGAATGGCCAAAGGTCCCAGGGGAAACACAGAAGTTAGCTGGAAACAGAGACACCCCCAGGGGAAGCCGGAGTGCTGGTAGCCCCTCCCTGCCATAGTCCCAGAGCAGGCAGGGCACCTTTTGCCCTCTTCCCCAGGGAAGAAAGGTTTTTTCCCTGCTTGCTTAGCTCTTATTTGCCTCTGCACACTGCTTCCCAATGACACTTGCGAACCACTTCTTCCCACAGGCTCTGAAAATCCAAAACAGCGCTGTCCTGCCCTCCCTCCCTTGTGGTTTCATCGTTCCAGTGTAGCCGTCCCCTCTCCCTGCTGGCCACACTACCTTCAGCTGCAGAGACCAAGAGGGACCAAGATGGGAGGGGCTGCTACATTTCTCCCTGGTTCTGCCCACTCCTAGAGGATGCTCAGTCCTGCCACTGGCCAGCACCTAGTTGCCAAGACAACGGGGCCCCTCTTGAATCCTCCCTGTTTCAGGGATTATGGGCCAGTAACATGTTTGCTTTGCTTAATGAGCACATCCTTCTGTCTTCAGCCAGCCTGGAAAGGGTCCCCACTCTGGCACTGTGTGCTCCTGGCTGCCTCCAAACTTAGCTAAGTCATGGCCCTCCAGTTCTTCTGAGCCCCAGCTGCTGCCTCTCAGAGCAGAAGCCTCAGCTTGGTACTGCCCAGCTGAACCTTTCCCCACTGGGGGTTCTGAAGTCTGACTCAGTTCAGCACAATACACGATGGATTAAGCGCCTACCAGGTGCTACATTGTGCTAGGCACTGTGGTTGACTAAAGTGTGGTCCCTGCTGTCAAGAAACTCAGGCTGGTGATGCCACTTTCTTAAGAGGCAGCCGAGAGTTCTTTGCCCACCTTGGCCTGTCCTGACTTTCCATCCCTAAATTCCTGCCAGCCAGCCTCAGCCACTCCTCACTGCTCTGTGTGATGGCTGTTTCAGGCCTGCTGTCTGCAGGACTCTCAGACAGAAAGGATGCTCCCTGAGGGCAGCCACCCTGCCTTTGTGCAGGGTCCAGCCTGAGGGTCTCATATGGAGGCCTCATGATGGTGGCAGAACAGTATGGGCTCCAGTGACTAGGCAAGGCAGATAAGCCCTGCCTGGTGACTCGCACCTCCCAGCAAGACAGAAGGGCAGAGATGCCCTCACTATACAGATTCACTGTTTTCAAAGCATCACCAGGAAGCATTGTAAGATAACCTTCATATTCCTGCATCCTGCATTTCACCCTGAGATCCTCAAACTGAAGCTTCAAAATGCCATTGTTTTTTGGGGGGGTGATACTGGGGCTTGAACCTCTTTTTGAGACTGTTCTGCCTCAGCCTCCCGCATGCTGGGATTACAGGTGTGCACCACTCCACCAGGCAGAAGATGCATTTTAAGCAGCATCTCTAATGTCACACAGTCCATGTTCAATCATGGAGCCATGGTTGGGGGAGGTGGCCCAGGTAAGGGCTGATTTTCCGTGGGCATTTCTAGACTGCTCTCGGTGCTGGGGTGGGAGATCCTCAGAGCTGGGGAGGGAGTAGCTGCAGTGGAGCAGGAGCTGCCATTAGGAGAGAAACCATCTCTGCCCTGGGAACAAGCATATCTTATTGCCCAAACCAGTGCCCCCAGGCTCAGTCATGGTCATCCTAGTAGGGGTGAAGGAGGCAGGCAATTTGCTCCCTGAGATCTGAGCTCTGCCAGGAGGGACCAGCCACACCCCTTTCTAAAAACATGGCTTCCCCATAAAACTGTCCTGCAGGTTGGAATTTATGGGATGACATGCTGAGTTTTGGCTCGGGAATCTACCAGTAGTTGCCATAAATCTCACACTGACTCTCACTTGCTGGGCAAGGGGGAGGGGAGTTCACTCAAAGCTCCTGAGAGGGAGGTCAGCTGGCCCCCAGTGCCTGCCAGACAGAGGAGAACCAGCCCTGAATCACACCTGTTCTCCCCAGGGTTCTGTTAGGAGCAAGGAGCCACCAGCTTGGCCTGGGATGGGGTGGAGGGTGGGAAAGGAAGACTGTGGGAGGTGAAACTGGGGGCAGCGGACTTGAACAGGAATGTGGGGCCAAAGTCTTGCAGAGGGATGGGGCCCAGCTGTTCTCCAACCACTGGAGAAGAGACCAAGAGGAAGTAGCTGTCACGGCGGAGGAAGAGATGGAGGTCAGATGCAGGGATGGACTTTCTGATGGTGACAGGGGAGCAGGCAGTGGGGGGGATGGTGAACAGAGCAGAGAGTGGCATCTCTCTCTGCTGGGGACAATCAGGGCATTGAACCAGGCAGGGTCTTGGGTGTGACAGGGCAGTCGGGGCAGTGAATGGTCTGTTGTTCCCTAGCTCAAGACACAAGATGCTTCTGTCACTTCTCCCTTGGGAGAATCAGCTCTTCAGATTTGGGATCCAAGGGGGAAGGGAGACAGGAAAAAGGCCTGTCACCTTGGTGCTGTCTGCCCCTCAGCCCTAACTAGGGACAGAAGCTCAGTGTGACCCAGTCTGAAGCCAGTCCAGGGCCTGGCACAGTGTGGCCTTTGTCCCAGGGCCAGGGAGCCATCTGGGGCTGTCCCGTGCAACTGGTGCCAGGGGAAGAGGGCGATTGGGTCCGGGGGTGTGGTCCAGCAGGGCAGTTGGGGAGTGGGAGAGTCATGCAGCAGAGGTCCCTCTGGAGATGTGGAGTGGCCAGGCAGACTCCAACCAGCCTGCCTCTGCCTCCCTGCCCAGGTAAGCCTTCCTCTGCCACTTCCTTCTGGGCAGACACTAGCAGCCCAGCACTTCCTGCTGGTGCCAGAGAAGCTGGTGGCCCAGGAGGAGGAAAGTGAGCACTTGCCAGAGGCCACTGTGCACCCTGGGAGAAAGGGCCAGGACTCCTGAAGTGCCAGCTAGGGAAGGCACAGTTAACAGGCCTCCACTCCTGTCTCTTGCCCGGTGAGAACATGGAGGCTCCCAGAGGGGAAGTGACCTGCTCAAAATCATGCAGCAATTTCCTGGTGTTGCCAAGGATGCAAACTATGGTCACACTGCTTCTTTCTGCTCCTGATTGGGGCCTCCCAGCCCTGTTCCCTCCCTGTAGTCTAGACTGGAAGTGCTGCTCTCTCCTCTGGTCTCCTCCCTCCTGCTCTGAATCAACAGCCAGACAAACGCAGGCCAGATTCTGGAGCCATGTATGGCTAGCAGGCTGTGTGTGGCAATGAAGTGACATCATCCCTCTTAGCTTTGGTTCATTCAGTCACTCAACAGTTATGTACTGAGCACTCAACAAGAGTGCCAGCCACTCTTGTTGGCCTGAGAATCCACAGGTGAAGGAGAGAGACATTAATTCCTGCCTTTGTACATTCTTCTTTTTGTCTTTTTTGTGGTGATGGGGATTGGTCCCAGGGTCTTGCCCATGCTAGGCAATGAGCTACATCCCTGCCCTTGGACATTCTAATATAGGTTGAGAAGATACAGACAACAGAATAAACAAATAAAATGGTAGATGGTAATAAAGGAAAATCAAGCAGGAAAGAGGAATAGTGTGAGGGGCACCAAACTGCAAGTTTAAACAGGTGGTCAAGAAGGTCTCCCTGAACAGGTGATTTCTCAGAAATAATTCAGAGTAGACATGGGTGAAGGAGTGTCATGAGGAAGCTGGGGGAGGCAGGCCAGCAAAAGAACAGCAGGTGCAAAGTTCCTGGGGCAGAAGTGAGTCTTCCATGTTCTCCAACAGCAATGTGGCTGGAGAGGAGATCAGAGGAACGTGTGGCAGCTGTATTGGACGTCCCAGGGTACATGAGGATTTGAGCAGATGAGTGACAAGGCCCTATTGACATTATAGGCTTCCTCTGGCTGCTGAATTAAGAACAGACTGTGTGGGCGAGGAGAGAAGCAGGGAGTAGTAGGAGGCTACTGCAGAGATCCAGGTATGAGCGATGGTGGTGACTGGCACCAGCATGGGCACAGTGGAGGTGGTAAGAAGTGGCTGGACTTGGGGTGTATTTTGAAGTGGTACCAAAGAGGGTTGCAGCTGGATAGACTGTATGTGGGGATAAGAGGGGAGTGCCACATGTGTGATCCTGAGGGGACTTAGCTGAACAACCAGAGGAGGGCATGGCCCCTGGGGGAGAGAGGGGCTCTGGGAGGAGAGGTTCAGTAGGAAAATCAGTAGTTGGGCTTGGGTGAGCAAGTTTTCCATGGTCAATGCTGTCTGAGTGGTGTTGCACCAGGCAAGCGTCTAGTGCTGGAGCCTTCTTCTCTCCAGTGTCTGCTCAGACATAAATTGCTACCAGAAGCCAGATGCCAATGGCTCATGCCTGTAATTCTAGCTATTTGAGAGGCTGAGATCAGGAGGATCGTGGTTTGAGGCCAGACCGGGCAAGTAGTTCACGAGCTCCGATCTCCAAATAATCACAGCCAAATGGACTGGGGGTTTGGCTCAAGCAGCAGAGTACCTGCTTTACAAGTGGAAAGCCTTGAGTTCAAACTCTAGCTTCATTAAAAAAAAAAAAAAGGCTGGTGGAGTGCCTCAAGCAGGAGAGCACCTGCCTAGCAAGTGTGAGGCCTTGAGTTCAAATCCCAGAAAAAAAAAATCCGTTAAAAAAAAAAAAGTTGCCAGAAGGAAGGTTCCAGGCAGACCTAATTAAGCAGCTCTCGTAGCCTCCCTTTCCCCAAGGTGCTCTGACCTTGGGAGAAGGCTGGCAGCAGTGAGTATTGGCAGCTACCAGGTGGAGAGAGTGGGAAGACCAGGGAGGCAGGTCCCCTACTTAGACAACTCTGCAGGCCACACGGTTGGGGCCGGTGCAAGGCAGGGGACTTTATTTCCTGGGGGACAGGATTCATTCCCCTCTTAGGAGAGAAGAGAGCTCTGCAGGGCAGCCCCAGGGGTCCATGGTCTCCATGTGCCTACACTTCACCTGCTGCCCCTATCTGGGGACAACCTCTGCCAGGCCCCAGACCTATCCCTTCGCTGGGGCTGGGACCCTGGGAGACCCTGGCCTGGAGGCTGTGAAGGCACAGGAGGAGGTTGGCAGAGCAGGAAGGGCACCGGGAAGTAGCCTCCACTCTCAGGAGTTCTGGCTGCCATCAGTTAGGAGGGCGGCAGGGCCAGCGCCACTCCTTAGCCGCAAGGCCAGGCTCCGAGACTGGTAATTTCTTAGTAATTCCCTTTCGGGTACCCTGTGCCTTCCACTGAACACGGCCCTGTGACCGGGCCTGTACCAGGTGCTTCAGATCTGGGCTCCTTCTTCTTTGGCTTTGATCCTTTCTATTTGCAACTTGCTGGCTCTGCTCCAAGCCCCCTGCATGCAGCTCAGGCCTCCTGGGTCTGTAGAAGCTTCCTGACCCCCAAGACCACCAAGTGCCCTCCTCCGATGGAGGAGGCCTGACTTTTGACCTGTCGCCCAGAGGGCGTTTCAGTCCCTATGCCGAGTGCTGGTGGTACATGGCAGACAACGTGTCTGTCTACAGGCACCTGTGGGCACATACTGTGTTCCGAGCACATGGGATGCCTCTCCAAGTTCCCCTCTTTGCTTGATTTTATTTTGGTCTCCAACTGTGGACCCAGAGGGTGAAGGATATAACTGACAACTGCCCACAGAGGGTCTGACCCTCTCTTTGTCCCAAGGGCTGGCTGCTAGCCAGGATCCTCATGACACCCTCTCTCTCCCACTCCCTGCCTCCAGCTAGGTCATTAGCCACTGTGCACCTCGGGGGAATTTCAAAAAAACTAGAGGCCACGGCTGACCAAGTTTGTAGACGTCAAGAGATGGGCCTCAGAGACTCTCCTCCAGGGAAAGCCAGGCTGCAGAGAGCCGACAGATACCATCTCCTCTTCCTCTTCACTGCCCCTGCTCTGCCCAGCTGCGTGGGCCTCAGGGCTGCCAGTCACCCCCACTGCCTAGCTGACCTCACCCTGCCCCAGCCAGGATGAGAGCCTACAGGCCTGGGGCCTTCGGGGTGGCCAGAACTGAGGAGACAGAACAGACAGGCCTGCACTCACCCTGCCAAAGAACAGATGCTTTGGACGGTGATGAACCTCAAAGAACATTCCCACAGCCTGTCTGGAATGCAGGAAGCAGGTGAAGGCCTTCTGGGAGCAAGCTCACAAGCTCATAAGCTCGGCTGACCCACAGGAAGCAGGTCAGGAGGTGACATGTCTGGGGCTCAGGGGGCCTTCATGATAGATGTAACACTGGGCCCTACAGCATCTTTGTTTTGGTGCTGGGGTGTAGCTCAGTGGTAGAACACATACAGTATCTTACTCTGCCAAGAAAGATCCTACAGTAAGGGCCACAGCCTGTCCAGTCTGCTCTCCAAATTGCCCTACGATCTGATGTCACGGAACAATTCCCATTTACTGGCACTGTGGCCTGCAAAGATACCCCCATGCCTCAGTTTCCTTGTCAGCTAACCCCCACTCCAATTGCTAGAGGACACCAGGCTTCACTTTCTCAGCTGCTTTCTGGTGATGTCCATCTTGTGTGTAAGATCCTTCAAAGCCAGGAAAGGTACAGGCTCCAGGGCCAGCAGGTTAGGCCTCTTGTGTTTGGATTCTCTTTCCAGGAGGGTCCAGTTTGATGGAACATACTTGACATTCCCAGAAAAATCCACACTTATACCCCACAGCTCTGCACATGCCATCCATTTGGCCTGGCATGTCCTTCCTCAATTTTCCTTTGGCAAAACCACTCCCCATCTCAACTCCAGTGTCACTTCCCCTGGGAAGCTGCGTGTGACCACACCTCCTTCACCAAGGTCAAATGAGATGTTCCCATTGTGCTTCCATAGCAGCCTGTACACACTGAGAACCAGACATCAGTGACCCTCAGGATAAGACTGGGGTCTTCCTCTGTTTCCCTAGCACCTCACGCAGGGGGCAGAACCCAGGAGGTGGACATTCTGTGCAAAGAATGGACAAGTGACTGAATGAGGCCATCAAGCCACAGCACCATAGTGACCTGAAGCCTCTTTGTTCCACAGATACACAAACATTAGAGCCCTCAATGTCAAAGACTATCATAGCCGCCTTTAAGCTCCAGGATACCCTACTGTGTAAGAAATGCTGGTGTCATTCCTTCCACTTTCAGGCTGGCCAGGGATCTGTTTCTAACTTTATCTTCTCCCAGTCTTAGTGCTGGGTATGAGATCACTGGGGTAGGTCTGGTCCTGCCCTTTCCCTGGGCAAGCCTCAGCTGTCCAGTACACCAGCACTAGACCCCCGAGCCAGCTCTCCTCACTTTCCTTGGGTCTCAGGGGGAACTGGAACACAGGGACTGGTGCCCAAGGCAATGGGCTAGGGATTAGGGCAAAGCCAGCAGACTGTAACTCATCCTTGGGGTCAAGTCAGCCAGGACCTCCTACCGGAATGCTCTCCACAGTGCCCACATGCCTTCTGCCCAGGTCTCTGCTGTTCCAGCCGGGTGTGGGAACCTCCTCTGTGCTCCAACGGCAGTCTCACATCCCCCAAGCCGAGCCCTGACTCCTGTGCTGTAGTTGTTTACATGTCAGTCCCCCAGGTTGTGCAGGCAAGGGCTGGGTCTGACTCATGATCACACCCCAGATCCTGACCTGGGGCCTGGCCCAGAGCAAACCGTGAAGTGACCAGCCGTGAATACAGGAGAGCTGGACTCAAGGGCTCTCTGCTGTACACTAGCCCTCTCCTTCCCGTCAATGGCAGTGGGGATGGGGAGGCAGCTCTCTGACCAGCAGCGACTCTCAAGGGAGGTCTGTGTGGACTGGAAGTGCACACCACTCCAAGGGGTGGGCTGGGAAGAGAAAAATCCTAATGAGAAATTCCAATGCAACACATAGCAAGCTGAGGCCTCCAAGGCTTGTGGGGAGAGGGCTGCCAGGCCCTCGAACCTCCTCCTGGGCTCCCATCATGTAGGGGGAGATTCCCTACATGGTTCACAGGGAAGGTGCCATACCCATGCTCCAGCCTTAGCCATCTTTTCCTGTAGGGACAGATGACCATCCCAGATCCCTCAGTACCTCACTTCTAAGCCCTCTGTGTGTCCACACCAGTCCTGATGTCTACTCTGCTGCGTTCTGGCTTTTGGGGGTTCAAGAAATAGAGGTACACATAGTGTCTTCTGGTATTTTCTTTTTGACTTTCCTTAGGGACCCAGCTAAAGCTAGTCTACAGTCTTTGAGGAGGCTCTGAATTTCCAAGTGATAAGACAGGACAAGGTGCCCTCTGTCACCTCTAGTACAGGGTGTACAGAATTGCCATCCATTTGGCCTGGGATGCCCTTCCTCAATTTTTCCCTTGGTAAAGCCACTCCCAAAGTCAACTGAGTGTCACTTCCCCTGAAAACCAGCATGTGACCATACCACAGGCAGGACCAAGGGGCCAGGGCAGGCACGGCCTCTATCTCCCACATCTTCCTGCTCCCAAAGCTTGCCTCCCTCCACCCCAGGCAGGAGAGACCCTCTCTGATCCTTTTAGCAGCAGCCCTCTTTTTTTTTTTTTGTGGTTCTGGGATTTGAACTCAGGGCCTATACCTTGAGCCATTCTACCAGCCCTTTTTTTTTGTGATGGCTTTTTTCAAGATAGGGTCTCCTGAACTATTTGCCTGGACTGGCTTTGAATTGCAATCCTCCTGATCTCTGTCTCTTGAGTAGCTAGGATTACAGGTGTGAGCCACCAGCACCCAGCTAAGCAGCTCTCTTTAAAGATCCTCAAAGAAGGGCTTTTACCTACTCTATCAGTGTTTTCAAAATCCCAAAGCAATCTCACTGCTGGGTACACACTCAAAGGAATTGACACCAGTATGTCAAAGAAACATGAACTTTCCCCTGTTCACAGCAACATTCTTCACAAACACCAAAATATGTGACAATGTAAGTGTCCATCAGCTGATGAATGGACCTTAAAAATATGGTATACATACACAATGGAATACTATTCAGCCCTAAAGAGAGAAGGAAATCCTGTCATTTGTGACTTGGATGAACAGAGAGGGCATTGTGTAAGGTGAATAAGCCAGATGCAGAGAGATAAATACCACATGGTCTCACTCATGTAGACTCTGAAAAGGTTGATCTCGGAGAAGCAGAACGCAGAATGGTGGTTACCAGGGATTGGGGAGAAGGGGTGGATGGGAAAGGGAAAAAGTTGGAGTAGGAGACTAATAATGTTAATTATAATGATGTTAGGTGATGATAATAGAGGTACTGTCTATTTCTAGAGCACTAGGAGAGGATTTTGAATGTTCTAACTGCAAAGAAATGATAAATGAGGTGATGCATATGCTAATTAACCTGATTTGATTCTTATACCATGCATACATGTATCATGGGGTACACTATCATATCCCAGAAATATTATTAGGTAATTAGAAACAGAATAAAACTTTATAGCCGGGGGCAGGTGGCTCACACCTGTTATCCTAGCTATTTGGGAGGCTGAGATCAGGAGGATAGAGGTTGGAGGCCAGCCCAGGCAAAAACTTCACAAGACCCCAACCCCAAAGTAACCAGAACAAAATGGACTGGAGGTGTGGCTCAAGCGGTAGAGCACCTGCTTTGCAAGCATGAAGTCCTGAGCTGAAATTCCAGTCCCACCAAAATCAAAACAAAACAAAATTACAAACTTAAAAGTCAAAAGTCTGCAACCTCCTCTTCTTTAAATCCCAAAGGGGCAGTCCACATGTGTTTCCTACCCATCTGTGTCCCCACAGATGCTGTTGCCTACCATCTTATATGGGACAAATAGGTGTCAGGTTTAGCCACCCTTAGCGCCCCTCATCTCGAGGCCAGCAGTCCAGCTCTCTTGGTGGCCTGTCACAGATCCTTATTCTCATCTCAGGTTTTCTCCCCATGCCCAACTTTAGCAACAGAACTGCAGGGGCCAAGGGGCCCTGGCATCCCTGGGGACCTCTGAGTGGCAGGAGTGGGGAGGGAGAGGGGAGGACTTCCCAGCATTTCTTAACCACTCTCCTATTTATACTCTGCCCCATCACTACCTCCCCACCGCATTCCAACAGGAGCCCCTGGTCACTCTGCTCCAACCCCCCCTCTTCCCATCTGAGTGACTAATCTAAAAGTCAGCTTCGCTTCGTGTTACCCCAACAACTCCACCCTGCCTTGGGACATGTGGATTGTCCTTCTCATACTTTGCAAGGCAGCCCCCGACTGGGCCCAGGTGGCTTCCCTGACCTGGGCTGCCTCACGGCCTCCTGTGGGGGCCTCTGAACAACCCACCGTTGTGACATTATTCTCTAAAACAGTGTCTCATCGGTGCCACTCACCAGCCAGGACTCCGGTCCCTCGGAAGTTCCTTCCAGTCACTCACTCACGCCTATCCCAGGCTCTGTGCCCTGGCCTCCATGACAGCCCAACCTCGTAGCTCTCCTCTACTTCTCTCTCTTTCCACGTCTGGTGGACTTACTTCCTCCACCTGTCCCCGAATGGCAATTCGCCCAGAGTTCCCTCTTTGGCCCTTTGCGCTTCCTCTCTGCACACTTCCTAGGTGACCTCATCCACATGCTGATGACTCCCAGATCCACAGCGCAGGCCCCTCCAAGCCAGCTATCTGCTGGGCACCTCTGGCTGCATGTCTCCCAGAGGTCCACTGAGAGAGATGTTTCTAAGTGAAGAGAGCAGATGCATACAGCCTGGGGAAGCTGTATGTGAGTGAGACAGGCACACATGATGTTGTCACATACATATACACAGAGATGCCAACACACCTTAGGTGAACCAGAAGGCAGCAGAGCAAATTGTCAACATGGTTAGCTAGGGGTGGTAGAATTACAGGTGAGTTTAATGTCTCCTTTTTGCTTATTTCCATCTGCTAACATTTCTGTAGCCTGTTTATAGCTTACCTAGTAAGAAAGTGGCAACATTTCTTTTTAAATGAAAAGAAAGTATTTTTAGCTTGAAATCCCAGAACGATTTAGTGCAAGGCCCACAGAGAACTATGCTTATCTTCAGCAGGGGTCACCAAGCTTTTACTGTGAAGTCCAGACAGCCAATATTTTTGGCTTTGCAAACCAGTCTTTACTATAACTATCCAGTGCTACCCTTGTAAAAGAATGAGTGTGGCTTGCCCCTGGAAAACTTCACTAAGGGCTCTAAAAGCAGATGTGCAAGTTTTTCAGTGTCGCAAAATTTTATTTTCTTCTTTTGATTTTTTTCCACAACCACTTAAAAATGTAAAAAAAAAAAAAAAAAATTTTTTTTTTTTTCACATTTTTCTTAGCTCATGGGCCATACAAACCCAGGCAGGATTTGGTCAAGACCATGTTTTGCTGACCTCACCCTTGAATACCCAGTGCCTATATGACATATGAATCCTGTGTCCACTTTGGTTGTTTTTGGTGGTAATGGGGTTTGAACTCAGGGCCTCATGCTTGCTAGGCAGGTGCTCTACCACTTGAGCTACTCCACCAACCCTTTTTTTGTGTTGGGTATTTTTGAGATAGGGTATCACTTTTTGCCAAGATGGCCTCTAACTGGTGATTCTTCTGATCTCTTCCTCCCTAGTTGCTAGGATTACAGGTGTGAGCCAGCATGCATTTCTTAGGAATACTTTTTTCCTCACACTTGACAAGGTAAGGACTTCTAGAGTTTCCTTACCCATCTGAGCCATGGCAAGAACTGAGTATCCAGGTATCAGGTGGAGGAAGCCTCTGTGCTTTGAAATTTGGAGGAAAAGAAGCTTGAGTCTCTCCAGGGGTCTCAGAGCATAACTCACCAACAAAAGCTGGAGCCAAAACCCAGCAGTCTTGGATAGGCTTTTGAAAGCCCCTAATCTGAGCCATGGACGATGGCCTATGCCTGTAATCCCAGCTACTTGGGAGATAGAGATCAGGAGGATGGAGATTCAAGGCCATCCAGAAAAAAAGTTAGGGAGACCACATCTCAACCAATAAAAAGCAGATGTGGTGATGCATGCCTCTCATCCCAGCTAGTCTGGAAGAATAACTAGGAGGATGGTTGTCCAGGCCAGCCTGGGCATAAATGCAAGCCCCTATTCAAAAAATAACTAGAGCAAAAAGGGCTGGAGGCGTGGATCAACTGGTGGGGCGCCTGCTTAACAAATGAAGACCATGAGTTCAAACCCCAGTACCACCAAAAAAAAAGCCCTCAGGTCTGTGCTCTTGTCTTGGACTAAGAAGGCAAGACCATGAAAGGGAGGTGACCTGTCCAATGTTGTTCAGAGTGGCAGGGCAGAGCTGACACCACAACTGTGGGCTTGTCACCTGGAATTCAATGTTCTTTCTGCTCTGCCAGGGCTATGGGCACCATAGCCAAGAAAGTCACAGCCCCATCAGGGCAACTTCCACAAAGAAGATGCCACGTCAGAACTGACATCAGTACAGAATTGTGGCACCCAGCCCAGCCACAGCAGAGGATGTTGCCAGCTGGGCTCCGGGTTAGATTCAGGGAAGGACTCGGGGACCCTGGCTGGCCTCATCTAGAGGAGACTCTGTGCTGCTTCTGTCATGAGTGATGCCCTCATCATGGCACCTTCTGCATACCTGCCACCAGGATGTGGGAAGGACGGCCATGCCTCCTCCTGGTCTGGTAATTCCACCAGGGTCTCCTTTGCGAGGTGGCTGGGAGCAGCAGAGGAGAAAAGGATTGGTTCCTGAGGGCATCCCCCAGGGAAAAAGGGGCAGGCTTCCTTAGGGACGCAAGGTGTACAGGCAGAAATAGAGAAATCATTCTGGAACTTTGCCAAAATTTCTTGTGACGATGATAAAATGGAATAGGTGTTCTGAGTGAAGGAAGAAACACCGGGGGAGGGGTTGTTTTGTTGTTTTTGAGACAGGGTCATATTACATAGCACAGGCTGGCCCCAAACTCAAGATTCTCCTGCCTCAGTCTCCCTGGTGCTGGGATTACAGGTTTGTGTGCAATGACTGGCACATTTTAAGAAAGAGAATTCCCTTTCTAATTTGGGACCTGAGTCCTACTGTCTTCAGAGATCCTGACTTTAGAAAAGATGTCAAGTAGAGGTCAAAGGTACTAACTGCCAAGGGTGGCCTACCAACTCGGTGTGCCACCACCCCTTAATAATGACATAGGGAGGACATGATCTCATTGGACTCCTCCCAAGCCCATGAGGCAATACCGTTACCCCTCCCCATTTTAAAGCTCAGAGGCTGATACTGGATGAGCGAATGACTTGACCTAAGGCAACCCGTTATTGAGTGGCAAAGCCAGGATTTAAACTAACCCAAAGCCCTTAACTTCCTCCACCCGTGGTGGACAGGAGACATAAACTCAGCACACAAATAATGAATGAAAACATCAACCAGCCACTATTGGGCCATCTTGTCTACCCCCACCCCTGGTTCCAGGGAAGACTTCAGATAATGGGGCTGGGAGGAGAACGGGGAAGCAATATCAAAAGTTGCAAAAAAGAGGCTCCTTACCAATGTCCCTCCAAAAGTTTGAGCTAATGCCTCCCAGAGCAGGGTGTCCTGAAATCACCAGGGTCACACATGCTGTCAGGAAGCTTCAAGACCATTTTCAGTTCAAAGTTAAACCTCCCACTTGCTTCCCTAGTCTCTTTCCCCTGCGGACTGAGCCATAGGGACTTTGGAAGCAGATGGGCTCCCACAGGCTGGAGGGCTGGCTGACACGTGCCCACAGCTTTCCCTCTTCCCAGTCTGTGACTGCACCATGGGCCAGTTCCTTCCGGCCATGGCACAGCCCTGTAGTGATTGGGCCCTGGACCATCTGAAAGCTGTGTTCTCTCTCTCTCTCTCTCTCTCTCTCTCTTTCTCTCTCTAGCTACAGGGGCCAGGACAAGACTAACTTTGGTCTATCTCCACCTCCTGAGCTGAGAAAGTGCCCACTCAGCAGCAAATGCTTGGAGGGTGAGGGCAAAGGGTCCAGCGTAGCGGACAGAGGGTCATGGAGAGACACAGAACCAGGGAAAAGAAACATGAAATACTCCCAAAGGCATGAAGCTAACCAGGTGGTTCTGGATCCAGGCCAGCCACTCCCTCAAGGACAACAGAGCAGAACAGGGACTGTAGATACTTAAGTACAAGGAAAGGGCCCCTTGCCCCTAGGCGCCCAGGCCTCCTCACTCACTAGAAACTGGAAGGTAGCCTCAGCACCAATTCCTGGTCCTTCCCGGGAGGTTTCTATCCAGCTCCTCCACTCCCTCATGCAGAGCCCTCCTGCCCAACCTGGAAGAGCAGGAAGCTTCTGCCTAAAGGCTTGGCCTGCTTACTGGGTCTCTACCCTAGGGCCAGCCCTGGGGCATCACTAAGGAAATACCCTTTCTGAAATCACCACCACCACTGTGACCGGCTACTCCCAGATAATTAACCTCTTTCCTGGGCACAGGACACGATTTCACTTAATTCCTATACCAGCCCTTCCTATTATGAACCCTGCTTCACACATGAGGAAACTGAGGCTTGGAAAGATCAGGAGATTGTTGGGGGTGGAGAGTCACAGAGCTAGTGTAAACTGGAGCTGGAGTCCCAATAAGGCCCAAGGTCTGCCCTCCTTCCCCTTTAGGTCCCCAGCTCAGTTAGGGAAGGAAAGAATCAGCAGAGGGATCCACAGAGACGCTGCACAGAAGTCCAACACAGGGTGACCCCAAAAAGGAGAGGCCAGGGGGTAAAAACTGGAAAAATCAAGTCAGGCTCTGCCTCACGGAGGGGGGTCTGTTCCCTTGGGCTTGGAAAGGACCAGCTAGACAGTGGACACACGGTTTATAGAGGAAAAAACACAGTCGGAAAGAAGACCCATCTCCCTTATACAGCAGGGGAGGTCTTCCAACAAGAGCCCAGATGAACCTACTTGCTCCTTGGGTTTGGTCCCTTTCTCCTGCCAGCCATGGTAAAGCCTGGCTCTGCCAGGCACAGGACAATTGGGAGCCTCATTAGTCAGAGCACCACCTCCGTCCTTCCTTCCCCCGAGAACTGAGGCAGAACCAGAGGACTCCTGAGGGGCTGGAACCTATCCAGGATGGGATACGGGTTGAGAGCAGGTTTGGGGGACAGCTAGGGGACAGCTAGAAGTGGGCTGGGTCCCTTCTCTATAAAACCTTGCTAATGTCTATCTCAGTGTCTCAGTTTCCTGACCTATAAATTGTGTATAATTGGCACACAGCAGATATTCAAAAACAGTAGCCTCAAAGACATCAAGAAATGGGATCTAACTTATTGAAGACTCCACAGGCAGAGCTCCATTTAGAAACCTTCTCCTGGCATGAGTGGGCAGAGCATGTGCTCCCAGTGGGGATAGTTCTAGGAAACTCATGGTCAGAGGCACCCTCAAGGCTGAGGGCAAGGACGAGGTCAGTCCTTCTGGACCATCAGCTGCACAAGAAGAGGCTGGGACAGGAGCTTGGCTGTGGCAATGGGACCCTCTCTCTAGGACTTCACAGGACGCAATTCAAGCTGGAAGCCAGTGCTGCCTTGTTTTCCTACCCTTGGTGACATTTTCCCAGACCCCTCCCAAGGCAGACTACAGGTAGGGATCTTTGGGACGCAGCAGCAAGCCAGATGTTTCAGGAGGCCTGGAGGATTCTGGAATGTACTGTGTGCCCATACTCGGGTGGGGAAGGCACACAGACATGCAGAATCTCACAGCAAGATAGGGACCAGTCTCTGGTGTTTTCGTGAGTCACAGGGCCCAGGCCACAAGCCACAGATGGGAAAGGTTGCTGAAGACTAGGCTGGAGGTGAGGATGAGGGGTAGACAGGAGCAGCCAAGAGCAGGAGATTCTTGACGCTGTTCCTGCCTCCCCCCCCCCCCCCACACACACACATACACACTCTTTACAGTCACAACTCTCTGCCCTTTAAAGGCCAGAGGGACTAGAGGGTGCAGACCCCTCAGTAAAGACAACCCACAAGGCCTGCAGACAGGGAACCTGCCCCTAACAGGGTGGTCTCCAGTCCGTACCCCATTCCCATTTCAGATTCCTAATTTTCTCCCCAAGCACAGAGCCATCTTCTTAGCCCAACGGGCCACCCACCCTCCTTTCCCACCGCTGCGTTAACCCTTTGGCCACTGCTGAGGAAGCGGGGCGGTCATTGTCCCACGGTACATCACACGTGGACCCTCCTAACCCGCAACCCCGGCGCTGGGACCTGCAGGGCTTCACGTATCTTCCACGTTCTCCCCAGGGCTCTGGCCTCCCACCCCTGCCTGCCGATCTGGAAAGTTCATCAGAGCCCAGAAACCCTTCAAGGTAGCAATCTGACCCCACACTCTTGGGTCCTCCCGTCACCCGGGACCCCTGACCCTTCCCCTTTCCAGACGGAAGGGAGCTTAGAAAGCGCCTGGCTCGCCACTGGGTGGAAACTTTGCTTTTTTAGGATTCCGACCTAAGGCCAGGAGCCAAAGGGAGTCCCAGATGGAGAGTCCCCGCGGGTTCTGCGACAGCGAAACAGTCCTCCCTCCTGAGCACCTGGACTTGAAAGTGGCCTTTCCAGGGCATCCCCCGGCCACCCAGCCATACACTCGGGCGCCTAGTGATCTCCGATTTCTCCCCGTAGCTCTGGTTTTCCCTCCAACATCTCGCCCTGCGCAAAGGCAGCCCGGCGCCTTTAAGGGCCGCTCCGCTTACCTTTGCTCCGCTAACCCGGCGCCGCGGTGCCCCTCCTGCGACCTCCCTCCTCCCTGGCGCGCCGCCCGCGGGACTAACTGCGCGTGTCCCGGTCGCCGCGGCCGGGCTGCCCGGGGCTGGGCGCCGTGCCCCGCGCCCCGCGTCCTGCTGGGATCCCTGTCCCGGCTCTAGACAGATCCCCTGGCTCCGGAAAGGTGAGCGGCTCCGCAGAGAAGCTGCAACCTGAGCTGGAGGAGGAGGAGGAGGAGGAGGAGGAGGAGGAGGAGGAGGAGGAGGAGGAGGAGGAGGAGGAAGAGAGGGGAGAAGGGGAGGGGAAGGGAGGGGGTGGAGGAGGAGGAGCAGGAGGAAAGGAAGAGCCCGGCCCCCGCCAGACTTTTTCACGAGTACACGTTGACTCCTCCCCCGTCCCTCCAGCGCCCTGCCCACAGCCGCTGCCAATCCCCAGGGCTCCCTCTGTCCGGGTGCCCACCCCTTTCTCCCACTCTGGGAACCAGGGTCCAAGTGCCTCTTCCTGTTTCCTTCATAGGGCTGGCAGAGGCTGCTCAGCTGGGTTGGCCCTGAGAACCCTGACTAGAGGAGAGAGCCTTGTGGACTGGATCACCCCAGGACAGAGGTCAGGGCACCCAGCGTGGCTCCTGGAGCGTGCGGTTCTCTAAATGTAGCGCTCCGCCTTCTCCGCCCTACACCGGACCCTAGCACCTAGCACCCATCACCTTAGGGGCTAATGTGCCACCCACGCTAGTTCTGTTTGCTTTTTTTTTTTGGACTGGTGATTGAACTCAGGGCCTTCTGCCACCTGAGCCACGCTACCAACCCTTTTTGCTTTAGTTATGTTTTGGTTAGGTCTTGCGTTTCTGCCTGGGGCCAGCCTAGGACTGCGATCCTCCTACTTATTCCTCCCTCTAAGCTGCACCACCATGCCCAGCTTTTTATTGGTTGAGAGCGGGGTCTCACTAACCCTTTGGCCAGGGATGATTGCAAACCACAATTCTCACACTACCATGTAATCCTTCCACCGCCACACCTGGGCCTGTTTGTCATTTTTTTTTTTTTTTTTTTTTGGACTGGGGGTCCAGCCCTTTTTTTTTGGTGATTTTTTTTTTTTTTTCCAAATAGGTTCATGCGAACTATTTACCCAGGTTGGCTTTGAACTGCAATCCTCCTGATCTCTGCTTCCTGAGAAGCTAGGATTGCAGATGTGACCCACCAGCGCCCAGTTGTTTTGCCTTTTTATTTATTTATTTATTTATTTATTTATTGACAGCAGTAGCCCTGGTGTTGTCCCTGGCGGGATTTATCACTTACCTTCCAAAGTTCCCACCTGGTCAGCTCTGCCTCTGCAGGGCTTGCCTCTCTACCAGCCATCATTCCCACTTCCCACCTTGAAGGATAGTTCAATTTGTTCTTTTGGAATCAAACCCCACAGCAGATCAACTGAAGGTCATCTAAGACGCTCTACAGAATAGCTAGTGCTAGTTCAGCTCTCAGTTTACACAAGGGGAAATTGAGGCCCAGGAAGGTGATTGAGTAGTGGGCCCAAAGTCCCACCAGGAGTAGTGGTGATGCTTAAAACCAGGTTAATGGCCATTCTACCCACACCATTTTAGTTCAGGAATTTAAAAAACAAAACAAAGCAAAATTCTCCAAAACCAAAAAGCTTCAGCGCTGTGAAGGATACAGTTGTCCCCATGTGGGCCCCTCCCTGTGAGGATTGGGAGGAGAGGAGGTGTGTCTCAACTCTGAGAGGACCAAATCAAGGAGGCCTGTGGCCTCTACAATCTGGGGGTGCTGGCAGGGCAGGTGTTGTGAGGGGGGGTGCTCCACAGTGTGGAAGTTCTTCTGCACGAGCTCTTTCCCCGGGGAGAATGAGATGCTAAGACTAGGACAAATTCCTTGTGGAAGACATGAGCCTGAGGTCTCAGTTGGAGACAGGAGAAAGAAGGAAGACTCACTGCCCAGGCATGAGAATGACCTGTGGGTGGTTGGCAGGGCATCCCCCAAAGGGCCTCCCCTGACTTTTTGCTAAAACAGGTTTCTGTGCCGGAGCCTTCAGATCTCTTGGGCATAAGCGCTTTGTAAAACGGAAGTCACCACGTGTCAAAGGGTTGCAAAGTGGGGAGAGAAAGCAGCTTGCCTGGCTCCATAATCCACGTGTGAAATAAGAGTACTGGGGAGCAGGGAAGCCAAGGTGCAGGGGGGCAGGTATGGAAGGTGAGTGACCTATGGCTAAGGAATTTTAGTTACTAGAGGATTAGAGAGAATGGGGCCAAAGAGCAGAATTTTAAGGAATTGGTGGTGGGGGGGATCAAGGGGTCTCAGAAAATATTTTCTGAACATCTCTTACATGCCAAGTAATAGCCAGGTCTCTGGGCACAAAAGATGAATAAAACCCAATCCCGACCCTCCAGGAGCTTGTGAGGTGGGAAGGGAACAGAATGCTTGTGTTATTAGCTTTCTGTTACTGTAACAGGTAACTGAGACCATCCACTCATTAAGAGAAAAGGTTTATTTTGATTTGGAGGTTCCAGACCATGATCAGTTGGTCCCTTGCTTTTGACTTGTGACAGCACAGTACACATGGGTAGGAGCATGTGGTAGATCAAAACCACTCATCTGGCCAGGAAGTAGAAGCGGGGAAAAGAAGAGGAACCTGGAATCCCACTATCCCCCTCAAGGCACATCCACCTCTTAAAGGTTCCACCACCTCCCAATAACAACACAAGCTGGGTACCAAGCCTTTAACATATGTGCCTTTGGGGGGACATTCCAGGTCCAGCTATTGGGATGCCTTTGTAGGAGATTAGTGTCCTGGTTCCCCTGGGAGACTCACTCTGCTCTGCTTGAGCTGAGGGTTACAGGAGAAGATAGGGAGGGGAGGAAAGTGGTTTTCTAGCAGAGGTGATAGCTACCACATGCAAAGTGCAGGGTGAGAGCATATGGAGCCATGGTTCTGAAGGCCAGAGCATGGAGTCTGGGATGGGGCTGGCTCTGCAATGGAGGCAGGTGTGGAGGCCTAAAGACCCACACCTGAATATACTGTGGCTAAAGAGCCAGGACTTTGTCCTGGAAATATGAGGCCGCATGCAGTTTTTCAGAGGAAAGAGATAGCACCAGGTCTGAGACAGTTAGGAGAAGCAATCCAACAGTGGATGGAGGATGGCAGGAGAAAATCTGGAATTGGAAACCCCAATTTCGTGGCTGATCATAAGTGAAAAATGATGCATGCTTAGACTAGAGCAACAGGGAAGAGAAGAAGGAACTGATTTGAGAGACGGTGTCACGGAACTTTGTGATTGTTTGATTGTAGAAGAAAAGGGAGTGAAGAGAGTCAAGACTGGAAGCATTGGTGTGCTAGGCCATGTAGGGCCTTGGAGCTTCTTAGATGTACCTTGATTCCCAGCATCCCTTTGGGATGCTGTGCAATCTTGGGCAAATGACTTAACCTTTCTGAGCCTAGTTTTGCAATCTGTAGGACAAAGATATTAAAGTCGGTCTTGTGTTGTGGTGCATATTAAGAAAATGTATGCTGAAGTCCTCTCATAGAGCTTGGGTCAGGGACCGGTACTCAGTGAATAGTAGAGATAATTGCAGTCATTTGTCCATTCAACAACATTCAGGGAGATCCTGCTATGTGCCAAGGACTACACTGGATCCTTGGGCTACAGGGATGATCTTAAATCTCACTCCCTGTTCTCCTATAGCTCACTGTGCGCTGTCACTGTCACATTTCAAGACAATATTGGTTGGGGCAGAAAAGGAAGGCCCTAGTCTGCTCCCAGAGAACCAGGCACAATTTCACAGAGGACAGGTGACAGTTTAGACAATGTAGGGCCAGCCACCTGTTCAGAGACTGTCAACATACATCATCCCTGACATGGAATTGAATTTCAGGATTGTCTTGCTTCTAGGGTTTGGGGAAAGGAATATGCCCAAAGAATGGTATGTGGACCTTGGCAGCCCTGTGAAGGGTCATGTGCAGATGAGCAGGGAGAAGGGGGACCTTGTTGGGGTGGTGGTGTGCAGCCGGGTGGGGCTTACGGCTGAGTGGCAAGTGTGTGGTATGCACATGGTGCCCATCAGTGGCCTGATAAATTGCATTTTGGCCACCCTTGTTTTTCTGCTCCCCGTCTGTCCCCCTTCAAAGCCTCCTTCTAAACCCTTTATGCACCCCTCCCTCCTCTTGTGTCTGTTTTCTTCCCATAAGTCTCTCAGCCAGCCCTGCTCAGTGGCAGTGACACCACCGACTGCCCCGAAGGAGAGGGAGACTTTGGGTGTTCAAGCCACGTGGACTGTGTGACCTTGGGCAGTTTCATGTCTGACTTCTTTTCCCGTCTGTAGCACAGGGACGATAGCCATCCCTCTCTCATGGGGCTGCTGTAAGATTTCAGTTCGATGTCAACTTGGCACCAATCAGTGCTCTTTCCCTTCTCTGCAGCCTGTTAACTCCATCCTTGAAGAGGTTCAGATGAGGGACTCTCAGCTGTGCTCCACTAGTGCCTCCTGCCACCTGCCCCCTGCATTCCCTCTGCTGGCCTGGTGGGTCTGGAGCATCCCTGGGAGGCCCCAGTGTAGCACTGTGGCACAGGCAGCTGAGCCCACTCTACTCTGATCCTGTCTCCTTGCTGCCAGCGACATGCCACTGCTCTGCAGATAGGACAGGCATCCCTGGGTGCCTGAGGGCTGAGCAGGGAAGCTGGAGATAGCACTGCCTCACAGACTGTGTGGGAAGCTATGTAAATAGCTTCTGAAAACCCAAAGTTCAAGCCTGCCCCACTTTCCCCAGGAGGCTCCCAGCATCCAGACAGGAAGAAAAGGGCCAGTAGCAAATTTCCCTCACTAATATGCACAGGGCTGCAGACTTTCCTTCCATCTGGGCCACCACACCCAAGCACACAGGTCTCCAAAAGCACTACTTGGACCCTTGGGAGGCTGGAGACCTGAGTCGGCCCTAAAATGTACCAGTCACTTCCATTATCTGGGCCTCAGTTTTCCTCTCCAGCAAAATGGGAAAAGCATGAGGGCTCACATCTTGGGTTATGGGATCAAAGGGACTGAATGTGACAGTGTTACGTGAGCTGTAAACCATCTGCTAGTGTCTGAGCTCATTAGTGTTAGGCCAAAGGGCTCTTCACAGTGTTCTGGGAGTCAAGTGAAGATCTGTGAAGTAGGAAGCTAAGTAAGTACAGAGAAACTCACCCCAAGAGCGTGCATGTCCTCCGCAGGGAGGAGAGAGATTGCCAACAGAGACCTGAGGATGGACCAGCCTGCTGTGGTTTAACTGGTTTCAGGTGCATGAGTCAGTGTGGACAACAGGACTTGGCTGGAGGGAGCCAATTCTTAATCCTCTGGTTAACCCCAGGCCATTGTTTTCCACTGATTTATGGGGAGTGGGTATAATGTGGAGAAAAATGTCATTTACAGCGTTCCAGTGTGATTTCAGCAGAGAGCCCAGACTTTTGGCTTTATCAGTGGAACAAGTGTCATGTCATTTCTTTACCATTTGTGTTAAATATACAGGCATGTATACATTGCAGTATGTGTCACCACAGCACAACACACACACACACACACACACACACACACACAATGCACGACCACTCCTGACTTCAGTGGGACAACAGCTGCGTCCCAGAGGGTTCCAGGACGGGGTGCACATAAACAAATTCAGCCAATCATAAACCTGTTGATCCTAGCAACCATCAAACCAATTAGCACTCTACCCCTGTATCCAGGTTGATGCATTGCCATGGCAACAAAACCACCACACAGAACTGGAATAAATGGGAAAGTGTCCTCAGCAACAAGGCTAGAAGATGAGGTTCTAGCCTCACTTGGGGTGAGGATCCTGCACTGCTGGCAGGTTAGGCCACTGAGAGCATCTCTCTGCAGGGTGGGGGAGAAAGGAGTGTTGGTTCCCCTGGGTTTTAAGCTCATTCTTTGAGCCAGGGCCTTGGTTTGCTCTCCGATGGAATGGGATCAAAGACTCCTATGTGCATTTCAGCATGTGCTTAGAGCATGCAATTACTTTTTAACTAACAGATGAGTCTTGAACGATAGATTTTTTTTCCCCAGAAAACCTTAAGAAATTTGAAACTTCTGGGTAAAATAGAGTTGACTGATTCCTAGAAAGGCCTAACCAAACCCTAAAATCCAGCTCATGAGTTCCTAGTAGAGAGAGACCCCAAGTCTGACTGAAAACATTTGCTCATTGTCTACCCTGTGCAGAGCCCAGATGCTAATTTCAGCTATGGCAAGGTAGACTTTGTGCGGCCAAGAGAACATCTTAGAGGACACTTTTGGAAACACTCAGGCATCTCTTGGATGCACCTAGAGACTATGGAGGTGGCACACTGCCATGGAGAGACTTTGCTCATGGCCAAGGAAGAGGGCTGAGGCCCAAACCCTGCTTGCTGAACTTGAGGGGTTTCCAGTCCTCACTATTGTCTCTTCAATTGATCACCAGTGACCTTTAACTAAAAACAAAAATCTGACAATGGGCTCCTCTGTCCAGTTTCTCCTAATAGCTTCTGAGGTTGGGCCTTCAGAACCTAATGAAAGCTGAGGCACCATCTCCCCAGAATTGAAAACACATCTGCACAGCATTTTCCATTCACCTGCAGGAACTTCAAGCTCCCTGGGAGCTCCATGATGGAGGCATGACACAGGACTCCCTTGTGACGTGATTCCACCTCCCTCATCATGTTGGCTTGATTTCCTCCCTCTCATGGTCTTATGTTCAGCCACATCAGATTATGTGTGCCCCCACACACCACTGTGTTTTGCCACCTCATACCTTTGCACATATTCCCACCAACTGGACAGGCTTTCTCCTTTACCCCTTACCCAGTAAACTCCTAGTCATTCTTTAAAACCTTGCCTAGGAGTCACAGCTTCCTTGACATACATGGTCCTGGATGCTGTGTAGACAGGCTTGATCACTCCCCAATCTGAAGCACTTCTGTTATACACACGTTTCTCATGGTGCATCTCCCAAGACACAGGTGCTCCCTGTCTGTCTCCTTTCTTGTTCCGTGAGCATCTTGAGGCCAGAGACCCTGTGTTTAGCCTTTGTATCCCCAGTACCTGGCACATAACAGGTGCTCACCAGGGTGTGGAGAACCAAAATGGCAGAACTGAATGGGCAGAAGCAGAGAAGGAGGAAAAGGAGCAGACAAGACTTTGGGACAGGAGCTGGGAGAAGAAAGGATACCAATAAGGAGAGTGGAGGTCAAGACTGTTAAGTACAGAAAGGCACCATTAAACTTGGTGATGAGGAAGTCACTGGTAGGATGGCCACCTGTTCTTTTCTACTATGGAAGCCCTGGCAAACTGACATGCTTGTTCACCCTAGACAGGTAGAGGCCTGAATGCAGTGGGCTGAGGAGGGTGGCGAGGGGGCATGAAGAGTACTGGTGATGATGAACTGTTTGTGCCAAAAGAAGGACACTGTGCTAGCCTCCCAGGCCAGTCTCCTGCCCCTCCACTCTGCAGCCCTGTAGAGAGGGAAACAAAGCAACAGATGTCAGGATCACCACATATACACTTAATAATGTCTTTGTGAAGGGCTCCAAGCCTGCAACCTCAGTCACCCAAACTAGTCCTGCCAGCACCTCATCCCTCCTACAGGACCAGCAGCCCCTCCATCCTCAAAGTGCACAGGAAAGCATCTGTGTATGGCTAATTGTCCTAAGGATCCCCCTTGGACAGCTCTTCTCTTGGGCAACATTTCTCTTCTTTTGAAGCGTTATTTTAAAATCTCATCTGGTGGCTGGGATATGGCTCAGTGATAGCTTACCAAGCACTCTGGATGCCCTGGTTCCACCCTCAGTACCAAACACACACTCCTCTTTTTATTTTGTATAGATTGTCTAACCGTTTCCATTCTGAAACCCTTGAAGACAGGGATTGTCCCTCCCTGTCTGCTTCTCTCTCCCCACTCCGGTCCCCTTTCCTTCTTTCAGCAAACACTAAAAGCTGCTTATTCAATGATCAGGTGACAGTGCAGTTCCTGCCTGCAGGCATTGCTCCTCCAAGATCAGGTCTTCTTACCCTGGGAGTGTTGTACCCCTGAGCTATGGGAGGAGCCCTTATAATTCTTCAGAGAGCCTACAAACCCAAAATGGCACATGCCAACATAGACTGTGAGAGAGAGAGAGAGAGAGAGAGAGAGAGAGAGAGAGAGAGAGAGAGAGTGGGGGGGGTGGGCTGTGAGAGAGGGAGTGTTTGGCGGTGGGGGGGAGGGTGTGTGTGGGGGGGGGTGGGCGGGTGTGTTGAGAGGTAGAGACTATTTCTAAAGAGAGAGTCTTTACAAACTAGCATGTGCTAGTGTAATCCATCTACTTGATTCAAGTCCTATCCATGTGATAGGGGAAATTATTTATCACTCTGTGCCTTGGTTACCTGATCTGTAGAATGGGGACACTCTACACGGTCCTCATTGGGCTGTGGAGAGGGTAGATGGACCGTGTACATAAATAACTCAGTACGGATCTTGGAACATATTACGAGAACAATTAATATTAGATTTTATTGGGTTTGAGACACAAAAAGAAATTTTGTGAGATTGTCAGAAGGTTCTAAGAGCCAGTGTCCTATAGGTGAGACAGACCTCTTGCTGAATGGGGCAGCTCATTTGAAAGGTGCTGAAAGGGACTTCGTATGAGGTACGAGTACATCAGGTGGTTCAGGACCCTGCTCTACACAGCCACTTAGAAGTAAAGACCCCTGGATCTGACTCCAGTGCCCCTGAGAAGCGTGTGGGGTTGAAACACATTAGAGAGCAGAGCTCACTGCCCCCACTGGTTGGTTAGAAAAACAGAAGAGGCCTTTGCTCTGATAGCATGAAGAGCACTGGCCTCCACAGCAATTAGGGCCCATAATTACAGAGCCTGCCTCTGTCAGTGGCTGGACTGTCTCATTAGCCTGGGTGCCGAGAGACACCGCACAACCCTGCTGGGAGCCCGCCTCACTGCCAAGTACCTGCTCCATAATTAAACATAAAACCCCAACTTCAAGGAGGCCCCCCACCCCTCCTGGGGGGACAGGGAGGCAGTGGGAGCAACAAAGTGAAGGTGAGACCTTGTTCCCTCCCACTCCGAAAAAGGGAAACTTGTGGTGTCAGTTGCGTGCATCCAACCCCAGGGCCCTCCAATGACCTAGGGAGCAGATCTGGAGAATCTTGGGGAGAGGAAGTGACAGAGTATGGAAGAAGAGGAGGGAGCCCCACTTCTTCCCACCTAAACACACAGTACTCAGCCAGACCAAATTGTCTTCGAGGAGATTCAGAGGTCCTAGAAAGGGGGTTGCGAGGTCCCAGCTCCAGGTTTGAGAACAGCTGAGGACCCTGTTCACCTCCCCCACTATACACTGAGGAATGGATGCTGACATGGCTGCTAAGGAGCCGTCAAAATGCTCCCAGAGGCCTTAGAGTCAGAACTAGAGTGAGGGGTGCCCAGGTATGGTAGGGACATGGTTTTGCAGGCCACTTGGGGTGCAGGTGAACTCCCTTCACTGGATAAATTCCCTAATGACACAATGGCAGGGCTGCTCTGCTGAGTGTAGAACGCAAAGCAGACTGGGACCAAGGCTGGCCCCGGCAGTTCTCTGCCCACACCACAGAACGTGTGGCCTCTCTTCTAAACCTATTTCCAACAAATATTTAAAAGATGTCCTGATGAAAAGGTGCCAGGCGATTAGCCCATCCCGTATGCCATCATGTCTCCACCCAACTGTGATCGCCCCGGAGGATACAGAAGAAACTCCAGGCTTCTAAATCCTGCCCGAATGCGGCTGCCCAGAGGAGGAGAGGAGGGAGGCCGGCTTCCTGGGCCTGGGGAAGGGGGCCCTCTCCCAAGCCCTATCCAGAGTTCCCTGGTCCCCCTGTCCTGAGCAGGCTGGGCTTGGATGCTACATGATCTAACTCTGAATCCTGATAGGGAAGGACAGGGCCACGGAGAATGTCATCCAGCATAAGCAAACAAGTGCGTTTACTGGGGACAGACAGGGGAGATCAGAGGCCAGGGCCTCTGCAACCTCTGAGGCATGCATAGAAGATGTGGATGAATCTAGCATACATTTGCATAGCATTTTATATTAAAAACCCAGCTGCTGGCTTGTGGCCAGAATGCAGCTGGAGCCTAGGGATCTGACTGCCGACAGAGTCAGAAAAGTACACAGAAATCCCTCCAGCCTGCCTCTCCCTGGGGTTCTTCTGTCTCTAACAGGCCACAGGCCAACACTGTGATTTTGCCCATGCACTCCTACACACACACACACACACACACACACACACAGAGTCTGGGGAGGGAAAGGTGAGGACAGCCTTACAGTGGTGACTCACCATATTATCCTCTGAGTTAGTGTGCTCAGAGAAATTCCTGGGCAACTTGTATCTGCCTCACCTCTCACTCAAAACCCTGGCTCTTGGGCAGCCCTAGACCAAGCTGGGCATGTGCCCAGGACAGAGGGAAAGCAGCCTTCTCCCACCCCAGGCCCAGCCATAGCCCACTGGAATCATCAGGAAGTCCTTTGCCACCACACCAGGTGTACTGAGCCCTGGGGACATTGTGCCCTTGGGTCACAGATGATTTCCCTAATTTCCTCTGGGACCAGCTTCCCCTTTTCTGCAGCCAGGTGTGGCCTGAGGGCGAACAGGGATTAGGGCCCATAGAATAGGGAGGGGCAAGGTAAGGAGAGCAGTTTGGACAGGCACAGAGGTGGGGGCACACCAGCAGGAGTGAGGAAGAAGCAGAGGCTTACCCTCACAGTCCCTTTTTCTCTGGGGTCAGCCCCATGCCTAGAATGGCGTGGGTCACAGGGCTTCTCAGAAATGCAACATTACTGCACAGTGCGGCAGATACCAGGACACATGTGAGTGGTCACCAGTCCAGGGACCTTACACTTGAATGAACAGCATGACCAATCAAATACATCTGAACACATCACTTCCACCAGGAGAAATGTCCTGAGTGGCCTGGCAGCGCTGGCAAATCTTGCTGAGTGGGCAAGTACAATACCTGCATATACCAGGCTATTCTGAATCAGACAGTGTGCCAAATGGCCTGACAAGAAAGACCCCTTCCAAGGGGCCAGCCACTCCAGCTACTCAGCCAAGTTTCACAGGTTGGTGGTGCCAGGCAAAGCCTCATGTAGCCAGGGGAAAGAAAGAGATCTGTGACCTGGAGTCTGAACTTCCTGGGCTGTCTGTTTGCCCCAGGAAGCATGACCTAGGCCTCCTGCTCATGATATCTTCTGTGTTTCTTCCCGAGTAATACTCTTATATAAACTGAACCTCATCTAATATTTACTCCTGCAGAGAAGGCAAGGGAAGGTGTCACTCCATGCAGACTGTCCTGTGTCTGCAGAAGTGGAAGGGAGAATTTGCTCTCTTTTCTGGGAGATCAGGGGATTCTCAGACCTGAGATATCCCCCTACCCATCCATCTCCATCCTCTTCCTGATGTGAGATGGGAAGGGACTAAAAGGAAACTATGTCCCCAAGGAACTGTTCCCTAGAGGGGCAAGAGCTGACCAGGTAAAGCACTTGGCCAGGAGCTGATAGAAACCATACTACCCCCTTGGACAAGAAAGTGCCTGGTCCTGCCTGGTGGGGCTTCCAGGGAAAGGGGTCTCCTGGCAGGAAGGTACTGGCTTGCTTTTCCCTGAAAGGGGCCAGAGGAGGAAAAAGGAGACTTAATGAGAACCGGGAATGAACTGGAAGAGGGAGCTCTGGCTGCCCCCTCGGCAAGAAGTCAGGCTACAGTGACTCTTAAGAATCCAAAAACTTGATCATTTGGCATCTTAATTTACTTCTTCCTGGAGTGATTAGCGATAAGCCTGGGAACCCAGAGGACCTGCTGTGTCATTTAAAGGAAAGGCGGCTGAGGAGAACTCTCTTACCAGCTGTGCCTGGAGGGAAGCAGTCGGCATCAAAAAGGGGGAGAGGGAGAACAGCGCTTGCTGAAGACAGGGGCGCAGTGTTGCCCCGAGGAGACTGACCTTCACTAGGCACGTGTTACATTTATATTCCAGATCACAGTCAATCTTACAGTACCATAAAGCAGATATTGTGGGCCCATTTTACAGATGAAGAAACTGAGGCTCACAGAGGTGAAGCCACTTTCCCAGTCACTTAGTGTGAGGCAGAACTGGATACAAATCAAGGTGTATCCGTCCAGAACATGCGTGCTTTTTTTGTCGTGCCTCCACCCTGAAATCAGCCCCAGGTCCTCTCAAAATACCAGTAGCCCAGACTTGGGCAAGTCAAACTTAGGAGGGAGCCTCTGCCATACCTCAGGGTGCCCCTGCTCAGATGCATGCTTCCTGGCAGCCCACACCCACCCCTGAGACTCTGAGGGTCAGAGACAGCACCCCTCAAGAGACAGAAAGGGGCTCAGGGTGCCGCTCAATGGTAGAACGCTGGACTTAGGATACCCAAGTCTCTGGGTTCTATCCCAGCACTGCAAAAAAAGGAAAAAAGTCTACAGAGTGAAGCTCCCTGAATGAACTCCAGGGATCCTGGAGGAGGGCTGGGCAGGAATAGAAGAGCCTGGGGTATCACTGCAGGGTTTAGGAAGAAGAATCACAGCTGACTCAAAAATCATGAGACACCAGAGCCAAAGTTTGGAGATAGTGATCACCAAGGGAAATGCAGCAGAGTCGCCAGGCCTGGACTCTGTGTCACTTAATGCCCAGCCCAGGGCATTTCCCCTCATCTGGAAACTAGTGAAGAGAAGTGCCAGTCCCTGCCAGGACGAAGGACATCGAGGTAAGGAGGATGTGCTTCTGACCCCCACCATCCGATCAGCATGTCTCTGACATCCAAGGCTCCTAACCGTCCTCATGATGGTAGGCTTTGGCCCAGGACCCTTTTCCTGATGGCTGATCGGTCATGGCTGGAAAGGAGGGACCTGGGAGGTGGGGGAATTCCCATTCAGGAATGATCTTAAAAACAATCACGTTCACTGCTATTATTTCTAAGCATTTTCTATGTGCCAAGCCCTTATCTAAGAGCTGTTCATGTGCGATCAGCGAACACTCACACAGCCCTATAAGGATACACGCTATGATTGTCCTTATTTTATAGCTGAAGAGACTGAAACACAGACAAGTTAAGTAACTTGCCCAAGGCTACCCTGCTTACATGAGTGTACCCTTTGGGCTCCTGCTTCAGTGCTCTTGAGCCCATCCCGTGGGTTTTTAGTTAGAAAAGACACACATACCACTTCTCTTTGACTCAGCTTTCCCTCCTGCACTCCTTTCTGATGAGTTCTGTTGCCAAACTAAGGACATAAATCATAAATCTAAAGCGTGGGAGACCAACCTCCCTCCTGTGCCCCTCAAATACCCCTTGGTGGCCTCTGCTGCCACCTGCTGGCCATGAAGGGTAAGGCAGGTTCTGTGGATGTTTTTTCAGATTCCTCCTTGGGTGACATCATTCTTGCCTGTGGCCATGGGACCTTCTATGTGCTGTTTGCTCCCAAATCTCTCTCTTCTGAGATCCAGGTCTGTGTATCCAGATGCAAATGTCTCTAACCCTCCAGCACCCCATAACTTCCCTAAAGTCACAGCTGTTAAGTGCCAGGCAGGAACCAGACCCCCTTCTCCTGACTGCTTGCTCCATGTTCACATCACAGCACCATATGCTGCATTGCCTCACACATGGTCACAATGAGTGCCCTGAGACGGGGGGGATAAAGATGACATGCTGACTGATGGCAGAGGCAGGATTTAGACCCAAATTAGAGTGGTGACAAAGCCAGTTGCTTTCTCTAGCATGGCATGTCACTCCTGGAGGTGTGGAGAAAGGCACATGGCCTCTAAAGCACACAGATATGAATGTGTGATAGACGCTGGGGTGGCTAGACACAGGCTTTGTGGGGAGAGGTGGCAGGAAGGGGTGAACACTGAGGCTCCTGTACCAGGCCCTGGAACCTGTGGATAAATAAGTCCTGTAGCACAGAAGACAGGGTGGAAGATGGGACCCTGGGTTCTGGCTGAAGGAACTGGAAAAAGAAATGGAACAAAGGGAAGGGACAAAGAAGGAGCAGTCAGGCTGGAGGGGTTGGAGCCTGAATGCTTTGGAGACAGACTCCTGCATCTTAGAGCAGGGGTCAGGAAATTACACCCTGACATCATTTTTGTTTTATTTACAAAGCTAAGAATACTTTTTCTTTTTTCTTTTGGTACTGGGGGTTGAACACAAGGCCTCAGGCAAGGTTTTTCATTTTTAAATAGTTGAGAAAATTCAAAAGAAAAATAATTTTTCCTGATGAATGAAAATGATAGTAGATTCAGAATTCTTTCCTTTTTTTTTCCTTCTGGTGGAACTGGGTATTGCTGTCAGGGCCTCCTGCTTGCTAGGTAGGCACTTTATCACTTGAGCCACACCCACAGCCCTTTTTGCTTTAGTTATTTTTGGGATAGGGTCTTGCTTTTTGTCCGGGCCAGCTGGGACCTTGATTCTCCTATTTATGCTTCCCACATAGCTAAGATGACAGGCATGTGTCATGTGTCACCATGCCCTGTCTGCTATTGGTTGAGATGGAGTCTGGAGAACTTTTTGCTGGGCTGGCCTCAATCCTCCAGATATCTGCCTCCTGTGTAGCTGGGATTTCAGACGTGAGCCACTGAGCCTGCCTGGAGGTTGAAATTTCCATGTTTATAAATTAAGTTTTCTCGGAACACAGCCATTGTTCATGAATACTCATTCACTTATGCATTGTCTAGGACTGCTTCCTGCTTCACCAGCAGAGGTGAATAGCTGTGACAGGGCTCACAAAGCTTAAAGCATTTAGTGTGTGGCCTTTTACAGAAAAGTCTGCTGTCCCCTACCCTAGGGAAAAAGGGTCATGGACCACAGAGAGCCACAGAGGAGGGGGTTTAATCTTCAACAGCAAGGTGACAAAGGAACAGAAGGAGGGGACCTTTCCAGACCAGCTGTTCTGACTTTGCCATGACAAAACTTTCCCCAGCAGTGCATCTGTATCTTCCCAATCTTTGGCTCACTCAGTAGAGGCTGCTCCACCATTACGGACAGGGAACGATTCCATGCCTCTAAGCCTTAGGGTCTCCATCTGTACAAACAGGGCCATGATGCAGATCCTGAAGGTGTGCTGAGGCTCTGTAAGATAACAAAGTTCATATGCACACAGCGTCATCCTGCCAACCTTCCGCCTTGCTGCCAAGGCAGCTGCCACATAGTGGGTGCACCTCTCACCTGTGTCCACTAGAGGGCAGGAAGGCCCTGCTGGCCGCCCACAGGTGTCAGATGGAGCTGGTCTGCAGGTGGCCTGGCCTGGGGAGAGGCGCCCTTCCCTGCTGTTTACAACTATGGCATTTGATCAGCTCCTGTCCTCCCCACATCTTGCCGAGGTCCAGGCTGGTGCAGAGCTCCTCCTGGGAGTGGGCCAGGCTTTGCCTTCCAGCCCTTTCCTCAATATCCCGGGGGCAGGGCAGACAGAGGCCAGGTCACTGGGTAAACACTGGCTGGTTGGGTTGGTTGGACAGTCTGTTTACACAGCTTTGCAGAGCTTTTACCTCACGTGATCCGCAATGACCCTGCAATCCAGGCGGCACAGGCATCGTGATGTTCTCTCATCCAGGTGAGGAAACAGAAGCTCAGAGAGGTCTAGTGACTCACCTGAGTCCCCACAGCTGGTGAGCAGGGTGGCAGGGATTGGAGCTGGTGTAGTCCTCTGATGCCACTGTGGCTCTCTCCTGCACAGCAGGCTGCCACCTCTGCACCTTCTCTCTGCAATCCTTGCTGGAAAAACTAAGGGACCCCTTCTACACCGACAGGTGCATTCCACACGTGCAAGCTCATTTGCACTGAGAATAGGCTTTCCCAGCGGTTCAAGGACAGGGACCATTCTGTGTTCTCAAGGATGCAGAACATCCTTAAGAAAGGGACCACAAAGCAGACAGACAGACAGACAGACACACACAAGCCTAGGCAGTGGGTTCAAGGTCAGATGATAATAGGGTGTAGGACTGAAGTGGTCAGGGATGGCTGTGGGGAGAGGGGAGGGCAGGAGGCCTAGGCAGCCACAGAAGACTATAGAGGTGGGAATGTCCAGGCATTTGCTGTCACAGACAGCAAAGCAAAGGGCAAGATGGAGCCCATAAAGTTAGAGGAGGCTGACTTGTAGAGCCCTGATGGACAGGTAAAGGCGGGTTTGGTCCTGCGGGCAACAGGGAGACGTTGAAGGTGTTTTTTTGTTGTTTTGTTTGTGGTAACTCAGGCCTCATATGTGCTGGGCAAACACTTAACCACTGAGCTACACCCCCAGGCCAACATTGAAGGCTTTTGATGGAGGGGGAGACAGAAGCAGTGGTGTTTCAAGAAGCTGGTAGGAAAGTGAAGGGGAGACTGAGTACGTGGGGAAGAAGGTAAGAGAGGAGGTCCTTTTGCTCAGGCTTAAGGGGGCCTAGGGCTTGGCAGAGGGGACACAGGCTGAAGAGGGACTGCCAGGAGCCTAATGTGTTGTGGGGATGACAGGAGAGAGAGAGAGAGAGAGAGAGAGAGAGAGAGAGAGAGTGTGTGTGTGTGTGTGTGTGTGGTGGGGGTAATGTCAGGAATAGGCATTCCACCTTGTTTTTTTTGAAATAGGGCCTCACCAGGTATGAGGCTAAATTTGAGGAATGCACTGTGAAGCAACATGTGATGGTGCTCACCTGTAATCCCAGCACTCAGGAAGCTGAGGCGGGAGGATTGTGAGTTCCGGGCCAACCTGGAACTACATAGGGGCTACATAGTGAGACCCTGTCTTTAAAAAAAAAAAGAAGAAGAAGAAAGAAAAGGGAGGAAGGGAAGGAAGAAAAAAGGAAAGGAAAGGAAAGGAAAAGCACAGCAAAGAAGAAAGCTCTGTGAGGCGTGCAGTGGTAGAAATCTTGCCTAGCATGTACAAAGAGGAGGCAGTTGGCCATCTAGAAGGGATCTCAGCCACCCTAAGAGGAGAGCTCGCTGCAGAGAGAGATAGGAAGAGGTGGGAGGCTCCAGAGGAAGGGTGTGTGCTGGGGGTCTCCCCATGCCAGGTCCCTTCCCTATCCTAGCAGCTCCTACTTCCATTGGGAAGACCCAGGCCTCGGTGGGGACTGCAGGCATGGCTGGCTCCTGAGTTACAAGGCCCCCACTGTTACTCCTCTGTTGCTCCCCCGTCCCATGGTCAGAGAATGTTACAGGTCTTTTTCTGGCCAGTCTAGGACACAAGTGCTTCCCATGGGTACAGGAAGAGAGGAGGCCCACATGGGATCCAGGCTGGGGGGCGGGGAGAGCCAGGTTGGGGTGGGGGCAGGTTAGGGGGATTAAGATTAAAGAGGAAACTAGCAGGGGGAAATCAGGGATCCAGTCTGGGGGAGGAAGCCAGGCCTAGGGGAAAGCCAGACTGGGGAAGCTGAGGAAGGGGGGGAGAAAGTTGGCCGACCTGGCCAGGTGATATCCCAGTTGCTCCTCCAGCCCCTACTTGAAGCACCTGTGACTAAGCAAATTCCTTTGTTGTTTCAGCCAGTTGGGTAGAGGTTTCTGCTTCTTCCTGAAGAACAGAATGTGGGTTGTTGGTAATTACAGGAAGAGAAGAAGGTCTCAAAATGCAGGGAGAGGCAAACAACGCAGAGTCCTTTGTCGTCGGGTCAGAGAGGCCTTATAGCCCAAAGACTGTGTGACTGAGGTGGAGAGAACCTTCTGGAAGCAGCAGCCCCAGACTCAGGCCTCACAGGCCAATCCCTGTACCTCAGCAGAGATGGGGAGCTGGATCCCTGGGGAGCGCTTCCTGGGGGGGGGGCTTCTCCCTTACCCACGTGGTCTCCTCAGCCCTACTCAGTTGATTTCCAGAAAGTTCTGGAGGCTTAATGGCCACCTCCCCTGTCCACAAACCTCACTCACCTAACTTCTACCTCAGACAAGAAAATGTCTGATATGTAAGTCTCCTCAGGCAAAAAAGAGACCACATTCCTCCTTACCCCCTCAACACCAGGATGGTTCTTCCTAGGGTCTTTTTTCCCTCTGGCCCGCCTTATTGGCAAGAGGCTTACCACAATGTAGACAGCAGCCCTGACACATCCTGACCTACAGACAGACAGAATAAGCAGAACAAGCTCTTATTGTCAATTTGCTGCCCAGACACCTGGCAGAGTTCCAGCCAGGGCCTCCCCCCAGGATTGTGCCCTGCTCTGCGCCCCAGGGGCTTCTCACTCCTCCAGGAGGCTGAGCCAGAAGGCAGAGCTGAGCAGAATCTCTCCCAGGTGAATGGCTTGCCAAGGTCAGTGGCAGGTGAGCAACCGGACCAGGATTAGCATCCAGGTTGTCTAGCCTCTAGAGAGAGCCCTGTCCTATCCCACGTGTCCCCGTCCCCCTCCCCCACCACAGACACAGGGTACCCTCTGAGGCCCCAGTGGGTCAACTTGAGACTTCCAGTACAGATTATCATGGGGTCTTCAGTTTGCACTGGTTCACCCAGCAGGGTTATTAGAGTAATAGGCTGTGCTCCTGTCACATGGAGGGCTATCGTCCATCAGTGCCATCTCACCCTCTGTGGACCTCAGGGGCAGGCAGGCAATGGAGAGGACCTGCCATGCTCCCTCCCTCAGAGGCAAACACTGCAGCAGGAAGGGGGCCCTGGCACCAGGTGGGTGAGAAGGGGTGGGGAAGGGTAGGGCTGGAATCCAAAGCAAGCACTGGGACTTTCCAAGAAGCTGGTGGCCCTGGGGTGACACAGGGGCTGGGGAAGATAAGGCAGGTGAGGTGAGGGGAGCACCAGGAGGCTGCACTGTTGCAGGGTTCCTGTGAAAGCACCAAGCATCTCTACCTGGGTGGTCCACAGGGGCCCCCAGGCATCCTGTCTCAACCACCGTCTTTCTCCTGGGTTCTGCAGCCTGGCTGGTGGTGCACCCTCCTCAAAGCACCCTGCCAGGAATCTGGAAGTCCCCTTCACACCTCCGCCTTCCTAGCTCTGCATTTCCTGCCTGCACTGGCACCACACTTTGCCAAATTCGACTTCTCAGTTTTTCTCCAATCCACCTCCTGCTCTCCCACCAGCAACCTTTGCTCTCTTCCCACTGGCTTATAGTGGTGGCCTCCTAAACCACCTCTTTCCCCAAACCATCCTCCCCTCCTCTCCAGGCTCAGCTCCCAAAAGGCAAGTATGACAAACTCTCTCCCCAGTTCTGTTTAGATCTCCAGGGTTTCCCATTCCTAGGGGATCACCTGGGGCCAAAAAGGGCACCATTGCAGAGGCAATGCAATGTGAGGCTAGAAGCCCAGATGCTGGAGCTCAGCTTCCTAGGTTCAAATACTGTCTGCTACTTTCTAACTGGAACCGGACCTCTCTGTTCTGTCATTTCTTCATCTACAAAATCACAACTTTAACACTGTTGGCTTATGGACTTATCGTGAGGACTAAGTGAGGGTTTTTGTGTAACAGCTATCAGAACTGGATTTGCCCCTACCTCCCCCTCCAGCTCTCTTGTCTGCCTCTCCCTGCCTCTACACCAGCACAGCTGTTGTCTCCTCTTTTCTGTCTCTCCCAGCTTCCATGTGCGCTGCTCTTCCCTTGGTCTCCCCTGATTGATTGCGAGCTCCTGTTGGGCATGCCTGGGTCCCAGGTGCCAGGGCTCTTGCCTGGTGAGCAGGAGGTTGGACAACGCCTGTGGAATGAACTGGTAGATGCCATTCTCTAATGGCTTAGTGTCTGGATCTGCACTGTAGCAGGGGTGCTTGGGTAGGAAGACTTTGTGGGTGCTAGGTGTGGCTCACACCTGTAATCCTAGCTACTCAGGTGACAGAGATCAGGAGGATCGAGGTTCAAAGCCAGCCTGGGCAAATTTCGAGACCCTATCTTGAAATTACCCAGCACAAAAGAGGGACTGGTGGAGTGGCTCAAGGCCCTGAGATAAAACCCCAGTACCACATAAATAAATAAATAAGTAAATAAATAAATAAATAAGAGTTTGTGGGTGTTGCCCCAGTCATTGGGATGTTCATCAAATTCGAATTACCCCACAAAGCCTCATGTCCGCTCCATTATGACAGGCCACAAGGACAGACCAAGCCAGGAAAGGGACTATGGTTTCCTGGATTCTGAGGGCTCTGCCTCCTCTATAAGGTTGCTAGAGGGACCAGCAGAGGGTGGAGGCCAAGGGGGAGAAAAGCAGGACCTGGTACAGAGACAAGGCTCCAACTTTCCTTGAGCCTTCAGGGGTTCCTAGGACCCTGGGGGACCTGCCCCTAGAATGACCCAACAATGTTCCCTGGGCTGGAATCAGAACAAGGATCCAGCTTCATGACTTGGCCATGCCAGTGCCTAAAGTCCATAGAATGGGGCAACAACTGTAATACTGCTCTGCTTCCAGGGTGATAGACATTCAAATTCATCTACTTGCTTTCTTCTCTTCACCCATCCATCCATCCACCCATCCTTCCATCTATCCATCCATCCTTCCTTCCATCTATCCATCCATCCCTCCACCCAATAACTTTTTTGTTGTTGTTGCAGTACTGGGGTTTGAACTCAGGGCCTTCACCTTGAGCCACTCCACCAGCCCTTTATCGTGATGGGGTTTTTCGAGATAGGGTCTCATGAACTATTTGCCTGAGGCTGTCTTCGAACCTTGCTCCTCCTGATTTCTGCCTTCTGAGTAGCTAGAATTACAGGTGTGAGCCACCAGCACCCAGCTTTATTTTGTTTTTGAGATAGGCTCTCGCTAACTTTACCTGGGCAGTCTTAAACTCATGATCCTCCTGCCTCCACCTCCTGAGTAGCTGGGATTGTAGCTGTGCTCTGCTATACTTGGCTGATAACTTTTTAATATTATTACTTCCCATGCCAGGTATGGCACTAGATGTGGGGATATGAGCTTGGAAAGACATTTGCAGCTCCAGCTCCCATGGAACGTGGAAGACAGACAACAGAACAAGGAAGTTCAGTGTGGTGAGTTGTGATCCAGAAAGGGTAGACCATAATGGGGTTGAGTGAAATAAATGGGGGCAGACCTCATCGGGACCCCCAGGACTACCTTCTACTCAAGTGGGGAAACCAACCAATGCCAAATGCATGGTACTGTGGTCAGAGACCCTTGGCACCATGAAGCCACCCCCTCCCAACCCTCCCATGCCAAAAGCCCCCACTGCTGCCCTTCGGTACCTGCAAGGCTTTGAACTATTAAGAGCTTAGTACTGGTGACTCCATGGCCTCTGCCAGCTTCCAAAATTCAGAGCCATGTTTAAGCCAGTTCAAGAAATCTGGAAGAGAAGCCCAGTGTTCTGCAATCCCTCAGTACCCTTCCAGGTAGCTGAGATGCCTGATACTGTTTCATGGCTCTGGAGCTGGAAAGCCTGGGTTTGAATCCCACCTCAACCCTTTACCAGCTGGGTGAACTTGAACAAGTTACCCAACTCTCTGAGCCTCAGCTTCTGTATTTGCAATAATGTCTACAGGATTACATGACTTCATATTTGTAAAGTGCTGAGAACAGTGCCTGCACACAGTTGGCTCTCTGTGTTTTATGAGCACTATCTTTGCTTTTACCACTTGTGTTCCATGTTATTTGTGTTCCTCTCCTGAGGTCCTGGAGGGCAGGGGCCCTCCAACTTCCTCATTCATCTTGGTATCCCCCGGGCCTGGCACAGTGCCTGACTCAAAGCAGGCAGGCCAGAAATATTTGTTGAGTGATGATTAAATGATCAGTGTGAACCCTGAGCTGGGCTGGGGCAGAGAGCCAACACTGTCCAGAGATGGACAGGGTCCTCTCTTTGGGAAGGGATCTGAGGGAATTTGCCAGGATATAGGAAGCCAGTTAGGGGCACCTGGTCTAGGTGCCACACTTCTGCTTCTCCTGCTTGCAGATCCCAGGGTGCAGTGGCCATCTGCCGGGGAAGGGAAGGGCAGGCACAACCTCCGAGGCAGGTGCCCAGGGAGGGAGAGTCCAGAGCCAGCCTGGAGGATTTCCTCTTCTGCCACTGAGCTCTTGGACCAGGGACAGCCAGAAGGAGGTCCACATGGCCCTGCTCAAGAGCAGAGCGGCCGGCCATGGGCAGAGGGCACCCTTGGAACTCTGGGGATCCAGGAAAGATAGGGTGGGCCTGACAGGCACTGCAATGAAGTTGGGAAGAAGGCCGTCCCTTATGGGACAGGATATGGGGTGTCATTAGAACCTGATGCCCTATAAGCTCTGTAAGGGATGGGCCCTGTGCAGGCACACGCTCTGCAGGCACACGCTCTGGTCACCACTGCACTTCCCATCCATGGTGCAGCCTCAGAATGGGTGAAGGAGCTACATCCTCGGCCCTGGAAGCCTGACAGAGCCCAGGCTGGGTGAGTGGGTGGGGTAGGGGACATCGCACTTTCTTTTTTTTTTTGGTGTGATCCTCCTGATCTCAGCCTCCCAAGTAGCTAGGATTACAGGAGTGAGCCACTGGCACCAGATGTGAGCTTGCACCACACATCTAATGAGGATTATGTTCTAAGTCAACTCAGACCAAAGCAGCTTCCTGGCTAACGTGTGCAAGGCCCTGAGCCCCATCCCCAGCACAGCAAGAAAAAAAGGAAAAAGGAGAAATCCATTCCTTGCTAATGGACAAGAAAAGGTTGTGTTTCGGGTTAAGGCTGCCCCTCTGCTCCCCACTCCTGTTCAGAGTTGGGCTGCTTTTCTCCTCTCGGCTCTGGGCCCTGATAGATGGGCCCACCATGCAGTGCACAGCTGAGAATGCTGGCTGAGCTGCAGGTAGGCAGGCACATGGAGGAAGGGACCAGGACCTGCTGCAGGGGCAGGGATCCAAAGGAGATGCTTCGCGCCTGCTGAAGACACAGGGGATTAGGGAGTGTGGTGGGCTCACCCATATCAGGAGGGGCCCTCTGTGGCCCAGAGACCCTCGCTATCCACCCGGGGTCCTGTCAGTTTAATTCTTTAAGCTGATGGAGAACAGCGCGCGCGTGCGCGCGCACAAACACACACACACACACACACACACACACACACACACACACACACACACACACACACACACACACTACACATTGTGGGTAGGAAAAGGGGAAGAAAAAGGAAGGCGACCAGTAGAGGGCTATCAACACATGAGTCCCACAAGAAGCATGGACACATCAGGTTACTGAGTAACTCTGGAGCCAGCACTGAATTCGTACTTCCCAGGTTCCCCAGCTGAGGCGTAAGGGGACTAGTGTACAGTGCGAGGATACAGCCCTTTCTACCAATTCCCAACAGCCAGTAGTTGAGAGCTGGATGTGTGTGTTGATTGGCTGTTAATTCCCTTTTGCTTGGTGCAAAAGGTAAGACACAGCAAGAGAAGGCCACCTGGCAAAGAGGTGCGGTTGCCAGCAGAGGGAGATAAGCCTGCTGTGTTCATGGCTAGGGCAGAGGACAGTGGGCACCCATAGCACCTGCCACATGGGGCAAGCTCAGGTTCCTGCCCTCACAGTGTTTATGTTCTAACCAAGATCTGCCAACAAGTATGGGCTAGAGAATCAGGAGACACCAAGGGAAAGAAAATAGGCCACAGGAGTGGAGGGTGGTACAGAAGGACCTCTGAGGAGGTGAGATTTCAGCCCAGACCTAAAAGAAATGGTGACAGGCCACCTGAAGCCAGTTGTCTGAATTAGAACCTGGGCTGCGGGGAGCAAGAAGAGCTAAGGCATCCAAGATCGCCGGGTCAACTTGATGCATTAGAGTCACTGCCAGGGTGGCTTCTGCAGAGCAAATTAAGCTGAGCCTGGTAGGAAATGAAATCACAGGTACGCCCAGAGCCTTGTCAATTGGGCCAGGTTGGGAAATTGTGTGGATTTGTAAGTGTGTATGTTTTTGAGACAGGGTTTCACTATGTAGCCCAGGCTGCCCTCAAACTCATGATCCTCCTGCCTCAGCCTCTTGAGGGCTGGGATTACAGGCATGTATCACACATCCAGCAGTTGTTTGGATTTTGTTCTAAAGGCAACAGAGGCCACCAGGTGTGTGAGAGCAGAGAATGTCCAATCTGGTTTATGCCTTTTTTTCTTGCCACTGAATTACAGAAGTATGGAAACTCCCTGCCCCAACTTTTGGTGAGGTTGGGGCACCCAAACCTGACCCCCACCTCCAACTTTTGGGGCACTGTTCTGCTGTTCCAGGTGCTAGGTTTGTAGCAGGGGCTGCACGTGTGACATGAACTTGTCCTCAGGGAATACTCCCACAGGGGAACAGAAAGAACACAAACACCCAGGGCAGGCTCCTCATGAGAAAACAGCCCAGGCTTTAAACTCAAGAAAGAGAGCTGGAGCACTTTGAAATTTCAGAGCATTCAGGGATGTCTTCTGCAAAGGGTGACAACACAGATGCACTTCTCAGCCTGGCTGTCTCCCGGGGAGCCCCTGTCCCACCCCTGAGAGAAGGTGTCCTTTTTTTTCCTGGCAGGGACTCTGCAGCCAGGGAGGGAAGGCATGGAGGGATCTCCAGAGGAGGGAGAGCAGGGACCCCAGAGTGGAGGACAGGCTGTGATCACCAGCACATACCCTGGGAGGAGGCAGACAAGGAGAGGTGGGGGGGAGGGGGGGAGGGAGGGGGCAAAGGAGGAAGGGGCTGGGGCTGCCAAGCCACAGGGGAATATTGATGAGTTTTCTGGCCTGAAGTGACGGAGCTGGTGGAGATGGTGTAATGAAGACAGATGATCCCTGGCTGGCTCTGCTGTCTTCCTGCTGGAGGCGGACAGTCACAACCCACAGTGGGGTGGAACGGGGTGGGGTGGGCTTGCCAAGGGCCCGATGTGTCCTGTCCTCTGGGATGGAAGCTCTCCAGCTGCCCCCAGCTCCTTTCCTGCCACCCTGCCACCTCCTCCCACTTTAGTCTGTCCTCTTCCTCCTGCCTGTCCTGCATTCTCTGAGGTGAGGCCCTTGCTCCACTCCACCCACAGGCTCCTGAGCTGCACAAGGCTTTTTCCTCTGGGTTCCCTGCCTTCTGGCAGTTCTCTAGACAGCAGCCAGCCCTTCCCCACCTGTATCTACAATGTGTTGAGTAGCACTGTGTGGTAGGCATCACCTGTCAGCCTGTAGATTGTGTGGCAGCAGAACTGGAAGGAAAGGACACGGAATTTATTTTCCCCCCGAAAATTCATTCTTTCTCTTCCTTCCTTCCCTCCTTCTTTCCTCCCTCCCTCCTTTCCTCCCTCTCTCCTTTCCTCTCTCCTTCCTCCCTTCCTTCCCTCCCTCCCTCCCTCTCTTCCTTCCTTTTAATTGTGATAAAAATACACAAAACATGAACCTGTCCATTAGTATCACTGAGTACATTCACAATTACTTTGACTTAGATCTTGAATGTCCCCCAAAGGCCCATGTGCTAAAAGCTTGATCCTGGGTGGTGCTATTAAGAGGTGGGGCCTAGTGGGGGGGTCTTCAAGTCATTGGGGGGTAGGCTTTCAAAGGGGATAATGGGACCCCAACTCCTTCCTCTCTCTTGCTTGCTGACCATGAGCTGAGCAGTCTTCCTCTGCCATGTGTTCCCACCATGATATGCTGCCTTGCCATAGGTCCAAAGCTACAGGATCAACAAACCATCGACTGAAACTTCCAAAACTGTGAGCCCAGAGAAACCTTTTCTCTGTATAAATTGGTCAACACTCTCACCACCATGTAGCTCCACAAAATTTCATCAGTCAAAAAGGAAACCACCTTGTTCATCAACAGTCACTCATCATCCCCTCTTCTTCCTTTTAATCCTGCTTTTTGTGTCCATGGACTTGCCTATCCTGGGCATTTCATATAAATGGAATCACTCATGTGACTTTATGTCAGATTTCTTGTACTTAGCATGTTTTCAAGGCTCATCTACATTTAGCATGTATCAGTATTTTATTTCTTTTTCTCTGGTTTAAAAATATTCCACTGTAGAGTTATGTCATATTTTATTATCTACCCACCCATCCACTCATCCACCCATTCATCCATCCATCCACCCACCCACTCATCCATTCATCCATCCATCCATCCATCCACCCATCCATCCTTTCATCCATCCATTTACCCATCCATCCATTTACCCTTCCATCCATCTATCAATTTATCCATCAACCATCCATCCATCCATTCATCCACTCATCCACCCATCCATCCACCTATCCATCCACCCATCCATCCATCCCCCATCCTTCCATCCATCCATCAGTTGATGAACATTTGGGTAATTTAGGGCAGTCAGTTTTGAAACAGAAGCCCAAGCACTGAGTCTCTCACCTATGTGAACTTGAGCAATCACATATGCCTTTGAGCCTTGATGCTTTCACCTGTTAAATGGAACTATACATTCTTAAAGCTGTAGTATTGTTTTAGGGTGTAAGAAAAAATGATCTATGGTCCTCCAGCATGATAAAATGGAAACTGTCTCTTATCACTCTCTTTCTGGGCCCTCTTCTCATTTGCTATTGAATTTGGGATCAGTGTTCAATAAAAAGACTCATATGCCAAAGATAGCTGAGCTAGTGTTTGCTTTGTGCTCTCTGTCATCTACATCATTTTACCACTTTCATGTGTTATTTTCCAAGTTTAATATCTTTGTAATTGGCACACATCTTATAACCAATGGTTATACAGTAATTAGTAATGCTCTTTATTTTCTTAGTGGTTTATAAAATAATCATGCTTGTTACAACCAGGGCTTTGAGGTCAGTGTATTATGTGAGGTTATAGGTTAGTGAGTATCACTGAAAACAATAAGAGAAACAAAAACTGACTGTCTAATAAAACACTTTTGATAGTGGGATCATGAAAGTTAACCCATATCTTGGTCTTCAGACTCCCAGCTGAATGAGTTGGGTGAGATGGAAATTCTGATTTACTTGAGCTGACATAATGTCAACATCACTTTAAAAACCATGCAGCCACATCTTGCAGGCAGAAAGGGTTCTAAAACATGTGAGAGAGTATATGTGAGCGATCTTTGTGATGGAGATGCTTGATTGGAGTGTGAGGAGAGGTTATCAACCTCTCATCTCCCAAAGCCCCGCCTCTCCCCTGCCCCCTCCAGCCCTCTCTGTCACGGGAGAAACCATGCACAAACACAGAATATTTTTACTTCATTAAAATGGGCCAGATATTGTAATTACATCCCAGGGAGCAGAGGGCTCTGTGGAAGGGAGGAGGGGAGGGGATGAAAGTCAGTTAGACATGCAGAATTCATGAGCTGGGCTAATTGAGCATTTCCACTAAGAAGCAAAGCTTGCTGCGTGGGAAGAACACCTTACCTAGTTGTCCTAGCTCTGCTCTCTCTCCTTCCATAACCTTCGATGGAGGCTGGGTGGCCTCTAAACTCTCATGGTAGACCAACAGTCAGGCCATAGCACACACACAGCTGCTGGAATCTTTCTCCAGAGGTTTGTGAACTGTTTTGGTGGCAGAGGTGTTTTGTGAACCCTTACAGAGCCATGCAGATATGTAGAGATACACAGCCAGCAGATGAAGGGTAGTCAGGAAGCAGAAGGGTGCTCCTCAGTGTCCATGCAGACCACCGAAAGGGGTGTCACCTGCCAGACAGGTAATAGATGAGATTACTAGGAATCTATCTTTTTTTTTTTTTTGGTAGGACTGGGGTTTGAACTTAGAGCTTTGCATTTGCAAAGCAGACGCTCTACCACTTAAGCCACACCTCCAGTCCATTTTGCTCTGATTATTTTGGAGATGGGGATCTCTCAAACTGTATGCCCAGGGTGGCCTCAAGCTGCAATCCTCCCAATCTCAGCCTCCCAAGTAGGTAGGATTATGGGTGTAAGCCACTGGCACCCAGCTCAGAATCTACCTTTTAACAAGCTTCCCAAGTAACTCTAAGCTCTGCAAAGTGAGAAACCCATTGAGTCCAAGCATTGAACAAGGCGATAGTGCAGGTGCTTTTTTATTTTGACGGCCTGTTTTGATTGAACACGAAGTGCTCCTCAAAAGGCTCATGTGTGGAAGGCTTGGCCCCCAGCTGGTGGATCCAATCACTGAAGGTGATTGCATGATGACGGCTCTAGCCTAATCGAGGGATTAATCCACTGATGGGTCCACAATTTGCTGACATTATTGAGAAGCGGTAGAACTAGGAGGTGGGGCCTGGTTGGAAGAAGTAGGTCACGGGAAGCTTCATTTCAAAGGGTATATATCTTGCTTCCGGACCCTTCCTGTCTTTCTGCTTCCTAGCTGCCACGAAGCGAGTGGCCTCTGTCACATGCTCCTGCCACCATGATGGGCCTTGCATCAGACCCAAAGCCAGGGGGAGTCAGCGGACCTTGGACTGAAACCTCTGAAACTGTAAGCCAAAATAAATCTTTTTTCCTTTAAGTTGATTATCTCAGGTGTTTTTCAGTAATGAGTTATCTCAGTTTTCAGCAATGAAAACTGACTAACACATGGTCTGTGATGTACACTCTTGTTTTCTAGACAGTTAGAACCCATCCTCCTCGGCATTAAAGGATTACTATGTGCCTCATTCCTGCCAGTATAGACAACTGAGGCTCAGCTAAGGCTCAGAAAGAAAGCCCAAGGGGAGACTAGCATCCTCATTGTCACTGCTCCTAGCAAGGGAGCAGGGAAGTGGGCAGAGGGCAAGATGGGGCAGTGGGCTGGGGAGGAGGAGAGACCAGGGCAGGAAGAGGCTGGATGTGCAAGCAGGAGGTGCACTTGGACATCAGCGGTCACTGAAGGTTGGTACCCTACCCTCACCAAATCGGCCTGCCAGGGGAGGATGGACTGCTCGCTGGACACTTCTCTGCTTGGTTCACTGAGGAAGCTCAGTACGCCACCAAGAAGGATGGTGTATTGAGGTTTAACAAGACTGAGGGCCTCAGGCTTGGATGCACAGTTTGGACACAGAATTGTGGCTCTGGTCTGATGCCATGAAGACCCAGTTCCTGACCCTCAGCCATGTCTCTGATGGCTCCCCTTGTTGGAAATGAATATACTCAGTGTTTAATACCAGCTACTGTGCTGACATTTATTGTGTAGAGCTCGGAGCTAAGCACTTTATCTGCATGGCCTTACTCTCTATGCTAGTGCTACTATAAAACAAAACCCCGGTCACAGAAAGGAAATGGTGTGTATCTTGCACGAGGTCACCTGGTTCTTTCCATCTGTCAGTGCTTCACCTCTTCCTCAAACATTCATCTCCATCTCCTACCTTCTGCTTGTCATCCTCTCCAGGCCCTTTGGCCGCAAGGAAACCCAACCCAGCATACATACTCCAGGGGTTATGATCTGGGCCTTTCTGGAAGCCTCAACCAACTGATGGCTCAACCTGAGTTGAGTTGCTGTTAGGTAAAGCTCTTAAACTCATGCTTTTTAGTCCCCTCACTATTCCTAGATAATGGGAATTTGTACCCAGGTATGGGAGTTTACACCCATTCCTAGTGAATATTACATCTGTCTACCATATCCTCTGTAGCCTCTTTCTCTGTCTCTCTGTCTGTCCCTCTCTCTCCCAGAAGGTGTGCATTTTAGGCAATCTACTCTATAGGCTCCATATGATTTCCACTCCTCTCTCTTATTTTATTTTAGTTTTTACAAAGCATTGATACTGTTTTATTACCAGACTGGAAAACTAGACACTTCTACAGCCCATGGCAGGGTGGGATGGCGTAATCTTTAATCCTCCTCCTCATCATCACCGGCTCCGCCCTGGCCCTTCTTGGCGTTCTTCCTCTTCACCCGGCCTGGGCGGCCACCCCCATATGGAGACCGCAGGGAGAAGTCAATGTGCTTCTGGGAGTCCAGGCGGACAATGAAGGTTTGGGATGTTCACTACCTGCTTGCAGACCCTGATATGATGCTGACGGATGAGCACCCGGGCATGGTGGATGGACTTAGCTAGGCCCAACTTGAAGACCTGGGTCTGGAGGCGCCTCTCCAAGAAATCCTCTATCTTCAGGCCCAAGATGTGATCCAGCTTCATTTTGCCGTCATCCAGCACCCCGATGCGAACAAGTCGCCGCAGCAGAGCATTGCCTTGGAACAGACGCCGCGGGTCCTTCTCGTCCAGGGTCAACAGCTCCCGGGCGGCCTTGCGGATCTTGGCCAGAGTGAACTTGACCCTCCAGACCTCACGCTTGTTCCGGAGCCTGTACTCGCCAATCAACTTCAGTTCTTGGTCAAGGCGAGATTTTTCGAAGGGTCTCCGTGGGGTTACATAGGTCTTGCGACAAACCCAGCTCCGGGCCACCTGCATGTTGGCTCCGTTTGCCTGTCTGCGCCAATGCGCCGGCCCTAACAAAAAGCCACTCCTCTCTCATAAAGTGGGGAAACAGGTGTTGTGCACACGGATCTTCCAAGGTTCTCCTGGTCACAGGGGTGGGGGTCGGGGATACTTAGACCAGACATGGTCTAAGAGTGCAGGCTCTGGTTCAGACTGCCTGAAGCCCTTACCTTTGTGACGGTAATTTTACCTCTGTAAAATTGGGACTACACCTGCCTTCCTTGTTATCTTAAGGATGAAATGTGACCGTAATCAGTCAGTAAATGCCTCCTCCTCCTCCTCCTTGCCTCTTTGGCTTCTCTGGTCCCCCAGTCTTGCTGTCTTGTCCTGATGTCCTCTTACCTTTATTTGATCATGCTTGACCTTAGTTACAAGGTGGATCCAGAATTTCCATGATGAAAGGACTTCAGATACAGCCTCATTTGGCCCCTTTGTGGTTCAGGTGAAAAGACACTAGTCCCTCCTGCCATCCCTCAGTGGCTTCCTTTCCTCCCAAAGTAGGGTTGCATCTTTAAAAAAAAAAAAAAATGTATTAGTATATAATAGTTATACAGTGGGGGGGAGGTTCATTGTGGCATTTCCATATACATATATTGCACCCTGGTTTGGTTCATCACCTGTATTATTCTCCCTTTTCTCCCACTCCCCTTCTCGAAATGACTTTGACAGGTTTCAATGTTGCATACATATGGGTTACTTTTTCTTTTTCCCACTCATGTGGCTGTAGGATCAGCGGCTTTTTCCCCAGCACAATCAGTGAATGCCCAGACTCCAGCTTTCTGGATTTATGATTCTCTGATGGCTCACAGGGTCCTTAGGGGTCTGTGTGGCTCAGGAGTTATGGGCTGGCTGAGACAAGGCTTCCGGTACACTTGGCCCAACTTGTCAGTCACCTCTTGGGACCAGTTCCATGAAAAAAAGAAAATAAAATACAGACCCAATACACTGGCCACATTTTTATGCTCTTCATGCAAATCTAAAATGTTTCCCATAGGGCCTGCTGGGAGCAATTCAGAAGAGACAGGCAGAGACCATTCTCTACCTGGCCTGGGAGAGAGGACTATAGAGGCAGGCAGGATGTCTGAGCAGTTTGTTTGTTTCTTCTCTGAAGAGGCTGTGCCCAAGTCCTAGAGCACTCCAATGAGAGAGGGTGGCAGGGCCAGAGGTGCTAATTTCTCTGGATCCTCCACTAACCCCTTCAATTTAGGATTGCTATTTATACAGCCAGCTTCAAAACAATTCCCCAGCCTCCAACCAAACCACCAGCATTTGTTCCTCCAAGGCACATTCTGGAACTAGTTTAGCCTTTAGCCAGAAGGGGTGGAACAGCCTGCCTAGGACATCTGAGTTAGTTTTCTAATAGTGGGGATGGATGCTGTGTAATTAGCTTTATTTCCAAGTAAAAGAAAAAAAAAATGAAATCTTTCTTTTTTTTTCAATTCTGGGGCTTGAACTTAGGGCCCCTAGCTTGCTAGGCAGGCACTCTACCACTTGAACCATGCCCTCCACCCTTATATCTTTCTTAAGATAAAAGATATTTTAACACAATACACAAACACACACACACACACACACACACAGAGAATGGATGAAATGTCACACTAAGAGACAATCTTTTAAATTGAATTAATGTGGCTTTATTAAAACAACACTAGAGTTTTGGGGATGCGGCTCAGTGGTTGAGGGCTCGCTTAGCATGCATGAGACCCTAGGTTCAATCTCCAACACTGCGAAAGAAAAAAAGAAGTCACTAAATTGCTTTTATATTTGTTTTTGCTGCAGTGGGATGAATCCTAGGCCTGGGGTCTGAGACCTGAGCTTTAATTCAGGGCCCATCACTGTGCAGGGTGTGACTTTGGGCAAGATAACCAATAGTTTTTTTTAATCGTTTAATATTTTATTTACTCACAAATTCATTAGCATTTTTAGTGCTTCATCAAATTTATTTAATTTATTTTTCTATGCTTGGGCTGGGTGGGTGTACACGGTGGCATTTACAAAAGCTCTTACAATGTATCAAATAGATCATACTTGAATTCCCCCCTCCACCATTCTCCTTTATTCATGCCCACCATTCCTGGAATAGTTTCAACCAATAGATCTGAACGTAAGACTTGCCTTCAGTTTCTCCATCTATCAAATAGGTCCAATCACACTAATCTCATAGGATGAGGGTAACGGGGAGAGGAACAGGGAAGAGGGAAGGGAACAAAACATTTCCTGGGCATCTATATAAAGGCAGGCTGGTGACAGATATCTTGTCTGCCCCCTTTTCTGGTGGTACTGGGGTTTGAACTTCTACCACTACATCGCCAGTCTTGCTCAGTGCTAAAGACAGCCTAATGAAGTAGATGACTATTTTACAGATGAAGACACTGAGATTCAGATGAGGACAGTGAGATTCAAAGGATAAGAAAATTGTCCAAGATCATTCACACACCTACAGTTGGCATCCATGTCTGCCTGAATGCAAAGCCCAGTCTTTGTAAAATGGTAGGCAGGAAGGAGGAAAGGGGAGGCAGCTAGGGGATGGAGTATGATTCCCGGATCAGGCCTCCCTTTTCTCTGTGAAATAAGAAGCAAGACCATCTTCTGAAATTGGAAGGTAGGGAAGTATCAGAGGTTGTGTAGGTTTGGAGAAACTTCTGCACCTCTAGGACAGAGAATTATTCCTCCTCAGAGACGGTGTTGCTGAGAAGTTGCTCAACAGCTAGTCTTCTCTGTGACATGAGATGGGGGAGGGCTGCTGTCTTGTTTATGGAGAAGCAGATTTTGTTTTTTTACTTATTGTTGAATCCCTAGACCTTAGTATAGTTCCTGGGACACAGCAGCAAATTGATTTATTAAATAAATCAATTTATAAATAATCAATGTTTATTAAATTAAATATTATGGAACTCCTATTACTGTCTGTGTGGCAGATGCTGATGACCCAGCAATGACAAAGGCAGATTAAACTCCTGCTCTTATATTCTACTGGGAGTTAGATTGTAAACACAGAAACTAGTAAGTGAAACAATTTCAGCTAAACCTAAGATACCAGGTAGAGTAATGGGATAGCCAACGCCTCTTATGATGGGGAGCTTTTCTCAGCAGGTAACGTTGGAGATGTGACTGGAATAATGAGAAGAAATGCATGCCGGAATACAGGAAGGGTGTTGCAGGAAAAAGAACAGCAAGTGCAAAGCCCTCTGGCAAGAACAATGTGTAATGTTCAAGAGCGTCAGAGGAAGGCCTGACAGGTAGGGAGGAGGTAAGGATGAAGGAGAGTTGTAGGAATGAGAGGAGAGGGGTCAGGGCTGGAGGCATGACTCAAGCAGTAGAGCACCTGCCTAGCAAGTGTGAAGCCCTGAGTTCAAACCCCAGTACCTGCCAAAAAAAAAAAGAGGAGAGGAGGAGAGGGGTCAGACTATGTAAAACCTCATAAGGCAAGTTAAGAAGCTTGGATTTTATTCTAATTCCAGTAAGAAGTCTTTGGAAGGTATTAAGCAGTGGGAGGATGTGATCTGATTTGTGCTTTAAAACATTCCCTCTGGCTTTTAGAAGGAAAGTAGACTATAGAGAGAAGGATGGGTAAAGCAGGAGAGCAGTGAGGATTTGCATCCTACAAGAGAGGGGAGGTTACTAGACTCTGTGGGAACAAGGGAGGAGGGGCCGGATTTGGGCAGCATGTCTCCCTGATAAATTAGCTGTAGACAGTGAGGAAGAGAGGAGTCAGGATGTTCTCTGGGGTTTTGGACAGAGCCAATAGTGCTATTAAATGAGATGGGGAAGGTGAGGAAGGAACAGGAGCGAGAGGTATAGAAATTGAGAATCCCATTATGGACAAAGTAGATTTGAAATACTGAGTAGTCTTCTGTTTTGGGTTCCCAGAAAAGATTTGTGGAGTTCTAACCTCCAACACCTGTGACCTTATTTGGAAATAGGGTCTTTGTGGATATAATCAAGTTAAGATGGGCTCATCAGAGTGGCACTAAATACAATATGAACCAGAGAGATTCCAGTGGCACACAGGACACAGGACACCATGTAAAGGTACACACGTGGAGGGAAGGCCTTCATAGAAGAGTGATGTGCCACACTCTGGGGCCACCAGAAATTGGAAGAGGCAAGGAAAGCACCTCCCTGTCGAGGGTTCAGAGGAGGCAGCACCTTGACTTTGACTTCTAACGTCCATAACTTAAGACAGTAGGTGTCTGCTGTTTAAAGACAAAGTGCTTAGTTTGAGGCACTTTGTTATGGCAGCCTTGGAAGTTAATATAATACCTGAGTGGATTGGACACTGGGATAAGCAAGCCTGGAGCTCAGGTGAGAGCTTGAATTTTAAAACCACAGGATAAGATGGGATGGCCTAGAGAGTGACAAGAGGAAAAGAAAGCCCAGAGAGAGACAAACATGTGGCTAATGAGGCAGGGGTCGGGAGTGTTTCAAGAGTGAGTAGTCCATTGTGTCACACACTGATCACAGGTCAAGTTGGCCTTTGGATTTGGCAAGATGGAGACTGTCAATGGTCTTGTAAGAGAGGCATCGGTAGGGTCTTGGAGACAGAAGTTGAACTGGAGTTAACTGAGGAGAGGCTGTAGGTAAGAAGTATAGCGTAATTAGAGTGAACTGGCTTGAGTTTTGCTGTAAAATAACAAAGAAGGCCTCGGGTGTAGTTCAGTGGTGGAATGCTAGCTTAGCATGGGCAAGATTCTGGGTTCCATTTCCAGTTATATGTGTGATTCAGGAGGCTGAGGGGATAGTTTCAGGGATGAAGCAGGAATGGAAGGATCTAGAGCAGATGGTAACCCAGACTGTTTGTCTCTCATAACTGCAAGGATGGCAGAGAATAACATTAAGCAGTTAATGTTATTAACTAGGGTCTGCTCATGTGAGAGAGTGAGGAGATGGAAATAAAGTAGCAGGGTGGGGGTCTAACTGGTCCTATAAAGATGCTGGGGCTTCTGCAGGAGGAAATCTGGGAGCACCTCAAATCAGCCTCACTGTTCCTCTGCGCTTCAGCCCCTGTAGGCAGGTCTGTGGGGGAAGCAGTGCCTTCAGGGTTAGCCAGGAGTTGGTAGAGCAAGACAGTGAAGGGAAATTGGCTGGTGACAGACTGAGATCTGGAGGACACAGTGTAAAGGTCTGAGAGGGCAGGGGAAGTGAAAGATGGGATTCAATTAGTAGTTGTACAGAATGGTTTGGGGATTCCGGTTATGGGACTATGGATGAGGTGGGAAGCTAGACTTGTAACACAAGGCATGGCTGTTAAGAAAGGGGGTGGTCAGTTAAAGCTGCATACAGGGGCTGGGGTGCAGCTCAGTGGTACAGCATTGCCTAGCATAGGCAAGGCCCTGGGCCCAGCACCACAAAAACATCATATACAGTTTAAGTATTTAGCTAGCAAGTACGAGGAATTGCTCATCAAGAAAATGAAACAATCCTGTATCGCAGAGGTGTCTGGTGCTGTGTCAGGCACATGACATACTCATTGATTAACACTGTGGATCTCTGTCAATATTTATATTCCTTATTTGATGCTGTGGTGGCTGTAATAGGTACAGACCCCACCCCGTGCATGGCACACAGTACGTACTGAGAATTCTGCAGGTAAGGATAATCCTGAATTGCATCCGGATGTCTAATATGGAGACAGTTTGTCTTTGTCCCTTCCATGAAAGTCCTTCCTAGCTATGCCCTGGTGACTCATGCCTGTAATCCTAACTACTTGAGAGGCTGAGATCAGAGGCATGTGGTTCGAGGTCAGCCAGGGCATATAGTTCATGAGACCCCCATTTCCAAAAATAACCAGAGCAAAATGGACTAGAGGTGTGGCTCACGGGATAGAGCGCCTGCTTTGCAATCACAAAACCCTGAGTTCAAACCCCAGACCCACCAAAAAAAAAAAAAAGTCCTTATTTTCAGGACTGATGGGGGATGGGTGATAGTTGGATTTTGCCCTATTTAGGACAAGATGGACAGGAGGGAAAGGTCTGGAAGGTAACCTGCCCAGTGTTGGAGCTGTAGGATCTCTGTGTCCCCAGCTCCTACCCCAGATTAAAACAATGTCTCCTCAGCACAGACCCAGCAGAGAAAGGACTAGTGCATAGTTTCCTTAGTGGGAAGTGTGCCCATTCTAGCCTGGGCCTTTGACCTTCCTTCCTTTTCCTTTGGCTGCTTCTTCTCCAAAGTAAATTATTCTACTTGTTTTAACTCCTGTTCTTTTAGTCTTTCTGATCGTGTCTGCCCGCCTCCTTATTTTATTGGAGCTGAGCCCACCATGTGTCTTTTCCTCTCCAAAATGCTTCTTTCCTGCCCCAATCCCCCCCCCAAAACCACTAGATGTGAGAGTCCAACGCCCTCTTTTATGAGGCCTCTAAAGTTCCCACTGATGTTATGCCCCAGTGTCTGAGGTGACCTGGCTGGGCTCAGTGTGGCTCTTTGTGCTGGTTGATGAATAGCTGCCCTGTCTTGTCCCAGGACCTCAATACCTGCAGGGTAACAGGAGAAAGCCCCTTCCACTCCTTAGGCTCTGCACCTGCCGCTCTCAGCTTTCCTCGGGGGCCACAGGGCACCCAGACAAGTAGTGAGCTCTCTAGGCCTCAGCAGTGCAGCACTGGGTTGGCAGGTGGGAGTCCTTCCCTGCCCTCTCCTGTCAGGACACAATGGGGCCTGCTGAGGGGTGCTCCAGATCCACGGCCTTTTCTCCCCATCACCCCTGCTCTATACGCACTCATCTCCTATTACCTGCAGGGATTTGGATCTCTCAAGTCTGCTGGGGTGCTGTTTCCCTCTGTGACTAAGGGTTACCACTGGAAAATATCCCCAGTTAGCTATCTATAGCCTTGCCTGGAGAGAGGGTGGTGTGCAAACCCTCAGGCCAGCATTCACTTTCTGAAAGAGACTATGATTTTCCTCAATAATACATCCTGGTGTTTCAAACTACAAAACTCCATTCAATTCAGCAGAGGTGTCTATTTTAGTGTTACTGTTATATTGCTTTATGATCTCATTAAAATACTTAATTATTCCTTTTGGACAAGTGATACAAGCACATCGTACCACATCACAACTACTAGAGGGAAAAATCACAAACTGAGGGCACACTGTGGTGGTTCACACCTGTAATCCCAGCCCTTGAGAGTCTGAAGCAGGAGGATCACCAGTTCAAGGCCAGTCTGGACTACACTTATTGAGTTCGAAACAGCCTGGGCTGCATAGCAAGACCATCTCCAAGCAAACAAAAACAAACAAAACCCCATAAAATATAGGTGTCGTATCCACCCAGCTCCCCTTCCCAGAAGTAACTACAGCTAGTGATGTCTTGTGTATTTTCCTATAGTCATACATATGTACTTTTCATGACAGCCTTCTCAGAGGAATATTGTGAATCATGTTTGGCAGATGAGGTAAGAGTGGCTCAGAAAGGATAAGTAAAGTGAAGTGCATTAGTAACAGTGGTAATTCCAATCAGGCTGTGTTTAAGCTCATCCAGTTTCTACAATAACACGTTCCCAAATCTGATGGGAGAATGGCCCAACAGCAGGGTTGGCTGGAGACTGGGCGTGCAGAGCCCTGTCACTGTCCCAGGTGCTGAAGGTTCTCACACAGGCCTGGGATCACTCAGCCCCTGCCCTCACCAGGCTCACTGAAGAGCTGGGGATGTCAGCAAGTACCTGAGGTCTAGTAGAAAAAAAAGGCAGGGAGCCACAAACTCAGTTTGGCCTCTGAATTTCTATGTGCTACGAGGCAGTCCTCTTTCCCTTGCTGACTCAGTTTCCCCATCTCTCTTCTGGAGATAAACTCACAGGGCTGTTGTGAGAATCCAGGGACAATAAAGGTGGAAGTGATGGGAAAACATACAATCCCAGCACACGGAAAGGAGTCCAGGCCAGCACGTGGGCAGCTGCTCCTATGTGAGGGCCCCGAGTCATGCAATGACAAAGTCAACAGCAAGCCACTGTTAAAGCATCTATGTCATTATCTGTGTCCTTTATTTCAGAGTTGTCTTCAGCGGGCATATTTTGGTCCAGCTGCAGCAGACAATGTGTAGAAGTAAAGAAGGGGGTAGGGTGTGGGGTTGGCCTGAGATATGGCAACACACAAAAGTGAGCCTCATCCAAAACATTAGTCTGCAGATCCTGGAGAAGACTGCCTCGGTTATAGCTGTAAATATGATTCTGAGCAGCGCTTCTATCTCCCCCAGACCCTTCCCAGGTCCACCTCCCTCTGTACTTCCTCTTTGCAAGGTGGACATGTAGTTGCCTTCAAATAAGCCAGTTGCCAGCAGCTCAGGGCCCTTCTACAAGTCCCCTCTGCCCAAGGATCTTTCCTTTCTTCCACATCCCATGTTTACTATCTTTCATCTTTTAGACTTCAGTTCCTCAGAGAAGCCTTCCTGGGCTCCCCCAGAGTAGACTACGAGCCCCCAATATTCTCACACATTTCCATATGCCTTCTGATAAATCCGTATCACACCAGTGTTTATCTTGTCCACCAGAGTGTGAGCTCCAGGGGACTGGGCACCACACCCACTTGTTCACCTGTGTATCTCAAAAGCTTAGCACACAGCCTGGCTTGTAAGACAAGCTAAATTATTTGCTGCATGAATGGCTGAAGCAAGTTATTCCTGCCTCTGGGTTCAAACCTTACCTGAACCTTGGATAACACACTGCCTGCACAGCTGTTTTTAGTTTTATGCAACTGTCTCATCTGAATCTTTTCCCTTGGTATTCTTGGTACCTAGCTCACGCCTCTGCAGAGGGTGGACCTGCATATTGCTTGCTGAATGAATGAATGACTTCTTGGCAGGGGTTCCTGAGGGCATTTCCTCTGCAGGCAGTTAAAGAGCTGTCTTCCCAGATGGACCAAAGGAAGGCCCAGGAAATTGGGCTGGAGCTGAGCAGACTGAAGAGAGGAGAGGAGTAAAAACCCTCGGTGCTTTCTCTTTGTCATTGCAACGGTGTGCAGAGTAGGATATGGCTTCAGGACTTGGGCCCTGGTCACTGAACGGGTCCCCTCTGATGACTCTCCAAGGCCTTTAGGGTTGAAGCAGGCTTGGCTCAGGTGACTGTCCCCAGCTGTCCGGGATTTTCTCCTTCTGGGGAGGGGGGTGTGACAGAGAAGGGCAAAGAGATCTCTATCCCCTGGGCCTATTCCCGCCTCCCCTCCCCCCGCCCCGTTTCTTCCTCCCCAAGACACCAGCCAGAATTTGGGGTGAGGGTGGGGGGCGGGTCAAACCAGGCCGGGAGGGGTGGGGGCAGGAGAGGCGTGACCAGCCGGCTGGTGTCCTCTGGTGTCTGGAGCCGAGGCCCCGGGCTTTCGGCCCCCGCGAAGCGAGGCGAGCCAGAGCTGTGCGGTGAATGCAAAGAGCGGGGCGAGCTCCTAGCCCGGCGCCGCCGACGGCGTCCTCAGCCACAGCCCAATGAGAAGAGAGCAGATAATTTATGCTCTAATCCCGGTTCGGGTGCCCGGCGCTGGCTAGTGGCGGGGGCTGGGGGTGGGGTGGTCTCTTCCTCTCTCCCGCTCCCGCCGGCCGCCCCCTCCCCCGCCCTGTGGGCTCCGGGCCGCGCACACACACGTTTCCTGACAATTAGCGAGCACACCTTGGCCGCGCGGCCTCCGGCGGCGCCGCAGCTTTTGTCTCCCGCCCGCCGGGCTGCGAGGCGCGGGCTGCCCGGCGCGAAGTTGCCGCTCCGACGCGCTGCTCCGGAATGCCGGCCGCCCGCTGCCGTCGGGGGGCGCGGAGGGCAGGGAGGGCCGGGCGCGCCAGCCCTGGGGCTGGGGGGCTGCAAAAGAGGAGCGAAGCGGAAGAAAAGTAAGGCAGCCTTGGCCCCTTTTCCTTTGTTATAACCCTGAGTGTGTGAGGGCGTGAGCGCGCGCGGGAGTGTCTGTGCGCCAGGGTGTGCATACATGTGTGCGTGTGCGTGCATGGGTGTGCGCGCGCGCGTGCAAACGCGCGCATGTGTGTGTGCGTGTGCGTGTGTGTGTGTGTGCAGGTCGGGACCCACCGGGGGCGGCGGGACCCCAAGGCGCAAGGAGGATTTGCCTGAATGAGAGTTGAACCGCCTCGCGGTCTTTTTGCCCAGAACTCAGGCGAGCGGGCAGGTAGCCGTCCCGCTGTCGCCGGCTCCTCCAAGGACTGAGCTCGGAGTTGGTTCCCAGATAGAAACCAAGCCAGGGGCGTCGGGGCCTGGGCTCTGCCTGCAGGAGGAGGGGTAGGAGGGACCGCCCGCTGAGGGTCTGCCCCGGCCGCAGGGGGCGCGCGAGGGGGTCTCCCGTGCCCACGTCGCGACCGGGACCCCTGAAACCCGGGTAGGAGCAAGCGATGGTCACTTCGAGCTCGGGGAAGGCGCGAGGCATTGGAGATGGTTCGTGGGGCGATGGGGGCGTGGGAGGCGGCGAGACAAGTCTGTCTGAATGCCAATTCCTTGAAGTTCAGCGAATCGGTTGTCGCTTGTCATTTCATACCTTAATGCATATTTATGCCGCGCTGAAATAGGCTCCATAATTAACTCCCAGAGTCATCCTCAGAGGTTAAAGGGACCCCGAAGATTTGTGCATTGATTGGGTGCCAGGGCGCTATGTGTGTGCGCGCGCGGGTGTGTGTGCGTGCGCCCCGTGTGAACCCATTGAGAAGAATAATTATTTTTCCCCACTGGAAGCTACAGCGGAGAATCAGACAAGGAGGGAACAGAGAGGTTGGAGAGGGAGAGAGAGAGGGAGAGAGAGACAAAGGAAGTGAGTGCAAGAGAGGAGACGGCCCAGCATCCGAACTGTGAGTACTTAGCGAAAACAAACAGGCAGAAAGTGCTGCGTGTCGGCGACCCCTCGGCCGGGCTGGGGGCCGGGAGCGGCTGAGAACTCGCGTCTCAGCTCTGGGTTGGGCTGGGGGACTGGGGGGGTCCCTTGTGGCATGGGGCGAACTCCAGGGTGCGGGTTCAGGCGCTCACCTGCGAGCCAGCGCTGACCCGCTGACGGCTGCGTCAACCACCGCCCTGGTCTGGCAAAAAAAGAGCCCCCACCCCGCCCCCATTGCCTTTGTTCCTTGTAAAGGGTTTTACAGCTGGTGGGATTCTGGGGGGACTGTGAGGGAGGTCGGTCGTGGCTCAGGGATAGTCGAATTTCCCTCTCCGACTGATTGAAACCCCCTTTTTGAGTGCCCCCCCCTTTCCTTTTGCTCTTTGGTGTGGAGTAGGATGAGGAAAGGGCTGTAACTGGGATAGAGACCAGGACTTTGTGACACCTGTGCATTTGTATGGCACTAAGAAGGGAAGAGTAGAGGTGTCTGGCACCCCTGGAGCAGAGATCTTCAGGAGACCCTTACTTAGGTGGGGAGAAATCATATCCTGGGGAAAACCATCAACTCTTGCGGAGGCAAAGGTGGTCCCCAGGCTCAGGGGGATACCAGCTATTTCCTCACCCCCTAGAGTCCTGTGCAGTCATGTGTCTGTGAGGTCTGGTAGGACCTCTTGGCCCTGAGCCTGCCTCTCAATCCTCTCTGGGGCCCTTGCACACCTAAGAAGGGCTGGAGCTTGGCCCACCCAGGAGGAGGAGCCCTGGCTGGGGTGGTCGCCTTGGGGAGGCTGCTCAGAGGGTCCACGACAGGGTGCCCCTAGGAAAAGAGAGCTGGCCAGCCTCTGCCTCTCCCTGGCCAGTCAGGAGAGGGCGCCTGGGGGCCCCAGGGAGGCCTTCTTTTCCTGACCAGCATTCCACAGCCTCTGTTTGGAAGCACTAGTGTTTTGCCCTCAGCTCTCATTAATAAATTCTTCTTCTGGTCTGATTACATATTCCCTGGTGATTTTTCAACTAAACAACTTAGCTCAGCTTACAAGGGCTAACTTTGCAGGGGAAGTCAGCTCTTTGGTGGCTGGGATGGGAACCCCAAGGTGAGAGGGTTCTGAACTGAGAAGGGAAAGGTTGTCCTGCAAGCAGCCCTGATGGGGGCAGTTGGGTGGCTTATATCCTCCAGGATGACCCAGCTGAGGAACAGACTGGGAACAGCTTCCACCTTTCAGGTTGCTCGGTTCCATTGGGCTGTCACCGAGGCAGGAAAAAGGGAAAGATTTCTTATATCCTCCCCAGGCAACACTTCCTCCAAGTGTTCTGGGCACCATGGGAGACTCAGGGCCCCTCCATCTGCCTGTATCTTCTTCCCACAGTGCACAAAAAAGAGACTTATCCAGGGAGGCCTCAGAAGTAGAGGCCACTCTCCTAAAGGAATGGGGAGGACAGAGAGACCCAAGCTGGGTGGTAGAGGAGACCGTGGACTTGCAGCCTGCATGGGCACCTGTCTCTCCACTGGACTGCTTGCTTGGTGGCCGTGTCTCCCAGTCCCTTGCACAGTGCCCGTCTCTTTGTATGTGCTCAGCTCGTATTTGCTAAATGAGTGGTGTTCCCTGCACACCCTTCATCTCTGCCTACCTTCCCCTCTGAGGGGTACTCTACACGGGCTCTGGAGTTCTTTAGGCTGGCCCTCATTGCCCTGTGTGGGTTGAGGGGGGCATGGAATGAACGGACAGGACTAGGGCCTGGGCAGGGATTAGAACATTTTGATAATATTCATGAATTGCTTGGGGTGAAATGCATGTGAGTTTGCCAGTGATCCATTATGATATTTCTCTTTAACAGTGTGGCTGTCTGAGAGGCAAAAACTGGCCCGAGTCCTATGCTTGGGGAGCTGGGATTCTGGTGGCACAAGCACCTGCTTGTGTCCTCCCTCCTACAGCCCAGCCTCAAGGCTTAATAGAGATCAGAAGCCAGGCTGGCCAAGGCTGTAGACTCCCTCCTCTCCCTTCCACACCCTCCTCAGCTTCTGCCTTTGTTGCTGTTTTTCTTCTGACTCTCATACCTTGATTGCCTGAGGCTATCACCAGGTCCCACCTGTAAAAGCCTAGGGATTCTGCTAGGCTGAGTGCTCCCTGTGCTTACTGAGGGGGAAGACTCAGAATGGAGGCTCCTGGGACAACTGGAGAAAGCCCCTGGAAAAAAAGGAAATTCATGCCTGACCTCTCTGTGCTTCCCTGCTCAGTGGAGCAGCACCCACCCCACCTCCGGGGGTGGGGCTCCCAAACTGTTAAATACACTGTTGGAGCTTTGGAGTAGAGACCAGGTGAAGCTGGAAGCCATGGAAGCTGGAGTCATGGGGATGGCTACCTGATGGCCTAGAAAGAGGAAAGTCACTCTGTCCTGCTCTGGGTCTGGGTCTAGAGGACAGTGTATACCAGAGCCTACCAGGTCCTTCAGGAACTAGTCTTCTGGGTCACTTCTGGCCCAGGGATGCACCTGCAAATCTTGGAAGCCCATTTGGTGGTAGAGGCATCAGGATCAAATTCCCTGAAGTTTCAACAGTGTCCCCCACCATGGTGGGTAGAGTCACAATCTGTGCACCTAAGCCCCATCCCACAATATGTTCCAGCTCAGGGATCTCCCCTCCCTGAGAGCACAGGCCCAAGGGAGCTCCAAGCACAGCCCAACCCTGAAATATGGGAGCAGCTGCATCTCTCTCCCTACTTCCAAACTTCATCAGCTCATTCATTCATTTCTTCAACAGATCTGAACCTATGCCATTCAGACCACATCCAGTTTAGTCTCCCCTGGTTGGAATGTATGGGATGGTCAGAGCAGCTGCCTCCTATTCAGTGTCTTCCTAAATGTCCCTACCGGTCCTAGGGGCTCCAAGTCCCCCCAAAAGGTACATAAGTCTACAAAAAGCTCTGAGAAGTCAGGACCATTGTGGACTCCGAAATCTTAATGGGATCTTAGATTTGATAATCCAACTTCCTTCCAGATGCAAGGCTCCCTCTACACTAGCATCTCATTTATTAGGCACCTACTGGGTGTCCAGCATGTTTCTGAGGAATGGCTGGCTGTGCACCTGTGTTCCATTGCCTCTGGGGGCAGGTTGCCCAGTGGCCCTTGTTGGAGCAGAGCTACTTCTCCCAGCCACTTTGTCTCCCATGGAGGGCTAAATGGCTCTTTGACCTTTCTCACTCTTCCCCTTGCAAACTCGTGCTGTACCCTCCCCCTGGCTTATTCTCAGGTAGAAACATCACCAACCCCAAGGCCCAGATGTAGGCCAAGGTTCAGGGTGACTCTGTGCCACTGAATAGAAATGTAGCACTCTGGCCTCCTTAAAAAGCTACAGTGTCTTTTGCTGGAGGTGTGGCTTAAGCCATTTGCAAGCACTAAGTTCTGAGTTCAAACCCAACCCCACCAAAACAAAAAAAGCCACAGTATGTTCTCAGCTTCAGTTTCGTGGCTGGGCCAGGGTTCTTCAGCCTATGCTGGATTGAGGGACTTGTTACTAGAGAGGAAAGGGCACACCTCCAGGCCTTCAGTGTCTGCTCTCCAGGCAAGTGGAAGGCCTCTAAAGACCACAAGTCAGGGACACCTCCGGCCATCTTCTCCCAGCTTACCCTGTGCTTCACTGCAGCCCTCACTTCCTCCTTGTCACATTCTGCTTTCTCAGGATCTCTCTTTTCTCCATTTCATGCTTCTCCTACCTACCCTCTCCTCTAAGAGTAAAAAATCCACAAACAGGCAAGCTAGTCTTTGTAAGCCTGTTTTCTCATCCACCAAATGGGAATAACCATAGTGCTTGCTTTATTCAGTGATTATAATCAATAGATGCCTAAGTGCATGCATGACACAGTTTATACACACACACACACAACACACACACACACTCACACACACTCACACACACAAGCTCTTTTTCCCTGTACAACTCTGATATTTCCATGTACCATCACCTTCTTCCCCCTCTTCCACAGTTTCTCTCAGTGTCTCTGTTCTGTCTCTCCTGGTTCTGTCCCACCTCCTTTTGCTCCCTTGTGGTTACTCTTAGCCCTCCCTCCCCCAGCTCCTGCTACAAGCTGCAGGGCCTAGTCTGTGCTGACAAGGGCAGGGCAGGGCAGGGCTGGTGGCAGGTCTCACTTCTTATTAGAGGCCGAAGAATGTGTAGAGTCATGAGGGACAATGAGAGCCAGCGGCAGGAAGAATGGAGCCTCTGTCAGGGCAAGAGAAGTTTCCCAAACCCTGGCCTCAGCTGAATGGGAGTACCTGAGGGCCAGGGAGGGGTAGAAACTCCATGGCGGCAGGTGGTAGGCGTGGGGGGGATATGGGCTGGGCTCTCAGGAATCAGCCAACATGGGAATTCTTAGCATCTGTTGCCACTCCTAGGCAGACCTTAGACCTTGGGATCTTGGGAGACAAGGCCAGGGAAAGCCAGAGAGAATGGTTCAGTGGCCCTGTGAGGTGGCCTTTACATACAGAGTATGTAAAGAACCCAAGGAGTTCTCAGGCTCCTTGGGTTGCTGGGCCCCAGACAGCTTCCAGTACCAGTAGAGCAATGGAAGATTTGGGGATAGGAATAGTGGGGATGGCTGTAGCATGACCTTTTACTCCAGTATAGACAAAACATCCTCAGGACTGTCCGAGGCAGGTTTTTCCTGGGAAATGGAGTTGAGGCTCACTTGACCTGCCACCTGTGCCCCCACTAGACTTCTGGCCCCCAAAACACTTCAGAGTGAGAACCTCCCCCACCCGAACTTATATGGGGCTTGTCGGGTTGGGTTGGTCTGCCATGGCCTTTCCTGTGTCCATGGACAGGAAGCCAGGACAGACTAGTGATGGCCAGGAGGGAAGAACAAGGAGAGGGTAGGTGGTGGGGCCAGACTTGAGCTGATCTGAAGGAGGAAACAGGACAGACCAGTGTTGACCTTGTCCTCCCAGGGCAGGGAGTGGTGGGAACAGGGGAGTATGGATAGGGGTGAGGAGGGGAACCAAGGCTACATACATAGGGAGGGGGGTCAGGCAGGAGAGGGGGCCTGCAGGGAGCCGCTTCAGGTCTCCTGCCAAAAAATTAAACCATAAAAAAGCCGGAGGGGAGCGGCAGGGGAAGGAAGGAGAGAAAGGAGATGGGGAGGGAGGGAGGGGACCGCACAGCCCTTCCACACCAATAGCCCGGCAGGGGGACGTGAGTAATACAGGCTGGTTCAGAAGGAGTGAGATCAAAAGCGAGTAGATACAAGAGGTTCGTGCTTCACCGACCAGACAGCCAGAAGCTCAATGAGACCTTTGTTACCCAGGCCAGTCAGGGTTGAAGGAGTACCTGACCGCCCCCGCCTGCCGGCCGCCCCACCCCCACCGTCCAGGGCTGAGGGAGGGGTGGGTCACAAGTGAGTCAAGTCTTGTTGGGCACAGCTCAGGCCTGGCCAGCGGTGGGCGGAGGAGGAGGAGGGAGGAGGCCTGCCCTCACCGGGGCGTGGAGCCTCTGGGCTGGGGTGAGTGGAGGAGTGAGTGGCTGCCTGGCAGGCAGGAAGTGGCTCTGCGGGAATTGAGGGAGACTGCGAGGGACAGGCGCCCATTCTGGGTCCTTTAGGTGAGCAGTCCAAGGTCCCAGCCCCTGGCCAGGGTGCCTTGGAGGAAGTTGAGGGCATTCTTCCTGGAGCCCAGGGCTTTTTGCAGGTCCTAGTCGGGCTTCTGGGGGTCCTTGAGAGAGGAAGGGAGACCAGAGGCTATTGGGCTGGGGGCCAGTGACCCAGAGTTCAGGTAGGAAGCTGGGTGATGGCACCTTGACCCTCAAGGCTGGGCCAGTCTGCTTAGGGGGTGTGTGTGTGTGTGTGTGTGTGTGTGTGTGTGTGTGTTCTTCTAAGTCTAGTTAAGGCAGGGTTGCTTCACCCAGCCTCCTGCAGGGGTCAGGGAGTCTCCCCCTCCAGAGGCCAGAGAGGATAGAGCAGAGGTGGGGTGGCCGCTATTTTCTGAAGCTGATGGAGTCTGATCTGGGCCTGAGGCTTCTTATCTTTCTATTGGGGGTCCCTGGGAGAAGTCAGAACTGCACCTGGAGGTCTGAATCCTCTGGGGTTTTCCTGCTCCTGGGTAAGCAGGAGCCCTTGGGGTCCCACTCCTCCAAGGCCATGGCCTTGCAGGATGGGAACATCAAATAGAATTTGTGTTTAGGCCACAGTTTTTCCAGAGTCCTGAGACCTTAGTGCTCCCTAACTCAGCTCTTCACCGCAGTCCTGGAGATGCCTGTGCCAACCATCATGTCTTGCCAACTAGAGTGGCAGCAGTAGCCAGGGCCAGCTCAGAGCTGGCTGCTCTCAGCTGGTGGGGATCTCAGCGCAGGCCCTTTCCTGTCTCCAGCTAGGTCTTGAGACCACCTCTTTCCCCTCCTGTCCATTCAAGAATGGGTGAAATGCGTAACTACCTGCACTAGACTGGGAAGCATGGCCCATTCTAACCTGGGGGGATACTCTGAGACCCCTGTTCCTCTTCCAAAGAGAAGACTGGTCTTAGTCTCTGCATTCCTTTGCCCCTCTGCTTCCTGTGCTGGCCTGGAAAGAGTTAAGCCTTATAAAGAGGGAGCCACTAAGAGGCCTCTCTCTGGACTGGACTGGCAGTCTTGAAAAGATTGCCCTTATTGATAGGAAAGGGAGTAGTGGGGAGAGGTAGTTAGGGACCCCAGGAAGGAACTGGAAGCTGATTAAGGGAATTGAGGAAGGCCTTTATGGCCAGGAAGCCACCCCTCCTCGTACCCGCAGTGAAGACCATTGTGTAGGGCCTTTGTAGGAAAGAACTGGAAACTCATTACTAGGATGGCTTTAGTGATCTTGGGGCCTGGCAGGTGGTGGAGGATGGTGGGGAACACAACCTGGGGGGGCCCTAGGCTGCCAGGGAGGCTGTGTGGGTGGATTGGGTAGAGACTGGGAGGGGTATTGGCGGGAATCCCCCCGATGTCCCCGCCTACTGCTTTCTCTTGTGGTTCCTGCTGCTGGACCCCTCAGCTCTGCCGTGGCCTATGGCTTTTCATTCCTATGTGATTGCTGTTCCAAACTCATGTAGGGCTAAAAGCCATGGGCTACAGTAAGGGACGAGCTCCTTCTGCACAACTGCACCTCCCCAAGGACCAGCCACAGAGAGGGCAGCCGAGGGAGGTCTGCTCGGAGAGGAGGGCCTGCAGGTGATCTACCAACTCTGGGTTTGGGACTAGGCTCTGTGACCCTGGCCAAGTAACTTCCACTCTCAAGACCCGGTCTCTCCCTCTAAAAGAGGAGACTGGACTGATGATCCCAAAGAGAGAGGAAGGAGACATTCAGGATGTGCAAAGGCCTTGCTGAGGGGTTGGTTTCACCCTTGCCAAGTTACTGAGCCCAAGATCATGCCAGAGATTTGGGGGCTGGAGTAAGGGGGATTGGCCTTTCCTCACCTCCAGACAGCCTCTTCTTCTCAGCCTTGCTCCTTCATTTCTCTTTCCTCTAGACCCAACTCAGAATCCTCAGCTGTGTCAGGAGACATCGGGCTCCTAAGTGGTTGAAAATGGGAACATTTGGGCCAGCCACAAAAGGGGAGAATGCTCCAGGTTGACATTGGGAAGGCCATGCCCCTCGAGGAAGCTGGCTGGCTGACTGGAGCCCAGAGTCCCTAGTTCCTGGTCTTTCTCTTCCTCTTGCTGTATACACAAATGGCACCTGCTCTTCCTTCTCCCCTCCTGCTTGTCATTCAGCCTGCCTAGCTCCCTCCCTTGCCTATTTCCACTTCCACCCAGTTTAAATCTTCCTGACTCAGTCCCAGCCATCCTGGGACACTCCAACAGATGGAAATGAAGCAGGCAGTCTGGCTGGAGTGACAGGGGAATCACCCCCACCTCCTGTGCAACCTCCCTTCCAGCCCCCAGTCTGTCTAAAACAGACCACTGAAAAGTCATAGGAAGTACTGTATTTGGTATTGAGAGTCAGAAGACAAATTACTTATAATGTCTGGGAGCCCTTAATTTCTCCAATCATCATTTCAAGTTCCTACTGTGTACCATGATTCTGGCCATCTTACCTGCGGGAACCCAAGACAGCCCATTTTATTTACAGGAAATCTAGGGTACAGAGAAGGCTGGGAAACTGCATCTACCTAGTGTATTTGGTTAGTAAGGGGCAGAGCGAGAGGTTGAACCCAGATTCAATGATGCCAGAACCCATCTCTTATCACATTATGCTAGAGGCAGGGAGAACCAACTAGTGCATGGAAAGTACCCTGAACCTGGGCAGTGCAGGGCACACACCAGGGCTGTTTCTTTGGAGGCTTCTATGGGGTGCATGGCTCAAGTCCAATCACTCTTTGTCAATCACTGGTTTTCCTTTTCCAGCAGGAGACTGAAGGTAGAAGGAAATAATAGAAGCAAAGACAGAGCCTAGGCCAGCTGGGTTTTTGCTGGGGCTGACCCAGGCTACTTCCTCTCTGCCTTCTCTTAGATGACAGAAGGAACAGGTTTGTTTTTTGCCCAATAGGTTCTCTTGCCAAGAGATGGGAGATAGCTAGCCCCTGTCCCAATGTCCCTCCTTGCTCTGAAGACCTCCCTATTCACTTTCCTTGGCTCCCAATCCCTTAATTAGGCCCTTCCAGGGACTCCTTTTATGTGGTTTGCCTAGCACTGAGGAGAAGGGGACAGGTGAACTGTTTGAAAGAATCTACCTCTGAAAAGCTTCAAGCAAAATAAAGCACTCAATAGGGACTGCAGAGTAAATATTAGTGGAAGGAATCGTGAGCTGGGAGGAAAGAGATGAGAGGTCCAGAGCAAGCCCACAACTGGGCAACTCACCTGAGACAGTCATTCCTGCCCTTTGCTGGAGCTGGGCCTGGGATTACAAAGTTGGACCTTCTTTCTATCCTTTGACTCTTGGCCACTGCCAGGGGGCAGGCCTGGAGAAGATATGCAATTGTATATCTCTCGTAATTGTTGAACTGCCCTGAATATGCAAGCTGGCCTCCTGCCCTGTCTCCCTGAGGAGTCACAGATCAGAGGCCTGCGTCTGTCCTGTCCCTGCCTCTGTCCTGTCCCTGCCTGCAGACAGCTGAAACTGAAAACGTTTCTGAGCAGCGTAAGTCTCCTGTAGTCCTCAGATAGACTCAGCATAGGCCCCCCTTGGGAGAGTGGGCCCATGTTTAACCACTCTGAGGTTCAGGCAAATTTCTCTGGTGGTATTTGTTCCATTTTTAATGGAAATGGAATTTGACCGCCAAACTCTTCTCCTTTCTAAATGCAAAGACAATTGAAAAAAAAAAAATCTCTGTCCTCCTCTTTAGAAAGGTTTGGCACTAAAACTTTACCTCAGGGTGATCCTGAATTCAAGCTAGACTTGAGGCAGGACCGTGACCTGGGAAACAGAAGCTTAAGGGTGCAATAAGAACCGAAACCTATTGGTGCCATTATTGCCAACAGATCCCTTGTGGTGCTTGTAGTCTGGGCCACCAGGTTCCTAAGTGCTGTGTGTCTTATTGATGCCCCTCACCCACATACATACACCTTCTATCACGCTTATGATTCAAGGTGGGCCCCTCTCAAATCCTGATGAAGGAAACAAGGACATTTCAAGACTATTGCTACTGTGAGCCCCACCCCCAGCTACAATGACCTCCAAATATCTCAGAGCTACTGTTAAATGCTTAGCTGCTCTGATAGTCTTAAAGATAGGCTTGGTTTCTTTCTCCTTTTCTCCATAGGCAGGCAAGCAAGAAGCAAGAGGGTCTGGCCTTGGTAATCTCGGGGCTGTGGCCTCTGAAGGCCATGGAAGACAGGAGAGGGCTTGGCTCCAGAATCCCAGGAACTGTGTCTCCAGCAGGCCAAGAAGGAGTTAACTTCCAAGGAGAACGTGGGTTTCCCAGACGGGAGCCCTGTGCCCAGCTTGGCTTCTGCCAACTCTGGGAAGAAGTCCTGGGATCTGTAGTTTGTGGCACCACCCACCCCTGGCCTGCCTGTTTATCAACACTGCCTGGTAGACTACAGTTCCCAGAAACCTGCAGAGGCCAGGCTTTGGGGGAAGGGTTGGGGTGTGAGGCTTGGAGATGGCAGGGGAGAGGGAGCAGAGGGAGGAGGTAGGGAGAGAAAACCCAATCCCCCCCTTCCTTTTTAATTCTTTCTCCTGGTGTGTCTGCTCCACCGCCCGAGCTAATCCCCCAAATCCGGTCTCCTAAGCCGCAGCTGCTTCCCTTTGCTGTGATGAATGGCTCTGGGATGGAAGGTGAATTCATATTTTAATTACTGAGGCATGGTGCGAAGGGCACAGGGGAGGGGGCAGAGGGCTCTGCATTGTTTCAGAGGCACTGGGGCCACCCCTCCCCACTGGGTCACTTCTCTACCCTTTACCTGGGGTGGGGGTGGTGGGGCATGAGGATGGGAGTCTTGCTGGAAGCTCCTCTGCTGCCTTGGGAGATGAGGGGGTGAGAGTGGGAGGGATGTTTGTCTGAGAACTCCTGGCTTGTCCTGACACTGTTGAATATCTTCCTACCCTTCCACCCCCACTGCCGCCCACTTTGATGGAAGACATTGCCAAAATTGAAGAGACATCAAGGAGTTTGAGGTCTGCAAGCTCAAAGTCCCGGCTTCCTCCCCATCTTACGGGTAGCCTCTTCCTAGTTTTTTCACATGTTCAAACTGCTCCTCTTTCACTCGAGGTGCTGGGTCAGGAGAGTGTGGCAGAGAGAGGAGATGTGGGGCAAGAGCCATGGGAAAGGGTGAGCAGGGAGGCTGGGGAGTCCCTGGATGGTTTGTGAGGATGCCCTATGGCTCAACATCTCTTAGACTTAGCTGGGCAGAGAAGCATCTGTATGTCCCAGACCCCAGACCATCTTAGACCTGAGCTGGGGAAAAGCCAGAGGAGGAAGGAAAACGAGCCAGGGCCAACAGCTTGCAGTCAGCTGAGCCAACTGTGAGGCCAAGGGAGGTTGGTCCAGTGTCTATCTTCCAGTTCTGGATTTCTAGGGCTGTTTTTCCATTCCTGATCTCCTTCTGGACTATGGGAGGGGGTGAAGAGGTGGAGGAAAGCTCCCATCAGGAGCACAGGTGAGTGGGGAGTATTCCAGGGGCCACTGAGGAGAGGACCACTGGAACCTGACTTCTCAGGGAGTCTCCAGCTGGTGCTGGGGGCAACTGCCAAGTGTGAAGGATAAAGGCAGACAAAAGAGGGGTCAAGACTCCTGCCTGGGCAAAGCAGACGGAGGTGCAGAGACTGCAGCCCTGGCAAAGCAGCTCCCCAGGTACCTACTGGTCAGCAGACAAGGACATTGACACGGGATTCTCTGCCCCATGTGTCCCCCACTTCAGGGGCTGATCCAGCAACCTTGATGCCATTGGCAGCCCAGACTTCCCCCAGGGCTCGGACTTGTGCCCTTGCAGTGAGGCCTCTAGTAGGCAGGCCCTGGTTGAGAAGCATTCGAGATCCAAGTTCTGGGGAGAATACGGCGCCAGGCCCTCTGTGTCATTATTCCCCCTGTCTTTGGACCCAGGTGTCTCATTGGGGTGGACAGTCCTTGGGCTCCTCTTGGGAGCCAGGTTGCAGCCCCCAGCTCAGCTCCTGAGGGTCTTCTATCAGTCCTCCCACTCCTATCCCAACCTTCTTTACAACGGCGGACTGAGCAAAAAATCAGGATTTTCGCTTTCCCAAAGGACTATGGGGAGGAGCAGTCACCGAAGGAGGTATATTTTCAAAGAATAGGCACTGGAGGGAAAGTAGAATGAAGAGGGAAGAAGATCCAGATATCCTGGGACCAGAGACCCTGAACTGCCCTAGACCTGTGGTGGGGCTGTGAGAGTCAAAGATACTTACGCAGTTTGTTTTACTTGTGATTTCCTTCCCCAAGTCAGCGTTTTTGCATCTGTTGACTCCTCCACATCATTTTTCTGTAATCTTGAGAATGCTTTGTTGATAGTACCCTTGACATCCACGGGCAACATGGGAGGAAGTGTATACATTACAAGTACTGATAACCAGGGAACCCCTCTGCTCCCCTTCCCTTCTTCCTGATTGAACTAGAATTTCCAGTGTCCATCTAGTCCCTTAGGTTTAGAGGCTCAACCTTGTCTAACCTGGTACACGGAAAGTAGGAAATGAAGGCCCAGAGAGATATAGCCACTTGCCTGGGGTGACACAGCAAATCAACGTCAGAGCCAAGAATAGAACCCAGGCCGCCTAAACTTCGGCTTAGGTCCCTATCTCTCTCTAGGTTTGTCATGGGAAGGAATCCAGAGATAGCTGCAGGAGATGGATCTAGAAATATAGTAGTTGTGTCTCGGCTCTGTCTATATATATCCTGGAGGTTGCTTTCTGCTCACTATATATACTCCACCAGAGTGGGTGTGTAAATGGTGCTGGAAAGCCGGTGGGTTATTAAATAACAGCCTGCCTATCTACCCGTGCTGACTCAAGCTGGGCCTCCTGCCCACCCAGCTGGCCATTGGAAATGCATTGCACCTATTAATTACAGCTATTAGATGTATTACCAGGCACTGAGGGGGGAAGGGAGGGAGTGAGGCGAGAATCCTGATAGGACCTGGCTTCACAGTGGGGACTGTGCTTGGGGAGGGCCTCTGCTCTGATGAAGAAGCACATAGGAGGTTTGGTCCGATGGGCAAGGTTAGCCAGACCTGTTCAGAAAGCCACCACCTGGGCTGTACCAGGATCCTCAGAGACAGAGTACTTTGCAGACATGCCTTGCGTTTGGGGGGCCGAACATACGATGCCATCTCTGATAGCAAAGGGAGGTGTTTTAGCTTCCTAATTCCAAACCCCCTCACTTTGCCCCCAGCCTCTCTCCTTCCCTTTGGCATTGGGTTTTGTACACCTGTTTGCTCCCTGTGTTCTTCCTAGACAGAGCAGCAATTCACTCCAGGCCCGGGATGCAAATAGAGGGCCCTTTCCTGTTCCCAGCTCCCCTGCTTGAGCTGACTCACAGGTACTTGTCCTTCAGCAGGCTCAGTGTCAAGAAAAGGCATAGAGGTGAAAGGGGTGGCGGTGAGGGGGGCAGGGAGAGGTGGCTGTGCAGGTAGGCAAGGCTAGAGAAACTTAGATGGGTGACTGGCAAGGGATACTTTCATAGCCTGAGCCATCTACCCATCCCCAGCCAGACTACTGCAGATACTAGAGGTGGGAACCACATGCCCAGCTGGGGCAAATGCAGGCTCATCCTCCACCTCAGCTGGCTTTGTGCTAAGGAGGAAATGATGTCTTTCCTCTTTGTTCCTACCTCCCAATTCCTTTGGCCAGCATAGGTGCTAAATAAAATAACCTGTTAGCTGAAGAGCTGTCTTTGCTCTCTGTTCCCCTGCATGATGAGCACGAGGATGTGTTACTCCTAGCAGGCAAAGGACATGCATGATGCTCCTTTATAGGCTTTCCTAAGGAAGTCAGACGACCTGCGACTATATGCCAGGTGTCTGAATAGAGGCTGTCCTGAATGGAGGATTCATCACATTCCACAGCATCCCACATCTAGAGCGTCTGAACTCCTCCCCCACCGCACACACACCTGTGTGTAAGGTGACACAACCAGAGCTTATTTTGAGCCACCTTGCTTCCTATTCTTCAGCCACAGGTGTGAGGGGATGATATGAGGCAGAGGGCCAGGGACAAAGCACGCAGCTGGGCTTTCTCCTCTGATGACATCAGCTCCACACAGATTAGGAAAATGTAGGTTTTAAGGAGGCTGTTGTTTGGTGGTGAGACTCCTCTAGTTGGTGTGATGGTATCAGGGCTTGAACAGCCTTACAGAGCCCAAAGGATTCTAGGAACATTAACCCCAGCTTACCTCTTCTGCCTTTTTCCCACCCCTCTTCCTTCCCTGCCTTCCCCTACAGATCTTCTCTGGAGACCATCCCCCCTGCCTGGCCCAGGGCATGCCCCAGTTCACTTTCGCCTGCTTCTGTGGCCTCCATGGCTTCTGCAAGATGAAGAGGAAGAAGGAGGAAGTTCACAGAGAGCGGGAAACGGCAGTGTGAGCAGAACCTGGGCTCTTTTGTCAGTCCCCAGCAGGTTCCAGGCCTGAGGCCGCCCACTGCAGCTGAGGCTCAGAGCAGGAGGCCATTTGTGAGTCTTCTGTCTTCATTTAGCTGACTCCTGACTAACGTGAGGGCATCGGCCTCCCCATGCCCATACCCATTCACTTCTGATCTTCAGTCCTCCTTGGACAGAGGCCCCAGTCGGGCAAGGGAAATCCCAGGACCTGCCACTTGCCTTTCAGAGACTGGGAAGCCAAGGAGTGGAAACTTATGCCTTGAGGGCTTTGGAGACTCCTCTGGGGTAGCCCCTCCCACGAGGGACCAGCGGCCTTAGCTGAAGAGAGCTGTTACTAAATAGGAAACTGGCTGCTCTAGAAGACAGCCACCTAGCAGCCCTGCTCTGATCCTGGCACTGAAGGTGTGAGATAACTACCTTCAGTCCAGAATGGCATCTCTGCTGGGGCCTTAGGACCCCAGCCCCTTCCTAGCATCCTTCTGGACCTGGGCTAGGCCTGAGGTGGAGGATGGAGTTGGACAGTGAGAGGTGGCTCTGCTTCTTCCAACACCACAGGGCTGTCTTTCCTCAGCCTTGGCCCTGACCACCCCCCCACACCCTGACTTCCATGATGTCCATACATACTTGGCATCACACAGATGTGGGGAGGCCTCTCCCTCAGGCATCGACCCCCTCAGGGACTAGATCTACCAGGGTCCAGACTGTGGGACCTCTTTCCTGTATTATGCTATGCCCCAACTTTGTTCTCCTGTCTCCCTGCCTCGTTCCTGTCTTCTCAGAAGCCACAGGGGCGAATTTGTTTGCATGTGGTGCCTTCAGGGGGAGCTCTAGGACTGCCCTTGACCTTTCTCCTCATCTCCCCACCCCATCAATTTGGCTTCAGTCTTGCCCTCCTCCCCACCCCTAGTCCATTTCTAGGAGGTAGAAAGCAAAAGAAAAAACATTCCCTTCCCTCTTTCCCTCCTTCCTCTCTCTCTGTCCCCACTTTGACCTTGTGCCTGGACTTCCCAGGTGCTAGAAGGGTATGTGGACAGGAGTACCAGCATCAGAGAACCTGTAGGCAGATCCTGTGGCTTCGTGAGCCCGCCATCTTCCTCCCAGGAGCAGTTCCACACAGGAGCGATCACATCCAGGCCAGCATCCAGGGACAAAATAGCCCATCTAACAGATAAACAGATGGCCTCATAGATGAGGTCAGGGCCCAGGACAGAAGGAGGGTCTGAATTCCCCTTTCCAGGGAATGCAGACTTCTCTGGACAAACAGGGAGGGTAGAGGCCCCTTCTGCCGCTCATCAGAACCTGGCAGCCTTTCCTGCCTGGCTCATGCTCACAGTCAGGGGCATTTCCTGGGCTTTGGGCAGATTTGGTGGGATCAGGGTTGTCTTGGTGAGGCCCCAGCACAGCTTAAGAGTTCTCTCCTCCATTCTCCACCCCCTCCTGCAATCTGTTATTTCCTTTTATATCCAAAGAATTCTAAACAGAAGTCTATCCCTCAAGGAAATAACAAGATTGAGCAATAAAGGCCAGTCAGGTCACAAGGGACAGGAGAAGCCTTGAGTGAGGCAGAGAAGAGCAGAAAAGCTGTGGGGACTGCCCTGATAAAGAAGTCTGAGCACTTTTCCTGGGGCCACACATCCCTGTGGCGGTGGCCTGCAAGGCTGCAGTCCTGGAAAAGTTACTCTGAGAGGGGGAGGATGAAATCATATCCTCAAGCCTCAGAGGTATTGGGTGTTGTGTCCCAACCACACAGGCTCACCCAGAGGAAAGGTCAGAAGAGTGGAGAATGCAGGCCTGGGAGGAGGTGTGAAGGACAGCTTTCCCCCTGGTACCTGCACTCCTTGGCAGGGAGGGCAGCCGCAGGGTTTGGCAGGGAGCCCACTCAGAGCTGCTTCCCCCAAGACACTGGATATCTTGGGCTCCTGCTCTGGGAATTTGGTGGGGTCCCAAGGTCAAGGCTGTCTGAGTGCAGCCCAGCTGGTGCCTACAAACAGCTATCCTTGGCCTGCAAGGTCTCTGGACAGAGAGGAGCTGGCTCCTTCTTCATCCAGGCTAAGGTGGAAGCCAATGCTGTAGGAGCAGTGGCCTAAGTAGGAGACAGCAAGGAGGTGTCAAACAGACACACCACATTATCTTTTTTTGGGGGGGTGAGCAGGACTGGGGTTTGAACTCAGGGCTTTGTGCTTGCAAAGCAGGCGCTCTATTGCTTGAGCCACACCTCCAGTCCCCCACACCATATCATCTTGTTCCTCTGTTTCCTGCTCAGGGAGATGGAGACTTTGCTTCTCTCAGCATCTTGGGAAGCATTCTGGAAACTTGTGCCCACCTCTGTGCCCTTGGGTGAGCGCAGGACACATGTATCCTAAAAGGCAAAGCAGCCCCACTGTTCCCCCATCACAGCCTGTGCCTCTGACTTGTAGCCCATGATTCTTTGTCCCCTGTTCCTTCTAGGATGGGCCTGGCCACCTTGTTCCCTGCCCTGCTGGGAGTCTCACTCCTTCACAAAAATTCAGTTGAATAATTTTATCTTTTCTGTTTCAAATTCTCTCCACTCCCTGCCCAAGAAAAGGCCATTTCATGGTCCTTTCTTAGAGACTCCATGGAGGTGGGAGTCCTGAACTCCTGGAGTGAGGCAGGACTCTTTTTTTTTTGCATGGCAACAGGTCCCCCTTGAAGAAAGGGAGGGCACTCAGCATCTCCCAACTCTAAAGGGGAAACTTCCCCTACTCATTTCCGCTGTGGGGCTGTGGGGTGTTGAACGGGGAATGAAGTGGGAAGGGTTCATGGGGTCCTTGTAACTTAAGATGTCTGGAACCCTGGCCCATGAGCCTAAAGGGCGTGTTGTCTCAGGCTGAAGTCTTTCAGAGTGTGATTTCCTTCTCCACTCCCAGGGAAGGACTTTTTGAATGTAGCCTATGGGTCCACAGAAATATATAGGGAGATTGTTATTTTTAGAAAAAATAAAAAGCAATAATTTAATTACCTACATGAGGAAGTACAGTGGGATTTGGAGAGCCCTGTGCTGGAACCCAGGTCCCTGGGCTCTGGCCCTGTCTAGACATTACTGATCCTGTGACCTTAGGTGAGTCAGACCTTATTTCTGAGACTCAGCTTCCTCAACTATAAAGGGGACTGTACCAATGTCCTCTAAGTCCCCTTCAGAGTTCAGGGCTCTGTAGGTCTGGGAGGTTGAGCCTCAGTGGAGCTCAGGACCATGGAAGCAGAGGGGTTGCAGGTATCCTGAGTCCCCATGGATGCACTGTGTAGACAGCAAATATGTGGGGACGACACTTCCCCAGCCATGCCAAAGGGAGTACGTCTGACCTGCACTGTGACTGCAGGCCATCTAGGCCATCACCGGTGCCACCTTTGTGCTCTCCTCCCCTCCCGCCCCCTATCGCCACCACCTGCAGATGCTCAACAGATTCAGAAGGGAGCTGAAAGGCCAGGGTCTGCACCTGCCCCATTTATGCAACCCTGGGCTTCCCTTTGCACGGCTGACCACACACCCCTCTTCAAGCCGATGGAACCACCCCACTTCATTCCTTTCCTTGCCTTCTGGAGGGGAAATGCCTCAAGCCAAGTTTGCCCTGGCTACAGACAATGTGCATTTTGCCCAGCGACTGGGGAAGTTATAATGGTAGAATGAGCTGGTGGCTGTTTTTGGATGGAAAACTGCAACCTCCAGTCCTCAGTTATCTCCATGGCTGACTCATGACTAGGACAAACTGCTTCCTTTCTCCTGGTGATGAGTCTCCCTCCCTCCCTACCTCACGTGAAGGCAGGTGGTACAGGGCACCTTGTATTGGATATGTCTAGATATGGCTTAAACTTTGAGATGGACACTCAGTTCACAATCTCAAAGATTGGTCTTCAACAGTGAAGGGAATCTGGGTTGTTGCCTTTGTGGACCTAGCAGCTAGTCCAGGAAGTTTGGGTTCATCCTCAAGGTGGCTGCTGTGCCCAGAGGTGATCAGGCTAACAACACTGCAAGAACCAAGAACCAGAATCTGTTCCCAAGGAATGAACTTACCAGGCTTCTGACACACAGCAAGAGATAGTTGTCACAACCATCACCCTGTTTGCGGTACAAACAGCTTCCTGAGTTCATGTTGCTTAACAGCCTAGGGCCAGGGCATCTGGCACATCAGAATGAACCCTCCTGGCCCCCAGGCTGTCCCTGGAGTGGTCAATGCCCATTGTGCTAGAGTTCTTGTGGCCAGCCCTGCTTTGACCACCACAGGCCATGAAAAAGAATTAGAAAGCTTGTCTTTTCAGTGGGGAGGCCAGGAAATAAAACCATCCACCAGGAGAGGTGAGAGCTGTCCAGGACATCCCTGGAGGAACTCCCTGGGCTAAGGAAGGAATTCCAAAAGCCAGGAGCCCCCAACATGGTCTGGCAGAAACCTTCAGGGTCTGGAGTTCAAGGGTTTTCCTAATGGCTGCTTGTCCCTCTCCCTTCTCTGGGGTAGCCCTCTCTCCTCCCTCAGCTCATTTCTGTGTTCCAATCTGAGGGGCGGGAGGAAGGAAAGAGAGGGGGAGATGGCAGGACCCAGACAGATCCTCAGGACTCTCCCAGCCTCTGTTGCCATGGCAACGCTGCTATTTTTATCCCGTTGTTCATGATGCTCAAAGCTCTGACTTTCTCTGTTCCAGAGAGGCCAGGCAGCCTTCTGCCCTCATCCCTCAACACAGCACCTTCTCCCAGAGGTCCAAGGAGGGAAAGGAATGATGAAGAAAGGAGAATCCACTAACTTCCTGAGGGATCTTTGACAGGGTTTTGCCTCTGCACATGTAACCTTTAGTTTGCTACCTGTCTTAGGCACCCAGTTTCATGCTTTCTAAGAGATCGAAACTCCTAATGGTTGCCCTGGAAGAAACTAGGAAGAACTCTTGGAAAGTTCCCCTACCCAGCCTTGATACAGGCTATTGCCCTTCTTGGGTAAACCAGACCTGGGTCTGAGGAAATGTCCAATTGGTGTAAATAACATATGGAGAACTCAGTTTGGTTAATTAGCAGTAAGTCACACTTGATGGGGATACTTCCTTCTGTCCATCCACCAAAGAGCTAGGAGAAAAGATTTCCACGTCTTTGTCTAGTCTTTCTGCCAGAAACAAGACAGTATATATTCTCCAGGCAGGAAAGCCGACTTCCCCTAACTTACACAACCACATTTCTTCCAGGAACTTGAGGTCTTTTATATTTTCATGGTGTTGGGGATCAAAGTCATTGGTGAGCATGATGGTACGCACCTATAATCCCAGCTACTTGGGAGGTAGAGGCTGGAGGATTGTGAGTTTGAGGCAAGCCCAGAAAAAGGTAATGGCAAGATCTTTCCTCTAAAACAAAAATATGAACAAAAGCTCTGAGGCTGTAGATCGTGTGATAGAGCACTCATCTAGCGTGCACAAGGCCCTGGGTTCAATCCCCAGCACCGCAAACACACACACACAGCCCCAAGCTTTGCACATGCTAGGCAAGAGCTCTACCACTGAGCTACATCCCCATGCTAGAGCTGAGATCTTGATGCTCTTGGTTGAATTTAATGAAGTTCTTAGAAATGTTGTAACTATGCTTTCTCTGCCTCTTCTCTCTGGCCCAGATTTTAGTCCTATGTCCACACCTTCACAGTCGCAGGGGACCCCTGAGAGTCGATGGTGCTAATGTTCCCCAACTGTACCTATATAGGTCAGTGAGATTTGAACCCAGCACATGAGGTAGCTGGGTTGTGGGGTGCATTACATGTACATCCTCAAGACCATGACCCTAGAGACAGGATCAGATCTTAACCCAGTAGAGTAGCAATCTATATCTTGTTAACCCCTGCACTGAGGTTCTACCTCTGCTGAAGTGACTCCTGGATGGCTCATTTTTCTGAGGTGGCTGAGACCCATTGATTAAGCCTCTAATTGGTTTCATTTTGGCTCAAGCTGCATGGTTTCTCAAATCTATGCACCTGGAGTAAGCACTTTTCTGGTTGCCACTGAAAAGCATGCCGGCAAATGCTGCTCTGTTAATTGCTGTAATAAACAGACTTTATTATATCCCTTTGCAGTAAATGAATGATGTCGTCAGGGTGGATGGAGCCTCCGTGTTGATTTCACACTGTAATACACTGCAGCAGAAGCCAAACGTTTGTTTCCACCAATCTGCTGAGCAGAGGGAGAATGGAGACTGGGAGGAAGAGTCGGGATGTGGATATGATGTAAAGTGAGGCTTTGGGGACACCTGAGCCCTTGGAACTTGGGGCCCCACTTATACTACCTGTAAAGTGAGGGAAATCAGCCTCCCTTCCTCCTAGCATCTCAGAGAAATAGATAAAGCTGACTAGAGTACTACTGGGTGCTTTAGCACTACTTGATGCCATGGATTTACAGGCTTTAAAGACTGGGCTTCTCAGAACGATTGACAGAACACTGTCAATTTTCAGACTTGCAAGGACGGAAAGATGCCATAAGATGGCGTTGCACTAAGAACGAGGGTTATTTTGTGGTATATGAATTCTAGATCAATAAAGTTATTTTAAAAATGATTATTCTGTCAACTCCATTCGGATCGGGGGATAGAGATTCTACTTAACTTTGAACAAGGGCCCTTAGGGACAGAGAACCTGAGTCATCATCTCTGACCCCAAAGTCAGTCTCCTGGAAGGAAGAAGTGTTTGGGGGCAGGTCACACAGCAGCTGTAGGTTAGAGCACCCCTCCTGAGAGGGGTAGCTCCCTCTTCTCCAGACTCAGCCGGGCAGATGCCTGGCACAGGGCACTCATGAAGCATTCATGCAATGGTATGGGACAGATATGCATCCCAAGCCTTCAGTTCAGGAGGCAGCTGGGATGCCTTCCCCAGCAGCTCTGCTGTCTGCACCCAAGCCTTCACTGTAGGTGTGAGGAAATCTGTGTGTGCTGTCTCTGTTGAATCCATTCAATCAACACTGAGTCCTAACGCTTTGCAGGGCTCTGTGGGAGCTGCTGCAGAGGAAACACAGGAACTCAGGCATTGCCCCAGTCCTGAGGAACTTGCAATATAACAAAAAGCAGCACGACAACGTTCGGAGTGCAAAATGCCTTGGGTAGAATACAAGCAAAGGGCTTTGGCACTCCAGGGGCCTGAGAGGATCCAATTGCTTGCAGAGTGGGAACAGATCAGGGAAGGTGGAATTTGATCTGTACCTTGGAAGATGGAGAGAAAAGCATGTTCAGGGCACAGATCCTGGGGAATGTTCTCTCCCCTTTGCTAACAACTACAGACTTCTGCCCATGGCTCTGTGCAGACAGAGCCAGCATTGCCCTTGACAGCAGGCTCTTTAGGAAGCCTCTTCTGTCACTGGTGGGCCCTACTGTTCCCAAATTCCTCTTCTCTCCAGGATTCTGATTCCTGACAGCTCATTAGGGCTGTGACTTTAGGTTTTGATCCTCTGAGATTTTCGATCCAGGAGGGAAACAAGTGCTGGGCAGCTATCATGATCTGTCTCCAGCACTGGAGGCCCTCCTGCAACAGGTTTTGTTAGGAGGGAGGGAAGAGCCTGAGAACCTCAGCTGACACCTGGCCAAGGAGCATCACCAGGTTGGGAAAGGACATTGAGAACAGGGTGGCTGGAGCTCCAAGTACCAGGTTACTGTGTCCACACATATTTTCCAGCCCTCACTCCTCCCTTTTCCTTCCTCTTCCTTTTTCTAACTCTTCGTCACCCACTTTTTCCTCTACCCTTCTTCCAAAGAGGAAAATTGGGAAACCTTAGAAGCATCTTGTACTGTGCCCTCATTTTGCACTCTACTGCCTAGGGCGAGGTGGCAGGCCTAAAGTGCTGGGCAGTGGTCATGGCTCTGCCCCAGGTGGAATGTTGATGGCCAGGTAGACACGTGGTGCTCTCTGTCTGTACCTTGAGTCCCTTTCATATAGAGCCGGTGGAACTCTGCTTCCTTCTCTTCACTCAGTTGGCTATGGGGGAAGAGCACAAGACTTAGGTTCTGATCAATTCTCTTTAATAGTTGTGACAGCCAGAGAAGTCATGTCATCTTCCCACACATGGGCCACCCATATGTAAGATGCAGACAATAAATATTTATTATCCATAGTAAATGTATATTATACATATAACAAAATAAATGTGAGGACCAAATCAGGTAGCATGTGCTCAAGTAGCATGTCTGGGAATTGAGGCCCAGACAGAGAGCATCACCTGTCTACCTGGCCATCAGCATTTTACCTGGGGCAGAGCCAAGAACACAGCTCAGCACTTTAGGCCTGCCTAGCTTAGTGCCTGACCCAAAGCTGAAAGCGTTAGTTGGAAGAATTACAAATGGCACCAGTCGCCTGTGGCTCACACCTGCCATCCTAGCTACGAAGGAGGTAGAGATCAGGAGGATCGCAGTTGGAAGCTAGCCTGGGCAAATAGTTCAGAGACCCTATTTTGAAAATACTCAATGCAAAAAAGGGTTGGTGGAGTGGCTCAAGTGGTAGAGCTCCTGCCTTGTAAGCATGAAGCCCTGAGTTCAAACTCCAGTACGGCAACAACAACAAAAAAAGAATTTACAAATGGCAAATTGTGCATTATGCATCTGTCACATATTCCACTGCATCTAGTCTGGTGCTCCCAACAGAGCAGAAACTCAGTAAATATAGGTCAAATTGAATTGAAAACAGAAGTATGGGAAGATCAGGGATCATTAAACCCGCGACTCAGATACTTTTCCCTTTGTTAGGGTATAGACAAGACATAGAAATATATTTGCCCCCAAACGCACGTGGTGTGGGATGGTGTCGGGTGGTGGGATTCTCTTAGCTGAGCTGAGCACGTCACTTCCTTCTGCTGCATTTCGGGGAGCATCCTGCAGGCGGCGCTCTCCCATCATCTCAGCCTCAGCCTAGTGGGGCTGGGGTAGGGAGCGAGGGGTGAGGGAAGTGTGAAGGAAAAACAGCCCCACGCGTCACTCACATATTTACATCGCAACTGTCAAAATAGTTATTTTTAAGTCGAGTTCCGTCTGCTCGGGTTTAAAACCGAGTGGCGCGGAGGCGGGGGCGCCCCGCCGTGTAGGGGGCCGGGGGAGGGGGGAGGAGGCACGGGGTGGGGGGGAGGATGCAGCCGAGTGCGCATGCGCAGAGCACCTGGCGCGCTGCGCGGGGTGCAGGGTCCGGGGGTGGGAGTGGGGTGCGTGCTTGGGGCTGTGTGGGCGCAGTGTCCGTGCGAAGGAAGACTCTCTACCTTTGGCCACTTTGCACCTGGCTCCGAGAGCTGCTGTGCATGCTCCATTCACACTTCCCTAAGGTGATGGGTAGACTGGTCCTGTCCCACCATACATCCCATGAGAGGGAGATCAGTCCAGTTCTTACGTCCTCTGTTGTCCACCTGTCCCTTGTCCCTGATAACTCTTAGTCTGGCAGCACACCTCCATACTTCCTAGTTAGGTTGGGCCCATTCCCATCTGGAAAGCAAGACTCCAAAAACAGGTCTGATTTTGAGGACCAGACTCACAACCCCTCCCCCCGAACCATCTGCACCGTCCTAGGAGCTCTTCATAAGAGGGAAGAAGCCAGGGAATTCTTAAGAAGTGGTCGACACTGGGGTGGGCCTGAGGCTAAGGCTCCTTGGGTGAGCAAGCAGCAGAGAGAATAACTTGGCCCTCAAAGTCAGAGGTGGCAAGAATTCATTTTTCTCTGCAAAGTGAGAGGCCTGCCAGTCTAACACTCGGGATGCTTCTTTCTGGCTCTCTCTCCCTCTCTCTCTCTCCCTCTCTCTCTCTCTCTCTCTCTCTCTCTCTCTCTCTCTCTCTCTCTCTCTCTTGCTCAGGGGCAATGGGATTTGAGACAGACGCTGGCTGGCCCTGCTGCCATCAATATGTGTCCCAGCCCTGTCCAATGTCTGCTCTGTAATGAGTAGTGTTTCGGAATGTCACCTCTGTTAATGGGGATGCAGCACCTGTGCACAGCCGGAACCACCTCTCTGTCTTCATTAGGCAGTCCGTGGCCTAGCTGCCGGCTGCCCTCGCTGGGTGACAGATGATGGGGATGAGGAGGGAGAGCAACAGCCTCCTGCTGTCCAGGATTCATTCCCAGACAATGACCCCTAATGTCCGTTCCTCCCCCCACAACACACACCAAAATAGACAGCAGAGAAAAATGTCCTTCTACAGTAAGGTGCAGCAAGGACAGATAATAGCAAAAAAGCCGGCTGAAGAGAGTGAAGGAGTCATTTCTGGAGACAGAGATCTGCCCTAGCTACTCTTATCTCCTGTTTAGACTGCATTTTGGGGACTCTTCCTCCTCCTCACCTCAGCCAGTTCCACAGGTCGCCTTTTATGTCTCTTCTAATAGATCTGTCCACCATGCAAAAACATCACAAAATGAGGGTAGAACAGATATTCTCATTCCAAACCTCTCTCTAACCCAGGCCTGAATATTGGCTGCCCACAAACTCCTGTTCCCTTTAATGCTAAGCCTTCATGTTGTCCTGAGTCAATGGTGCATGGAGGATAAATAGAGCCACAAAATAGCAGGAGACATTGACATGGCTTCAGAGGACCCCTTCTATCATGATAAGATTAATCCTTGAAAAAACACCACCCTGCTATCATATTCCTCTGGCTTGGCTCAGTGTGTTCCCCTCCCCAGTGCCCTGTTAAATAGTTAGAGCACTACGTTCAGTGTCTCCCCTGCCCAAGCAAATGAAACTGGGGACCTGTCCTTCCAAACACCCTAGGTGACCAGAGGTGGAGTAAGTTGTGCCAGCTGTGGAGGGTTGGGGTGATGATGACAATCACTTGAAATTGTCTGAGTCAAATGTCTGACCTGGAAGTGGCAAGGGTAGCTGGTTTTGACTGGATCTAAGGGTAGATGTGACTTACCTTTCCAGGCCTCACTTCAGAAGACTATGAGGTATCTGGACTTTTCCCCTATTGTCCCTCTTCATTGTCTCAGGGAAGGGTACCTCTGTCTACTGAGATATTCAAGCCACAAATCTGAGTCATCCTTCTCATCTTTTCCCCGATCCCACCTTTGATCCATCACCAAATCCTGTTGGCTTTCCTTGCTAAATCTCTCTCACATTGATTTTTTTTCCTCATCCCCACTGTGGCTACCATAGTCCAAGCAAGCATCCCTTCTCACCTGGCCTGGCCAGGCTCATTTGGTCCCATCCTCCCACATGTGCTTCAGCCTCTCTGACTTTCTTGCTGTTCCAGGGATACAGACAAGTTCCTCCCTGACCACCCAGAATCCTCCTTCCCCACTCCTGTCTACCACATCAGACTGTCTCATCTTTCTCGAAACTTTCTCATTTACTTGCTTGTCGGAGTTCCCCTCCTAGGCCATATGCTCTAGTGGGTAGATAGGAACCTCAGGTGCTTTTTTAAACCTTAAATCCACAGCACCAAGAAGAGTAGCAGGTGTGTGGTAGGACTCAGGAAATAGTTCTTGAGTGAAGGAATAAGTGAATGAATAAATGAATGGCTTGCTGCAAACTCATGATAATCCATGTACCCAGCCCTGCTCCATTCTATCATCGTCTCTGTAGCAGCTAGAGGAGCCTTTCTCAGATGTAAATGTCATGGCATTACTCCCCTGCTCAAAGCCCTTTGGTGACAAATTGGATTGACAAAATGTTGACAACTGTTGAAGCTGGGTGAGTGCTAAGTGTGGGTTTTATTATACTGTACTTGTTTGTCATTTACTTCTCTGAAAATGCTTAAATTGTTTTAAAATTATGGAAGCAGAAAACCTCCATGAAACCTCTGGTATTTCAGGATGACTTTAGTATCCTGGCATGCTTCTGGTCCTTTTGCCTCCCATTAGCAGAAGAGGACTCCGAATGAAAGGGTCCTAGAAACAGAAGGGATTTGAGGGCTCAGACCTTCACCTGAAATCCGGAGCTCTCTGCAAACTTGTTCACCGCATCCACCCACTCCTCTAAAGTGAATCCTTTGGCCAAAGCCAACCTGGTCTGGACCCCTTTCTTGTTCCCGAGCCTGTGTTCATGATGTGCCCTTGCCTAGAATACTCAGTCTTCCACTGCTACTTCTCCAGACCTCCAGGAAGCTTTCCCTGAACTCACTGGGTTCAACCAGTGGTGATCTGTCTGCTTCTGAACTTCTGCAGAACTTACGGGTACCCCTGGCTGGCCAGGCTCTGTGCATGCTAAACAAGCGCTCTTCCATTGACCCACCCTTGCTCTTGCATGTGGACTTTTTGCTTACCTCTTCCTTAAAATATTTGGGTTTGTTTCTCCATCTAGACTGTAATCTCTTGGTCCAGAACCTCATCTTAGACGTCCATCTCCACAGGTTACCTAAAACTTCTGGCAAGTAGTTTATGTTCCGTAAATCTCTAAGTTTAGAACTCAGGGAGTATCAGGAAGAGACGCTGCCTTCCCTGGCCACAATTTATCAGCATCAGAAACTTGCTTATCTTCATGACAGGTTTGAAAGCAAGGAACAGTTTGGTTTGAAGAAGCAGCTTGGAGGGCTGGAAGTGTGGCTCAAGCAGTAGAGCACCTGCTTTGCAAGCATGAAGCCCTGAGTTCAAACCCCAGTGCTGACAAAAAAAAAAGCAGCTTGGAAAACAGAGTAGATAGGTAGCTTCCTACCTTGGTGTAGCAGTGAAAAATTTCCTTTAAATGCTCTCTAGGGAGGAGGCCAATATGTAAGGCAGATGAGGGTGGATTGTTGTGACCATCTTGGAGTGGGGCTTCTCTGTGCCCTTTGCCCCTCCATGGCTGCTCCAAGCATTAGTGAGGAGACCTTGGATAGGGTACCCCATTTGAAAATTGCTCGGGGAGATCATATCTTCCCGCACATTAGACAAATTTGCTAATTTGGTTTACTGAAAGAAGAAATTATATACGCTTGTTTTATTAAAAGCATATTTGCTGTTGTGTTTGCAAAATGGCAATTAAGCTACATTTCCCTCTTTGTTTCTTACCAATTTGTTGGGATTTTTTCCCCCCTCTATTAACCTTGTTCATGCCTGTTTTCTTAAAGGGAAGGCACAAAGCACTCACTGCACCTGATTAAACCATCAACTTCCTCTCCCTCCCAGCACCCCAGTTAGTACTGAGGTCTGTTCTTCTCATTTTTAGCAGGCTGGATGCTGGTGCTTAGTAGGTGCTAGGTGACTGAACTCCCCAAGAGGCTGGAGTCTAACTCCAGAGCACCTGCCATGAGCTGGACCTAGATCCTCCCTTGGGTTGATTCAAGGTGAATTTCAGTGTGGCACTGTCTCTTCCTGCCCTCCTCGCCTGCTCTCCCTTCCCTGCCCAGCTGGTGTGGGCTTAGAGAATATTAGTTAATTTTAATACTAGCCTAAGAAAGATTAATTAGGAAGGCAAATTTGCTCTAAAAGGTGTAATTAATTACAAGGCCAAACAGAAGAGAGTTATGGATTATCTGTATTGCTGCTGCCTTCAAGTAGTGTGGATAGTCAAGGGTTGACTAGACAGTTACAGACTAATTTTTTAAGTGTCAGTGCTGTGTAGATCAAACTCCATATGGCTTCTTATGTAAGCAGGCTCATGACTGAGACTAAGGATGGGTACTGAGGAGGGGGCCTATGCAAGAGAAGTGGAGACAGCAAATCAGGCATCCTGTCCAGGATTTTCTGACTCTTCAATCATTCTTGAGCCATGTGTCTTCCTCTCTGGTCCTCCTCAGACTGAATCATCCTTTTTCTAGACTGCTGTGATAACTCCCAAGTTGTCTGCAGCCTCCAGATTCTGCCCGCCCCACCCATTCTCTACTCAGCAGCAACCTATGTTTTATTTTTATTTTTATTGTTGTGCATTTACAAAAGTTCTTACAATATATCAACCTATGTTTAATTATGCCATGTCTCACTCAGAAACTAAAATGTGCCAGAAGATAAAAGCCAGATTCCTTAGCATGGCCCATGAGGTCCTTCACAAATTGACCCTCACCTGACTTACCTGTCTCCTTTCCTTTCCCCACCCCCCACCCCAGTTTTTGAGACAAAATCTTATTTATGTAGCCCAGGCTGGCCTGGAACTCAGTCTTCCTACCTCAGCTTCCTGAGTGCTGGGATTACAGGTGTGAACCACCAGACCCTTTCATTTTGCTCCCTGCATTCTTGCACCATCGTGCAGCTACTTGTCACAGGACACACTGTTGCTCAGCCTGAATAACACTTTTGACCCTTAGGGGTTCCCAATGCTGAGTTTCCCTGATGACAACTTGTCTTATTTTCTTGTAATGACTTGTTTCCATTTCTCTTAACAGACATAGTGAGCTCCTTCAAAGACTGCAGCTTTTGTATCCTTGTCTTGTCTCCTTGTCTCCTTGACCTTCCCTGACTTAGGACAAGCACAGGGCCTGTCCCATAGGAAATGGTCAATAAATCTCTGTTGAAAGAAATTGGTCAACTGACAATTTCAACCACGATGGCTTTATCTCAGTGAAACCGACACCTGTCCTTCTTCCCCCCAGTTGGGTAAATTATCTGGGAAAATGGCCATTCCCTACTCCATTTGCCTGCATGGCTGAAGCTAGGAGGCAGGTGGCTTCAGGAGGAAAGTTATCTGAGACCCACAGCAGCAAATCTTTGCTTTGCTAAAGGTTATTGGCAATTGAAACTGCAAACCTACTATCTGCTTCCCTATGTGAATTGCATTTACATTTAAATTGTGCATTCTTCCAAAGGATGAGGTGAGTAAATAACTGGCAGATTAGATTTGAGGAGAGGAAATTGTGTCCCCACATCAAACCTGAGACTGAAGTGACATCTGGCTTTTACTATTTTCATTATTTCGGTTTAATAACAGCATGTGGCATTAAGGGAAGAGAAATTGGATCTACATTTTAATGAAAGGAGGAAGCTCTCAGGATTTAGACACCTTATCATGTTGAATACCTAGTCGATTGGCAATTAAAACTTGCTTCCCTCAAGAAATGGAATAAAATGTCTTTGCAGCCATGGAGAGAGTAATCAACAACAACAAAAAAACAAGCTAATGCCAAGACTACACAGATCAAACAGAGAGAGATGCTGCAAACACCGACGCCAAGTGTTTCAGGATTCCGCAGAGGACAGGAATTCTTAAATGGAATAACACGAGCACTGGAATCATAGATATGCATGAGGTGTGTTTCAGGAGAATAGCTTCCAACAGAATAGTTGGCACATAACAGGGGGCTTGACCCATACATGCAGGTTGAGAGCATCTGGTTTAATTCTTTCTAAACCCCAGAGGTTCGACCAAGAAAATATTTTAGAAAAATGCCTGTTTCATCCCAACAGTCTCGTGTTTAAAATGGAAGCAGTTCCACCTGCTGGCTGCTTTTTTGTTGAAAGCAATTCTGGGAAATGTAAACAAAATGCTTGTGCATCCTAATAACTCTAGCCTATCATTTATTTGCTTTGATTGAAACAAATGTGTCAATTTTCCAAGTCTTTGTTTGGTGAAGCCAGTGTTTGAATGTTGCTAAATGTTTACATTGCCTGTTTGTTTGGAAACTGATGTTCTATTCAGAAATTTTGGAGCCACTGGAAACACTCAGTGCTTCTGCAGCATCCTCCCAAAGATGCTCAGCTCTTTGCCAGGATCTGGAAAGAGTTGAAGTTACAGAATCCCGTGGGCAAGTGTAAATGGGATGGAGCCTCCTGAGGACAAGACTAGATGTGAACGCTTCCTGAGGCTGTGGCTTGTGAATAATCATCGTGCTTTCAACATGCTAAGTACTTTGTATATTATAACTCACCAAATCCTCATGACAGCCCTGTGAGGTGGGCCCCCCATCATCCCCATCTCAGATGAAGAAGAGGAGACACCACTGTGTCTTCCAGTCCCATTTCGCCCAGCTGGGATAGAGCTGGGACAGACTCGGAGCCTGAGTGTAGACAGGTTGGCTCTACTGTTCCCTTAAGCCCTTTCAGATGGTTTCCCCCTCTTCCCCTGGTATTTAATCAACGCATCGTGTTTTCTCACAGTTACATTTTGTCTTACATAATCGTTTTTAAAATTGCCACAGTCTTTCTTGAAAGACTCTAGTTAATAGTCTGACAGATCTTTGCTTAAGCAAAATAGAGCAAATCGCTGGATGTTGTGATACTCACCTCGAACCACAGCATGAGGGAGGCTGGGGCATGAGGACCTCTGGTTCAAGACTGCATAGTGAGACCCTATCTCAAAAATAAACAAACAAGCCAGGCGCCTTGTTGGTTCACGCCTGGAATTCTACCTACTCAGAAGGCAGAGATCAGGAGGATCAAGGTTCAAAGCCAGCCCCAGTAAATATTTCATGACACCCTATCTCAAAAAAAAAAAAAAAAAAACCATCACAAAAAAAGACTGATGGAATGGCTCAAGGTGTAAGCCCTGAGTTCAAATCCCACTACCACAATAAATAAATAAGTAAACAAACAAAAACACAATCAACCCAAACCAAAATAAAGCAACAAGAAGCCTTTTGCAATATAGGTGATAATATCTGTCTCTGCTGTTTTGTAGGAGTGTTCAGAAGATGAAATAGTATATAAAAATGCATTGAAAAGCCCAAAACCATCAAAATTCTACAGAGTACAATTAATTACCTGCCCTCCATCCTGATTCTATTTTTTGGCAGTATTGGAGTTTGAACTCAGGGCCTCACACTCTCTAGGTAGGTACTCTACCACTTGAGCCACTCTGACAACCCTTTTTGTGTTGGGTATTTTCGAGATAGGGTCTTGAGAATTATTTGCCCAGAGTGGCCTGGAACCTGGATTCTCCTAATCACTGCCTCCTGAGTAGCTAGGATTACAGGCATGCATGAGCCACTGGCACCGGGCTCCAGTTTTCTTAACTGAGCAATCCTTAGCAAGTTAACAGAGGTTTCCTATTTTCCCTAGAGTAGATGGTCAAACTACTCTACTACACCAATTGGTTTAGTAGCAGCTTCTTCTTCCTGTATATCATAACTTCTCTGCATCTCGACATCTTCTCATGGAAGTCCCCCTATGAAGCCCACCAGTGTCTCCTTCTGTTTGCATTTAGGTTAAATTAGTCATCTGATTTTCACATCAGTCTGTTGCCATGGGAGTTACTGATGTCACACTGTCAGTATTATGATTACCATAATATCTAACAGGCAAAGAGAGATTGGTTGCTAGTGGAAACCCTAGGGTGAAACTCACCCCGCTTTAGTAACCGGCCTGATTGCATAGACTTCAGACAACCATGTGAAGGGTGAGTGGGTTAGCCTTCCAGTTGGATTCCATTTGAATATTTTTCTTCCATATGTGTGTTCCCTCTAGGCAATTGTCTAGTGTCACTTGAAATTGATGAGGGCTCTTTTGGAGGTTATTTTTGGGAAGCTGGGGAAACAACAGACAGCTGTTCTCAGGAACAAATGTCACCGGATCTGCATAAGCTAGCCTTCCATACAAAAAAACCCAAGGTGCTGAGGTGCAGTGCCTCTTTCTCCCAAGCATTAGGTTGTTTACTAGAGGCCTAGAAGTGTCACTCAGCTTCCTGAACATATAGGAAAGGAGGAAACTGTCATTTGCTAAACACCTACTATGTGTGAGGAAAGGAAGCATAGTTTTAAAGTGGAAAACTAGGGCATGCCTAAAAAACTCTAACAATTCACAACTTTTTCTAGCTTGTATACAATGTTCTTCCTAATTGGACATTGATTGATCACCAATAAAAGCAAAGTCATTACTTAAAATTGGTCTAGATCTTCCTATGCTGAGTAATTATCTTGTGTCATTTCCACTGCAATATTAAAAAGCCTTGACACATGATAGAAACGAGGTACAATAAATAAAGTCCTAAATTTTAAAATCTGTGTTGAAAAGTTTGACAAATGTGTCTGTCTTTTTCAGGATTTTGTTAAGTAGGTGGAGGGGTCAGTTTTGGGGGTGGGGATCAAGGGATCAGTGGAATAAAACTGATTGAACTCTAAGCGGCACAGGTTTGGGAAGTCTTATCAAGACTTGCACAAATCTATATAAATCAATTTGTGTGCCAGAGAATGAATAGTTGACTTTTTTCAAATGCCAATTCAGCAATTACAAAGTCTGCTGATGGTTAATTAAAAACCACCATCTCGTTACACTCAGAGTTAAATTGCAAGTGTGAAAACGACTCCTGTTTGCAATAACCGAATGTTCCGTGCTCTGCACTCTCATCAAAAGGAGAGCAGGGATAAATAACTTTTATTTAACTCACTGAAAAATCTTTCTCAGCTCTTTCATATTTAATTAACTTCTTATCTCCTCAGAGTTTGAGTCTTACTTAAGAGTTCCTGAGCAGTAATGGATCTCCTTGGTCACTTTGTCCTGATTTGTCTCATGTTAGTAGAATAGAAAAGTTAGAAATAATTGAACCCCAAGAACACTGTGCAAAATGACATCTCCCACAGTTTTGCATTGGGGCCACTAATGCCCACAGGAAATCCTGGCAGAAAACCTCCCAAGTGGGGATGTGTGCCTTCCTCGCCTGTGTGCTTCTGAGAGTGGAGAGAAGGGTTTGTAGACCCTGTGTGGGTGAGGAAAGTTTTACCACTTATTCATAATCTGAATTAATAAATTTAATGTTTTGCTATTTCAAGGATTCCACTGTCAGAAAAGAGGTCAAACTTCTATCACCATGGTGGACTTACAGTGTCTCACTAACTGTGAGTTGCAGAACCGCCTGGAGAAGCTTGGGTTTTCACCTGGCCCAATCCTAGGTATGTCTATGACAGACATAGGGACTAGTCATTTGTTGCTTGCAAACTATGTCCAAAGATTTAAAATAACTTCCAGTGAAAAGGAATGTATGCAAGAAAAGCCATTAAAATAGAAAACAGAAAAACATATAGAAGGAAGAAAGGGTAAATATGCCAGATCCTTACAGATAAGCAAATACAGTGCCAGGGAGGGGTGATTGATTTTCTCAATAGTAAAAACCAGTTATTCTTTACTATAGTACCATATTTTATTTTGATTTTTAATGCTAAAGTTAATATTAACTACTTTTTTTTTTTGGAGGTACTGGGGCTTGAACTCAGGACTTTGTGCTTACAAGGCATCACTCTACCTCTTGAACTGTCTCATGCCCTTTTTGCTCTGGTGATTTTTGAGATATGGTCTTATATTTATGCCCCCCAACCTCTTCTGTTGAGTTGAGGCTCTTGTGAACTCTTCCCCTAACATGCTAGGATTATAGGCGTGAGGCAGTGGTGCCTGGCCTGTATTAACTACCCACAGTATTTATTGACTGCATTTCCCCATAGGCAGGATACATGACCATACTACTTTTATTCTCAGATATATCTAATACCTGACTCTGTGGCTAATCCATAGAGACATCACCTAAGTGTTTGTAGACTAGAAGGAGTGAATTGAGTAATTGTGGGATCCACCTCATTTTAAAAGCAATAAATAGTCAGAAATGGACAGGACTAGAATAAAGGTCTGAGTTATGGAATGTGTTGAACCCCGTGGGATCACGTACACAAACTGGACAATTGAATTTGTTCTCCACATTCCTCCTCAGCTTCCACCAGAGATGTGTATGAGAAAAAGTTACTGCAACTGTTGGTCTCACTTCCCTGTGAACCATCTGTGGAGGATGAATATGCCATTGACTCTGAGGACAATGATGGCAGTGAAGGTACCGCCATAAACTCTCTTACTGCAGGCAGCTTTGCACTTATTCTGATCCTTTCCAGCAAGAGTCCATGGTGTGGATTCTGACCTGTGAAATAGCCACCCAGCTTGTTTGCACACTAGGAAAATGGGCTGCAAAAGGAATCTGTAATTGCATGTCTGTATTCACGCTTGAGACTCAATTAGGTGGGAAGTTGGGGGAAGGACTGGCCAATTTGCATAACCCTTAGCTAACAGAGCCAGATTCCTTAAAACCAGAAGTTCCTACAGGTAAATTCTGGGCCTCCTTTGAGGTCTCAACCTCTGCTTTGTTTCAGTCAATAAACTTCACCATTATTTTCTTTGAGTTAAATAAGTTTATGCCTATTTAGAAAGATGAACCAGCTTCTTGTTCACTGACCCACTTCTATGCTAACTGCCCTCCTGATTTCCATGGGAGCCAAGAGCAGCTGGTCCCTTTTAGGGTCTCCAAATGGGTATGTGAGAGCAGGGTCTTGGGGATCCCTAGGCTTTGCTTCTGATAACATTGGTCTGGGGGCACCATTCTCCTGGAGTGGTTTCTGGCTTCGGGGCTCTTAAAGGATGGCCTTGAAGGTTTTCACAGTGTATTCCACAGACATTTACTAGGAGTCCTCCATGGCCACAGTAAAACAGCATTTATTGAAGGCATTCCAGACTTAACACGCATTATCCTCCTTAACCTTGCAAACACTTAGCTGAAGAGCAGAGTCAGAACAACTGGCCCAACATCGTATAGTTAGGAAGTGGTCCCAGAAGATAAGAACACATTGGAATGTGCCACAAAGAACGAGGTCTCTGTCTTCACCACCACTTTCCGTCCAGCAACTAGAATAGCATCAGGCACATAGCAGGATTTCAGGTTTGTAGAGTAGCAGTGACAGAACTGAGATTTAAAGCCACATCCAGCTCTCAAAATTGCACTCTTTCCACCCTAGATCCTATTTCTTCTCATAATTTCTATTATGAGGCCATGTTTGATCTACAAAAAAATGACAGTTTCATATACTTCAAATTAACGGTTCAACAAGCAGTGTGAATACCCTCTAGAAAAATCCCTTTAATCCTGGTATTGAAGGGACACAGAGCTTTCCCCCAAGGGTTGGGCACAGACAGCCTCATTTGAAAGGCAAGACAAGGTTTGGGGACAGACTCCCCCTGGCCCCTGAGCAGGACGTGTGCCCAAGGGTGCCTTGGGACAAGTGACTGTCTCAGACTCCTAGATGTAGAAAGTGTTCTGAGTCTTGGCCTAGATCTGGGTCTGCCTCTGTCTCCTGCCCTGGAAAGGAGCTTGAGGGACTAGCACAGCTGTGGGAACTGCCCACAACCTCAGAGTATTCACAGGACTGCAGAGCAAGGCCTTTGCTGCCTCAGGCCAACCCCCACTCTCCAACCCCGATTCCCAGCATGCAGCCCTTGCATCTATGCTGGGGCTGGGAAGAAATTGGTCCTTCTGTTCCCCTTGTAAGCTTTGATGCCAACCAGCTGTGGGCCCCTAGTTCAGAGGCGGAGGCTCTGATTCAGCCCTGCCCTTGTAATGCAGCCCTATGTTACCAACGGCCAGTGTTTACTCCAAATAGAAAACCCTGTTCCCCAGGAGTAGGCTGAATTTGAATTTGCCCATCTGAACAGTCTCATAGCCCCTGGTGCCATTCTAATGGGGTGGGTTGAAAAGTAACTATTGGAAGATGGGTCCTGTGCCATTTTACAGAAACACCTCATGCTGGGGTAAGGCTGGGATGGGGAGTTCTAGACTAGCTCTGGTCACCACTCATTGTCTGGACAGCAGGTGGACCTGCTTAAATTATCTAACCTCTTTCCAAACTTCCCAAATATTTTTGGCTTGGAGAACTGGTTTAAAACCCTTCATTAGAAACTGTGCTGTATGTGCAACATGAGTTCTTCAAGTCAATCCATGGTCAACTCCTTCTGCTGGCCTCCTCCCTCATCAGAAAGCTGTTGAGTACAGACAAGTCTGGACTTCCTTTCCTCGGGTGCTTTTTGGATATGGAAGGAGAAAATCCTCCTGCTTTTCTTGACATTCGGGGACGCATGGGGCTTACAGCTGCTCACAGGGACAACGACAAAACCAAAAACAGCCGCCCAGATAAGCAGCCAGCTTGTGCCTATCTCTCACAGGTATGCAAATATGACAGCCGACTGTGTCCCCAGGGGAGGCCTGAGAGTGTCTCACCCATGGCTGCTGCAGCTTTGGAGAAAGGTTCTTTGCCCTCAGAAGGGCAACATGAGCTCTTTTTCCCTGGCCAAATGCCTTGTAGTGGAGAGAATTCGCCCTGATGCTTGGTATTTCCTGCCTCTGCTGGTTCTATGTTCTCATAGCCTATTTTCCTTTTGTTTCTCCTCATCCAGAGCTTAATATCATTTTGAAAGGAAATATCATGCTCTCAACAGAAAAAGGGAAGGAATCCAAAAAAGTATGTACAATTCTAATGCATGAATGTTTTTAAATCCATATACCAAAAATAGAAAATAGGACTTTTCATGTATATTAAGGAAATAACAAGTCACTGTGTTCAGTTAGAGTGGTAAAATCCTAGTCTAAAAAGGATCATTTTAATGCAGATTTCAGCATGTGAAATGATGTACATTGCCTAGGAGAGGACCAGAGTAACAGGGTCCCTTCCTGCCCCTCCTAAAAGAGCCACCAACCTGCTTCTCCAGTACACACCCCCGTTTCACCACCTGTAATCTACATTCACATTGCGTTTTATTCTGGACCCATGGAAAGCATAGCATAAATGTGAGTTTCCATCCCCTTCTCTTTTCCAGACATTGAAATATGCCTTCCTCTCCATCACCATATTGAAGCAGGAGGACTGAAGGCTGGGAGTGAGGCTTGGTTGGTTTAGAGACATTACCTTCTTCTTGCTCCTGGAGTGCTTTGGGGAAGTCAGCAGATATAAACCTAGTGCTATGTACCAGAGTCCCTCCCTCCAAGGGTGGGAGCGAGCTATAAGGCAGGTCAGGTTCCCAGTGTAGAACACAGTGCAGAACTGATGCTCAGCAGGGAACCCCAGCCACTCTTGTGGCTTTTTCCATCTTCTGACCTGTGTTCCTCATTGTTGTGAGACACCTGCCTCCTTAGATTTTGATAACTCTGTGTTCTCTTACTTCTTGGTTCTGCCTTTCTGATGGTTTCCTTCTTGACTCTTGTCTTTCTTTTGGGCCCTAACTGTCCCCATGCTTGGGACCTCAGGCTTCAGCCCCCTCCACTTCCTGCATTGCATCACTTCTCTTGTCACTGCCTCTGTGTGGTGACTCCCCAAGTCACAGGCCTGATGTCCATCTGCCTTCTGGAAAGCTCCTCCCTCTTCGTTCTCTGTCCCTTCCTCTTTCCTGCGTCCACTCAACAAATGGTTACTCCTAACCATGAACATTGCGTAGACTGTACAGACATGTGTGTGCTTCGCTATGGCTATTCCCTGGGGTCAGGATAGATATCAGGACCAAGCACATTTTTACTCACTGCAAACTTGCATTTGTGGCCTCTGTGTATGGTGATGGGTTCACTACTTCCAGACTCAGCGCCTTAGAACTACCTAGAATGTCCCCCACCCTCCCCCAGCTTCTCACATATTAGCAGTGGTCAAGTCCTAGGAATAGGAATTACGAGTTTTAAAAACCTATCCCAAGCCAAGTATAGTGGTACAAGTCTATCATCCAAGCACTTAGAGGCTGAGGCAGGAGGATCCTGAGTTGGAGGCCAAACTGGGCACATAGCCAGAACCTGTCTCAAACACACAAACATCTGTCCTGGGGCAAGGCACGTAGCTCAGTGGTACAGTGTTTGCCTAGCATGTGCGAGGACCTGAGCTTGACCTGCACTGTTTAATCCCCTTACCATATAAAACAATTAAAAAAAACAGACAAGCAAAAACACTGCCTCTCCTTGTTCTTCTCAGTGCTGTGTACTTGCCTGTGCCCATATTCCTTTTTTTAAACCATTGCAAAATCCTCCTAAGTAGTCTCTACCTTCAGCTTTTCCCAATTCCAGTCCAGAGCTGCAGCAGAGATTTGACCATGATGTTTATCTTTCAAAACAAGACGCAGCCTTTCTCCACATCACACCTTGAAGACCCTCTGGTATTTCCTGTGACCTTAGCTCCTTGCCACCCGACCCAGCTGGACTGCCTTGCTGCTGCTCACACGTTCTCCCCATGCCCCTTCTCCCACCTGCTTTTTGTACCTGGAATCCTTTTCACTCTTCCATGCCTACTCCACGATTTCCTGTTAAAATCCTGTGCTCTTTTAAGGAATAGCTCAAAGGCCACTTCATGGGAATCCCTTTAAGATGGCATTTGACCTCATTCCCTAGCTGTCCCAGGGTCTTGCACATGGTGGGAGCCCAAAGCTCACCTAACCACATCTACCAGACAGCTCCAGTGACAAACAGGTTAGTTTGCAAATGTATTCTAGAATTTAAACTACCTGCAGAATTTAAACCAGAGAAAAGAAATCCCAGGAAAAACATTGCTGCATTATGCGTGGTGCTAACTTCCCAGTTAAACATAATTCAAATTGATGAAGTAATTCTGATAGCATATCAGATTTTCTAAAAGTTTTTTTAAGTCTTCCAAGTGGCTCATTAAAGGAATCCTTTCCATTCAGTAAATCTCAGCTCATCAGAAAACCCTTTTGTCTAGTTCCTGCAAAGATGTTTACAGTAGAAAAAGCAAGCTGCGTGTTTAAAATGCAGCGAGACCAGCGAGCTTCAGTCTTCGCTTTACGTAAACCTGAAATAAAACCACGTCAATATTTTGAATTGGCAATAGAATTAAATAGAAAGTTTGTGATGGCGTACGATCTTTTGATCTGAAGGATTTATATAAGCCATTTTGATTCTCAGAAAGGCCCCAAGACATCTGTTCAACTTTAAATCTGAAAGTAAGTGTAAATAAGCACTTAAATTTCCATGTAAAAGTGGTAGAAAGTGTGTTTATTGAGACACTTGTCTTACACTATAGACTTTAATTACTTAAGAGCAGTGGTCTGCATCTAACTGTCTTCTAAGTGCCTAGAGAGATAGTATTTGCATTTTTTCAAAACACTCTATTTTCCTCTCATTTTAGTAGGTTTCTAGTGGACTATAACCACTCGGAGAGTTGGACTATGTCAATTTCTGCACCTTACTTAACACCGCATGTGTGTGTTCTCAAATCCCAGACACAGCCTGTGGACTTGGTCATGAAGACCACTCAAGAGGCTAGGTCAAGCCAGGCGGATGGCACCAGCCTGTGATCTCAGCACCAGGAGGCTGAGGTGGGAGAATTGTGAGTCCCCAAGCAACCTGGGTTACATATGAGACCTTAGCTTAAAACACAGGGAACAGAGAGAAAGAAACTAAGAGGAAGAAGGAGAAAGAGAAGGAGAAGAGAAGAAAAGAGATCAGAGTAGCACAGTGGTAGAATGCTTGTCCTGGGTGCAATCCTTAGGAAAGGAAGGAGAGAGAGAGAGAAAAGAAGAAAGAGAGAGAAGGAGGAAGGGAGTGAGGGGAGGGAATTAGGTGTGTTTCTTTTCAGAAAGACACTGGGCACAGCCTATCTTTCCAGCCACAGAGTGGGGAGCCATGTCAGCATGCACAACTCAGTCTCCAAGTCCCCTTCTACTGAAGAGAGAACAGTGGGATTTGGAGTCGATCAAGAAGCAGAGTCTACACTGGCAGGTTGCATAAAGTGGAGTTTGAGTAAGGTGACTGTGTGATTTATCATCCCAACCAGGATGCCTTTGAGAGCAAAAGGGGCACACTAGCCAGAAGGGACACTGGACCAAGAGGAATAAACTGGGACTGTCCTGGGCAGAGAGGGGCCTAAGGTCACTCTGAGTTTGGGGCAATTCCAAGGTTAAAGTGCGCATGTGTGTACACTTTGGGAGGGCTGTGATATCCATATCCAGAGGGCGGCTGGAGGGCGGGGGTGGGAGATGGAGGTGCTCCAGCCCTCCTGTCCTGTCTGGGTGTCTCCTTATTCTCACTCAGGCACAACGTGCTCTTTGCTGCCAGAATCTCAGTGCCTTCTGTTCTCGCAGCCGGGATCCAGGTGCTCTCTTCTCATCTTGCCACCTATCCTACACATTCCGCTACAAGTTTTTCAAAACATGGTCTGCGCGTCATGGCCTAGGGATCCGCCTTCTCTGTCAGCGCCCCCACCCCTGCCCAGGAGCTGTCGCTGTAGGTTGTAAAATGTTGAAGGTAAAAACCATGTCGTTGACTCGTCTGCACTTGTGCCAGGCACAGGGAGAAGGGGGGCTGCTCAGTCCCAGTGGGAGCCTTGTCCTACACCAATGTTGGCCATCCCTCTTTCTGACTTCCCGTTCTCCATCTTATGCTTTGTCTCTTAGACAGACCTCATTGCTTTGAGGAGCAATGCTTAGGTCCTAGTGCATCAATGACCACCCAGAGAATGGTTGCCATTGTTTCCTTGCCTGGCTCTCAGCCTGTGAGTCAACAATTATTTTTTGAGTACAGGACATTGCACTAGACCTTGAGAAGAAAGTGGGTTAGAAGGAGGCACAGTTTCTGTCCTGAAGAAACTTAAAAGTGAGCTCTGGACACAAAGGATATGAGTATCAAAAATAAATACGGGCTCTATTGTCAGCTCTGACACTCAGCCAAGACACCTAAGCCATGTCTGAGTTTCCTCATCTATAAATAAGGACACTGATCCTCGCGGAGTGAAGATGATGAAGACTGAACTAAAATGTGTAAAGCAGAGCTGGGAATGTGGTTCAGTGGTAGGTCACTGCCAGCATGCTCTAGTCCTTGAGTTTCATCCCCAGCAACCCTCCCCCTCCCCACAAAAAAGAGTAAGGCAGAGTAGTGATGGCACCTGGTAAGTACAAACAACAGCTATTATTGTCATTATCATGATCGTTACACAAGAAGTTGATGTTGAATTGTGTGCGGTACAATGCATCACATTTAGCAAAACACAACATAATGGAAATAGAATTTTCAGTGTTGAACTCCTGAGTGCTACAGAGTGCCTACAGATTTATTTATGTAAGTAAATGTATACATATAATTAAAGATTGCTTTCTGAAAGCACTGTGTGTTGAATGAGGCAGACTGAGCTCTTTAGAAAGTGTTATGTGGCTGGGCACTGGTGGTTCATCCCTGTAATCGTTGCTACTTAGGAGGCTGAGATTGGGAGGATCAAGGTTCCAGGTCAGTCCAGGCAAAAAAAAGTTTGCGAGACCCCATCTCAATTGAAAAGAGCTGGGTGTGGTGATGTGTGCCTGTCATCCCAGCTACAGGGTGAGAAGCATAAAGTAGGAGGATCATGGTCCAGGCTGTCCTGGGCAAAAAGTGAGACCTATCTCCAAAATAGCCAGATAAAGCAGGGCTGGAGGCATGGCTCAGACCGTAGAGCACCTGCTTGGCAAGCGCAAAGCTGTCAGTTCAAATCCCAGGGCTGCCAAAAAAATAATAAAAAGTCTTATGTGTTAAAGCCAGGTGTGGTGGTACACATCTGTACCTCTGCACTCGAGGGACTGAGGCAAGAGGACCTTGAGTTCAAAGCCAGTTTGGGCTACATAGTGAGACTCTGTCTCAAAAAGAAAGAACGAGGGAGAGAGAGAAAGAGAGAGAGAGAGAAGGAAAGAAGGAACGGAAGATTTATATGCCCATCTGATCCTTTCTTCAACTCTTTAAACATTTTTAAAATTATTTTGAAATAATTTCAAACCTACAGAAAGTTGCAACAATAGTGCAAAGAACTCCCATGTTCCTTTTACTGATGAGTCAATCTTTACCTTGTGTCACTTTTGCTGTGTGTGTGTGCGCGCGCGCGCGCATCACGACCATTATCTCTGAGCCATCTGAAAGCACTCTGAGGACATGAAGCCCCCACTCTCCAGTAAGTATCCTGTCACCCTAAAAGGGCTCTTTGTAACCACCAGTAACCCTACAGAGGGGGAAATCTAGTGGGGACAATGCCACCTTCAACTGTTTCAACAATGCTCCTTTTGCTTTCTAGTCCGAAATCACTCCAGTAACACCTGCCACATCCAGTTGCCAAGTCCCTTCATTCCTCTTCACCCTGGAACAGCACCACCTCCATCCTTCCCTATCATGCAAGCCCCGGACAGTTCTAGAGTCAGTCTTTCATTTTGTAGAGTTCCTTAGATCTGTCTCTCACTGCAGAACACTTCTCACACCGAATGTGTGGGCTTTGTTTTTCTCCTCACACAAAGCAGTCCTCCAGTTCCTCAGACCGCAGTGGAGTGTTAGATAATTTCATTCATGTCTGAATCAACCTGGAGTTAGTGTCAGACCCCACGGGTTGAGGCTCAGACCCACGACTGCCTCCACTCAACTCCGATCTCAAGCCTTGAGTCTCCCGCGCTTCTGATGGAGCAGCTATTGATCGGGGCTTCCCATGGCCCCCTCCTTGGGTTTCATATTTGGTGAAACAGCTCACAAACTCAGAACTCACACAATGCCAAGCATTCACTCCGCTATTGAGCTACATCAGTATTCATAGACAATATCGTAATGCTTAAATGACCCCAGATTTGGCCAGTGGAAGCTTCTTTGAGATGGATATTGTGTCTTTTTGACAAATCCTCATCATTCTTTTGAAAAATGCCCTTAGTTTCTGGAATAAAAGTCTTTCTGACTTACTTTTCACTTTCTCTGCCCCAGGAGTCTTTTTTACTACAAGATAGGATTTAGAAACCACCATCTACACCAGCTCCTTTCTATGGGTGTCATTGCTTCTAGGTCCTTCCAATGGACAGATCTAGAAAGTAAATGTATCCACATACAAATAAATGCATGTGTCTGTGACTATTTTACCTATGTATGTGTAAAACTAAAACCCTGAGTTTATACTGACCTCCATTGCAATCCAGCACTTCAGTGCTCTCAACCATCCCCCTTTGTGAATCACTTCACTGATGAAGGACTCCATTATCACCAATATATTTACTCATTTAAAATTTTTTCACTGTGTAACCAGTCTCCTGCTCACAATAGCCACCTCATCCAGTTCTGAACACAGTAGCACTCCATGTGGCCCTCCCTCCATGATCCCCCTTCCTTGGATACAGGAAGCCTTATGTTGCCCTTACTTCTCCTGCTCTGATTCTTCACCACCCTCTGCAGTATTGCTGCTCCATCTCTCTGGCCTCCAGGCATGCTGACACAAGTGGCTCATTTATTCATGTCCCCTCTGCTCACTTCCTTTGTGTGCAAGACACAGATCCCCCCACTCCCCACCCCAGGAGAGGAAAAGCTTCTAATTCTTAGGTGGTTTTAATATCTTTGTGTCAACAAAGGAATAGAATTTTTCTTCTCTCCATCCTGATTTTTATTTTTGCTTATAAGATACCTCGTAGGCCTGCAATTAACACGTGCAGGACCTACTCCAAATGCTGCCATCGGAAGGCAGAATGCACGTTAAAGGACTTCTATTCACTGTGTGGACTGAGAAGCATAGACAGATTTTATTGGCCCTAATGTTAAATATCTCTATAATGGTTGGTTGATTAATTGAAGAGCATCCTTATTACCAACAGGAGTTGTATATGCTGGTTGGGTCAGAGTGAAGCATAAATTACATATTCTATAACTACTTAATAAGCCCTTTCTTCTTACCTTTGACATGTGCTAATGGGAGCTAAATACCATCTTTACAAGGAATGTAATTTAACATTCTTCCCTAAAAATACTGACCTCCCAGGAAAGAAGGTTTAGAGATGCTTAATGATCATTGTGTCTTGATCTCACTGATTATGTTCATTTCTTTCTGTGTAACAGAACCCAGTCTTTGAAATCCTAGGGCAGAAGAAGATCCCGGTGAAACTGAACACGAATTATAATAATTTGAAGATGTTAATAAAGGTAAACTTACTATTTTCATAAAACTTAATTATGAGTAGTGATATTCTTCTGTAGAGAAAAACACTAATCTGTTTTGAAAACTTGCCTTTCCTGTCCCTTTCATCTAAGGAGATACGCACACTGACTTTAAGTTATAGTGTGCTTTATGAAAATAGATGTATGTCTTCATTTTAAGGAGAGGAATTTCCTGTGGTGCCTCCCATATGAGCACCCATGAATTATTTTAATTCCTGGAGACTTGTCAGGGTTTGGTGAGCAAATGGCACTATTCATCGTAATTCATGATTTATATTATAATCGTTGATCATGGAATTTCCTGTCTAAAGGCTTCTTGGAGGAGGCTATGTGGTTCATCTTACAGATGCAGAAAGAGCCAGGAGGGAATATGACATGCCCAAGACCACATAGAGGGTTAGAAGAAAAATTGGAAATAGACTCTCCAGCCTCTTGCTCTCTCCATCCTACCAAGCGACCAAGGGGGAGGAAAAACAACCTGGGTGGTGAAATAGCTCCCCCCAGCGTTCTTCTCGTGGCATTGCAGAAGGACTTGGGACATCTGTTCATCCAGGGTAGCAAAGGCCGTCTCTCTGATGGTTCCATTGTAATGAAAACCCATAAGGCACACCTTTCCGATCACGCAGTAAAGCTGTGGTGCAGAAATAGACACTGTTGCAAATGGGATGACATATATTTAGACGAGTAGCAGGAATTCGCCCGAGTGGGGAGAAAAAAAGTGAATCTGAATAACTTTTTGAGGTTTTGTTATAAAATAGCTCATGCATTTGAAAAGGAATAAAGAACTATGTAATGAGCAGTTAGATTCCCAACACAGAGATTGAAAAATAAATCATTGCTGAATCAGTTGAAAACCCCAAAGTATTCCCCTTGATTCATTTTCTTTTCTTTCCCTGGGGTAACTGCTCTCCCAAATTTTCTCCTTATCCTTTCCCTCTTCTTTATGGTACTCATAACTTTAATTTGTTTTTTTTAATGATTTTGGATTTTATTTAAGTGGTATCATAGTGTAAGTTTTCTTCCACAACGTCCTCTTATTCAGTGTTACGTGTGGGTTTCATCCAATATTTGTAGCTCTACTTCGTTCATTTTCATTATTATACAGAATTATTTAGAAATATCCAGTCCCTATTTATTGGCCATTTGGGTCATTTCCAAGTTTTTCTAGCACAAATCATGCTGTTATAAACTCTCTTGTACACCACCCAATGTGGACATGTGCAAGAACTTTTTTCTGATTGTGTGAATGTATCTAGAAGTACAACTGCTCAGTCGAAGGGTATGCACCTCTTCAACTTAACAGATCATGCTAAACTGCTCTACCAACAATATATCAAGAGCTCCATTGTCCTAAATCTTCTTCAAAATTTAGTGTTGCTATATACGGTCTTTGTCGATGTGATGGGTATAAGATGGTAATTTCATGACTGTAATTGTTATTTCTCTTATTACTAGTAAAATTGGGTATCTTTCCTCAGTTTGTTGGTTCTTTGTGTTTTCTTACTTGTGAAATGCCTGTTCATGTTTTTTGCTCATTTTAAAAATTATATTGTTTTTCTTTTTCTTATTAGTTTGTAGATGATCTTTATATAGTGTGGATACTAATCCACACTATATAAAAATTAGTGATATGTCTAGCACATATCCTGGAGTACTTTGGGCTTATCTTGGTGCCTTTTAAAGATGTTCTTTTTATGTAGTTTTTATTTTAAAATAACTTCAAACTTACAGAAAGTTTCCAGTGAAGAACTTCTATATGGTCTTCACCCAGATTCAACTATAGTTGACATTTTTTTCATATTTGTTTTACAATTATATCTTTTTTCTTAAAGGGTTTGAGATTAGTTTCAGACATGATCTTTTACCCCCTCCCCCAAATTTCAATTTATATTTTTTAATCTAAAAATGTATATAATCACAGTACAATAACAAGAATCAGGAATTTTTATTGTGATGAAATTCACATAGAATTAGCTACAATAAAGTGCACAATCCAGTAGCATTTAGAACCTTCAAAGTGCTCTATCTTAGTTACAAAATGTTTACATCATTCCCAAATAAACCTTCCTTGTATGCCTGAAGCAGTTACTCCGCTTCTCCCCCTCCCCACCCTGACTGCAATGCTGTGGGCTGTGTACCTGGTATACCTGGGAGTGGACTTGCTGGGTCCCATGGTAACTCTGTGTTTAATTTGCTGAGGAAACACCGAACTACTTTCCACCATGGTTGCCTCTTTTTGCATTCCCACCAGCAGTGCTTCACTTATTCCACATCCTTGCCAACACTTGTTTTCCTTTTTGCTGTTGTTGTTATAATTATGAACACATTAATTGTGGTATGTCCATACATACGTATGTCATGCATTGATCATGCCAAACTACCACCTTCTACTCTTTTCCCTTTCCCCTAACTTGTTTTCCTTTTTTTGGTGGTACTGGAGCTTGAACTCAGGTCCTACGCCTTAAGCCACTCCACCAACCTTATTTTGTGAAGGGTTTTTTTGAGACAGAGTCTCACAAACTGTTTGCCTGGCCCGGCTTCAAACCTCGATCCTCCTGATCTCTGCTTCTTGAATAGCTAGGATTATAGGTGTGAGCCACCTGCGCCCAGCTATTTTCCTTTTCTTTCTTTCTTTTTTTTTTTTTTTTAAAAAAAAACAATAGCCATCCCAGTGGGTGAGAAGTGGTATCTTATTATGGGTTTCAATTGAATTTCCTTCATGACTAATAATACTGAGGAGTTTTCCAGGCATTTATTGTCCATTTGGATATCTTCTTTGGAGAAGTATCTTTTCAGCTCCTTTGCTCATTTTTAGACTGGGTGGTTTACCTTTTATTTTGGAGTTGGAAGAATCTTTATCTATTCTGAATAATAGACTTTTGTCAGGATATGATTTAGAAGCATTTTTTTCTCTATATACATTATCTTCTTTCTTTCTCCACACATGGATGTTTTCACAAGTTTGATGTGACAACTCTTAGCCTGAATTTCTTTAGGTTTATCCCCCTTAAGATTCACTCATCTTCTTGAATCTCTAGATTATGTGTTTTGCCAAATTTGGGACATTTTCTGCCATTATTTCTTCAAATACTTCTTTTAGCCCCATCCCATTCTTCTTGCCTCCAGGGACTGTGATGACACAAATGTTAAATCTTTTGTTTTAGCTCCCTGTTCAATTTTTTTTTTTCAGTTCATTGTTGCGCAATTCAGGGATTGATATTGATCTTTCTTCAAGCTGGTTGACTCTTCCTCTGTTCTCTCTATTCTGGTATTAAGCGCAGGTGATAAATTTTGTGTTTTTTTAAGGTTGTTTTATTGTGCTCAGTTCTAAAATTTATACCTGGGTCTCCTTTCCATATTCTACTTTCTCTGCAGAGAATTCAGAGAATTTTTTCCATTTTGTCTCAAACACGTTCATGTTGTTCACAGAAGCAGTTTATGATGATTATTTTAAAATCCTGGTGAGATTATTCCAGCATTTGTGTCATCATAGCATTCATATCTGTTTGTCTTTTCTCACTCAAGTTATGAGGCTCTGAGTCTTATTTAAATCTTCTTCATAGCAGACCTCCTCTAACTCCATGTAGGTAAGGAAGAGGGGTACTGCCTCTTGGCTGTCAGATGGGGATAAAAAGCCAAGTTCCCCACTGGAGACACCTTGGCATATGTGTGTGAGGAAGGGTCTCCTTATTGATGGATTGCTGGGGAGGGGCTTCCCTGGCCTCCAACACCACCCCAGTTGGGAGCAGAAGGGTGTGAAATTCTGGACTTCTTGCTTATGGGTGGGAGCAGTGGAGACTGTTTGGCTAGAGAGGCCAAACAGTTATTATCACTGCTAACTCACTTTGTGAGTTATTATCACAAAGTGTCCTACTAGGCTGCCTCTTTCCTCATCCTTTGGCTTTTCCAGCAACTTTTTTGGATAGCATCCATTGGTGCTATCCAAAATTGGATAGCATTAATTCCAAGTTAACAAATTCTCCAGCACGCAGTCTGGGACCTGTGAGGTAAAAAGCAAGAGCTGGCAAAGTGACTCAAGTGGTAGAGCACCTGTGTAACAAGTGTGAGGCCCTGAGTTCAAACCCCAGTACCACCAAAAAAAGAGACAGAAAGAGAAAAGCTGCAGGTAAAATGCAAGCCCAGGGACCTCACCTCCTTATTGTCCCTTGGGTCCTGAGGTCCCTGGTCTATCTGCTTTCTCTCCACCCTTCGCTCTTAGCCTATACAGCTAGAAGTTTTGGCTGTGCTCAACACAAGGAACTGGAAGTAGTACATCTATGCCATCTCGGACCAGTGCCACCTTGACAGCCCATGCTTTTCTGCCTGCATAGGCACATAGGCACAGGCACTTTTAAATGGACACTTTAACAACTTTACATTTTCTTTATTATCTGTCAGTACAATTTCATTATTTTCTCAGTAAAGGTCATGCTAATCTTTGATTAATGTTTGTTGCTATTAAAATCCTATTTTTTTGCAGTACTGGGATTTGAACTCAGGACCTACACCTTGAGTCACTCTACCAGCTCTTTTTTGTGAAGGGTTTTTTTGAGATAGGGTCTTGTGAACTATTTGCTGGGGGCTGGCTTTGAACCACGATCCTCCTGATTTCTGCCTCCTGAGCTAGGATTACAGGTGTGAGCCACCAGCGCCCAGCTTAATATTCTCTCTAAAAAAGGATATTTTAAATTGTTTCTTGTTGCCACATAGAAAAGAAGTTGACTTTTGTATAGCAATCTTACAACAATGAGCACTTCGTCATCATAATTTTTTCTGTAGATTCCTTTGTAATCTGTTTTGTTTTGTGCACCTTTAATTTCTTTTTGCTTTACTGTACTGACTAAGTTTTTTTTTCAGACTGGGATTTGAACTCAGGGCCTACACCTTGAGCCACTCTACCAGCCCTTTTTTTGTGATGGGTTTTTGTTTGTTTGTTTGAGAAAGGGACTTGAGAACTATTTGTCCAGGCAGGCTTTTAACTACAATTCTCCTGATCTCTGCCTCCTGAATAGCTAGGATTACAGGCGTGAGCCACTGGTGCCTGGCTGGCTAAGATTTTTATGATATTATAAAAGAGTGATAACTGTGGGCATTCTTTCCTAAGTCCTGATTTTAAAAGAAATATTTTTAATATTTTACCTTTGAGTATGACTTCCTGTATAGGTTTTGGAAGACTCCTTTTATCAAGTAAAGGAAGTTCCTAGTCTATTCCTGGTTTCTAAGATTTTTTTTTTAAGTAGGAACAGAGATGATCATTAAGGATTCCATGTTAAAGCAGTGAAAATTATTTTTAAAAGCTTTTAAATTAATTCACAATCATTACTTAGGCTAAAAGAACACAATATATCTTAAATGAAAAGTTTATTAAATCAAGATGAAGGTAAAGCAATAAAGTAAGAGTCTGATGTCATTATAGGAGCTTTTATTAACTAAATCATTTTAGTCAATAAAGGGATTTGGGGTTAACTCAATTTAAAGAGCTCTAAATCAAAAGGTTTTCTTCCTGCCTGCGAGCAGGTCATAACTGCTAGTTTGCTATGTCATTTATAGATATGTCCAATTCTACATATAGTCCTTTAACAAAAAGATGCATTAGTGAACTAGAGTGACTCAAACAAATACCATGTTTTGGTTGGAGAGCATGTCACACCCCAGCCACAGGGTCCCTGACTCACCCAAGTCCAAGGTGAGAAGTTCTGAAGACCAAGAGGGGAGAAGGATGGGAAACAGCCCCAGCTCCCCTTCCTTCACTGCCCATCATCGAAGGTGTCAGTCCATGAAATTTTGGCTAACTTTGAGTCTACATTGGGAAACATGGCTTGTGAAATTGCAAATAAACTTGAACTTCCCTGGGGGCAATTAGTAATGACTTTAGACAAAGTAGACCGTTTTTCAAAGTACCAGATACAATTTTTGATGCACAATGATTTAAGGAGAATACAGACTGATTACTATTCTTTCTGCCTCTGAATTCAGCCCAGTCCTTTGTGGTCAACTATAGAAGAAATACGGTGTGATATAGTCTCTCAGACACGACCCACTCGCAGATTCAATGTGCTATAGATAGGCAGGGTGGAATTAGCACAAAACAGTATCACCTGGAAAAAATCTCATGAGAAGGTCAGTTTTTCTGAAATATTTAAGACTAGACCTAATGACTAAAGATGTTACTTCCACAGGAAGCTAAGGATTTGATAATTTATTAATGGAAATAGTTTTTAGAAATATGTTTTGATATGTTTTCAATGATGAGTCCCCCAATAGAATTTTTTTTTTTTCCTGAGGCAGTGTCTTGCTCTGTAACCTAGGCTGGTCTCGAACTTGTGATCCTCCTGCCTTAATCTCTCAAGTGCTGGGAATACAGGCATGCTCTACCACACCTGACTAGAAATATTTTTTAAAAGGGTTTGGAGTCAGAATATCTGAGTTTAAAATATATCTAGGTGTGCTAGGGAATATAGGTCTTGGTAGAGCACTTGCCTAGCATGCACCAGCCCTGGGTTCAATCCCAGAACCATCAAAAAAAAAATCCTTTAAAATATAACTCTGCCTTCTATTAATTGTGTTACCTAGGGCAAATAGTTTAACTCTCTCTCTCTCGCTCGCTCTCTCTCTCTCTCTCTCTCTCTCCATTAATTTTTTGTAGACTAGAGTTTGAATTCAGAGCCTACACCTTGAGCCACTCCACTAGTCCTTTTTTGTGATTTTCTTTTTTTGAAATAGGGTCTGGAGAACTACTTGCCCAGGCTGGCCTTGAACCGTGATCTTTCTGATTTCTGCCTCCTAAGTAGCTAGGATTATAGGTGTGAGCCACCAGTGCCCAGCTTAGTTTCACTCTTTAAGCCTGTATTTTCTCACCTACAAAATAGTGACTTATGAGGATTTCCCCCTAGGGTTGTTAGAAATATTAAATGAATTGAAGTACATTGATTGTTCAAGATAATAGGCATCAGAACACGGTGTCTCTAATCCCTTCTAGTGAACCACATCAACAAACTGCAGTACAGTGTGGCAGGGACAAGCAAGGACTTTGGAGCTTCAAGGTCTGGGTTGGCTCCTAGCACCACTGCCTCGCCAGCTGTGTGATCAGAACAAGCTCCTTCAATGCTGTATGTCTCAGTGTCCTCGTCTGTTGAATAGCCTTAATAGAATCACCTTCCTCCTAAGGTGGTTTTGAAAGTTAAATGAATTTATTTATATAAAATGTTTAGCACAGTGCCTGGCACAGAGGAAGGGCCAGAGAGGTGTGAGCTGGTATTGTAGGCCGGCAGGTGATTGACTGCACTGGCGCAGTACAGTAGACGGGTCGAATTCTCTAACCCGGATGTCAGGGGTAGCGTGACGAGGGTGGAGAGGCAGAGGAAGCCAAACCTCCCCCAGCTCTGGGCTGTGAATGCTTTGCAAAAACAGCCACCTTTGCAGATTCTAGCTCTGGGCAAGGGAGAAAGGAACAAAAACTTCTATGTCCCCTGGGCACCATCTCCCTTGCTAAGCTTTAATGAATACCAATATTTTTTAGTTCCATTATAAATGTTTATAGTGAAAATCATATTATAACAGCATTAAAGGAATTTTTAAAGATGAAATATAAATCAACTACAAACATACCACTTGATGAAAATACTACCTTCATGTTTTTTTATGAAATTTTTGTTTGCGTACATAGCCGGTATTTGTACAGTTGACTTCGCCATGTGCACACAGTGCGTACAACTTTAGACTATTTGCGACTGAACAGTCATTGATAACTCTTTTCCTGTGATGTAGCAGTCACAGTATTGTTATTACCGACGGCTGCACAGTCACGTGGATAGGCCATAATTTCTCCGTTCTGGAAATCTACTGTCCACCTTTTGCATCCTATAAGGTAAGTCTACATATGAATGATAGCAAAGAAAGCAAAAATTTTAAACATTTTTGTTAGTGTATGATGGTTATATGGTGGGGGGTTGTTGAGACATTTCCAGATATATATATTTTGTATTCTGGTTTGGTTCATCCCCCCCATTATTCTCCCTATTCTCCCTCCCTCTTCTTGATATGACTGACAAGTTTCAGTGTTCCATGTTCATACATAGATAGAAAGTAGATCAACCATATTCACCCTTCTTTACCCTGTTCATTTACCTCCCCTCCCGCTGTACCTTCCCCTTAACATGACCTGTTTCACGTTCCTGGGCTTTGTTGTTTAACTGTATGTTCATTGTTTAGTGGGGTTTTGCCTTGGTATTTTGACCTGTAAATATATTGTACTTTAATCAGTCTAACCTCCCCCATTAGTCCTCCTTACCCTTTCCCCCTACTCTGTATTATTCAACAGCTTTCAGTGCGTTTCATTGGATCTTGTTCCTACACAGATTGATATATTTCAATATCATTCACTCTCTAAGGAAAGCAAATTATAGAAGACTAGGATAGTCAAGTGCAGTGGCTCCTACCTATAGTCCCAGCTATTTAGGAAACTGAGGCAGGAGAATGCTTGAGTTCAAGAGTTTAGGATTAGCCTGGGTGACATAGCTAGACACTGTCTTAAAAAACAAAACAGAACAAAAACAAAACAAGGAAAGCAAAAGAAAAAAAGAAAGGAAAGGAAAGATCTTAAGTTCTTAGGACAGGAAGAAAGAAAAGCGAGGGAGTATCTGCCTAAGAGCTGTGAAATCCTATAATTTGATTTTGTAATAGACCTATCTCAAATGCTTTATTTAACATATCTATTCTTAAATTTAAGGGAATTAAAAAGAAATGGTATGTGATGGGTGTGTGGAGGTTCATTGCACTATTGTCTACTTTTGTGTATGCTTAAAATTTTCCATAAGTAAAGAGGTTTTTAAAAAGGAATTTTCTCAATACAAGACTTTCCGGCACTGTTGGAAACAGTTGAAATACTTTCATGCACAGCGCCTGTGGCCCCGGCACCTGTGTGGGAACTCTGACAACTGGCTGGAGGGCAGGAAAACCTGCAAGGTCTGTGCCAGGTTGGGGCTCCCTTGCATGTGGTGATCCTGTGTCACATACAGCTCCTGCCTCACAGTGAGATCACTGTTGAGAACATCTTTGCAAAGAAGAGGGAGTGTAAGACAGGGACTGTGAGGGGCTGGGGCTGTCCCAGCACTGGTGGCCTATGCTGTGCCCTTTCACCCCACCTCGGGCTGAGACCTTTGGACTTGCTAGTGTGCTCTATGGGTGACTGTCCAAGGTCACTAGAGCTGCATACTCTGTCATGCTGTCTTGAGGAGGACACACTGCTAAGACCCAGCTGCTCCTTTCTCCTGGTAACTCTGTGACTCACACAGATGCCCGAGTGTCCCCTTGGCTGTCACACCCTCCATGTCTCAGCATGACCTGCTTCTGGTTCTTGCTCTGTCCTAGTGACAGTCAGCCCATTCCCTGGGTGATGAAAGTCCCTCTCCCCCTTACTCTAGATTCTTCAGCTCCCGGCTTGTCATTGGCCAGCACCTGTTGTATTCCGAGGTCTCTGGAGGTACCACAGGGGCTGCCTCATGTTCCAGGGTCCTTGGCTTCCAGGAAGAGGGCAGACATTGTGTTACTGGTGGCCCCAATATTAGATACTGTGGCTTACTTAAGGAGAAACAGAAGACAGCTCTGTGAGATGCAACAGATGAAGATCCTGTTAGGGAGAAGGAATCCAGGACAGAATATTTACAAACAACCACAGCTCCCACTCTTAGGAAGCTAAGATGGTGGTCCCATCTGAAATCTGCAGTTGCCATAGACCTAGCACTCAGCAAAACCCAACGTATATTTACTGAATGAATAAAGAAAACTTCAGGTTAGATACAGTATAATACATACATACATATAGATATATATATAATATAACATCTATATTAGGACTGAAGAAATATAGAACAGACAGAGAGGCAGGGTCTGCATGGATGGGAGTAAGAAAGAGGTCTTACAGGAAGAAAATTAGGTTTAGAAATGGAAAGGTAAGGAGGAGGCTAGTGGAGTGGTTCAAGCACACAGCTCTCCATTAATCACTCGGTGTGACTCAAGCCAAGTTCCTTAACCTCTCTGTGCCTCAGATTCATCTACCAAATGGAGCGATGATGGCACCTACTAGAAAAGGGTAGCCTCGGGGCGTTGATGGGTGACTGGTGGGTAGCAGAACCATACAACACCCTATCTTCACTTTCCTAGGGGTCCTCAAACTAGGCAGTGCAGACCTTTGAGGGTAAGGCCAGAATCTTAAATATGAAGAGCAGTAAGGAAAACCAGAGTTCAGTCTCCAGCATGACAAAAAAAAAAAAAAAAAAAAAAAGCCAGAATATGAGGAAAATCAGCAACATGAAATTAATAATTGTAATTACTACTATTAATATTTATTGACCACTTACTCCAAAAGAGATGTTTTGATCACCTTGCCTGTACTAAGTCACTAATCTATGTAACTCTGTCTCACAGGGAAGAAACAAATGGTTATAAATTTTCACTTTATTGAAAACAAAACATGAAAGACATTTTTGGAAAACAAAAAAAAAAAACAATGGTCATTTCATTTCGTAAATGATTTTCTAGTACTTGTTCATAAGTCAACATGCTCTTTTTAAATAACTTTATTCTTTGTGTAGAAATGATGTGTGCTCATTTAAAAAAAAAACAAAAAAACTCCAAACCATAAACAAGTAAAAGAAGAAAGCAAACAGAGCTGGTATTTAGGAAGAGAGCGTGGACCTTCCGTACTCCCGTGTCTATCGTTCTTGTGTGAGTCACAATTAGCACACCTTTGCTAATTGCTGATCTTGAAACAACCTCGAAGTTAGTGTGGTGAGGTATTAAACTGCCTAATGTGCCAAAAACTTTGATTAGATTTTTTTTTTCTAGAATAAAAATCAAGCACTTTTGAGCAGACGTTAGAAACAAATTCCTGCTGACATTTCTTTCTGCTTAGCAGAGATCTAAGCCCACCTCTGATAACACAAGAGCTCTAGAAGTCCAGGTCCTGGCTCAGGAGTCCAAGCACAGCAGGTGAAGCCTGTTTGTAGTCCACGAGGACTTTGGTATCACTGCATTCTGTAACTCCTGGGGGGAAAACCATTATCCAGATTTTTGTAAAGGGGTTGAGTCTGAAGAGCTCCTGTTGAGGAAGGAGAAAGATTTGTATTGCTGCATCATTTCAAAGCCAAAGCGGCTTTAGGTAGTCTAGCCTTGAGTTGCTTGTACTTGGAGAGAAGGAAAGAGGGCAGTGGTTAGAGCTGGACACCAGAAGTCTCAGTGCACTGAAACCAGAGTCCAGTCCTGAATGGTGGTCATTTAGAAACATCTGTTGCTATTTGTACCTTAGAAGATGGTCAAGAGTAAATAAAAGGGTGGGAGGCATAGCGCAAGTGCCCAAGCATAAGACCCCAGAGCAAATAAAAGCTACACAGGTCATTCTAGTCAGAAAGCAAACCCAGGATTTGAGAGTGCGTTTCAGTGGCAGAGTGTGAGGCCCTGCATTTGATTCTCAGCACCACAGGAAGGAAGAAAGAAAGAGAGAGAGAGGGAGGGAGAGGGAGAGAGAGAAGAGAGGGAGAGAGGAAGAGGGGAAGAAAGAAAGGAGAAAACTTTCTAGAAAGTTCCCTAACATCCAAGTAAACTTTAGCAGGTTTTGCAGGATTACAGTAATGGAAACATTAGACTCCCACTAAAAAAATGTCAGCAAGCGGTCAGGGGTGGTAGTGTTTCTCTGTAATCCCAGCTAATCAGGAGGCAGAGGTAGGAGGATCTCTGTCTGAGGTCAGTCAAGGCAAAGTTAGCTTGAGACCCTATCTGAAAAACAAACTAAAAACAAAAGGGCTGGGGGCATGGCTCTAGGGGCAGAGATTCAATTCCCAGTAATGTACACACACTACACACCAGTCTCTCTACGAAATGGCAATTTAAAATAAACAGACTGTGAAACATTTCCAGCATCCACCCTGAAAGGCAGTGCTGTACCTGTGAAGAGAGAAGAGACCTGTGTAAGATGGTCCACCTTCCCAGTGGGGACCTGCCATCTATGACATCGCTGAGTCAGGCTTTACGCCAGCACTAGTGAGAATGGCAAACAAATGCCCAGGGAGACAGCAGGGCTCTCCCATCCCCAGACACCTGAATGTCCCCTGCTGAAGTTTGCATAGATTTTTAAGCGAATGGAGGGCTGTCTCTAAAGCCTGGTCAGGGATGCACCCTTGAACCTTGAGGTGCACACGGTTCATTTAAGGGGTGCTCAGGTAGTAACTGTACAACCAACCCTAAGAGCCACAATGTTTTCACAGCTGCGCTGGAAGACCACTGAATTCCAGGATGAGACGACATGGATGTGTCTGTGAAGAGAAAGACTACTGCGCCGAAGACGACAGCCGTGTGGACGAGAGCGATGGCCTCCAGCTGCCTCTCAGCCTGAGACTGGCTGTCCTTGGCATTCTTATCATCGTGGTGTTTGTCTACATAACTGTGGAAAAGAAGCCACTCTTGGGTTAAGTACTTCAGGAGCAAAGCAATTTGAGGTCACCCACTGTGAGCCTCCTGTTTCAGGAAGGAACCATAGAACTACACTGAAGGGACCTTCTCACCCTCAGCCAGGTGGCCTTCCCTGGCCCTATGCTAGGCTCACAAAACTACACCTGGGTTCAGCCAGGGGGAAGAGCAAGGTAGAGAACCAGGCATGGTGACTGAGAAATCCCTGGAGTCATGTAAATCATCATTAAAGGCACTACTACGTAAAAGCAGATTTTTTTTTTTTTTTGAGACAGGGTCTTGCTATGTAACCCAGGCTGGCCTCAAACTCTTGATCCTCCTGCCTCAGCCCACTGAGTGCTGGAATTACAGGAATGCACTACTAGGCCCAGCTAACAGATGAGTTCTAAAAAATGAAACTTTGTAGTATCTCCTTCCCTCCTTCCTTCTTTCTTTCCTTCCTTCCTTCCTTCTTTCCTTCCTTCCTTCTTTCCTTCCTTCCTTCTTTCCTTCCTTCCCTCCTTCCTTCCTCCTCCCTCCCTCCCTCCCTCCCTCCTTCCTTCTTTCCTTCCTTTCTTTCTAACAAAAGATTGAATATTTTTATTACTGAGTCAGACTACTAGCAGAGCATAGAAACAAATAAAATTACATTCTCAATAATAAATGTTAAACTGTTGCCAACTGTCCAGATAGTGGTGATATCTTCAGCTTGACATGGGAAGATGACAGTGACCTTGATACATTATAAATCTGTGTGGTTCCAGGTGCAATTCCTCATAGAGACAGCTAGGTTCTCCTCCAATGAGTTGCACTTGGCTTTGTTACCACCTTTTATCTGAATTTGTTGGGGAATAGAATGATTTTCTTTTGTTTCTTGGCCAGGAATCACTTGATCTTGAAAGTCTTGTGAGAAGACAAGGGGAGGGCCAGAGTCAAGTTCACACCCTGGTGTGTGGCAGGGGAGTAAAGGGAGAGCACACTTATCTGTGGGGAAAAGCCACAGATTACATTTTACTCACTCTTCGAGTTGCACAGCCAACCATGAAAAAGCTAATTAACAAAAGAGCTAGGCTGAGGGTGTAGCCCAGGGGTACAGTGCTTGCCTAGGATGCACAAGGCACAGGGTTCTTTTCCAGCACTGATAAAAAAAAAAAAAGTGTTTACTCTGAGTTTATCATAATGTAGAAAGTGCTTATTAAAAACTTTAAATAATAGCTTCATTGAGATAAAATTTTTATGGCATGCAACTCATCTAAGGTAATTTTTAGTATACTCATGGAGTTGTGCAACCATCACCACAACAAATTTTAGAATATTAGAATATTTTCATCACCCTCTCCCCAAAAAGAAACCCCTAAGATGCTTTTTTTGATTCTTTGTTTTTTGAGACAGGGTCTTACTATGTAGTCCGGGCCAGCCTCAAACAAGCGACCTTTCTGCCTCAGCCTCTCAAGGGCTGGAATTACAGGTGTATGCCACCAAGCCTGGCTAAGATGCTTCTTTTAAAAAATAGTGATTAAAAAAGAACAGAGCTCTGTTGTAGCATATTATCAATCTGCACAACCTTAGAGGGAAATATGTCAAATATTAACGCTCTCTATGTTGGACTCTAGTTTTTTTCTCTTGATTTCTACTTTTTCATATTTTTAAAGATTTCTATAAACAGTGAACATTAATTTGCCAATGAGAAAAAACATAATTTTTAAAATTTACATACTAGCTGGGCGTGATGGTGCATGCCTGTGGTCCCAGGCTCTCAGGAGGCTCAGGCAAGAGAATTGCTTGAGCCCAGAGGTTTGAAGTCAGTCTGGGTAACATAGAAAGACTTTATCTCGGAAAATATATAACTTTATGTATAGCATACTGCAAGGAACATAAAACTCCAGTAAAGCTTCCTTGAACAAATAGGCATTTCTTTTTATCTTATAAAAAGAAGATTGGAGCTTAAGACATGTAATATTGTTTAACACAACTAAATGTAATCTGACTCTGATTCAAATGAACCAACTGCACAAAATACCACAATCAAGAAACTGTGAAACTGATTCAAGTTTGGGGGCAATATTGAGAGATACTTGATTTCACTGAGCTGAAGCAGCTATTCTGTGACCATGTGATAAGGAGCAGAGAAGACAGGGTGAGTTGTAGACACTGGCCAGATACCTCTGAGCTGCTGGAATTAATTCTGCAGCTTGGGCTATCACATTAGCACTCAAGGTAAGACCGAAGGATTAACCACAGCTATCTCCACCACAAGGTTGTGCATTTAATCCAGAGCAACAAGGGAAAGAGGGAAAATGAGAAATTAACCTTAGCAGGCTCTATGTTAGACCGACAAGGGAGAAGAGGATTGACACAGGAATATGAGGAACCAACCTATGTGATGACCGTGTATACGTAAAAAAAGGAAACGCCTGTTCTTAATAAGCTCAAACGTTATAAAAATATAAAATGTAAGCCAGGCACTGTGCTACACACCTGTAATCCCAGCTACTTAGGAGGATCCCAGTTCAAGGTCAGTCTTGGCAAAATTAGCTTGAGACCGTATCTGAAAAAACAAACTAAAAAGCAAAGGACTGGGGTATGACTCAAGTGGTAGAGCACTTGCCTAACAAGTAAAAGACCCTGAGTTCAGCCACCAGTGCCTCCAAAACAAAAACCCAACTCTCCTAGAAAGCATTCTTCATTCCTGTGTACCAGAACCAGTTTGAAGAGGCTGCATGTGACTCAACTTCATGCCTACCACGCAAGGCATGAGTCTCTGACCAGCAGCAGCATTTAGACCCCCTCACCCCAACTGCTGGATCAGAAAATGCATTTTTACAATTTATTTAATTTTTGCGGTACTGGGACGAACACAGGGCCTCACATATGCTAGGCAAGTGCTCTACCACTTTGGGTTTTTTTGTTTATTTGTTTGTTTGGTTGGTTTTTCTTTTTTAGATGAGGTCTCCTGTGTTCAGGCTAGACCCGAACTCCTGGATTTCATCAGTCCTCCTGACTTAGCCTCCAAGAGGAGCTGAGACTGCAGGCACTCACCACTATGTTTGGCTCAGAACCTGTATTGGGATCCCACATGATTCCTGTTTGTATTAAAGTTTGCAAAGCACCATTGAGATCCATCACTATCAGATGTCGTGACATTGTGATATAATAAGAAATATTCATTTGGTCTCTGCCCCTGGTTTGTGGCTCACAGCTCCTAAAAATCCTTGTACTCAGTATATTTTGCTATGCTACTTAGTTGGCTGTGATGGTGGTGGTCTGGATGGGGACTGATCAACAGAAAGACTAGGACAGAGCTAGAGGCCTGGGACTTTTAACCTCTACTTACTCCCTAACCTCCAGGGAGGAAAGAGAGGCCGAGGGTGGAGATGATCACCGGTGGCCAGTGATGTCATCAATCACAAAGCTATAGAATCCTGAAAGGACAGTGTTTGGGGAGCTACCAGATTGCTACACAGATCCAATAAGCAGGGAAATAGCTGAGCACGTGGCATCTGACCAGAGAAGGCTGGAAAGTCACACTCGTCCCATCTGCCTTGCCCTATTCATCTCTGCCATCTGGCCATTCATCTATATCTGTTATTACATCTGCATGAATAAACCACAAAACGTAAGTAAATGTTTACTTTAGTTCTGTGAGCCACTGCAGCAAATGAGTCGGTTCCAAGTTGGGGATGGTGGAAAGCCTGACTCATAGCTATTACTGGAGTCCTAGGCCAGAGGCTCAACTCTTGGGATCCCAACAAATCAGCCCCAGCATTTATCAAAAACAGTAATGGTGAAAAACAGGAAAGAGCCGGGCGTGGTGGTGTGTGCCTGTAATCCCAGTACTCTGGTGGCAGAGGCAAGAGGATAGAAAGTCGAGCCCAGCCTGGGCTACACAGTGAAACTGTCTAAAAAACCAAGGGCTGGGGATGTAGCTCAGTGATAGAGTGCATGCCTAAAATGCATGAGGTCCTGGGCTCAATCCCCAGCACCATAAAAGAAAAACAGGAAAGGAATTTTAATTAGTGTGGCTATACCAGAAATACAGAAGGGGTCAGCATTTTTAGCCCCATCTTCAGGGTTCTGACATGAGCTCCCCAGTTACACGGGGAAGTGACAGAAGAGCAGTGCAAACAGCAGGCATTGGTTATATTGTGTTCTGGTTGCTCATCACCTCAGGATAGGCCAGGCCTCTTGGAGGTAATAAGGACGTCATTGCTGCCTTGGGAGGGGGGGTGGGGCGGGGGAGATTCCACCCTGTTCACATGATGTTCATCCATCAGACCTGTTCTTGAAATCCAAGGTGACTGCAGAAGAGAAAGGAAGAGAAGAGCAAAGGAGACAGATGCAAAATGGAGACAGAGATGTCAGATTTTTCTTCTGCGTTTTGGTTCCCATCAGACATGTGTAGGCCCAAGTGAAGGAAGAGTCAGTGCTTTTAGCAAGAGCAGTCTCAAAGTCCTTGGTCCGTAGCACAAATAAAACAACCTGGCTTTTGCTTGACATCTGGGGGGATCACACTTGTGGGAATGAGCCTTCAACCTGGGGAATCTTCTGCCATCTCCAGGTAGGTGGTGTCAGAATTGAATTAATTAGAAGACACTCAGCTGGTGTCTGCTGGAGAAACTGCTGTCAGAATTGCTTGGTGTGCGTAGCGAGGGGCGGGGGGAGAATCCTAATTACTGGTGTCAGAAGCTCTGTGGTGTGTGAAAGTAAAAAAAAAAAACCTTGCTTTTTCCAACCTCCAATATATGTGTATAGAAGTCCCTAGGATTTAGGCCAGAAGCCCAGTGAGGTAAGTCTATCATTTGCATTTGATGGGACTTGCTCCCACAGGGGGACATTTGTCTTGAAGGAAGAAACCCAAGTCACACAAATTCAACCACTGTTTTAGCACCTTTTGTGCACTTGCAATAAAATGACAAAGTCAACCTAAGATTACTTCTTGAGTCCTTGCTCTCAAGAAACACACAGACTGCTGTATATAGGGGCGAGGGGGATGGGGAAGCCAATAGACATTACGGTGGTAAGTGACATCCTTTTGATGGTAGCACAGGCTGCCCTAGGGACAGTCATCTCAGATGCTGAGTGTGAGCATGGGGGCTTCCTAGAGAAAATGTCACAGCTGAGCCAGAAGGATGAGTAGGATTTGATCCAAAGAAGGGGGAGAAAGTGGGCAAGGCTAAAGGAAAAGTCTGCCAGGCAGAGTGTGGTATTTACACTGCCGCCTAAGTGAGAGAGAGTGAAGACTGAAAGGAGCAGGAGAAAGAGGGAAGGGGGTGGTGAGAGATGTGGCTGGAAAAGAAGGCAGTCTTGAGCTCAGGAAGGCTCTTGGGGACCACATAAAGAAACAGTGCTCCACATTTAGGAAAAGTTTGAACTTTGAACAAGGCCAATGTGTGAGAAAAGGAACTTTGAGAACAAACTCATCTGCCTTCCTGGTTGTGATTGTCAGTGTTCATGGCCTCCAGCTAGACAGGGAAGGCTTCTAAAGAGGACAAACCCAAGGAGCTGTTTGCTGAGACCCCCAAGGGACTCTGGGAGCACAGGTCAGTTCATGGTGTGCAGGGCTCTGCATCACCAGGAGCAGAGAGCCCAGCATTTATGCGAGGCAGCACTTTGTGTGCGTTTGACAACAAGGCAAAGGGAGCTGCAAGTGCAGCAAAGAAGACCTGGAGAGAGGCTACCCAGGGGGTGAGATGTCTGGATTGGTGAGCAGACAGAGACAGCTTTGTGGGGCTCCCAGAGCCAGCAGGAAGAGCTGCGTGCAATGGCCTCACATGCACAGGGAAAGGAATGGAGGGGGACCCTTGCAACCCCTCTGCATATAAAACCCTAAGAGGGCCTTTGTCCCATTTCATGAATATCTGTGATGTGTCCCAAGAGTTTCACTATCCTCTTTCTGAGACTCAGCTTCCCCTCGTAGTTTGGGAAAAGAGTGCAGGGCATGGGGCTAATAGCTGTCCCAGGATCCCTGTCCTCTATCCAGGTGAAAGAGCTGCCACCAAGCTGACCTTGGCAAGAGATAAAGCAGGAGAGCCCACTTCCTTCATTGCTGCTCTGTCCCCAAATTCTCCCCAATACACTAACACACACTGTGTATGTAACCTGTTTTCCTGAGGGAATCGCCTTTAGCCCACCAAAGTAATTTTGCACCCCAAGTCTCCTGTGCAGGACACAGTCATTCCCCATCCAAGGGCACACAGTGGTCAGGTGCAGTATGGATCTCAGACACCGCTGCTGGGAACACTTCATGGAGAGAGTCATGCCAAAATCTCTCCGCCTCCCAGTGTGGGTAGCATGTGGGTTTGTTTTTATCTGCTATGTCTTTTTTTTTTTTCCTGCTGCATTTAGCATACCTGGGGACCAGGTGTATAAGAAATGGGGCTTCAGTGCCTTTCCCAGACACAGAGTCACCTGCCTACCCTTAAGCAGCTGTACAAAAACTCAGCAGAAACCATGACATTGAAATTTGACCTTGGGCCAAATCAAATTCCAAGACAGGGCTCTGTCTCCCACTGGTCCCAGTAATAAGAAGAGAATTGGTAGAGAGATTTAGTTTCTTCTTGTCCAGAGCAAACTCCTAGATAAGATGTGGCTAACTTTTTTGCCCAGGCTGACCTCAAACTGCAATCCTCCTTTCTCTGCTTCCCAAGTAGCTGGGATTATAGGTGTAAGCCACCACACCCAACCCAAATAGACATTTGAAATCACAAAACCAAGACCTCAGATTTTACCTCTTATTTGTTCCTGCAAAAGAAATCCTAGAAATGTACAAACCGTGTAAAAGGCATTTGCAGTCAACCCCACTGTGCAGCGCCTTCACTTCTAACAGGCTGTCATTCCCAGGGAATAAGTACTCAGTCCTGCAAATGTCACCATTTGCATTGGGGTCAGACCTGCCATCCAGGGTGATCGCTATCTGATTGCTGGACAATTTAGGGGAGTGCTGGCTGAAGAAGCAGAGTCCAATTAGCTGCGTGCCACCCAGGCACTGGGTTCCACTGGCTTGTGTCACCGCTGTGTCCTAGGTGTGGGACAACGCAGTCTATTCTTCTACTGCACGATGCTGTTTACATCTCTACCCCGCCAATGTTCGGGCTGGCAGATGGAAGAAATTCTTAAAAACTCTATTTTTGTTTTTCGACATTCACAGAAACACTGCACTACCACCTCTTAAAAATAATTGGTTAAGAACCAAGTTATTTCACTGCCACAGTCATGAATAGAGAAGTGTTAGACCACATTGTTCAGAGCTATAGTGATTGTCAATGGTTCTTTCATGCAAGAAAAAGAGTTATTAATGTTTGGGGGGCCGTCTCTTCCAGCTTTTCCCTCCCTTTCTTTCCTCCCCATCGAAGCCCAAGGAAATTCTTGTTGAGAAGCTGGGATGTGGCTCAGTAGTAAAGTGCTTGCCGAGTAAGCATGAGGCCCTGGGCTCCATCCTCAGTACTGCAAAACCTGAAAGAAAACAAACAAAAAAAAAAGGAGCGTCTCCTTGATTAAAAGTAAGGGGCTGATCTTTGAAGTAAAATTAAACTTTACTCTTTCCTGAAGCAAGAAGTTACCTCATGGCTAAAATAAGAACGTGCCTATCCCACTGGCATTTAATTATGAAGAGAGTCCCTGTAGACGCTCAAGTGAAAGAAAAGGAAAGGGAAACCATTAGCTTGTGCTAAGCGCACAAGCTTGCTCAAGAAGAAATGACCCTGGGAGGAGGGTCACCCAGGGCTTCCTTGACACCTGGTACACGCACAGCACCACGGTGCCTCACCCCTGATCATTTTGGCAAGTCAGGCGAGCAAGAGCAGGACAACAGGCAGAGGCCATGCTGCAGCTGGCCAGTGAAAAGCATCACCAGTTTCACTGTGTTCACCAGGAAAAGGAGGCTCCGATGAGTGCTCTGGCATGTGGGCGTCACCTAAACAGCCCTGCCTAATGAATCAATCTCTGGAGAGCCCCAGGGAGGCTATTCTAGGTAGCTGCAGACTCAGATGAGGACATCTCTCCTCATTTCCTGGCAACGAGGGAACGGTGTGACAGCTCTGGTTCCTAGAGAGCCATTGTTAAAATCTTCTTTGGAGTTCAAGGATTAGCGGAAAATATGTGGAGGGGATCAGAGTTTGTCTTTTTTTATTTTTTGCAACTGGATGTTTGGGATTTTTTGTTTTGTTTTTTGCCCTGTAGGGAGGGCTTAGAAATGTCAATTACCATTCTGATGAGAGGGTAGCTCTTTTCCCTTTTCAAGACCAATGCTGGGCAGCCCCTCAAATGGAGAGACACTCAGAGAAGGGCAAGTTCAGGTCATGTTTGAACGAGAATGGCTTTGCTGCCAGGAAGAACACACAGCTCCTACTCACACTGCTAGTGCTGAAGCCTTTCTATGGGGTCTAAGAAGATCAATGTGGGGGGAGTGTGTCCTGCACAGGGATCAGGGGACCCATGCTCTAGTCTTCAGTGTACCCTGCTCCTAGTGGGAGTTCAGTGCTCTCCTCAGTTCCCTCATCTGTGTCATGAACCCCAGATTCTCTGAGCCGGACACCATGCAACAATGAACCCAGAAGACATGCTGAGTGAAACGAGTCATTCACAAAAGGACAACATACCATTTGATTCCCCAAACATGGGGGACCTAGCATAGTCAAATGCATAGAGACAGAAAGGAGAAAGGTACAGCGGGGGAGTGGGAGGATGGGGAATTCATGCTGAATAAGGACACAATTTGGTTTGGGAAAATGACAAAACTTCAGGAGATGTATGGAGTGGATAGTCACAGAGCAATGTGACTGTACTGCTGAACTGCACACTTAAACCTAGTTAAAATGATAAATTGTATGTTACATAGATCTTACTGTAATATTAAAATAAGAAGCTAACCAACCATCTACAGCATTTGTTATGGTATTGAGGGTCTCCCAGGCAAACACCCTGGAGGGTGTGGTGTAAGTGAATAAGCGATTCATCCGGTGTATAGAACTCCAGAGGAAGCAGCAGCTTCCAGCCTCGCCAAGACTTGCCATTCGGAAATGTGGACAGATTTTTCAAAAGAAGTGAAAATTCTGGATATTTACATGAAATATAAATTCACAAATATGAAATCTTTAAATTGGCCACTAATTAAAAAAATTTTTAAAAACAAACTGCAGGCAAACAGAATACATCTGCCACCGAGCATCGGTTGGCAGGACTCTAGTTTCCTATCTCTGTATGGACAGCCCATCCATATCATCTGGTTTTCTTTCTCCTTTGCCAGCATTGCATCCCACACTTCTCCCTTAATAACAGGTTGTGGCTAAGACAAACTGTATCTGGATAAATCCATTGTGTGCCCATGACAGTTGAACTAAAGCATGCCAAAATAAGCAGGGAATACTCACCTGGAACCCACAATGGCCTTGGTATTGTTTGTCCTAGTAGAGACATCAGAAGCCTGGGGTACTCATGTGTATTTTCTATCCGAAACTCACTTTCACCTCAGGAATTTCACTAGTACTTATCTTTATCTTCTCAATTTTCTTTAGTGGGGGAACTGGGATTTGAACTCAGGACTTTGCACTTGCAAAGAAGGCACTCTACCTCTTGAGCCACACCTCCAGCCCATTTTGCTCTGGTTATTTTGGAGATGGGCATCTCTCAGACTGTTTGTCTAGACTGGCCTTGAACCAAGATCCTCCTGATCTCAACCTCCTAAGTAGCTAGGATTACAGGTGTCTATTACCAGTGCCTGCCTTATCTTCGTAATTTTCTTAATAGAGACCCAAGTGAAATTGTCCTTAGCTCTGTATCACACTTCATACCTTTGATCTCTTGATATGTTTTGAAACCAACTGCCACGTCTGATATCCATTCTCCCTACCATATACAGAAGTCAGACAGGATCACGTACATTTCTTGATTTTTGACAAGTGTGGGAAAAACATCTCGGTAGATAAAGGGATTTTTCTTTATCTGAGAAGTAGCACCCATGCAGATTCTAGAAGTCACCTGGACTGTATTTCACTCATAAGGCTGATGCTGCAACTTGGTGTGCAAGTAGGCAAGCATTCTGCATGTGCTAGCAGCTTCCTTGGAAGGGGACCACTGCATGCAAAAGTAGGCCGTGTGGAGAGGTGGAGGGAATCCGCTGCTAATCAGGAGAAATCTGGACATTCCTCAAGGCTAGGTTTTCTACAATTAATCCTCTGTGACAGCACACATGTCTTCTGCTCCTAAGAAACTATCAAAGGTTCCTTTTGACCGTGCTGTGTGGAGAAGCAGAAGCATTTCTCAGAGGAGCAGATTTGCATTCTTAGCCGTGATGGAAAGGTTGTGGCCTGTGCCCAGTGAATCCTTCCACTGACCGCACATTTTGCCTCGTGATTTCTCATTCAGCTGGCAATTTCTTTTGAGGGAGAGGGGAATAACTACCGTTTGCCTCTTTGAAAGCTGTAGCAATTTCCTATCCTAACTGTGTGGCATCCTCCCTCAGGAAGCCCGTGAAATAGTATGGGGCTGCAGAGCCATGGTTAAACCTTGTCCGGGTGCTTTTTGGGGCTCTGCTTGACCTGTTCCCTGGGTCAGAACCCTACCCCTGCTGTGCAGATAGTTGCTAAAGGTTTATGGGTGTTTTTGCAGCCAAAAACTGACAAATATGGAAAAACAAGAGGCTAGCCTATTGGCGTCGAGATGGGAAGGGGGCAACCCAGTCCACTCACCCACTACAGTCAGGCGAGGTGTAGACTTCACCTGTGGCCACAGCTCTGCTGTACTCTTTTCCCTTCCTACTTCAGACGCATAAGCTCTTCTGCTGCAAGTCGCCCTGTCTCAGGCCCTGTTTCTGGGGAACCTGACAGTGCTGTGGCAATATGGGATAGAAATCACTCTTCAATGTGACACTCTTCTTTGCCTTTTTAAACAAGATCTCAAGTACAATTTTGTATATTTTTTAATGACTTCCCCTTAGTGTCCTCCCTGGTAACACAAAGACATGAACTAGATGATCTACCTGCCATCTCTTCTGCATCTTTGCTTTATAATCGTAAGCATCATCTGAGGATGGAGTGGAAAGAGAAATAGATGTGGGTTCAAATTCTGACCACACACTTAACAGCTACTTGGCCTTGCTGAGCTGCAGTTCCTTCATCTGCTGACTGGGAAGGTGAAATTTATCTCTAGGGTCATTGTGAGGCCTGCATAAAATAATCTAGATTTCAGCTTATAATAGGATGCCTAGCAATGATCATAGCTGTTACTGCTACAAATGTTGTCTCACTACCATATTAAAATAGGGATGCCTTTGGGGGACCAGAGAGGCCTATAAGACAGTTTGTCCCTATCCTAAAAGGTCCCAGACTGCTGTGCCCTTTGAGTTAGTGGTCTTATTTGTTCTTCCCCCCCCCCATCTTTCAGGCTGTCAGCCCTCTTGAACAGTGTTGACTAGCATTTGAATTTTCTGACTCTAACATGTTATAGATTGGAGAAATCCTCCAACCAGACTTATGAAAATCTGTTGAATTTTATTGCTATTGTGATTATGAGTGCTCTTGGCCAAGTCAATCAGATTGTGGATGCTTAGAACATAGGACAATGTTTTCATCATCAGTCGTCTTGAATGACCAGCCCAGTGCTGACAGGCAGCAGGAATCCAACAAATGCTAATAGGGGCACACTTTTGGAATATAATTTTAATAAGGATTACACATGAAATGTAAGTAAAGAGACTTAAAATGAGGGCTGAGATGCCTGATTTATGAATCAAAAGTCCACAAATTTTAGTTGTAGGTAAGTGACTTGGAAATAAAAACAAGTACTTAAACATATATGGCTATTGAGGGGGGGAGGGGAAGATGGATTTTACCTTTCAATTATATTAACATGAGGACTAAAACTCGGAATATTAAAATTCTGCTTTTCTTCTCCATAATCTGATGGGCAAAGAATCTTAGTGTATGGGATTTGCAAACAGTAGGAAACACCGAAGAAAAAACCACATGATATTTGTCTCTGTAATTTCTAGTCATGCTCCCATCATTTGTCCTGTGATGTCCTTCTTGTCTGTTTCAAGAAATGACACAGATTTTCCTGGCTTGATTTTGGGACTTTAATCATCCTTTGATCTTGAAGGGCTGGACAGGACACAGGTGAGGGAGAGCTATGATGCTTAATCAGCTGTCTATTGTGCAGGCCACCAGGCAGGGATGAGAGGAGCTCCCCATCCCTCTGAGATCAGATTCCATCAACTGCTGCACTGCTACATTTTGTTTACACAACAATTAAACTGGTCAAACTACTGCTGAGCCCAGGATGGCTGGCTTGGCACCCAGCTTTGTTCTCCTTCTCTGTCTAGCAGGTGCCTACCATGCGAGGACTCCTCCGATGGGGCTGCCTTAGGCCTAGTAAGGAAACATTTTCCTTCTTAAAGGCAAAACAGCTCATGGGCAAATCTGATCAGGTTAAAGCCAAGTGGAGATCTGAGCATCTCCCCCTGAGTCCTCCCTGCTGCAGGTTTGGACTGAAGGCTCTGAAACAGAACCACACAGGTTCCCTTCATCCAGTGGTTCTCAGCCTGGCTACCCAATAGAATCACCTGGGGACCTTTGATGGGCTCTTTGGTGCCCAAGCTGCACCCCAGACCAATTGCATCAGTATCTCTGGAGGGAGACACAGATATCAGTGTGTGGCCAAGTTCTAAAGTGTACTGTCTTAGTGAACTCCACTTTAGAGAGGGGTAAGAGATTTCAAGTGATTGGGCTCTAAGAAGAGAAGAGATATTAACTTTAAGATTCTTCTTCATTGAACCAGGCCAAGCATGGCTAAAGCCCTATGATGAAGGAGAACCTTCTATCTGATACCAGTCTCAGAGCTGGTACTGCCAGCTGGTACTGCTCTGGCAATAACACTCACTATCTTTGTGATTTGGGAAAAATGACTTTGAGCTTTTGATCTCTCATCTATATGATGGAGATTAAAATATCTCTCCTGCATGAGTACTGGGTGACTTATAAAATGTAGAAGCCATCTATGTATAGTAGGTATTCAAATGTTACTATTATTATTAATATAAACACTTATTATTAACACAGCCCCTTGCTCGTCTTTGCTGTACTTGTAAGCCTTGCCCCATTTAAGCTGGCAAGAGGTTTTTTGGGTTTTTTTTTTTTTTTTGTGGTACTGGGGCTTGAACTCAGGGCCTACACCTTGAGCCACTCCACCAGCCCTATTTTTGTGAAGGGTTTTTTCTAGATAGGGTCTTTCGGAACTGTTTGCCTTGACTGGTTTCAAACTGAGATCCTCCTGATCTCTGCCTCCTGAGTAGCTAGGATTACAGGTGTGAGCCACTGGTACCTGGCCTAAGCAGGCAAGAGTTTTAACGGAGGAATTAGAAACTGTGAAACTTGCTACTCCAAGTAACGTCTCATTTTGTTATAGCCTTTTTTTACATTAGTGTTCAATCAAACTAGTTAGTAAGTCTTTTCATACAGTCACAAGCAACTATACTTGCCCAGCATAACTTGTTGCATTTGTAAATGCAAGTATTTAATTTTCCCTGTTCACATTTAGGTGACAGAAAAATAAAAATATGTAGAAGCTATGGAAATTGTGGCACAACATTTCATGTCTGATCTGGTTCCAGCTACATGGACTTTCAAGAAATCACACACCTTTCTTATGAAGATTCTTAATATAAATGACACCTGTTAAGTGTATTGCAAAACCTTGAACTGAAGTCAAACTCTGAGAATCTTCTGGTTTGAGTTTTTAATTCTGAGGCTTGTGTTTGGACAATTCAGAGATATGTTTACTGATTTGGAAATGCTATATGGGATTGTACAGTTGTAATTTCTCTGAATGTGTGCAGAGTCCCATGAAGTTTTCAAGGGATACCCTCGTGTAACTGAAGGTGCTAGAATTAGGAATAGTCTGTGATCACACAAAAAGTTGGTATGCATCCAACCTTAGTAGTATAAATAATCTTAGTTAGAAGCTTATAATATGCCTAGAATTGTGCTAAGTACTTTATGTGCACTATTTCAGTTAATCCTGTAATAATCCCTTACAAAGAAAGTTAGGTCCAGAAAATTGATTCATCTGAGGTCAAGTGGATAACTGGGATATTGTATTAGTCCAACTTTTGTGTCACTGTGACCAAATATCTGAGAAAAGCAACTTCAAGTAGGAAAGATTTATTTTGGCTTCCAGTTGTCAGTCCATCATGGCAGGACAGGCCTGGTAGAACCTAGGAATTCACATTGTGGCAGACAGGAAGCAGAGGAAAGGGGTTGCAGGGCAAGCTACAGCCCTGAGAACACACTCCCGGTGACCTACTCCTTCCAACTGGCCCCACCGCCTATCGTTCACCATCTCCCAAAAATGCCACCATATTGGGAATCCCTCAGATTAATCCATTTACTAGGTCAGAGCCCTCATGATCTCAATGACTCCAGAAGCCTTGAAGACGCACCCAGAAAGGGGCTTTATGAATCTCCTAGAAACACTGACATTCGATATTAACATTACGGATATGCACTGATATCGACCTGATGTGAAAGCCTTGGTCTTTTTAAAAAAGTTCTTATGTATGTATGTATGTATGTATGCATGTATGTATGTATGTATTAGATGTGGTTTTCCTGTGTTACTCAGACTGGCCCTGAACTCCTGGGCTGAAGTGATCCCTCTGCCTCAGTCCCCTGAGCAGCTGGGACCACAGGCACAGACCACTGCATCTGGTTTGCTCTTTTTTTTTTTAAAGACAGCTTTAATGAGCTATAATTCATATGCCATACAGTTCAAGCACTTAAAGTGTATTATTCAATGGCTTTTATCAGGTAGAATTGTGCAACCTTCCCACGATTAACTTTAAAACTTTATCATCACTCACAGAGAAGTCTCGTCTTCCAACTGATGAATGGACAAATAAAATGTAAATATCCACACAATGAAATATTATTAGGCAATAAAAAGAAATGAAGTATTTCTACTTCATTGCATTGCATTATGTGTTCTTTGTGAGAGCCAGACAAAAATTAGAGCCAGGAAGTTACAAGGGGAAGGGCTCAGGCCTGCCCATCTGATGTTAACACTTTCTCAAGAACCTTCTAGAGGCTCACAAGAGATTACTTCCTGTTCTGCACAAACCCCGTGATTTGCAGGCCTTGCACACTTGCACAGATTCCTGAGGCCAAGTTCATCTTTAACATCGTTAAGACTGCAACAATTCAGACAAGGAATGCTCTTGACAGAACACTTACCCAGCAACAGCACCTCCACCAATGAGCTGATGCCAACTTCTGCCTCTGGACTCCAGGACCAATGAACTTTGTATCTAAGTAGCTTATGTAAATCTCTCCTTTTTTGCCTTTAAGAACTTCCCCTTGCCTCAAGCTCCTTGAATACTCCTGTAGTTACTATGGCATGCTCCGTCTCAAATAAGTATTATTCCTTGGAGAGTCTCTCTCTGATTGTGATTTAGTGGACATATGCTTATACAGATCCACTTTTTCCCTTTTGTTGTTTGTGCTTTTGGTGTCATAGCTGAGAAGCCTTTGCCTAATCCAAGGTCACGAAGATGTAAGTGTGTTTTCTCCTATGACTTACATTTAGGTCTTTGAAGCATTTTCTTTGAACCATGATACTCTGCTGATAAAAATACAAATACATCCACATCCCGTGGATGAGCAAATAACATGAAATGCCTGAGTAATTGGAATTTTGGGTTATCTCTGGATTTTGATGATCTGTGTTTCTCCGGCTCCAACTCTTCCTGTAATTAAGAATCAAATCACATGGTCTTTAATATACTTATAATGTTGGTTTGCAAAAGCACTGAACACTCTCATGTTCCTAACCGTAATTTGGACCCTCATCTACTCCTCTGTAGGCTATTTTGATAATCTTCTAAGCAGGCCAAGTTCCTCTTTCATAAAACTACCCTCTGTGGAAATCAGTTGCTTCTTAATTTATTGCTAGGACAGGGACTATGCCTTTCTTTTTCTTTGTCATGCTCTTGGTGCTTAACACAGTACCAAAAATAAATTGTAATTGGTGTTCCTCAGGTAACTGTGGAAAGGAAAATTGTATGGTCTCCTGATTGCTAAACCCATTTTGCAGTCTGCTGTAGATTAATATTTCAAATTTTGATCATTTCACTCTCTTGCTCAAAAACCTTCAAGGACTCCCCATTGCCTCCTAAGAGGACTAGCTCTTAACCTGGCATTCAAGCAAGGACTGTCTCTAGCACTCCCCTTCTCCCCTCACCTGACCTCTTAGTAATCGCAAAGCATATTTTGGGGTTGGTCAGGTCCAGGGTAAAATCTCATCACTGTCACTTAACTGTTTTACTCAGAGTCACAAATTGCTTAGTTTCCTCAGCTAGAAAATGGGTATGCTGATACTTACTTTACAGAAATACTTGCAGAGATTACAAATGACATGTTTGAGCTCCTGGAATACTGCAGTGTATGAGAGTGGTCATTTCCTTTTGTCACAGAGTTACCAGATTTAGTATACATATCTATATCTATATATCTATAGATCCAAAGTTCAATCAACAAATAATTTTTTAGTATATCCTAAATATTGAAATGTAACTGAGCATCCTGTATTTTATCTGGCAGTCCCATAGTATCAACCACATCCCAGTCTACAAGCATGGATCTACTGTGTCTAATTGAAATACTCTCCACTCTACCTTGCCAAAGTCTGATACCTGTTGAAGGCCCGGATCAAAGACCACCTCTTTCATAAGGTCTTTTCTGGCATCCTCAGACAGTTATAATTGCTTCTTCCTCTGTACTCCCAAAGTGCAAAGAGCAGACCAACCAGGTGTCCCTACCACACCCTTCTGTCCTCTCTGAAGACACTTGCCTTGTGCCTTGTCAGTCCACTGAGCCCTGGAGCTTCCTGAGCATGCCAAGCACATAGGCTGTGCTGCCTCATGAGCTAATGGGCACTCCGGAGGCCCCATCAGCTCTGTTAAATGCCTAAATACGACTGTCCTAAATCACAACTACTTCCAATTGCACTTGCAGACTGGATTTCCCCCTAAAACCCTGGGATCAATGGCACATGGAAATCACAGCAAGTTATGTAGCTTTTGAGAGTCTTTATCTGAAATCTTGCAATTTAGGAGAAAAGGGGGAATGTTAATCTTTCTTTTTCTGAAGAAGGAAATGAGTTTATGAAAAAGAAAAAAAAAGATCCAGTCTTGAAAACCACCGGTTACAAAATAAAATTATTTTCATAGCTTTAAATGAAAACAGCTCCGTGCCACCCAACCTCGGTTTTTCTTGCATGCACAGGCAGACGGATGTATTCCAGCATCTGTTTGAGTAGCTTTGTACTAAAAAGCGGAAAAATGAAATCTCCCAGGCACTGTTTGCCAGGGGATTTGCTCCCTTCTTTGTGTGTTCCAATTAAACCTAGAGTGGCTGAAAGCTGCCCATTTTTTCCCTGGGTTCAGGCAAAAGGGGAAAAGCTTTCTCCAAAATAATCCATGGTGGCTGCGTTCCCGAGACAGGATTTAGGGGATGACAAAGGAACCAGGTGAGCATTTTATGAAGGTGTGGGACTGGGTACCCTGTTATGTGGCACGGCTAGCTCCTGCTATTAGCACACTTATGGTGAGCCTCCATTGATCCAGGCTTCTCGCTCCTTCCTGTCCACTTACACCAGCCCTCCCCGCAGGGCTCTCTGATGTTCGGCCCCTCTTTTACTGCTCTAATTCAATGCCTTCTAATTGGATGCTCTGCCTGGCTAATGGCTTCCACCCAACTGCACGGATGACATTTACTTACTTGATTTCCACCCCTCCCTCTACTCTCTGGCCTCCTATGTGAGCAGAGCTTAAATTAGGCTGGATTTTAGTTCCCGAACCTTTTTATGTTCCGCTTGGGCTCCCTGGTTTTTTTCTTTTTTTGAGGGGGGAGGGGAAGAGCTGAGTAGAGAAAGCCTAAGAAATAACACACAGAGCTGATCTATCCTGACTCCTGCAGAAAAGCCCAGCTTGGTGACTGCTCCGTGTCCCAGAATCCTAGCTGACTCCAGGCCACAGTGCTTTGTTTGCATTTTAACTGGGACTGCAGCCTGTAAATTTCAGCTGAAACCAACTTGATTTTTTCACCAAATATCAGACCATTACCAAAAGAGTCGTTGCTCATTTTCACCATTGCCAAGGTTGTGGCTTAGCATTGGACCCCCTCATCTCCACGACTCCACATCAGAAGTGTGATTCAGGGCTACAATGATCTACAATGGTTTAGTTGTTACTATCTCAACTCATCTCCTTTTCTCCCTGTCCCTAGATATGAACATCTTTACATCTTTGAAAGATGAAGGAGGTCATCCTGGAAGGATTTTCACATTTGAACCATCTTTATTATCTTTGCATTTGCCTGTCACTCTTTTTTTTTTTTTTTTTTTTGCAGTACTGGGGATTGAGCCTAGTCAAGAGCTCTACCACTGAGCTACATCCACAGACCCTCTTACTCTTTAACACCAAATGAAACAGAAAAGAGTCAGTGATTCCAAATATTTTCTTAAAAAGGATAGTCCCAAATTGAGTTTCAAATTATTCTCCAATATGTATCATGGAATTTTTAGGTGTCACCCAATAAAACAAACAGCAAACAGCCAGCTTTCCCTTGGCCAAGGCCCCTCCATTCTCTAGCATTACACAAGCAGCTGTCATTCAGGCAATCTGTGAGCTCGTGGCCTATTCTGTGTCTCCAGGGACCACTTGCACTTGATTCTTAATTATATTCCACTCTCCAGCCCTCCAGCCCACACACACACACACACACACACACACACACACACACACACAGCTCTTTAATTGCCCTGTAGCAATATCTGTCAGGAGTTTCTAATATGGCCCATAGTTCATCTGGGCTCTTCTGATGGACCATTGTCTCCCTGGGCCAGCGTTTCATTAGGAGTGACAGCCTGCAGCCAATGGTCACCATGCCACCCTATTCAGGGACCAAAGTCCATCTCAACAAGAAGTCTAGGCGACAAAGGGATGGTGGTAGTGGTAGAGACCTAACAGTGATGAAATGGCTTCTGGAACAGATGGAGGAGGCACATGGGAGGGTGTGGGCACTTCTTAATCTGGGTTATGAAGTTAGGAGTCAGGTAAATGCAGGCAACTCAGTGGCCCAGGTGTTGCCTGTGCAGCTGAGAGATTAATGTTCAAGTCTTGAAAAACACTCCAGAAAATCTGAGTCTCCATAGGTGGCCCTTTACCTACAAGATCAATATGATCTGTGTACAAACACCTCCTCACTAGGCCACTGTCCTCTTGGCTTCTAGAATTTGCTTTCTCTTTCCTCTCTTCCTAGGCAGAGGGCCAGGGAGTAAGAAAGGAATGAATATTTCCTAGGTTGTAGATACTCAGGGCCGATTTGCATGCTATCATAAACTCATATTTTTAAAAACTGGGGTGCAGGGGCTGGGGAAGTAGCTCAGTCATAGAGCACTAGCCTGGTGTTGCCAAGGCCCTGGATTCTACCCCACAAAAAAACAACTGGGGAGGTGAGTAATTTTCATACAATAAAGTGCAATTTGATGGTTTTTGACAAACATGTACACTCTGTGACCACTACTCCATCAAGTATAATTGCATTATGAATCCTCACATTTAACCCTGTGAGCAATTGCTGTTGCTGGCTGGTTTTGTCATTGAGGAAGGGCAGCAGCAGAAGGATTTAGTAGCAACAGCAATAAAGATGGTCAACACAACAAGCCGGTGCTGCTCTAAGTACTTTACACACACTCTTATTTAATCCTCTTCCTGACCCACTGGTCTCTTTTACAGATGCAGAAACTTGCCAGTATCACACAGCACAATAGTTGGAGTGGGGTTTCTGGTGTTCACTTTATATTCTTCCCTGAAAAATTCCTTCTTTGGTTAGTGGGGAGGCAGATACTGGGGTTTGAAGTCAGGGCCTCAAGCCATGCAGACTCTACTAGTGGAACCACGCCCCCCACCCCGCCCTTTTATTTATTTACTTATTTTTGCTTTTTTAGTTATTTTTCAGATAGGGTCTTGCATTTTCACCTGGGACTAACCTCGGACTTCAATCCTCCTATCTATGCCTCCCATGCGGCTTGTATTACAGAAATGTACCACTACATCTAGCTTGCTTGTTCAGATGGGAACAAGCCTGGGCTGGCCTTGAGCCTCCATCCTCCATGATCCCTGCTTTCTGAGTAGCTGCGCCTGGCCTAGGTTTTCTTTTTCTCACAATGTAAACCCCGCAGCCACAATAGAATTTAAAGTCCTAGACAGAAGAAGTCACGGGCCCCACACCTGGATGAGCTCTCAAAACCACCTTCCTGAAACTGGAGGCAGCATTGCCTGACATCTTGATAGAGAAGGTTGGGCTTAAAGAGTGGCCTGTTGCAGCAGGGTGCTGGTGGCTCACACCTGTAATTCTAGCTACCTGGGAGGCTGAGATTGGAAGGATGGTGGTTCGAGGCCAATCAGGCAAATAGTTCACGAGACCCTATCTCCAAAATAACCAGAGCAAAATGGGCTGGAGGTGCTGCTCAAGTGGTAGAGCTCCTGCTTTGCAAGCAGGCAGCTCTGAGTTCAGCCTGTTGCATTTGAGAACATCTTGTGTGCCATTTCTCTGGACAGAGTGCTGAAGTGGCTCTGAAAGTTTCCACCGGACCTGGTGAAACATGCCACTTTACAGAATGAGCCCAGCTTTGTCACAATGCTGAGCACTTCCTCAGGGATCTCTCACCCTCTCTGAACCACAAATGCCCCATCTGTGCCCAGAAAGGCAGAGATAGGGGGTAGCTATTTGGGACCTTAATACAAAAAGCTTAGGCTCCTTCTCTGCCTTCTCCCCACAGTCCCACATAGAGGGGGAGACCAGCCAGTATTGGATTAAGGCTGAGGTGGACATTTGCCCTTGGCTCAACTGGCAGCTTAGCCAAGTTCAGCCCCTATCTCTTCCCTCCATTCTCTCGCATGCATCTGCCGGAGGAGTCCAGCTGCCTAGTCTTTTTGTTGGTTAGTCTCCATGGCAGTTACTGTGTGTGAGCGCATCCGCCCCCTCACCCTCTCCTCACAGAGCAGGCCCTTGCGGCTGAGGCTCAGAGGGAGAGGCGCTCGCCTGCCCCAGACGCTAGGGCTCTGCTGGCCCACGGTGTCCCCTGGGTGAGGGTCACAGCTCAGGGAGCTTAGGGCCCCCCAGGCTTCTTTGCATGTGGGCGGGGCTGGCCACATGCCCCCGACATAGGGCTGGTTGTCTCCCAGTTCATCAGCTGGAGGCTGCAGCTGTGGACTCATCCTTCACGGAGGGAGCCTTGGGGACCCTGCCCACACCGGCGGCGGCGGGAGCAGCAAGACTCCAAGTCGCCACCTGGCAGCCCCTTTCCAGGCCCCTTTCCTCCTTTGTCTTTTTCAGATGATCACCGGAGGCCCTCTTCTCCCTGGTCAGGTAAGTTTTCTTTTAATTCATCTCTGCAGAGGGGCGTCTTGGCACTCTGAGAGCCTGCTGGTGGGAAAATGGGGAGTAGCCTTAGTGAGAGGAGAGAGCCCACACCAGGCAGCTGGCATGGGGACAGGATCTGCGAAGGGTTTTCCTCCTCAGCTGGCCTCTGGCTTTGAAGTTAAAGAATCCTCCCCATCTGGCTTTAACTCAGCTAATTAAGTTCAAAGATCACTGTCCAGGGCACAGATCAGCCTGCATACAGCCAAGACCCAGAACTTCTGGCTCAAATTCAGCTGGCTTTTTGGAGTACAGTAGATACTGAAGGTGCTGTGCTTGCCTCTAAGGGTATGTGTGTGACAAGAATGACACATCACATGGTTCCTGCCTACAAAGTGCTTAGTATCTGTTAAGAAAGACTTTCTAGATGGGTACACAGACTACAGGGCCAGGCAGGCTGGACTGCACTCACCATTCTGGCTGAGAGACCTTGCGCAAGTCATTTGCCCCAAGTCCCAGTTTCTGCATCTGTAAAATGCAGTATTAATGGCGCCTAATTTCTAGACTAAAGTATACACACATAAAAAATGTAGATCAGTTCATGATACATAATAAGCACCATATTCTTATTCACTATTATTGTTATTATTCTTGGGTTCTTATAAGGTTCAAATTATATAGACTACGTAAATAATTTGACATGGCACTCTGAACATCAGAAGTAGTTCTTATCATGGGATGCACCACAGTTAGTATCATATATGTGTATCACAGTCACAGGGAGTTCTGTGGAAATATGGAATGATTACTCTTGTCTGTAGGATCACTTAAGCCTGGAGAAGGTGACATTCAGGCTGAGCACAAAGCCAAGGATGGAGGCAGGAAATGGAAAGGCTGTTCACCATTGCACAGCCCAGGGACCAAGTGGGCTGGGAGGCAAGACTGTACTTCAGGTTCCCAGCTTCTTAAAGACAAGGCCAGTCTGTCTGGAATAACCCGCCCAGTATGGGGACAGAGAAGAGAGTGACCTTCAAATGCAAAACAGGCTGGTGGTCTGAGATCAGAGTCCAGTCCTAGCTGGGCTTCAAATGGAACTGGGTGCTCTAAAGCTAAACTCTTCACCTCTCTGGGTTTGTTTTCTCACCTATGAAATGAGAATAATAAAGGCTGACTTACCTCCCACCTGTACTGCAATTATTAAATATTGCACATGAATGTGAAATTATGCACCGGCTTATAAAACTCACAGTACTGTTCTTCAAGACCAAGGAGGATTAGTTTGTCTGCTGTGTGGCACTGGGGGAAGTGCAAAGGAATAAACCATTTAATGGGGAGACAGATAAACCAATGGCTGACTCATAACAGTATTCAAATGAATGATCCTCCCATAATTGATTCATTGACTCCACTCATTCATGCAGGTTTTTGTGTGACAATTATTCCTTGACTCCCGACTCAGTGCCAAGCATTTGGTCGGTGATGGGAAAGAGTGGAAAATAAGACAGGCAGGGATCTTGCCTGGAGACATAAGCAGCTTGGAAAACTAGCACCTAGGACTTCTGGCACTCCACCTTGCAGCTTCCATTCTGCCAACCACCTTCCAGTTTTTCGTGAAAATTATTGTTAGACATTTATTTTTCATTGATTTTAGACTCCTAAAATAAACTCTCAGTTCCTGCATAGATTTTTCAAACACCTCCTCTCTGCCCTCTGCTGGTGGGGAGCTGTAAGTGATTTACAGTAAACAGCTCAGACTTCATCACTCAGAAATCGCAACCACTCCCAATGCCTTCTACCACCTCTGAGATGTCTTAGTATTTAAAGAGGAATGAATTTGTAATTAGTACCTGAAAGTATATCAGAGCCATCCTTAAATGCAAATTGAATCTTTCCCAAGGAAAGGTGGTAAGTGATGAAATAGATAGTCAAGGATGAGGAAGCAGGCAGGAGGGAGGTGGCACTGATGTGAAATTGTCACTTTTGTCACTGTTGTTGACTTGCTGCCAGAGGCCCACACTCCTCTCACCTGAGGACAAGGCTCTGAAGCTAAAGGAACCTGGTGGAGCAGGGGCGAGGGGTTCTGGGTACCTAAAAACCTATGTCCCAATTCCCCTAGTTCTTCATGGGGATGACTAAACTAGCAGCCATGTGGGCTACTGGAGGTCATCTTAGATTCATGATGGCCTAGACAGGACATTGGAGACAGGCACACCTGGGATTGACTCCAGGACTTTTTTTTTTTTTTTGGTGCTGGGGATCACTTTACCACTGAGCTACATCTCCAGCCCCCAAAATCTTCTTCTGAGTTTCTGTAAGAGCTCCCTCTATGCCTTCAGAAATGGCACAATTAGTGCTGTGAAGATTATGTGACAGAGAAAAGGTACCTGTTATATATAGTAAGTGCCCAATAAATTGCCACTAGATATTGCCATGGCAACTTAGGTAAGCATGGAACAAGTTATCAATGAAAGGGTAGGGACTCTCTTGTTCCCTTGAAAGGTGAGGGAAACATGGTCTGGAAAGACCCAGATAGGAAATGTTTATGCTTTGCGGGCCACACATGTTGTTGAAACTGCTGGAGGCTGTCCAACATGTGAACAAGTAAGAGGGGCTATGATCCAATATAACTGCATTTATAGACACTGAAATGGGAATTTCATATCATTTTTGTGTATCTTGAAATATTTGCCTCTTGTTTTTTTCCAATCATTTAAAAATACAAAGACACCTTTAAGATGGCAGGCCATACAAAACCCAGCAGTGGGTCAGGCTGGGCCCTAGCTTCATCGTTTGCAAACCCCTGAGCTAAGGTATTACCATGTCTGTGGGGCTGGGGAGGGGGAGCCTGTGCTAAGGAACCCCACAGAACACAACTCCTGAGGCTGGGACCACAGGGGAGGGATGTCATCCAAGGAAAGAAATAGCCCTTTCTGGACTAGAATTATGGAGGAAAAAAGGACATACAGAATCCCTGGTAGTGGTTCCTCCTGGGATGCCAGCCATTAGGTCAAACTGTGAGTAGAGGTCGCTCTGATTATTTCCCAGCAAAGTCCAAGAAAGGACTGAGGGCTCCTGGGCTCTAAGCAGGAAGCCGTTTTCTCCTGATAATAGATCACAAAAGGGTTCCCAAGGGTTCAGGCCCTGCTGCTCTCTCTTCAGCTGGGACAGCAGTGTGGGTCCCCAAGGCCTCCTCAGACCCCTTCAGCTGCACACCTGCCTGGCCTGGGAACACCCATTAACAAGGACGGCAGACCCTTTGATTTACCCACAGCCTGGCTGCTTCTCACCTTTCTGGACTCCCATCTATTCTTAAACAGGCACAACCCACTTGCAGCCAGCCCATCGTGTGTCCCCTCCTCCTCTCTCTGTAGCACAGAGAGGCATGGGTCAACACACCAGATGGCAGCCTGGCTGCTGTAGCAGAATGCCTGTTTCCCCCGTGGGAGCCAGATAAAGCACAGTGCTGGATTAGGTCTGCTCTCCAGTCCCACCCCTCCTCCTCAATGTGCCTCAGCCTGGTCCTTTCTCTAGAACCTCTGGGGAGGAAGTAAGTGTGTACCTCTGTCCAGGCCCACCCAGTGAACAGGAAACTCTTTCTTGCTAGAGGAAGAGTTGGATCAACCTCTCTACCTCTCTTGATGGCAGGTTCTTGGAGGGAAGCCCAGGTGTAATGTAGGTAACAGAGCCCCCCAAAGTGCCAGCTGGGAGAGACAGTAGGGGGTTGGGACCTCTGAGGGTGACTGTTCTTACATCCTGGGTCTCTGTAGCCTCTGGGCCAAGGACCATCTCCTACAAACCCAGCTTGTAGACCCATTATTCCCTTTGAGTTTCCATATATGGCCCAGAGCCTCGGATCCTACTGGATGCCAAGGTCAGATAAAATTTGTGTTAGAAGGAGATGAGCAAGGAGAGTCGGGTCATGAGAAGTCCAATACAAGGTGTGCACCAGGTGAGGAAACCCACCATGAACTAAGATGCATGTCTGGAGAACGGGCCCTTTCTCTTCTGAGCTAACAGCCTTGTGGCCTGAGCCTGTGTCCCCCGGATAAGACAGTCCTGCTCTGGAGAGGAACCCCTTGTGGGAAGTGAGCAGGTGGGCTTTGGGTTCGCCCTGGATTGTGTAGCAGGCCTCCCCTCTGGCTTTGACAAGCAGAGCACTCTGGAACTACCCCTCCCCCTCCAGCACACATGCACACACACGTGTATGCACGCCAGCCACGACAGGCAGCCTGACCCATCTGCCAATCAATCTTCCTTGCAGATTTCCTAGCTGGCAGCAGTAGAGCTGGTGCGTAAGTCATTCAGAGCCCCTCTCAGCTCTGCCAGGACATGGAGCTCTTTTTAATTAAGAAAAATGGAGGACGTTGCTGGCTCTGGAAATGGTAATATTAACTTACTAATGGGCCTTTAAAGAGGCGTGTCTGAGTGGGCCGCCGCCTGCCTGCAGCCTCTGCTGTTCTGCAGAGCTGTCTGGGCTCCTTGAGGGCTCTGTGTGTCCCCTGTCCTGGAAGAGGGGAGGATGAGGCCCCTTTGGACCCATCACCTAGCCAGCCCCAGGACGGTGAGCTGGGATTCATAGGTATGTTTTCCTTTTTAGAGAAAGGGACAAATTGTGCTGTTATTTGAGCCTTTGAATCCTCTGCTTACTATCTTGACAACCGTGGGAGACAAGAGGTACTCAGAAAGGTCAGAGCCCAAAAGGAAGCATGGTTAGATTTCCAGACAGGTGCCCAAGGACTGTAAGGAGCAGCCCATTCATTAGCTATGGCTGGAACTATGGCAGGGTCCCCCTTATCCTCAGTTGATTGGAGGGAAATGAGGGTGAGGGCACCAACAGAGCCAGAGGAAGTTCCCCCTCTGGTAGCTGGCAGTGCCTGTGAGGGGCAGACATATGTAGCAGGCGTGCATGTGTAGCTGTTGGAAGAATGTGAGGTTGTCTACCCCAGAATCGGCTGCTTTGTCACAAAGAGTTAAACCATTCTTTCCCTAGGGCTTCAGACATATAGAAAGCACCTCCCAGCTGCTCTCATCTTCACCTTCCTTCCTCCTAAAGCACACACAGGATGAATAGATACATCCAGGGTGGCACAGCCTGGTATGATAAACATGAGCTACAGCAGAGGTCTCCTGATTCCCATTCCCGTGTCCTTCCTGTTTCTAGCATCTCCCAGGTGTGGAAATAGAGGAGGTGGCACCACAGCCTCTCACCTCACCGCTTGCTGGTGTTGAAGTTTCTGATGCTGGTGGTTAGGAAATTCTCCCTTGTTTATAACCCAGTTCTTAGCTTTATTACAAGCCCCATTTCCTCTCCAATTTCCTCAATAAATGCAGGGAAACAGCTGAGGTCCTTCAGAGATTTCCCTTCCCACTGTCACTGTCATCATTTACACTGAACAAGGGAGGAGTGTGCAACTTCCCCCACTCTTTTGTTTCTCAAGTTGTGCAGCCTCTGAGTCTGAAAGGCAAGGTTGACCCCTTCCCCCAACCCTACTCTCCCAGACCTGAGATCCTGGTTTTCCCTATATCAGTGGGGAGTGACATTCTTTCACTGATACCTATCAAATCCCTCTAGGATCCTTCCCTACACTGGGCACTGGCAGGGTAGGGTTCTTGAAAGGCCAACTCAACTCTCTAAACAAGGCTGTTAGGAGAGGGAGCTCAATTCTGCCAAACTCTGCACCTCCACCCCTAGGGTGGCAGTGCCACACGATCAGATTATGCAGATGCAGAGAGTCCTAAATCCTTCCTCTAGGCTGATATTGGGACTGGGGTGGGGCTGGGTGGGAGGAGGCCTTCTTGTCAATACTATGGGAGGAGGCTGTCCTTCTCTCTGCTCCCAGCCTGCCTTATTCTAATTGGATGAGTCATTCTCACTTGCACACTTGCATTCAACTTGGCTTCCAGTTAGAATGATCAGGAGCAGGTGATTACCCAGGAAAGGACACCACCTGTTCTCCAGATTAGACTGTGGCTTGAGCTGCGGTAGAAGCGATCTCAGTTAGCCAAGAGGAAAGAGATTCTGTCCAAGATCGGTCCAGAAATGATGGATTACAGAAAGGTGTAGGCCTCCTTGTGAAACTGGCACCTGCTACCTGGGACACCTGCCCAGAACACACAGCAAGCTGGAGGAACAGAAACTCACCATCTAAAGGGAAGAAGAAAATGAGCCTTTGTGGAGCACCTATGATGTGCTCAGCAACTCCTCCTGACATCACCTTCCTCCCACACTCCAAAAGATTTTCTTTCCTTCTTCACAGATAAGGAAAGAGATTCAGGGACATCAGTGACTTGCTCATGGTCACTCAGCTAGGAAGTGGCTGAGCCTGTATCCTGTCTGATTCCAGAGTCCGGCAATTTCCCACTACCTCTTTTGTGATCTGTGGGGCACTGCAGGAAGAGATCTGTGTTAACAAGGTGATCCTGCCTGGGAGCTCCCAGGTGTCCCTCCAGCAATCATGGCACCCCGTGTTGGGTTGGGGGAGAGGGCAAGCAGGTACCAGCTGACAGGAGGGTAATTTATATTTCTGGGGCAGGAGGAGATGCTGTGTCACCTCAAACTGTGCCTTACTCTTGGAATTCACCACCCTTAAAACCCACCCACACATGTTCCATTGGTAACCTGCCACACTGAGACAGCCCTACCTGGTTTTCTGAATAGTCCTCTCTTGGTACCCTAGTTTCCCCTAACCTACATCAGAGATCATGAAGTCAGTATCCTACATAATATTCCATAGATGCTGAGCAAAAATGCATTTTATTGTATGTAAATTAGACCTCAACAAACCCAACGTGTTACTTACTAGGTAACATTATTCTGGGGTCACACATGCCCAAGCTTGATTTGATACATCAATAGCACAATAATAAAAATTCCACTTTCCCTCCCTCCCTTCTCACCACCCCTCTCCCACCAAAGCAAAAAGTCAGACACTTTTTTTTGTTGTTCATTTGTCGTAGTGCTAGGGGGTCAAATTAGCAAATCTACAATGAATCAGTGAAGGAGAGACCTCCAGTCCCATTGAACACTTTCAGAGCAAGAGCAGCCCACGTCCAGTGCTATCTTAGAGCAGGAAGAATTTAGGTTTGACAGGAGGAAGAACTTCTGGGAAAGTGATTCCACACTAGAATGAGGTGATGAGAGATCAAAGGAGGCAGTGAACTTCCCTCCAACTTGGCACTCCTGAAGGCCCAGACATGGAAACTGCAGGTGACTCAGGGAATCTTAAGTGGTGGTTGCTAGGTTACAAGCTTCTTTAATGTGCACTCAATGTAAGGACTAAAGGATGTCACCTGGCTGGGAGGAAGAGCCATGGGGGAAGGGGTGGGGGAGATGGAGACAGGCCAGGACTTCCAGAATTAGCAAGTAGGCCATGGCCTGGAAGGCACCTGGTTCTTAGTACTTTTCCAAGGGCCTGAGTCTCTAGAGCCCCTGCTCTGTGTAGGTGGTGATGCCTGTAGACATGAGCCTACAGGCTGTCAGGCGCCTGTCCTGTCCAGGACCAGATTCCAGGGCTTCCCTAGGTGGGCTCCAGGCACAGACAGTGTGGGTGGTTGCTGGAATCCTTCTGGGGGTCTGAGCTCTTTCCTTCTCTGCAGTTGGACAAAAGGCCAGATGCCAGATGAGAATGGAAAAGTTTGGCTTCCTTAATAATGCACACTCATTCATTTGTGACTTGATCACGATGAGGTGGATGAGCACTGGACTGGAAATTCACACCCTAGGCCTCCCGAATGGCTTGGTCATAAGAAGAAGGTGCTGTACTGAATCTCAGACTCCTCCTCCTCCTGCCCTGGTCACTTCTCCAAAGGCTGTTTGGAAATTATGAGAAAGTGCGGGCGCTTAGCTTATTCCAGCAGGTGATACAAATGTAAAGTAGCATAGGCTGCTGCAGACCTGCTCACCGTGCTGCCACAGTTGTGGGAGAGTTCAAGAAAATTGGACTCACTGCTTGAGTGGAAGGTCCGGTGGACAAGTAAGGCTGAAGACGACCCCACCAACCTATTTGAGGAGGGACTGTGCCTTTCAGTCTCCCTTGTCACCCTGTGCTGATTTGTGAAGATTGTTCCTGTTAAGGTAAGGGTGGGTCAGTCCCCTATCCCTCAAAGTCTAGCCCCATAAGAAGAAAGGGAATGTTTGATGATCCTTGTGAAAGTTCATGAATTCAGACTATGCACTTTCAGAATTTGTGAGTTCTTATTGAATACAGAAAATGGAACTCAGCCTTCTTGTGTGCTTACTTTGCAATATGAGAATCTAAACTAAAACAAACAAAAACAGTGAAATTGTTAGGACAAAAACTCAAAATACTAAGATGGGCCTATTATGAGTTAAGACATCTGTTTCTTAGAAGTCATGGTAGCCATAATGGTATTAGTAGAGATTTGCGAGGCTCTTTCTGTCTTAGAAGTATGTTTGGTTAAATATTATTTCATTTAATCTTCACAAAAACCTACAAGAATACCTGCATACCATGGAGTGCAACAAAGAAATAAAAGGGGATGAAATGTTGATACAATCAACATTTCGGATTGGAGACAATCCGAAAAGATTCCATACTTTTCTATTTGTATAACAGTACAATTCTATTTGTATAACAGTCTTGAAGTGATGAGATTTTGGAAATGTAGAACATATTACTGGTTGCCAAGAGCTGGAAAAGAAGGAGAGGGGGGAAGTAGGTCCAGTATAAAAGGGTGCAACGGACCCTTTTGGTGATGAAAACCTTCTGTATCTTGACTGGTCAACTTCAATTCCCTGGTTGAGGATTCTTCTATAGTTTTGTGAGATGTTACCATTGGAGGAAAACAGGTATTTCTTAAAACGACACGTGAATCTAAAATTTAACTCAAAACAGTAAGTCTAGTGGAAAATAATACATAAAGGAAACTGAGACTCAGACTTGTTAAATAATTTTCACAGCCAAGATTCCAACCCAGGTCTGTCAGGCTCTCAGGCCTGGGTGTTTCAAGGTATAGCTCTACTGAAGGGAACCAGGTAGAACGAAGGCCATATGGGCCTTATAGGACTAGACCAGGTGGTCTGCTGCATCATAGGAGCCTGTATTACTGGGGGCAAAAGTTTGTTGGAGTGTGGTTTGAAAGAATTATCAGTCCAGCCCTGTGGGTTGGTACCCAGAACCAAGATTTGCTATCTGAGATTTGCTTTCTGAGATGTGCAAAGATGGTGATGGTGTGGAGAGACTTCCTGTATGTTTATCTGTGTTGGTGTCTCTGGCTGTGTGTCCACATATCCATGTATTTGTCAGTTGCTCGGTGTCTACACAGGGAGGCAGAGAAGGTGATGGCTAAGTTATATACACACATGTGCAGGTTATGTTTTAATTCACCTGTGCCAATCTGCATGTGTCACTCCCACATAACTTGCTTCTATGAGGTTAAAGCATGTGATAATCCTCCCCCAAAGCAAAGCCAGCCTGTCACGAACTGGGTCTGTGTACTGTAGACAAACTGGGTAATTGGACTCTCCGCCTCCTCACCCAAAACAAACACTCACAAACGCCCGCCCCCACGCTGGAGGGAGCCTGGTCCCCATCATCTGGGTACTTGGCTCTAGTGCCCCCCCATCCCCTCGTTTCCCTTTTCCCTTAGCCCTGTAGACAAGGTGAGCGTCCCCCCTACCCCCCACCTCGGCCAGGGCCGTTCCCTCCCCCCGCGGCCCCACGCTCCCCAAGCATATGTAAAAGAGGTCACGGCCACGGGGCGCCCGCGGATTCCTGCACAGGTGTGGCGGCTGCGGGTGAGGCTGTGCTGTGCGTGGAGCGGGCTCGCCGGCCTTCTCCCAGCTGGTGGCTCCGCTACTCCTTCTTGCTGCTCATTTGTTCCCTGCATGTGTGACAGCGGTGTGCGGGCTGGGGAAGGACAGAGCGCCCTCTCCCCCGCTCCTCGCGCCGCGGGACTAGGGCTCGGGGCGCCCGGGGAATGAGCTGTCTGCGCGTCGCGCGGCTCTGGCCTGGCAGGGTAAGTGGCACCGGGATGCAGGCGCCGAGATTGCGGAGAGGGAGGCATCGACGCCGATGGATGCTCGCCCCTTCCTTCGTCGGGGGGCAGCCCAGCGCTGGGAGCCCCTGAGATCCCCGCCCTGAACCCCTCCTCCTGCGCGCTCAGGCGGTTTCCACGCAGCGGGCGGGGAGGGGGCGGAGGACAAAGCGGCTCCGGGAGGGGTGCAGCCGCGGAGTGGCGCCCTCGGTCGCCGTGTCTGCCTTTAAAGTTGCAGAGGGGCTGCGGGGCCCGCTCGTGCGTTCGCCGGGCGCGGGGACGCGTGGTCCCCACTGCCCTTCATTCGCCCTGTTCCTCCCGCAGGGCCAGGCGTGGACGCCGCCGGACCGCTGAGACTTGTAAGGGACAGTGAGGCGCTGGCCGGCGTCGGGCGGGAGCCGGCTCACCGGAGCGAGATGGAGGCGGCGAGAGGGGACGCGGGGACCGGCGCGGAGTAGCAGACAGAACCCCCGGCTCGAACTCCGCCTGGGGCTGCGCGGGGGCGCGGCGGGCAGGGCCCTTGGGGTTGCCATGGAGGTGCCTAATGTCAAAGACTTCCAGTGGAAGCGCCTGGCGCCACTGCCCAGCCGCCGGGTCTACTGCTCCCTGCTGGAGACCGGGGGACAGGTCTATGCCATCGGGGGATGTGACGACAATGGCGTCCCCATGGATTGCTTTGAGGTCTACTCCCCCGAGGCCGACCAGTGGACTGCCCTGCCCCCCCTGCCCACAGCCCGGGCCGGGGTAGCTGTCACCGCCCTAGGGAAACGGATCATGGTGATCGGGGGTGTGGGCACCAATCAGCTGCCCCTGAAAGTCGTGGAGATGTACAGTATTGATGAGGGCAAGTGGAAGAAGAGGAGCATGCTGCGTGAGGCTGCCATGGGCATTTCTGTCACGGCCAAAGGCAAGTGGGGCCAGGGCTGAGGGTGGGCAGGGACGCAGAGAGAAATGGATAGGAACCAGCACTGACTTGAGGGCTCACTACCACGTTCCTGATCCCACAACAGACACTAAAACTGGAGACCCACTGCCCTTATTTTACAGATGGGAAAATGCAGGTCCAGCCATGAAAGTGTCTAGGAATTCCATCCCATGCCAGCAGTCCACACCAGCAGGCTCCTCCCAACTAGCTGGGCAGACCACTGCCAGAGGGGAGAGTCAAGGTCTGGACTGTAGGGTTAGATGCAATGTGTCTGTAGACTCCAGCCCCATTCAGCAAATGACCACACTTCCCATTGGTCACATCCTGTCCCCTGAAGCCTGTCTGCAGATGCCACCACATCCAAACATCTATTTAGGGTCCTGAGGATGTTCACTCCATCCTTGCACCATCACTGGACTCTACCTCCTGGGGCTTTGGGACTAATTCCAGGACTCTCTACCCTCTCCTCTACCCCCCACCCTAGGCTCAGAGGTGCTAAGTGGAGATCAGAATGTTCCAGAAGGTGTGCTCCTTTGGCCTATTACTCAAAGGTTCACTAAGTTCTCAAGCATGGTGTGCTGACTGTGTAGTTTTAAGATGCTTCATTTCACATTCGCAACACCCCTCATTTCATTCTTTTTGGATGTAATACAACTGGTCTGGAGGTGGGGAGGGGAAGTGTCCAAAAGCTCTTTTGCTAAAACATAGGTTCATGGGAAGTGGTCCAATAGGAGTTAGAAGACCCTAGGTTCACACACATTTACCTGGGCAGCATAGGCTTGCAATAAGGAGTGGTCCCTCCCCTTTTTCCTGTCCTTCCTTCCCTCTCATCCTGGCTTCGGGTCAGGCCTGTGGTAGATCACAAACCACCTGCTCTGCCCCTAGCAAGTCCTAGACCCCCAGGAAAAAGAAAAGAGGCAGAAGACCTGGTCCTCAGCTTCAGAAGCTAGGGTCTGACCATTGAAGGTGACCAGAGAGAAGCTGTAGTCCACAATCCCCTAGACAGAGCAGTTAGTGGGGTCTCTATAACCTCCCTGTAATAAGGATGGAAGGCCTGGAGTCTTTCCCAGTGCCCTCCATTCATTCTCAGTCCTCAATAAATGGTGCTGAAAGGTTAAGTCTTTACAGTTCACCCTTTATCCCCTTTGATCCTCACAACTCGCCCAGTGAGATAAGTGCTACTTTTATCCTCATTGTAGAAAGCAGCAGTGTGAGACCCAGAAAGGTTAAGTCATTGGCCCAAGGTCACACAGCTAGTAAGTGATGATCAAGTCTGTACTCCTAACCGTGGCATCAAATAGGTTCAACAGTTAGGTTAAGAAACACTTACATTGTCCCACATTCTGGGACTACAGCTTAACAGATGCTAAGGGACCCATCACCTATTGAGAGAAACAGAACAAGATGATGTCAGTAACATGACAAGCAGAGTGATGGAGCAGGGCAATGGAGGTGCCATCTCGCAGGAGGCACCACGCTATTGTTCTGGGCCCAGTGTTCTGGTTCAGGGACACCCAGGTGAATCTGAGAGGAATGAGTCAAAATTGAACAGAGAAGTGCTGTAGGAGTGTGGAGTAGATGGAGGACTCCCAGGAGGAGGTGTTTCTGGTAGGGAGTGATTTACTCATTATCAGACCCATTCTCAGCCTTAGGTAAGGCTAGGATTTTTTTTTTTTTCCCATTAAGATTAGAAAGTAGGAGGAAATAGTACTCGATCCTCATCCCTTCCTACAGTAACCTCAGAGAGTAAAGGGGTCTCAAAGTAGAAGCTGTGAGGACTGGCCACTGACAGAATCCAAGCAGGGGTGTCTATGTGGGCTGGGCGGGGGTGTTCTTTATAGGCCTAGGAGGTGTGGAGTCAGGCCCTAAGAAACATAAATGCTTTGCCCTTCCCATCCTCTCTGGTGCAGTGTGTCAGAGAAGTCCTTGAAAGGCCACCTGCAGTCAAGAGCAGTGGTGAAATGGAGGGCACTCCCTACTCAGAGCAGCGCTTCATAAAGGGGCCAGGTCTCCTCCAAAGCCTCACCCTCATTCAGCCCTGGCCCAACCCCCTTCAGCGCAGGTGCCTCCTGGATTCCACATCCATCTCACTTACAAAGGAGGATGGTCCTCTCCCATGGAGGTGGCAGACAAAAACCAGAAGCAGTTCAGTGTCCCAGCAGGCTAGTGACAGTGGGGCTGACTGCATTTCTAAAGACCCCTGGAAAATGCCAGTCTGGGAGCACCTGGGGAACAGGCAGTTGCTAGAGGATATCAGAAGAACATCTTTCCATGTTGACTTCCCCACCAGCTTCCCTGAAGAGAGAGCACAGTGGAGGCACAAGACCCGCAAGGGGTCTTCCAGGCCTAGACTTCACCGCTGTCCTTTGGGCAGGACTTTGTGTCTTAGGCTTTGTAAGGACTGCATGTGAGGGAAGGCTAAGGCACACAGTCCTATCATGGCTTCAGGAAGACCCAGACTTAGCCACAACAGGGACTTTGAGTAGTGCCATCCACACCGACATAACTATGGTCCGTCTGGCAAAAACAGTGACTGGGAAGTTGACCATGATGGGCGGTGGGTGCTGGTGGGCCTGCCTCTAAAGCCTCTGAGCTAAGCCAGGGTGTACGTGACTTTTCTCTTTAGATTACCGAGTGTACGCAGCAGGCGGGATGGGCCTGGATCTCCGTCCACACAACCACCTCCAACACTATGACATGCTGAAGGACATGTGGGTGTCCTTAGCACCCATGCCCACCCCAAGATATGCTGCCACCTCATTCCTCCGAGGCACCAAGATCTATGTGCTGGGTAAGGATGGGTTACCTGTTGCACTTTCTCCCTCCCTTGGGTCAGTTCCCTGGGATGCGGTGCCTGTGGGCTGAGCATCTCCTTGGCTGGGGGATAATCACCCTCCCTCGGGGAGCTTTTGTATGACTGGGTAACAGTCAGAAGGGGAGCCCAGCCCTGACTGCAGAGAATTCTCTTCTGCCCACCCTGCACTCTGCTCTGGCCTGCAGGGGGACGACAGTCCAAGTATGCCGTCAATGCCTTCGAGGTCTTTGACATTGAGACTCGCTCCTGGACCAAGTTCCCCAACATCCCCTGTAAGCGGGCCTTCTCCAGCTTTGTGACTCTGGACAACCACCTGTACAGCCTGGGAGGCTTGCGGCAAGGTCGTCTCTACCGGCAGCCCAAGTTCCTGCGGACAATGGATGTATTTGACATGGAACAGGGTGAGCTGGGTACCAGCCCTTGCCCTGCTCGCAGGGCTCCCTCATGGAAGCTCTGGCTACTTGTCTCCCTTCTGGCTGGTTCCCACTTTCCCCATCCCAACCATCTTCTCTGGGGCCATTTACCCAGCTTGGCAAGCCTCTCCAAAGTCTCAGTACCCCTTTCCACTCAGGGATACTTTGAAATTCTTTCACCTATACAGGTCTCCCTTTAGCCTGGCTAGTTATTTTCATCAAAGCTGTCTCTTTCCTTGCAGATAATGTCCATGCAGGACCAGGTCAGGGAGGGATTCTTCCTTTACTGGTAGAGAAACAGAGAGATTCTGACTCCTGCACTCACCAGCTCTGTCAGCCTCCTCCCCAGTTATAGCCTGGGAGAACTGAAGCAGAACAGAGGTTTCCTGGTGGGGATTGTGGTGTCTGAGACTGTAGCAAGTGTGAGAGAGAGTGGAGGTAGCAGAGGATGTCATTTCAAACAGGGGGTGCTCTGTGCACTCTGAACACAAGGATGAATGCTGAGGAGCTACTGCCCAGGATGAAAGTCATTTGGGACTTGTCTATGTGGCAAGGGTGGTCAGCATTGTCTTCTCTTTCTCCTGCCATTATTCATGGCCTTCAGGGGGATGGCTGAAGATGGAACGCTCATTCTTCCTCAAGAAGCGGCGGGCAGACTTCGTGGCTGGCTCTCTAAGTGGACGGGTCGTAGTGGCAGGAGGACTTGGTAAGGATGGAGCTTCCTGGCTGGAATGAGTGGTGGGTTTGGTGCTCGGTGGATCTTTGGCCCTTTGCTCCTGGTACACCACTTCCCACCACTTTATCCCAAAGAATCCAAAAAACTCTCCAGATGCTGGGTGGTCACACCTGTAATCCTAGCTACTCAGGAGGCAGAGATCAGGAGGAACTTAATTCAAAACCAGCTCTGCGCATAGTTTGAAAGACCCTATCTTGAAAAAACCCAACATGAAAAAGGGCTGGCGGAGTGGCTTAAGCCGTAAGAATGCCTTCCCAGCAAGCGTGAGGCCCTGAATTCAAACCCTGGTGCCACCAAAAAAAAAAAAGAAGGATTCAAAACACTCTTCCTCACAGTCTGGACATTACCTATCCACCTGTGGGTCCAGATGTGCTCTTTCTGTCCTCTTATAGGAGGGATACTGAGGCCCAGAGAGAATAAGGGACATACTGATAACTGTGTAGCTCTGTGCTGAGTCCAGACACCTGGAGCCCTGTCTGGAGATATTTAGAGACAAATGTCTGGAGATATTTGGAGACAAAGTGCAGAGGACATTGGCCTCGTCCCCCTCTGAGCCCTCTTGTTGCCTTGGATACCCAGCTCAGTCTTGGGATAGAAAAGCTTCTGATAAAATAAATTCTGGATTTGATGCAATACCCTCCCAAAGAGTAATGGTATTTTGAAGGAGAGACTCTAGTAGTGAAAAGCCCCATGTCACCACGGACAGCTGGGCTTCCAGACACCCCAACTTTACTCTTTGTGTACACACCTCACTTTATTCATGCTTGAAAGACCATGTGACCTGGACAACAGGGATAGCTCTATTGTATGTGAAAATAACAGGGAGACAGTTGGGCTCAAGAAGCCTCTGATAAAAACCAGGGATGGGGACAAAAAGCTTACTCTTAAGAAGATGGAAGATCAAAGGTATGAAGAAGGAGCAAAGGGGTTGCTTGACAAGAGCCACTGGCCCAGGACCAGGAAGAGGAGCGATGTTGTAGTTAAGGACATTGGAGTTGCTCAGCTTTTGCTTGTGGGTCCTGAGGGGAGGGTGACTGTGAGGTATGTGAGGTGGCTGGACTGCTGTGTAACCTCCGATTGTCTTGGTGCTTCTAGGGAACCAGCCCACTGTTCTGGAGACAGCAGAAGCATTCCACCCAGGGAAGAACAGATGGGAGGTCCTCCCGGCCATGCCCACGCCCCGCTGTGCCTGCTCCAGCATTGTCATCAAGAACTGCCTCCTTGCTGTGGGGGGTGTTACCCAGGGTCTGAGTGACGCTGTGGAGGCCCTGTGTGTCTCTGACTCCTAGCTGTGCCAGCCCTGCACCTTTGCCCTGGACTGTATCACTCCTCTCTTGACATGAGGAATGGTCTTATCAAAGCAGTTTGGACTCCTTCCCAGGATGGCAGCTCCTATTAGCAGGGTCAGGCCCTGGGGCTTTCGGTGACCTTCTTCCACTCCTAAACACTAAGTCCCAGAAAAGCCCCACTTGTAGCTGAGCTGTCCTGTAGCACAGAAAGGCACAAGGATAGTCCCCCCCTCATCCCCGGGGAGTTCCACCTCTCCCCCTCCTCCAGGAGGTCGGGAGGGGTAGTTCCTACCCAAAGGAGGGCTCCTGTTGTCCTCCAGCTCTGAACTAGCTTGGGGGTCTCTTAGGACTTGAAATGGAGGGTGAGGGAGTCCCAAAGCCTTTGTCCCTCCTTTGTTCTACATCCGTTCAGCTGTGGGCCTGCCCTGGACCTCATCTACTAGGCAGGAACTGGACTTGAAGCAACTGCGTGGGGAAGGAAGCCTTGGAGGGAAGGTAGGGGCGGGGCGGTGGCTCTCACATCTCACATCTCAGTCCAAGCCTTGGCAGGAAAAACCCTTCCTCTCAGGGTCCTTGCTGGTCATGTAGTGATGGGAAAGGAGCAGACTCTGAGTTCTGTATCTGCTCACCACATCTCTCTGCATTTTGCCTTCTGCCACTCCCTCCCATCAAAGGCCTCATCCTTTGTCTCCAGTGGCCCCCAGAGTGTTCCTGTGTGAAAGCTTCTCATTTACACTGTGGCATCAAAATCCACAAAGGATGGATTAACTGCACTCTGGTTAATAGCAGCAGCACAATGATTAAAATCTATATTCCTATCTTCTCTGGTACCCTACTGTGGTGATGGGGTGCAGGAGTACCCTGATGGGTAGGTAGAGCAGACCCCATGAGACAACCCTTCTGGTGTCCTTAGGCTAAATCAGGCCCCAGGGGACTACCTATTCTTGGTTGTGCCTCCTGAAGATTTCCACCTTTCCACAAATGCCACCAGCTGCCCCACTCCCAGAAAAACAGATTTTTCCATCTCTGGTACAAAGACTTCATGTATATGTTCAACAAAGGCTGCATTCATTCACTCTTTTGGTCAGGTTACTCGTGTCTGACCTAACTTTGTTCAATTGAAGCTCGTTTTTTCTTATCTAAAGAACCAAGGGAACTGTTCACTGAGTTAAAAACAAAACCAAAACAACCCTTGGAGAATATACTTCCTTTTAGCTTGGATAGCATCTGTTTGTATTCTCAGTTGTTTTTAAAAGCTGCACTGGGCTGGATATAGTTCAGTGATAGACCTTTTGCCTAACATATGCAAGGAACTGCGTTCGATCCCCAGTACTGCAAGATTTTTTTTTTAATCTGTACTAGCACTAGGATGCAATGATGAATAGATACCTGCCCTGAGGGTTGTGAAGAAGCCAGGTAACGCTGCTTTCTCCTCACATGATGGTATGATTATCTCTCATTCAGGCAGAACAGGGAGATTGCCAACTGAGTCTTTAGGGAGAGGGATTTATTTTCTTCCTTCCTCTGGGTACCTGCACTTTTTTTCTTCCTTGGGTCCTAGAGGGGCACTGCCACCTGCTGGCTGACATTTCCTTCCTACCCAGGTTAGGAGGCAGACTGTGGCCGTGGGTGCCCCCTAGTGAGCAGACTGCAGAGCGGCCAACCCTTTCGTTTCTGTGTCCTCTATCTCTGTTGGCCCCCCCTGATCTAATGGTGAGAGAAAGGGACTGGAGGAGTTGCAGTTGCTAGGAAAGATGGAACAACTCCTTGGAGGCAGCTGCCCCACAGGCCATCCCTAGTTCAATACCCCCATCCCCTTTCCATTTCTGTCCTTCCTCCCACCCTCTCCAATCCCAAGAAAGGGGTTTACCAACAGAAGCCTCCACTCTTTCCAAGAGAAGGCCTGGCCTTATGGGAGCTCTCTCCAGGTGCACAAATGGCCCCATATGTATGGATGGAACTGAAGTACTTTAAGATAGTTGGAACCTTTGGAGTACAGCCAGCTATAAACATTGAATTACCCACCGGAACCAGTCAAGGCAACTCAGATCTGTTGCTGGTGTTTGCTGAGGACTCACCTCTCAGAAACCTACTGTGGGAGGATTCTGGGGTGCCTCGCTGAGGAGTGAGGGAAATCCAGTGTCAAGCCTCATGGTTCTGTGACTCGTGGCATGGTGGAAGCAGCACAGGATCTGGGGTCGATGGCCTGGCTCCGGGCATCAGACGTCACTTGCCCAACCCCATAGGCCTTCCCATCCCCTCCTCTTCTCCCCACCATGGTGGAAAGATCTTTCACCTTCCTGTCTTAATTTCTCAGTCTGTAAAACAAGAGCAATGGTAACACCATCTCCCAAGGTGCTTTCAGTCCTCAGATCAACTCTCAGGTCAGTTGTCTCCTGTTTAAGGTTATACAACTTGTCCAGGTTCACAAGCTAGTAAGTAACTGAACCAGGTCTGATTCCAAAAGATGCAAGCACAGCAAGCATTTCCTTGAACTAGCACCAGAACAGATAAGATCAAGTGCTCTGTACTATACATACAACTCAGAAGGTCCAACCAGGAAGGATGGGGACTGTTTCACAGTGAGTGTGAGAATTCCTAGGAAAGATTGGAAAGAGCTCCCTGATGTCAAGAGCACAGAATATTCCTAAATTTATACCCCTGGGAAAGGGGTTTCTTCTAAGTTTTTCATTCTGCTGGCTTTTCCAAACCATTGCTTAATGTTAGCACCTATGATGTGCTGTCGTGTGTTGCTGGTTTCAGGATTCCTGTCCTCCAACACATGCAGTCTTAGAAGGTGACAAGGGATCAAGTCTGCAGTTACTCTGTGCTCAGTGTCAATCTTTACTAGTGCAACCCAGACGCAGCCTGCTCAGGGTGGCCACAAAGAGCAGAGATAAATTGAGATAGCCCAGGCAGGTAATTGGAAAACTGCACTGTGAAAGATGCAGGAAGCCAGTCAGATAGAAGAGGATGATGGCAGGCTTTGAAGCAAGAGCATCTTCTGCGTTGTGATTAGCATGTACTAATTGATCTTGAGTACCTTGCTCAACCTCTGCGAGCCTGTTTCCTTGTTTGTAAAATGGGCAAAATAAGGCCTCACTTATTATGAGGCTAAGAGCCACTTACTATACGTAAAATGAATTACGCTGTTGGGTAAGCAGCTGCAGTATTATTTTGGTGCTTTTGAAGGACAGGTGAAGGTGAAGGTGTTCTTAGGGCCAAGTGCACTGGTGCTCACCTGGGAGGCAAAAGAAAAAAAAAAAAAAGACCATTGAGGAAAATAGTTTTTGGCTTATTGGGGGGAAATGCATTAGAGAATTCAGGGGAGGATGTAGGGAGGTGGGGCTACAAATGCAGGCTAGCACATCTAGAAAGGCTTTACTGGCTGGTGAAGTGACTCAAGTAGAGTGGCTGCTTACAAGCGCGAGGCCCTGAGTTTGAGCCCAAGTACCACAGAAAAAAAGAAAAGAAAGGCTTTACTGCAGAACTTGCTGAGAAATCTAGACTTTCTGCATATGGGAAATTAGGAGCAAATTAAAGTCTTAAATGGAGGAGCAACAAGTCTTAAATGGAGGAGCAACTTGACCACATTTGCATCTTGGCAGCAAGGGATATTCTGAGTTCCTCTTCAGAGGAAAATGAAATAGACAGATATTACTAAGGTCCCACCAAGGATCTGAAGGAGTCCCAGTGGTTGCTGTCATGTTACAGCATGCAGGCCATGCTTTCCAGGCCTTCTCTTGAGCAAGATCCAACTTCTGGGCAATCAGAGAATCCCAGGAGGCTTCAGGACTACAAGAGAGTAGACTAGTTCATGGCCTCCCGTGCTTCCTTCCCTCCAAGGTTTCTTTCTAACAATTATTACCATTTGCGCTGGGCTTTATGCCAGCCCCCAGCTCCTGCACAGGGAGTGGTAGTTGGTCTTTCTCAACTCCTTCGTAGGCTGAGAGCTAAGAATCCTGAACACCTAACCCAGGCAGCCCACTAATAAGTGATGTGAACAAAAATCTAATCCAGCTCCATGCACACCCTCACATACACTGCTGTCTGTGAGCTCTGCAGTAAGGAGACCAAGAGAGTTCATGCATGTATCCAGACCTCATGTGACCTACAGAACAGGCCCAAAGCCCTAGTCAGAGGCTCAGAGAGAATTTGGGATGTGGCCTTCCTGAAATGAAACATTTACATGGGTGGGAGTTTCATGTGGGAGATGAAACAGTCACAGAAGTGACCATAGCACAGGGCAGGACTCAGGCAAGAGCTAAAGAAGTGGACACATAAAGTAATGTTGAGCCAGGGGCTGGTGACTCATGCCTGTACTCCTAGCTACTTGGGAGGCTGAGATCAGGAGGATCGCAGTTCAAGGTTAGACAAATAGTTCTCAAGACCCCATCTCCAGAGCAAAATGCACTGGAGTCTGACTCTAGTGGTAGGGTGCCTGCTTTGCAAGGGAGAAGACCTGAGTTCAAACCCCAATCCCACTAGATAGATGGATAGATAGATAGACAGATAGATCTATGGCAAGTGGCAAGTTGGTCAGATAGCATTAGCTTCTAGGTTTGCCCTGACAAAAATACCACAAACTAGGGGACTCAAAACAGCAGAAATTCATTGTGCCACATTTCTAAGGCTAAAAAAGTCAAGGTGGCAGAAGGGCCATGCTCTCTTTGAAGGCTCTGGTGAGGGTAGGGCTAGGAAGAACAGATCTCTCCTTGCCTCTTCCTAGCCCCTGGTGGTGGCACACAAATTCTTGGTGTTCTTTGGCTTGTGACAGTGTCACTCTAATTCCAGCCTCTCATTACATGGTCCCCTCCCTTTTGTGTCTGTCCACATTTCCTTCATCTTGTAAAGACACCAATCATTGAATTGAGGCCCATTCTTACCCACTATGATCTCATTTTAAGTTGCTTATGTCTGCAAGGACTCTATTTCCCAATCACATTCATAGGTACCAATGGTGAGGATTTCAACAGATGGTCTTGTAGGGACACAAATCAACTCACAACACTATGGAAAGGTGGGGTGAGCAGAGTGCCCAAGAGCACTAGGCAAGGGACATGTCGGGGAGTGGTGCGAAAAGAGGTCAGAAGCTGTGATGGAGGCTGTACACACCTTGAAGAGGGGTTGAGGCCTGGAGAAGAGGGGGGTGGGGCAGGTCAACGTAAGTATGAGGAAACTGTTCTAGGGGCACCTCTCAGACCCCATCCCTCCCTAGCCACAGGGCAACTAGTGGCAGAGGTCAGAGATGGTTGGTCAGTCCCTTGGGGAAAGAAGGAGGGCCAGCTAGCTGCCAGGGGCAAATGTCTTTAGTGCCCTATGTTAACTTCACTTAGAGTTTGTGTTCTCTGTGGTATCTGATCCTCTTTGCTTTTTAGTGGCTTTTCCCAAACATCCAAGACCATTTGAGTGCTGCAGGCAATCATGTACCTGCCTCACAGAAGTGCAGAGCTTGTGTTTCTGACTCCAGGAAGCAAAACTAAGAACCAGTCCTCCCCAACCCAGAGGCAATGGCTCTGTGGGGGTGAGCTCTGTGGACCGTGTGTGGCAGCAGTTTCACACCAGGCCAGCTTGCTGCACTGCGCCCAGCTTCTCCCCTCCTCTCCCTGCCTGCCTGCCTGTCCTCACAGTTCCACACTCACACACGCCCCCACACTCTCTGCCTTCTCTCTCTCTTGTGCTTGCACACTCATTCATGCACACACACACTCACACACTTTCTTACTCAGACATACCTCATATGCATGCTTATCTTCACGTACGTGATCATTTGTGCTCGCACACCTTACACTCACATCTCACACTCCCACACTTTGAACACTGTGCATATGCCTGTCTTTATAAGCTCATATGTACACGTCACCCTCCTTATAGACGACATCTCTCATGTGGTTTTGTTCTCACACTCACACACTTTCAGTTTGAAAGGTGAGTTGCTGTCACACTCTGTGGTCCTTGCTATGGCAGGGCCATCTGTTGCTTCTTATGATGTGCATTGCAGCTCTTGCCCCTCTGGGTGCCACAGTTGGCCTTCATAGCCAGAGGGACCTTTTGTACACTCTTAAAAAGTCTGGAACTGATCTGTTTTGCAGGTGAGGAAACTGAGACCCAAAGGCGTCTCATGACTTTTGTGACTTTTGCAAGAGCTCCTGAGCTCTGTGGAAGGGAAGCCCCTCTTTCTCACCATCTTCACTGCTTAGCATCTAGTCAGTGCCTGGCACAGAGCCAGGGCTTGATAACTGCAGGCCGCATGTGGAGTAAGAGCATGGATGGCTCCCTGAGGAACTTGCTGGAAAGATCCTAGTGCCCCAGTCTCCACTCCTAATTTAGCCAGACTGGACTCTCTTGGCTTGTGAGACAGTTTCATTTTATGCAAAACCTCTCAGCCACCTTTATCCTCCAAGGAGGAAATAGTTGGCAGGTGACTCAGAGGGTCTGTGGGATGCAAGGCTAAAGGTCAGAAGAGTGACTGCCCACTTGGTGCCTGAGGCAACACTTCATAAATGATGGGTTTTTTGGGTGCTTCAAGAGAAAGCTATTCTCTCCTGTCTGCCTGTACCAGGGAGAGTGAGCAGGGAGGAGCTCCAGGCTGGCTGGCCTTCTAGCCTACCAGGGCTCCAATTGGGTTCTCAGGACTCTTCTGGTCAACCTTGGAAGGAGGACATAACTGTGCAAACAGGGCTGATGTCACTATCTCCATAAGGTGAACCACTCTGCTCTCCCACCTGAATGAGACAAGGACTTTGGGCCCTGTACCTATCATTCAACAGAAAATGGCCCTTGGAGCCAGGGCTCACACCTATAATCCTAGCTACTCAGGAGGCAGAGATCAGGAGGATTGCAGTTCAAAGCCAGCTTGGGCAAATAGTTCCTGAGACCCCCATCTTAAAAAAAAAAAAACACAAAACAGGGCTGGCAGAGTGGCTCAAGTGGTAGAGCACCTGCTTTGCCAGCCTGAGGTACTGAGTTCAAACCCCGGTACTGCATCCCTCCCCCCTGCAAAAAAAAAAAAAAAAGAAAGAAAATGGATCTTGGTCCTAACCTCAGGGATTCAAAACTGCAAAAGCAAACATATAAAGGAAATAGTAATGTGCAAATCTTTTTCTCCATATACTGTTCCCATTTGTAGCTGGGAGCTGCCCTTGCAACTTGGTCCTATTCCACCTGGGATCTGAGCTTCCAGCACCTCAAGGCAGCCAGCTTAACCCTAGGCAAAAAGTGACTGCCTCAACCTTCCTCTTCTCTCCCTCACAAAACCACTAGCTTCCTCCTGGCCCTCATAGCCACAGTAGCCTCATTATTCCCATCCCCTCTTGGGTTCCCTCTACCCTTCCAGAACTCTTTTTGGTCTACAGATCCGTCTGCATCCTTACAGAATTCAAATATCCTCCATAGGCTTCAGTGGGCCTCTCAGCCCCTTGAAATGGCTCTGCCCTTTCAGACTCCCTTTCTCTGCTGTTCAGTACTCCCCAAATGCACCCGGCAGTTCCTCAGCTCCCTCCCTGAACACCTATCCTGGGGCCCTAACACCTCTCCATTATGTATCTGGTGAGTTAGAGCCACTGTGATCCCCCACACACCCTATCCATAGCGCTCACACACACACACACACACACACACACACACACACACACACACACACACATGGCTTTTGAGGTGCTCCTCAGGACTGTGCTAGTATCACTAACCCAGGGAGCTTGGCATGGAGGACCTAAGTATATAGCTGAGTTGAATAAAAGTCAGAAATCAAAGAGCCTGAGCCAGCAGAGCTGTGAGAGGAATCTTTCTACTGCCCCCTTTTCCTCTAAGCTCCTCTCCAGCCTGTAGCTTACATAGGACCCAGATCCAGGAAATAAGCAGTATTTCAAATCCCCCTGCTTAAGGATGGGATTCCCTCTCCCTTTTATTGTGGGCTCTGACAGGAGTAGTGGGTCAGAACTGGGCTTTTTATGAGCTTTGGGTGACAATCAACCTTGTAGTCACAACCCCCCCCTTCCGCCCCCAGTACCAGATTGTGCTAATATCATTCATGGTCAAGAGGAATGCTGGCTTTCGCCTGCCCTTACTGAGGGCCAGGAGCTGGTGACCCGGCTAAAGAATGTGCTTTGCTTGGAGTTTACATTCCAGGATCATCTCAGAGGCCAAGGGCTCAGGTTGCCAGCAGGAGGCAGGCACTTGGAGCAGGGAGGTAGCACTGGGCAGATCTTCCTCCCACCTCCTCTCTAGGCATAATGTCCTTCCTCATTCTACCTGGTCACTCCTGGAACCTCCCTGAATAGAGGCAAGTCAGCAGGAAGAAGACACTCTGCTCCTTATATGAAGTGTGAAGCCACCAGGCCTCTAGCCACAGAGCACACTACCATAAACTCCACCTGTGGGCAGTCTATAGTGGTCTATTAAGCACCTACAAAATTCAGAGTCTCTTTTGACCATTTAGAAACTAGGACATAGGGAAACTGAGTCAGCTACCCCAGGTCATGCGGCCAGCAAACGGCAGATCTTGGTGTGTCAAACCCCATCTCTAACTTCCATTCTGAGGCTCAATGTGCCCCCAGTTTCATTGATATCAACAATCTCTAGGCATATGATGCAATCCGAGGTCCCACAGGGTTGGTGGAGGATTAATAAAATTGTAGACGTCTTGACAGTTGTAAAAATGAAGGGTTATTTTTATTGACTTATACTCCATTTCCAGTGACTTAGGGCAATGACACCACAGAGGGAGTCGGTGGAAAGTACTTGGAGACTCAGAGGCAGAGCAGAGGAATTCCTTGAAACTTTAACCTGGTTAAAAGCATAACCCCCACACCCACCAGTTTCCCAATCACCCAGAATGGGAGCTACACAACCTCAGAGCTCAGTGAAAGCACACAGGTGGAAGGGCAAAAATGGAGGAAGGCCTTTTCATTCTGTCATTAACAATGCCTTTTCCAAAGCAGACTAGAAGCCCTACACTTTAAACCTCCCCAAACATCCACCCACTGCACCTTCCAACACCTACAATGCCCTGGTTCTGGAGTTAAAAAACCAGCTATAAGGGTAATTAAAGGGTTCTTCCTCTTCTCCCTCTCCCCACCCGGGTGGACCCCTCCCTCCATCCCCAGCAAAAGGCTCAAGCCTCTGGTTGTTTCAATGACCACTTCCTAGCTCAGAGCTTGTCTTTACAGTCCTGTGTCTGATAAGCCTCTACTTTGTTGTAGCTCCCCTCCCCCATCACACTTACTTAGGTTCTGCCAGAGACGGGGGAGGGGACTTAGAAAGGCCATAGCACAGCAAAGTCCCAAGCAGACATACCAGAAACCATCCATGTGGCAACTTCACATCTCGATCCATCCCAAAGCAAGCCCACGAGGTGAGACATGGTTCAGATGAATAAACTATGACACAGAGCAGCTTAGTCTACTGGAGGGAAAACCGGAAATCCTCTCCAAGTCAAAGCGTGATGGCAAAGAATGACATTTTTGTAGTCACTTGCGAGCTTTGTGACCCTGCAGAGATAGATACTTAACTCCTTTGTGTCTTAGCTTCCTCATCTGTTTTATGGGGATAATCATATGTTAGTGCCTACTTCACAGAGTTGTGGTGAGGATTGAATGTACTAAGACAGGTCATCTAAGGTCATCTAAGGCTGGCCACAGTGTAAGCTGTATGAAAGAGCATCTTTTGTATGTGTGTCTGTGGTACCAGGGCTTGAACTCAGGGCCTACACCTTGAGCCACTCCACCAGTCCTTTTTTGTGAAGGGTTTTTCAAGATAGGGCTCCTTGAACTATTTCCCTGAGCTGGCTTCAAACTGCAGTCCTCCTGATCTTTGCCTCCTGAGTAGCTAAGATTACAGGCGTGAGCCACTAGTGCCCAGCAGCATCATTTCTTTCATTCTTTCTTGTAGAGTTGCAGAGGGATGAGATACAGTCACAGACAATCAGTGGAATTGCTGAGCTCTGAGCGATATTGCCAGACTTCTAAACCAAAACATCATGCCAGCCTGGGGTTGGGAGAGGGAATGAAACACCTGAATGTCCAGTGGTGAAGAAAGTGGTAAGGGACTGTGATTTCTAATTTGATCCTGCTTAAATGCAACAGATTTGAAATGGGACTTCAGAGTTGATTTACTCATTTGACTTTAAGAGTCAGGGGTAGAAGTAGAACTGGATCCCAGCACTCCTGGCTCCCGTTGCCATCCCTACCTCTCCAGGCTGGAAATAGGGAAGGTTTTCTGGGTTGACTTCTTCCCAGTCATGTCCCTCTCCAGGTCTAGTCTGTGAATAACATTCAGTTCCTCCTTGTAACCGAGAGCTTGAGGATTGTTCTGGATGTTAGCAGCACAAAATTCTCCAAAGACCTACTAGAATTTAGATCATTTGCAGCTCACTAGTTCCATCTTGTATATCCAAACCCACTTGGTCCCCCAAAACAGTGCAATAATTAAGGGCACAAGCTGTGAGGTTGGGCTGACAGAGTTTAACACTCAGCTCTGCTACTTCCTAGCTGGTGGTCTTGGATGTGACATTTTATCAGAGATGTTTAGAACCACAGACGGCTCAATAAATGTTAGATATCACTATGACAATTATTGTGGCCACTTAGTACATATTTGTTGATTAAATGAACAAATGAATGGCTCATCAAATTATCAAAGCAGACCACTGTGTAGTCACAGCTTTCTAAGTCCCATGAAATTTGCTATGTTTAGTTTGGTCACAAGAGGGCAGCCATGAGCCAGACATCTTAATTTGCTAAAGACTACCAGGATTGACATCCCTCTTTTTGGATTTATGCCTTTCTGTCTTGGAGTTGTAATAGGCAGGTTTCCATGCAGGCAGTTCCACCAGCCACTGCGAGGGGAAGGCCTACACCTTGCAGGTCATGTTGTCCACCACAGGGTGGGGGTAGGGGTGACTGAGAGCTATACTTTGTCCTCTGAGTTCTGGGGAAAGGCTGTTTGATGGTTGAGGTCTCAGGCTAGAAGTAGATGATGAGTTGAAAAAATGGAAAAGGGAATCAAAGACAATTCCAAGGGAAGAGATATTCTAGTTCCTGGAGACCTCCTAGAGCTGTCATATTCTACAGAAAGAGAGAGAGAGAGAGAGAGAGAGAGAGAGAAAGCCCTTCTTTTTCTACACCCTCGGTCCCCACCTCTCCATTTCATCCCTGAAAGCTAATTCAAATCTAATCTACTCTTCAAAGCCAACTGGAAGGGTTGGTCCAGTGAAGCCCTTCCAGGAATGCCTGAGCCTGAGTCAGAAGAAGAACCATCCTTCCAGTCCCATGTGGCACTTCGTACTTCTCTCAAGTGTTCTCCCACTTTCTGCATTGGAGTATATGGTAAATTGTATATTTATCTTATTTCCCTTGGTTTTTTTGTTTTTTTTTTTTTGCAATACCAGGACTTGAACTCAGGACCTACACCTTGAGCCACTCCACCAGCCCTTTTTGTGTTAGGTATTTTCGAGATACAGTCTCAGGAACTATTTGCCCAGGCTGTCTTGGAACCTCGATCCTCCTGATCTCTGCCTCCTGAGTAGCCAGGATTACAGGCGTGAGCCACCAGCACCCTGCTTATTTCCCTTGTTAGCAGTAAACTTCCTAAGAGCGGGGAGCTTATTCTTAGTGATCCCTTAAGACTCATCTTAGATGTGTCTGAGATCTGCCTCATTTACCTCCCACCCCACCCCACAGCATGGCCTCGCTGTCCTCATCTGTGCTTCTACCTATGTCATGCACCCAGCAAGACAGCATAGCAATTCCCATCTGAGTTGCTTTCAGATCTCCCCAACACACACACAAGCAGCGTACATGGAGACTGTGAAGTGTGTAAGAATGTAGACAGATGCTTGTTTCTGTTTGGTTCCCCAGTGCACACATAGTAGGCCCAATGACTAGGGATTGAGTATGGCAGTGGAAAGACGCTTCTCTCTCCCAGGATTTGAGGGTGAGGCAAATGGGACTAAGAGTGGCTCAGCTCAAACCCAGCACATCCACACATCTGAGCACATGACACAGGAATTCCCCAAGATCCGACAATAGCAAACAGCCATTCTGCCACCAACCAGGTCTCCCTATAAGGAATGTGAGGGCTGAGTTCCAGCAGTTAGGATCATTTCCGAATGGCATGCTCTTCCGGCTCTGGGTTTGCTTGTTTGTCTCCTTTGCTGCCTGCTGTGACAGGAGCCCAGAAACATCACTTAAGTCCCAATGGACCACAAGGCTGCACCTGGGCTGGAACTGGGCCGGGGTTGGGGAGGTGGTGGGAGGCAGTTTGGAATCTTTTCTCCTGGATCTTTGGTCCTTCCTGGTTTGCTTCTTAAGTGCGAATTCAGATTGTAGTTAAGGACGCTGAAGTGGGAGTGAGGAAGATCCGAGAGGTGATGTGTCCTGTTTGCAGTCTGCACATCCATTCCTTCAGTCCATGAGTACCACTGAGTTCAGTGGTACATGAGGTGTTCGGGATGCCTAGAAACATTCATAGAGTCTAGATTAGGCCTGAAAAGGAAACTTAGACTCATCTGTATAATCCTTCATCTTACTTATTGTTGATCTAGCTGGCTAATTGTCACATGTCCTTCAGGTCCTAGATTGAAAAGCCTTGTCTTCAGGAAGCATCCCCTGACTAGCCTCCTCCCCTCTGGAGACTAGGGGGCCCCTTCTGTCATCATTCCAAGGTCTTTATGTCCCTCCTTCATCATGAACACTTCTCCCTCCATGAGGATTTGCTTGTTTATTTTTCACTGGACTGAGTTTGTCCGAAAGCAGAAGCCATGTCTACTTTGTTATTATATCCCCAGGCCAGCACGTTAGTCAGGACTAGAACTCAGGTCTCCCAGGACTCAACCCTGTGCCTGCTCTTACATTACCCATGCTTACTTTTCAAAGTTCTAATCTGTCTGGATGAGCTCCCACGAATGGACACAGATGGAGAGGAGAGAGCAAGCAGGTCCTCTTGGGCTTCATTCTACTTTCACATATTACCCAAAGCAAACTACTGCTACCTACTGTGAACCTCCAGATTATTTGGGGGACAGAGGCTGGGCTCCTGCATAAGGAGACACAAAGGAGGCAAAGGGTTCCATGGAGGGACAGCTATCCATAACTTTCACTGGGAAGGATCCAGGGGTCAGTGGAAGAAGGAAAATGTGCAGACACTAAATACAAAATTAATCAACTGGAGATCATCATCCTGTGCATACTGTGAAAAACAGTTGGAGACGCTATCTTCTAGGAGGGGAGAGGGAGGTAGCCCAGCACAGCTAGAATCCAGTCATGGCTCTGTCTGCTTGCAAGGAGGGGTTTCCCTCAGAGAAGCCTATTGTCCATTCTCCTCCCCACAGATCAGGCTTTGCGTCCCAGTTCTGCTGCTTTCTCACCAGCTGTGTGGCTTTGAGCAGAATAATATTCACTTTACAGAATTATCAAAAGACTACAGGAAATGCTACTTTCTCTCCATACAAGGGAGAAGAAAGCCTAGAGATGTTCTCATTTCACTCAAAATGGGGATTTTGGACCTGGTCTTCCAGGCCTCAAAAACCCCCATCAGTCTTCCTGACTCTAAAATCACAAAGAGGAAAACCTTGGGTGGGGCAGTTACTTACAGATTTAGGAATACAAATTAAATACAAGTGTAATATGTTTTTCATAAATGAATAAACATAAATTCCACTACATCTTGAAGGATTCACTCAACCCTACAAGCCCTCTTTGAGAGGTTAAGTTTTTATTTTCTTTTTCTTTCTTTTTTTGGTGGTACTGGGGATTCCACTCAGGGCCTCACACTTGTCCTTGAGTCATGCCCCCAATTCTTTTGCTTTTTTTTTATTATTATTGTTTTATTATTCATATGTGCATACAATGCTTGGGTCATTTCTTCCCCCTTCCCCCACTCCCTTCCTTACCACCCACTCCACCCCCTCCCTCTCCCTCCCACCCCCTTGATACCTGATATCAGGCAGAAACTATTTTGCCCTTATCTCTAATTTTGTTGTAGAGAGAGTATAAGCAATAATAGGAAGGAACAAGGGTTTTTGCTGGTTGAGATAAGGATAGCTATACAGGGCATTAACTTGCATTGATTTCCTGTGCATGTGTGTTACCTTCTAGGTTAATTCTTTTTGATCTAACCTTTTCTCTAGTTCCTGGTCCCCTTTTCCTATTGGCCTTAGTTGCTTTTAAGGTATCTGCTTTAGTTTCTCTGCGTTAAGGGCAACAAATGCTAGCTAATTTTTTAGGTGTCTTACCTATCCTCCCATTCCTTGTGTGCTCTTGCTTTTATCATGTGCTTAAAATCCAATCCCCTTGTTGTGTTTGCCCTTGATCTAATGTCCACATATGAGGGAGAACATATGATTTTTGGTCTTTTGGGCCAGGCTAACCTCACTCAGAATGATGTTCTCCAATTCCATCCATTTACCAGTGAATGACAACATTTCGTTCTTCTTCATGGCTGCATAAAATTCCATTGTGTATATATACCACATTTTCTTAATCCATTCATCAGTAGTGGGGCATCTTGGCTGTTTCCATAACTTGGCTATTGTGAATAGTGCCGCAATAAACATGGGTGTGCAGATGCCTCTGGAGTAACCTGTGTCACAGTCTTTTGGGTATATCCCCAAGAGTGGTATTGCTGGATCAAATGGTAGGTCAATGTTTAGCTTTTTAAGTAGCCTCCAAATTTTTTTCAAGAGTGGTTGTACTAGTTTACATTCCCACCAGCAGTGTAAGAGGGTTCCTTTTTCCACGCATCCTCGCCAACACCTGTTGTTGGTGGTGTTGCTAATGATGGCTATTCTAACAGGGGTGAGGTGGAATCTTAGTGTGGTTTTAATCTGCATTTCCTTTATTGCTAGAGATGGTGAGCATTTTTTCATGTGTTTTTTGGCCATTTGAATTTCTTCTTTTGAGAAAGTTCTGTTTAGTTCACGTGCCCATTTCTTTATTGGTTCATTAGTTTTGGGGGAATTTAGTTTTTTAAGTTCCCTATATATTCTGGTTATCAGTCCTTTGTCTGATGTATAGTTGGCAAATATTTTCTCCCACTCTGTGGGTGTTCTCTTCAGTTAGAGACCATTTCTTTTGTTGAGCAGAAGCTTTTTAGCTTTATGAGGTCCCACTTATCTATGCTGTCTCTTAGTTGCTGTGCTTTTAAGTTTGTTTTTTGAGAGCGGGCCTAGCACTTTGCTCTGCTGTGATCCTCCTTCCTCAGCCTCCAGTGTAGCTGAGTTGCAAGGTGAGGACGGTCTAGGATCCTTGGATTCCAGGATCCAGTTAAGGTTTACCTAACAGAAAAGGGAAGAGGAGGGCACTCACCCCAGAGCAGCTCACCACCGTCAGCCCTCCCCCTTGGCTGCAGTCAGCCTCCATCTCATTCCATCTTCCTTCCTCCTATGTGAACTTAAAGAAGTAGCCAAAAGGCCCCAAGTCCACCCGAGGCAGAGATGGGAGGGTTGCAGTCAGAAGCCAGCTGGACAAAAAAAGGCAAGGCCCTATCTGAAAAATAACTAAAGCAAAAAGGACTGGAGGCGTGGCTCAAGTGGTGTAAGGCCCTGAGTTCAAACCCCAGTACCTCAAAAAAAAAAAAAAAAAAAAGTGGTCAAAGGACTTTACAACCTTTGACTTGGGAGAAGCAAATTTACTCAGTATGGAGAAACACTTTGTTGACATGTAGTGCCCTCAGATTGCCCCTTACCGACAGCACAACAGAACAGGTGGTTTTAAGCAGGACCGAGGACCACTCACTGAGGGCGCTCGAAGTAAGGTTCGGAACTTGAGTAGAACCAACCCGCCAAGCCACCTCCACTCGGCCCCCAGGTAGGCGGGGCTCCACACACACCTTTCCCAGCCAGGTCGAGGGTGAGCCAATGAGAGCTACCTGGGTCACGCGCCGCCGACTAGCAGGCCAATGGGCGTCGGGGGGCGTGGCCAGGGAAATCCGGCTCGGAGCGTTTATAACAAGTTGGAATGCGGCACTGTACAGCGCGCTCCGGTACCGCTGTGACTTCTCCGTGCGGGTGCGGGACACGTGCCGCGGGCTCTAGCTCCCGCAGCGCAGCCGGTCGCCTTCCCCTTCACCCTCGTTCACCTCTCGTTCGCTATGGAGTCGTTGGCCTTTCCTCGGCGCTCGGGCCCGGCTCCCTCGGCCGCCGCCTCACTGACCGTGGAGCTCGCCGGGCCGCTGGCCGATGGGCTCATCAAGTCGCCCAAGCCCCTGATGAAGAAGCAGGCGGTGAAGCGGCACCATCACAAACACAACCTGCGGCACCGCTACGAGTTCCTGGAGACCCTGGGCAAGGGCACCTACGGGAAGGTGAAGAAGGCACGGGAGAGCTCGGGGCGCCTGGTGAGTGCCTCCTGCGGCGTCGGCCGGGTGGCCGCCGGCCGGAGTGCATTGCTCGGTGGGGTCGTTAGCACGCAGTCTGCACCAAGCTGAGGTTGCGGGGGACGGGGCGTGGGCGGGGGGTTGTCCATGATTGTAGGGGAGATCTTGCAGGCAACGCCAGGCAGCATGTCCTTGTACTTGGAGAAGATGAGGCTTGTGTTGAATTTTGCTTGGAACAGACCATTCGATAAGGGTGGATGGAAAGAGAAGGTAGAAGGTACCAGATCTTGGCAGGTGTTTGATAAAAATGTGTGTGGTTGAATGATGAATGAGGTGTGGAGTTTCTCAACTCCAAATCTGGCAGTCCAGCATACGATGCAGATTTGCACAGGGATAGGTTTGACACAGGTCCTTTCCAGCTCCGAGAGTGGGTAAAAATTGCACTATGCTGGGTATTTGATTCCGAGAAATGTGAAACCAGACTCTGGTGCCAGGTCCACTGGCACCAGAGATACCTTTGGGTTTGGGGCCTTTGCAGGAACTTGTCCTGTTGATTTAGTGTGTGGGTAATAGTCACAGCAATCTGTGACTTTGAACAATTGCCTTTACTTCTGTATTCTCAGTTTCCCCTTTTGCAAACATGGAGAAAGAACAGCCTGCCTCACAAGCTGCTAGGAAGATTGAATATGATACAAATGTGAACTTAAATTGGTCCTGACACATAGAACTTGCAGTGAGAACTGATAGATCTGGAAAGGCCAGCCCTGAAAAGATGGCAGATTTGCCAAAAGTTAGCCAACAGTGGTTTTCAAACTTGTGTAGTGTGCGTGGGAATTAGCTGGGGTGCTCGTTTCTCTGGTTCAACGGGAATTTATTCTGAAAGTTTATAATTTGTATTTTAAGAAGCCTTTAGAGCAGGTGGTTTAGGGATTATGTGTTGCCAAATCCAGTTAAGTGCTGGCTGTGAGGTGTGTGTGTGTGTGTGTGTGTGTGTGTGTGTGTGCCCATAGTTAGCCTTGTTAGCTGTATCAAGACTCCTTTCCCCAGATAGTGTTTGCTTTTGCAGCCAGTAGCTGGTTCGAAACTCAAGAAGTCATTTCATTGGTGAAGGAGAGTAGATGTTGGAGAAAGGGGTGGATTATGGCCCCATCAACAGGACCAAGTATGTTTTTCCTGCTAACGCCTGGCACAATCCCCAGTTGCCTGCTGCCAGGTTACAGCTATTGGGCAATTATGTACTTCCTGGCTTTCCTTTTCTTTCTCTTTCTATAAAGTGTGAGGGCCTGGTGCGGCTCCAGGCTCGAGACTCCTGGGCTCAGGCTTTGTCAGGAGCTTAGCTGGAAAATAGTTGCTCGTGGCTTGTGCCCCATGTTTCTTGTTGGGGGCAAGACTGGACTGTGGGGACTGGGGCGGCCCAGAAATTGAGAAACTGAGATCGAAGTTCAGAGATTCCAACAGACTCTTGACGGAGGTCACCGTTGTGTATGGGGAGGAGGGGTGGCAGGAAGGAGGAGAGAGAGATCTCATTTGATTTCAGAGTGAGCTAAATCAGCTTTCAGTTTTCAAACCTCAGTGACTCTAGGCAGGGATTCCAGCTCTTGTTACATCAAAACAGAGAGAATTCAGAAGAAACTCCATGGCTCTGTGCCTCTTGCTGTGTGTAGGGAGCCAAAATCAGTAGGCGTGGGACCTGCCCTGAACCTCCCTGATCCATAGACCACCCAGTACTGCTGCTGGGAATTTGTTCAGGGTCCCTCTTTTTCTTGGAGAGTAGCTTTCTGTTGTGCTAGTGATTTCCCAGTTCTGGAGTGGTGCCCTCATCCCCACCCACCCATCTCTGCATCTGAACTGTCCTGAAGAGAGAGCCCTGTGCCTCAAGATACTTAAATGGAGGACAGGAACATGGGAACTCCCCCAGACCTTCCCCACATGGCCTGAGATTGTTGGTGGGGGCTAGATTCATAGGGAAGCCTAGCACACGTTGCTCTCCCAACCTGTCTAGATGGGTTTAGTAGGGGCCAGATGGGCTTGTCGGGAGGGGCGGGGGGGGTAGGTAGGTGGACTAATGGCTGCTGCAGGAGGGCATCAGAGGAAAAACAAACATTTGCTCTGGATCTTGGATACATTCCTGGTATCCAGATGACATTTCCTCCTGTGGTTCTTCCAGCTCCCCTGATTATCCCTCCCCCTAAAAAGAGAAACATATGCTGGGCTCTCTGGAATGGTGGCCACCAAAAGCCTGTGGCGAGATCTACATGAAGTCTCACCTTCAAGGGGTGCCATGACGTTACAAAGGGGAGTCCACACGGTAGAGCTGTGGGGTGGGAATGCTTTGGATTCTTTTATATATAGAATTGCCTAGTGGGCTTTCAAAATGTTTGAAAATGACTGAGATGATCTATTTCCTTCATAGACAGTGGGTGAAACTGAAGCCCAGAGAGGAGAGGTGACATCCTCTGGCTGGTTAGCAATAGGCCTGTAGCACAGAAGCCCCAGACTGTCCATTCCAGGCCCTGGATGACCAAGAGCTGAGTCTTGGTCTGCAAGTTGGCTTTGAGATGAGCCTGGGCTTGCCTCACTGCTCTGTCATTCCAACAGTGAGTTCTGCAGCCTTTCCCAGCGCTCCAGGCTGTGCTTAAGAGTGGGAAAAGTCACTGGGAGCCACCCTCCACCCCCACACACTTGACTCTGTTGATGATCCTGGATGGGGAAACTACACTATATTCCTGGCTTTTAAACCTCGTGGGGATGGCTGCCTAGCTCAGAATCGAGATTGCCAGGGCTCAAATCCCACGACCTCTTTTATTTCAGTTTCTGTAGAGTGGGGATTATAATAATTCCATTCTTCTAGGATTAAATAAGTGAATATATATAACGTGCTTTGTACTGTAGTATCTGACACACAAAATGTTATTGTCTGGGCAAGGTTGGCTTTGACCAAACCCTGCCTTCCCTTTCCTGGGGACCCCTCTATACTGAGTCTGAATGAGTATGAATCGTAATCAACCTTTCTTGATACAAACCACTGTGACATCTGCTTTGTTCGAAGCCCTAGCCTTTCCTTCAGCCTATTCAGAGAAGGGCTCCTGCTGGCCAGCTGCCAAAGGCGTGTTGGGCCGATGCTGTCCTCCCAGCTCCGCCTGCACCTGCCTGCTCAGCAGCAGGGAGGGAGGCTACAGGCGACTCTTGTCCTTGGGCTCCAGCCAAACCACACAAGAGGGCTGGGCCGGGAAGCTCCTGGCCCAGGAACCTGGCAGAGGGGGCTGTATGGCAACTGGGAAGGGATGGCATGGTGCAGGCTCCACTCAGAGCCAATTCCTGCTCCCTGCCTGGTTCTTTAGTGGGGTGGTGAGCCGCCCCTAGCCCCATCCCCAGTCTGCTCAGCCCCAGCCAGCTTAGCCCAACCTCTACTCCACTATCTAAGTGGGTCATCCTCCAGCTTCTTGCCTGCCTCCCAGACAGCAGCTGCCCCGTAAAAGGCCAGAGAGGAGTCAAGGATCTTGGCTCCAAATCAGGGTGATAGCTATGACCAGAGATGCCAAGCTTACACCTTCTCCCAGCACCTGGAATCTCTGGATCTCCATTTTTTTTTTTTTTCTAAGACCTTTCTACCACACTCTCATAAATGCAAATCATTCTGGGAGGGAGGCAGTATTTACCAGTGGAGCTCCACCCCCACTGGGGTGTTGGCATAGGACCAGCATGTCTATATATTTGTAAGTGGGATGGGTTGGCTATTCAGCCTGACCTGGAGCAAGATATGGGGCAGTCCCTTCTCTAGGAATAAGAGATAAGGCTGGGAACTTCCAAGGGACTTTTGACTTCTGAGGTGGTAATTTCTCCAGACAACACCCCTCTATCTTAGATCCTGATTCTGTCTTGATGCATTGAGGAACCTTGAAAAATTCAGTGTGCCTTTCTGGACTTCCATTGTTCACTGTTTGCAAAATGAGATAAGAAATTAGCCCAGCTGCCTTTCCAACTTGCAGGGCTGCAGGAACAAAAATATTACTAGGACGGTATCAGCAGGAATTATTCTCCTGGTAGGTCAATATGGCCCTAGTTTGGGGTCTTGAAACAATCCTTGCCTAGCACTTTCCTGGCACAGTAGCAGGTGGCCCTTTTGGGAAGAAGCCCAGCACAGAATGCTAGAGGGTAGAAGAGAGCCTAGAGACCATCCTGATGTGCAAATGCTTTCTACCTAGAGCGCTCTTGCCCCTCCTTAGCCCATCTCCTTTGGCTTGGCAACTCTCACCCATCCTTCAAGATCTAGAACAGTTTTCTCTCATGGATGTTTTCCACTGCTCCTCTAGGCAAAGAAAGTTCTTTCTGGTGCTCCTGGAGCCCCTTGTTAGGCAGGGTCCTTAGCTACCATATTTGTCACACTAGACAGAAGTGGATTTGATTGCTAGTTCTCCCACTGGACAGAGGGCCATTACACAATGACTATCCAGTCTTTGTCTGAATCTTCACCACCTAGCATAGTCCCAGATACATAGTAGGCCTTCGGCAGGCATTTAAAGAATCACTGTTGTTTAATTTTTCAGAACAATACATTAAAACTAGCCAGCCCACTTCACCAGATAATCCAAGTGACTGCCTTGAGTCACACAGCTTCATAAGTGCAAATAAGGAACCAGCTGGTTTCATTGGGCTGGTTTTCCTTTCTCCATCTGAGGATGGTGACCATATAATATTTGAGAGTAAAAGGAATAGTTGTACCATGACAAACCACGACTATGTGGCCTTCTGGGTAGCCAGGACAGCAGTTGGTACCTTCTTCCTTGGCCTTAGTTTGCTTATTTTTATTCTAGAATATAGTTACCAACTACCTTGCAGGTAAGAACAAAGGTCCCTAATAATTATTTCTCATAACTGAGATGGACTCCACCCTGGCCTGGAAGGGAAGAAAATTTTATCTGGGTACTGGTTCCTTGGGTCAAAGATCCACTCAAGGACTTAGCCAATAAATATTTATTTGTGGTATGTGTTCAACTAGTAAACAATTGTTAAATACTTTCTGTATGCTTGAGCTCTGTCAAGACCTGCGCTAGTGCTGTATCTGATTTACTTTGTTGTATATTGAGAGACCTCTCCTCTTAGTTCTGGGAAAAGTTGGGAACAGTGGTCCAGCCCCACCAAGGCAAAGGTACATCTCTCTTCTTGTCTATTACCTGCTTGGGGACTGATAAAGACCCTATGATATAATTTGTTTCTTTCCTGGAAAAGAAGGTAAGCAAGCCAGCCAAGCAGTGATCTCCTGGAACCTAATGCAAATAATGGATCAGTAGCAGAGTGCGTGCCAGGGTGCATGAGGCCCTGGGTTTGATCCCAGCATTAACCCCCATCCTCACCAAAACAAACAAACAAACCTGATTTAGAATTACAGGTTTCCAGGGTTGAAAGAAATGGACCTTAGGGTTCTACTTATGTGCCCTTTAGCCACACTCCTAGCATCCTGAAGACCCCCCTTTTTTTTCTTTTTTTTTGAGCCTTGTTTCTGTTAGGTATTATCTTCAGGGCTCTGCCCCAAGCCTATGATTCATCTCACTCTCTTTTACATAACTATACAACCAAGATGTGCCTAGTCTGTGCAAAAGTATGCATCTTGAGCTCACAAGTTATTTTTGGCTGTCTAGATAGTGGTATATCTTTATATGTGATTGTTTTCACTATCTACTAACACACTTTTTAAGGACCTTTGTCTCTGAAGAGCTCACAGCACGTTCCCCATTGTCTGATGTCAGAAACAAAAACTTAGAGAAGAATTTGTCCATAAAAAAATCTTCCCTTCAGGGAGAGAAAAGGGGTGTGGAGAGAGATGTGTGGGAATGACGCTCCAGGTTGAATCCAGAAGAGAGAGGTGCCTCCTAATTGGAGAGGGATTCAGGACCTCTACCCCCGCCCCTATGCCCCAGTTTCAAGCCCAGGGATTTTTCCTGCTTAGCTTCTAGGGGAGAAATGGGTGGGTTGGAGCAGAAGGCTAGCAGCCCAACCCCCTGCAGCTGCAGCACGAGGAGGAGGCTCCATGGTGACCATGTCTCTCCCGTGCCATTGTTTTCACTGCCCTGCTCTGGGATGGCCCTAGTGGGGCCTCCCCTCTTTCAGCCTTGCAGCTTCGGGGGAGGGGCAGGGCGGAGGGCACGCCATCCCTGGCCCGTTGCTGGGGTGACCGGCCTGGGCCATTGTGAGCAACTCCTCTTACGGGATTAGGGCCGTTCCGCATTCTTGTCTGATGGGGAGCACAGGCTCTGTCCCAGGGAGCCGAGCCGGAAGCCATTGTGTGCCTTCGGAGCCTGTGAAAAGGTGGATTAGAGGCCCCTCCCCTGGAGCAGGGGTTTCCTTCTCTGGCTCCTTTTGAATCTTGAGGGGAGGCCAGCCTCCGTGGGAAATTGAACGAGTTGCTGTTTACCTCGGCCTATGCCTGCAGATTTCTCCTAACTGCCCTATCTCCTGCGAAGAGGAAGTCTCTTGTTTATCATTCCTGTCCTTGGACAGGACTTGGCAGGAACTGACCAGCCTGGGACACCACCTCCCCCACATGGAGGCTTCATAGCCTTTGGGGCCCTGTAGCATTTGTATAGTTCACATCACAGAATCAGACCAGGAAAACCCCTCAGACAGCTCCGCTCAACTCATTTATTTCAGAGAAAAGGAAACTGAGGCTCTGAGAGGGGTGGGACTTGCCCACAGGGACAGGGTCAGAACCTGGAGAATCATGGCCCAGATCTCCAGGCAACGTGTCTCACACACGCCATGGACTCCTGGCCCTGTTTTCCTATCAGCTACAGTGACCTGGGCCTCGTTCAAGAGCTGCTGCTGAGCGGGATAGAGCAGACTCAGGCTCTTCAGTCCCCAAGAGATGACTTGAGCTGCATTTCACAGCTTTCTCTGTTTCCTCTCCCCTCACTCTGCCCTTCCTGAGCCCACCACAGGCACCAGCCAGACGGGTTAATCCTTATATGGTATTTATCACCTTACAAAGATAGCAAGTCCCAGAGGACTAGGTAACTGTCTAGTTGTTTGTTTGCTTGTTGCTAGGGAAGGGACATTCCTTACCTGGATTGATGAGACTACTGTTTGGGGGTTTTGGGTTTTTGGTTTTTTTTTTTTTCATATTTGTTTTGGTGTGGTTTTTTTCAACTATGGTAAAATATATATAATATAAAATTTGCCATTCTAACTAGTTTTAAGTGTAAAATTAAGTGGCATGTTAAGTACATCCTCAAGGTTGTAAATTATTAGTGTCCACTTCCAAAATGTTTTTTCATCCCAAACAGAACTTCTACACCCATTAAATAGTAACTTTCTCATTCTACCCTCCTGCCCCCTATTCTATCCGTATATTTTTGCTTATTTTGGGTACCTCATAAAGTGGACCATATACTATTTATCTTCCTGTGGCTGGTTTCTTTCACTGAGCATAATATTTTCACAGTTCAGCCATGTTGTAGCATGTGTCAGAATTTCATTCCTTTTTTATGACTGAATAATATTCCATTCTATGTATGTATTACATTTTTGTTTATCTATTCATCTATTGACGGGCATTTGGGTTGTTTTCACCTTTTGGCTAGAGCCTGGTTGTTTATATATGGCAATTTAGAGTGCTGGAGCAGAAAAAGCAGTGAATTCAGAATCAGAGAGCCAGCTGTGTCAAGGAGTGACTGTGACTTTGAGCAGAGCATTTACCCTCTTTGGGTCCCACTTCCCTCACCTGCAAATGGGGAGGACAGTGCTTTCTGTGCCTACTTCCTAGAGTTGTCGTGAAGGCCAATTTACTAATGCAAAAACCTGGTTATTCAGTGCTCAGCATCAAGGCCCCGTGATGCTGAAAACAGGTCCAGTCCTTGTACTCATAGTGCATCAGGGCAAATTTGCTTTGTAAACCACAAAGCATCAGTCTTATGGAAGCCGGATGCTGGTTGTTACCCTCCTCATTCATTTGTAGACTCTGAATAAAAAACTGTTCCACACCCAGCTGAAAACCTTTTCTAGAGCAGGTGCTCTCCAGCCCCTCTGCCAACTCCCCTAGTGAAGGGTGGGTGGGGTGGCTTCTCTCAGTGCATTTTATGGCTTGTGCAGCAGCTGCAGGCAGACCTCCAGGGCAAGGCCCCCAGTATGTCCTCAGGGATGCCTGTACCTGCAGACCTTTCTCCTCAATTTCTTGCATTCTCTGTTCCCAGGTGGCCATCAAGTCGATCCGAAAAGACAAAATCAAAGATGAGCAAGATCTGTTGCACATACGGCGGGAAATTGAGATCATGTCGTCACTCAACCACCCCCATATCATTGCTATCCATGAAGGTACAGTTGGCGGGCTTTGGAGTTGGCAGTTGTGTGTGTGTGTGTGTGTGTGTGTGTGTGTGTGTGTTTGTACTGGCAACACAAAGAAAAAAATGACACGGGCTTTAGAGTTGAGCAAAAACTGGGTTTGAAACCTAGGTTCATGACTTAGGAAAACTCATTTAATAGAGGGTCTGACCTCATTTCCTCATTTATTTTTTTTAGTGGCACCGGGGTTTGAACTCACGGCCTCATGCTTGCTAGGCAGGTACTCTTTCCACTTGAGCCATTCCACCAGCCTCAGTTCCTCATTTATTCCTCAGTTCTTCATTTATAAAACGCAATAATCCCATCTACATTACAGATAATGTAGATAATGTCACTAAGCGCCCTGTGCTTTGCTCATAGTGGAATTGCAGGCTTGTTTTTTTGGAAGTCCTGGGATCAAACCTTGACCCTCATGTATGCTAAGCAGCTGCTCTACCCACTGAGCTATATCCCCAGCCTAGACTGCTTCCTAGCCCAGTGAGATGAGTAGCAACCCCAGAGAAGCTAAAACACACATAGACCTGCACCTGGCTCAGCGTGAGGGCGTTGTTCTTCATGTGTCCCAAGAGCCAGGCCCCCTCAAGTCCACTCTCGAGTCCATAGGCTTCTGCCTCTCCTGGTCTCCCTTGGCCTCCACTCTTCTGACATCAGTGCTGGTTTTTCTATTCCATCTGCCCTCCTCCCTGTGACCCAGACAACAAAGTGAGCAAGAGAGGGTGACGAAGGAAAGAGGAGGAGAACCCTCCCACATACACCTGTCTGCTCCAAGCCTTTATGTAATATCAGTTAGATGGGAAACCAGGAATAACAGTAGCAGTAGGAGGGAGGGAAGGGAGCCTGTGGCTTTGTCCTCTGTCTGAAAAAACAGAGATGTCTCCGCTCTTGGCTCATAGGAAGATTAAAGGTAGAGACTCTGGCATGGCCCAGTGGCCTGAGCCTGTCCCGTGAGGAGCCCAAGCAAGTGGCTGAGAAGGCTAATTGTGTCTCTGTGAGGTTCCCTTAGGGAAGAGTGGGCAGATGACAAAGTATTGGTTAAGCCAGGCTGCGCTGAGTGATTGGGCTGTGTGTGTGTGTGTGTGTGTGTGTGTGTGTGTGTGTGTGTGAATTCTCCCTATGCCAGTATCTTCACCTGGGTCTGAGGACTGAGCTCTGAAGCCCAGGATGCAGCCTCTCTACCTGCAGATTCTGCAGACACAGGGAAATCCTAGTGACTGTGTCTGAGGGACTCCCCTAGATTCATCCCCATCCCAGTACAGGCTTCAGGGATTATGGGTTTCTTCCAGGTCTTGTATCCAAGTGTCTGGGAGTTGGGTCTTAGGAGAAGCCTTGTCCCTCAGCTCCTTCTCAGAGGCTAGACAGCAATAGCTCTGGGCTGGCCAAGCAAGCCAAACTCATAGGACTCGTTTGACACAACAATCCAATGTCATGGACATGCGTGTTCTGACACACACCCAGCTGAAGGGCTAATTTGGTGAACCAGCCACTCCCTACCTTTCTAGAGGACTGGAGCCAAGACAGGACCTGAGGTAACAAGAAGGCCCCTACACGTGAATAAAGATGGGCTAGCTGGGGTGGGCTGTCTGTCAGGAAGCCAGCCAGTCAATTACCACATACTTATTGATTGTTTCTGCGTGTGAGGTCATATGCATTAGGCCCTAGCCTGGGTACTTTGGGACATCAAAGATGGTAGGAGTGATGATCTCACAGATCTCCATGGTACTATATTGTTCACAGTCCACTTTTGTATGCTTTACCCATCTCCTGATCCTCAAGCCAGGCCTTATTATTGGCATTCTTTTCAGATTTCCAATGAGTACACTTACTGTAAATGAAACAGTCGAGCCCAGTTGAGTGCTTGCTTGTACGTCAGACACTGTGCCAGCTTGCCTAGCCAGACCCAGAGCTATCACTGACTTTTTACCCGTTTCTCTCCCCAGCTCTATAAAGTTGCAGTTATTATCCCACTTCAAAATAAGGAAACTGAGGCACAATGGTTGAATAACTTGTCCAAGCAAATCTGTTTTCTTACTGATGCATCTAGAAGAGATTTGACCCAGGTCACTAGGAAAAAAAGTGTCAGGTTCTGAACCAAAGAACCTGGTCTTTCATCCCACTAGTATTGTCTTTTTTTTTTTTTTTTTGACTTCCTGGGAGTTTGCAGAGTAGTTTCCAGAATTCTCAAAAGCCTGACTTTAGCCACTACCCTTGATTTTAAGCCATTATCCTTATTCCTGGAAGATGCTGAATTCTTCAAAGGCCTCCTTCCTCCTGCCCTTATTTTCCTCTGCACCCCATTAGTAGACATTCTTAGAGTGAGGTCCTGTGTAGTTTGGGACCAGGGAGGATGTATGGCCCCTTCTCTGATGTTCCTACTCAATTCCCCCAGTGTTTGAAAACAGCAGCAAGATCGTGATCGTCATGGAGTATGCCAGTAGGGGTGACCTGTATGACTACATCAGTGAGCGGCAGCGCCTGAGTGAGCGTGATGCCCGGCATTTCTTCCGGCAGATCGTCTCTGCTGTGCACTATTGTCACCAGGTAAGCAACCACCTGCCCGAGCCGTGTTCTGAGTTGGTGGGTTCTGGAGCTAGTTTGGACCACAGAGAGTCCATGACTTGTCCAGCATCACACAGAAAGACAAAATGGCTTCTGGACTCCCAAACCAGGAAATGTTGGGATCTCTGGCTTTGAGTCTTTTGGCAGGGATAGAAGAGCCTGTGATTTATTGCAAATGCACCAATAAAGATGGGTATCCTAGCCGACCTGTGCTCAACCCCACCCACTTGGCTCCCTTTGTGTTACCTTCTAGATGAGGTCCTCTATCCTCTTCCCTTCCCTGGTGACATTCACTGACTCAAATCCATCTGTCTTTCAGAATGGGGTTGTGCACCGAGATCTCAAACTGGAGAACATTCTCTTAGATGCCAATGGAAATATCAAGGTGAGCCCCACTTCTCATTTCCAGAAGCTTCCCCGTCCCACCCTAGCTTTTCTGCATTGTCCCATTCAGATAACACTAAGTGCTTAATGTGTTCCTGAAGGAGTTAAGCAAAGCTCAGACTTCTGTGATGGTGCTGGTAGGGACCTAGCCATCATCTGTTCCAATGCCACCTTTATGGATGGGGCACAGAGGCCTCAAGATGAGAAGTGACTTGCACAAGGTCACCCCGTTATCCAGTGACTGAGCCTGACCTAGAACCAAGGTCTCTCACTCCCGGACTTTTGATGTCACAAGGCTGACAAGACATCTAAATCTAGGGTCACCTTTCACTCACAACATTGAGACTGGTAGGGTAGGGCCTGAGTTTTCCCTGCATGTGTGCATATGTGTACTCACATGCACGGATACACAATTTAATCTGTTGCAATTAGGTATCCTTTTGGCACCTTTCCCCATCAACCAAGCACCCCATCACTACTTCCTGTTTGCTGCAGCTGCTGAATTCTCATGCTGAAGTTGTTAGATTTAGGTCAGTCAGGAGAATTTTGTACAGATTGGATAAACTCAGCTCTCTGTGCTGGAAGGGGGAGATGGTATGAGCTAGCTGAAGTAGAGCTGGACTGGCAAGTACCTGGTTGACTCAGCACTCTGACCCTCCTTAGAACATTCCTGATCAAGGACAAAGTCTCCATGGTTTCTGACCTTTGCCCTAAGATGCCCTGCAGTGCCCTGGTACTGAGTCCATGCCCCTTACCCACCCAATTCCTGGAGCAGGTGGGGTTTCTTTGATGCTGACCAGGGTGGAGGGGAGGTCAGAACTGGTAAACACACATACACTGGACAGGCACGCACCTTCCTGTCTGTACCAATCTTAGACCTCACTATGGGTTCATCTGATAACTGCTTGATAAGAAGCCAATAAAACCATAAACAAAAGAGCCAGAGTTTCATAAACAGTTTCTCCCCACCCTGGGCACACATGACCCTCTGATGGGGTGAAGAGGTGAAGAGCAACAGGGCATGACCTCCACCTCTAGCTGAGGATACATCAGAACAGATCTCTGGGAAGTGAGAGAATGAAGTTGGGTCCTCTCAAACTCTCAGAATTAGATGGCCAGAGAGTCCTAGGAAAGGTTTCTTCTCCAGGGCTATAATCACAGCCCTGATCTTTGTTCTACCATCTCTCACCAATTGCCCATTAGCAACCGGGCTGACCCCAGGTGCCTGCTCAGGGCAGAAAGATGAGCCCTTTTCTGAGAAGGGCAGCTCAGACATCACACGGCCTTGCTTGCCCCTGGGGGCTCTGGCAATGGCATGAGAAGTGGGTCCTCCCCTCCATCTGGCTGACCTACCCTCCTGTAGTTAGTAAATGTCCCTGGAACCTCACCCAAGGTCTCACCTGTGCTAGGAGGTCTGCGTGGGAGCACACGATCAGGCTGGGAGGCACAACTAAAGAGATGGGTGTGGGGAGCTGTTGGAAACTGGAACTTCACAGGAGATCTCTTGCCATGGATAGCTTCCTTGGGGGCAGACTTGCAGGATCAGGAGGGTGTACAAAGCAGAAGTGAATATCCCTAGAGTAGAAGAGTATGGCATGAGCAAAGGGGTCCGGGAGCAGGGAGGACCCTAGAGCCCCCATATACCTCTGCCTAGGTACTCTTCATTGCCACAAGCCTCAACATGCTTTCTTCCAGGGCTTGAGCTATGTTGACATAGTTAAACCCAATGTGGGCTAGGGGTTTCCCGGAATCTGGAAAGGGGTGGACTGAGAGCTGCAGGATACCTAGGTATGACCCATTGTTTGTCCCCGTACTGCAGATCGCTGACTTTGGCCTCTCCAACATCTACCACCAAGACAAATTCCTGCAGACATTCTGTGGGAGCCCCCTCTACGCCTCACCTGAGATTGTCAACGGGAAGCCCTACATGGGACCAGAGGTGAGTGGTCCAACTCCTCCTGCCAGCTTTAGTCAGAATCGTGCGGGATAGATAGCTAGTTTTCTAGTTACTTCCTTTTTGAGAGTACAAAACTCAGGCCTCTAAAAAGCAATAACTTACTAAGTCTCTAGCCAGGAGTAGCAAAACTAGCACCAGAACTCAGGTCTCCTGACTCCCCATCTCATTCTTGCTCCCTTGTTCCCATAACCTTCTTGGCACCCAATCCAGCCTCCCTGAGTGATGTGGTATCTGTCAGTGCCACCCTGCCCCAGCCCAAAAGGATGGTCTAGCCATTGCTCCTGTGCTGTGGCTGTCCTCCCTGGGGGAGGCAGTTGATAGCACTTCTTCCTGTGAGCCTCAGTCCCTCTGCAGTGTGCCCCCTTTGTCCCTGGGTATGGGAGGGGGTCATGCCCAGATGCACTGGTCTCGCAGTTCTCCAGCATGTACAGTTTTCTTCCCTGGTGTTGGAGGTGAGGCTAGCAGCCAGATTGTGGCACATGGGCATCCTTGCTGAATCCTCTCTCTCAGGTGGACAGCTGGTCCCTGGGTGTCCTCCTTTACATCCTGGTGCATGGCACCATGCCTTTCGACGGACAAGATCATAAGACACTGGTGAAGCAGATCAGCGATGGTGCCTACCGGGAGCCACTCAAACCTTCTGGTGAGTGATAGCTTGTGGGTGTTTGCATCCAGGCTGGAGTGGCAGTTTAGGGAACCTCCCCAGTGCCTGAGACCCCTGAGGAAGGAGGGAATGTCTCCTTCCTTATAGGCATGCCTTATTATACCTGGGAAGTGCTTCCTAAGGTCTGACTTAGATGCTCTCTGCTACACTTGTGTCACACAAGTGACACACATCCTCCGAAATCTGTGTTCTTTCACATACGATGTAGAAGGCTGGAAGAAGTGTATGCCAGCCTTACTTTATCCTGAGCACAGTCCCTACCTTCAGAGGGTAGAATTTCATTGAAAAGAAAGAAAATATATGCTAACATACAAACGAGAGATGATGAAGAGGTCATGGGACAGAGGCAACAGCAGAGTCCGTTCAGGAAAGCTGACCTGGGGAGCCCACCTGGGCTGGGGCTTGATTGGAGCCCTCAGTGGGAACGTTCATAGCTGACCCAGGAGTGAGCAGAGTCTTTGTTCAAATGGGGGCCCATGACGGGGAGGGGCCGTGGGTGCCAAGCTGAAGCCTTTGCCTTTGGTCTTCCAGATGCCTGTGGTCTGATCCGGTGGCTGTTAATGGTGAACCCCACCCGTCGGGCCACACTGGAGGATGTGGCCAGTCACTGGTGGGTCAACTGGGGCTATGCCACTCGTGTAGGGGAGCAGGAGGTTCTGCGTGAAGGTGGGCACCCCACTGCTGACTCTGCCCGAGCCTCCATGGCTGACTGGCTCCGCCGCTCCTCCCGCCCCCTCCTGGAGAATGGGGCCAAGGTGTGCAGTTTCTTCAAGCAGCACGCACCTGGAGGTGGGAGCACCATGCCCGGCCTGGAGCGCCAGCATTCGCTCAAGAAGTCCCGCAAGGAGAATGACATGGCCCAGTCTCTCCAGGGTGACCCAGCTGAGGACACCTTCCCTCGCCCTGGCAAGAGCAGCCTCAAGCTCCCAAAAGGCATTCTCAAGAAGAGGGCCACCTCCTCAGAGGGGACTCAGGAGACCCCTCAGGAGGTCAGCCCAGTTTCCAACAACCCAGAGCAGGTGGCCCCCCTACTCCCCAAAAAGGGCATCCTGAAGAACTCTCGGCAGCGCGAGTCTGGCTACTACTCCTCTCCCGAACCCAGCGAGTCTGGGGAGCTGTTGGACGCCGGTGATGTGTTTGTGAGTGGGGACCCCATGGAGCAGAATCCCCCCCAAGCCTCAGAGCTGATCCTGAACCGCAAGGGCATACTCAAACTCAACGGCAAGTTCTCACGCACCACCTTGGAGCTTACGGCCCCAACCACCTTCGGCTCCCTGGATGAACTGGCCTCGTCTCGCCCTCCAGTACGGGCCAGCCGTCCTTCGGGAGCTGCAAGTGAGGATAGCATCCTGTCCTCTGAGTCCTTTGACCAGCTGGACTTGCCTGAGCGGCTCCCTGAGCCTCCACTGCGGGGTTGTGTGTCTGTGGACAACCTCATGGGGCTCGAGGAGCCCCCCTCGGAGGCTCCTGGCAAGTGCCTGAGGCGCTGGCGTCGGGATCCCCTGGGCGATAGCTGCTTTTCCCTGACAGACTGCCAGGAAGTGACAGCAGCCTACCGGCAGGCCCTAGGGATCTGCTCAAAGCTCAGCTGAGGATGGACGGGCAGGCTCTGAGATGTAGTTGGCTATGTCCTAAGGGGAGAGTGCTGCTCCCCTGCCTCCTAGGACCAGCATCCCAGCTCCAAAAGTGAAAAGGGTGTGCACTGGAGCCTTATGGAGGACTGGACCAGGAATGGGCAAATGAAGTGTGTCAGGGGCTTAGTGTCTTCAGCCCTATTGAACGAGGAAGATGATAGAGGGGGAAAAAGAGTAGAAGAGTAGAGGAGAACGGGGAAGGCCCATGGTGGAGTCCTGGTTGCCCCGCAGTGGGGCTGCAGAGACCTGGAAAGAACACTCCCATCAGTGCCTGCCTTCTTTACTGCCATAAGCAAGTGTTACACTTGGTGCCTTCAAGCACAGCCCCTTCTCTCCTCATTCCCTACCATAGTGGGGGTGTGTCTTCACTTAAGTTCCCATCCCACTTGAAGGGCTGGAATATGGCACCCCTACCAGGCCTGGGGTGTCCTGGAACTGCTCTGAAGTAACCCTCCCTTATTTATCCTGGGAGTAGGAAGCAGCCTCTGTTTCCTCTCCCCTTTCCCAGCCTCCACACCTGGCCTGAGCCTCCAGGAGTCGCTGCTATAGATCGAAAAGACTTGCAAGACTCAGGCTGCTGTCAGACTTCATCTCAAGGGATTCCACGCTCCTCTGGAACCCACCCTGGACCTCAAACACTTGAACTTCTGCCTCTAAGCTGCTCCTGAAGTCTAGACTGGATGTGTCAATTTCTCTGGGCTTGCAGGATCCTAGAATGTCCTTAATTTATTTTTATGTTCTCAATTCTGTGTTTTTAAAAAAGCGAATCTTTATAATGTGAATGCTATGTTTTAGGGAAATTCACTGACATCCAGGTTTCCTATACACAGAGGTACATGACTCCTCTCTAATCAGAGGAGGGGGATCTTTTATAAGCCCACAAGTTCCCTTGCACTGTCTGGAGATGAGTCTCTGGGTCCTTTCACTCTATATCCTGCTGCTGTCTACCCTCAGTGACCAAAAGAACACTCCATTAAAAAACCACAATGGTGATTTGAAAACAGCCTCTGTTCTCTTGGGGTGGAGGGAGGATAGGGCAGGACTTTGAGCCTTCTCATAACACTTTTCCCCTGGGCTGCCAGGGATGGAACACAGAGAAACTGCTCAATCCAAAAGGAACAAAAGGAGTGGGGGCGTAGCGCGGAGCTCAGTGGTAGAACAGTTCAGTGATGGACCCCTGGTTTAGCGTGCACTCAGGATCTCCAGCACCACAAAACAAATAAAATAATAAACAAACAAACAAAACCCTCTGATGCCCTAAGCTTCCCATTACACCTGCACCAGCAGTTTTGGCATGACCTTCTTAAGCACTCAGGTAGAAAAGTGCTGGGCCTAGGGTCCCAGATTGCTCCTGCCCAAGGTAGTAAAGGAACAGGGTCTGGCATTTTACCCAGCCCCAACTCTACCCTGGTGCTGCCCCTCCTCCATCTGCTAGCTGCCTGGCCCCCTGCTGCTTGAAGACACCCGGGCAGCCTTTATTCTCTCTTTCCAAAGAAATCCCCTTCCCTGGCCTGCTTTCCTCCCTCCTCCCTCCGCCCCCACTCCAGACTACTGGAGGAAGTAAAGAATGCCTGGAATGTCCACACACACCCCCAGGCCAACCCCCTGCAGAGAATTCACCATGCGGCTGCTCCATTGAAAAACTCCTGGGCCCCAAGGACCACGATGAAAGCTGGACAAGGACAAAGTGCAGGCTGGCAGCTGCCTGGCTCCAGCTCCAGGCAGGCTCCCTCCCCACTCTGGTATTCTGGTATTTGCAGGCCCCCAAACCTCCCCACTTGTGGCCAGCTCCAGCTCCCGCTCCACAGCACTCCTGACTTTCCTGCAGCTGTTCGTGTCTGCCAGGCAGAGAACTGGACCTCCATCTCTGCACCGGGAGAGCCACTATGGGGTCAAGATGGGATGGTGAGCAAGAAATTGCTTAGGTGGCAGCTAGAGTCAACTTGAAAAATAGATGTCATGGTCCTAGCTCTAGGCTAGGCTCGAGTAAGCACCAGAAAAATACAGGGGTGGATGTTCACCCTCAAAAAGGGCAGAGTCAGGACTGGGGGTGGAGGCCCTGAGTTCAGTTCCCAGTACTGTGGAAAAAAAAAAAAAAAGGGCAGAGTCCACTGTGGTGCAAGCAGGGTTCATTTATTCCTTACACTCATGACTCCTGCAAACCCTGGTGTGCTAAGCTGTGTGGCAGACAGGTGATTGCATTGCTGGGCAATAAACATGATCTTAGCTTTGAGAAAGCTACAGACTAGAGGGCAGGGTAGCACAGATGAATTAAACCCAATGAAAAACTGTTCAACTAATGTAGGATGAGAGAGAGGAGAATTGCATCCTGGGAGATAATAAGGGCCACTTTCTCTTTTTTTTCTTGCCATGTTGGGGATCAGACTCAGGGCCTTGCCTATGCTATTCAAGTGCTCTATCACTGAGCAGCACCCTCAGCTCTTGGCTTTTTATAACAAGATCTCATTATGTAGCCCAGGCTGGCCTCGAACTCTTGATCCTCCTGCCTATACCTCTGGAGGACTGGGATTACAGGTGTGCACCACTAGCATTGTGTGTGTGGAGAGGATAGTACTGAGACTTGAACTCAGGCAAGCATTTGCTAGGCAAGCACTGTGCCATTTGAGTCATGCCCCCAGCCACTTTTCACTTTAATTTGTTTTTCAGACAGGGTCTCACACTTTTGCCCAGGCAGGCCTCAGACTGTAATCCTCCTATCGCTGCCTCCTGAGTAGCTGCAATTACAAGCTTTTACCACCCTATCTGGCCCATTTCTTAAATACTCATGCAGCAGGCACATTGTAGCCTTGTCAGTTTGGCTCTATTTCTATCACTCTCAAAACCCAGGTCTATGGGATGCCAAATCTTGGAGAGTAGGGAGACTCATTTGAACTAAATTAGATTGGGAAAATTGGGTAAAGGAACAAAAGTAGATGGATCTACAAATATTTATTGAGCATCTATGACATGCCAGGTATAAGAAATATAGTAATTTCCTCTAACTGGGAATACCCTCTCCTGGTCTCCACAAACCCTAAGAAGGAGTTAGGAGCAAGGCAAGGTGGCACACGTCTGAAATCCCAGCACTTGAAAGGCAGAGGCAGGACTGTGAATTGGAAACCAGCCTGGACTACTAGAGAGTTCTAGGCCAGCCTAGGGTAGATAGGAGAACCTGTCTCAAAAACAATAACAATAAAAGATTATTTCTTAAAAAGCTAGGAGAGAAGAGGGGACAGGGAGGAGCTGAAGAGGGGGGCAGGAGTAGGGGAGGATATAAGAGGAGGAGGGCTGTTCCAAGTGGGAAACTGAGGTATGGAATGAGGGAGGGAAAGGAGCCAGCCCTGGCAGTCCTTTGCATCGGCACCATCCCAGCAGGTGCTGGGCAGATGGGCTTTCCAGGAAAGAAAAGCACCACACAGGTATTTGGTCCTAAGAGCTTGGTCTCCTGTGGTCTGTTTGCTTCATCTGGAGGCCTGGGTATGGATGAATGGGAAGAAAACTTCTACCATCTTGGTCCCCAAGAGACCTAGACGTGGGGGTGGGGGCCTTAGATCCCATCTGCACAGACCTTCTCCTCACCTGCCGGGATAGTTCATACCAAAAACATTCCAGAAAGCAGGCTCAGAGATGACGCTGAGCCCTGGGGGAGAAGGCTGGGCCTGCAGGAGTATTTAGTGCCACATCAGTGCTTCGGGAATGTGGGTAACCCAGACAATGATGGGGGAGGGCAACTTCGGGATATAGGAAAGGCCTTCTGAACGCAGTGTTCTCAGCTTCTTCCTGAGGTGGGCCCAAGCTGTTCTTGAGTGGAAACCCCCTCACTAGGTAGTACTCAGACTTCTCTGTGGAGGAAGGGAAACTCCAAGATGTGTTAGCCTGGCCCCACCATCATGTTGACCCCTTCACTTCTCCCTCTGCCACAGCCAACCAGCTGCCCTCCTGGTGGGAAAAAATAAAGGGGAAACAGGGGAGATCTGGATGTCACCCACAAGTCACAGTGCTCACCCCCCATAAAACTCCCAGGAATCAGGATTTGCAGTGCCCTCAAGGATGACCCAGGACAAAGAATTGGCTACAAAGCGAACCTGGATATTTTTAAAGCAGGAGAAGGGGTAGGGTGAGAACCACATAGTAGATGACAGGGGTGGTTTTCTAGAAAAGAGAATAGATGTGTAGGCCATGGCAGGGAACAGGAATAGGTTCAAGACCAATGGGCTGAGGCCTCTGAGATGCAGGATTCAGTGTGATAAACAGTCACCTATATAATGTGTTCATTCACTCATTCAGTCATTAAATATTTATTTACTGTAGGCCTACAATGTACACGGCAAATATGTTTATAAATAAAACTAACAAAAATCTCTACTCTCTTAGAAACAAGTTCTAGAACAACCTATGAAACTAGAGCAGAGTGAATGAGAGAGGAGCCCCCGACGGAGTGAGGAGAAATAATCAGGGAGGGAAAAGTTGATTATATGAGGTCTTGTGAGCCATTCTAAGGTCATAGCTTTTATTACTGATACAGAAAGCCACTGGGAGGTTTTGAGCTAAGGAGTGATGTGATCTAATTTAGGATTTAAAAAAAAAAAAAATCCCTCTAGCTGCTTGTTGAGGAGAGCAGTGGGAGGCTGAGGGGGACCTAGTTGGTGGTCAATTCTGGAAAGAGGTGGTGGGGCGTGGTGGCTTATGGGGCTCCCACACCTCTGGAGCCTCATTGTTTCCGCATTGGACTAGAATTTTAGCAGTAAAGAAATGAATAGTCAGACTTGGAAACATATTTTGAAGGGTGAGACAAGAGGCTATCCTAATAGATTGCATGTCAGATGTGAAGAAAGGAGAGAAACCAAGAAAAACTCCAGGCAGGGTTTGGGGTTGGAGAACAGAGCAGTACTGGGCTAGGGACTCCTATTTTGCCAGGTTGGCCTCTGCTTTCTCCTCCTGGTCAAGTTCTCTTATGGATGGGAGGAGAGAGTTGAGGGGATATGGTCCAGCCTATAGTTTAACTTCTCCAAGATTCAGATTCCCTGTCTGTAAAAGGAGAGGGTTGTACTAAGGCTTCCTTCCTAAGACTCTCTGGTCAGATTTCATTAGAAACGGCATCCTTGGACCAGGGTCTGACACTGGCCTCTGCAGAAGAGTTAGAAGTTGCTTTACACTGAAACCCTAGGTCAAGAGAATCATTCTGGGTCTTTGGTCATCACCATGTGCTTCAGAACTGGCTACTCAAGGTCCCTGGGGACACTGAGCAGTGCTGGCTGCGTGCGACAGGGACTCTGCAGGGGCAAGCATGGCAAATAGCTCTGATGCCACTAAAGTCTGAAAAGTGCTCAAGGTGAACACTGCCTCTGGGGAAGTTGACACCACTGGGCCAGCAGCCTCTCTGGGACACAACCTTTCTCCCTATCTGCTCCTGCCTCCTTTTGGCTCTAAACTCCTCCCCTCCCCAATTCCCTGGCAGGGGAATTCCCCATCATTTTCAGTGGTCTCCTCTTTCCAGCCTCCAGCCCCTTCCTGGGCTAATTCTACCTTCTCAATTTTTCCCTTTCCCCTCTCCAGGGGCACCTAGGGCAAGCTAAGGGAATGAGTCAGCCTAGTGGGGGAGGGGGCTTCAAGTCCATAAATGGGCAAAAACTCAGAGTTTGGGTTTCAGTTTTAGGAAAGGACCAATCTCTGCCCTCTGCCCTCTCCCCAAAGGAATTCCCCTGAGAAGAGAAATTAGTCTGGGGCTGGCTTTGACCGGATGAGATTCTAGAAATAGCAGAGCTTTTTAGGAGGTGGGCTCCTCTGACTCAGCTTCCCTGATAAACAGACCCCGCTGGCCAGGATTTTCCCAGATCCAGAGGCTAAGTCCTAGCTTCCTGGTGGAAGTGCTCAACTATGCGTTTGCAGTTTGGGGCCCAGCCAGTGCCCTTTCGTCCTTACTCCTCCCTCCTCCTCCTCACCCTCTCCCTAGGATCAGAATGTGAGCCTCAGGCTGAATTGACCTGGACTCTGGACTGTAGGGTGCTCAGCTTTCTCAGCAAATCTGACCACATGGGCCCCACCCCGGCTGGGGAAAGGATGCAAAGCTCCCCCACTGGATCCTGCATGGCCCTTCAGGCCTGGCCCTGCTTCTAGGGGTCAGTCTGGGACCCCTAGCTCCAATCACTGGTCAGCATCACCTGTGTTGTATCCATCAGGTGGGTTTCTGCTCAGTAGCAGTTTCATACCAGGTAGCAGGCCAGCCAACACCAGGGATCCCCTCGCTGCTAAGGGGCTCTTGGCACCCTTGCCTCCCAGTCCAATACCCAGTTCTCTGCAAATGGCAAAGCCATTGGAGAGGCAAGAAGATACCTGGGAGTTGGCTGCCAGCAGGGCCTCATGTGGTGACTGGGCTCACTTCAAGACTTTTCCATCACACAGGGTTTGGGCCTCATTTTGCTGATTGGCAGCCTTGCTTGCCACCAGGCAGAAAGCTCAGGGAAATGAATGGATTCAACCAAGTTGCCAATTTATTGGCTTATAGCACAAACCATGACTGTTGCCAAACCAAATAGACCCTTGGGGTTACTGATGAACACATTTACTGCCAGCAGCAATTTCACAAGTTCAGTGGGAAGGTCCACTGGGTGGCACAGAAGCTGGGTGAGGTGAGGAGAGCTGGCTGAATGGTCTTCATGGTGGTGGTGCCCACCACTCAGCCAGGATACACCAGGTGGTCACTGTCTTTAGGACACAATTCCCCAACACATGGCTAATCCCACAATGACAATCTCTCTGGGTTATCACATTCTTTCTTCTGTGGAGCAGGTCACAGTGACTTAGAGTCACTTTCACATCCACTCACACCCATTGTGTTGCCACAAGGATTAAACAATACATGAACGTGCTTTGTAAGCAATATATGACCAAAGCAAGCCTCAGGAATGAGAGCAGGTACTCAGTAAAGGTTTCACAAGGGGCCTCCACTGCTAGCCCCAGCCCCTTATAAAGGGGAATCCAAGCTCATCCCCTCATAAACCCATCAACATTTGGTGAGAACTTTCCATTGTTCTAGGTGCCATGGAAAATATAGAAGCAATTAAGACATGGTCCCCTCCCTCAAGGAATTTGTATATAACAAGGATGGAGCTATAAACTAACACCTACAGGATAGTCATTAAAGCACAGAAGAGAGTGTGACAAGGGCGTGGGTCTGGTATAGACAGTGTGGAGGAAGGTGCTCTGGTCCTATTGAGGTTGGTAGTGAGGGGACCTCTGTGTGGATATGGGTGAGACTGATGGCTGTTTTCAGTACCTTCTCTGGCAGTCAGTCAGTCAAGCTGACTTAACTGCAGGTGTCCTTCCTCATAATTACAATCACCTGTGCTCTCCCCTAGCCATTTCAGAACAAGCTTGTGAGGTCAGAGTTAGCAGAGATGTGCTAGGTGGTGCAGGGGTGGAGCTGGTCAACTCCCTCCCTTGCCAGTCATTGTTGAGGGATTGACAGAAAGTAGCTGGCTTGTCCTTGGTTCCCCAAGAGATGGGAGTTTCTATCTGCTGCTCCGGCTATTCCATCCTGTTCTCACTGCCTGGAGGAGTTGGTTGTGATTAGATGCCTCTAAATCTTCCCGAAAAGGCAAACTGTGGTGCTCTGCCTTGCTTAGCTGAGTCAGCTTGAGCCACCCCTCTCCCCCCACAATAGTGTCCCCAGGAACCTTGGGACAGAATCTCTAGACACACTTCTCTATCCCCACTATGACTAGGCAAGATTCAGTCTAACCCTCCGTCCCACCCCTCTCTACTTACCTCAGAATAAGAACCAGTTTTGCAATCATGTTAAATTACCTCTACGGTATCATACCATCCCCACCTCAAATTAATTTAAGGGACAAAGGATACTGACTACCAGGGAAGTCTCTGGCATTGAGCTAAAGTCTTAATTCTCACAGTTGGCTTAGGGACCCTTGGAGGTTCCCCCAGATCTTCACAGAGGCTACACATGATCAAAACTAGTTTACCAATAATATAAAATCATTGTCTTTTTCACTCTCATGCGTGTACAGTGGGGTGTTCCAGAAGCTTTGCTGTATGTGGCGTAACAATGGGCTGAATGCAGGAGGTATAAGTCTGCAACTCTGCACAAAAATGTAAATATAATTTTTTTCTTTTTTCTCAGTCCTGGGGTTTGATCTCGGGAACTTGCACTTACTAGGCAGAGGCTCTACCACTTGAGCCCTTCACCAGCCATGTTTGTGTTGGGTATTTTTTGAGATAGGGTCTCTGGAACTATTTGCCCAGGCTGGCTTTGAACTGCAGTGATTCTGATCTCTGCCTCCTAAGTAGCTATGATGACAGGCGTGAGCCACCAGTGCTCAGCTGAAAATGTGAGTCTGCTTAGTGCTACTGAACTATCCACTTAAAAATGGTTACAATGGAGCTGGGGTTGTAGTTCTGTGGGAGAGCATTTGCTTAACATGTACAAGTCCTGGGTTCCATCCCCAGCACAGAAAAAAAATAAAATAAAATGGTAAAATTTATGTTTTACCACAATTGAAAATTTTTAAATAAACAAAAAAAATTACAGAAAACATTGAACAATGCTGTTCTTTTTTTGGCGGCACTAGGACTTGAACTCAGTTCCTTTAAAGAAGTTTTCTATAGGGCTGACAGTGTGGCTCAAGTGGCAGAGCACCTGCCTAGCATGTGTGAGGCCCTGAGTTCAAACCCCCCAGTACCCAAATACATAAGTAAATAAATAAATAAAAGAGTTTTTAGTTTTTTTATATAAACGTAATGAGTTATAACTGTTATCTTAAAATAAGTTGGTAAGTATTTAAAGTTTTTCCACTTTAATTTCTATGATAGTAAATATTAATAGCTATCACTCATCCACATAAACAAAATCTCTTTGAATGTCCTTATTTTTTAAGAGGAAAAAGGGATCTTGAGATCAAAACATCTGGAAGCCCACACTTTGGGTTGATTCTTCTTTCTTTTTCTTTTTTTTTTTTTTTTACAGAACACAGGATCAAACCCAGGGCAGGCATTGTACCCTCTGGACAAATACTGCACTACTGAGCTACATCTCCAGCCTGGAAACTGCTGCTCTTGTAACAAGAAATACATCAGGTAGAGTGACCCAATAAAATAAGGATGCCAGTTAAATTTGAGTTTCAAATAAGCAAGAGTAATTTTTTGGAGGGTGTTGGGGATAGAGCCCACGGCCTCATATATGCTAAGCATGCACTCTACCACTGAGTTACACCCCAGTTTAGGACTGGGGAACCCTGAATAATTTTTATTATAATATTGCATGGGACTTGCTTAACTAAAAAGTCACTCATCATTTATCTGAAATTCAAATTTAAATGAGTGTTTGATATTTTTATTTGCTGAGTTTGGCAAGGACAGATTTAGGTTAGCCATAGGAAGAACTTGGGTCGGACACGAGCGGGAAGGATGAGAATTCCCGATTCTGGACAGCATGAAGAAAAGTAATGTTTTGGAGGACTTGGAGGGCAGGCCACTAAATGCTAAGGGCTGCAGTTTACAGTCAGAGAAATTGTCTTCCCCCAGCTGGGCTCCAAGAAACTGGCAGCTGGTGGATGCTAAAAACAACACAGAAAGTGATGGAAAGTGAAACAGAGTATCTGTGTTGTTATTTAAATGAGGAAGTGACACTGAGTAGGGGAGGACTGAGGTCCTTGGAGCATATCAAACCATGTGGCAGTGAGGTCATCTGGTTCCCCTCTCCCCTGTGCTCTGCTAAAAACAGCTGTGATTGCAGGAGGGGGGGGGTGAATCTTCAAGTCTGGGTGGGGGTGAGGTTCAGGCCGCCTGGCAGGAAGACCTAAGACTGTGTTTTGGGCTGGAAATAAATGGAGAGGCAGGGAGGTGGCCCCAGGAGCAGTCCAGTCCAGAACCAAGGGAGGAGAGGCTGGTGCCTGCCCTGTTCCAGTAGGGGACAGAGATGCCCTAGAAATCAGGCTGTGTGGGAGATGTGGTGCTTGTCTCTTTTCCTCAACACTGACTGACCATTTACTGTGTGCTTGGCATGGAGCCCTCTGGGTTCCTGAATCAAATAGAATGTGGTTCCTGTCCCCAAGAGCCTGCAATTCCAGTGGAGGATGTGCATAAAACCAACAAAAATTCGTGAATTCGTGGTGGTAAGATTTGATCACTGAAACTCTGGGCAGCCCAGCCCAGATCACAAAGCAAGGAAGGATGGAGAAATCACCACCTGCCCCCAGAGCAACTCTCCAAGCTCCTAGCCCTGGGCCCTGTCCCTACCTACCCCCCCACCCCACCACACACACACTCACACACACACACACACACACACATCTCTCTAGCTGTTTGGAGCAAAGTGAAAGAGTCTGGTTTAACCACCACAACCTGGAAAGACTGTTAGATGCTCCCTCTGATAGCTTCTTTTCTTTCTCTCTCTCTTTCCCAGTTTTGAGTTCGAGACTGCCCTTGAACTCTCGGCATGTGCCATCTTGCCTGCTGACTTCACCCAACAGAGATAAGACTGTCAGGTGGCAATGGGGAAGGTTGACCTTCCTTTGGACACAGAGTTAGCAGGAAAGGGGTGGGGGACACGAAGTCACAGAACCTGAGGAGGCAAAAGATAGCTCCTGGCTTGGTATGTAGAGCCTGTTGAATGAACCCCAGTGGGGCCCCTTCTGCCAGGAGTAGGGGTGAGACAGTAATTTGAGTTCAGAACTCCAGCCAGGGGAGTGTGGGGGGGGACGTCCTCAGAGTCCAGACACTGCCTGAACTCTGGGCTGGAAGGAGGGAGCAAGACCCAGGCCCTGGGAAAAAAAGCTTCATGGAAGGAGGGAGTAGGGTCTTCAGGCTGAATTGCTGAGGGTCAAGGAGAGAGGGTTTTAGGGAACAGGAATCCCTTGGAAACTTAAATACAGACCTCAGGAGGCAAGTCTGGAGCTGTGTGCAACACAGATGTGCTCTGAACCCTGGTGCCCCCTAACTCCCTCCCAGGCTGGCCACATGTCATCCTCTGGGGTACCTGATCCTGCCAAGTGGAGTGTCTGCACCCAGAAGCCAGGGCCAGGGACTCTGTTTTTGTCCCCTGGGTTCCTGGGATCCAGGCTCCAAGCCTGGTTTCTGCCTTGCCTCTCCCCTGTTCCTCCCCACTCACAAGCCACAGCTGGCCTCCCAGCCCTTCTCTGTCCTTGCCAGGGAAGAACCTGTTATCACCACAGCTTATGCCTCTAGGGAGTTGGAAACTGAACATCTGCTAAGAGCCAGTGCTTGAACTCTGGGCTCCCCCATGGGGGTCATCTGCTTAGAACCCTCTAGGTCCTGGAGGCAGCATTCAGGCCGGTGACGTCAGCATGTCTGTTCAACAGGGACAGGTTCTCACCACCTTGCATTCAGAGAGGGTGGCTGGGTGACCTGCGCAGGAATGTACGAGAGTGAGAGCCTGAAAGGGGAGGTCTCATTAGCCCTCTCCCACTGACCTGGCCTCGGCTGGAGTCCTGGCTCTGTTGTAGACACTTTGTGTGAGGAGAATGGATAAATGGATCTTTCTCCCTTGCTTCCTGTCTTTCTTTCCTCGGGGGTGGAACCCAGGGCCTCATCTATGCTAGGCAAGCACTCTACCACTAAACTACATTTTCCAGCTTGTCAAAAATCTTCATGTCTTAGGAGGAATGGCCAAAAGAGCTGAAGGTATTTGGCTTGGAACAAAGAGTATAGAGCAGGTGGACATTAAATTCTGCTGCCTAGTGGACTCCAGGGAAACAGTAACACAGCAAAAGGAAATACTTTCTAAAAGTGAGCCTGTCGCATATGGAGTGGAATGGCACTCCCCATTGCTCCAAATATTTGGTCTTTGTGGGAAGGAATAAATGCAGGCAGGATCCAAACTCTCTCCAACAAGGGGAATGAAGAAATGACACGGTGACATCCCCCTGGGGCTGAGAGAGAATGGGTGATGCCTTGGGGCAGGAGAGAGAGGGCCAGCTCTGGGTCCCTGCAGGCTATCTGCCTTCCTGCAGAGGTCAGACACCTCCTTTCTTACTTTCCTCCAAGGGGCTGGGTATGTAGCACGGAGCAGGCAGGGAGCAAGGCTGCACTAGCGAGTAGAGGGAAGCCTGTGGCTGCTGTGGAAGGCTGAGCTTAGCTCCTGAGGAGGATGAGCTGGGCTGGGCTGGGCCAGGCCAGGGATGGGGATGGGAAGATGGCTCATTGGTGACTCACTTAGCCATTGTCTGCCCCTGCTTCCTTGGAGGGAGGGTGGCTAGAAGAGACAAAGCCTCTGACCAACCAGGCCTGTGAGGACAAGTTCCCCATCTTGTCCTCTCTGCTGTGGTGATAGTTCAGGTTTGGCTGCTTTGCCCTCCTTCCCTACCACCTAGAAGGCAGGGCCGGTGATCTGGCATCAGCAGGACGACAAGGGGCAGGTGTCCATTCAACTCTTAGCTCACCTCTTGCAAAGACCCTGGAGTGGTCACATAGTAAGTCTGGAGCCTAGTCTGGAGGAGACGTCCTGCCCCATCTGGCATGGCCAAGGAAGCTGGGAGGCTTGGCTCCTCTCTGATGACCACACCCTCCCTGCCTCACCCTTCCTGAGCCTCCTTCCAAACCTGCTGTCACCCAGCAGGCCCATCCACACCGCACCCTCTCTCAGGGCCTCAGGGAAACCTAGAGACAGTAAAGGTAACTCCAGGTCAGGCCGCAGGGGCCACCCCTCTACCCACTGATCCAACATTCTGCCCTGTCAAGCCTGAGACTGTGCCTATGATGTCTTCTGGGGTGGGGAGTCATAGAAGCACAAAAGGACAGACTGTTGGGGTTATTATACATTCAGGGAAACTGAGTCCACAGAAGTCAGAAACATGCAGCAGGGGTGCCCAATCTGCAGTGGACAGGTGGAGAGAGAGGACTCCGTGGCAGGGGGTGTGGCCTGCTCAGGCCCTGGGAGGCCTGCAATTTGGGGACAGTCAGGTAAGGACCACCTACAGCTCTCCTGGGCTGCCTTCCTTGTCTTTTTGTTTCTCTCTGGGCTGAATGAAAGTGTGTGGAGTTTAGGGACTAGTTTAGGTTAGAAAGTGATCATCCTGTGTGGGCAGCGTGTGGGCTTTGGGGCCAGTCAGATGTGGGTTAGAATCCTGGTGCCTCCACCTCTGCCAGCTGGAACTGGGGAGATACCGAGACCTCTCTGAGCCTCACTTTTTCCATCTGTAAAATCACAGCAGTACAGTTTTTTATGTCATTTATCTCTGAGGGATGGCAGAATCCCCAAATAAGCCACTTTAAGCATACAAAAGGGACTCTTTGACTTCCTCTTTTCTCCCTGTGGCTGGAGAAAAGAAACATTCTTTTTACTAGAGACAGAGAGTTGAGGCTGAGAAAAATCGAGAAACAGACCTTTTGAAAACAACTCAACTTCCTTAGTCTTGGGACATTTCAGTTGCTGTTTCCCAATTTTTACTCTGTGTTCCACCTGTTACTTAAGTGCTTGAGTTCTGCCTCTTCTTTGGATTCCTTTTTTTTTGGCAATGCAGTGGTGGGGGACGGATTTGCAAGTGCATGAAAATAAAACCTGTCTGCTTTTTCTCCTGCTTATCTATCTAGTTTTAACTTCTTAGGCCAAGTAGCTGATGGCACCTGCCTTGAGATGACTGTGATAATGAAGAGGTGGGTGAGACAGAAGGTCACAGTGCCCTTCTCTGGACCCTGATGCCCTGTCTCAGGGAGCAGGGAGCACAGTGGGGATGAGAAAGGGGCAAGAGGCTTCTGGGACATTAATGAGTGTGCAAAGGAGAAGCATCTGGGAGGGCTGCTCTGAGGGCTGCCCTGAGGCCAAGGCCCTTCAGCTGTGCTTTGGGGCATGAGGCGAGTGGAAGGGGAGAGACAGGAAGTCTTGAGCAACAGGTGGAGGTCTGTGTCAGTAAAGTGATGTTCTGTGGTTAAAGGTGCCTACAGTGCCCGTGGGATGGGGCAGAGGGCTCAGACTCAGGACAAATATGGACCAAGCTTCTTTCCTTAGGGAACGTGGTGTTAAAGGACACTTTTTACTCTTTCTGCCCCTAGAGTGTTTGCTTGGTTTTTTTTTTTTTTTTGCGTATGGGCTGTGCCTTATTTGAATTTTCTTTCAGAGGAAGAAGAATAGGCCGGAAGAACCTATGTCAAATGTTAATAATAGTAGGTGGGGTACCACCTGTGAGTTGAGTTTCCTTGTTCAACTTCCTACAATGAAGTATCAGTGAACCTCAAAAAAAATACTTTGAGGGCTGGTGGAGAGGCTCAAGTGGTAAGAGCGCCAGCCTAGCAAGCATGAGGCCCTGAGTTCAAACTCCAGTGCCGCCAAAAAAAAACAACTTTGGAATGAGATTACATGTGTAAAAGGTCAAGAGCAGCCCTGTCTGAGTAGACCATTCTGCTCTGATGGAATGTTCTGCTGCACTGTCCAATACGGTGGACATTAGCCACGTGTGGCTACTGAGTACTTGAAATGTGGCTGGTGCTGCTAAGGAACTGGACGTTTGATTTATTAAAATTTAATTTAAATTGAACGGGCCCTGCCTTAAGAGGCTTCCTCGATACAGACCGTGAATGCTGACACTGGGTCTGAGGCCAAATGAATCTCCTGCCTGACACCAAGTGAGCCCTCCTGAAGAGTGGTCTTTCTCTGCCCTGTCTTCTCCCTGCTTCAGAGCCATCCTCTCTGTTCTAGGTGGATGGAGGCAGGACTCTTCTTCTTCCCCAATCTCAATCGTTTCCTTCTCCAACTATATGCTGAATACAAGATTCCATAGTCAAATTCCTCCAGGCATGTGCCAAGGCAGTGGTGCCTGCAGGTGACAGCCTAGGTGAACTGACCTCACTGTGTGATCTGGGCAAGTCATCTCCCTTCCCGAGCCTCAGTTTCCTCACCCGTATAATGGAGGCATTGGCCAGAAATTCTCTTAAGACTCCAATGATCCATCTAGTTGTTGAGGTCACAGGTGGCGTCACTGGGCAAAGTCAGGTGTACTAGGCATGCTGGACAAAGAGGACTTAAGTGAGGCATGGAAAAGGACCTTTGGGGTGGGAGGGGATGGGGAGTAGTGTGTCATGGGGTGAAGACAACTCAACCAACCCAGCTCCTCTCCGGCAGTTACTTGTATTGTGCTCTTCCTTGGATCATAATTCCACTCTAGCAGTTCCCAAGCTCTTTTTAGCTCCGATTCAGGACAGGCTTGGGGATGTTCAGAGTCTATCTAGCTCCTCTGTGTATCCTCCATCTCATCTGCGAAGCAGATGTTCATGCGGGATTGAGGGACAAGTGACACCCAGCCTATATCTCTGGGGCTGGAGCTGAATATAGTGGCTAAAGGACCCAGAATTGGGAAAAAATAGAAAGTCAGTGAAGTTCAGAGAAGTATGTCTACTCTTTCTGTCATTTCAATTTTTTTTTTTCTCTACTTCCCAAAGACCAACTTTCTCTTTCTCCTGAAGAGCAGGGAAAGTGCTCAGTGGAATAAATTAATTCACACTAAGATGTAAGGGGTATGGGTTTTACCCCCTCCAGGGGGCACGTACCTTTCTACATGAAGAAACCATTGTGTTTACCTGACTGTGGTTGCCAGGTATCAGTGAAGGGCAGTGGCATTGTAGGCGAACCTAGGTGTATCCATGAGTGAGATCCCTTCAACTTTCTGAGACTCAATTTGCTCATCTATAAAATGGAGTCCAATGACACCTCTCTGGCCACCTTCCAGGGTTGGTGTGAGTCAGCACACACAAAAAGTATTTGTTAGCTCTAAATTCCTGGACAGAAGAAGGGATTTGTCGTGCCATGATTTTGGGCTAGGGTGGGGTCTTCCCACACCTTCCAATCACACAGAGGAAAGAGTGGCCATGTGTGGAAGCCCCTTCCTTTGCATCTTGTAGTTGCCAAGGATGGGAACCCTGGTAACTGTCTCACCTTTAGCTCCACCCCTGGGGTGAGAGAGAGTCCAAAATAGGTCAGCGGAGACCAAATCTTGCCACTTTCACTCATCTAGAGCTCCCCATCCCCTGCCTGGGCAACCAGCAGTGAGGACTCCTCTGGTAGTCAGAACAGGGACCCAGATCTCCCATTGCTCCCCACCACCCCTGAATCTGCCCCAGCACACGATCCTATTCACTGGTCTCTCTGAGCCTCCCTGCACCAGGGTGGAGCCTGCCTTGAGTGGTCTTTGAGCACAGACACCTTGCTCTGATCTCTCAACCCCCAGAACCTGGTTACTCATTAGTCATGTTCATCTCTCCATCCTAATTTCTCCATCTGTGTGGAGATGGGGAGCAGAGAGGTGATGTGACCTGCTCAGTGTCACACAGCACAGTCCTAGAACTCCAGGTGGCCCCAGCTCTTCCAGAGGGATTGCTTTTCCTTTCTGTCCTCCTCTCTTCTCTTTTGCTTTCAACACCAACCACGGGCTCTGCAGCCCTCAAGCTCCCACTCTGGAGCTTCATCATAATGGACTGAGAAGCCTCTCCCTCAGCCATCGCACTCTTTGGAGGTGGGCTGGGCAGGACTCATGCCTAAAGCAATCAAATGGCCATGCACACTGTAAGCAACACCCTTTATCCTACCTGCAGCCATGCAGCCAGCCTCTGCAGGACTCTCTGCTTTTCTGCTTCTTACTCATCCTCCAACCTCTGAGAAATTCTTCAGAGCTCCTCATCAGAATGAAGTTCTCCTCAGGACCTCCTGCACCAGGCCCTGTTGCTGTGTCACAAAAACACATACACTGATAATTAAAATCATATTTCTTCCTTTTTTTTTGGTAGTACTGGGGTTTGAACTCAGGATGTTGTGCTTTCCCGCATGACCATCCTGAATGGTGAGTCCCCTATTTTCCACGTAGCTGGAATGACAGGTGCTTACCACCACCACATCCAGCTACTGGTTGAGATGGGGTCTTTTTGCCCAGGCTGGCTTGGAACAACGATCCTCTAGATCTTTGCCTCCTGAGTAGCTAGGATTATAGGTGCAGGATGCAGGTGCCTGGCTCTGTATTTCTTGAATTGAATTGAACCTCAGGCCTGAGCAGTTTGAAGTCACATACCTGGACTAAAATTGCCCAACAATGAGGAGAATGACAAGGGTAGCAGAGGGGGAAGTGGAGGAAAGAACGGAACCCCACCTAACCGCTTCCTCTTTGACTGCCAGGCTCCCATCTCTCAGGTCTTCCCATCCTTGCCCCAGCCTACCCCGCCTGGCTGAGCAGGTGAGGAGGAGACTCATCAGAGACAGGCAACAGGTCAGTGTTGGTGGCTTGTGTCTGGTATGAGTTCATTTAATGACCAATTTCCTGGAAAATCCTCTCTCCCCACCTTAATATCTGCCTGGGCACCTGCAGCTACAGCCAGGGACAGCTCCAGGTACAAGTGGGTGGCTTCTCACCTGGGGTAGCCTTACTGCAGGCTAGAGAACTGGGTCCAGACCAGTTCTGAGTAGAGACCCAGATTTCTCTACAACTTTACTTTAGGTTTATCTGCAGCAAGTCAAAATTGTCGGGCCAGACTTATCCCAATAGGGCAACCAAGAGCCTGGGGCCCCTGAGGGAGCTTGTGGAAAGTTCTCTGGGTGCTTTTGGAGGAAGAGTTAACTTGGTGAGTGCTTTGCATGGCAGAGGACTTTCTAGCAGTGCTGGGCTTAGGACAACTCATCTGGACAGTTAGCATGGAGGGTAGGGGACTAAGGCAGGGTAGTCTGCTGGGGAGTGTTGTCCTAAGAGGCACTGTCTGTCCCCACCCAGACTATTGTTCTGGTTGTGGTGATTCATGGCCTGCCAACAGGTCTGGAGGTGTTGGGGCAAGCTCCAGCTTCTCCTCCTCCCCCAATTCTGTCCCAGTAGGCACATTTGGAGGTTGGTTATAGGCCTTCATCCAGCGGGCTTGCTGCTGGCTACTTCCCCAAGGCCTGGCCAGACCTTGCCTGTAGCAGATCAGAGCCATTCCTGGGGGCCCCAAATGTCCTGGCAGCCTCCTGACAGGTAGCTCCCTAGGGGGAGATCTGGGGACACTTATAGGATAGGCACACATGCCTGGTATCTCTGAGCCTCACCAACAGCCTGCTAGGTAGGTAGCACAGGCATTGTCACTTCTTTGTTTCAGTTGGGGAAACTGAGGCACATGACCTTAGTCTTGACTCATAACCCACCCCCTCTTGATGTCAATTCCTGCTCTCTTTCCTAGACCCAAATCAAGGACCATTGTTCAGAGGAGGGAGGGCCCCACACACTGATATACTTGCCAGGCCTGGGTGGTGGCAGCTGGCCTGGGTGGGCAGGTATCATCCCTACCCAGTCAAGCTTAGGTGATTTCTTGGGACTGGGCCAACCTTATCTAGGAGACTGGGGGAGAGGCCTCTAGAAATATGTAGGCTTTTAGCTCCTGGGGAATAGCAACCTTGAGGGCTTCTACTGGGCCTTCAGGGGTCACATGCTGAAACTCAAGACTTCTTGTCTATGTTTCTTGTGGTTGGCTTTGGATTCCTTGGACATCCGTGGGGGCAGCAGTGAAGAGTAGCAATGATATCCCTGGGTTTCTCCACTATGTTCCAGGCACTGTGCTAGTCTTGCCATGCAATGTCATATCTCCTGTGCCCAAACCTGACAGCCAGCTTCACTCTATTCCTATTGGCACTTGAGAGGCTGGTGTGACAGCAATCAGAATCTCTCAAAGGCAAGTGCCAGTGCTGGGTGGTGCCCACGTCTGCCACCTCTTCGTGTTGGGATCCAGGCTTCACTTAAGGGCCTGCCACTGAAGCAGGAGGTAAGCTTGCTTACCAGGTCTCCCAGCTATAGCTCCTCTATACCTCTCCCCCACTGTGGTCCCAGGGGCTCCTTCCTTCCCTCTCTCAGTCACCCAGAACCATCTGCTCTACCCTGGACTGGCTGTAAGTCACCTCCCTCTGGCCTGAGCTGTCTTTTGACTTTGCTTTTTGCCAACGCTGCACCTGCTGGTGTGCCTGCTCTGAACGGCACAGCCAACATGCCTGCTCTAGGCCAGCCATCTGCCAAGGGACCAGGAGGTGCCCAGTCATCTCAGCTGTGCCCATCCCAGAGCACTCAGGCTGCAGGAGGTGTGCCAAACTGGCCAAGCCCTCCAGCATCTGAAGGACAGATGCTTTGGGAAAGGTCTGCCTGTTGGTATTGCAGTATGAAGGTTGATCCTCCCTGCCTCCCTACCATCAGGGTGGCAGCACTGATTCGATGTCTTTCTAAACCCTGGATGAGAGCAGGAGGTGGAGCCAGAGTGAGGGTAATTCACCTTTTTTTTCCTTTTCTTTTCTTTTTCTTTTTTCTTTTTTTTTTTAACAGAGGGAGCCTAGGCTCAGTCACAAATAAGGAAGTGTCAGTGACCATCAGAGAAACAAAACTCAACTCCCAGATGGCAGGATTCAGAGCTTCTCTGGATGCCCGCTGTCACAGTGAGGGAAACAGAAGATGTAGTTGGGGACTGAACCCTCCCCCCTACCACCACACACACACTGTTGGCTTTGCATCCTCAGGATCAGCTCTTCCCCCTCCCTTTCAGTGTGGACTGTGACTGGCAGTGACATTTAAGAGCCAACTGAGGGAGGCACCTGACCTTGGGGAGGAATGTGGGAAATGCCTGCAGCCTGGAGCAGCCACCCCCTACCTGGGGCCCAAGAATGTGGGGTCTGGGCCACCTGTGGCCCCCAAGGGAAGTGTGTGCATGTGATTGGAAGAGAAGCGGGGATGGGGGTAGGGGGGGCTGCAAGGTCCAGGAATGATGCAGTTGGAATGTCTTGTAAAGTCACTTGTGAAACTCTTACATGGTACAGAGGGCGAAGTCAAACTGTCAATGCCACCTTCCCTGTGGTGCCAGAACTGCATGCTCTTAGAAAATTGTCCTTGATTCCTAGAGTCTCCCTGGACCCTGAGGCCAAAGGCACAGGTGCAACTTGTCAGACCCACAGAACCACAGAATGTTAGGGCCTTGGAAGTGAGTAGTGACTGTATTCATTCTACTTTACAGATGGGGAAACCACGGCCCAGAGAGGGGGTGTGAGTTGGCCACAGATGCACTAATTATGGGCCAGGTCTCAGGTTCTGGGCTCTGGAACGGCTGCTTTTCCCACAATGCCGGAGGTCAGCATCTCCTCCTAGAAAGGAAACTTGGGGCCCTTTCCAAACTCCTGCTAGGAATACAGTGCTTTCTAGGCTCCCCTTCTGTAGGACCTGCCAGGTGTGGGTGCTATAGCCACGGAACAGATTCTGGGGCCAGACATCTATGCAGAAGTCTACACTGCAGCTTCTGGAGAGCAGGTGCTTTGTGTCCTGGCTGGACAGAACTGGCAAGGCCAAACCTGTGTTTGGGACTGAACGCTGAAATACGGTTTGGAGTGGGACTCTGCTGCCCTCTCATGGCTACACCTGGGCATGACAGCTGTCACACAGGCTGCTCCAAAAGATAGGAATCTCCCAATTTCCCTCCTGCTAAAAGTGTTCTAGGAGGGTGGATGGGGCTGGATTGGGAGGTGTCATATCATAGACCAGAGTGTTGCTTGCACACAGCAAGGAGAGAAGGGTGATGGTGTATTGTTCAAATGTCAGCACCATCCTGGGGGGAAGAAGGCCTCAGGCCAGCAAGCAAGGCCCAGCCTATGCTACCCAGAATGCTAAGGTATGGGGAAACACCTGGTAGAATCACAGAGACAACCTAATCAGCCAACACCAGACAGGATGGTTTGAAAATTTAGAGGATATTTATTTCTCGGGAAGGTCCACAACAGCTGGCAGACACCACTTTCCCTGTGCGAGGGGATTTCCGCCCCCTCCTATTCTGGAAAAGTCTCCTCTGTGCTTGGAAGTGCCCATGGGGAGGCTGGGATATGAAGAGAAACCATACACAACACTCTAGAGCCTTAAAAAAATAAAGCAACAACCTCTTCCCCACAAATACACACATATAAAATAAATAAGACATATAAAAGAGAGGCCACATTCTTCCTACCCAGCTATGGGGCTTCACCCCACTCTCTAGCTGGGATTATCCAGAGGCTACATGGTATTGAAGTGTGATGAGTAAGAATAAGCCCTGGCTTCAGAGGGAGGATGGATGGGTCCTCTCCCTGGAGCCCAGCAGGGAAGATGCGAGGGTAAGGTGGGAAGGAACAAATAAATAAATAAATATAGATTCAACAACGTGCTCCCAGAGGCCTAAGGGCTTGGACCAAGGCTTGGAGCTCCTGGGGTCTATTTCCCTGAATAGCAAATCCAGTAACAGGCAGAAAGATGCTCAGGGAACTCAAGTTCAAAGCCACATTTCACCTGGCCTCCAGAGCCTGCATCCTTCAAGTGACAGAAGGGCCCAGACCCAGAAACCAAGCCTCAAACCAGCTCTGGCAAGAGGGGTAAGGGGTGGGCTGAGCTCCCAGTGGCTGTTCCATGCCTGCTTGCTGGCCCTGGAGGTGGCCCGAAGGCTGGACTGTCTCCATCCTGTGCTCTCTGAGGCCAGCACAGCCTTCTCCCTCCCTACCCTTCATCCTGACCATCTCCACTGAGGGGACTGTGGCTGCCTCCATGGTGGGTTCTTCTCTAGTGAATTTGAGGCAGAGCCCTGGCCTTCTCCTGTCTTAGTGGCCTTCCCGACTGGGATATCCAAAGGTCAGCTAACCGAAGTCCTATACATAATAAAAACAATCCAGCCTCGATGTCCTCCTCTGCTCCATTTGGCTGAGGTATCCCCTCTATCTCCAGCCAGGGCTGCTCTCGCAGGCCAACAGGGAGGAGGTGTCAGACATAAGCAAGTACAGAGAAGGGGAAGGAGCTCCTGAATGGACAGTTTGGGCAGGAGACCAAACCCAACACACAACGCAAATCCAAGGGACTCGCAGGGTCCTTCCTGGGGAAGTACGGCCAGCAGGGGGCTGGAGAACACAGGGTAGGGGTGGGCTGACCGCTCAGCTGGGCAGCAACACGTGCTCCAGGAGGTAGGTGAGGGAGTCCCAGTGCTTCCAGAGGAGGAAGAGGACGAGGACCAGGAGGGCGGTGCTGGTGATGCGCAGGCGTGTCTTCATGAGGGGTGTGATGAAGTTGGCGATGGTGGACACAAACACCAGGAGCACAGCCATGAGTGCCAGGATCACGTTGATGAACTTGCCCAGCAGTGCCCGTGCGTTGGCATTCTCCACGCCTTCCAGCTGCACCACCTGCTGCTGTTGCTGCTGTAGCTCTAGCTTGGTGACGCGCGTCAGGCAGGACTCCACGGCCTCCTGTACAAGTGGGGATAGCAAACAGGAGCTCAGGACAGGTGGGACCCTAGGTTGAGCCCTCCTTGCCTGCTATGGTCTGGACAGAGTTTGAGTGTGATCTCTAGGGGCTCATGGGTGGAAGCTTGGTGGTGATGTGGTGGAACATTTAAGAGGAGAGGGCGAGTCAAGGCTGTGAGGTCACGGGGGATAATGCCTTCAGATGGATTAAAGCTGGTCTCTCAGAGTGGGTTATTTCCTGTGAGAGTGGGTTGTTCTAAAAGAGCAAGTATGAACCCTGAATCTCTCTGGCTTTCTGCCTTACCATGTGATTTCCATCTGCCATGTGATACATTTGCCATGATGTCCTAATCAGAGCTGAGCGGAAGCCAGCACCATTCTCTTGGACCTCCAGAACTGTGAGCTAAGTAAACTCTTTATAAGTTACCCAGTCTCAGGTGTTTTGTTACAGCAACATGAAATGGACTAATATAGAACCTCACGCAGAGGATGATGCTACACTGGGTCTCCTCTCTAAAAGCCAAGAGGGGCCTGTGGATCGGCAAGAGCTGGGAGCAGGGCCCTTTACTGATGGCTCTTTGGGGGAGGATGCAAGGATGCAGGAGTCTTGCTTGATATGGGAAGGGTAGGTGCTGGTTTGATCCCAGTTCCCATTTTGAGACAGGGTAGTGTCTGGAAATGCCAATTATTCATTTGCAAGGCCACCTGCCATCAAAGAGGTAGGGGCCATGATGGCCCTCGCCCACTGACTTGCCTCTGCATAGTGCACACACTCAGCTGCAGCCTGTCTTGCTTGTTCTTTTCTCCACCCCACCTTTGCTCCCCTCTCCGTCCCTGTGTCTATCTGCCCTACTAATGAGACAGCCTGTACCTATTACCCCCCATGTGACAAATCTCCCAGTGCTCTGACTGCTGCCAGCTCTCCTAGCACACCCAGGCCAGCCCCAGGGTGGTCCCGGTTATACCTGAGTGTCTCGCGCCCTCTCGTAGGACTGGTAGGCCACCTTCTCCTCCATGCTGGCCAGCTCCTGCTTTAGGTTGGTCATCTCGTTCTGATGAAGCTCGGTCAGGTCGTTGAGTTGCTCCTCCAGCCGCTCATACCTGGTGATAAGAGAAAGGGTGTCACCAGTCTTAGTTCTGGAGCCACCCTTCTCTCCCCAAGATTCACTCACTCTCTCAGCAAACACTGATGCATGCAACCCACTCCACGTGTCCAGCCCTGCTCTAATTTTAACCCCACAACAATGGAGGCTACTGTGTGCACTTAGCCTGCCTTATTTCTGGATTTATTAAATGTGGTTTTGACCAAGTGTGGAAAAAAAAAATAAGTAAAAATTTAAAAATCAAATTTCAAGATGGGTGCTGGTGGCTCACGCCTGTAAACCTCTAGCTACTCAGGAGGCAGAGATCAGGAGGACTGCAGTTTGAAGCCAGATGGGGAAAATACTTCATGAGACCCTATCTCAAAAATACCCAACACAAAAAAGGCTGGCAGAGTAGGCTCAATTGGTAGAGCTCCTGCCTAGCAAGCATGAAGCCAAGTTCAAACTCTAGTACCACAAAAAAAAAAAAAAAAAAAAGAAATTTATGGGAACAAAAATATTAAAATTCCCATATGAATATTATACAGTTCAACTGATGCAAAGAAGCTCCCAGTCAGTTGTCAGTTGGGTTTAAATTATTGTGTGATCTGCAGAGTGTTTCCCTGCCCTTCATTTTGTGAAAACCTGTCTCCCAGAAAGCAAATGTTGTCCAAAGAAAAGAAGTATAGTAATCCTCCCAAGCCAAAGAAGGTACACAGTGTGCTTAACTTAAGGGATAAAAAGTGAAATTTAGATCTGTTGAAAGGCGGCATGTCTTTAGCAGAAGTTGGGCAGTGCTGTGAGAAAAATGAGTTAAGCACACACAGAATCATGCATCCTGAGCGTTTTCTCCCACGGCGGTCTCCGTGAAGCCATGTGTCTGTGGGTACCAAGGACTGCACATTACACTTCCAGTGCAGGTCCTATGCTAAGCATGGCCTCAGAGGATCTTCACCACAGCCCTGTGCTAGTGTCAGACAGGGAGACACAGGGGTCAAGGAGCCCACCCCGATCACACAGCTCTGAATGGGGAGTTAAGGATCTATTGACTTCACCCTGGGCTCTTAAGCCCTGGCGAGGAGGCTTTCTGGATACCAGGGACACCTGAATGTAAAGGACAAGATCTCTGCTCTGAAAGGCACAAAATATCAAAAGATGGTGGAATGTGGAGATGGTTAGTGTTCAGGTGGGATTGCCCCTCAAGGTAATAGGGGCAATCCCACCCTTTTTTCACATATAGAAAAAAGAAAAGGTCCTAAGTAAGGAAAAGATCCTCCAAACTCCCAGAGAACAAGTGCCAAGTGCCATACTAGAGGCCAAGAGCAGAGTGACTGAGAATGGGGAAACAGGGAGGGGGACCAGACTCCAGCTTAATTCTAGGCTGGCCTGAGGTGCTTCCACTGGAGTTCAAACTTTCTTCCACTGGTGTTCAAATCACACTTTGAATTTACAGTTTGGACTCAGTCTTCACAAACTCACGAGCTTGAAATTAGAGTTCCCCTCACTGCATGGATGGGGAAACCAGGTGTGGAAAACCTAACTGCTTTGCTCAAGGTACAGTAGCTAACAGAACTGGGATTTTAACCTAGTAGCTGCCCCCAGAGTCAGTGTCTTCACCAGAGTGTCTGCAGAGGACAGGCCTTAGAGCTGGTCCCTGCCTGAATTTCCCCTCTGTGCACTAACGACATAACATCCAGACAGGGACACCTAAAGCAGACAGGTAGTTCCTTCCTGTCTTCTAGCTGCCCTGACCCATCTGGGAAAAGCTGCTCAGGGCCTCTTCCTGGCCTCTGCCAGCAGCCCACAATCTTCTACATGCTCCTCCATCAGCCTCCATGGCCCGAGTGTCCTTACCTGCCACCGGCACTGCTGGGTGGCAGTGGGGCTCAGCACCACCTACCTGTAGCGCTCCTCTTGCAGGCACTGGGTCATGTAGGTGTAGTCCCTCTGCAGCTGAGTCTTTAGGTCCTCCATGGAGTCCTCAAGGTGTGACTGGCCCTCTTTGATCTCCCGCAGCTCCTCCAGCAGAGTGTCCAGGTTTCCAGGGGCGCCATACAGTGTGTTGGACTTGGGGCTTCCCAGTGCAACCCCAGGCCCAGCCCCAGAGTTGCTGCCTGCCCCGGCTGAGCTGGCGCTGGCACTGGAACATTCGTCATCACTGCCATACTTGGGACTGGACACTAGTGTGGCACTGCCACTCAGTGCCCTAGCTGCCTCCTCTGGGGGCCCATCTTCCAGAGGGTCCTTTAAGTGGGCGATGTTGTCTGCGCTACCAAACTTATTGCGAATGAGGCTGGCAAACTCCCGGGGCTTGGATACCACGGCGGTGTGGGTGGCCTGGGAGAGGCCAGAGAGGCTGCCCTTGACACCTTCCACCACACCGCCCCCAAAGCCACTGATGCCTGCACGCATGTTGGCGCCCACATCCTTCAGCCCCTGCTGCATGTCCCGCAGCACGTCCTTGGGCTGCCGCGAGGGCCCGTTCTGCTCGATCTCCTTCAGGCGCCGGCGGTAGTGCTCCAGCTTCTTGTGCAGCTGGGCGATGGTCTGGGCCGACTTCTGGTTCTTCTTCTCAAACACCTGCTTGATGCGTGACACCTGCTGCTTGTCTGCATTGTTGGCCAGCTTCAGGTACTCTGCCACGTTGTCGTCCCGTGCCTCCTGTTCGATCTTGATCTGCTCTGTGATCTTCAGGATCTTCTGGTGTAGGTGGTCAATGGCAGCCTTCATCCGCTGGGGGTCCGGTACCCCTTCAGGCACATCCAGGCTGATGGGGCCATCAGTGTCACCATGGCCGGGGCCGGAGGGGAGGCTTAGGGCCACGAGGTCTCCCTTGTCACCCTGGGGAAGGAGGCAAGCAGAAGCAGTATGGATGAATAATGAGACCAGAGGAAAGATCTCCACAGGTCAGCCCTGGCTACCTCTGGACTTGTTTTTTTTCACTGCAAAGTGGATGCAGGATGAATTTCAAGGAAAGAGTCTAAAAGAACATCAACAACAGGACTTACAGCTGCACATGCTTGCCTCATACAAAGCAGTCTCACGTCCGCTCTCCTCAGGCCCTACCGCATCTCACAAGTGCAGTCTAGATAGATCTGCTCTGTCTTTGGTCCAGAGAGGTCTAGCAAGTGACTTGGGGACACATAGCTGTGAAAAGTCAGAACCAGCCCACAATTCTTGTTGCTCTAGTACAGGGACCCAGCAGGTCTGAGGCCTCTTCAGAAAGTCCCAGGTGGATTTCTCAGGGATGGGATGAACTCTCTGGACTCAGCCTCCCAATAAGGCTCCTGCCTTCAGCAGGCCTCTCCATCAGGCTGACCACAGCCTACACTTCAGATCCCCTGCCCTCTTGCCCTCTCACCCCATCTTCACTAACACAGCACACAGATCACCCATCACTGCTGATACTACTCCCAAACCCCGATTACCTTCCAGCTCTCAGAGGTCATCAGTAACCTTTTCTGTTTCATGATGGTGGGAGCACCCGGCCCCTCCCAGTTTCCCAGAAATGGGAAGGAGTGGGCACCCACCCACCCTGCTGGCCAGGCCCCAGAAGACTGAAGTTCCAGAGTTAACTCACTGGCCCAGCAGAGGGCAGTCTGGGGGTCTGAGGGTATCTGCAGCCCTACTGGGAAGGGGAAGAGTATGCAGGAAGGATGGGAGAGTCCCTCTTTCTCCCACCAAGTAGGGAGGCTTCCCAGCACATCAGGGTGGCACAAAACCCAAAGAAGAGAGAAGGATGGAGAAAGGAAGAGGGAGAGAGAAAGGAAGGAGAGGTCACGGGAGATAGGAAGGACAGGACTCAAGGTTGGATGTGCAGGCAGGCCTGCAGTGGCTCTCTGGGTCTGCTGCCCTGCGCCTGTTGGAGAACCTCCGTCCACAGCTGAGTCCCTGTGCCTTATCGCCACGCAAGAACGGAAGCAGCAGGAAATGGCTCAACTCTGTGTATTTTTACACACAGCACGCCCCGAGTAAGGCTGGGTCGGATCACTGTGGTGGGGTAAGACATAGGTGGGGAAAAGGGTTAAACACTAAACACAAAGTGTCCCAGTCGCACACACTGGAAGCAGACCCGGCCTGGAGTGCCTTCTATGGGCAGAAGTCATTGCTTGATTTCTTCCAAGGCGTGGTTATTGAAAAAAGCTATTGAAAACAACAGCCTTGCCTGGGGAGGAGGGTGGCTCCTCTGTGGGCTTCCTCTGGGGCTTTTTCAGGTCACAGGTCCCCTGAGGACTCTGGGGAAGAGGACAGTCCCTCCCTCAATCTCTCCTGAAGTCAGGGCTTTCCTCTTGGGTTTGCTTTGGGTTTCCCCTCAGGTTTTTTTGCCTTCAGAACCCCTTCTCCTCAGATTCTCTGACCCTCCACACCAAAGAGTCAATTTTGGATTCCCTTAAATGATCTCTCCCAAGCTGTGTGTCACCAGCCTGACTTAAAACCTTGCCCTCCTATCTTATTCCTCTCCATATTTTCCTGAACCACAGTATCCTCACCTGTAAAATGAGTGTAATCATGTCTACTTTTAGGTCTCTCGTGAGGGTTACACAGATGATGTTTGGCAAGCACTTCGTGCAATGGCATACAGATGGTACTTGCTAAATGCTGAGTCTGGATCTAGGCAGTGTAATCCTCCCCACCCCCATGGTGAAGGAGGGGAGCTGGAAATGCCTGTAATCAAGCTCGACTAAATTTAAGAGATTACACAAAATTTCCTCAATATTGACAGAATTATAGAAAATTAAGTTCTATATGCAACACATGGCCTTTAATTTCAAAGATCTTGGGCCTCTTATGATGCCCAACCCTCCTTCACACTCTCTTCACGGGTTTGGGGTTGGGGGAGAACATTCAGGAAATGGGCTTTGCTAGTAATGGGTTCAACTGGACAGGTTGGCTGTGTCCTGCCCTATCACCACTTGTGGAGAAGGGAGAGCTCTGTCCTACCTACTTACAGAATGAAAATGCAAAGGGCTTTACTACAAGGGAGAATTCACCTTCCATGTCTCCTTTTTTGGCAGCCTGGCTCTTTTTTCCCTCCACTTGGCATCTGTCTTACAAATGGAAAAGCAGAGTTGAGGCTGGCTATGAAATGCCCGTGAATGAGACTAGACACTCTAGAGGCCAGGTGGTGGCATGGGGAGGCCCGAGACTGGGTGCTGTTCCCCTCACCTGCCGTCTTCTCTACCCTCTGGCCCAGACTTGTGAGGGTGGGTCCTACACCAGGACCCCAGCTCTGTCCAGCTCAAGAACCCCTTGGTGATGTGAAGATTCTCAATGTGACTCAAGCTGGAGGGTCTCTAGTCACAGAACATTCCCACTGTGTTCTCCGGGGGAAGACTGAGCTGCATGGGCTTCCGGGAAATGGCATCTTTTCCCTGTGGCCCCTTGGCTCATGTCTGCCCCTCAAAATACTGTTGTAATTGCCTTGGTCAGTGAATACAAAGATAACATCACTACCTCTACTATCTATTGATACAGGCCAATGCTTTACACATTTAATTCATTTAATCCTGGGAACAGTGTCAAGAGGCAAGCAGTGTTATGGTTCCCATTCTGCAGAAGAGGAAGCTAAGACCCACAGATGCTTAGTACCTTGTCCAGGACTACACAAGTAGTAGGTGAAAGAAAAAAATTTGAATCCTGTCCAGGTCCCAGCCCTAGGGCCTGACCCCACCTGGAAGGGCTGGGCAGCTCCTGCAGATCAGAAGCCTCAGACCATTGGAAGCACGAGTCGCTATGAGTGGTCTTCAGACAAGGCCTGCCCTCACCCCAGAGCAATTAAACCAGAATTTCTTACAGTGGGACGTGGGCTTTTATTCTTTTAAGAAAAACAATGGACTTCCCCCCAGCACCATCCTGCCTGAGATCTCTATACATGGGTACAGATCCTCAGAACTGCCCCAAGAGGGGCTACAGCATGTACAAGCACCTGTGAAGATGCACCGCACCACTGTGTAGTCTTCAGCTCTCCTCACCAGTATAATTTCCCATCCTAGTGGTCTCCATGAAAGCTTTGCTCACCCACTCTGCATCCTGAGCTTAGGTATGTGTATGCACTTGCATGAGAATGAGGGCATGACAGAGGCGTGCATGCATGTGAATGTGTGATGGTTCGGGAGGCTGGGGACACCAAGTGGGAAACTTGTGGTTTTTGCTCTCAAGACTGAAACACCTTAGCAGCCACTTATACATGAATGGGCTCTCTAGAGGACTCCTCAACCATTGGCTTGGTGACAGACAGGCAGAGCAAATAACAGACTCACTCAGTGTGAGTTCATCCTTGCTTGCAGCCTGGAGGCCAGCCTCCTTAGGTCCCTGCAGTACCTCATGCCACTCATTAAGGAACCAGGAAGGGATTCTAGGATGTAGCTAGAGCTAGCCCAGAGGGTCAGCTTGGTATTCCTCAAATGGAGAGGAGGTACAGACTACACATTTATCTCAGTCAGACTTGCTCTCATCTCACACAAGTGGACCAAACCTAGGAAAGATTCTTCTGGTGCTTCTGGCACAAGGAACATCCTATTTTCTAACAGGAAACATCGGACATTACCCCACCTTTCCCATCCGGGGTCTCTAGTGCCTTCCCTGAAGGGAATTCTAGACCTCAAAGGCTGAGCTGTCTGGCTACAAATGGAAAAGCAGAATTGAAGCTGGCTGTGAAATCCCCATGAATAAGGGTGGAATAGACACTCCCAGGGATGGTGGTGGGTGGAGTGGCCTGGAATCCTGTTCTCCTAGCTGGCTTCTCTCCTCTACTTGGGTCCAGGCTCCACCCTGGGAGTCCTGCAGCAGGACAGGCCTCTCGAGGAGGTTTATAATGCCTGCCACCTGATGGTCCCTTCACATGGGCGCTCCCCAAGCAGGCGTATCTGAGGGAGGTGGGAGTTCTCTATGCCCTGCCTTCACCAGACACAGGCCCAGGGAAATAGTCCTTTTTAGAGATTGGAGGGACACACAGTGACAGAAGCAAAGAGCCCGGAAGTCGGCAGACAGACTCATAGAGGTACAAAGGATTATACTTTAACAAAGAAAGGAAAATTAGAGAAGAAAAGGATGAGAAAGATGTTCAGAGTGATGGAACAGCACAGAATATGAGAAAAGGAGACAGATTTGCCAAAAAGGAAAAGCACTGGGCTGGGGGTGTGGCTCAGGTGGAAAGGGCCCCAAGTTCAAACTCCAATTCTGCCAAAAACAGAAAAAGAAAAAGGAATAGCAATGGGACAGACCCCAGGCCTGTACAGGGCAATGGAAAGGACCCTAAATTTGTAATCAGATATTAATTTAGAATCCTGGCTCAGTCACATACCAGCTGTATGCCCTTATGTCATTTGGCTTCCTTCCTCTTTTTTTTTTTTTTTTTTTTTCCTCTGTCAATACTGGGGTTTGAACTTAGGGCTTACACTTACTTGACAGGTTCTCTACCACTTAAGCCACACCCCCACCCTCTTTTACTTTTCATATTTTTCAACAGAGTCTCCCTTTTATGTTAGCATAGACAGCAATCCTATTTATGCTCCCTGTGAAGCTGGAATGACAGGTGTGTGCCACCACACCCAGTTATTGCTGGTTGAGACAGAGCCTCACAAACTTTTTGTCTGGGCTGGCCTCAAATTACATTCCTCCAAATCTCCGGAGGCCTCCTACAGGCGGAGGATTACAGGCATGAGCCACTTTGCCTGGCTAGTCATTCTCCTCTCAGAGACTTGCTTTCCTCATCTCGAAAAGGAGGGTAATACCTTAAATGGTTATCAGGAGAATGAAATGAGATATTGAGTAAAGGGTATACAGCAGGTACTCAAAAATAAATACAAATTAAGGTACTGCGCATCCATTAGAATGGCTACAATAATTTAAAAAGTAAATCAGTTTTGGTGAGTCTGTACAGAAACGAGCCCTCATGTGTTGCTGGTGGTATAATGGTAAAGTAAAATGGTATAGCCACTAAGGCAAACAGTGCAGAAGTTCCTGAAGAAGCTAAATACACAATAGCTACGAGACCCGGCAATTCCACTCCTAAGTATACAACCAAAGGAATCAAAAATGGGTATAAATAAGTGGTACACAAGGTTTGCGACAGCCAAAGGGTGGACATCACAAAGTGTGATGCTCCATAAGGTGGAATGATATCCAGACGTGAAAAGAAATGAAGCTCTATTACTGCCATAACATGAACGATTCTTACACACTTTGCGGAACTGGAGGAGTGGCTCAAGCGGCAGAGCGCCTGCTTTGTAAGCGCAAAGCCCTGAGTTCAAAGCCAGTACCACCACTAAAAAACAGTTTGCTAAGTGAAAGAAAGCAGACACCAATGGGTGCGTAGTGGATGATTCCATTATGTGACGTATTCAGAATCTTTAATTCTGTAGAGATAGCAGGTTGCTGCTGCAAGGTGTTGGGGGGAGGGAGGAATAGGGAGTGAGTGCCTAATGGGAATGGGGTTTTCTTGGGGGAGATGAAAATGTTTTCGAACTAGACTAGAAGGAGGTGAGGTTGCACGGTCTGTGTGTTTGTGTGTGTGTAAGGCCAGGGTCTTCCACTGGCCGGGGCTGAGCTCCAATCATGACCCATTACAGAGTGGTCTGTGAGATGGTATTTGGGCCCTCCTCTGTGAAAGACTGAACTGTCTCATGTTCAATAGAGCAGAAGCTCTTTCCAAAGTATCCCCTGTGCTGGGCTGGGTGACTAAAAAGAGGAGCAATACGGTCATCAGCAGGTGGAAACTTCCAGGCCCCCAGCTTGGAGCAGGGCTGGGGCTGCCCAGACACCAATGCTCCTCTCCAAACAGGCACAAAGTCTCATGCAGCCCAGGCCCACCCAGCTCTCTGCCCATGTGGTCCCCACACTGCGGGTCCTTTTACTCCACTCTCCTGCCTAAGCCAGGTTGATCACTCCAAGGTACCTGACCCGATTAATCCCTGTGGACAGGATGGGCAGGCTCTAAGGAGAGAACTAGCAGGAAGGTAACACTTCTTCTAGGATCCACGCCCATGCCTCAGCTCAGGGAGCCCACCAGCCAGGACAGTAGCCATAAACCTTGTTCTACACAAAGACTAAGATCCAAGAAATAATGATGAATGTTCTGGATGAGGCGAAGCTAGGATGTTCTCTGAGTGCCAGGGGCCCAGCTTTCCCTATTCCTTTCATGGCTCCAGTGAGACTTCCCCACAGCCCATGAATACCAGGGATACTCCCTCTACATGGCCTTGGCAGTACTGCCTCGCTGCCCCCTCCCAGCAACACCAATACAGATGGATTAGGGGCTCTGCCAGACTATAGGAGCTGCTGGGTCATGGCTCCCCAGCCCTGGCTCTCATGACTGTCTAGAGGCTCCGACCTCTTCCCCAGCCTGAGATTAGTGTCCTTGTGTTAAACTGGACATGAGATGTCTACTCTCCCTCCCACACCCTAGCCTAGCATCCTGGATCCCTGAGGTCCTGAAGACACACAGCAGACATTATCAGGACAGAAAGTGTCCAGGCTTAAGTGACACTTTGGGAAGGGAGAGAAAGGTACTAGCTATGTGCATCGTGAATGTGAATTGTAGTTCTCTTTCTTTAGTAATATATATGAATAGGTCACAGATGATTACTACATTCAAGAAGTATGTGTTTCACACCTGTGCTCCCAGGTATACCTGTGACACCCCCCTCCAAACCTTGGGGCAGGCAGCCCCTTTCCAGATTCACAAAGAGCCCCTTCTAGGGTCCCCACAGCAGGTTAACATGGAAGAAGGGGTCTTCCTGTCCAGTTGGAAAAACAACAGTAAGGTCACTCTTAGAAAAAAACTTTTTTCTTTTTTTGTGGTACTGGGGATTAACCCAGGGACTCAAGCATGCTAGGCAAGTGCTCCACCCCTTGAGCCACAACCCTCAGCCCTTTTGTTTGTATTTTGTTTTTGAGATAAGATCTTGCTAACTTTGCCCAGGCTAAGAGAGGATGTCTTGAATTCAAAATCCTCCTGTTTCTGCCTCCAGAGTAGCTGGGATTACAGGTCTATACCACCACGCCTAGCTTAAAAACAGATCTTTTGGGGCTCCTATGCTTCCCTTAGGAGGGCAGGGCAGTCCTGCTATACTGGCAACAATGGAGTCAGGTGTTAATCCTGACCTGTTCATGGACCTGACCAAGTAGGTGGACCCATGCAAGACGCTGCTCTGCTCCTGAAGGCTGGGTCTGAGCCCAGCAGGGGAGTGTGGCCAGGGGGCTACCAGGCCCAATGACTCCACAAAGATGCTTCAACCTGCTCACTGCTGCCAAAGACTGATTGTAGCAACCCTCTCAGCATGGAGAACACTCAGATTCCTTTTTCCACAAGGTCCCAGAGGGAAAGGAGTAAACCAGACCAGGGAGAGAGGAAGCCCATAGCCAGCTACAATCCTTCAGCCCAAAAGAGGCAATTTGATTTTATGGTGAAGCTGGGAGGGAGGGACCTGACATTATATTCAGAACAGGCTGGAGGAATTCTTCCAACTCTGAGTCCTAAAGTCAGGGGCTGCCCTGGTTCCCCAATGCAGCAGGCATTGCCTTGTTTGCCTGGTGCCTTTCTCTTCCTGGTGGGGACATGTGGGCCACGTGGAGCTACACAACCCACCTCTGACCCAAGAACTAGGACTCCCAGGTGGCAAGGTGGGAGGTGGGAGGTGGGAGGTGGGGGTGGGGTGGACAGAGCCCAGGGATCTGATTGGTGCCTGGGAGCTGAAGAGGCATTTTTCCAGGGCAGGAAGGCAAACGCTTGGGCACTTAATGGTACATGTGGAACATATGCACCTGGGGCAGAGTAATAGGCTCCTGCAGCGAGGCCCCAGTCCCCATAAGGAGAGTTGAGGGCTAGGACAGGCAAAGGTAGTTTTATAAGTCATTTCATATTGCTAGAGGGGACTTCTGGGTGCAGACTACAGATAGCTGAGGGGACTTTCTCATTCATCCCCTCCCTCAGCACCTACCCTTCTCAAGGCAGCATGCAGCTATGCTACCTATATCAACCTGCCTCCTCCCACACCCAGCAAGGGCCACTCTCCCTGCCCAGTGGAGTAACACTCCTCTCAGCTGACCCTCAGCTTCCAGCCCTTTCAGTTAGGACCACCCCCGGGCTGTGGTCGGAACTATGCTCTCCCCTCAGTCTGGTCCAGGACTTGCTGAGAACAAAGCCTTCTCGTCCATATAAATGTCCCATGTTCTCCTTCCCTAGCACCCATAGACCCCTGGTTGGTCCCCCAGAGCTTGTCTCTCACTTTTGGGACTCCTCTATTCTCCATCCTTTGAATTCTCCAGAAGCCAAACACTGCTTCTGGACTTTCCCATAGTCCACCAAAGGTTAGTGCTCCTGGGACCTCCCCACTCCTGTCTCCCTGCCACATCACATAAGCAACCACAAGCAGGAACACCTCCTTCCACTTAATTTCATGCCAGCCTTCTTGAATCCACAAAGAGTTCTCTATAATCAGACAGGTGAGGAAGACACTCATGGAATGCCCAGCGTGAACACAGCCACCTGGCAAACTCTAGGAAATCCCTTCCCCATTCCACAACCCCACCTTGACCCTGCTAGGTGAACTTCTCTTCTTCCATCCACCCACATCTCACCTGTGTGAGCACCGTTTCCCAAAACCATGCTGGCGATGAAGTGCCAAGAGCTCTGAAGCCCCAGTTATCTGAGGACTGGGCCAAGCCCCTGGGGTCACAGTCCCCGGGCAGCACTGGGCTCGTGGCAGGGAGTCGGGGTCTGCGAGCAGGTGTGCCCGAGTTCCCAGGCTCTGCAGCGGCCATTTCTAGTCTGAGGCTGGCCAGGGATTAGGGACGGATTGCTCTGGATTTCCCCCTCCCCCACCCAGGGGCTTGTGGCTGCTCCTTCCCATCTGGCAGGAGACATGGAGGGTTACTGAGAGAGCGGGACCAAGCTCTGATGTCCTGTATCTCCCCAGCCCAGCTGCTGTCACTGTGAGTCCAGTGTGTATGAGGATGCCCAGCTATAACAGGCTTGGCTGGGGGTAGGGTACAGGGAGGCACAGGGGACTTATGACAAGTACATCTGCCTTGTTCATTCAGCCATACAGGTAATCAAACCCACCCTCCCATCTCTATGTCCAGATACACCTTCCTGTGCTCAGATGCCCTCTCCCAAACAGCTCAGCCTGACAACTCCCTGTTTCCACTTAGAATGGAAGTGGGCCTCCCTCCAGACTGCCAGGATGGAAAGGAATGCTCCAAAGCTAGAAAGACAAGCCTGGATCCTTGGTGGATCCAAACACAGCCCAAACCAGAACCCTGCCCTTCTCTCTCAGCTGCCTTGTCTACTGGCTCGTGGCATGTCGTCCCCAAGGCAGCCTCTCTACTACAGTAATGGCCTGGAGGAGTATGACAGCAGCCAGCCTCACTAGGGAAATTCCTTTACCCTGAGGATCCCTTCCCAGAAATCCACTCTGCTCTGAACACCACTGTGGCCACTTATCCCCCAGCTTCTGCTTCCTACTCCCTGCTGTCTGCCCCCCCAGCACTGCCCAGGCAAAAATACTAGCAATAAAACACAGATGGTAAACTCACAGGAGTCTCTTTCTCCTTGGACTTCATCAGTACAGTCTCAGTAGGAAATCCTGTGGCCAGCAGAGGGGGCCAGAGGGCCACAGCTGAGGACAGCAAGTGGTGAGGAAAGAGATGGAGTGGCCAGCAGTCCTGGGTCCTGCTGTGTCTCTTTAGTGGCAGCTTCTCAAGGCAGAAAATTACCATTCAAAGATGACATGAACCACTTGAGCCTGGTGAGGCACTCAGGGCTTAAATACTGAGGATCAACGTGGATCATGCTGATGGGGCAGTCCCAAGTTCAAGAAGGTTCGAAGAGATAAGAAGAGCCCAGTTCTATCTCTGGGGACCAGTGCCAGTGCGTGCAGCCAGAATCACCAAGATCAGGAATCCACACACCCTGGGCTCACGAAAACCATAATGACTTGAGACTTGTGAGGAAAGAAGCCTGGCAAAGCACATTACACCGGCCCCAATTTTGGGGGCTAGTTCTGACCTAGAGGGCCAGGTAACATTTTTGGCAGCTCCTCACTTTTGTAAATGACCTCCCTCCTATGGTGCTTGATCTTTGTACTCTGGCAACAAAAACTGTTCTGCTTGCATAATGGTTATTTGGAAATATAAGGTTTCACCACCCCTATTAAACTATAAGGAAGGCAGCAATCAGATCTTATGTTTATCTGGATCCTTCCCAGTACCCAGCATGAGACAACCCTCCCTTAACATTGACATTGTGGAATGGCTGATTATCCCTCTTATCTAGCTTCAATGGAAGACAGCCCTCTGCTGCAGTTCCATCCCAAGTAGCAAGCTAAGATTTTAAACCTTTTCTTTCTTTGTGGAATTGGGATTTGAACTCAGGGCTTCATGCTTGCAAAGCAGTGCTCTACTGCTTGAGCCATGCCTCCAGTCCATTTTTCTCTGGTTATTTTGGAGATGGGGGGGGGTCTCGAGAATTATTTGCCTGGGCTGGCCTTGAACCATGATCCTTCCAATCTCAGCCTCCCAAGTAGCTAGGATTACAGATGTGAGCAACTGGCGCCTGGCCTTAACCCTTTCTTATAAGCAAAAAAAGAAGAAGGTAGTGGCACAGGAGATTGGAGGTTGGGGGACAGGGGCTGAGCTCTGGGATTCTCTCTGCATGGTAGGTATCACTCCCCAGGCTGCCTGAAGTCCTAAAGGCTCAAAAGCATCAGGAAGAGGTTCCTGTGAGGCTACGTGGCACCTCCAAGACAACCTGAGAGTTGCTCCCAACCTGGGCATGTGGCACATCCATAATGGAGGCCTCAGCTCTACCCCAGGAACTACTGAGCCATCATCAAAAACTGAATGGCAAGAAAAGGGAGGAAAACCAGCAGTGTAATTAAAAGAAAAGGACCAAATATAAACAGGAGATGTCTGCCAGGCAAGCCAGCAGGAGAGAGGACTTTTTTTTCCCCTCTGAGACTGTTCTTGTCTTTATACATGAAAAGGGTTCCCCAATCTGACAAAGGTAGGCAGCAAAGACCTCAAGGCATCAGGGCATAGCATGAAAGACAACACAGAACCCTGGGTTCCACACTTGCTACAGGACCTTGGTGGAGTTTCCATAGGGCTTAGATTCAGTTTCCACAACTGTAATGGGAGGAGTGTGTAAAGAGTAGGGGCTAAAGGCAAATGTGTCCAGCTGGAAGATGTGGCAAGGCTGGGGTCCCTGGGTGTGGGATAAGCCTTCACTAACCCACCAGAGTGCTTGGGAGTCAGAACAGTGACTGGTGTAAGACCTTACCCTGCTGCTTGCTAGCTATGTAGCCTCGACAGGCTGTGGCTGTGCTTCTTCACAACCACAAGGGGAGCAGAAGGGCCCACAGCAGCCTGGAGGAGGCCAGGGAAAGTAGACTGGGGCACCAAGAAACAGAGAAGAAGGCAAATGGAGATGGTACAGCTAAGTCTCAGCCTTTCTGGCAAACAGTACATATGATCATTGTCTCCTAAGGCCACAGGGAGTGGGCTGGTAGAGTGACTCAAACAGTACAGCACCTGCCTAGCAAGCATGAGGCCCTGAGTTCAAACCCCAGTACCCCCCAAAACAAAAAAACAAAGGAGGTTGTAGGGTAGGCGTCACTAAAATAGATGACTAGTCCTGAGGACCCCCTCACCACATGTGAATATACACACATGCACAAACTGGATGGTACCTGGAAGACTTAGCTTAGGACAGAAAAAGCCAGAGAAGGAGTTGCCATCTGGGGCAAAGTTGAGACCCAGGCAGGCAGGCATAGGAAAAGCCACCACAAGCAATGAAGCAATGGCTCTGAAAGGATGAAAGCCACAAAGCAACTCTCTTTTCGCAAAAAAAAAAAAAGTGCTGCTGGGAGAATGCCACCACTTGCACTTCCTAGTAAGTCTTTGCTGTCCCTCCTGGTTGCTTCCTCCCTGGCCTGGCTGAGATGGAGGCAGGGTGGTCACTGCTGCTCCACAGGCCCAGGCAGCTAAGCTATGGCCAGGGGCTTCTGGTCTTACTTTCTCCACCCTTCCAAGTGGAGCCCAGTCCAGGAGTGACAGGTGGGCTTGCACTGTCCTGGAAGGGGAAGCCCAGGTCCTGGGCACAGCTCTCCTCTCGTCGTAATTGGCAGGGTTTAGCCCTCTGTTTTACTGGGTTCCTCTTTAGTTTTTTCTTCCCTCTCCTTCCTCTTTCCTTAGTTTTAATACCATGCCCTTTATTTCTTTATTACTTTAAATATTAAATGTTTTCTTTTCTCTTCCTTTGCCTAGTCATTCTTCTTCAGCCATCTCATTTTAAAAAAAATCTTCCTACTGAGCATCTTTCTCTTTAAAAAAAATTAAAATCAAAATAGGGTTGGGGATATAGCTCAGTGGTAGAATGCTTGCCTAATATGCATGAGGCCCTGAGTTTGATACCCAACATCACAAAAAATAAACAAAAACTTAAAAATAAACAGCACAATGCCCACATTCTGAAGAGTGAGAAACCTGAGAAGTCACAGGCTTTAGGAGCAAAGAATAATGCTGAAAAGCAGCTAAATTTAAGCACCTTTGAAAACAAGGTGAGGCCTTAAAAGACTCTCAGGCCACAAATGTGCTGTGAACATCTCTGGTGAGGATTCCTCCTTGGAAAGCTGGCAGCTTCTCAAACGCTCACCAAGCCCTCCTAGAAACAGAGGCTAGGGAAGGGGTCATTATCCAGAGCTCCCACCCCCAACACTCAGTCCCAGCAGAAGGTGCATCTTTAGTAACTCAGATTACCAAAGAGTCCTGCTTTTCCCAGGGAGATGAGAGAGAAGCTGATATTCTTCAGCGTGAACTTGAGCAACCAAGTTGGGCATGTTTCCTAGGAGCATGTGGACAGGCACAGCCCTGGGAGTTGGGGAAGCAGACAGGGCCAGAAAGGGGGAGGCTGAGGCTCAGAATCAGCACACACATGCCATGACACCTTTCAGCTGCTTCCAGGGAGGGAGGATGTGTTTCTTCCTTCTGCCAGTCCTTTGCTGGCCCAATGCCATGGATACTCTTGGTGAGGGAGTCCTTCCCAGGCACAGACACGAGCTTAGATGCTGGACAATGGACAGAAACACTTGCCTAGGTCACTTTTGGGCAAATCAAAATTCATGCCAGGCAGGTAGAGATGATGACTTCATGCTTTTAGAGTCAACTCTCTTCCCCCAGAGGAGGGTAGAATGGAAACAGGCTCTGGAGAAAGTGACCCAGAAAGGAAGTAGCATCTCCTTTCTGGACAATTTTTAAGACGAACAGTGCCCTTTACCCCAACTCTATTTGCTAAGAATAATTGAGAACAATTCCTTTCTAAAGCAGAGGACTGAAATACAGAACTCCTGTGGGCTCCTGCTGACTCAATGAGCTGATGTGATTAAACGAGAAAATGTGCATAAAAGCACTTTGTAAACCACTGCACACTGTCCAACTGACTGTTGATACCAGGAGAGCTTTCAAAGGGACATGACTGGCTCATCCTAGAGGACATGTCCACAAGGCCACCAAGCCCCCAAGAAGTAGGCACATGGCCCAGGTAATATTTGGGCTGCCTTCTCAAGCAGTGAAGAAACCTTATATAATGAAGTTAGTATTACAGGGCAGGGTTCGCCTTTCCAGCTGCCCAGAGGAGGCCTCCTGGTCACAGTATCACCATGGATCTGATTTACCTTTTGCTGAGCATGCTGAATTATTCACTAGCTATGGATACCAACAACAGCTCTAGGGTCCCAGGGGTGGGGTATCTGGGGAACTGAAAGGAAGAGGAAAGGGATGCACTGAGAACTCTCAGAACCAGACCTAGAGAAAGGTCAAAGAGGACAAAAGAAGTAGGATGGTCTCCAGAGGATCTAGGGGACAGGGACCAGGGGGTGCCAAGAGCAGCCTAACAAGCTGCTTGTGACCCTCTGCCCAGCACCCATCCCTACAGAGAAAAGAGAGGTGGGAGAAGGCGTTACTCCCAGCCCCCACTATAGCTCAGGGAACCGTTGGTTCTCTAGGAGCCTCAAAGGAATTAAATGGGTGTGTGCTTCATCTCTGCTTCTATTTCAGAGCCCTCTGCCCTGTGGGGTATAAATAAAGTCCAAACTGTGCCTATGAAAAGAGAGGCAGAAGCAGGATCAGGTTAATGGTACTATATTTCCATTGCCTCATCTGGAGGGGGCAGGGAGAAAAACTAGGGTCACATTTCTCATCTCAAGGATGGTGTAGATCCAGGGAAGAATGTGTTCAGTAGCTGGGAGGCCTGTGCCAAGTCCCATGACCCATGCCCACATCCCCAGTGGTGGCTCCATATCGTCTGGAGCCAAATGAAAGCGCATCTCTTGCTACCTGCCAACTATCATCAGCTCTGGCATGGGGATGGACACGTGAACCTTGAGCACACTCTCCTCTTGGGCAGCACGGAGCATGTGAGGGAGTTGAGGCTGAGGGTGGACAGGGAAGCACTGGCTGGAATCTCCCTGGGCTAGCACCATTTCAGCCCCCAGGGACTACAGACAAAAAGATCACCTCCCACAAGATTTTGGTCTGAGCTTAGCAACAATGGGTTAGGTAATGTGGAAGTTACTAACTCATCCCCAGTATCCTGGGGAGTTCTGTAGTTCAGAAGCCAGAGCTAATCTGGAGAGCATCCACGGGGAACATGGTGAATAAAGACTGATTCCAGAGGCTGGTGGCCTGCTGCGGCAAGCGAGTCCCAACTAAGTTCTAGAAGTCAAGAGGCTCCTTATGATTTCCAGAGTAAGAGCTTTAGGTAAGGGGCAGAGTCCTCATTTTCTGGTCTCTCTCATGATTGGACAAGACCCCAACAAGGCCAGGGGCATGAGGTGTTAAAATAAGGCTAAAGGGAAGGCCTCTTGGCTGTCCAGTATATCAGGATATACTACTACAGTGGGAGACCAAGACCCCCAGGAAACTGACACTGGGACAGGAGCAATGGTTCATGAAAAATCAGACCCTCCTGGCCTTGGCCTTGCAGCATGGCATGGCCAGGGAGGGCTCCTCTAAGGAGCAGGACAGCTACCTCTGGCTCTCCCCGCCTGAGGGAACTTTCCATGCAGAGAGGAAGAGAGGAGAAAAGAAAAGGTGAGATAGGGTGGAAGAGGTGGGGCAAAGATGACAGCTGCCCTCAATAGAGACCTGCATGAGTATGTGAGTGCCTATGCCACCTGGAAGGCAGCTGCATTTGTGTGAACAGGACAATCACCTCAGCTGACCCTCCAGAAGGGTTCTTTGGCTTCCAACGTAACCAGGTCTAGGAGCTCAGACAGAGCTGTGTTCTGCCATCTCCAGCTGCCCAGGGGACATGTTTGGAGACCTCTCTTAGCAGAGCTGGCACTGCCCGCCTCTGAGCCAGCAGACTCCCAGACATAAATAAACCAGGGCCCCTGGGTATCTGCCAAGACCTCAGTTCTCTTGGCAAGATCTGGGCTAACGGTGGCCCCTCACTCTCCATCCCGCTAGTAAACAGGGCACTTATTTATTTATGCCAGGGGTGAGGGAGGGGGCAGAGAAGAAATTTTGTTGTTGGATAAATCCTGGCCTACAGAACAGGATGTCCAGAGTCCACAAGGCTCTAGATGATCGGCTGCACTCCACTGATTTCCCCATCTGGCCCTAGAGATAACACTCCCTGGGCCACAGGGAAGCATCCAGGCAGGACAGAATCTCTCCACCTTCAAACTTCACCCAAAGCACAACTGTGGAGATGCTCTCCCCTACCCTGCCTGACTTCAAAGCCAGGGGCAGCAGGCTGGACTGTTGAGAAAAGTCCTCCTGCCATTGATCCACATCCAGATGCCCACTGGCCCTGCATCATGCTGCCCCATACAGCTCCTTAGCCACACTGAATGTGGGGGATAGGGAGAAAGGACCAGATCAAGGTTAGGAGCTAGCCCAACACTGCTGGCCATGAACCTGGCACATATTCTGGGAGCTGCTGTTCAGAGGGGGAAAAAAAGAAAGGAAAAGAAAAGAAAAGAAAAGAGGAAGGCGGTGGGGGCCTCATGTGCTTTCAGAGGAGCCAGCAGTTCCTTCTCTAGCCCCAAGGCTGGTGTCACAGAGTTTAGGGCAGAAGCAGATATTACCACATTCTCTATGCCAGTTCTCTCCCCAGTACACTAACAAATGATGATCTTTCCCACTTGACATATAAGAGGACGTGGAGACCTTTCTCAGTGTCACACAAATAGCAGAAGAGTGGGGCTGAGAGGGCAATCTTGGTGGTGGTGGTGGTTTTACAGGGAAATAACAAAACAACCTCAAACACCGCTAACTGGATCTGGAGGGAAAAATGATAGCCAGACCACCATCACCAAGGCTCCTGTGGAGGCCCTATCTATCGCTGCTACACCCTGCTCAAGTAGGGGCTCAAGGCTCCTGCTTTCTTAGGGTGGGGGCTGGGAGAGCCTCAGGGTGTTTTCATTACACAACCCTAGCCAGGGCCACTCTGGTCCAAAAGCCAGCTGGTGAGTTCTGAACAATGGCAAGGGGTGTGGGGAGTGGGGGAGGCTTATGAATTAAAAATAGATGCTAGTAATCGCCAGGGAGCCTGCAGAGAGCATGTGGGTTGTGTTTACTACTGAGAAGAATACTTCCTATTCATGCCCCAGACCCGACCAGGGTGGAACCACCCCACCTCTCACACCAACAGCCTCTGTATCTGGGGTAGTGAGCTGAGTGTGCTTCAGGGCTAGGATGGCTGGAAGACACCTTTCCTGGGGACATGGAAGCATCTCTCTCTCTCTCTTCAGGAGCCCCAGGGCCACTCCCCTCCTTGGAGGGACAGATGAGTTAAGCCTGAACCTAAGGAAATGGCGCCCAAGAGATAGCTACCTTCTCAAGTTCCATCAATCTGCTTCCAGCCATGTTGCATAAAACAACCCCTTAGCTGTTTTGCAACTTCAGATCTCAGGTCTTATGGACAGGACTAGAAACAGAACCTAGTTTCCTCTCTGTAAGACTTAGCTAGGTGCCCTGGGCAAGCAGTTTCTCTGTTCCTCTAGGCTTCAGTTTGTTCGTCTGCGAAATGGAAATCCTAACACCTGCACTGTGTAACAACTTCACAGTCTGTTACTAAGATTAACCTAGCAAGACATGTCACAAAGCTAAAAGTTCTAAATAAAGATACAGAACAATCAGGAGCAGCCATTTCCCCCACTATCACCCTGAACCAGAGCACTGTTCCCTAGTCACCAGTTACCCAAGAGTCTCTGGACCTGGTCTTTCACACACAGCAAAAAGGAAACCTCCTTCCCCTCCAGGCATCAGCCAGACAATGTGAGAACAAACACAAGCCCCTCAGAAAAGAGAAACTCCCCAGCTGATGCACATCCCTGAGTCCCCCAGACCCATGCATTCCCAAGCAGTAACCATCAACAACCCTTCACCAGCTGCAGAAAATACCCACTGCCCACCCCACTCCACCTTCTCAGGCAGCTGGAGGTCTGCATGGGAGCCTGAGGCAATTACAGGGTACAAGGTTCACATTTTCCCTCTTCATAAAAAAGCTGCAGTACTTGAGCCCTCTACTTGACAGGATTTTTCTAATTTGATTTTTAAAATGTACTCACTGACTCACCCGTGAGAGGTGGGCCTGGCTGCTGCTGCCTGCACAGCGTTTGCTCATTAAGGACTGAACGACCCGATTCACTCTGCGGGGCCCTTCCTGCTCTGGATTTCACAAGGCCACACCACCCTTTCAGCCAGAGCATTCAGACCTCACTCTTAGACCACGCTTTTCCCCAGTGGAAGCTGGGCTTGCAAATGGTGCTGTCCCGCCGTTTTAAATACTATCTATATGCTGACAACTCCCAAATTTATGCCTCCAGCTTGGATCTCTCCCCGGGACTCCAGACTTGTTCATCTGACTGCTTATTTGGCATTTCCACAGAGATGTTTAATAGCCATCCAACTAAACACAGCCAAAGCCTGGCTGATTCTGCCCCCGATAGAACGGTTGATTCATTTGTCATCTTCCTTGCAACTCAGCTCCTGGCAATTTCTTCTTTCCAGTGGTCAGGCCCCAAATCTGTGAGCCATCTTTGACTTCTCCCTTTCATGCCCATACCCAATCCATCAAAAACATTTGGGCTCCATCTCTGAACAATCCAGATTCCCTACCCCACCCACCCACCTGCATGGGTCCCACCACTGCTTCACCCCTGGAGTGTGCCAATGGCTTCCTAACCACGCTCCCTGGTCAGTCCTGGCACACTGTCACAGTTGATTTGCCACACAGCAGCCTCAATGGTATTTTTAAAAGGTGCTGCTCATTTGTACCAAGCTTTCTAATGAGTTCCCATCTCACTTGAAAAAAAAAAATTAAAAGTCCTTTTACTAGGGCTGGGGGTATGGCTCAAGAGGTAGAGTGCCTGCCTAGCAAGTGTGAGGCCCCGAGTTCAAACCTCAGGGGCCATGTCCAATATAGAAAGAAATTCTGATAAAAACAAAAACAAAAACAGTCCTTTTCCTCCCATACTGGGCCCCATGCAATCTGCAGTTCTCCTCACTCCTATCCAGCCCCCTGCCCTCCTCCTGCTAGTCTCTCTGATTCTCTTCCACCTTGCTCACTCCACTTGTCACACCTACCTTCCTGCAGGTTCATTTCTACCTCAGGGCCATTGCACTTACTGGCTTATCTACCTGAAATGCCTTTCCCAGATCTGCATGATTCACCCCCCTCACATTATCAGAGAGGCTTTTCTGACCAACCTGGTCAAAACAGCATGCCAAATTCCACCATTCTCTGCCTCCACCCTCTGCTTTTTGTTTTGCTTCTTAGCTTTCTTACTACCAGATACATTATATAGTCTCCTCCCACTAGGATCTAGGATCCATAAGAATAGGGGCTTTTTCATTGCTTTCATTCACTGAGGTATTCCCAATAGTGCTGGCACATAGGAGATATTCAATAAGTATTTGTTGAATACAGAGGAAGCAGGAAGGCACAGGTGCAAATGTCTACTGAGCTGTTGAAGAAGAAGGGAAGGGGTAGCAGTTGACTCAATGGCTGACCAGCTGAGGCTCTGTGATGGACAAATGGACTGTCACCATTTGTGGAAAGTCCTTTGTCTTCACGAAATCCAGAATCAAGGTCATTTGTGGAATAAATGAAATGGTTCAAAAGCTCGTGGTTCATCCACCAGCTGCTGGAAAATCATCCACAAGGGTGATGATCATATCAAAGTGTAGTCTCAGGTTGGACAAGTAGGAGGCTGAGCCCCACGCCTGGCTGCGGTGTCAGCTGGTACATGCAGGAGCAGAGGCATATGGGAAGAGCACTAGGCTTGGGGTCAGACCCAAGATTTAGCCCAGTTCTGTGGCTTTGGGCAGGTCATATCCCCTCTTTGGATTTATTTCCTCTCTAAAAACATGGGATATCATAACCTGACTTATCTAGCTCATGGAACCATTTTAATGAATTCATGACAAGATGTTGACAAAAGCAAGTCCTTCACTGGGAAATGGCAAGGCCAAACCCAAGCTGCTCTCCAGTGCCAGGCCCACAGCAGGCACACAAAGTCTGTTCAGTCAATAAACTTCCAAACATTTTAAAAGCTGAGACACAAGAACTTGAGAAACACTCAGTATTGATGTGAGGACAGTTCTAGATCTCTTGTGGAGAAGGGAACGTGTGCTAGCAACAACCGATGGTCAAACCAACATTATACTAGAGTGGCCTGTGGAACCTTGATGCTTACATCCCCCAAAGGCAGGACTCTCTGGTCATCCATCCTTCCTTCTACAATCCCTTCCTTCCTCTCTACCTATCTTCTCTGTCATCTAACCTTCCATGGCAGACAGATTGTCTCCTGCCCACAGATGGGCACTCATATACCTGCATGTTCTTGCTGCAGCTCCACTTCCCTGGGCCTCTCTAATGAAGGTACCAGTTTCTCCCACAGCTAGTGCAAGAGGTAGGACCAGCATCCACGTGGCTTCAGCAGCTTCACCTCCACCCTCATGGGCAGGGTGAAGGTATCTGCTTTGAGGTACCTGCTGTGGGGCTTTTCCCTTTCTGCTCTCCAATTATCAAAGCTGCCTGCTGCCTCCCTCCCCTACTCATCATCCCCCCCAAGGCAAAGTCCTTGTTCCCAGGCTTCCTCTCTACCACATGCTGAGAGTCAGGAGTTCAAGGTCATGTGATAACCAATAGACAATCTAACTCTTGCTGTGTCAAATTAAATTTCTCTCCATTCATTCCTCATCTGCCACCCTCTATGAGAATACTGTGAGCCTTGTCTTCTCTCTCCAAGCCCCCAAATCTTTTTTTCTTTTTTTACAGTGCTAGAGATTGAACCCTGGGCTGTGCATGTGGTAGGCAAGTAATCTACCACTGAGCTACATCCCTAGCCCTTGGTTTTTTTTCTATGTAACCCAGGCTGGCTCAGACCTTGAGTTCCTCCTGCCTCCACCTCCCCAGTGCTGGGGATTACAGGCATGTACCACCACACTGGGCCAAGCCCTGAAATCTTAAATCCCAATGGCATTTGTCTTCTCCTCTTTATATCCTCCCTCAGTGCACCTGCTTTCCAACTCCCTCACACACCTATCTCCTTTTCTCCATATCATCAACCTTTTCCCTCCACCACCTCCTTTTCTGCCAGTCAAGGTTTCATGGTCCATCCATCTAGTCCAAACCCCAGCCCCTTGCTACCCCCGATCTTTCAGCATGTCACCAGCAACTCTTCAGCTCTGCTCCTTCCTTTGGCTATAAGAGGCAGCCAGGTGTGCAGATGCAAACCTGCAGAGAGATGATGCTGAAGCAAAAGGAAGAAGGAGGAAAAGGAGGAGGAGGTAACGAGTGAGGCAGAGTGGCAGGTCAGACCTGGCTGCCTGTCCCTTCCATGTCCATCAGTCTGGCCTTGGCCTCTTCACTCAACACATGACTCAGGATCTCATCTTTAACTTTAGGGCTTTAACATCTTCAACTTTAGGGCTTCTTTCAACTCACAGAGTGCTAGCCCCACCCCAGACCTCTGCCCTACAGATGTCCTGCTGATGGAGCCTCTGCTTGAGCAGCTTGCAAAGCACATGCAACTCAACACTCCCAAACCAAGTTCATTACCGTCTCCTAGAACCCACTCCTTTCCTGTGATACCTCAAACACAGAACTATTAAGCCAGAAGCCCAAGGCTTATCTTCTATTTCTCTCCCTCCTTAGTTTTCCATAGCCACTGCCTCACCTAGACCTAGCTTCTAATTCCCAAATGTCTCCAGAATGTCTCTACTCCTTCCCATCCATACTGCTGCAGCCTAGACTGCAACAGCTTCAAAAATGGTTTCCTTGATGCCTGTCCTGTCCCCCTTCCCAATCTACCATCTATGCGGAGCCCTAGAGGGATTTCCTCCCTCTAGTTTCCTTCCTAACAGCCTCTGAGTTTCACTTTACTCCCAGTCAATATGGCAAGACTTTTGGTGATCTGGCCTCTGCCTACCTGTCAGGTTTCCAAAAGCAGATGCATCCCAGCACCAGCTCATGTGCTTTTGTACATAGCCCTCCCTCCCCCATTCCCAGAGACGCTGTACTCTGAGACTCAGCTCAATTGTTTCCCCTAGAAGATCTTGGCCAACTCCCCACCCTTTCACACACTCAAGTGCCCTGAAGCTCCCATAGTGCCCATCAGAGCCCTGTTCACCCATCACCCCCTCTAGACAATGAACAGCATGAGGATATCAATGCCAGCCGGCTGTTCTTGTAGTATATAATAAGAAATCAATAAACAAATGGATATATAAATCCATGAAGTGCCAAATTAACTCTTCTTTCCAAGCAAGTCTTCCTGGTCTCCTCCCCATCTTCTTTTTTGGGAGTAATAAAAATATAGTTTACATACATGAATTCACTTAATCATACAATGCCTCTTCTCTTATTATCCCCATTTTCAGCTGGCAAAACTGAGGTAAAAAGGGGTTAGTGATGAATTAATCCAGCTGGTAAGTGGCAGAACCAGGCTTGGTTCTAGTCTGTGCTTTTAACTACTATACTTACTGCTGCTTTGCAGCCTGTTTAAGGAAAACAAACCAAAATTAGTATCAGCCTGGGAACAAGGTCATTTTGAAAAACAAACTCCTAAATAAATAAAAATTAGCCATTTGAAGAACCAGCTCTTTGTTTTGGCTTAGCCAAATACCTGCTTCCTTCAGTCAGGGCAGAAACTGGCAGGCAGTGGGTTTCGGTACCACCTCACAGGACCCAGCTCAGTCCTCAGGTCCCAAGGCCCCTGAGTAGTTGGCTCAGCCTCTGGGTTGCCCCTCGAGGCCCTCCTCTTGCCTCATCTCACCTTGTCCCCGATGCCCTCGGCCTCCTCAGCCAGGAGGTACACACTGCCACCATCGGCCAGCAGCAGGGCAGTGTCTGTGGTGGAAGAGGAGCGTGGCCGGCACTGGTGCTGGTGCAGGATGGCGGCCAGGCTGCTGTCCTGGGGGGCCTTGCGCAGCAGGTGGGGGCTGCCACGCTGGGGCTCCAGGGAGCTGCTCTTGGTGCGACGGCTGCTGCCACTGCTACTGCCACCCCCACTGCTGCTGTGCAGGCTGGCGCCCCGCTTGATGGAGGGCCGGGAGCGGATCTGCTGCAGCACCCGGTTGAAGGCGGTGGGCCGCGCAGGCAGGTCATGCAGAGACATGGCATAGGAAACGCGGTGCATCTCGGGAGAGCGCTCCTTCTCATCTGGGGAGTCATGGTCAGACATGCCCTGTTGCTGCTGCTGCTGCTGCTGCTGGGAATCCTGAGACACCTGGTGCTCCCTCTCCCGCGACCTGCGGCGGCTGTGGAACAGGTGCTTCAGGCCGTGGCCAAACATGGAGCCCTCTGAGAGCTGCTGAATTTTCTAAAGTGGGGAGAGATGAAGAACACCAGTGAGTGCAAAACTTTTAAACACCTTGTCAGCTAGGGTGAAGGTGAATCTGTTCCTGGGAGACCAGCACAGCTCATATAGCTGTCTCATAGAGCTATACAAGATATAGCTTGTATAGTTGTCCCTGTGGATGGCCTATCACCTGCAAAAGGTGGTAATCAAGACCCACCCAATCCTTCCCTGTGACAGGTTCAAGCATCTAGGAAGGATGCTTTCAGGGCTTTGGTCTTGCCTTAGCAGCTTACACAATAGTACTTGGCTCCTGGGACTTGTCTCCCCCAAGCTCCAGTGCCTCCCACCTTCCACATAAGATCCCCATCAAGGTGCATGGCAACTTCAGGTCACCCAGCATCCATTTCCAAAGATGCCTCATTGTGACAATCTTGGAAAAACCAGAGCCGTACACTCAGTTTATACGGTCGCAGTAGCCACTGCTAATTGCCTCCCTGATGCTGTTTTTCCTTACACCCAAACTGCAAGGCCTTAATGAGACTTGCTGCAAATTCCTGCTTCAACAGACTCTCTTGCAGCTAGGGTAACCGTATGACACAGTTTGGTCCAGTGAAAAGTAGCAGGAGGGATTCTGGGAACACACCTCTGCTTTCCTGATAAAGGCACTGGCTCTTTCTACTTCTCATTTGGAATGTGAGGGTAACATCTGGGAATGCAACAGCTATGCTGCAACCACAAGGTGACAGAGTTGTTGTTGGATGAAGGTTAACATACAAATGGTGGAACCCAAGACCTGAGAGCTTGATGGCTTGTAGAGGCACCAACCAGGTCACAAATGCCTACCCTGTGATTCCTGCTGCATGAAATAAGTAAACCTACCTATCATGTAGACATATGATTTGTGGGGAGATTATGAGAAGCCTGAGAACTTGACATAAGCACAGTTGTGCTCAATGATCTACAGGCTGAGTTTGGCATGGCCCCAGCCAGGGAAGAAGGCAAAATGCAGAACAGCTGCTTTCCTAAATTGTTTAAGTTCAGAGAAGTAGGAAGGCAGGTTTCTCTTGTTACAATGTCATGTCCCTCAGAGAACTGTTGCTCCACCTCCTTGTTTACCACTGGGTATAAAAGACTTGCTGAAGGAGGCTACAAGCTTTTTGATGGGGGTTTTGTTGATTGATTGATGGGCTGCTTGCAAGAATGTTGCTGCTGCCGCTGCTGAGTTATGCTAGAGATTAGAGGAAACACAGGCAGTGCAAGTCTGAGCACCAAGACTTCAAGAGAGATTAAAGAAAATGTGGGGACAGCACAAGTCTGAGGGCAAAGACTTTAAGAGAGATTATGCTAAAGAAAAGCTAAGAGAGAACATGGGACAGAGCAAGTCTAAGGAAAGAGACTTTATAGAAAAGATGACTTTAGAAGTAAGGTTTTAAAGAATAAAAGAAGCAGAGTAAAAGAAGAGTTATTAGAGAAAAGAAGCAACAAGGCTGTTGTGTGTCTCCACCTGAGTGCCCAGCATACCTGCCCCCAACTTTCTGCATGTCTGTCTTCTATCTCCTTTCTGCATCTCCAGTCGCACCCAGTTAGGCCAGGAGAACAGAGCACGAAAGAGCTCTCTACAATGATTCTAGTATGATTTTCTGTTATTTGTGGCCAATTTCATTCCTCATATTGTTGGCAATGAAATGCCTCACTTGTATTTTCTGTACTGGAGCTTGAACTCAACCTTGCACTTGCTAGGCAGGTACTCAATTACTTGAGCCATGCTCCAAGCCCTTTCTGCTTTTAGTTTGTTTTGCAGATAGGGTCTTATGATTTTGCCCAGGCCAGAACTGGTTCATAATCCTCACACCTCCACCTCCCAAGTAGCTGGGAACATCTGAGGCATGCACCACCACGCCGGACCGGAGGCTCTTTACGTGGATGAGCAACATCTTACAGTACAGTCGGTGGAGCTTACACATCAGAACCAGCTATCCAGATGAGGATCCATCCTCTCGGACCAGAACCAAACAGATGCCCTAGAGCCTGGTGCTGCCCTGCCCATGGCCTGCCCTTGTAACATTGCTCTGTGATGCTCCAGCTGCTCCAAGCTGGCCCTGGATGGGCCACCAGGGCAAGGCAACTGTGGTGTGATTGCAGACAGCTGCTTTGTCTGGGGATGGCTTAACTGGAAAGACCTAGACCTCTGAAGAGCTTCAGAGCTGTGGGAGGAGGGGTGGGATGCAGAAGACCAGGTAAGACTCCACACCCCAGTGACTAAATGGGCAACACAGAACCCTGCCATCTGGGCTCAATGAGCAATAGCAGGTTTTCCTCTGTAAGAGCAGCCCATAATCTCACAAGGCAGCTTCAGTCATCTTTTAAAAAGTTCCCCAAAATTACACATACTAGATTTTCTTTTTTTCTAGAAACAAACTTATAGAGGAGAAAAGTCAGACCAGGTAGAAGCCCCCCTGCAAAAAAAAAAAAAAAAAAAAAAACATGATCCTACATCTTCTGAAATAGCTGGCCCTGACCATATTACTTTACACCTCTGCACTGAACGTTTGTGTAAACAGCAGCACACACATCTGATGTAAACAATCCTGCTACCAGCACTTATATAAAAGTGTAGGATTTTCATGGTTTTCCTCATTGGAGTCTCCCTACAATCCTCATTGCAGGCAGTACTGACGATGCCCACTTCATAAACCAGGTAAATTCATCTTCAGACCACACCATGAGCTGAGAGTTTGTAGCTTCTGAGGTGCGTAATCTCCTAGGTCATTTCATTTTGAATTCCCCAGATAAGAACAAAGCGACAACTGCAACATTTCCACTTACAGATGGAACTTCCTTAAGAGGAAGTTCTTCCCTCTTAAGAAGTGAAGTTTGGGACAAACTTGGAGACAGGAGGACACAATGCCAAGTTTTCTCATAGAGTCACTATCCCTTCAGGACCAGCCAGAGGCAGCACTCTGAGGCCCACCTGAATCTGTTCTGGGCAGAACCAGGGCGTCAAGGCAGAGTGGACAGTGGTGCACATTCTGCAATGAGCATGAAATGGGTCAGATCCTAAGGCCTCCAGACCAGGCACCAGCCCTCTTCCTCAGGCCCAAGACCTCCCTCCAGGCATCCTGGATGGAGCCAGCTGGCTCTGGTCTTTGCCCAGTTGCTTCTGCCAAGTGGTCACATGACATCCTATGTCTTTCTAACATAGGATTATGTTAGAATCCTATGTTCCAGTTTCTTCTTCCTCTCCCCCATTCCTAACTGGCTTCTCCAACACTGAGGCCATTCTTTTCTATTCAGTTAAGGAGAAGGTGTTTCCCTTAGAGACTTCACCAGAGATCCTGGGGCTTGGTGGCATTTCTTCTCCATCAGTCCTGGAAATCAGGGCAGGTGCTGAGGAGAGGGACCACAGCCACCCTTGTAGGCCACATTGCCATGGACCCTATAATTCTGGGATGATTACTTTTTAAAATTATACAAAGTGCTTTCCAATTCATGCTGTAATTCTAACTTGACACTAGTCTCATCTCAGAATCTAGGAATGTGACAGAGGATTTGCGTCTGTGTCTCCATCTTGCAGATGAAGAAACCAAGGCCCAGCAGAGTTAAGTGGCTCATGCAAGCCATCTAGATGAGCTCCCACCTTCTAGTCTCATTTAGCATCATTGACCCAAGACTAAAGTGGATAAAGTTTGTATGTCTTAGAACAGTGTCAAAGGCAGGATGAAAACAAACTGAAAATCCCCAAGCCAGGAGGAGTTAGGTCAACTGAAGTGCAGTTGTGGATCTGCCCAGGCTGTACTATAGGAATTGGGCAAGACCCTTAATCATGAGGCCTTCATTTCTCACCTCCCCAGCTGTTCTGCCGGAGGAAAAAAGCAAGGGATGGTGACCAGGTGACCACAGGACCTTTGCCCCAGCAGCAAAGGTTTTTAAAGTCCATCGTACACACAAAAGAAAAGAACCAAACAAGAGGTCAAGGAATGATGGTGAGAGGTTTCCCTAATGTACAAGGTGAGAGGCAAGCACAGTAGGGTGACACAGGTTGATTGCTTCTCTATGTGGGTGTCAGGGAGGAGATGGTTAGGAGTTTTCAGATAACACGGTAAGTATTAAAAAAAGAAAAGAGAAACTCAGCACATACACATAACCAGCCACAAGTTTCAGAAGTGAGGAAAACCATGGTGACTAGCTTGAGGGAACTTAGCCGCCAACGCAGCAGAGAGTACCACCTGCTCTGACTAACAGGTTCCAGCTACTAAATGTCACTTGCTTTTCTCCACTGACTTTTGCTTTTCTCCAGCTGCCAAAAACCATTTTGGCAGGATGGATTAGGAAAAGAGAGCAGAGAGGTTGCAAAGTCAGAGGTGGGACACAAACGGAGCTCTTGGCATCCTGGGAAGGACATGAGAACTGTCCTCAGAGCTGGCCCATGAGAGCCAGAAAGGGCAGCTTCTGGAAGAGAGGTATCACATCTAGTGAGGACAGCAAGGAAGGTTTGTTGGAACTCCCTTCAAGGGCAGGAAGGACCCCAGCTCCGTGGGTGACAGAACTCTCTCAGGAAGAACAGTGGACTAGATTGGTTCCTGAAGGTCCTTTCTGTGAACGCTGTGGTTTCTGAACTGTAAGACTTCATCCAATTTCCTTCCTGGTCCCACAAAAGGGGAAGTTTGCTCCAGAGATCCTGCAAATGCAGCTTCATGAAGCCAAAAGGGAAAATGCCTCTGGGGACAGTGTCTTTGGCACCATCTGATGAAAAATGGCCAAAAGCAGTTTCCAGTTTCTGTAAGTCCCTTTGTTCTCACCAATCCCAGAAAAGCCCAAAGGGTCTTAGAAAGGCACACTAACCTGGAGCCAATTATCCCACTTGACGCTGACCCCTTGGCTCTTACTACTTTCACCTGGATCTGAAACTCCCTCTGCTCTAACAAAGGTGCAGCTGAGAGGGTTCAGGGGGGTGATCGGGTCACCCTGAGCCTTTGCAAACCTAGGTCGCCAACGTTTCCTCTATTTATAGGGTCTCTATGGAAACAGGGCCAGCATTAGAGAGCTAATCACTGTAAAAAACCCACGAAGTTCTACTGTCAGGATCCGGTGTGGATCGTGTAAGTCTCCAGTTGCCCTGGAGAAGCTTGGGGTGGGTAGCCCAAGGGAGGAGGAGAGTCCATCACCTCAGGTTTGGCGTTGGTGACCACAGTGACGGGGATGAGGGAACAGCTGCCTGTCTAGGCCTGTTTGGGGTTTCTATTGGAAACGCAGTGATGAAAGATTTTTGGAATCATTTTTCCTTCCCCAGCATCACAGATGACATTAAAAAAAAAAATCTCAACTCAGGGGCAAATGATTTCCCCATTCCAATCTTATTTTAATTCCTTGTTCTTTTCTTGCTTAGAACGGTCTGCCTGAAGCCAGTGCAAGTGAGGAAAGGTCCCCTCATGCACCAGGTCTTTGGGGGCAGAACTGACTCAATATTCCTCAGCACAGAAGATCTTTATTAAAGCCACCACCTTAATGTACTCTCTCTCCGCCTCATCCCATCGTCCTACCCCACCTTTGCTGCCTCCCCACTCCATAAAGCCTTCTTTCCCCACACCAATGTAGCGAGATCTAACTCTGTCCTGAACCTGGGAGTGCTCATTGTCTGCACCACTCATTTTGCAATTAACTGTGCATGCCTTGTGACACTGCTTCTAATGGTCTCTCCAAGTGGCATCCAACTTTTCACACTGAAAGACAGAATCCTTGAGGAGAATATTCCGGGGAACAGGGTCTATCTCACACGCATTTTGTGTCCCTAACATTACCTGGCAGAGACCTCAATACAGACATGACAATTGCTGTTTACTTGTTCCAAGTCTAGGAAACCATTTTTAAAAGTGATTAATCCTTAGAAAACCACCTTTTCCAAAGCCTCAATCTTTCCCAAAAACTTAAAACACCCACCAGAGCAGTTTTTTCTTATCTGTCCCTCCTGTTGCAGCTTGAGCCCCATCTTCATTTCCCAAGAACTTAGTAACTGCCAAGACTGAGTTGGCTTGGAAGAAGATGAGCACAGACTACGGAGCCAGAATGTGTTTACTGTCCTCACAAATGGATCGGGAAGGCTTAGCTGGGGGTCCAGGCCCATCTAGCCAATTTTGTTTTCTTGCAGCTAACTTGGCTGGAGTAGGAAGCCTTGAGTCAACTGAACAGTCAAATTATGGTTTTTCTAACACAGCCAGAAAACATACCTGTTCTCCTGCAACAGCTCTCTTTTAACTTTTCTCACAGAGAGAGACTTCAGTATTTGGCAGACAAAAGTGGACCCTGTCCAGTCATGGCCTCATTCCAAAAATGCACCATCCTTGTCTCTGGGGATTTCCAAGGGAGGTGCCATTTCTTTTTCTTTCTTTCTTTTTTATAATTTTTCATTGCAATTGCTTAAAGTGGCTCTTTCCACTTGGATTCCTTGTTTTTTTGACAGCACTGAGGTCTGAATTCAGGGCCTCATGCTTACTAGGTGGGCACTTTTATGGCCTGAGCCACTCCCACAGCTCTTTTTTTGTGGTGGGTTTTTCAAGATAGGGTCTTGAGAACTACTTGCCCTGACTGGCTTCGAAACATGATCTTCCTGATCTCTGCTTCCTAAGTAGCTAGGATTATAGGCGTGAGCCACTGGTGCCCGGCAAGCTGCCGTTTCTTAGAGAGATGACAACAAAGCCGAGTTCTGGGTTGGCTCAAAGACCACCACTAAGAACCTGCCTGAGTCTCTGTCTGGCCCAACATCCACACTTTCTTTCAACCTCAGCCCCAAATTTAGGACCTGTGAGATGTTCCAGCTCCTTGTTGAGGGAGACATTCTTGTTAATGGGATTGGCAGCTAAGACACAATTAGAAACACAAAAAGCAACACATTCTGTAAACACAAGCTGCAACTAGGGCAGCTGGGAATGAATCTAGAACCCAATATGTGGCAGAACAGTGAGCTTCCTTTGCCACGTTTCCCTTTGATCACCAGCTCCCTGAGCCCACATACAGGGCTGCTCTGAATGTTGCTATAGGCTGGAGGGGTAGGGGGTGCAATCCTGGGCCTCAGGACCCTCCGCTGGCCTCAAAGAATGTGCAGGTGGGATAAAAGCAGCAAGCTCATCATTCTTCATAGTCCCCAGATGTCCCTGACATTTACAGGGCTGAGGGAAGCCAGCAAAGGTCCTACCGAGGTCTTGGCACCGGCCATCTCACTTGCCCCACTTAGAACACTGCTCTTCTCTCATTTGGTAATCAATGTTCTGCTCCCCTCCCCCTGCCGTCTTTTTTTTTTTTTTTAACATCTTGCGCTGAACCCATCTCCCCCAGAATACCTTTCCTGATTGACCCATGTTTCCGATTCCATCACATCATGCTGGAGGCACTCTCCACCTAAGTGTTCTTCGGTGGACAGTTTTCTCCCATGTTTCATCCTGTTTGTATTGGGAGTGCACCTGGAAGCAAAGGCAGTGCCTACTGCTAAAGAACTCATTTCCCATATCCTGCTTTTAGGTCTACCTCAATCACTCCTCTTCTGATGCAATCTAGCCCGGGAGTCCAGCGCCCACCTGTTTGCAGGGATCTTCAAGCCTGAATATATCTCTTCTGAAGGAAAATTGGGAACAACATGATGCAGCAAGGTCCTAGACAGCCACCCCCACTTAGAACCCCAGGGCACACTCACATTCTCATGAAATAACTTGTCTTCTCCGTTAAAAAAAAAAAAAGAAAGAAGGAGAAATTGAGACCCACAGATTTTAATAAAACCCTAAGCCTTAAAAAATAAAACAAAGGGCTGAGGGCGTGGCTCAAATTGTGGAGCTCTTGCCTAGCAAGTGCTTGACCCTGAGCTCAATCCCCAAGTGTGTGTGTGTGTGTGTAATAGATGAGGTGTCTGTTTTGCTTTTATTATTTGAGCTACATGTATAAACTGTGTTTTCAGGCACTTTTCTATGTCTGCTCTACTTCACTATTTAAAACAGGGCCTTTCCTGTTGAAGGTGTTCAGGACCTGTTAACCACATGAATCCTCTCGAGGGCACTCTCTATGGAATGCTGAAGGAACACAGGCCATTTGAGGGGGGCTGAAGCACTGACCACCAGTAAAGGTGGCAGACCAGCAGGAGAATGGTCTAGGATTCAGCTGTGACTTTCCCTCAGCTATTTGGCTTCTAAGTGTTTTTCCTGCTCTTCATTCAGTAGACAGGAAGACCAGTGTATGGTGTGAACAGAAGTACACAGCTGGAACCCAAGTGAGTCTTGAGTCAGAAGTGCTTAGAACCAGAATGGGAACAACAGAAGATGGAGCTGCCCCTTTTTCTTCAGGGAAGGACTATAATACTGCTTAGAAATCACAGGGCTTTTGTGAAGGGAAAGAGAACCTCAGAGGAAGGCCTGGCCAGGATCCCTTGACCCTTCCTCTCAGGAAAACTCAGTTCCTCCAGCTGCACATGGGGTGGGGAGAAGTGGTAAGGTGAGCAAAGCCCCTTTCCCCCTCCCATGACTCCAGGTTTTCACAATATTTCAGGACAGGCAAATTCTTATGCTCAGCCACTATCCCAGGCCTCAGAAATCTCTACCATCTTCTGTATTTTTAACAGGATTTCATTCTGCAGAGTTCCCCTAAGCTCCTCTTCATTCCCTTCTCTCTAGAGCTATACTGGAGAATTCTGGTGTACTTTTGGTCAGCCAGCAGTCTCTGTAGCTGGCCATCCCAGCGACTCTTCTCAACAAGGATGGAATCTTGTCACAGCTAAGGACTGGATAATGAGAACACATGAATGTAGAGATGAACTCAAGTGGTTAGACAGGAGCCCATGCCGAAAGTGACTGGGAAATGTTAACTGTAAATTGCAGGGCTCCTGTTGCAGGGCTGGCTGCTGACATCTCCCCCAGGGGACACTATCCTGTGGAATAGCAGAGAAGGTCCCCAAAGTATTTGCACAGGCCTCCTATGGGGCAATGCCCATTTTCAGGTTATTTTTCTGTTACATTTACAACTTTAAGATTGCTACTTAACTATTTTTCTTTCTTTTCACTGGCCCTCACCACTCCACAATCACAAACCCCAGGCCACCATAGAAATTTGCAGGGCTGGGGATTTAACGCAGTGGTGGAGGGCTTGCCTAGCATGTTCAATGCCCTGGATTGGATCCACAGCACTCCCCTAAACACACACACACACACACACACACACACACACACAGTAAAAAAAGAAATATGCAGTGGATGGTATGATGTCCACAGTGCTGAAAGACCAGACGGAGACCACAGGAGCCCGAAGCTGCTGTCATTAAGCATCATACAGCTCTCTTTGGCAAAGAAAAATTCTCTCCTTTCCTGCTCCTACCTACCACAGAGGCACTTTACACAGAACCACTTATGTTTTTGCCCCTTTCTCAAGATGATTTCCTCCACTGTACTTAATCCACCACAATCCTTGGAGCTGTCATAAGAAACTAGAAAAGGGACTAAGGGACCAAAAGTTGCTATCTCCAAATTTCAAACTGAAAACAAAAGCAAACCAGAACTGCTGATTAGCCTCAAACAAACACAGGTGTGGGCAGTGGGTATTAAAAATTTAAACGTGTCCCTTTTTGATACTGCCATGAAATCTAGAACAAGTCAGCTTCTCCCCAGTTTCAGAGCCAATGGTGGAATTTTTCCATGACTGGAAAACTATGTCAGCCTTGGAAAACAACTTTTCCAGCACTGAAAACAAGTTTGGACACACTCCAGTATTCCTTGTCCCTTTGCTCAGAAATGCTGAGTGATGTATGCCTGAGATCACACAATGAATCAAGTAGTGGTGGCCCCAAACCTTATCTGGTTGGGAAGTCTCTGCCCTGCAGTAAACATGTTTTGATGGAGAGACAGACACAAACAGGAAAGACTCTGCTATCTCCCTTTGCTCCCACTGGCAAGCAGCAGCTATGTTTTCTCCTTGCTGTCCACCTGGCTCCACATTGCTGGGCTTGACCTCTGCGGTGATCTTTTTTTCTTTGAGTGTGTATGTTTGGAGTCTCTTTTCTCACACTTGATCTCAATTCTGGTTCAGGGCAGTTTAGCAGTTAATATAAAGGTTTACAGCTATTGCTATCTTTGCCCCTAACCAGAATGAGGGTGTCACCAAAAAAACAGAAAAAGATGATATAAGGTGGGAACAAAAAACCTTAAAGCAGCCTTATCTACAGAAACAGACACTGCAATCCCCATATTGTGGCCAGCTCTCCTTCCTTCGGGAAGGCATCTGGGGGAAATAGAACTGCCAGTCTCCACGGTGGCTGGAGCTGGAGGGACAGTTTCCAAGGCTGCCTCTCATGGGCTCAGGGTGAGGGTCCCATCTGGTCCAAGAATCAGGGTTTGCTGGCCAGACTCCTCTGAACCAGCTCAGAATGAGTCAAGACTCCAATGGAAGGCCTGCCTCCTCCTTCTTCCTTTCTCAACAGCATTAAGGGGACCCCTTTTGTGTCACCATTTAAGACTGGGAACACCTCTTGACCACATGGAGTAGATGTGAGGATGACAGCTGGAATGAACATGAGGGACTTTTGGGCCTGATGAAATCTCAGGCTTTGTGTACAAAGCCTATGTAGCAGAACTCATCCATAGACAATAAGAATAGCCACAAACATCCATAAAGGGCAGGGGCAGACCCAGAGGTCAGATCTAAATAACTATCACGATCTTTAAAAGTACATACAACAAAGAGTGAGTATGTCCCCAGGAACAGAGGAACACTGACAGTAAACAGACAGGTGAAAGCACACACACTCACCTGCTCTCTGACTTCCTGACTCCAAGCTGCTCAGGCCAAATGAGGAATGTCATTGGCTTATTCTGCTGAACTCCTTAGTGCCAGCTGCCATAGGATACAGGCTCTATTTAACCTAAGGAGAATCCTCTCCACTCCACTCCCGTCCCCTAGCCCAGACCCTGCACCCTCTCTGGAGAAAATCCCCCGGAGGCATCAATCTCCAAGGCACCTAAGTTCCTTCCTTGGGCTGACATCTTGCTCAGTCCTGTTGTGAGCTGGCTTGAGAAGCCTCAGCTGGCAGTCCTGGCAGCAGCTCCAGCAAAGGTGCATTATTTATTCTGGCTGTTGTTTTAATCGACATAGAGAAATATTCAATTCAGCTCCTCAATTTTCTCCACGGCCTCAGGATGGAAAACAAACAGCTCCATGTGAACTGGCTATTCGGATTCTGAGTCTAGCTGCCTGCTCAGCGTGTGTGCAACTTGAACCAAGGCCCCAACCAGCCTAGGAAACCTCTCAGCCACCTGTCAGTTCTCCACCCTGGGGGTTGGTTGGTTCAGTAGGCAGGCAGAGATCTCCAAGCACTAGCTTAACCTCTGGCTCCACCTAACGGCAAGAAATCCACACCCCCCTTTCACAGATGGACAAACTGAGCTAGATCCAGGACAGTGTTCAAACACCACAATGGGAGGAGACTAACTGGCAAAAGAATCTAATGGTCACTTACTTGGCTTTCCTACACTGCAATTTTCTCCCCCTACCACTCTACAGGAGGGAAAGTGATGTCAACTTTTCAGTTAGCATCTTGGATTTCTCCAGCCCTTTGTCTGTGAATAACATTTCACACACGTTACTCAAACTATCTCAGATGGGTGAATCACTAGAATGTCTGTGAATAATGGGAAACAAACACAGAGGCCTGAAATGGAGCTGACAAACAGAAGCACAAATGACACCCAACTTGCCCCTCGGGTTCCAGCCAAGCATCCTCGCTGACCTCTGCCTTGGCTTCTCCATCACTTTTATCCTGTTCAAACACTTTTATTTATTTTTTCCTGCGTAGGGTGGGGAAAGCTACGTGGTTGGGCTGGGTTTGCCAGGGGATGGTCTGCGCTCACCTTTAAATCGGGAGGCTTGCTTCGGGGACCTGGGTTGGGTACCGCCGCAGCGCCCGTGTCTGAAGTTGGCCCGCCAGCGGAGTTAGCACCCGAGGCTTCCCCAGGCCGGAGGTCTGCGCCCGGCAGGTGGCAAGCCGCATCTTCCAGCCCAGCTCCATCCTCCTCGCCCTGCTGTTGCTGCAGTTCGTCCGATTTGCACCTCTTCATGATGTATGTGGGTCGGCAAGGGGAATCTGTCCTTCCAGCGCGCCGCCTTGGGGAGAGACCGCACCCCCTTCTAGTACTCAAGATATGAGGCCTGGGGTCTAAATTATCAACGGGGGGCGGGGGGAGTGGACAGATCACGATTTCTTGAATTTTAAAAAAATAATTTTTTTAAAGGAGGATGAGGGAGGGGCGGAGAGGGGGAGCCTTGGAATAGTTCATTCCGACCTGGGGAGCGAAGACGGGTCACAGTCGAGGCTGGGCAGCAGGAGTCCTTTAGGCAGTCATTGCAGGGGGAGGAGGAAGGCAGCCCCGACCCCCAAACTTTCTGCTTTCAGGGCATGGGCAGGGCGGAGAGGAGCTGGGCGGCACGGCGCATCCCTCCCCGCTGGCCGGGGCTGATGGGCGAGGCAGGGCAGGGGGGCAGCCGGCCGGGCAGGTCGTGGTCGGCCGCCCTCGGCGCCGGCTGTGGCCCCCGGCCCTGCCGCCGGCCCCCGCCCCACATGGGCCGGCCGCGGAGCCCGCAGCGCTCCGGCCTCCTCCCCCGCCGGTGCACCCCGCTCCCCGCCCGCCGCGCCGCCTGCTGCAAAGCCGCGGCCGCGGCCAGAGCCCGCCGCGAGCGCACAACCTACCCCGCCCGGCGGCCTCCGCCCGCGAGCGGGGGGGGGGGGGGGGGCGAGGCGACGCGGGAGTGACAGCGGAAACCCACCAATGGGAAGGCCGGCGGGCCGAAGGGGCGTTACGCGACTACGTTTTTTAGGGTTGGTTGCACCGTGCGAGTCTCCCCCCGGGAGAGGTCTGGAGGGCGATGTGCTGCTGCGTTTTAGCATTGCGGAGACCAGGCTGCAGTTGTCGGGACAGGGGCGGCGGGGGAGACGCGCTTTGGGGGCCCCTACTAGGGAAGGCTTTCTCTGGCTCAGTCCCCCCACTCGCTGTGTTTGGCGTGGAGGGGGTACATTACGGATGTGTATCATCATGGTCCCCCCCTTCCTCCTGCAACTTTGCACTTTATATTACGTCCATCCCTTCAATGAGGGAGGCACTGATTCCTTTTAGGATACTTGGTCCTAATCACAAACCTGTGGCTACATCAGAGCTGCAAATGCTAAGGGGAGGGGTCGTTCTGCCCCCAAATCCCCTTTTTCTGTTTTAAGTACGAATCTCATGAGCACTTAAGTTTTATGCTTAAAAACTGGGCAATAGTTCATATTAAGCGCAATAACATTGCGAGAGTCTCTTTCTCACTAAGAAGCAGCTTTTAAACAAAAATGGCATTAATGCAGGAGGCAGATACATACAGAAGAGTAGAAAAGGAATGCTCTTTTCCCATAAACCTCAGCAGAATGCGCTGAGCAATCTGGAAGCAGAAAGAGCAAATGTTGGGGTTACCAAGATATGGACGTAGTAATAATAACTACCTGCTTGCAAACTGTGGTTACAATAGAGTTTGCTTATTCAGCAGCCAGTGGTTTCAAGGTGTAGTCCTTACACCAGCAGCATCAGCATCACTGGGAACCTGTTAGAAATACAAATTCTTGGATACCAGCCTGACTGAATCAGAAGTAATGGGCCCAGAAATCTGTATTTTGACAAGCCCTCCAGGAAATTCTGATTCATTCTAACATCTAAGAACCATTGGCCTAGTCTCTGGTGAAGGGCCGCTCAGTCTGTGAGTCACAGTGACATCTCTGAATGATTTTACAGTTTACCAATCTCTTTCACACTCATCAGGCCATTTTAGCCTCACTTCAATGTCACTAGTGTGTGTTTGCTGACTCGGATCTATCGTCTTCCCATTCCAACCACTCATTTTAATGTGTATCCTAGAAGAGACCAAGTTGTCAGGAATTTACTCCAGTCAGGCAGTCACTTTCTAAACTTAGTGGGTCCATTTTTAGAAGATAGGAATTTAGGATGGGCTGGGAATGAAGAACCACCCCCCACACAGTATCAGGCACCATGTGGAAACCAAAGCTCTAAGTCTGTTGCATTTCCAATAGTGAGGAATGGCAGCTTGCCAGGGCAGTTAGTGGGCAGGACTAAAGAGAACCAGTGGGGGCAGATTCCCATGGTGCAAAGTGTAGGAAGAGGAATGGTACCACCCCCAGTCTGAGTTGGCCAAGAGAAGTGCAGAGGACCCACAAATCCTGGGCAAGTCTTTGGTGGCAAATGGTAGGGAGCAAACAGTAAGCCCACACTGACACATGTTCATAACCTGACTGCAAACTGAAGAAAAGTGGAGAGATTCTGTGTGAACCCTTAAGGAAATCAAGAACATCACTTTGAATTATGCTCCATTTCTATACCAGATTAATGCTGATCTTAAGTTTGACTTTTCTTTTTTTTTTGAGACAGTCTCGCTTTTAGCCCAGGCTTGCCTCAAACTCACCATCTATCTGCTTCAACCTCCCAAGTGCTGGGATTACAGGCATGAACCATTACTCCCTACTTAAGTTTGATTTTTATATTATCATGTGCTTACATGTTGGCCAAATTTTTTGTTTGTAGTCATATTTAGCAAGGTGTAATGCAAGTCAGCAAAAAGTCTTCGGTGTGTTCCATAAAATCAGCTTCTTTCTTTCTTTCTTTCTTTCTTTCACTCTTTCTTTTTTTTTAATTTTTTTTTTAGGTCCTGGGGATTGAAGCCAGGTCCTCATGCAAGCTAAGCATTCACTTTAGCACTGAGCTACACCCCATCCATAAACTCTTCACGTCCCAGTTATTTGGAAGTGGGGATAATGACAGTACCTATCCTCTATCATTTTAGGGTGTTGAGTAACATATGTGAAGCATTTAGACATGCTCAATGCAGAATAAGAGCCATCTCTATTGTTACTGGATGTTATCCAGTTTCAAGAGTAGCACCTTTCACTCTAATGGTTCTAGCCTCAGGTGTTCGAATAGGTCCCGCCCACTTCTGAGTTTTACCGAGTTGACAGTGTTTTGTTTTGCTTTTTTCATTTGTTAGTTTTGTTGGGACTGGGATTTGAACTAAACCTTCACATTTGCAAAGCAGGCACTCCACTGCTTGAGTAACACTTCCAGTCCATTTTGCTCTGGTTGGTTTGGGAGATGGGGAGTTCTCGAAAATGGGTCTTTAGTTTTCCCTCATATGTGGACTTTAGATCAAGGGCAATCACAACAATGGGATTGGACTTTGAGCACATGATAAAAGCGAGAGCACACAAGGGAGGGGTGAGATAGGTAAGACACCTAAAAATTAGCTAGCATTTGTTGCCCTTAACGCAGAGAAACTAAAGCAGATACCTCAAAAGCAACTGAGGCCAATAGGAAAAGGGGACCAGGAACTAGAGAAAAGGTTAGATCAAAAAGAATTAACCTAGAAGGTAACACACACGCACAGGAAATTAATGTGAGTCAACTCCCTGTATAGCTATCCTTATCTCAACCAGCAAAAACCCTTGTTCCTTCCTATTATTGCTTTTACTCTCTCTACAACAAAATTAGAGATAAGGGCAAAATAGTTTCTGCTGGGTATTGAGGGGGTGGGGGGGAGAGGGAGGGGGTGGAGTGGGTGGTAAGGGAGGGGGTGGGGGCAGGGGGGAGAAATGACCCAAGCCTTGTATGCACATATGAATAATAAATGAAAAAAAAAAAGAAAGAAAATGGGTCTCGAACCTGTATCCTCCAGATCTCAGCCTCTTAAGTAGCTAGGATGACAGGTGTGAGCCATTAGTATTTTATAGTAACAAGACAAATACATAACTGTCAAAGAACTTTGGGTGGGAAGTTTGTGTAGAAGCCTGAGTGACTTTGGAGCCAATGTCAGGTTTTCATTGGCCATAGTAAATAAGTGAGTACTTAAGATAGATAGAACTTGAAAGCACTTTGACTGATTGAAATTTTGTTTAAGGCATTGGGTCATTCTATTGTTCTATGTTTCTTTAGGAAAATACAGCACAAACTATGTTTTTATATTTAAGATAAGACAAACATTTGCAGATGTACAAGGCAAGTGGTTATATTTGGTACGTAGGAGTAGCACTTTCCATTCTGTTTTGGCACATCTAGCTAATTATAAGTAAATAACATGGTTTAGTGGGAAGAACACTGGTCTTGGTGTCAGAAAATTTATGTAAGAATTCTGGTTCTGTTACTCCCTATGAGTTTTTAACTCTGTAACTGAACAAATTAACCTCTTTCATCCTTGTTCTTTTTATCTATAAATGTTCTTCTCATCTATAATAGTATCTATCCTCATGAGGCTATTTAAAGATTAAAGTAGATAATGCATGTGAAAACTCTTGACATGTGGTATGTGTTCCACAAACCTGAATGAAACAAACATAACTTGTCCAAGCACTCTGTATGTCATATAAGAAAGGCAGAATTAACTCACTAAACTCATTGCTTTCTGAATGGAAATCTTGGTTAGATAATGAAAGAGGGACACTACTAGAAATGTCAAATGTGGTAAACCAGTAAATGTATAAATAAGGAGTATAAAGGGCAGGGTTACAGAGCTGGGCATGGTAGCCACATCTATAATCCCAGCTACTCGAGAGGTAGAGATCAGAAGGATTGTGGTTCGAGGCCATGAGGCTAGCCCAGACAAAAAGTTCTCAAGACCCCATCTCTACCAGTAAAAGTGGGACGTGGTAGCCCATGCCTGTCATTTCCAGCATGTTAGGAAGTGTAAGCAGAGGCCAGCCTGGGTATAAGTGCAAGACCCTATCCCCAAAATAACTAAAGCAAAAAGGACTAGTGGTGTGGCTTGAGTGGTAGAGCATAGCAAGCACAAGGTCCTGAGTTCAAATCCTAGTAAAAAAAAGCAGAGTTATGGAATCCTGCTATCTTGCCTTGTAATTTGATAAACTGATGCCTCTTTCATTATAGAGGATAAAGTGCCAAGATTAAAGTTAAGTAAAGTGTACAGTGGCTTTTTTCTTCTTATAAAAGCAATTAGGTCTGAGAAATAAGAGACTTTTCTTTTTGCCAATAGTAACAGGCTTGTAGATTATCCAAGAAAATCATTTCCTATTCCATAGGAATATTTTAAAACAACAGCATTTAAATATCAAGGGATAAGTTGTAGGAAAGCTATTTTAAGATTTAACATACTGAGTAGAGTTCTAGAAGGTAATACTTTCTGGAGAGACTAGATATAATTTTGATCACTGTATTTTGATATCAATATGATTACAAACATTTCTTTGCTAATGTAATTTTCTCCCTTTTCTGTTGGAGAGGACCACTTCCACTCCTTAAAAGAAACTGAGTTCCTTGGACTAGGAGGAGCAAACTATGCAAATAATCACTGGGGAGATTGGCTGGATTGTTGATGATGTCACAATCCCACCACCTAAGCATGAGTTTTTTATTGGCTATTGTAAGGCACAGGGAGGACTGAGAAGGTTCTGCATCACTTCAGAATTAGAGAAAGCTCTGAGCCTAAACTAAATTTTATCTTTTTTTTCCCCTTAAAACATACACTGAAACATTTTATGTGTTATTACATTTTCCATATTATTTCATATTATTACTTAGTCATATTCTGTATATGAGTAAACATTCTAAATGATTGCTTAACATTCTATCAAGTGACCATGTCACTAGCCACTTTGTTCTTAGACACAGAATTGTCTCAATTTTTAACTTTAGAAATAAAGCAATTATGATATTACCCAGAAACTGTATATATTGTTCTCTCTGTATCATAGAATCTCTGATGTTTAACTGACAATATTTCAGAGAAGTAGGCAAACCCATCTTGTGGTCATTGCTGTCACAGTGTCCCTAAGACCTACACAGGAGATCCCAGTGTCTGGTTCACTCTTGGGGATAGTGGATCTCCTCTCTGTTGTACCAAAAGCCAGAAGTTTCTGCTTCTCATTTCAGGTAGGTTACGTGTTTTTTATTCTGGATGCTGGACACTCCTTGGTAATGTGAGAAAGGCCACTATAATCATATGAACAGAGGAGGTCTTGTGAAGCATAGACTTAAACCCTGATTGTGCTGCTCTATCTGAAAGACTGGGACTGGCAAAATGGCTGCTTTGTGTGCTTTCCCATCTTTATAGGGAATCCATACAAATTTCTAGACAATCTGTTACTTAAAGCTTAAAATTCTAGACCTTAAAAAAGAAAGAAAAAATACCAGCTTTGCTCGGAGAGAATCAGTTGGTTATTATTTTACAACTGAAGATAAATATCTAAGTCAGTTCTGCCTATCATTATTTGTGGTCCTCTTAGGTATAATAGCAAGAGGAAGTGTCTATCGCTTAGAGAGAACCACAGGTTTTAAGCATTTTGTTAGGAACCTTGTGAACACTCACTTAATCCCCACAACAATCCTGTGAAGTAAGTGTTCTTCCACTCTACTATGTGAATACAGGCTCAAAGAGGTTACAGCACTTAATTGGGGCTGAGCTTTGCACTCAGCTCTGTCTGATTCCAAAGCCTAAAAACCTAATAGCTGAACCTTTCAGGACTCTAATTCTGAGCCACTCTGTGCTGAAGAATTTATCAGTGAGTATTGGTCTACAGCTCAATTTGCGTATCTACATTCATTAGAATGTATTTCTAAAACACATATCACATACAAAGACTTTACAAGACGCTCATGGAGTATGAAGGACAAGGGGGAACAGGTACCACAGTCCAGAAGAGAGACAAGACTGTTGTGAGGGACCAAGGTGACTCCAAGGAAGAGGTGTTGATGCGCTTTCATCCATACCACAGAAGTTAAAAAGATGATTTTTTTTTTTTGATAGCACAATTGCTAGGTTACTTGAAACAGACAGCCCATTTTTGCTTCCTGCTTCTCCATCTCACGTGGCCCACCTGGCTAGGTGGAGCCACCATTGCTTTTTGTGATGCCTTCTCTTTGCCTTTAATAAGCTCTATTTACCTCCCTTACTACAACCACCTGTTCTGCCTGGATTCTTCCACTTGGAACATAAAGAATTTGGGAATCTTATGATCAGAGACTAAACAAGCCTACAACAGAGCAACATAAATTGTTTTGAAAACAGAATCATTTGCTATTTGGATCTCTTGGTGCTATAGAGATTTGGGGTCGTATAGTTTTCCCCTTCTTTTTGTCCTATGACAATGTAGGGCAGTGTTTCTCAGAGTGCGGCTTATGAACTAGCAGCAACATGAACACCTGCAGATTCCTGTCCTTTACCCCAAACTGATAGAAATGGAATTTCTGGGGATGGAGCCTGAAAATCTGCTCTTTAGACAAATACCAAAGAGATATGCACATTGATGTTTGAGAACCACCTGTGTAGGGGAGATTGGGTTGATCACATTTATTGATCACTTTATGAATTAACTGAGTACTCGCTATATGCCTGGCAAACACTCTGTAAAGCAAAATTTGTAGATAAGTATCATAACCTCCATTTTATAGATGATGAAACTGAAGCTCAAAGATTAAAAACTTGCCTGAGGTAACTTGTCCAGTTGTGGAGATAGCCAAACCAGTTCTGCTTGCTTTCAATGTCCAGGCTTTCCCACAATGTCCTCTGCATTGTTACCTAAACTGTGCTATGGTTACTGTGTGTGGTAATAATAACTATCATCTGAGTTCTATTAGGTGACATATAATTTAGATCTAAGCCCTTCAATAACCTCAAATGGTACTCTTGCCATGTATGATAACTAAAATGGAGAGACTTTAATATATAATCTCAAAATAACCTTCTACCCAGTGGAAAAAGTTTTCACTCACTTTCACAGTTCCTGAAACCTTCTCAGGACTTCCTTTCTTTGGTGTAATTCATCAGAACCCTTTGGCACCGAGTTTGGTATGATAAACCAGGAGCTAAAAACTAGCCTTTGTTTCTAATATACACCATACTTTTTTTCCCACACAACAATGGAGGATGGCCATCTGATTTCAAGAGGAAAATGTCAGTTGCTTGAAAACCTTCTGCTGATCTTATGACTTCAAAAAGACAAGTTAATCAAGAAAGCTTCTGGGAAGGAGTTATCACACCATCCCATGTGAGATCTTATTCTGGATTATGCATACTTATGTCATAAATGACATAAGTGTTATAAGGTCCTGGGGCATACCCACAGAGACAGAAGGACAAAGGACTGTTTTCATTAGTGAACCCACCCAGGCTTGCCTTATAGCTCTCACAAGGGGCTGGTGAGAGAAGATAGTACTCTCTTTCAAGATGCAATGACACGGTACAATTTTTTCAGAGGACGATTTAGTAATATATAGCTAGAGCCAAATAGATGTTTGAAACCTTTTACCCAGTGATACCCTCCAGGGAATTTATCTCCAGGAAATAATGCAAAAGAAGAAACCAAGTTACATGAACAAGGACAATAAAAATGTTTATAGCAGCATTGATTGTAATGATGGGAAATCTGACACCATCTATATGTCCAAGAATAGAGAATAGATGAGTAACAATAGCAAAACAATATGGTGAAATGTTATGCTGCTCTTAAAAGACACAAATATGATGAGTGTGTAGAAACAATAAAAGCCTTCTTTAAATATGTAAAATAAAAGCATTAGAATGCAAAATTGTGTTGAGTTAGAATTAGGACTTTGGAGTCAAACCTGTGTTAATACCTATGTGGATTTAGACAAATCATTTAACCAGAGTCTCAATTTTCCCATCTGTAAAATAGGGATAAATATCCATCTTTCTTGGTTGTTTTAAGAATTAAAGATGATATAAACTACATGGATAAAATTTGGATGAACCATGAATAAAGATACTAGGGAGTGCTAAAAATAATATTTAGTTTTATGCTCGGATATGGGACTGTTGAACATTTTTATTAAAAATGAATTTGTTTTTATGATGTTTTAAATATAATATTCCCCCCTTATTCCTCCACTCTTAGACATTTTCATATACCCTAATTAAGAAATGTGTGCATGGAGGGATAAGAAAGAGAAATAGAGGGAGTGAGATTGATTAAAGTACCTTATATTCATGTATGAAATATCACAATAAAAACCCTCTATACAATTAATATATACTAATAAAAAGAGAAAAAAAGTATAGATTTGGAAAAAAAAGAGTATGTGCAGGTAATATGGAAACTTGCCTTACGGGGTCACTAAACCTATCTTAAGAAGGAGGCTAGCTCAGTGCTCCTGGAGAATAAAATCGCCCCCTCAACACAGTGACAGGTGAAGGTGGCTTTGGGAGGTCCCAGGGACTCCCGTGTAAGCACCTGGAGGCTTATGTGAAGCTCAGTAGGGTAGAGAGAGTTCTCATGACTAGAAGCCTTTCATCTTCCTTTGCTTGGAATCCTGACTCTCACTTCCATTAAACCACCTCCTTGAAGAGCTAGATTTATAAGAAAAGGGATAGGAAGGGGAATGAAACAAACTATTTTCTTTCAGTTAATATATATTGAGGAGTTTGTGTCAGGCATGGATAGATATAGACTAAGCCAATTGGAATGTTTGAGAAATCAGGTTTCAAAATCTTCTAGAAAAACTCTACCACAATAATGTTGACATAGAAAGGATATTGGTAAGTCAAATGCAGGGGAGCAGCCTATAATCTCTGCTACTCAGGAGGCTGAGGTGGGAGGATTTTTAGTTCGAGGCCAGCCTGGGCAGCACATCTCAAACAAAAGAAAGAAAAGGTATTGGTAGATGTTCATCTATCCACCTTTCTCCATCCAGGATCATCCCAGAGAGAAGAATACACTCTGTTGTAATGTTTTATTCTAGGTAAGTAAGGAAATAAACTGAAGATGGGTCCTTCTGAACTGTCAGGTAATATAGTGGAGAAAGGATATAACCGTTTAGACTTGGAAAAGCAATTCCAACCTACCAATCTTTCTGAAAACAAATGAATTGCAGCAAAACTGTGTTCAGGGCTTCTGGAAAGCTTTAGGTTGGTTACTCTCAAAAAATTTCTGGAAAACCTTGTTCTTCCACTTGGCAGTAAAACAAAGATTATCTCTGTTTGGGGTTATAGCAAATTCTCTTTAATTGATTGTTTTTCCTCCCCATGGTCCACCTCCTAACAGCCAGGGATGCCACTGATGAAATATTCAACATCGGGATGATACTTGATGTATAATTAAACAGGATACATTTAGCAGTTCAATTTTATAGACCTTTAATCTTCAAGTTGATAAACCTTCATGGAGAGAATCTCATAAGCAAAACCAAAATATTATTAGAAGTACTCTCTTCCTTGGAAAAAATACATAATCCTGAATGTAAATAGTGCCTAGTGATAGAAAAGAAGACATTTTTTAAACATGTCTTTGAGTCAGCTAAGGTGCTGCCTGCTTTCCACCTGACATCATTTGTAATCTTCACAACACTGTGAGGTGGGTACTATTAGCCCCTCAATATGGGTGAAGAAACTGAGGCTCCAAGAGGTTGAGTGACTTGCTTCAGATCATGAAATGAGTAAGAACCACAGCCAGGACTAGACCTCAGATCAGAATCTCTCTGACTGACTTGTTTTCCCTAAAGTTTTTATAGGATTTCTATTTCAAAGTACTTTTTCTTACTATGGCTCACACAGTCCTCCTAATAACCCAGTGATGTTGAGTACAATTATAGGATTCTTCCTTTTAACAGAAGTTGCAGAATTAGGATTAGACCCTAGGTTCGTCATCACCATCATCACCATCATCACCATCTGTTACCTTTATTGAGTGCCTTCTGTGTGTAGGCTCTGTGCTAAGCATTTTATATACTTTTCACCTCATTTTAGTTTCCCAATAATCCCTGAAGTGAGCCCTATTATTATCTCATTTGATGAATGAGAAAACCAAGACTTAGAGGGAGCAATGACTTGCTCAGAATTATCCATCAGCAAGTTAGGACTAGAGTCCAGATTTTTTTTTTCTACTTCTCAACTCTTTATTAAGGAATAAGAAGGGTGGGGGGAGGGGAGAAAGGAGAACAGAGGAGGGGGTGAATTCAAGTATGATATATTTGATATATTGCAAGAACTTTGGTAAATGTATCCCACCCAGCACGACAATAAAAAAAATAAAACAAACAAGCAAAAAAGGAATAAGAAGGTAACACTTCAAATTGCCTCATAGATTATGAAAGTCTACTCTTGGAAATGAGTAAATAAAATCACTTCCTTATTTTATTTTTTTCTGGGCATTTTACCACAGCTAACTTCTACTAGCAAGAAGGTGACCTAATTTTTTTTAAAACATAACATTTTATTGTAACTTAAGCTGAAATGTTCCCATTGTTAAGTTTAAAAAACAAAGTATTCATTCTAGATTGAGACTCCTTTGAAGGGACAGTTTAGGATAAAAGTCACAGTTTTGCTTTTCATAAAATTCATTGATCATGAAATATTCCTTTTCATTCATAAGAGACAGAGACAGAGAGAGCAAGAAAGCGTGTGTCTAGTTGCCATGGTTACCATAATTCATTGCGAAGGACCTGCTCTCATTAAAACAGAAGGACATCACTATGGTACTTTCCATGGACCATCCTTCACTGACTTCAAGGCTCTTTTGAACAAAGTTCAAGAAATCTGCTCTGGTCTCTCTGTTTTCTTATTGTCTTCTCAATGAAGTATTTTATCAATCTGACAGGGCTTGGGTGTGTTTGTTCTGGGTAGACATGCAGAAATGTTGCTTAAGATAGTGAGGCTTTGTAGCCACCATGATCATGGTCCAAAGTTTCCTTCTCTCCATATTTTCCCGTTGCTATAAGTCCTCGAGAGGTCTCAGATCCTGTACATCATTGCTGCTTCTTTTCCTCGCACATGCTCATCTGAAAACTACATAAATCTAGCTTTAATTATTATCTTTCCATTAGTTCATTAATGCTAATATATGATGTTTGCTCTACAAAACGTGTGCTTTCCTAACTGCTTTTTTGAATTATGTATTGTAACACTATGAGTGGTTAGAGTCCAGATTTTTAATGATGATAACACAATTGATAAAAAAAATAGCTGCCATTATACAAGTGCTGATCATATATCGAGATTCTGCTCTTAAAAAAAAAACTTTAACCTAATTTGAGACTAGTTGGCATTGCTTTTTTAATACTCACAATTGCTCTATAAAGTACTATTGTCTCCATTTTACAGATGAGGAGTTGAGACTCAGAGAAAGTACATAAGGTCTCCAAGAGCATACAAAATGGGAAGCAGTAGAACTAAGATTTCAGCTCAGGTTTCTTTGACTACTAGACCTATTTCCTTAACTGTGAGGCTTTGCTGACTTCTGCACTCCTTTTCCTTCATCCTTGCTGCCCAAACTGGGATCCAGAGACCAGCAGTATTGGCACTACCTGAGATCTTGTTATAAATGGGGAACTTTGGGCATCACTGCAGATGTTTTGAATCAGAAATACATTGGAACAAGATCCCCACATGATTCATGTGCACAGTAAAGTTTGAGAAGCACTGTTCTGTAACATTGTCAGCAATAGACAGGAGAGAGAAGAGACCAAGATTGTCTAGAACATTTTAGATCTACAGATGCTCAAACATGTTTGTTTGGAAATTATTATTGGGCTAGAAGAAGGTAAGTTTTGCTGTTAAATTTGATATTGGGGATCTTTTTCCCAACTTGGAGGAAAAATTAAGTTAATGAATTGTTTTCTTCCCCTCCAAAATTTTTCCTTTCTTCTTCAGAGCCTAATTTACCTGTTAGTAACTTTAGAAGATGACAACAAATGAACAAATAGTAAAGAAATACCTTTGAAGTTGGGTGCTGGTAGCTCATGACTGTAATCCTGGCTACTCAAGAGGCAGAGATCAGGAGGATCGTGGTTTGAAGCCAGCCTAGGCAAATAGTTTATGAGACCCTGTATCAAAAAAACCTTTTACAAAAAAGGGCTGATGGAGTGGCTCTAGGTGTAGGCCCTGAGTTTAAAACCCCAGTACTACCTTCAAAAAACTCAAGAGGGGCTGGCAGAGTGGCCCAAGTGGTCAGAATGCCTGCTTAGCAAGAGTGAGGCCCTGAGTTCAAACTCCAGTGCCGCCAAAAAAAATAAACAACAACAAAAAAAACCCCTCAGGAATACAAAATTTCTTGTATTTTTCTTCAATTTCTGAATTTTTAAATTCTTGGATTTGTGACTGATTTCATGTTGCTTTATAGAAAATAGTTATACTTTTCTGTTAGTAAATCTGTTTGCAGTTCACCTGGAAGAATTAAATATTAACTTTTCTGGTGTTCTACAAAAGGCACCTGATTTCTACCTACATGAAAGGAGGATCAAGGCTTCAGAATGTCTTTAGGGATAACCTAAACAAGAAGAACTTGTAACAGAAAAGTAGAGTTGAAAGACATTTCCCAGCCAGGCGTGGTAGCTCATACCTATAATACCATCCCTGGGGAGACTAAGGCAGGAGGAACATGAGTTAGAGGCCAGCTGAGAAAAATTAGCAAGACAAAATACAAACTAAAGAGCTGAGGGCTTGGCCTAAGTGGTAGAGCACTTGCCTCTCTTGCTTAAAATGCATGAGTCTATGGGTTCAATCCCCAGTGCCAGGGATAAAAATAAAGGGGGATAGGTAAGGTGCACTTGCAATGTTCAAAATGATGTATACAGAAGGCTTGCAACTGCGGCATTGTTTGTAATACCAAAAGATGGTAAAACCCTAAAGGTCCATTAACAGAGGACTCATTAAATGAAGCATGCCATCCATATGACAGTATGCTACACAGTTAAAAAGAATGAGACGAGCTGGGCGCCAGTGGCTCATGGCTGTAATCCTAGCTACTCAGGAAGCAGAAGTCAGGAGGATCAGGGTTCAAAGCCAGCCCCAGGCAAATAGTTCGCAAGACCCGATCTTGAAAAAAATCCATCACAACTAATGGAGTGGCTCAAGTGGTAAGAGTGCCTGCCTCACAAGTTTGAGGCCCTGAGTTCAAACCCCAGTGCTGTCAAGAAAAAAAAAAAAAAAAGGAGACAGATTTTTATGTTTGGGTGTGGAAGTCTCCAAGGTCATAACAGCATATGTAATTTGCGTTTATAGTACATATATAAACTGTGACTACAATAGTGTTTGCTTCCTGGAGGACAGCTAGGTGACTAGGAAAAATGGGCAGAAAACCAAGGAAGACTTTTTTTTCCCTCCTATACTCTGTATCAATTTCATACCACATTCTTGTATCATTTATTTTAAAATTTAATTAAGTACTAATCAATAGTTTTTAAAAAGTGGAACTCCATTACCTTTACCTGAAATAATGCCCTGATTACTTTCACTTATCCAAATTTTGTCACTTCAAGATAGATTCCCTCTCTTCACAACTCCGGCCTGAGTGCTCTCTCCTCTGACCTCCTTTGCAGGAAATTATCTTGTGTGGCGAATCATCATGCATTGCTTTGTTACAGCTCTTCTATTTTTAAAAATAGCATCAGCCTTCTTGTATTAAAATTCCCATTTGTGTTTTCATTGCTGTTTTACTGAGCCTTTTTTTTTTTTTTGCAGGGGGGGTTGCATGGGGAATACAACTTCTCAAACAGGAGGAATGGCCTGTGAATATGTAACCAAGTAAAGGAGGGAATAAATGGGAAGGAACACGAGGTCCCTTCCTTATAGCCAGCCTTGACACATTTACCAACCAGAGGTTCATCTGAATTGGTGACCCCTTTTTAAAAAAATGCTAAAAGTCTCTGGAAAGACAAAGCCTTCACATTTTTCATTGAATTAATCTGAATATCATATCAATTTAGTTCAAAGTACCTGTACTCGAGATCAGAGATGGGGAGACAGAAGGAAACTCATGAAGTACTCATAGAACTAAAACAGCTTAAATATCATCTAGCCAAAATCCTACACCTCATAGATCATGAAACAAGGTCTTGCCTGAGATTTCAAGACAAAGCATGGTGGGAAGGGGCCAGACCCAAACTCAAATTTCCTCTTAAATTCAGTTGAGGGATTACACCATCCAGCTTTTCAAAGAAGAGGTCTGGCCTGGGTGAAAGGTGGGGTCTTTCCTCACAAGAAAGACATAGGTGGGCCTGTAATCCCAGCACTTGGGAGGTCTTGGCAGGAGGATCATGAGTCTGAGGGCAGCCTGCACTATAGAGGGAGACACTGTCTTTAAAAAAAAGGAAAAAAAAGACATAGGTAGGCTCTGTGAGCGAGGAAAAAGGTGGCTGGCATCGTTTGGTCCCTTTGATAACTGTGTCCAGGGTCTGTGAAAGTCGTGCACATTGGCAGAAGACGAGTTAAGATAATCAGAAATGGTTTGGAAGGCTGCAAACCTCAACTTCCCCTTACCCAGCCCGGTCTTCCGACTTGAAGAAATCAACTGTCCTTCAGTTTATAGGTCTTACCGATCCTTTCTCATCCTTTCTTTCCATATCTGGAGAAGGAAAGTCGGCAAAGGAGAACGCAATACAAGCATGAGAGATTTCACTATTCCCAGGGCATTTTCCGCCAATTCCCCGTATCTGCTGTGTCTGAAAAGTAAGAGAGCTATTTAGGGTAACCATGGAGAGACTACTGGTCTCGGTCTTATTTCCTTCCTTTTCTTTGCTCTTAAAATCTTTCTCTCTGATTTCAGTAAGACACCCCACTTCTGCTAGTGTCGGGGTTCCGCAGCTCCTCCCTTTCTCAGGGACTCATATACTGAGTAGGAACTCTTATTTTTTTGGGGGGAGTGCATTGGGTTTGAACTCAGGGCCTCACGCTTGGTAGGCAGGCGCTCTTACCTCTGGAGCCACTCCACCAACCCTTTTTTGTGATTTTTTTTTTTTTTTTGACATAGGGTCTCCCGAACCATTTGCCTGGGGCTGGCTTCGAACCTCGAGCCCCTTGATCTCTGCTTCCTGCATAGCTAGTAGCTACGATTACAGACGTGAGCCACCGGAGCCCGGCCTCCACTTTTTTTTTTTTTTTTTTTGCGGTACTGCGGCTTGAACTCAGGACCTTCACCTTGAGCCACTCAGACAGTCCTTTTATGTGATGAGTATTTTGGAGATAGGGTCTCTTGAACTATTTGCCCGGGCTGGCTTCGAACAGCAATCTTCCTGCTCTCTGCCTCCTGAGTAGCTAGGAATACAGGCGTGAGTCACCCGCGCCTCGCCGGGAACACATTTTTAAACTAGTATAGCGGTCCGGAGGTATTCACTAAAAGAGGATCAATTCCACTCCCGGGTTTCCGCAATACAGTTTTGGAGTTCCGGCCCTCGGCCCCTACCCGGACTACAAATTCCAAGAGACCCCGCAGCGTCAGTGTACTCGTGGTGCCTTCCCCCAGCTCCCGGAACGCGGAGAGAAAGGTTCCGGGACCGGCGCACAGCGTCGGGGTTTGTTTGCAGCTGGAGTGGCCGGGGCTGGAAACCCGGCGGACTGGTGGCGAGAGCGTCAGGAGCGGATTCCGCCTCCCTTAAGCACTGGGGGGCGGGGAAGGGAGGGGGGCCGGGCCAGCAGCAGGGATCAAGCCGCGAAGACAGCAGGCTGAGGCGATGGAAGGCGACGGGCTGCCGTGGGTCAGCGAGCCCGTCTCGGGTCCCGGTCCTGGAGGCGGCGGAATGATCCGCGAGTTGTGCCGGGGCTTCGGTCGGTACCGCCGCTACCTGGGACGGCTGAGGCAAAATCTACGCGAAACCCAGAAGTTCTTCCGCGACATCAAGTGCTCCCACCACCACAGTTGTCCCTCCTCCCCCACGGGCGGCGGTGGTGGCGGGGCCGAGCCCGAGCCCGGTCCTGGCGGCGATGTCGCCGAAACCGGGCTGCAGGCGGGTAAGGAGGACAGGCCCGAGGAGAGAAAAAAAATTGGAGGGTGGACCGCACGCCTGCCCCTGCAAAACAACCCCGGGAAGAGGCGGAAAGTGGGAGTCGGGCCGCGTGGCCGTCCCCGGCCTGGACCTGGTTGGAGATGGGCGGGAGGAGGGGACACCGAGGGCTCGACCTGCGACCGGGGGGCGAGGCGGCCCGACTGCTGCAGAAACCAGGACCCCGGGGACCCGGCCGTGTGCAGCTGGGACTGGGGAGGCCGGGTTTCGTGAGGACCGGGTTAAGCCGAGGAATGGGGGGAAGTTGCTCTGAGTTGGGGGGGTGGCAGTTGTAGGTGAGAGCCCCTGTTCGGGATGGAGGAGAGGCAATGGATAGGGGTCCCAGGAGCCCGAGGCAGCCTTGGGATTGCAGTGGGATGTATGTATGGGTGTGTTTGTTGAAGTGTGTAAAAGGCATGTATGCCAATCATGAGGCAGTAGCTGGGTGAAGAAGGAATGTCCTCCAAATAGGAAGCGTATCTGATGGGTGCCAGGGACTTAATTGCCCAGAGATGTTGCTAATGCTTACAGTGAAGTTAGAGAAGGAAGCGATCTGGCCTGAACCTTTGGAGATCTAGCTGTTGTTGCCCTTCTTGACATCTTTCTGGCATGTTTTAGAGGCCCCAAAGCACGTTAAAAATTAAAATCTTTACTAACTTCTCGTCGTCCCCCCAGCCTCCCCGCTCCTTTTTTTCCCCTTGGTGGTACTGGGGTTTGGACTCTTACTAGACAGGCGCTCTACCACTTGAGCCACACCCCCCGCCCTTTTTTGCGTTGGTTATTTTTGGGATAATGTTTTGAATTTTTGCCCGATGGGCCTCAATGTGATCCTTTACCTATGGCTACACGCCTATCCATGTGCCACCGCACCCAGCCTTAGCCTTCCCGTTTCCTTTTCAACTGCTGTTGGTGAGGAACTGGAGGGTTTGTTAACTACTGTGTCTTATTAAGAAATAGGATGGGACGAGGGGATTGGCATCCTGTACAATTAGAAATTTTGGGGACAACATGGCAAATAATGTCATAGGTTTTATTTAGTGATTCTCAAGCTGAAATACATACTAAAATCGTCCTAGGAATGTATTAAAAATGCCATGTTCCAGACTCTTATTTTACAGAGTCTGGTTGGCAACTAAGAATCTAACCCGGGTCTTAAGAATCTAATTGAATATGAAAAGGCCCTGGGATTCTGATACAGGTGGTTTAACACACTTCGAGAAACTTGAATTTAGATGCTGATAAAGTTTGAACTTAAGGTGAGTTTGTGTGTTGGAGTCTATCTTCTCAAAGATGCACGTTTAACAGCTTAAATTTGACCCCAGAAGTGGTGGCAAAAGTGAGCTCATAAGATTCTGGTAGGATCCTACATGGTACTATTTCACTTAGTTGCCCTAGATAACAATTAAAAAGCTCTTATTTTCCTCAGGGGATAAATGGGATTAGGGTGATGAGTGGCTTTTCTCAAGTTGTGGTTTTGACATTTTATGTGTAGAGATTTGTTACTTTGGAGATGAACTTGTCAAGGGATGTGACTTCTGTGGGGCTTTCAGAGTATAAGGGCTACCATTCTCTGAGGACTCCAGGATGTGCCCTTTCACTTTTTTTTTTGGGCAGCATTAGGATTTGAATTCAGGGCCTCACACTCTCATTCTTGCTAGGCAGGTGCTCTTATGGCTTGAGCCCCTGCACCTCCTCCTGATCTTTGCCTCTTGAGTAGCTAGGATTACAGGCATGAACTATTTTGCCTGGGCTGGCTTCCAACTGCAATCCTCCTGATCGCTGCCTCCTGTGTAGCTACTATTACAGGCGTGAACCAACAGCACCGGACACTCCCTTTCATTCTTTAACTATGTTCACTCCTTAGTCCTGCTTTTTAGCAGCTTCCCTGCTCTTCGGTTTATCATAGCTTATCTTAGAAAGCCTGCTATTGCTGCTCTGATTTAAAACCAGCTATTTTTGTTACTCTTAAAAAAAATCAGAATAAATTTAGATGGAAATTTTCATGGCATCTTGGCTGACTTTTGTTTTTATTCTCTAAAAGTCAACTTAAAAATACAAATGCACCTTTGTAATTTGCTTCATTGGCTTTTCTAACTGACTGCGTCATGAATGAAGTTTTTGCGTATTTAACTCTCTTTCATTCTCTGGAGTCTGTCCATCCCAAATAAAAACCCAGGAGGGTGCACATGACAGGATTGGGAACAATTTGATTTTGTTCCACAGAGTTCTTCCCTCCTGTCAGTGTGGAGGATTTTATATTTGGGAGTAAGGATGCACCAGCGAAAATTGGGTGACACTTTCTATGTATATTTTAGGGATGCCACTTTGCTAGCAGCTTAGGTAATCATGTTAGAAAGTAGAAACCACTCCTTAAAAGACAACTAGCTCTTGTTCTCTCCTTTTACAGGCTAACTTTGTAAAGTCAAAGTCATTCAGAGATTGTTTCAACTTTGTTTTGTGGATGTGGGTTTCTGATTAATAGGAACTTGCGATGTGAAAGAGGGGAGCATTCAATTCTTAACCTAACAAGTCCCCGAAAGGTTATAATCATTCCAGGATGTAAGTGTGCGTCTAGGCTTAATGCAGCGTGATGGTTGAGCAATTGAAGATCAGGGACTAACTATAAATTTGAAATTGTTGGGATGCAAGGATGGCAACAATAGTAAAACAGTTTTAGAGCTCTTTATATACTATTTATAGTGCCATATAAAAGAAAATTTTCATTTTACTTTCAACCACAAAGAACTGGGAAGAACCCCAAAATAATACTTCCCTCTTAATTTTGATAGTTTTATGTTGACTCAAATATATAATGTCCCTGATACTTGGAAGTTAAACAGCACGTGGAATATACTCTAAAATGATATATTTTTAGAGTAGCTTGGCTTGTACAAAAAACTGTGTTGTAAGTTAAGTTTCCTTAATTCACTTCTTCTGCTGCTGCCCAAATTACTGGCCTTCTTTTCACATAACTGTAGGGGATGAGACTCCTCTGTCTTTTGATTTTTTTTTTCCTCTGTCAGAGGGTTCAGAAGCAGTAAGATAAAGGCTTTGAGCACTTCTGTTTGTGTTTTGTTTGTTTGTTTGTTTTTGAGATAGGATCTCAGAACCCAGACTGGCCTGGAACTAAGTATATAGCCCAGGCTGGCTTCAAACACTAGATCTTCCTGCTTCTGTCTCTCAAGTATGTTTTGAGCATTTCTGAACAAGGACAGGATAGAGTACTAAAAAGTAGAAGTGGAAAAAAGTATTTTTCTTATTTTATGATCTAAGAGAGGTCCTATTACAGGTTGTCATAAACCTCTCAATTTTAGGATGTTGGAGTGACTTAAATGTGTCTGGTTGGAATGCTGTCATTTGTGTTGCCTTCCTTCATTCCTTTAGTTAGTAGTCCTAGCTAATAACTGACTGACCTTTAGCAAATCACAGTTACTCTGTGTCATATTTCCTTGACTGGAGATAAGGATTACCTGTAAAATTGTTGGGAGTTTATATTGTCTACATGTTTAGAATAGTGCCTGGAATGCTATGTAAGGTGCTATGTAAGTATTAGCTATTCATTTGTTTGTTTGTTTTTAAGACAGGGTCTCACTGTATTGCCAGGGTAATCTCAACCTCCTGGACTCAAGCAATCCTCCTGCATCCACCTCCCAAGTTCTGGCATTATAGGCCATGCAAGCATGCTAGCCCCACATAAGCTATTACTTAAATAGACACCTGAGTGCTTGGGATGCGCTGGTCAGTGTACTACTTATGGGGGAAAGAGTGTCAAGTAAAAACATTGGCCTTGTCCTAAATGGAAATCAGTCTTCCTTCTATGCTTTTCTTTTTATTTCTTTCTTCCCTTCCTTTCCCTTCCCTTCCCTGTTCTATCCTCCCCTCCCCTCCCCTGGAGATAGGATCTCCAGATATAGCCCAGGCTGGCCTTACTTTGGGATCCTCCTGCCTCAACCTCTGGAGTGTGGGATTTCAGAACTGCACCACCATGCCTGGCCTACAATTTTCTTATAAGAAAGAAAAAATAATTATGATTATCATCATTATAGTACATCTATTTGTTTATGTTGGATGATAGATAAAAAGGAATAGAAGGACCTTGAGCCTCTATAAAAGTATAATCTAATCTAAAACTTATACATATCTAACATATAAAATGGTGGGGAGAGTACAGAAATCTAAGGTGTGTCTAGTTTATTGGCATTTTATGTGAATTTTAATTCTTAGGTTTTTATAGCTCTTTGCCTTTTGTTAGTTGACAGCTGTTTCTCCGAGATTCTTGACTTACTTTGTCACACCTAGTATAAATTGGTTGCCAGAACTTTTAAGGAAGAGGAAAAGCATTAGTAAATTTATTCAAAATAGACATTGTCCTAGAAAATTTAAGTGGCAGAGCAACATTTTTTGGGGGGCTGGGGAGACAAAATGTTGGGATAAAGGGCCTGGTTTCCTGTTTGTTTGTTTTTGCAGTACTGGGGATCCAGCCCAGGACCTTGCACATGCTAGGTAAGTGCCCTTCTACTGAGCTGCATCCCTGGCCCTTGGACTTTTGAGATAGGGTCTCACTGTGTATTGCAGGCTGGTCTTGAACTCAAAATCCTTCTGCCTCAGTCTCTTGAGTGCTAGGATTACAGAATGCACCACCACACCTGGTTTTGTTTATTTTTTTTTTTTTGAGACAGTGTCTTGCTGTGTAGCCAAGGCTGGCCTTGAACTCTGAATCCTCCTGTCTCAGCTTCCCAAGTGCTTGGATTACAGGTGTTTTCTTACAGCTGTCATCTGGATGGGGCTTGATGGGGTGGGGAGAGGCTGGGGCTATGAGGTGAAACAGTGACAGTGTTAGAATGGTGGGCTTTCTAATGGTTGCCATGATCTGTTTAGAAGAGTTGCCTGTGAATCTCTACTTAAGCTTAGTAGAGATTATGTGTAGTAGTTGTTAGTGTTTTTAAAATTACTTTAACCAAACCCCATTTTTCCAAATTATGTCTAAAACTCTCTTGCTTTCTCAATTTTCTTCCCTTGTGGATGCAGCATACAGTGTCAGAAGCAAGCACAACCATTGAATCCGACTTGGGTTCCTGTTCTAGTGAATCTTAGTAATTCTGTGACTTGGGCAAATTACCTAGCCTATTTTGTTTTAGGTTCTTCCTGTATAAAATAGGAGTGATACACAATGCTATATATTGTGGTTCCATTTTTACAAAATGCTCAAAATAGATGCATTCCTAGAGTTAGAAATAGTAGTAGTGCCAGGGAATGTGGGATGTGCACAATGTGCTACCTATGGCAGTGGGTGGGGAGGGAAGGAATAAAGAGTCAAAGACATCGGCCTTGGACTAGTACAGATCAGTCTCTAATGAGAATGGGGTTTCTTTTTGGGGGTTAAAAATGCTCTGTAATTAGAGAGTGGTGATGGTTGTACAATTATGTGAGCATACTAAAAACCACTGAAGGCTGGTTGTGGTGGCACATTACTATAATTCCAGCTATGTGGGAGGCTGAGACAGGAGGTTCATAAATTCAAGGCTAGTCTGGGCAATTTAGTGAGACCCTGCCTCAAAGACAAACAAACAAAAGTCTGGGAGTGTAGGTCAGTGGTATAGCATTCACCTACCATGTGAGAGACCCTGGGTTTAATCCTCAGTACCACAAACAAACAAAAACTCCAAACCCCACTGAAGTGTACTTTCAAAAAAGGTTAATTAAGCTGGGTGTGGTGGTACATGCCTGTAGTGCTGGGAGACTGAGGTAAGGGGATGGAGAGTTTGAAGCCAGCCTGAGCTACATGGTAAGACCCTGTTTCAGAAATCCACAATAAACAAATGAAGGTTAATTACATTTTAATAAATAAAACAGAAGTGATAATGCCTGCCTTATAAAGTTGTGACATTTGGAGACAATGTGCATTAAAGCTTTGGTAACTGGTTAGTACTAAATACATGTGGCTGTTTGATTGTGCTAGTGTCAGGAGGGATAGTGAACATTAAATTAGAAAGTTGGGACATAGGTTTAAGGGAAGAATAAGGAGAAGGATGGAATGTGGGACAGAACAGTTTCAAGTGGGAGCCATAGTGAGGCTCAGGTCTCCTGGCTCTCAGTCCATTTCTGCTGCTGCAGCTTCTTGTTCTTGTCTGACTGGCTATGAGAATACAAAATGCAATTTGCAGCAGGGACTTGGTTAGAACTGAGTCAACCAGGCTCCACAGCTTGCTGTGGAATCCTAATCAGCTTCAATGGAGACTTTATCCGATTCAGTGAGCCCACTCAGGCTCTTTATCCCAGTTCCTACTCTCTGACATTCAGGACATTACCTGGGAGGAAATGACCTCCCTAAGCATAATAGCTCTTTGCACCCTTTCCCTTTTCAGCTTTTTTTGCCCTTTCTAATCTCCCTTTCCTGGGAAAATCTGTTTCCCAAGGCATAGGGCAGCTTGCTATTTAAAAAGGTGTAATTCTGCCTGCTCCTAAGGAAAAAACATTGTCTTTAAGTTTATTATCAGTTGCAATATGTTTAGTCTTAGAAGTCATTACTTATTTTAGTATGGCTGTCAGTTCTTTAGTCTTAGAAGTAGGGTTTTTTTGTTGTTTTTCCAATCTTGGGTTTTGAACTCAGGGCCTCTTATTAGGCATGTGCTCTACCACTCCAGCTACTCCACCAGTCTTTTTTTATGTTGGGTATTTTCCAGATAGGATCTCACGGAGACTTTGCCCAAGCTGGCCTTGAACTTTGATCCTCTTGATCTATGCCTCCGAAGTAGCTACGATTATAGGTATAGCCACCAATGCCTGGTGGAAGTAGATTTTTTTGTTGTTTTTTTGAGTCAGGGTCTTACTATGTAAACCAGGTTGACCTGGAACTCTTGATCTTCCTGCCTCAGCTTCCTGAGTGCTGGGATTACAGGCTATGCCACCACTCCCAGCTTGTTCTTTGAAATTGGGTCTCAAAACCCCTTTTTTTTTTTTTTGGCCCAGACTGGCCTCAAACCTTGATGTTCTTATCTCTGCCTCCCAAGTAGCTGGGGTTATAGGCATGAGTCACTGCACCTGGGCTTACAAGTAGTTTGTAAAGAAAGCACAGATTTAAATAAAAAATCTAATGTGGTTATTAAATTTTGTTTTGTTCTTTCCACTTTTCTTTTCATTTGTTCATACTTCATTTTCTGCTTCCACTAGATAGAGAGAAAAGGAATATTCCTGTGATGAATACACCTCAAAAACAGTCTTTTGGCTGAGTGGGTGCCTGTGCCTCATGCCTATAATCCTAGCTACTCAGGAGGCAGAGATCAGGAGGATCATGGTTCGAAGCCAGCCTGGGCAGAAGGTTCTCAAGACCCTATCTTGAAAATAGGCAACACAAAAACCAGGGCAGGTGGAGTGGCTCAAGTGGTAGAGTGCCTGCTTAGGAAGCATGAAACCCTGAGTTCAAATGCTAGTAACTGCCAAAAACAAAAACAGTCTTTTGAAGCTGAGGATATAGCTCATGCTTAGCATGTTCCAAGCCCTGGGTTTGATCCCAAATACTATAGAAAACAAAACCCAAAACAAAACAGCAATCTTTTGAAAATAAAACCTTAAAACTGTGTATTGAAGTACAGAGAAATAGGAACTTCACATTATGTCCATTGCTAATCTCTACAGGTTCCAGTCAGGTTATGATTCTGTTATTTACTTTGTTGTTTTCTTGGCATGTAACTATGAGTATATTGTCTTATCCTGCTGACTAGATTGTGAACCTCCAAGGATAAAGACTTTTGCTTATCTTTATTTATATCCCTTCTTGTGCCTAATACTGTGCTTTGTACGTAGTGGGCAAATTAATATCTGTTAAATTATTTTTATGTCTGGTAGATGTTTGGAATGGTGTTCTGAAATTAAATGCAAATTAATCCCCACTTCAGAAGGGCATTCCCCCGCCCCACCCAGAAGATACGGACTTTTGTATATTTTTTGCACATTTTACTGTTTGGCCCCTAAAAACAGAACAATGATAGATGGCTAGTTAGGCTGAAGTTATTTTATTTAATCATTTTTGAGATGGAATCTTGCTGTGTTGCCTAGGCTGGCCTCAAATTCCTGGGTTTGAGTGACCCAGCCCCTCAGCCTCCTGAGTAGCTGGAATGGTAGGCATGTGCCACCACACTATAACTCACCAGGCTAGAGTTAGATTCTGTGCCAGTATCCCAAAGAATTATTTCCAGGCCCCAAAGTATGATTTGTACGCAGTGCCACTAACTAGTCCGTAATAGCTCCACCATGGTATAGGAAGTAAATCCTTAATATTCATTCAGTCTACAAATCTTTATTTAATGCCTAATTCTGTGCAGTAGTCAACCACTCTGTCCAATGGAGATTGTTAATTGCAAACTGACGTTACAGAGAAGGGATTAGTGTTTCATCATGTCCCCTTTAGAGGATATATACAACTTGGTTACCTACTGAACCATCAGCTATCTTTGAGGAAATAGGGGTCGGGCATGTGGGAAGTTGTAAGATTAAGTGGAATTGATAAAGAGTTGAGGGCTGGGGGTGTAGCTCAGTGGCAGATGGCTTGCTTTGCAGGTGTAAGGCCTTGGATTCCATCTCTAGCATCCCAAAAAGGAAAAACACCAACAGGAGTTGAGATATTCTGCTGACTTTGTGACCAAGTACAAGAGAATTCACTGTAGTCTCTATGATTGTTTTGTTTGTATGATTCAAATGCAGGATTGCTGTTAGAGCTTCTTTTATCTCCATGTCTTTCTTGGAGGTGACTTACAGAGAAGCCAGTAACAAGAGTGTGAGAGGTGTGGGTGGATGACCTAAGTTGACTTTACCCTGTCCCCCACTTTTTTTTTTTTTTTTTTTTTTTGGCAGCACTGGTGTTTGAATTCAGGGCCTCACTCTTGCTGGGCAGGTGGCACTCTTACTGCTTGAGCCATTCTGCCAGTCCTTTTTTTGCAATGGGCTTTTTTCAAGATGGGGTCTCATGAACTGTTTGCCTGGGGTGACTTCAAACTGAGATACTCCTTGATTTCTGCCTCCTGAGTAGCTAGGATTACAGAGGAGCCAAGGGTGTCTGGCAGATTTTACCCCTTCTTGTAGGAAAATAGCCTCCAGGGATGATGGGTTTTGCTTCCTATATGGCCCATAGAATCTGAGCAGTGTCATTCATAATGAGTAGAGAGATGAGTCCCTGTGGAAGATGCAGTTTTTTCGTTTTTATTTCCCAGAATCCTGACTGGGGTCCTCTACGAGGATCTCTGGTTTCAGAATAGGCCATTCCTAGGCTTGAAGATTGACTCAAGTTGTTAGCCAGATGAGTTTAGTGATCTTGGGATTCTGGAACTTGCCACCCGATAGAGAACAGATGTAGCAGTGGTTAGATTCGTGCCCCTTGCTTTCAGCTGTAAATCAGGGTCTTTGAGAAAGTTTCTTATGCATAATGTTCCTTTGAAGTCCAAACCAAAGCTCTTTGAAGGGAGGTTGGTCAGAGCATGGGGTCCCATGGATCCCCATGGGCTCTGGATTAAAGTGCCCATGGTGCACAGCCATATTTTTCTGTCTTTTGCATCAGGCAGTGTGACTGGTTTAGATGTATTCTCCAGCTGTGTGCTGTGTGGCTGTGGGAACCTTTTGACCATAACTCTCTTTATGAGTTGTGCTTCTGTTCTCTGCAGTGCTGTTCTTTGGGCAGGATGATGGAAAAAAATAGGACTTGAGAATTGTTTTGCTTTTCACTTGTCTAGCTAAATGAGGCATCAAAGTTGTCTCAAAGAATGATGTCTTGGGTATGTATTCATAAAAGCCTTTGATTTTTTTAAAAATTCACATTTCTTTTTAAAACGTGCTTTTATCCCTTTTCTTTTACTTGGTTGTGAAGTGTCTAAATTTAGCCTCATCATAGTGAGAGCCTTATTTATGCTGGACAGATTTCAGTTTAGTGCTTTTTATTTTCAGTTCAAATAATGAGAGAATTTCCAAGGATTTCTTTTCTTTTTTTTTTTTTTCTCTCTTATTTATTTTATTATTATTATTATTTTTAGCAAAATAACATTTTTTTAGTGCAAGGTCTAAGGCGCTGTCACAAATGCAGCCAGTTTATAAGACTAGTTTCAATGATAACACCTTCTATCCAGATTAGAGGGACAGTGACTGAACCATTATAATAGAGCTTACTTTTTAGGGTATTCCACAAAATAAACTCTAGCTGTAGCTTTTAATTCAGAGATATGTAAGTTTGAGGAAGAATGTGAAGGAAAATAGCTATTAGGAGCAAAGTTATTCTTATTTTTTGGCATGTTAAGAACCCCACTGAGGAGAGCTAGTTGACTTTCTCCCAATGGAACAAATTGTGTGCTCTGCTGGTTCTTGTTCCATGGAGAGAATTGGAGAAGTTCTGCTGCTCCAGCTTAGAAAATGGTTTGCCAGTATAGACCAAAACTAGTAGAGTATGCTAACCAGGGGGGCTGCACTCCTGAAGAGGTGGTGATGTGTTCTTTACTCCTGAGTAGACAGAAGGGGCAATTCCAGGCACTGCAAAGTCAAGTTTCCTCTGCTGGCTTCTTAATTAATGAACTTCATGGTTATAGACAACTCATTAGAGTACCCGGTGCTAGAACATGATGTTGGTCTATGCTGCTTAGCCTTGTGGATTTGAATTTTAAGTCCCATTCTGAACTACTTAACTCAGATTAGTGCCTTGAACTCCCCAGACTCTGAATGGGCAACAGTAAACAAGCCATCACAGGAAGATTGAAAAGAAGGCAGGTAATGTGCTGGGCAAAGGTAGGGACAATGAAAAAAACTGTTAGGTTGTTTAAATCCTATTGTTACTGTATTTGATGTGTGTTTCCTGCTGTTTTTCCTTGTCCGGCAAAATTATTGATCTCTCCTTTGGGAAGGAGGGTGGGGAGTAATTCTTTATTAGAACTTTGAAAACTTGTGTTTGCAAGCTTTAGCACAGGGGAAAACAAACAAAAGCAACCCATACCATTCTTCCCCCATTGATTGATTTCTTCCCAGAACCAGAGCTGAATATGTTTTGCTAGGTACCCCTTTGGATTGTTAAAAATATTTTTTTGAAATAATTTCAAGCATGTATAGATGTTGCCAGAATAGTGTAAAGAGCCCTCATACCTGCTTCATGCAGATTTCCCAGTTGTTAACATTTTAATGTGTCTGACCATAACTAACTCCTTGCCCCATATGTATTATGCCTTATCTTTTTTCAGAACCTTTTAAGAGCAAGATGCAGATAGATTGTCTCATCTCTGAACACTGCAGTGTACAGTTCTCCCAAACAGGGTCATACTTCTATATATTGGCATATAACTCTCCTGATCAAGAAATGAACATGGATTCAATGCTGCCATCCAGACCCCATTCAAATTTTGCTAACTATCCCGACAATGACTCTTTTAGGTCCAGGTTCTTATCCAGAAACATGTGTTGCATTTAGTTGCCATGTCTCCTCAGACTTCCTTAACCTGAGTTAGTTCCTTGGCCTTTCCCTGACATTCATGTCTTTGACAAGTTTAAAAAGTAGCTTATATTCTGTAGGGTGACCCTTAACCTGGATCTACGTGTTGTTTCCTCATGGCTGTGAGTCCTCAACTGGAGTAGGCAGAAAAATGATGTGATACATGCTACCCCACAGAGGAAATAATGTCAATAGCACAATCCTACTGCCCCCCCCCCAGATGTTAAGCTTGATTGCTAGTTGGGTGGGTGTCTTCTAGGTTTCCTTATCTTAAATTCACTGTTTCCCCTTTATACTTGATTAGTCATTCGTGGGGAGCTGCTCTGAGATTTCACTGATACCTTATTCCTCAAAAAATGTCCTTCCATTAGACCTAGCATTCATTGACAATTCCCACCCACCTCATTCATTCTAGTATTTATTTACTTAGTTGGTATTTTGCTGTAAAGAAGAATTTTCCTTTTCCCTTATTTATATCAGTGTGGAATTTTGAATTTTTCATTGGATTGTAACTCTTAATATCATTTTTATTGTTATGCATAAATTGTTCCCAGTTTGGTCAGTGAGACTCCTTCAGGCTGGTTCTAGTGTCCTTTCACCACATCCCTACCTTTGAATTCTTTTTTCTTTTTTTGTTGGTACTGGGGTTGGAACTCAGGGCTTTTGCTAGGCAGGTGCTCTAGCACTTGAGCCATGCCCCCAGCTCTCTTTTGAATCATTCTTAATGGCTCTAAGAATGATTAATGTTAATGTGCTTCCTTCCAGATAACAATCTATACCCTCTGAAGCAGGGGTTTGGGTTCCTTTGAAGAACTGCTTCCATTTCTGTATCCCATAAATTACAGCCTCAACTGTCAGCTGCATTTCTGTTTCCTCTATAGTATGCTCAGCCTTCTGAGCAGTTTCACCCTGAAAGGAACTTGTCAGCAGGCTCTGAGTGCCTTCTCATCTTTGCACATGGCTGCTACAGGGTCTGGGCTACTAGGGAGGCTGTCTCTCTCTTCCTAGGAACCAGGACAATCTACTTCTTAAAAACTGTTAAGAGATCTTACCAGAGCCACTGTGTAGGGTTACTTTAGGGACACTTCTGCCAGCTTGACTTTCAGCTTCCAACAAGAGCTTTGGCTTGAGTGCATTCCCCTTCATGAAGATTCCAAAATGAAGAGTCTCAGAGTGTACAACTGCTAGTGCTTTTCTCCCCAGCTTTTATTCCTCATGGTTTGGGGCAACTTTCATAGGGGCTGTGAATGTTGGAGTCCTACAATTAATAATACATTTCGTGTTTGGCCCAAGACTGGGAAACATTGTAGTGGGGGGCATTGTCTACTGCTCAGTATTAACCTGGCTCTCTGAGGCCCAGGTGCAGCTCCTGCACACCCTGTTTCACCTTTTATCTGCTTAGATAAGTGGAGAGATCTGTGCTATTTTTGACTTTATTTTTTAAGCTTCTGTTTCCAAATTTTTAAACGAGGATAGAGGTCCTTGTCTGGAGGAATCCAGAGCATTAAATGAGATGAAGGAAATAAAATGACCAATGCACAGAAAGTGTTCACTAACTGTACCTAGAACAAATAAAATGGTTTCTCCCTTAGTTGCTCTTTTCTTCCTCCTAACTTGAAACCTTTGTTTAGAAGTAGCCTCAGTCAAGATAGACTGTATTTGAAAACCACCACCAAGAAAAGAAAAGAAAAGAGAAAAAGAAACTTAGTTTGATGTGAATTTTCCTGCAGCCAGGGTTGGCAGGGTTAATAGGTGCCAGCTGAGAAGCCATGCTGTTACCTTCTGGCAGTCCATATGCAAATGCCGTTGTATTAATTACATTAGAAAACCCTATTAACTCAGAAGTCCTTTAACTGTCAGTGAGGCAGCTGCTCCAGCTCTGAAACAGATTTCCTTCTTCCCTCCTACTGTCAATCTACAGTTTTTAATCTCTTCTTTAGAGAGCTGTTAAGACTGCATTCTAGGTCCTTAGCGCTCCTGGCTAGTTCAGTCAGCTTTTTGATCTATAGTTACAGAAGTCCAGGATGAGCTTGCATAATTAAATTCACATACAATTTAAAACAAAAACAGCCAGACCAACCTCCCACCTCCCTTATGTCCTTACTCTTCCAACAGTTAAAACTGATAGTGTCTTAGAACTTTAGAACTGAAGAGAATGTTAAAGATGATCCACTCTAACTCCCTTATTTTATAGATAAGTAACTCAATGCTTAACAAGGGCAAGTGGACTGCCAAGGTCACAGAGCTAGTCGGTGGTGAAGCCTGGGGTCAGAAACTGCCCTAACTCTAGTGCTATTCCCATTGTGCACTCCATGTCATTGAGCTGTGTGCCCAGTGGAGGAGGGCGTATAACCATCTGCTTTCAGCTTCATTTCTTTCATTGTTCAAATCTTACACATTGGAGATCAGTAAAGATGGTAAAGATTTGAGGGAGAAGCAAAGAGCTTGGATAGTGATGTATTAAAAAACAGATAAATAGCAATGTCCATCGTGAAGACCTTTCTTCAGTGTCCTAGGCTGTAGGTAGAACCCTTGCACAGAGTGCCTGGGGAGAACTAGAACTGGGCTCTACTTGAGTCTCCTTTCCATTGCACTGGTCCTTGGTTGCTTTGGCAGCAGCAGGTTTATTTGTAGTGGCTGTTTTTGTAGGAGAGATGGAGCAGGAGAGGTGATAATTTGGGTCAGCTGAATAATGGGGTGTGTCTGCTGTGGTTTTACTGCTGCAGCATGTTTTATTGGCTTTCCGGTCCCTGACTCTGTCTTAGAGATGTTGAGGCCTCTCTCTCTGGTCCTGAAAAGTAATTCAGTTGGTTTTCTTCTCTGTTATCCACTTTTAGTAGTAGCAGTAACAAAGCTCATTTAGGCTTTTATTATAAAACAACTTTTGTAGGAATTTAAAAGTTGTCAGTATGAATTGATACTTAGACTCTTATGTGAGAATCTGGGAAGACTGGGAAAAGAGCTAAAAATGAGAGTGAAGAGAAGACTGGACTTCTTACTGTTCAGGGCTATGGTGTTAAATTATGCAATTCTGTTCTTTTGTCTACTCTCCATGTTGAGAGAAGGGAGATTTTTATGAATGATAGTTCCCCTTGTATTATTCATCATGATACTGTGCTGTTTGAAATACCTAGTGGATTTTCTTGTTGTTTTCTGTAGACAAATGTCCATAAAAAAGGGATTCTTAAACAGAACAAATGCATAATTTTAAGCACTGTGTGTCGTCATTGTGTTAAGTGCTGAGGAAACAAACAGGATGTTTTTATGCATTTGATAATTATAAACATAATTAGAATAAACTGATAAGTGTAGTGTAATTGTGAACAAGGTACAAAGGGACTCAGGACTTGCCCATTGCTACTTGCTAAGTGGTCACACAAACAATTAGTTGTGCCCCCTTGTGTTAGGATTAGACCAGTAGGCTGGTGTTTCACTCTTGTGCTTATTAAATACTTTGCACAGAAGTAGGCACTCAGTGAATGCTCTTTGTCTTTTCAAAGGAGCCCATCTCTTTCCCAGGAGAGTACATTTCTTAGTTTCAGTGCCTGGTGTTGCTGCTGTGTATGCTTGGGTCAGTGTGATACATTCATAGACAGATATGAAAGGAAGGGCTATAATGAAATGCAGAGAGGGGTCCAGGTGAATACAGACCTCTTTAACCTTTTTGGAGGTGCCACTTGTGGAAGTGAAGGAAACTTCAGGATTTGAGATAGTCCACAGGGTAGGTACATTCTGAAGTACAGCCACCTTTTAAATGAATCAGGCCTCTTGCTTCAATTACATGAGCAAAACAATCAGTCTACAAGTCGTTTAATGTGGTTGATAGTTAAGTGACTAAAGTGAATAGTATTTCAGTTAGTAGTACCACCCAAAACTTTAACTATAATGTGTGTGTTTGTCTCAAGATTGGCCTTCCTGAATCTTAAATGTAAGTAGGCCCTGGGGCTGAAGAAGTGGGAGACTGGTAAATTCAGACTCTGATAGTTTCAGGAAACCAGCTTTAGGTTTTTTCCCAAACAGGTTCTCATGCTTTAGGGAGCTTTTTGTTCTCTCTTATTTAAATCTATCTGAGTAAGTTAGCCATTTAGGTAGGTTAGTGATGGTTGTCCTCAAAGGAGAATATTTTTGAAATAGATTGCATCTCTTCCTAGATTTGCCTATGCTTTTATTGTACTGGGCAGTTCTTCCCCTTTGTCTTACTCAGAGTCTTGTCATTCACAAACAGGAGGAATATAACTTGATTAGGCGGTATAGATCTTAATTGAGCACCCAGTATTTTTTTTAAAAGTTGAGTTGGCAGCTGGGATGCTCTCACCAGCTATCAGAGAGTTGAACTAGAAAACACTATAGAACTTATGCAAGTCTTGAAAAGCTCTTAATTTCAGTGTATGTGTATATACAGATGACCCATACAGTTAGTTATAAAATACATGGTGAGAAGAACTTATGCTAAAACTGTGTATGGTTGAGAAGTTTAAAAGGACTATGTGGTTCAAGTTTGAGGCTTCTGTCAGAAGGAGGGTTTTAATTTTGACACATTCAGATACAGTTTCTCCTTAAACTCTTGTCCTAGTGATTGTCATTTTAATGATCCTACATTTGTGATGGAATCCTTGTAAACTCCTTATAAACTCCTACACTGGATGCAAAAGGAGGTAGAGGGAAGATAGGTCACTGCCACCTTTCTGAGCAGAAATAACATCTCGTCCATGAGGAGGAGAACTCTAGCTGATAATTGAAAAAACCTTTTCTTTTTGGCAGCACTGAGGTTTGAACTCAGGGTCTCACACTTGCTAGGCAGGCACTCTACTACTTGAGCCACTCCACCAGCTCATTGGAGAAACTTTTCTGACTGGGATGTTTTCCTGATACTTCTTGTAACTGACTTGGAAATTTTTTCTCTATAACCCTGACATCCTAATGGAGTCTGTATGTGAGTCTCTACCCCTCCTCACTCTTCTCTTCTTTCTCCTCCCACATTCCCCTTCTCCCACCAGGCCAGCTGAGTTGCATTTCCTTCCCACCTAAGGAAGAGAAGTACCTCCAGCAGATTGTGGACTGCCTCCCTTGCATATTGATCCTCGGCCAGGACTGTAATGTCAAGTGTCAGTTGTTGAACCAGCTGTTGGGGGTGCAGGTGCTTCCCACCAGCAAGCTGGACAGTGAAAAGAACTGTAAGCTTCGGCGCCTCCACTTCATCTATGGGACTCAGACTCGGGTCAGCCTGGCACTCCCTGGACAGTATGAACTATTGCACACACTGGCTGCTCATCAGGGCAACTGGGAGACTATCCCTGAGGAGGACTTGGAGGTCCAAGAGGACAGTGAGGACACTGCTCATGTTTTAGCTGAACTGGAGGTGACAATGCACCATGCCCTCTTACAGGTACCAATCTGATACTTATATACCAATTGTATACATCTGTTCCAGCTTTTCTTTTATTTTGACTTTATGAAAATGTGGCTTGGCGATATGTACTCTGGGCTCTGAGTAGTAGCTTGTGAAGTGAGTGGAACATAATCTGGGAAGTTGAAAACAGACAAGGCAATAGCAGTGCTTATGCTTGCTTCTGTCCACCATGCTGCAAAGCACTGGGTAATGTTCTTGTCTCCTTGCCACCTTGTCTCCTAGTCCAAAAGGAAAGAAATATATAATAATTGCATCTTGTTGTTTTTTTTTTTTTTTTCAGTAGTGGGGTTTGAACTTAGGGCTTTTGCTAAGCAGGCACTTGAGCCTTGCCTCCAGTCCTTTCTGTTCTGGAGATAGGGTTTCACTTATTGCCCAAGCCAGCCTGGACCATAATCCTCCTTATAAAGAGCCCAGGTCTGACTCTGTGTGAGGAGGCACAGCAGCCCTGTTATTTGAAGAATATCTTGGCTTCTCTTTTGAAGTAAACTCCCAAGGCAGTGCAGGTGTTGTGGTGGTCTCCTAAGAGATCATAGTGTCTCTCCAGTATTCGGCTTGCCCTAAAGGAGTCTTCTGTTCTGTGTTCCTTTGGTACTGAATACCTAGGACTAGGCCATCTAACTAGACGGAATGGGATAGACAAAGGATGTGACTTTTAAGGGTCAGGAGTGGATAGGAATAAAAGAGCATGGTCATGCTCAGAATGCAGAGACCATCACCTTGGTTGTGCCAGAAAGGACTAGCTAATTTGGCAGGACTCAGGAGAGTGGTTTCTTCTTCCTTCTGACTTCTACACATTTTAAGACTCTTTTAAGAGTCTTGGTCTCTCAGTCAGTGAATGAGTCCTTTGGTTGTGGCCGTGGCCTGTGATACTCTAGAAGTAGAAACTGGCTTCTTCCTCCCACAGTCCATATCTTTTTTGGTTTGTTTCTTTTTGTGGTACTGGGGTTTGAACTCAGGGCCTACACCATGAGCCACTCGACCAGTCCTGTTTTGTGGCAGGTTTTTTTTTTTTTTTTGAGATAGGGTCTCACAAACTATTTGCCCAGCCTGACTTCGAGCCACAGTCCTCCTGATCTCTGCTTCCTGAGTAGCTGGGATTACAGGCGTGAGCCACTGGCACTTGGCCACAGTCCATGTCTTTTATCTTTTGCCCTAGAGGGGGCTATGTAACAAGCCCCTGTTTTCTCTGAGCTCATTTTAGTGAATTTCCTCTGTTCACATTGAGAGTTCATACTTCCTAGCTCCAAGACAATGTGAGAATTCTTAGATAAATCTTTATAGCTCTGACCATAATATTCATTTATTTTTATTATTTTTATTTTTATTTACTTTTTTTTTTTTTTTTTTTTAAGACAAGGTCTCCTACATAGCTCAGGCTGGCCTGGAGCTTGTGGTCCTTCTGCCTCAATCTCCTAAGTGCTGAGATTACAGTTGTGGACCACCATTCCTGGCACAAGTGATCCTTACTTATTGACTGAGGCCTGTTCATTTGACCTCTGAGCTTCTGCACAGTGCATCAGTGTTTGATCTATACAGAGACTTTCTGTAGAGTACTGCCTTAGTCTAGTTCCTTCCTGGTTCTGATTGCTCAGGAGTTTTTGGATGTTTTTAGATTTTAATTCATCTTGCCATTTGCCACAACATGGGTAGACGTGGAGAACATTATGTTAAGTGAAGTAATCCAGAGAAGGAAAGGAAAAATACTGTATGATTGCACTTATATACGGAGTCTTAAAAAGAAAAGCTCAAATATACAGAGATACAGGATAAAAACTTGTTTTGGGGGAAGAGAGAAGGGTTATGGTTGTGAGAAGAAAATGGGGAGATAGAGTCAAAGGATACAAAGTAACAGATATATAGGATAAACAAATGTAGAGAGCTAATTTTCAACAAAATTTTATTTGGGATTTTTGTTAAGTAACTAGATTTTAGCTGTTCTTATCACAAAAGGATTTATGTGCTGTGACAGATGTGTTGATTTGCTTTACTATAGTAACCATTTCACTATCTGCATGTATCTCATAACATTGTGTGGTAAACCTCAAGTATGCATAATAAAATTTATTTTAAGAAATTAAAAAGAAACCTATTTTCTATCAGGAACCAAAACATATATACAAAAATACATTTGAAGTAAAAGTCTCATGAAACAATACTTTCTTTTCCTGCCATACACACTGATATTTCCTTCTCTATTGGACTTTAATTTAAGAAAAAATGATAGTAGCAACCCACTAAATTGATTGTGTGACCTGTTACACTGTGACCTATAGCTTAAAATACACGTTAAATAGCTGAAATGACTGCTTAAGTCAGATGGTGATTTTTCTCTCCCATTTTAGTTTATAATCTTGGAATGTGAAGAAAGCCATCTGCAGGAGAGGCAGATTATTTGGCTGATTTAAATTTCTGATGTTGGTTTCCTTTTGTCCATGAGTTGAAGTGATACAAGAAAGCCACAGGGAGGAAAGTGGCAAGCTGTTCCCCAAGTGCACACTTGAACATGTATCTCAGTACTAAAAGCTCCAGGACTTGTTCCTGATATGTCTAAGCACACAAACTGAGGTCACAATAGAGGAGGTGACTGGAATTGCAACACCAAACCAGCTTTACCTTGGCAGATAAAATACAGATTCTTACTCTTCTTGAGGAATTCTCTTGACTTCTCATGCTGTTTCAAGTGGTTGTTTAAGCTTCCTTAGCCAGTGTTTCTCCAGATCTGCTTTCTTTTCCAGTGGTTTTGATGTAGAGCTGAAATAGACCCCAGTGGTTCTAAGTATAGCACGACTTGATGTTGAGCCACAGAGAGCCTTGCAGCCTTCGTGGAATTCAGGCACTGCCTTTTTTCTACAGTCAGGATCCCAGTTAAACACATCAGATCCCATCTCTGTTAAACAGATGCTCATCTCACTGCAGGGAGCAGTGCACAGCTACCTGGAAGATTGTTCATGCCTATGAGAAAGATCTTTTGTCTAGCTACAGTTATATTTAGGACCAGTGAGTTTGCTCTAAAAAGCTCTTCTCTATTTGGTTTTTGGAGAGGGTGGCAAAGAAAGGAAACATTTAGCTAAAGGAAACCAAGATTGAATTAGGGGAAATGGGATGTTCATTTTGAACTGTCAAATTATCAAAGCAGAATTTCCCCCTTCTCTCTTATACAATGGTTATTCTTCTAATATGTTACTTTAAAGTGCTCATAAATTAGCCATTTTTCAGTTTCTTCTAGAATAGTCCAATTTGTATGGACCTACACTGCCTGAGAGTCCCAGCTTTTTAGTTCTGGATCCCCTGAGAATCTCAATTCATAATTCAACAGGAGAGGAATACTGTCAAGCCATTGGTGCTTGTAACCTTGTTCAGTGTTAAAACACAGTATTTTTCCAGTTGCCAGAGCGTTTCATTATACTTCATATTCACTAATTCTGTGATTATACACAAAAGTACTTTTTTTCCATTCTTAGCCCCTCTTTTTAACACCTATCTCTACCACCTCCTTTTTTTTATTTTTAGTGGTCTAATGGAGCCATTGTCTGTCTCCCAGTTAGTTGCTCAATATGGTGTGTGTGTGTGTGTCCATGTGTGTGTGTTTTGCCAACCTGAGATGGGCTTCTGCAGCTGGGCGGTGGTACTTCACTTACTGTGACAATTGTATACCTTCATTTGTCCTGCCCTTATCTCACCAGGTGCTGTCTAGCCCTTTGGACAAATGTACATGACACCCGGCAGCCACACTGCCCTACAACTGTTGGCTGTTGTCTCATGATGATGTCTAGTAGGGTGTATTTCAGGGAATTAAAAGAGACTCAGGCAAGTTCCATGACTTATAAGTAAACACATTTAAAAAATACTTTGTAAGCTGGATGTTGGTGGCTCATATCTGTAATCTTAGCTACTTGGGAGGTTGAAATCGGGAGGATTGCAGTTTAAATCCTGTCAGGCAAATAGTTCTCAAGACCCTATCTCCAAAATAACCAGAGCAAATTGGACTGTAGATGTGGCCCAAGTGGTAGAGTGCCTGCTTTGCAAGCATGAAATCCTTAGTTCAAATCCCAGTCCCAACAAAAAAAATTTATATATATATATGTGTGTGTGTGTATATATATGTATATATATATGTACACACATATATATGTATGTATTATAAGAAAAAGTAATGGGGCGGGGGTTAGACTGGTTAAAGTACAGTATATTTATTGTGAAATACCAAACCAAAGCCACACTGAACAATGAGTAGACACTTAAACAATGAAAGACAGGAATATAGAATAGGTCACATTAAGGAGAGGGTACTAGCAGTAGGGGGAAGGTAAAGAAGGGTGAATATGGTTGATATATTTTCTATACATGTATGCATATGGAACACTGAAACCTGTCAAAGTCATTTTAAGAAGGGGAAGGGGGAAGAGACATTGGAGGGGATGAACCAAACTGGGATACATTATACGTGTATACGGAAATGTGCATATTAAGGATATGTATAGCTTAGAGGAAAGTTTGTTTTGTTTTGATATTAGGGATTAAACCCAAGGCCTCATTGCCTGGTAAGTAGTGCACTCTACCACTGAGCTACAACCCTACCCAAGATTTTTTTAATTCTTGTGCTCACTGTAGTAGCCTTGATGTCTCTTAAAAGACCATTGTAAAGCTGAGGCGGTCTTTTCTCAATTCACCATCAGTCACTGTCATTCATCTTTGGTCTTCCAATGGTAGCTCTTAGGGAGAAAATCTGACAGAGATTACAATCTTAATCTTCCTCCTTTGTCTTCTCCCTTTGATAGGATCCTGTCTACCTCTCTCCTGTGCGAAATGGCCTCCTTTCTGTTTTTCTATCTTAGAAACTTACATCTCCCTCTGAGTATAGGCCATTGAAGATAGGGAATTTGCCCAGATTTAGAGACTCAAAGGTTGAAAGGATTGCAAACAGACAGAAACTGCTGTTGAGACTCTTGAAAATATTTTCTCTGACTACTTTTGTGATATCTCAGCCTGTCCTTGGAGGTTATTATCTTGTTTTATAGTAGAGTATTTTGTAGTCAGCATACCCTTTTTAATATAAGAATCTTAGGGTTGTTAGGATCCTTGCCTGAAGTCATCTTGCCCATCATCTTTAGTTCTTCTTTAAGAACTTCCCTGACACCAGGTCAGACAGTGCCTGACATAGAGTGGGCCTTCAATGGCTGATTAAATACGGTTCATAGTTATGCAAATGCATAATCATGTAGTTATCCAGCATTTGTTACTTAGCTCTGTGACTCTATGCCCTCATTTGTAAGATGAAGCTAGTAATCCCTGTCTTTTAGGCTTGATGTGAGACTTAAATGAGAGCATATGTATACAGCACCTAGTAGCATCTGGCATATAGTAAGCTAGTTCTCTTTTCTCTTTGGATAAATAAATAGATGTCCTTGAGAAGAGGATTTCACTCTCAGTCACTCATCCCTTCCCTGATAACCATCCACATTACAACTCTCTTTTGTCAAATTTCAGTCCTTGTTCCAGCTAACTTACAGTTATCATTTTATAATATTAGAGACAAAGTTCTTCATGATTCATTATGACTTGCTTTTATAATAAAATGAAAGGAAGAAGATGTTACAAAAAGTAAAATTTTCTTGGGAATGGGACATATGTCTGAAATCCAAGCACTTGGGAGGGAGGTTGAAATAACTGGGGCTATATAGTTAGATCCTGCTCCAAAAAAAAAAAAAAAAAAGCGAAATCTTTCCTCTTTCTTTTCCATTCTACTGTTTCTTCTTTTTTTCCCTTAAATCTAGTAAATGTGAGGAGAATAAATCTGACTCAAAATTCCTACCTTTATCTACAACTCTAGATACCTGGATGGCTTTCACCCAGCCATCATCTTGTCTGCTACCTACTGCACTGCAGTATGAAATATGGAGAGGATAAGTCAGCTCCTCAAAGGAAAGCTTCGGTGTTTTGGATTGTAAATATATTTGCACTTGTAGTATGATGGTCTCATGCTTTCTGTGGCTATTTCAGGGCTGTGATTGTAAATTGTTTTTTCCAGGTTTTGTGTTTGGCCTCTGAATTACCACATGATGTTTTTGGTAGGTAAAGAAATGAGCTTGTCTCCATTTTAACGCTCTGGGTTAGCTTCATATTAATCCCAGTTTCCTGTGAGACATGGTATGGCCTAGAAACCCATTTAGTTACAGCTCCCCATTGGAGAATGTTGGAGGCAGGCTGTTTGTACCAACGAGGGTTAAGGTATTTTCAGTAATGTAAGAAGAATAGAGAGGTATTTTCTTTAGTATGTAATTAATATTTAAAAGTGAAAGTGAGTTCAGAAAACTATATGTAAAAATGAAAAAGAAGCAACCTCATGAAAAAACAAACAAGAAAAGCCCCCATGAGGATGGAATGGAGGTAAAGATGGGTAGGCTATGGGAACAGTGATTGAGATCCAGGCTGTGTCCTTGCTCTGCAAGGACAGGACTGTTATATAGCTGTGCACTTCTTTTCTGTGTGATGTAAACCTGAGGCTTGAAACGGTAGAGGAAGTAAAGACATTTGCTGCCTCCCAACTTTAGCCTGAGTACATAACTGCTTCCTTTTTGACTCATCACTTAATGTAACCTCCCTTTGCTATAACTGAGCTTTAGTAATGTGCTGTAAGCTTTGGAGTAAGGAGTCCTCACCAGGAAAAGCCTATATTCTTAGCAAACCGTCAGCCTTCAGCAATTGAGTGAGTTTCTTCATTAATTCATGACAAATTCTTGGCATTTGCCATTTTAAATAAAAAGCAAGACCAAAAACGGTGTTATTCTAGTGTTTGGAGAGTAGCAAGCATCTTTCTGTTACATTCTCTTAATCCTGCCAGGAAAATTGATGGTGACAGGTCACTTTCTGTAATTCCATTGATTCGTGCAGAATGTATACTGCTAGGGAAATCTCTTTAGGAGCTTAATTGTGACTGAAATAGGAATTAAGGAATACTCTCAAGATTCCCTGTAATTCTTTTCCCTTGATTTAGGAACAGAGTGCTTACTCATTGCTTCATTCCTAGAGGCAATTTCAGATAAATGCGTGGTATAAAATGTGTGGGATGTGGGTTTCAAGATAGAAGATTTTACATGACGATTGAATGTGGTTTTGAGCAAGTAGTAAAGGCATCTTTTTTTTTTTTCAGTAATTCATTCCACACTTATTTACTTGATGTTTACTAAGTGACAGGTACTATGCCTGGGTGCTAGGAAGGGGTATTGGCTTCCATGAAACAGTTTGAGGTCAGATTTCTGTCTTAGATGGCTGTAACAGAACCCAGGCCAGCTCCGGCTCATCTACTTGATATTAATTATTATTATTTCACTCCCTGTCTCCAGGAGACAGTGCTGGCTTCCCTTTTGTTTATAACTGTCAAGTGTGAGTCATCCCTTAGCTATGAGTATTGCAGAATCACAAAACACATTCCATTCTAATTTATGCTGTTGCCAGGGTCTCAGCCTGTTCCTTGCTTGTCTTCTGACAGTCATGATAGAACAGTGAGACCAGCTGCACAAGTGCATTAACTGGGAAGGAAGCACGGGACCTTTTTTCTGTCCAGTTTGGTTCAGTACAAGATAGGTTTAGGAGTATCTGGGTATGATGATCGAAGCTTGTAATACTAGCACTTGGGAGGTGGAGACAGGAGGATTACAAGTTTGAGACAGCATGGGCTACATAGTGAGACCCTGTCTCAAACAAAACAAAAAAGATACATTTAGGAGTATACAGCTTTTTTTTTCCTAGGTAGGCATTAGAAAACCATTCACCCATTTTTTTCTTTTAATGAGTTTATACCTATGAGCAAATAAAGTCAACTGGTCTCTTTAAAGAGTATTGGTCTTACAAATGGATTTGGCAGCTATGGCTGATGGTTCAGTTGCACACACACAATGGTCCTTGAAGGAAAACCTGAACATTTATTTTAGAATTTTAAGAAAACCCATCAAATAAACAAACAAGCAAAAATTCTTCCTGAAAATTTTCTAAATAATACTTACCTTGATTTTGAATATTTGGACTTCATATAGTAATATTAATTGATTTATGTCTTTTAAAAATGTGTATGTTTAAGGAGGCTTTGCAGTTTAAACAAATTCTCCTTATAATTCTCTACCTAGTATAGTTTTTCATTTCTTGAGATTGTTTTTAGTCTTTATCTCATCATTCTATATGATTATGATACTGATATTTAGGCATTGTATATTTCATTCTAAACCCTTAAATTTCTTATACCAACTTTTGAAAATACCTCCCTGAAGTGACTCACACTCCAGAATGTGTGACTCAGGGTAGTGGAAGGGGTGAGAGTCAGACTAGTTTTCCAACCAGAACACATTCCCTGCAATTTGAGGCACAGATGAAACAGCAAATTCCTCTGGCCTGGACTTGAGTGAGGAGTAGGTGGATTTATGCAGTGTTTGCTCAAATTACAAATGGGGAGATGCTAAAAGCACTTTAACTTTATCTAAGTTCAAAGTGGCCAGCCAAATGAACATCATGTGACCTACCTGAACATAAAGCTTAGTGCTTTATTAGAAAGAAGGTGAGACCTTTTTTCTTTGCTGGGAATGGGAAAAATAAAGAACAAAACAAAGAACTATTCATTGACAAACAAGTGTCAGTGTTAGTAGAAAACAAATACTATATATAATTGGCCAGCATCTTCTCCTTCCTCCCTCCATTTATTTATTTATTTATTTATTTATTCATTCATTCATTCGAGACAGGACCTTATATAGCCCAGGCTGGCCCTGAACTCAGTCCTCCTGCCTCAGCCTCCCGAGTGCTGGGATAATAGGTGTGTGCCACCCCACCTGGCTCCTGACTCTTTCTTATCCCTTTTGATCCTTCTTATCAAAAAGGACAAGGTGTCAGGTTTTTATTTTTTAAAATCTTTTATGAAAAATACATGCTTCACAGCCAAGCATGATGGCACATACCTGTAACCCAGCTACTTGGGAAGTGGAAGCAGGAACATCTTGAGTTCAAGGCCAGCCCAGACAAAGGTAGTGGCAAGACCTTACCTGAAAAACAAAATAAAAATAAAAGGACTGGGTCCATAGCTCAAGTGGTAAGAGCACTTGCTTAGTATGTGCAAGGCCGAGTTCAGTCCCTAGCACCACAAACAGACAAACAAGATCCTTCTCAAATAAGGTAAGAAGTAAAAGCAGATGTTAAGAAAGAAAATAAGCAAAATTGCATATCTTTTAAGTTCAAATAAATATCCAGTTTGACTATTGTTAAGGACTTTTATAACTCTCTAAGGTACACTCAAGTGCTATGAAGGGTTAGGTTTGAGTTTGCAGACCTCTGAATATAGCATGATTTGTGTACCCATACTAGTGATGTAGGCATTGAGTCCCCAGTCACACCTTTGTGTAGAAAATTTCAGAGCTACAAGGAGCAGCGTATGCATTGGATAGAAATAGTGTTCTTAAGTGCCTTTACATTTCTCAGGAAAGAAGTAGAAAACAAAAGCAGAAAAGATAGGCTTAAAAAAAAAAAGGACCTGTATATTTCTAAACCAAAGATCACTCTGGAAACTTATTTTAGAAACTTGGGAGTATCAGGATTGGTACAGTTGAATGTAACAGATCATCACAAAAACATGAGCTTAAACAAGACAAGTTAATTTTTCCCTCTCATGTAAAAGAAATCTGCAGGTAGGCAGTTGAGAACTGGTGTGACAGCACCGAGATTGGCAGGGACCTACGCTTCCTTCTTTTTTTTTTGCTTCATCATCCTTAGTGCTGACTGCCTCCTTCAGGTTTTTGCCTAGATTTTCTGCTGGACATTGCTTCTCTGGCTGTCACATCTTGCTCCAGGTGGGAAGATGGGCAAGGCTAAAGAGTGTGCTTCCTGGTAGAAACCCCACACTCCAAGAGCTTTCCTGGAAGCCCCGCCCTATCTGTAAAGGGGATTGCCTTCTCCAAAATAGAAAGGCCAAACATTGGCAAGGCCATACCAAGTGATCATATTCTGAAAGGCATTATCAAGATCTAGGTGGCCAACTTGGAGATGCCTGCAAAGGCTTAGCCTAGGACAACAATAAAATTTAGTGAACTTGGCTGTTAGTTGGTAGCATGATTGATTGGTTCAGCAATACTGTGGACATACTTGTGCTAGGCCTTAGAGGTATTATACACACACAAAAAAAAAAAAAAAAAGAAAGAAAGAAATTACAAATCTGTTGAACATGGATGGAGGAAGTAAAGACTGTCTGGGATTGTGTAATAAAGGTTATAAGGATATGAGATGACATGCATCAAAATTGTAAAGGATGCTTGTTAATGAGTTAGCTGGATTAGAAAGTGGGGATGAGGGTGTGAGAGGAGGGCAAGAAGGGGAGGAATGTTCTAGGCAGACTCACTTCTAGTCTGATAACTTTCATTATTTGTCTTATTTCTCTGAGAGATCAATGGGAATTTCCAAGCAACAAAGGAAGGCAGGGACTAAATATTCTTTTCATCTGAAGTGGCTAGAGGAACTACCTTCATTCTTACTTATTCACTTTTCACTCTCTCTAGATGAGTGCCTACATTTATGGGCTGCAAAGCAAGTGTTGGTAGCTAAGAAAGGAGGTGGACAAATGATTGGGGTGCACTGAAGTCCAATTGCTCCCACATACATTTGGATTTTGGTCTCTGTGGGACTTTGGGGGGGCAAGGATTGATTATGACCCTGGGATGCTGATATGATTCCCTTCCCTTTCCAGGAAGTGGACATTGTGGTGGCACCATGCCAAGGCCTCCGACCTGCAGTGGATGTTTTGAGTGACTTGGCGAATGATTTCTTGCCTGTGATAATCTATGCACTCCACAAAGGTGAACTGTCTGAGAGGGATGAGCAAGAGCTTCAGGAAATCCGGAAGTATTTCTCCTTCCCCATGTTCTTTTTCAAAGTGTCAAAGCTGGAGATAATAGACTCCTCCACCAGGAGAACAGAGAGTGAAAGGTCACCACTGTATCGCCAACTGAGTGACCTGGGCTATCTGAGCAGCAATCTCTGGAACTGTGGGGCTCCTGGCCAGGACACTAAAGCTCAGAGCATGTTGGTGGAGCAAAGTGAGAAGCTTAGACACTTGAGCACATTTTCTCACCAGCTGCTACAGACTCGCCTAGTGGATGCAGCCAAGGCCCTGAACCTGGTGCACTGCCACTGCCTGGACATCTTTATTAACCAGGCCTTTGACATGCAGCGGGACCTGCAGATTACTCCCAAACGTCTAGAATATACTCGAAAAAAGGAGAATGAGTTGTATGAGTCACTGATGAATATAGCTAATCGAAAGCAGGAGGAAATGAAAGATATGATTGTTGAGACACTTAACACCATGAAAGAGGAACTTCTGGATGATGCTACCAATATGGAGTTTAAAGGTAGGTCCCAGAGAGTTTGGTGAGGTGCTGGGACTACAGGAGCCTCCAGCTTCTCTAGCTGGAAAATGAGTACATTAATTCTTAAGGTTCTGCAGGTACCCACCTTAAATGATTTAGCCAAGATGGCCTCTCTTGCTCTAAGGACCTTCCTGGAAGAGTCATGTCAATCCTTCCCAGGACCATTAGCCTAGCTTTTGGTAAATTCATCCTAATAACTTTCTAATCTCCACTCTCTAGCTATATCCCTTGACCCCTAATGGAGCCGAAGAAAAGCTGCTTGAAGAGTTTCACTATGTCATCCTGTATCAGCTTGGCCCAGGCTTCTTCACTGTTCTTTTTGTCTCATGGTCTCATTTTCTTTTCAGACTGCTCTGAAACACAAGTCAGGAGGATTTCCCAAAGTAGTGTTTTTAGCCTTTCGGTAGTATCATTCTTCACAAATGGCTATTAACAAAATTGGGCAAAAGTGATTAGTCAGGTCTTTTGATGTCTGAGATTTAGATGCTGCTGACTATATACTGACTACTATATAAACCTTCATGCATGAACATTAATTCTATTACCTATTAATTACAGTGACATGGTTTGCAAGTTACTCTTTAGAGCCTCAATTGTGAGTACACATTCAAATTGCCTGAGAGTTTTCTAAAAATATTGGTGCTCAGGACCACTAAAGACCACTGACATGGGACCTAATGTCTGTTTTCAGAATCCTCCCTAGATAGATTCTGCTTATTTCCATATTTTAAATGAAAGAACTAAGGCTTAAAAGGGTTAAGTAATTTTCCCAAGGTTCTATAGTTAGTAAGTAGTAGAGATGGGAATTATTTTAAGACAGTCTGATTCCTGAACCTGTACTTCTAATTTTCATGCCTTATAGCTTCTTAATCTGTACCCAGTTACTGATACAACCTTCTGCCTGGTACCCAGCTTCAAAAACTTGACATATCTTTAATTTTCTTCTTTCCCAGGCCCCCATGTCTAGCCCATTGCCAAATATGGATGCATCTTCCATATTTTATATCCATCTATGCTTTTTTATTCTGTCTTCTTCAGTCTAACTGTTGTTACCTAATCATTCTCCCTAACTTCTTTCTCTGCTTCATCTTTATTGGCTCCCTCTCCTAGAAACTAAGTTTGAACTCCTCAGCTGAGTAATAAAGATCTTCCAAAGCCTAATTCTTACCAACTTTACCAATTGTACTTCCCACTGTTCACCTTCCTGTAATCTTTATTTGGTTGGTTTTAACTGTTTGCTGCCCTCTACACACCCCTTCCCCTTTTCTTTGCTAGTACTCTGCCTTCAGCCAGAAATATCTTTTATTTTTCTATGAATCTCCAAATCTTACCTATCCTTCAAACCTTCATCAAATGCCATTTTTCACAAAGTCATCTTTAATTTTCTTCACTACTAACAATTGCACTCATCTGAACTCCCATAGCATTTCATCTGTAACTTTTTATTCCTGGCATATTTCACATTCTATTTTATTATAGTTATATATGTTCATCTGACTATTTTCTAAAATCGTGGGGTTGAAGGAGAGTACAATCTGGGGATTACTCATCATCAAATCCTTTGCAGTGTTTTTTTGGTTTTTTTTTTTTTTTGATGGTGGGGAATTATACCCAGGGCCTCATGCAAACTAGGCATGTGCTTTTCCACTGAGCTCCACCCACAGCCCCAACAGACTCTTGAATACAGTGCATCTTTGGAGAATGAATGAGTTTGTGAACAATGGTATCTAGCGTGTGAATACAAAGGAAATATAGCTGACTTCAGCAAGGATAGGGTGCTTGATTTCTTAAAAGTCTTTTACAGATGAAAAAAGATACATCTTTAGTGAATTCCCACTACAGGGAGGATTGACTGAGAAATGCTCACTTGCAGTGGAAATCCTAAGAAGTGCTCTCAATATCTAATTAAGGACACTGACACATCAGTACTTGCATCATAGTGCACATGATAAAAGCAGGTAGGGGCAGTTAGGTTGGGCAGACAGTGAAATATTTGATTGTACTGTGGCAGGCATACCATGTTTGGTATCTAGGAGAGAGTGGTTAGCTAAACAGAAGCAGGAATAACCAAACAAGTAGATCAAATGTGTGACTGATGACTGCATTGTAGATTAGTGGATCTACTTACTTAGATGGCTACATATTAGATACAACTTACATGTCTGATTCTTGGCTCCTAAGTTTTTACTGGGTATTCTTGAGGCAATGATAAGTAGACTTAAAAAATCCTGTGGAGACACATTTCTGTTGCTGTTATTAGATTTAAGTAAAGGTAATGACTGTATTCTGGTTAACATGATACAAGTACTTTGGGAAATATTTTTATTTTTAATTTTTTTGGCATTACTTGGATTTGAACTCAGGGGTTTGTGCTTGCTAGGCAGGCACTCTGCCACTTGAACCACATCCTGTCCCTTTTTTGCTTAAGTTATCTTTCAGATAGAATCTTACTTTTTTGCCTGGGGGAAGCCAGGATCTCAATCCTATGTATCCCTCCCTTGGAGCTGGGATTGAATATTTATTTTTTGAAAGATAAAATATACATGCATGTTACTTAATTTAAAGGGACAAAGACACTGTTCCTAGCCATCCAGTTCCCCTCTGTATGTTCTTTTGCATCTTGCCTTTTTACTTTTCCAATCTGTATCTTAGAAAGCCTTCTATAAATGTGCATACAAATCTGTCTTCTGTGAACGATGGATAAGTCTCAGTGTATTTATTCTCTTAGTGATAGACATTTAGGCTGTTTCCTTTTTTTTTTTTTTTTGCTATTATAAGCTGTACTTCATTGATCATCATTGAAGATTCTGGATACAGAGTAATTAGGTCAGAGAGTATGTGGGATTTTCATTATTGGTTGGTTTTATAAATTTTTGATAGATATTGCTAAGTTTCCTGTGACGAGGTGGTACCAAATTAAATTTCCACCAGTAGACTTCCTGAGAATGCTTTTCTAGGGGCAGATCTTTTTTGACTTCCCTTAAGTTAGTGTTTCTTTTGGCTTACAAATAGGTTTTTGTTTTAAATCCTGAAAGGTAGCGACATGGGACAACCATTGAGTTTTACTTTTTATTTATCTAAAAGTTAATTAGAATAAAATTCCTAACTCTTGAATTCTTCTCATTAATATGCTGGATTGTGTGAAGTTTTACAAAGATCCTAGGCTTTGTAATCAGTGAGCTTTGGGTTCAACTGCTAGCTACTTCCTAACTATAGCATTCCCTTCCCAATGCTCACTTTGTCTTCTCTCTAAAACTACTTCCTGTAAATATATGCACGAAAACAAACATGACCATATACAAACTCATATGTAGAATATGTTAGTAATGGTGGAACTACTCTATGGAACTTGGGGAAAGAGGGAAGGGAAAAGAGAATGACAGAGCATCAGTAATATCATAAAACATAACATTTGTGAAGGCAGAGGATGTAAGGATGTGTACTGAAAGCTGTTGAAAAGTGCCAAGGATGGGGGGAGGAGGCGCGATAAAGGGGTAGGGGAGAGCAATGGAACAGGTTGAATAGACCAAAGTAAAGTATACCCACAATGGGGATACATAGAGAAACCCCTTTGAACATCAACTTAAATATTAATAATGAAAGACAGGACTGTGATATAGGTATAGTGTGGGGGGGCACTAGTGGGAAGGGGAGAGTGAATGAAGGAGATCAAGGTGAGAGTATATGGTTGATGGACGTCATATACTTATATGATAGAACAAAGAAACTTTTTGCAGTTGCTTTAAGTGGGGCACGGAGGGGGTTGAGGAGGAGGGAGGATGGGGGTGATCTAACCAATGTGCAAATAAGCCTAATCTGAATTACCACTATGAATCTCCCTGTATAATGAATGTATCATAATAAAAAATTTTAAAATAAAAAACCTACTTTCTGATCTATAAAATATGAGTAATGCTTACCTGACAAAGCTATTGCAAAGATGAAAATAGTTTACCTATGTAAAATGCTTATCACTGTGTCTTTCAAATAATTTGCACTCGATAAGTGTTACTCCTCCCTCCTGTAACATAATAGGTAATAAAATCAACAAGATTGTTTTAGACATAACTGCTCCTTCTCAGCATTTGCTTGAGAAGAATTACTTGACACCTGATCATGCTAAGGGTCAGTGCTCACTGACAGGTGTCTTTCTGTAGCTATTAGCCTGATCGTCTGTTGGCTCTGATTTGGGCATGCCCTTACTGAGTGTGTCTGCCATTTCCCTCACTGCTAACTAGTTTATTCTCTCTACCTCTGTAGATGTCATCATCCCTGACAATGGAGAGCCAGTGGGCACCAGAGAGATCAAATGCTGCATCCGGCAAATCCAGGAGCTCATCATCTCCAGGCTTAATCAGGCAGTGGCTAACAAGCTGATTAGCTCAGTGGATTACCTACGAGAGAGCTTTGTCGGGACCCTGGAAAGGTGTCTGCAGAGCCTAGAGAAATCTCAGGATGTCTCAGTTCACATCACCAGTAATTATCTCAAACAGGTATGCCAAGAGTAGTTGCTAGGACACTATGTTACAGGTAACACATGGAACAACTCTCCTATAAGCCCAACTTAAAATTAGCGAAGAATTTCCCTTTCAACTTTTTGCCAGTTTTCCTATTACGTGAGCACTGCCTGTGGGAGGTATTGGTGAGTTGTAAAATTGCAAATGATAAACATGGAGAGGAAGTGAAAGGGCCTAACTAGTCACAAAATGGATGATCAATGTGTCATTGCAGCATGTATATTAAGGGATAAGTTTAGAAACCTTGAGACTGGACTATGTTCTTGAAGAAAACATCATTTTCGAAGTAGTTACTAGGGCATATTTTCTTTTGTATGTTCTCTTTCAGATCTTAAATGCTGCCTATCATGTTGAAGTCACGTTTCACTCAGGGTCTTCAGTTACTAGGATGCTGTGGGAACAAATCAAGCAGGTAGGGGTTGCTAGAGAAAAAAAATGTTTTTTTCAGCCCCACCTTGACTCACATGAATTCTGTCACTCCAACAGAGAACGGCTGTCTAGAATCTGCAGTTAATGTAAGGTGGCTTTGCGTTCTAGTTTGCCTGCCTGAGAGAATTCTAGTTTATGCCTATTTTCAAATAATTATTATTAACAGTGTTTCCTTTAACTCTTAAATGTGGTGGGTTAAAATGATATTTCATGGAGCCCCATGGCTCCACCTCACTAGCTTCTTCATATTTTTTTTTTATTACTCATATGTGCATACAAGGCTTGGGTCATTTCTCCCCCCTGCCCCCACCCCTTCCCTACCACCCACTCCACCCCTCCCCCTCCCCCCCCAATACCCAGCAGAAACTATTTTGCCCTTATTTCTAATTTTGTTGTAGAGAGTATAAGCCATAATGGGAAGGAACAAGGGTTTTTGCTGGTTGAGATAAGAATAGCTATACAGGGAGTTGACTTGAATTGATTTCCTGTGTGTGTGTGTTACCTTCTAGGTTAAATCTTTTTGATCTCACCTTTTCTCTAGTTCCTGGTCCCCTTTTCCTGTTGGCCTCAGTTGCTTTTAAGGTATCTGCTTTAGTTTCTCTGCATTAAGGGCAATAAATGCTAGCTAATTTTTTAGGTGTCTTACCTATCCTTACCCCTCCCTTGTGTGCTCTCGCTTTTATCATGTGCTCAAAGTCCAATCCCCTTGTTGTGTTTGCGCTTGATCTAATGTCCACATATGAGGGAGAACATACGATTTTTGGTCTTTTGGGCCAGGCTAACCACACTCAGAATGATGTTCTCCAATTCCATCCATTTACCAGCGAATGATAACATTTCGTTCTTCTTCATGGCTGCATAAAATTCCATTGTGTATATATACCACATTTTCTTAATCCACTTGTCAGTGGTGGGGCATCTTGGCTGTTTCCATAACTTGGCTATTGTGAATAGTGCCGCAATAAACATGGGTGTGCAGGGGTCTCTGGAGTAACCTGTATCACAGTCTTTTGGGTATATCCCCAAGAGTGGTATTGATGGATCAAATGGTAGATCAATGTTTAGCTTTTTAAGTAGCCTCCAAATTTTTTTCCAGAGTGGTTGTACTAGTTTACATTCCCACCAACAGTGTAAGAGAGTTCCTTTTTCCCGCATCCTCGCCAACACCTGTTGTTCGTGGTGTTGCTAATGATGGCTATTGTAACAGGGGTGAGGTGGAATCTTAGTGTGGGTTTTATTTGCATTTCCTTTATTGCTAGAGATGGTGAGCATTTTTTCATGTGTTTTTTGGCCATTTAAATTTCTTCTTTTGAGAAAGTTCTGTTTAGTTCACTTGCCCATTTCTTTATTGGTTCATTAGTTTGGGGAGAATTTAGTTTTTTAAGTTCCCTATATATTCTGGTTATCAGTCCTTTGTCTGATGTGTAGCTGGCAAATATTTTCTCCCACTCTGTGGGTGTTCTCTTCAGTTTAGAGACCATTTCTTTTGATGAACAGAAGCTTTTTAGTTTTATGAGGTCCCATTTATCTATGCTATCTCTTAGTTGCTGTGCTGCTGGGGTTTCGTTGAGAAAGTTCTTACCTATACCACTAATTCCAGAGTATTTCCTACTCTTTCCTGTATCAGCTTTAGAGTTTGGGGTCTGATATTAAGATCCTTGATCCATTTTGAGTTAATCTTGGTATAGGGTGATATACATGGATCTAGTTTCAGTTTTTTGCAGACTGCTAACCAGTTTTCCCAGCAGTTTTTGTTGAAGAGGCTGCTATTTCTCCATCGTATATTTTTAGCTCCTTTGTCAAAGACAAGTTGGTTATAGTTGTGTGGCTTCATATCTGGATCTTCTATTCTGTTCCACTGGTCCTCATGTCTGTTTTTGTGCCAGTACCGTGCTGTTTTTATTGTTACTGCTTTGTAATATAGTTTGAAGTCAGGTATTGTGATACCTCCTGCATTGTTCTTTTGACTGAGTATTGCCTTGTCTATTCGTGGCCTCTTGTGTTTCCATATAAATATAACGGTAGATTTTTTTCAATCTCTTTAATGAATGTCATTGGGATTTTGATGGGAATTGCATTAAACATGTAGATTACTTTTGGGAGTATAGACATTTTTACTATGTTGATTCTACCAATCCATGAACATGGGAGATCTCTCCACTTTCTATAGTCTTCCTCTCAATCTCTTTCTTCAAAAGTATATAGTTTTCCTTGTAGAGGTCTTTCACATCTTTTGTTAGGTTTACACCTAGGTATTTGATTTTTTTTTGAGGCTATTGTAAATGGAATTGTTTTCATACATTCTTTTTCAGTTTGCTCATTGTTAGTGTATAGAAATGCTAATGATTTTTCTATGTTGATTTTATATCCTGCTACCTTGCTATAGCTATTGATGATGTCTAGAAGCTTCTGAGTACAGTTTTTTGGGTCTTTAAGATATAGGATCATGTCGTCTGCAAATAGGGATATTTTGACAGTTTCTTTACCTATTTGTATTCCTTTTATTCCTTCTTCTTGCCTAATTGCTCTGGCTAGGAATTCTAGTACTATGTTGAATAGGAGTGGAGATAGTGGGCATCCTTGTCTGGTTCCTGATTTTAGAGGGAATGGTTTCAGTTTTTCTCCGTTAAGTATAATGCTGGCTGTAGGTTTGTCATATATAGCTTTTATAATGTTGAGGTACTTTCCTTCTATTCCTAGTTTTCTTAGAGCTTTTATCATGAAATGGTGTTGGATCTTATCAGAGGCTTTTTCTGCATCTATTGAGATGATCAAGTGGTTTTTGTCTTTGCTTCTGTTAATGTGGTTTATTACGTTTATTGATTTTCGTATGTTGAACCACCCCTGCATCCCTGGGATGAAGCCTACTTGGTCGTGGTGAATAATCTTTTTGATGTGTTGCTGAATTCGGTTTGCCATTATTTTGTTGAGGATTTTTGCATCAATGTTCATTAAGGAGATTGGCCTATAGTTCTCCTTTTTGGAGGTGGCTTTGCCTGGTTTAGGGATAAGTGTAATACTGGCTTCATAAAATGTGTTTGGCAGTTTTCCTTCCCTTTCTATTTCGTGGAACAGTTTAAGGAGGATTGGTATCAGTTCTTCTTTAAAGGTCTGATAGAATTCAGAGAATCCATCAGGCAGGTCCTGGACTTTTCTTTTTGGGGAGACTCTTGATTGCTGCTTCAATTTCATTTTGTGTTATAGATCTATTCAGGTGATTAATTTTCTCTTGGTTCAGTTTTGGATGATCATATGTATCTAGAAATCTGCCCATTTCTTTAAGATTTTCAAATTTATTTGAATATAGGTTCTCAAAGTAGTCTCTGGTGATTTCCTGGACTTCCATGGTGTTTGTTGTTATCTCCCCTTTTGCATTCCTGATTCTACTAATTTGGGTTTTTTCTCTCCTCATTTTAGTCAGGTTTGCCAGGGATCTATCGATCTTGTTTATTTTTTCAAAGAACCAACTTTTTGTTTCATTAATTCTTTGTATGGTTTTTTTGGTTTCTATTTCATTGATTTCAGCTCTTATTTTTATTATTTCTCTCCTTCTATTTGTTTTGGGATTTGCTTGTTCTTGTTTTTCTAGGAGTTTGAGATGTATCATTAGGTCATTGATTTGGGATCTTTCAGAATCTTTTTAATATATGCACTCATGGCTATAAACTTTCCTCTCAGGACTGCCTTAGCTGTGTCCCATAGGTTCCGGTAGGTTGTGTTTTCATTTTCATTGACTTCCAGGAACTTTTTAATTTCCTCTTTTATTTCATCGATAATCCATTCTTCATTAAGTAATGAGTTATTTAGTTTCCAGCTGTTTGCATGTTTTTTGTCTTTACTTTTATTGTTGAGTTCTACTTTTACTGCATTGTGATCAGATAGTATGCACAGTATAATTTCTATTTTCTTATATTTGCTGAGACTTGCTTTGTGCTCTAGGATATGATCTATTTTGGAGAAGGTTCCATGGGGTGCTGAGAAGAATGTATATTGTGTAGAAGTTGGATGAAATGTTCTGTAGACATCAACTAGGTCCATTTGATCTTTTGCATATTTTAGATCTTGGATTTCTTTATTGATTTTTTTGTTTGGATGACCTATCTATTGATGATAATGGGGTGTTAAAGTCTCCCACAACCACTGTGCTGGCGTTTATATATGCTTTTAGGTCTTTCAGGGTATGTTTGATGAAATTGGGTGCGTTGATATTGGGTGCATACAGGTTGATAATTATTATTTCCTTTTGGTCTATTTCCCCTTTTATTAGTAAGGAATGTCCTTCTTTATCTCGTTTGATCAACATAGGTTTGAAGTCTACTTTGTCAGAGATAAGCATTGCTACTCCTGCCTGTTTTCGGGGGCCATTGGCTTGGTAAATCTTCGTCCAGCCTTTCATCCTTAGCCTATGCTTATTTCTGTCGGTGAGATGGGTCTCCTGTAAGCAACAAATTGTTGGATCTTCCTTTTTAATCCATTTTGTGAAGCAGTGCCTTTTGATGGGTGAATTAAGTCCGTTAACATTAAGCGTTAGTACTGATAGGTATGTGGTGATTCCTGTCATTTAGTTGTCTTAGTTGTTTGAAGGTTTGATTGTGTGTATCTAAGTTGAGGTTACTCTCTACTGCCTTGCTTTTTCTTATCCTGTGGTTTGGTGCTGCCTGCTCTTTCATGGTTAAGTTGGGTTTCACTTTCTGTGTGCAGAATCCCTTGTAGAATCTTTTGTAGTGGTGGCTTTGTGGTCACATATTGTTTTAGCTTCTGCTTATCATGGAAGACTTTTATTGCTCCATCTATTTTGAATGATAGTTTTGCTGGGTAGAGTATCCTGGGGTTGAAGTTATTTTCATTCGGTGCCCGGAAGATCTCACCCCACACTCTTCTTGCTTTTAATGTTTCTGTTGAGAAGTTTGCTGTGATTTTGATGGGTTTACCTTTGTATGTTACTTGTTTTTTCTCTCTTACAGCCTTCAATATTCTTTCCTTAGTTTCTGAACTTGTTGTTTTAATGATGATATGTCATGGGGTAGTTCTATTTTGATCTGGTCTGTTTGGTGTCCTGGAGGCCTCTTGCATCTGTATGGGAATATCTTTCTCTAGATTTGGGAAATTTTCCATTATTATTTTGTTAAATATATTACGCATTCCCTTTGCTTGCACCTCTTCTCCTTCTTCAATGCCCATGATTCTCAAGTTTGGTCTTTTGATGGAGTTGGTGAGTTCTTGCATTTTCTTTTCACAGGTCTTGGGTTGTTTAATTAATAGTTCTTCAGTTTTTCCTTTAATTACCATTTCATCTTCAAGTTCTGAGATTCTGTCTTCTGTTTGTTCTATTCTGCTGGATTGGCCTTCTGTTTTGTTTTGCACTTCTGTTTTGTTCTTTTTTCTGAGGTTTTCCATATCCTGGCTGGTTTCCTCTTTAATGTTGTCTATTTTTGTCCTGAGTTCATTTATCCGTTTATTCATCGTGTTCTCTCTTTCACTTTGGTGTTTATACAGTGCTTCTATGGTTTCCTTTATTTCTTCTTTTGCTTTTTCAAATTCTCTATTTTTGTTGTCTTGGAATTTCTTGAGTGTCTCCTGTACATTTTGGTTGACCCTATCCAGTATCATCTCTATAAAATTCTCATTGAGTACCTGTAGTATGTCTTCTTTTAAATTATTCTTGTGGGCTTCATTGGGTCCTTTGGCATAGTTTATCTTCATTTTGTTGGAGTCTGGATCTGAGTACCTGTTTTCTTCATTCCCCTCTGGTTCCTGTACTAATTTTTTGCTGTGGGGAAACTGGTTTCCCTGTTTTTTCTGTCTTCCTGTCATTGTCCTTGGTGTTGTTACTGTCCCTGTACTGTGTGCAATTAAATATTTTCTAGCTTGTAATAATAACAATGGTAATATTTAGAATGGAAGGGTGAGCTGAGATGGAAAGCAAGAAGTTAAAGAAATGGGAAAAAGAAATACACAGACTGGAGAGAGAAAACAGAACAAGGTATCAGACAAGAAGGTTTCAAAGGTATAAACAGGGAGCTTTAGTGTACTAATCAACAGTAAGCTGAACAGACATTAGAGAGACAGAGAGAGGATTGAAAATCAAAAATAAAAAAAAGATAAGAATAAAAATAAAAAAGTAAATGAAAGAAAAATCTATATATAAAAATATATTAAAATAAAATGAAAAAATAGAAAATTTAAAAAAAGCAAAAAACCAAAAAACCTCCAAGTTCAAATGCAATGAAGTTTCAGTCTTAATAATTTGGGTGTCCATCTCAGTCTCCAATCCTGGAGATGGTGCCTCAGATGTTGTTCTGTAGTTGTCTCATCAAAGGGGACGCATAAAGTAGAACAAAACTACACACACGCACAAAAAAAACCCCACCAAGTGTCCCAAGTTCAAATGCAATACAGTTTCAGTAAGTTTTTCAGCATGTAGGTGTAATTCGGTTGTTCTCTCATCAAAGGTAGGGAGACAAAAAAAAAAGAGTCTGGAGACAGTTCTGAGAATGGTATCTGCAGCTGTGGCTTGCCTGCCCGCTGCTGTCAGCCTGCTGTTGCTGGAGGTGTTGTTTATGCAGATCTCTGGGGTGAGCTTAGCACTCACCTGGTCCCACAGGCTTTGTTTGTTCAGAGTTATCCTGTGCGGAAGCCTCTGCTACAGGCTTTCCCCTTTCCAAGCACTGGGAAAGGTGACCCTGCCCCCGCGTTGTCAGGCCTGCCTGTTTATTTACAGTTCCTGTGGGAGGTGGTCTTCCCCCCTCTCCTGTGCACTTTTCCTCCCACAGCCACTTTCACAAGCTTTCCTGCTCCTGATTATTGGGCGGTGCTGCTGCTCCTGCCAGCCGCCACGTTTGTTTACAGTTCACGTGGGAAGTGGGTCCTCCCTCCTCTCCTGTGGAGTTTTATTCCCTCCTCCACTCTCACAAGCTTTCCTGCTCCTGGTTGCTGGGCGGGTGCCCCCGCCAGAGCCTCTCCAGCGCCCAGCTTGTTTATTTACAGTCCCAGGAAGGATTCCCTTCCCCCAATCTTTGGGGCTCCATGCGCCCCTTCCTCTTTTCCAGTGTCTTTATTGCTCTTATTGCTTATTACTCAGTTTCTCTTTTTTCCCCGGGTGAAGGTCAGTCTGTCCAGGGGGCTATGCTGCTCTGGCCCAGGCTTGTCTGTGGGAGTACTGCGGTACCGCTAAGCTCACCTGGTCCGCGTCTTCCCAAGCTGTCTGGGTGCCGGGGACTGGCGGCCCAGGGGCCCTCCTGGTTTCTCTGTTTAACGTGAAGTGGAGATGCTCTGCGCCGGTTGGAGGTGTGGAGGGGTCAAAGTTATGCCTTTTCTCAGTGATTATGCCTGCAAAGTGTGTCTCCCGCATCTCTCCAAGATTTCACTATAGGAGGCTCGCTTTCTGCTTCCTCCCTCTAGCCGCCATCTTGGAATCCTCTTCATATTTTTTTTTTATCCAACCTAAATGTTTTCTCAAAACTAGGCATTCTTGTTGCCAGAAGCCGAGAATGTGGTTCCTGTTCTGCAATTGGCCCTGGCTCTTATGTACAGTTATTTACTGCTTCTGAAAGCGATGTAGCAGGCACTCCCCACACTGAATGTAGCATACTGAGGTTTGTGAGCATGTAGACTAGGCCTAGTGGTTTTGATGCCTTCCTGCGAGCCCTACTTCTGAGGTGCGTGGAATTTGAGAGGAGCCTCAGACTTCGTATGGCTCCTATTTTAAGAGCCTGCTTCTAATGAGTGGGTATCCCAGAAAAGGAGGGCATTGTTGGGGGTCTTGTTGTAGTTCCTTTCTTATCCCTCAGTGATCCCACTGTCTCCTTTTTGACAGATCATCCAGCGCATCACGTGGGTGAGCCCGCCCACCATTACTCTGGAATGGAAGAGGAAGGTGGCCCAGGAAGCCATCGAGAGCCTCAGTGCCTCCAAGTTGGCCAAGAGCATTTGCAGCCAGTTCCGGACTCGGCTCAACAGTTCTCACGAGGCTTTTGCAGCCTCCCTGCGGCAGGTTGGTATGTAGGAAAGGAGGTGCAGCTGGAACAAGCAGACAGGAGCATCATCCACAGGGAATACTTTGCTCTCTACCCTCCTTACAATTAAAAAAAATCAGTTTATTTTCTGCTAGAGGATAGTATTATGTGATAGGAAGTTTCAGCAATAAGTTTTCATGCAGATATTTTTGTAAGTCTGGGGAGAATGGAAGGAACTCAGTTAATTTTTCCCCACTTCACTGAGTGAGGAAAGAATGGAGAGGAGTTTCTATAGTATTTTAGGAATGAATGACAGAAAGGAAAGACATTCCAGTTTCCATACTAATTCATAGTTATATCATATCTGCTTGTCTGGGGTGTGTGTGTGTGTGTAGAGTAGATAGATGTGATTGTGTATCCAGGAGGAAAATTACTGTTTATTAGCAGTTCACCATGTGCCAGTCACTGTATTAAACATGTCCCATACATGTTATTTAATTTTCAGAATTATCCATATGAGGTAGATAGTATTATTCCTATGTAACAGGTGAGGAAGCTGAGGGTAGGGATTTGTTAAGTCAGATCTTTTCCTGTTTCCTTCCAAGTTGGAAGCTGGCCACTCAGGTCGGCTGGAGAAAACTGAAGATCTATGGCTGAAGGTTCGGAAAGATCATGCCCCCCGCCTGGCCCGCCTTTCCCTTGAGAGCCGTTCTTTACAGGATGTCTTGCTGCATCGTGAGTCCTTGTTTTTTCCCAAGTAAATTAGTGGAGGACATTTTTATGTCCAGCTTTTGAGAATCACAGAGTCTCAAGTTGCTGCCTTGCAAAGCTGCCTAAGCTGTTACTGATGTGATTTTGGATTCTGGAAGTCTTGTTTGGTCCTGCTATTTATGTAGTTTAAATAACATGACCAAGGTGGTTTTAAAGGAAACCAGCCAAGTTATTTTCTGCTAGTTTAGAGTGAACTAGATTTTCTTCCCCTGGCATAATTACGATTTCCTAGCCTCTAGGTAGTTTCCCATCTAAGAATCTTAAAGAAGTTGTCCAGTAAAGTTACCATTCCCCTTGCCTTATCTGTGTCTCTATATCTTATAGGTAAACCTAAATTAGGACAGGAACTGGGCCGAGGCCAGTATGGTGTGGTATACCTATGTGACAACTGGGGGGGACACTTTCCTTGTGCCCTCAAGTCGGTTGTCCCTCCAGATGAGAAGCACTGGAATGATCTGGCTTTGGAGTTTCATTACATGAGGTGGGTCCTGGTTTCATTCATCTCTATGGGAAAGATCCAGAGAAGCAGCTAGAAGGCTGGAATAAGTTTTATACCAAGAGCTATCATGCCCTATCTCTCCATACCTATGTTTCAAAATGTTGTAGAGTAATGTTTGTGGGTCTAGCCTGGACATATGCTCTCTTTAAGGCCTTCGCTTGCTCTTTTCCCACCATTGTAATTTCTCAGACTCCTCATTCCATTTGAGTTTTATTTTCTTAGTCATTAGCGCCTGTCAGTTTTAGATTCTGATTCTTTGACCTTGATAGAGAGATCGTTCTCTGTGGTCTCTGTCTGCACTGAGGTCCATTCCTTTTGAATCTGGATTAAGCATGGCCTTGAGGTTATTTTTTCCTATATCCTAGCATCTCATACAGGATTAGAGCCCAAATATTGTGGGCCAGACCTCTCTCCTTCTCACAGGTCTCTGCCGAAACATGAGCGATTGGTGGATCTCCATGGGTCAGTCATCGACTACAACTATGGTGGTGGCTCCAGCATTGCTGTGCTGCTCATTATGGAGCGACTACACCGGGATCTCTACACAGGGCTGAAGGTGAGGTGAGGCCAGGAGAGGGCAAGGTTCAGCTGGAAGACAGACCCACTACTTCATTTCTTCTCTTTTTCCTTTAGGCCCTCCTTCCCACTTTTTGGACTTTAATTCTTTCCTGTTTATTCAGAGTTTCTCACTTTAGAGTGTTAGAGTAATCAGGCTTTACTGCACTTATTTCCAGAAAACCTTAAACAATTCTCAGAACGTATTTTTTGCCCCAGTATATATTCTTAATATTTATTAGCAGCTACTTTGTACAAGGCCCTGTATTAAGCACAGTAATTATATTATAAGTATAATTTCCAGGAACTTTTTTTTGTGATGCTAGGGACTGAACTCAGGGTCTCACACCTGTTAAGCAAGCATTTTACTGCTTGAGCTATACTGCCAGCCTAATTTCCAGGATCTTTTAAGAGAATTGTAATTAGTGAATATTTCGTGAAGATGTGGAATTTGAGTTTGACATATGTACCTTGATGGGTAGAATTTGGATAGTTGGAAAGAAGCTATACCAGGGGAAAGGAAGAGCATAATGCCAGGGTATGTGAAGGTGAATAAGAACACCAGGCACTTTGGAGCAGTTGGTTTATCTTGGGAATAAGGGGATATAGCATGCAAAGAGATACTGGGAACAAATTATACTGGGAGTCAAAATGTTAAGAATTTCCATAGGATTCAAATTTGTTGGAACAATGTGAGGGTATACAACCTACACACTCCAGCATAAACCCTGATAAGGTTTAAAGCAAAAATTGCTGATACAGGGTTGGGGATGCAGCTCAGTGGTAGAGCACGTGCTCAGCATGTACAAGGTCCTAAGTTCAATACCCAGAACCACCAAAAAAAAAAAAAATCACTTATGTGATCTTGATTTTTAAAAATGAATTAGGATATACCACTGAAGAATTTTGAGAATTCAACCCTCAGTTGAATTTTAAACCCTCTTCTAAAACAGCCACCAGTACATTAGAACAGAGTAGAAGGAGAAAGAAGCTGACCTCAGAGTGTCTGGCTAGTATCCTTTTCACACCTTCTCATTGTATATGTTTATATGGATTCTTCCAGAAGTAAGGCAGAGAAATCCTTAGAAAGGCGAATCAGTGTCCTGAGGAGTCAGTAATGTGAAGAAAATGGCTCTAAGTGGAGAGTCACAAACTCTTCTTCATTTCAGAGGAGTTAAGCTCAGTAGCACCTGATGCTTTTTCACAAGTGGGCCGGAGGGCTGGTGGAGAGGCTGAAGTGGTAGAGCACCTGCCTAGCAAGCATGAGGCCCTGAGTTCAAACCCCAGTAGTGCCAAAAAAAAAAAAAGGATGACATAAGCAGGCTGGAGGACCCCATGTGATCTTTTGGGTATGTGATAGGACTTTTTCCAGAATTCAGGAGACTAAAATTGAAGTAATATGAGTGAAAACCAAACCTGGGCTAACTGGGCCTAGAAAGCAATGAAAGTAAGTCTGCCTAATGGACCTAGAAATAGCCTTAAGGGCAGTCCCAGAGTCATTCAGTTAATAGAAGTGAGCTTGTGCTTTCCGTCATTCATTTCCTGTCTTACTCACATCTGGGGGTTGTCCAGCTGGCCCTACCTGCAGCCCGAAAGGGATTTTACCTGGCTTGTGTCCTTTACAGCTTGCTCTTCCTGCTTTTCCTCTGCTTCCCTCTCAACTGCTTTAGTCATTTAGTGACCCACAGTCAGAAGTCTCAGTTGCTTCAAGCAAGTTGAGCTGAAGTGTTGCCCTGTCATGACACACAGGCTCTTTTGTCTCCCTAAGGCTGGGCTGACGCTGGAGACACGTTTGCAGATAGCTCTAGATGTGGTAGAGGGGATCCGCTTCCTGCATAGTCAGGGGCTTGTCCATCGTGACATCAAGCTGAAAAATGTGCTGGTAAGTAAGAGCTATGACCAAGAAGATTCATTCCTTCTGTGGGTTAAGTGACCTTTTGGAGGGTATATATAAACATCAGTTTGGTCCTAGGAAAAGTCCACATGGAAAATAGAGTTACTAGTATAGTGGATGGATGATGTTTTGGATTTGAGCCTAGGAAGGAGTTTCAACATAGACCTACCTTATATTGTATAGGCTTTTCCCCTACACTGTTGAAAAATTTTAACTTTACAGAAAAGCAGAAAGAGTGTCACAATGAAGACTCACATAGCCTTTATCCAGATTTGTTTTATTGATTTTTTTTGTTTTTCATTTTTTGGTGGTACTGGGGTTTGAACTCAGGGCCTTGTCCCTGAGTGGCTCTGCCACTTGAGCCACCTATCAGCCCTTTTCACTTTCAGTTATTTTTCCCCCGGACTGGCCTGAATTGCGATCCTCCTATTTTTGCTTCCCATGTAGCTGGGACAACAGGGCATGTCACCATACCCCACTTTCTATTGGTTGAGATGGAGTCTCATAGACTTTTTGCCCAGGCTGGCCTCAATCAGTGATCCTCCTGATCCCTTCCTCCTAAGTAGCTAGGTTTGCAGGCGTGAGCCACTGTGCTCAGCCCCAGACTTGTATTCTCTGTTTCTCCTAGCATACTCACTCATAGACCTGCTTTTCACTCACAGTGTGCATGTGCACACATACATACCAGTGTGCCTGAAGTATGAGAAAGTAAGTTGCAGATAATATTTCATTCCTAAATACCTCAATATGTATCTCCTAAGAAAAAAGGCAGTTTTCTAGATAATTAAAATGTCATTAGCATACTCAAGAAATTTGACATTGATACAATACTGTTATTTAATATACAGTCTATATTAGCATGGTCCAATTGTCTATAATCTATCCCATTGCCCCAAATATGATCTGTTTGTTTGATCCAAGATCTCATCCAAGGATAATACAGTGCATTTTTGTTGTCATACTTCCTTAGTCTCCTTTTATCTAGAATGGTCTTTCTGCCCTTTTTTGCTTAATGACATTGCTGTTTTTGGATTTTGGGGGTGTTTTGGTGGTACTGGGGGTTGAATTCAGGGACTTGTATTTGCTAGGCAAGCTTTTTACCCCCTAAGCCACCCCACCAGCCCAATATTGATATTTTTGAGGTGCCCAGGTCTTTGTTATTGCTTAGGGTTTGTTGAGAGATTACTGGATGAGAGCTAAATTGAGTGAATATATCTTAAAAGGTAAGATAGTCATGAACTTGCTAGTCCTGTTACCTAAAGAATCTTCTGCAGCTAGAGACGTGGCTCAAGTGATAGAGCACCTGCCTAGCAGATGCAAAGCCCAGAGTTCAAACCCCAGTGCTATTAAAAAAAAAAAAAGGAATTTTTTGACATATTCCTTTTGAAAATATATTAAGAGTATCATCAAGGTGTTTCTAGAAACACTTCAATAATGTACAAAGATTATAGCAGTTTGGGGCAAGAGAAGGAGCTCTAAAAGTGTAGGCAGAGACTAAGAGACTGATTGATAACCAAATGAGACAGGTTTATTTACTTTTTTGTTTTTGTTCTTGCTTTTGTGGTGCTGGGAATAGAACCCAGTCCTCTGCATATGCTAGGCAGGCTCTCAGTTTCTCCCTACCCCTCAGTCCTCTTTTGGAGCTTTATGAAAGAATACTACAGGAGTCTCCTCAGCTGACCAAAAGACCTCAACTTTCTTATCAGCTTTCTGCCTTGAAGTCAAAAGGAGTACAGGGAACTGAAATGTCTCCTCAGTGTCCTTCCATGGACTTACTCATTCTTCTAAGATTTATGAAAGTCTTGATTTGTGCCAGGCACTATGCTAAGTGCCAGGAATACAAAGATGAAACAAACAGTCCCTGCCACCAGGTTGCTCAGAGTATAGAGAGGAAGACAGTAATAGGAGTGAATTTAGAGATAGTGAGGGTGGAGGCAGTGTTTATTAAGTACTACTTTGAGGTACCTACTTTGAAACTGAGTTTGCAGCTGAGTATTGTGTGCAGCATCAGAAACAAGGTGACTCACCCTGCTTTTGGCAGCTGGACAAACAGAATCGTGCCAAGATCACTGACCTAGGATTCTGCAAGCCAGAGGCCATGATGTCAGGCAGCATTGTGGGGACACCAATCCATATGGCCCCTGAACTTTTCACAGGTAAGGCTGTGCAGGGCGTGGGTTTGATCTTGGCTCAGTATTTTAACCTCTAGTGCTACCCCTCGAGGGTACTAAGTAGTGTGCACCAGTACTGCTGGCATGTCTGGCACAGACCAGGGAACAGGGGGAGCTGAAGGCAAGTAGGGGAATAGTAAAGAGGTAAAGGAATGAGAAAGAAACATGCAAATGGGAGTCACCAAGTACTCTTTTGGAGGTATTTCTAGGTAATTAGTGCCATAATTGCCATAATCAGCCAGTTGTTTACCATGAGGTTTTGACTGAATAACTCCTAATTAATAGAAGGTGTCTTTGTTAAGGAACCTATAGTTGACATAGAGATAAATTGATAGTCAAATAATTTGAAAGCAGTATAAGGTAGTATGAAATGCTAAATTAAAGGCTATATAATTATGTACATATATATGTATGTAATATACTGTTGGTGTTCAGTGACAGGATAAAAAAAGGTTGAAATGTTTAATCATTTTGTGGTAGAGGTGAGATTTTGGTAGAACTTGAGTCAGATCTGGAAAAATTGGTAAGTGGAAAGGAAACTCACATTTATTAAGTATATATTTGAAGTAAGGTCATGTGGGCAACTGTGTATTTTGTTTCATTTAATTCTCAAATAATGCAGTAATGTTGATTTTTTTTTTTTTCTGGTGGGACTGGGGTTTGAACTAAGGACTTTTTACACTATAAAGCTGACACTGTACCACTTGAGCCACACCTTCAGTCTGTTTTGCTCTGGTTATTTTGGAGTTAGGGTCTTGTGAACAGTTTACCCAGGCTGACTTTGTACAGCCATCCTTCCAATCTCATCCTCTCAAGATTACAGGTGTGAGCCACCAGTGCTCAGCAAAACTTTTTTTTTTTTTTTGGTGGGACTGGGGCTTCATGCTTGCAAAGCAGGTGCTCTACAACTTAAGCTACGCCTCCAGATGTTTATGCATTTTTATGTCAATTTTGTGGACAAAGTTGAGACCAGATTGATGAAGTAACTCACCCCTAAAACACTGAGCTAGAAGATAATGGATATGGGATTTTAAATTTAGGACTTTGTTTCTCCACAGGCCAACCATGTATTGTGAAGGAAAGAAACTTCTGGAGACAGGAGAAGGGGAAATCATAGACTAGAAATAAGCATGACAGAAAAGAGATCCATGTTGGGGAATAATAGCAAACAAGGTTGGAGATAAATAATATTGAACCTGAAAATTCTTCAGAGAAGTTAGTATTGTACAAAAAGTCAGGAGTTACTGAGCTTTGAGAGATAACAAGAAAATGTATTTGGAGATTAGCTTAGCAATAGCACGTAGAGGGGATTTGAGTGAAAAGAATCAGTATAGGGAGACTAGTTAAGTAGTGGTTGTCTCCAGGAATAGGTTGGTATTAATGTTGAAACAAAACAGTGTGACAGATTTGAGATCAATTCAGTGAGAATAGCCAAGATTTTGTTACTCTCTTGATGTGAGTAATGAATAGAAATGAATGCCCAAAAGATGACTGAAGTTTTGAGCTTATGTGGACGGGGAAGGTGGGAAGATAATCACAGGTCAAACCTTAGTATTGGTAAGAGCTAAAATTAGCAGTGTATTTGGATATTTTTCTCATTTCACACACCATTCTGTCCCCATCTCTTTACCCTCTTTACCATGTGATACACACATGGACAAGGAGTTAGGTTGAGAACTGTAATTCTGCCCAAATAGAGACCAAATAGACAGTCATCATTTGTCTTTTCTTAGGTTTACTTTTTAAAAATTCTATTCCTACTGCTGTTACTTTATTTTAACTGCTTCCTATTTAAATTCCTTTGATTATTTCTACTGCGGTCCACGCAGTTGCTGTCAGAATTATCTTTCTAATATTATTAGTACCTTTTTACCACCAGCTCTAACACATAAATGGCCTCTTACTATCCACTAGATCTAGACTCTTCTGTCTTTAAGAAACTTGTAGTCCCCGTGATTCTCCTTTGTCAGCCTCTCAAGTGCTGAGGTTGCAGGTGTGCGCCACCACATCCAGCTAAAAATGTTTATATTCTGCTTCTTGTGTACCCATGCACCTGTATTTCCCAAATACAACCTTTTAGGATTAATCTTGCAGACTGTCCCATTAAAATGAAAGGTCTTATTTTTCTTGTCTTTTGTTAAGTTCTAGTCTTAGCTTGCTTAGCATTTAGCTTTGACCTCCCAGCACCATAGTTTCCTGATTTGTAAAAATGGGCACAGTTGTTAGGAAGGACAGTGGATGTTGAAGCTTTAGAAGAAACATATAAAGACCTGCAATTACGAAGTGGCAGCAGTGCTGCTATCTTCCTCTCCCTGGCTCACTGCTGTTCATCCCTTCTTGCTAGGAAAGTACGATAATTCTGTGGACGTCTACGCTTTTGGGATTCTTTTCTGGTATATCTGCTCAGGCTCTGTCAAGCTCCCTGAGGCATTTGAGAGATGTGCCAGCAAAGACCATCTCTGGAACAACGTGCGGAGAGGTAAGTGCCACAAGCATTGCTTTGCCCTAACTCCCCTGGTGAGAGTAGACTGAGCCAAGGCACTGCAGCAGGGGCCCTTGTCATCCTCTTCTGACCACTCCACAGAGGACCACATTTTTCTGGATTCCACATGGAATCCCAGCAGCACAATTGAACATTCTCAAAAGTGTTTTTTCCTTTAAGATTTCCAGTTCTTTAATTTCCTATGCCAGTGTGTTCCAGTTTTTGTTGTTGTTTTGTTTTGCTACTATTCCTACTAGGTTCTACCCTAGATATTTGCAGAGGAAGCCAAAGCTCCTTGTATTCCTTAGGTTCCTAAGCTCCCTAGAGGCATGACCAGACTGTCATGCTGGGCCCCTCTCACTGACTGGCCATATTTCCGTGCTGCTCTCTCTAGGGACCCGCCCAGAACGTCTCCCTGTGTTTGATGAGGAGTGCTGGCAATTGATGGAAGCCTGTTGGGATGGTGACCCCTCTAAGAGGCCTCTCTTGGGCATTGTCCAGCCCATGCTTCGGAGCATCATGGACCGACTCTGCAAGTCCAATTCTGAGCAGCCGAACAGAGGGCTAGATGATTCTACTTGATATCAAAGGCCTTTTGTCTTCCATTCTCTGTTTCTTTCCTTCCCCTTACCTTTTACCCATGGGGAGAATTTGACATTTATTCATTAAGGGAGCTGAGGGAATTGGTGCTTGCTGGCAACTTGAGACCTTCCTGGGCAGAGATGGCTCCTGGACAGTGAAGAGTTGGATAGCTGTTTAAGCATTCTGGGCAGTTCACTGATGTCCCATGCTGTCCTTTGGCAAAAGATTGTCTAAGATGTATAAAAACTGAAGAATGTAATGTTCTGACCTCTGAACCTAAAAGGAAACAAATGTTACCATTGTCTAGTCACTATGCTGTGTTTATAAGGCAACAAGTAGTGGCACAGTGGCAATAGTGTTAAACATGTATCGCTTTCATGATTTCAGCTTTAGCTAGGAGTAGTTTGGGTCTACCTAGTGGTAAGGACCACATAGAAAATTCAGCCTTAGTTCAGGATTCTGTGAACATGAGTATAACAAAAACAACTTGAGGTTTCCTGGTTCCTGCTATTTGTAACTGGGGAATCTCAGGTGGTAACAGTCAGAAGCCCCAGGGAGGGAGCTAGAAACAAAGCTCTCTGTTGCTTATAGTGCAGTGTGTTTACATTATGGGGCCACACATGCCTGAGATCTGGGAGGGTAGGAGAGGGTTTCGCTGTTATATTAACAAGAAGCAAAAAAAAGTGTGTACATGTGTACACACACACACACAATTTTGAGTTACTGCTAACCCCAGAACAGAATCTGTTCTACTCTTAGGTCTTCCTAATCTCCTGCCCTCTTTTGGGCAGAAGGGAAAGCTGCAAATAACATGATACTTAGGTGTGAGTGTCTAAATAGAACTGACCCAGTGAGACCTGAGAGTTGGGAAGTATTAGGAGGCTATGGCCTGTATCTGAACCTCCTAGGAGGGCTACAGTTTGTCTTTGAAACTTAAAAATGTTAAAACTCTCTTTTGTATTTGAATCTAACACGCTAATATTTTTAAGCTTGACCAGTGGTTTAAAAAGCCAAGGTTTCTTCTGTTCCTTCTTTTTATGTTATTTTAAATATAATCTGTTAGAAGAAAGAATCGGACAAAAGAGAACAAGGAGACTTTCAAAGTACACTAGAGAGAAACTGATTCCAGTCAGAAGAGGGTAACAGATTAAACACTGATGCATCTCAGGTCTTGACTTGGAAGTCTCCCTCCACCAAACTGGTCCATTAGGTTTAGAAACATAGGCAGGTGAATAGGCAGAAGAGGAAAATAGCTTCTCTCTGTGGTCTGGCCCCTATGTCCACTCCAAAGTATGTGAAATAACCAGGCATGGTGGTGCACACCAGTAATCCCAGCACTTGAGAGACTGAGACTCTCAGGTTCTAGGCCAGCCTGGGCTACATAGCAAGTTTGAGATTAGCCTTAACTATATAGTGAGACCCTGTCTCAAAAAAACAAAGCAAAGTGTATGAAATAGGTCCCCAAATAGGTGTTTAATGTGTTACATTAGTTGCTAGGGTTTTCTAGAGTTATAATTGAATGACTGTCTCTTACATAGAATATAAATGGAGTCTATAATAAATTTTTATATACATAACTTTTTTTTGTGGGGCTGGGGATTGAACCCAGAATTTCATGTATGCTGGCAAGTGCTCTACCACTGAGCTGTACACCAGCTTTATATAATTTTTAAAGCTCAGTTTTAACTGTAGTCACCCTGGGCTATGATTATAATACATTTAAGCATAGTAGCCCCTAAGCACTTGCAACCCTTCAGAAACTCCATATAATGCTATAAATCTGTTTACTTACAAATGATTAAGTGACTAACTCGGTGTTTTTTAGTTTTATTGGTTCCAGCCTGGTTTTGGTAGAATGTTCAGTATACCTCTTAGCACTTCGACTGTACTTCAAGTTCCTCCATTCTCCTCAGCATTAACTTGTTGCCCTTCTAGGGACTATGATGGGCTAGATGTTGAGTTAAGAAAGGAGAAATGAGTAGTCTTTACTTATGAGAAAATCACTATAAGTCAAGTCTGAATGAAATTTCCAGAAAAGTCTTATGTAGTTAGTTAGGGAACTGCAGACTCTTGTATTTTTAACTTTAGCTATAATCAGGAGTCTGTACTTCCATTGTAGAAATCACATTCCTAACACTCTTTGAAAGTTTAAGCTCATACTCATACATGGGAGGTTAGATTTTTTTCCCCCCACTCTGAGTCCTTTTTCAGTTTATCCACTATGGCTTAGTCTGCTCTTGGGTACCAATTTTCTAGCAAATTCCCTATATTTTTTGCCCAGTGGGAGGAAGAGAGGGACTATGGTAAATAAGGAAATAAGTAGTTGTTTTATAGTTTATTAAAAAAAAAAAGTATTCTGAGAAAGGTGCAAGATATTCCTAAAAATCTCCAGACTAGCCAAAGTCCACATATGGATATTTGGTGGTGTTATTTAACTACTCAGCAGGCTGAGTGCGAGAATACATGTGTATAATATGTGTATACTTTACTTTTGTTTTATAACCTTGTTAGCTAATTTTGGATTCCTTGGCACCCATTATTATTAAAGTGATGGAATGCCATGAAATGTACTGTATTGTATATTGCTTGGGAAAACACTAGGTATGGCACCATAGGCAGTACATGACTTAGCATGGCCAAAGTCCTGAAGAATTTCCTCCCAGCTTTGGTTGTGTTCCCAAGTGATGAAGTGAGATTGTGTTGAGGGAGGAAGAAGGATGGTATGGAGAATTATCCTTACTGTGTTCTATCCTTAAAAATTGTAATGAGGGCATTTTACCCCAGCCTAAAAATGATCACCTGGCCATTTTTAATGAGCTTGAAGACTGGTTACTCTTTTTGCTTCAGAACTGAGAGATCTTTCTTGCAGAGCAATCAGAAGAAATGCTGGTGAAGCCTGGGGCCCTGGATTGGCTGAGCCTGTGCCTAGAGAGCTAGCAGCGATATATTCAAGGAATGTTCACTCAGTCAGGGTAGGTTCCCCCAGGCAGGTCATGGTGCCCTGGTGCTCTGCAGTGGCCACTTAACTGAGAAGGCCTTTCACTTCTCTGGGAAGGAGGACTGCCCTGGTTGTTCCCAGACCAAAGAGAGTCTATTTTGACATCTACTTTTAAGGGGACAGACTAGTCAGAAGCTGCTCCTGATTTTTAACACTAAAGCTCTAGGAAACAGTGGAGGAAAGAATATGTTACTGTTAACTATAGAAGCAGGAGAATGTTAGAACTCTGGGCCAATACCTGTCAGCTCTGCTTTTGTATCTTTGCTTGAGCTTCCAAAGAGGGGTTGGAGGGTTGAGGATGTAGCTCAGTGGTAGAATGAGTGCCTAGCATGTACATGGCCTTGGGTTCAATCCCAGCACCAAAAACCACAGAAAAGTCAAATACTGGTTGAAAATGTTTTTCCTGGCAAAAGTGGCCCAGGGTAGCAGGGCTTCAAAGTGACAATTGCACTGAAAGACACTTTATTTTTTTGGCTTACTGTTTAGCACTGAGAAGCCCAGGGGGATTGGTGATTACAGTAGCACTTTGGGAAACTGAGGCACCCTCTGGCCTTGCTTTGGAGAGATACCATGCCTTTAGTGTTCCATTTGGCCAGTTGAAACCTACCAAGTCCATGTTGCATCAAAGTGGGGTTAACAGCCCTGGAACAATCCATTGCCAAAGGAGGTATTGCTTTCTTTGTGTTCAAAGCTTGCTGTTTGGATTTGCTGGATCAAATAACCCACTTTTTCTTTAAAAGAAAATGAGGGTTTATTCTTCTAGAAATGGGGGGGGGGTGAACTTGAGCTAGTGTGATATTAAAGTGAGTAAGGAAGGAGTGATCTTGGGATACTTGTGTCGCAAACTCCCCTGGAGGTTTCATCTGCTTTGTTAACATCTAGTCCAATTGAGTTGATGGCAGAAACTGTGTGAGAACATCTGACATTGGGGAGGCCACCTTGTCCAGAGGGCTGATGACAAAGTTGGTCTGGATAGCTCATTGTCTTTTGTCTTTATGTAATGTTTTTTATCTGTTTCAAAGGACTAATGTTTATTACAATGTTAAATAAAAGTATAACATACTAAGTGTGTAGAGTAAAAGTGCAATAACAAAAGAAAATTATTTTGACACAAATGTCAGTCTCTACTCCTTCCTTTCTTGTGCTGCCTGGCTCTTCCCAGGGCACTGTTACAGCAGGACCGTGTTAATTGTGTATATTTTTAAAAGATGCAACTATGGGTATATCTTCATTTAGTGTAATTTTGAATGGTTGGGCTTGGTTTTATAGAGTATTCTATAATTGTTAGGATGCACAAATACCAGACGTGCTGTATAATAAAGATCACATTAACATTTTAGTTTTATGTCTGTTTGGCATTACCTTTCCTTCACTTCCCTGCCCAGCATTGCAGGATGCTGTCTAATCCCCTGAGCTTCCACTGTGACCTGTGGTCAAATACAGGGAGATTGATGACACGTGTTATTCCTCCAGCAGCAGCCTTCATCATGACCATGAATTTTGGTAGATCTTGGTGACTGGATACACTATATTACTACTATTTTACTTCTCAAGGATGGGACAAGGAAATGGGGGCTAGGGTAGTGAAGAAGACTGGGGCAAAGTGGGATGATAGCAATTTGTCTTTTCAAACCTATCTGGGGGTGGGACCGTTTTAGGCAACTTGCCTTTCAGCATGTACTTGTAGCATCCTGAGTTCATACAGGAGCCTGGCTACTCCTTATTTCACTGTGAGGGACTCTGGGGCTGTAATCTATATACCACCCTATCTTCATTTAGAATATTTTGAGCTCTCTGTTTAGGCTTGCCTCACTGTGCAAATTTGCTTGTTCGGCAGTGCCTGACAGGTACCAGCAAAAGCCACCACCAGGAGAGCAGCACTGTATAGTCAGAGAAGGTCAGCATGCAGCATGTCTATATGTCTATTCTTCCTTGGAATGTGGTTTTTTTTCCCTTTTCTTCTTTTGTGGTGCTGAAGATTGAACCCAGGGCTTTATGCATGCTACGCAAGCATTCTACCACTGAATACACCCCAGCCCTTCACTCATCCATCCATTCATTCATTTATTCAGACAGGGTCTCGAGAAGTTGCCCAGGGTGGGCTTAAATTCACGATCCTCTTGTTCAGTCTCCCTAGTACCTGGAATTATAGGACCTACACCATACACAGCTTTGTTTCATTTTTGATTACCATTTCATGTTGGACTTGTGTGACTGAGTCACTTTTTGCCACATTTGACTGCAACACAAGACCAGAAGATAGAACCCCAGTGGTGCTCAGCCTCCCTCTACACAATAATCATGAAATGCAGATCAGCCTCTTCTGCTTGTGAAACTCTGCTAACTCCAGCTACCCTTCACAGTTAAATGTATCCTGCCTTTTATGCACGTGCCTTATATTCTCTTAGTATAAAGTTCAGTGTGACTGAGTCTCTTAACCTCTTCCCTTCCTGTTACTACTTTGGAAAAAATAGCTTGTGCTATACACATTTTTAGATTGACTGCTTTTTCAAGATCACATCCCTCAGGTGAGTCCCTTAAGTAGGGCAACTTGGGTGGCTTTCCTGGTTTTCTGTTTGGGTGGGGCTTTGAGGGAAGAGGCCATGTCTCTGAACATTATTAAAATTCAGCTTTAAAATTTCTACCTTTAGCAGGATCTCAAGGATTCAAGAGTGCTAATTGAATAGCTTTCTTTTGAAACAGCTGGTTATCATGGCTGACCATGTACTTTTTGAGGCCTCCTAGGACCCATCTAGGGATAGCTCATTACTCTTCAAGGTAACATTTCAAGTCAGTGAAAAATACAAACTATTGATAAAACTGCCTATCAACCTGTCTTGGTCCATTGCTGTTGCTATATCAAAATGCCAGCCTGGGTGACTTGTAAATAGCATAAACGTACTTCTCGCAGTTCTGGATATGATATCCAGGGTCAAGGTGCTAGCAGACTTGGTGCCTGGTGAGGGCTGCCCTGCTTCCAAGATGGCGTCTTGTGCTGTGTCCTTCAGAAAGACCATGTGTTCATAATGGAAGAGCAGAAGGGCAAAAATGGACAAATGCTGTGTTCTCACATGGAAGAAGAGATAGAAAGACCAAGCAGCTCTCTGAAGCTGTTTTATTCCATTCAGGAGGGCTCTTGCCCTCATGGCCTAATCATCTCCAGTGCTCTGTTACTGTAACAAATGTCTGAGGTAATTGTAAAGAAAAAGGTTTATTTTGTCTCACAGTTTGGCAGGTTTTTAGTCTGTAATTGGTTGGCCCTGCTGCTTTGGGTGAGGCAGCACATCATGGCAGGAGCGTGTGGCAGGAAGCAAAGAGGAAGGGGAAGGGGCCGAGGTCCCACTATCCCCTTCAAGGATGCACTTTCCCTCCCCAGTGATTTAAGGACCTTTCACTAGGCCCCACCTCTAAAGATGCCACAACCTCTCAATAGCACCATGTTGGGGAACAAGCCTTTACCATTTGGACTTTTGGGGGACACTTAAGTCACAAATTGTAGCACCTCCCAAAAGCCCCACCCTCTTAATCACCTTGGGGTTTAAATTGCAACATGAATGATGAAGGGGCACATACATTCAAACCATAGCACTACTTGAAAAAAAAAAGACTCAAAACATGAATAAAACAAACCAAATCAAAACCAACAAAAAACCACTCCCAAGTATCCTAACTATCTAAATGAAAAAAAAAAACTATAAAGACCTAGACAACAGCACATGCATTGAATATTATGTGCTGGGCACTATTCTAAAGGATTAAAACAGTAACTCACTTAATCCTTACCACAACTCCATTTTACTGATAAGAAACTAAGTACAGTAAAGGGGTTAAGTAACCAGGGTGATGCAGCTAATAAATGCCAGAGCTGGGATGTAAACCCATGAAGTGCATGTGCCATGGAATGGAGAAGTTGGGTTGGACAAGCAGAGAAGGTAGGAGTGAACTGATGGAGAGAAAACTGGACTGGAGGTCTGGGGGCTCTTGATGAGACCGAAGAAGAATAAGTGAGCAACAAAAAAACTAGAATATGGGGAAAACTTGGAGAATGAGATGCTTGAAACTGAGATTTCAAAGATGGTGACAAACATGATTCTGGGAATGAGAGAGCAAAGAAACCGAGAAGCCAAGACATAGGATGAGACTGTCCAAATGTGGAAGTCACCAAGAATGATGAAAGGAATAAGGGTAGAAAGCCAGGTGCTGAAATAACTATCAAATTGTGGGGAGCAGAGGGAGATTTGTAGATGGCAGAAGCAAGGAGGAAGGATAGGGTGTCATTTGATAGTAAGGTCTTCAGAAAAGGATCTTTTTGTTTTGTTTTTGCAGGAACAGGAAGAAGAAAAGATTTGGAAGTCATATTAGGGGGACTTACCATGCCTCTGTACCTTAGGAAGGTGAGAATTAAATCCTCCTTTACTGTAAAAATCTTCAGGTGGGGGTGCTCAGCCATAGGGCTTGTCCAGCATGTGGAAAACCCTGGGTTTCATCCCCAGTGTAGACACACGCACACACGCACACGCACACACGCATACATACACAAATACACACACGGACACAAATGCACACACGTGCACACAAATGCACACGCACACACACATGCATGCGCACATACACAGATACACACAGAGACATGCATGCACATGCACAGACACACATGCACACATACAAACGCACACACGCAAACACATGCACACACACGAACACAGATACACACGCACACACACAGACACACATGTGCACACATGCATACACACATGCACATATGCACACATATGCACATAGACACACGCACACATACACAGATACATACACACGTGCATGCACATACACAGAGATACACATGCACACATACAAACGCACACACGCAAACACACACACATACATGCACACACGAACACAGATACACACGTGCACACACACATGCGCACACACATACGCATGCACACATACACAGATACGTACATATGCAGACACATAGACACATGTACACACATACGCACGCACACACATGCACATACACAGATACACACATACACAGATACGCACATAGACGCACACATGCACACACAAACACACATGTGCACACACGCATACACACATGCACATATGCACGCACACATATACACATGCACACACATATGCACATAGACACACACGCACACATACACAGATACACACATACACATACATGCACGCACATACACACATATACACATGCACACAGACGCACACGTGCACACACACGCACACAGATACACACATAAACACATGCACACAGATACGTGCACATGCACACACATACGCCTACACACGCACACACACAGAGATACACGCACACACATACATGCACACACACACGTGCACACACATGTGTCTTCAGAGAACCATGCACATTTCAGTCAGGGAAAGGAAAAGGGGGCAAACAGTGTATCAAGGGAGAGCTGGGCAGCAGTGGCTCATGCCTGTAAGCCTAGCTACTGAGGAGATAGAGACAAGGAAGACTGAGACTTAGGTGCAGCCCTGGCAAAAAGTTAACAAGACTGCCATCTCAATAACAAAAAGCTGGGCTTGTGGTGACTACCTGTTATCCCAGCTACACTGAGGCCCTGAGTTCAGACTTAGTATAGAAAAAGAAAAGGATTTGTCAAGGAATGTGCTCAAAAGCAGGTGCACGAGTGTAAGCCAACTGAAGCTGTTCTGGCCTTCTGCTCTGAAGACTAGCACCATTGCTGGGAGCATCTCTGAACAGGGGAACTTGGTGCCCCATAGAATAGTTTCTTCAGGGGTGGATTCATTGAGGCAAAGAGACGAAACCTTTTCATTTCCCTCTCACTGTCTCCCTCTCTCCTTTCCATATGTATATATCAACAACTGCTAGACACTGACCCAAATCCCGGGTATAGTGTGAGCAGCAAAAATCAACATAAAGCAGATCTTGTGTGTGATAAATGTAATCAACCATTGCCATAGGAAGTCTATGTAAAAGGATTTGTTAGTGTCTCTGAAAATACATTACCATGTGCATGTATTGCATGTTATATAAGCTTACATACATTAATGGATTTCCCTATTTATTACTTTTTTTGTGGTGCTAAGGAGAAACCCAGGGCCTTCTGCATGCTAGGCAAGTGCTCTACCACTGAGCCACACCGCCAGCTTTATCTTAATAGACTTATTTCTCAGAAAACCTTGTGGCACAGGCATGTTAATTTGCCCCATTTCATAGATGAGAATTCAAACCTATGAATTACTGTGCCCTTATCTGTTATAATGCCCTAGGTTTGAGGAAAGTCATTTGAATATATGATGAAGTCAGCAGTGGATGGGTGGCACAGGCCTATAATCCCAGCACTCAGGAGGCAGAGGCAGGAGGATTGAGAGTTCAAGGCCAGCCTAGGCTACATAGTGAGACCCTTTCTCAAAAAACAAGATAAAAAAATGTGTGTGTGTGTATGTATGCAAAAATCAAGAGCTCTGTACATTATTCACATATCCATAGTGTTGTCTCATAGATATGTACTGACATATCTGTAGACAAGGCAGACCAATGCAGTAACAAAGAATCCAGAAACTGACTCAAATATGCATAGGGATTTAATATATGTTAAAGGTAGCATTTCAAAGAGGGGAAAAAAAGAGAGTGCTCAGTAAATGGTGTTGGGACAAAACATCTGTACACATTGGGTACCCTTCTTATTCCTTACGACAAAATTAATCACCTTACTTCTTAACAACATGATTAAGTACTGTTATTTAATCAGATAAAAATCCCTTTAAAAAACGGGAGAAAATAAATGATCTTGGAGTAGGTAAGGTCTTTCTCAAAATGATGGAAAGGACCCATCTGATGGCCCACGGGTTAGAAAAGACCTAGAGATCTGTCGTTTGGCTTATGTATTCTACAGTTTTGAAAACTAATCACGAAGGTTTTAAAGAGGAGAGGTTTCACATAAAAATCAGAATGTCCAGCTTCTCTTGAAAAAGGTATCATGTCCCTTCCAGCATGATGACAATCAATGACACCACTTAGGAACACCCTCTACCATCTTCTGATGGGCTCTTTCTCTCCGGGTTATCCCAGTCTCCACCCAGAGTGCTTAATCATTTACCGTAGCTCCTTTACTACCTTGTCTCCAGGCAGGTGAATTGGTGGCCTCCGACAAAGAAAGTGACTGATGAATGTGACCACATAAAAGTTTTAAACGTCCACAACACAATCTCATTTTCTGCCTTCCAGAAATTTGTAAAAATTCTTGAGTATACAAATGGCCTAGATATCTCTAATGGATTGTCTTTTAAAAGTTTCAATATGTCCAATAGCTATTCATTTGTTTATTCCCCTCTTTTGGATTAGCTTTGAAAGTATACAAATATTCCCAGAAAAATCATTGATTTCCTTTAGATTTCAAAGTTTCTTGTCATGATGTTGTACAAAATGCTCTTTTTGTTTGTTTGTTTTTGCAGTGCTGGGATTTGAACTCAATACCTTGCACAGGGTAGGCAATCACTTTCCCACTGGACTCCATTCCTGTCCCCAAAGTGGTGTTTTATAACGATCATATCCTCATCCCTCTGATGCCTTTTTAAAGCAGCAGAATTTTCTGCCATGTTTTTCTACCTTATAACTAATTTAAGGAGCAAGGGTTTCTTCTTGGTAAATCATTTTATTACCGATCTAAAATATATACCTTATTTATTAAAAATCATAAAACATGTTTTAAGGGCTGGAAGCATGTCCCAACTGGTAGAGCACCTGCTCAGTAACATCAAAGCTCTCAGTTCAAACCCTGGCCACAAAAGAAAGTTTTAAATAATTAAAGGAAGTAATAAAGCATAACTAGTGTCAACGAAAACAATGGCTCCTGAATTCTACTACTGTTGATCATTTCATGCATAATCTAAGTTCACAATGAATTCCTGGGGACTTCCTACAAAGCATTTAGCTTTTATCTTCAATTAAATATAAAAAGCCAGAACAGTTTTTAGGTTTTGAGGAGTCCTTCTCAATTTATTGTTTACCTTCTGCAGAATGAAGAGAAATGAAAATGCAAGACTCCTTGCATTTCAAAAATTTCAAAATTGTTTCTTATATTTTGCAATTGCAAACAATACTGTGCATTGTGTATGTGTATTTTTCCATTGTTGGACATGTATCAAGTGAATGTCATATATATCTTTCCTTCCAGTCTTTCTTCTTTCCAGGGAATTCAGAGTCTTGTTGCTACTATCTGTGTTTTCTTTCTTAGCTCTAACTACTTTGAAGCTTATAATCCCATTGGCAATAAACAGACTATGACCAAAAGTATTTTTTTCTGAGAAAGGCTTCACTCTCTGTTTTAGCCAATATTGTTGGTGACACCACCAATTATAATAGTTCTCAATCTTGTCTACATATTAGAATCACACAGGAACTTTTAAACATTTCCGTGCTATTTCAGCCAGCTGACTAGGAAGTGTTTCACGTGTTCCTGGTGTGGGGTGTGTGTGTGTGTGTGTGTGTGTGTGTGTGTTGCAGTGCTGGGAGATCAAACCTAGGGCTTTACACATGCTTGGCAAGCACTCTACCACTAAGCTACACCCACCCAGAATTTCTGATTTTTACTTGGCCTAATGCAAGGAGGACGTGTAATGTCTTAATGGGAAAGAAGTTCAACCTCTCTAAGAACCAAGTTCATTTTCACATAAAGTCAGAATGATAAGTACAAGTCACTTCAGGCCAAGAAGGAAAAAAAATACAAAATTTCTCATTCTGCCCTTCAACACACAAATCTAGGTATTCTCATTTGGCAGTCCGTAGTATTAATAAGCTTAAACTAACCCTCTAAGGCAAAGTCCAACTATGATTTTTCATCAGGCCACAGATGCACTAAATTATAGACACACAGATAATTTATGCAATAGTGAGGAAAAGAATACTGTTAACTAATTATGAGATATAATCAAGTGTGAGAAATATTCCTAATTCAGAGATTTTAAAACATGAATGTGCATATTAAAATGTGCATATTCATGAAATGTGCATTTTGATGAAAAACAACAAATTTTTAGTCTCGATATCTTCTTTGAATTCCAAGCTTGTATGGTCAGTTGGAGTTTTCATTCACTCTTTAAACCTAATGCACCTAAAAGTGGACTCCATCCACTTTGCCAAAGCTGTTCCTTTCCTGCATTCTATTCTATTCTATTTTTTTTTTTTTTGCTGTACTGTGGGACTTGAACTCGGGGCCTTCACCTCAAGCCACTCCGTCAGTCATTTTTGTGATGGGTATTTTCCATAGGGTCTCACGAACTATTTGCCCGGGCTGATCCTCCTGGTCAGCTGGTTTATAGGAGTGAGCCACTGGCACCTGGCCCATTTCCTGCATTCTATGCACTGGCAAATGGAGCCCCCAAACTATAAACATATCAGATTCACAGCTGTCTATGACTTTCTCCATACAAAAGATCTTTCCCATTTTGTAACTTCTGAATCCTACATCTCTCCTGACTGCATTGCCTTTTTTCTCCTCTACTGTGACCTTGATTCAGGTCTTCCTCATGTCTCCACAGGATTGCTGCAGTGAACTCCTAAGCCTTTCACCCCTCAAATCAATTCCTAATCAACAACTGTTCTCAAGAATTTTATTTCTTTTTTTTATTCATTTATTCACAGGTGCATACATTGTTTGGGTCATTTCTCCACCCTGCCCCCCTTCCCAAGAATTTTATTTCTTAAAAAAAAAAGGTTGTATTTCTTGGGCTGGAGGCATACTCTAGGTTCAAGCTTCAGCACACAGTTATTTTTATTTTTTGTGTTTTTTTGAGACAGGGTCTTACTATGTAATCCAGACAAGCTCTGAACTTGCTATGTAGCCCAGGCTGGCCTCAAACTTGTGATACTCCTGCCTCAGTCTCCTGAGTGCTGAGATTTCTGATGTGCAACCATGATTGGCTAGAGTTTTCTTTCTTTTCTTTTTCTTTCTTTTTTTTTGGGAGTTTGAACTTGGTCTCACGATTGCTAGGCAGGCACTCTACCACTTGGGCCACTCTGCCCTTTTTTGTGATGAGTGTTTTTCAAGATATGGTCTTGCAAACTATTTGCTTTGAACAGTGATCCCCCTGATCGCTGTCACCGGAGTAGCTAGAACTACAGGTGCACCCGGCTAGAGTTTTATTTCTTATACACCAACCTAGTCATGTTATTCTTTGCTTTAAAATCCTACAAAAATGAATACCCCATTCTCTTCCTCACAGAAGAGAAAAATACAATTTATATATGAAAAGTTGTTCATCCTCATTAGAAAATAAAAGCAGCAATGACATGTTTTCGCTTTTCCAATGGGCAGAGTTTAAGAGACTTGATAATAACAAATGACTATAAGAATTCAGGAATACCCCTATATATTATTGGTGGTGGTACATTTTGAGTGACATTTTGGCAATATTTTGGATATCAGGAAGAGTGCAAACTGCCTACTGTCTTTGAGGCTCAGTTACTATATTTGGTCAAATGGGATTAAAACTTCCCCTAATGGCTTCACGGAAGTGACATAATTTAGGGAAAAGTGATTTGTAAATAAGTTAATATTTGCTACGCGCTTGCCATTTTAGTGCTTTATATACGTTAACTCATTTAATCCTCACGATAATTCTGAAAGTACTATTATTGTCATATCCATTTTACCTGTAAGAAAACTGAGGTACAGAGAATCGAATATTGCTCAAGGGGTGGAGTGAGCTGGGGTAGAACTGGGGTCACTGGCATTTTATCTACGGGGGGTATCCAGATATATCCTGGGTAGCTCTGGTTATCTAGCCTGTGACCTGTTTTCTACGGTGAGGCTGTGCCATTCTGTCCTTTTTGCGGTAGGTCACCGCATCAGTAGCAGGAGTTTGTTTATATAAACTTGCTCCTCCGTTACCTTCGGCCGATCGCTAATTAGCTTTGTGTATCTCATCAACGTTGTCCCACTGAGCTTTAAGGAACTCAGTCCACCTCTCCAGTTCTTTTTCAATGTCCTAATCAATGCTGAATATACAATAAAACCTTAAATAAAGGCTTAAAAATGTTAATCGCACCTTTCAGTGGCATCAGTAGCATATTTTTGCAAACGCGAAATTTTCAAGAAACGGAGTCAGATACATGGTAACTATTCTACATACAGGGCGACGAGTACACTCCAGCACTCCGGCACTAGGGGCCGACCTTTCCTGCTTTCTTACCCTGGAAGGACCTGCTCGGAACCTTTACTGCAGAATCCAAGGCACCCCGCCCGGAAAATGTTGATGAGCACACAGCATAGAAAGGGTTAGCGAGTTAACTATATGCCTGTAATTTTGTATTGCACTTAATGTTTCCAAAGAGAAAAGCCTGAAGTTTATTGCACTTATTAAATTTCGGAGTGATAGTAACGTTTTTCTACCTTAAGGAACGTAATAATTAATCGATTACGAGAGCGTTTATTCTTCTTTTTGGTTAGGCATATGGGTAGACAGCCAATGGAAACGAACAAGGAAGGCGGGGGAGGAAAGCGGAAGCTGCGGGGCCTTCTAAGTCAGAAAGTCTCCGGAGCTTGCGCCAGGCTATTCGCGGCGCCCCCGACTTGGACGTGGGGCTTAGAAGCAGGCGGGGGAGAAGGAGTTGTTGCCGGAGCTGAGACCAGGCGGCCGGAGTCCGCAGGGATGAACCTCGAGTTGCTGGGTGAGGAGGCTATGGCCGCGTGTTAGAGAACCCTTTGGTAGCGGAAAGGAGGGAATGCGGGCGGGAGGGGACTTCAGTCTGCAACCTTAGGAACACTCTTCTGCGATGGTTCATTGGGAGCTCAAGGTTTGGAGTTGCAGCAGCAGGAGGAAGCCCAGCTTCTGCTAGAGTAGATTGCATCACCTTTCCAAAGCCACTTTCAGGTCACTTGTGAAGTAATTGATAAGGACAGACACTTTGTGACTTAGCTGTGATTACAAGGATCGCAGGTACTAAGTATCTCATTGCAGGCTGGACCACAGTTGTTGGATTTGCAATCTGAGAAAGAGGGATGGGGAGAAGTTTTGAAGACCTGTCAAGGGAATTGGTGCCAGGACAGGTTAAACTTTTTATAGGAACACGAGATGTTTAAGGAGGGAACTTAGCTTCTAGTAGAAGTCTCCCATTGAACAGATTTTAGAGAGGGGGCGGTGGGGAAAGCAAGCTCAAAGTCGTGACTAGGCTGTAAACAAGTAAGTGGCATAGTTGACACTGGAATTCAGTTATCCCCAGTTTAAGATCCTTAACTACCAGGGATGGAGTGCAAAATACTGATGTGTGAACTATAGAGGCAGTCGCTTTTTGACATCTTTTCAAGTCATTTTCTCTGTGCCTCTTACCTTCTTTGTATTAGATAATCTTTAGCATGGCAGCCTAGGGATGTCTGAGGTTTGCTGGAACTCCTGCAGAAGTTTTCCAGAACTTACTGTCTGTAAGGTTAGATTTCTCTTTTAAAAAGAGTCTCAGAAGATGTGCTGATTGTCCGAAGGGCTACAAAGATAACCTAAGGAGTGGTCTTGACCTTTAAGGACCTTTTTGTTAAGCAGGGAGTTTAAGCTTATTATGTAGGTAGCCATAATATATTGTAGAACATAAGTCTGTTAGAGTCATTACTAAGTGTTATCACTTAGACAAAGGAGTGAATAGCTTTGGGGGATAGAGAAACCAAGGCAGTCAGGAAAAACAACCCCCCCAAAAACAGTAGAGGAGTTGGCTGCGGTGTGTGTGTGTGTGTGTGTGTGTGTGTGTGCATGTGTGTGTATGCTCATGCACAGGTGCTGGGGATTGAACCCAGGAGGTAGAGTTCTAAGTGGATATTTAAAATTGGTAAAATACTGATTAAGTATGAAGATATGTGAAGGAATGTTCACTAAGAATATGTTTGAACTAAGACATCAGTGAGAGTAGACCTAAAGAATTTTCCTGCTTGGCCAGAATTTGGATACTTTGATAAGAGAAGACCAAGAGATGGATTTGGTGTTGTCTGTTTTGTGGAGACTCTTGAATACGAAGCTGGAAAGTTTGATTTTTAAGGAAGGTGGGGCAGATCCATCGAAGAGTTTTGACCTAGTAAGTAACTCAATTGGAGCACTGATTTATAAGGTTTATCTGACAGTGATGAGTAATTGAATCTTGGAAGAGTATAAAACCAGTTTGGAGGCTATTGCAGATGAATGATGAGAAGGTCTGAGCTAGGAAATGGAAAGAAAAGGCATTGAGAATGTAATGTTGACAGAATTTGAGAATTCATTTCATAGAATAGTGAGAAAGTGAAATGAAAAATGATAGTCACAAATAATGGTACTATTGATAAAATTTAAGAACATTTAAAGACAGCTTGGATATGTTGAGTGTGGACTGACAACTCAGGAGAGGTTTGATTTATGAGATTTATAATCATTTTAGAGGTGGACTAGTTGAAACGTTGTAAATAGAGGACATGACCAAGGGCGAAAGTGGGAGAGGCAGAAAAGGAAATTGCCAAGGACAGGATCTTGGATAATTAACTACATTCAAGGGGAAAGAGGATGAATGAATGACTACAAATTAGCTAACAGTTATATAGTACTTACTGTGAGCTGTGCAAAATTTCAAGTGTCTTCTATATATTTTTCCATGTCAAGGTAGAGGAGAATACAGGCTAGTGTGATGCCTTCCCAAGGAAACCAGTTGTAGAGCAACTGAGATTGAAAGCAGAAAGGGTCACTTAAGTTAGCTTGGGCCCCTCAGCAACCTCAGCTAAATCCAGATTATAGTGATTTTAGGAAGGTGTGGGAGACAAAATAGAGACAAGGGTTGACCCTTATTTTTAAAGAGTAAAGGTGATAGGCTAGTTCTTTGAAAGAGATATCGGGGTCATAGGAAGGGTTTTTCTTGAGTGATAGAGAAGACTCGAGGGAATATTTAGCATTAGAAGGTTAGACAAGTCTAAAGACGTCTGGGTCCCAAAACATAAAAAGCTCTGTAGAAATGACTAAGTTTTAAAGTAAGAAAGTTAATGCTTATAGCTAAACAGAAGAAGGACAGAGTGATGTAATTGTGGGAGCATACTAAAGGACATCTGGCCAGATAAAGGAACTGAATGATAATGGGTTGTTAATGTGGCCACTCAGGTGGCCCATTGGCAAGTTATTAATTGTACTTCAGCCACCACTTTTTGAGCTGCTGTTATGTATCAGGTGGTATGCACTGGAGACACAAAGTTAGTAAGACAGTCCCCATCCCTCAAGCCAGGGCCTTATATACTCTGGTCAGATGCTCTACCACTGAGCTACACCCTCAGCCCAAGACGGTTCTTTTTTTTTTTTTTTTTTTTGGCAGTACTGGGGCTTGAATTCAGGGCTTTCACCTTGAGCCACTCCACCAGCCCTTTTCGTAAAAGGTTTTTTCAAGATAGGGTCTCATGAACTACTTGCCCGGGCTGGCTTTGAACAGTGATCCTCCTGATCTCTGCCTCCTAAGTAGCTAGGATTGCAGGTGTGAGCCACCAGCACCTGTCTCCAAGATGGTTTTTCAAATTCATTTCTACCACAACTTATAGTAAGAAATATATTCTTTATCACAATGCATTATATATACATACACATATAACTAGACTCAATCCTTGTTATGTTCAGGGTCCTCTGATATCTCCTGATCTATTAAAAAACTTGTGACTTAATATATCAATTTATCCATTTATGGTAGATTGAATCCTACTCTTTGAAAATCATTAAAGTAAGATACTGTCTTTGCCCTGGATAAGTAACAGAGCTAGGAGGAGAGACTAACATAAACAAGTAACTGTATAATATGGAATCATAATAAATTAATACATTGTGGGACTCCAAATGAAAGAGCAGCTAATTCTGTGGTGTTGGTGGGGTTGGCTGTAGAATTTGGGGGAATTTTACACAAGAAGTTCCACTTAGGACATTAAAGGTTGAGTAGAGGGTTGAGACTGTAGCTAAGTGGTAGAGAGTTTGCCTAGCATGTGAAAGGCCTTGGTTTTGACCCTCACACCACCAGGAGGACTTTTCCAGAGGGACGGGTTAAAGAAAGTAACTTCCAGTGGAGAGAACTGCTGTTGGGGCAAACATTCCAAGGCATGAATGTGTGTGTTGTGTTCAGGAAATGACCAGCTTGCACCTGGTGCTCCGGGCGGGTCTTTGAGGTCCTGTTCTAGGTGCCTGTAGAGAATTAGCCAGAGATAAAATAATGGAAAATACTGGTCAGTGCCAGATTGAAACTGTTTTTGTTTATTTTTTTCTTTTTTGAGACAGGGTCTTGCTTTGTAGCCCAGGCTAGCCTACAACTTGCAATCCTGCCTCAGCTTCTCCAGTGCTGGGACTACAGAAAGGGACCACCATACCTAGCTTGAGAGAGAGAGAGAGAGAGAGAGAGAGTGTGTGTGTGTGTGTGTGTGTGTGTGTGTGTGTGTGTGACATTCCAGGCCCTTGAAATTACTTTTAAAAACTTTACATAGGAGTTTTGCACGCTGTTTAGCAAGGAAGATATTAAGCAGGTGAATGACACGATGTGGTCTAGGGCATATGAACTTGACTCTGACAGCTTTGTGAATGACTTACTGGGGGAGGCAAGACTGGAGCCAGGGGAAATGTAGCAGTTGTGGTAGTGCTGGGAGGAGGAAGAGTGGCATCAGTTATCAGGACACCTGTAAGTTTCATTTCTCTAAAAGAAACACTGGCAGAACCATCATCTGTTAGAGGAAGCAGAATGGAAAATGCTCCTGCAGACTTACACTTACATGAAGTAGAAAAACTAGTACTATTAGGAGAAAAGGTCTCTGAAATTGTAGGGCTTGTGGCAGCCAAGTGTTTAAGGCGGCGCATATTAAGAAATTCAGACAGTAGGCATTATTCCATGTGATGAGACTGGAAGGAAGAAGGCTTGAGGGGCTTGGACAGTTTGGAGAAAGAATCCTAATAGGAAAAGGAGGATCTAAAGAGGTACCCGAAGAAACTGGTGTGATTGTGCTGAAAGTTGTCTAAACTCAGATGTACAAAAGAGGGCACATAGCTGAAGGTGGACACTGGAGGGTGGCATAGACTTTTAAGAATAGCGGTAGAAAAGCTAATGTGATTGAAAGCCAAGATTGTAAAAGTGAGGCAACGAGAGCATGTTACATGGAGCATGAAGAAGTTTTGGGGTGGAAGGTGTAACCCCAGAGATACTCATTCAACACTCAAATATCTTTTGTGTGATACTAAGAGCTTTATAGGCAAAGGGTAAGTGGAATGCTATGTTCTTATTTTTCTTTTGGTTCTATGGCAAAAAGGATAATTTTTTGGAACAAATGAAGTGAATAGTGATGGTGCCAAGAAAAGCCCTCTGTAGATGGAGATTTTAGGTAGGTCACTTTGCTACACTGCATAGCTCAGTTACATTCCTTGGCCCTGAAGTAGCTCACGCATGAAATTATGATGACCTGAGGATTTGAAGAGGAAGGAAGACATGCTGAAAGGAAATGGGTAAATTTTGACTTTTAGTAAAAGGCAGGTGTGTTTCCTAAGTTGGAGTAGAAACCTTGAGGTCAAATTCAGGCACAATTCTAGAGGCTTTTTGTTGCAGTTACAATATAGTCAAAAGTATGGTCTCTTTATTTCCTCTTTATTAGCATATAATAGTTATGCTGGGGGTTTCATTATGACATTTCCATATATACGTACCACGTACCCTGGTTAGGTTCATCCCCATCATTATTCACCCTCATTCCCCTTCCCCCTTCTTAAAATGACTTTGACAGGTTTCAGTGTTCCATCTTCATACACGTGTACAAAGTACATTGACCATATTCACCCCCCTTTACCCTCTCCATGCCCTCTCACCTCCCTGTAGTACCTTCCTAACATGACCTGTTTTACATGCCCATGAGTATGGGTTCATTGTTCCGAGGGGTTTTGCCTTGGTGTTTCACCTGTAAATATATTGTACTTTGATCCTTCTTAATCCCTCTATTATTCTTCCTTCTCCTGTCACCCCTACCCCATATTGTTTAACAGCTTTCAGTGTACGTTGTTGTGCCTTGCTCCTATACTAGTGCAGTTTATTTCAATATAATTCACTCTCTATCATTCTCTTTTCCTCTCCCTCCTTCCTCTAATTTCTTCAGACAGCCACACAATTGAAAACATGTTCTATATATGATGTATATATAGTCATGCGTGTATTTGACAGGCATGTATACATTTGTCCTATTGGTCTATCTTCCACATGAGAGAAAACATATGACCTTTGTCTTTCTGAACCTGGCTTACTTCCCTAAACATGATGATCTCCAGTTCCATCCATTTACCTGCAAAGTGCATAATTTCATTCTTCTTTATGGCTGAATAATACTCATATATTCACACATACACATTTTCTTAATTCATTCATCAGTTGTAGGACACCTGGGCTGTTTCAGAGCTTGGTTATTATGAATAATGCTGCAATAAACATGGGTGTGCAAGTGTCTTTATTGTAATCTGATTTACATTGCTTTGTATATATACCTAGGAGTGGTATCGCTGGATCATATGGACTTCTGTTTTTAGTTTTTTGAGGAACCTCCATATTGCTTTCCATGGTGGTTGTACTAATTTACATTCTTACCAGCAGTGTGTAAGGTTCCTTTGCCTCCCATCCTCACCAACATTTGTTGTTTGTTTGTTTTGGTGGTACTGTGGTTTGAATTTAGGGCTTCACACTTGCTAGGCAGGCACTCCTACTAGCACGGCCCTTTTTGTGATGGATTTTTTTCGAGATAGGGTTTTGCAAACTGTTTGTCTGGGTGGGCTTTGAACTCTGGTCCTCCTGATCTCTGTCCCGTAAGTAGTTAGGATTACAGGTGTGAGCCACCATGCCAGGCTTTCTTATTTTTTTGCAGTGTTAGGGATTGAACTGAGGTCCTCATGCATGCTAGCACTCTACTGAACTACATTCCCAACCCTGATAGAAAATTTTAATTTAACTAACTATAAATTCTTTTTACAATGTGTCTTTCCCTTTCTTTGTTGATAATCCCATATATCCCCTTCCATGTTTTTCTTCATGCTCATGTACTTGTTTGTACATGACATACATTTGCAAAAAAGTGAGATCTGTTGCTTCTACTTTGTGTCTTTTTTTACTTCTTAACACTAAAGACATTCCTGAATTAGTATAATTTCACTGTGTTTGAATAGGACATAATTTATCCAGCCATTCTACTATTAATCACATTTAACTTATTTCCAGGTTTAATTAATTAATTAATTTATTTATTTATTTTAACCAAAAACAATGCGTCAATATTGTGCTTAAGTTCCATTGATTTGTTTTGGTGATTTGGTTTCCAGATGTAGGTTTGTTGAGATGAAGGCTATATATGTTTTTTTCTTTTAACAGATGCTGTTGGATTCTTTTCTCAGCTGTTTAAGTTCCCATTTTTATAGGCAGTGTATGGAAGAGTCCCTTTGCCCACATTCACACCCTGTCTCCCTCCAGCATAGGTGCTGGCTCTCAAACTTTCTTACCAGATGCATGAAGGTGGCATTTCATTTTATTTTTATTTACATTTCTTTAACTACAGCTGAGTTTGAGCATGTTTTCATTTGCTTAGAGACTATCTGATTTTTTTTTTTCCCCTTCTATAACTTGTTTATTCTACAATTTCTTTTTGGGTGTCTTACCAACCAAAAATATTCTAGGTATCATTTTTTCTGTGCTGTCTGAATTGCAGATTTTTTTTTTTTCTAAATCTTTTGGCCAAAGTTTATGGGAACTTTTTGCATGGCAAAAAGTTTGATTTATATATATATATATATAATCAAATGCATGTCTGTTTTAGCACTTGTAGTTTTCCTCTCTTGGTTAAGGTCCTCCTTACACTAGATTATATTGGTTGTCTCCTAACACTCCTAAGACTTTCTTAAGAAAACATTTTATTAAATTTGTTCAGAATTCATTTGTATATGTTATATGAGAGAATTACAGCATTTTTCTCTTCTAGATAGTTGTTTATTTCTGTATATTAAATAAATTCTCCACAAAATTGAAATGCCACCTTTACATAGCAGCAGCCATAAAAATTTTTTAAACTTTAATTCATTGGGAATTAAATAATTTATTTAATCTGGAATTAAATAAAGCTTACTAAATTTTGAAGGAAGCCATTAAACTTTGCCATCAGGATGTAGATTTACTCTTCATTTGTTCAGATATTATGGCCTTAAATAAGATTTTTTAATTTTTTTTCATATGTGTCTAGGGTTGTCTTTACTATATTTCTCCTTAAGTATTTTATGTTTGTAGCCACCATGAATGGAATTTTCTCCTGCATCATCTTTCTTTCCCCCTGGCAAGTGCTCTACCACTGAGCTATATCCCTAGCTCTTCATTTGCATTTCTGGGTATTAACTGCCAATGTAAAGAAAGCTATTAATGTTCTAACTTTTTTTTTCTTGGGGTGCTGTGGATCAAACCCAGGACCCTCCTGCGTGCTAGGCAAGCACTCTACTACTGAACGGCATTCCTAGTTCTCATTTTTCATGTATTAAACCACCTTATCACATTTTCTTACTAATTTGGATAGTTATACAGTGTTCTATTCCCTTCATTAGAAATGGCTGTTGAGAGTTGCCAGACAGAGTGGCTCACATCCATTATCCAGCTACTTGGGAGGAAGAGATCAGGAGGATCAAGGCCACCCCAGGCAAAATTAGTGAGACCTTTCCCCCCCCCCCCCAATCTTAATTAGGCAGCCATGGTAGCATTCAGGAGGCATAGTGCAGCAGAAAGGGCTGGGGCTTGGCTTAAGTGATAGAGCACCTGCTTAGCAAGCCTGAGGCCCTGTGTTGTTCCAACTCCAATACCAGGAGAAAAAAGAAAAAAAGAAATGGTTGTTGAGTTTTAGCAAATTATTTTCAGCATCCACAAATAGGATTGTATGGCTTTTTTACCATTTTTTTTTCCCTCTTCTTTGATGGCACTGGGGTTCAAACTCAGGGCCACTTGAGCTACTCAGCCAGCCCTTTTTTTTGTGATGGGTATTTTCTAGATGTGTCTAGAGAAATATTTGCCCAGGATGGCCTCAAACCATGATCCTCCTGATCTCTGCCTCCTGAGTAGCTGTGATAAGAGTGCGGTGTGCTGTAAAGATGCATGGAGTGGTCTTCCTGTAATCCTGTTTATCTCCCCCAGCCCTTACCATAATGCCTTCTTACGTGGAAGAGTAATAAACTTCAGGTTCTTTGCTTAGAATTGTATATAGACTGCCGGAAATTGCTCTCCATGTCTGCAGAATCTAAAGGTGAAATACCATGTCCCATTTATAATGTTAAGTGATTGGAATTCTTCCAATCACTTTGTATTGTCTTTATTAGGTTTTGGTATTATTGTTATGTTAGCTTTATAAAAAGCTAAATTTTTTTTGCTCAGAAATAGTTTGATAGCATAATAATTTTCTATCTTGAAGAAAATAATTTTCTGCTCCTTGAAATTTAGGAGAAATTTCCCACAGAACCATGTAGGCCTACTTCTCCCCCTCCCCCTTTTTTTCTTTTGACACAGGATCTCAGTATGTAGCCTAGGGTGCTTGAGATCTTCTTGCCTCAACCTCTGAGTTCATACCTGACTTCTTTAAATTTTATTTACTTTTTAGAAAGTGAACATCTTTTCAGCATGTTTTTACTCATTAACACAGTCAAAAGTCTTTTTCTGTAATAAGTTTTGGCTCTCACCTTTGGCTCTTCCCAGCCTCTTGGTGGTATTGGGGTTAGAGCTCAGGGCTTTGTATTTTCTAGGCTAGCACTCCACCATTCAAGCCACGTTTCCAACCCTATGTTTAAAATCAAATCTTATTTAAAATTTTATTTGGACACCTTACATGTGAAAATTTCCTTGGACTTACAGTTCTTAGAGTACAGGTTTTAAAAAACCCTGTACAAACCCCAGTTCCACCTCCCGCTCACCAAAAAAAAAAAGAACACCATTCTGTAGCTGGGCAGAAGTGGCTTACACCTGTAATCCTAGCTATTTGGGAGGCTGAAACAGGAGGATCAAGATTTGAGGCCAGCCCAGGCAAATCGTTTGTGAAACCCCATTGCCAAAATAACCAGAGCAAAATTGTTTGGAGGTGTGGCTCAAGTGATAGAGAGACTGCTTTGCAAGCACAAAGCCCTGAGTTCAAACTGCAGTCCCACCAAAAAAGAATTAAAAAAAAGATGTAATAAAATATTTGGATAATTAACTGGGCACTGGTGGCTCATGCCTGTAATCCTAGCTACTCTGGAGGCAGAGATCAGAAGGATCACAGTGCAAAGCCAGCCCAGGCAGATAGTTCACAAGACCCTATCTCGAAAAAACCTATCACAAAAAAGGGCTGGTGGAGTGACTCAGGGTGTAGGCCTTGAGTTCAAGCCCCAGTACCAGCACACACACACACAATTAGATAATTAAATAAACACAAAGATGCAGCTGCTGCTCAAGTTAATCTTTTTACAAGTGATATCATCATATCTTTGTATGAAAGCATGAAATGTTTATATTTAATGTACAAATGCAAATTTAATATTGGAAATGCATCAGGGATGTCAGTACGGTAGTGTTTGCATAAGGAATTGAGCATAGGGAATTGTTTAATCAACTGTCAGATTATCAATGGGGCATATATTCCAAGAGCTCCAGGGACAACCTGAAACTGCTGTTAGTACCAGTATGTATTGTTTCTTCCTATACATACATACATACTTACATACTGGTGTTTTGTGATGTTATTAAGTCCAAGAAGAGTTATTTGAACACAAGCACTGTGATACTTCCAACACCTAGTCTGATAACCAAGTCGCTACTAAGTAACTAAGTAACTAAAGGGCAGGTAGTGTACACCTTATAGATACATTGGACAAAGGAAAGGAGCCCTACAGGATGGAGTGGGATGTTGCAAGTTTTCATCATGCTACCCAGAATGGCACACAGTTTTAAACTTATGAATTGTTTGTTTCTGTTTATTACATTTTCTGTTTTAATATTTTCAGTCAGTGGGTTAACTGAAACCATGGGAAAGGGAGATGACTGTATAAGCCAGGAAGGGAAGTGAGTCATCACAGCTGTTTGGCCACTGTGCTAATAAAGGTTTCAGTGACCAGGAGGGACTTAAGATAATTTGATTTCATTCTTGCTTTTCCTTGTTCTTCATTTTAGTAAACACAGAAATAAGTTGTGAAATACTTAAAGAATTTGGTGGGGAAAGACTGTTGTTAGACCTAGCTAGCTCAGTATTCCTCAAACTGTTTTTAGAATCCATTTATACTTTTAAGAAACTACCCCCAAAGATAACTTTTGTTTATGTGGACTATATCTACTACTGATGTTTACTAATTTAGAAATTAAACATTTTTAAAGCTTATTATTTTAAAGTAACAATTGCAAATGTGTTACAGTTTTGTATAAACATTGCTTGCAAAAACTGAAATAGAATAACAATGTTTTACATTTTTACAAATGTCTATCATGTTTGCCTAAATAGAAGTTGGTTGGATTCTTATATCTGCTTCTGCGTTCACTTTGTTGAGATGTCACAGGTCATATAACCTCAGGAAAACTCATCTGCATAATTATGAAATAATGAGAGTAAAAAAGACAAACAGCATCTGTGTATAATGAAAGTAGGTGTGACTTCCTAGAGCACCCGAAAGTGTGTCAGTTCCACCTTCACTTGACCAACCTCTGTTGTATTTTGGTCATGAGTTGTGTCACCACTGGTATGAGTTTGTTTTCCACCAACTCTCTTTCTTTGCTTTGTTGCAGAGTCCTTTGGGCAGAACTATCCAGAGGTAAGAGCATAGTTTTGTCATGATTTATGAATCGTGGTGACTCCCTAGTGATTATGTTTGATGACAAAAAGTATTAAGTGTGATATAACCTATCTTTTTTTGTGTGTGATAAAAATGAAATGTTTCACTTGAGCGGGGAAATAGTAATATTGATTCGAAATTTTACTATAAGTCTTACAGTTCATTTTCCTTTAAAGATAAACACCCCACAATTTAATTTGAAGGGCTTTTCACAAATGATACCATCACCTGTGCACAGATTTTTTTTTCTGTATGCTTTTCAAATTTTGATCAATGCTTTTACATAGTAGTAAAAGTGTAAGTGTGCTTTTGTTAACACTCGGATATATTCCAGTTTAGTCATTGTTGTTATTTTAAATGGCTTGATACTGATAGAAAATAATTTTCTTGATGTTTCTAATGTTACACATACAGGCTATTCCACGTTTTTCCCCCTACTTATTAAACTATTTTTCTTGGAATAAATTCCTAGAACTATGATTACTAGGTCTATAAGTGTGACTATTTTAGTGACTTTGGTTACATTTTGCCATTTGACCTCCAGAAAGTTTGTACAAAGTTATTGTGGTAATGTAAGGGACTGGTCACATCTGTTTCCAAAATTCTTGGTTAGCTTTTATCAATATTACTTCATTTTAACTAATTTAAAAGATGTAGGAAGACATACAGAGATTATTTTGGCATGCATTGTAATTTAAATATAAGAGAAATGTCATAAATAATAGAGAATTTTAAGTAGCCGTTTAGATACCTGGCCACTATTGTGTATATTTCTGTACTTTTTTAATTTTTAGGAAGCCGATGGAACTTTGGACTGCATCAGCATGGCCCTGACTTGCACCTTTAACAGGTGGGGCACACTGCTTGCAGTGGGCTGTAATGATGGCCGAATTGTCATCTGGGATTTTCTGACAAGAGGCATTGCTAAAATAATTAGTGCACACATCCATCCAGTCTGTTCTTTATGGTAAGGAATTTTTATTTTATTTACTTAATTAATTTTTTTTTTGTGGTGCTGGGTATTAAACCCATCACTTTGTACATGCCAGGCAAGCACTCTGCTACTGAGCTGTATACCCCCAGCCCCAGGAATATTTAAGTTAACATGTTAAATATGAGTTAAGATAGGGGAATAAGTGGTAAGGGTGTATTTGCTAATCTCGATATAGCTATTTTAATATTTACCAAATAAGAATATTGTCCTTGATGCACCTTTGTAGGGAGAAATTGATGGTGATAGGGATTTGTATCAGGTCTTTCTGTGAACATTTTAATGTTGAAATAAATAAGAGCTTAGCAGATTGCAGCTGTAGTATAATTGTGATACTGACCTGTCATTTACTATAAAATCTTGGTTAGGAGAGAAGCTTGAAAGTTCAGCCTTGTTTAAGTTCTTAAATTCCAGTAATTTTTAGCAATCACAGGTAGTACCTATTCCTTTATTGAAATAGAGTCAGTAAGGCTTTTTATCAAATATATTGAGCTGAAATCTTCTGTTATACAAATTCACATTGACTTTACTTTTACTGTCTGGAACTGCTCAGTGACTTTGATCTTGCTCTGAAATAGATCAAGGCTAAATTACAGCTATTTCCTGTTGTCTGAATGGAAGCAGCACTGGCATTATAAAGCATGCATTGGGAGGTGCCCCCCAGTGGCAGTCCAGGTTTTGATACTTAAGAACTAACTGGTGGCTTGGGCCAGAACTTTTCTCTGATGTGCAGAATGGGACCACTGGCCTGGATGATCTCTTACATCCCCTGCAGCAGCTTAGCATTTCTTTCTTTTATACGTTCTTACAGTAAAGGTTTAAATAGATACATGTGTTTTTAACAGCATTATTAAGATAATGATTTACATAAATTCATTCAGTTTAAATGCATAGTTCACTGGTTTTTGTATATCAGAGTTGTGCAACACCATCCCAATCTAATTTTAGGACTGCTAACTGAAAATGTGTATTTTTTTAATAAACTAATATATATTCACCATTTTAGGAAACTACTCAAAATAAAACAAAGTAGAATTACTGTTCCCCATAAATTATTTTTTCAGTACTGGGTTTTGAACTCAGGGCTTTGCACTTGCCAAGACATTCTACCACTTGAGCCACCTGTACCCCTGCCCCCACCCTTTTGCTTTAATTATTTTGCCTATAGGCTCTTGTGTGATCCTCCTATTTATACTTCCTACATTGCTAGAATGATGACAGGTGTATGCCACCCCACTCGGCTTTTTATTGGTTGAGATGGCATCTTGTGGACTTTTTGCCCAGGCTGACCTGGAACCACTATCCTCCTGCTCTCTGCCTTTGAGTAGCTGAGATTACAGACACAAGCCACCTCGCCTAGCTACCTATAAACATTTTCATAATTCATAAATACAGCTTTTTAAAAAAACAGTTTATAATTGTGCTATATTTTATTTTATGTTTTGCTTTTTTTCTTCTTAACAGTGTCTAGAATTTTTCCTGCTTAAAAACATTTTTATAGCTGTATATCTTTTGCAAAGTCTAATTTTTTTCTTTTGCAGTTCTAAGGATTGAACTCAGGGCTTGCAGTATGGAAATATAACTTAACCATTTCCTATTTTCCCCGTTACATAATAATGTAATTATTTAATGTTTGGTGAATGTCTCTGTGCATGAAGTTTTTCTCTCAGTCACTCATTCACTGAACAAATGCTGAGCATGAATTGTGTACTAGGTAGTATGTTAGGCATTATGAACACAAAAATAATGAGAATAAATTCTTTTTTGTTCATTTTTTTGTTCTTTTTTGCAGTGCTGGGGGTTGAACCTGAGGAGAAATTCTTGATTATTAGGGGGAGGTGGGTGTGTACACAGGTATGTGTAATAAAGCTTTACAGTTCTTGTCCAAGAAGCATCTTTGAGATTTAGTGGGGACTTAGGTACAAAGAAGGAAGTAATCAGTTAGGCCTGCGGAGAGTAGGTGGCTTCATAGATGCAATAATTTCTGAGGTGAAACTTGTAATATGAATAGGTGTTTTCCAGGTGTATACTAAGCAGAGGGTGCTGTACAGGCAAAGGCCTGTCAGCTTGAAACCAGATGGTAAGATGGGAGCGCCAGGTATTTTAGGATCCTGGATGGTGGTGGTATAACAAGAGCCAAAGTAGGCTGAGATCATCATGGAGAGCCTTGTCTGCCATATTCATGCACTTGAACTTAACTTTGTCTATGCTATCAAGTCAAAAGATTTTAGCAAGAAAGTGGCATCATGAGCTTTTATTTTAGAAGTTCTTTAGTGCAACCTGTAGATGTGGAAAAGAGGTAACAGTGAATGAAGATAGGAGAACTGCAGTGGTTAGGCAAGAGGTGATAAGGATAGTTGCAGTAGTAATGGGGCTGAGTGAGAAAAATACAAGAAATGGTACAAGTTAAGGGGTCATGGTTATTAATGAAAGGAGGAGTGCGAGTGAAATGGAAAAATTAAGGTGTTCCTTAGCTTTCTGATTTGGATGAAGATGTTTATGTAAGGTTTGAGCAGAAAATGGTGAGTTTGAGATCATGGTTGCATGTCTTTGTTATTCCTGACATTTCATTGCAAATTTGTCTTATGAGTATCATCCCTGGAAGATGGTAAGTGCAGTGAGTGTAAGAATGTCGTCTGTCAGTTCATTGCCATTTGCCCACTTGTGGCACTGAAGCTGGTATATAACAGGCGTTTAGGCATTTGTTGAATGAATGGGATGTTTTAGTGGAGCTGCCCAGTAGGCATTTGGTCTGTGATTTAGAGTAGACTCTTGATAGTTTGTTATTAGTCAAAGAACATGAACACTGATAGATTTTTCTGCCACTTCCCCCAATATTTTAAACTTCTTAAAATCACAAAACCTATACTTGATTATTAAAAAAATTTTTAAAGGTGAAATGAAAGCTCTTTGTCTACTCTTTGGGGGCAACCACTGTTAAACAGTTTGGAATATATCTTTTGTTTATAAACATAGCTGCATCTTTTTCCCTGTATATATTAAAGTGTATATATCGATGTATGTGTTTTTAAATAAATTTGGAGGCATATTGTATATTTTGTTCTGTAGCTTGCTTTTTTCCTCTTAATATATAGTGGAAGCTTTTCTGCCTCATTTTAAGTAATTGTGCCTAGATAGTGTTGCATATTATAATGCTTCATAATTATTTACTAATATTTTATACAAATGAATATACTAAGACATCATAGTTATAATCAGAAGTTACACACATTTTGTGTTTTTCTTTGGTTTATTCCCATTACAATATACTTTTCCTGTTATTTTAATTGTTATCTAATATTTGAACATATTAGACTCTGGAAGTTTTGCCAAGAGAAGTTTTAGGTAGACATGATAACTATCTTCAACCATTTTACAGTTGGCACATGAAAGACAGAAGTGGCCCAAGGAATAGAAGCAGAACTACTATTAGTGAACAGAAGTTGTAGGGAAATAACTGTTAGCTCTGAATAGGGAAGAACTCCCCAACAGCAATGGCATGGATGGGATAGACTGCCCAGGAAGAACTCAGAGGGACTGTCCCTGCCAAGCTTGCAACAGATGAAGCTCCAGAGGGTGGGGGACACAGATAGAACTAAGTGATCTTTCAAATGAAATGATTTGGGACTGGAGGTGTAGCTCAGTGGTAGAGCTCTGGCCTAGCAAACTCAACAATCTCCAGAGCTGCAAAACAAAACCTAAATGATCTTTGTAATTCCAACACTCTTAGTAAAGATCCATCAATCTTTTGGAAAGAAGCAGAACCTTTCAGACATGATAAAGTATAACAGTTCTTAATTCTTGAATTTATAGAATTGGACATTGAAGAATTATTTTTATTTAATTTTATTATTTTAGTGCTAAGGATTGAACCCAGAACCTCACACAAGCTATGTATTTGTTCTACTATTAAGTTATATCCCTAGACAAGAATTATTTTTTTTAAATAGTAGAACCTTTCTTAGGTTGCATGCACCTCTATTTGTAACTTAATTTAAAAAAATTAGAATTACCCTTTCATATAACAAAAATCCAAGCTTGCTATGAAAGAATGCTTAGAGCAGAGGGGTCTGAAGGTAAAGTGGAGTCATAGCTGACTGTTCCATAGTCAAACTGCTGAAAGACTAGGAGAATAACAATGAAAGCTGCCCTCAGCTTCCCCCCTCCCAGTCTTGTGGCATTTCCAGTGCACTTCAAGTTTTGGAGCTATTTCTTTTGATAATTTATCTCCATATTTCTAAAGGATGTGTATAATGTGTTTTCTTGATTTGTTAATGTTATAAATTATTCACAAGCTTCCTATTACAGTGTATTTGAATTATTTGTTCACCTGACTCTTACCTCCTATCATCCACAGGAACTGGGTGGGCTCCTGACTTTTTTGTTGTGAATTTTCACATTTAACATCTCTTTGGAGTTCACATTCTCTAGAAGGATCCTCTGATTGCCTTTCCGAGGTATAAGCCTGGCTGTAGGTGTTCTAGAGGAAGACTTTTGTATGCAGTCCTAAACACTTGAACTTAATCCCTCCATATTCATTTCCCCTGTTTACCTCTGATGTTCTCTGTCCCTGCAATCCTGAGTCTGGGAATACTTTTGTCTTATCTCTGATATAAATAGTTATTATTTTTTTCTGAGCACTTACTATGTGCTAGGCATTGAACTAGGAATTATATATATATTTACTTTAGTTCTTTGAACAGTTCTCTGTAGGTAGCTACTGTTATCATTCCTGTGTTATATATGAGAAAATTGAAGCTCAGAAAGGCTATATAACTTGCCTGGGGCCACACAGCTAGATGGTAGTAACATTTAGGCTTGAGCAAAAAGAAGCCTTACTTTTGAAATTATGTTGCCTGCTAAATTCTTTAATTGCAACTACTCTTCATTTCACAGTTTGGGAAAATATTAGTTGAGGTTTCTTTTTCTAGTCTGTTTTTCCTTTCTCTGATTCTTTCCTTCCTGTGGGTTACTTGAACAGATTTTTAGTATTTTGATTTATATGTGGTATTTTTAAGTATGTTTCTCTGTATAGTTTTTTTAGTTGTTACTAGGTATAAATGTTACATAAATACAACTAATCAGTCTACTAGTATTAACATTTTGCCAGTTCAAATAAAGTATGGGAACCTCACCTTCCTTTTGTCCCTTTTCCCTACCTTGTATAAAATATAATTGTCTTAACTATTTATTGTAGCCCACACGAGGCAGTGTTACCAATTTTTCTTCAAACATCAAAACGCAAGAAAAAAAAAGTTATTTTATGTACATGTTATTATACTGTTTTCATTATACTTTCCCCCTTCCTAATGTGCTAATATTCTTTATCTTTTTGTTTTTCTTTAGAGAATTGTCTTTAGCCAATCTTTTGGGTTTTTTTAGGTCTGCTGGCAGGGAATGTCTCGATTTACCCTTTTGTTCCTCGTTTGAAAATTATTTTCTTTCAGCACTTGAAAAAATGTTGCGCTACTTCCATCTGACCTCTGGTTTCTGATGAGAACTCTGCTATAATTCAAATTGTTGCTTTTCTGTAGATAAGGCATCATTTTTCTCTTGCTGGTCTCAAGATTTTTTCCTTGGTCTTCAGTTTCAGAATTTTTTCTGTATGTTTTAGAATGGATTTCTTTGGACTCAGTTTGTTTAATGTTCACTGAGCTTCTTTTTTAATTAATTAATTATTTATTTTATTATTCATATGTGCATACAATGCTTAGGTCATTTCTCACCCCTGCCCCCACCCCCTCCCTTTCACTGAGGTTCTTTAATCAGTATGTTTTATATCTTTTGCCAAATTTGGGGACTTTTCAGCTATATTTCTTTAAATACTTTTAAGCCCCATTCTCTTTATTCTCTCCAGGACTCTGATGACAGGTCATTTGTTACATTCTCACGGATCCCTGAGGGTCTGTTCTTTCCTCCCCCTCTTCTTTCCTTTTTAAATTTTTTAGTCTGTTTTCTCTTAATTCAGATTTGCCATTTTTTTTTAAATTCTATCTTCCTTATGATCATTCCTTTTTTTCCTCTCCATTGACCACTGACTCCATCTGTTTTTAATTTTTGCTACTATATTTAATTTCTGTTACTATATTTTTCAGTTCTGGAATTCCCATTTGGTTCCTCTTTATATCTTCTGTTCCTTTGCAGAGACTGCTGTATGGAATTGGAAGTAGTGGTCCCTCATAGGTCTCTGCTATTACCATCCTGTCTGAGAAGGACAAGATTGACTTGTTCTTTCTTCCTGTAGGGCCTCCACAGACACTGTGATGGTGAGACCTCATTACTGTTGGTGGTAATGAAAGCCTTGCTTTCCACTCTGCAGTCTCTGACAACACCCCTAGTGAGGGGCCAGGATGTCCTGCTACAGCTGGATAAGGGAGGAAGTTGCTTGTTCAGATCTTGCTGACCCTCTTGGGAGAGGGGAGGTGGGGAGACTGAAGTTTTTTGGATTGTTCTCTAAATGTTTTTTGTCTTGCTGGGCTGTCCTTTCCTGGTCCTTCAGCTAGAAAAAGCAGGATCTTCTTAGGGTTTTGTGTGTGCTCCTTTTGGTATTACCAGGTTGTTGGCTTCTGCTTCACCCAGTCCAGGGTATGTGAGGCAAAAAAAATCCAGGGAACTCACTTTCATTAGTCCCTTAGGTTCTGCAGTCTCTAGCTGGTGTCTTCACCTTTCAGAGTCTTTTTGTATTTGTCTTATAGAATGTCTTATAGCTAGGGTATTTAGCTCTGCTTAGCAGGAGATCCTTTTTTTGGCCAGACTAGGTTTTCACTTCAGGGCTTCACACTTAGAAGGCAGGTGTCCTACCACTTGAGCTATGCCTTCCTTTCTTAATTATTTTAAAATAATAGATACTTTCTTTTTGTTTTGTTCATGCTGTGTTGGTGCTGTTTCTGGGACAACTTCAGAAAATTGAGATATACTTCATCCCTATAATCTCCCTCAAAAAAAATCCCTGTTTTTTTAATCACCTCTTAAAGGCCAGCTGATTTGGGGACTTTTGACTTTGAGATAATACTAGACATGGAAATGTCATGGCCGGATACATGGAAACTCATGTCTGACATCCCAGTTACTTGGAAGGCTAAGATCAGGAAGATCCCAGGCCATCCTGGGCAAAAAATGTGAGACCCTATTTGAAAAATAACCTAAAGCAGAAAGGGTTGCAGATGTGTCCTTAATCAGTGAAAGACTGTCTAGCAAGTATAAGATCCTAAGTTCAAAGCCTAGTGCTGCCAAAAAAAAGAAAAGAAAATGTCATGAAAACATATTTATTGGTTAGCTGTGAAAGTTTGTTGTAGATTTGAATATACTTTAAAAAAAAAAAAAACCAAAAAATTGTTGACCTTTGCACTAAGGACAAGGTGGGTAGCGCCCATATTTTATGCATAATAGTGGTATGATATACTTCACTTAGAGTATGTGCAAAGTAATCCTTTTTTTTTTTTTTATCTCCTAGCTGGAGTCGAGATGGTCATAAGCTTGTGAGTGCTTCCACTGATAACATAGTGTCACAATGGGATGTTCTTTCGGGCGACTGCGACCAGAGGTTTCGATTCCCTTCACCCATCTTAAAAGTCCAGTATCATCCACGAGATCAGTATGTTTAAGATATTCCTTTTCTGGGGTGGGGTTTAACTCTGTATGGATCAGCTTTGGGCTTATAACAATTTTAGTTTAAGGATCTGGGAGGCAAAAGCACACATTTCATCAAACCTTTACAGAATCATTTTTCTATCTAAGTTGGCTCTACTGAATATATTTTAAGGTGATAGTTCCTATATTATACAGTTACAATCTGGTCAATATCAAGGCCTGGAAATGGGCTAAGGTAGGAATAAGTATGACAACTGGCTTTTCCCTTCCTAGATTATTTAGACTTTAGTGTGGGGAAACAGTTCAGTATTAAAACTACATTTAAGAAAAATGTTATCCACCATTCCATTCCCCAGACATAGCTGTTTTCATTTCTCTGGGAACTCTTGTATCAACTTCTTTGTAAGTATAAAGCTTATTCCATAGTGCCCCATAGCTCAGTTCATATTCAATATACATAAACACACATTTTTTTAGAAAGTTGTAATCAGTATTTTGTTTTTTACCTCATTTCATATTTTACTAGTTTACTGCATCTTTATTTTTGCTGATTATACTTTATTGTTTCAAAATAGGGTCCCATAATTTTACTCGGTCTTTTCCCTGTTATCACACATGTGGATTTTGTGCTTTTTCACTCCTTCATATTTGCTTGAGTTGGGAGAGTCCGTGAGGGTAGTGGACAGGGATCAGGGGTAAAGGACAGGTAAACAGCCTGCTGATACCAAAGCAATAGCCGATGTGCTGTTCGTATTTTTAAACAGGAACAAGGTTCTCGTGTGCCCCATGAAATCTGCTCCTGTCATGTTGACCCTTTCAGATTCCAAGCATGTTGTTCTGCCGGTAGATGATGACTCTGACTTGAACGTGGTGGCGTCTTTTGATAGGCGAGGGGAGTATATCTATACAGGAAATGCAAAAGGCAAGGTAAGCCAAGAGACCTAGCAGTTAGCAAAATAAGCCTTGGGCATCTTGTGAATTGTCTCATTTCATTTTGAAATTTCTTCTGTTCCTGGGGTAAGCATGGCTCCTGCCTATGGCAAATGTAGCTTGTTTTTCTCTCATGCCTTAATAATAATTTCTGTTCTTTGTATTTAGAGTAGACAGAGATTATTTGGCCTAGGAAAGGAAGGAAGGGCCTTTACTAGATGTTAGTAATAAAGAGCCACTATGAAAGTATAAATCTTAGACGTCATATTATCAACTGGAATTGCTGATGAAAATGTCTTAATACTTAGTTGTATAAAACATTGTATAAAGCAGGCTAGTTTAACCTGTGGTACTAAGATTTTGTTATCTTTTTTCCTTCTTGGTGAACTTCTGATCTTGCCTTTTGGAATGTTTGGAAGGTGTAGGTCCTCGTGGGACATATTGTTGTAGGGTTTTTCTGTGGAGTAAGAAGTCAGGTTAGGGGAGAGTTCGGGCTCTTTGTGTGCTTTAGAGTTTGTGGGTTCATTAGGTGCCTTGATTTTTTTTTTCCTTTTGGATTGGGGCACATGGATTAGTATAATTCCATGGCTACTTTAGAAAGTGGCATATAGCATGAAATTTCTCATTTTAAACATTTTTGAATGTGAAGTTCAATGGTATTAAGTATCTTTAGCCTTCACCACCATCCTCTGCAGAATTCTTTTCATCTGGCAAAACTGAAACACTGTGTCCTTTGAGTAGTAGCTTCCCAGGCAACCATAGTCCCTGACAACCATTTCTACTTTGTCTCTTGGATCAGACTACTGTAGGTACCTTGTATAAGTGGGATTATATTGTATTTTCCCATTTGCATAATTTCACTTACCATACTGTCCTCAGGGTTCATTCAGGCTGTAGCGTGTGTCAGAATTTCCCTCCTTTTCAAGGCTCAGTAACATTGTGGATGTTAGAACACATTTGTGTACTGTTTGTCTGTTGATACATACTTCGGTTGCTTCTCCTTTTTAGCTATTCTAAATAATGTTACACATCATATTTTAAGAATAGATTGTAGAGCTGCAGATGGGGTTCATGTACACAAGGCCCTGAGTTCAAATCCCAGTACTACCTCCCCCCACTCCAAAAAAAAAGAATAGATCATTAAGACTCTGTCTTTTATTTGAAGAAGTAAAAGGTAATTCCAGTTAATCAGGTTGGGTATATGGGACTAGAGATGTTTGCATTTTTACTCAGATTCTGCACAATTTTAGAAACAGAAGCCAAATCATATTATTATTAGTTATCAGAATACTTTTTTTCCCCATAAACTAGATTTTGGTCCTAAAAACGGATTCTCAGGATCTTGTTGCTTCCTTCAGAGTAACAACTGGAACAAGCAATACCACAGCCATTAAGTCAATTGAGTTTGCACGGAAAGGAAGGTGAGTGAGACCTTGTTTGTTGGTTTATTTTAGGTTTGCGGGGGGGGGGGGGGTCCTCTTTTCTTTTTGGCAGTACTGGGGGTTAAACGCAGGGCTTTGTGCTTACTAGGCAGGTGCTCTACTGTTTGAGTCATACCTACAGTCTGTTTTTGTTTTGAAGATAGGTTTTCACTGTGTAGCCCAAGCTAGCCTTTAACTTGTGATCCTCCTGCCTCAGCTTTCTAAGTACTAGGATTATAGGTGCATGCCACCATGCCTAGTGAAATCCTTTTTTTTTTCCCTTTTTTTAAGAGCAGGCTTAAAAGTGAATAGAATGCAAGAACACATTGAGATTTGTAATTTTTTGTGTATATTGAACTTTAATTATTGAAATTATTAGAAACTTTCAATATCTGGTTTCATAAAATTTCCCTCATTGAGTCCATAGTCACATTTATAGTAAGCACTAGGTAAAAGTTAAAAATTTTATTTTGTCTTTTTAACAGTGGGTCGAACCCAGAGCCTCAACACATGCTAGTCAAATTCTCTGTCATTGAGCTAAACCCTCATCCCCTAATATTTTTATAATCAGACTGACATCATAAAGTTCAAGTTGTAATTGAACATGCATTTATATAAAACCTGTTTACCTTTTTAATTTCAGATATTATTCTGATAAGCTTGGTTACCCAGTTGATGTAGATATATTAACAGAAATAAGAAGAAATGGGCTGTCAGACAGCAATGATAGTCATAGTCATCCTTTTCTGCTTAGGAACACCCATATGTACTTAGAGGACATTGATGGTCAAAAATGCTCTGTGTGTGTTCATGGTACTGGGACTTGAACCCAGGGCCTCTTATATATGCTAGGCAATCTCTTTATCACTGAGCCGTACCCCCAGCCACTCAGAATGCTCTTGAATTAAGAAAAAGTCAGTCATTAGGCTCTGTAAGAAAGTAATGAATGACTTATATTTTAAATGAATTTCTAAGATTTTCATTGTCATGGTAAAAAAAAATGTGAGACATTTTCAGATGACATTCTTAGTTTATGAACTCATTAAGAACAACATACTGTATATAAAACAGACCAAAGAAGTGAAGTATTTATATACGTTTGTGGATTAGCAAGCTGGCTTCAGTTTAGAAATCTCAAATCTCGGTTAAACACTGACAGTTTTAACATGTTGAGTTCACGGGTACACAGGAAGAATAAAGTGTGTATTCTCACCTCATTTGCTTTGGAAGGAGACAAGAAGATAAGCATTCTAGTCTTAAGATATTTACTGAATTTCTTTCCAGTTAATTAGTTGTTGTGTGGTACTGTTGTAAGTAACTGGTAGTAATGGAAAATGTTAACAGAAACAGATTTCTGACCTGTGCTGTTGGTATTTTTCTCCTTTCTGTAGCTGCTTTTTAATCAACACAGCTGATCGGATAATCAGAGTTTATGATGGCAGAGAGATCTTAACCTGTGGAAGAGATGGAGAGCCTGAACCCATGCAAAAATTACAGGACTTGGTGAATAGGTATGTACAGCAACCTGGAAGTTACGTGGTAGCTCTTCACGGGTTCAAGTTCCAGTTCCCCTTGGGGACTTTCTTTGTCCTTTAGGACCCCATGGAAGAAATGTTGCTTCTCTGGGGATGGGGAATACATAGTGGCAGGCTCCGCCCGGCAGCATGCCCTGTACATCTGGGAGAAGAGCATTGGCAACCTGGTGAAGATCCTCCATGGGACGAGAGGAGAGCTCCTCCTGGATGTAGCTGTGAGTAGAGCAGGGCATTGCTTTGTTACCTACCTAGTCCAGAACATCTCGAATATGTTCTAATAAGCAATTCTCCTTTCCTCATTAAAATTTAGTGGCACCCTGTGCGACCCATCATAGCATCCATTTCTAGCGGAGTGGTATCCATTTGGGCCCAAAATCAAGTAGTAAGTATTGTTCTGGTTGACCTCCTTTGATATCCCTTCTTTTTTGTCAAAGACCTTCACACATATTAAGCTAATGACTACCTTAATTGCTTTCTTTTACATATCATTCTTGCAGTCTAATTAAATAAGTTAATTATTTTGAGTTTCATTTTATTTTGGTGGGAAGTTCTTGGTCCTAAACTGGTTTATTGGCTCTGTTTTAATGGAAAAAGTCTAATGTACTTTCTGTTACATTTTTTGATTATTTGAACTATATTTTTTATTATCTTTTTAAATTTTCAGCTTAATTTCTGTTTTATATCTTGGCTTTAATTTGAACACTTTTAAAGTAAATTTGTAATCACTGTACTCATAAGAAAATTGAACATTTTACCCTAAAATTACATCTTATTATTTATTTTGTGGTTTGAACTCAGGGCCTCACGTTTGCTAAGCAGTCACTCTACCACTTGGGCCACAACTCCAGCCCTTTTTGTGTTGGGTATTTTCAAGATAGGGTCTTGTGAATTTTTTGCTCAGAGCTGGCTTCAGTCCTCCTGATCTCTGCCTCCTGAGTAGCTAGGATTACGGGCATGAGCCACCATCACCTGGCTTTAAAATTAACATCTTAAGAAGATTAAAGAAGCAGTTATTTATGATAGAACTACAGTTAATAACTTGAAATGTTTAGATAGGAAATATCCTAAGATAGTAAACCTTAGATACTTAATTTTTACTCTTTCTTTCCAGATTTATTTGTTTTGTTTTTGTTGTTTTGGTGAGACTGGGGTTTGAATTCAGGGTTTTGTGCTTGCAAAGCAGGTGCTGTACCACTTGAGCCACACCTCCAGTCCTTACCTCCCAAATTTAAACTTAGAATTCTGAGTCTCTTTCATGCTCACATCTTTCACTTAGTAATGTCTGGTTACTGCTTTCTCATGTGGTGAAGCAGTGCACTTTGTTTTGGTATAGGAAAATTGGAGTGCATTCGCACCAGATTTCAAAGAGTTGGATGAAAATGTAGAATATGAGGAAAGAGAATCAGAGTTTGATATTGAAGATGAAGATAAGAGTGAGCCTGAGCAAACAGGTAATGTTTCTCAATTGCAGACAGTATTTTCCAAAAGGAGAAATGACTTCTTTACTTAATATTCTTAATTTGAGTTACAAATTTTATTTCAGCACTTAATCTGTCACTTTTTTTCTTTAAGCATACAGTTTTCACAGTGTTTGGGGAGTCTTAATTTATACAACATTAATTAAGGGCTTATAGCAGCGTTACTGGGCTCAAGCAGCTCTTGACATTTCACTTGTGTTTCTTGATTAACTGCAGATGATTGAGGGCTTACATGCAGCACCTAGCACAGCACCCAGGTACTGAGTGCTCAGCTTGTGTCCCATATTCTGTCACTCCTTTGCTAGTAAGAGAAAGGTCAAGAGCATGGGCTCTGAAGTCAGATAACTTTGAGCAAAATACTTACCCATAATACTTAAACTTGAATTTCCTCTTACGTGATTTAGGGGTAAGAATAGTTCTGCCTTTTAGGGTTACAGGGAATAAATAAACAATTTATGTAAAGCACTTAGGATATGCCTTACCCATAATAAGTGCCCAAATGTTATTTTCTATATTAAGTTATAATTATGACTGTGATTATTATTTTCATCTCATCTTCTGAACTTCTAGACAGGACCTCCTGGAAAATAAAGATTGGATGTTTTATCTTCAAGGTGTCTTAACACAGGGCTTTCTACGTGGTAGGGACTTGTGAGTGTGAATGCTGACTGTGCCCAGTTGGCATTGTAATTGATGCCATGCGTCATTGATTCCTGGCCTTCATGGTACTAGGAATGAAGGAACCCAACTGAGTTTAGTTGTCTCCAAATTGAAAGTGCTAGTTTTCTGCCATTTAGACTATGAAGCATTTACTAAAGAGCCATTCCCAGATTTCTTGATCATCATAATTCCCAATGCCTTTATGGTGGAAATTCAGCCCCTGTTAAATGCTTAAGTAAATAAACTATTTGGTTTTCTTCCTTTGTATCCCCTGGAGTTCAGCTTATGAATGTCATTTTTCAAAAAGAAATTTCCCACTTTTTCTCAAACCTCTCCTGTGTTTCTGTCCTGCAGGGGCTGATGCAGCAGAAGATGAGGAAGTGGATGTCACCAGTGTGGACCCCATTGCCGCCTTCTGTAGCAGGTGAGCTTCCGGGAAGGCTGGGTGGAACGTTCCTCCTGTTTCTGGTGGAGCACTGCTTGGTTCCCCTGGCCGTCTGTCTAACCCACTTCCTTATTAGCAGAAAGAGAGAACTCCTTTGCTGTACAAGAAATGCAATGTAGTCTTTCTTTTCTAGTCCTATTTTCCCTTCCTTTCTCCCTAATACAGAGTTTTAAGAAACTGAAATAATTAATCTGTTCCATTTATGATTATATTAATTTCTGATTTCCTTTGTTCATCTTGACTTTCTTAAAGTTCTAGATCCACACTTGTTATGTATGCTTAATATAGGTGTTAGAGGAAGGGCTCATGGTTTAAGCAACTATCTCCTCTTTTTTCCAATCCCTTGTCTGATCCTGTTCCAAATAGTGATGAAGAGCTGGAAGATTCAAAGGCTCTGTTGTATTTACCCATTGCCCCTGAGGTAGAAGACCCAGAAGAAAATCCTTATGGCCCCCCACCGGATGCAGTTCAAACCTCCTTGATGGACGAAGGGGCTAGTTCAGAGAAGAAGAGGCAATCTTCTGCAGATGGGTCCCAGCCACCAAAGAAGAAGCCCAAAACCACCAATATAGAACTGCAAGGAGTGCCAAATGATGGTAAGAGCGACCTCTCCATCCTTATGCCCGCAGGCTCCACCTTTTACTCTCCAGCACAAACTGGCACTTTCCTGTTTGAGTGATTTTTACCTTAAAGGAATTTCCTACCAGTCTTTTTTATAGCACTTTATAGCTTTGCAATGATTGCATCCATGTTCACTTCTTTTAAAATGGGGAAATTTTGCCTTTCAGTACTTCGCCTAAGATGACATACTTTGTCTTCTGACACATAGCTCAGAATTAAGGGGTTTCCATAGTGTAGTGGTTATCATGCTTGCCTGACATGGCTCAGAATTTGTTTCCTGCAACTTATTTGTCTTTTAAATTTTTTCCCATAGAGTGGTTTTATTAGGTAGTAGAATACTAGTCAGCTTTGGACAGTCATTTTATTCTTTTTGCCTGATTTTATGTGTGACTCTGGAAGCTTTTTTACCATGTGTTTTTTGGATGGGTAGAGGGTATGTGTGTGTGTTTGTGTGTGTGTGTGCACATTTACCATTGAGCATCCTCCTTTTTCTTCAGATCAATTAATTATGCAAATACACATTTCCCTGATGCTTTCAATTGTGTGTCTGCTCTATTCCAGGCACTGTTGAGTGTTTATAAACCATTGCTGATATTTACATTAACCCTGCACATTTTTTTCCTTTTCTTGCTTTACAAAGGAGAAAATTTAGGCTGAGGTTACCAACTTGCCCAAGGTCTCACAGAAAGTGGTATAATCAAGACTCTTGCCCTGATCTATCTAGTTCCAAAGCCCACTTGTTTTGTAGTCCCTTGTGTTTGTGTGTGTGTGTATATGTGTGTGTGTGTGTGTATATGTGTGTGTGTGTGTTCTGACTTGGTTCAATAGAGTATCAATATGTCTTTCAGCTACCTTTTCAATTTAGAGTTGCCTTGCCTTATTCTAACCACATAGGCCATATGTCCCTTTTGGCCTAGCAACTATTTTTCATTTTATAGCCACTCCTTTGTAGTTTTAAAAATAATAAACAAAGGCAAACCTTCTGCTTAATAAAGTCCCCTGGAGCACAAAAGCAATGTTCTTTGTGCTCAAGGGTCTAGTTGAGGGGTTGGAACTGCTGTTGTGTGGTCCTTTCCATGTTTGTCTGTCTTTCTACAGAAGTCCATCCACTACTGGGTGTGAAGGGGGATGGCAAATCCAAGAAGAAGCAAGCTGGCCGGCCTAAAGGATCAAAAGGTAAAGAGAAAGATTCTCCATTTAAACCGAAACTCTACAAAGGGGATAGAGGTTTACCTCTGGAAGGATCAACGAAGGGTAAAGTGCAGGCGGAACTCAGCCAGCCCCTGACAGGTAAGGACACATTGGGAGCACTGTCTGGCTTGCTTTGTGGCCTTGCTTTGTACAGCCCCTGACTTCCTTTAACTGCAGCATTTTTTTTTTTTCCCTCTTCTTCTTTCCCTCCTTGTTCCTAGCAGCAGAATATCTCTGAATTTTAAGCAACTAAAGGCAGGCTAAACCAGAATTGGATTAATTCAGTGGTTCTTAACCTGGGTCCATAAACAGGTTCCAAGGGAACTGCATTCCCCTGATACCATATGAAAAATAGTATGTGATTATTTTTCTGGGGAAGATGCCCATAGCTTTCATCAGATTCCTATAGAGGAACCATGACCCACAAAGGTAAGAACCCCTGGTTTAATTCATTTCTTCCTCTGTATTTGCAGTAGGTTTTTTGTTTGTTGGTGAGTTTCTTATTTATTTTTGTGTTTTGCTTCAAATGAAAGAGTCAAATAGCCAGAAAGTCAGCTTATTTCTGTGGCCCCTAACTGTTTAACTCTAGCATCTGAAATATCTGAAAACAAGAGGAAATTACCAAAAAAATAGAAACTACACTGTGTAGCATCTTAATACCTAAGCCTTTTGAAGCTTAGTATTTGGGTTTCTCACTTTTATTCTGGTGGTACTGGGGTTTGAACTCAGGGCCTTGCACTTGCTAGGTAGGTGCTCTACCACTTGAGCCACACCTCCAGCCCCAGGTTTTCTCACTTTTCTATGATCAAGGGATTTTTAATTGGGGATAGAGAACCATTTCAGTTTCCTATCAAATACTTTTGATCCAAGCTAAATGGTCTTTTGTTTGGAAAACAGTAATAAGACTAGAATCCATTTCTGTTTTTTGTAGCTTATTGAGTAGACTCAAGGAAAGATTGATAAAATACCGGTGGCTGTATTTAGGTTTATTCCTTCCTGCTTTAAAATTTTAATCTAAAAGTATTAATTCAAATGTGATCATAAACACTAGAATGGAGAACAGTTCTTTGTTTAATTTATACCTTATGTCAGTTAATCAATGTCTATGAATGTGAATTCTTTGCTACAGAGAAACTGAAAAACAGACTCAATTCATCACTGTTTTGAGTATTCCATCCCAAGTTGGCTAGATTTAGACTTTAGTTTTCCATAGGCTGATACCAAACCACTGAGCACCTATATTTTTTCCTCAAGAGCAGTATTTATGGTGCTTCACTGCTAACTAGTTACCACCTCCACATTCAGTTCTCCTAATGCTGTCTGTCTGTTAATAGCATGGAACAGTCATTTGGGCATTGCCAGGAAAGACTGCAGATCAGTAATTGACTAGACATAAATAAAGATGATCCTTCTGTAGTCTACTTCTTGCACAAATTGATGCCACTACGGAAGAAACACAACTTAATGCTTAAATAGATTTCCTGGCTCAATTGCTTTAGAGTGATTTAAGATGCAGCTAGATGTGTTAAATTAATTAAAACACTTCGAGACAGTTCCCAGCTTCTTCAAAACCTGTCTATAAGGACTACAGGTGTGGCTCAGTGGTAGAGCACTTGCCTAGTATGCACAAGACCCTGGGTTGGATTCTAGCATCTTTCTCTCTCTTCCTCCCTTCCTTCCTCTCTCTCTGTCTGGAATCTAGCATCTCCCTTCTCCCCCTCTCTGGATTCTAGCATATCTCTCTCTCACACACATATACACACAAAGAAAACCCTAGCCATAATTGATCTTGTGAATTTCAATATCGAGTATTTGGTAAATGGTAAATAAACCATTTAAAATTTTTTAAAACTCACATTTTCCTCAATAATAAAATGACTTCAACTTTGAATTACAATTGATGTGGTCACTTGTAATTAAATGTCTAAATAAGAGTCAAAAGCAAAATATTGGAAAGTTTACTTAGGCCTGAGGGAATGGGTTTTTTTGTTCCTTAATTCTCAAATACTGAGCCTGGGCGCTGGTGGCTCACACCTATAATCCTAGCTATTCAGGAGGCAGAGACGAGGAGGATCACATTTGAAGCCAGTCCCAGGCAAATAGTTGGGGAGACCCTATCCTGAAAAGAAAATCCATCACAAAAAAGGGTTACTGGAGTGGCTCAAGCAGTAAGAGCTCTTGGAGGCCCTGAATTCAAACCCCAGTGTTGCCCCACCCCCAAAAAATAAACATTAAGACATTAGTGCTACTATCTTCATGACAGAAGAAAGTTTTCAGTAAACTTTTGAATTATGTGTATACATATTTAAGCATTTAAACAACTCGACATTTCAAAGCCCTTTCTAGTAAGAGTAGATACTACTCTTAAAGGCCTCCTAGAAGATTAATTTCACATTCACTTTGTTGACAAGGTTAAATGAGATACTGACTTCACTAAAGGCTAGAACTTGGATCTTGGAAGACCCAGGTGCTTCAGACTGGACTTTTGCTTTCTAATTGTTTTTGTTAGGCACTAAAGTGGGCCAACCTTAAATGGAGAGGCAACTGTTTTAACAAGGACTAGAGAGAACTTTCCCATGATGGGCCCAGAGGGATGGTGCAGTTTATAACACAGGCCAAGCAACTATAGATTGCTGCAAACATTTCTCTAACTCTTCATGATTACATGCATTGTGTGCTAATTTATGTAATCTGTACATCCTTATTCCCGTTTTGTCTTTTCTTGTCTGGCCTTGGTTCTCTCCCCTTTTCCTGAACGGAAATCTCCAAAACAGAAATGGCCAGATTAAATTGTAGAGTGCCGAGGAACAAAATCATTAAAAAAGGCTCAGTGGGGACTTAAGGCATGGTTCCAAGACCCTCAGAAGGGCTGCATGTAGCTTTATTGACTAGTGGCAGTGTAGTTTGGATCTTTGTGAAGGCTGCAAATTTGGGAAAGAGTGGTAACACTGGATATCATAGATGACTTCATTTGCAGTCTTGGTTTCTGGAGAGCCTGTCATATCTTTTGTGTGGGATTCTTTGGTTGAGGGTAGGGCTTCATCCAATAACATGGTTGTCTTGGAGGACTCTGAGCAAGTAAGGGCTAGACAGCACCTGCTGCTGATTTGCACGTGACCCTCCAGGGCTACTGAGGGAAACTCTGCTGTTTGGGTCTCATGTTCTTCCATACGTTGGAGATTTCTAATAAAAGGCAGTGTGTAGTCATGTTTGTTTTTCTACCAGGTATTAAGAAATGAAACCTGATCCAGAATGTCTGCAGTTGAGCCATCTTTAAAACTCATTCCAAAGCTGGAAATGTAGCTCAGTGGGAGAGTGCTTGTCTAGTATGTGCAAGGCTGTGTTCAACCCACGAGACTGCAAAAACAGCAACAAACACATCAATCCAGTGTGGTGGTTGGATTGTAGGTTCAATTTTGTGGACTCCCTTTAACTGGACATTATTTGAAGGCAGACGATCAGTATAGACACCTACTACTCAAGCTAGATTGATAATTGTTATCATCTGCAATTGACCAGTTACTGCAGAACCCATTCCGTACATGTTTCAGTAAGCTTGATTAACCCTACCAAACAGCTGCTGTAGGCTGTTGTGTTTTGACAGGAGATTATGCATTTTAGGAAAATTAGAAGACAACTAGACAACTGTGGAATCAGTCTGGACTCTGTGGCTACGGAAAATTCTTTCCTATTAAAACAGCTCATCAATGCTGGATAGCAGCAGAGGGTCATATCCATGAAGACACTCTCTGTGTTGAGTGAGGATGTGCCAGTGGAGCTTGGCAAGGGTAACCCTAAGTTCAGGACTATTCAGGGAAAGGTGGGCCGACTGACTTAGCACCATCTAGTGACTGTCTGTTCCTTAGTTACCTTAGATGCTCTTCAGACAGTCCTCAAATTAGAAACTTGAGATGTCAGTAGAATCCCTGGCAGTGAATATCATCAGTAACAAAGTGCTATAGAGGTGTGGCTTGTCACATACATACTCTAAAGGCCTCATGGGATGTGGGCACGAAAGGATTGGTGTGTACCTAGGTCTGTTGGAGGTGGCAAAGGTCAAAGCAAGCAGAGTTGCCATGCAGATTTCCCTGCCTTTGACCAGTCTGTACCACTGCATCCTGGTTCCCATTCACCACACTGGGCTTTGCTTTGAATCACCTTACAAGTCACTGAATCCATAATTGCTTTAAATGCTTAGAGTGAATGAGATATTTTCTTTTCCTCCCTCCTTCCCTCCCATCTCCCTTATCTTCCCTCCCTCCCTCTCAAAGACTAATTTATGAATTCCTGGCAAAATCAGATAGCTAGTTGGATACTTTCTCATTGCACACGACTAAGGTAGGGTTTGGAAATCATGATCCAGTGTTCTCCTAGGCCACCCTAGATTAGTCTGCTACTGGGAAGTACCAAACGTAGCTATTCATCTTAAGCTGAATTTTCCTTAATGTTGTATTTCCTATATGTTGCAGCTAAATAGCATGTTTCCTGCAGGCAGTTGCTGCAGGCTTTCTGTGGTACTATTTCTGTGTATATTACCATGTTCACAGTATTGCTTGCTTTGGTTTTGGTTTGTATGTTTGTCTTCTCACAAGAGTGGGGATGGTGTAGAAATGGGAACTGCTTCAATAGTTTAAGGTGCTCATTAGCCATCTGGAGTGCCCATTATTAAGGCTATGGATTTGTGACCAAACCACTTTCTTCATCACGATTTAGGCTCAAAATGGCAATGTTGTGTTCATTTTCAAACTGTTAAAACTAAATTGGCCAGAGTACTTACGGGAACAATCAGTGAGACAGGTTTAAAGTGGGAATGGCATGGCATTGAGCCTCGTAAGGTATAATCTTTCATCTTCAGTCTTTTCTTAAATCAACTCAGGAAGTCCATTATGTTTTATGTTGGAGAGATCTGAAAACTGGGTCTAAATATAGACTTTTTGTCTTACTGAGCTATGAAAAGTTTAAATTTGGTTTTTCACAATATAGCATTCAGTAGAGAACTTGTATCTTGTCCTAATTTCAGTCTGTCAAGAAAATGTGAATATATTTTTATGGCCAGTTTTCATTTACTGAACTGTACTTTAAAGGTCAGGCTCAAGCAGTTTTACAAATGAGTACTTTTCTTTCATAACTTGGACAATGTTTGGTTTTTTTTTTTTTTTTTACCATTTTACCTCCAAGCAGTGCATTATTCTCCCATTCCAAATGATGCGTGGGAGGATTTTCTTCACCTTGTTCTCTTTTTACACTTCCTAGTTAATATTTCACACCAGTTAAGGATGTCCATCAGAGCTTGAACAGCTTCTATGGAAGAATCAGGGAAGTGGTCATTTGATTTTTACTCTTTAGGATTTTATTTATTGATCAGTTGTTGATGCATAGAAATACAGACAATGGCTTTCATTAACCTTCACCTTAAATATGGTATTCTAGGATTATAAGAATGTCACTTAAGAAACAGTGAAACTTGGAAAAGGGTTTCTTGTTCACTGTTAATTATTTAATGAATAATTAGCCTAATATATGAAAGGCTTGGTACCCTAGAATTTACTTTGTTCTATTAATTGCACATTTTAGATTGTTAAGCTTTGTTTGTTAACACCCTAGAGAATAGTTAGTAGTTTAGAAAATGTGTAGAACTGTCATCATTTTGTGCACCCCCCCCCACTTCAGTACTGAGAAAAGTATTAGGCTGAGGATTTGGATTACTTCTCATTGGGAAAAAACAATTGGAAGCTGGAATTGGTTATGACTTTCTTCAGAGGGGAAATTCTTGGATCATGTATACTTGTAATGCATCATCCACCACCCATGAGTATTTGTGTTCTCAGAAACAGAGCTGATCTAAGGTGGTGCTAAAAGAAATCTTTTGTGTCTAATCTCTTTAGCAGGAGGAGCAATCTCAGAACTGCTATGAAGACTTTGAAGATCTTCGTTCTTCCCCACTTTGCCATCAGGTGGCCTCTGGACAGTGTGGGCAGTCATTTGAGATAGACTTTAATTTAAAACAAAGGCCTGTGCCTCCCACCCAGGAGGTGGAAGGAGTGAATTTTATGTGTGAATGAAGAAGTGAATTATGGAAGAAGAGCATACATCCTTTGCCTTCCCTTTCAAGCATAGTCCAAATAGGCTCTCAGGAATGAGGATTTATGAAGACATTGCATAGGAGATTTGACTCATTTAAACTTCTAACACTTGGTTGAGTTGCTGGAGAAAAGATAACCTACATTTTGCTCATCTAACCATTGAATCCAGCATCTTTGTGACATGTCATTTCCTGTCTCCTATTTGCCTTCTATCCTCAGTGCATGTCCTTGAGTGACTTGTCCTTATCCCAGGAAACCTTCTGTTGCATATTCTCTTTCTTTCATTTTTAAACTTCCCCTCTCCCAGATGCCTACTGTATTTTCATATTGTGTACAAAGGTTAGTCAGAAAAGAAAGTGCTTGAAAGATTTCAAATTTGCAGGAAAGGCAGAAAGATAAGAAGGCCCCTCTTCCTATCACACCACATTTTGCTCAAGAAGTTGGGCTCTAAGGATTCAGGGTTTTTCCTTGCATTGCATGTTTTCTTCCAATATTGGTTCAGTCTTATTAATCATGGTGTTTGAAGATAATTAGTTTTATGCATTTCCAGCAAAGAATCATCAGTAGTTTCTATTACTTTATCTGTGCTGGCTTCCAGAGTTGGAAACAAACCAAGGTGTTTTCCCACAAGCTTCTTTTTTTTGTGGGGGTACCTATGTGAGGACTGAAGTGAAACCTCCAAAATCAAAGCAGCAGAACTTCATTCAAATCAAAGATCAAGGTACATTATTTTTATCATTGCCGGTGGAAACCTGTTCCCAGCAGCCATTGCATTTTTTCCCTTCTCATAGCCAGGCTCCTTTTCTTCACTGTGTTTTCAGTCCCTTCCTTTCTGTGAAAGGTTGCTAGCTTTTTTTTTTCTTTTTCCTTTTTTCCCTTTCTTTGTTTTTGAGTTTACTCTTCTTTAAATAAAAAATATCAGATTGGATGGATGTGTACATTAAGTGTTTGAAAGTTTCTGAAAATTCAAAGTCAGGAAACCAGGTATGGAAAGGGCTTAGTAACCTCTCTCTGAGTAGAGCTGTTAGCTGACCAGAAGTGCTTACTTACCCTGTATCATAGTTTCTCAGTGCTTTCAAAGGAGAGTTTAAATAGTATGCTGATTGCAAAATCTCTTGTCAGTTGGTAATGCTCCTTTAGGTAGCCAAACACTTTGATTACTTTTCAAATTGTAGGAAAGAAATCAAAGAACATCAGGAAGAGCCTCTTTCTCCCAGCCTGTCCTTGAGAGCATATATATTTTCCCTCTAGAAGTTGGAGAAAGAGCTCTTTCTGAGTCAGTTGCAAAATGTCTGTTTCAGTTGCCACCGCCCCTTCCTCAAGTGCTCATTTTATGAATTTCATGTGAGTTAGACCAATGGTTTCGATTGGTAGGTGGCTCACAGTCATGTTTTTGTTTTGCAGACATACTCATTCCAGGTCTCTCTGCACTGCATGCACACAGCAGTAATGTGCAAGCTGTGATATGAGGGTTTTGCCTTATTTCCATGTGTGAGGTGGCTTGCTTCCCTCCACCCGTGCATCTTGATGCCTGTGCTATGTTCACTTCCTCAACTGGCTACTGAGAAGAATAACTTAAGCCCTGTCAGATTGTCTCTGGCAGCAGCTCCTAATAATTGTTTAGGCTTTTGGAATTATTTTTTCAACTCCTAAAACCTTCTACCCACTTCAGTTTGAATTTCTCAATTTGTGTAATATATGTATATTCTTGTCTTCCCTTTTGCCATCTTCTCCTTGTCCACTATTTTGTTTTTTAAAATGTTCCGTAGTTTTGTACAAGATGAGACTTAGCCTTGGGTACTTCTTGCTGAAGCTTTAATGCTTTGTAAATAAAATTGGATGTTTATTAAACAACAGTGTAGGCATTTGTTTGTAAATACTGATTACTTCTGGAACTCACCAGCCATTTTGGTTTTTTTTTTTTTTTCTTTTTTTTTTTGTGGAGCTGGGGTTTGAACTCAGGAGCTTTCACTTGCTAGGCAGGTGCTCTACCACTTGAGCCACGCCTCCAGTCTGTTTTTTTTTTTTTTTTTTCTGTACAACAGAAAATGCACTGTGTTAATGTTGGATCTTTCCATATGAACCTACAGGGCTGGAACGGGGGGTTAAGGATTGTCAGCCCAGAATTCTGCCTTTAGACAAACTGTATAGAAATAATTCAACCCAAAAGTTGGTATTAATGGAAAAGATTATCTAGGCACGATCACTCGAGATTTTTTTTTTTTATGGGATTGGGTTTTGAACTCAGGACCTCACACTTGCAAAGCAGATAGGTCTACCACTTAAGCTACATCTCCAGTCCATTTTGTTCTGGTTATTTTGGAGATGGGGGTCTTATGAACTATTTGAACTCTTTGCCTGGGCTGGCCTCAAACCATGATAATCTCAGCCTCCAAAGTAGCTTAGATTACAGGCATGAGTCACCAGTGTCTGGCATTCTTCAGATTTTTTAATGCAGTATGAATTTTTGAAATTACTGTAAAAGGCCATAGTGGTAGACATTCTGGAAGTTACAAAAATGCATGACAGTTGGGTTCCAGCCTTCCAAAGATCTTTCTTCATTGCAGTACAGTTGAATTTCTCTTTTGTAGTCTTTCCCCCAGATTAAATAGCTTTAGAATCCACTAAATACTCATTTTCTCCGAGAGAAACAAGGAGAGAACATCTCTCCTACAGAACAAGATGTTTCACAAAATCTGCTGGTCTGATTGTAATGAATGCCACATCTGGGTGTCTACTTATTATTTTGTCATGTGACTGAGAACCCATCTTTGACATCATAGCCGTTTCATAGCAACCTTCATCGGCCTAAGCAAACAGCGAGCTCCTCTGTTCTATTGGGTAAAGGGAACGGGTGGAGAGTTGGCTGCATCTTATATCCTCCCACTCAGCCAACATCTTGTTGGGTCCCTTTGGGAAAAGGGAGGACCTGCCATAGGGAGAGGAGCTGCCTCTGACAGCCTCACTGGCTCAGTGAAAGGGCATCTTGACCCTGTATTCATGGATTATCATTCCTCTTTCAAATTCCTTACACACCAAAAGTGTTTCACACTTTTCAGAGTTTTCAGATATACTGTATTATTTGATGCTCAAAGTGACCTTCCTGAAATAGGAAGATCTTCATTCACAAAAAAGGAAGTAGAAATTTTGAAAGGGTAAGTTACTTGCCTGCCAGATCAGAGTTGACAGTCCTTTCTATAGAAGGTTTAGGAACATTCATAAGAAGTAAGTCAAGGTATTGAACTTGAACTTTTTTTTTTTTTTTAAGACTTTAGTATTTGTTTTCTTATTTAGTCAAATTTGGGAGTTTGGAACCCTTAATTTAAGTCTCACAATTTGGAGAGGAGGAGAGGAATGTAACTTCAGCGTGGATTTGGAGTAATTAGGAAATTCATTTCAGTTTCCAAAGTCTTTGTCTAAGAAAGCTGTGGATTTAAATTCACTAAGAGCATAAGAAGAGTTCAGACTGGTAAGGTGGGCATAGACAGTAAATCAACAGTAACATTGTGATTTTTTTCTGCCTTGTGGCCTCACCCGTGAATAAGGATTGGAACCTCTGCATTTGCTTGCATTGTTTTGTTGTCAGTGCATGCACTGTATCTCGACTTCAAAGGCTATTCCATGTTGAAGGATTAAGCTGTGATACTGTAGAGGATTTGTCTGGAATACGTGCGGTGCTGGCCGAGGGTGATGAAATACCTACTAAGACCATGAAGGTTTTGGCCACTAGTTTCATCCTTGGGAGCCTGGTGTTGGCCATCTACCTGCCTCTGGTGGTGACTTCATCTAAAACACTGGCCATCCCCAAGAAATTGCAAGAAGCTGTGGGAGAAGTTATTGTCAATGCTACAACTTGTACTGTCACCTGTGGCCTTGGTTATAAGGAGGAGACCATCTGTGAGGTGGGCCCTGATGGGGTGAGGAGGAAGTGTAAGTCCCAGCGCTTGGAGTGTCTGACCAACTGGATCTGTGGAATGCACCATTTCACCATTCTTGTTGGGGAGGAATTTGAGCTTAGCTGTCTGAGTTCAGACATCCTAGAGATCGGGCAGGAAGCTTTCCGCTTCACCTGGAGACTCGCGCGGGGTATCATCTCGATTAACGATGAGGTCTTCAAACCCTTCCGAGCCAACTCCTACTTTATAAGATTTAAACCTGCTCAGGAGTATGACTGTGGGACATACCGCTGTGACGTACAGCTGTTAAAAAACTTACGACTTGTCAAGAGGGTCTATTTTGGGCTGAGAGTCCTTCCTCCGCAATTGGTGAACCTGAATTTCCAGCAGTCCCTAACTGAGGATCAGAAGTTACTAGATGAGGGCTTGGAAGTTAATCTGGATAACCATTCCAAGCCTTACCACCCAAAGTGGCAAAAAAAGGTAGCCTCAGCCGTGGCCGTAGGCATTGCCATTGGAATGGTTGGTGGCGTGTTGGTGAGCATTGCTCTCTGCAATGTGCTGAGGGGGATCTCTAGCAATGACAGCCTCAAGAGCTTACGAGCCTTGTTCCTGGGGAACTGGCTGCCCAGGAAACCAAGCTTTCTTTTTAGGAGAGTGTTCTGGCTGCCGGATAGTGGACTGGCTGAGAAGAAGGGCTCCCATGCCCAAAAGGCTGGGTGAGGGATGTGCAAGGATCTCCAGCTTCCTCATGTCCCAGATGGATCTCCCTGCCAGCAGGTACTCAGGAATCTGACTTGCAGCCATCATTCCTCTCCTGGGAAGAGTTCTGTCTCCCAAGCTTGCATTCATTTTTCTAGTTTTTACAACTCATACGCCTCACACCTCCGTCTCCTCTCTTCTGAGCAGTGTATTCATGGAGGAGAATGTAAACTAGCTGGTTTAGTGAAAACTTCTTTCCCTTCTTCAATAAAAAATAATTCACAGTAACTGTATGGAATCCTATCCTTTTCCTTTCTTTCTCTTTAAACTTTCTTGTATTTTGTCTCGATTGTCCCATAGTCAGCCTGGCTTTCATTTTCCTTGGGTTTTTAGAATAGACATCGAACAAATTGCTTTGTTTGGAGCATATGCCCATGTGATAGAGGTTGTTAGTGACACCTGACTCAGATGTGTAATAGACAGTCACTAAATGTAAATAGATTATCTGTCCTCCCCAGGTGAAACTTCTTTGTTCAGTGTTAAATTGAATTTCCTGGCAAAACATGAGGTCCTGTGTCTGATCATTGCAGTTCCTTGCCTTACTCCCTGCTACTTCCCTTTTCACTCTTCCAGTGTCCTGAAGTTCCTGTACCTGGAAAAGTCAAGTGTATTGGTTTCTTACAGCAGCCAAGACTCCCAAGAGAGGACTAGGACCTTCATTCCTCCATAGGAAAGCCAGTCTCAGACCCTCAGGGACCATTCAGACTGTCTGAAGTAACTGGCTTATGCCACCACCAGGGAAAAAGGCTCTTGGTTGTCAGCTGAGCTGAGTCAATTGAGAGAATCGCAATATTTCTTCCCTTACCTTTCCTGCTACAGGAATAGCAGAAACAAAGACCAGTGGTTCTCTCCTCTGGCCATGTGGCAGAATCACCTGGATGACTAAAAACTAAAGATACCTGAGCCCCAGCCCAAGGATGCTAATTCAGTTTAAATTATGCCCCAAAGACCTTTATTTTTAACTTAAATAAAATTTTCAAACACAGAGAAATGTTGAAAGGTTTAGTGACCATCCATAGACCCTTTGTCTGGATTCATCAGTTGTTAACCTTTTGTCACAATTATCTCTCTAAAATATATATTGATTTTGCCATGCCATTTGAGAGCTAGTCACTAACATTGTGACCGTATATTTTTAAATCAGGTATGCAGCGCCTAATAAATACATTTTCCTGCATAACCACAGTGCCTTTGTCATATCACACCTAGGAAAATTAACACTCCCCAGTCTTACATATAGCTTCTCTTCAGCTTTCCCAATTTTCAAAATCTTAAAGCTTTTTAAATTTAATTTCTGATCCAGCATCAAATAAAGGTTCATGTTCAATTATTTTCGCTTAAGTCTCTTAATTTTCATCATATCCCCTGTAGTTTGTTTCTCATGATGTTGGATTTTATTGAAGAGCCTGGCTAGTCCAGTTGTTTTGGATGATGTGCTACAGTCTGGATTTGTTAATTTCTCATGATTGGATTCACGAAGAGTGAATTCATTTTTGACAAGTACATAGATATGATCTTACTGTATCATACCAGGAGACTCATTTTAGATTGAGCAACTATTGGAGAAAATAAGCTACATAGATGGAGATAGTGAGTACAATGCATCTTTTTTTTTTTTTCAAAGTTTCATAGCTCTGGTGCATAGATAAGCAAGAACCACCAGCCTAGGCATGTGTACTGGGGGTCATCTTTACTGTTGCTGTTATTTTGCAAAGATCTTACATTTTCTGCACACCTTTATCCCCATTCCATCCACCTCAGATGGGAAGGATTTCTATGTAATAGAGCAAGTTCACTGACCCTCTATAAGCCTCATCTTTGAAACAGGTGTTTGTGAGGGCCCAGTGAGATCTTATGAGGTAAACTGCTTTACAAATGGCAAGTACTAGAGTTTGGGTATGTCACTGATAATGCTGTTTAGCCCAATACCAAATAGTTTGCAGAAGCATTCAGGAGACAGCTTGCTAAACTTTAAAGGTGATGATGAAACAGCCTCTTACTTTGTATGTAATGCACTCAGTGTACATTGTTGAGGGGCATTGCTTCCATCAGGAGAGACTGAGACCCCAAAAGGGCTATATAACTTTTCTAGCATTCTGTTGCAAGTGGGATGGACACAGCTTTTGGTTTATAACCTGCTATACTTTGACCTCTTGAATTTTGACTCAGGGTATAAAGTCACCAGATACGTTAGATTCAGATGAGTTAGTAGAGACAAAAACTTGGCTCAGTTCATAGAGTTCTCTGCATGTATTCTGCCTCTGGAGGTTCAAGGAGAGGCTGACTGAAGTTTGGACTTCAGAATGGCCAGCACTCCCAACGTCCCCCCTTGGGTACCAAGTAGAAGAGAGGCCTCTGTTGCAGTGTCATACTGTTGTCTGTGTGGGCCCCTTCTCAAGCTGAACAGCCCCCACGCAGAGAGCTAAGCACAGAGTAGAGGGTCTTCCACTCACTGTCCTCTCTCCGTTCTTCAAACCGCTGTGGGACCAAGCATGAAGCCCTACTCACTTCACAGTGAAAAAACTCAAACTCAGGGTCATGTGAGTATATCCGTGCCTGATCACATTTGTGATATGAAAGAATGTTGGCTGGAAGCTGGTCGTTCTAACCCTTTGGGTGTTGTAAACAGAAAGTGGAAGTAGCAGCCAAGTCTGGGCCAGTTGGGGATCACTACTTTCTGTGGTCCCTTTGGGACCACTGACTCAGCACCTGTAAGTGCATTAAAAATCAGAAGTGGAAGCCGTTCCATCACACAGCACTGTTGCCTAGTATGGGTTAAGAAAAGCTGGCCCAGGCTGGCAAGATGCATGCTGTGCTTTGCTTCAACCTGGTTGCAAGTCTCCTGGCCTGTTTTCCCCCTCCTAGGACTGAACAAAGCAGTATGGACTATACACTGAAACCCCCTTAGAGTTGACGGTGTGAAGGGCAGAAGCACTGGAGAGAAGCCTCTAGAGTCACAGAACAGATCAGGGAGGTGTGCTTCAGCCAGGGGGTAAGAACAGCCACAGCTGCTGCAGCCACCTCAGCAGATTGAGAAATCATCTTTATTTAAGAACTGCCTGCTACCAGAGTCAATAAATAACTACTGTTACAAGTACAAGAGCAAAAACAGTGGGCTGTTGGGGGTGGCTTCATTTGGACAAGGACTGTCAAGTCGGTGGTCTGACAAAGCCCTAGCATTTGCAGAGCTCTGAGCAGGGTAGGCCCTAAAGTGGTGCTAAGATGGAGGCCTCTTGGGCCAAGACTGGATGGATCCTATTGAAGGGCACAAACTGCCTTAGGCCCTGAGGCTGCCTGGGGCTCCAGGCAAAGCTGTCTGACCCATTTTGTTCCTTTTCATTTTCTTCTATTGTCCTGCTTTCCAGAGCCTAAGACCACAGATAAAAGTTCATGAGCTGCTCCCCAGCTACCAGACACCTATTTCCTTGGAGCTCTTTGAAGTCCCTTGGAAAAATGCCCATCTGGTCCCACTTACACTCCTCCAGGAGCCTCTTAGGCCCTGGTTCACGCTGAACTAGGGAGACGGCACCACACCTGTGCCAGTGACAGATGTGAGGCCATTGCTCTCCCTCTGACATGCAGGAGTTATGTTGGCAGTCTCAGTTTGACCAGGAGGAGAAAAGATGCCTCTGTTGCTGGGGAAGGGAAAAGGGAAGTAAACTGATCTCAGCCACATTGATCTTGTGAGTGCAGGCTGAATGACTCTTGGGAGTACTGAGGGGCAGTGCCCACTGGGAAAGGCACTGGGCTGTAAGCACAATTCCTGGGATGAGCCTTCCATTTTCCTGGCCTCCTCTAAGATGCAGGGACCACAGCAGATGGTGTCCCTAAGACTTTTCCTGTGCAGAACACCTGAGCTCTAGAAGAACTTTCAGCATTTCCCACCCCTCAAGTCTCTTTACTTGATCTAAACACCACTCCAACATTGTCAAAATTCTTCCAAATTCCTTTGAAAGAAGCTGCTTTCTCCAACTTTTTCTGCTGTCTTAACTTTAGCCTCTCCTGTTGTGACTTTATCAAAACAAAAAGAACCCCCAAGCCCTCCCCCATAGCCTGGCTACTCCCTGTTACCATCTCTATCATTTGCTGCTCTAAATGGAAGTAGAGGCTGACCGTGAAGAGTCTGGACCCCATGTGGAGAGAGCTTTCCTCTCCTCTTTTCCCTCAGTACACTGTCAGAGCAACAAGGACCCAGCACTATAGCCTGAGAACAGCGCAGACATATCTGCAGACTGTCTCTGTACTTAGTCCTCATTGCCAGGCCACTAAGCTATAAGGCAGGAAGGGACTCAGAAATCATCTAATCCAAGCAAGCTCACATCCAAGGCACCCGAGCCGTACCATTTTACACCCTCACACGTTCTCAGGTCACCTACTGTCTTATTAAACCTTAATCAGCGCTTTACCTGAAACCTCTGGCTGCAGGAGCACCTTCCCCTTAACATAGTTCTGTATCCATCCAAACATTGCGCCTGTCAGTGGTTAGGTTGGGATTTCTCATACCGGGTCTCCCAGTAGGTTGCCTTCCTCCCTTTCTCACGGACCTCGTTAGAAGTAAGGTACTTAGTCTCTATTCTCTAATGGCATAGAGGCTGCAGCCTCCCACTTCTTTGGCTAGGTCCTGTGCCAGTCCAGCTCATCCCCTGCCCAGCAGCTACACACCTGTCTCCCTACCTCCAGTGCAAGGCAGTAAGGAAAGAATCAGATAAACCTCGGGAGAACGGTTCTTTCAGCGGCTCCCTTCTGACACAGCCAGCGAAGGACAAGGAAAGATGCCAATTTTGGGGTCAATAAGGGACAATGGCCACATAGCTTGAATCCCTAGCACACTTGCATGAAGGGGAGGGGCCAAAAACAGGTAAGGAGGATGTGATCAGACATTCCCAGGGAAGCAGTCCTGGACTGGGGCTAAGTCAGTCTGGGGATGTCAGGGAAGAAGGTATGTGAGCTTACATTTTAAAAAAATTGTAGTGGATAAACATTAACACAAAACCTGCCCAGGAAAATAGAGCAGGACTTAAAAGTTTAAAAAACCATAACAAAATAGAGCTCTAGCTGTAAACTACAGAAAACAGGCTCTGGAAGCTGCAGGGGCACGTGCCCTTTGAGATACCTGTCCTGCAGCTCCTATAGGCAAAGGCCACCTGTCAGAGCATAGGCTTTGGGGTTTCCTGGTTGTGCTGCCACTGTTGCCTGGACTTAGGGACTCTGTCCTTGCTTTGGCCTCTTCTTGAAGTAAGGGTGAGGGGGAAGGGAGACTTCAAGCCAGCACTGCATGTTGAGTTCCCAGCAGAAGCCAGGCTCAGAAGCAAAGAAGGCTGGACATCTGGAACTGTCCATGCCCTGGGCTGGGCTCAGCCATGCATCTTCAGAATCGCCACCATGAACCCCTTGAAGCAGATGCTCAGCCCACACTGGCCTTAGTCATCTTAGTAACCAGCTGTAGCTGTTCAGCACTGCCTCCTTCCTCCACATGGACAGAACCTTGGAGAAGACTTGAATTCTTATCTCAGCCCTGTCATTTATGGACCGTGTGACCTTGGAAAGTCCCTGGTCCTCTCTAGACCTTCACTTTCTCATCTGTAAAATGCAGGGTGTGGACAAGTTGAAGTCTAAAGCCTCTTCCAGCTCTGGTGGTCTGTCTGTGACTGGTAATGTGCCCCGATCTTCAAGGCAGAAGGCCCCCTTTATTAACCCTTTTTTTCTTCTGGGGAATCAAGAGGGGGTCCAGGCAGTCTGGGGAGGAGGTGTGGCCAGGCCATCCAGGGTATTCCTGGAAGCAGGAAGGGCCATATTGGTGCTGGCCCTTCTCAGTAGCATCCCTAATTCCAGGACAAGAATGAACACTGCACTGAGGCCTGGTGTCAGAGGCCTGCAGGTGTGGGAGGCACAGACAGCTGTGGCTCTGCTGCAGAGCTGGAGGAAGACAGGGGCATATGGCTGACTGTCTCCTGCCCACACCCTGGAGGGGCCCTGCAGGGTGGGTCTTGATGGGGGGGGGACCTCCCCAAGACAAGCCCTTCAGTTACCCAGCCACCTGAAGTGGCTCTGTCACTGGGAGTGACAGGGTTGCATTGGCAGTGTTGGCTGAGAGGGACGTATCAACCTGGATGGTTACTGGGCCTGAGCTGGTGTCCCTTGCCAACCAGGTGTCCCAGCCTCTCAGCCTTTTGAGCTCTGACCTCCAGCAGCCCGGGCCTCAGGCTCCTGGACCCAGGCAGCAGAGTCTGGTTCTTAGCCATCCTGGCAGGTAGGGCCACTAGGGATTCATGGAAGTCAATGCCAAGTCCAGCTGTGCTACAACTCAAGCAGAGCACTAGGACAAGTATTGGTCCCAGGGTGTGCCCTCTCCTTAGTAGAGGGAGGCTGATGTTTCGTCCCACTTCTTCAGCCCAGCCCCTTCCTGCCTGTGTTCCTGCTGGGCCTAGGGCTCTGCTCTCAGGTGGCAGAGTGCACACATGGTCCCAGAGTGTCAGTTCTGCAGATGTGAAGATACATATTAAAACCCCTTCTTCTCATAGGCTTGTCCCTTCTGTCCAGGACCCCTAGGAGCCCAGGCATCAGGTTACGTATCAACATGAAAGTCACTGCCCATGCCTCTCCATTTAAAGAAAAAAAAATCCTTGCACGGTTCTATCCTGTGACAGAATACGAAATACCCTGCCTCCTACAAAAACGGTACTGATTAAAGTAGGTGTTTAAAACCGACCACACTCGGGCACAGTATTGGGGCCACCTTGGCATCAGGAGGTGGCTGGGGGCCAGCTGGCTGTGTCCTTTGGAGGTGGGTATCCAACTCTGGGGCGGGGGCAGCACCGAGATCAGAGCTCCAGGTAGCCTAGGAGAAGCAACATCACCGTGGAGTGGGAGAGCATGGGGCGGGAATGTGGGGCTGGCCGGGCTGCTGCGTTCTCCACCATCATGCTTGTGCCTGAAACCAGCAGCAGAAATGTGGGGCTGAGTCAGTGGGCTGGGGCCACCCAGTCCCACCCTCGCAAAAGGATCCTGACCTTTCCTAAAGAGACACAGATGGTGGGCCTTAAGTGCCTGTGACTGCTGGTGTTCTCAGTCCTACCCTACAGCATTAGTGTACTAATTATTAGTACTAGTACTAGTCTAGTCTCCTTCTGTAGCCCATCAAACACACACACCCACTTCCCTGGCCCTCAGGGAGATTTTCAGGGTGGGAAAGAGACAGTGGCAGGAGCACTACTCCGGCTCCCGCCTGCCTTTCCCTTTCCCCTTGGGGTCGAGGTTGGAGTTGACTTAGGTGGGAGTGATCCCTTCCCGAGGCACCTGAGTCAGCCTCGACACTCCAGGGGGATAAGGTCAGGGAGATGCAGTACCTCCATTCCTCACGATGTGGACTTCCGCTGGGATCCCGTCACCTCCGGGCCCTGTGGTCCGAATCTGCACCAGGGCGTGGCCAATGTCTTCAGGTACTGGGATTTCTATCCAGTTCTTGCTGGTGAGGTGGAGTGTGGGGGTTGGGTGTAAGTCATTCTGGTACAGCATCTGTGGGAAGAGTTCAGGGTGCACTTTCCTTACAGTTGGGTGGATCCTCTGTTTTGATCAGCTGTAAGCACTGGGAGGAGCCTCTACAGTTCCCAACCCTTGAAGTTTTGCCTCCTCACCCTTCCTCTGATTTCTCATTGGCCAAGCCAAAGGGAGGCAAGCGTGTGGGGAGACTCCTGAGGCTAGAAGGATTCCTTGCAGCCCGTTACTGCCTCTGAAGCCCTGCCTTTCCACAGCCATCCCATCTGTCCATGTTTTCTAGTCTCCACTGCAAGCCACAGTGCCTCAGGCCACAAACTCTTTGCTTCTGTCTTACTCAGATCTCTTTGTCAATGGGTGGAAGCCTTCCATGTTCACCGTAAAGTCAGAAGCCATTCCTCACCATTCCAGGCCTGGTGGGTCCCTCCCTTACCTTATAGCCAGTGATTACAGACTCATTTCGGAGAGGGACCACAGGGTCCCACTTAATGCTGAGACTGGAGCTCGAGAAGGTCCAGGAGATGTTGCCAGGAGGTCTCTGTGGTGCTGCCAGGGGAGGGAGAGTTGGAGAGACTTCCACATGGTACTCCAGCTTGTCCCTCACTCTTAGCCAGCCCCTTTCTGAATGTCTACCTGTACAGCAGTAACATCCAGAACATTCTGTCACCACTGCCTAAGAAACAAAGCCCTTGACATTTCAAAAATTGGAGAAGAGAGAGGCTCTTCAAAGGCCTCTACCTCTATGCTCGGTGGCTCTCCACCTTGCTTCGTCTAGCCCAGGGCGTGTGGCACGGCAAGTGTCTTATGATTGGAGTTTACCACTTAGTACACAATCTGCAGCCATAACGCACACCCCCACCTCGCCCCTGGTAGACAGACTCACGGGGTTTCGTGGTTGTGGCGTTGGCAGGAGGACTGGCAGGCCCAGTGCCTGCCCGGTTGTAGGCCCGCACAGTCACATGGTACTTGGTATTGGGGTGCAGGCCAGTGACCCGGGCAATGGTGTCCAGCCCTGCAGTCCTCACTCGGTCAGCAGCTGCCTCTTTGTCACCAGCTTTCCAGTAGCGTATCTGAAGAGGGCAGAATGTACTAGGGTTTGTGGCAAAGCCCAGGATATAAGGACTACCCTGGGCCTCTCCCCTACCACCATTTTCTGTTCCTCTCCTGCTCACTTTGGCTCTGTGACCCGGATGCTAGACCATGAGCACCCAGAGAGCAGGGACACGTGAATGTAAGTCCCTGAGTTTCTGGGTGCCCAGCAGAGTGCCTGGTCCAAGGCAGATGCTCAAAACATGGGCTAAATGTGGAGCAGGGGATAGAGGAGTGAGCAGGGGTGAGAAAGGCCCAGACAACAATGGCCTGCTTAGACCCAACCCATCTTGCTAAGTCAGGGTCTACCATGGGAAGAAGTGCACGTTTGTAAGTGCCAAGTAGCTCAGATCCCTAGCAAGCTTAAAATGGTTGCCCAGTAAATGTGACACCATTTCTTTTCTTTCCTGTTTTCTTCCCTTCCCCTGCCTCCCTCCCTCCTGCCCTCTTTCCCTTCCTTCTTTTTTTCTTTCTTTTCTTTTCTTTCTCTGTTTCTGACATGTTCTCACTATATAGCCCAGACTAGCCTTGAACTCACAATCCTGCTTCATCCTGTGCACTTGGATTACAGGTGTGGACAACCAGGCCTGATGGAAAGCCATTTGAATAGTAGTCATATTTAGACCTGCTAAATACTTTTCCAAATCAAGGGCTGAGTTTGGAATTACCTCTTCCCCATGGCATGTCTAACCTATTGTGCTAAAATCAGAGCTGTCCCTGCTGGAGTGAATGCACACCATCATGGGGAGGCCCAGCTTATAGGTTCTCCTTCCTTCTTTCCCTCCCTCTTCACCTGTCTGGCTGAGTCAGCAGTAGACCCAGGGTTCAGGCCAGAACTCTGCTGGGCCCAGAGTTCCCCGGAGACAGGAGGAGCAGGAGGTGCCTGAAGGGTCATGCAGAAGGGGATGATGGGCTCTGGCATGAAGGCAGATGGCTCCTCCTCCCCAGCCCCAACTCCCAGGCCAACTTCTTAGTATCCAAGACAGCTCAGGCCATGCATTGACTTCAAGACTGTAACTCTGGCTTCCCCAGTGGGTGTAAGCCATGGGATCTTTGTGAAGTTTGCATCTGCAGAGTTCCACAGACTGTGTGCTCCATTTGCCATGCCCATGACAGAGTGGTCTCAGCAGCAGTGACTAGTGAGCTGTCTAGGCTAGAGGTTCCTACCTAGCCATGAAGCCCCAGCCCCCCTTCTTCTCCCCACCCCAGGTTGATGCTCACCTCATACCCCAGGAGGATACCATTCATGTCCTGATTCACCGGTTCCCAGGTCACATTCATCTCTGAGGATGATACTCCCTTGGCCCAGACCTTGGTCGGGGCCACCCTGGGCTCTGGGGACAGATACAGACTGAGTGTGGATTCCCTGTGTCTTACAGGACAGCCCTGGTCAAGGACTGTGTTTGCTTGGGTTTTGGAGGAGAGCCCAGGACCCAGGCCAAGTGGGAGTTCCCAGAGCATCCGGGCCCTGCTGCTCTTCCCAGAGGGGCTCCTTCCTCTGTCCCCACCCCAGGGGTTACAAGGTGGTCAAGGCCACAGTGGGGCCAGCGGCTGAACACACAGGTGTCCTCTCCACCTCCTACATGGAGTGGAGCAAGTGTGAGCAGCAGCCTCCCCGACCCACACCCCTGGGAGGCGCGCAGGGCTGGAACCCACGTGGACCCGGGCGGCCCACCTTCCTCCGCGGAGTACACGAGCGCCGTGAGGCTCTCCGGCCCATCCCCACGGCGGTTGTAGCTGCGGATCTTGACCTCAAAGGGCGTGTAGGGCCGGATGCTGTCGTTGCTGTAGACGAAGTACTGCGCGTCGGCGCCGGGCACGCGCGCGGTCTGCCAGCCGGTGCTGCCCTGCCTGCGGAAGGACAGCAGGTAGCCGAAGCCATCTCCATTCTGGTACTCCCGTGACACAGGCTGAGGGCAAGAGCGTGGCGTGGGCCAGGGATCGCGGTCGCGTGTCCCTGCCCATCCTTTGGCTCCACCCCTGTCACCAGGAGGGGGTGACCTGGGACACAGGTGGCCGCCGATGTGGCCTCAGGCTGCAGCAGATGCGCGTGAGGGGCAGAGGGGCAAGAGGAGGGGATGGGGAAGGGCCACTGGTGGCTTTTGAGTCAGAACTGCGCAGTGGTCCTTTCTGCGCACTGCTCAAGCGGGGGAGGAGTCGGGAAGGGAGGAGGAAGGGGCAGGGCTGTCCCTCTCTCCAGAAGAGGAGGGGGAGGGGGGCATTTGTGCTCTGACCCTGCGGCTTACAGTCCAGTTGACGATGAGCTCTCCCGGGGCTCCGCCTCCTCCGCTGAGTCCTGAGGGTGCCACCGAGGGAGCTGTCAGGGGCCAAGGGATGGAGATGTGGCTCATTAATGGACAACCAGGGAACAAAGTGCCTGTAGAGCACCTTAGGATGGAGCCACCATTTCAAAGACATCCTGGTTTGTCCTCCAGCCCTTCTGCTATGGCTGGAGTTACTGATCAAGTCCCATCTCTGCTCATCTTCTAGCTGTGTTTCCCCAGGCAAGTTACTTAAGCTTCCTGGGCCTCCTTCTCCCCCTACCACGAAGATGGTAATGTCTCTCACAAAAGGCTGTAATGACAATGAAATGAAAGAGCAGATGTTCTCACATATAGGGGTCTCCACAAATGATCACCACCATCCTCATCCTCACTCCCGTTGGCTTCAACTAAATCCCAGAGACCAACTCTAGCTTGCTTTAAAAGAAGAGGAACAAACAGCACCAAAATGCAGTTAGTGCAAAAAACAAAAACAAAAACAAAAACCCATTTCTTTTGGGCTCTGGGGTATTTTATTACTATTTTCCTTTTTTTTTTTTTTTGGCAGATCTAATTTCCTAGTTGTCTTTAGTATTACAGAGGCTGATATTAAAACAAGGATGGATTTTATCAGTTCATGCAGCTTGGCTGGGGGTCTAAATATCTCTGTAGAAGAATCCAGCACTTAAAGACTTCAGTTGGTTCTGATGATGGTATCTTCAGGCCTTTTACTTTGCCTACACATTTCCCATTTGATCCTGTGAAGTGGGCATTATAATTGCCTTTTTTAGGGGAAAACAACTGAGGCCCAGAGCAGTAAAGCAAGTTACTTAAGGTCACACAGCAAAAGTGTGGCGCAGCTAGAACTTGAACTCAGCTTTTGTGATTTTAGAGTTCGTCATCTTTCATTTGCATTGTAGTTAACTTTGTGCTCATCAGCTCTTGGAATACTAAAATAAAGGAGAACCCCTCTTCACTCCACATTGCCAAGGAGCTCAGAGTCAAAGAAAGTGCTTCCTCTGCCATTTCTTACTTAGGAGAGGCAGCAGCTAAAAATGTTGAGGAGCTGGGAACTGGTTGCTCGCACCTCTAACCCTGGCTACTTGGGAGGCTGAGATCAGGAGGACCAAGTTTCAAGGCCAGTCCAGGCAAATCGTTTTTGAGAACTCCATTTCAAAAACAACCAGAGTGAAATGGACTGGAGGTGTGGCTCAAGCAGTAGAGCACCTGCTTTGTGAGTGATTGCTTTGCAAGTGTGAAGCCCTGAGTTCAAACCCCCCGTCCCACCAAAAAAAGAAAAAAAATGTTGAATAACTTCAGAGAGCTTGGAACATGTAGGAGAACATGTTGAAGGGAGCCACATAGGCGACCCTGTGTACATATGTGTGCAGCAGAGCTGGGCAGGTGCAGGGTGGGAAGCAGGGTCCTCAATTCAGCCTGCCTGTCCCAGGCCCTCTCCTGGAATTAGCTCAGAGGTCAGTAGGAGCCTCTGGGCAGAGCTAGTGCCTGTACCTCTTCCAGCTTCTTTCCTCCTCCTTCCCCACTCAGAATCTGACACCCACACACTTTTCACTGAAGGGCATGGATAGAGTATTCCTCCTGCTCCAAAGAGAGCTTGGAGACACTGGTTCCTTCTCTAGCTCCCTGCACAACACACACACACACACACATTTTCCTCATTAGCTGATTTCTGCAGCTCATGTACATCCATAAGCTGGGTGGATGTCCAGGGTTCAAGGTTCTGGTCCTGAGTTCAAGTTCAGCCTCTGCCAGCATGACCCTTCCTCTCTCCAAACTTTAGTTTTTCCATTTAAAAATATTAAGCTTAAAAAATAATTATAGGTTCATATGTAGTTGTGGTTTACAAATGAGGGGGTTGGCTTAGGTGGCTTGCCTGTCCTAACTTGGTGTCTTTTCTCATGTGTTCTGTCAAAGCCTGGTGAGAAGGGCTGGAACTCTCCTAAGGCTGCTTACTAGGGATCCCCATAAAGGCCCAGGGTCACCCCCTGCTGAGAGCTCTTTTTGGGATGCCCTAGTCCCTGACCTGCTTCCTTGGTCCGGATTCTGCTAGAGGGCCCACTGGGCTCCCCAGTGCCCAGGATATTGCTGGCTAGGACCCGGAACTGGTAGTCCATCCAAGGCGTGAGGCCCAGCACCTGAGCAGTCTCAGCGTTGCCCTCGACGTTTGCAGGATCTGCAAGGCCCCAGGGACATTGAGTTAGCATCTGTTCATTCGTTGGATGTAGAAGGTAAACACTGGGGCTATGTCCCTTCTTTGTGCCAGCCCTCATGTGGCACCCACCATATACTAAGCACTCAATTCTTTCAGAACTGATGGAGAAGCCTTTGCTAATGCTGTGTGTACCCCCACACCCCACAAATATTTTCATTGCTCCAGCAATGACCCTTCTAAGTCTTCAAGGCACAGACCAAGGTCCCTCCTCCTGAACTCTCCCCACTCTCCTGTCTCCCTGCATGCCTGGGGGCTCCCTGACGATCAAACTTAACCCTTTTTGAAGCTCCAGGCTCAGCCCTGGCCCTCCAACCCCTGGTCCCCCTCAACTGCACACAGCCAGGCCTTATCACCAAGTGTGGGCCCTCACACTTACTGGTTCGAACCTGCTTCCATTTCCCTGCAGGGGGAGTTCGAGCTTGCAGTGTGTACTTGGCAATGGGGCTGTGGTGGTCAAAGCCACGGCTCCAACTAAGCTGGACAGTGGTGTCACCAACGTCCCTCACCACCACACCTCCTGGAGGACCTGGTGGACCTGCACCAAGAGGCAGCGCCCACTGGGTCAGAATTGAGCAACTTCCAATTCGAGCCCACTTCCTCCAGGCCCAGGTTGGGTACCAAGAATGTGCAACCACACACCAGGGGGAGAGGGCAAAGGATGGGGCTGTTAAGTGGGGAAGGCCTCTTGTGTGGTGGGAGGGATGTGTCTCAGACTGGGGAGTCCATAGACACGGTGGCACAGAGGGGTGTAGATTCCCTAGCACTGAACTTGAAAACTGCTGGGCTCAGCAAAGTATTCTTGTCTTGGGATGTCCAAGGGCAGACGTCCCCCTCCTCCCCGCCAAACCCCACTAACACACCAACTCAGCTTTAGAAGAAAAATTTTCTACTCATTTAGGACCTCAAAAAACCATGCACATACAAAATGTATGTATCCTGCTCAGGGACTCCCACAGCCTTCAGGGCAGGGAGGGGAGGTAGGAAACCCATCACCTCGGACCAGGACCGTGGCCTCCTTTGATGCACCGTCCACCACTGTCTGGGCCATGCATGTGTACTTTCCTCCATGGCGCAGCTGGGCATTCAGGATAGTTAGGTCCCCAACAGTCTCCTTCTGCACATGGGGGACAGCCAGGGGCAAAGGATCAGAGGAAGTGGCCCTGACTAGTGCAGTGGGCCACAAGACACAGACTTATGTTTCGGGAGTCTCCTGCACCATGATGTTCGTGGGCCACTCTGCATCACAGTTTTCCTATCCAATGGCAGGAACCAGCTACACCTCACTTGATACCACTGGGGACTAAGCCACAAAGTGTGTTTCACAAGCCTCCTCTGGACAATGGCATTTGTGTTGGGGAGAAGAAGAGTGGCGGGTGGAGTCTCCTGGAGCACTGGGAATTCTGTTGTCTCCAGGTGGAATGCGTGTCTTAGGGTAGATTTAGGAAGGGTGGTCGTTGACCGAGAACTTGTGGGGTGAGAGCCTCAGGGGTGGGGAGGCCCTGGGGGGCTTGATGGGAGTGCAGGACACTGTGGGTCCCCTGTCCCTCTGAAATGGGGTGAGGAGTTACAGGGTCCTGGTTTCATGTCTCACCACACTGGCCCTCCGGTAGTGGCCCCCGGGCTTATCAAAGTCGATGGGAAAGTCATCCAGAGTCCAGGTGAACGTGAGGTCCATGGTGGGGTCATGGGAGGCATGGCACTGAAGGGTCAGATTGTCACCCAAGTTGATGTCGGCACTTGAGGGTGCTAGAGTGATCTTGGTTGCATCTATGAAACGACAACAACAAAACAAGGCCCTGGGGTGGATGGGGGAGGGAAAAGGCCCATGTAGGAGCTGCGGGTCTCTGTCCTGAAATGCAGGAAAAAGAAGCAGCATGGGGACCAGCACAGGTCCCCGACCCCCTGATAGGCCCACGAGTGTGTGGCAGGTAGTGAGTGGGGTTGGATAGAGTGGGTGGGGCGGTACTGAGTGAAACGGAGTCCTGGGGTGGCCTCAGAACCCAAGGAGAAGCAGGATGGTGGGAGGGTGGCACCCCGGAGCTGAGCTGTGTGCCCTCACCAGACCACAGCCCTTACCGCGCACAGACAGGACGCCAGTGCTGTTGGCCTTGCCCACGAAATTCTCAGCAAAGCAGGTGTATTTGCCTTCATCGGAGCGACTGATATTTCTAATAATCAAGGTGCCATCCGGAGTCACGGTCACCCTGCAGCAAGGACAAGGCAGATGTGCCAATCTAGGCACATGCCATAGTCACGGGGAGGGGACTAGTCTCCAAGGAGGACATGCAGGAGCAGGAGTGGCTTGGGTGGGGCCCGCATGGTACCTGCTACTGTTGACCAAAATCTCCGTGCCTTTGCTCCAGAGCACTGTGGCCTTAGGAGCTGCCCGGGGCTGGCAGGGGATAGTGACCTCTCCCCCACGAGCCGCAGGGATCAGGCGCCTCACAGGGTTCTGCCTGAAGTCGGGGGCCAGTGCTGCAAGGAAAGGGGAGGGCCCCATGGTTACTCACAGAATAACAGCAGTTCCCATCACCCTGGATTAGGACATCACCTGCCTGTGTGCTAAGTACGTTCATAAGTTCTAAGACACCATTGTCACCAGGGCACACTCAGAGTCCCACCCCTTCTCTTCACCCTCCTGCCAACTCTGGATTCAAGGCACCAAATCTCCTGTCTAGACGGTGGGAAAACCCCTACCGGTCTTCCATTACTGTGTTTCCCTCCTATAGTCTTCAGTCAGCAACCAGGAATGCTTTTGAAAATATAAATCAGGGACCCAGAACTCAAAACAAGTTCCCTCCTGTCCTGCGTCACTCTCTTCCTCACTATGCTGCAAGCATTTGCTCTTTTTTCTCCTTTAATTCTTTGAAGTTTGCCAAGGCTTTTCTGCCTCAAAACCTTAGCATTTGCTGTAAATGTTGTCTGGAAGTTCCCTGCATGTGACACTCAGGTCACATTCCAAAGATGATTTCCTTAGAGAAGTCTTTCCTGACTATTTTAACTGGCTCGCCTCACCCCCATGGGTCTACTCAACTTCCTTTATGTTGTATTTGAAATTCGCTATTGGAGATTAGCTATCTGATTTTGTGTTCATCTCTCTCCCTCTACTAAACTGTAAGCTACTCGAGACTCGGTCTTTAGTGTTCATTCCATAGGAGGTGCTCAGTATGTATCAGGTTAAATGAATGAATGAATCTTAGTTAAGTCTCACTACAACTTAACGAGATAGGTATCTTTATGCCCATTTTACAGGTAAGGAAACTGAGGCTCTGATAGCTCAGATCACACAACTGAACACTAGCACTAGCTGACATTTCCTGGGCACCTGTCATAGGAAGGGCAGGCCCTTTATGGTTTTCCTGTCTCATCTCATTCCCTCTCAGAGCGGCAGTGTGGGGGCAGAACTACCATAGTCCACATCTCATAAACTGAGGCAGAGAAATTAAGTAACTTGCTGAAAGTCACACAGTTGAAGGTCCAGATTAAACACAGATCTGATCAATTTCATCTTCTATGCCTTTTGCCACCTTTTTCTTTCGCTGCAGCAAACATTTACTTTGCCCTTGCCAGAAATGGGATGGGTTTGAAATCCTGTGCTCTCAATCTGGTGTCTTACCTCCTTTCTTAAATCTGAGTCCTCCTCCTGAGGACCACTGGAAAGCCAAGGAAAACTGCCCGTGTCTGTGTATGTGCATGTGTGCCTACGTGTGCATACGTACATGTACCGGTGTGTGTGTGTGTGTGTGTGTGTGTGTGTGTGTGTGTGTGTAGACATGGAAACTCAGAACTCCTCCAGCCCCTACTTGTGTGTCTACAAGGTGTCCCCTACATTCCTGGGTCCTTTACCTTGTACAGCCAGCTCGGCACTGGCATAGATGGTGCCATGCTTATTCTCTGCCACACACTGGTACATTCCAGAGTCATCCAGGCTCAATTTAGAGAACCGCAGATCCCCCGCCAACACCTCCACTCGGTTCTGTGCAGAAGAGTCAGCCCAGGGCAGGGCAGGAAGATCAGGTCATGGGGCTGAGAGGAACGGCTGGCATACTTTGGAGGCTCTAGGTTCATAGTCCCTTGGGACAGGACTCATGTCCGATCCTACCTCAGGTCTGCCTGGAATCTCAGGCCTCCCTGAAGCTGGATGGGTCAGGTTTCCCACTCAGGACCAATCCTTGTTTTGTGCCTGAGTTGTGCCAAGACCCAGGTTTCTGGGATTCTATCCAGTTGACCAGCCTGTTGGCTGTGTGACTCTGGGATGGGAAGAAGCACCCAGAACCACAGTCTGGCACATTGATTGCCCCAGCAGAGTAGAGGTGTGTAGGAGGAAACCCAGGTTTCCTACCTGGGAGGCCAGAGGCTCCCCATTCCGCAGCCAGTGCACCATGGGCCGGGGCTTGCCTGCAGCTGCACAGCCCCAACGCAGGTTGGAGCCAATGTCAGCCTCAGTGTCTGAGATCACTTTGAGCCACTCAGGCTGAGCTGGGGAGCAAGGGAGAGAAAACCTGGGATGAGCTGGGAGGAACCTCAGGCTCATTAAATGGGCTGGAATTTCATGAATGCAGTATTTATGACAGCCAGAAGAGGGTGCCATCTACACTATGGGACAGAGCGTCCAAAGGGGCAGGAAGAAGCAGGCAGAAGAAAGGTGTTGCTTTGTAGCTGAGCCCTTTCAGCACCTTGAATCGTGCTAAAGCTTTCTCTGTGCTTTCTGTATTCCCACATGAAGCTCCAAGCTGACCTCTCTGTTCCCATTCCCAGTGTAGCCAGGACCCGAGGGCTCAAGTGAGGGGCCTCCCAGTGTCCTCCTAGCATTTGGACTGCTTCCTCAGTCACAAGGGTGAGGGCAGGGGAGAAGGTGTCCCCAGCTCTGTACCCTGCACGATGATCCGGCCCTGAACAGTGTCTCGGCCCTTGGAGTTCTCCGCTTCACACTCATAGGTACCCTCGTCCTCAAAGCTCACACTGGGGATCTGCAGGGTGGGCTCCTCGGTGGCCCACTGGGGAGACAAGGTGCCATCCACTTTGCGCCACTTGATCTTGGGGACAGGGCTGGCAGGGGAGACAACAAAGCCAGAGGGGGTTGACTGAGCTGGGCATACTTCTGTACCCACACCACCTCATACCCAGGCCCCCAAGTCCTCCTGAGTTGCTAGGCAGGGGTAAAGGGACTCTGGACCTGGGAGGGGACAGAGGGAGAACACGTACCTGTGGACCTGCTTTCTCCCAGGTAGGCTTAGAGCACAGGCAGGGAAGGGACAAGAAGCAGGGCTCCTTAACCCCTATCCCCTGCATAGGTATGAAGCCAGTGAAGTTAGTTTCCATATGGTCTGTACCCCGAGGCTGGCTTGCCCTCCCACTGCACTGATAAGCAGTGGCCTGTGACCTGGGTCTTTATGGGTCTCCTTTCCCATGGTGACAGACCCCACTTTTCTAAGACACTTTAAGTTACTAGCAATCTGTGTCCTAGAACAGACTGAGGAGTTAGTGAGACGTATAGGTCCTGTATGTTACCCCCCCATGAGTTTTCCATGTGCATTTTCTGACCTAGACCCTGGTCCTGAGCCCAGGAGCTGCTCCTCTCAATAACATCACAACAACGTTTACTGACTTTCCACAAAGCAGTGGCCCAGGAGACATTTGAGGGAAGAGGAGACCAGAGTTCAAATCCCGTTCTTTCATTCATTCTACAAGCATCTACTGAGCTCTTGCTATTGTTTAGCCTTGCTCCAGTGAGCTTTTTCTGAGAGAGCAAGAAAGATAACACTTTCTCTTGTGTTTTTGTAACATTCGTAGAACATCTGCTAAATGCCAGACACTGTTCTAAGGGCTTAAGGGCTCTAACATCTTATGAGGTAAGCATTATTATTCTCGCTATTTACCAATAAGGAAACTGAGGCTCAGAGAGGTTAGGTAGTTTACCCACAGTCTCCCAACCAGTGAGTGGCAGAGCTGGGATTTGAACCAGGAAGGCTGGGCTAGAATCTGCACACTGTGCTCCTGCCTCCAGCCCCAGGTGTCCCTCAAGCTGCCTCCGCCTGCCAGGTATTGCACTGTGGGCAAGACCAAGCGATCCAATACGCGTAAGGCACGTTGGTGGAGATTTCATGCCCAGTGGGTGGTGGTCAATGTCCACTGAGTGCTAGCACTCTGTCAGACTCTGTAAGGGGCACCAAGATGATCGAGCATTGAGGTCCTTGCCCACCTCACCCTGGGGGGCTCTGAGAGACTGTGCCTGGCCCTAGGGAGCTCTGTACCTCTTGCACTACTCACTTCCCAAAGGCGAAGCACTCCAGGGTGACCTGCTGCCCCACTAGCGCGTAGGTCTCTGAGGGGAACCGTGCCTTGATGCTGGGTGCAAAGAGCCGGGGATCTGGGAAGAGAGGGGTTATGCAAATCACATGCAAATGACCCTGGGGAGGTGCTCCTATGCTTAGGATCCAGGTCCAGCAGCTGGGTGGAGTCTCAGAGACTCCCTTTCCCCCTTGGGGGCCTGAGGCAAGGGTCTGAGGCCTTGAAGCTAGAGGGCCGGGGCTCCAGACCCTCCATCCTGTACTTCATGAGCTGCTCTTCTCAGTCTCCAAGAGAAACCCATTTTCCCAAAGCTACTGGCCTTCTCGGCTTCCTCTCCCACCACGCCCTGATCCTGACCTTCAGCAGCCAGGTTGAGCTGTGCGAACTTGCTGAAGACGCTCTTGGTGGAGAAGTCCATGTGGCTGGTGGCCAAACAAGAATAGTTGCCCAGGTCTGAAGCATTGGTCCGGGCAATGTACAGGTTCCCTGTGGTCTGGGACACGAAGTGACGCCCATCCGTTGGGATGAAGTTGGGGAATTCGTTGAGGAGCCAGCGGTAGGACAAGCCTAGGATGGGGGAGTTTGAGGAAACCAGGGGGTGTTGGGTTCACAGGCCAGCTGGGTGGGACCCCAACATGTTGGTGGGAATCTGTATACTCTGCCCTGAGAGCCACCCATGCTCTGAACTGGAGCTGAGGGGACACCTAGAGGAAAGATGTGACTTTAGCTCTGTCCTAGGTGCTAGGTGCTGGGGAACACACCTTCAGGGATAGCCGGAAACACAGAGTCATTTAAAGTTGGCGACCCAGGATCATTACTTCCAAGGGTCACTTGGCACATCTTATTCCATCCTTCCTCTGCTGAGCATCCGGAAGCCCTTCCTATGCCCCCCACTCACCTGGGTAGTGGGCAGGTGGGTTACAGGGCAGCATCACTCCCCAGCCTTCGTGGGTTTTCACGGGGTCTCGCTCCTCCTTGGAGAATTCCTGCAGAACTAGAGGTAGATATGGGGGCTCAGACACTGGTCCTGCAAGCCTTCGGGCTCCTCCCCAGCTGTCCTCCTTGGGGAGAAAGCAGCCCACCAGGGCATGCCATGTGAGGGCAGCAAGCCTGGCTTGAGCGTGGCATCTGTCCTTTCTGAGCAACATTTCCTGACACCCTCTTCCCCAACTCCTAGTGTTTTGGTCTCACAGCCAAAGCGGAGGACAGCCTCCCTGCTGACGACAGTCCCCACTGGGTTTGAAGCCAAGCACTGGTAGACACCGGCATCCTGGGCCTTGGTGGGGCTGGAGATGACCAGGTTGCCGCCCACCAGCTGGTGACGGGACCCAGGTTCTAGCTTCATCTCAGTGCCATTCATTTTCCACCTGCAATAGGGGACAGAGGAAGGGACCTCAGTTCTTTCTGGGGCAGGGCTTAATGTGAGGGCCTCCCAGGACATCCCAGTGCCCCTGTGGGGGCCTCACCTGTAGGTGGCTGGAGGGCTGGCCCTGGCACGACACACCAGTGTCACCTGCTCCTCTGTGGACTCCTCTGGGAATAGGAGGCCAAGGGGCTGGTCTTCAAAGACAGGCCCGAAGGTGGCTGGGGATCCCCAGGCGGAACTCCAAGCTGCAGTTGGGGACAGCACCAAGAGGCCTCAGGGACAGAGGTTGTTTGGAGCCTGGCCTCTAGGGGGTGCTGTTCAGCAGGGCTTCCTGCGATGATGGGAATATTTCATTTTCCTCCCTGCTCAATACGGTAGCCACCAGTCACTCCTGGCTATTGAGAACTTGACATGTGGCTAATGCAGCTGAGGAATTGAATTTTTTTTATTTGATTAATTTAATTTTTAATTAATTCAAATTTGAATTTAAATAGGCCAGGCAGATCCCATGTGGTCAAGTTAGCACAGTTAATCACCTACCCTGCACTCAGGCATTAAGTGTCTGCTGTATACATGGCACTGGGCTGTGAAAATGGATCAGACATAGTCCCTCCACCTGAAGGAGCTTGCAGTCTGGGTGGGAAGGACAGAAAGCCGGCAGTGCAAGGTGGACATGCTGTAATGGTGGCTTAGGATCGAGACACTGGGGCCTTCCAAACAGAAGCCATTACTACCGCCCTGGGGGACTTAGGGAAGCCACACCAAAGAACGGAACTGCAGGGTGTGAGATCCATGAGAAGTCATTGGCCAAAGATGGGGAGAGAAGATGCATCCCTAGAGTCTAGAGCTCTGCTGGGACAGATCTGACTAGTTAAAAAGGCTCGGATCAGGATTAGGCTGGGCCTCTGATGAGCTGTGTGACCTTGGGCAAGTCACAGGCCCTTTCGGAGCCTCAGTGTCTTCATTTGTGAAAAGGAAAGAGTACAAATTCACGTCCCAGGGGCCAAGGATTCGGCTGGAAGAACGCAGGTAAGGTGCCCAGCATGGGGAGCCAGCTAGGCAAATGTCTGCTGGACCCAAGTTTGGGGTGGGGCAGGGCTCAGGGAAGAAGGAAGATCTGATGATGGATGTGTGGTAGGTAGGTTACCTGGTGGCACTTTCATGAAATGCCACCCAAGTTCAGAAAAAGGAATGACTTGTTCATAGTCACATAGCAAGTCTGTGACACAGATGTCGACCTTGGGTCTCCTGTAATAGCTGAACAAATGGGTATTGCTCCTGCAAATGGAGTTTCCATGCCAGCCCTGTCCCAGGCACAGGCCAGTCTCTTAACGCATCATTGTCTTGCCTTACCAGGGCGGGAATAGGTGGATAGTGCTTTGTACTTGCCCTTGTGTAGAGGGGGCTGCTGTCTGCTGCCTTGTGGAGCCAGTCTGCTTTGCCACTGTGGCGTCAGGTGGGAGCCAGACTCCCCTAATTGGCTCCTACCTCTCAATACAGCTGATTTCAGACCCTCCATGGTGGGTCTTGGGGGAGGGGGATCCCCATTAAACAATTAGTGCCTCTTTCCTGGTTCATCCAGCTGTCAGCCCTCTTCCAAGGATGGGCCTCTCTGCTGCAGCTGAGACCCAGTCTTGCCCCACTGGGAGTGAGGGCAGCTGTTAAGCAGCTCTCTGAATGAGGTAGGAAGCAGGGCTCCCAGAAATGGTCCGGTGCAGACATCCCCTGAGTCCCTCACTGCTGCCTGTCACTCTCCCTCACTGCCGCCCCGGGCCTCAGAGGCAGTGGTCTGTCAGCAACTGCATTATCTCGGCTGGAAAGCCCAGCTTAATCCCGAGTTAATGATGGTGGTGGAGGGTAGGGACCCTGCCCCAGCTGGGACCACGAAGAGGGGAGGGGAGAGGAAAGAAGGACGGGGAAGCAGCCTGGCTGCTGGGAACCACCTTGTACAATAGTAGTTTCTGAGAACTCTGGGTGATGGGAGGAGTGAGCCAGGCACACTAATGCTTTAGGACTTTCCCCTTTTCACGTTGCCATGTGCCCGCCCTCACACTTACCCCAGTGCCCACACACATACTTCCTTACACTCACTCTTATATCACAGGTCTGTTTGTACAGACATGTGCAAATACCTCTCTAAGATACTCAAATGGCTAGAAACACATTTATATAAACATTGGTTCCCAAGTTCAAACAGTTGCAAATGACTCTATATAGTCATTTATATATACATGTGTTCATAAACAGGTCTATTTATTGATAGTATGTAAACAAAAGTAATGATAGAAGTAGGTGTCACTGATCGATTGCTTACTGTGTGTAGATACCATGCTCCAAGTTTCCTTCTCATAGCCAGCCCTCGTACCAGACAGGTGCTGCTCTTTTTTACTGCACCAATGTGGAAAGCGAGATTTAGCAAGGTTTAGTAACTTGCCCATGTCACACAGCAAGAAGGAGATCTGAAGATTCCACCTTTGACCAGCCTCACCCTGCAGCCAGCATTCTTAACAATGGTGTGCACCATCCTTGATTTTTAGGGAAGATCTGGGTCCCTGTTCCATCCCAGAGGTATAGAATCAGAATCACTAGGAGCAAAGCCCAGAAGTTCAGGCTGTGAAAATCGTGTCGGGTCATTCGAAGGGGTGGACAGCCCAGCACTGCACTGTGAGGGCTTCCAGGCACAGCCACCCTGTAATATGATGCCCTCCATGCTAGGTCTCACTCATACCTCCACCCCTACAGACACCTTCCCACACATGGCTTCCCATACTTCTGCACACATGCACACTCACACACACTACCAGCTCTTCCTGCTGTGTTGTTCCACAGTCTCTTTCCTGATAACTCTTGCCCCAAAACAACCTTGCAGAAGGAGCCAGAATTACTTCTGTAATTCCAGCTCTGTAATAGTTATATGCAGGAGGATCAAGGTCCTAGGCTGACTTGGGCAAAAAGCTTGAGATCCTATCTGAAAAATGACTAAAACAAAAAGGGCTTGGGGTGGTGCTCAAGTGGCAGGGCACCTGCCTAGCAAGTGTGAGGCCCTGAGTTCAAACTCCAGTATTGAAAAAAAGAAAAGGAAAAGAAGAGAGAGAGAGAGAAAGAAAGAAAGAAAGAAAGAAAGAAAGAAAGAAAGAAAGAAAGAAAGAAAGAAAGAAAGAAAGATATCTTGCAGAAGAGAGGAGGGATCGGAGAGACAAGACAGCAAGGGGACATCCTTGCTGCCTCTTCTTGCCCTGATTGCCTACAGGAGTCCAAAGTTGTATCCCAAGGACAGGGCAGCAAGCAAAGCCAAGAGCTAAGACATCTTCCAGGCAGGGTGGGCACAATCGAGGGGATTTACTTCTGTCTTTCTGTTGCTCTGGGAGGTGGCAGACCAGGTCCTGCTGCCTTCTGGCTCCTCTGTGTCTGAGAGCCCTGGAGGTTGCTCACACCCTTCACCTCAGATGGTGCCAGCACTGAGTTGTCAATGACGGAGGGGATGCTCTCCTCTGCCCAACCTGGGTGGATGTCTCCTGCACTGTGCAGCTGGGGCTTCCCACCCCGGCAGCTCTTCTGGTCCAGTGGGCTCTGGGACAGGTAGCTAAGCCTAGGTACTGGGGGTTCCCCCACCCTCCAGGTCAGCTGTTTCCTGGCAGCCTCATGGAGCTGGCTGCAGAACTGAGAGGCAGCAAAGACATAATGAGAATTCCTGAAAGTATGCCAGTGGAGACAAAGACTTAGACGCATGGCTTTAGCCTGACAGGGTCTGGGGGTAGAAGGTAGAACCTGCAGTGGCCAGCATTCCAGCATTGCAGAGCAGGTGCTCCGTCTCCCATGGAGTTCTTTGGGGAAAAGAAATGCCAGTGGACCTGGGCATTAGGCAGAGGGCAAGCCACAGGTCCAGCAGGCTCATCAGCAGCAGCCTTGGTGACCCCAGAGCTCCAGGACAGGTAGCTCTCCAGCCCTCTCCCCTCCCTCCCTTCTGCCAGTTATCTTTCTTCCTCTAAGCTGAGCACCACGGGGCCAAAACCTTCATGGGATCCAGGAGAACTTTCTGGACATGACAGACATGTCCCGTGGTCTGTGCTCTCCAAGGTGGCTACTGAGCACTTGAAACATGGCTGGTGCTGGCTAGTGAACTGAAGACATGGGTTTTGAATTGAATTGAGTCTTAGCTTAGAAGTTCCATGTAGTCATATCTACCATATTAGACAGCCTTAGAGGCCTTAGCTCCTGGCGGACAGCATGGAGATCTGGTTGTGCTAAAATCTTGCTGTGTTACCAAGGGTAAACCACTCACTCACTCACTTTGGGTCATTTTTACTTTATCTACAACCAGCCAAAGACTCATTTCCTTGCCTCCTAACCTCAAAGGACACGTAAGATCCATATATGGGAAATTTTTAGCAAGGAATGGCCTCAGAAGTCTGGGTGCTAAGGCGAAGCAGAGGTAATTATTTGTGTAACCCTCATAAGTGAGAGCTGTCCCTCTAGAGCCCAATGACCCCTCTTACCTGGAGAGGAGACAAGGACCACAGTGGGCAGCAGCAGCAGCAGGCATGGCTTCTTCCTGGTGGGTGTCCCCATTGTGGGGGTCCTGAGCAGAGGCAGGGATCAGAGGAGGGGAGCGTCGGGCCAGTCTGGCTGGAGGGTCTGGCTGGAGGTTGAGAAGCACCTGGTGGGGGGGAGGGGCAGAGCACAGAAGACTCTGAGCAAGGCGCGCCCCTCCCAGCTCCAGGCACATCTGGTCAGTAATGCTTTCCCTTGTCTGGGCTGCTGCTGGAATGGCTCAAGCACTCATTCTCCCCAAGTCCCAGGGGAGGGGGTTTGGCCATTACCAAGGAGCTCTTCCTGGGCTGAGTGCCTCCACCACCCCTGGGAGTCTGGCTTTGCCTTCTTCTCCCTCCCCCAGTCAGCAGGGTGCTGATAAGGTGAAAGCAATACTAATTGGAGGCAAGAACCCACCTATCCTCCTGCCTGAGCTAACCCTAGGTAGCTCTCCCTGTAGGATCCAGAAGAGAGCAGGGCCTGTGTGTGTGTGTGTGGGGGGGGCAGAGATATCTTCCTCTGGCAATTGGGGGTGTTGAGGCTGACTCTCCCTGTGTCTCTCTCCACAGGAGCCTGGGTAGGGGCTAATAAGCCCCTCTGGGAGCTGCATCAAGTCTCTGGATCAGCCTTCTTTTTCTTGCAGTAAGAAGAGGTCTTATGATTTATCCTTGCCCTCAGGCCAGGGTGCCCAGGTAAGGCACTTAGACACTTTGTGTGGTGGAGTCATGACCTTGGCCCCATTAGCCATTCTCCCACCAGATGGACTAATGGACCAGCAGGCCTTCTGGGCTACAAGAGTTATCTTGGCTCCCAGAAGAGCCTCCCTTTTACAGAGTTAGCAGAGCCTTGGTTAAACATGGCACTCCCAAAACCCTGCCCCAGGAAGGCTGCAGAGAGCAAGACAGTGGCCTGACATGGTCTGAGAGACGTCATCTTGAGTAGGGGCAAGGAGCTGGGCAAGCCTCCCATATACTCTCTCTTCCCAGGAGGACTTCTTGAGGTCCAGGGAGCAGAGACTCAGGGTTCTACCTCCCAGTTGTTGGAGTGAGCCAGGTCACCAGTGCCCCCAGCTCCCTCTTGGAGCTGTCCCAGGGGTTGGACTAACTGGCTGCCCCACCTGCCTGCCTGTAGAAGCCACAACAAAGGACAGAGGACCAGGTGGAGGCTTTTCCACTAACCCACTGTAACCCAACTGTCTCTGGATCTGTGTCCTCCTCTGTGAAAGGGGTCTCTTTTAGGTCCCTTCAGCTCTGGTACTCTGTGCTCCCAGAGAGATGGATGGCTAAGGGCTTGGGACTTCTGGTCACTTGGGTAGAGTCAGGGTGAAGAAGGGAGGCTTTGGAGGGCTCTAGGCTGCCCCAGGGGCCTGGACAGGGTCTGAAGATGAGTGCAGCCTCAGGAGGTGCCTCCCTTCACTTCACACTCAACTTCCTTGGAAAGAGCTGCCAGCACTCCTCCACAGGGGAGTCACCCACCACCTTTCCACCTCCTGACAGCCACAGCTGGCACCCCCAGGGCCTGTCAGGGAGGATGTGGCAGGGATGCTGGGAGGAGCCCAGAAACGGGCTTTTGTGGGGGGTGGGGAGCAGATGTTACTCCTCATCTCCAGCCTCATATCCTCTTCCCCTTGTCAAGAAGGCACCCAGGTACCATCCCACAGCACCTGCCCCTCCCTGTCCTTGCTGCGGTCAGTTCCCAATTAAATCCAGGACATGCCCCCCACATGCTTCTCCCACATGTCCCCCACAAGTCCGTTCCCCTGTAGCACCCTCCCTAGGTGAGATGTCCTCAGCCACAGGTCCTGTTCACGCCTCACCCTGCCAGAAAGTGCCTAAGAGGCCAAGTCTGCATATAGAATTCAGTTCTGCTCTGGACAGCACCCTAAGTGGTCAGAGAGCTTCTGCTCATGGCACTGTTTGTCTCCACTGGCAGGGTGTGAGCTCCCCGAGGGGGAGACTGTATCATGATCATCTTGGGATCACTATGCCCAGTAAAGGGTGTCACATCTAACCGATTGAAAACCACTGTGGTTGTATGCCTCCAGGAGCCATCAGACATATGCGTGCGTGTGCACAAACACAAGCTCACACATTGGAGCTTAATATAAATTTCCTCAGGTGACACGTCTTCAGTGCTCTCTGAAGCAACCCAGGGCAAACTGGCACACATACATAGGTACACACACACACACACACACACACACCCTCAGGTCTCTAGGGACAGCAGAGTATCTGATCATGGGGAAATCTTAAAAGTTTGCCCTTGGTTGTCACACAAATGAAGGGAGCTATGGTCAGAATAGGGAGGCATGGAGCAGACTGAAACCTTCCAGGATATGAATTTCATCTCTTAACAGCTCTGTGAGCTTGGGCAGGTTATTCCTCCTTGTAGTGTCTCAGTTTTCTCATCTGCAAAGTGGAGATTATAATATGGCTTTGCAAAGCTGTTCTGCATGTTAGATGAGGCAACAGAGTGCCCTGCAGTGGTTCCCAAGTTGCTGTGAAGCCTTGGGCTGTTTGGACCTGTGAGGGGCAGCCACGGTGGGGAGAGAAGGCTCTAGACCCCTTCCCCACTCCCGTGAGAGCATCACCACTTCTATCTGTTTCATCTGCAGGACTTTTCCAGAAGGTTCCCTTGTGGGAAAACTTCTCCAACCAGTCTGACAGTCACCCATGGCACTGGTAAGCCACGACCTGGTTTCTGGTACAGAGAAGGTACTCTGTCATCATTGGCGCCCATCCTTTCTCAGCCTGCCAGTGCTGGGAACTGGTGCAGGAGGAGGGGCCAGCAGGGGAAGAGCTGGGCTGCAGGCTCTCATCCTGAATGTACTAGACCAAGGCAGAGATGGAGGTTGCAGTGGTCACCTCCACCTGCAGTGGTCAGAATTATCTGTGGTCTCTGTTCCCCTAGGTGATACTGCAGATTGTGGATAATCCATTCCCACCACTCGTCTTAAACTTCAGTACCTAGCAAAGTGTGTTACGTCTAACCGATTGAGAACCACTGTGGTTAGACGCCAGTCTTTTATCAGCCATCTCCCCAGTCCAAGGGTACTATCTGGGGACAGAGACCTGCAGCCTTAGAGGAGATGTGTATGGGGTCAAGGCAGGGCTGAGGTTGCCTTCAGAGAGCACTGGACAGCTGTCAGCTTGATCAGATGTATGCTGAGTTTCATTGTGTGCCGAGGCCTTGTGTACACGAACACGAGTGCACACATGCACACATACAGAGTCTGGGCTAAAGGTTGGAGGTTATTGCCAAAAGGTGAGACAGTTGGCATCCAGTCTTGCCTTGCATCCGTTTCCATTACAGTGTTTCTTGACCATGTGCTGAGCACAGGGGAGATGATAAGGAAGACACTGCTTTTCTGGAGCAACCTGACCAACAGAGCAGCTGAGATGTGCTCACAAGTCCCTAGACCAGTCATCTCTCCACACCATTTGCCCCATGACACATTCTAGAATGCCCAGGATGGAGGGGGCCCTTTTGTTGGAAGAAAGGCTGGAGTGGAATTATGCCAGGCCCAGGCCTGAGCCAGCCAAGCCTTGCCCAGGCCAGCTGCCCAAGTGCAGGGGTGCAGGCGCAGGCTGTCACTGGCGGGCACAGGCTGTCACCATTGGGGCTGGCCCTATGAGGTACCCACATATGGGGTAACAGGCCACTTGGGGGTCCAATGGCACTGAGGGAGCTGGCTGAAGTTCTTAGTCTAGGAAACAAAGAGCCTGGGAGGCAGCTGGGGGACAGAAGGCTGTGAGTTAGACTCCAACACATGACAGGGTTTCCTGGGCTGAGGACCCTGCATGGAGCCAGTCAGAAAATGAAAGATACACTCCCCCAAAGTACTTCCTCTTGGGATGCCTGCCTCCTGGCCCCGAGTCTGTCTCCCCCGCTCCCAGAGAGTGGAGATTGGAAGAGAAGGGATTGGCAACTTTTGCGTGGGTGGTGATGGGTAAAGGGAGGTTTGGAGCTAGTAGAGGGCAGAGATTGGTTTCTTATTAGTCTTCAAAGTATTGTAGAAGCCCTTGGGGTCCCACCTTGGCCCTTGGTCCCATAGCACAGAGGCTAACAGGGTAGTGAATTGCACCAACCAGATCCTAGTAAAACTAACTAGTATAACATTAAGTTACCTTCATACTTAGCCTCTCCTAGCCTTAGTCTCCATCTGCAAAATGGAGAAGAAGGGTGAGACTATCTTAAGGAGACTATATGAGGTCAGAGCCACACTTGGCTCTTTATAAGTGCTTGGGGGAAGATGTGATCTTGTCACTGAAAACCCGCCCAGCCTCCCTATGCCTGCAAGTCATTGTGCCTGACCAGTCAGGCTTACTGACTCAGTCACAGTCCTCAGGCTGCACTCACACCTGCTTAGGGGACTGATCCCCCACTGTCTCCTGGACAAGTGCTTTCCTCCTCTTATATGCCCCAGGTGTGGTGGACCTAGGAAAGCACCAGCAGCCACTCAAATGGGCACAAGGACACTGATGGTAGACTTACACCCAGTGCAGTGTATTCGGGAGGGGCACAGGTGGGATGTGCACATGGGCTCTCTAGAGTCAATTCTCCTTTTCAACCCCACATCTTCTGCCTTGGGGGACAGAAGACAGAGCTCAGCATCTTATCCTCTGCTTAGGACAGGCATTGCCACCTGGGGCAGTGCAGTGACCCTTCAGGAAGGTCTCAATCATCCCATCTCCTCTATGAGGACATTTCAGGCTCAGATGGGGACTTCTGGGGTGCTCAGAGTGCCAGGCCAGGTAGCAACTGGCAGAGGGAAAAGGACCTGGGTTAAGAGCTCTCTATAGAAACCTGGAGAGCTGGAGAGGGTCTTTGGGTAGATATGGGTGAGATAGGGACCGCCTCAGCCCCAAATGGGGGACAGAGATGCTGTGTAGCCAAGTCCCTCCTCAGCCCCGCTGTGCACTCCCTCTCTCTTCCCTTAGCTTTCTCTGCAGGTTCTTTGTATCTGAAGCTGGTTCCCGGAGGCCCCAAGCCCTGGTGCAGATATATGCACTGGGCAGCTGGTGACCCTCAGGTTTATGGATCTGCCTGGGCTTTCGGCACTGGGCAAGGGAAGTCTGGCCCTTGATCTTCAGCCTGCCCTCTCTGGTGAGAGACCCTTCAGAGTACGGTGTGACAGAAGGGGAGAGACTTATGTCCTCTGGGGAGGAAGCTTGGGACCAGGAGCAAGCTACTCCTACACCTTCAATTTTTTCCCACCTGTCTGTCTTGCTCTATGTGTGGTGTAGGGCAGTGAATGTGAACTTTGGAAGAAGGATCTCCCCTTTTCTGATACTGGGAATAAAATCCAGGGCCTTACACATGCTAGAAAAATTCTCTACCACTGAGCTATACCCCCAGTCCCAGAAAGATTCCTTTTCAAGATGCAGGAATCAGAATAATTATTTCAACTTGTTTCTGAAGAACCAAATAAGGAAGTCCCCCATGCATTAGCAGAGCAATTGCTGTATGTCTCCCTATTTCCACTGAGAGGAGACCCCACCCATCTCCATCCCAGACAGGCTGGTTCAGGGTAGAAGCCTGGGCAGCACAGATAGGCTGCCTCCTGCTGGACGCAGGGCAGGGGAACCTTGTAGTCACTGAGGTTGGCAGACATTGAGGGGATGTGGACTGACTGGAGGAGACCGAGTAGGCTCTTTCTGGATGGGTGCCCTGCAAGAGGGGGCAGGGTTGGCTTCTACATCAAAGCAGGGGCTCCTGAGATGTGTTTGTGTCTGAGTGTGTCCTGAGATGGAAGATGTTCAGGTTTGGGGTGAGGACATCTTTGCACACCTTTGCTTTTGTTTGCATCTTCTTTGGTGAACAAAGAAACATGGGCTCCTTTTGAGGCAAGGACTCAAACCAAAGAAAGAACCTCTACTCTATGATGCAATAATGAGGGCACAGAGCTCACAGAAGTACCACAAATGCTCCAGTTAGCAAGAGCCCTGGGGTGTGGTCCTCCTGAAGTAGGAGAAAGGCCAGCATGCAGGAGGGAACAGAGAGGATGTCTGTCTTATGGGTTCATCACCCACAGACACCACTTACCATCTGAAACAGGGTGATTGTAGGCTGGAAGAAATTTACAGGGCCATTCCCCCTCTGCCTCTAGTCAAGACTGTCTCTAACCGTGGATCAGACCTCCACTCCAGTTTTCTAGCCATCTTTAGGGTTATCTGAAAGGATGGCTCATGGCTCCCTTCCTGTCAGGATGTATCTCCTGTGGTCTCACTTAAGTCCCTCCTGCTTCACTGGCATATTCTTTGCTCTGGTTCTTCCCTGTGTGTCATAAACCACCTCTTCTGTGACTCCCTGTTTCTGCCCTAGGAATTTCTCCAAAAATACAAATACCACCCACACTCAGGCTTAGAAATTGTCTTTGAAATATGTTTTCTTAACTAACATTTGGCTTGAAAAGGTTTCTTGCAGGGGGACCATACATCCCCCAAAACCACCCCAAGATGTATGGGCTCAGAGCAGAGAACCTAGCTTGGGGTACACCCATGTACACGCTCCTGAAGACTACGTGTGGCCAGCCAGAGGCAGTATGGTGCAACTGTCCGGTCAAGCATGGTTGCTCAGAGCCCATCCCACATGTGTGCTGCAGTAGAGTTGTATAAGGAGAGAAATCTGGCAGGGACAGCGGTGTGGGGTAGCTGAGGACCCAAGCCAGAGAGTGCATGAGACCAGGGAGGAGTGCAGGGAAGCACTTGGCTAGGTGGGAGGTGGGGAGGAGAGAAAAGGAAGACAGCAGGCTCCGTCAGTCTGCACTTCTTCGGTGGCTTCCCTCAGCTCCTCTCATGGCTCAGGGTGAGCATGAGGACAGTAGTTTCTTATGAGGGTAGACCTTAGGAGACTTTGATACCATCAGCTCAGAGGTCCCCTGTTTATCTCACTTCTTGCTCCCTCTTATGGTTGACAACTCCCATGGGACGTTAAGAAGGACTTTGACCTTGTGCTACAGTCCTGTGAGTGGTTCTGGCCAAGCCTGGCTAGAGGGGAGGGGAGTAGCACGTGCTAAGCCTTGGGAAGGGATGCTACTGTCTCTGAGGACACAGCTCCCTTCTGCCATGGTCAGGAGACAGGGCACCTGTTCTGACCTCCAGGCCATCTTCCTGCCCCACCCCAGGAGCCATGGCAACCCCTGCCTCTTCCACAGGTGGACTACTCTTTGCTACCCTTGCACTCTAGCCGTGTGAACAGTCCCTCTGGATGGGGATACAGGACCAGGTAGTAGAGAGCCTCACAGACTAAGAAGACTGGGGGCTGAACAGTTGCTCAGAGGAGTTTCTGAGCTCAAGGATGGACCTGGCCAAATGGGCTGGTCCTGCCTCCCGCCCCGGGCAGACGGAAAAGATGCTCAGACCCACCCTTGTCCAGGGCTGGAGCCATGGTACACACAGCCACTCCTTCCCGGTCATAATGGATTCCAAAACCTCCAGACAACTTTGACTGACAGCTTTTCCTAAGGGACACAGGCTCTCACAGTCCCCCCGCCCTCACACACCTCCACAATGGTTGGGGCTGCAGGACATCTGGTGATACCCTGTGCAGCACAGGTAGCGCTCCTTCCACAAGCACTACCTCATCCTAGCCTCTTGCTCCCCAGGCCTAGCCAACCCCTCTTGGAGCAGGTTTTGGGATGCAGCTCTGGACACTTGCTGGCTGAGTCTGCTTCCTCCCCTCTGGCCTATTACGTAAGTAAGCCATGGTGCTGGGCAGAGGGTTTGCCCTCTCTTTATAGAATCCCCAGGAAAGCCAAACTTTGAACAAATCCTTCCCTCCTACCAGTGAGGTTGAGGGGGGAGATACAAGGAAAAGACAAGGTTGAGGAGGGGGAGGGGAAGAAAAGGAATTTCAGCCGGGTGGTTCCAGCCTCTCAACCTTCAGATGCTGCTTGCCTCAGTCTCTCCTCCCTGACTCCCAGCTCCTGGACAGGCCTTTGCTCAAACTTGTTCTCTCTCTCCCCTCTCTTCCACAGCCTCCCAAACTGTCCAACTGAAGCAAGACTTTGCAAAGAGGTCACCCTGCAGCGTCAACCCCCTGGGTGACCTCAAGTCTGGGAACCAATGCTCAATTCCATCCAGGGACTTCCAGGGACAGGGCAGGCTGTAGAGCCCAGGTCAGCCCCAGAAGCCCCTGCCCTTTTGGCAGGTGGTTGCTTGCTGTCGGCTGCTCAGGTTGGATTCCTGGACACTCCTGGGGGCCAGCTTCCTGGGCAGGCTCTGCCTGCCTGCCTGGGCCCTTCAGGATGCCACCCACATAGCCAGGGAGGAGAAGAGCATCACTCTGTGGCCACTGTGAAGCTGGGGTGAGAAGTCAGACAGGCTCCAGCTGGCTGAGTGTCCCTATCACCTCCCTCTCCCAAGTTACAAGGGGGACATTTACCGGGGCTGAGCATGGAGTCCCTGCCATAAACAGCACTCAGGGAAGCCCCTGGGCTGGAGCAGACAAAAACGGTTGGCACCTACCTGGAGTGCAGGAAGGGTGTTGGCTGGGGCAGGTGGACGCTGTCCTGTGGGTGAGCCGCCGGCCCTGCCGCCAGCCCCTCAACCGGCTCCTCGGGGCCTCTGCTGGCCTCAGCCGCTGGCTGTCCTGGTGCGGCGGCCGGGCGGTGGCGGCAGTGGCGGGTGAGAGCGCGTGTGTGTGCGCGCCCGGAGCCACTGCAGCATCTCTGCATCAAGATGTGCTCCTCCCTCTCCCCGGCTCCGCTCACTGGCTGGCTGCGCTCCGGCCGGAGATGGCTTCCTCTGCCCCCCCCCAACTCCTCCGTCCCCACCCTCCCGGCTTTACCTCATTTGCTGTCATTTAAGGACCAGGCAGCAGCCTGAGTGCCCGTCTTCCATAATGCATGGGCAGCTCCGCGCACCGGCCGGCCTGCCCCCACCGCCCTCCCCCTCCCCTCCCCACACCGCCCTCCCCCTCCCCTCCCCCCCACCCGACTCCCCACCCCCCCATCCTCCTCCCCCCTCCCCTCCCCCCCACCCGACTCCTCACCCCCCCCACCCCCCTCCCTGCCAGCCTGAAGCTGAAGGGGCCAGAGGGGTGAGCTGAGGAGGCACAAAGAAAGTAGCCTTGCTTCTCAGACCCTGGAGCCAAAACTCTCCATCCCCCCCACTCCCTGGGGGGGTGGGCAATTTTATGTGTGGGGCAAGTACGATGAGAGGCTGCTTCTGTTGTCCCCCACCCCATCCCCCAACTCACATTCATCCTCATTATCTCCTTTGCTCAAAAGTAACAGGGGCTTTTGTCCAAATATCCAAACCTTAAAGGAAATTTAGAATAGCGTAAGTCCCCTGAGCACCCCCCCTTAACAGAGTACCTACTTCCAGGTTTATTATTTTCACACATGTACAATTACCTTACGAAAACGGGATCACAAAATAACGCCATGATTTGCAAAATGTTTTTAAAACTATGCTCTTGATCTTGGACACCTTTGTACATTTGGATCCAATCCCATTTTAATCAACCAGCAGTGCGATGCTCTGAAAAGCTCGCTGGATTAGAAGTGTGAATGTCTGAAAGGTACTCTGAACTTTGGGTTACTGACTGACTGGCTGTGTGTGTTTGGCTAAGAACCCTCTCTGAGCCTCACTGATAACCTGAAGAGGTTCAAGTTGGCCAAGGTACCTTCCTGCTCTGAGACTCTAGATGCTCACTCTGGTCAGCGGCATTTCTCTCCTGCCCTGCTCCTGTCATTTTGGGGGTGTGCCCTGAAAGGATGGAGCCTGGAGGCAGAGGGACCAGCCATCTGCAACCCTGTCAGCCTGTCACTGTTGTCTCACCCCCCCTCTGGTCTGCCTGCTGTCCAGCTTGCACAGGCAAGACTGGTGAGAGGCCCAGATGCCGCAACAGCTGGCAGGGCCAAACAGCCTGAGTTTTAAATGCCATACCTGTCAAGCATGAGCATGGCTCTGTGTCTTCCTGAGTGGCCCAGGGCCTGGGGGCTTAGGCAGAAATGAAAGGGCTTAGAGAAGTGAAGGAGTGAGGAGGATGTGCCGCCAGCATCCCACAACCTGAATTCGAGTCCCACATGTGCACTCCCCCTCTCCCGCTTCTCGCTTCCCCTCCCCTCCCAAGGGCTTGCACAATTGGGAACTCATCTTCTTTGTTCCTGAGGTGGAGATAGCCAAGATATCATTTCTTGGCTAACTTTGAATGCTGCTGTGAAATGACAGGCATATCAACCCCTTCCCGGATGTCCTTTCCTTTCCTGCCTCTGCCCCTGTCTGTCTGTCTGGGGACAGCACATTGACCCTGAGCTCCTGAGCTGAGCCTCAGGAGCACCCTGACATCTTCCAAGTCAAGCCTGCTCAGAGAGGCTACATGAGGTCTCTTTAGCAGAAAGTGGTAGGAACAGGTCTTTGCCAAGACTGGGTAGTTGGAGGGGTGATGTGTCTGCTGCTTTGGGGCAGACAGGCCGGGAGGGATTGACTGGCCCTGGAGCCAAGGGTCTGGAAATCTTGCAAAGATTGCTTTAGACTGAGCCAGCTGTCTTTGTGAGTCTATTTTAGGACAGCTGCTGCCCTTGCAGTGGGGCCAGTTCCCTGAGGAGGGTCACTTAGTATAGGTGACTTTGGTCTCAAAGGCTCTCTCAGATCCCCATGCATTCAACAATAAAGGAAAACCAGTTTTTCCTTTTCTTTCTTTTTTTTTTTTAACCAAGCTTGGACCTGGACTTGGACTTGGAAAGACAGTTGCCAAAGTTTCATCTTCTGCCTTGCATGGAGTGCTCAGCTGAGCCTGGCTTAGATAAGTTTGGGGGGGGTCCTGGGAATCCTCAATGCCAACCTCTGAGATGCTCCATTCTGAGGAGAGCTTAGCGTGGGCACTTGGGGGTCCAGGCTGAGCTTTGATGTGGGGTACTATCTGTTTTGAATGTCTCCAAATTGCCAGGAGTTGTGTTAAGTGCTTTATCTGAATTACTCCAGAGGTACCTGTGCTATTGTTCATATTATTTTTATCACCACCACCACCACCACCACCACCATACATGTTGCTCAGCCACAGTGGAGGACTTTCTCAGAGTAAACAGAAAACAAACCGAGCAGCAGTGCCCGGGGCCCAGGGCTGTGACTCCAGTCTCCTGGCTTCACCCTGTGCTGTGGATGCCACCCTGCTACCCACTGTCCACACTTTAGTGTATGGAGGAGTTGGGGGCAGAATGGTTTCCTTTTTTTTGGTGCCTGACAGAGAATTCAGTGACATTGATCACTAGAGGCCACCTTCTTCTCTGTGGAGAATCAGTACGACCCCATGGTGTCCAGAGCTGGGACATCCGATCTCCAAGTTGAGTCCCACAGACTCCCAAGTGGGGTCAAGAAGGGCCAGAGCAGGAGAAGATGATTAGGGGCTAATCAAAGAGGTCACTATTTTGCCTGTAGACATGTGGTGCTCACCCTGGGGAGGTTCGGGAGGCATTTTGAGGACCACTCACCCCTCCCCAGACCATCTGCTCCTTCGTGCTGCGGCCCCATCAGATCAATAGCAATGGAGTCCAGAGGACTCTTATCTAAATGGTCAATGAGAGATCTTGAGTCCAGTCCCAGGGGACAAGTGAGAAAGGATAGGAGAGTCTGCCAGTGCTCTTGAGCGCTGGTGACTTTGCCATCTCCTTCCTCTCCGGTCACCAGCACCCTTGCCTCTGATTTTAGACTCCACACCCTTTTCCAGAGTTTCCAAGAGACTGTGTATTTGTGAAGCAGTAACTCAGTCTGGAATGGTGGGGGATTCAAAACCAGAGGATGTGGCCTATCTTCAAAGTGCCTGTAATCTTTTGGAAGCAGCTGATAGTGGTAATTATGATTTTTAAGAACATTGGAGAATTGTCAGGTGCCACACAAAATACATACTACCATTCCCTTCTCCATGCAGTCTCTGGAAGGGGAATCATCTCATCCAGGTCTGTTTTTCCCAGCCCTCTCCCAACCTCCTCTTCCTGCTGTGCACTGAGCCTGGCGCACAACAGGGTCTCAGTGAATATGTGTGGACTAGGGGAATGAGTGGAGGAGAGTGAGACAGTAACTGTCATAAGTAAGGGAGGGAGGGGGCCAGAGGCAGGTGGAGGTTTCAGTGCGGTGGCGTGGGGTCCGGATAGATGGGGAGGCAGTGGGGAATGCTGCCTGGCACGGGAGTATGAAGTGTGGCAGGAACCAGCGCTTGGGGCCTGGGAAGAGCATCGTTTGTGTAGGGTCCGGAGGAGCCAAACCAACCCAAGCAGCAGTGCCAGAGGGAGATCTCAATACTCAGTCTGCATTTGCCTTCCTCATTTTGCTTAAGGGCCTGGCAGGGTCTGTGGCCCAGAGGGGCCTAATTATTCTCTTTGCCATTTCAACCCAGGGCTCTTGGAGCTTCTCTTTCAGGCTTCTAATAGACAATGCTAATGTCATTATTAATATTTAATAGTAATGATGCTAATAATGACCTGCATTTATGTGGTCTCTCCACAGAGCTCAAAGAACCCCGAGTTCTTTTGTATGAAACAATTTGGCTAGTGTAGGCGATGGGAGGGTGGGAGGACAGGGCAATGGAGAGGGCTGGAGGCACTGGAAACCGAAGCCTAGCAAGGTGAGATCAGACCAAGGTCACAGAGGAGCTGGAACTTGGATTGGGTACTGTGTTCCCTGCCTGGATTCCCCCCGGGGATCTGGGTCTGAGGAGGACATCCTAGATAGGAACATCTTTTGGTCCTGGCAAGAACCATGCCATGCAGGGAGCATGATAAGGGAACAGCCTTGGGGAGCAGTGGTGACCCTGGAAGTGAGCTGAGCTGCAGAGCAGATGGCCTTTGAATGTTCTTGACTGAGCCTGCCTAGAGCGGCTAATGAGCAGTCATGGAATTTGGGGGCAAAAGGGGCAGGCAGCGGACACACGAGTCCTTGTCTACCACTTGAACCACACACCTAGTCCTTTCACTTTCAGTTTGTTTTTCAGATAGATTCTCACTAAATTTTTCCAGGACAGCCTTGAACCTTGATCCTCCTACATCCCCCTCCCAAGTAGCTGGGATTACTTGTACACCATCATGCCCAGCCCCTGGAGTTGACTTTCTTAGCCTTCACATTGAATCTGTGATCCACACGATGGCCTTTTGATGAATTCCTTTTCTGCTGTCATGGCCAAAGCCTGTTTCTGCTGCCTGCAACTGAGAATTCGGATTGATCCAGGGCTTAAAGCTCCTAGCACAGTGCCTGGCACAGAAGGAGTGCTCAATAAATGACAGTCAGAAATTGTCAGAACATTGTATTCATCCATCCATCCATCCAACAAGCAAGTGTTGAATGCTTCCTGATCAGGTATTACTAGTGCTGGGATACTGAGGAGAAAAAGACTCACAGTCTAACAGTGGGACTGACCTGTAAACAATCAGAACAATCTGGCAAATACTTTGTCCAAGTTTGCACAAAGTATTATGTAGAGGTACTTGCTCCTGCCCAGTGAGCAAAGAAAGCATTTTCACTGAGTCCTGAGGGAGGACTCTTGAGTTCACCAGAGCCTAGGTGTCCGTGTTATGGGCTGAGAGGAGGCAGGGACAGGGTGGGGACAGGAAAAAGCAGCTGCTTGTGCAAAGGGAGCAGTGTGACAGAATGCAACAAGGTTCAGGAGCAGGTTACATGTCTAGAGTTGAGAGTGCAAGGAAGGGATGTGGTTGGAAGAGTGGGCTAGGGCTGATCCATGAAATGATTTATAAACCTTTGGGGGCTTCATCTGAGGACAATGGGGAACTGCTGGAGGATCAGAGCATGCAAGAAGTGCACTGAGACACAAGCTTTGGAAAAGTCTCCTTGGGGCAAGTGGAAGATCAGACTTAGACCTGGAGACAGGGAGGCTGACTGGTCAGGCACTATCACAGGGCAGAGACAAGGTGACAAAGACCTGAGAGGGTCCTTGGGCATGGAACTCAAATCTGTGCTGCCCAGAAATCTTTGCCTGGGTGCTCCAGGGCCTTTCACGTCACCACAGAGGACCCAGACTACCAGCTGTGATGGTCAGTTCAGTGGTTACACATAGCTAGGCTGTAGCTCCCAGTAGTTTAATCAAACAACACTAATGAAGGTGTTGCTATGAAGGCATTTTGAACATGTGGCAATCCGTTGACTTTCAATAGGGAAATTACTCTTGATTATGTGGGTGGGCTTTATCCAATCAGTTGAAAAGCCTTAAGAGCAAAGACTGAGGTTTCCCTGACAAACAGGAAATTCTTATCTGAGGGTTTCCAGACTGCTGGCTTGCTCTGCAGGAAGCTGACAAGCTAGCCTCCACAGTAGTGTAAGTCAATTTCTTGAAACACATCTAATATGTATGTAATATGTTTTATGCATACATTTACACGTGCACGGAGTGTCAGAGTCCCTGACTTAAGATTTTTTTTAAATTTATGATGTGAAGTAGCATGCAGTAGAAACTGTATTTTAAAATTTGAATTTTGATTCTTTTCCCTGGCTAGCGATATGTGTTATGATAGATAGTCTTTTACCGTGCTGGGCAGTGGTAGCAATAGAGAAGGTAAACAGTTGGTGCTACAGTGTATCATGTTGCTAAGCAATGATGCTTGGCAGGTGTATTAAATGCATTTTTTGACTTAGACATTTTCAGTTTGCAGTCGGTTTGTTGGGCCATAACTCCATTGTAGATCGAGGAGCATGTAAATATCCTGTGACTCTTTCTCCAGAGAACCCAAATGAAACACTACCCTTCACCGTCTCTGTCTGCTGCTCCTCCTGATTTCCTGCTGTATCAGCTCAGGCTGCTATAACAAAATACTCTAGGTGTGTGTGTCGGGAATGGCTTAAACTACAGACCTTTGCTTTTCACAGTTCTGGAGACTGGAAGTCCAAAGTCAAGATGCTGCAGATCCAGTGTCTGGTGGTGGCTGATTCCTGGCTTGCAGACGGCCATTTTCCTCATCATGTCTTCATGTGGCATACAGCAGAGAGCAAGCTCTGGTGTCTCTTTTTATAAGGGCACTAATACCATTTAAGGGGGCTTCACCCCCAGGGCCTGATTACTCCTCAAAGGCACCAGTTCCTACTACCACCGCATCAGGAGTTTAGGTTTCAACAAACACACGGGATGGGATGGGTGGGGCACACAAACATTTGGACCATAGCACCCCGCCTCCATGAATGACATACTCCAGGCTTTTCCTTCCTCTACATCTCCTTGCTGACCACACCCCCATCCCACATCCTGCCAACGACTCAGTCCTGCTGACTTGCCCCACTCTAGGCCTCCTCTCTGCCTGACCCCCAGCCTCCTTCCCACTGTCTTAGTGCTAGTCCTCAACAGTTCCCACTAACATCCTCGGCCTCCCATGCACCCTCCAGTCTGTAGGCAGAGTGAGCTAGTCTCCTCCAGCATCTCTAACCTCTAGGTTAGAACCTAGACTCCTTCTCTGACTCATTGTGACACTGTAATCTGGTCCATCTTTAGTCCACCCTCTTCTCTTGCCCTCCCCAACTTACTCCAGCTATATTGACCCACTGTACCTTTCTCAAAAGAGCTAGACTCACTTTTTATTAGGATATGTTCATTGTACAGGGGGGATTCATTGTGACAATTCCAAACAGGCTTAATTATATATTGGTTGGATCATCCCCACTGTCTCTCCCCCTTGATCCCCTCCACACCTCACTTAAAGCAATTACAAAAGGTTTCTTTGTTGCAGTCACTCCCTCAAGACTGCTCTAGACGCTCTGTAGGCATTAGGTGATCCACTGCAGTGCCCTTATCACATCACGGGAATTCCACTTTCAAATCTGTACAGTGACAAGGGTGTTTTCACCACGACCCTTTACATTCTGTTTAGTGGCTGGGGCCCTTTATGTATTTATCGTTCCTTCCTGTCTGGGGTTCACGATGGAGACAGACAGGACCATGCTGGGGCACAGATAACTACTTCTTTCCCCACCCTGATTGCCTTGAAGGCAGAGCCAGTGCCTGCTGTGTACTGCATATCTTCCAAGGAGGTACAGCATTGAGCCAGGGTGCACAGCTTGGTGATGGGTGCCGGGCTTGGCTTAGCACCTATTCACCATCTCAGACTGGTGCAAAAGGAATGCCCAGCCTGAAGAAATGTCCACCGGGGTCAGAGAGCCAACCTGATATGCCAGTTCGCTGGTTGTTAGAGGCAGGTGCAGACCTCCCAGCAATGAAGGCTGAGGGTCAGACACCTTTCATGGGGTGCAGCCTGAGCAGTCTCACAGAACCTGTGTGTAGAAGCTCACCTTCATGATCTTCTGTTGCTGTCTTGGAATTAAGAATAAGTTTTATACAAGGAGATCAGCATCCCATTTTACACCAGGCAGTGCAAATTATTTGTTGGTCCTGCTGAGATTGGTAGGGTTGCTCACTCAAAAAGGCATCTGGAGTTACTGAGTCAAAGGGAGTTAAGGTGAATGAGGCCCCACTCCCACCTCCAGTTGTTCCATTTACAACTTCAGCCTCTGCCCTTGGCTTTGTAACATTCATAGGAGCACTTTGAGAGGGACCTATTGTTTTAACCCCACCGAGGTCCTTAAAACCAGGGGTATGACCTGCTTGCTAGGAATGCATTTTACATTTTTAAGTGGTTAAAAGAATCGGGAGAATATTTCATGACCCATGAAAATGATGTGACGATCATATCTGTGTTCATAAGCAAAAGTTGATTGGAGCTCAGCCATGCTCGTTCACTTGTATATAGCCTATGACTTCCTTTATGCCACAAGTGGTTACAATGGAGACTGTATGGTTGCAAAGCTGAATATGTACTACCTTGTCCCTTACAGGAAATGCTTGCCAAACCCTGGTTTAAGCTATCACTCTGTCACCTGGGGCCTGCAATCAGAAATGAGGGTGTGTCAGTCACTGCCACTCCAGTGTTGGGTTTCTTTTTTGCTTTAGCTCAGTGGTTCTCAACCAGGGGACATGTGGCAAGCTCTAGAGGTGCGGTTTCTGGGCTGGTTGTATATGGGGGCAGAGGGTGTGCTGTTGGGTATAGTGAGAGATCAGGATGCTGTTATACATCCTACCACACATAATCCCCCAGCCCCAAAGGTCAGTAGTGCTGGGATCAGAGAGCCCTGTGCTGCAGTGGGGACAGGGACAGGCCAGACTCCAGGAGATCTTCTGGGCTGGGGACTGGCCCGACCTTCCACTGCCTTGGAACTGCGCATCTAGAAGATGGTGTGTATAGAAGGAGGGGACAATGGGAAGAAATGATGGGAAGCGCTGAGCATGAAGCTTCCTTTTCCTGGTGGCCTGTGCTCCCTGCACCCCACTCCCCCCAAGGAGCAGGATAGGGCCCATGTGCTTGGCCAGGTGAACTTGACCCTAGAAAGAGAGATGGTTATGTGGGCCCTAACCATGGTTGTGGACGGGGTGCCAGGAGTCAGGATTGTAGCAAGAAGCCCGGAGGCGCTCCACTAGGACCAGGCGAGCGAGCAGGGTGCTGAACTCAGGCGGAAGGATCCAGGAAGGAGGCAAGGAGTGTGAGGCTGAGGGAGCCTCGGGGAAGAAGCTGGCTCTGCTCCCACCAGCCTTCTGGAGAGTGTGAGGAACAGATGCCATGGCTGTCAGATGAGAGGCTCCTGGCACTTTGGGAAATTGCAGAATTAACAAAAGGACGGTTGCTTTCAGGGAACACAAGCAGGGGTGCAGTGCGCACAGCTGGGCTGGCCTCGTGGGACTCCTTTCCTTGTGGATCAGGGTTGGGCGAGGGACGACAGAGGTGGCTGAGTCATCAGGCCTGGGGGCAGAACAGGGTCAGGTTAGAGCCAGGGCCAGGGCCAAGGCTGCCTATAGCTTGGAGTCTCGAAAGTGGCAGGGCTGTCTGGAGGTCATCTCATCTATCTTTCTGCCTCTGGGTCCAGGCATAGCAGATGGCATCTTGCCGGCGGAGGGCCCAGGCAAAGCGGCCCTCAGCAGGAATGAGAATTCACCAGCTGTTACTTGCAAAGTCCCCAGAAGCAGCAGCCAGCTCTCTTGGAAGCTTCATGGACAAAGAGGCATGTGTCTGAGAGTCTGCAGGGAGCCTGTGCCTTCTCCAGGTGGGGTGTGGGCGGCCGGACTGGCCGGGGCCGTGTGGCCTCCTCTTGGATGCTCACCTGGCCTGCAGAACAGGCGGGAAGTGGTGATTAGCATTTTGTGGCAACACAAACTAGGAAGGGCTGGCATCGAGCAGGTTTGCTTGGAGACAGAAGGTTTGGACTCCATGCTCCTAAAATCTACCGAAAGAGTAAGAGAACAGAAAAAAGATAAGCAATTTCTCGTGTGGATGGTTTTAATTACAATGTAGAGTTAATTAATTTAGTCCCAAAGGAAATACTTTTTAATGCTGAAGTGTTAGATGACAGATAAATGACTAGGGAGCTGTGGAATCTCTCCCAGGTAAGTATGGGGACCTACCTGCTTGGTCTGGTGGCTGAAGGGTGGCTAAAGGTTCCTCAGTAAGGTGGTCCTGCATGTCTTTGTCCTTGTTTGTCACTCCTACTGCTTCCTTGCCCTTGGAGCTGCAACAGCTGAAGGAATAGAGATGGAGGTGGGGTAGCTGAGGACACCCCATACTCTGGAGGACCCTGGATATTGGCCCAGAGAGCCCCTAGCAAAGCAGGCTGCCCATGCATACAGGAAGTGGACTGCCCATTAGTTATGCCCGTGATCGGAAGGGTGAGCAAGGCTGGAGGGCAAGGAGCAGTAGACAGATGCGCGGGGTCACGGCCCTCATTTGCTGGAGTGCATCCCTCACCCTGTCAAACCTCTCTGGGGACCAGCCAGCAGATGTGCCATGGAGGAGGGCAGAGGGGCCTCCTTCCCATTGGCTAGTGTCCTGGCTTCTTCCTCCTTTCCTGCCAAGTTTCCCTGGAGCCAGCTACATTGTTAGTTGAAAGCCCTGGGGGACAGACTTCAGATGGGGGGCAGTGGGTGTGTTTGGTTTTGTGGGAGGGAGTCTTTGAACCAAGAACCTATTTGGCTAATGAAGTCATAATTACCCCCGGCTCACTAATAGGATGAAAGCTGGAGGCTCAGTTAAAAGCCACCGGTAGACCCTCGAGAGTCATCTGACAGCTCTGAAGAGGGGCTGGAGAATCAGAAATGGCAAAGGGTGGGTGTGGGGGTGTGGGAAGGAGGGAAGGAGAGAAGGAGGGATAGTTTCTGTCCTAGGCTGTGAGTTTAGCATATCCTCAGTTTAGCACAGGATGAAATTCCTAAGAATTACTAGGATTTATCCTCTTCCTGCTCCAAAATTCCCCAAACCTATCACAGCTCATGGCTGCCTGCTTTGGTAGGATGCTAGAGGACTGGGGAGGGTCCAGAGCAGCAGAAAATCCTCAATTACCGTCTATTTGGCTTTGGAATGAGTATATTTCAAAGTTTGTATTTTTCCCCAAGAACTTCCTCCTAGGCCCTTTCCAACTGGTCTGATTGACCATATTTGAAATGTGAGTCTGCTCTCTCTAAAGACCATTAGCCGGTGTAGAGGGAGGACAATGAACTTGCTTGGAGGTAGACAGCTTGTTTTGGACTTAGTTTCTTTTTTTGGTGGGACTGGGGTTTGAACTCAGGGCTTCATTCTTTCTCGAGCCATACCTCCAGTTCCTTTTGCTCTGGTTATTTTGGAGATGGGGGTCGGTCTCATAAACTATTTGCCAGGTCTGGCCTTAAACAGTGATCCTCTTGATCTCAGTCTCCCAAGTAGCTAGAATTACAAGGCATGAGCCACTGGCTTTTGACGTGGGGAATCTATAAAACAACCGTGTAGAGTAAGGCTCACTCTAGCCTTGTCATTCTGGGGTGTGAGTCACTTGCACACAATGGAGAGGAAATTGGGCCTCCCTGAGAAGCCCACTGATGACAGACAGTGCATGTCCAGCTGAGCCCATGACCTCTCTCATGCAGTTAGCCTGCTGCCTTGACCACACGGCTGGGCCAGGGCATTGTCCTACAGAAACCTCAGGAAGGAGGCTGATACTGGGGCTTGGAAGGAAGAACTTGGTGGTGGTGTTTTTCATGGATATTATTGCTGGGACTTTGTAGGGAGAGGTTTGGTAGAGGTTAGCAACTCTGGACCTCAGAGCCAATTGCATTGATGATGATCTTTGCCGGTCCCCTTCCCTGGGGACATTCCAGCATCTTCACAGAAGAAACCCTGAATCTTATGCCCATGGCCTGACGGAGACCCCAAGCCAGGGAGTTAGGATCTTAAGCCTCAGTGTAAGATGAGGCTTGAGAAGGAAGGTAATGCCACCCAATTCCATCAAGACCATTGCTGTGCAAGCTGCGGAAAGGATACCGGCTGAGTCCTGTCTTGCGGCCATTCTCTCAGGACAAACCCAGGCCTTCTGAATGTCTAGCTAGCCTTAACCTTTGTCAGAGAGGCTGTCTGGTGGGTAACAGTCAGGCTGAAGCTAGAGCAAGCAGAGGGAGGGAAGAGAACGACAAACAATCCTTGCTGATAAACGAGCAGGTTCCTAGGCTTGAAAGCATGACAAAAACACTTTGGGACCTCTGGGAAAGTTAATTAATGGGGCTGGTGGTGAAACTCTAGTTCCCAACACTCAGCATTGCCCCTTCCATCTAGTCACTGGAACCTGCTATAGTTGCCAAATTTTAGTTATAGGGAGCTAGGAATCGCCTGTACCCTTCCTCCTACCCCTAACACCCAATACCACAAAGATGAAATCACAAGTTGGGCTGTAAAAATAGTCATGCAGATGGCTGGAAACCAGAAGGGATCTGGCTGTGCAGAAGGGATCTGGCCTGGGTCCCCAAGGCCAATCTACATGCATTTACAGATCACCCACTGTGCCTGGCAAGGGGCAGGCTGAGTGCTGTAAAGCTATGGAGGTGGGTGGGAGGCACTGGCCCTGACCTCCAGGAGATTGCAGCCTGGCCAGGTGTGGAAGAGACAAGTTCCTACAGTATCCCAGAGGTTGTGCTGAAGGTCAAGGAGGAAGAGAAACAAGAACATGGAGAACTCTCCTAGGAGAGGCAGTCCTGGGGATGCTGAGCTGTTGAGAAGGGTGGGGAGGGCTTTTGAAGGCAGAGTACAGGCTGGGAAGAATGTTTTGGTCCAAAGAGGACAAAGTGTAGGGTGAGTTATACATTCATTTAAATGGAACCAACGAAACCTCTGCATATGCTTTCTGTTAGGTTTCCTCTTTGCTATTTGCAAGAGGATATAGAATAAAAGCCAGTCTATGCACACATGACCATTGCAGGTTAGTAATTAAGAAGTATATTTAAAAATCCCAGTCCAAATTCTAGCTCTATGCGATCTTGGATAGGAGAATTAAGCATTCTTTATGAATTCAATTAAATGACAATCAGGAAATGTCAATGTATGGAGACAGTGAAAAGGTCGGTGGTTGCCAGGGTTGGGGTCTGAATGGAATAAATTGGTAGAACACACACACAAGAAATGGAACCAATGATGATATAAACACTGCTCTTACAACAGCCTACAAGGCAACTATAATTACCACCGCAGTTTTATAGATGAAGCGATTCAGGCAAAGAGAGGTTAAGTAACTTGTCTGAGGTTGCACAGCTAGTGCCCGGCCTATCTGCAGAAGCTTGGCTCTTATTTGGTGCTCAAGACAGACTTGAAGAAGGTGCAGCCCTAAACAAGCCCCTATTGCTTCATTGCTATTCATTGTGTGACCACAGTCTGCATGGTACTCACAGCCTCTCTGGGGCTTTCTGACCTCAGTAGAGAAAGGGATGATCACTGCCAGCACATTTTGAAGGGTTGGCAGGGGCTGCTGTGGCACGATGCCTTTGAAGTGCAGATGCCAGGGCTAATTCTCCTTGGAGATGCCCATTCATACCCCAAGTGAGGTGGTGGAAGCAGGGTGTTTGAGTCACAGACCTGGCAGTAGTTCTAGTGTTGTCATTTACCTTGGGTAGATTATTCTGCCATTCGGAGTCATGATTTCCTCCAGCGTCACAGGATATAGCACCTGCCTCAGGAGCTGCGCGCAGGTTAAGAGAGACCATTTGCACAGAGCATGCCTCATGCCGCCTCACACAGCGGACGTCAACATCATTTGTTCCCCTTCTCCTCCTAAATGACTTAACGTGAATATATATGACCCAAATGCCATATGGTGCCCTCTTGCCTCTTTGCCATCAGTGTTATAAAGTGCTCAGTTCCCTGCCAATTCCATGGTCTGAGAAAGCCACAGTCTCTCCCACAAATTTTGCTCTGATCCCATGTTCACCCTGCAACAATTTGATGCAGAATTCACCAATTTTGCTGGTAGACATAAAGCACCGACTCCTGTGAAGCAAATTCCTGGATGGAGTTGGTGTGAGGGACCATGGCTGTCTCCCTGGGTCTTCAAGCATTAGTTTATATCAGAACATCAGGAAGGTTTTGTTAAGCAGATACCAGAGTTCCTTTTTTTCATTGTGGTCTGAACTCATGGCCTTACTCTTGCTATGCAGGTACTCTTACCACTTGAGCCACCCTGCCAGCCCCTTTTTAAAATGGGTTTTTTTCGAGATAGGGTCTCAAGAACTATTTGCCCAGGGCTGGCATTGAACTACAATCCTCCTGACCACTGACTCCTGAGTGCTAGGATTACAGGCGTGAGTCGTCAGTGCCTGGCTAGATACCAGAGTTTTTGACACAGGAGACATGGGGGTGGGGTCCAGGAATTTCTATTTCTCCCAGTTCCCAGGTGATTCTGATACAGCTGGACTGAGGACCATAATTTGACAATCTCCATTCCAATTATCCTTCTGCCTGACTCTGCTCCTTAAATGCTACCCCATACCAATTACCCTGGAGTCCCCAGGCCTCCCCTTGTATTGTGCAAGACTGCCCACAGTTGCTATCTGCAGACTCCCTCTCCAGCCCAATCCAAGGCCCTTCATTTCACGGAGCTTGAATTTTTAGTTTTTATTTCTCACAGTGCTGGAGGTGGAAACCAGGGCCTTCCACATGCTAGGCAAGTGCTCCAGCACAGAGCTACATCCCCAGCCCTGGATTCAGCCTTGGTAGAGGGCAATTTGGATTTGAAATAGAAACATGCCACTTCATTTCAGTGTGGCTGTAGCTGGCTCTCCACTGAGGTTTCCCACGTGAACTTTGAATAGTCAACCTGCTTTGGGTTCCTTGTAAGTCAGGTGAGTTCCTTGAGAGCCCAAGCCAGGCCTCAGGCCAGTGTGTAGACATGATCCATTCAGTGAATCCTGGTCTACACAATGCCAGGTTCCTCTGCACTGGGGCATGGGATAATAAGAAGCAAATTCTGGGGTGGGGATGAGAGTGGGGGTGGGGGCTGGGCTGTTGGGCCGCAGCTGTGGCTCCAAATTGCTGTGAGGCCCGTGGCCTGGTCCTTGCTCCAGTAGGAACTGACATCAAACAAATGGACTGTGATGCATTAAGTGGGGAGGGGGAGGCTGCAAGGGTGTTCCCTGCCTGTCCGCACCTCATCGAAGGCTGAGCACTGAGGCTGCCTTGATGAGAAGGCTGTAATGAGCTCCCCGTTTGCAGCCTTTGGGGGCAGCTGGGCAAGAGCAGTACTGCCTTTGCTCTTAATAAAGATTGGAAGATGGCTTGCCCCCTCCCCACTGGGTCTGTTAATCCAACTCCAAGCTGGAGATTAGCATTTCTGATGGGCTGGGAGGCACAGCCTTCAGGAGACAGAGATGAAGGATGACAAATATTCTGGGGGTGGGGGCCGTAAGGGGGGTCCCAGGGGCTCTGAAGAGGGGCAGGTGTTTTGTCTGTTCTCAGCTGAATGGAGGGTGGCTTTCTTCAAATAAGATGCTCTCTTCGTCTCTACACTCTGTCCCCTTAACTGAAAGCTTCTGCTCTGAACACTGGGCTGGTGAACCCCCACGCTAAAATGTCATATGCACATTCAGTGTCCAAATATCCAACACCCAAAGAGGATACCAAAACTTGAATTCACCTAGTTACTCCTTTCAAAGGAATGGCAGTCTCATTTATTCATTCAATTGTAGTCATTCATTTTGTCTTTAGTTGGTACTCGCTATGTGCTAGGCAATGGACTCTGGGAGCAGAGATGGGAAAGAAAGTTCTTGTACTCAAGATAGTCAAGACTTAGAGAAAGAAGCAGATAAATAAATCTTATGCCAAAGCCCATGACACATAATAGGTGTCCAGAGGGTACATGGAGAGGATTCAAACCAAACTGCATATGCGTGTGTACACAGGGTTTCAGGGAAGGCTCCCTGAGACAGTGTCACTTGAGCTGGTGGTTAAAGATGTGTCAGGCTGGATGAGGTGGGGTTGCAGCTGTAAGTCTCAGCTCCTTGGAAGCTGAGGCAGGAGGATTACTTGAATCCAGGAGTTCAAGGCCAGCCTGGGCAACATAGCAAGATCCTATCTCAATACATACATACATACATACATTCATACATAAATAAAGTAACCCAGCACAGAGGGCACAGGCTGCCTTCTAGGAGTCTGGGAGGGATGGGATACGAGTTTGGAGGGGCTTAGACCCAGAAAAGGGAGGAGCCTGGACTCAGGTGCTGCAAGGCCTGGCAGTGAGAACCTCAACACCAGTGATTGTCCAGAAGGGAGGGGTGTGGCAGGTCAGGACAGTGTTCCTAGCAGATCCACCTTCAGGCCATAATTTATTCATTGGACCCACGTTTACTGAACCTTTTCCCCAGGACACTGGAACATCAGCTTTGCTTGCTTGACTGTCCTGTGACAGTCCTAGCTTCCTGAGGACTGCAATTCTATCATATCTATCTTACATCATTAACTGACACAGAGTAGGTTATGAACACATGCTTTTGAATTGAATTGTATTCCCAAACTTGGAAAGTATGAGACTTTTCTGCATATCAGGGAGAGGTGGAAATAGGTTAGAAAGGCTAGAATTTAGGGTACATGTGCAGAGTGGTGAAAAATGAGGCTGGAGAAGTAAGAGTCAGAGCTCCAAAGCTATAACGTGCCAAACCAACTTTATTCTGTTGTACCAAACAAAGGTTTTGAGTAAGGGAACCATATAGTTATATTTGTAGTTTTGAAGACCTCTCTAGCTACAGTCTCATGGGGGAGTAGGCAACACAAGCGGCAAGGGCACTGTCAGTTCAGGCAGCAAGGTCTGGACTAAGGGTGACAGCACAAATGAATATGAGGGACAAAATTCAGAGACAGCTTGTGAACTGGAAAGTGATGATAAAGGTTCTTTCTCCTTTTTCAAGGAGTAAACAGGGAGGTCTAGATGTGTTGTTGTGACATTCCCAATAAGTAACTCAACAATCTGAGTTACTTAGAAATAAAGGTCTCATTTTATTCTAACAAAAAGATAATCCCTGGACTCAATGATCTGTTCTGAGGACTTGGGAGTGGAAGGGTAAACACAGGGAGATGGAGAATATTGGGTGTTTTTCTTTTTTGTCCAAGAGTGGGGTCTGCATTTTCAGTGGCATCCTTTTGTCTTTACTTCCCATCACTGCTTGTGAATTACAGAGCAGACTGCTCCCAGCCCTGCCCTCTCTCCAACCCCTACATTAGCCTGAGGACAAACAGAGAGGGAGATAACAGTGTCTGGGGTCCCTAGGCCAAGTATCAAGAAAGGAGGCAGGAGAGGCCAGGTGCAGTAACTCATGCCTGTAATTCCACACCTGGATAGTGGTGTTCATTTGTCAGCCCCACTATGATGGAGGCCTAAGTAGGAGGACCTCTGTCCAGACCCACTCAGGGAAAAAAAAATGGGAGACCCTATTTGAAAAATAACTAAAGCAAAAAGGCTGGGAGTGTGGCTCAAGTGGTAGAGTGCCTGCCTAACAAGCTCAAGGCCTGAGTTCAAATCCCAGTACTGGCAAAAAAACAAGGAAGGAAGGGAGGAAGGGAGGAAGGAAGGAAGGGAGGGAGGAAGGAAGGAAGGAGACAGTTGGAAGTTGAGCATTGCTCTTCAATCCACATGGCTCCTCTTGTCTCTTAACCGTCACCATTGGGGCATTGATGAAGATGCTTTTGAATCTATGGAGAGAGTTTTGGCTTGCAGTAAGCAGTTTTATTCATTCTTTTAACAACACCGAATGTCTGTCTGTGCCACGATGCTGGGCATATGTTAGTGTCCTCCTGCCTAAGGGCAAAGGGCACAGAAAGAGGAGGGGCTGGGAGATGGGGCACATTGCAAATGCCTCTCTCAACTTCTCCAGCATGGTGCTTTTAAAATGGTGTGTGCACCCACAGTCATGTTGAATTAGGGAGAGGCTCCATAACTGTGCACATTTCTCTACCAGTCACTCCATGTTTAACATACATTTTGCAAATGAGTTTTCCAAATTAAGACCAACCCTTACATGGGCACTGCTAAGGTGGAATTCCAGCACTAGAGTATACTTCTGGTGCCCATGAAAAAACCTTCGATTCATTTCTCTTTCTCTTTTTTTGTTTTTTTGAGAGTCTTGTTATATATCCCAGCTGGCTTTGAACTCACTATGTAGTCCAGGCTGACCTCAAACTTAAGATCCTACTGTTCCTGTCTCCTGAGTGTTGCTATTACAAGCATGAATTACCATATTTGGCCCTTTGGCTCATTTCTGTCATCAACCTCTTGACACGCTCTTATCTATTAGCCAAGGACAGTGAACAAATCACATGCTATAGAGTCCATTTTGAACAACTTTTATTATACGTTTAGTGTTCTCTATACAAAAGAAATCAGTTTTTTTTACAGTGATTCAAAAAAAATTCTGAATAATTTGGCCTTTTCATTGCTCATGCAGCCAGTTTATAAATCCATGTATTAGACAGTCCTCCATGGCCCAGAAGTCTTCCCTGTGGAAAGTCGTGGGTGACACCCTCAGATATGCATCTGTCGCTGACAAAGTTGATTAATGCAAAAGAACTCACCCAAAGGAAAGGACCTGATGTGAGAGGGGTTAAAACAGGGTCTGCCATGGAGAGTTAAGTGTTTAACCAATGAGACAAAGACGGGAGTAACTTGTGGGTGTGTGGGGAGGTGGGAAGCCATGGAGACACAGGGAAGAAATTTCCCCACTGGAAACAACACATTGGAATGGTGGGGGGAGATCTCTGTGTGGGGGAAGGGGAAGAGGTCCTCCAGGGTCCAGCATGGGATAGGATAGGACCAAGACAGAAGGTGGCCATGTCACAGGTGACTGATGCTCAGCTCAAGAAGAGTGAGAAGTTGGCAAAGAGCCAGGGAGCTGGGCAGAGAGACAACACTGACTAAGGACATCACATTTGGGAATCAGAAAAAAAAAAAGCAGGTCAGGGTTATCTGATCTGCATCATTTTTGAAAAAGAAACAGTAGTGCACAAAATTCTGGATATTTCTCCCAGACTTTTGTGTTTATTGCTTCACTGAAGTCTTTATATCTGCTGAACTCTAGCCCAGCAAATCCCAGGGTGGCAGGCTTGCTGGGCCCTGCTAAACTCTCAGTACCCTGCAGTGTGCTCAGAATAGCCAGAGACCCTCCATGTCTCACTTCTGAGAAATACAGTGTCCTGAGAACCCAATATGGGACGAAGCAAGAGATACCGTTCTGGGGCTACAGTCTAAGCTTCACAGTAACAAACACCAATCAGCTGGTCATTCTAGTCTACTGGCCCAGGGCTGTCTATAACTGCACGCTGGATTAACCACAGGCTGTCACAGACAGGCTGATCTTGAACTCATCTTTCACTTGGGGAGGTCCTGGGAGTATTGGAGAAGTGGCAGAGAGGTATGGCAGGAGAACCAGCAGAACAGATCTTAAGTATCACCTTTGTTTCCCAGGAGGCAGCTGCAGTGAGATGAAAAAAACACTGGACAAGGATTCAGAAGGCCCAAGCTCAAGTCCTAATCCTAACCTCGCTTACCAGCACTGCAGTCTCAGCAAGTCCCTCTGCCTCCCTGTTTTTATTTCCTTGCCTGTACGATGACTCATTTCAATTAGATCAGCTCTGAGATTCCTTCACATGCAGAAATCTGATTCCGTCCTAGGCTAGATGACTTCATATCTGTTTCGTTTCTACCGTCCTCATCGTGGGACATCCACTTAATACTAATGTGTTGATAAGAGCAGCACTGATTTCAGCTGTGGCTTGAGACACTGTTCGGTGGGCCTCCTGGCTTCCCTGGGTCATTGTCCTCCTTTACCTGTCCTCCCATAAATATGTCTTAGGAAGGCCTCTTCTGAGAAGAGGAGAACAAGCAAGTGTACTTCCTAGGCTTAAGCCATGCAGGATGGGGACATCACAGGTCTGGTGTGAACTTCCTGTCTAGTTCAAAGGAGTCTCTTGCCCAACGTGCCTATGTCTCCCAGGGTACAGAGCCTCATCTTGACACTCCATGGTACTGCTTTGCTGGTTTGAGTCCTACTTTATTTTGAATCAGGGATCTTCTATATGCTACTCCTAAGCCACCATTCAAGCTCATGCAGGATCCTTTGCTTCACTAGAAATAAAACACCCTGTGGGCCCAGCTGGGTGGACCTAGCCATAGACATGGACTTGTGTTTGGCAGAGGTTGCTGGACTGGTGTCTGGGTGGGAGGGCTGCCCCACCCCAAGGTGGCAAGAGCGGGGAATGGCATCCTAGGAACCTCTGCTTTCCCACAGAAGGCCTGAGAAGCTTAACCTCTTTAGTGTCAGCTGAGTAGCTTCCTAAAGACTGAGGCAAAAGCATGTTGTAGCTCTGCTTCTTCATCAACAGGCCCTGAGGCCTGTTTCAGCACAGGGCTCCAGGAGGAGCCAAAAAGAGCAGAGGCCTGTGCAGCTCCTGGGGACTGGGATCACTCTTCTCTAGACTTTGCCCATAGGAATCACCCAAATAGAGCCCAACCTGGTGGCCTCTCCCCTTCTCCTGCAAGATGTGCACCATACCCACATCCAGCCCTTTACAGACATGGACTCATGTCATGATCTGGATTGTTCCCTGCAAGAAGCAGTGTATGAGTGCATGTGCATGCGTGAATGCACAGTGCAGTTTGGGTGCATGTCCTTTAGCTGGAAAACCCACAAACACCTCGGATCTGTTTCCACTCCCTTCCCAAAGCTGACTGTGGTCAGGAAAACACTGTCTGATCTCCCATTGCTGATGCTTCTTGTAGGGTGAGCAGTCAGCACTGGCTGACTTGGACTTGTGACACTTCCAGACCTCTGGGCTTGGCAGGAAGGGGTGGACCAAGTGTCTCCCCCCACCATCACTGGGGCAGAGGAGATGGGCCAGTGCGGCTTCCCTTTAGCTTACACTCAAGTGTCTCCAAAGAAGCAATGCAGAGAAAGATGGGTCCCATTCACCATTCCCCAGGCAAGGTGGGAGGCAGTTGTCCCTGACCTGCGTCAATGTGCCTTCCGAACCCTGGCTCTTCACATGGACCCAAGCCCCTCTGTGAAGAGAGGTATTCAAAGGAGGGAAGACAGAGGCACCAAAATACAGATAGGTTAAGCAGCTCAGCCAAGGGGCAGAGCAAAGAGGCTCTTGAAGCAAGACTGCTCCTCACTCCACCCAGGGAGTCTTGGCCCCCCTGTCCAGTTCCAGACTTGCTGACCAGACAGACCAAGTTCCCCCCAGGAAGCCTCCCCTTCCAGCTTAGAGCCATCAGCAGCTTAAGCAATGGAGGACAAAACGCTCTCAAGACTCAGTTCCAGTAATGTCAGCTATGTAAATGTGGGGGTCACACCTTACCTCACTCACCATGGGATTTAGGGATCAGGCCTGGGTTCACACTAAATGTTCAAAGAGTATTTGATAAGTGTACAGATGAGACTGCAGGCGGCCATAGTGCTATGGCGGAGTACATAGGTGGGATGGTAGCCTAGTCTGTGGAACTTCTAGAGTCACTGCAAGCTGACCTACTCCCACCCTCTCCTAGCCAGACAGGCTGAAGCACCAAAGGTATCGCCCACACCTGGCATCATTGTTGGTATGTTTTGGGTGGCTGCTTGAGAGACCCAGCTGGCAAGAAGTGCTGGGCAATACTGCTTTCTGGGTGAGCTGGGGTGGACTCTGGAAGGGTTCCAGGGAAAGTGTCCTCTCCTGTTTCTGGGATGAGCTGACTCCTCAACCATGCAACCCTCACACCTCCCTGAGCACCTGCTATCTTTGCTTGGGGAGCCTTAAGCTCTTCATCCCCAGATCTGCTCTCAACTGGAGGGCTGAGATTGTATGGTATGGGGGGCAGTTATCAGCACCCACAAAACAACAGCCCAGAAGAGGGGCTAACAGCCTTCTCTTCACACACAAAGGAGGGTGGTACAGAACATAGCAGGACTCTAGAACAAAGTGCAAAGACAGCTAGAGAACTCACCTCTCTTCAAGACCCTTAAAACAGAAGAATCCTTTCCCAGTCATCAGCCTGTATGGTGGACCTTCCAGAGGCAGGGAGCTGGCTAGGATGACATCTAACAGTCCCTTACTCCCCCCAGCCTGCTCTTGGTGCCATGAGTTTACTAGCTGGACAGTGTGTTGTACAATGAGGTCCTGAGAAACTGACCACTCTGCTCAGATCCAAAGTGTTTTCCAGAAAGGCCAGTCCTTTAATTCAGCTCCCTTTCCCTTCAGGGACAGTAGCCTAGGCTGTAGGAATGCCCAGCTGCATCCAAACAGGTGTTGGAGGACAGACAGGGGAGGGGACCCTGCACTCACCCATACCCCACGCTGTTTACCCTGTATCCTTTCACTGTAAGAGCTGCCCGTTGGGCCTCTGGGCAGCAGACCTGGCCACACCTCGGACCAAAGGACCATCACACACGCTTAGGTTCAAGCAACATTATTGGTTCAGTTCTGAGCTCTGTTTTCTCTGCAGACAGAGAGTGTGTGTCTATGGGCTTGACCTTCAATTGAGTGATTATTAAGTGATGTAAGCATTGCTAATACCTCTGTGGCTTAAACATGTGGCAAATGATATTTTAACAAATTCTCTGAAGGACACAGCCCTGGTCCTGTTCAGCAGCTAGAGACTGGCAGCAGGTGATCCATTCCTGGTGCTCAGCCTCAGCCTCTCACAACCGCTTTGAGCTCTAGGCACAACTACAGTGTCATGCTTAGGCTGAGGTCCCCCCTCTCCCTGCGTCGTTGAGGCTGGGTACCTTTGGTTTCAAAGTGGGTTAGCTGGGGGAGATGAAGGCAGCACCTCCCGGCTGAGAATTGCAGGTCTGCGAGTATCTCCATTTGAATGATGGGGTGAAGGTGTGTGGAGTGGCTGCTTCTGGTCCTGGGGGGACACTTGCATAGGCTGCCCCAATCTCGAGACAGACATCACCGGAGGCCTCAAGGCGTGCAGGGAGGGACTGGGGAGGGAAAGTCCAGGGACAGTTCAGAACTGCATAAGGCATACGAAGAGCACTGAGTCCTCTCCCAACAGGGGCCTCACAGCACTTATTATGGTACCACCTCTGGGTCCCCCATTGTACCAGAACGAAAGGACAAACAGGCTCAGTCTTGGGGCAGCAGGTCCCCATTCACACGCCATGTCAAACACAAGTCTCAACATCAGACAGAATTAACCAAGGAGAGGACATCTACTAGCAACGAGAGAAGAAGCTGTGCTGTCACCTCCAAGCACGCCAGCCAGGCTCCTGCACCCCAGGTTTACACCCCTTTGAGGGTAGCGGCACAGACCTCGATCAGGTGGGTGGCACCCTTACTCCAGACATAGCAGGTGTGGTCCTACCTCCTCCATACTGGGTCTCACTGACAGGGAGGAAGGAGGTTCAGATCCAGCCCTGTTCTCTCCATAGGGGTGCATGATTCCCAGGGGACCAGTCCCTGACTTGCTTCTGCTTGAGTCCCAGTCACTGCAGTGGATGTCCTTCCCATTAGTGTCCACTTCTGCTCCTCTAACTTCTCTTTCCATCAGAGCAGCTCGTTCTCAGACTCTCCAGAGGCAGGGGCGGGGTAAGAACGAGGAGCAAGAGGTTAACTTTCCTCCTGACCAAACCAGAGAGGCAAGGAGACCTGGCTGCCTTCTCCCTGCCAAAATACTGTCATTTTCCAGAAAGGAGCCAAGCCCAGCTCAGCAATGGCCAAGGCCGAGGCAGATGGGTCAGGAGCAAAGAGAGACATATGGCGAGAAAGGCATCCTTTGGAAAAGTGTTGGCCCAGTGGCAGCTTGAATACTACAGCTTTTCTGTGTGTTCTGTTATGGATCCATCTTTTTTGTCTATCTTTGTGGCTTCCAGGGAGAAGAATCCACCTAGTTTTTCCTTTTCAAGGTACTTCTTCAAAAGGAAAAGAAAATGGAGGCATTGGTCTGGAGGGGAAGATGCATAAAGCAAAAATAAAGACAATGAAAAGTATGATGACTAACAGAAGTGGATGTGTGCCGAGGTCGAGGATGGGCAGTGTGGTAGAATGCTCAGTGTAGCTGCAAGATCGGGCAAAGGACCAGGGTCCCCTCTAGTGAGATAAGTCATGGCTCTGGCTCTCTCACACTTGTGGCACTCAGGGGTCGTTGGGAGGAGGTTTGGGGTAGCTGGGTGGTCTCTGGTCCTCATAGCTTGGCAGACTCTCATACTATACCCTTGTCCCTGAAGGTGGTGGCAACTTTGTGGCAGGTCTGCAGTGGCTTCATCTCCCTTTCTCCCCTCCTCCCACTTGCAAAGTTGTGGCTGCGCCTGGGGTGAGTGGGGAAGCTCTGCTAGGCCAGAGAATAGATGGCGTTGACAGGTGATGTGGCCTCTGAGCTCTCGTTGCCTTCTGTTTCCTCCTTGTCCTTTTTGACAGTGTATTGGCCAATGAAGGAGCCGTCTTCATTGAACTGCCCCTCGCCACCTTCACCATAGTCCACCAAGCTGTCGTCACTCTCCTGTTGCTTGATGGTGCCGTCCAGAGACGTCTGGCTGCCCTGCAGGGGCTTGTTGTCCTCATCACTGGACAGAGAAAGACAGAGAATCAGTCTGGTCCATGTGGCACAGCCCAGATCAGGTAGGGCAGGACAGGGTGGCTGGTTTTTTGCTAAGCACATGCTCTGTGCAACTCAGAGAGAATGGTACCCTAGAGATCACCCAGTCCTTACCATCCCAAATCCAGAAGATTTTACCAAGAGGAAACTGAGGCCTAGAGAGGACAAATGTCTTTCCCGAGGTAAGGTAGGGCACTTGTGGAGAGCAGGGACCAGAGGCCACACTTCTGGACTCCTACCCTGAGGTCCTTTCCATGAGACAGGGCTACTGTCTGTGGTAAGAACTGGCAGAGGATTGTCACCCCACGAGAGTCAGAGCCACAGCTCATGTGATCATGTGGGATGGCAAGAGTCAGGATTGGGAGTTCCAGTCCCAGGTGTGTCACCTGTGGCCTTTGATCTCACCCTAGGCTGTCCATCAAGGGGGAAGAAGGTAGACCATTTATGACCTGTGACTCTTTAGGACAAGGCCCTGCCCTGACAAAAAGCCAGGACCTTAAGGGAACAGACCTGTCCTCTGCCTCTGTACTTCTGCCTCAGTGTTGCTTTCCATGGATACTTAGCTTATTCACAAACAGGTGCAGTGGGAGAAACTCTGAGAGGTGAGTTTGGGAAGATATTAGCAAGGTCCACAGCATCCTTCCCGCCCCCTTAGAGCCCCCAGGCCCTGTCCTTCGGCCTCTCCTCCGTGGGGAGAGCTTAGAGGCTGTGTCCCAAGAGCTGATTTGCTTCCTGGCTATCTGCTGTGCTCCCCAGGACACAGGGGCTGCTCCTGAGCCGGCATCTGTTCAGGCACAGCGTCCCTCCCCTGGGCTGGGAAACTCTGCCCTTTAGGCTGGAAGGGGGGACCAGGTGCTGCTGGCTGCACTTCACAGGTGACATGGGCTCCCAGGCAGGAGGCAGCTGTGGACCAGCAGTGGGGGTCTGGGATCTGGCAGGTGGGACCACAATGGTGCCAGGTGGTCTGAGCAGACATACTGCACCCTCCTCTGCTCCAGCCCACTTGATGTGGGGAACCAAGCAGCTGGGTTGGTATTACAGCAGGCAGTGCATTCTAATAGCAGCATTGGCAATAAAGCTGTCAGGGGAGGGCCTTGAGCTGGAGCCCGCGCTGAGCCTGAGTAGATGGAAAGCCATTAGCCTACTCCCTCTGTGCAGCCCATTAATGCAGCCTAACTGCTTGCTCTTATGGCAGTGCCGTAGGAGGGACAGTGGCAGAGTGAGGCAAGTGGGTCTCCAGGATTGCACTGAGTTTGGGCAGGAAGTAGAACTCCCTTTGTGGACTGGCTGATTCTTATTGCCAGGCTCCTCACCCCACTTGCTGTTTTTTTTTCCACATGCCCCATTCTCTGTAAGGCATGAAGATTATGTTAGGTGATTTGTGAGAATTCTTGTCCTGGTTCCAGGCACCTCAGTTAAATGCAACCACTGGACAGAGATGCCTGGGGTGGGGTGGGTGGAGAAGAGGTCTTTATTGTGCTGAGGAGGTTCTCAATGGGTCAGGGGACCTCATTCTGGAAGAACAGACCTCACTTCAGGAGGCTTGAATAAAAGGGTGGCCTGGCCTAACTATCTGTCAGCCTGGCCTCCCAGAAATCTGCAAGGTCCCGAAGGACAGGCACAGGAGAGGAGGCAGAGCCCCATCAAAGGTGTCCAGAAACGCACCCACAGAATGGAGCGAGGGGAGCCACACTCCTTGCTCCCAGGCCTGTACCCTTAGATGCCTAGCTCTTCCCCTGACCTAATTTTAGCCTTTTCCCAGTTTGGTTCCCTTGAACTCATCCAAACGGGGGCTCTAGGATGGATGCTGTAGAGCCTGAACAAAGCAGTGGTGTGTGTGTATGTGTGTACCGAGCCAGGCACGTTCCTGTTGCATGCATTTCTAGCCTCAGAGTGTAGGTGTGGGAGGCAGGGGTCCTGCCCAGTGGGAGGAGAGTTGCAGGAGGGGGCAGCTTGTCCTAGTGCTAGTTCTCTCCCTCTCAGGGTCTGGGAGAGAAAGCACCATGGCCTTTGGAACTGAAGGGCAGTAGTAGCTCTCAGCCCCTGGGGAAGCTGAGGACATCCAGAGATGGGGAGAGCCTCTGTGCTGTCCTTTTGGGAGGCTCCTAGGGATGTTGGGGCTGGATGGATGGTTGTGGTCCATAAGCTGCCAGACAGGCTCCTGTGTGGGCAGAGGCTCTGTCACCTATTGATTTGATTCTGCTTGCCAGGCTGCTGATGGGCAGAGTGGCAGAGGCCCAGAAAGAAAAAGGAGAGGTAAGTGGAGGACAGGGCTGACCTGGGCCTGCATAGTAACCTGGTAGGAATGGGGAAGGAGGATTCTGATCAAACATTTCCTCTTACCCCACATGGTCTGGGAATGAGATTCCATGATCCACCCTGCATCATTCCTGAGCTCAGAATATACTTGTCATCCAAACAGACAGCTGACAACTTTGTTAAGCTCAGAATCAAAGGCATGACCAGATCTGGGAGGAAGCACGGGTGTAGGACAGCAGCGCTACAGTTCACCCTTGTCCTCTCCAGCTCTGTCACTAGCACACTGAAGGGTGAACATGGGAGTTTGGGCAAGTCACTGTCTGTTTAGCTGGGACCCAGGGCACCAGATCAGGTGCATCTCCAAGGCCTGTTCCAGTCTAGAGCCTAGAGACGTGGCCAGGTTGCTGAAGAAGGGGACTCCACATTCTTATCTCTGAGGCTTTAAGACCATGTGACCCCCCTAGATCATCATCTTCCAGGTTAGGGGTGGGGTGCAGGCAGACGGGAAGCCTGAGAGTTGAGCACACTTTCCAACAGAAGGGACCAAGGATTGTCCTCAGAGTGGCGAGGTAGAAAGATACAAACAAGTGCATTTGAGTGTGCAGGAGAAGGAGCGAAAGCAGGTGTGAGCCACAGCAGCCTTGCCTGGCACGATCAGGACGCTCAGCTCTTTGAGTCATGCCCTCTGCCAAGGTCCTGCCAGAGAGGCAGAGGCGATAGCCCAGTGGATGTGGATGTAGGGGCCATGGAGCCAAGCCAAGCTGCTGAGGTGAGGGGACAGTCACGCACCTGTAGTCAAATGAGCCATCCTCTTCTTTGGGGTCTTCAGGGCCCAGGGGAACATCCTTCTTTTCTCGCACTTGGTCAGTAAGAGAAGCAGAAAGGCAGCATTGAGAAATACACCCCTGCTCGCCGGGGCTCTACTGAGTGCAGCGCCAAGACACCTCCCTGAACTCAGTGACACTTACCCTTTTAATAAAGCACTATTGATGCCTCACTGTTCTCTCCCAGTTCAATCACCTTCTAAGTTGATTCTGCCCCTTCCTCCTCCTCTCTCTCTCTCTTCCTCCTGGGAGTCTTCACATCCCAGTTGACAACTCAAATTTCCTCCCCACAGTCCCCCACCTTCCCATGAAGTCTTCCCAAACTTCAGAGTTGTGGACCTTTCCTTTGCCAAAGGCAAATCTTCCATCATTTGTACTTTTCTTAATTTCGCTCTGTATTACAGTTATTTGCATGCATTTCCTGTGTCTGTAGGGAATGTTAGTTCTCTTCTTAAGGGTGAGGGGCCAAGTATTTCTTAACAGAGTGCCCTGGGATGGAGAACACTCCTTATAACTATGAGATGCCACTTTTGGGTCTGCTCCCTTTCCTTGAACCCTAGTGGGATGTGGACATGCCAGCCAAGGACTGTCCTGCTGAGCTACAGTTATCTTCTCTAAACCAGCTGCAATGTTGAGGAGTTACATCTCCCTGGGTATCCCTGGAATCCAGCACAGATGCTGGGTAATCACCCCATTTCAGGTGAGGGAAACTGAAGTCTTGAGAAGTGAAGAACAGATCACAGAACTAATCAGTAGCTGCAGGAAGACACAAGTGAAGAGTAGAGCCCAGGCACCTTGCTCCTAGGTCACTCATCTTTCTGATATAATAGGGACTTTATCCTGAAGTTGGAAGACAGGAAGTTAGCTCTGGAGTGGGCACTTTCTAATGGGCAAAGGCAGGCTCAGAGTTTAACTGACATTTCCTCAGGTGCCCAGTTCTACCTGGGATAGGGGATGATTCAGTGAGTCTGCCCAAATCTTAACTTCACAAGGTAAGCTGAACCTCTCCCTAATTCTGGCTTTCTCTCTTAAAGAAGAAAACCTTCCCAATGCAGCAAAATGAAGTGAAAGAAGATGCCCCTCACCAGAAAGGAGTTCTACTTCCGCCCTCCCTCACTTAAGCAGAGGCATGACTTCAGCATCCTCGGGTCTGTGGGTACTTGGCAGGGGAGGAAATAAAATGGAATCTCTTCTCCCTTCTATTTCCTTTGTGTTGAGTTTTGGAGAACCCTGGGGGAGACGGGGAGGAGGGAGCATCTGGGATTAGGGGGTGGTGGTCTGGTGATTGGGTTTTGGGGCAGGGAGCAATTTCATTTTGCAGTTATGCAGGACTTTGGCTCTCAAAGTCCTCCATTACCCTGTCTCCTGTCATTGTCACCTGACCTATGCCCTTACAGACAGATGAGAGGGCATCTGTTTGAAAAACAGTCAATGTTTTCAGAAACAAGAATGCCAGAGGTCCCTGTCTTTGATTTTGGCTTGTCTGAACTGGACAAGCTTTTTTATCTTTTTCAGAACAGGGGATTGAACCCAGGGCCTCGCATATACTAGGCAAGCACTCTGCCACTTGACCATGCTCCCAGCCTGCTGTTATTTTGTTTTTGAGATCTTGCTAACTTTGCCCTTGAACTTGGGCTGGAGGATCTTGAGGCCTACAAAAAAGAAATGCCTCCGTGAGACTTTAGAGGAATCCAAAGCCCTCTAAGGGTCACCTCTCAGCCCCTCCCTGCCCCACTTGCAGGACCTGCTGAGCCTCAGTTACAGGTACCTGCAACTGTCCTCATCCCACTGAGGCCCCACCCCACAGCCTCTGTCATAGCTGTGCTGCTTCTGTCCAGTTCCCTGCCCCAGGACATGGCCCCATAATGGGGTTCAGTCTGAAGAAAGCCACTTTACTGAGCAGATGGGTGGCACACTAAGGGGAGAGGAGGCCATGGTTCCTTCCATGCTGTCTCTGGAACACACCATCCTCTCTTCTCTGGTGAACTTAACTCAAGAGCCTGCTGGTAGCTTTAAGAGGCATAGAGGAGACCACTGGACTGGAATTCCAAGTTTGAAGAAGCAGAAGACAGAGACCTGGACCTGGCCAGGGCCTGGAGACTCACAGGAAGGATTGCTCCCCACCCGGCTCACCCGGCTCACCTGGGTACTTGCCACCACGGCTCCTCTTGATGAAGCAGACGATGAGCAGTATCAGCACCAGAAGGGCGATGGCGCACATGAGCCCAATGAACCATCCCTGGGTGGCAATGTCCGCCTGGTTGTTGGTGTAAGCTGGTGGGGAGGGCCGGAAGCAAATCCGTGAGTGGTTGCATGGGGAGAAGGTGAAGAAGAGAGGGGAGCATAGCTATTTCTGCTGGAGCCTACAGCTGTGAGTTGGCAACTGTCTGGTCCGTACTACCCCGCTCAAGGGACAAAAAGAAAACAGTGAAGGAGCCAAGGTGAAAAGATGGACAGAGGCAAAGGAAAGGGGTGCAGGAGCAGAGAAGCAGCAGCAGGCTGACCAGGTCCTTCAGGAAGGAGACTTTTTTTTAAGGGCGAGGCATGGCATTCTTGCAAACCTGAGTGCTGGCCACCATCTTGTGGGGCTGGGAGAGGCCAGGGTTGCCTATGGAGGTTTGATTCCTGGTCAATGAGCTGACACACTGCCTATCAGAGAGTCGGTCTATGGCCACACTGCACAAACTGGCTGTAAGAATGCCTTGCAGGCCCGCGCAGACACAGAGCAGCATCCTTGCCCACTAGCATGGTCCCGGAGCCAACAGGCTTTGGCAGAGCATCCTATAGATCAATGGAGATCCAGGGCGTTCTGAGCCTCTTTACATCTCCTCAGCTCAGGTTTATGCTCCCTGCAGCAAAGATAATCCAAGTACCCCTAGACAGGACAGCAGCGATGCTGGCACTTCTGCTCACTCCGTGCTCTTCCAGATCACTTCTGTGGTGGTCTATGACAAGCTGACAAGCTATCCCTGCCCCTGTGACAGTGAACTCCTCTGTCCATCCTGAGACATGTGCCCTTTGTGGTTTGAAGGGCATGTAGTGGGCCTAAAGGACAGGAGTTCGAGTCCTCTGATGGTGTCCTCAATGGCTCAGAGGCTGGGGTTTGGGAGAGGGTATAGTAAGGACAGAGAATAAAAGAGATAACCCCTTGAAACACCGCCTGTCATGAAAACTGGGAAAGTGGCGGATCCAACGAAAAGCACATACTCAAAGCAGTCCTGGAGCCAGTCCAGGCCAGAGTAGCCTCAGGAGAACCAGACAACCACAGGAGCCACAGCAGTGTTTGGAGTGGAGCCCAGGCACCAGGCCTCCCCCTGGGAGGAGACAGGGGCAGTGCACAGACCCCAGGGCCCTTGCTGCACTCTGGGTCCCATCTCATGCTACTTTGTGGGCAGGATTTAGGTGCAATCCCATCCCTGTCTCTTCTTGGGGCAGTGGCTGTTTTCATAGCCTTCCCAGGGCCTGACCAAGGGTATTGTGCCAGAATGGCTCTCCCTTGGTGGGGAGGACTGATGAAAAAGTGCTTCTGCTGCAATGCACCCCCAGTGCAACAATGATGATAATACTAACAATAAAAAGAAGGTGCTTCAGTGCTCCTCATCCTCAGGCTGTCCAGCACAGAACCACATTAAGTCCATAGGAACACCACTGTGACTACTCCAGTCCATGCATGCATCAGAGAAAAGCTCCATCCCTTTGGAGCTTGGAATTCCATTCCTGTTCCCGGCAGACCATTCTGCACACAGTATCAAAGAGATCGTCCCCAAATCCCACACAGGATTGAATCACTTTCCTCCTTCAACCCTCCAAAACTTCCTTTTGCTGTTGGGAAAAACTACATTCCTCATCCTGACCTGTCAGGCTCTGTCAGAGCTGGGCCCGGCCACCTCTTTTGTTCTACATTTTATTCTCACGGGTTCTCCATGTTCCAGAGGCACTGGCCACTCTTATTCCTGCCTCAGGGCCTTTGCACCTGCTATTCTTTCTTTTGCATTTCATTGTATTTGCTCTATTGGAAAATTCGAAGGCCTTGGAAGGCTCTCAGAAAGGCCTTCCTGGACCTTCCTAGCTTAATCAAAGGCTTTTCACCCAGCCTCGTCCAGACACTCTTTTAATTTATCTTTTTCATAGCACTTAGACCCATTTGATATATTACTACTGCTACTAATTTATACTTACACGCAATTCCACGGGCCAGGCACGCTGTAAGTATTTCCCACACACAACTCAGTCCTCACCACAACCCCATAAGGCAGCTTTAATGTTGACTCTTATTTTATAGATGAGGAAATAGAAGCACAGAGAAGTTAAGTGACTTGCTCAAGGTCTCAGAACTAGTAAGTGGCAGAATTGGGAAGTGACCACAGATTGCCTGGTTCCAGTCTGTGGTCCTCAGCACTCACCCTGCCTGTCCCTCCACCCAGAGGTAAGCTCCCGTTGGCTGTACTGTGCCTCCCAGGACTGGCAGAGGCACTCAGTTCACATTTGCTTGGAGGATGAACTTTTGATTTCCTTCCCTTTGTTCAGCCCCCTCTCCTCTCCTGGCCTAAGGGGCTGCTGCCTACTTAAACTCCATCTTCCATGTCTCTTTTTGTGTCACCCATTCCAGCGCTTAGCTCAGTTCCCACTGTGGATCTCCTGGCAGTGTCTGCACTACTCAGCTTCTGAGACAGAGTCCTCTTGGAGGGAGACATAGAGCTGAGGGATTACAGGTTCACTTTGTCATTCTTTTGCTGCACTTTGTGATCCTGGGCCTGGAGATCCTTCTGTTCCCCCTCACTGTCTCCAGTCAGCCCCACAGCTGTCTCTCCAGAACTTCCCCTTTCCCTCGCCTTGCTCCCTCTGTCCTCTCTCCCTGCATCCTCAGTGACCTCACTTACTCCCAGAACACCCTGGAAACCCTGAACCCTCACAGCTTCTGCAGCTGTTCCTCTTCCCATGTCAGGGAGGGCTCTCTTCCTCTTCCCCCTCTAAAAAGCAACTCCTCCATGTAAGTGGGACCCAAGGCCTGTCTTCCTTGGCCCCTCATTCCCATTATCTCTTAACTCCCCAGCACGTGCCATTTCTTCCCTTTTGTTCTTTCTGTGTTTTAAAACACAGCTCTCAAGGAACTTGAGAGTTCTCAGCTGTTGGTCAGGCACTGCCCTCAGCTGCTATCACGCAGTCCACCGCTCCCATATTTACCTCTGCACCTGGACTCTGACCTTTCAGGTACTCAGGCCCAACTTCCAGCTGGCAACCCCTTTATTCATCTCTATTGCCTCTGCTATCAACTTCATGACTGTGAACCTAGCACTCCATCCCGAAGGCTCTGCCATCCAGTTCCTGCCTCGGCCAGCTGCCTTCCCGCTCCTCCCACCTATGAGTGCCATCTCTTTTACTCGCCCCACCATGAAACGCTAGATGGGTCCCTCACTTTATGCCTCTTGGTGCTCATGGGCACAGAAAGACCCATGTAACTGATCTAAGGCTACAGGTCACACTGCTCTTACTTGCGGCACAATGAGTTGGCTCCTCAGCCTGGCCTTCCAGGTGCCCCACAGTCCCTGCTCCCTGCAGCTTTCCCATCCTTCCCAAGAAAGTCTGGACTGTCGCTCTTCCTGCTCACCACCTTTCTATGGTCCCCGTTCCTTCCTGAACCTCCGACTGCTCCAACTCACACCATCTCTAGACTCTTCCACACAAATTAACATTTAGTTACTGTTTCCTGGGCCATGGTTTCCAATTACAGTCTTGAGAAGAGGATGTCTTTTTTTTGAGCCCCCCCCGAGTGAATAGTTAACACAATCTGGTCACATAACAAGTGGTCAGTGACAACTTATTATCAGATCACTTTAGTCCTAATGTGATAGGACCTGGGGACCTCCCCTCCCTCATGGATCCTGGCTTGCCCACCCACCATATCTGGACACAGTAAAGTAAAGGAATTACTTTGCTTGCTTATGGATAGTGGCACAGAAAATTTTTCTTTTGCAGAAAAATTGGTTTGCATCTCTGCAGCCCTCTTTGTACCACCATCTTTCTGGCACTTGCTCCAATACTCAGGCAGTGGTCTCCATGACTTGCTCCAAGTCATAATTCCAGGAAAGTGGTCATGTGGGTGGTTTAGAAAGAAAAAGTAGCTTTCTAGTCCTGACATTACCAGGTGAGGGTCAAATCAGTCTTAATTGAAAAGATCAAACTTCACTTATTGTGAAGTTTGGACATAGAAGGCTGTTGAAAACCAAGTGGGGTCTGGGGACAGTGGGTGCAACCACACCCCGCCCAAGTGACTTAGTTTCTCATCAAGCAAAATAACTTTTGGATAGAATTATCTCATATCTAATGTAACCCCATGGCTTGGACTCTAAGAGGAAAGCATCTCAGCAAGGCTCCAGAGTAATTACACTTGACTTTCAACACCACACATTGATCTGATAAACTGGATTTGAGAATCCTAATAGGCCCAAAACTATCAACTTTCAGAGACAGGCTGCATTTACACTCACCACCTTCAGCTGCCAGTGATGGGCACCAGGACAGCATTCTCTTCTTAGGCCCTCGGGCCCAGCAAGCACAGGTCCAAATGCCTCTCGCTCTGGACTAGAAGCCTTAGCATACCTTCCACACTACACCCTTCAACCCCTTGGGAAATGGCAAATTCACCTGCCAAGCAGACTGTTCTCCCAGCTTTATATCTAACTGGGAGGAATTTGGTTCGATCATAAAAGATAGGCCACTCAGTCAGCAGAATTATATTCTAGAAATATAACAGAATGGCCTTTCTTCACATACAATGTGGCTTGGCTGCTCTCACTTAAGCACCATCTGACCCCTCTCCATATCTGCCTGACCTGTCCTGCACGCCCTCCCTGTCTTCCTGCTGCCCTACTGTCAGTATCTGTTAGGCCACTGCCTTACCCCAGCCCACATACTCCAACAGGGAGGAGTGAATAGGCTTCTTAAAGTCCTGGGTTATGTGTTTGTAGCCCTCAGGTCTCTTTGGCTGCAGAAGCTTCAAGGAGATGATTAACTTCCCAACGGGATCTTTCTGATGAGTGTCACAGAGCCTGTTAGCACTCCCAGTAGTCCCTTCCATTTCCTTCCTGAACTGTTGCAGCATGTGGTCAGTTACTAAACTGATAGTTTGTGGTTGCCTAAGTGACTCATGACTGGGGCCCAGAGATGCTCACAAATTCTTGCTTTGGTGAAACACAGGGATCTGGGGAATTGTGTGGACTTGGTTCCGGAGTCCACCTACAGGAATCAGTGTGTGTGTTTTTGAAGGACGCACAGACTGCAGAAAGTGAAAATGTTTTCTTTTCCCAAGTGGTTTACACATAGTAATTTCCAGCCAGTCTGGGAGGGCTGTGAACAACTTGAACTCAGAGACATGGTCATAAGCCTGCCTGTTGTCAGTTGCATGGAGAGGATTCTGGGAAGATTTGTCAGCACCATGTACCTCAGTTGCTCTGAAAGCAGGTGAGCAGACTGACCCTCTCCAGGCTCAGTACAAGAAAGAGAAATGAGTATTTACGTCACTGCTCAGAAGCCTACATCAGTCATTGCTGTTTTTCTCTTACTCTACCTTAATGATGAGGACATTCCCATGGGCAAGGACTGGTCCTTTCTTTCTGGTTTTCTCTCCCTAACCCTTAGACACAGCCTTTTCAGATCCAGCACCTGGAGACATCACAGCATTCCTGAGGATGAATTTCTCCCTCTAGCTTTGCTTCCTGCCCTTGAGTTGGACTTAAGTTTTCAAGAAAGCAGATCAAATGTATGCAGTGGTTAGCAAGAGGTTGAGAACCCAACTGGGTCAGAGTCCAGCCACCTGCTTTGCTTGGTCAACTGTCCAGTTGCCTGGCTCCCTGTGTAACCCTGGCTGCTCACTCAGACATCCTGTTCAAGTTGGCTTGGCTAGTGTCGAGCAGGGAGCCAGATGCCCTGAGTCTTGATGACAAGGAAATGTGTGGGATAGGTGGAGACTCAGGGAGGAGGACTGGCTAGAAGGAGGGGGTGGTGAGACAGTGGTGCAGATGGGCAGTGACTCCCAAGGTACAGGCTACCAGCATAAGCATCAGCCTCGCTGGCCAGGCAACATCATGAATATTCAAGTCGACATTCAGAAAGTCATCTAAATCGTTGCGTTTTTTCCCCACCTCCCTACCTTGCGTGTCTAATAACCTGTGTCTGATTAGATGATTAGGACAGCCCTGGAGGCAGGAACAGATCCCTTTTTCTCTTAATCTCTTTCTTCCACTCTTGCTGTTAGCCCCAGGGCTTAGCATACAGGCCACTTGGCCGCCCCCCCTGTTCATTTTAAACCTAGACACAAACCCTCAGATAAGCAAGTGCCCACATGGTCTCCAGACTCCCAGCTACATCTACCAGCAGAGAGATTTCTGAGCCTTGTCCCCTTTCCAAATCCCACTCAGCCTGTTCATTAGACAGAATGAAGAGGCTTCAAATGGATTCTCTTCCCCAACATGATTAAAAAAAAAAAAAAACCCACTTACTTTTAGGCAACAGCAACTTGGGAAAAAAATTCAATCCTAAACAAGCTGTGTCACCCACTGGAATTTTTCACGTGATGGTGGCAACGCAGTGATATTTGCAAAAATCCCAGGTTTGATCTCCAGGGAGATTTCTGGATGGATGGCACTAGCACCTAATCCTTCCCGGCGGAAGTGGAAGCAAGCCCCTGAACACCAGGGCAGGCTGCATGGTTCTTCAGCAGCCCCCAGACCCACACAGAGTGACCAAGTTTGCACACACACCAAACCCCTTTGTTTTAGATGTGGCAGGGGACCAAGCACTCCCTGTCCTCATTATACAGTCCTTTGTTTCCTTCTAATCCCTGCTCAGCCCCATAGGCTCAGGATCACAGTTTGCTCTCTGCTGTGCATGCACTTCTAGCTCCGGCTTTCTGGGGGCCTTTGACATGCCATGCAAGGTGGGGAGTGGGGGAAATGAGTTCTGTTTCCAAGGAGAAGAGACAAGCAGGGAGATGAAGATGAGATGCTCCATGCTCGCAGGGGACGGCCAGGCCAGATCCCCTCTCACCTGTACTGGTCATAAAGGTGATGATGGTACTGCTGATGCCCTCGTTGTCCCGGGAATAAACCCGTAATGTGTACGTCATCCCGGGATAGAGGTCTGTCAGCTGTATAGGCTGGGCCTGCGCCTTAACAGGGATAGTTTTTTTCGTATGATTGCCTGGGGAACAGAAACCTTGGTCAGCCTACAATCAGGCACCAGGAGCTGGAGACAGGGCTTAGGTTCCTGGTCACCTGTCAAAGGTAGAAAGGGAGGGGGAGGGGACTGCAGGTCCAGTCCACCACACAGACCAGGTAGCTCCCTCTCACCCATCATGCATTACTGACTCTCACATGATGCTCCTTTTGTTGGGGATGCTGTTCCTTCTTCTGAAGTTCTCCTTCCTCACTACTGTCTAAGCATTAAACACATCATGACCTGCTTCCTTGACCTTTCAGCATGCCAGCTGACCCTGCTGCCCTGGAAGTTTTTCATTTCCCACAAGGGATCTACCTAGGGAGGGTCAGAGCATCAATGAGTGCCCTCATGGTTACTGGAGATGAGACAGTACCCAGCTCCATGGCACTCACTCCTGGTTCCACCTCTCATTTCTTGCCACGTGTGCTTGTGTGTCTGGACTATGGGGTGAGTAGTGGGGGTGGGAAGCCGAAAATATCTGAACCAAATTAGAGATTCAGAATTCTGTATGCTGTACACATGAACCCTCCAGTCATGAAGAACTCAGTGCTGGTTTTACATTTCTGAGATCTTCTGCTGGACCAGCACAGGTGCATTTTCTGCCTGGGTTACTGGCTTCATTGCTTAGAGTACACGCTAGAGAGGTGTGATCCTATAGGACTAGGGCTTTTACTCAGAGAACGCAGATGTCCAGACCACATCTGCAGTCTATCCAATCTATACCCTTGGTAAAAGACTCAGTAAAGAGTGAACAGCTCATCTCAAGCCACCAGCTCTCAGGACAAATGGCTCTGGTCTGTTTCTCTGACTGGCCCACCAGCACTGTTCTGTGGGCAGAGTACAGCTGTGGCCTGTCTGTGCACTGGCCCAGCCTGTCCAGTGCAGACATCAGAACACAGAGTCTGAGTCAGGAGATCAATACAGAGGTGAGGCTTGGGTCTTTTGGGGGCTCATCCCAAGCAGGAAATAGACCAAGCGCCATTCCACAGGTCATCCACAGGACATGCAACTTGAAGCCTGCACTAATGGCTTCAGAAGCCCCTTCCTTCCAGAACCTGCTCCTCCCACCTCTCTGCCACCTGAGTGCATATTGATTTCATTCAGCTATAATTAAGCCAGGCTAAAAGGCCTCGCTGAGCCTGGGGGAGTTCGTTCACAGGATCTCCGTAATGGAATCTACCACTACCCGCCGTCTCCGCCTCCGCCTCCGCCACCGCCACCGCCACCACCACCCAGCACAGCAATGCTTACTGTCGATGTACTCAACCACAAAGTCAGTTCCGGGCCCGAAATTGTGCTTCCAAGTGATGTTGGCCCATTTACTGTTGGGGAGCACCGTGACGTTCCATATGGACTGCTCGTCAGGGGCTGGTGGACGGGTTAGAAGAGGAGTTAGTGGTGAGGAGGGAGGTGGCATGGAAAACATGGAGACACACACACACACACAGACACCCACACATTTCACACTCACACATCCAGTCAGCCAGAAAAGGGCACAGTCAGAAATGGCTGTGCACAGGGCTGAACAGAACTCCAAGCTATAGCCTTGGTGACCAGGCCGGAAGTATGCATTCAGGGACAGGCAGGAGCAGTTGGGGGCCTGGTAAGTGGAAACTGTCTATGTATCCATACAGGTGGGGTTACAAATGAGTAGGTTTTGATCCATGCTGTTTAAGGCTCTAACCTGGGATGACGTCCTTCTTAGGTCCCTTGTCATGGATTCATTCAGACAGTACAAGGCCAGGGGTGAGGAAAAAGCCCTCATGATAAGGAAGCCAGCAGAGTGCAAGATGGCTAGGCTTGCCCCTTTCAACTCTGGGCATTTTATAGGAAGGAGAGTGGTTGCTTTTAAAGTCAGGCAAGAAGGTCTGGGGCGAAGCATTGTGGTAGGGTGCTTTCCTGGCATGTGGGTTTGATCCCCTGAACTGCCAAATGAAAATTAAGCAAGAGTCACAGTGAGATATGCAGGAAGGATTGGGCCAAATATGGGAAACCCTATGGACTTCTAAGCTGAATGAAGAGAACAGTGATCCAGACAGGTTACTCTGGTCTGAGTACTCTTGGGGCTGTTCTTGGTTAGCAAGAGGCTGGTGTAACACGCACGTTGGCCTTAGATTGCCTAAGGTGACTTGGAGCCTAGAACCTTAAAGTCCCAAGTACAGACAGGGCAGATCTACCCTCTCATGGGAGGGTCCATCATGGGCTAGATGGGACCAAGAGAAAACAACTCCTTGATACCTAGCCCTCCAACCCTCAGTGCTTCAGATGCCAGAAGAACCCTGTTTGCTGGTTTCTCAGCCCCACAGAGCCTTTCAGGAGTGACTTCCATGCAACGCAGAAGACATCATTATCCAGCTTCTATGTGCTGGGAGTTACCTTATCAAAGGCATGGAGCTGTCTCAAACCATTGCCTGGGTACAGGAGAATGGCATTGATCTTCAAACATAATCACTTTTTAACAGTCCCAGCAGTCTGATTACCCCATTTTCCACCAAAGATTTAATAGTGGAGGACTCACAGGAGCCTTGTATTTCAAAGACTTTACAAGTATGGCTCCTGTATATTTTATTAGCATGCAAAGGGGCACTGTCACTAACTCACTTGTCAAAAATCAATGAACAGAGTACACTGGTGATGCATTTATTCATTATCTATTTGACATGTGGTGGTGGAGTCTGAAGGCCTGGGGAAGTGATGAAAGATTTCCTGGTTTCCACTTCAAAGAAGTGTCTTTTCTACTACCACCCTGTCAGGTGCTTCTTGCCCCAGGTGAACATGATGCACATTAGGTGAGGGGCCAAGGAAGAGGCTCCATTGATGGCAGCACAGTGCCCGTCCCATGGGGAGGGCAAGGCAGGCGTCTCTTCTCTGCCAGATGTTTCATCTCAGTTGCACTGGCTGCTCTCAACCCCCTTCTGTCCCCACTCCATGGAAGTCCATGGTGCTAGGGGGATCAGCCATGATTTGGGGATCTGACTTTCTTCCTCCTTAGCTCTGAACTCTGTACAATGGCTGGAGCTTTTGTGCTTAAACAGTTTGGCCTCCAATATGACACTGACCCAAATCTGGCTTGCTCAAAGGGAGTGAAGATTGGTGCTTTTAGATAAAGGCCAAGCAATGGAAAACTTAAGGGACTTAGAGGTGGCAATCAGAAGAAGGAACTGGCATATAGAAAGGTCAAGATGAGACCAAGAGCGAGCTGGAAAGCTCCAAAAGAAGGACCAAAAAGGCAAGCTGTCAGGAACTGTAAGCACAAAAAGGGCAAGTGAGGAGAAGCATGCATTGTTCGGCTGGTGACACATGAGAGTTAGGGAACGTCCCTGAGATCTAAAAAAAAGACACGTTGAGGACAAAGAAAGAGGCCCATTGCATCCTGAAAAGAGAAAAGGTATGAAACATTTTGTCTTAGGATGTAAGACAGGATGAAGATGAAAATTCATTTAAAAAGTCCCAGGTGGCAGGATGGAGGGCAGCCAGGAAACTTGGAGGTGTTCCTAAGCTCTCGCCAAGATCAGGACCATGGCCAGGGCCTCTGCGGCATATAGGCTGCAGATGATGGAAATGTGGGATGTGAGTCATGGGGGGCCAGTCTTTCCAGAAGGTATGTAACTCTGCCAGAGCAAGATTCACTCTGTTTCTCCATTCTTGGGGCACTTCTCCTGTGAACTCTTCAGGCACGAAGCCCCGCTTGGATGCAGAAGATGCCTCACTGTGGCCCCAGAGAACACCAATCACCACATCGCTGGTGACAGCCAGCTGACTTTTACCCTAAAGTGCCTGCTATTTAAATTCTATATACTGCACCTTCAAAGGAAATCAGTGTTTTCAAGATCTGAGGAGCATAATGTCAGCCTCACATCACCTGCCTCTCCTATAGCTCACTCAACACAAGTGCACCAAGCCTCCGCCCTCTTTCAGGTGCTGAGAGAAGTGGGTGGGTGGGAGGCAGTGAGGCTGGGAAGGTAGAGGGATCTGTCCAGGAAGCACAGGCAGTGAAGGGTGGGGGCCTACCAGTGTACTGCTGCCAGAGAAGAGTTCTGGGTGTTTTACAGCCTGCCTGTTGGCTCAGGAAGCTAGAGACCTCCCTCTGTGGTAATGAAAGACTTTGATGCTCAGTGCTCAAAAATACTGCTCAATTCCCCAAGGGTCCCCTCACACTGGACGAGCAGGGCTTCCTGGGCTGGCTGCGGGGTGCAGCAGTGGCCAATCCTGGAACTGATCCTGACCAGAAGCCCTAGAACAACTGAGGTTTTCCCTCTAGTCATGTACTTGGGGACACAGGAAACATAATGGGATGACCTAGCATAACATTTCTTGGAAGCTCTGTCCTTAGGGGAAGAGGGGCAAGAAAAGGACCAGGCTTCCAGGAACAGAGCTGCCTGGTATGGTCAGGCACTTTACATCCTTCAGCCTCCATTCTTCACGACTGGACACAGACACGACAGCCAGAAGCTCTCTGGGGCTAGCTGCATGGAGTCAGGTCCTTTCCTTCCTCACACCCTCCGGATGTCCAGTCCTGAGCTGACTGCTGGACATGTGCAGCTCTGCCACCTGGGACCTGGGAATCGTATCTGAGGAGCTTGACCTGTTGAGTACAGGGATCTGAGACTAACATGAGGGGTGCTGAGTGGTGGGGGAGGAGAATATGTATGTTGAGTGTACATGGGGCCTCTAGGCTACAGACTGAGTCGGGTCATGTGTGAGCTTGCAAAGTAAAGCAAAGAGGTTCTGTGAAGGCTCAGAGCCCACCTCCCAGCTGGAGGAGCCTGGGGGTTGGTTTCTTGAGACAACTGGGGAGGTGGGCGTGAAGGGGTCAGGGAGCACAGGTGACACGCAGTACCGGATTCCTGAATCTTAGTCCTGGTTGTGGTGCTAGGAGGACTCTCCGTGGTGGTGGCAGCAGTGGTTGTAGGAGTTGTGGCGACGGTGGTGGTGGCGATGGTGGTAGGTGCAACAGTTGGGGTGATGGGAACTGTTGTGGCTTCGCTGGTGGCAGGAAGGGCAGTAGCATCAGTACTGCTCACAGCGCCCATCTCACCCACGGTAGCAGGGGGCAATGTGGGAGGAGCTGAGAGGGAAATGTAAAACAGCCGAGTCTGGTTTGTTTGGTGTACCCAGCCTGCACACATGGCCCCCGCGTGCAAGGCAGGCAGCGAGGTGAGGAGATGGAGCTCAGAAATCAAAAGTCTCCCCAAGCATCATGGACTGGCCTGGATGGGTCATAGCCAAGGAACTCACAGCCATGGGAAAGGAAGAGAATGAAGCCCTGCGTGCGTTTCATTTTCTTCTCATGGTCTGTGTGACTCAAAGCCCCCGGCATGCACTCAGCCCAGTATGAGGATGAGGATGGAGACGGACACACACTGAACTGCTCGGACCCCAGGGATGGCACGGAGTCCAGGCCAAATGCCACCCAGACAGGCTCAAGCAGCACCCAGTTGGGTCCAGCCCTGGAGCCCCAGTCTCAGAGGTGGACAGGCACTGGGCCCCTGTTCTGCCTGTACAGGATGCCCTGCCATTCCCAGTCTTTTACCCTTAAGTCACCCTTTGTTACACCTGTTTTACTTCAAACAACCACCCAGACCAGCCATAGAGAGAACAACCCCCACTCTGAGAGGAGCCTTGTAAGCCAGCTGTCTGATGTCTGCCTTCCCTGAAGCCCCCAGTCCCAGCTCTTGTTGCCTCCCCTGCCTCTCCTCCTCCTGCCTCTCTTCCTCTCTCCCTTCTTTGCCTTATGGTGGTCCTTCCTGCAATTAACTCCCACCACCCTGACTTCCTGCAACTGCCTTTCTTTCTAGGAAACTTGGGCCTATGCACCCCAAGTTCTTCCTGTTCATATTGGAACCTGGAGCAAGGGGTCACAGTGTGGCCCATGACCAGCAATACCACCTCAGCCTCAGGAAACAGCGACCCCTGTAGGTAAGCCATGCGCTGGGCATCCTTTCCCATGAGTCTTCATCTAGGGCCCAGAGTGGCTCAGACCTGGGCTAACTCTCACACCCCACCTCTTGTCCAAACCTGCCCTTTGACGTCACTCAGCAATGATCCTAGTCTATAGATGAGATAGAGTCCACCTTCCTTCTACAGAAGGGACAAGACGCTAACAAAGGGCCACCCTGGCATTTCTCTCCAGATCAACGCTTGCAAAGTTGAGAGTGAGAGAAGGATGACAGGCAAATCAGAGGCAGAGCCACCTCTCCTCCCTGCACCCCGTCTCCTGTGATTTGACCACAGTCCAATTCCTAGTGTTGACACTAGTGGGATGGCAGGCAGGGATCTTTGACATAAGCAAGTAACTCTAACTCCCAAGGAATAGTGACACCCCTCCTTGCCTCAAATCTCCAGAGGTTTTGGAAAATAATATCCCCTGCTTCTCCCTCCACTGAAGAAGGGGGCTAAGCCAGGGAGGGAAGAAGCTAGAGAAGCATTCTCAGGGGAGAACAAGGATCCTAAGTCTAAGCCGGTTCAATCAGAGCCTGGTCAATAAAAGCCCTTTCATCCCCTGGATGAGAAGGAGGGAATATGTCTGGGGTTCCCGCAGCTTCCTCAATTGTAAGATCAGAGGTGTTACTGGGCAACTGACTTTTACATCCTTTTACATCCCAGAGATTCCTAGGCAAGTTCAAAGCCAGCAACGCTATATTCCCCAACCCTTGGCATCAGGAAGGCATGGGGAGGGGGAGGTTCTTTATTCAGGGATGTGTTCTGCCCAAGGTGGCCCCAGGCCTGAGTTCAGTGCTATCAGTGCTCATCCCACTCACCAAGGCACCCACAGGAGTGCAGCACGCACCCAGACAGAAGAGTCCAAGACAGCCATAAGGTGAAGGTAGCCATCCCAGGCCTGGTTCCTGCACTGCCATGGACACATGCTTGGTGCTGCTGGGAGGGACCTGGAGAGGCTATTCTGTCCATCTGCAGGTCAGCTCTCCTTATTCCTTATCAGTAGTGTGTTTTCTAATACTTTCTGGCAGATGAAATGCTCACAGGGCCTCTTTCCAAGACTATCTAAAAGGTGTCATTAGAAACATTCCCTTGCAACTTGAATTGCCCTACTGGGCTTCCCTTCTCGCAGGCACAGTGATTGTTCATTCCCCAGGCCCCCAAACCCAAGTCGATCTTCCCCGAAGTCAATGCTGACTGTCACGTGGCTATTGATACCTACAACCAGAGACACATGTTCATATGCCACACTCTCCCTCAGAGCCTGCCTGCTTCTGCTTCTAGGATATGCTTCTAGCCCATATCCTAGGGACAGAGAGGCTGAGGAGGATACAGCATGTCCCTTGCCTGGCACCACTGCTCAGAGACAAGGATGGTAAGTAACTCTGGGAATGTTTATGCCCCCTCCTGTCCCCTCCCTCTGAAAATCACTTCTGCTGATGGTGGTGGGAAGGAAGCAATTCTCTTTGGTGATGGCTACCTAGCTGTTTCCCCTCCCATTGTATGGCTAAAGTATTAGTGAGAAGGCACAAGAGGAGAGGAGGAGTCCTGGCGGCTGCCTAGGGTTCCCACCATCAGAGTTACTCTGGAGGATATAATCTCAGCTGAAGTCACAGCTGGCAAATCAGCACACCTCCTGTCCACTCCTCGCTGTGTCTGTTGTCCCTGGACTGGACAGGTCCACTGCAGACATGGAGAGCAGAGGCAAGGAGGAAGGGCTGAAGGGAAGACACAGCAGTCGGGGGGGGGGGGGAGCTGTCAGAGCCTGGAGCAGGTAGGCAAGAGGAGACAAGCTTTCCATAGGGAAAATTATCCATGTCGAGGTCAGAGGAGAGTTATCATTTAACCCTGGGCTGAATTAGGGAGCAGCTAGAAGGGCGGTAAGCCCCAAAGTGGCACTGGTTTATAAACAGAGGGAACCACATGCTAGGCAGACATGTTCTTGGGCTGGGATGCTGTTTCTAGCCAGAGCAGGAACCAGGCTTTGGAACCAATTCTGATCACTGCTCAGTGGAGACCATGGCTGGGCAACTGAGTAGAGGAAGCAGGGACCCTCTGTTACCTAAGAGGGTCTAGGGTACTAGAGTCTCATTAGAAGAGGCAGGGTCAACCCCACAGGTGGCTTAATGCACACCAGAAGGCACCACAGCCATTGCTGAGGATTTTCCACCAGAATTTTGGGGAGAAAACTGAGGAGAAATGACAAGTTCATTCGTTTTCTGTCCTCAAAATCTGGCATGGAGCCGAGCACCTGTCAGGAGCCCGGCAACCATTTGCAGATCTGAGCTGAATCAGAGGAGAAGAGCAGTTTTCTGATATTCCAAGGTGGAGTGTTTGGTCCCAAAATATCCACATGGTGTGTGAACTACCCTGGCCAACCCACAGATTGTCAAACAGATGGGCAGCAATCCTAACAGACTGCAGATACAGGTGGATGAGAGGATTAGCTTCACTGGGTGAGATATGAGCAGATCAGTTTGGGGAAAAAGTGCCCAGGTTTGGGGAGGATGAGAGGGAAGAGAGTGGTGGGCTGGATGCTGGGCCCATGTCAAAAATGCAGAACCTGAGCTCCATTTGCTTTGGCACCCACAGACCGTGCAGAAGGTTCTTATGTGCATCAAACTGAGAACATCTGATATTATCGGCACATCTCTCTGTGTGACCTGCTTCCTACCCTCATGTCGCATAGAAGCTGGAACCCGGGAAATGCGCTTGATTGATGGGCAGGGCCCCTGAGTTCATTCTGTATAGCATGAGAGTTTGGTTCTTATTTAAGTGTGTTTGAAATGACACTTCTCATCCCCCTTTCAATCACCACTCACAAGAGGGTAGCACAGATCGGCACAGATGCCCACTGAACAAGGCAGACTCCCTACTGCTGGACCCACCTGCCTTGGGTCCCAGGATGCCAGGACTGGGGGTGGGCAATGAACCTGACCAATGAGCTTTGTGCTGACTTGCATGGTACTCTCTCTGCCTCTCCCCTTAGGTGCCCTGAGCACATGCTGTAACAATTACAGAAGAGAAAGACTCATGTTTAAACTTGAACCAGGAAGTGTAGCAAGGATCTCTCTCTCCCTGGACAGCAGGCCCTGGACAATGTCTGTGTCTCACTTCCTAGCAGAGGGGTTTCGGACCTGTGGGAAGTCACATCTTGGCTGGCCTAGTTACTGGGGATGGGATAGCACAGAGGGCTAGAGGAGGAAAGCATGGTGGCTGCTCACCAACCACAGATCTGGCTGGCAAAACATACGCAAACTGAAGGAAGCAGGTGTGCAACAGAAATAGAATCCATCTAGAGAGGGGATGCGGAGATAAATGAGCGAAGGTGGGAGGAAACCAAATTGAGCAAAGTAGCATCCTCTTCCAAAACCAAGCCTCAGTTTCCTTGCCTGACTCTCATTCTCCCGCTGCCTGGAGATTCCTCGAGGAGGTGCTCGTGAGGTCCTACTTACAGCCTTTGAATTTAAAGGGGGAACCCTGCCCTATTCTAAGCCCCCCCACTCCCATGTAATCCAGGCTCAGAGGATGGCCAGGAAAGGAGCCCTGGTGTCTCCTCTGCCCAGATTTTCTAACTTGGGGATAGGCCTTCAGTGGCCTAGAGTCCTTCGATGGCCCTCAAACCCATGGCATGAGGACTCAAGGGGAAACTTGGCTAGCAGGTCTGCTCCTAAGCTAGAGCCACCTGCCCAGTCCCTGGCTTCTGTCACAGTTCCATCTCTCAGGCCCCAAGAGTGGAGGTCATTCTTAACACTAAAGCCTTCGAGAAGCTGGGTTTCTGAGGGGTGGGAGGAAGATCAGAGCCCTGAACTCACTGAGACTCCAGGTCCTGGAACACCTGGCCCACTCAAAGACACACTTACTCATTGTCACTGACCAGAACCCATGGTAGCTGGCGAAACTGGTGCTGGGTCCCCCATGCAGCATGCAAGGCCAGCATGCACAGTGCGCTCACCCTTTCAGAGGATGGTAGCCTGACCATGAGCCAGGAGCCAGCTGTCTCCAATCCAGCATGCTTCCAGGCCATCTCTGTGTTCTGAGATGTCAAGCCCAGGCAAGGGAACTAATTATGCTACTTCAGAGCAAACTGCAATGCCAGAGAGCTGTCAGGAGCCCTCGCATGAGACCCCTTCTAAATTACCCTCTTCTTCAGCGGGGGACAAATGTTAAGTGATGGGGGACAACATGCTCTGGTCCTTGCCCCTTTAAAGTCTGGCTTCTCCACCACTGAAAGGGTGAGTCTGAAGCATGCTTTCGGCCCAAGCTTCTCCCTCCTACTCCACCCTGGCTGGGCTGGGCTCCACCTGCATGGCCCCATGCCATGCCCATTACCTCTGCTGCTGGTACAGTACCTGCAGTTGGAGTAGCTTCAGACACAGCACCCAAGATGGCCAGAGAGAGAGGGGAGAGGATGAGAGAGGGAAGAGAAAAGAGATCATAGGTGAAACCACAGGACATGCAAGCAGAGATGGTTGGGCTCAAACCTGACCTTGACACTGTGGCCAGGTGCTGGCTGCCACCCTGAGGATGCCAACTGGTATTTGATGCCAACTGTGACAGTCAACTCCACTGGAGTCAGACAGATTCCTACCTTTCCACTTGGGGCTTGAAGACCTTTCTAAAACACTCTGTTCCTACTTTATTCAAGGGTTAGTCACCTAGGAGGCAGTAGCACGGGCCATTTCGCCTAGAATGCCATGTCCCCAGCTCTTTCTCCAAAGGTGTGTTCTTCTCTGGCTGGGTTGGATGACCCTCTAAGATGCCAGGAACTGAGGATATAAGGTGTGGGTGAGGCAGGAGACACCAAGCCTAGTCAAAAAGATAGTTACTATATCTTTGCAAGAAGATGCTAAATAGTGTTGGAGTAGACAGGAGAGGGGTGTGTGCTTGGCTGATCCCCCCACCTCAGTCCTGCAAAGCCCTAGAGTCTCTGTAATGGTGTTCTGCTGTCCCAATTCTTTCCCACTGGTTGAACTTTATGAAATTAAGAAACTGAGTGTAGACTGAGAGCCTCAGAACAAATCACCAAATTTTCCACAAAGCCCTAAATTGAGAAGAAAAAGTGCTCTGTTCTCTTGTACCCTAGGGCTGTAGAAGTTTTCCTATGGTGGTCACTGGAGCTAGACAATGGGGTTTTGTGTGCTGTTCTGTATTGGGTGGAGATGGGGGTGGGGAAGAGGCCCTCTGTATATCTCTACACAGCCAAGGAGAAAGTGCACCATTGCCTGGCCTGGCTTCTGGGAACAGTCTTCATCAGTCACTTACCCAAAGTCCCCCAGCGCTAATAAACTTCCTGAGTGCCCAGGGGTCAGAAGAGGACACCAGAAGGGGGAGCTTGTTATGTAAATCACTTCTGATTTACAAGATCAGAGAGGGACACAGAAAAGGCTGCAGGGTGCTGATGAGCTGCACAGGAGCCTGGGTTAAGGCAGCAGTCCCAGACGGTAGCACAATGCTCTCCTGGGATGGGGGTGGGGTGGTGCTCAGGCCACCTCACCCAGGTCAGGGTCAAGCTGAGGGACCTGAACTTTCTAGGGAAAGTACTAGACACAGTAACGTGGCAGACCCTGGGATGCCCATTCCCATCACCCCTTTGGCAGGTACCTCCTGCAGGACAGATTCCCTCCCGCACCTGGCCACTGCACTTCCTTCACCTAGGCTTACAATCGGATACTCTGGTGGATACCTTCACTGTGAACTTCCTTTGTGCCCCTTGTTTCTGGCACAGTGTCTGGCACCATATTTGTGAGTGCTCAAGAAATGCTGTTGCATAGGCCACCATTTGTACCTCTGGAGAGGCAGAGGGGTCCCCACCTTTTCACAGGGCTCTGCCAATATTGAGGCCTTTGCAGTCTTGCAGCCCTCGAGAGGTTCCTAGGGAAGCCAGCATGTGTGCGGGTGAGCCTGGAGCACCCTCTACTGGAATCTTGAGGCAGGCATTGCTCTGGTGGGGGAAGCTTCTACTGGAACAAGCCAGGACCAGAGGACTGGGGTGATGAGCTCACTTGCTCTTTGTGAAGCTGGCTTGGTAATGGGCTCTGTCCCACCTCCTCCTCTCTACAGCCCGACCACTCATCTAATCCAGGCTGCAAAGAGGGACCACATTCCCTGCTCTACTATAGATCTGGGCAAGCAGGTTGATGTCACGCTTTCCCCACCTCCTTGATCCCACATGCCCTTGGCAAAAGAAGGGCTGTCCCAGGTCCTCATGGGCATTCTCAGTAATATCCCTGCTCCTTCAATGGACACCATTTTCCTTATTCTTGGTGTTATTCACTAGCATATTTACTTTCACATTTTCCCCTTCATCTACTTCTCTCGACTCATGCTATTATCCTTATTCCTCTATGAGAAAGGTGGCAGATGGTCCAAGTAGCTGAGTGAGTCAATGGCGGCCCATTTTTGCCTGCGTCTCAGGAGACCCACCTTTCCAGATACAGAATCAACACCTGTCTCCCAGCACATAAGACACACCTTCTACTGGGGTTGAAAACTGGTGGCCTCACTTCCTCTCCATCCCAGAAGGCAGGCCCAGCCCTCGGTGTGTTTTTTATCATCTGAATTAGCTGGGGCTCTTCACCCCAGGAGCTGCTGCCACAGACCTACCTTCATTCGGGGGGGCTGGAGACTCCTCTGTGATCGCTTCCCCAGAGCCCACCTGTGTCCTGGCGCTGAGGGTGAAGCGGTAGCGTGACACGGGGTCTGCTCTCTGCATCGAGAACTTGGTCTGATTGGGAGAGAAGTTTTCCACCATCTGCTTTCCCACTTTGGTTCCATTAACTGGGGAGAGAGAGGTGAGTGGAAGTTTACTTACTGTGACTGCCTAATAATCTATAGCACTTTCTGGAAAGAGAACTGGTGGTCCCTGGCTGGTGATCTTCAAGGTGTGATTCAAAGGCAGAGCACTGGGCAAGAACTCCCTCCCTGCTCTTTGATTACACCCTAGGGTTAGTACTTCCTCACCCAGCCCACTGTCTCTAGCTCACTGCAAAGTGATGTGGTCAGTTCTGAAAAATTGGGTTTGTAATTCCCAAGATCTTCATGGGCAAATCTCTTGAGTTCTTTTCTTCTTTTCAATGCCCCCAGGACTTCTGACCGTTACTCTCTCCTTTGTTAGAGGCTGTGCTCAACACATCAGCAAAGGTGTCAGGCCCAGAGATCTATTTAGGATGGCAAATGGGCACCCGGTTGGCTAGTGACATTGTCAATGACACAGCACCTGGCCCATGGCCTACACTAGAAGGCTTAAAGATTTTCAAATTTAATGACACTCCTGTCCCAGCACAGGGACGATAAGCTCTTGAGGTGAGGTTTTCCTGACCCAGGCCCTTGCTTCAAATCACTTCACAGTTGCTTGGTTGCTTTATGAACAGTCACCTTAGCAAATGACACCTTCTTAAGGCATCTCCTGAGAGTCTGTGGACTCCTGAGCACACACTGTCTGCCCACCAGGTGAGGGACTCTCTTTCTTAGACTTGTAGGTGTTGGACAAGATCCCTAAGGGCTGGGGTTATTTCCCTCATTAGACCAGAGTTCTGTTTGTCTTAGTTTTCAGACTAGAAGCTTCCTGCAGATGGAGCTGTGTAAGGAGAGCAGGGATTGGGTCTCACCTCCCTCCTATAACCCTCTGGGGAACCATTTCCTTGGCTCCTCTGCCCCTTCACAATTCCCTCTGCATCCATAGACTTTCTATCTCAAGTCCTTAGGAAAAATGGTGAGGATGGAAGTTCCGATTCCCAGATTACTCAGAGAGCGAAGGGCAGAACATACAGGCCACGTATCTGAGGGTGTATCCAATCAGGATCCCATTGGGGTGCTCCGGATGGTCCCACTCCAGGTTGATTGTCTCCAGGTTGGGCTGCCGGACTCGGAAACGCCTGGGGGCACTGGGTACTTGGGGAAGGAGGAGAGAGTAGGGGAGATGAGGGGGGAAGGGACAGGCAGGATGAGGGGAACACAGAAAACAAAGCACAGGCATGAAGGCATTGACCTTGGGCAACCCCCTTGCTGGACAGCTGCTGAACCACATCCCAGCAGAGCCTACTGCCTGTCCAGGATGTAATTTCTCTCAGGTGTGAGGCCACCTCCGACTCTGTTGTTGAAATGGGGAAGAAGTAAATCAAGTTTTCCATTTGTAACTACACTGAACTTGGCACACATTAGCCTCAGATCCTGCAAAGGTACCTCCAAACTGGGCAGAGTCATTCCTAGTGCCATTCCCAGGCAGGGAAGCAATCAGAGCCATTCTGCAGTGAGGCCACAGTTCCTAATTCTTAGCCAAGGGCTTTCACCAGTGGGTCCAGCAGTAGGACCAGGCTTCTGAGCTGAGAACACTGGGTTCAAGAGTAAGGAGAAGGAAGCCCAGGATGGAGTACCTGGAAAGGCAGGAGGGGCTGATGATGAAAACCAAATGGAGGGAAAGACAGGAATAAAGAAAACAAGAGGGAAGAACAAAGGAGAGGAGAAAGGAGGAAGAGAAGAAAACAGGGAAATAACAGTTGAGAGAGGAAGGAGAAACAAGAAGGCAAAGCCAATGCAAAGAGGGTAAAAGAAGTGAGAACAGAGAATGAACTGGGGACTTCAAGGTGCCTGGACGCCAGGATTGAGTCAAGCCATAAGCCCGCAGAAAGGAGGGGTGACACCTCTGCAGCCTTCACACACAACAGCCAGTTCTCTGCACCACTGCTCTGCATGCTGTAGGGAGACTTGTGAAGGTCGTGGGTAAACAAGTCTTCCAGATAGTTGGTTGCGTGCGCTGCCTTCTGCCTCACAGGTGCTGGGGTGGCCGGCCCCCACAATGCCTTGAGTGGCCAGCCTGCATATTCCATCTGATATCACACCAGCAGACTGCACAGGCCTTCTCTTGAGCTACAACCTCCCATCAGGGCAGGGCCCCTTGGTGATGGAGCACTCCATGTGGATAGTGGAGCCATTCAGCCTGCAGTCTGTCCACTCATTGAGGCCACGCAGAGGTCACCTTGTGCCATCCATGCTGAGCCACTGCTGGCGCTGTTCCAGGCCCAGCAGTATGTGCTACCTCGTCCTGCCCACCCTGCATAGCTGCGGGTCAGACCTACCTCCTTCTGGGGTGGTGAACTCCTTGGTTTCGCTGCGAGGCCCATCACCTCTCCCATTCACCACAACCATCTCAAGTTTGTAGTTACTGTAGGGGAAGAGGCGGGACACCACGCCCCGGGGACGGTCACCAGGGAAGCTGGCTTGCTGTCTCTTCTGAGATACCCACAGGTTCTTCAGCAAGCTGCTCTCCCTCCAGTAGTAGGCCTTCAGAACAGAGGCAAGGCTGGTGAGGGCCGGGTGGCAGGGCCGGGTTAGTGGTTAGTACTGGCAGTAGTGACAGGTCTTCCCTTTGCTTGCTACAGGTTCCAAGTCTCCAACGACCTCATCAGTCTCACACAGGGTGGGGGCAGGAGGGAAGAGCAGCCTTATGGCTCCCATTCATCTGCCACTGGCGAGTACAAATTTGTTGAACAAGAAATTGGGTTGTGGGTCCATGCGTTTTCTGAGCCATGCCACTTCTTTCGGGAAGGGGTGAATTGGCTATCCTATCATGAGACTTATTTCCAAGCTGGGCAACATGTTGCTCAGGGAGTTTAGAACCACAAATAGGAGCCAAGGGCTCAGGCAGGGAAAGCTGCACCCTGTGCTCAAACACCGAATCACCTGGAGGTGGATTAGTATGGTTTAGGTTGGAGGCAGACAGGTGTTGACAAGCAGCAGGTTACTCCAGCGGTCCGAGTGAGCAAAGGGTGATTTCGTCCTCTGAAGTCAAACAGTTTCTTTTCATACTCCTGAAGATGTTTAGAGATGAACACGCGCATGGGCTAGGGCTGCATGGTGGCAGAGCTTGGACAGGACAGGATGGCTTTAGAGGGTGGCAGTGTCACAGGGTGCAGAGGAATTCAGATTAGTAGTGGGTAAGAAGCCACAGGTCAGCCTGTGACAGCAGTGTCACTGAGGCTGCCCACAGCAAAGTAAAGAGAAAGTCCAGACTGAGAAGATGCTTTGGCTGGAAAAATCTCCAGGTGAGTAGGTTACGGGTGTAAGTTAACTGTTGGGGAGGAGCGTGTTCAAGTGCACACATCATCTTGCCTTTCTTCCCCTGCCTGCTAAATTCATTTTCTAAGAAGAGGCTGATCCTTTCTGTCAGTCCCCAACTGTCCGTTAGCCAATTCTTTTTTTTTTTTTTCTGAGAAAGAATCTCATTCGATAGCCCAGGCTGGTCTCAAACTTAATATGTAGCCCAGGCTGGCCTTGAACTTGTGATCCTCCTGCTTCAGTGCTGGGATTACAGGCGTGTACCACTGGCCTGGCTTATCAGCCCACTTTTGGTGACCTTCAAGGTCACAGAACCAGCAGCAACCAATAGTGACAGCCTCCCTCCAGTCCCAGCCAACTTTGCAATGGAGCTGCCTCCTGAGGGAGACCTTGTACACGCTGGGCTTGCTTTCTCTCCTCCCCTTCTCACCTCAACTTTTGAAGGACAGATGCTGGGGCAGAACTGCTCCCAGCAGAGAGCACCAGAAGTCAGGGACCTTGATAATCTCTGTGCTGGGTAATAGAGTTAGCTGGGACAACAGGGAGGGCACTTGCACCCTTTCAGTGGCTTTGCCTATTAGTGTGGCTTTCCAAAACCAGGCTGGGGGCAGGTGGGGTGGGCAGACAACCCGCAGAGGACAATGGCGGAGGGGTGTAGCTCAGTGGTGCCTCAACACTGCACATGAAGATACATGTGTGTTCACTCACACAGGTATGACAAATGCAAGTGCTAAGCAATGCTAACTCAACCCACGACCCTTCACAGGGTTTTCTGCTGAGCAGAATCTCTGTAGCACATGTGTAAGACACATCTGGGGGTGGGTATATGTATACAGTCATGAGTGCATGATGCTTTGTCAATGAAGGAGCACGTAGATGACGGGATTCTGTCAGGTTATGAGGAGGTGAAAATGTCCTATGACCTAGTGACATAACAGCCATGATGGTGTATGTATCACATCCCTCATGTGCTTGTGGTGATCTGTGTAAACAAACCTGCTGTGTTGCCAAGACAATTATGTACAGTGTGCAATACTTGACAATAAAAGACAAGTGTTACTTTATGTATTTACTGTTCTGTACTTTTATCATTATTTCATACTTTTTATCCTTCTACTTATAAAAACGTTTAAATTTATCATAAAATAGTATGCCACCTTATACTGCTGAATAGCCTCACACATTCTGGGTTTTCTGCATCTCTCTCTCTCTTTTTTATTTTTTTGGTGGTACTGGGATTTGAACTCAGGCCCTTGCACTCGCTAGGCAGGTACTCTACCACTTAAGCCATACCCTCAGCCCTTTTTGCTTTGGTTTATTTTTTAGGTAAGGTCCTGCTTTTTGCCCAGGGCCAGACTTGGACCACGATCCTCCTATCTCTGTCTCTTGATTGCATCAAGAGGCCATACCAAGGGATGCCTGCTGCGATCTAGGTCTGTGTAAGAATCTAGGCCTGTGTAAGGATGCTATGATGCTAGAACAATGATAAAGTTGCCTAATGACTCATTTCTCAGAACATAACTATATTGTTAAATGACACATGACTGTATATATATATATATATATATATATATATGTATGTATATATGTATATGTTTTTTTTTTCAGGATATATTTTTGAGCATCTAATTCTAGACATCATCTTGAATCAACTTTGGATCCAACAAATATCCCTAGGACCCCTTCCGTATCTCCTATGCCCACATCTGCTGTTCCCTTGCCCTGGTTAGCAAGCTGGGTGTTAGGTGGGGTGGGGAGCTGGCTTCCTCACTCGGTATTCTCTGAGCTGGCCTTGGACCGTGTCGGAGTAGACGCGGTTCCACTGAAGGCTGATGGCTGTGCTGTTCATGACTCGGACTTTAACTTCTGTGGGTGCAGCCCTGGGATCTGTAATGTGTTGGAATAGAGAGCTGGTTATATAGGTAAGGGTGGCCCTTGGAATTGACTGATTCTATTGGCCTGTACCTCTACTTCACTGGATACTGGGTACTCCAGGAGGGCAGAGGGCCATGTCTCCTCCATCAGACAGTACTTGGAGGAGGTGGGGAAGACTTAGGAAAAAAGGTGGAAGTACAGGTGGGAGAGACTCTGCTGACCCACACTTATTTAGGGGACAATTATTTGTGACACTCAGGTTCTGGGCTCATCTGTCCCTCTGTTCCATTCTCCACCTTTCCACCTGATCTGTGACCTGGGAAGCTGCTTTCCTCACACCTTATCAGCTGGGCTCCCTTGTTCCCGGCTTCCAGATGGGTTTGGCCAACAGTGTGAGGTCCCAGGAACAGAGAAGAGGAGGGTGGATATTGTTTCCTCTTGCTTCATCTTTGCTGGGCTGCAGGGGAACGGCGTGCACTCTTCCACCCAAGACCATGGCTTCTGAGGGTGGTCCTCATGGGTTTGGTGACTCATGCATCTCCTGCCCCACCGAGGCTCAGAGTAGCACCTGCTGTTGCTAGCCCTCGAGGAGAGGTTCATATACCTTGCTGTTTGCCCTCTAATGCTGTCCACACATTATTGATAGTCACTTCTGAGTGTACATCTGTTTTCTGCCAGCAGGAAACTTTACCCACATTTTAGATGGCTTCCAGGTTAGATGACTTCCATCTAACCTGGTTCAGGAAGGGAATCTAACTCTGCAGCCCCTGGGATGGGAGGTCCACTTCGTTCCTCATGATGATTCTTGCCCCTCTGTTCTCCACTCTACTACAGAAGCAAAGCTGCCCTGTGCCCTTTAATCCATCAGAGCACAGGGTAGATAGATCCAAGGGAAACTCAGGGGCAGTCCAGGAAACCCATGGCTAGAGGCTGTCCTGTCTACAGTTATCCACTGGGTAGTCCCCACTGGATTCTTATGTCTAGGGTCTGCCATCAAGAAAGTATGAAGTGTGATGGAAAAGAGGGACTGCTCCTGACCCCTCTGCTCATCTCTAGTGGGCCCCACTCATGACTCCTTCCAGGGCCCAGCCCTCACTTCTCATCTCACCATTATGGGATCAAAATGGGCTTCAGGCCCAAGATTGCTGTCTGAGTTCACCCCTCCCCAAGAGTCTCCCTTCTCCCTTCCTCTGTTCACCCCACCAACACTATCATCTCTTCTTGGATCAGACACTGACACAACAGGGCATGGTCACCCTGAGCCAGAAGGGTCCTCTGTGCTGCTCAGGAGCCTGTGGAACTGAGAGGTGTGCTGGGAATACAGAGGCCACCCTCTTTGGGAAGCCAGGTCCATGTACCTGGACTCTTGATTTACTCAAGTGCCAGCATCCAAAGAACTTTTTTTCTGCTCAATTCCAAGGGCTGGGAGCAACACTGGGACTGCTGTTCTGGAACATTCTGGTCTGGTGTTCTGTCAGGGCTTCCCCTGCCTGTGGGAGGTGTCTGGAGTATGGAGTGTCTAACTATAGTTCTTTGGGATGGTGGTCCTGAAGTCTTTCTTGGTGCTAGCATAGTTTAGCAGGAAAACAGCTTGGCTGCAGATCCAGTGACCTGCTGGCTTCTATTTTCAAGCCTAACACTTGCTTCTATATAATCCTAGAAAATGCCTTTCTCTTTAGGGCCTCAGTTTTCACATCTGTAACATGGGCGGCAGTCCTAACTAGTGTTTAGATAATATTTTCCACTCCAGGTGCTGCATGGTCTAGGTCACCATAGGGCACCTTTCCTTCCTGGGAATGGGTTGCCCTCCCACGGCCACCCTGTGAGAGTGGCCTGGCATGGCCTGGTGGTAGGGGTCCTGCTGGGGAGGGAGGGTGGGTGGGTACTCACAATCTTCTCCAGAGTACCCGATGACAGTGTCAGGCTCAGGGCCCTTTCCAAAGTCATTTTCTGCCTGGACTCGAATCTCATAGGGCACATAGACTGGGGTCTGCCCTACCACATAGCGGGAGCCCCACACTGTGACGTTGTTCCATGTGTCTCGAGTCTCTCTCCGCCGCCACTTGACGATGTAGCGCAGGTTGGGGCCAAAGGCAGAGGTGGCGTTCATGGGCTGGGCAGGGTGAGACAGAGAGATAGACAGGCAGGGTGAGGCAGAGGGACAGACAAGCAGGGTAGAGAGAGTGCAGGCGAGGAACCACCTACAGCTTGCCCTCTCCTGTGTCAAGTACCCTGCCTGGGCCTGCCCAACACTGGCTAGCCTCCTTGCAAGGGAAGGGAGAGCATGTCCCCTCTGCCAAGTCTCCCAAGAGCCCTGAGTCCTAGTTTTTGTGAAGCATGTAGCTTTTCTATGACAAAAACTTTACTCAAGAGCGGGTCACTTTGATGCCCAGATCTGCCCACACCTCGGGTGCAAAGGGAGCAAAAGGTTTACTTTAAAGAGAATCCCTTCCCAGTACAGGAGCGGCCAGCAGCAAAAGAAGGACAACACCAGCTTCTCCAGAGTCGGACAGGGAAGGATTTGCATCTAACCACAGTCTGTCTTCTGTTGATGAACTCAAACTGCTGAACTGACTTCCGTCATACCAATCCCATGTGTGTCTGTCTTGTCCTTACAACAGATCAGGGTTCTTTAAAAGTGGTGGGGTCTGTTTCTTTATTCTCTAAGGACCTGGCCCAGCAATCAGGCCTCTTGAATGTGCCATGCAGAGCTGTCTACCAGGTATCCTGAACCTTGTTCAACCCAGAGCTATTGCTCTGTTTGGCCTGGCTGCTGGAGACCAGACTCTCAGAGTGACAAAGATGACTGCGATACCAAGCATTGTGTCTCCCTGTGCCCATTACTGTGGTAGCAGCTCAGAAATGCTGACATTTTAGTGGCTGCATTTGTGTCTCTTAGATTTGGAAGTATATTGGGAAGAAAAGTCATTTTGTGATCAATTTTGCCTAGGAAACTATAGTCAGTGAGCCAAGGTGAAGATGGGATTTGAAAATCTTGGCCTGGAGGGAGCCTTTAAGTTACCTACCCTGCTCCATGACTAAAGGAAGGGCCTACATTGGACACGGCTCAGACACTCCTGACAATTCTACTGAGGTCCCCAAGATACATCAGATCTTGGAGGTGGTGTTCCGTCCATATCCTTCCTAAAGCCTAACCTTAGTCTCTCCTTTGAAAGAAGTCCACTTTATTTTGGTGGCATTTATGGTTTTTTGCTGGACTGGCAGTCTATGGACTTTGGTCACCTTTGCTCCTATCTCTGTTCTGAAATCCTGCTCCTTGACACTTTTCCTGTTTGGTTTCTGAGTGGTCAGTTCAGAGATGAGCTGATTCTCCGGATAAGAGTGGCCATCCAAACCAGCTAGACAGTCGTCACCACACTATGGACACAGGGCCTTTGGGGTATAAAGAGCTCCTTGGTGCAGGCCCATCAAGGGCTAGGGTCGGGAAGGCTCCTACCGTCCACGTGATCTCCATGTTGTTCTTTCTGGTCCCCTCTCCCTTCACATCACCAGGATTGGACTCAGGGGCTGGAATCCAAACACACGAAGCTGAAGTCCAATTCGTATCTGGCCTGGGCACGGCAAGCAACCTGCCTCCTTTCTGCCTGACTTGTCATCTCTATGTACTGGCTTCTCTCAGCAACTCTTTTTCTCATGTGCATGAGAAATCTTAGCTTCCTACCTAAGATTTAAATTTCCATAGCAGAGCTAATTTCTTGTAAGTTTTAATCCCTTGTCAGACAGCATTTGTTGTAAGGTTTCTCACACTGTGGGTGGCCAATAAGCCAACTCAACGTGGATTGTCCCCTTCCTGGATCACCTCCTAAATATGTTTCACACAACACAGGTTATCCCTGGCACTTCATGTTCCTTCTGGGGGAGCATCTCCACCCTCTGTGAGCTGGTGTGATTTCAGAAATCTAAACATTACCTAAGTGTGTTAGGAGAAGAATCTGATATAGCACTGGCTTGTGTATTTCTGCTGCACATCTTTGCCATAGAGCTCCCCTTTTAAGTAGCTAATTAATAATCATTAATAATATTGATAGCCAGGGGCCAGGGGCTTATAACACCTGTAATCCTAGCTGCTCAGGAGGCAGAGATCAGGAGGATCACAGTTCGAGGACAACTCAGGCAAATAGTTTGAGAGACCATCTCAAAAATATTCAACACAAAAAGGTCTGGCAGAGTGACTCAAGTGGGAGAGCACCTGCCTAGCAAGTGTGAGGCCCTGAGTTCAAACCCCAGTGCTGCCTAATAATAATAGTAATACTGATAATAAAAAATGCAGTTCATATTTGTTGTGTGCTTACTCCATGCCAGGTATTACGACAAGCACCTGACACACATTTTCTTTCTTTTTTTAAAATTTTTATTGCTTTTATTCATATGCGCATACAATGTTTGGGTCATTTCTCCCCTCTTCCCCGCCCCCCCCCCCGCCTCCCTCCTCCCCCCCACCCTCTCCCTTACCCCCCACCCCCTACCCTCTTGCTCTAGCTTTGTTGAAGAGAGAGTATAAGCAATAATAGGAAGGACCAAGGGTTTTTGCTAATTGAGGTAAGGATAGCTATACAGGGAGTTGACACACATTAATTTCCTGTGCATGTGTGTTACCTTCTAGGTTAATTCTTTTTGATCTAACCTTTTCTCTAGTTCCTGGTTCCCTTTTCCTATTGGCCTCAGTTGCTTTTAAGGTATCTGCTTTAGTTTCTCTGCGTTGAGGGCAACAAATGCTACCTAGTTTTTTGGGTGTCTTACCTATCCTCACCCCTCCCTTGTGTGCTCTCACTTTATCATGTGATCAAAGTCTAATCACCTTGTTGTGTTTGCCCTTGATCTAATCTGACACACATTTTCAAACGGAGGCCTCACAACAGTCCTGAGATGTACATATTACTATTATTCTGTTTCACAGATGACATAAGCCTTCGAGAAGTTAGGTTCAAGGCAACGGGGAACCTGAAATTGAACTCAGGACACCTGGCTCCAGGCATTCTTGGGGTGCTCAAGTACTCACGTGCTCCACTGGTTCGATAGCGCTCAGACGGCAGACTGGGGTGGCTGCTCCCAACCTCGTTGACAGCAATGACCCGGAACTGGTAATTGACATATGGGGATAGCTGAAGGACTGCTGAGTTGACACTGCCTGGAAACTTGGAATGGTCATGCCAGACCCCTGGTTGGAACTGGTCCTCTTCAAACTGGACAACATAGTCTGAGTGGGCAAGGAGGACAGAGCTGTTTCAGAACCCAACCTGGCAACCTCCAGCTCTACAAGTACATCCTCCTTCACTTCTGTTCATCTTTATAATCTTCCCAGGTAGACAGTTAAACACAGAGCATTCTTCTGAACACATGGAAGGAATCCAAGGCCTCCATGCACATGCAGGTAGGGCAGAGGTGGGAACAGACATAAAGAAAAGCCCTGTATCTCAGGCTGTTATCAACCCTCTTTTCTGGCATGGGGCTCTAAGCTGACCTGTGATGGGGCTGTTGTTATCGTCCCCTGGGATCCAGGTCAGCCTCACACTCCTCTCAGCCAGGTCGGTGAGCTCCAGGTCTCGGGGTCGGTCTGGCCGTCCTGGCAGCAGATGGAGAAGACACCACAAAGGACTTCTGAGTTACAGCCAGTCCCTCCTCAAGGTGTTCCCAGTCCTGGACAGGTCCCTGAGGGGCTTAGGTATCTAATACCAGCAGGATCCAATCCCAGTCTGCCCTGGATGGCCAGTACAGGAACCACCCTCTTCCCTCTGGGGGCCAAGGAAGAACAAGAGGAAACCCCAAATTCTACCTTGCCCCAAATAATATCAAAGGATGTGCATCCAGGAAATAAAGAGGATCACATAGGGCACAGTGAGAACTGGGGTGAACCCATCCTGTTTCTGTGGACGTTCTTTAGAGCACAAGCATTTGGAAATGGCTTTGTTTTTCATCAGATCTATGCTCACATTTAGAGAAACTGATGAGGAAATGTGGGACTTTGTCTTGTTGTCTTGTGGTAATTACCTTCTGCTCTGTGTGCTAGGGCTCTGAGGGGACCAGAGTCCAGGAGGTCTGTGGGGCTGAGTAGGGCAGACAGGTCAGAAAAATGAGAACACAAAGAGAGAAAACCAGGCCAGGGAGGAGATGGAGACATGGTCTATGAGTTCTAGTGGTAGATGTAGGATGGAAGGACCTACAAGCTTCCACACAGGGTTGAGGGCTGCACCTTTTGGGGGCTCTGATCTCCCTGGGATTGTTTTAGTGGGAATAGTGCCATCTTGGCTTGGGGTGAAAGCCATCCAGTCACTGACTGGTGGGGGAAGGCAGGATTTTTTCCCTATCTTGGCTCCCTGGATCAGCTATATCCACATTTTGGCTGTTTGTTGGAAGGACCAGGAAGGTGAGTCATGCAAACTCACGTTAGTATGTGCATATGTGTGCAGACTGTAAATGAATATACTTGGAGGTGTGGGAAGGATGCAAAATTATGGGCCTTCAGATAATCTGAGGGGAGCAGACTTTTGTGACCAGACCTTAGACACTTCTGATGCTGAGCTGGAGGGCAGTTGGTCACCCCAAGGGACAGATTGAGTGGCTGGAGGTAAGGGAAGGGTGAGAATTGACAAAGACTTCCAGACTCAGTCTGTGGAAGGAATCTGGAGCAGGCCTGTGGTACTGGTCAGGGAAGCAGGTGGATGAGGGCTTTGTAAGTGATGGGGTGTGCAGATGCTACCCACAAGCCTGTACAACAAAGTACCTTCCTGAGGCACCCTCTTCCTCAAAACTCCACCCCTGGGTGCCCAGATTGGGCACTGGTCTGGGCCCATGATTAGTACCAATTACCTTTGGGCAGGGCAGCCAAACGGTTAGTTGGAGTGGCCTGATCAGCTGCAAAGGTAAGACGGGTTATCCAGGTTAGCAGGTTATCAGGGTTAAAGATATTCTGGAAGTATGGGAACAGGCAGGTGAGACTTGAACAGCTGCCCCTGGGCTGAGGTACTCCAGACACCACTGCACCCTCCCTTCCAGGGACAGCCCCCCACCCTCACAGAGGCCATCTTATATTTCTTTCCCAGCTGGGAACAGAGCCTCTGTGTTTCTCTCCCATCCAAATACTACTAATCTGCCTGGCACACCATGGCCAGCAGCCATGCCTTCTGTTGCAGGAGGGACAGGAGTACACCAGCGCTTACATAGTAGGGCTCACGGAGAGGACAGAGGTGGTGTGGGCAGTGGGGTCTGCTTCCCAGAAGGGAAAGACACCTTCCCTTCAGATTGGGATGGCTTAGTATTCACACTGTGCCAGTCTGAGCCTTTCCTGTGCTGTGCATCCTCCCCAGTTGGTCTCCATTAGGCCCATCCCACTAAGGCAGATTGGCATCCACCTTCTTCCCCTACTTGTGCTGCCTTTCCTCAGCCCGCACTGAGCCTAGACCCCAAAACAGGAAGGGTTAGCATTGCCTTGCTTAGTGTGTAATATACTGTGAAATGCCACCCAACCAGGAGTGGAGAGGAAGGGAGAGGAAGGCTGGCAGAGGTTGTTGGAGACCCAGACACAAAACTGGGTCTAGCTTTACTGGTAGGTTGTTTTAGTTGACTTAGTGTGTGGAGTTAGCTGGAAAGGAGGTCAAGAAGCCACACCCAGAAGCCCCCTTCACTTTCCCTCCATCCCTCTGCACCCTTAAGCTGGGATTTGGGGAATTCCACTCTCCTTGTCCTTGTTCTGAGAATGGCAGAGACCCAAGGGTGAGAAATCCCTATGCCTGACCCCTGCTGACTGTAGGTGTTTCCCTGGAAACTGCTGGGCGTCTACAGCTCTTCTGGCTGCTGGGAAGTGGGAAGAAGGGGATACCAGTGCTGATGTAGGTGGCAGCAGTTACCTAGCACAGTGAGGTGAGCCTTGGCCAGGTCTTGGTCCAATTCAGTGCTGGCGACACATGTGTAGCTGCCCTGGTCCCGTTCCGCCACACCAAAGATGGTCAGGGAGTCATCTTCCTTCTTCATCCTGCAAGGTGTTGTACGGGGGTTGGCAGGAGGGTGGGGTGGGGTGTTGGGCACTGCTACTGCTTTCTCCCCATGGGGAATGGTGAGAAGGAAGGAAGGAAGGAAGGAAAGAAAGAAGGAAGGAAGGAAGGAAGGAAGGAAGAGGAAAGTGGTAAGGCTGGGCTGGGAGCCAAGGTTTCCTCTAGGGGATGGGAGTCACCATCTCCATGCTCTGAGAGAGGCAAGGTCTCTCTCCATGGTTGTCAGGAGCACTCAATGAAGGGGAAATGAAAGAAGGCAGAGCTCAAGTAGCCTTCAAACTCCACACTGTGCCAGTCTGAGCCTTTCCTGTGCTGTGCATCCTCCCCAGTTGGTCTCCATTAGGCCCATCCCACTAAGGCAGATTGGCATCCACCTTCTTCCCCGACTTGTGCTGTCTTTCCTCAGCCCACACTAGTTTTCTCTGTGCCCAGGCTTGAGGGCCTACCCTGGATTCTCTGAACTGTCTCTCCCAGAAGGATGAGGTGCTCCAGAGCAGTGCAGGATTCTAAAGCTGTCAGCACCAAAGAGAGTGCAGAATGCCTGTGCCCACCGACAGCACAGGTGTTTCAGCACTACAGAATGTTGGATGTGGCTGGAAATAATTGCTACCTCTGCCCAGCACAACCTGTACTCAGACAGAAGAGGAATAGTAGAGATAGCCCTGGGAAGGGAGGCTGGGACCAGCAGTTCTCAACCCTTGCTGTGTATAAGAAACACCATCAGCACCTGAATCCTACCCCTACTTCAGTGAGCTTGGGACTGGAGTGAGGGACAAGCAGGCAGGCAGAGTGAAAGCATTCAGCAGTTCTAAGGGCTGAGAACCACCAGGCTCTACAATGAGTGTGGTGGCTGGGGCCAACCCTGCTCTCTACTGGAGAACAGGAGCACTGCAAGCCTTGCTGAAAAGATGGAGGCTGGGATGCAGTAGAGGAGGAAGAGGCAGGAGGGGAAAAAAGAAAAGGAAAAGAAAAGAGGGAAAGAAGTGAAGAGAGGAGGGGTGGGGAAGAGAGGGAAAAAAGAGAGAAAAGAAGTGAAGGAGAGAGTAGCCAGGAGCTGATGGGGAGGTAAGGAGAAAGAGGGTGCACCCCTAGGGAGGAGGAATCCCCAAGGATCCCCAAGGAATCCCCAAGGAATCCCCAAGCTCCTCAGTAGCTTCTTGGTAACATGCATGACACCAAGAGCAAGGATAAAAAAATGACCCTAAAAGCAGCACCAGGAATCGAGAAGGGAGAACAGAGACCTGTTTCCGATGTAGAGTGGTTCGTCGTCCTTCAGCCAGGAGACGGTGAGCTTGAGTGAGGGGTCGTGCTTCACCCGACATTCCAGCTGCACTGTGGTGCCCCTCTTGGCTACCTGGTCCTCAGGCATCCGGTAGATCCTGGTGGGGTCTGTGGAGACATCCAGGGAGCTCACCGTTAACTGTCCACAACCCCCATGTGGGCACAAAGCGAGCGTGACCTGTCTGATATTGTGACTCTGAACCAGCCATGGAAGGCGGCAGGCATACTATGCAGTTGTAAGAATGGAGGGGAGATCCCATGTGGGTAATCAAAAATAGTAATTTATTCCCCTAAGTTCTTTCCCTCTAATTTTGGAATATACGATGTGACTTCTGGAGTGGTCTAGGATCTGGGATGGATAGCAGGTTCCTTTCCTTATTCCCTTTGGACCAGGCTGAAAATAAACTGCCTTGGTGTTCCCAGCTCACAGGTCAGATAGAGCTCCCAGGGACATGAAGATGCATGTGCAGGAGTGGAGCGAGCTTTTTCTCTTGCTCCTGTTGTTACTGAACCTGACTAGGCTTAACTGGGCAGTGATGGGAGATGCAGAAAAGACACAGGACAGACAGACAGAAAGAAAGTTTGGGGCCAGGTGTGTTGGGTGCTTGGATGGAGCACCTTACTCCTTTGCAGTTCTTTAAAACCTTGCTTCTAAAGTCTTTCCTCAAAACCTTGTTTTTAAAGTCTTCTTTAAAACCTTGCTTCACTATTCTTTAAAACCTCTTTAATTAGACTTGCACTGTCCCATGTTCTCTCTTTGGCTTTGTTAAAGCTTTGGTGCTCAGACTTGCACTGTCCCATGTTCTCTGTAGCTTTTCTTTAGCTTAGCTTTTCTGAAGCCTATGTACAAAGTTCTCAGTGCAGACTTTCACTGTCCCATGTTCTCTCTTTAGCTTTCTTAAAATCTCGGCCCTCAGGCTTGCTAGCAATTCCCCTTTAGCAATTCTTCAGCAATTCTTTCCCTTCAGCAGTTCATTTTCCCGCTTCAGCAATCTCCTTCCAGCAATTTCCCTTCATCCAAAAAGCCTTCCCCAACAAAAAGCCAAAAGCCAAAAAACCCTTGCGTCCCCCTTCAGCGAGTCTTTTATACCCAGTGGTAAACAAGGAGGTGGAGCAACGTTTCTAGGGGAGGCGTGTGACATTGTAATAAGAGAAACCTTCCTTCCTGCTTCTCTGAACATAAACAACTTAGGAAAAGCAGCTGTTCTGCATTTTCCTCTTCTAGGGGGCTATGCCAATCTCAGCCTACAGAAACATCTTAGGAAAAGCAGTTGAGCTGTATCTTGCCTGGCTCATGTCCAGTTTTCATAGGCTTCTCATAGCCTGCTCTCCACAAAGGAGGCCACCCAGGATCAAACATTAGTTGGGAACATTTCCAAAGGGAATATCATCTATGGATAACTGTGAGCAGAGGTTCCTGGCCCCACCTGAACTCATACCTGTGAACCCTCTCCTTTACCTTTGACCTCTAGGCGGACTTGATTTTCAGCTTTGCCCAAGATGTTGGTGGCGACACAGGTGTAGATGCCTTGGTCCTCTTTGCGAATCATCTTTATTTCCAGACTGCCATTCTCATAGACGTGGTAGTTGCCACCATCCAGGTTGCTTCCTTGCCCATTCTTAAACCTCACAACAGAGCAGCAGAACACAGCATACTGAGAAAGGACCAGCCCAAGGGAACAGGGCAGCAACGAAACTAGAGACAGTGGGGTAGTGGAAGGAGTCCCATGGAGCCTCATGCTAGGCCTTGCAGGCTCTGCCTCCTACCACAAGGTGGCCCTGACAAAGCCCAGACACTTCCTGGGTCTTGGTTTCTTTTTCTGTAAAATGAGGGGGCTCACCCATATGATCAGATTTGAGCCTTTACGGTTCTCAGGTACTTCTGGATAACTATTATGGGCCAGATGGAAACTGAGGCAGATGACACCTTCTGGGGAAGACCTGGTCTCCTGGGACTTACCATCGGAGTGTGGGTATAGGAGACCCAAAAAATGGGCAGTCCAGTCGTGTCCTGTTGTAAAGGATCACCCTAATCAGCTGGTTCCGGGGTGACAGCATCCGAGGTGGCACATCTGAAATTCCCAGAGAACCGACCTTGGATCTGGAGTCCAACTCTTCTACCTCTTTCTCCTTGATCTTATCTCCACATGCTTTTTTCTGACAGTTGCCTTTCAGGTATCCAGCACCTTCCCCATTCACCTGCCTTCCTTCTAGAAGCCTCTAAGTATCAGTTGAAGAGGGAGTAAGTTTATTCATCTGCCTACCCTACACTTGCTCTATATCCAATCCACCTTTTGCAAGGCTTTTCTCAAATTACCAAGTAGGTTCTGGAGCTGTCCCTCCACATCCCCGAAGCATCTTGCAACTACCGGTCATGCCCACCTTGTCCCCACTCAAGGAGTGACACAAACATATTCAGAACCATTTCCCAATGGACACATCCAGAAGAGGAAACCTGCTCTCCCTAATCAGGGGAGGAGGGTACCAAACTGCGCTCATCCATCTCTGTGGAGTTCAGGTCCTCAATCCTTCCCACAAACCTCATCCTCAGTCTCCACATTTTGCTTCCCCATCCTGCCACCCTCTTACCCTGCCCAGCCTGGCTATGCTCCAGAGGAGAGAGAGTACCCTATGACACAATCACACCCCAGAGAGACTCTACTACAGGTGAGTGGAGGGGAGACAGCGGTGAAGGTGTGCTCACCCAGCACACTGACAAAGGCGTTGGCCAGCAGGTAGCCATGCTCGTTGGAGGTGTTGCACTGGTACACAGCCCTGCTGCTGATCTGGGTGTCCCGGAAGATGATGGTGTCACCGGCCACCTCACGGTTTGGGTTGGGTGGTGCTGCTACAGGTAAGAAAGAAATGTTCCTCATGAGAAATGGAGTTGTGAAGAAAGATGGGCTCTTGGCCAAGCCTCTCAAAAATGACTGGGTGCTGTGGAAGAGGCAGCACTGGGCAGGTACCAGAAGACCTGGCTTCCTGGCTCAGCAGTGCTGGACCATGGGACCTTGACCCTACTGGAGTTTGCTTCTCAATCCATCAGTGGGATTATGAATTCCTGCTCAACCCAAGTAACAGGCAGGCAGCTGAGGTTGAGACTGTGGCTCTAGAAACAGAAAAATAAGCTTTGGAAACAGAAATCTAAGCCCATCACCTCCCAGCATTGTTCAAATCCTTTATGCTTGTTTTCTGGTCTGTAGGATGATGGCAACATATCACCTTGTGGAGATTTTGTGAAGACAACCTTATATCGTCACGTGTACCGATACATGTATAAAGTGCTTATCAGAAGGTCCAGCAATACTGATTGTTATCATTTTAATCCAATGTACATACACTTAAATATGTTTTGAAATGGATAAAGCAATATACAGGTGGTCAGAGCAGACTCTTACAAAGCTACACCCATAAGCCAATGCTGGCTGCATTGAGAAAGTCCTTCTGCTTGCTAAAGTGCACAGATATCCCAAAATGAATCCTACACAGAGAGAGGCCATTCCTGCCCACAGCTCTGCAGGTACTGTGGGCTTGGGGAATAGAGAGCAGAGTGTGGAGAGTAGCGGGGGAACCTGGGGCAGTCAGTGAGTGCATCTTTCTGGCTTCATTTCCTTCATCTATAAAATGGAGAAGTATCACTCCCATCTTTCCCCTACTCTAAGGAAGAATAAGGTTATGAGAATGGTAAGGAGAATGTAAAAATAAAAATTTTCTAGAGATGTAAAGAATGGTCACTTTTCTCATCTTTACCCACTGCCAATTTCTGGACCAGGATGCAGATGCCTTGGCCAGCACAGGCCATGAGCTCACTCAGACTCACTCAGACTTGTGGGGAAAGAGGGAGGAGGCAGCAGGAGTCTGGACCCATGGGCGCCAGTCCACAGATAGTGAGGCTGAGTCCAGACCCAGTCAGAACCTGAGCAGAAGGTCAATGAAGATGCAGTCAGCATCCTTATCATTACCTGGGACCCACTCAGCAAAAAGGCATGAAGGAAGGCAATGCTAGCATGTGAATGCCTCCTTGCCTGGCAATTATCATGAGGCCAGCTTTCCTGTCAGTCCCTTCCTTTAAATGTCCCTGGAGAGGGTGGCAGGTAACCTTCCCAAGGTCAAAGCTCTTCAGCCAGCCCTGGGGTGCATTGCAATTCAGTGTCATTGCTGTCTTCCTCCCAAAGACCCAGCCAGCAGGCAGGGTCCACATCTCTGCTTGTGGCAGTGTAGTAAGATTCCCTGAGATAACCGATGGCACAGGTGTGGCATGGCAACTCACGGCTTCCCCACTTCACAGCCTTGTGATCTACAATGCAGAACTAATTGGAGCCTGGTTTCCTCATTTCTATGTTTGAGATGAAGGAACTGACAGGGGTACACCACCTGCAGCAGTGCCTAGCACACAATGAATGTTTAAAGTGCATGTCATAGTCCCCTCTCCCTTTCTCCCCTGCTGTCCACCTGCTTCTATCAGCTGCTGCTTTGAGGTTGGCTTCTGCGTTCTCTCCATTCACTTTTCCTGCCCCGTTTGGTTGCTATCATTGTGTACATTCCCTCTGACTCCTTAGAGGAAGAAATGACTGGACATTTAAAAAATCAAAGCAACCAGACAGAAGAGACATGAAGACATGATGGAGACAACTTTTTTAGTTCCATTAGTGGGTCTGAACTCAGGGTTTTGAGTTTTGTAGGCAGATCCTCTACCACTGAGCCATGCTCACAGCCATTACCGACAGCAATCTTTCATACTGTCACACAGCCCTACCTTATTTGGCTCTTTTTTCCCCCTTTTTTTCCTTTTATTTTATTGTTTTTACATTTACTTACATGTGTATACATTATTTGTGCCACCTCCTTATTTGGCTCTTATCAGCGAGTGGGACTTGGTTAACCAGTGACAATGGACTGCTGACATCTCCTCTATCTTCTAAGCCCTGGTCACTCAGAACCCAAACCTTAGAGATCCTCAACTAGGCTCTGCAGCTGTTATGAGGCAGAAAGAAAAACCCAAGGAAGCAGAAACTGCCTAAAATGGGAACATAACCATAGGGCTTCCGCTTCCGGACTTCTGACTTCCCATTCTCTCTCATACAAAGACAGGCTTCCTGCCTCTTGAGATGTCTAGAGATGGGCCACTCTTTTCCTTTACTTCCAGTACACCCAGGCTGGTCCATAGCAGAGGGGATCTGGAGTGTCTGACAGGACACAGGAGAGAGTCAGATGGGACAGCAGCACGTTACTCACATTGCAAAGGTTCCCCATTCACCATCCACTGGACAGTGGGTTTGGGGTTCCCATTGGCTCGACACACCAGTCTCCCATCTTCGCCAGGTGCCAGGATCAAGTTCTTGGGCTCATCCAGCCAGTAGGGAGCAGCTGGAAGACAAGTCAGGCACAGGGAGGGGAGTTAGATAGCAATGGGCAGGCAGGAGAAACCAGAGGCTCCTGCAGGAGCCACGGTTCGAGTTCCAGTCCCTCACCTTCTGTCCCAGGGCTCACCATCGTGGCGATGACTTAGTCCAGCCTGCATGTGGCCTGCTGGCCTGTGCTGGTACCAATCTGTCTACTTGAGCTCACAAAACAGCAGTTCTAAACATGGACTGCTCATTAGAATCCCTTAAAGGGTTTTTAGGATGCTGGGGCTTGTCTTAGACCTACTACATCAGATCCCTCAGGGGAGGCCTGGGTGGCTGGTGTGTTTATTTATCTATTTTTGCAGTACTGGGGACTGAACTCAGGGCCTCATGCTAGCTAGGCAAGCATTCTGCCCATATTCCGTTTTGCTTGTAGTTTGTTTTTCAGATAGGGTCTTGTGCTAACTTTGCCTGGGTTGGCCTCCAACTTTAATCCTCCTGTCTCCACCTCTCGAGTGGCTGGGATCACAGATGTGTACCACCACGTCCAGCTTGTTTTTTGGAGAGACAGTCTCACTAACTTTTGCCTAGGCTGGCCTTAGACTGCAATCCTCTTACCTCACTTCCTGAGTAGCTGAGACTACAGGCATGCAACCATGCCTGGCTGTGGCTGACACTTTTAGAGGTCACAGGTATTTATAATATGCACTCAAATGTTTCATCTACTGCACTGGGTTGACCCCTTTGCATTTCTTTTGTTGCACAATCGGACTACTTAGGAAAAGGCTGTAAATTCATTATGTTAGGCACTGAACTTTGGTTAAGGTGGTTCACACCTGGCCACTCTTTCAATTGTTTTGACAATTTTGTGAATGCATGGATGATTTTTCTGAGAACAGGATCTTTTGGATCAGATTCTCAAAGATCATGATACCCCTAAAAGTTAAGAAACCCCTTGTTTATGTGTGGTTCTGAAAGCAGGTCACTAGACAAATTGAAATGTGCTAAGAAAATTCGTGTATTCTGACTCAGACTTCACTGTCCCAATCAGCCACATAGCCCCCACTGAGAAGTGGTTCACGCAGCCCCCTCACCACCTCCTGGCTGGGACCCATGAAGACAGGTGCTCTATTGCCTGCAATAGCTCAGGTGGACTGTCTCTACTTTGGGGCAAGGGAAGTGACTTAAAAAATAATTTTGACCATGATGACTCCCCATCCTTAAAAAGAAGCATAGCACCATGCACACGTACAGACAGAGCAGGCTAAGACAAACATCACAGATGGGAACGCAAAACAAAATAAAGAAAAGGCTCTGGGAATGATTCCAATGGGTCATGGGAGAAGATTCACCTGCTGCAGGAGCCCCAGCACCAAAGAGAGTTGGCCGGTGGTCAAGGTGTAGCTCCTTCCCTCAAACACACAGTCTCACATCCAGGGTGTGACACCATTTGTGGCAAGTCACTACTGCCACTAACCAGTGCACTGAAAGTTCCCCACTCATTCTGCTACCCAACCACCCTCAGAGGGAAGAGTGTTCATGGTGTTTAGGTGTTTAGCGTTGGCAAAATAACCATAAGGAGAAATACACACAACGTACCCTTTACTCTCACCGAGATCGTGTGCCGGATGCTGCCCATCTTGTTGGAAGCCAGGCAGAAATACTCTCCAGAGTCTTCCTCTGAGACATTGGTAATACGCAGAGCCTTGTTAAAGTTCTCGAACTTGGCCTTGTCAGATGGGAGGTCCCCACCTTTCTTGTACCATGCGATGTCTGGTGTTGGGCTGGCAGAGGGACCAAGCAGGAAACAAAAGATTCATCACTGAATGCAGCCCTAGGCTTCCAGAGGGCCTGGGACACCAGGTGTCCTGAAAGTGTGTTTGGGCCCAGGGGTGTAGCTGTTCTTTAAGAGTGCATCTTTCCTATTCAGAGGAGGATGCTCTGAATAGAGAGAGCCCAAGGGACTGAGCCGAGATTTCATGTGATCCCAATGCACCTAAGTATGTCCAGCTATATCCTTTCTCATTTTCCCAAACAGAGATGGCCAGAATGGGATGGGGATGGCTATGGCTTGCAAAGTCTTGCTCAGTAGGGGATGTTGGTTGCCCTTCATTTTTTGTGTTACTAAGGTTTGAACTCAGGGCTTTGCACTTGCCTGGCATGCAAGGTACTACTTGAGCCAAATCCCCAGTCTTTTTTTTTTTGTTGTCACCCTTGGCTTTTGAATTTAGGGCTTTGTGCCTGTCAGGCAGGAACTCTATGGGTCGAGCCACTCCTTCAGCCTTTTTTGCTGTGGTTATTTTGGGGATAGGGTCTCACTTTTTGCTCAGGTTGGCCTGGACTGCGATCCTACTATTTTAAGCTTCCCATCACGGCTAGAATGAAAGTGTGTGTGTGCCACTATGCCCAGCTTTCTTCCGTTGAGATGGGGTCTTGAGAACTTTTTGCCTGGGTTGGCCTGGAATCACGGTCCTCCCCATCTCAGCCTCCCAAGTAGCTAGGATTATAGGTAGGAGCCACTGGTGCCCAGCTCTTAATCCTTTTTGTTTTAGTTATTTTTTCAGATAGGGTTTCACATTTTTGCCTGGGGTTGGCCTCTGACCCAAATCCTCTTACTTATGCCTCCCTCATAGCTGAGATCACAGGCAGGCACCTGGCTTGTTTGTTGAGATGGGGGTCTCACTTTTTGCTCAGGCTGGCCTTCAACTACTATCCTCTTGATTTCCACCTTCTGAGTAGCTAGGATAACAGGAGTGAACCACGGTTCCCATTTGTTTCCCTTTTCGCTGTACTACTGGTGTGCCTCCAACTGTGGCAAGAATGTAGCATGGACAAACTTCCACCTCATTCTCTTGGAGGGTGACTAAAGTGGGGTACAGACTGTACGTACACCCCAGAGGCGATGCACTCCAGCAGAAGGTCCATGCCACGAAGCACCATCTGACTGCTTGAGGTGCCCTGGGGATACATGAAGCTGGGTGTTCTTTCTGCAACTCCTCGGGCTGAAACAGGACAGAACAAACTCCCATGAGCCTCCTCCCCTGAAGGCAGACCCACATACACCAAAACTGTTGAGCTAGAGAGAAATGTCATCACGCTCCCTGCTGGATCCTCCCAAGCCCAGCCCACCCCCAGTAACTGGGCACCATTAAGAGGTGTGTTAGGAAGCTTGGGCTCCTCTCCCCACCAGCACATGTGTGTGAGCAGCTTTAAGTTCTGAAAGGGTCTGCTGGGAGAAGCCCTGCTTCCCTGAGTCCAGGAACCCTCCCCTTCCATGGGACAGGGTGGGCTGTCTAGCAGTGTGAGGTCTGTTCCATGAGCATCTTGTGTTGCAGTCCCAGAGGCCACTCTGGTGGTTCTAAGGGTGGCCATCTCAGCAGCAGTCCTTCCTCCCCAGACAGGGACATGGAAGAAAAACACATGTATTGGGCCACGGGATAAGACAACTTTCTCTTTGGGACCCCGGAGACAAGTAGCTGGGATGAAGCCACAAAGCCCCAGATAAACAGCCAGACATGCAGAGAGAGTTATTAATGGCTTAGCAAAGACATGGGGAGAATTAATGAGCAGAGATGACAGGAAATCACTCTGGGGCCAAGACCATTCTGCCTCCTCACTAATGACTTTGGAAGGGGGCTGGGGAGGAGGGTGTTAATTGTATGTGAGATACTGTGATGTTGGGGGAGGGTGGCAGCCAAGATGGATGAGGTGATCTACAATTCAACTAGGCTAGAGCAGTCACAGGGCAGACGGAAATCTATGAAATCCACACAGGCTTTAAAGGCCAGGTGACTCACAGATTGACATTGTCAGGATGGCTATTTCCCATTGTCAGGATGGGTCATTGCCAGTCTGGGTGCACCCATGAAGAGTGGACCCTACCTTGCCTGAACCTAACCTCTCCCACAGAGTTCTTTGTACAGCTCTAAGGTTGTGGATAAGATGGATGAAGAAAAGCAAGGATTTTCCAAGCAGGAACCTCAATGCAAAAGGAGGTTTGCCTTGAGGAGGCGCGCCCTGCTCAAAGGTATAAGCTTGTAAAGAAGACTTTAACATACAAGTCGAGCCTGCCTGTGGGCTTAAGGGTCTTAGACTCAGCTGGGTAAGTGGGAGGTGGAGGGAAGGCAGAGCTGCCAGGAGCTGGGAGCCCTCAGAGATGGCTGGAGTGAGAACAGAGGCATCAATCTGGAGTTTAGCTGGTGCTGGCAGAGTGAAGATAGAGTGGTGGGGCTCCATCTCTGTGTAATTGGTGCTTCCCAAGAGAGCTTGCTGGATTAGCTGGTGCCTGGCGGGACCAGGGGCCCTTGTCCTAGGGTGTTCAGATTCCCTGCATCATTGGGGAGTGCATCCCATAGAACTTGCTTCTATTTTATCTTTTTGTCAAGGAAAGAAAGGCTGAAATATATTCTGAGGTATTAAGCTACTGGCACAAAACATGGCACATAGTGAGTGTTCAGTAAATGTTTGTGAGATGAATGAATTGAAGGCAGGGGGGGCGGGTGGAGAGCAAAGAGGAAGGCAACAATTACCCCATCTGCTATCTCTTTCTGTAGATGTCCTCACCTGTCCACCAGCACACACTTACACAATAGTGGCTAGCGAAGGATTAATGACTGCATTATGTGGTTAGTTGGTTACTGTCTACACCCATAGCCCTTGCAGCATCCTGCTCTCAGTACCTATGTTACGAACCTGACACCAAAGCTTCCTCCTACCCACAATCAGCAAGTCACCAGAACAGTCAAGAAAACACAAGGTTAAAGGCACTATGAGAACAAGGAGATTCCAGGGCAGGAGGCTCTCAGGTTGAGTTGGTGAATCTATGCAGAGCTGGAAAGAGGTCCCAGTTCAGTTGTCATCTCATTCTGCACAGGGACGAAATCTGCAGGAGCCAATTTGTGACCCTGTGAACACTTAATTCACACCATAGCATGCAGCACCACAAGCACACATGACCAGCAAAGCAGTGAGGATGGAGAGGAGGAAGATCAGCACAGAACCTGCTGTGGGTGCCATGACACACTGTAGCTGTGACCGTAAAAAGGCTATAGCAATACCGCATTTGTACATGTGGGCTGGCAACCACGGAATTATCTCAGGGAAGGAGAAGCTACTGGAAAACAAGTCAAGTCCAAAGAACAGGAAGGCACATCCTGTTCATCATGACTACCATTTGGTGAGCATTATAAAGGTGTGCTATTAGCTCTGTCTCACCAGCATGATAAACTTGGAGTGATATCTGCATTTCTAGCAGAGGAAACTGAGATTCTATAAAGTCAACAGACTTACCCACGGTCATAGCTCATTGTGTTTTGGATTGTGGACTAGTAGCTCTAAAACTCATGCTCTGTACCTATTCTAAATTTCCTCTCAATCTAAAAATGGAGACTCCACTTTCCCTACTTGTGACAGGCAGTTTTGGGAATATCTTTCTTATCCACACCTAAGAAACCCAAAGTCTGAGGGCAAAAAGAGTGAACGAGAAAGTCACTTTTGACTTAGTAAGTGAGTCTGGTGAGACTCTTCTACTACGTTTTTCAGTTAAGAAAACAGGGTCTTCTCATGGTTTCAGCTAAGATTCCATCTCTCCTTGGTGGCTACTGATAAGCTTAGACCCAAGGTGGGGAAAAGAAGCTGGGAAGAGAATGAAGAGGCTCCAAAGGCATCCTACCTGGATTTCTAGGGGCAGGAAAACATGCAGAAAAGTTGAGGTGATACACAGCATCACTAAGGAATGAGAAGGGTGGTGCTGGTGCCAAAGGGGAAAGTATGAAGGAAAGCTGTCAATCACAGCAAGAGGAATTCACATAAAAATTTAGGAATTTAGGGAGGATGATCCAGCTGGTAGCTCTGGAAGCCTTTTCTCCCAAGAGAGGGGGCATAATTTCCTTCCATGGAGGAGACCCAGGAATCAGTAATTATGAAGAAGAAGGTAATTTCTGTATGAAATGATGGAAGAGAAGTATCTCTCTGGATGTCAGAGAAGCAGACCCATTGGCTATGAAGGCAGGGATGCTTGGACAGCGCGTCTACCATGGTGATGTTCCTGCCACTTCCTGGTCCTCAGGGTGGGGTCTGATCTAATACATGACCAGCCTCAGAATCCAGATGCTAAAGTTCATGTCTGTGGACTCAGGAGAAGTTCGACATAGCCCACCTGACCTCTAGCCAAAGGACAGGCCTTCTGCTCCTGCAGAAGCTGTGACTCAGAGTGGACTCACAGGTCTCCAGTGCTACATGGTCAGCCAGACACCACTTCAACCACAATGGCTCCTGATTGTCTCTTGCTGGGGAAAGGTCAAGAGTACTGACAAGCTTAGCACCACCCTTCCACTAAGTAGTGCATGTTACTAGGATGACGGAACTCAAAGAATCAGAAGTATCTGAGGACATTTGCCAAAAACAGCTTTTAGAGGCAGCTGGAGCCTATATCCAGACTGTTCTGCTGCTTTCGATTCTCCGAACTGAGAGCCAGACACTCAGGGGACTGGATTCCTGGCATCCCATCCACCTCTCTGCCCCTAGAAATGGCTGACCAAACAAGTCAGAAGATGAGAAAAGGTCTTTGTCTAGTAACATTTGATACCTTGCACTGCCAGGAAATTTCTTCTAGAAGTCTAACTCAGTTCCTTTATGCTGTGCTTGCAGCTTTTTTCTTACCCAGTTCTCAGCACAGCTGAGGATCTGGACAGCTTTCATTTCCAGAGTTGGCCTTTATATTTTTCCCTGCATAATACTTTCTTCCTGTAAGTGTGCCTGCCTTTCTCCCCTTGGCTTCTCTTCAAGTTCTGTGTCTCTCTTAATTGCAGGATCAAATGAACCATGCACAGTAAAGGCAATGTGAACCCCTCTCCTGTAAAGCCAATAACAGGTTATACTTATTAAGCACTGATAATGTGTCCAAGTCCTTACTAGAAACCACACACACATTGTCCTCTTTGCCTTTCACAGTCGTCCAATGAGGATGACCCACTGGTGGATGTGGAAATTAAAGTTCCCAGGCATTGAATGACTTGTTCAGTGTCACTCAGTGGTATGTTCTGGAGTCTGGATTTGACTCAATACAGTCTACCTCCGATCGCACACACTGACCACTTGCTTTCTTGCTTGGATGGATTATAAGAGGCTTTCCCTGCCCTTTGGGGGAATCTGGTCCATATTCAGAGGATATTAACTCATCAAAACAATATAGAAATATGGGGTGGCCCCAATGCTACAGAGAGATGTGACATATTTCAAAGCCAAACAGATGCACTGGGCATTTGGCATCGATGGTATCTCTGACCAGCTCCCTTCACTCAGGGAGGAACTTCTTCCTTCCTTTTTTACTTTCTGTTCCTAGAACTGACATCCTGGCTGTTGTTTGTCCAGTGTGTATCTCGCTTTGACTACGTGTCTCTTTCCAGCAGCTCACATGTGGGCCAGCCCTGTCCTACCCTGGACTGAGGACAAGGAGTCAGCCTCTATGTGAGCTTGTGATATTTGTTGGTGTCAAAGCCCTGGAGGGTTCTCCTAACTCTCACTCATTTTCTTGTAATAACATTGACCACCGGTTATACACTGGTTTAAATGGCTGGAATCACTCAACCTTATTCTAGTGACACAACTCTGCATATACATTTCCCTGCATGGTTTACCTTTTAGAAAGGAAAGAGCTTGGGCCAGATGGTTTCTAAAAGACCTTCTGGCTCTGATATATTCTGGCTTTCAGAATACTTCCTGTAATAGATTACTTGGAATCTAATTTAGAAAAAGGCACATTCCACGCCAGTGTTCTGCGGCTCTTGACACAATAGTGGTTGGCCCATTATCTTGAAAACAAACAATCCCTAGAATCCAATAAAGATTCCCTGCTTTCTCGGGCAGTAAATCTCTTTGGCAGAGTCTCAGTGTGGTTCTCACTGCTTGGTGCCAAGTTGAGCCTTTGACTCTCTTCCCAGCTCTCGCTCATCCCATCCCCCACACCAATCATCATTTATATTAGCACATCACAAGGCAGACACTTCCTATCTGTTTGAGCCCCCAATGACCCCCTTGGGGACCTGCACCCTAGGCTTCTGAGGCACGACTGATGATGGGGTCCAGCTGTGTCACCGGAGCTAGCCAATGCTGATTCCTCTGATTGCTCAAGGAGAACAAGACTTTCCTGAGCCACCATAAGGGGTAACTCAGGTGTAGAAATAGCCAATTCCCCTATTAATCAGACCCAGCAGTCAGCTGCGGGATGAGACAGACATCTGTCTCACTGTAATTGTTTCACGACTTGCAAGGGCAGCTGTCGGCACTGCATTTGCATGTACTCCCACAGTACAGAAGAGAAGAGAAGAGGGCCCTGGCGGGTCCAACTGCAATTATACTCACCTGGAAAGAGAACTCCAAGCTGGACTCTTACTCCCATTTTCCAGGTGGATTTTGAAGACACCTGAGACCTAGATGTGCAGTGGTACTTCCAGGATCTAAGGCTAGGTTATGAAGCAGGCCACTTCATATCCAGACATTGAAGAGTTAACTAAACTAAAAGCTATCTGTGGTCTTTAAACTACCATCAGGAACCAGACTTCCTCCTTCTTCCTAACTGTAGACACTCACCTATTCTCAGAAACTCCATCCACCCACCACTGATTCCTAAGCCTCGGCTGAAACCTCCAAGTAGCTCTTTGAGGCCCTACCCTGGTTTGAGCCATCTCTGAAAATTCAGCAACTTAGCCTTGCATATTGGGGAAGATCATACCTCTATGTGAGCCACTTCAAATTCCCACACTGGCCACCTTCCTTTTGGCACACAGTGTCCTGAGGTGTCACCTGGGCACCCTGGATTGGCCAGCTGTCAGCCCTATCACCCAGCAGGAGTTAATAACATGGTATCAGTCAAGTTAGGCAAACTGGGTTAGGACAGGCAAGGTTACTCCCAAGGTTACCGCCACAACTCACCACTGTACATGTCAGGGTGGTTTCTTAAGGACGAGTCATTATAGGGATGGTCTGCAATAAACAAAAGAGGGTGAGCAAACAGGAGGCCACAGAGAAGTCATGGAGGCATACACTGGGAGAGAAAAAACAGAAGTGCAAAGCCACAAAAAACTGAGGTGAGCATCAGTGGTATTTTGCAAAGGAAAGACACAGCATGTTTGGAAAAGGAATATGCTTGAAGAGCAAGCAACACAAAACGGCCCAATCAGGGAACAAAAAGGTTAACTCCTGCAAAAGAAGGCAATACAAAAATAAGTCCCTTTGTCAAGTAAAGGAATTAGGCTTGACCTTCGCTCGGTCCTTCTATATTTCAAACAAATGAGGTAAGGATTAGTAGTTCCTATAGCAGACTCATGACCAACTTGTTCCTAGAGTTTCCAGTCCCCAGGGCTCCACATCAGGCCAGCTGAAGAAAAAAGGTGTTAGTGACCTCTGGGGAAGAGAGCAGTCCTGCCTGGGCAGGAGCTAAGCTGCAGGGGTGGGTGGGAGGGAAATGGAAGAAGACAGTCATTGGAAGACAGGAGGACGGAGGCACCCTTGGCAGTACCCAGAAACAAGTGCCCCTAACCTGACCAGGTGAGCACCAATGTGGTCCCCAGGATACCTTTGTTGGGAGAGCTTGGCCCAGGTTCCAGCTCTGGGATTAGAAGGACAGGAAGGTAAGCCTTAAGCTATGAGTGCCACCTGCTGACTGCAGAGCTCTCTAGACTTGTGTGGGGATGAAGACCGTCCTGAAGAAGCAAGCAAGATCAGTGACTGCGAGGTGATCAAAACCCTTGGGCATTTGACCCTCTGGGAAAAGACATTTTGGAACAGCACATGTAAACATGCCACTGTCCTTAAGTGGGTTTTCACTCTCCACCGTCCCCTTTCAGGGTTTAAGTTCCGACAGTACGCACAGGGGTGGAGGGTGGACAGCTGACTGGAAGCCAAACAGACAGCCCCTAGCAGCCCAGGACACAGTCCAACTGCCAGGTGCTGTGCCAGGACATTTGCATATTTGAAGACAGATCAAGTCCTGTTACAACTAGTTATAAAAAAAGAGGGTATGTGAGTTCTTTTCTGGGACTGGCATTGCATCGCACTCCCAATCCGCAACACCCGTGACAGAATTTTCATTATTCAGAGCTACCTCTTAGGACGGGGGTCATTGTGAAGGATTTGGCCTGGCTGGGAAGTTAGCTTGGGTATATTTGGAGCAAAAGGTGGGAACTGGAATGAAGGGATAGGTGGCAGAGGACTGAAAGAATGAAGGGGCAGAGGAATGAAGGTGCAGGTGGCACTGGGCAGGTGGGGCTGTGGCTGGACCTGGGAGGGAATGTTCCCTGCCTCTCCTGGGAGAGGACGTTGGCATACACAGATGAAAGGGATCTCCTTTCACGCTCCTCTGCTCCAGGTGAAATGGGTTCTTCCTCTTCGAGGGGAGTGACCCATGCTCACAGTCCACCTGCTTGTGGCTTTGAGCCGAGATTCAGGGGGACTGCGTCCTCTAAGAATGTCACGTAGGCATTAGAAAGAAGTATGGAGTGCACCCCAAAGTCTGTGTTGGGGAGAATCCTCCTCCATCATTGCGGTCACCTCTTATTGTAGCAGCAGGTACCACCCCCCAACCCCAGCCTGTCACAGTGCAGGCAGAGGGACAGGTTCATCTTTGTTAGCCTGACACCACTGGTTATCTTTGCATCCCCAAACATACTTTAAAAATGGTTTTAAATTGCCTGATATTTTGCAATAGATATGTCTCCCTGTGATGTAACTAGTAAAAAAATTAGTGCGATGAAACTGGTTTCTTCCCAAAATGACAAACTGTGGGCAGACTGTTCTGCCTCCCACCCCAGACCTGGTTCTGAAGGTACAATAGAAAGCCTGTGTCCTTTCCAGACAGAAAAGTCAAGAGAGCCCAACTGTGCTATTTTAAGCCACTTGTGCCCAATTCTAGGCTGGCTCAGATGCCCAGAACTTGATTTTAGCCAAAGATGCCCCTGGGAGAACTCCAGGGAGCCAGTGGACTCTGTTCCAGTCACCTAGAGGGTTTCTGTCACTTGGAGGAAAGAATTTCCAATGGAACGGAGGACCCAGAAAAATAAGCACAGACAAAACATTCCTTATATCCTCTGGTTGAGAAAAGGATGATTCTGGAAAGTTCCACTTCTAAATGTTTCTTAAAACCTAAGTGTTTAATTTTTCAGAACAGGTGCCCTCAGCCCTCTACCTCCTGGCCTCCCCAGCCTCTGCCCAGGGTAGCAGAAGGTCGCCTGATTCAAGCCCAGGGGCAGCAGGAAGCCTTCCAGCATCAGCCCAGGCAAGGAAAGAGGGTCCAGGAGGTGACTGGAAGGCTGTGCAGGGTCAGCCTCAAGCATTGTGCTCTCCACAGCCCTGTCCCTCCCACTGGCTTCTCCTCCTCCCAGCCCTATCCTGGTGACCAAGGACACTCTGAGGCCCTGGAAGACCACACCGTCCTCCCCTGCTCAGACAGCTGCCATGCAGTCACCAGGGTGCACTGAGAAAATGCTGTAGGGATCCCCAGGCCCAGATTAGGAATGAGAAGGCCAGGGAAGGGGAGCAAGCAGAGTGAAGCGGGGTCACCCTGTGGCAGTGTGTGAGTTTATGACCAGGTTCTGAGCAACCCTCTGGGCTGTCATATCATGAAACATGGAAACAGCATGTGGGGAACATTGCAGAGGGGGCAGGCAGGTGATCAGGGAAGGGGAAATGGAGTTCAAAGAGAGAACAGAGAGAAGGAAAAGGAAGCAAGAAAGAGGGAAGAAGAACAGAAAGGAAGGATGTGAAATAGAAAAAGGGAGAAAATGAAGAAAGGGAAAAAGGAAGAAAACATCCCATGAGAAGTGGAACAAAAGAGGAAGCTGCTTCCTTATGGGCCCCTCTCTGTCATGGTGGACCCGGATGGAGGCTGTGATGACACACAGTGCACCTGTCCTGTCACCAGCAGGAGAACCAAGGGCTCAGAACCCCAGCTTGTGCTAAATGAGGAGCGAGCCTGCTCAAGCCTCACCCTACAGGCACCACCCAGAGCATGGTCAGCTACTTCCAGGAGGGCCTCAGCAGCCAGGCCTCAGCCTCTTTTCTCTGACCTGTGGAAACTGCCAACACCCACACAGTGCTTGTGGCCTGGCCTCCGCCCAGCCCTCATTCTCCACAGCACTGACAGCACTCACCACAGGAGTCTGACAGATCTTAAGGTCTCTTCTGGGGGAAGGTTTCTCTCTCGCTCTCTCTTTTGGCAGTAGTGGGGTTTAAACTTAGGGCCTTGCACTTGCTAGGCAGGTACTCTACCACTTGACTCACATCCCCAGCCCATTTTTGCTTTAGTTACCTTTTCAGACAGCGTCTCATGCTTTTTGCCCAGGGCTAGCTTCAGACTGCAATCCTCCTACTTACTCTTCCTATGTAGCTGGAAGTACAGGCATAAGCCACCACACCAGGCTTATTTGTTGAGATGGTGGTCTTGCTAACTTTTTGCCCAGGGTGGTCTCGAAGTACAATCCTCCCATCTCTGACTCTCAGGTAGTAGATTACAGACAGGAGTGAGAGACCATGCCCCACCTTGGTGTGTGTGTGTGGGTGACTCATCTATTAAAGGCATGTCACAAATCTATGGCGTAAACCAACCAGGATAATTTTCAATATCCTGAGCAGGCTGAGGACCTTTTAGTCACAGCTCCAGGCTGGCTTGTCCCTGTGTTTCTGACTTAGCTTCTCTCACACCTCTGTGGGGAGCTATCAACACTATTATGGGTCAGGAAATGCTGTCTTGCTCCTGTATCAGTCAAACAGAACTAGGAAATAAAAACTAAAACAAAAAGTAAAACATAAATATGCGGCTTGCAAATAGTGAGTTCATACAGCTCAGCAAATACATTATTACAGAATCAACTAATACTGATTTTAGTATGCTCACTAATTCTAATATTTTATGCTCTGGTTTTCTTCTAGAAATAAAGATAACAACACAATGACTAGGAATAAAAGAAATAAGCCGGGATGCCTGGTGGCCTCGTACAGCAGTGGTTCTCAGCCTCCGGGGACCATCTGAATAAGAGTTGAGGCCCCAAGCTGTCAAGATATGACAGGGGTGGGCCTTGGTGTGTGACTCTGTTTCCCTCCAAAGTTAAAGAGGCACTGGCTTAACATAGGACTGAGTTTGACTCAAGATTTCAGCATCAGAGATGCTGGTTAAGGTTAGCCACAGTGGCTCGGGCACAATGAGGTGGAAGGATTTCTAGGCCAGCCACAAGCACCTGGGGCTCTGTGGGCTTGGGGGCTGCCTCCTTGGGACCCCAGCCCTGGGCAAGGGCCTGAACTTACTGGTGAGGACCTTGAGGGTGAAAGGGTTCTTCTGCTGGATGGTGTGGGTGAAGTGGAAGCGTGCATTACAGCTGTAGTCAGTCTGCATGTCCTGCAGCATCACATTTGAGAAGTACAGGTCTCCATTATGGCCCTGGGAGACACGTTTGTCCTGGGTGATAGGTTCCATGGCTGTAAGGAAGCAGAGGTGTGAGGAGGGGGTAAGAGCAATGACAACAGTAATAACTATCACCATCGTTCTGACATTTGAGCACTTCAGAAGGCAAGCTGGGGGCCAGGAGCTTGCCATTACTTGGTTCAGTCCTCTCAAATCTGCTGCATGTGTTTTATGCACAAGAAACCAGAGGGCTAAACATCTCCTGGATTGTGAAGCATGGGGAAGAGCAGGATTTTAGATCTGAGGCTCTCTGACCACACTTTTCTAATCCTACTCATGCCAGAAAAGACTTGCCAGCTTCCAAGGCCAGCGGGAGGGACCATCAGCTTTCAGATGCTCCTCAAGTCAGGATTCAAGTTCTCATGCTAGAAGAGGGAGCCACTCTGCAGGTATATACCTTGACTCGTTCATTTTTATGCTCCAGAACCCAGCTTAGGACCTGGCCCCTAAGGTGAGAGCTCTCAACAGGTTGCTGAGTTAAATGAAACTGAACTTGGCCTTGCTGCATTTAATCAAAATTTAGCCATCATCAAATACAAGTCACATTTTTTTAATTTTTTAACCCCTAAGGAAAAAGCAACTCCTGATTATAACTGTAAGATGTGTAACAATCGATGGTGCACACCACCAATTTTAGAGGTTTTCTGATTTTAGAGATATTAAAATACAAAAATGTGTGCATTTTAGAATTAATGACATCATTGGAATGACTGAGGATTCAGATTATATTATTATATTTTTTCAAGTGCTGATATAAATACAAAAGACCAGGTTTCCATGCTGTCAGGTCTTTTAAGGCTGACTACCCATAGCTATCCCCTTTGTGTCCTCGCACTTGCTTTTTATGACATCATGTCTTCAAGCGCAAGGTCAACTTTCCCACAATGGGCCAGCTCTTCAAGTCATTCCTCAGAGATCTGCTGTCAACCTGCTATGGCCAGGCCCTGTACTAGGTGTTGGTGACAGACAGATGAGCAAGAAAGACAGTTCCTGCCCTCAGAGAACCCCACCTATCAGAAGAGATAACAGGTAAGTAAATAATTGCCATGTGATGTGGAGAGTGGAGCACAAAAGGAGGAAGGAGCTGGACTGCAGAAAGAGGCCGATTCCACTTAGGGGTCCTGAGCTAAAACCCTGAAGGCTGCATGTCTGGAGCCAGGCAGAAAACACAGAGGAGCTCTGAGCAGGAAGAGTGTATGCTAAAGGCTAAGAGCACATAGGCTATTCAAGGGCAGAGTGGAGAAAGTGGTAGAGGAAGGGCTGGAGAGGCAGAGGGACCAGGTCAGGAGGAGACTGTGCAAAGGAAAGGAGCCTGGGTGCTGAGGCTAGGGAGGATCCTTTGAAAAATTATCAGCAGCTGAGTGACTCAGTTCCATAAAGACTAGGGAGGTCTGTTATAAATAACTGAAAACCCGCAGGTGCCCTGGGCTGGGGCGATGTCAGAGAGAATGGAAAGAAGAGGAGGGCTGTGAGATTTGCTTGGGTGGAGGCATGGACACACTCGTGACAAACATGGTATGATGGACAAGAGGTGAGCCTGAACTGGAGCCAACAGGCCAACCACCAGCTGGTGGCCAGGCAGCCTTCCCCACAGATCTGATTAGGGAACAGAGGGCCAAGGACTGAGCACAAAACCACCCTAGCCCTGCAAAACAGCTCATAACACTGTCACTGTCACAGCCTGTTTTGGAAGTGGGGTGGCAAGAATTGGGGGATGGACAGAATGATGGATGAGAGACAGACAGATCTAGGTGGGTATATAGACTGATGGATGGACAGGAAGTGAGGGATAGAAGGTGGGACAGGGAAGGGAGACAGGACAGAAAGGGAGGGTGAAGGAAAGGCAGGGAAATGAACAGACAGATTATTAACTCTCTATTCACCTTTATAACGTTCCCTCCTTAATTTTAACTGAAAATATGTTCCATCCAGAAAGGTTAAATGAGCTGTCCAAGATTAAGCTTGAACAATTTATGAATTGTTCAAACTCTATCATCCCCTCAGCCCTTATCAAAGGTTTCGCTCCCTGCTTTGCCCTCATTCCTCCTGGAAATGTGAATCAGAGTAGATCCAGGTGGCAAAGATGGAAAGAGGAGGCTTGGTATAACCACCTTCACGGGCCTCTTGAAAACACACGCTTTCTCCTCCTTCTTCCTCCTTTTTCTCTTGCTCTTCCTCACCTTTATCATCACAAACAGTACCAAGAACTTCTTGCATGTGTGGCCTGGATCTAACGACTTCAGATGTATTAAATCATTTATCCTTACAATAATACCAATTATATCAGTCCTGTTTTTCTTTTTTCCAGAATAGAAAACTGAGACCCAGAGATGTTAAGCAACTTGCTCAAGAACACACAGCCAGAGCAGCCTCTCTGCAGAGCTGTGTTCTCAGCCATGTGACCATGTTGCACCTGTCTCTCACAGCTTATGGTCTTCCAGGTTGGGGGAAGTCCCTCCTCCCATTCAACACACATGCTGCACTCCTAAAATGTCTCTCAATGAACCACAGGCTCCTGCTACTTACAGCTGCTCATCCAGAAGATGACTGGGGATGGGAGGCCAGGTGGGGGGTTGCACTGCAGTGTCAAGGGGGCGCCTTCTTGAACCACGACAGGGTCCAGGTTTTCCTTGGGCCACAGGGGAGATTCTGGGGAGAAAGAGACAGAGGAGGGTGAAGTGAGGCTGGGAGTTGGGGCTGGGGCAGAATTGAGAGATGGGAAAAGGAGAAGGAAGGAGGTAAGAGAGAGGGGTAGGGCCTAGGAGCCAGGCAGGGGGCTCTGGCAAGGGGTGACCATTGAGAAGAAGGAGAGAGGCCTTTTGTCAGAGTGGATCCCCATCTGTAGCTGCCCTCTCTGTTCCCCTCCACCCAGCCTGGAGTGGCTAGTGAGGTTGTGCCAGATTCTGGTCTGGAAGCTTCCTTTTCAGGGCACCTTTCTGAGGTGGGGAGACCCATGGAGGGTACCTGTAAGGCAAGGTCAGGGCCAGCCCTTCTCCCTCTGCCCGGGAGCAGGGCACATCAGCCCTGCCAACAGCACTCACTGGACACCTGTAGGCGGATTCGGTTGGACAGGGCCGTGCCAAATTTGTTTCGGGCAAAGCATTGGTACTCCCCCTCATATTCCTCAGGCCGCCCACCGCTGCGGAAGTCAATCACCAGGGTCCCAGACCTCCTCCTCATGGACACCCGGGGGTCCTTGGCAATGTTGAAGAATCTGCTGTTGCGAGTCCAGTGGAAGCTGTGGACAACAGGGGACAGGAGCAACCATGACACAGGGGCTGGGGCTAGGATCCAGGCGAATCTCAGGTTCCTGGTCTCAGTGTCAAGTTTCCACTCTCAGTTCCATCGCTACACCTCCATGGCATTGGGTCCAGGCCTGGCTGGGCAGAGCATGCAAAGCCCCAAGTTCCACTAGGTCTGCCAGGGCAGGGCTGTTGCTGGTATCTTTATGAACCAAGACTGGGAATCATGGCTGTGCGTGGTACACATTCAGCTACCACTGGGGGTCCTGTGAGTACATAATGGACGAGTAGGCAGGGCTTGTGATTTTTTTTTAAATCCAGAATTAGCCATTCCTTCCACCTCTCAACATGCCCAATCTCCTTCTAGGAATACAAATTCAATTCATATTTCACCCAACCCCAGCACACCAGGGAGCTAGCTCCTGGTCCCATAACTGGATAATCCACTAAAGCTACAGTGGATGGCTTAAGCTGTCAGTGCCCTGCTAAGTGGGTGTAGATGATGAAGCAGGAGCCACTCATTGCAGTCCCAGAGGCACCGGGACCCCAACTGGCCCTCCAGGGTATTGCAACTTGAGGTAGTTTTGGAGTCACTGCTGTGGGCTAGACCGTGTTACAGCAACCCGGGGCCAGGATAAGGCTGCACACAGTAGGAAGCCTCTACCACCCTGCCTTGTGTCTCCTGATGACAGACACAGAGACCTTGGGAGGTTCCTGCCAGGCTCAGGCTGTAGTGAAGACCAATAGCTTAATACCTGCTACATCTCTGGGGCTTACCTTTGCGAAACAAATCTGACCTTGGGGGTTGGGAGCATGGGTTTAAAACCAGATTTGATCCCTTACAAACTGGTGACAGTGGCAAAAAAACCTTAAAATCTCTGTGCCTTCATTTTGCCTCTTCTTGAGAAAGATATTGGTCCTGCTCCAGAGGAAACTAGGTGGTTAATATGACAATGTGAGTAGCAGCACCCAACAGCTTGGACAGGAACGGTTACAGCTCATGTCTGCTGACATCTCATTGTTCCCCACAAACACATAAGCAGAGACAAGCTCAGAGCAAAAAGACTTGAGTTAGCTAGGAAGAAGAATTTCCCATAAGCTCAGCACAGGGTGCATGATGGCCACACAGGCAGTGTAGAATGTTGTATGACGTCAGAAAACTTAATATCTAGTCCCAGCTTTTCACTGTGAACTGAAATGAGCCCCTTATTTTTCCTTATCAAGTATGTTTCCTGGTTACCTAAATTGTACCTTCCACCTAGTAGGTGCCCAGTGAATACGTTTTGATCGGGCGAATCTAATTTTTCAGCTGCTTCATTCGCCTTATGCTCCAGGGGCAAGGGGGTGACATCAGTAGTGTCTTCTCAAGCCCCTTTCCCTCCACTCACCTAGGGGCTGGGTTCCCCTTTGCTTCACACTCAATCAGGATGTTATCTCGGGGGTCCACGATATGGTCCTTCACTGACTGCTTGGTGATGGTCGGGGGCTGGGTCACTGCAACAGAGTACACAGAGACGGTTAGAGCGACAGGACCTGCTGGGGACCCAGCTTGGGGAATGGCTAAAATCAGGAGCTTCAGGAGCCACCTGGGCAAACAGGTATGAGCAGGACCCTACTCTAGAGATGCAGCTTCTTAAATGAGGCTGCAGGACAGGGATAGGGATGAGTGTCAAAGGCTGAGCCTAAGAACCCATTTAAGAAGATGCCAAGTGTTCTATGAGGAACTGGAAGCCAGGCTCTTGTTCCCTAGGCTTGTATCCCAAATGCCCAGTGCACTGCACAGTGCACAACAGTTCTTGAGAAATGTGCATTGAATGAATAAAGGAACAAAAGGAGCTGTATTTCTGGAATTTAGGGACTGGTGGCTCTGAGCCCTGTGGCTCAACAGATGGTCAAATTGTGGTGAGGCAAGAGATGAAAGAAGCTTTCGTCCAAGAGAGTTTCCCAGGGGTTCCCTGTATGCCAACGAACCAGGTCCTCTGTTCTTAGTCCCAAGTCCCAGTATTCCACCCTGGAATCCTCAGCCAGCCACTGGAGTACTGGAGATGTGTAGTGGCTGTGGTACTCCCCAGCTTTCAGAGACCCTCTTCTGACTCCTGCTTCTCTGGCAATAGGATGTTCCAGGGAAGCCTTTCTCTTCTGTGTGGTACAGGCCTCACTACAGGGCTCTGGGGTCAAAGAGCCCTAGCACCACACCCAGCAGCAGGCATGGTGGTAAGACCACTGGTCTCAGGTTTATCTTTACCTGGCCTTCTCCCGGCCCTTCCTGTTTCCCTCCCACTTCCCAGAGGCACACAGGGGACTTACGCTCATTTTGAATGCTTGCTGTTAGTTCCAGTGGTTAGCATGGGTAAGGGGAGAAAAAGAGAATATTGTTATTGCACACAACTAACCCACTAACCAGCAGGTGTCATCATGTCCCAGCATGCAGGGAGAGGAGGGAGGTAGACTTGGTGATGGGGCATGGGGCTTTCTCCTCCCAACTACAGTTTGGTGGAAGAGCCAAGTAGATTTGGGAAACACACCTAGCAAGGGCTTCATTGAGAGGGTACTGCCTCCCACAGGAGTCCAAAGCCACAGAGTGGAGCAGGAAGACCAGCTTCTGATCAAAAGCAGATGTCACATACAGCTGAGGGCTCTGGTCTCACCTCAGTGAGAAGCCTGCCACAGGACCTTCTTCACCCACCTGGACTCCAAGCTTCTCTTTGACAAAATCAAAGTTTTAGAAAGAGCTCTAGACATTGTCCAAGGAATCTCAAATTCAAGAAAGGGTAGTCACTTGGTTCAGACCATATGGAAGTTTGCTGCAGAGCTAGAATGAGGACAAACTCTCCTGATGTCTGGTTCAGAGCTCTTTTTTAAGTCCATCCATGGATGGAGAAGTGAGTTAGTCAGGCCCAGGCCTCAGCATGCTGTTTTCCTCGACTCTTTGGACAAGGGTAAGAGGGAAGATCTTAGCAAGTGGAGACTTCCAGGGCAGTTATGACTGGCTGTTGTCCCCAGTCCCACACTGCCTTTCTGGCCAGGGACCTCTTGAGAATCTACTTGCCTAAAGGTGCAATGACATTTGCAGCCACTACTGTGCTCCCAAGGAATTTATTACAGGGACACAACTGACCCAGAAGACAGAGGGGATGGCCTGTCTATGGACAAGGACAATCAAACTCCTATCCAGTGTCACATCACCTGCTGTCCTCTCCTTTTATGGAACTTGCTGTATGACAATGCCAAGTAGAAAATGAATTTGTTCTTTTGACTTCCAAGAGGGAGAAAAAGCCCTTCCAACCCAGCCCTGTGGGGTGAGCAGATGCCTGTCCAGGCTGTAAGGCCTCTGCCTCATGTACCTCTTTTCTTCTCCTGATGCCAGTAGCTGGACCTCTGGTCCCCATCCTTCCCTCCGAGGACAGAGTGTGTGGAGTAAGCAGTAAGCAGATGTTACTGAGGCTATCCTGCTGCACTATTTGTATGAAGGTGTGTGTGTGTGTGTGTGTGTGTGTGTGTGTGTGTGGTGTGTGGGGTGTCTTTCTCACTCCTTGGCCATCCTCTGTAGGTTCCTTAGAGAAAATGCTGAGTCCCCAGCCAGGCCACAGGGGGACAGAGGGGCAAGCTTCCAGCAGACTCATTTTCTGGCAAACTCACTCTGGCTGATGAAGTGACCCTTGGCTTTTTTCAAAGGTCACGCTATTCTTCTTGGGGTTGAGGGGAGGGAAGTGGCAGGTAGGAGGGAGATGCGTGTGACTTCATTGGCATGGTGTTGGGGGCCGGAGGCTGGGTGCTTCAATGAATGATTGTATAGCAGGCCCAGGAGCTGTTCCAGGAAGCTGCTGTGTCCAACTCCCCAGAGCAGAAGCAGGGCCAGGTCCTTGAGGCACAGAAACTGCCCCCAAAGGGGAAAATGAGTAGGACACCTGGCAGGGCAGCCTCTGGCCCCAGGCCCTCAGAGATGGAAGGTGGTTCACCCAATACAAGAGTGGGCCCAGGAAGAAGCCTGGCTGAGGAGAACCTTCTCCAGGGCAACAGGGTCCTCTCAGGAGGGCTTGCCTTGCTGTTGTCTGGTGTTCAGCTCCACAGATTCATTCTGGAGACATGCTGTGGCCTATAGCTACCAAGGAGGTACAGTATGTAGGGGGCCTCCTAAGCTGACACAGCCTGGGCCACCTGGAGTGGTGTGGCATAGGGACTCCCCCTCTCCATCAGGGTGGTATAGCAGCTGAATCCTGGCTCTGAAGCTTCCTTGTTTGCTCAGTTGTCATCTGAGGACAACCCTGCTTCCCAGATTAGCTGGGAGAATAATATGTGGTCAGAAGAGTGTGGCCTGGAAAGCTGTGATTCTAGAGGGCTCCAAGAAAGATTAAGAGGAGGCGGGTTCACAAGGCAGAGGTGGAGCATATCAAGTGCCAAATTAGGGGGTCAAGAGAGCTGGGTTCTTGTCTAATTCCACCATCATTCATTGTGCGAGCTTCTCTGAACACAACATGGAAGGGAGGCACCTTTCTAAGATGCTGGATGGGGATGTGATGGTGGAGAGGTCAGGACTCTTGGGCCTCTGCCCTGGGCAGTACTTTAGAGAGACTTGCTTGCATTACCCATCATGTCTCTGGCTCCTGCGTGGGTCAGAAATTCCAGTTCTCAATGTGAATGCTAAAGCCTGCTGTTTCTGGGTTCACCTTGCAGGAGCCCTTCCCCCAGCAGCCCTGGGCATCCTGTGGCAAGTGAGTGAGTGAGGAGAAGCAGCAGAAGAGAAATGAGCCTTCACCACATTCTTGATAACCCGATTTCCTCTGCATCCCCTCCTCTCCAGGGACATGGCCTTATCACTCTCCTTATTAGATTGTCTGCCTGGGACTGTTAATGAGAAACTTTCCTTGAGCCAGCCGCAAAGACGGTCGCCATGGGAACAGTTCCTCTCACACCTTTCCTCTCTTCCCTCCTCCCTACGGGTGCACATACACTCGGGACTAAGGGAGGGCAGCAGGGGCTTTGCTCATCTTGCTTCTGGGTCCCAATCATGATCATTACTGGCTTCTGTCACCAGAGGCGCCTCCTCTTCTCAGGCAGCTATTATTGGTGATGTAGGGTGGAAGAGGGTCTGGTTTGGAGAGCTTTGTGGTGACCTCTTGGAGGTGTTAACTATTCTCCCTCCCTTTCCGTAGACATCCGTGAACTGGAGAGGGCCCAAGTCCATGTTGGCATTACAGGAGTCCCACATATTCCCTGAGCAGGGAGCAGGGGCAGAGGTGGTGTGCCCACACTTTTGCGTCCTAGCCGAGTGTGAGAACTGTGGCAGAAGAGGCACATGCCTACCAACAGGGCCAAGGAGTGTGGCTGCGGATTAGTGGGATATCTATGAAGTGACGACAGACTGGCAAGTGGACACACTGCTCAGAGGAGCACTTTAGGCCTCTTTATGATTTTGGCAGGTAGACAGTGCCTCTGCCAATGAGAAGAAGAATGACATGGATTGCACATTTCAACTTTCCCACTTACTTTGGGAAGGTTGGAAACAGAAGGAATCCATGCCTGGTTCTCCCGTGGTAGCATTATAAAGTGGCTTTATTTTAATGTTTTATTTAGCCAGGCCTTTTGCAAAGATAATTCCCTTGACATCCATCCCCAGGCCTTTCATCCTGCTGATCACTCTAGCCAAAAAGGGCCTTGGGGTTCAGCTTTGGATCTATCAGATTAGAAATGCAGCTAAGCACAGCCCATCATACTTGACCCTGGAAGCTGCTGTTAAGACCACATAGGGCTAAGGGAGGTGAGCAGAGGGAACAGTTCCAAGTGGCTATCAGAATTCCAAACTCTGTCACCTCTAGTTCTAGTCACCAGGTCCGGGCATCAGTACAGCCATAGCCATGGCAACTTATAGTCTCACATTTTCAAATATGAGCCTATGTTAATTTTTTGGAGAGAAAATTAGCTCTGAATCCCAGAATACACTGCTGCCTGTTCTCTAACCTGCTTGAAATAGTCTTAACCTTCCACTCTCATCCCACACCCATTTCCCCTCCCTCTCACTCCTCTGCCCAAAATCAGGAAGAAAAAGAGAAGAGCACAGAGCAGGACTCACGATCCATAGGAATCTCGATGGCCCCACCAAGGCTGAGGAGGAACAGGAGGAAGGCTGCGTTGACCCAGGGCGGTGCCTGCTGCCTGGCCATCCTCAGTACCAGGCCCCACTCCCTGCTCCCCAGCCCTTGGGGTTTTGCCGCCTCCTGCTGCTCTAAGTGGGCCTCCCAGAGAGAGCTCAGCTGTGGAAAGAAACACAACAGCAAGTAAGTTCCTCCTGAACTTGTGGTTTGTTTTAGTAACCCTCCAGGGCTTTGAAAGACTTAAGGGTCCCCTTGGTCATAAAGCAGAGGGATGTCCTAGAACAGGGTTTCTAGCCCAGCACTGTTGATAGCTGAGACAGAATAATTTTTGCATCAATCTCACCACTTCCCTGGACCACATGCTGTGTATGCCTGGGACTGAATGAGTTTGGGGTGTGGGAACAGAAACAAGGTCTCAGCAATGTCCTTTGACCTTAACGTGAGGGGGTAGCATGACTTTGGCAGCCCTGGGGATAAGTTGGGTAGGTGAAAACCTAGCTGTCCAAAGGAATTTTTTTTTTTTTGGATGAATGATTTCTGGTGGTCCCTGATGTTCAAAACCATGGTAGTAGTGAGACAGTGACCCAGAAGAAACAGGCTTTGGGTGGTCAGTAGAGTGGCACATTTACAACAGTTCAACGTTCATATTCTCAATCACAAGAAGGCATTCGTTCCAGGCTTACATGGGAAAGGGACAAAAATGACTATCCAGGGGGAATGGATCCTTAACGGATCGTGAGAGAGAAGAGCAAGAAGACCTCCAGTGAGATTCAAATGCAGTGCTGTAAGATTGCCTGGGACTCTGAAACACTGAGTCTAAATAATTGGTCCAGTTTGTGCTCTACTGTAGGGCCAAGTCAAAGAGGAAGGAAGGAGGTGGCATCTCCAGAATTCTTCCAGCTTCTCTGGACTAACAGCTACCTATCAGTTGGACACAAAGTTCTCTTGTTCCTACTTTATTTGGCAGCAACCTGAGTCCCACTATCAACTGTACACTCCCACCATCTCCTATCCATCCTGAGGGGCTAGAGGTCAAGGGCAGGTCCTTGTCCCACAGGAGCTTTTGGATACCTAGAGACCTGGAGCAGGAAGCAGGTCATTGATTACTGCAGTAGGGTGAGGTGCTTCCCTCGTGCTGGCATGTGGGGCAAGCTGAAGGATTCTGACTCACATTTCAGCAGTTTCTTCCCTGATGCTGGGCCCAACATCAGCCCCCAACTTCATGAATATATCTGGGCTGCATCTGCCTGCCTCCCTCTCCACTGATACAACCTTGGTTTTGATCATGAGCACTACTGCAACAGCTTCCTAAGCAGTCCCCACCACTTCCACCCTTGCCCTGATTCAATCTCCATCCATGACCAGAATTATTATTTCTGAAGTGCAACTGTGAATATGCCACCCCCTAGGCCAACTCTCAGTTGCTCACTGTTGCCTGAAAATTCGAGTTGACGTCCTTGACAGAATCCTTGCACCTGCTCAGTGCCCCTGCCCTGCTATGCTGTGTCCAGCCAATGCTGTCTTAGTAGGTCCAAGTGACATGCACACAGATTAACTTCTCTGCAGAACACTCTTTGGGTGTTCCTCTCTTGCAGGATTTGCCAAGTTTGACTTATATACTTCTCATCTGTGCTCCTGCATGCTTGTAGCCACTCCCACCCCCAACGCAGGCCCCATGATGGTATCTTTTATTTGTATGCATTCTGAAAGTCACTTAAAGGCTGGATAAGGAAAGGTGACCTCTCCTGCTTACTGTTTTATTCCTAGAATTGATCACAGAATCAAAGATACATTAGGACCTCAAAATATGTGGTAGATGTATATACAGAAGAATGAGCAAATGGGTGATTGAGTGAATGAAAGAAGCCACTTAGATCATGCATGCGTGTGTTTTTAAACAAACTCATGTTTCTCTAGAAAACCACCAGGTGGCGCAAGAGAGCACATGCTGTGAATCAGGCAGGGTACTGTGAAGGAGACCAGTTAGCTGGGGAAAACTCCCTTTGTACAGGTTAAGATTACGCATTCTGGCCAAGAAATCAACCAGTTGAAGAGGGTCTAAGAGGGCAGAAAATCTACGAATCTTCTTTGGCCAGAATGCATCATAGGGGGTCTTTGGTTCTTCCTCCTGACTTTCTAAGACAGCCCTTACACTCTCCCCCAAAGTGCCAACCAATGTCTCTCCTTGCCCAGACTACAGATTTTCCAGCTAAACCTTCAAGTGGATGGAACTTGCACTAGAGAAAGGCTCAGATTTCCTTCAGGGAAGGCAGTGGGATGGCTCTCATTTTGGCTCCATGGCCACCATGTTTTGCTCAGGACCTGCCAAGCAGTAGGAAGTGATGGGAAAGGGAGGGATATTTTATTTGGGGAATCTTGATGGAATTAGAAAGCCAAAAGCTATTCATTAACAAGAAGCACTCTGGCAGGGACCTTTTAAACTCACAATTTTTAACACCACAGCAGAAAAAGACATCAAGATAATTGCATTTAGCTGTCTGGCCCACTGGAACCCAATGTTTCCAACCAAATCTTAAGAGGAAGAGAATTTAAAGATTACTTAGTTTTATACAATTCCCTTACTTTTCTCAGATGAGGAAGCAAGATCCCAGAGTAGGAAAGTGACTTGGTCAAGATCACTAAGCTAGTTAGTGGCAAAGGTAGGCCAGGTGTTCTGAGTCTTAGCCCAAGGTCTTTCTATCCAAGCTCCTTGTCTTTGATAGGCAGGAAAGCCCCAGAGTGGAGTTTCTGTTTTAAAAGGAAATATATTCTCTGGCAGTTCCTCAAAAAGTTAAACATCGCCTGGAGCCTGTGGCTCATGCCTGTAATCCTAGCTACCTAGATCGGGAGGACAGCAGTTTGAGGCCAGTCCGGACAAAAAGTTCATGAGACCCCTATGCTGGGCATTGTGGTGCACACGTGCCACCCCAGCAACAGCAAGAAGCTAAAAACATGAGGATCACAGTCCAGGCTGGCCTGGGCCAAAAAGCAAGACCGCCACTCAAAAATAACCAGAGCAAAAAGGGCTGGAGGCATTGCTCAAGCAGTACAGTGTCTACTTAGCAAGCCCTAAATGCAAACCTTAGTGCCACACATACAAAAAAAAGGTAAACATAAAAATGCCATCTGAAACTTCAATTCTACTCCTAGGAATATGGCCCAAAGATTAAAAACAGTACGTGTGCACACCTGTTCACAGCAGCATCATTCACAATGGCCAAGAAGTGGAAACAGCCCAAATGTCCATTAAGAGATGAATGGAGAAGAACATTTCAGTATACACATACTATTGTATTCGGCCATAGAAAGGAAGGAAATACTGATACATGCTACAGTGTGGATGAACCAAAAAAAATGCTCAGTGAAAGAAACCATACACAAAAGTTACAGACTGAATGATCCCATGCACAAATTTCATATAAGAATAACCCAGAGTAGGAAATGCAGAGACAGAACAGGACTGGTGCTGACCAGAGGGGGAGGGGAAGGGCATGGGGAGAGAGAGTAATTGGTGTGGCTTTCCTTGGAGGTGAGGAAGAACTAGATAGAGGTGGTAGTTACATCTGATGTGAATGCAATACATTCACTAAACCACACACTAAAATGACTTATTTCATGCGAGTTTCACCTCAATAAAAACAAAGGTGTAACGTTGGTCTCCGTACTGCACATAAAGGTTAAGGGCTAAGATGAGGAAGGTGGGTTATCTGACACAGGCATGCGGGGTCCTCAGCACAGAAGACAGGTACAGGGTCTACAACCTTTCCATGCATGGTAAGGAAATTTCCACCTGAGTCAAAGGAAGGGAGGCCTGGGGTTTCTATGGTGAGCCCAGAGATCCTACTGCTAGGTGAGGTAGAGATGCCTGTCTGAAGTCCCTCCACACCCCATATCAGCAAGGTTATCATCCTTCACTCTGACAACCAGGGAGGAAGGGCAAAAGGACAAGGTTAGGCTCCCAGCCAACAGCAATCTCATTCACATTTCCAACTCAACCACAATGAGGGCACCACCCTGCTTTGTGGTCATCACACCATCTTTAGGGTCCTCTTCCAGCCTTTCCCTTCAGAAAATGCAGCAGAGAATGCTTCGGGATGGAGAAATACAACATCCAGATGGAAGATGTGACTGTGGTGAGACAGGAAATCCCACATCCTTGGAGGGAAAGGGGAATAGGGTAGGTGGGGACTGAAGAAGAGGGTCAATAGGTCTGTCTTCCAGTGTTCGAAGAGGGAGCAGAATTGTTTTGTTTAGCTTCACAGGGGTAAAATGAGGACCAAGCAGGAGGAAGTTCCAGAGGTGCTTTCCTGAGGTGCAGGGAAGAATCACCTGACAAGGACAGCCACCACACAATACAACTCATGAAAATTAAACACACCACCTGCACATGCTAAAAATATATATGTTTGTAAGGATTCTTTAATATCTAATCAGATAAGAGAAGGATTGCAAGGATATAAAATACATTGCGGAGTAGAGTAAATTAAAGAACAAAAATAAATAATTCAAAGAAATTTTGTGTGGACTAATGGTATACTATAAACTGGGGATCATAATGAACTCAGTTTTTCTGTCTGATGTCTCCTCAATCCCCCTCCCCACACACATGGCAAGAAAAGAAAAAGTCTAGGACCACCTGAACAGGAACTGCTTGATCATGTTAAGTAGTGAGCTTCACACAGAATCTGAATAGCATTTGTTGAGTGCATTACTGACAGTGTTCCCACACAGGAAGGAAATGGGACACTGTTCAGATTCACCTGGGCTCTACTTAAACATGCAAACTCCTAAACTGTCAACCTGTATCAGGTTGTAGCTATTGTTTTAACTTTGTGAATTTCTTGTTTTGTTTAGGTTTTTTTTTTTTTTTTCAGACAAGGTCTCACTATGTATGTAGCCCAGGCTGACTTTGAACTCCTCATCCTTGTGAGCCTCCTAAGGGCTGGGATTACAGGTGTGCTTCACATGCCTGCTTAACTTTGTGAATTTGAATGCCATAGGACCTCTGTGTTTTCTTACACAGGGCTGGTCCACACACTTGACCAACCTGGCTGAACTCATGGCCTTGACATCTGCAAGCCCTGTGAGAGATTTGGGTTCAAAATTCTTGAGGTGAGGTATAAGTGATTTTGGTAATAATTGGCCCCCAATAAAGATCTGGGCATGATAGCTTCTTGGTCCAGTTCAAGGGCATTGGCCATACAGCCAGATGGCCTGGTTTGAAGCCGCTCCCCACTTAGAAGGTGGGAGACCGTAGGCAAGTACCGAACCTTTGCAGCTTTGAATTTCTCATCTGAAAAATGAGGACAAGACCAGCACCTATTTGAGAGGCTGCCATGAGGATTCAGTGCACAATCCTACCCTAAGCACATAGCAAGCGTGGGGCACAGAGCAAAACTCCACAAACATCGGCTGCTGCCACCGAGTGGGATTGCAGCTCCCAGAGACAAGGACGCATTCCGGCTACCTACACGACATTCCCAACGCTGGCAGTAAGTAATTCTGAAAGAATCATCCGCTCACCATGAAGCCTGCTTTTCTATTTTTCCGGGTCCTAGTTTGCTTTCTTCCCCCAGATTGGGGGACCCCTGGTGTTGATTCCACAAGCTGTCCCTGGCAGACGGACGAGATGCCCACATCTCCTCCCTCAAGCTGTCACCGTTGGGAGCTTCTCGCATTCCCACAGCCCCATTCTGGGCAAGCTGTGTGGTGGTCACAACACGTCTGAAGTGATGGGAGAAAAGACTGGCAGCCGGAGACACGGCTCAGCTGGCAGCTCCATCTCCTGCCACAGAAGCAGCTGCAGACTTCAGCAGCAGTCAGCGGGCACTCATTTGTGCCACTGACCGGCCCAGCACAGGCGTTGAGCTAGAGGGAAGTGAGGGTGGAGACAGCTTTCTCTGCTCTATGGAGCTTATATTTCAGAAGGGCAGACAGAGTAAATGTTGAACGAGTAATCAGGTGGTAAAAGTGAAGGAAAAGGTTGCAATCAACTCACACACATGTTTAGAGCAGTTTTATTGATAACTGCCTAAACTGAGCAGCAACTAAGATGTCCGTTAGTAGGTAAACAGGTAAGTCATCCACGGTACATCCAGATGGCAGAATACTGTTCAGTGCTGAAAGCAGTGAGCTACCAAGCCATGAAGAGACATGGAGAAACTTAAATGCGTATCACTAAGTGAAAGAAGCCAGGCTGAAAAGGCTATGTTCTGTGATTCCAACTGTATGCCATTCTAGAAAAGGCAAAAGTGAAAAGATAGGTGGCTGTCAGGGGATGGAGGAGGGAGGAATGAAGTTACTCTGGACGATGCTCTAATTGTGAATTTATGTCATTACAAAATTGTCCAAACCCGTGGAATACACAACACCAAGAGTGAAGACTGATATAAACCGTGGCTCTGGGTGACAGTGTCAGTGTGGGTTCACCAGATGTAACAAATGGAGGAGGGGGTGAGGCGGTGATGAGTGGGGAGGCTATGCACATGGAGCAAGGGTAGGAGGCAGGGAGGATGTGGGAACTCTCCCTCAATTTCACTATGAACTTAAAACTAAAAAAACTAGTCTCTGGGTGAGAGAGAGAGAGAGAGAGAGAGAGAGAGAGAGAGAGAGAGAGAGAGAGCTACCACAGTACCACAATACTGTGGTGGGAGAAGGTGACATCTGACCAAAAGCCAAGTGGCAAGAAGGAACCAGTCTTATAAGTATGGGTCAGAAAAGCATCTAAGATAAGGAGAACTGCTTGTGCAAAGACTCAGTGGCAGGAATCAGATTCCACATGCAGAGAAGTGAAAGAAGCCAATGTGGCTGGAGACAGAAGAATGGAGCAAGACACAGTCAGAGAGGGAGACAAGGGCGTGTTCTAGGGGGCTGTGAAGGTCAAAGTCAGGAGCCCGAGCTATATTCTAAGCATGACAGGTAGTTACTTCAGGGTTTTAAGCAGGAGGGACATGAGGCCTGCTTGTAATAGCTGCTCCAGCTGCACTATGATGGGCCGATGGGCAAGAGAGGGAGCACAGAACCAGTTACGAGGCTCTGCAGCCTCCAGGTGAAGCCAGCCCTCAGTTTCCACCCTAGAGACTCCACCACCAAGTCAACCAAACTGCCCAATGTGTCCAGTCTCCTGGCCACTCTGGGGCTTACCGCCCAGCATTCAGGGTACTTAAGACTGCACCAGAGATTTCTCAGGGCTCTTAGCACTGGGCTGTACTCTGGGCTCAGAGGAGTCTGAGGGTTCCCTGGAAGAGCTTCAGGTGCCTGCCCAAGCTTCAGGTGCCTTCGTCCCACTGCCGCCAGAACCGCACCCCACACCGCTGTTGCGCTGCGGCTTGGCATAAGGTTTTATTTGAAGGAAGGATCCTGGAGACAAAGAACTGGAGGCCTAGCTTTCCCAGTGTGAAGCCCAGGCCCATTGGCAACAGTGACCAGGGCCACAGGTGGCCCAGGGAAGAGGAGGACCTGCCAGGCCAAGGCCACTGTTCCAGACTGGGACAGTGACTCTCCAAGGGTCTGGAGGTACTGGGTGGGAGTGGGGGTCTCCATGTGGAATTTGAGGACAAGCTGCCACTGCAGAGAGAGGACAAGGGAAGACTAAATTCTTTACGCCATTGAGTTACTTAGCTTTCCAAAAGCAAGACTTATGATGGATTTTTACATTACAGGTACATTGCATTTAAAATCTCTAATTTTTAAGCTAGCTGGGGTTGGATTTCTTATCATTTGCACTGGAAGTGCTGCGAGGGAACAGAAATGCCCACAGAGTGCTGGGTGAATGCCTAAGCTCCCCAGTGCCTCTTCTTTAGAGAAAATATGTCCCTCCCCTTGCCTGCCTCTGCGAGGACCCAGCCCCATCCTTCACAGGAACCTGCCCTTACCACCTGTAGATCTCCAGATTTCCCAAACACTTCTCCGCTCACTCCCTGACTCACAAAACCAAAAGTTAATTCTCTGAATCCCATGTGCTTGGCTATTTTTTCTCATTGAAAGTTGTGCTACCCGACCCCAGAGTTTGCGCCTTTACTTACTTAGTTCCCATTCACACCTCCTCCATCTACACTCTGGAACTCTCCTCTAAACTTTCCGCTAGCCTTCTGATGGCCAAATCCTGTGTTCTTGGCCTGTGTTCTGCTTGACCTGCTAGAAGCATTGGAAATGATTCACACTCCATCCGGCCCACTGTTCTCTCTTCCTTGGCTTCTGATATGCAGCTCTGGGACCCCTTTTTCCTCTGGCCCTTTCAGTCTCCACGGCACTACTGACCACCTGATGGACTGGTCCTCTTCTTCTGCCTAATGTTCTTAGTGTCCCCATCAGGGTCCAGCTCTACTCCATCTTTGTTGGTGGTACCACCCCAGTAAATCAAGCCAGACACCTGGGAATTGCCCTCAAGTCCTACCTCTCTTCCTGGCTCACACCTGGCACCAAGGCCTTGGGCCATCTACTTCCAAGTCTCTCCCTCCCTGCCTTCCCCGTGCTCCCACTCATCCACATGCATCATGACTAGAGTACCGCAGTGACCTCCCAGCAGGTCTCCTGGTTCAGCCCATTCCCCAAGTCCCCTTTACAGTGATTTGTCTACCCCCGCATCAGCTCATGGCATGTTCCTCCAAAAACTCTTCTGTATTGCCCTACTAATCTGTGAGATCAAAAAACAAAACTCTGAGTGCAGTACGTGAGGCTGCTGGAAGTCAGGCTCCTGCAAGTTTCTCCAACCCCACCCAAACTCTACTGCTCCCCAGTCTAGTGACATCACCCACATAAGATCTCCATACTCCACCTGTGTGATCCTCTGTACCCAGAAGGGCCCGACCTCCTCGCTATGTGATCAATTACCACTCAATTGTCAAGGCCCAACCGAGAGAATCCCTGTGCTCCCCTGTGCCACAGACCCTTAGGGGCACTTACCACACTGTGATAAAACTGCTTAAACTAAGGATGTAAAGCTTCAGATAGTAAACAGCTTAGGCTCTCTCATGCAGTCTCTATCACAACTACTGGACTTTATTATCAGAGCACAAAAGCAGCTATAGACTTTGAGTGAATGGGCAGGCCTATGTTCCAGTAAAACTTTATTTACAAAAATAGGCAGTTGGCTAAATTGGCCTGAAGCTTGTAGTTTGTTAACCTGTGGCTTACCCTTTCTCCTTTCTTTGTGAAAGGGGCCAAACCACCATGCCCAGTTCTGTTTTGCTAGCTTCTAATGGCTGTTGTGAGAACTAAATAAAGACACCACACAGAGAGCACAAAAAAAACTGGTGCCTCTGTTTTCTTTGAGTAGAGGGTGAATTTAATCCATGAGAGGCCTGTGACCTCCATCGCAGGCAGCTGGTCTGGGGCTTAGCCGCAGGCTGCTCTCTGCCCTCTAGCATTTCTGCTAGGGGTGATGCTGCTCTGACCACGCTTCTTCTCCTCATTCTACCACCTTCTCCTGGACTCCACAGCCAAGTGGCCCTGGCCAATGTGAGAGAGGGAGATTCATGACAGAGGTGTTTAAGGCTTCCCTGGGATTCAGGAACTGTTGGAGTTACAATCAATAGGCTCTGATGACTGACTGGCAGACCTGAGAAGGATATCATGAAAATATCCAGGTTGGAAACTGGACTCAGATGCTGCCAATAACTGCCATCAAGAACACAGAAGGAGAAGTCAGTCCGGTTGTTGGGGTGGGGGAAGACCAGGAACTTGGCACGGGATCTGTGCAGTTTGAAATGCTCTGAGCCATGAATAAAACAGTTCTGCAGGCTCTTCCTGGCTGTGCGCCTGAATTAACGCCTAGGGATCCACCAACAGATTACAGCTCCAAGACCACATGCCAGCAATTAGTACTTGGAATAAACTAATCAAGTGACTAGAATAGTACTACAAGAAGCAAGTAAGGAACACATTCACACATCACTGCCACAGGAAATTGTGGGGGAACAGAGAGATAATAAAAGCCCACAAAACCCAGTCACTCTGCATTGGATTAAAAAAAAAAATTGTGCTGCAAGCGTTTGTTACTATAGCTGCTCAGAAGCAACCTGTTCAGGAGAGAGGAGCTGAAATGGGAGGAGTCAGGTGCATCCAAGTAAGGAGCAGTGTGCACAGGGTTTTCCTGGAGATCTGCCATGGACTCAGACTCATCTCCCGCTGGAATGGACTGGGGGTTCCACGTGGACAGGCAGGCAGGCCTTTAGCTGAAACTGAGGACTCGGGTGTATGGTATTTCTCAGGTATCTGTTTCTAATATGAACCAGCGACATTCTCCATAGTTTATACATAAAAATAAATCCAAGTGGCTCAGGTTGTCACTAAAATAATTACATTCTCACCCATATTCATTCATTTTTCTCTCTCTTTTCTTCCTTCCTTCCTCCCTCCCTTCCTTCCTTCCTTTCCCTGTCCCTCCCTCCCTCCCTTCCTTTCTTCTTTTCTTTTTGGTACTGGGGATGGAACCCACAGCCTGGCTCTTGTTAGGCAATGCCCTAAGCCTTCTTACTTCTTACTTTTGAGATAAGATCTCAATAACTATGCTCTGCTAGCTCAAACTCATGATCCTCCTACTTCCAATTCCTGAGTAGCTGGGATTACAAGTGTGTGTCACCAACACCTGGCCTTTATTTACTGTTTTTCTTGAAGAACAGAAAATGAGCCAGTGTGTGTTGCCTCTGTGGCCAGCCCCTCTCCATTTGTCACCAGAAAAAGCAGTTGAAAACCTAAGGGATACCATCTGAATTCTCAAGTACACTCAGCACAATTCTCGAGCCCCTGCAGTCTCTCCTACAATATCTGTGTCTATGTGTCCCACCTCCAGCCCCCCAGCTCACAGGAAATTCTATTCCCTCCCTTCCCTACAGCGCAGTTTTCCTTCTATGCCCAGGTCCTCAGTAGGACAACACTGTCCCTGCTTTCAGCAGCAATTCTCCCTGCCCCCAGCATATTCCACACTTGTTCCCTTGGTCATGTCCTCTTGCCTTGTGGGATTAGCTGTCCCCACATCCATGTCAGGCTCTGATCTTCTGTGCGCAGAATCTGGGTCTTTTCTCCTTCGGTAATGAGACAGCACACTAAATGCTGTGTTTGAGTGAACAGGCATCTTATCAGATATTTCTATTATTTGGCCCACCAACGGATCATTTTATAAATCCTCGGTTGATGTAACATCTAATAGATCCATCGTTATTGGATACACCTGAGTAATAAAGTAGCAGTGATAACTGAGGGTGGGAACCACTTGGCATCTTGGGCAGAGCCTGCCCTGCTCAGCAGATGTGTGCATCTGTTTCCCGCGATCCTTTCTCCTCTGTCTCTCAACTTTCTGTCTCACCTCAGTCAGGGCCACCCTGTTCACTCCAGGAGCTCAGATGCCCCAGTCTCAGCACTGCCATCACCACCATCCCACCCTCCCTGCCTCACTCTTGGGGCTCTACCTCGGCTGCCCTGGTTTCTAGAACCCACCTCTGTCAGCAGAGGAGCCAGCTTGGGCCCACCTGAGGTCCTCTCTCTGATCCCCCTCTACCTTGTGAACCCCACTGCCAACTCCCTTCCTCCTCTCTCATGCCAAGGAAGGAATGAAGCAATAGCCAGCTACCCAGGTATGCACCAATCCTTCTAGCTCACAGGCATCCAAGGCCAGGGTGAGGTTTTTTAAGGAACTTGAAAGACCACCACTGATGACCACTGGACTGTCCCAGGGAAACAGACACCAAGTAAAAAGGAGAAAGGCAGAGGGAACTTTGGAAGACAAGATTAGAGGGGAAGCAGCAGGGAGGAGTTCCCAGCCTCTGTCCTCAGAGGGCACCTGCTACCAGATTTCCCTCCTCACCACACAGAACCAACCTCAAGTCTCAGCACCTTCTGAGCAAGAGAAAATGGGTCTACCCCACAAACCCCTACCTCCCTTCCTGAAGGGGAGTACTCACACGCCTGCTTCTAGACCTTGTCTTCTCCCGCAGCCAGAGTGGGGAAAGCAGTGGCTTCCTTGCCTGTGTGGGGTCCACCCATCATCTTCTAGGTTTTCACACAACCAAGGAAACCTGGTCTGTGGGACTGGCTCCCCTCCCTCTCTCCTTCTCAGGGTGGGAGGGGGGTGGTCTCCATCTGTTTGGTGGCTGTGTTTCACGCCTGGCTCCCTCCTTTGTCAGGGGGAGATCAGGGAGGAGTGAGGGGCTGTGTTTGTCCACCGCAGGCACTCAGTGGGCACGGCCTCGTCTCCCTGCCTTGGCTAAGGTCACAGAGGTCACAGGATGGGGGAATGGTATCAGTCAGTCCTGACTCCCTTGTGGGTTTAGGATTAGGGACTTGGCTGTAAAACAGCTGTTTCCTGCAACGACACCCAGAATGAATCTATAGTTTGAAACCTGAGCCACTTGACTATTTATTAAGTTGGAGGAGAGGGAGGGCCTGGAATGAAGGAAGTGGGAAGAGACTGTTTGTTCTAGGTGACAAGCACAAGGGTTCAGCAACATCTAGAGCTCTTTCTAGGGACAAAAAGCACTTCATAAGGGACTATGTCACTCATAAGCCACCAGAGGAACCAGAGTCCCCCAAGAAGGCTGCACCTGCACCACCTAACTGGCTGGGTTAAGCCATGGAGCTTGGACACAAAGAATTCTTCATTCTCTTCTGTACCTATCCCATGTGGGTCTACCACAGACCTTCTAAGAACCCACTCATTATGAATCTTTATGTTGTTTTCCTTTATCTCCCGCCAACCATTCTAACGATGCTGGAATAAATGTCCTTGTACCTGCATTCTTATCCAAGCAGGAAGCAGGGATGTTGGCAGATACTGTCTCTCTGACCCAAGGCCAACAGCAGCCCAGTATGCCCATCCCGGAACTGCAAGGAAGGCCAAGGCACACAGGAAACCTGGATCCTCTGCTTGGCCTTGCTGACGAGATCAGCTGTCACTGGATTTCAGAAGGGCATCGCCAGTGGTACAACTGAGCCAGCTGCCTGCATAGGGCTCGTCCGGCTGTGTATTCCCTCCTCATTGCTTACAAACTCATCCTTGGGGGCCGGGACTAGGAGTCATGTGTGGGATGCAGACACTCTCAAATGTGGTCACGATGCCCTCCTAATCAGTGAGTTATCTGCCCTAATACACTGTGATGGACTGGCTCAACTAAGATTTGCAACCACCTGTGAATGTCCATCATTCAGGTCCCTGTTCACCAGCCCCACTAGTGACTTGCTGGGCTCTGACTGATAACCTCATATATAAATATCAGTGGGTAAAACAGGTTGTGAAGGAAGCAGAAGTCAACACTATAGAGAATGACACCGGGAAGGGCCTGAGAGGGAGAGAAACACTCCCTACTCTGGGAGGCGTTGTGCAAACCAGGCAGGAGGAGAGCCCGCCTCTCCAGCCCTGGCTTCTCCCAACCTGGGCTGCTTGTCTTCTACCTCAGGGAGAGAGTTTCACAGCAATTACACACCTTCCTTCACAGCTGGAGAGAGGCTTGGGGAGGACCCCAGCCCCCTCTCCACCCTGGAATCAGGGAATCAGGAAAGGCAGCAGCTGTCTCCCCAGCACTCTGTCATTAAAGGGGAGGGGCTCAGAGAAAGTCTGGAGGGAGCAGTGATAATAATCCTGTGTGACAGGTTCCTACGGGTAGGACCCAAGAAGTGGAAAGGGTAAGAAGAAGGGACCCAGGCAGAAGGCCAGGAAGGGAGGCTCAGAATTAGTATTAGAAGATCCAGGGCTCCTAAAAAGTTAAGCACAGAGTTCCCAGAAGGCCTGGTCATCCCATCAGATGGACAGATAAACAAAATGGGGCCTGTCAATGCGACAGAATATTATTCTGTCTTTAAGAAAGAATGAAGTTCTGACACACGCTGTAATGTGGAACCTCTAAAACATCTTGTAAAAGAAGCCAGACACAAAAGACCACACATTACAGGACTCCATTTCAATGTAATACCCACAATAGGCAGATCCACAGAAACACTAGTGGACTCTTAGTGCTGGGATAGAGATGGGGAAGGGGAGTGGCCGCTTTTTGAGGAGCTGGGGTGGTGATGAAAATGTCCGAAACTCATTGTGATGATAACTGCTCAACTCTGGGCACTAAACACATGACATGCACTAAAAATCGTTGACTTGAAATACTTTACATATATAAATTTAGAGTATATGAATTATGTCTCACTAAAGCTGTAATTTAAAAGCATTCATGAAGACTTGGAAGATTGTTAACTTCATGAAGGAAAATGAATGGTTCCATTTTCAAATAAAGTTTCAAATATTCAAAGGTAGGAAATTATTAATGGGACTGAACAAATGATAGTTAATGTTTATAAGATTTAAAAAGAAAGTTCTTAAATTATAAATGAAAACAAAAGTTTAAGGAGGCATTAGGCTTTGAGATTTATAATTTTAATACTGCATATTAGTTAGCTAAAAAAAAAAAAAAAAAGACCTAGGTTAAGTTCTTGTGTGCCATCTTAAGCAAGTAGTGAACTCTTTAGTTGCTATCTTATAGTAAGTGATAAAATACTTCACAGAAGGAAGGTGGCTGTAGAATAGCTGGAAGCTACCTCTTCTCATCTCCCTCTTCTTTCATCAGCTTTTCAAAACGAAGCCAGCTGTGCAGCCTCACCAGCCATCCTTATCTCAACCTCAGTGCCTGTTGGGTTCCCAGGCGCCCTGAACTGTGTGTCCATTTGGAGTCCAGATCACGGTCCTCTGAGGACCCACCATCCAGATGCATCTATCTATTCACGACCTCCCTCATGTTAAGCCACTCATTCCTCCCTCTTTGGGAGGATTCTAAGCCTATTTTGAACAAACTACAGGCTGAGTCTAGTAGAAAAAAAAAAAAAACAGGCGAGTCTATAGGAGAAACTTGGGGTAGGTGAAAGAGAGGTGATTTCAGCCCCATAATCAGGGGACAAGGAAGTATCTTCTCCTTTGTCCCCAGCATTCACTACGTTGAGTGTCAGCACAGAGCAGAACAGGCAGGGCTTCTAAGTGGTGGACCAGAAGTCAGTTAGGACACTGTGCAGACCAGGGGAACATGCCAGTGTTCGAGAAGAAGCAACTTGTAATTCCTCTGACACATGAAAGGCAAGTGTGGCCACACAACGTGAGATTCAGTCTCACCTTGGCCCTGTGTTTGCTCTCTCAGACCTGCAGTTTTCTTGTGCTTAAGAGTGGAAAAATACACTTCTTCACTGCAAGGTTGCTGTAATGGTTATTAAAAGAATTCATGAGTTCATGTATATGGCTAGCACCTAACCCAAGGCATTAGAAAGGGACTTTCTCCTTTCCCCTAAATTACAACTGGTGAACTGCTTTGCTAGGTGGCTTTGGGCAAGCTAGGCTTCCAAATCCACCTAGCACATCTATAAAGCAGCATCTGTGCAGATAACCCTGCATTGTGATGGCCAAGAAACTACTGTTCACTCTAGAGACAACACACGGTTCTCTGCACAGTCACTGTCAATTCCTGCCAGAGACAAAGGGGGGCTCCTGCAGAAACCCAGACCAGCCCCAGCACCCTTGGGCTCCCTCTCTACTCTGCCATGCTGGCTTTTGCCAAAGCCTCCATGTACCACATTCTGCCAGCCCCTTCCACCAGCACCCAGCTGGGTCAGTTCTGAGTGATTTCCTCTGTGTCAACAGTGATTTAGCTGCTGCTATTCCAAGGATAGTACATCCCCAGTTGCATTTTTAAAATTCCTGTCTGCCATGGCAAGTGGAGCACGGGAGGAAAGAAGGGAGCCAGCAGGAGGGAGCTGCATCTGACCCTCCTTCCCTCAGCCTTCTGCATTTGCGTCCTGTACAGACAGCAGTCTGTATCCAACTGCCATCAAGATGGGTAGGCAGGCAGGCAGCAGGCTTCTTCAGGGTTGAGGGGACCCAAAAATGCAGGAGGCTGGAGGACAGGGGAACCATCAGGGGGAGGCAACAGATAGGGTGAGTTTTTTAAGATGCGCTGTTTGTCTTGGAGTCTGGTCACAAAGTACTGGTGGCCATGCATGTGAACATCAGAGACAGTGTGGACCTCACAGACATCGTTGGCTACCATGGTATGCCTGCAAGGGTCTTTCTTTGCCATAATCTTTGGTCCTCTGATTAGAAACAGGAACTCAGAGGGTGACCTGCTGTGTCAAGTCTAACAGTCCAGCCCTCAGATAGAAAGATGGGTTTGGGATGGGCAGAAAAGGCTGAGAGGGGACTCGATGTGATGACAGCACTTCAGTGGAAAAGAGGCCAACAGCAGGAGTTTCTGAGGGGACCAGCTTTCTCTGCTGCCACCCACGGCCCCACACCTCTCTCTGCCAATCTCTGTGCCCACAGGAACAGCTGGCTAAGTGTAGGCGCTAACTCAGTGATCTGGAACCTATTTGGGGCAGAGGGGAATGGAAGTCAAAGGCAGTCCCTAAGTAAGTGCACGGTCCCACCCCCACCCACCCACAGCTGTGTCCTGAGCCTGCGCTGTGGCTGTGGTGGCCTGTGGTGAGGTTTCTGGAGAGGGGAGGCCCAGCTTCTTGCTGACAGGCAGAGGGGCTTAGGAGTGTAAGTGCAATTAACCAAATGGCTCCATATGGGAAATTGAAGGCCTGGGTGGCTTCTCTGCCATGCGTCAGTGGGCAGGTGTTTGCTCCCAGTGACCTGAGCTGACAAAGAGCTGAAGCCCTTCTTCTATAAGGAGAAGGGTGGGGCTCAGGAGCAGATGCCTGGGGAAGGCTCCAGATGGCAGAGGCCTGTAACAAAGGGAGGAAAGCTGGAGAAAGCGAGGCTCACTCCTTAGGAGGCTTCCCAGCTGGAGCTGTGAAGTCACATTCGCACCTGGAGCCCTGTGGACACATGCTCAGAACATTATGCAATGTTTTGATGAAACTTGGAACATGCCACCCTAGAAACACACTCCAGCCCCAACTCCTAAGTGTCAACCATACAGGTGTCAGAGCTGCACTGCTGGGATTTGAACCCAGGCACTTTCTTAGATGGGGGCTTTGAGCAAGTTCTAACCCCTGTGGACTTCAATTCTGTCATCAGTAAAATGTGAGTGTTAAGTGGCCCTATATAAGGCTGCTGTGAGAAGGGACACATGGGACCTGTACCTCAGTGCACAGCACTCAGATGATGGTAGTTATAGTGGGGACTATTGTCACCAGGTAAAGAACAAGATAGGTCCCTCTCAGAACGTACTGCTCCGGCCACAGGTATATGTTCCTGTTGCATTTATTATACACTATCTGCACTCTTTCTTCTTTAGGTTCCTCTGTGTCTGACAGTCTCTGATAGGTGACTGTCCTGCTGCCCTAGGCTGGAGGGGGCAGTGTGACGTCATGGCAAGAGAAGAGCCCTCAATTCAGGCATGGACCTTCTAGTGGGGACTCTTACGCTAATTAGTTTTGTAGACTTTAGGGCAAAATAACTTCTCAGAGCCTTAGTTTATTCATCAATCAAATGGAAATGATGACACCAGCCCCGATCACATCATAGAGCTATAGTGACAGTCAGATGGCACAATTCATTAAGTGCCACAGTATAAAGAGGACAACTTTCTGGGCTAATACTCAGGACTGCTGGTGAGACTGGATGTGTCCATAGGCACAAGCTGGACTGAGTTTGCTCTGGTCTCCACTGTGGACTTTCAGTTGTTATCAGCACATACAAGAAGCCCCAGGCTCTTTAGGGGGGCCTGGCTGGACAACTGAGCCCGTATGTGCCCCAAGAGGGCAGTGAAGGAGTTTTGGAGGACAGGGATAGAGTAGGGAGGTTGCATGAAAAAGTACCCAGAGGGTAGCTGGAGTAACTACTCCCTGGTTCTGTTGCAAACCTGGGATCTGTTCCCACACAGTAGTTATATGTGCCCATTAAAATAAACCAGTGCACAGCTTTCGTGATCAGTGTCTGCCGTAGACAGTAAAGCAAAAATAAATAAATAAACACTAAAAAAAAAATAGTGTGCCACACCCCCAGATCAGTATGTTCCAGTACAACTTTTAGTGAACAATGTAATGATGGTGGCATGAAAAGCCCCTGAGGTCAAATGAGTCTATCAGGTGCTCCCTGAAACCTGACACTATTCCGTGACAAGTCTATTTGTGCTGCTATGAGAAATGATAAGCCTGCATGTATTGAGCACTTACTACATGCCAGGCACCGTGCAGGGCTCTTCATATGTCCACTCTTAATTTTGATCTCAAGATGTTCATTACTATCCCCACAGTATAAACTAGGAAACCGAGGCCCAGCATGGTTGAAAGACTTTTCAGAGGCCACACAGCAAGTAGGGCCAGATCCCAGAACCACATCACCAGTGCATTCTTCCTCCTCCTTTCAACATCCTTTTTGCCTCCTCAGCCCCAGCCCCTACTCTTTCTGGGAAGAGGGACACCTGGAGAGGCAGCTGCGACAAGGAGAACACACTACCATACGCAGAGATGCCCAAACTCAGAGCATAAGGAGACTCTTCTCTGCCCAGGTCTCCGGGTCAAACTGCCCAGCCCAGCAGCCTCCCTGTGGCCAGCTTTTGATCTATTGCCAAGTACTCCTCGGATAAAACGGCAGCTCTTGTTTCTTGTGTGTTATCCTTGCCTCCCTACCCGAGACAGCAGGAGCTGCTGGGGCAGCAGAAACTCTAACCCAGAACGGAACAATGCAGATCCTGCACATGGGGTGTGGCCCAGTGGTGCCGGCCTCTCTGCTCACTGCATCCATCTGCCAGGGCCGGGGATCTGCCCAGGGGAGGGGCTCTCGGACTGCCCTCCATATGCCAGGGCTGTCACTCAGGAGGCTCCCACGGTGTGGGCTCTGGGACACTAACAATGCTGCTTCCCAATCTTTCAATTAAGGTGGACAGGGGGACAGAGGCAACTCTAATGCCAGGTGAACACACCTGCTGGGAAGAAGGCATCTGGGCTTCCCCAGCACTAGAGTCCTTGTAGGGTGGGCCTTAGGGGGTGACTCTGTGGCCAGCTCACAGACAACAACTCAGAAGATTTCTTGGGCAAAAGGAGGCAAGAAGCTGTCTCTCATCAAACAGAAGGGGCAAGGGGTAGCAATGTCCACCTACCCCCACCCTCTGACTTGTGCTCAGACCCAAGCTCCACTCACCTTCTCCGCCTCATTCAGCCTCCTGCTTGCAACACCAGAGGAGGCTCCTTTCCAGTCTGCAAAGGGAAGGGAAACTCCAGTGTCCCAAATTGCACATAAGTCAATCAACCTGTCTCAAAGAAAGCACAAAGGAGAACCCCAGGGTTACTCTAGGAGGGATGGGGGGAAAGGCTTTGTGGGTCACAGCTTGTTCATTCACTGGGGAAATCACATCTTTGTCCACATGCATTTGGAGTTTTGCACAGCAGAATGACATCTTTGCTCAAAGCTCAAAGCTCTCTGAAAGTAATGACAGAATCTGAGGTGCTTAAACGTGTTGGTCTTTGGAGAGTGCCTTTGTCTCACTCACCTGCAAAACCATTTCTGAGTGCCCAGACACCATAGTCTAATTGCTGCTTCCCTGTTCCCCTGAAGGAACTTAAGCCATATCTTGAGGAATCTTTCATACACCCAAGGGAGAATTTACCATAAGCATGTCATTAATGCCTTAACTTCCTTAGGACACTATGGTTTTTCTTCCCTATCTGCAGACAAACAAAACAAATTCACCATAAATCAATCCATACACATTGAAAGGAGATCTAACTTCAGAGTTGGGAGGCTTGGATTTGAAGTTTTAGCTTGTCTTGTCACTAAGGGTGGGTCACTTGCCTACATGATCTTGGGTTCTCCATCTGTAAAGTGGGGAAGGTATGTTAGAGTGGGTCAGTCAGACTACTAGACTGTGAGTTAGTGTTGGGGGCGTTCAGGTCCCAGTTCCAGTTATGCTGAGCAATCACTTCATCTTTCTCAGTACAGATAACAGAGTAAGTGCTTTGCCTTACAGTGTGTCTGCAGGAAATTGTGACATCCACCTGAGTAAGGGCAATGTGACCACATCTATCAAACATTCACTCTTTGACTTAGCAACCTTAGTTTGAGGTACACCCTAGACACGTGTGTTGTGATCTCCAGGGGTATCAAGTGACAAAAGCGTGATAGGAAAAAGAGTACTTAATATACTACCATTTATTTAAGAAAGGGGAAGGGTCTAGATGGAGGTGCTTTTATTTTAAAAAAAGACAATATACAAACAAAGCACACAGTGCATTTCAAAAGACCTATGGGAGGGGACAGGAGATGGACTTTGAATACACTTGGTTGTGTGGCTTTGCAATATGTAACTATCTGAGATAATTATAAGACACAGTGAAAAAAATTTAAGTCCCTAAAATGAATAGAAGATGAAACAAATGAACCCATGACTTCACTGGTAGCGTGTTAATTTATCTTAACAGAGAAATTAAGACATGGTAATTTGACTACATTTTATTAGATGGATATATTTGTTATCATGAAAAGTCTTTATTTTAGGAAAAAATTAGTTAACCAAAAAATGACAAGTTTTCCTTAGCAACCAATGGATATATCTTAAGTCTGAAAAGACACATCTGTCCTTGGAGGGGGTTTTTACCCCCTTCAAAAATAGTGAACTGTTTCAAATAATTATCTCACAGACGGCATGATGGTACTGTTAGCAGGATTACTGTAAGACTTTCTACGTTCGTCATGGCATCAGTGAGTCATAATGGTAATGCTGCTGAAAAGTAAGATTTCTCCTGCTGAGATTTACACGTAGGGTTGATGAGTTAGCTAAAGATTCTGCAGTCCTGATTGTGAACTGGGAGCATCAGTGTGAATGCCACAAGTTACCTACATGCGTGGATGTGTACATGCACATGTCCCCTCATTGCTCCACGTAAAGCTTAGAGACCAAGCCTGTCACAGCATGCATGAGCACCCCAGCACTCAGGCTGTGAACTGAACTCAGGCTTCCTGGGAGGAAAGGCTAGATCTAAATTTGAGGCAGCAAGGGTAGAAGAGCAGCCCAGCATACCACATCCACTAAAAAAAGCAAACAAGTGTCAAAAAGTGCTGGAGTCATGCCTAAAGGACTCTGACGCCAACCAGAATGGCTTCCCTGGTCACGTGGAACATTAGCAAGGATAATAACAAATGTATTTAAGTCTGTGAATTCTTAAAAGTATCTAAAAACGCTTCTAAATAAACATTAGTCTTCTTGGGAGGACGTTAGGGAAACACCTCACTAGTTTGAAAACTGAGTAATAAATGAAAGGAGGGGGTGGGTGGGGGTACAGCTGGCCATCTCTGATAACTGTTGAAAAGGATGACAGATATGTTGGCTTTGTTACATTATTCTCCCTTTTGTAAAAAAAAAATTACTAATTCTTTAAATGATAGAACAGGTCAAGGAATAGGAACTCATTAGGATGTTAATACTTGAAATTATTCTGAACTCATTATTTAATCCTAACAATGATGCAGTATGACAGGTGACACAGATACTGTAGTGCTCATTTTACACCTGAGGAAGTAGGTGTAAAGAACCCACTGAGTCAGGATTCAGATGCATGTGTTCTTATCCCAAATACTCCACAGTTGCCTTTGTGAACCCTCATCTGCACGCCTGGGTTATGGCCCTGTTCTCCCGCCACGGAGGTGGCAGGGGCTGTGGTGAAACAATCAAAGTATAGAAGCACCTGGAAAACAAATCCTTGTAGGAGTCTTTTACCACCACTTGAAACTGGAGGTCAGAGATGCCCTGTGGGACTGCTGGGAGAGCCAAATTACAGCTGTGATTTGGAGATAGACAGTCAGATACATAGACAGACAGACAGACAGAGAGAATCCTTAAAGAGAGTGAGATTACACTCACCACCAATGCTAGCATCACCATTCAGAGTACTCCAGGGTTAGATGAAAAGTGAGGCTGGGAATCTAGGGAACAGGCTCCCCATCTGATCCAAGCACAGAAAGATGCCTGATACTCCAGGGAGGAGCAGGACCAAGAAGACACCTGATACTATGCAGGCTGCAAGACAGCAGCTCAGGGTCACAGATGAGTGGAGACCCTGGCTGGCTTTCTGGGTGTCTTGACGTCGGGGCAGGGTTCTTCTGCCTGAGGTCTAGACTGGGAAAGGGCATGGTGGGGGTGGAAGATGCTTCCAGAAGCAGGAGGAGGACTGGATGGTGACTGGAAGGTTGACCAGAAAGAGGCCATCCAGCCCCCAAACCACTCTCTCCCTGCCTTCATATCTTAATGTCTATCAGGGGATTCTTCACAGATGTCTCCTCAGCAAATGTGTGCTCTCTGTCTGTTCCTGCACCGCAAACGCAAAGCTAGTCTGGGGACCTATTGCTCTTTCTCATCCTGGAATGCCATGATTTTTATCAGCACAGACTTCTTAAGAAGTACCAAATCAAAGGTCTTTGATGCCCACTATCTCCACTCCTATTCAACATAGTACTGGAATTCCTAGCCAGAGCAATTAGGCAAGAAGAAGGAATAAAAGGAATACAAATAGGTAAAGAAACTGTCAAAATATCCCTATTTGCAGACGACATGATCCTATACCTTAAAGACCCAAAAAACTCTACTCAGAAGCTTCTAGACATCATCAATAGCTATAGCAAGGTAGCAGGATATAAAATCAACATAGAAAAAACATTAGCATTTCTATACACTAACAATGAGCAAACTGAAAAAGAATGTATGAAAACAATTCCATTTACAATAGCCTCAAACAAAATCAAATACCTAGGTGTAAACCTAACAAAAGATGTGAAAGACCTCTACAAGGAAAACTATACACTTCTGAAGAAAGACATTGAGGAAGACTATAGAAAATGGAGAGATCTCCCATGCTCATGGATTGGTAGAATCAACATAATAAAAATGTCTATAGTTCCCAAAGTAATCTACATGTTTAATGCAATTCCCATCAAAATTCCAATGACATTGGAAAGAGATAGAAAAATCTACTGTGAAATTTATATGGAAACACAGGAAGCCATGAATAGCCAAGGCAATACTCAGTCAAAAGAACAATGCTGGAGGTATCACAATACCTGACTTCAAACTATATTACAAAGCAATAACAATAAAAACAGCATGGTACTGGCACAAAAACAGACATGAAGACCAGTGGAACAGAATAGAGGACCCAGATATGAAGCCACACAACTATAACCAACTTGTCTTTGACAAAGGAGCTAAAAATATATGATGGAGAAATAGCAGCCTCTTCAACAAAAACTGCTGGGAAAACTGGTTAGCAGTCTGCAAAAAACTGAAACTAGATCCATGTATATCACCCTATACCAATATTAACTCAAAATGGATCAAGGATCTTAATATCAGACCACAAACTCTAAAGTTGATACAGGAAAGAGTAGGAAATACTCTGGAATTAGTAGATATAGGTAAGAACTTTCTCAACGAAACCCCAGCAGCACAGCAACTAAGAGATAGCATAGAAAAATGGGATCTCATAAAGCTAAAAAGCTTCTGTTCATCAAAAGAAATGGTCTCTAAACTGATGAGGACACCCCCAGAGTGGGAGAAAATATTTGCCAACTATACATCAGACAAAGGACTGATAACCAGAATATATAGGGAACTTAAAAAACTAAATTCCCCCAAAACTAATGAACCAATAAAGAAATGGGCAAGTGAACTAAATAGAACTTTCTCAAAAGAAGAAATTCAAATGGCCAGAAAACACATGAAAAAATGCTCACCATCTCTAGCAATAAAGGAAATGCAAATTAAAACCACACTAAGATTCCACCTCACCCCTGTTAGAATAGCCATCATCAGCAACACCACCAACAACAGGTGTTGGAGAGGATGCGGGGGAAAAAGGAACCCTCTTACACTGTTGGTGGGAATGTAGACTAGTACAACCACTCTGGAAAAAAATTTGTAGGCTACTTAAAAAGCTGAACATTGATCTACCATTTGATCCAGAAATACCACTCTTGGGGATATACCCAAAAGACTGTGACACAGGTTACTCCAGAGACCCCTGCACACCCATGTTTATTGCGGCACTATTCACAATAGCCGAGTTATGGAAACAGCCAAGATGCCCCAGCACTGACGAATGGATTAAGAAAATGTGGTCTCTATACACAATGGAATTTTATGCAGCCATGAAGAAGAACGAAATGTTATCATTTGCTGGTAAATGGATGGAATTGGAGAACATCATTCTGAGGGAGGTTAGCCTGGCCCAAAAGACCAAAAATCATATGTTCTCCCTCATATGTGGACATTAGATCAAGGGCAAACACAACAATGGGATTGGACTTTGAGCACATGATAAAAGCGAGAGCACACAAGGGAGGGGTGAGGATAGATAAGACACCTAAAAAATTAGCTAGCATTTGTTGCCCTTAACGCAGAGAAACTAAAGCAGATACCTTAAAAGAAACTGAGGCCAATAGGAAAAGGGGACCAGGAACTAGAGAAAAGGTGAGATCAAAAAGAATTAACCTAGAAGGTAACACCCACGCACAGGAAATCAATGTGAGTCAATGCCCTGTATAGCTATCCTTATCTCAACCAGCAAAAACCCTTGTTCCTTCCTATTATGGCTTATACTCTCTCTTCAACAAAATTAGAAATAAGGGCAAAATAGTTTCTGCTGGGTATTGAGGGGGTGGGGGGGAGAGGAGGGGGTGGTGTGGGTGGTAAGGGAGGGGGTGGGGGCAGGGGGGAGAAATGAACCAAGCCTTGTATGCACATATGAATTAAAAAAAAAAAAAAAAAAAAAAAAAGGTCTCCTGACTTCTGCTTCACGTGCCTCCCCCTTCGGGGCATTTAGTTTGTGCTCAGGAAACAAAGGTCATCCTACCTCCGTCTCTCTCTTCAGGATCTTAAGTGTTTTTAAATTTTTATTTTGCTAATATTTTGAACAGCTGATCACTTCACAGGGTGTGAAACACAGATACAAAATAATACAGTAAAAAAAAATATCAGTAAATCTTCCTCCCCTCCCTGACCTTCAGCATCCCAAGTCCCACTCAACCCCTGTCCCTGGTAACCTTGGGTAACCATTGTTACCAGTTTCTTGTATGTATTTCTATAGTTAGTCTAAGCACACGTAAATTTAAAAGACAAAAAGCAGCCAGGCATGGTGGTGCAAAGCTATAATCCCAGCACTAAGGAGGCAGAGGTAGGAGGATCATGAATTTGAGACCAGTCTAAAGTATATAGCAAGATCCTGTCTCAAGAAATATACAGAAAACAAAAATAGATAGCATATAATATATATTTCTCCGACCTTGCTTTTTTCAGTAAAGGAATATCTTAGATTTTTATATTACTTCATATAAAACTACCTTATTACTTTTAACTGCTACATAGTATTCCAATGTGTGAACCTATCATAATCTATTTTACCCTCTACTGACAGACACATAGTTTGTTTGTAATAATTTGAAATGGAAAAATGCTGCAATAGTTACCTTTGAGTACACCTGATTTCTTACATTTGCAAGCCTGTTTTTAAGATTAATTCTTGGATGCAAACTTTTTGTATCAAAAAGAATGTGGCCAAATTTCTCTCCATGAATCTTGTGACACTTTACGCTCCACAGCAGTGTAGAAGAGCTCCTATCTGGGAGTGTGACTCAAGTGGTAGAGCGCTTCCTAGCAAGTGTAAGGCCCTGAGTTCAAACCACAGTACCACCAAAAAGAGTTCCTATTTCTCTTCCAATATGATGAATTACTAGGTTTGTTTCTGACAATCTGCTGCATAGAAATTTGTGTCTCTTTTGTGAGTCTCTTAATATAAGCGGGGCCATTTTTGCTTGTTATTTTCTGGGTAGAATCTCCCTTTTTTGCCTGGGGCCAACCTTGGACCATGATTCTCTCTCAACTTGCTGTTACCTCCCTCATAGCTGGGACCACTGGCATGCACCACCATACCTAGCTTGTTTGTTGAGAGAAAGGTCTCAGTAACTTTTTGCTTGGGCTGGCCTGGAACAGCAATCCTACTGATCTCTGCCTCCTAAATAGCTGGGATTATAGGTGTGAGCCACCATGCCTGGCAAACTTTTCTTTTATCCTGGTTTATGTCATACTTAGGCTTTGTTCTTTCAAGACTATCTTTAAATGTTTTCATGGTTTTGCCAGGCATGGTGGCACATGCCTGAAATCCCAGCACATGGGAAGCTGAAGCAGGAGGATCATGAGTTTGGGGCCAGCCTGGGCTACAAAAAGAGACTCTGTCTCAAAACAACAACAAAGAAGTTTGCATGTTTCATTTAGCATTTTAATGGTTTCATTTTCTATAGTTTGATCTTGTATCCATGGAACTTCCTTTGCAATCATGTGGGGGAGGAATCTAATGTTATTAAGATGGCTTTCCCAACACCACTTACTGAAGAATTTGCCTTTTACCTTCTGGTTGTAAATGATTCCTTCATGTGTCGGGGTCTGTTCCTGAATGTTCTCTCCCGCTTAGCTGTTTACTTCTTCATACTGGCGCCACGCCATACAATTGCTATACTTTTACAAGCAGTTTTATTTTCTTTAAGAATTTTCCTGTTCACTCCTGTTTTTTAATTTTTCCACATGAACTCCACAATCAGATTCTTTAATTCTTTTTTTTTGGGGTGGAACTGGGGTTTGAACTCAGGGCCTTGCCAGGCAAGCACTCCACCACTTGAGCCATGCCCCAGTCCTTTTGGCTCTTAGTTAATTTTTCAGATAGGGTCTCACACTTTTTTTTTCTTTTTTTTTTTTGCCTAGGTGGCCTCAGACCTCGATCCTCCTGACCTCAGACTGTCTCCATCTCCTAAGTAACTGGGATTACAGGCATGAGCCACCATGCCAGGCTCAGATTCTCCAACTTTTTTTTGGTGGTACTGGGGTTTAACACTTGCTAAGCAGGAGCTTTATCACTTGAGCCATGCCTCCAGCTCTCTAATTCTTAAAACAAAATTACATGTTATTTTTCTTGGAATCATATTGAAATTAAAAATTAATTTAGGGTTAACATATTTATGAAGGTGAATTTTTTTGTTTAAGAATGTGACATGCAAATAGGGAGATGTAGATCAAAAGATACAAAGTAGCAAATATGTATGCTGGACAGGTCTAGAGAGCAAGCATCCAAGTGAGGATTTCAGCTAATATTATATTGTACTCAAGATTTGGGAGAAATGAGATGTTAGCTGCCGTGTACACACACACACACACACACACACACACACACACACACAATGTACGATGATGGGTATGTTGATTTGCAAATCTCACAATATCATGTTATATATCTTATATATAATAAAATTTAGGGACAAAAGAATGTAACGTGTTTTAATTTGTTCACATTTCCTTTGGAATATTTCAATTGCACTTAAAATATCTCTCATGTAGATTATACACATTTTTATTAAGTTTATTACTGTGCACTTGATCATCCCTTAAGTTACTCTGATTGTTTGTATTAATTTCCAGTCCCGATATATTGAATATTATTGCTCTAAATAACCCATAGTTCCAAGAGAAATTTTCAAGGGAAATTAAAAAAGACATTGAACTAAATGAAAATACATCAGACTCAAGTCTGGGGGAAAGCACCACTGAGAGAGAAATTTGTAATCCTAAATCCACATATTAGAGAGCAGGGAAGCCATAAATCCAATAACCTAAGGTCCCACCTCAACAAACCAGAAAAAGACGAGCAAAAGAAATCCAAAGGATTTTCTTTATTATTTTCAAAAGGAAGGAAATAATAAAGAGCGAAATAAATGAAATGGAAAACAAAAATAACAGAGAGAATCAATGAAACAATGAGCTGGTTCTCTGAAAAGATCAATACGATTGACAAAGCTCTAGCAAAATGGGAAAAGGAAGAGAAAGATGGCACAGTCACCAATATTAGGAGTGAGAAAGGGGATGTCATTACTGAACTTGACACCAAAGTGACAATAAGAGAATACCATGGAAAACTCCCCACACGCAAATTTAAAAAGTTTGATGAAGTGGATCACATCCCCAAACACACAAACTACCACAACTCCCATGTGTAATAAATAATTCAAACAGTTTTATAATTACAAAGACAGTGGATTCATAAGATTAAAATTCTCCCAAAAGAAATCTCCAGATCATTTTGCTAGAGAATTCCACCAAACTTGTAAAGAGGAGCTAACACAATCCTACAAGGTCTACTCCAGACTGTGGAAGAGGGAGAACACTTCCGAATTCATTTTGTGCAGCTGGTGTTATCTGATAGCAAAACCAGACAAAGAAAATACAAAATAAAAGAGAAAAGAAGCAAGAGAACAAAGACCAAATAATATCTCTCATGAGTAACAATGCAAAAATCCTCAACAAATTATTAGCAAATAGAATTTAGCAATATGTAAAAAGAATTATCCACATGACAAAATAGAGTTCACTCAAGGGATGCACAGCTGCTTCAATATTATAAAATCAATGAGTATAATCCACTGTGTTAACAGGCTAACAGAAAAATCATGTGATCACATCATTCAAAGCAGAAGAAGAATCTGACAAAATTCAACAGCCATTCATGATCAAAACTGTCAGAAAAGTAGCAATTAAGATAAATGTCCTCAATTTAATTTATAAAAAGCCTACAAAAAACCACAGCAATATTATTCTTAATGGTGAATACTTTCCCCCTAAGTTGGAGACAAGGTAAGGTGTCTGTTTTCATCACTATTACTTGGCACGGTGCTTGAAGTTCTTGCCAGTGGGTTAAGGCAAGAAAATGAAATTAAAGGTATAAACATCAGACAGGAAGAAATGAAACGGTTCCTAATTTCATATAATATGGTGATAGATACAGAAAATCCCAAAATATTGTTAAAATTCTTAGAGCTAATCAATTAACTCATTAAGACTATAGAATGTAAGATAAACATATAAAATCAGTTGTATTTCTATATACAAGCCATGCACATAGGGAAACTTTTTTTGGTGGTACTGGGGGGTTGAACTCAGGGCCTCAGTCCACCACCTGAACCATGCCCAACCCTTTTTATGCTATAGCTATTTTTGATATAAGGTCTGGCTTTACGCACAGGCCAGCCTTTATGGCAAACCTCATATTTGTGCTTCCCCTTATAGCTGGGATGACAGGTGTATGCCACTGTGCCCAGTCATTGGTCGGGATGGAGTTTCATGAACTTTTTGCCTGGGCTGGCCTTGAACTTTGATTCTTCTGATCTCCTCCTCCAGAGTTGGTGGGGATAATAGGCTTAAGCCACTGTGGCCAGCTTGAATACAAAATTTTAACATGTAATACCATTTATAATCCATTGAGAAAAATCTTTTATGTGTAAAATGAACAAAACATTACAAGGCTTGTATGCTAAATTGCATAATGCTGATGAATACTTTAAAATGTAAATAAATGCAGTGGTATACCACGTGCCTGGACTGGAAGACTCAGCACAGTGAAGATGCTAGTTATCCCCAAAGTGATACAATGGCTAACGCAATCCTTATCAAAACCCCAGCAAGACTCTTAGTCTATAGGACAAGACTATCCTAAAATTTATATGCAAAAACAGAGGGATTAGAACAGCTAAAAAAAAAGAAAAGAAAAAAAGAAGAGAAACAGGGAAGAGGGACTCAGTCGACCCAATTTAAAGACTCATTAGACAGCTACAGTAATCAAATTGTGTGGTTCTGGCAAAATTTCACAAACGCTTTGTGAACGGTCCCATGGAAGATACAAACATGAACAAAATATACAGGGATTTCTTATAAAAGCTCATTTGCAGTTATGTTGGAAAATGGTTACTATTCCAAAGGAAAAGTGATGTATAAAAGCCACACTGACTGGCTTAGTTGTACAGCCTCAGTATGTCTTTGTTTTAAAATACACCAAGAATCAGAGACAACATTGCACTGGTTAAGCTGATCAGGCCAGAGAAATGTTTTGTCTTATGATAGCTCTCTCTCTGGGAAGCTAAGGCAGATGAGCCACAGCACTGGGCCCTAAGTCCTGAGAAATGGGAAGAAAAGGTCCAGTGAAAAATGAGCTCCTGCTTTAGACACAGAGGTCCTAGGGAAGAACACAAGCTGGTAGACAGGAGTGTTCAGGGGAGCACCCTAAGAATGACAAGATACAGTCAGGGGTGCTGGAAACACCTTGCCTCTTTAGAAGATGCTTTGATTCCCTATGGGACCTCAGTGACTTCCTCCACAGGACATCCTAACAGGTAAAAATGGGGCTCCCATGCAGGCAAGTCATTGGTGAAGAGAGGTTTTTTTTTTAATTTTTTATTCATATGTGCATACAATGTTTGGGTCATTTCTCCCCTCTTCCCCCTGTCTCTTCCCTTACCTACCCCGCCCCCTCCCTCTCCCCACCACCCCCTCACTACCAGGCAGAAACTATTTTGCCCTTATCTGTGAAGAGAGGTTTTAATACCACACTTGCCCCAGCCACATATGCACTGGGGAGAGAACGCTCAAACCAAGTGCTGTAGTTTGGGTCAGGAATGCTCTCCAAAGGCCCATGTGTGAAACATCCAAACTACAGCACTAGTGGGGCCTGGTGGGAGGGCTTCAGGCCACTGGGGGCGGGCCCTCAAAGGGATCGTGGGCCTCTGGACCCATCTTCTTCTTCCCTTGCACTTCCTGCCATGAGGAGAGTGCTTTTGCTCTGCCACACGCTTCTGCCGTGATATGCCGCCTCACCACAGGCCCAAAAGCAAGGAGCTCACCCATGCGCTTCAACCTCCAAAACATGAGCCAAACTAAACCTTTTCTTTTCATAAGTTGATTTATCTCAAGTATTTGTGACAGAAAGCTGACTGACACATCAACATCACTCCCCTACTTTGGGGCAAAGGACAAAGTAATATAAGCCAAGTCAATCAGACGCTGGAGTCAGTTCGTCTCCCCACTCCCTTTTTTCTCTTCTTGCTTATGTAACCAAATAAATCATTTTCAAATACTGAAGGCAAAGTACCACTGTGGTTGAAATTTCTGGAGGGACCTGAGAATCAGCGGTCAAATGAGACTGAAGTCACTGAAACAAACACAAAGCCTTATGAACATGGTGGGAGAACAGTACTCGGTTCTTCATGTTTGGTTGGCTAAGCCCAGAACTTTCCACCTACGTTGGGCTCACACAGAAGCAGCTGGATGCACTACTCCACCTTGTGCTGGATGACCTCGCTTCAAATGCCAACTCTTAAATCTCCAGTGGGCTCTTCAATGGCAACTGACAACCATGTGCTCGCCAATGGCAATTCCCACCTTCCCTTTCTCTTAAACCCCAACGTCTCCTTCCTCCTTTTTCCCCTTTGTTTTAATTTTTAGGATGGAAGTATAAGCACTATAATGACTCTCCATGTGCACATCAGTCAACTTCAACATTATTGACCCAAGGTCGATGCACACCATCTATGCTGCCACTCTTCTCTCTCCACCTCTCCACTGGATTATTTGGAAGTAACATCTGCCAGGGTCTAATTTGATCTAAAGATATTTTGCATCTATGGCTAAGAGACAGTGATCCTTTATAGGATGCAACTGCAATATCATCAGACCTCTAAAGTTAATCATTTTTAATATTATCAAATGTCCATTTGGTGTTCAATGTCCAGCTGTCTTGTAAATATCTGACTTTTTACTGTTGGCTTATATTGGAACCCAAATAAGTTCTATATACTACTTGATACACACATTTTACCCCTTTTATTTTATAAATTCCATCTCTTTTTTTTCCCTTTACATTTCACTTTTTAAAGAAAGTGGGGTTCCCCTTCTTTTACTCTTGGAGGAAGCAAAGCAATCAAAGCAGAACTTCCACATGTGCCTCCTCACCCACCCTGTCTGCCCCTGTGTGAAGAGTCCCACCTTTTCTCTGTGACTGTGGAGGTCTGTGTTGTCCCCTCCTGTGTACTCAGAGATGATAATCCAGCAGTCCCCCATCCCTCGTCTCATCAAGTTTTTCTCCTTTGCTGGGTCTTTTCCACCAACTTACAAACAGGCTGTGATTTAGTCACCCCAAAAAGCCATCCCTTGGCCCAATCACCCCTATTCCTTCCCCTTTACAAGAAAACACCTGACAAGAGCTGCTCATGTTTTTGACCTCCAATTTATCTTTTCGACCACTTTTAAACGCATTACAATCAAGACCCTTCCTCCCAACACGCAACATATACAACTTAGCCCAAACTGGTTTCATCAAGGTTTTGGTCCATTTTCTGTTGTATAACATAAGACCACAGACTGGGTAATTTGGGGGTTGAACTCAGGACCTCACACTTGCTAGGCAGGTGCTCTACCACTTGAGCCACTCCACCAGTCCTTTTAGCCTTGATTATTTTTGAGATAGGGTCTTGCATTCATGCCTCGGCTGACCTGGACCAGACCTCCATCTTCCTGTTTATGTTTCCTGTGCAACTGGGATGACATGTAGGCACCAGGGTGCCCAGCTTCTTATTTCTTTGTGAGATGGGGGTCTCACAAAGTTTTTGCCTGGAACCGGGGTCATTTAATATCTGCCTTCCAAATAGCTAGGATTACAGGTGGGAGCCAATGCACCTGGTAAACTGGGTAATTGCTAAAGAAAAGAAATTTATTTCTCAAAGTTCTGTATGCTGGAAAGTCCAAGATGGAAGGGCTGCATCTGGTGAGGGTCTTTTTTTTTTTTTTTTTGGCTACATAACATAGCAGAGGGCATCATATGGTGAGAGGACACACACAGATGAAATGGTGCAAAGTAGCCTCTTTTATAACTAACCCACTCTTGTCATCACAACATTCATCTGTTTATCATAGTGGAGCCCTTATGATCTAAGCACCACCTCCCAATACATTTGGCAATTAAATATCAACATGAGGGGCAAATATTCAAATCATAACAGTCACCAGTGACCTCAATGTGTGCAGTTTAAGTTGAGTAAGTGAATTCTGAGCTGTCATCATCTTCATCACTCTATCCTCTTTGTAACACGCCCTTCATTTGGCATCTGGCATACCACAGTCTCCTCGCTTTGTTCTTCCTCATTTCCTTCTCAATCCCCTAAACCAGTTCCTCCTCTTCTCCCCAACTTCTCACACCAGAGTTCCCACGCTCCATCCTAGGACTGCTCCTCCTTGCTACACACACTCCCTGCTCTGGTGATCTCACCAAGTGTCATAGTAATGAGCCCATCTTTATGCTGAAAACTCTTAAGTTTATATCTCCAGCACAGTTCTCTCCCCTGTCCTCCAGTCTCCCATGTCAACTGCCTACCTAACACCTTCAGTTGTGTTTCTAATAGACATCTTAGACTAGTAAGTCTAAAACTCCTCTTCCTCCCACCCCCAGCTGTCCCATTTTAATTTGTGACAAACTCTGACAGTCCTCTCTGACTCCTCTCACCTTGCACCTAAGCCATCAGCAAATCCCACTGCCTCTGCCTTCTCGCCTCATTTCCTCTACTGCTGTTCTTCTGGTCCAAGCCATCCTTGTCCCTGCCATCTCATTTATCTCCTTCAGGTCTTTGTTCCAGTTCCCCTTCTCAGTAACAAACTCCCTGGCCATCATCTGAAATTGCAACCATCTCTGCCAACACACCCTACCCTCCTACCTGCTTTATTTTTTAACTTGGTAACACTTATCCAATGTGCTCCTATATTCTACTTACTTCCCTTGTCCATCTTTCCCCATGAAAACATAAGATCCTTGAAAGACTGCCATCTTTCTGACATCTGGACTAGTGCTGAACCTATAGAAGGTGGTCTAAGATAAAGAGTCAGTAACAGAGGCGCTTAATCTGACTATAGTACAAGATATACATGTGTGAAATACCAAGGCCAAACCCCCTTGAACAATCAATGTACACTTAAAATAATGAGGGACAGGAAGGTAAAACAGGTCCTGTCCCAGGGTGGGTACCAAGGGGAGAGGGGGGTAAATGAAGAGGGTGAAGGAGGGCGAACATGGGGATGTACTTTATATATGTGCATGAAAATAGGACATTGAAACCTATTGAAATTGCTCTAAGAGGGGGAGGGAGGTAAGGGAGAGTGATGGGAAGAGGTGAGGTTAATCAAGTTACATTGTGAACATATATGTAAATGTCACAATGAAATCCCATTATACAAGTAGTATATGCTAATAAAAACGTAAAAAAATTAGTTGAGTAAATGAGCACATTTACATATGCAGTTCTGATCAACATTTCAGGCTTCCCTGGTCCCTTTGAAGCTCACCAGCACTTACAGTTTGAAGTACAGCCATTGCTACTGTGTATTACTGTCACCATTCTAGGGTGACTTGCCCCCCACTTTGCTCTAAATTCCCTGAGCCTGAGCTCTGCTTTTCTATTTACTCCCTCTTCCCCTCAGTCCAAGCATAGTATTGATCATGAGTACGTTGTTCCTCCTGCTCAGGCCTCACCAGAGTATTTATTTTGGCTAATATTAATCTCATATTTTAAGAAATGCTTTATTTTTACATCTGATCCTTTTTCAATATTATCAGCACCATACATGTGAGGAGGAAAGGGGCTGGTATCCATCTCCTCTTTGAAAGATAACATTGGTTAGAAAATGCTCTAGAATTTTCAAAGCATGTCAACATATTCACTATATCAGTACAAATCCTCAGTGTGGTACATCATTCTCATTTTACAGATAAGAAAATGGAAGTTCGGGGTTGGTAGAGTGGCTCAAATGGAGAACGCCTGCCTAGCAAGCATGAGGCCCTGAGCTCAAACACCAGGATCTCAAAAAAAAAGGAAAGAAAACTGAAGCGCAAATGATTTTTTTGGTGGTACTGGGGTTTTGAACTCAGGGTCTTGCGCTTGCCACCACTTGAGCTATGTCTTCAGCTTCAAACAATTTTTAAAAATCTTTTCTCTGAGGAAAAATAGAATCACCTCACCCAAGGTCACACAGCTAAGAGTGGAGCCAAGGAGCTGAGCCTAAGGCTCACAGTTTCAGATTGTGTGACCTTTCTTCTCTGCCATCCTTCTTAGTTTAACATTGAAGAGAGACTGAATAACTTGCTCAAGGTAGATGTGACTCATTTAGAGGACAGAAGCAAGAACTCCCTGATTAACCCAGCATCCCTTTAGGTAGACCTCAGGTTCTCTTTCTTTCTTGTCCCAACATCTGCAGTCACAGTCACCAGAGAGAGGAGGGCCAGCAGACACAAGGGGGTAATTTTTTACCAAGGCCAAACAAATACACTGTATGGTAGAGAGCGTTCTAGCAGGCACAGCTGTTCTTCAGAGGTGGGAACCAGCACATGTGTCACTTCCTGGTGCCACCAGCCTTGGCTGTGTGCACAGCGGGGGGTTTGAATGAGGGGGAGAAAGGGAAAGAAGTCCAGGTGTTGCCAGCTACCCGCTTCAGCCTCAGGAGCTTCTTGCCTCTGACCAGGGCTCTAAGTGGTCGCCTAAAATAAATCCCAGACAAAGAAAACCAACTTCATTAAGAACAGTCACTGTCGTCACTGGTTTCTAATTTTGCAGATACAGTCAACGTTTATTGCTTTTGCAGCTCACCAGAAAAAGGCAAGATGCACGTGGTCGTGTTCCAAAGCCCTCTGATAGCTGCATGGGGCTGGGAGTGCTGTGATTTTTTTTTTAATTCTTTGGTAACTTCAATACTTGTACTTTTTATTTCTCCTCTATCTGTGCTTTCTGCCTCTTCCCATCAACTTACGTGCTTCCTGGGATGGTTCTATCTCTCCCCTTCAGTGTGGACTGCAAGAAAAATGAAGCTGTGCCTTCTGCATCATACTTGGAGCACCTAAAGGCAGGGCTGTGCCTCTGCCATTAGACCGGATGGCCCCCAAGGTCAAAGGACATGCCCTTCAACAGCCTTTAGGATCCTCTGAGTACCTGCTCTTTTCCTTTAGCCTCCTCCAGCACCAAGGCAGGGGTATCCTTTTATGTCTCAGCCACAGCAGCCATGTTGGTCAACTCGACCTCTAAGAAATCAGTGAACTAGGCAGCTCTGGTGAGTCTCTTGGGATGTGATCATACACAGGCACCTCAGTCCATGTGTCAGAGTGGAGATTCCAACGCTGCAAAGCTGCGCAGTGTCTGTGCTTCCACCCTGCCTGCCCACCCAGAGGTGTTGCTACTCATGGGGCAGACAGAAAGGCCACCAGAGCTCATCCAGCCCAGCAGCAGGAAACTGCCCTGGATTCATCAGAGTGCTTTGCCCTCACAAGGAATCATTCCACGCTTCTTCTTACAGTAGAATGACAGGAAAAATAACGAGGCTCTTCCTTAGAAAGAAGTGCCTTTGGATGACAAGAGCCATTTATATATCTTATAGTATCTCTTTGTATACCACAAATAGAACTCACATCTCCCCTCAGTTTTATTGTGTTACTCTGAATTTCATTATCTTGTTTTATTTAAGCCATTTTATTAAAAGAGTCTTCAAATCCTAAGCAATAAAGATGTATTAAAATGATATCATGTGTGTATTTTGTCTTCTTAATGGCCTTAATGTAGTGATTTAGAAAATGAGCACTGGAATTACAGACCTGGGGACAAACTCCAGCTTGTATTCATTTGTCTGTCAGTGTGACTGGACAAATTACTGAACCTACTTGAGTTTTGGTTTCCTTGTCTGTAAATTGGGAACAGTAATTCACTTCCATTCTTCACATACTGGATCTACATTCTTTATTCTGGTTTCCAAACCCTTCCCTAGCAGGCTCTGCCTCTGCTCTGTTATCATACTGGACTTTGCAGTCCTAGCCTGCCCATGGGCTACTCCAGTTCCCTGGGGCTCACTCCACCCCATTCTCTACCTGTTGTCATCTTTCCTGCTTGTCCTACTCATTCATTATATCTCAGCTTAGAAGCCACTTCCTCAGAGAGGCCCTCCTTGATCCCCTAGCCTATACCAGTCTAAATCCCAGTCTGCTTACCGGTGCCTCCCAGACTTTAACATGCTCACAAATGAGCCAATCCCTTGTGACCATGGTAAGGTACAGCACGGGATGAGGCCCTACATGGGGTACTTGTAGCAAGCTCCCAGTGAGCTGATGATCCAATGCTTCTGGAAGGAGTGAGGACCCTTAGATACCCACAATTCCTTGGTTACTGTCCTCTGTCTTCCCTGCTGGACTCTAGCCCAAGCAGCTCTTTGCCATATTCAGCCCCTAGCACAGTTCCTTAATGAGTAGCTCTCAAGAAAGATTTGGTAACCAAGGCAAAACCTCACTGAACAATGAACACACACTTAAACAAAAGAAGGACAGGAATGTAAACCAGGTCATGTCAAGGGAGAGGGAGATTAAAAGAAGAGGGTAAAAGGGGGTGAGTATGGTTGGTGTACTTTCTATACATGTACAGATATGGAACACTGAAACCTGCTGAAGTCATTTTAAGAAGGGGTGTGGGGAAAGAGGGAGAATAATGGAGGGGATGAACAAAACCAGGGATATATACATATACACATATGTATACATACCTATAAATATCACAATGTAACCCCCTGTACAACTATCATATACTAATAAAAACATTTTAAAGATAATATGTACAGCAATAACAAGGAAATAAAAATCACTAGTCATCCCTCTGTCTAGACATGAACAATGATTTGAAAAAAAGAAGAAGAAGGTTTGATGTCACCTGGGGGACACCTAAAGTGTCTCCGACCTGGTTTCTGGTCAGAATAAAAAGGAGTCAATAAATGGTGTCAGTGGCCATAAATAATAATACTGTCATGGTTGGCAATAGCTATTTAAAGTGAGAACCATGTCTTCTGCTTCTTCCCTACCCCAGATTATTCCTAGAATGGTCTAGACACTGAACCAAGGCCTGGAGAGTATTTGCTGAGTGGGACAGATGGATGAGAGACCTTGGTGCATGGCCCTTTATGAGTACACCACACACACACAGGATGGCACAATGAACACATCACCGTCTTCCTATAATCCAACCCGCCCCCAACTTCTACCAATTCCAACTTGGAGTTAGGAGCACAGAGTTTATAGACACAAATCACAGAGACCACGGAGTTACTGAGCAGTCCTTGGAGCAAACAAACAAGTGACAGCCCAGGAAGGAGGGTTATTGTTTTAAAAATTATTTCCTTAGTCCTCAAAGAACTGGAACAAAGCAGGATTGTGCTGGCTGCCTCCCCTGCAAGAATTCACATTCTAGACTCATCTAAATGCCAGTCTGAATGCTGCTCAGAACACAATTACTAAACCCAACCAGCCGCAGCCACAGGCGGGGGCTGCAATGTTCCCCCTCCCACCAATTGCGCAGAGCTTCAGGCACTGAAGCTTAGTTCTCTGCATTCAGCGTTTCTATTACCCCAGCCCCGCTCCCCTTCCCACCTCCATATTGTTCCCTTTGACCTACTCCATGAGTCTCTTCTAGGCCAGAGAGTGGGCAGAGCTGCATGCACTTTAGAAACCTCTAGACAGGCCAATAGGAGAAGAGGACCAGGAACTAGAGAAAAGGTTAGTTTGAGAAGAATTAACCTAGAAGGTAACACACATGCACAGGAAATCAATGCGAGTCAACTCCCTGTATAGCTATCCTTATCTCAACCAGCAAAAACCCTTGTTCCTTCCTATTATTGCTTATACTCTCTCTACAACAAAATTAGAGATAAGGGCAAAATAGTTTCTGCCTGGTATTGAGGGGATGGGGGGTTTAGGGAGAGGGGTGGGGGAAGGGGGAAAATGACCCAAACATTATATGCACATATGAATAAAAATAAATAAATAAATAAAAATAAATAAATAAAAAAGAAACCTCTAGACAAACCATCTCAAGGAAACCAATAGATTGGCTAGTTCCAGGACACCTGTCCCATCTGCAGAACCCATTCTCGTCATTCTCAGCCTGCAACAGACTGGAGAGGAATAGCACATACTCTGCTTCTCCAACTAGGTGATTATGGGGCTAGGGAAGCCACTCATAAGAAACAGGGTTGGAAATATCCAAGCCCAAATTTAAACATGGGGTCTTAAGTTTAAAAATGAAAAATAATGGTATGGCACTGAACTCATGCCTCAAGGCCATAGTATCAGAGATATCATCAAGAAGTAAGCATCTAAAAGTCAAATGAATCGTTCAGGTGTTTCAGTTCATAGGCATCCCATTTCTGGAGACAGCATCTTAAAGGCAATCTTGGTTAAGCTGAAATCCTCACTGCCCACTGTCCCGGTTATTCCAGCCACACTGAGTTCCATCAGCAAAAGTTGGAGTGAATGAACAAAGGCACCAAGCATGACAGCACATCCTCTGCAAGGCAGCTCTCAAAGAGCAAAGGTGAATGACACAAAGGGGCAGACGAGACTGGAGCAGAGCCCTGATGACCAACAGAAAAAGCACAGTGGTTGAGGGGATAGAGAGACTAGGGGAGGCTTTCAGGGAGGTGGGGCTGTGGGGTTGGACAGTCCAGGACCTGAAAGCCTGGGAAGAGTCAGGAGGGAAAGACACAGGTCATTTGATGTCCTGTGGTTTGAGCAACTCAAGGCTGGTCTTAGCACACCAGTCTAACAAACACCAGTTTGGATGCAGATTCGGGAAGTTCCCGTGGGAGAGCCCCGGGAAAACTGGAAAGGACATGGGAAGAGTTTTCTCTTTTTATATTGTGCAAACAATACAGATGCATTCCTTCAATAAAAGGCTTGAGTAGTAGAGATGAAGTTAACAGACCCCCTCAGCATCCTTCTCTCAGAGTCTCCTCTAGACACAACACTGCTGTTAGTCCAGTTGACATCCTTCTGGCAGGCTGGAGACATCATGCAACAGGCCATGGGAACCACTGGGACTTACTGTGCCCAAATGGGCACTAGTCAACAGAGGTAAGCAAATGACTCCTGAGAATGGGATAAAGCAAGGCACGAGATGGAAGAGAATAAATGGTGTAGGAAGAAAGAGCGAGCAAACAAGCTTGGCAATGGCATTGAGCCTGACCGATGGAAACTAAGACTGAGGGAGGCTGATTAAAGATAGAAAAGAGAATAGAAGGTAATATATTTTAAAGGGAAGAGATGGAGGGAGAGCAGAGGCACAGAGGTGAGGAACAGCCTCCATCACAAACAGAACAAAGACAATGGGTAAGTAGGATTTTCAAAGTCAAGGGCTTTCACCAAGCAGGATGATGAGAGGATTAATGTCAAATTCAAATTGAGAAGAACCTAGAGGCTTGGTTTGCTATCCCAAGTGAGAAAGAACTCCAAGGAATAAGAGAAGATAAAAAGGGGTGGTAGGAAGAAGAAAGGAATATTCAATATTTTAAAATCTCAAATCTGCCCATGGTGGGCAGTAACTCCAGTTACTCAGGAGTTTAAAGCCAACCTGGGCAACATAGTCAGACCACATTTCAAAAAAAAATCTGAGCTGTTATCTGCCTCAGTGGTGAAATAATTATTCTTGATATACAGTGAGTATTATGAATTGAAAAATTTCAAACCTAAATTACAAAGACCAACAACAAAACATAGGTATGAAAGACACTAATGTTTTCCTATCCAATAGACATTCCCTTCTTCCCTACCTTGTAGGGCTCCATTTTTTCCATGCTCAGGGAAGGTGGATCTTCCCCCAGCTCCAAGGAATGAATTACGATTATGCCAAACCACGCATTTCCCTTTGCTAGTTGTTGGTTTAGGGATCGGCATATGGCTAAGTTGGTGAGTGAGGCCTGAGGAAGTCAGCTGGGGAAACTTCTGACAAATACTTTTATCTCTGTAAAAGATACAGTAGAGGTCTGACATTTTATTTCCACCAGGAACTTGACTATTTTAGGACATGATGCCTGGAATATGGCAGCCATTTTGTAATTATGAGGTGATAAATTTGGGGATTTAGTGTTGAAAGATAACAAAGTAGAAAGGCAAGAAGAGGCTGGTTCCTTTATAACCTAAGTCTTGTCCCAAACCTAAAATCACCGACTTAAGACTTCTTGTTATGAGAGGTAATTAATGTCCTTTTACTTAAGCCAATGTTATCTGGGCATTCTGTTAGTCATTTGAAGGCAGGCAATGAGAATTGGTGAGATAACCTACAGCAGCTTTTACTAAGACCCTGAAATGTTTAATAGGACAACAAAGTTCCTGCTGTATACTGGACTGAGTGCCAAGATGGGGAGAGGGGGAGGAGCTGGACAAGGTGGGGAAAAGCCTAAAATTGCTACAGCAATTTAGGAAGCAGTGAAGTTTATTCAGTTCAGTTCAAGTGCAATGCAATTCAATGCAACTTAATTTTGTGAGCATTAGTTGAGTATCTTCTAGATATAATGCCTTTGGGAATAAAATTATGAACAACACATGGCCCACTATGGAACCTCTCTTCCTCCTTTCCTTTAGCAATTATGGACTGAGTGCTAAACCAGGGCACTAGATGGCTTCTTAGTCTTCTTCAAAGGTTTTGTTTCTTTTCCTGCACTTCCAATGTGGGCACTTCCCAGAATCCCTTGGTGATTGATCTCTTAGCTTCTGCAATCTCCCCAGAGAGTCTCACCTCCACCAATGGTCAACACCTCCTCCTCATAATGATTTCCGTATGCACTTCTCGTGTCCTTCCTCCCCATCCACAGTTAAATCCCTATTTCCAGCTCTTTACCCAGCATCTCCACTTAGATCTTCCCTAGAGACCTTAAAACAACACATTTAAAACCAGACTACATCCAGGCAGGGTGGGGAACACCTGTACTCCCAGCATTAGGTAGGCTGAGGATCAGGAGATTTTGGCCAGCCTGAGCCCAGGCTTATAGTGAGTTCAAGGCCAGCCTGGGTTATATACTAAAACCCTTTCTCAAAAGTAAGTAAGTAAATAAATAAGAATAAATAAAACAAAACCAGATCATGATCATCTTTACCAACTCTGCCCTTCCTACTTAGTCACATTACTAGTAAATAACACCCTCATCCAGCAAGTTCCCCAGCTAAACTTGAGAACCAGACTCTTCTCTGTCTCTGGGCCTTCTGCATCCAACTCCCAGGGATTGTGGCTCTATTTACACTTGTACTCCTGCTTCCCGCTGGTTCAAATCCTAGATGGCTCACTACAAAATTGGATAATTATTTTCCTACTCCCTAAGAACATTCATTTTTGAACTCCTGCAAGATGTGTAGCTGTGTGCCGCAGACTTCCTTAGGACTCGAGGGTTCGGGTCAAAGGGTAGGTATGTGTGCTTTAGCCCAGCCCAGTGACTGTCTAATAAAAATACAATAGCAAAGGCCACAAATGTAATTTTGCATTTTCTAATACATTAAAGAAGTAAAAGCAAAATAGCTAAGACCATTTTAATATTTTATTTAACCCAATATTCAAAATATTATCTTTTTAACATATAATTAATACATAAAGGTTAAAGTTTACTCTAGACATAGTTACTAATGCTTCAAAACCCATGGTGTGGTTTACATTTACAGCACTTAATTCAGGGCCAGCCACACTTGAAGTGTTCAGCAGCCTCACGTGGCTAGTGGCTACCATATTGGACATCACAGCCCTAGACCAACCAGCTGACAGCTGTGCATGTCAGAGGTGATCTTACATCATCCCCCTGCCATTGGGCCACCAGATGACAGTATCCACATGAGCGACTGCTGGCATGACCATCAGAAGAATCTTCTAGCTGAGCCCAGCTTAAATTGTTGAACTATACAATTGTGAATAAATAATATGATCGTTTAGGTCACTAGGTTTTGGAATGGCTTCATGGGTAAGTGGTATAATAGTTGATTTGATATTTGCTAAAGAACTAGTAATCCATCCAGGTACCAGTGGCTCATTCCTGTAATCCTAGCTACTTGGGAGGTTGAGATCATGAGGACCATGGTTTGAGGCCAGCCCAGGCAAATATTTTTCAAGACCCCATCTCCAAAATAACCAGAGAAAAATTGACTGGAGGTGTGGCTCAAGCAGTAGAGAACCTACTTTGCAAGCAAACCTCAGTCCCACCCAAAAAAAAAAAAAAAAAAACCCACAACCAAAATAACCCAAAAACCTAGCATCCCCAAGAGGTCAGGAAAGGAAGGACCAGCAATTTGAGGAGGGAAAGAGGGTGAAGCTAATCTAGCAAATGACTGACTCACACTAGTCCTCATATGTGTAGTCAGTATCAGGCAATTACTTGTATTCAACATATTTCTCTGTTATCAACCCTGATCCCTCATCCATGTTTATATATTATTTGCTTTGATGTTCATTCATTTAAAGAAGGAGAAGGGAAAGAGGGAGGAGGGAGTAGGGACAAGAGAGGTGGAGGGGAGAACAGAAAATGGGAGAGAAAGAGGAGGACGAGTGGAGGATAGAGGGTAGATGGAAGGAGAGGAGAAGGAAGAGGAGGAGCAGGGGGAGAATCACATTCCCACAGCGTACAAGGCACACTCTTGATGCTTTGTAATAGCAAAGTCCTTTTCTCTGGGCCAGGTGGGATGCAGGGCTCCACAGAGGCCTGGATGGAGGAGATACTAGAAGGCTCTTTGTAGACTGAGTTAGTTTGCAGGAGATTTGGCCCAAGCAGGTCAATGACAGCTGTTGTTCCTGTTTCTTGTCCCTTCCCCTCCATGGCCTTCCCAGGCATTTGCTCAAGTCTATAGCATCTCTCACAGGAAAACCATGAGTGTTCCTGGGCCAGAACTGCACTTTCTAAGATGTGATGACAGCACCCCAGCTCCACTCTGCCCCATGCTGATTTTGAGAGAATCTGTTTTGATTCTTGTCTATTGCCATAGGCAGCTGTGTGGTCAAGTGTCACTTCAGGTCTTCCCAACACATCTGGCTCCAGGGCTTGGGCCTTGTAGCCCCAGGCACTGCTGTGGTGACCAGCTCTGTAGGAGCTACCCACTTCACATGGGTCCCACCCAACGCTGCCTAGACTTACCCTTACTTGCTCTATCTCTTCTTTCCAGCCCCAGGGCTTCATTCTGACACCAAAGGTGAGACAAAACAGGGCCCATTTAGTGAGCCTAGAAATGCAAATGAGTTGATGCCCAGTGGGATGAGCTTTTGACCAGAAGGACAGGGTCATCCTTCCCCTCTGGACTGTCCTGACAAACAGCCATTTTTACAGCCCTGAAAGCCACAGCCACTGGTTGGACTTGATACTAAGTAAGCCAGTGCCACAACACAACCTCATGCTGGCTTGCTCTCCCTCCCTGCCTCTCTTGCCTTTCCCTCACTCTGTTTCCTGAGACTGCACTTTCTAAGGAAGGTATAGTGCAGAACCCTGTGCCTTAGGCTCTGCTTTCTAACTCGAGAATAAGACACCAAGTCACTTAGGTCCCAGAAGAAATCTTTACACTCTACCATCCATAGGACTTAAGGCACTTTAAGTCCAGTTGTTTTAATGGAGAATCGAATTCCTGGTTCTCCAGTGAAGTAATACCTAATCTACCCATCCCACTATCCTTGCCCCAGAAGGCCTGGCTCACCACCAGTGCACAGACCTGGCATTAGGAGATACATGCAACCATCACTCCTTCTACCACTCCCCTAGGACAGTGCACTTACTTTGCAAGGGCAAAGGCAAGTACCTGAATTTAAGCTACCTGAAATGCAAACATTCCACCTTCTCCATTCCAGTTTAGAAGCAAGAGGTGGGGTTCATTGCTCACTTCGTTGACTTATAAAATGAGGGTGTTCGTTGCCCTAAGGCCTGCCTTGTATTTGCACAGTCTAGTTTCCTCATTCACACTGGGGCCCTGGGAAGGTACACACAGGTCTCACAGGATCTGGAGCCCAGACTGCCCCCAGCACCAGCATCAGCACAGCTCAACAAACACCTGGAATAAATGGATGGAGGAAGCGGTGGGTGTTACCAAGCAGGCATCCCATGGCCTCCATTCCAGGGACTTAAAACAATGAGTAACTCTTCTGTAGATCTCACACCAGGCAAGCCAGCCAGTTTGTCCAGGCAATCTGTCTCTCCCTAAGCAGATCTATGAGGGCAGCTTTCAGAGACTGGGGACCCCATCAAGCCCTTTCTGGTATCATTTGATAACTTTATTACAGCCTTCAGGAAACCAACATCTTCTCCTTTTTAAACACAGAGCAGCAGCAAAGGAAAGTCAGCTGCCAGAGGGGAATTACCCTTTTAAGCAGTGGCAGGCTGCTGAGATAAGGTGGGGTCTGGTTACAATTAGCAGCACTGCACTGATGTTAATGGATTCTACAAATTTGTACCCTGAAGACCTGATGACAGCTCCCAGCCGCCAGATAAATATCACCAATTACCTTTGGTACATTTGCCTTCCCTGATTGTTCCAGGGATCTGGGAGCTGTTGGGAGCCTCCAGTCTAACCTGAGGGAAGGAAACAGGGATGATGCACTGGCTGGATCACTGGACTACCTCTTCAGGGGAAAATGGCCTGGAGGAAGAGAAACACAAAGTCCCTGATCTACCCACCCACCTTGGGAGACAATGTGGGTAAAAAGTGAGTTGTAAACCATATAACTCTATCCAGAAAGCCTGAGTCATCTGCTGACACGAAATAAAAGTTCAGGAAGCTAAAGTTCAGAAAGCTATTCTGAGTCCGCAGTCTGTAGATTAACCACAGCAGCTCCACTAGTCCATTATCCAGCTCTGTTAGCCTGGATTATGGAGCACTTGGACCAGACCAAAAGCAATGTCTGTGACATCCAAATGGGTATCCAACTGTCTAAAAACAGTTGTTCTTTAAAAAAATAAATACAAGTAACCTGTCCCGTTACCTGATCCCGGGAAGGGTAGAAAAGTGATACAAGTCTTTGGAAATTCTACCCTTGGTTGCTATTGATTTAATTTCATTGGCAGGTTTTGTAACTCCACCAGGAAGGGAGTGCTTTATAGTCTTCATTTTCCATAATCGTAAAAAATAGTAATTTGGGTTTTGGAGTTTGCAATAACTCCTGGAGTCAGCTGAAAAGACATTTGGGCTTCTGCAGACTTGAGCTGGGACTGGCAAGACAACATCCAGAGCCTGGTCCTCCTTGGCCTTGGCTTTCGGGACCCCATCACTCCACTGTTCTTGGAGTCACTGCCCTTCATCCCCAGGGAGCCTCATTCAGGCCATGATCCATGGAGTACACCCACTCCCACCCTCAAGCTGGCTCTCATTTGGAAGCAGAGGCAATGGCTTCTCTAGTTCCAGGGAGCACAAGAGTTTTTAGAGGTGATACAACCCCAAAGATTGGTGTTGGATTGTGCTGAACACCAATCTATCTAATTGATTGTTTTGCAGAATGACCACCTGAGAGCAGTCTCACTCTTTTGTCATGTTCATTCACTAATTCCATAAGTACTGCTTCATCTGTGCTATATGTGAGGACTTCTTACCCCAAACCCTGAGGCAGGCTAAAATTAGGGAAAGTTTGGGACGCATAGAAAAATATTACATCTCAGATTAACCATACTCTGGTTCAGGAACCGCCCTCACCTAGCCGAGAACTACCCATGACCTTCCCCACTCATTGATAATTAGATGGAAATCACCTGGTTCCTCCCTTCCCATAGGCTAGTGCAGGTTTTAAAAGCACCTAGGGAAGAGAAGCACACTGTATGCTTCCAGGTACCACCTGTACCCACCATGCCTCCTTTTGGATTTCCCTTCCCTAACTTTTAATAAACTCCATTTACATCCATGTGTCCTGAAAAGGATTCTTCCCGGTGGATACAAAGAATTTGGAAGTCTTCTGATCACAGACTCCACCCACCAGCAACACCCCCACTCCAGCCTGCTGCCTCCCCAGATTACAATCCCATTCCATCTGCGGAATTTAAGGTGTGGTGTGTTAAAGTTTATGGAGACCACTGTTTTGGACTGGCCTTCTGCATTAGCAAACCAGACCAAACCAAAATAGGGTCACCTATGTTAAGTGCCACATAATCAAACTGAAGTTTGAAAATGGCCAGGTTTCAAAAACCCAGGAGATCCCAGTCAACCTGAGCCAATAACCCTACAAGGACAGTAACTGGATAACCTATCAGCTTTTTGTTCCCAGTTTCAGCTCCCTTCAGCTGTTTTCTGTCTATAAAACTAACCTCTGCTTAGTTCACTGGAACACTGGTTCTGTTTAAGGAATGAGACTTTGTCTGATTCTAACCTCACAAATAAAAGCCAATTAGGCCTTTAAACTGAATTTCTTGTAATCTTGTCTTGTGACAGGTGCACTGAGGTTGGACCCATTGGTTCTAGACTTCTGTCTGCATTGCAGAGAGGAGAGTTTGAGGGCTGGCTAGATTTAGGAGTATGAACAGGAAGGCAAAGAGGGGAGCAAATGTGAATGGTGACAGGGAGTGAGAAGAGAGCCAAGTGGCAGAAGACAGAAAACTCAAGAGACCATTTGCAGCCTCTGGTAGTGAACTGTGAATAACAGGGTCACTTTATTGCAAGGCCTGGGGGCAGCCGGTGCCTTCCAACAGTAGCACCAGATGGGGAAGAGGACTGTTCAGGCTGTTTACCCACTCATTTGTTAACAGCTATATATTCCCAATCTCAAAATCAAATCAGGTTCCTCAAAAAAGTAAATACACGACTACCAAGTCCATTTTTGCATATGTATCTAAAAGAACTGAAAACTATTTATCCATGCTCAGAGCAGAATTTTTATGAGTCAAAGGAAGAAACAAATCCAGTGTATGGACAGACAAGGGAATGTATGTCAATAGAGGAAATTTAGTCTCACACCTGCTACGTGGGTGAATTTTGAGGACAGCATGCTAAGTGAAATAAACAAGTCACAAAAAGATAAAGACTGTATGATTCCACTTACATGAAGTGAGTGGTGAACCATGTAGACAGAAAATACAATGATGGTTACAAAGGGCAGGGGGAGGAGGGAATCAGGAGTTATAGCTTAATGGGTAGGGAATGATGAGAAAGCACTGAAGGGGAAGTTGAGGCATGAGGATTGAGAGTTCCCAGCCAACCTGGGCTGCATAGCGACACACTGTCTCAAAGACAAAGAAAAAATTAGAGTAAAAAGAAAGTTCTGGAGATGGAGGGTAGTGAGGTAAAGTACAACACTATAAATGAATGTACTTGGTGACACAGAAATGTACACTTAAAATGGTTAAAATGGTAAATTTTAGAAACAAAATTAGAACTACCGTCTGATCCTTCTGTACCACTCCTGGGCATGTATATGCATGAATATAAGTTAGCATGCAAGACAGACACCTGCACACCCATGTTTAGAGCAGCACTATTTACAACAGCCAAGCTGCAGAATCAGCCTAGTAACCAACAACTGGTTGAAGGAAATGTGGTACTGGATAAAGAAAATGGAGTAGTATTCAGCCATAAAGAAGAGTGAAATTATGTTGTCTGCAGGAAAATGGATGGAACTGGAGATTATCATGTTGAGCGAGATAAGCCATACTCAGAAAGACAAACATCACATGTTTTTCTTGTGTGCAGAATCTAGACCTAAAAAGAAAATAATATAACATGATTGTAAAAGGGGGATTATTTGGTGGCAGGGGAACCAGCAGGTGGGAGAGAGGGAAAAAAAGGATGGGGGAGGATGAATTTTATAGAAGTACATTTTATATATATATGTATGAAAATCATATAATAAAACCCACCAAAAACTGCTAAAAAGGAGGTGGAAAAAGAGAAAGGGGTTAAAAAAGAGTAATAAATGGGGTGAGTTTGATCAAAGTACATATATGCATGTTATAAATATCATAATGAAACCCCCTTTGTACAATTAATTTTTGCCAATAGCATTTAAATTAAAAATGGTAAATTTTATATTATGTGTATTTTGCCACGTTTTTAAAAAAGCAAGTCAAAACACAAGCTCTTCCACTGGTAAAATAAAGACCATAACACAGTTCTCTAAAAGGGGATAAGAACAGGTCAGATTATTTAGAATCAAGAAGGTTCTACAAAATCTTAAAACTTACAGTCATGCCAACTGGTCCTCCAACCAAGAAACAATCATTTTAGAAGCACTTAGAATGGGCATATGGAATCACTGTGTCCCCATCCCAGCTTTGTCACTAACTAATTATATGACCCCAGGCAAGGGAGTCATGTCTCCCTGGGCCTCAGTTTACTGATCTGTACAAAGGGTTGAATCAGAACACCACAGCCTCTTTCAGTTAGGCCACCAGTTGTCAAAATACAGCCCTGGAGCAGCCCCTGGGAGCATATTAAAAATGCAATGACTGAGGCTCACTCAAGACTTTAAGTCAGAAACACTGTGTATGGGCCCAGCAATCTGCATTTCAAGGAGCTGAGCTCCATTTGAGAACACTGAGATGAGACATTTTGTTTTTATAACCAACAATGACATGGGTATGCCACATTTTAAAGAAAATATAAAAGTACAAACACCCATAATACAAATGCATTAGCAAATGAATAGGAATAAAGATGATAATTACTTTTTTAAAAAATCAGGTGTAAAAATAAAGTAGCAAGTCAGTTTTTTAAAAAAAGTCGTAATTAATATATTCAAATGAGTGCTGTCCTTAAAAGTTACAAGAGCCAACCACCTGTTGTCCTAAGGATGCAATTACTGCTGAAAACTACTTCTGAGTCAATTTCAAAGCTGAATGAAATCAGTTTCATTTGTTTGGAACTGAAAGTCTCTTCCCTCAGCTTGATGTTAGACTGTCTGTCCTGATGAAACTGCTTCCAGAAATCAAGTTCCCTCTGAAAAGAAGAAGATTGCCGGTCTCGAAGGATATTCAGAGAACGTGCCACAGGCCCAAAGGCAACTTCCAAAGCATCATTCAAATGTGTGCTGGATAATGAGCGAATTATATGTGTTACACCACAGAGAGCCCATCTGGAAAGGAACAGTACCCACCTCACTGAGGCCCAGGCCCTACAGCAGAAAGTGGCACGATCATTCTTGGGGAACAAGCCCTTTCCCTTCCATGAGAGCACAGCTGCCTCACCACTTTACTGATGAAGCACCTAAGGCCAGAGGGGCTACAGAACTCACACGTGGGACCAGAAATGACTTTTCTAAAGAATCCTGCCTAGGCTAATAGCCTTTGGATCAGGGAGTGGGGACAGGACCGGTGGAAGGCCCTGCCTACCACGTTGTGATGTCAAATCAGAAGATGAGACTCCCAGCCCAGCCACTTTCTTCATAAAACAAAAGCCTCTTTTGACTTTACTGAATATTTTGGCACCAGCCCTGGTCAATTCTTTCTCCTTCGGTGGGTTGAAAAATATTTCTAGCAACCCACAAAGTTCAGTGAGAGTAAAGAGGGTGGAAGATTCTTTCTTCACCAAGCCATACAGAATTTTTCTGGTCTTTGGGAAGGAGGAGCCCAGTGGACTGTGCGCCCCCCTCCACCACCCAGGGGAAGAGGAGGGTGAAGGAATGTTCTATTCCTAGGGCTACTGGCCACTTGGAACTTCTTCCTGGCCCTGGCTGGAGGACTTGCTTGCTCATTCCACCTGGCATCATTCTTAAGTGGTCATTTAATGATATCCCAAGATATTTTTCTAATCCCACTCTCACTCCTCCAAAAGCTTCTATGGACTTCTATGAACATCAGTTTCACATTATGGACCTCTCCCCAACACCCTTATAAGGTACACAGCTCCATGCCTAAGGAAGTTCTGCCACTGTCCTCTTTCCTCTGTAATTCTCTCCAGAGCCGGACTAGGTGCTCAGAGACAGCAGTGTTAAATTCTCTTTATTTCCCATATCACCCAGCAAGGTGGGCACAGAGTAGGCACTCAGCCATCAAGTTGAGCTCACGATGATGAGCGTCATGTGTACCTACTGTGTGCTGGACACTCAGATAAGTGCTCTCTGATATGTTAATCACAGAAAGCACTATGTGCTATTATCTCTACTTTTCAAACTGAGGTTCCAAAGGGTAAAGAAAAGAGCCTATTCAAGGTCAAAGGGAGGGGTTCAGGTGTAAATCTAGCTCTCTTGGACTCCAAAGCAGAGCTCTTAATACTCAGAACCACTCAATTCCAAAGTTAAAGAGTTCAGAGCACTTATATTCAACCTGAGGTGCTCTTTCCATCCCAGCCCCCATTCTGCTCCCCTCCCTTCCTAACCTCCAGAAGGAGAGGACAGAAGGAAAGGACTTCAAGACCCACAAGGTGGCCAGGGATGGTGGTTCACACCTTTATTCCCAGCACTTAGAAGGCTGAAGCAGGATTGTGAGTTTGAGGCCAGCCAGAGCTATATAGTAGGACCCTACCTCAAAAAAGGGGGTGGGGGACTGGGGTTGATTTTAAAGACCACCAATGAGATCACTAGGCCTTGAAGAAGTGGGAGTAGGTAGAAAGGAAGGCAGAGGGGGAGAAGCCTAGAGTGGCTCAGGGCTCCATCCTCCCCAGGCCTGGCTGCCTTTCTACTACAGGCCGCTCTATACATAGATATTTTCCCCAGCATCAAAGTACCCAGAACACAGTGCTGCTGGAAGCCCAGTGCCTTCCACCATGCCTGCAAGCACTGAGGTCCTGACAGAGTGAAGAGGGTACATCACAGCCACTGTCCAAGGAGAATAATTGTCCCTCCAGCAGAGAGCAGAATGCATTTAATTCAACATTCCAAACCAGAGCGTAATACTTCCAAGTGAGGCACAGAGGAGGACATGGAGATGCTGAGGCACTCCACGTTGCCATATCACTGCCACCCGGGTTCCCCATCCTGGCCAGGAGATGGAGGAAAGAACACAGAGCTAGGTGTCAGAACACCCAGTCTCAGGTCCCAGCTCTTGCAGTAACTGGGCCCTCAGAACTTCATTCCTACAAGGAAGTCACTGCAAAGCTTGTAAAGGGCTTCCCAGCTGATCAGGTCTGAGCTCTGTGACCAGGCTCCAGAAGCTGCACTGCCAGTCACAGGCTTCTGGCCCCAGCCAGGCTGCAGACAGCAGAGAACTGATGCCAGGCTGGAGATAGGACTTTATCCCAGCCTGCTCCCTTGAAATCTAACCCTGCCACAGGCAAACTCTTGACAGTCTTCTGAGGAAAACGCTGACCTCTAGCCTTGTAGGTTCCCAGCTAAACAAAGGACTGCAAGCTGCTGAGTTGGGGACTGTCCTCCTGAGGGCTGGGTCATCTTCCACCTGCCAGCTGACTCCCGTACACACACATGCTCCACACCCCAGCTGCACAGGTCATGGGAGGGGGCCAGTGTTCCCTGGAGGAGCCATCATGCCAACATAACTTCAAAGAGATATAAGTGATGGGGAAGAGGCTACAAAGCAGAGTTTATGGGTCACTGCACCAATGCAATCCCAGTCCTGTACTGTAGTCACTCAAATTCAGGCTTTCAGGGCCTGAGGTACCCTCGACTGCTTCACCTAGTTGGATGCCATCTTGGCAGGCAGACACGCTGTGCAGGGCACACAGGGCTTGCTCCATATGCTTTTAGCATTGACACAAAGTGGGCCCCACTGCACACTGACCAGTGTTACTCTGCTGGTATTAAGACCCACCCTTCCAACTACTGTTCAAGAGCTGCTTTCCAGAAAGGCCTCTGGAGACCACCTCCAAGGCATCCTATTTCAAGTCCTTATGTGTACAACTTCCAAGAGTTCTACATCAGGTTCCTAAACTTGACCAATAGATAGGTATCTTCCAAAGGAACAAATCTCTCCACATTCCCATGAGCCGATCTGAGAATCCCCAGGGCCTACATACCCCACTCCAAGAGGCACTGTCTTAAAAACCAAAATCTACTTTTATGAAAAATGCCTTTCAATTGCAAAGTAGAGCTGAAAATGAGAATGGTGTCATTATAATGGGGAAAATAATAGAAAATCATATTGAAAACAACCTCCCAGAGTTCAATGAGCTGTACTGAGCTACAGAGTTTGTCACTCATTAAGTATTAACTGAGTGCCTCACATGTGCCAGGCGATGCCCTTGGCAATGTAATTCGGGGATAAGCAAGACATTGTCTCAGCACTCAGGAGGCCTACCTTCCAGTAGATACATAAGTAATATAAATTCAGGGAGTAGAAATGCTGCCCAAAAATATAAAGCAGGAAAAGAAAAATAGGAATGTGGAAAGGAGGCAGGGTTGGTTTTCCATGGAGTGATCTGGAATTACATAAAAGCAGAAACTGAATAAAATAAAATGAAGGAGTGAGCTGGGGGGTGATGAGAAAACATCTCTAGGCAGAGGGAACAGCAAGGAAAGGCCCCGAGACTGGAGTCAGCTGGAATGTTGAGGAAAAGCCCAAAAGTCAGTGGGGGAGAGGGGGAGTAGGGGGGGCCTGGGAAAGAGCATGGAAGATGAGGACAGATGGGTGGGAAGGGCCAGGCCACTTAGTACCTTCTACTGTGGACACCAGGCTGATTTTATGGGAAGTATAAAGAGAGGCCACAGGAGGCCACAGGAGGGCTTGAAATAAATGTTCAGAAAATAATTACTCAATGGAATTGTTAATTATTTAACGATATTATTCAGGACCACTGAGATAGGTACAAGAACCACTACAGTGAGATTCAGCAGTGGGGGAGAGAGACTGGGCTGCATTCCTAATGCAGCTGGGACATGGGGATTCATGGCCATGGAGCACAGTGGAGTTAGTGGATGGAAGTGATCAAGAGGAATGGTGAGTGGGATTCTGGCTTAAACCTACCTAGCAGAATTCTTGCTAAAGACATACATAACCTGGGGGATTGTGAAGGATGGGGACCCTAGTCAGATATTAACAGATATTGAAGACGAGAGTTCTTGCTAACTGACCATCAGAATCCATGTAAAACTGGATTTTGCGAGGAAGATGGGCCTGGGAAGAAGGCCCTGAAGGTAAGTTTAGGTTTGGTTAAGAAAAGAGTCTTTTTTGGGGTGGGGTGGGGGAAGGGTGTTAAGACACAGGTCTCGCTATGTAGCCCAGGCTGGCCTGGAACTCTTGATCCTCCTGCCTCAACCTCCAGAGTGCTGGGGATTATAGGCATGTGCACCACACACCATAAGCAAATAATCTTTGTCAGAAGCAAGAAAGCGATGGGTTCCCACTTCTCTTTGTCTACTCTCCTGTGTATTCAGGTGTTGTGGGACTGGGAACTCCCTGTGGACAAGGGGTGTGTCCCCTATTATACAGGAGCTCCTTGGTGACATGAACCTGTGTCTCCCCTACATCTTAACAGCTTCCCCTCAGCTTCCAGAACAGGTTTCCCACTCACAGAATGCTAACTGGGCAGCACCTCCAATCCAGGGATGCATTTCCATGAACTGGCATTAATTCTGGAAGCACATGGACCACCCGTGGACAGGCCTCCCTACCCTGAACTGTGCCCTCCCTACCACTTAATGCCCTTGCTGCACAGGTGTGGCCTTGGCTTGGCAGAGGCAGAGGCTGGTCAACCTCCTCCCTTCCACGCACACACTGAGGTGGCACATAGACAAAGCTGGCTCCTGCTCATGCTGAGGCACCATCTTGGGGAAGCACCAACAACAGGCTCGGCATACTGCCACAAAAACCCTGTGCTTCCAGGCAGCCACCATGCTGCCACTGCCCCTGGGGAGCCTCAGTTGCCCGTATCCATAGCAACCAGCATTTGTGAGTTGCAATCCCAGGAGGGAAGGCGGAAAGACTGCTCTCTGTGTCAGCTTATTCTAAGGAGACGCCAGTTCTATGGCTAGGTTGAGAAGCCAGCAATTCCTGAAAGAGAAGCTCTTGGCCACCTTCATCAATTTCCTCCCTTGGTCAGCAAGGGGCAAATGAACACAATGCACCTTCTCCTGGTTCTGTTTAAAGCAGATTCTGCACAAAATCTTGCTTTTGCAATACCTGGGAACTCAGAGTGAGGATAACACAAGGAGAACAGCAGAAACCAAAACCTCACTACAGGAAGGAAATGGAGAGGTTCCACTGACCTGTCTCTGAGTCAGATGAAACCACACCTCATCTCACAGTGAAAACCTCAAGCCTTTATTTTAAAAAATAAATTTAAAATTAAAATAAGAAAAATCAAAATTAAAAAGTTAATAAAAAACAATCATTTTCTTCCACTCCTCAGAGATCCCAGCCATTCTTGGGACTCTCACTGCAATGGTTCATACCCTTCTTGGAAGTCAGGAAGACAGAGTCCTCTAAACTCAACCCTGTGGTCAACACTGTGTAGTTATGGCTTGGACATGGGCAGAGGGAGGGGCTGCCTGGGGTGAGCGGGAAAGAGGTTCAGAGATTTTGCTTTAAAATAAATCATTCACTCCCTTACTGAGATATTGAGTCTGTCTTCTATCTTTAGGAAAAATGTTCACACTTGCAAAGTAGGCAGGAACTGGGCATGCCTCACCAGCTTCCCCAAGAATAAGGATAGCACCCCATGGTGCTTCTGTGACTAGGTGCCCACCCCAAACCAGCTGATCACAGAGCAAGGTCAAAGGAGATTAGAAACTGCCCAGCCCTTCTCTTCACCCTTGAACAACGATAGCTCTTTCAAATAAACCAGAACAAACAAGTGAGCTCAACAAGATTCTCTTCTGTCCATCCCTTTCTGCATGGTCAGATAAAAACTCTTTCTCAAGCTCTAGCCTTGGGCTGGAGGAGTGGCTCAAGCAGAGGAGCGCCTGCCTAGCAAGCATGACACCTGAGTTCAAACCCCAGATTGGCACCCTCCAAAAAATTTGGCTGAAGTTCTAGTCTTCATTCCTTGTCTCTTCCAAAAGAACTGCCCTGGTTTCGAAATAAAAATAAACCCCACGTCCTCTAAAAAGTCAAGAGAAAAATGTGCCATTTGGCTGCTCCCAAATGCTATGATACCTCACATCCAGACAGGCCTTACAAAACCACATTCCAGACACTTACGAGACTGGCCCCTGTCACCTCTACAATCCCATCCATTCCTTAGCATCCCCTCCCTACCCAGCTCCTTCTGCACAAGCCATGCCAGCACAGAGCCATATCTTCCCACCCCATCCCTGCTAGCTTTGCAGGTGCCCTGTTTCCTCATCTGGAAAATGGAAAACCCTGTACCTGTCACCTTACAGACTGTTCTGCAGGGAAGGTATGAGACAAGAGAGAAATGCACATGAAGTATTTTGGCACATAACTTAGTCTTTATTAGCTATTATTTGTGTGAACCATAAACTTTTTGAGAACAGAGGTCAACCTGCATTTTCGGCACTTAGTAACTGACACACTGTAGGTATTTTTAATTTTTAACTTAAAAAAAAAATTAAAAATGTTTGTTAAATCTAGTTGAAGAGGCCATAGACTTGTTTCTCACTGCTCTGTCCCTGCTTCTTCTTTCCTAGGCCCGGCTTGGCTCAGCCATGGTCCCCAAGGGGAAGGTTATCCTCACATGACCTCTCCTTCCATGCAGAAGAATCTCCAGTAAAATCACATTGCATGAAGAAAATGCTCTAAGAAAGGGAGGATTCTCTGCAAACTACTCTACCAGGTCCGGCCAGGCCTCTTAAGAGATCTGTCCCCAACCCCTGCCTCCCAGACAGTGTTCAGTAACCAGAAAGATTCCAACCTGTGGCCATTAACACTCCTTCAGCAGGGAAGGACTGAGCTCCAGGTTACCCAGATCTGCCCACCCGCTTCCCACTTCCAGAAAACACAAACTGTTGCCACGTGAGTGGAACCCCCAGATCAAAGAGAAGACTCTCAGAGATGAAAGGAGACAGGCCAGGCAGTGATCCCTGTTGAAGCTTGGTGGTGGGTATATGGGGATTCATTACACTGCTCTCTCCACTTTGTTTTTAAAAAACAAAATCTTAATTATAGTTCTATATTTTACCAGAACTTGGGCAAGGAAGCCCAAAGGGTTTTTCTTTTCAATTGTAGAGAGAGGAAACTCCTGGCCTGGAATTCCATTGCAAAAGAAAAGGCCAAGGAAATTTCCCTAGTCATTTTCCTTTGAAGTTTAATGGAGTTACTCAGGTGGTATGGAGAAAGAATGCTGGCTTGTGTGAGCGTAGGCAAGTAACTTAACCTCTCTAAGACTGTACCCATTCCTCTACCCTGAAAACACAGATTCTAGCTGGGTGTGGTATTCAAACCTGCAATCCCAGTTACTCGAGAGGCAGAGGCAGGAGGATTAAGAGTTTGGGCCAGCCCAGGCAAAGTTAGGGAAACCCTATTTAAAAAACAAAAAGAACAAAACGAAAGGACTGGGAATGTGGCTCAAGTGGTCCAGCACTTGCCTAAGTGTGAGACTCTGGGTTCAATCCCCAGTACTGCAAACAACAAAACAAAAACATAGGTTCTGGCCCTACCTTACAGGCTGCCATATAAAATAAAAGGTGACACATATGGTGCTGTGATAATACTTTGAACTAACGCATAAAGGATGCTTGATGAAATTGCATTTTATTTCTTTCCTTGATGAAACAAAGATGTTCTGTTATATTTTTGTATTAAGATGCTTATTGGAATCAAACTCCAGAAATCAGCTGGTGGCCAAGAGTAACTAAGACACACTGAAAAGAAAATTTGTAGAAAAAGGAGCTCGAAACTCCATTACCTGAGAAACGTGAGTCCCCAGTACTCATCAAAAACTGTAGTACTGCAAACACATCATTTGCCACAGGCACTAATCTAGAGGACCCAGGGCAGCAGGCCAGCAGCAGGAAGGCAGAGCACCCTGGGCCCTTGGGCATCAGCAGGTTGAAACAGGAGAAACTGCTAGGAGAGTGCTGAGCACGTGAGCCTTTAATAACCAATGCCATAACAGGAGCACTATTCACTATGGCCCAAAGGGAGAAGCAACTACAATGTCTACCAACCGACGTATGGGATTCACAAAATCTGGTGTGTCCATTGTTATGGTTTGAATATGAAATACCCACCATGCTCATGTGCTGAATGCTTAGTCCCCAGTTGGTGGCACTATTTTGGGAGGTGCTAAAAACCTTAGGAGCTGGGCCTAGTTGGAGAAGTAGGTCACTGGGGGGATATGCCTGTGAAGGTCATACCTGGTCCTGGGTCCTTCCTCTATCTTTGTTTCTTGGTTGCAATGATATGAACTGCTGTGCTCTGTAACACCCTCTGAGACAAGATGGACTGAAATCTCTGAAACTATGAGCCAACCTAAATCCTTCCTCTCTTGTGTTGTTTTTCTCATGTACTTTATCACTGTGAAAAGAAAACTAACTAACACATACAATGGAATATTATTCAGCCTTAAAAAGGAAGGACATCCTGGTACTTGCTGAAACACGATGAAGTCTGACACTATTATGCTAAGTGAAATATGCTCGACACAAAAGGACAAATACATTATGGTGTCACTTCTCTGATTTTCCTAAAGTAGAAAGAAGTAGAAAGACACAAAAAAGAATGGTAGCTACCAGGGGCTAGAAGGAGGGAAGAATGGAGAGTTGGTGTTTAGCGGGCACAGTTTCAGTTTGGGAGGATGAAAAGGGTCTGGAAATGATGATTATGTAGCTAGGTGAATGTATTTAACATTAAAATGGCTAAAATTGTATGTTGTAAATATTCTATCACCATGAAACAATAATAATAGCAGAGAAAGAAAAAAAATAAATAACATAATAGCAACATCTTGGCTTTAGTTTATATCTCTATTCCCAATGCTGAGGGCACCTTTAAAATATCCTTAAACTATACCCCCTTATAGAAATGGGTCGACGAGGTCCCAGAAAGATTAGGCAGACTACAGCAGGTCCTTAGCACTGTACCCTTTTTCAGCAGCAGCCAGCACGGATCTCCGCTGCCATGTAAGAATTAGCCTGGTCTACTGCCCTTCCCACTGGCCCAAGGAAAGGTGAAGGTGTTGACCTGAGCCCCTGGCCATCAAGTAGACAATGGCCAAGCTCCCTGATGCATTCTCCAGCATCTCCCTGCTGACAGGACACACACATCACTGTCCCATCCCCACAAGCCAGATCTGACCAAGGGTTGGGGAGCTGGCCTCTTTGGTTTGTCCACCCTGGGTTGCTCTCTGGAGTTGGCACTTTGGAACTCCAGTGTAAATGGTCCCAGGACAGCAACTTTCACAGCCACCTTGATGGCAAGAATAGCAGTAGCAACAAAGGCTGCCTCTCTTCTTCCACAGGGTGTCCCTCCCGGAACCCCTCAAGGGTTTAATGATTGACACCTTGAGTATCTCAGTCATAGGCCTGAATCTCCTCAACTCTCCTGTCCCTACTGTTTCCCCCAACGTATTGCTGAAGTGAGAAATTATTTTTCTGCTGTAAGCCGAAGGTATACCATATTCATAGACAGGGGCAGAGAGTGAGCTGAAGGCTGCAGAGGTGGGGACTCTGCTTATATGGGCCTATGCTGCTGTGTGTGTCTCAAATAGTTGTTCTTCTCCACCAAGAATTATCAAACCCTAGAAGTGATACAAAGATACTCGTCTATATACTGTATGACAGAAAGTCATTCAGAGGTTGCTTGAGGCTAGGAGGGAAGAGGGATTGACTGTAAATGAGATGAGGAGATTTAAGGGGCTGATGGAAACATGATCTATTTTCATTGCAGTGGTGGTTACATGGATATATATATATTTGTCAAAACTTGGCTGTGTGCTGTGGCTCACATCTGTAATTCTAGCTAACCAGGAGGCAGACATCAGGAGGATCAAGGTTCAAAGCCAGCCCAGGCAAATAGTTCTGCAAGACTCTTTCTCAAAAAAACCCATTACATAAAAGGGCTGGTGTAGTGGCTCAAGGTATAGGCCCTGAGTTCAAACCCCAGTACAGCAAAAAAACAAACAAACAAAAATTACCTGACTATCTCATCAAAATCCTCAATGTAAGTATATTTTACCAAATGTAAATTATATTTCAGTACAGTTAATTTTAAAAGTAAAAGAGAAAAAGATTGGGGATATAGCTCAGTGACAGACTGTGTGCTTAGCATGTGTGAGTCCCTGATTCAATCCCTAGCACCACACACACACACACATACATGCACGCAAAAGAAAAAAAAATTAAGAAAACAAAACAAACTTAAAAACCCTAAGGAAATGGGGCAAGAGAGTAACATGCTATAATAGCAATTTAGAGGCAGATCTTCAGGGTTCAGAAAGGAAGACTGTGTTTAGCAGGCGACTCTGCTGCATCTAAGAGAGCTGTAGACCCCAGCTCCTTCACTTCTCCTCACCAACCCCAGAATTTCAGTGAGACAAAGACCCCATCAGCTCCCTCCTCAGGATGATGGAACTTGGGGTCCCCAGTGTTCCCTCAAAAGCTAGTTAAAAACATCCTGTCTCTGTTGAGTATTTGTGGAGGGGAGAACAGGGTGGCTGGTACCTACCATGTACCTGGTGTGGGCTCAGGCCAATTATAGTGTCACTCATAACATCTTCTCCCACAAAGCAGCCTCAGCAGGGCTGGCGAGAGGTGTGGGAAGGAGAGAGCCCAGCTAGAGTTTGGGAGCAGTCATTCCTGCAGATTGCACAATTGCAGGACTCCAGCTCTCTGGCTTCCAGGACAATCTGCAAATATCTTGCAGAATGTTCCCTCATAGCCTGTTTTTAAGAAAAAGAAACACTTCAATTTTCACATACTGTATTACTCAGACACCTCCAGACACCCTACTCTGTTCTTCTTTCCCCTTTCTCCAGCAAACTAGAGCTCCTCTCAGGCACAGGTGGTTTCTGGGAGGCTGACTGCTGTTTTTTCTCCTCCTGGTCTAACCTAAAGGCTGACAGAAACCATGGAAGGTTATGGTTTCCTCTATTCCCTTCAGACTCTTCTGTGTGTAAGAGAGAGGCCATGGCCATGGAATGGGGAGTTGGGAACAGGAGGCACAGATTTACTCACAAATCTGAGGATGACAAACATTCGGATGTGTTGACATCAACATCCCCTGTGCACCCACCTTCTAGCGGCAGAATGGTTCCAGGGAAAACTTACAGACCCACACTACAATCCTGACTCACCTAGTTACTGTGTAACCTTACTTAGGCAAACCAACAACCTCTCTGCTTCTACATATACATGGGAAGTGTGGTGTGTGCTGCATCATTTCTGAAGGGACTAAGTAAGGACATGTCAAAAGAATGGAGCAGTGACTGTGGGCAGTCAAAAAGCACACAGTATCCTTGCACACCATCCCTTCATTTTGACCCTACTCAATCTAGAGCAAAGTAGAGAATTACTTCAGAAGGGATTAGAGGTAGTGTGGTGGCTCATACCTGTGTAACCCCTGGCAAAAACGTGAGAACCTATCTGAAAAATAACTAAAGCAAAAATAAGAAAGCTGGTGGCATGACCTAAGTGGTAAAGAGCCCAAGTATGAGGCCTTGAGTTCAAACCCCAGTATTTAAAAAAAAAATTGTGTGGGGGAGGTAATTATAAAAGCAGGGCTGGCTCCATTATTGGTCCTTCTTTAAGTTTCTTTTTTATCAGATAGAAGATACTGTGCTCACACCAGAAATCCATCTGGGAGTATGCTGTGTTCACACTGCGATGCGAACGTGAGCCTTGAAGTATTTCTAAATGTCGAGAGAAGATCATCTGAGGCAGGTAAGGTGTGCTTGGATCCCTGAGAAGTACAAACCAGGATGAGGTTCAGACCAGGCAGGAGGCAGTGGGAAGGGAGAAGGTGCTGGCAGAGAAAGGGAGGATGTGAGGCAGGTGCACTTGGGACAGGAGGAACCAGGAGGTAGAGTCACAGTGGCAGGTTGTTAGTGCAGGAACCAGGGGCAGGGCCCCAGAGAGCCTATCACAGCAGGAGAGGGAACAGAATAAAGTCAGCCCCCCAAGCAGCTGGGTACAGCTGAGCTGTAAGGAAGACGCAGGAAGTCAGAAACCTGGCATCAACAGGAAAAGGATTCACCCCCAGAGACCCAAAATGGAGCCTTAGCAGCCTGGGAACAGAGCTAGCAGTGGCATGTGACCCAGCCCTGGCTCCTACAATGAAAGGGTAGTAGCAGGAAGCAGAAAGGACACTGTGGAGTTAATTAACCAGAGCCAGGCTGTGTGCAGGTGACAGTGCCTGTCTACAATAAGGACCCCTCCCCCATGTGGTACAGAACTCTAGTGTGAGAAGGCTTGGGACTGAGAGGAGAGAACACAGTGGTCACACAGGCCTGGACAGAGGGGTCTCCCTCTTTTTTCTTCCCCTGCTAATGACTTCATGGATTAGTTCACTGATGTTCACAAAATCCAAGAGGCAGGTACTATTAATATCACAACTGACAGGTGAGGAAACTGCCAGATCACCCAGCTAGATGGAGACCCTGACAGCCTGAGTCTACCACCTACCTGTCTGACACTTGCTCCATGACTTCCAGGGTGCTGGCTGTTCCCCACTCCTCACTACAGCTCCTCAAGGGAGGGGAGGTCCCACCCCCACCCAGCACATTCTTCTTAGAGTTGCTGTCATGGCCCAGATCAGGTGACAGAGGAGCAATAAACTGCTTTAGCAGCCCAGCTGGTTGCCTCCCACTCCCACCCAGATGGCTCAGTGATCCCTCTGAGGGGCTCTGTCCTCTGACCTCTGCTGCCTTAGCTTGGAGAACCTCCAGCAGCTGTCCCTAGCACATAGCAACCCTAGGCACTGTGTCTTCTTTATAAAACAAAGCTTGGCCCAGGCTCTGTGGTGGGAAGCCCAGGAACAGAGGCCCAGGCAGAAGCTGAGTACTTATTTCTAGGTTAACAGGCACATCTGACTCAAGAGCAGAAATGCAATGTCCATTAAGCCATAGGCTGCTCCCCAGTTCTCCAGGGATGGTTTCTCTCTCTGGGGCTTTTCTAAACCTGGGGAATTCTCCAGCTTTCCTGGCCTTTCTCCAGGACCCCAAATCCTAGCCAGGCTCTCAGTGTGCCTAGAAGCTGCTGGTCCAGGATCCAGAAAACAGAACTGTCACAACCCCAAGAAAAAAAATCCCTCGAGTGGTTATTGATCCAGAGTCCAGCCTGCAGGAGAGTCCCCTCCTGAAGTGCAGAGCATTCTCAAATATGTCTAGGGAAGAACATTCCACACAGCCCCTTCACTGGCAGGAAGTATTTCCTTACATCTGACCTTGGTCCTTCCTGGTGGCCACCAAAATAATCCATTTTGTCACCTTCTCCTGGTAGGCAACATAGCATAAGTGGTCCAAGAGAGCCAGTTCTTGGGCCAGGACTGAGGCCCCTTCCAGTTGCGGACAGTGTCAAACTAGACAGCATATTAACTTCTCCAGGTCTCGTTTCCTCAATCATAAAATAAGGATAAGGAAGGTGCTAAGAGATATCTATGAGAGGATGGATGTCCATGTTCAGAGCAGGACCTGTCATGGTCCAACACTAACATTAAGTTAGTGTTGCCATTACAGATAAGGTCAACTCACCAGCTCCTCCTGGTGTGCCATAAACACCAGCCTCAGAGAGGGACTGCCCAACAACTTGGCCTACCCTGCCTCTATGGGCAATGCCTTGTCTGGACTCCTGAACATTCCAGGAACTGCCCACAGCATCAGATGAGCATATGACAAGAGCCAGCAGGGTCCCCCAAAATAAAGAGGACTCCATCAGGTGAGGCAGCTCCCGGTTGGATTGACCACACACAGTCTGCCCCTCCTCCAAGTGTTTCACCAGCCCCTGCATCTTCTCTAGGCAGAAAGGCATGCAGCCCGGCACATAAATCATAGGAAGAGGGCTCCAGGAGCAGCAGATGCTTCCAAAACAGCCACCGATTCTCTGGGCTGTGGGAGGGGGTGGAAAGCGAGCGATCGCAGTGTCTCTTGGCCCAAGAGAGCTGCGCTTCTGTGCAGAATCCCCTCCTCATCCTGCCACACATAGCTCAGGTGTACTGTGCTTTTGCTTTGTGCACAGAGTTGGGGGACCACTCTGCCATGCCCCCAGTTTCAGATACTCCACCCTAGGATAAGGGCTGCAAACCCTGTGGCTTGAGCTCTGATGTGATGCTCCTCTAATCACCTGCAGACAGTCCATTCTGGTTCTTACACAGTCTTCCTGAGATACATAGGATCATTGAATCTTCAGCCCAAACAAAACTTTAAAGACACTGGCTCCAAATGTCTGCTTCACAGAGCCCTGCACCCTGAGGGCAGGACAGACTATCCCCTCTAATAGCCTCCTTGTTCCCTCCTCTCTCACAACCAAACCAGCACACCTCTTCTTAGCAGAGCTGTCCTGAGATGAGCAGGTTTCAGAGCAGCCTAGGCCAGAGGTACTCCCAAGTGACAAGGACAAAGCGAGAACCACCAGATTCCGACATAGTCAGGTGACCCAGGTCTGTGTGGCTCTGGCTTCACCCTGTCCTGGTTCAGCACTAACTGATGAGAATCAAGGTTCCCCAGAACAGGAACCCTTCTCCTTCCCCAGAAACCACTGACAAAAACAGGCTATTCTCACCTCCTCCCAGCCAGCAGCTTTGCATCCTTGGCCTGACAGCAGAGACACCAAGACTAAGCCAGTCTGGCCTCAGAGAGGGGCCAGTTTGGCAGCTCAGAGCAAAGGGCTGAAGGATAGAAACACAGGAGACTCGCCTGGGAGGGGACAGGCCACAGTCAACACAGGCTTGGGATTGATCCAAATCCTGAATCCTCCCTCTGCCAGTGTGCTCTTCAGTTTCTTATTTTCCCAGACACTCCTCAGTCTTTAGGCTAAGGCTCCTCTGCCCACCCACACCAGGGCCTTGGAGACTTGTCCCTTGCCCTGTTCCTCTTAACATTTCAGCTCATTTAGGAGATGAGACCCTCATCATTGTTCTCTGTCTTCTAGCCTGCCTGCTGCATATCCCAGTCCACATCTTGGGCTAGAAAGTCCTAACGCACAGCACCACAGAGTCTTTGAGGGCCAGACAGAAGGGGGAAGAGATGAAGTGGATGCCCACAGCGAAGGGGAGAGCTTACCATCCTGCCTCTCTCCTGGTTTGTTTAGTGTCTCCTCAGGCACCCTCCTTAGGGACAGGTGGGGATGGAAAGCTGGAGTGTCCCAGGCCCCAGGCCAGCCCAGCAAGCAGACTTAGGCCTGAACAAAACCCCAGTCAGCCCTCTTTCCGGGTGCTGGCCTCAGAGCAAACGCAGCAGCCCTGTCCTGGGCTGAGTCAAAATCATTCCTGGTGTCCCTGCTCCTTGCCAGCCCCCACTTGCCACCTCCCCAGCCCTCTGTGGCATAAACAGGGCTTTATTATCTCAAGCCCACCATGTCCTCTGAGTGCCGTGAATGGAGCTCCACACAATACACTTATTAATAATTGCCACTCCTCTCCCTCTGCCCGGCTTGCTCACTCGCTCACCGCTGGGTCCCCCTCATGCATAATGGAGGAGTTGTGTGGCCCATGACACAAGCCAGGCTGTGCTTCTCAGGCTCAGGGGATAGACAGAGAGAGGTACCAGGCTGGGCCAGGCTCCCCAAGGCAGGGGTAGCGTGGGGAGCAGACCCCCAGTTATGATTCAGAGATGTAATATGTGGTGGGGGAGCAGTGTGGCAAAGGTGGCACTCGCCTTCCCCCGTATGCACGAGCTTGGGGTGGCAGTCATTGGTGTGACATTTATTCAACACCCACCCTGTCACCCTCAAGGCTTTGTGTCTGTGCCATACAGGACAACGGCTTCAGCCCTGGTCCACTTCTGTTCGAGGGCCTGGGGTCAAACCTCTCTCATTTTCACTTCACAGCCCATCACACTTTTGATCACAGCCATGAGCGTGGCTGCCTCTCCAACCTCCCACATCTGTTGGCTGCAGTGATCCATCATGAACCAGCTTCCATGGTCCTGTTTCCCTCCAATGGGAACTGCAGCGGGGCAGGGCCTCCCCTGCTGCCTAAGCCCAGCTCTCCTACTGTCCTGGGCAGCAGATCTCTGTGCAGCCTCTGCAGGGAAGTCTGGAAGAACACTGAAAATCTCACATTTTTTTCAGGCCCTTTGTTCTGTAAATTCCATTTCTCTAAGTGGGTCTTTTAAATAAATAATCAAGAATGATTTAAATATATGTCACACAAATTGTGTGACTTATCGGAATACAGATGTCCCTCAGAATCCTTGGGGGAATGTTCCAGGACCCCCAGAGGATACCGACATCTTTGGATGCTCAGATGTCCCGTGTGAAATGGTGGAGTATGTGCATACAAGCCACACACATCCTCCTGTCGACACTAAACCGTCTCTAGGTCACTTGTGCCTCATACAATGTCAGTGCTAGGCAAACAGTCCTTACATTACATTGCTTAGGGAATAATGGTAAGAAAAGAGTTGGTACCTGTACAATAGACATAATTTTTTCCTGAATACTGATTGAATCCACAAATGCAGAACTCACACATATATATATGGAGGGCTAACTATATTTTATAATGGTTAAAAAATAAAATTATTAAAACAGCTATCACTAGGGGAAATGACAGACCATGGCATACCTATGGTTTGACAGGCAATAGAGTATAAAAATTATGAGTTCTGGAGCCAGAGAACCTGGGTTCAAAATTTGGCTCTACCTTTTACTGGCTCTGTTACCTTGAGCACAATACTTAACCTCTCTGTGTCTCTGTTTCCTTACTTGTGTAATTGGGATAATCACAGTTATCACCTCAAATTATAAGGATTCAATAAAAGACAGTCTGGTACATACTGTAAATGATAAAAAAATAGCTTGAACTCTTACTATCATAAGCAATGAAATAGTTATTAAAATGATGAAATAATGGAGAATATTTTAATAAAATGGAAGATTAAGTGAAAAACAGATTACAAAATAGAATCAGAGTGACAGTCATTCAGTAGTGAAATTATGGATAATTTGCATGTTTTTCCTTTGCATGCATTTATATTTTCTAAATTTGCTAGAAAGAACGTAAGTTCTTTTGTTAATAAGAAAACGGTTCACAGGGGTAGGGTGGCCAGGGCAGCACAGAGAAAAGGGTGTCCTCTGGCTCTAAATATGGCTGTCACTGTGTCAGGCTCATCTTGCGGGGCCTCTCTGCCCATCACGGAACTTCAGGTCAACAGCACTGCCCCCAGCCTGCCTCTTTGCAGGGCTGCTGGTGAGTGATTTCTCTTACATGTCATGACATGGCTGCTGACATTTGTGGGTGGGGAAGGACAGCAGAGAAGGGCACACCAGTTGGGGGAGGCTCTAAGATTCAGAACTGGAACCGAGGAGGCATCCCACATCGGGGGAGGCAGTGGAGTCCTGCCCACACAGAGGCAGACTCTCTTCCAGATGAGCAAGGTGAAGAGGTTGAAGAGAGACCAGATTCAGCTCACATTAAAGAGGAATAGAAGGAGAGAGGATTCTGAGAAAGCCGCAGGCATCCAGGTGATGCCCGGCTGGGTGCTGGGCAGTTAGGGAGCTCCAGAGGGCAGCTGCTCCCACCTCTCCCTCCTACTCCCTTCTGAGATCTCAGTTCTGTGTGGGTGCTATGCAGTTCCCTTGCTTTTCCCCTTGTGGAAGCAGCCACTCATGCCCATCTCTCAGAGCCACCTATGAACACAGCCCCTATCTCATTCCAGAAAGCTGGACTTCCCAGTGGAAGACAGCAGTGGGAAAAGGTGTCAGCCAAAAGGGAGGAATGTGATGGGGAAGAGAGCTACATGACCTGAATGTGGGTCACATTCTCAGAGGACAGCAGGCATCAATATAGAATGGCTATAGTGACAGCTGGCAAGCCTGGAGGAGTGCTCACAACACCCTAGCTGGGCAGCCAAGTCATGCTCCCCACTGCTCCTCATCCCCAGGTCACCCCTTTGGCGGCCACAACCCCCTCCCATGAGGTCTGATGAGCCATTCTGCCAGCTCTTCCATACCAGAACAGATCTGCAATACAATGACTTGGGGGACTGCTGACCCTTGTGGCCAGAGACTGCCAGCAGAGGGGAAAGGGTGAGTTGAGCCAGCCAGAAGTCTCCAACAGTGTCTATTAGTTGACTGTCAGGGTTGGGGCTAAGGTTCAGTCTTGTGCCTGGGTGTGTACTCCTGCCCAGTGTGGAAAGTGATGCTATTACAACAAGGAGCTTGCAGTCCTCATAGAATCTGTCCGAAGTGTTTACTCACAGCTGTAGAAATCCCCACACTGCAGGGCAGGAGGACCCATCCAGGATAGAGACACAAGAGGACACAGGGATGGTAGCAGTTGTCTGAAAGCAAGTCATTCCGAAGTGAGCCAGTGAGGACAGTGTGAGGAGTTCCCAGGGCAGCTATGGCTCAAGTGGGTACCCACCCCGGCCTGTGATTGTGAGTCTGTGGAAGGCACAGTCTGTGTGTGTGTGTGTTTGTGTGTGTCTGGGGAAGGGTTTCTGTCCCTGTGTGTGTCCCAATGAGTGTGAGCATGTTCTGGCTGCATGTGTCCAAGGGTCTCGGTATACTTACCTGGCTTGTGGGCATATGTGTGTATCTGTCCCAGCATGTCAGTCAGTCTGTCCTGTTGTAAGTATGCACCTTAGTGTGACTCAGTATGTGTGGGTACCTGTCTCTCTTAGCGTGTATATAGGTGTTTTAGTACATGTGTGTGGTTCGTATTACAGGTTGGTGTCATGTGGTGTGTGTGTGTGTGTGTGTGTGGTAAGTTCTGATATATAAATGTGTGTTTTAATATTGGGTCTCCTGGTCTCAATCTGGTTTTCGTCCCAGCTCCTGTATGTGTGTTTGTGGACATGCATGCCTGTCTTGATATGTGCATTGTACCCGTTTCCACATGTACAGGTTGTGTGTGTATGTATGTGTGTACATGTTGTGTGTGTGTAGAACCAGAGGCTGGGGAAGGTAGGGCAGCCCATGTTCTCCCAGTTGTTTCCAGAATGCTCTCCAATTGGAAATTGGAAACAACACAACGAATCCTCCATGTGTGAACCTTGCCCTGCCTCCCTGTTCCACACAACACAATCCAGGGCAGCATCTGGTAACCTGACTTTGCTTGCCCCTCTCCAAATGCCCAGGCTAGCCACCTCCACATCTGAACTTTTTCTGGTTCTCCTAGAATTCCTTTGCCCCATCTCTGCTTGATAAACCCTGTCATCCCAGGAGGCACAGCACTACTCTTTGTCCTCTGGGAAGCCCAACTGGCCCTTCAACTGGATGTGAATCCCACCCTTGGTTTCCAAAGCACATGGTATAATTCCTTGCTACACACAGGTTCAGTTCTCCTCTCATTGCAATTTGTGCACATACTTTCCCTAGCAGATGGTGCATTATGGTAAGGGAGCCCATCCTCTCCTTTGCAGCTTCCCTGGTGCCTCATCTCATATTTGTACACAGACCTGCAGGAAATGTTTACCAACCCAGGCACTTGAGTTTGGTTATGCAACAGACAAGTCAGAAATGGAGGGAGCTGGCACCACCCAGGGCCTTTAAAGCCACCAGGCACAGGAAGGAGGCCTAAGAATAACCAGCCCTGGTGTGCCGTGGGGCTGGGAAAGTCCAGAGGGGGACTCAGGATCTGTATCTGAAGGAGCTTCCTGAAGGTCAAATGGGACAGCTCTGCCAACCTCTTCATTCTCACAGAATGATTACCCAAGAGCTGACTTCTCTCAAGGGCTTCGCATGGTTCCAATGGCCCATCCACACTGGAATCCATGCTCAAGTCCTGTAGCCAATACAGTGCCCAATTACGAGGTTTCCTTTGGCAACTCCTGTCATCCTCTCTGCCCCTACTATGCATATAGTCCAAGTCCAAGGGTCTCCTGGGGGCCTGAGCTTTTGCCCTAAGATGAAGCTTGTCTGGTCTCCCCCACCAGCCAGGTCTCCAGCTTCAGGGCTGGACCCTGGCTGTTGCTGAAGGGGAAGGCAGCAGGAAGCACTCAGGTCAATGCCCGGAAGAGAGACCATCCGAATGAAGATGCAGACGTGCACACTGCCCTTAAAGGAGGCAGCAACACTAGAACTATAATTTTGGGACAATCTATTGGAAAGGCTAAGGTTGACCTTCCACATGTTGACAGGGATTGCTACAGCTAATTGGGGCCCTCAGACACTGCAGGGAAAAGAGGAAAACAGTTTCACAGTGTGTACAAATGCAGCACCCAGGCAGCTCTGCCTGTTACCCAACATAAGCCAGTATTTGTGTCCACAACAAGAAGAAGTGAACTTAAAGTCATATGAAACTGCAAGCAAGTTCAAACATCTAAGGCGATCTGTAAACAAAGTCCGATTTACACTTCTCAATTTCAAAACTTACCACAAAGCTAGAGTAATCAAATCAGAGTGGTAGTGGCACAAAGCCAGACATACAGACCACTGGAGTAGAACTGAAAGTTCACCAATAAATCCACACATCTGTGGCCAACTTACTAATTTTTTGGCAGTACTGGGTCTGAACTCAGTGCTTCATGCTTGCTAGGCTACCACTTGAGCCATATCCCCAGCCTTTTTTTGTTTTTCATTTTTCAAATAGGATCTTGTGTTTGTATCTTAGGCTGGCCTCAGACTGATCCTCTTACATATGCTCCTGAAAAGCTGGGATTACAGGCATGCACCACCAGACCTAGCTTATTGGTTGAGATAATAGAGTCTTGCTAACTTTTTGCCTGGGCTGGCCTCAAGCTATGAGCCTCCTGAGTAGCTAGGATTATAGGCATGCACCACCACACCCAGTGGTGCCAACTGATTTTTGACAAGAGTGCCAAATTCATTCAATAAAGAAAGAACAGTTTCTTCAACAAATGGTGTTGTGACAACTGGATTTCCACATGAGAAAAAAATGAAGTTGAACCCCTCACTATGTACCTCACCTCATAAACAAAAATTAAGTCAGAATGGATCAATGAAGTTAAAACTACAAAACTCTGAAGATCAAACTAAAGTGAATCGTCATGCCCTTGGGTTTGGCAAAGGATTCTTCGACACAACAACAAAGCACTAACAAACGATAAAATAAAAATCAGATAAATGAGACTTCATCAAAGGGAGTGAAAACAGGCACTCAAATACCTAACATCAATGTTCATTGTGGCATTATTAACAACAACCAAAGGGGAGAAACAACACACGTATCCTCATCAGATGAGGGGATAAATAATGCTGCATATCCGTGTGATGGACTATTATTCAGTCATAAAAAGGAATGAAGTTCTGGTATGTACTACCATGTGGCTGAATGAACCTTACAAACATTACATAAAGTCAAAGAAACCAGGTGCAAAGGACAAACTATGATTCCACTGATAAGAAATAGCCAGACTAGAAAAATTCACAGAGACAGAAAGTAGATTAGAGGTTGCTGGGGGCTGGGAAAGGCAGGGAACAGGGAGTTATTCCTGAATGATTACAGAGCTCTATTTGAGGTGATAAAAATGTTTTGGAAATACAGCAGTGATGGCTGAGCAACGTTGTGGGTATACCAAAACCTCTGTATTATAGACTTAGAAAATGGCTAAAATGGTTATCCATCTCTCTCTCTCTCTCTGTAGCTATGTATCTATGTACTGATGTATCTATCTATCTATGAAAAATTAGAAAAAGCTGCAGCATTCTTCCCTGTGTGTTGTCAAAGCCATCAGTATCTGCCCCCAAATAAATGACTGCTGGGCAAAATGAGACAAAGACATGAACCAGTGTTCAGAAGCACTATCTCCCCTGAGGGCGACACTCTTCAAACTTTGGAGTGAGTTACTGTGGTGATGGAGTGGCGGGGGATCTATTCTTGGCTCTGAAATTCCCTTGACCTTGTCATTCACTTTCGGGCCTACTTGTAAAATGGGGACAGTGTCACCAGGCTCCCATGTGCCTCTGCAATGTCCTAAGAATCAGAATAAGTTTTAGGAGTCCACCTCTTCCCTCCAGACTGCTCTCTAGATTTTGTTACCTCTGTGCCCATCGCTGCTGACCTGGGTTTTTTGAATGAGGAGGAAAATCACCACCACTCCATAGATCACATATACCTGGCACCTTAGCCTAAAAGCTTTGCCCAAAGCTTAGCTCTGCCAGACTTCCAAAGCTTGCTAAAATATTTCATGTTTAAAGGGTGGCCCTGAGCAATTCAGGCTGTAGCAAGAGACCTGCTATTTTAAAACTTAGTTTCCCAAGGTGGCACCTACTATTTTATTTATTTATTTATTTATTTCTTGTGGCATTATTGTATAATGGGAAATTCTTGTGGCATAATGGTTTCTTTTTTTTTTTCATTTTTCTTTTATTATTCATATGTGCATACAAGGCTTGGTTCATTTCTCCCCCCCTGCCCCCACCCCCTCCCTTACCACCCACTCCGCCCCCTCCCTCTCCCCCCCCTCAATACCCAGCAGAAACTATTTTGCCCTTATTTCTAATTTTGTTGTAGAGAGAGTATAAGCAATAATAGGAAGGAACAAGGGTTTTTGCTGGTTGAGATAAGGATAGCTATACAGGGCATTGACTCACATTGATTTCCTGTGCGTGGGTGTTACCTTCTAGGTTAATTCTTTTTGATCTAACCTTTTCTCTAGTTCTTGGTCCCCTTTTCCTATTGGCCTCAGTTGCTTTAAGGTATCTGCTTTAGTTTCTCTGCGTTAAGGGCAACAAATGCTAGTTAGTTTTTTAGGTGTCTTACTTACCCTCACCCCTCCCTTGTGTGCTCTCACTTTTATCATGTGCTCATAGTCCAATCCCCTTGTTGTGTTTGCCCTTGATCTAATGTCCACATATGAGGGAGAACATACGATTTTTGGTTTTTTGAGCCAGGCTAACCTCACTGAGAATGATGTTCTCCAATTCCATCCATTTACCAGCGAATGATAACATTTCGTTCTTCTTCATGGCTGCATAAAATTCCATTGTGTATAGATACCACATTTTCTTAATCCATTCGTCAGTGCTGGGGCATCTTGGCTGTTTCCATAACTTGGCTATTGTGAATAATGCCGCAATAAACATGGATGGCACCTACTATTTTAAAACTTAGTTCCCCAAGGTGGCACCTGTACTTCTCACCAGCCTCCCCTCTCCTCACATTGCTGCCCCTCAAGATGGAGGACAATGAAAACAGTAGCATTCTCTATGAAGTCCCCTTCCCAGCCAGCCTACCTGAGTGCCCTCCTACCCTTATGAAGATGGGGATACCTGTTCTTAGCCTGCGGGCTCCTGGCTGACCCTTCTCCTCTGGCAGCTGGAGAATACTGTTTTGTAATCATCTGGCCACACTTCCAGGTTATATTTTAGACTTTATTGCTAAAACTCCCAAAATGAAAATCTTTCTTTGGTTTCCTAAAGGTGTATATAATTAAACAAATAACCGTTCACATGGGCTTTTATTGTATGCTTATAAAGCCTTCTGACTGATGTGTTAAATGAACACACCAGAATTTATACACTTAAATGAGTGCTGTCTCCTTCAAAGAGGTCCCCTTGGGAGGCTATATACTTATGCCAACAATGCCTGGCCCATGCTTGGAGCGTTTCTGCAGTGCCTCTGTGGAACTGCCTTCAAAGCCTGCAGCATATCTTTTGATTTCCCTCCACTGTGGCACATTTTTATCCTGTCATCAGGATAGATGTGAATTTTTTTCCTTAAGTTGAAAGGTAGAGCTAAGAATGGGAAAGATGGAAGGTGATGCAGTTGGGAATACTATTTAGTGTCAAAAGCAAAGAATGATTATCAGGGAACGAGCTCTGGGGGCTGCTCCTAGGGAGGATGAAATGCAATTCTGGCTTCATTAAAGGAACAAATATACAGCCCCCAAATGGTGTGGCTCTGAGAAATAGCACACATGTGGTGAATCAGACCTGGTATGAGCAGCACAGACAATGAGAAGTCATTTCCCTGTGACCACTAGATTCCCTAGCTGTGTCCACCCATATCACTCTGTCTTGACCAGGGTCTAGGAGCCAGAACTTTCCCCAAAGTGGCTGCCCAAGATCATGGGCAGAGGGAGAAGCTTGCCCACTCTCTCCAGTAAAGACAGTGATGGCACATGTAAAGCAGCAGTCAGGATCTGCCAGTTCTTCCATAAATTAAACACTGAATCACATATGCGATTCCCCACAGAGCTGAAAACAGGTTCAAACAAAAACTTGTATACAAAATGTTCATTGCAGCACTCTTCACAATAGATCAAAGGTAGAAACAAGACAACCAATCCATCAACAGATGAATGGATAACTAACATGTGGTATACACTGACAACGGACTGTCATTTCACCAGAAAAAGAATGAAGTACTGATACATGCTATACCACGGCTCAATTGTGAAAACATCATAAGTGAAAAGGCTGTACATTGTATGATTCCATTTATAGGAAATGCCCAGAAAAGGCAAACCTGCAGAGACAGGTAAGGGTTTGCCAGGGGCTGAGAAGGGAGAATGAGGAGGGGCTGTTTAATTGGTGGGGTTAATGAAAGTGTCCTGGACTAGTGGCAATGGGCCTGCAACATTGAAAGTACTAAATGTCACTGAATTGTGCACCTCAAAATGGCTAAAACGGTAAATTTTACGGTATGCATATTTTACTACAAAAGGAAGGGATGAAGGAAGGAAGGAAGGAAGGAAGTCTGAGTTCCTGTGCTGGACTGTGGCAAGAGGGATCTGATATGGGATGGCAGTGGCTGCTGGCCCTGGTTGGCAGCTCTCACAGATTGCAGTGCTGAGACCCTCATAAGTGGCAGGGCACGGAGGGCAGTGTAGGGACACTGTCCACAGGCCAATGACAATCTTCTTATGTGGCCTGGTTCATGACCTCCCAGAACCATAAGGCCTGTTACAAATGCTTTTTTGATGAAGACTAGAGAAGCCACATGTGGCAAAGATCCCCTGTGGGGAGAATATTTTGGTTGGAATATGAAATGTCCCCCACAGGTTCATGTGTTGAAGTTTTGATCTATAGCTGACGGCACTGTTTTAGAAAATTTCTGGAAATTTAGAGAGGTGGGACCTGGCTGGAGAAAGCAGGTCACTGGGGACAGGTCACTGGGGTATCTTGTCCTTAACCCTTCCTGTTGTGCTGTCTCTGCTTACTGCCTGCCATGATGTCAGCTGCTCTGCCATGCCTTCCCTGCCGTGATGGACAGAACTCTCCGAAACAGTGAGCCCAAATAAATCTTTCTTCCTTTAAGTTGTTATGCCAGGGATTCTGTCACAGCAATGAGAAAGACTAATGCAGGAGAGGCAGGAAGAATTCTTGAGATAAAACAGAGAAAGACATTTCCAATATGGTCAGTGTTTTTGTTCACCCTAATCATTGCCTACAGCATCACAGCCATCAGATTACAGCCCCACTGCCATGTTTTCTGGGCCATTAGGGAGTGAGTTTGTGGGTTAGGGAGGCGGAGGGAAGGAGCTGCTCTCTTGCTGGAGATAAACTCCACCTGCAGCTGCTTGTCATGAGGCCACCCAGCCTCACTCCTCTCCTATCTTTCCCCTTATTCACTCCTCCCACAGATGCTCACAGATGCTGTCTAGGCATATCTGCATCCCTGGCTAGAGGCCTTATCAGGAAATGAGCACACCAGACAGGTGGCTGAGTCTGGTCTCCAGCCACCCAGCCCCCTTGGCAGCCACCAGCTTAGGGGTATGTTTTTCTAATCTTTGCGCATGAGGATTTACCAACTCAGAGAAGAGACAAGACCCTTAGCAGCAATTACAAGACTAATAACATTAAGTCTTAAATGGTTATTATAGCCCAGATCCCTTATTAGTTGTGACAGCCAGTGAGTCAAGGGAGCAGTGAATTTTAATATGCATGAAAAATAACTTTGAAAATTCAATGGTCTCAATTGGTGCAGCTATTGGGCCCAAGACCAGCCTTGGGGAAATACTGGAAGAGACACTCAAGAAGGAGCCTGCTCCTGACCTTTTATTCATTTATTCCACGAATCCTGAGGAAAGAATCCCTCCCGTGGTGCTTCCTATGGTATGGTGGGGGAACCCACAGACTTTCTGGTTAGCTGAATGCTGCTAGCATCTTTCCATCCTTGGAGGCCAGGAGGAAGGAATGAAGGACCAACCACTGCAGCCAACAATGGGCACCCATCCAAGGGATGACTAAGGGATGATGCCCTGATTTAGAGGGTCCTTTTAAGCACAGTGGTACCTGCCACAGGGAGCAGAGCATGGTGAGAAGGTAATACAGTCAAGTTCTTAGGAGAGGTCACCTCTCCTTTTTCTTGTGAGAAAAAGAAACACCCCGTGTACTTGTGCTGAGACATGAGTCCTGGTAGTTAGAAAGTCAGTGAGAAGACCTCTCACTTGGGACTTCCCAAAAAAAGGAGTCAAGGCTCCTGGCTAAGGTCAAGGAGTTTCTGTGCTGAGCAGGCACAGTGGAATGGGCCCAGGCACGGGCAGACTCCACTCCACAGAAAGACTCCCAAGACACACAAGAAAAATGTGGGGAAGGGAAATGTCAAACAGAAAGCAAAAGCAAGGAAGGGAGAGAACAGCCAAGAAAGGAGAGGCATCTCTGAGAGGTAGCTGCCAGGCCGGCTTGTTGCCATAGCAACGCCCTCCTGCCTGGTACCCAGGAATAAATTATTGATCATGGACACTACTTCTCCCGCCTCCTCAAAGCCTGACTATGAGCTGCTCCACCAGAGCTGCCAGACCACCTAAATCACCAGAACATACCTATGACTGAACTGCTTAATAATTATGCACAAGTAGTCCCCTGACCCTCACACGACTGAAAACCCCCAGTGCCCTCTTCCCTACCATCATTATTCTCTCCACCACTCCTCCTGCTCTGAAATTGCCTAAAAGAGTCCCTCTGAGACCCAAAAAAAGGAATTCAGAAAAATCACAGGCCTTTCACAAACCCCATGCCCTCCCTCAGCATTACACAGCCTTGCTGTTTTAGCCACCTATTATGGACTGAATTAGGTCCTCCTCAAACTCACAGGTTGAATTGCTAATCCTCAGGCCTCATTGCTTTTTTATTGCTCTTCTCTTTGCTAGGTTTCTTTTCTCTATCTTTAAAACCTTACTTCTAAAGTCTTCTTTTCTGTTCTTTAAAGTCTCTTTCCTTAGACTTACTCTGTCCCATGTTTTCTCTTAGTTTTTCTTTAGCATAATCTCTCTTAGAGTCTTTGCCCTCACATTTGCACTGTCCCATGTTCCCTCTAAAGTCTCGGTGCTCAGACATGCAGACAAACAACAGCAGCCACATCTAAAAACTGCATTAGCATAACTCTTAAAGTCTTGGTCCTTAGACTGCACTGTCCCATGTTCTGTTTAGCTTCTCTTTTGCTTAGCTTTTCTAAAGGCTATGTATAACGTTCTCCATGCAGACAGTTGCTCTGGTGGAGACACAGCAGCCAGCATCAGGAGCGGCAGCCAATCAAAAATCCCCACCAAAAAACCTCCTGTCCTCCTTCAGGGAATCTTTTATATTCAGTGGTAAACAAGGAGGTGGAACCACAGTTCTCAGGGAGGGGCGTAACATTGTAACAAGAGAAACCTGCCTTCCTACTTCTCTGAAGGCAAGCAACCTAGGAAAAGCAGTTATGCTGCATTTCGCTTCTTGCTCTCTTCAAGTTCTCATAGGTTTCTCATAATCCACTCCCCACAAATTGCCATTTTTTTAAAGTTAAGCACGATGGATATGTGGGATTATCTTAGTCCCTCTATCTTGTGTATGGTCAACATTTTTAACACCACACACATTCATACACACACACACACACACACACACACATCCCAATCTGCATGTCTTCCTGGTGCTTGTGTGACCTTCTCCCTCAGGACTTGTCTTCCCTGTCACCCAGGTCCTTAAATCCTGCCGCGATTGTGAAGTCCCGTCTTCTTCAGTTCACAGTGGCTCTACATCTGTCTGTGCATTCACTTTCTTCCCTCTATTGCCATCTTAGAGATCTTCTTAGACTTTGTAGTTCATTCTGCAGGCTGACAGTAAGCCCCAGAGGGCAAAAACCACATCTTTTTCATTTTGATCACAAGCATGGAGGCAGCAGAACACAGGGATTATGAGATACATACGGGTTGAGCGTCACTAATCCAAGATGCTCTGAAACCTGCAATGTTTGGAGCACTGGCCTGACGATCTGTCTCTGCATTAAAGCTGCAATTCTGGCAGTGGAAAGAGCACTGTTGCTAAAGTCAGGTCCTGGCTCCATCCCTCACTCACTGAGCCTGAGTTCTAGGGCTCCTGGTAAGGGCTCCCAGTCAGAGTACCTGTTGATGCTGTTAGGAGGCTCAGGTGAGGGCCTTCACACAGGTAAAGGAACACTCCACACTGTAAAGCACAAGGTAATGTAAGACATTATTAGTGAAGCGCCCACTCACCAATGCCTTGTGCACCATCCCCAGGACCTCAGCCTCCCTGAATGTGGTAGGTCTGAAATGCAGTTTACAGTCTACCCAAAGAGATGCTTCTCAGTCTCAAGGGCACTGAACAGCTTCTGCCTGGACAGGGTTGGGAAGGGACCTTAGAGAAACAAAGACAAGGGCCAGTAACTAAATAAATCCATGTCCTGATGGGAGAGAGGAGCAGAAAGGCCCAAAGTCAAGCAAGTTTGTTGTAAGTTATAGCTGGATGCCTTGAGTCCCAGAGATGAATGCCCAGGGCAGGGCCGATCAGCCTGGAAAAACTCAGAGCAGTTCACTTCCACAAGAATGGCACAGCAAAAGGAGGAAGCAACCAAAGGGTTAACCCCAGAGTGGTGCACCCACCTCTCTAAGGATCCCCTCCCTCCCCAAACTACAATGTCTGCTGGGAATCAATACTGCTTTCCCTCCCAGCAGGTAATTAGGGCAGCTTAGAGGATTTCCCAGGTCAGGAGGGTGGGGGGAGGCTCCCCAACAGGGCTGTATTGTCTCAGGTCAAGCTCTCAGATGCCGAGCTGGCCCCTCCCAAGGCACTACTGGGTTAAGTGTCAGTCAAACTTGAAGGGACCCTGTGTGACAAAAATGAGGGAGAGAGACTGAGAGAGAGAAAGATTGAGGGACTGAGAAAGAGAGAGAGACTGGGAGAGAAGGAGAGAGGGAGAGAGAGAGAAAGAGAGAGAGAGAGAGAGAGCGCATTCAGGAATCCTGCTCTTGCTGAGTCTATGAATAGGTCAGACAGGAAGGCTGTTGGTGGCAGTGGGTTATAGCAGCCTAAATATAGTCAGCAAATAATAAGCTGCAAAACTATGCTAGTGGTTAAGTTTGGGTTTGCAGGACAAGTCAGAAAGCTCACTTGAAGACCTTTAGAAGGAATACAAAAGAAGCTAAGCAAAACCCCCAAGACTGGCTCTCAGGTGGCCTCTTTCCTGTCCCTCTCCCTCCCCTTGGGTTAGCTCCCCCTTGCCAGTAGATACCCAGGAGTGTGCCTTGCTGGCCCCATGGGTGTGAGCAGCAGACAGAAAGGGGATGTTTTGAGAAGCCCAGCTGAGAAACTCATTCACACCCTCACCAGGGAGACTGTTCTTTCTCTCCAAGTGGAACAACCCAAGCGATTCAGACTTCTTCCAACTTGTCATGAGACAGAGAGGGACTGGCATGGGTTTGGCATGACACCAAGAACTGTATGAGCAGCTGGGCTCAGGACACACACACACACACACAGCAAAGGTCTCCCTCAAATAGGAACAGGACACAAAAAACTAGCCTTCAGTTGCTTCATCTTAACTACAAAATGCTATGGGAGCCTGTATTTGGATATTGAGGATGAAGAAAGGAGGTTCTAGTCTGGGGCTCCAGAAGGCCACTCAAGCTGAAATGGGGGATATGGGACATAGACACAACACACACACACACACACACACACACACACACGCACGCACGCATACACACACACAGAGGAAATGGCCAAAGGTGAAGAGGATTAACATATAAAATGTGTTTATGGGAACTAAAAGCTCACCTCAATTATCTATAGTAAATGTCCAGGCCTAGACCAGCTTATTTCTGAGCCTGAATACATTCCAAGCCAGCCACCTCTAATATGAACCCCAAGTATATAAAAGCATTTGCTTTCAGCCTCAACAAAAGAAAAATTAGGAAGGATAATCTATGTGTATTTTTAAAATGATATAAGGTAGATCATTCCTGAACCAAATGCTAGCTGCAGATTATCTGGGGTTGGGGCTGCCCCTGCAATAGCTTCCCATCTGCTAGTGTGGCCCTAAAAGCAGCAAGCCAGGCTGCAGGGACAGTGTCTAGTGGCAGGACTGAAGATGCTTTGGGTTAAGTGAGACCTCAGGTATGTCCTAAATCCAAGTCCAAGGGACCTTCCCCTGACGAGGCCATCAGTCCATCTTTCAAAAGAAAGAAGGCTCCACCCCCTAAAACATGTACGTAAAATTCTGATGTCATAGAAGACACACCAGCCAGCTCACCCAAGTGAGGCTAGGAGCCTAGGAGGCTGGAAAAGCTTTGTGGCACCACAGTAGTCCTCCCAGGAGTCCCAGGAACAGCTCTTGAGGTCATCCATCCATGGACTCACCTTTGCCAAAGACAACTTTTAGCTGGTGGGAGAGGAGGAAAGGAGTATAATCCATTTATCTGCCCTTGTTTCTGAGCCCTATGGGGTCCAGCCATGGAGGACCCAGCCATAGAGGCAACAGAGTGGGGCCTGGTCCCAGGTCAACAGTCTCTGTTTTTACATGGGAGAAACAGAACTGACTTCTCACAGGCTTTTCTCTCCGCTTGCTATTTGAGGAGAGCTCTATCAGGATCAGAGGGTTTCTAACATCCCTGCCAGTTCCAAGATCCAATGATTCTAATGGTTAGAAAGTTCTTGGGTAAACTGGACAGACAGCCGCTCTCTGACTTCAGTTCTGAAAAATGGGCTCTCAAGGAACATGTTTAATCTCATTCCCCAAAAGAGTCCAGATGAACAATGGGTCCCCCATCCCTGGCCAAACTATTGCACTCTCCTGTTCTTCATGGTTTTCAGGCCCTGTACCACCATGGTGTCCCAGGGCAACAGAGCCAGGAGGACCTCAGAGAGTGTGTTCTCTAATGTTTCCTGCCTTTCCAACTTTTAATCACTCCACAGAAAATTTTAAATATATGGCTAATTTTGGTTATTCTTATATTTGAAATATACTGTTTTGGATCAGAGTATTATAAGTAATTTTTATGAAGTACAACTTTAGCAAAATATTTAGTAATGACTATTAAATAAAGGAGCATTTCAAGTTTTTCCCCTGTGAGCAATGGCAAATGCTATTTAATTTGTCTCAGGTTAACTAGATAAAAAAGTATGACTTATTAATACCCTTTTAGATGTCATATCATGTCAGGCTCAGGGGTCAAATTACATTGTAATAATTTTATGAAATGTTAAGGTATAAAAATAACCAAAAGCTGCTCTCATATCTTGAATCTGGAAACTCACATGCTTGCTGCTTTGTATGTTTTAAATTGTGTTTCTAAAAAAGAGGGTGTGGATAGTACTTATTCCCAGCAAATGAAAATCCACTGTAGATATAATTATTGCTTTTTAAAGTCCTAGAAGCGTCTTGATGTGTTATAACATAAAAATTTTGGTCAAATGAGTACAATCTGGTAACCATCATCTTCAAACAAATTTGTGGTAGTGTTGTTGTGCTCCTCCTTATCTCTACAAAGTTCCTATGTTTCCTGTCTCCACTAATGGTTCACCATGGATAAAATAAACAATGGATGACTAAAAAGAAAAGCAAACTGAAACCAAGAGGACAGAGCACCACGGCAGTTGGCAGCATACAGCAGAAAATACGCCAGCAGGCCTCACACTCCTCATACCTTACACTTGAAGAGTCTCCCTCATATACATGGGGGAAACAAGGAATAAAGAGCAGAAATGAAGTCAGAGTCTGTCACAAGCCATTTGAGAGCCCTTGGAGTTTAAGAGTCACAGGCTGAAAAATGAGTCTTGTTCACCACGGCTTCAATCATTGCCTCACTGAATTTACTAGAAGCTGAGGTCCAGAGAGGAGAATGAGCTACCTGAGGTCAACTGGTAAGTAGAGAAAGACAAGGATTAGTACCCAGTGTCCCGGCTCTGAGTCCTCTATTCCCACGGAGGTCCTGCAGGAAAAGGATGGCTCCAAAACCCAATGGGGGAATAAGACCATGTCCCCAGGTCAGGGAGGAAGAATGTGAAACCGCTCCTACAGAACTCAGCCGCTGTTCTGTCTGACTGAGGGCCCTCACAGCATCAGGCTCAGCTCTTTTCCTGAAGAAAGTACTTAGTTGGTAAATATTTGCAGGATAAACAAATGGGTGAATGTCAAACATCATGAAGGAGAAATTGCACCAGGGCAGGATCTGGACTCCGGCCCTCAGAGTCATTCTGTGCCTGCTCTTGTCCCCTCCAGAGTTGGAAGAGTTTCAATCTCGAGAAAGCAGTGCCTTACCACCAGCTGCTGGCCCTTCCCAGAGGAAGATGAGCAGAACAGAATGGGGTTAAAGAACAGGCCTGGGAATCAGGAGGCCTGGGCTTGGTCCTGATAATGGTATGGAGACCGTTACTGAGTTGTTTTCCCTCAGGATTCCTCTTGCAGAATGGAGGTGGGCTTATGGTTCCCTAAATGTGGTCTCTGGACCTGCAGCATGAGTACCACCTGCGAACTTGACTGAAATGCACGTTCTTGTGTTGGACTCCAGACCTACAGCCTCAGAAACTATGGGGTGGGCCCTGGAATCTGTGCTCTAACGAGCTCTGCAGGTGATTTGGGTAAAGGCTAAAGCTTTAGAGTCACAGAGCAGCCCGCAGTTAAGGTCCTTTGTAGTTCTGACATAATCTATGCCAACTGGATAGTGAGATGACGACGTCATTAGCAGTGACACTTACAGGGTTGTCCCAAGGTGCCAAGCACTCTTTTGAACACTCATAGAATCACACAATGCCCCACTGGAAGCCGACCGGTTGGTGCGGCTCAGAAAGAAACAGTTGGGCCTACAAGCACAAGAATGGAGCCACATTTCCCCACTCAGGATACCTACCCTTCAAGCTCTGACTATAAGCCCCAAGGTAGACCCAAGCAACAGGTAAGACACCCATGCAGATTCGCATAAGCACACAGCACTTACCCAGGCCAGTCGGCCTCCCTGGAGACACGCCTGCTCCTAAGCCCCAGGACTCTCATCTCAACATGTCAAACTTGACTTTTGTATTTTGAACAAGGCAGGCTGTTCAATAAATAATAGCCTGCACAGTTTTATTGCTGGTTATTTGATTTGTTATCAGTTGGGCAGGAGTGTAAGTGAACACTGCTTCTCAGTGGCAGGGAAGATCAGAAGCTAGACTGTAGCCCAGAAAGATCCCTAGAAGGGGCATGACCCCTGTCCTCATCTCTTTCCCCTCCCACCCCAGCCAGGTGCTAGCAATACCTTTCACCATTACAATAAAACCCAAGTAAAAAATCATTACACACCAAATATTAATGGCTATTATTCAACTGGTTTTTCTTTAAGTTTATCTGGCCCTTCTCAAACTTTATGACTTTTGCCTTTATAGCCAGGAACAATAATATTTAAAAATAAAAAGCATGCATCTGAATACTTTAATGTATGTTTTACTTTTTTGAAAAGTTTACAAAAAGCAATGACAAAGGAAAGCACATCAACGCACTGGATCCCCAGCCCTCTGAGAGCCTGCTAAGAGGTAATATCAGGTCCTGGACACAGAATGGATGAGGCAGAGGATGGGCTCTCCAGCCTTCCCTCATGGGACACCTCTGGGAAATGGGGGAAATTATCATTTTATTCAGTACAAAGAGTTAATGTAAGGACAGAGGCAGAGCCAGATGTAAGTCCCCTACCACCACCCATACTGCCCTCCACCTTGTCCTTGATTTTGTGTTCCCATTAATGTCAGAACTGCAATAATGTCCTTGATCTCTTTTGTCCCTGGAAGAATCCTGTGGGCTTTGACCTCAGACTGGGACAAACAGACAAAGTCCAACGACCCTCCCCACTGCCACTTCTCACTGCCCATAGGGAAAGAAGCAAATATAAACTGTTCTGTCTCCAAATGAGATGGAGGTGTGTCCAACAAAGGGCCAGGGAGTCACGAGTCACCAACTGGGTTTGTTGAATTTTATAGAAAGAAAAGGTGGCATGGGTAGGGTAGCAGGAAAGAGTCAAGTCCTCTGCAACACCTTGACTTCCCAAGTGCATTCCCAATGAGTAGAGAGATAGGAAAAGGGGCTGGTGGCCTTTTAGGGAAGGAGCCAGGAGGAATTGCTCCCCTGCCTGCCCAGCCCAAGGCAAGGCAGCAGCCCTGTGGTAAAAAAACGAATGAGGTCTTCCCAGGACCTTAATAATGTACCCTTTAATTTCAGAGGGAAAAATCTTATAAAGAATTAGGCCTGCCTTCCTCCTTTCCATCTCATACAAGCATCTTAGATAGGTGGGTGGAGGAATGCAGGACAGTAAAGGTTAGAGGGTTAGAGACCCTGAGCCGCAAGCCAGGCAGGCAGAGGGCTGGGCCTGGCTTTGCCACTAGGCTGTGAGCAGGGCCCTTCCTGTGCTTCATTTCTCCTAAGCAAAATGAGGTACTTGATATAACTAGTTCCAAAGTGTCCCTGGGTTCAGGTTTCCAAGAGTCCCAGGAAGAACCAGAGGCTTCCTCCTAACAAGGGATCCATCAACTGGTCAGACCTGTGCCTTCCTTCTCTTACTGAGATGTTATGCTCCAGTAGGAAGGCAGAGGGCAGGGGTGAGGTCCAGTGGAGCTTCTGGCTGGGGAGGGTCTTCTTGGGATTCTGGATAGCAGAGAGGTTAAGAGCTCAACCAGAATGAATGAGAAAGACCTAGATTCAAGCTCCAACCGCACAGCCTCCAATCTGAGTGACCTTGGGGAAAAGTCATTCATGCTCCTCACACTTCAATTCTGCTATCAAACAGGATTACTGACACCATCAAAGTTACAGCATGTAATTCCAGCTACTCAGGAGGTAGGGGTGGCAGAATTGCAGTTTGATGACAGCCTGGGCAGAAGCTAGCAAGACCCTAACTCAAAAACAAGCCAGGTATGGTGGCGTATGTCTATAGGCCCAGCTACTCAGGAGGTGTAGCTCCAAGGTCAACCTGGGCAAAACTGGGAGACCCTATCTGAAACTAAACCGAAAGCAAAAAAGACTGGGGATATGGCTCAAGTGACAGAACGTTAGGTCCTGAATTTAAACCCCAATAACCACCACTACCACACAAAAAAAACTCAGGTGGAGTGAGCTGGCATATAATAAAAGCATTTAGCATACCATAAGCTCTAAATATCTAGTAGTTGCCATTATTCACTCTTACTACTACTGTCACTACTGTTGCTCCTCCTATGGCAAAAGTCAGGGGTGGAGAGGCCACATGACCATCGCACACCCCTGTCCTACTGGTGGTCAGGCCGGTAACCATGGTCAGTTTACACACAACTGAGTTCTCTCAACATGGTACTCTCACTAGTTAAGAGGTCTCCTACCTTTTCAGGAGGCTTACCACTTTCCTTTCTTCCTCTTACACACACACACACAGAGCAGTCTTCCGTGAGTACCACTGAGAGTTCCATAGACTGAGGAAAAGATTGAGCAGGTGCCAGTTGCCCAGCTGTGGCTGAATATAGGGCTCAGAGCAATCTCCACAAAGCAAAAAAAAACGAACAAACCAGCTAGCCAGCAGCCACAGCCAGTGGTGGTACAGGAGAACAATGGGCTCTTCCCTGGCTTAGGCACCAAGTCCTGTGGCTGTGGAGACCAGGCCTTGGAAGCCTGCTAAGACTGGGAGGTGCAGTGCTGGGCACAAGATGTTCTGGAAGAGTCTTTCATCGGTGGGTTGCTCTCTCCATCCCCGACAGAGGAGCCAGGGCTAACCTCACACGACACAGACGGGAAAACAAAGACGAAGACATCTGGATTTGCCTTGTTGATTCATGTTATGTCCTCAAGGTGACCAACTCTCTGTGCTTTGGTTTCAATAGAAATCATACATGAGTTGAGTGTATTAACTTGATGTAGCCAGTGTAAAAGGGTGTATAGATCAGAGGAAATTGTTTCTTATGAGAAATAAATTCAAATTCGTTGCCCTGAAGCATACACCTCATTTCTACCTCTATTTTGGGTCAGTGTCCTCATCCTCTCTGAGCCTCATTTGAGAATCAGAAAAGCCACCCCTTCCTCCCCTCTGTCCTCTGTCCCTGTGGGTATGGCCTGCATGAAGGAAAAGAGGGCTTGAGGATATCTGAACTTCTATTTCTTCAGAAGTTCATTCTTTCTCTGGGTTTGTGGTATCCTTAGAGTTAGAGCTCCACTTTTCAAAGTTCTACTCCAAATCCTCCCAAAGTCCTTTTAGATACCACAGCTGAAAATGTCCTCTCTCTTCCCTAAACTGTGGGAGTTCTTGTGATCTGAACATCCCTTTGCATTTATCCTTCATTATGTGTAATCTGTACTACACACAAATGCCTGGTAAGCTTCCCCAACTAGTGTCCAAGGTTCTTGAGTCAATCACTGCCTCTCTGTCTCCTCTGTAATTCTCAGAGTGCCTAGCATACAACTGAGCATCTATTTGAGGCTCAATGATATTTGATAACTGCTCCTCAAATTAGGCAAGCTTGAATAAGGCAGGGCCTGAAACTCCTATCAGGAGCTGAGGTGAGAAAATAAGGATCACAGCTAACTCTCATGAGCACTTCTTATTAACTCTTATGAGCACTTCTTTGCCAGGTACTGGACAAGAGGTTCGTGTACATTGTTTCATTTAATCCTAACAACTTCATCCAGGGAAAGCACTATTTAACTCCCCAGTTTACAGTTGAAATTAGAGACGGTTTAAGTCAGTTGCCAAAGGTCGCACAACTAGTGACTAGACAGCCAGACAGTCTGTTGCAGGGGCCTTGCTCTTGTACTGTCTTCTGCTTCCAAGACCACATTGGGCGTTTTACAACGTGAGCCTAGTAAAACCAACCTGGGGAAAGAAGAAAGATGAAACACAGACAAAGCATCTGGAGCTAGATCAGCTTGAGAATCACATAGAGAAACGAGTATAAGTAAAACTGGGAAAACAGGAAGAGGAGCAGAGAATGAGCTCAATTTCAACATCCTGGTTATGAGAGTAAGCTATAGATTTGCAAGATGTTCCCCTTGGGGGAAACTGTAAAGGCACACAGGCTTCTCTGTGATATGTCCTACAAGTGCATGTGGATTACCTATCTCAATAAAACTTTCAATAATAATGATGATAACAACAACATAAAAATCACAGTACCAGCAAGCAGAATATCTGTGACCCCACCGAGCAGTCCTTGGCCTGTCCCCAACACATCTGGTTGGAGTCCAGATGATGTCACGAGTCTGCTGAGAAGCTGAACTTCTCAATCTCAGAAGTCCCAGCAACATGGTGCCATCTAAAAGCTGTCTCTCTATTTTTCAAGGTTTTGAGAGCAAGAAGAATCATGGGCTCTATTCATAGAGGATTTTTCCAAGTCTGACTCAGATTCGATACCAGTTTTCCAAACCCTTTCCAGAGGATCCAACTGCACAGCACACTCACAGTTGTGTGCTGTATCTCCTTTAAACTTCAGTTTCCCCTACACCAATAGCAGACACCTCCAGCATCCAGTATGTCAACCTTACCTGTGACCCTGACTATTAGGGCAGGACAACAGCACACTGATAGCCCTATAGGTGAGGGCAGTCAGATGGAGGAGGAAAAGAGTCAGAGTCCTGGAGGCCACCAGCCAACCTATACCAATCCCAGTGGTTCATGAAGCCTATCCAAATCCCAGAAGTCCAGCAGGCTTCCTTCTAATTCCCACAACACTCACGGCAGGTCACACAGAGACAGGCACAGGTCAGTGGGAGTGAAAAGATTAAGCTCTGGAACCCCAACCTCTGCAGTAAGATGCACACTTAATGGTCTTACATGAAATGGGTCATGGGTAGTCAGGTTGTGGGTGAGAAGGGATTCAGTTTTACCCCAGGCCTAACTGGAAGTCTATTTCCAGAGGGTCAGCACTCTGACCACATGTAGTCAGGGACAGGAAAGAGACAGTTCTTATAAACAGAGACTCTAGGGATAGTCTAAGAGAAAGAAGTGGAGGAAAGCCACAGTACAAACAAATTTAGCAGAGGACATACTGACACAACACAGTGGATAAACCCACTGAACTTAAAAGTAAACTATGAACCATTCATAAACAAAGCTCAAGAAAGTCCCAGATGTTGTAATATTGTTCCTGATACAGGAAAAGCGATATCTGAACACAGAATTTCCCAGAATACAAAAGAAAAGCCAGCCAAATCAAAGATATCCAGAGAACATACGTGGACCATATATGAACAGAATTAGTCAGACCTCAGTAAGGAGCATTAAGAATTGCTATCTGAAGCCTACTGGGATACTTGGAGCTCATGCATAGTGATGCTCAAGTTTCCCGTCTGGTGATCTATATGTTGTTCTCTTTCTCAGTATGGATCCAGTTAGCCTCATCTAATACCTGATAAGGTCCTGAGTTACACAACTATTCCAGGTACAGAGAGGCATGCACCTAGATGAGGTAGCTCCTCCCCTTAAATCGTCAGACCATGCAAACTAGCCCTTCTTGCCCCCTTTTATTGGCTAGCTCAGCCAAGGTGATTTCTGCTCTGTAATGCTGGCATCATTGCTAAATAGAGAAGGATGAGGAACAGAAGAGCAGACATCACAGCCTCATCTCCATGCTAAACCTACTGGAGGAGATGGGTACCCATTACCCAATCACTCAGGATGGAGGCACTAGCAACAGGTGATGAAAACAGTCTGTTAGCATGACACCTGGAAGTAAGGTGGACAGGGAGAGGCTCATAGGACTGCCCCCATATTATACTCCCATTTTCCTTTAGTACCAGAATGAAAAGTAAACCAAAACAGATCAGAGCTGGGGTCAGTGATTCTGTCAAATAAGAATGTCCATGAGGGCAGATGGTGACTCTTTGAGAAAGGTGGCATGGCTTCAGCCCTGGAGACTGAGGAAGAGAGGACTGAGCAGTGGCTTGCTGATGTGGCACCAGTGGTTCCAGTGCTCAGACCCTAACTGTCTTTCACAGAAGACTGGAGTTTCTGTGATACCCAGACTCTCTTCTCACTCTTCAATACAAGCAATCCTCAAAGTGACCATTGGCCCATGCCAGAACCCAGAGCTGCCTGACAGTAATGAGCTAGGACCAGGAGACTTTGGAATCAGACAGACCCAGACTCAATCCCAGCTCTGACAATGACAGCTTCCACTTGGAGTAGGTCAGTTCCCACTAAAAGCTTCCATTTTCTCAGTGTGATGGGAATGACAACATCTAGTTCAAGGGTCAATGAGATGACATACTCACTTAAACAGCCCTCTTTAGTGGGTAGCGATATCTCCATTTTTACAACTGAAAAAAATTAAAACCAGGGAAGGCTAAGTGGCTTGCCCTCATCCCTTTAGCCCTGATTGTCAGAGCCCTATTCAGTGCCTTTTCTGCACCCCACACTGGAATATTCATCCACTTGGTACAGTTTGCTGAAAGTTTCTAAGTTTCTGGCATTGTACATCCACTGTGAGTTATTGTTCCAAGAGTAGAACTGGCCTGCTCTAAACAATCATATTCTTTGACTGCATATGGCTGATGGTACAGCTACAAGAGGAGTGGTCAGAGTTAGCAATGCAGGTAGTGTGACAGATATCATGTTGTGACCAACTGAGCTAAGCACCCTCTCGCTGACTGCAAACTATTGAGGAACAGGCACTGATGATACGATGTAAAGTGTTCTTTGTCCTCAAGCTACTTCAGTCTTCTGAAGGTAAGGAAGGCATAACCAGGTGCAAACTTCATCAGAGGGAGGAGAAAAACATCCAGACTGAATATTAGATTCACGTAGAGGGTCTTTCACACATACCAGTGCCTGATCTGGCCTGCAGACTTGATTTATTTTTGTGTGGACTGAATCTCAGGTATCGGCATCTTATAAAATCTCTCCAGATGATGCTAACTAACATGTTGGCAAGACCCTGTCCAACACAGTGTGATTTGCAGACTGGCAGTATTGACATTAACTGGGAGCTTGTGAGAAATGCAGGCTCTCAGGCCTAATCCAGAACTACTGGTTCTGAATCTGCATTTTAACATGATCCTAGGGGGGTCTATGTGATGTGTGGATCTGAGAAGCACAGTGTGGAGGATGGTGAGAGGCAAGCAACCAGAGAAGTCCTGCTCCAGCTCCAGCTGAGAGACACAGCCCATCTGTACCCAGAGCACACCCCTAGAGAGCAGAGCGGGGGCTGGAGTGACCATGTCACAAAGCTCTGCTTCCCTTGTCGTCTCCAAAGCTGCATCTGGGACAGCATCACGGGGCTCCATGTACTAGAGCTGCTGAGGTCCCAGTAAATTCCTCTGTGCCTGTCACTATTTAAGGGGTAAGAAGAAAAGGGAGTTTCTTCCCCCTCCCCACATTCTTCTTCTCCACTGTCCCTTCCCCCTCCTCGAGTTACTCAGGACAGCGCTAGCTCAGCTTGGCCCCAGGGAGAGAGTAAGCTGCCTGACTAACCATAAAGACAGCACTGTCGCTGCAGGCATGGAGCTGGCTGGTACCAGCAAAGCTCACGAAGGGAATCCTCGAGAGAGTCAGACAGAGGCACACACATCATCTGCCCCTCAGCATCCTGCACTCCTCCCCCAGCTCTGGATCCCCGCTACCTCTTCTGTCTTTGTTTCTGTCTATCACTGTGTGTGTATGTGTATGTGTGATTGCTCACACGTGCCTGTCTTTGCACTCCCCACTAGCCTGGGAACATCCATTCTCAGCTTGTCCTTTGTCACTGCCCACAGAACTGAGCACAGAGACTTGCACCCAGCAGGGGCTCAATAAATATTATTTGTATTCACACGCACACATTTTCTAGGGGTCAAACTCCTAGCTCCAGGCTAACAAAGAGCTACTCACAAGCAGGCATTTATTAAGGATGACTAGTAGCACATTGAGATTCTAGGGAAGAAAACATAAAGCACCCCTTGAAAAAGCACAGCACATGGTTTAGGAAATCAGTCTTGCACAAAGCAAGCCTAAGTAAGGTCAGAGACCCACAGAGTTGAAAGATTCTGCTCCAATCTTTTGGCTTGCTGATGGATTGGCATTTTTAAGTATTTTCCCCCCTACTATTTCTACCACTCTCCCACATCCCCATCTCGGACCACATCCATTACACTAGGTGAACAGAATGAGAGTTAAGCTACCTAGAGCTAGAAAGAGAGATGGACCGGCACTAAGAACCTTTTTGTCCTTGGTGCCCACAAGCATGTGACACAGCAGCACTTCACCTGCACTCCACCTCGCCCCAGGGCCAGGTTTCCAGGGCAATACACAGTACATAGCTTGCCCATCACTGGCTCCAAAAAGTCTTGGATTGAGTCCCTGGAAGCCCAACCAGAATCCAAAGAGACTTCTCCTTGCACTTGAACCACAAACTGCAGGGCATCATTGTGCAAACAAGGGAAGCCAGGGCAGAGGGCCTGGTATGGTGGCACAGGTCTATAATCCCAGCTATTATTCAGGAGGTGGAGGTAGGAAGACGGTAGTCTGAGGCCAACCTGGGCAAAAGTGCAAGACCCTACTTTAAAAAAAACAAAGAACTAAAAGCAAAAAGGGCTGAAGGCATGGCTAAGCTTGAAGCCCTAACTTCAATCTCCAGTACCCCTCCCCCCAAAAAATCAAGGCAAAACTCACAGCCAGACAGAGGCTTCAGTTTGGATTCAACATGGGACTTTTCTAGCAATTTGTCAAATTACTCCCATTCAAAAGCCCACTTCACTCTATGTCAAAGAGGCTTAGGTACAAGAATCAACAAGACAAAGTCAAGAATTCTGAGTATATACTAGGTGCCAGTGGCTCCAACTTGTAATCATAGCTACTCAGGAGTCAGAGATCAGGAGGATCATGGTTTGAGGCCAGCCTGGGCAAAATAATTCAGGAGACCTTGTCTCGAAAATACTCAACACAAAAACAGGGCTGGTTGAGTGGCTCAAGTTCTAGAGTGCCTCCCTAGCAAGCATGGGACCCTGAGTTCAAACCCCAATACCACCAATAAAAAAGGAATTCTGATTACATAGAACTGGGCATAGACTAGTGCTGCTAGTCACATGAGGTTGTTTAACTTAATTCAAAATTCAAGTCTTAAACCAGGTGTGGTTGTCCATACCTGTAATTCCAGTACTCAGAAGATGAGGAAAAGAATCGTGAGTTTGAGATCAGCCTGGGCTCCACAGAAAGACCCTGTATCAAAAAACAAGCAACTTTTTTTTTCAAGTCTTCAGTTACATGAGCCACATTTCAAGTACTCAGTAGCCACATGGCTCAGTGGCTACGTGTTGGACGTGCAGACAGAGAGCATTTCCATCAACACAGAAAGTTCAACTGGACAGCACTAATATCGAGCACTTAGATATTTCATTTGAAGCAATGAGTAGGGTCTTCTGGGAAGTGCAGCTTCCCCCTGGTTTTAGGTGCTCTGTGAAATTCTGGTTAGAGGGAGTGCATTTTCCACAATGACCAAAGCAACACGCTAGGATCTTCATGTAAAAACAAAGACTCTGAACTGAAACCGGAAGGGCTACCACTTGGATCCTTTTCGCATGCATCTGTGCACACACATGGTTTCTCCTTCTTGAGGGGTCCTATCCTTTTGCTTGTATCACAAAGACTGTGAAGTCAGATGCTGTAACCGTTTTACTGCCAGAAAGCCCACATGCTTCTGAGTTCTAGCCAGAACTGCTTTCTGGACCCCTTTGGATGGGTCTAAGCATTCCCCAGCTTTACTTTTTTTTTTTTAAACAGGGTCTTACTACGTAGCATGGGTGGCCTGGAACTCATGATCCTCCTACCTCAGCCTCCCCAGTGCTGGGAGCCACCATGCCCCCAGCTCCCAGCTTTACTTTCTTCTTTTTTTTTTTATTGTTGTGCTGGAGGTACTTTGTGTTATTTATGAAAGTTTTTATAATATATCAAATATATCATAGTTGAATTCACCCCCTCCATCATTCTCCTCCAGCTTTACTTTCTATCACGCAGGGGAGAAAATCTCTCAGAAGACAGGTCAGCACTCTGGACAGCGACACACTTCTGGCCAGCGCTAGAGTTTCAGCACTCCCTTTTCCCCCAAAACACCTGTTCTGAAGGAAGCCTCCCCTCAGAAACCACTAGGGGCAAGAGCGAGTTCAGCTGAGAAGCTTCACGCGCTCTTCACCAACACCAATACCAAGTCCAATATTAGTCTGAAAGTGAAGTTCTCTGAAGTCTGGCCCCAGCTGGTCCCTTCCACTGCACCTCCAGCTGGGTCAAGTCAGATGCTGGTCATCTGCATTGTACACCTTTGATTATGTCCCTTTATCCCACAGAAATGCCACTTCCTTACTGCTACCTATTCAAATCCTTCCCTTTCTAGAGCCAGAGCCAACCCCACTTCTCTCAAAACTTTCCCCAGGGACTTTATGTTGATCCCCTCCCTTCTCTTACATCCAAAGCCTTTTTGGTTTAGACTGTGTTTTAGGGAACTTAATTACATATCATCTTGTACAACTACTTGATACACAAGCAGCTTAAAAAGTTTCAAGTAACCCATATGTGAACAAAGAACTCTTGTATGTCAGTGACTAGCCATACAACCACAAAGAACTCATGCTATCCATCTGAGTCTCTGTTTCTTGATCAGTAAAATAATGAACTTGGACTAAAACGTTTCTAACATTCATGAGTCAGTTTCTCTCAATTTCTAGTTGTCACTAAAAAAGTGCTATGCAATTAGCAGGGACTTCAAAGAATACTGAAGCTGCAATGAATCTTTTTATAAAACCAGGCACAGCCCAGGGCTAGGTTCAGCCAGAGAATCCTGGGTTAGTTTCCAATATGAGTGGCAAAGGTTTTAGTTCCACTCAGTGTGTGACGGTGATCAGAAAGAGATCTAGTTTCTGTCCTCGCCTAAGTCAGCATAGGAAAATTGTCTGGAGCCTCAGGGGCATTTTCCATCCTAAAGAACATGTCACCTCCAACATGTGGAAAAGTACCACACAATGGGTTCTTCAACAATGGCATGATAACAATGCATCTCATGCAAATTCCTCTCATATAGGTCAACCAGCATGTGACAGCAGGGTACTAACTTCATTTACTAATTACACAGAAGCCTGGACTGACTTTGGAAAGGTTAGTGGTGCCCCCAAATAAAACTGGCTGGTCTCACAAGTCAAGATGTTCCCAGAATGTGGGAGAAATAAATTTCAGCTCACTAGCATACTTTCTGTCAAATAATAATTATGATACCGAGCCAATTCTCAGAGCATTCACTTTATGAATCTACACACAGTAAGATACGGGGTGACCATCCCCCCGTGCACCAGGAGAAATTAAGGCCAGGAATGTTTAATAACATTCACATTGCAAATAAACATCAACCTAGAACTAGAATCTAGTGGAATAATTCGCTAACATAAGCAGAAAACTCTTAGTAATAAGATAACATGAGTTAAGAAACTCACTGACCCCAGAACTGGAAGCTTCCACTAAATATGTATTAAAAAAGTACTACTTCAAAATAAACTAGCTAGCATTAGTAAAGAAGGAGGAAACTCTCATCATTGGGAAAAGTGTTTGGAATCACTCTGCCAGCCATTCTGGGATAAGCCATTTTTCTCATCCCAGAAGAATCACAAGACCTGAGAACAAAACTTAGCATCTGGTCAATCCATTCCAGTTGGCCTAAACTGGATCAAGGAATGCTAGCTTAACATGAAGCCAGAACTTCCCTGTCCTAGGGGGCTTTCCCCAAGCTAGCCATCCTAAGTGCTCAGAGAAGCAAATCAGGGAGACACCAAAAGAGTGAAAGAAGAAAAATGAAGACTCCAGCACTCGGTCATTCCTGCAGCAGCTCTGGTCATTAAGTCTGCAAGTGTTGCTCTCTCAAGACCCACTTCAGGTATTTCCTTTTGCATGCTAAATGCCAATGTCATATTCCATCAACCTTTTAGCACTTAACTGTCTGGAATTAGCAGATGTTCCTTAGATTTGAACATATACCTCTGATCACCTATAGGGCACAGACAGGGTCTCATAAGCCTCTCTGTTGCTCCAAGAGGTGATTTGGCATCCCCGATCTATAAATGATCTATAAAGGAGAATGATTCGACTTACTCAGGAAGTCCATCTGCCACCTGAGGGCAGTACTAGGTAGCAAGCTAAGTATGTGTTGTTGTGTAGGGGAGGGAAAATTGGCCAAAAGGGAGCTCACCTGGAAGACAACAGGCCACGCAGCCTTCCTCCAAATCTGGGTGCTAAGGACTTCCTTCTTCTAGGACTGAGATGGAAATCCCCCCTTTCAACCTCTGAGTGGCTGATCTCAGGCTGTTTATCTCGTTAACTCTGTTTATTGTGATCCGAGTAAGAGGTTCTGAAGCCCTTCAAGCCCCTCTCTAATTAAATTCATTAGAACAGATTGGGGCTTTCTTTCTGGATCTAAGAAAAATTAACAACATAATTAGCATTATAATGACAGGGAGAGGGGCTGCCAGGGAGGCCTTTCAGGAGGGGCTGGGCCAGTCCGGGAGTGAGGAGGAGCAGGTGAAGGAAGAGAGGACAGATGCTCAGGCAGCTGCTTCCCAGAAGGAGTTGCAGGAGCCGGAGGGGATGACCCAGCCATGCCCCAAGCACACCAACTTTTTCATGGTATTGCATTTGGGAGAGTTAAGACAGGACAAGCAATTAATCAATGACATAAATCCCAGAGCCATGGCTTCTGGGACAAAAACTTGCAGCAATCTTCTAATTATATAGAGAAAGAAACGCATTTAAATTGTGTTAGTGATGGGGCCAGAAGTAAAAACATAGCCCTCTCTTTATTCACGATGATGCCCTTATCCTGCAAGATTTCATTGCAGGGACCAAGGAGAGGCAGAGTTGAGGGCAAGGGAGAACAGGTAGGATTTGGCAGGCCAGAGAACCTGAAGGTGCCAAATTCTTGCTTATACAGCTGGTGGGTTCCCTTTGTCTGACCTCAAAGACTGAGCTGTTTCCATTGTGCCTTGTCACCCTCCCTGATGGCAACAGTCTGATCCAACTCACCGGTCACACCTTCCTGTGCCACATTACAGTTTAGGGTCCAAACAGCAACAAAGACTTAATCACACACCGTCTTGGATCATTCTCACAGCATTTCACACATCTCCATCTTATTTCCCCTGTTTGAAAGCAGGAGCTGCATTTCTGTATGTTTCAGAACACCGCAGGAACTCAAAACTGCATTCTGACAGATTTTTCTAGAAAGGCTGGTGCATGAAGACAAAACACACAGTTCTTTATTTTCCACTAAGACTGGGGGAGTGCAGTGTAATACGCAAGAGACAGGCATGAGCTTTGAGGTCAAACAGATGTAGGTTTAAATGCTAGCTCTGAAACTCACCTGTTCTGAGACCTAAAACAAGCAACAACCTCCCAGTCTGTTTCATTATCTTTAAAACCAGAATCCTAACAATACCTCTTTTGTAGCGTTAACTCTTATGAGGATGAAATTAGATGAGGCATACAAAGGACATGGTGAGGTGCCTGGCACAACAGTAAGTACTTGGTAATGGTGACCATTGCTACTGTACCACTTATATTTTTTCTGGCTTGCCTCAAGATCTAATGAAAGGATGGCTCCAGGGTTCTCAAGCTGAATGGACAGTCTGACCAATACCCGGGATCAGCAAAGCTGCGAAAGTGCCTACCCAAGCTCTCAACACTGCCATTCACTCCCACAGCCTCCCCTGCAGTCTCAAGAGAGCAGGTCATTTGCATCCAACATCTGCCCTTGTAGAGAGGCCTGGGCCCAGGCAGTCACTGCTCAAAGTTTTGCCATTTAGCTGCTCTAGTTTTATGCAGGGGTCTAGCCAAACAATTTGGGTTCCTCTGCACACCATGAGCCCCTAGCCATGCTCCTACAATGCTGGATCCCATCCAACCTGTTACAGCACTTCTAATGCTGAGTTTTCACTTCTTCCTCTCCAACTCAACTGACCAACACTTAGCACTGTTCCTGACACAGGTTCAAAGGCTCAAGACACACTAATGAAATGAACTAAATTGGATTCGGGGAGAAGACAGAGGCTACTCTGACAGCTGAGGCTGGGAGTCCCTACTCTGGCTCTTTTCCCAGTTCAGCTATGAATGTTTGTGGTAATTTGTGCTCAACTGTATGATGTCTAAGGCTCTCCCCTCCCAACCATCAACCTCCCTTTCCCTGCCTGACTCCTTTGATGGCTCTGACCTCCCTATAACCCCAAAATTCTCTACACATATCAGAGCCACATACATTTCATGACTTGCTCCCCATCAGACTGGGAGCTCCCAGAGGGCAGATAGGGCTTCTTTCTTCTCACTTACTCTGATAGTCTAAGCATTTCCAGAGCACATTTTGCCCCTAAAATGCAAGTTCTCAGGAGATGGGATTGGGAGAGTTAAGTAGCCTTGACCTGGACCCAGAGTTCCCTTTTCAGGCTACAGGGGCACCTAGCAGGGCTCAGCTACACACAGAACACCCCTCCTCTTGCCCCTCACCATGGGGATATGAAACACCTCAAATCTCACTGTTCCCTCACTGTTTTCCTGACAGTCAGCTTCACGGTCAGCTCTGAGCTTCCATTCTGGATGGCTTCAACCATTCCTCTTTGGGTTATGGGGAAGAAGAGCTGGTACCACCGGAATTCAAGATCCTGTGTTTCAGTACCCATGTCTGCACATTCTCACTCAGGCTTATCTGTATTATTTTTCTGATTACTTATGTCTCTCTTCCATTACACTGGCGCTCCAAGAGCTCTGACTCTGTCTTGCTTTTCCTTGCTATGATCTCAGCACCTAGCAGAGCAGCACATCACTGGGGTTAATAAACACTTGTGAAATGAGTAAGGATGTGTGCAACCTTAAAATCCTCTTACTCCCCTACCCTCTATTCCCCGTCAAACAGACTGAAAACTGTTCTTCTTTGCCTTTCTCTTCAGGATTTTGTCAGAACTTATTTTTTTCTAAAGAAAAAGGAAAAATCCTCACACCCCAACTCCTGGATGGTCTCAGATCTCAGTGTGCCTCTGGCCTCCAAACCAGTCCCAAGGGAAAATCGTGGTACTAAAATGGGGAATAAGTTGTGACAGAGTGATCAAAATCTAGGATCCTGTTCATGAGCCACGGCAAAAATAAGACCCTCCTCTTCTGCCTCCATTCTATCCCCTTCCTCCTGGCCCCGAGATATCCAAAGCTCAAATTGAACCCCAATATCTCAGCCACTTCCACAATGTGCCTGGAAGGACTAGCCATTGTAAGCACAGAGCTGTTCAGCCCCCAGGGAGCCAGCAAGGCACAACTGGCAGGTCTTGCCCCAGCTCTCTGGGGAGATGCCTCTTCTGTCTGTGTGCCTGGATTTAACTCTCTGTAGCCTTTGTGGTAGCAAACAAGGGGATGAGGGGTGAAATTCATTGCACAAAACTGGGAAATACATGCGCTGTTATCAGAAACCCCCCATTTAACCTGAGCCCCAATCAAGCATTTCAACGTCAGAACCTTAATCCAATCAGCTCACGACAACAGCTGCAGGTGATGCCTCCTCCCTGTACCAGGAAATGCTGGCAGCCCTGAGGATCCAATGCCAGCAGAAACTTCCTGCTCCACCCCCACTCATGATGGGGAGGGGACGGAGAAGGGTGACAAAGCAGGGTACAGCCAGTCCCCCAATTTTACACCCCCCTGGCTAGGCACTGCCTGAGGCCAGTAGAGAGTTACCACACATCAGTGGAAGGAGTTCAGCCACTCAGATTTCCAAAGTGAGGGAGCTTCCCAGAGAGGGGACAGGGTTGGTCTGCAGTTTGCTTCCCCCACAAGGCTAAGAATGGAAGGGGCTATGTGTGAGTCTTTCTCATTTGTGTCATTCTCTCTCCCTTTCTGCACACACACACACACACACACACACGCACACGCACTTTCAACTGAATTAAAAAACTAGAGAGGGACATTTCTCCCTCTAAAGTGCCAGCTCAATCAAGACAAAAGGTGGAATATATTCCATGGGTAGCAGAGCTCTGTCTCCTTTACCTCTTCCTGCTGTACAATTTTAGCAGCAAGATCATCCTGACTCGGATGGAGGACAGACTCTGCTCCCTTCCTCTGCTTGCCCCCAGCCATAGCTGGTGTGGCCCTGATGCCCAGGGGTTTCACACTCCCCACACATTTCCCATGGTTTTCCACTTAGGCTTAAAGTTTTATGGGTCCTGACCCTGCTTGCCTCTGGCCCCATACAAACATTCAACTCCTTCCCAACTAGGTCTCAGAACTCAGTGGCCTGTCCTTGCCTGCAAGATTTGACCGCTGGGCTCAGCACAGCTCCAAGGGTGGAGGAGACACACCGGGCCCTCATGCCAGGGACAGAGACAGGAGGAAGAGGGGCTGCTCATCCACTCCTCTAGACTGAGGGAAGAGGCATCTCTGTCAACACACCAACCCTGGCTCAGGTCAGGAGAGGGGCTGCTGTGAGGGGCCAGAGTCTCCGTGATTCAGCATTCTGCATATTCTCAGCCCAGCCACTGGCCACACTCATGACAGCTCCCAGTGCCAAAGCAAAGCGCTGACTTGAAGGCTGAGGAAGAACCCTTTCCAAACCCCTCCAGCGGTGCTCAGAACAAAAACCGAGCTATTGCACTGGGCCATCCCTTGGACCAGCCTCTTCCCTAGCCTGTTTCCCATTGCTTAGCACCCTCCCCAAGTGGATCTAGGAAACAAACGGTAGAAGAGAACAGTGGTGGCTGGAGTGGAACACAGAGGCCTACCACCCCAGCATCTCTCCTTCCAGCCATGAGCAGGATGGAACATACAGACAGGGTTAAAAGGGAACTGCATCCACAACACGGAGTACATCAGGCCTGCAGAGCCTAGTGCCAGCCACCGGCAGGGAAGGAGGGCCTGGGACCAGTTAGGGGGCTGAGTACAGGCCACACATCACAAGCAGCACCAGGAAGGATGGGTGGAGAAGGTGAAGGGAGGCAGGCCCCGTAAAGAGCCAAAGGGAGAGGGAGACGGTGAGAGGTTCTAGAGGGACTATGGTGCAGGAGGGAACCGGGGGAGGACAGAAACTGTGAGGTAGCGAATGAAGAGACAGGCACTCGGGCTAGTGAGGAGAAGGGATAGGGGAAGGCAAAGACAGGGGCCAATGTGTTGGGTAGGAAAAACAGGAAGAATGGGGCAATAAAAAGTGCGGCGTCAGGAAGAGAGGCTAAGGCCCAGCAGGGCGCAAGGATGAGGCCCTGACAGAGAGGAAAGGGGAAAGAGCGTGAGGATGCAGAAAGGGGGAGGGGATGCGGACAGCGACACAGAAAGGGTATTGGGATGGGCACGGGGTGGGAACTGGATGGGGTGGGCTGCAGATATCGCCAGAATAGGATGGATTTGGGATTAGGTGACCGTGTGGACAGGAAAAAGCACAGAGATGTGGACGGAGGGGGATGGGGTCAGGTCGGAGGATGGAGGCGGACAGGAGGGCGGGAACAAGGTGGTGTCGTTAGAAGGGTTTCCATGACCCTTCTTCTACCCGCACCCCCTCTCTCCGGTACCCACTCTCGCCTACCTCCTAGGGCTGGGGCTCCGGCACTGAACGCAGTCCGAGCTGTCCTCGGATGCCGGCGCCGCCGCTTCCTCCGCGTCCCCTGCAGCGCCTCTCGCCGCCAGCCGCCGCATTAGAGCAGACACCAGCCCGTGCGCGTCCCCGGCGGCCGGCGCGCGCCCGACAGCCTGCGTGCGCGGCCCCGCGCCCCTCCTTTCGCGCGCCGAGGGCCAGCGGAGCGGATTCCCGGACAGAGGAGGGAAGGCTGCTCCGGGCACCGCCCCGGCCGGCAAGTTGGGATGCAGTTCGCAGAGCCTGGATGGGGAGGGGGGGAAAAGCCCCTCCTTTTTGTTCTCACTTGACCCTGGAGCCTCTTTGGACTTGAGGATGATATCAGTGCCCGGTTCCTTGGTTGAGCGTCTACCATGTACGTACGTACCAAACACAGGAAAAAATGCTCCCAAGCAACCAGAAGTACCGCGTGTCTGTCTTGTATGTGACCCTTCTTCAGACTGTGACTGCTTAGGGGCAGGAATTTGTCTAACAGCCCAGAGACTTGCTTAGGGATGACTCTCCGGGAATGGTTGTTGACTGAAGGAGTTGTTGGATACAAAGTTGGGCACGTGAGTGATGCTGGGGTCTTCTTTTGAAAATGGGAGGCTTTTATCTCTGCCCCGGGGAGAATGGGGTCTCTGTCCCAGACTTGAGGTAGGATGGAAGTAAGTCCCTGGATTGGAGGACCAGAGATCCAACTGTTAATCCTGCCTCTGTAACTACCTAATCAGAGCAAGACAGCTCTCTGCGGGTCTCAGTTTCCTCAACTGAACCATGGAAGGTTGGTCTGAGATTTTTCCTAGCTTTGTTGTGAAGCACCCATTAGGCCCTGACAGAGGATCTGCAACAGCAGAAAGACCCCAATTGGGAATTAGGAAGTCATGGAATCTTAGTCTTGGAGGAGCCCTCAGAAGTTTCTAGTTCAGCTCCCCATCCAAAACTACAGCCCTTTCTATATGACCCATCTGAGACCCTCCTTAAAGGCTATGCTAAGCCCCCTTCTCCATAGTCACACAGCTTCTACCTGGGTACCACCTTTGCTGGGTACCACCTTTTGAGTTCATCGTGCCTTTTTCTCTGTCTCCCTTCTCCCCAGCATCTTGTCTTCTGTATTATCCTCACCCAGGTGCTCAGTAAATACTTGCTGCAAGACTACTAATGACAAATGAACCATCCAGGTAACTTACAGGATGTTCCTCTCTTCAGCAAGGTGCTTTGAAATCTACAGTCACATCTAATTGGGCAAAGTCTATACAATGGGGGAAGGGAGGAAGGTTGGCAGCCTGGTCTCTCACAGTGCACTCGAGGAGCCAGTCAGGAACTCCTCCAGGTGTCTGGTCAGCCCTTCCCGAGGGGCAGGAGGGAATGTGGACCACTTGAAAACTCTCTGAAGAAGAGAATGTGGAAACTGGGAGCCCTGTCCAGATGCTACTCCTGGCCCTGGCAGGTCCCAGACACTAGAGGAAAAGCACCAGGGCACCTCATGTCCAGGCATAGGACAGGATTTCCTGTGACCCTCCTTACTAAAAGTGTCCAGTTTGCCAGCTCCATGGAATAAAGACAAGGATACTCCTTCCCTAGGCACCTACTATATGCCACTTGCTGGGTTCCCTGTGTCTCTTATTCTCTTGCTGTCTATAGTACTAGGAGAGACATATGTTGCAGGAAGTGTTGCATAACGACTGTGGCATCTGCTCTACAGGTACCTGTGTGATGTTTCCATCATGTCAGATCTGGATGAATGTACTTACTTCCCTTTTATTATTTTAAAAAGTATCATCAAAGCTCTACAAGCACGTAATTAAATCCAAGCCCAATTGTGCTCTAAGATTTCTCTCTCTCTCTCTCAGATTTAAGATAGGGTCTCTCTTATGTAGCCCAGGCAGGCCTCCAGCACCCAATCCTCCTGCCTCTACCTTCCAGGTGCTGGGATTACAGGCCTATACCACTATACCTGGCATGCTTCCTTCATTTTTTTTTTTTTTTAGGAGCAAACAAAGCTGAGGCCAGAAAGATAGATGATCACATGGTGATTTAGTGGTCGAAACTGAACTGGAACTCAAGGCCCTAGTGTGAAGAAATTAGTCTGTGCCTGAAGGGAGCAGAGAGATCCCACCCAGGAGCCCTGAGGGCGAAGAGCAGGCATTCCCTTGGCCTTGGTGTCTCTGGAGCTGCTGCTGTGTCCTGATCAGGAGAGGGGCTCCACCTGCTGGTGATGGACTCCTGGGGCCAACCTGAGCCTTCCTGTATTCTGCCCACGAGCTGTTCTACTTGTGTGTCAAGACATGTACAGATGTGCTGGATGGATGCTGAGGGACGGGGCAGGGCCCCAACAGTGCCTATTACTGCCTGTCAGCTATCATCTTCCACATGGCTCCAGGAGGTGTGGGAAAATGGGCAGATTCGTGCATTATTGGTGGAGAGTTAGCTTGGTGTGTCTTTTGGGAGAAGAATTTGGCAGGACCATCAGAACTCTAATTGTACCCATACCATCAGTGCCACCTCTTAGAATCCTGCAAAGGAAGATAGGCACAAACCTCCGAGAGGCGTAAACACAAGGATGCTCAGTGCAGTTCATGAAGAGGCAAGGATTGACACATTATACTAATACATGAATGGAGAGGTATGAAGCAGCCTTTAAAAAATGGTAACATAGCAACTTGAGAGGCAGAGATGGGAGGATCACAATTCAAAAGTTAGTGAGACCCTATCTCAGAAAAACAAGGTGAGCTGGGCATGGGGGCATGTGGCTCAAGTGGTAGGGCATGAGGCCCTGAGTTCAAACCAAAAAAACCAAAACCAGACACACACACACACACACACACACACACACACACACACACACACACACAGTGTGTGTTGGCACATGCCTGTGATCCCTGGGAGGCACAGGTAGGAAGACTGAGGTCCAAGGCTGGCCCTTGATGTCTGAGGCTGGCTCTGGGCAAAATCCCAAGTCCTATCTGAGAACTAATGCAAAAAGAGCTGGGAAGTGGTTTAAGTGGTAGAGCGCCTGCCTAGTAAGTGTCAGGCCCTGAGTTCAAACTCCAGTACTGCCAAAAAAATTGTTAACATATATACATCTTTTAAAAAGAAAACCCAACTTAATTCCTCTTTCTGGAGGAAAAAATGAAAGCAAATTGGGACAAGTGATGGGAAGAAGAGGAAAGAGGGTATGTCTTGGGCCACTTTAGGGGAGGAGGTTAGAGAGCCTTAAGGAGATCAGGAGGGATCTAACTTTTGTTGAAGCCTTTCACATCCCTGGCCCTTTGTGACTGTCTTGGTCACTGCTGCACCTGTCTCTTTCCTTGGCTGCTTGTCATCTGTGCCCTCTTGCTGTAATGAACCACAGTCATGTGTATACTCATTGGTGAGCTCCATGAGTTCTTCAGCAATAACTGACCTAAGTGTGGTTGAGGACCATGCCCTAATTTTGTAGAGGTATATGGGAGGAACCAGGATTTGAGCAAAACCCTCAGAGGCTCAAAGTAAACCTCCTTTCCACCCTGCCTCACTGTCTCCCACTGACCCGATGTGCAATGAGTGCTGAAGGATGGGAATTCTGACATCATGAAGAGCAAGAACAGAGTGACAGCCATGCCAAGCTATAGCAGGATGGATGGATGAGGATGCAGAAACACAAGCTGAGTAGTAGTGGCACATTCAGAGGAAATATAGAGGCACACATTTTAGAAAATTCTAGAAATCTCAGCCCCATGCAATGCAGCAGGACAGAAAGGCAATGACAGAAGCCACTAAGAAGGCCAACCATGATAGGTTCCCCAGAAAGCTGGACTTTCTGATCTCTGCTCTTGTGTCTCCCTCAACATCTCCTAACCTCTTCCCTGTGATGGGAAAGTCACATCACAATTTGTACACTGGATTGAGGGAAGGAGAGAGAGGACCAAGAGACTGGGGTCTGATCCTGTTCCCCATTAGGTAACTCACAGTTGCTGGAGGTCCCCAGCTGTGGCATGTGTGGAGATCCTATGCATTTTGTAGGCCCCTTGCCACACCCCTATAGCTGGCACATTCTTAGGTGTCTAGTCTTTTCTGCCTCTTACCCCTTGAAGTATACAAAAAGGAAGGGTCCTGTCCAGTTCTGGGCTGGAGAGCATCTTTCTACCTGCTTTCTTACTTTCTGCTTTGAAATTAAAACAAACAAAAATTCTCTTTGGGATTTCCCTTCTGCCCACCATTGCTGAGGGCAGAGCTGAACTGATAGCTGTGTGTCCAACATAGACTTCTGGCTTCCAGAGGCATTGTTATCCCAAGGCACATGGGGTTGGTCTTCCACGTAAGCAGGTGGAATTCCATTCCTGATTGAGCCTGGGCAGTGAATAGGAATGCAGTGAGCAAAGAGGAGAAAGAGGTTTGGAATAGTCATTCCAGCATTGACTATCCCAACAGCAAGGCAAAGGGTGAAACTGCCCTGATGCCCCTCTAATCCAAGGCACAATTCCACTTGGAAAAATCACCCACAAGGTTCCCCTGCATAGATGAATTAGAGGGAGTAGGGTGTTTGGAGCCTTCCTCTAGCACGATGAAAGGCCTACACCCAAAGTGTTTATCTGTCTCCAGTAGCGGTAAGAGTAGACATTTCTCTCCTGCCTCCGATGAGCCAACTAGCACGAAGGGAAGCCTAGCTGCAAACTTTCCCTCTCTCTAAATTCATAAAATTGTAGTTTTTCTGGAGCTTTTGAGGACTGATTATCTTGACAGGTTGTCTCATATTCCTGTTCCTAGGTGGGGCAAAATGAGGTCACCTCCTGCCTGAGAATCCTGGAATTAAACCCACCTAGAAAGCACTTTACCTTTTGCACTTGCCTTGCAAACATGCTGTGCGAGTAGTCAAGAGTATCAGGCACAACCAACTGCAAAAACATCCATTTCATCCATAAACAAGTGGTTAAAACACATTAAGCAGTGTGTTAATCTTTATCTTTGTGGTATACTCCTATTTCAGGACCCAGCTTAAACATGTCTCATTTGAAAAAAAAGTCCTTAACTGTGCCACACACAGTAAACGCCCTTCCCCAAGCACTTAGCGCACTGAGTGTCTAGCATGGAAGCTTCGTGGGCCATGAACGGTCTCGCTCTGTGTATCCATAGAGCCAAGTACAGTATACTGCTTACAGGTGGTGTTCCGTAAGTATTTATAGAACAGTGCTGCTATGAACACAGTCCATATTGCCCAATAATGGAAGCCACAAGCCATTTGTGGCACCTTCAATGAACACTAAAATTAAAAATTCATTCTTTGGCCACACTAACCACATTTTCAAGTGCACAGGAGTCACATATGCCAATTGGTTACTGTAGTGGATAATCCACATTGAAGAACGTAACAGAAAGTTCCATGGAACAGCACTGGACTGTGTTACGACTAGCATCACCTGGGTTTTACAGTGCACAATCTCTACAACTGGTCACAGAGGGCTTGTAAGAGTGAAGTGCTGCCCCATCTGTGGTGATGGACTAGCTGCTGGTCAAAAAATTACATCACCATCTATGATTTAAGATAGGCATGAGAACATCTAAAAGCGTATTATAAAAAATGCTCCCTTAATGAATCAATTCAGGTTAAATGAAGTAAACAGATTTTGGTTAGTTATCATCAAATATATAAAGAAACACATAGAAGGCCAGCCTGGGCTACATGGTGAGACCCTCTCTAAAAGAAAGAAAGAGCCAGGCACCGGTGGCTCACACCTGTAAACCTAGCTACTTAGGAGGCTGAGATCAGGAAGATCAAGGTTTGAGGCTGGCCTAGGCAAATAGTTTGCAGGACCCTATTTCTAAAATAACCGAGCAAAATGGATTGGAGGTGTGGCTCAAGTGGTATAGTACCTATTTTGCAAACACGAAGCCCTGAATTCAAACCTCAGCCTCACCAAAAAAAAAAAAAAAAAAAAAAAAGGAAGGGAGGCAAGGAAGGGAAGAGAGAGGAGGGAGGAAGGAAGGATGAAGGAGAGAGGAAGGAAGGAGGGAGGGAGGAAGGAAGGAAGGGAAGAGATTGAAAGAAATACAGAAGTTTGGCTATCCTCACAGCCTGAAAAATAATGTCAGTTTTTCTTTTTATGTGTGAATTGGGCATTACTTTGCTAGAATTATTTCCTAGGGAAATAAACATATTAAACAGAAATAACCTTCCAGCTATTGAAATACAGCCAAAAAAAAAATATTTGTCTTCACGTCGTGGCCACAGAAGATCTCTAACACAGCATTCACTGATGATCTGGCAAAGGAAAGATTTACAAAGGTCTCTCCTATTGTTTGCCATAAACCATTGAAATGTCCTGGCCACGGCAACATTTCAGCCTCCAAATTGACTTGCTGACACCGCCTCTTGCACAGAGCAAATGTATAAAAATCCTTTGGTGGTCCACATGTCTTGGTGTTCTAGGCAGGAAAATGTGGACCCTGCACCTTGAGGGTCCTTTTTACCTCCTGTAGGCTATGATTTCCCTCTGTCAAAGATTCTGTAAGTCCAAATGATCAATGTGCCTCCTTCTGTTCTTGGTCAGACCCATCATGTTGGGGAAAGGAGGGCTGCTCATTTTCACTCATGGTGCTATGCTGCAGGCCCTGGACCCTGAGCCCCAGACCCCTCTGTTTCTACACTATCCTTCTCCCATCCTGCCCTCAATTCCTTCTAGCCATCAGGATCATCAGATGTGGGGACAGGAGCCAAGAGGTAGCAACTGAGAACTCAGCCTGTGGGCCTGGACACCCCTAATTAGAGTCCTATCTTATTACTGCCAAGTTCTTGGTACAGAACCTAAGGGAAGTGCCCAGGGAGCAGGTGTTGTTTAAAGTTAGCTTCTAAACTCCAGCTCTGCAAGCTGAACACCTGAGGCTACACCAGTAGCTGAGGTGGGTGGGCTCTGCCTCCTCTGGGTGGCTCCAGGAAAGTGGCCGGAACCCAGCAGATGGGATGGCATGTACTTCTAGATATATGGAGATTTCAGACAACTGCACACATGTTCACTCAGGCTTCCATTAAGGGTCTTCCAAGTTAATTAACATTGAAGAATATCTCTATTAAAAAAAACATAGCTTTGTAAACATAACATAAAATAACATAGTCTGAATCCTTCCATGTTACTCCTCAGGATCCAAATGTACCTGGGAGTTAGGGGCCGGAGAAAATGCTATCACCCTGCTAGGGATGATGGCTTCTAATGAGTCATCATCCATCACTCGCTCCTTGAGGCTGGGACTGAGCTAAGCCCTGCCATATCCTCTCAGGTACAAGAGAACGTTTTCAATGAACTAATAAACAGCTGTCAGTCAAGATTATTGAAAGCACCTGGGACATATTCAGGGTTGCTTTGTGCTTCATAAGCACCAACTGTCATGAGCAGGTGTGTCCTACCTGCAAAAGCTGTGGGTGTTGGGGACAGGAGCCCCACAGGTGTTCCCTCCCTTACTGCAGGTAGGTGGGTCCTACCTGCAAATGTAGGTGTTGGAGAGAGGAACCTCACAGGGTGCTTCCTTACTGGAGCAGGACTGTGCTGGAAAATCTTGAACATCTGGTTTGCTTGAGAAAAAAAAAAAAGAGCCCTGATTCATAGTTTCTGGTTTCTGTGGTGTAAATTCTGCCACTGTAGTCAATGTCAAGGTCCCACCATAATGTCACACAGCATGGAGTCAGTGAGTTCCTCAGTTCCACAGCACTGTATGTCATTTGCATGAGACAGATAGAGGGATAGAAATAATCTAAAGATTATAGGTGGTAATAATGCAAAGTAACCAGGAATTGATGAGCTTTCGATTATTCCTACTTTTGTTTTAATGTAATTATTTAACAGGAAGTTTCTGTATTTTAATTTTTGGTAAGGGCTGCATCTGACAACTTTGCAAATCTGATCTTCAGCAGTGGGCTTCCATGTGCTGGCATAAACTGGCCCTAACTCAGTCTCACCTGGAGCTACTCAGCCACAGTGTGTCCCTCCTGTTGCCACTTAGAGTTTAGGATTTCTGTGTCAGCTTCCATGACAGCTCAGTAAGATCAATTCTAAAAAAGTGGCAACCAGAAGGTGTTAGGCACTGTTGGTGACACACTACAGCAGCTGATGTTGTTATGCCCAGCTACTGTTGAGTGTAGTCAATGGCGAAAGGCTCACACCTGTGTCCTCTCTGGAGCCCTTTCTCTGCCTGGCAGAAGTGGCCTCTCCCTGAGATGCCCAGAGGTCACAGTGCCAATGACAACTCTTGGCTTTGGGGTATTATTCTCTTCTGTGCAGTGAGTTACACCCAGCTCATGTATGGACAAGGCCAAGACCTTTATCTTAAGATACATCCTGGTTTGGCAGCTTCCTCTGTATCCTGCTTCCCACAATTCCTTTCCCAGAAAATGCTCACCAAACTGTGTTAAGCTTGGACAAAGAGAGTGTGAGGCCGACACACACATGGGCTGTGTTTGGGATCAGCAAGAGATGGTGATACAAGCCCAAGGTCAAGAAAGGTCAGGTTGGGCTTTGGTGCCATTCAAAGGGGTTTAGGCACTGGGAGGACAGAAGTGGGTCCAGTGGCACCAAAGACCCCACTTCAAGGATTCTGATTAGGGCTGCTCTGTGGACTTTTTTTACTTCCATGTTTTTCAATATGGCATCCTCAATGCTGTATTAAGGGTTCCAGAAAGTGGCATATATCTGCACAGATTTGCTGGGATCAGGGGTGAGATGGGATAAGTTCTGTAATCTAGCTAGTAAATAATTTTATATACTTCTATACTAAAATAATAACAGGCAACACAAGTAGTGTTTACAGGCTGGCGGAGTGGCTCAAGTGGTAAGAGTGCCATCCTAGCAAGTGTGAGGTTCCAAGTTCAAACCCCAGCATAACCAAACAAAAACACAAACAAGTAGTGTTTATAGCGTGCCTGTCTCTGGTTTAAAAATTTGATACATGCTCAGGAGGCAGAGATTAAGAGGATTGAGGTTTGAAGCCAGCCTGGGCAAAAAAAGTTTGCGAGACCCTAACCCTTCACAAAAATAGGGCTGGTGGAGTGGCTCAAGGTGAAGGCCCCAAGTTCAAGCCCCAGTGCCAAAAAAAAAAAAAAAAAAAAAAACTTGATACATATGAAACACATTGAATCATTGCAGCAAAGCCATGAGGAAATCCAGGCTGAAGAAAGAGGGTAAATACTTTGATGAGTCCCCCTGCTGGCAAGGTGGAAGCCCTGCGGCATGGCTCCAGAGTCCCTGCCTTTAGCCACAAACGTTGTATGTTAAAGCAAATGCTGATTTGTCATCAACTAGAAAACTGTTTAGAATAAAACATCAGTTTGGATTTTTTTTGTATTACTGGAATTTGAATTCAGGCAGGGCCTTGGCTTGTTAAGCAGGTGCTCTACCGCTTGAACCATATCCCGCTCTTTTTGCTTTATGTATTTTTCTAGATATAATCTCATATTTTTTGGAGTCTTTACTCCCATTTTCTTGCATAGGGAGCAGGAAATGTTTCTTCCTTTTTCCCTGTTTCTTCCTACTTTCATCTTGTTATGCTAAATTCCTTTCTTAATAAACTTTACTATCATTTTCACTACAAAACAAAAGAAGAATCTAATTTTTTGCTTGGGGCCAGCCTTAGAACACAGTCCTCTTATCTGTAGCCTCCAGTGTAGGTTGGACCACAGGTGTATACCACTATGCCTGGTTATTTTGGTGGGTCTGGGCTAGCCTTGAACCTCAATCTTCTTGACATCTGCCTCCTTGGTAGCTGGGATTACAGGTATGAGTCACTATCCCAGCCCAACTTTAGGTTTTTAGCTTCCGATGAATTGCTTCTTTTCCTAGGGGTAGATGGCAATGCCGGGGACTTGGTCACTGCTATGGCTTTGGGGTAGTTGGTGAAAGGTCTTTTCATCCCACTGGTCTTTATTCATTCTTCTGGGTGGGGAGCAACATGGAGAACAAATGGAGGATGAACTGAGGATGTCTTGGGAAAAGAGGTAAGGACACACCCAAATCCTGGGGAAGATCTTCTGTATATTCACGAAGGTACCTTTCCTGCCTTTCAACTTGTTGGAGATGTGAGAGAGCTCTGATCAGGTCTGGGCACCTGCTGGTATCAGCGAGGTAGTGACCCATCGCTCACCATCTGGGCTGCAGCCGTCTGTGCCATGCAGAAATCAGCTGGGACAACCAAGGCAGGGGACAAAGGGCAGAAAAGTCCTTAGAATGATGGGGGCAGGGATCAGAGTGAAAGTGCAACCTATGGCCAAGGCTGACTTGCTTAGGTGGAAAGAGAGTGGGGGCCTGTGTGAAAATGTGCCAAAAAGAGGGCATTTCTCTCCGTCTGGGCCGGTTAAACATCCCCTTGGAAGAAACAGCGGCAGGGAACTCACAAAGCCTGAGTGGATGTAACCCCCTGCTCTACATTCTCATTCTGAAATTCTCCCAAAGGTCATTATTTTAACTTGCTAAAATACTTCTTTTGCTAAAGAAAATATCTTCTAAAGAAAGTGGAGCTGCAGGAAATAGACCAAACTTTTGACTTTGGTCCAAAGCTAGTCAGGGTGAAACCCTCTGTGCTCTTTCTAAAAATGTCCTGGACATTTTTAGAAATTTTCCTGGAGTTTACAGATCACCCTGAGTTTGCAAAGCACTTACAGACAGGGTAGGTTACAACTAGTCTTCACAGGCAGGGCAGAGATTATTGCTCCCCTTTTACAGGTAGAAAAACCATAGCTTGGAGACAAGAAGGGATTTGCTGGAACCTCCTCCACTGGGTGGGTCCAGGGTAAATTGTTAATACAGTATCTCATGAAATCACTGCTAATAAAGTTATGCCAAAATCACATTTTTAGAACCTTCATTGGACTTGTGGTTGGGAAGTCACCCACAAGCCCAAAATGAAGGGTGATGAATGGAAATGAAGCTCTCTGACTAGGTACAGATGGGACACTCCATCAGTTGTGCTGGCTCCCACTGGCCCCACGCTCAGGGATGAAGAGAGACTGGTGGCCATAACACACAGATCTGCAGAGGGACTCGAATGGCCATGGAGGTGCTCGTACCCATAGGAGGCCTGAGAGAGAGCAGGTGTGAGCTTCTAGCTGTCTTTTCTTGATGAGGACAATGTGGACTGTGCTTCCTTCTCTCAATAGCAATATGTGGTGACAGAGCATTGCCAGACAGTGAAGCTCCCTCAGTCTTGGTATGGGTTTGTTTGTTTTTTTTTAACTGGGGGGCAATCACATAAGCATGGTTGACTGCCAACATGTCTTAGTGTCCAGCCCCTCTAGAGGTCAAGCCAATACTGTTTGACTCTAGGGAACCACTGTATATCACCAGGTAAACAAAGACATGTTTACTGGATAGAGTACTGCAAGGGCTTAGAGGTCACCTTCCAGGAGCTAGGCGAGAGCCAAACCATACTTTGGGCAAGGTTTTCTTCTGCTTCATGGGGGCCAACTCATGTTACTAGCCAGGTCTGGAGAATTTCTTAATTCATTTTCCTGTGGACCTTTCCCATAATGCTGTTCTCTGTCATAGAGGGAACTGCTCTAGAATCCAGACCATGTCTAGTCTCAAGGCCAAACTACACTTCAGGAGGGAGAGGCGTAGGCTGTCTCAGCTCCATCATATGTAACTTGACATCCAGGTAGTCTGGCTAGTGGATGAGGTTCAACTTTGTTCCTGAGACTCAGGCCCTGCCTCAGTCCAAGACAGGACTTGGTCTCTGTGCTGTGAACAGACATAGAGGTCTTGTCTGGGAGTCTCCCTGACTGAGATCCCACTTGCTCTTGCCTGTCCCTTTCTCTGAGACTTCAGCACTTCACGGAGCCTCCCTGCCTGAGGCTGAGCCTTGCCGCCTCCCTCTCAGTATGAACTCCACCTGTCCTCATCCTGGATCTCCTGTTCCTGGATTGCCTCCAGCTGTTGGGAGAATTGCTCTCTTCAGTCAGACCTAGACCTGACTCAGCCATTAGACAAAGATTCAGAGTCACTGCCCAGTACAGCCCTAGTTACCCTTTTTGGCCACCAATGTCAAAGCTGGTCATATCCTATCCTAGACTATGGCATGATGCTATGGAGGGTCTGTGCTCTGCAGCAGTGGAAGTTCAAAGGGCCATGAGTGACACACAAAAAATGCTGAAGTTCTTACATTTGTAGCTCAGTGGCCATCAGAGACTCTTGGTGTAGAGTCTCTTGGTGTGGAGTGGTGGTTCATACTGTGATCATAAGCCTCAACGTTCTGAAATTCCTCCTGGACCAAAGAGACTTAAAGAAATGCAGGAACACAATACCTCATCAGAAATCCTTGGACCAGATGTGTTTTACAATTCAGAATTTAGGAAGATACGTTGGCATAGATGTGGTACATTACGTGACAACCCCAGTGAGGTCTGGGGCAGCTCTCTGTAATTCAAAGACTTTCACATCTCTGTGGTGAAATGCATGAATATTCAACAGGTAAGATAAATAAAGGTATAACTCATTGCCTTATGTCAGTTCAGATCAGGTTTTGCCACCAAATAATTTCAAGTTTAATCAGGTGTTGCTACTGTATAAATTATGGAAAATATTCCATTTACAGAGCTTTTGAATAGGTTAAATATTTTCCAGGTATTGTTTGCTTTACACACTTCATAAGCATCTTATGAAGAAATTATGTCTCATTCATCTTTTTATTTCTATACCTGCCTTAATTCCTGGCCTATACTAGACACTGAATACATGCTGAATTAGTGGGTGAATTACCCTCTGGTTTATTCCATTATTTCCTCATGGGTAACACAGGGTGAAAGTGCTTGTCCTGCAATGAGTCATCCAGGTCCTGGTTGGACACAGGGCTCCCAGTTTCCTCTCAAAGCCCTGCAAAGTCTCAATAATCTACAAAGTATTTTCTTCCCTTCCTAATCCTATTTACCGTCTAAAAAGCAGCCAGGAGTTCAAAGCAGGAAACTGAGAGGTCACAGAGAAGTCTCTTGAAGGTGTAGCACAGCATACAGGGAAGACCATCAGGTGGGTGCTGAGACCTGGCACTGGCTTATCGTTCCCTGGAAGTGTGTTACATCCTGGCCTCCAGCTTCCTCACCAAGAAAAGAAATCCCCAAACTTTTCAATCATCAGAATTACCTGGGAAGCTTTAAAACAGATGTAGATCATGATTCTGTAGATGTGGAGTGGAGTTCAGAAATCCTATGCTTTAAAGAACACCCCTTACTATAACAGCAGTACCACAGAAAAAGGGGAGGAGATAGAGCTACAGAGGAGTGACATTTCTACATGGCTCTGGCATTAAACCAGTGTAAATCTGAAGCTAGTCTGATGAGTTAAGATGTATATGGTACACTCCAGACACTAAAACAATCTCTCAAAAAAGGTGAGAAAATTCATTAAGAAATTAGAATATTGTAGTAGAAAGATTGACTTAATGAAAAAAGAAAGCAGTAAAAGAGGAACAGAGAAACAAAAAAGACATGAGACATGTAGAGAAAAGATAAAATGGCAGGTGAAAGTCCAGCTACATCAATAAAACCTTAAATGTCAATAGATTAAACAATAAACAGCCTAATCAAAAGTCAGACAAGCAAATGTAAAGACAATATAATAAAAGTAAAATTAAAAAATTAAAATTAAAAAAGTCAGACAATAAAAAAGAATGTGATCCAACTTTACATGCTGTCTACAGGAAACACACTTTATGTTTAAAAAGATACAAGGTGACTGAAAGCAAAATGGAATAAAAAGATAGATGATCACAAACCACAACCACAAGAGAAGTAAGACAGCTATCTTGACTGACATCAGACAAAAGAGACTAAAACAAATGCTGCTAAAGATTTTTAAAAAGTCATTGCACATGAGCTGTCTGACCACTTGCCTTGGCAACTCATTCTACCTTCCAAGCAAAGGCACAAGTGACAGTGGCACTCCTGCCCCTTGCCACCCATGGCCACCCACATCCTACTAGCCATCTCTGCACCTGCCCAGGCAATCCAAGGCCTGGGAGGCAGAGATTGGGGATTTTGTTGTTGTCGCCATTTCTCAAGGTCCATGATGTCTGAGCATATGTTTCCTCAACTCTTGAAAAGAAAAATCATCTTTCTTTAAAGGCTGTGAGGTTAACAGGAAAGGCAGGGGTGGTGCTCATAGGTGAATGATGGAGTTTTGTGCACAAGAACTACAGATTGTTTAAAAATATATAATGGTAGAGGCAAGGGGGAATTTCATGACAAAAAGGTCAACCTATCAGGAAGGTACAACACTGTTAAACACCTATGTACCTAATAACAAAGCACCAAGTAAATGAAGCAAATAGACAACTGAACAGCAATACTTGAAGACTTTAACACCCCCCTTTTGAAAACAGAACATGTAAATAGAAGACTTTAACAATGCTATGAACCAACTGGACCTAACAGACATCTATAAAACATTCTACCCAAAAACACAGTATACATTCTTCTGAAGTGCACACGGAGCATCCTCCAGGACGCTAAGCCATAAAACAAGCCCCAGTTGCACTCTTAAGCATTTGTGTCAGAGAAATGAAAACTTATGTTCAAACCAAAACCTGTACACAAATGTTCATAGCAGATTTGCTTATAATAGCCCCAAATCTGAAAGAGCCCAGATGTTCTCCAACAGGTGAATGGTTAAGCAAATCATATTTTTATCATAATTATTATGTATTATTTTTTAAAAATACCTGAAAATCTCACCACTCAGGACAGCTCTGGCTCCTGCCTCTACAGATAAGTGTATGCTTCCAGAAATTCTCTTTTTCTCCCAGAAATAATTCTCAGAAGGAAACTATATCTCCCAGAGAGTGATATTACAGGTTCATGGTGTGGTGTCAGAGAAGACAGTGGCTTGAAAATTCCCCAAGTGCTTGTGAGTGGCTTTCTTCACCCATCGCATCCTCACCCCACTACCTAGAGAATCTGTACCCAAACGGGATCGTAGTGCCAATGCCCTTGTAACCTGCTTTCTACATTCCCCGTTATTATACCTTATGGCTACATAAAGTACATTTTTTGTTGTTATACCAGAAGTTTAAAACTAATTCCACGTTAACACTATTTCGATTTTCCCATAAAAATATAAAAATCTGTGATGACCATCTTTGTACGTATAATTTGCACCTTAAATTCCTACTAGTGGAATTTCTGGATCAATAGGTTTGCGTATTTAAAATTTGAAATAATGCCAAAATATCTGTAGGAAGAATGTGTGGCTTTATATTTCTATCAACATTTGTCTAACAACTATTGAGCCAGGCATCATTTAGTCTTAAGAAGATCCCCTACAATCATTATCCTTCAAAAGAAGATCCTACAGGTCTTTAGTAAAATACTGCCCTAGGCTTGTGACCCTAAGAGAAAAATGCCAGTGCTACCTGCTAGGTGACAGGTACTGCCCAGGTCTACCACGGCCTTTTTCTTCCGAAGCAAGGCCGTTTGTTTCTTTTTTGCTGCCGTCTCCTGCTGGAATAATAGAAATTCCTCATGGAAGGACCTGAAACAGCTTCTGACATCCCCTGACTTATGGAGTACCACGGGTTCTACAGCCAGCCCTGATGGCCTGTCTTAGGGAGAAGAGCTCAAGAATAGGCATCAGAGACCTGGTTTCTGTTTCCTAGATGACCTGAGCCTGGTTTGCTGGGGAGTCCATTTTCTCTCTGATCCCTGTTTCTTCTCAGTGAATTGAGGCTAGTACTTTACATGCTATATGAGCAGGCGGTTCTATGTATTAAACTGTGGCTGGCTTCTTTTTTCTGGGAAGGACAGGAGAAGAAATAAGGAAAATGTCCAAATGCATCATACATAGCAAATGTAAGCATTGCTTCCGGAACCTGCTCTTCGCAGGACGTCCTGGGTTACTGTTAAGGCCATTTGTAAGAGGCCCCAAACCCCGTCCAGCTGGAGGGTTCAGTTCTAATTCCCCTAAGAAGTCCCCCAGTGTGGAGGGAGGTTTGGTGTTGTACTAATAGGATTTTTCTTTCCCTCCCCCTTCTCTCCTGCTTTATTTAAGATTACAGGAAGCCCAAGCTCTAATGCAGGTGACTGGGGCGGCTTTCCCTCGTGGCCCCAAAGCAAAATCAACACAACTACCTCTCAGGTTGACCAGATGGGGCTGGCCTTGCAGGTGCAGGCGCCAATGACCCGTCAGGGGCACTAGGTGGAGCCACATGGCCAGGTAAAGGTCTGTCGTGGGTGCTCCACCATTCTGGGAACTGCAGAGGGCAATGAGAGCCCTGGGTAGATGGCCCGGCCCCCTGGGTTCCAAAAGGCTGGGGTGGAAGAGGAGACGGTTTCACCTCCCCTGCGCCTCTGATCCCATCGCGGAGCTGGTGGTTTTTGCGGAGGGACTCAGCGCCCAGGCCGGGGGGGCTGCAGAGGGCAGGAGCTGCCACTAGGGGGCAGCAGGGCATTAATGGTGGCTGGGTGGGGGTTTGGCTGCAAGAGTGGACGGTGCGGGCAAGGAGTGTCAGGGCAGCGGAGAGTAGAGAATCCAAAAGGGAGGCCTTCCTTGCTCTCTCTCTCTCTCTCTCTCTCTCTCTCTCTCTCTCTCTCGGAGGCCTCCGGAGGACGGACTCCAACTTTCAAAATATGGACCACCAGGGCAACTACAGCTGTTTCACACAAGCTCACAGAACACAGAGTGAATTTTCTAAAAGTCTGCAAACCAGTGGGTGAAATAACCTTTGTTAAAAATTTACCACTGGCTGAGTGCGGGTCACGTCTGAAATCCCAGCTACTCTGGAGGCTGAGATCCGAGGATCACAGTTGGAGGCCAGCTTGAGCAAAAAGTTCATGAGACCCCCCCCATCTCAACCAATAAAAGCAGGTGATGGTGGTGCATACCTGTCACCCCAGCCTCAAGGGAAGCATAAACTGGAGGATGGAGATCCTGGCCCACCAGATCATAAACACTGAGACCCTATTAGAAAAATAACTAAAATAAAAAGGGGTGGGGGAATAGCTCAAGTCTGCAAGTTCAAGGTCCTGAGTTCAAACCCCAGTACTACAAACAAAAAAAAGAAATAAAAAACTTACCACTTAATAAATTAAATTAAAAACAAAGATAATAAACACCAAGATGCATCATTTTCTAATTATCAATTATTATCTATGCTCCTGAAGTTATTTACATTTGCTCTGCCCATTTGGTGGAAGTGTTAGAACATTGCTACGACACAGAATGACAAAATCATTAACGTGGAACTGGTCTCCACATGGGAGAATTTACACCATGGAAGTCAGCAGATGCTCAGGGATTCCTCTTCTTTTGGAGAGCCAGTTGTTAGGCATTTGCCAGCACACCCTTGTATCCCCCTCTCTTCCTATAACCAGTTCTTCCATCTTGTCCCCCACAAACCAGCGTCTCTGACTGTTGTGGGTCTGGGAGAGAGTCCTCTTCAGAGGTAGGGAGGTAAAAGGCATGACTTTGACCTTAAGCTCTAAGAACATTTTAGGACCTTACTTGGACAGGCAGGCATGGGGAGAACTTACAACAGAGACTGGAGTTCAAAGTGGAGGCAAGATTGTACACTGTGCATCATCCTCAGCTCTTCCCTGCCCTCCCCTCCAGTCTGGGCATCCATGAAGCACGTGGAGGAAGAGGTGTTCAGCCTGCAGAAGACACATGAGAACTGTCTAGCAATACTTTGAGGGGCTGGCATGTGAGTGAGGTTCAGACTTCTGTCTGTATACAAGATATAAAAGTGGGACCAAGAAATACAAACTTGATTAATATGAAGAACTTCATCCGAGCCCTTCAAAGATGGAACGAGATGGCTCATTGATTGCTACTTCCTCCCCAAGTGGATGGGATACATAGCAGAAACAACAGCCTGTGGTTCAAAGACCAGCACTGCAGGATCAGCTGGGAACTTGCTAGAAAGCCAGGATCTCAGACTCCATCCCAGACCTGCTGAATCAGAATCTGAATATTAACAAGATCCTTGAGGGCTTCACAAGTAATAGTAGTTTCAGAAGTACTGAACTAAATTTCTTTTTAGATGCCTTTGAGGTAGATACTCATTGCATTATTATTTATAATGGCATACCATGAAAACTCTATTTGGGGAGCTGGTTAAGACATTGCAGTAACCCATGTGGTGGAATATTATTCACACGGTACGAAGAATGTGATAACTGTCTCTTTTTTTGATGCTACTGGGGTTTGAACTCAGAACTTTGTGCTTACTAGGCATGTGTTCCACCACTTTAGCCACCCCTCCAGCCCTTTTTTGCTCTGGTTATTTTGGAAATAGGGTCTGGCTTTTTGCCCAGGACAAATAGAAGGCCATCTTTCTATTTCGCTTGTCCTGCCCTAGCTGGGATGACAGGTATGCCCCACTACATCCAGCTTTTTGCCTAGGTGAGTCTCAAATCACAATCCTCCCAATCACAGCCTCCTACATAGCTTGGGATGACAGGTCTATGCCACTGCATCCAGATATGGTTGCATGGAGGTCAACCTCCATGGTTGGTTGAGATGGAGGCCTCCCAAACTTTTTGCCCAGGCTGGCCTCAAACCATGATTCTCCCAATCTCAGCTTCTCAAGTAATGAGGATTACAGGTATGAGGCACCAGTGCCCAGTGAGATAATGTTCTTAAACTGCTAAATACGATATCTAAGCTACCTTATTAAGTGATTAAAAAAAATTCATAGAATCAAATTTTGTTCTAGATCATCAGTCAAATAATTAAAAATGAAATTGAGTCTATACACATACCAAAAAATGACTGTGAGAATATTTTTGCAATATTGAAACATCTAAAATCTAAGTACAGCCCAAACCCAGAAGTCATAAAAGACTGATAGCTCAGATTGCATACATAAAATGTCCATGTTTATGCTTGGTGAAAACCACCATAAAAAGCAAAAGCACAAATGATAGATTTGAAAAGTATTTGTACTGTTGTAAAAGAAAAGGAGTTACTATAAAAAATAAAGAGTTCCTGTAAATCAATAAGAAATTTAATAGAAGTGGACAAAAATCAAATAATCCATAGAAAAGAAATAAAAATAAATAACTTTAAACATATGAAAGGAAGCTCAACTTACCTGGTGCAGAATACAGATTCAAATCATGATAAGACAATTATCACTTACGTTAGCAGAGACAACATAAGTTTCACCCTGGTGAGAAGAAAAGAGGCACTCAACAACTGTCTAAGGAAGGCTACTGATAATATTTGTCAAATTTTAAATGTACATAGCCCTTGACACAGTCGTCACCCTAGATTCACATGTGTAAATTGACAGATATACAAGAATATTATTTCAACACTAATTAGAACAGAAAATTGGAAGTAATCTGACTGTCCATCAGTATGGATCTGGTTAAATTAATTTTTCACAAGCACACAGTCAAATACTATGAAGCCATAAATAAATAACAAAGCGACTCTACCAGGACTGAAATGGAATGATCACCTATAAATTTTAATAATAAAAGAAAGCGAGACACAGAACATCATATGCAGTACTGCCATTTGTTATATTCTTATAAATCTCTGGAATGATAAGGTGAGAGACAGATACCAGTGGGACATGGGAAAGGAACTGTGGATCAAGAGCCAGGGTGGGAGGGAGTTTAGATTTTCAATCACTATCATTTGTACTGTCAGTACTTTACAGTGTGCATGCATTGACTTTAAACTTCAAAAAAAATCATTTGAAGGTATGAAGGACTCCATTCCCATTCTACTCTTGAGTGAACTGAATATCTTTGGGTCCACTCTGTTGCTTTCATCCTTCTTGCCCCAATAATTAAATGTGTTCTTGTCTTTAAGGCTCATTCTAGCCTCTGAGTCCTTCCCTTAAGCCCATGGAGGTGGCCTTCCCCTGTTCTCAGCTTGTGGGATCTGTAGGTTGTTGTTGATATTTTTATTATTATTACTTGCTGCTCTTTGCATCAGCTGCTTAGAGAAGCAGCTACCATAAGGATTGTTTTGTACTTCTTCACATCACCTCGAATGCCACCAGCCTTTGTTCATGAGCCATCCCTCTCCCCGACCTCCAGGACTCCCACAGTCATACCACACAATACAGTCCATAATTACACCCCGGCTGAATTGTTTGTCAGAGCACAGTGGGGCTCATGTCCTAAGCTGCCCTGGAGCCCCTCGAAGGTGGAGGTTGGTGCTTCACTCATCCCCTTTCCCCTCTCAGGGCTGAGAGCAAAGTGGGCACCCCAGAGAGATGCCTTGAGTTCCCAGGTGATGGATGGCCATTCCACACGGAATCACATCACTTTATCTTTATAGTCACCTGGCACTTGTCCTGGATGACTGGAGGTGTGGCTGCTTTCTTTGCTGCAAGGACCAGGGTCCTCTCCTGCTGTGCAAGTGATGCACTTGCAAAGAGGATGGCCTCCAGGGCTTTGGAAACCACTAATAACTTGAACACTCAGGCTTCAAATTTCTTCTGTGAATATCAGAAGCTCGGAGCAGCTTTCACCAAATATTTATGAAGTGTCTATTCTGGGCTGGACACTGGTGGGCAGTCCAAGTTCAAAGACAGAAAAACAATATACGGATTCTGCTCTCACGGAGTTCACGGTCTTTGGGGGAAGACAGTCACGTGAGCGAAATCAATATGGTGTTGTTAGCACAGTGATGGGGAGCCGGCCAGAGTGTGAGGAGAACGGAGAGGAGGGGAATTATGCTGGCCGTGGGCTCAGGGGATTCAGAACCTTCTGGAAGACACGATTTTCTGGCCCAGGCTGAGTGATGAATGTAAGTCTGGAGTTCTGATCCGGTTCTCATAGCTGGCCTCCCTTTTAGCCTTGCTACTCTTCCCGCTTCTCTCTCCCTTTCCTCCTCAGCAGAGGAGCTGTCTGAGCTGGGAGAAAAGAAACTGGTTTTGCCAAAGGAGCACAGGAAATGAGGTTCGGTCCTGGTGAAACAGATGTGCGGAGTCTAAGATCCTGCTGGGAGTGGTTGTGGCTTAGATTGCAGGTTGGAGGTGGTTAAAGGGGCTCTCAGGTGACTAAATCTTGCCATATTGCAAGGTCAGCTGGAAAACAGCCTCCTCCCTGGCAGTCCATTCCAGGCTGGGCACAGCCCTCAGAGGCCAGGCCAGGCTCTGCCCCTGCCCCTGCTCCTAGAAACTGGCCCAATGAAGAGATGTCCTCCTGCTCGAGGCTCTCAGGCACATGCCTCACTGCTCTCCAGAGAGAATCCTCTCTCACTCCTTTGCCCACCACTTCTCACCCCACCTCCAGAGTCCAGATCCTAAGAACAGCCTGTGGGGGGAGCTCAGTGGATGGCCAGAGAGGACATTGACCAGCTCACCAGGGAAGGAACTGGTCCGTTATGTGTATGAGGCCTTGGCTACACACTGGAAGCCTGAGATATTTACATTTCCTGACATGGGGCTCTGTGTTGGGAATGTGGTGTGGTACCTTTATTGGGGGGCTTTTTGGGGGTTTGAAGCAGTCATCAAGGACCTCCTCTCTGGCCTCAATTTTGGGGGAGATTTAGAAGCCTAAGCTTGAAGAGTAAGCGCTCTCTACTGTACCCACAGAAGGGCTCAGCCTTGGGGTGGCCAGGGTGAGAGGTGCTCTCCACGCTCTTACTGGGACCCTTCATCCTGAGACTCAGCACCGCAGAACCTGGGAGGGGCATCTTTAGCAGAACCCTCGAAGGTTGGTGGATTCTCAGAGCCCAGAGCCCAGGGTGGCAGCTGCAAGCTGATCTTCCCTGCAAATTGAAACACTCAGGTTGCCGCAGTGAAGGGCAGGCTTCCAGAATATTCCAAGAGGCTGAAAATCTCTCTGTGCCAGCATCTGCTATTCCCCCACCCAAGACCCCCTCCTCAAGTGAAGGCCAGGAATCCTATAAGCTGACTGCATTAGCTGTGTGTCATAAATATTTATGCCCTGTTGATGTGTGTGTGTGTGTGTGTGTGTGTGTGTGTGTGTGTGTGTGTGTGTGCAGGGCCAGGCTGCTGACTGACGGATACAGAGGAGGCAGATTTTGAGTTGGTAAAAAGAACGTCTGCACCCTGCACTGTCTTGTCTCCAAGATGTGGTCAACTTCAGTTCTAGATTCGGTCAAGCAGAGATGAGTGGTCACCATCATGGACACTGTACCACCAGGGTTCTTAATAGAATAGGAGGGAGAATTGTACAACCGCTTCTGTGACTCTGGACATAGCTTACAGTTCACCAAATAGGGAGGCCCAGTATTCAAGTTCTGTGTGCCCAGACCAGATGCACAGAACCTGGTCCCAACCATTTCCCCAGCTCACAGAGGAAGAAACTGAGGCCCAGAACAGCAGTGTGTTTGTCTGCAGACCACAGCCATAAACAGCCTATCTTGGATCCAAACTCAAGTTCTTGGATATTTTCTCTGACACCTGCCCAATCTGCCTCATATCACAGACAGTGGCGATGACACAAGTCCTATCTGCAGGGGCCTGCAGTCGGGCCACCTACTGAGAGAGTGCTTTGGGATGGGGGGTGGAGCACTGAGGCATGAGTACACGACACAGGCACGTGGAAGGAGCCTCACCAGATCTGACACCCTGGCTGGGAGTCAGAGGGGCATCTGGAAGGCTCAGCAAGTGACCCACAGCACTAACCCCAATGTAACTTAGAGAGGAGGCCAGACACAATTCTCTCTGTCTCTCTAGAGCAGGATAGCCCAGGAGCAGCACTCAGGGGTGACATGGGGCACTCAGAGCTTCTTAATCTCCATCAATCCTTTCAGACTGCTCCCCATCCCCCACCACACACACCAAAGCCTAACTCAGTGGTGTGCTGGAGCGGGCCCACACCAGCTCATGAGAGCCAACAATGCCTGAATCTCCTCAACACTGCTTTCAGAAACTTAGTGTTGGCAGCATGAAATTGGCCAGGTGGGAGGGTTCACACCGAGGAAACTGGCACACGCTGGAATCAGCCTCCTCACCCCTGAGTGAGTTGTTAAGTATTTACCAGTACGCCAGTGCACAGAAAAACAGAGTGCTTGCCCTGCAACCAAGCTTAGTGAAAGTTCCCTAAAGCCAGTTATAGTGGCTCTTGCCTGTAATCCTACCATTTGGGAGGGTGAGGCAGTTGAAGCAAGAGATCGAGGCCAGCCTGGGCTACAAAGCAAGGCTGTCTCAAAAAATCAAAAACAAAAGCAAAAGAAAGTTCACCAGACTATACACCAGTGATTGTCTTCAAGTACTTCCAGAGAGGAAATTTGGGCCCACTGAGACCCAGTTATTTGCTCTCATAAAACCAGCACTTTTTGTTCAAAGTCCATCTATTTTATTGAAAAGAGGGTTTATATTTACAATAAAATGCATATTTTAATACACAAGTATGCATATTTACCCAGGCAGCCTGTAATACCTGAGGACAGAGGTTAACAGAGGCACTGGGATTGAGGTCTCCCAAGGGCCCTCTGTTTGTGGTCCTTATTCAGCTGGACACTGGGCTAGGGCAGGAATAGGAGCTCACAAAGACTGGGCAGACAGCTGATAAAGGGTCATTTAATGCCAGGCAAACTGACTGGGAGGAGACTCACACTGGGTTCTTACGAGCACAAAGAAAATTGATAATTAAGTCTGTATTGGACAGGGGGGTTAGATATGGATGGGAGGAACAAGAGGAAGAGAAGAAGGGCAGGAGAAAAGGGAGAGAATTCTTCATCCCGGCCAGGAAAAGCAAAATTTAGAGAAAAGAGCATTCTCTCATCTCTGCCCTGTTGCAGATTTAAAAGGGAAAAGTGGCCTTGTCCCTGATAGGTTACAAAAGTCACCTGCTGGAGCCACAGCCCAGGGGAGGCGAGGCTGATAGGAGATTTCTCAGCCCCTGGCCAGTCCCTCTAATCACTGAGAGATGTCACAGGAGGTGCCCACAGTACCTGGCCACATTGGGCGAGCCCCAGCTAGAGGGCAGAATCTCAGGGGTTGCCCTTCTGAGGGGCCTCAGTACTCCTGGCATTCCCAGCCCTCTTTCGTGTGTGTGCATATGAGTGTGTATTTGACAAAGTCTCCTTATGTAGCCCAGGCTGGCCTCAAACTCACAATCCTCACACCTTAGCCTCCCAAGTGGTGGAATTACAGATGTGCGCACCTCACCTGACACTCCCAGCCCTCTTGAAGTGACCGACTGAAGGCCCTCGAGAGCCTGGAGACCCTGACACATTAGGTGCACATGGGTAACAGCTGTCTCCCAACTCTGCCTTTTCCTTGGGGTCCCAGGAGTGAGGCTGTAGGCTAGATCCTGCACAGATGGAGATGGCCTCTGTAAGGTGAGAAGTATATGGTGTAATGCATGCTCTCAGAATTTAAGGCCCAGAGTTCTGGGTTCAAATCCTCATCTTTCATTTGCTAGCTACATGACCCTGGGAAAGTCACTTTCTCGCTGTACACTCAGTGTCTTCATCAATAGAGGGCTGTATGATCTCATAGCTCACTGAGCAGTTGTGAGGATAAGAGACAGTCACCCAGGCACCCGGCACACTGCACTGCACCATGTAGACTCAGCCAATGCTGCCTTGGTCATTGCTACCAAGAATCACCACTCACCACCACCACTCACTGGGAGGATGGCCCGGCTACCCATCCTTCCATCTCTGTGAACTAGGGTCCAGCCCAGAAGGTCCATCAGAGCATGAGAGATGCTGTAAGTCTGGGATGGCTGGGTGTAGCATTGCCCTGTGTCAAGGAGAGATTCATTTGCCTCTGGCAGGCTCTGCTAGAGCCTGGCACGTTTGCCTAAAAGCTGCTTGTGCCTGCTGCCTGGCACAAGCAGAATCACCTTGCGTGTGCTGAGGGGCCCTAGGTCTGCTTTCTTGTACCTCTGCAGCTTCCTTTCTCCTGAGAGAAAGGTGGGGTTGAACGGAGAGGGTGGGAAGGAGTCCAGGGTCCTCAGCGGAGCCAGAGCCTATTCTAGATCCATATCCCAGAAGTAAGAAGGACAGCCAGCTCAGGACAGCCCACAGCAGGACCTGGCTTGCCCTGTCTTCACCAGGGCACCTTCAGAAAGGAGCTGACACAGAATGCTTGCTTCTGCTGTCCCAACCCAAGATTTGGAATTTTAATTTCAAACACAGAAAATCTGCAAGTTGGTTATTGAGTCCAACCCCTCAGCTCAGAAACAAGGAAGATGAAAGCCAAAGTGACCCAGTGGCTTGCCCAGGTGTGCAGGGCCATCTGAGGATGTTGCTGTATGGGTTAAGGCTGGGCCACTGCCTCTTGCCCTGTGGGGCAGGGGTGCTGCCCACAAGTGTGGACCTCCCTCAGGCCACACACCTTGCAGGCACAGAGCTGAGACAGACACACTGTCCCTGTGGCCATCCAGAAGTCAGACACACCCAAGCACCAGTCACCACCAGCTCCAAGGGGACAGTGGCCAGGGATCTTGTCCGAACACCTAGAACACTACATCCATAGCAGGTGTTCAATAAATAGTTGAAAATATTGAAATACTTGAAACTTAGGTTGAAATTTAATAGCCAATGTGGCCTAAGACCCCTGAAGGAAACAGATGCACACTCAAATGAGGAAAATTTGAAGAAAGTCGAGCAAAGAGACTACTTACAAAGGTAAAGGCAGGTGAGATAGTTGATTTTACGTGTCAATTTGACTGGGCCAAGGAATGCCCAGGTTTATTTGGTTAATCGTGATTTCTAGGAGAGTCTATGAGGGTGTTTCCAAAAGAGATCAGCATTTGAGTTGGTGGACAGAGGAAAGCCAATGGCCTTTCCCAGTGTGTGTGGAGTGTTTTTCAATCCATTGAGAGCCCAAATAAAATGGAAGTGTGGAAGAAGGTTGTTCTCCAAAATAGATCATATCCTAGGGCACAAAGCAAGCCTCAGCAAATATAAGAAAATAGAAATAATACCATGCATACTATCTGACCACAATGCAGTAAAAGTAGAACTCAACAACAAAAGTAAAGACAAAAAACATGCAAACAGCTGGAAACTAAATAACTCATTACTTAATGAAGAATGGATCATCGATGCAATAAAAGAGGAAATTAAAAAGTTCCTAGAAGTCAATGAAAATGAAAACACAACCTACCGGAACCTATGGGACACAGCTAAGGCAGTCTTGAGAGGAAAGTTTATAGCCATGAGTGCATATATTAAAAAGATTGAAAGATCCCAAATCAATGACCTAATGATACATCTCAAACTCCTAGAAAAACAAGAACAAGCAAATCCCAAAACAAATAGAAGGAGAGAAATAATAAAAATAAGAGCTGAAATCAACGAAATAGAAACCAAAAAAACCATACAAAGAATTAATGAAACAAAAAGTTGGTTCTTTGAAAAAATAAACAAGATCGATAGACCCCTGGCAAACCTGACTAAAATGAGGAGAGAAAAAACCCAAATTAGTAGAATCAGGAATGCAAAAGGGGAGATAACAACAAACACCATGGAAGTCCAGGAAATCATCAGAGACTACTTTGAGAACCTATATTCAAATAAATTTGAAAATCTAAAAGAAATGGACAGATTTCTAGATACATATGATCATCCAAAACTGAACCAAGAGGAAATTAATCACCTGAATAGACCTATAACACAAAATGAAATTGAAGCAGCAATCAAGAGTCTCCCCAAAAAGAAAAGTCCAGGACCTGATGGATTCTCTGCTGAATTCTATCAGACCTTTAAAGAAGAACTGATACCAACCCTCCTTAAACTGTTCCATGAAATAGAAAGGGAAGGAAAACTGCCAAACACCTTTTATGAAGCCAGTATTACACTTATCCCAAAACCAGGCAAAGACACCTCCAAAAAGGAGAACTATAGGCCAATCTCCTTAATGAACATTGATGCAAAAATCCTCAACAAAATAATGGCAAATCGAATTCAGCAACACATCAAAAAGATTACTCACCACGACCAGGTAGGCTTCATCCCAGGGATGCAGGGGTGGTTCAACATACGAAAATCAATAAACGTAATAAACCACATTAACAGAAGCAAAGACAAAAACCACTTGATCATCTCAATAGATGCAGAAAAAGCCTTTGATAAGATCCAACATCATTTCATGATAAAAGCTCTAAGAAAACTAGGAATAGAAGGAAAGTTCCTCAACATTATAAAAGCTATATATGACAAACCTACAGCCAGCATTATACTTAACGGAGAAAAATTAAAACCATTCCCTCTAAAATCAGGAACCAGACAAGGATGCCCACTATCTCCACTCCTATTCAACATAGTACTGGAATTCCTAGCCAGAGCAATTAGGCAAGAAGAAGGAATAAAAGGAATACAAATAGGTAAAGAAACTGTCAAAATATCCCTATTTGCAGACGACATGATCCTATACCTTAAAGACCCAAAAAACTCTACTCAGAAGCTTCTAGACATCATCAATAGCTATAGCAAGGTAGCAGGATATAAAATCAACATAGAAAAATCATTAGCATTTCTATACACTAACAATGAGCAAACGGAAAAAGAATGTATGAAAACAATTCCATTTACAATAGCCTCAAAAAAAATCAAATACCTAGGTGTAAACCTAACAAAAGATGTGAAAGACCTCTACAAGGAAAACTATACACTTCTGAAGAAAGAGATTGAGGAAGACTATAGAAAGTGGAGAGATCTCCCATGCTCATGGATTGGTAGAATCAACATAGTAAAAATGTCGATACTCCCCAAAGTAATCTACATGTTTAATGCAATTCCCATCAAAATTCCAATGACATTCATTAAAGAGATTGAAAAATCTACTGTGAAATTTATATGGAAACACAAGAGGCCACGAATAGCCAAGGCAATACTCAGTCAAAAGAACAATGCAGGAGGTATCACGATACCTGACTTCAAACTATATTACAAAGCAATAACAATAAAAACAGCATGGTACTGGCACAAAAACAGACGTGAAGACCAGTGGAACAGAATAGAGGATCCAGATATGAAGCCACACAACTATGAGCAACTTATCTTTGACAAAGGAGCTAAAAATATACGATGGAGAAATAGCAGCCTCTTCAACAAAAACTGCTGGGAAAACTGGTTAGCAGTCTGCAAAAAACTGAAACTAGATCCATGTATATCACCCTATACCAAGATTAACTCAAAATGGATCAAGGATCTTAATATCAGACCCCAAACTCTTAAGTTGATACAAGAAAGAGTAGGAAATACTCTGGAGTTAGTAGGTATAGGTAAGAACTTTCTCAATGAAACCCCAGCAGCACAGCAACTAAGAGATAGCATAGATAAATGGGACCTCATAAAACTAAAAAGCTTCTGTTCATCAAAAGAAATGGTCTCTAAACTGAAGAGAACACCCACAGAGTGGGAGAAAATATTTGCCAATTATACATCAGACAAAGGACTGATAACCAGAATATACAGGGAACTTAAAAAACTAAATTCTCCCAAAACTAATGAACCAATAAAGAAATGGGCATGTGAACTAAACAGAACTTTCTCAAAAGAAGAAATTCAAATGGCCAGAAAACACATGAAAAAATGCTCACCATCTCTAGCAATAAAGGAAATGCAAATTAAAACCACACTAAGATTCCACCTCACCCCTGTTAGAATAGCCATCATCAGCAACACCACCAACAACAGGTGTTGGCGAGGATGCGGGGAAAAAGGAACCCTCTTACACTGTTGGTGGGAATGTAGACTAGTACAACCACTCTGGAAAAAAATTTGGAGGCTACTTAAAAAGCTGGACATCGATCTACCATTTGATCCAGCAATACCACTCTTGGGGATATACCCAAAAGACTGTTACTCCAGAGGCACCTGCACATCCATGTTTATTGCGGCACTATTCACAATAGCCAAGTTATGGAAACAGCCAAGATGCCCCAGCACTGACGAATGGATTGAGAAAATGTGGTATCTATACACAATGGAATTTTATGCAGCCATGAAGAAGAACGAAATGTTATCATTCGCTGGTAAATGGATGGAATTGGAGAACATCATTCTGAGTGAGGTTAGCCTGGCTCAAAAGACCAAAAATCGTATGTTCTCCCTCATATGTGGACATTAGATCAAGGGCAAACACAACAAGGGGATTGGACTATGAGCACATGATAAAAGCGAGAGCACACAAGGGAGGGGTGAGGATAGGTAAGACACCTAAAAAACTAGCTAGCATTTGTTGCCCTTAATGCAGAGAAACTAAAGCAGATACCTTAAAAGCAACTGAGGCCAATAGGAAAAGGGGACCAGGAACTAGAGAAAAGGTTAGATCAAAAAGAATTAACCTAGAAGGTAACACCCACGCACAGGAAATCAATGTGAGTCAATGCCCTGTATAGCTATCCTTATCTCAACCAGCAAAACCCCTTGTTCCTTCCTATTATTGCTTATACTCTCTCTACAACAAAATTAGAAATAAGGGCAAAATAGTTTCTGCTGGGTATTGAGGGGGGGAGCGGGAGGGGGTGGAGTGGGTGGTAAGGGAGGGGGTGGGGGCAGGGGGGAGAAATGAACCAAGCCTTGTATGCACATATGAATAATAAAAGAAAAATGAAAAAAAAAACAAAAAAACAAAAAAACAATCATGTTATGTGTGTGTATGTATTTATGTATAAAAAAAAAAGAAGGTTGAATTTGTTTTCTGCCTGATTATTGAGCTAGGATATTGCTATGGGGTGAATAATGGCCAATGTGGAGGTGTTGGAGGCAAGGCCTTTAAGAGGTGACTGGGTCATGTGCAAATTCCACCATCTCAGGTAGGAGTGGGCCCCTGAGGAAAAGGATAAGTTTGATCTCCCACTGTTCCTCCATGTTACAAGCATGCACGCTTGTCCTCATGTTATGATGCAGGAAGAAAACCCTCCTAGATCTTGTCCCATGGATTTCCCAGCCTCTAGAACCATGAGCCAAATAGACTTCTATCCTTAATAAATTGCCCATTCTGTGGACTCTATTAAAATAGCAGAAAACAGATTAGATAGACATGGATCTCCTCCTCCTGGTTCTCATGCCTTCAGATTACACCAGGGTCTCCAGCTACACATGGCAGATGGTAGAACTTCTCAGCTCCCATAATTGTATAAGCCGGTATATTATCTATCTATCCATCCATCCATCCATCCATCATCTACTTGTTTATCTCCTCTCTTCTGTTTCTGTGGACAATCCTAATGTAGCAGAGTATGGAGGGACCATAGGACAGTGTTTAGTATCCCAGCACCAGTCCAGTGGGGTCTGTGATCATCTCAGACCCAGAAGGAACAGAAGGAGGCAGCCATTACCAGAACCTTGAAGAAGAGATTGGTATGCAGAAAGTTCCCTTGAGAAGAGTTGTGACTTCCATGGATGAGTACACCCAGCCTGAAGCAGCCCATGAAGAGAGGCCAGGACACCAACACCTTTGCCTCGCTCTTCTCTGGCTCTTTCCTCCTCTATTGGGGCTCCTCTTGGCCAAACCCAGTCAGAATCCTCCTGGAGCAGTTCCTTGTATAAAAAGGCACAGGGGTAACTAGCTCTGAATGAAGTCTCCTCCTCCCATACAGTTCTGCTCTGATTCCTCCTGGACCCCTGGCACCATGTGTCCTTGCTTCTCCTGTGGCCTCAGTGGAAGACCCCAGGTCCTTCTGGGAATTGAAGAGATGGGTCCTCCGTGCTGTTTGCACTCCCTGGCCAGGTTCAGGAAGGATGCCCCAATGTCTTCTAGATCACCCCTGGTACCTAGACACCTCTGTTCCTCCTCTCTGCTCCTAGAACTCATCTACCCTAATGTCAGGGTTTCCCTACCTGGGCACTGTTGACTTTTAAGATGGGATAATTCCTTATTACAGGAGTCTGACCTGTACATTGTAGGGTGTGCAGTACCCCGACCTCTACACATTAGGTGCCAGTAGCAAAGCTGGATGCCTCCCTTCTCCAGGTTGTGATAACCAGAAATGTCTCTGGATCTTGCCAAATGCCCCTTTGGGTCCTAGTTGAGAACCACTGCCTTCAATTGACTCTTCCTAGGGTGAACACCTGGGCCCAGACTTACCTTTTATACTGAAAACCAGTATGTTCCATGTCCTTGTTCCTGGCTACTCAACAGAACACTCAATTTTAAACCCAGTCAGTGACACAATTAGCAGTCACAAGGAGCCATTTGCAGGCATCGGCAGGCAGTAATTGTTGGAAAAGATAGACAAGAACAGACACACATGCGATGGGAAGTATTTAAATAAAGAGTGGATGCTTTTATTTATTCTCCACCTTGTTCCAAAATGGATTTAAGGCAGCTTAAAGTAAATTAAAACAAGTGAGGGAAATGAGACAAAGGAAACATAAGAGCAAGAATTTTAGATGGAGGTTTATGTACTAAATGCATGAAATGAAGTATTCCATGCTTGCTAAAGATGGGCTGTAAATTTAGCTCTAGGCTTCTTAGCATCCAACTCAAAAAGGAAGTAGGACCATGCTGGTGGAGGGCTCTTCACCAAGACCATCAGGGCTCAGTGGCCCTGACATCTGCTTTCCTACTATGACTTGTCCTCAGGCTGTGGCACCTGCTGCAGGCTGGGTAGCAGACTCACTGTGACTAAGAGACTTGGGGTCCAAGCTTGAACCTCTCTTGGGAGGGGCTGGATGAGATGCCCATGCTATGTTTAGAATTATATTAGAGAGTGACTTCCAAGAGGAGAATGGAGCACCATGCTTATTTTGTTCTCCTTCCTTTAAGTTATTATCATGTCTTTTTTAGTACTTCGAAAATGAGGATACAATACCCATTTCATTTTGTTCTCCTTCTTCTAAGTTATTATTGTGTCTTTTTAGCACTTTGAAAATGCAGACACAATACCCATTTTACAGGTAAAACTAAGAACCAGTGCTTATTGAGCACTTTCTAGGGACGAGGTCCTCTGTGAAGTGCTTTATATACACTATCTTGCTCAATTCTCACAACAAGCCACTGAGGCAGGTAGAGATTAGAAGATTGAGGTTTACAGACTAGGAAACCAAGGTTTCCTGCCTCTAGTGGAAAAGGTAGAGATCAGAGAAGAAAAGAAACTGAGTGGCCAAGATGGACCTCCACCCTTGGTATCTGTGCCTTTGCACTCAGGGGGAGGAAAATCAGCTTGTTATATGAACTGATGACTAAGTCTGCCTTTATTTAAAAATTAGACATTTGGGTTGGGATGAAGCTCAATGATAGAGCACTTGTCTAGCATATGTGAGGCCCTGGGTTCAATCCCCAGCACCAAAAAAGAAAAGACAAAAAAAATAATAATTAGTCATTGTGCTCATTATAGACTTTATTCGGTAGCTTTGATTTTTTTTAAATTGCATTAAAATATTATTATCTTAATTTTTGTGGGTTTTGGCATCTCTTAAAATTTTCCACAACTGACGCAAGTATCACACTCTCCTTATCCTAGTCCTGGCCCCAAAAGAAGAAATACAGACCACATGAGCTCCCAGAGAGGTGGCACTGATCATTACCCACAATCTACTCCTGTTTTTCCTCTGGCTCCCCAAGTGAGCTGGAGTCCATCAATCAGCCATGTTCCCCAGTCATGTAAGAGGAAATCACCATCTCTCCCCTCTGACAACCAGGGATGGGATAAGGGATGGGGACAGGGGATTGGAAAACCCAGCCCTGTTGGAGCTGTCTCTTCTCAGCATCAAAACTAATACTCTCAGTCTTAGTTTCCACCCTGCTACACCACCAAGAATTATCACCCCACTTAACAGGTGGAGAAACTGGGATTCATGGTCTAGGTGCCTCACCTGGGATCACATAGTCAGTGTAGGATTCTTAGGCCAAAGTTCTCCCTACCACCCTACCTTGCTCTCAGTCCTGGGTTCCTGTGGTCCTGCCAGAGAACACCGACTGGTGGCTCTTGCACCTGATCACTATCCTCTAAGAGAGAGCTGCCTCCCTGTCTTGCCTCAGCAGGCTATGAAATCCAGTCCAATCTAATCCACAGGGAGAGGAAGTGGACTTTGCAGAGAAGACAAGACACCTGAGTTAATACAATAAGAACTTGGTATGTCTCTCTCCCCTCCCTCCAGCCTCCATCTTAAACAAGATAGTGAGTGTTCATAGTTTGCCTTTAAGTAATTTAGGGAAGGCATTTGAAATTCTCATCTGCCCTGTTCCCCAACCAGCAATGTTTCTTGTCACTGGTTAACAGCATTTAAAATATTTACAGCTCTTTCTTTGCCCTAGGGGTGTATCAAAATCAATCATTGTTACCACCAATAAATCAAAAATTAATTTCCAGAAAGCCCCGATGTGTGTCTTACCCCTCAAATAACAAGTAGTGGCATCTATTCAAGTGACATGGTGTCAACTCAATCCGTGTTTCCCTAGCATCCCCAGGGAGAAGATGAAGTATAGGTAAAAGGAGCAAGGGCTCCACACTGCCCCCTGGTGGAACTGCTCTAGTGCCAGGGACCCAGGCCAGCAGCCCTAATTAACATACTAATTCCTCCCATACTCCATTGTCCCCTTCCATCTTGGGAAGGTACTTCCTCCTTAACCATTTTTTCTTTTCATTTCTTTTCCTCCACTTAGATATCTTTCCTTCCATCCTCTCAGTCTTTCTTTCCCTCTTGTCCGATTCTTAAATTCTATTGATCATTGTTGGTTCCTTTTCCTTCCCTTCCCCCTGCCTGCTTCCTCCTTTCTCTCTTGCTCTGAAATTGAAATACAAGAGTTAGTAATCAAACATGTAGACTGTTTGCCTAGGGCCATCCTAGACAACTTGTAGATTTCAATTACCTTCCTCCACCCCCCCCCCAAGCCTATAAAATTATTCCTATCTTACAGAGAAGAAAACTGGGGTTCAGAGAAGTTAAGTAACTGATGAGATACATAAGCTGAAGTGGTAGACTCCAGAGCCCACACTTCTAATCACTCCTCTGCCATAAAAAAGGCAGATTAAGGAGTTTGGAAGTTATATTGAATGAAGCTTTTTAAATCAAGAAAGCAACATTATAAAATTTTAAATCTGTGTTTTAGAGATGTTTATTTGTGAGAAAAGAGGCAGAAACTATTCTCATTTGTTAAGTCCAAGTGTTAGGTATGCAGATGCTTATTGTTTTATTTATTCCTAATGTCTTTTTCCACATATATAAAACAATTTATAATTTCTTTTTAAGTTAGAGAAACACACATTCTTGGAGCTGTGTAGAAAATGGTGGGCCTTGAGGATCTAGAGATGAATCAGGAGACTGTTACAGAAATTTATAAGGAAGTATGGTAGCCTGAATAGAGGCCATGGCAGTGGGAATTAAGGGAACAAGCTGCTCTCAAAAGATTTTGAGAATGAGTAATGAGCAGACCCTAGTGATCAGTTTGAGGAGAGGGATGAGGAATGAGAATAACATTGAGATTCTTTTGGATTGGAAAAAATGGCATGGGTGGTGGTGAGACAGGGTCACTGGAAGGAAGTGGAAGGTGTTGGAATTTAATTGGGAGTCCTCACAGGCATCTGGATTTGGAACTAAACTGGAGGGTAGACAGGAAGATGGTGAGGATGAGACCACTTCAGAGGAGTGTGGTGTGAGGAGAGAAGGAGTCTGTGGAGGGGCCCACCAGGAATCAAGAAGATGGACAGAGAAAGACGATCAAGAATTTGTGTTCAAATGGGAGCCCAAGGGAATATGAGTTTCAGGAAGGAAGTGGGAGGGACACAAAGTGTGTGTAGCATCTCTATCCATAGGGTTCCCCCTGTGGTTTGCCATCTTTTGATCCCTAAACCTCTCTCTGTTAACTTCATGTATGTCTGCATGTTCATGTGAAGACAAATACAAAAAGAAAACTAAAACAAAACTCTCTCTTCACCCTCAACAGCAGGAGGGCACCACCTCATGGGTGGACTAACTTCCACCCATGGAAGTAGGTCTGGGGACTTGGAATCCAGTTAGGCATGGACTGGGAGCTCCTTGCTGTTGTGTTCCTGATCTCTCTTTACATGTCTGCTCCTCAAAGAATGTGGAATTGAATTGTTTTCTATCTGTTTTGCTTTCTTCATCCTTAAATCTACTACTCGAATAGACTTTCTACATGCCTGTTAGTAATAACATTTTTTTCTCAACCTGTTATTATCTCTGTGTAACTACCTGAATTTAGAGAATTTATATTTGTCATGAATATAAAACAATACACACTCATTGTAGCAAATTGGGAAAAAGCAGAAAAGTGCAAAAAAAAAAATTTTAAGTCCACTCCAAATTCTACCACTTACAGATAATCACTAATATTAACAGTTTGGTATATTTTACTCCATTTTCTTTTCTCTACATATACACAAGCTTCATGAATTTCTTAAGTGCACCATAATCCAAATGTATTACCTATGATAGATTATGCTGCAACAATAAAAAATGACCCCAGAATTTCCATGGCTTGATGCTTTAGATGTTCATTTGTTGCTCCTGTTGTAGCAGGGAGGAGGATCAAAAGAAAATAGACTAGGCCTGAGTCCTGAGAAAGTAGCAGGGAGGTAGGGATGGCATAGCAGAGAGATAAAACCTGAGAAATCTGGACATGAGGAAGGTCACGTAGCACTGAGGAGGGGAAAGTCACATGGCACTAGGGTAAAGTAGCCTATAGAATTAATACAACCATAAATGGATTAGACCTTTCTTTTTTTCTGTAACCTGTTTGTAAGGGTATGTTAGGTGAGACCCCTTTGTTCTTGGGGCTCAGTCTTTGGACACAAGTCCACTGCTTCCTGCTAAACTGCCTCAGTGTCCCCTATCTCAGCTTGTAATTTCCTGCAACACTGTAATAATCTTGTACAATTGTTCAGGTTTGCAGAGTGGCTCTGCTCTACAACGTCATTTAGGGAACCTGAGCTTTTTCCATTTTATAGCTCCACCATCTCCTTAGGACCTGTTTTTGTCTCTATCCAGTTCTCAAAATGGGAAAGAGAGCAGGAAGGAGCCATTTATTTAAAAGCCCTTGCTTGGAAGTGGCACACACCACTTCTGTTCATGTTCCATTAATAACTTAGTCATTCATGTGTTCCCATTTAACAGCAAGGGAGACTGGGAAATGTAGTCCAGCCACACGGTTGGCTATGATCCCATTTTTGTCAAAGGAGAAGAGGGGATTTGGTGGAAAGCTAGGCACTTAAGCAGTACTGAGGCAGTGCTATTCTTCTGACCTGTGTTATTTCTCACCAGCTCCCTAAGCTGCCCCTATCTGCTCTTTGTAATGCCCTGCCTTCCCACTCTTCACTTGCCTTTTTCAGGTGCAGTCCCCAGTGCTACACTCCTTCAACAGCCCTCATTTCCTTCAGCTGAACTGACTGTTACTCAGTCCGTTTATACATCAACATACCAATCTTTTTTTGGTAACAAAAGACTCCCTGTCTCACCAACTAGCCCATGAATTTCATAAGGGCACCATCTGTGTCTCTCATTATCTGAGATACAATCTGAAGTCAATAATTTTTGTTGTTGAGTTCTATTGCACTCAACTATGCATTTGCTGAACAATAAAGGGAATAAACAGGAGTCAAAAAGAGTGGTTGGCACTGGCCAGAGAGACAGGGAAGTCAGGAAAGATAGGGCCTGAAGAGGCCACTTGATGGAGCATGTTGGAAGAGATAGTAACTCCTCAGAAATCATTTTTAAGATAATTCATTGATGTGATGATTAGACAGTAACAAAAAGACCTTGGCAGAAGCCAAGAGAAAGCAAGACTCTGATACACAAAGAGAAAGTAGTAGTTGAAGGGCTTCCTGGTCCCCACCATTCTATTGCACAGGCCCTACCTTCATCCAGTCTCACTTCCCAGCTCTGCCTTTGTGAACCAAAGGTGGGGAAATTTGTAGACACCTAGACGTCAGATGTGACTGTGCCTCAGGGTCCATTACTTTCCCAGAGATGTCTCAAGGGAGAGGGGGCAGTGAGTTAAAGAGAGAGTGAGGCTTTAGAAGTAGGGACAGAATATGAACATCTTTTCTGAGCTGCTTGACTATGAAAGAAGGAAGAAGGACATGGCAGGCTAGGAAGGGCTAAGAATACGATAAAGGACTTTTAGAGGTGGCTGCTGCCTTGGTTTTGTTTAACTTGGTTTTGGTAGTTATTGAAGAAACTCGTGCATGTTGATGTGCTGAGGGAGGGAGCCAGCAGCAGAGGTTAAAATTTAGGAAGAGATAAGTTAGAGTCTATCAAAATTAAATTAAATATGTTCTTTGAAAGACACTATTAAGAAAATGGAAAGATAAATATGTGATATATACTGAGGATATTTACATATTATATTTTAGTATAAATATATATTTATCTTCTCAATCATACATATGTATATATAAACACTCTTGCAACTCAATAATAAGAAAATAAAAGTGAGCAAAAGATTTGAATGGACACACTACACAAAAAGATTCAAATGGCCAAAAAGCTCATGAAAAGACGTACAACATCTTTAATCATAGGAAAACAAAATTAAAACCATAGTGAGATACCACTGAACATCTAAAACCTGCAAGAGCAAGTGTTGGAAAGGAGGTAAAGCAGTTAGAATACTCAATATTGGTGGCGTAAGAGTAAAATGGCAGCGGCTGGTGGAAGGCTCAAGTGGTAGAGCTCCTGCCACTTTGGAAAATAATTTGGTAGTTTCTTATAAAGTACACACACATTTACCATACAATTAAAAAATTTCGCTCCAAGGTGAAATGAAATGAAATCTAAGAGAAATGAAAGCATGTCTACACAATTACATACATCATACATCTATTCATAGCAGTTTTACTCATTTCAAAAATTTGTCTTACCACTGATCTCAGGGGATACATTCAATCAAAGTTTCCATCAACAGGTAAGTAGATAAACAAATGATAGCGGATCGAATACAGTTACTACTCGGCACTAGAAAAGGAAAACTATTGACATACGCAACACAAAGAATCTCAAAAACATTATACTGAACTAATGAAGCCGAAGTAAGAGTGTGCACGGGATGATCCCATTTATATGAAATTCTACTACAGCTGCTGGGGAGTGGGATGGATTTGAGGGGAGCTGATGGCATGAGGCAGCTCTCTGGGTGACAGGAGTGTTCTATTGTTGATAGTGGTGCTTATTAGTCACACAGGCAAATCCATTTGCCAAAACTCACCTATTTAAAATGGTTATGTTTTACTGTACGTAAATTACACTTCAACAATGCTGATTACATAATTTTTTTCAAAAATACAGAAGAGAATAGTGAGATTAAGTCCTAAATGTAAAATGCAATCAAAACTGTAAATAGAAGGGCTAATCTAGAATAAAACAAGACACATTTTTTACTTTGTATAATACCTGGATGAAGAAAGAGAGAGTTCAGCTATTTTTGTTTGTTTTGTAGGTGTAAAGGTGGACCAGGCAGATTTCAGAGGTCATCCAAGGACACCTAGAAGTTCAGGCTGTTGGCTGGGTTCATGCTCCCAGCCCCCATCATATTTGTACAAAGCCATTTTGCATTTGCAGGGAAAACATCAGGTTCCACAAACCATCCAGGAATGGGAGGGAATTAGGGTGCCTCTGACCACACATTATTATGCAGCTGCAACTGCAGACTTTTGTTGTTTTTTTTTTGCCTTGGGTTTTAAGGCAAAAGAGACAGCTCAGTGAAGTCTTACACGTGTTATTTGGAAGTATTGTGACAGCCAAGAAATTGGGCCGGTGCCAAGAGAAACCACAGTGGCTGTTTCCTTTTTATTATTTTTTAAAAAGCAATTTTGATCTTTCAAGCCCTGTGAGAAAAAAAAAAATTTACTAAATATACCTCCGTGGGGGTGTGTGTTGATTCAAGCGTTTCTCTTGTCTCTGATCTTGAGGGATGCACTCATCTTGGCAGGGACTCCTCACTCTCTGCCTTCACACAGGTTTCTTCTATCGTGGGCCCTACTGCTTACACTTCTGAACCCTGTGGGATAAGGGGCAAAGGTCAAAGCACTTTCTGGAGAAGGTAGGCCAGGTCATCTCCTAGCCACATTTGCCTTGTGATTGCAGAAGGTAGAAAACTATCCTAAACAAAAGGAAAAAAAAAAATCAAATTTATGGCTTATGTAATAGAAAGTCTAGGGGAGGCCAGGCTGTGGCTATTTATTGGATTAGGGCTCAAACCTATCCCAAAAACATGATGTTGGTCATCTCTCACTTTGCCTTCCTTTGATGTTGGCTTCAATCTAGGCTCCATTTGTAAACATCTGGCAGCAAAAGCTGAACCTAAATTCTTCTAGTTTCTAGTCCTCTGATGCCAAAAATCCAAGGAATTGACTTTTTTTTTTTCTTTTTGCATGACTGGAGTTTGAACTTAAGGCCTCATGTTTGCTAAGCAGGCACTCCATTAAATGAGCTAAACCACCAGCCCAAAGAATTGACTTTGTTTGGCTCCGTTGGGCCTCTTGGGTCATGTGCCCATCTTTGAGCCAATCATTGTCACTGGGGAAATGCAAACCAGAACTCATGGCCTGTGAGGAGTGAAAGAGGCTCTCTTAAAGTACTATAATAAAATAATTACTACATGAAAAGATGTGAACAATGCAAAGCCCAAATGATCAGTATCCACTGCACCCAGGAGCACGAAGCAGGTGCTTGCAGGTTATCTGGACCAAGCTCCTTAGAAGAAGTGAGGTCCATGGATTTTGGAATTCTTCCAGGGCACGATCTGGCACTGCAGAAGTAGCGGTGGATCCTGCTTGTACTTGGACAGAGAGTTAAAGAATTCCTTGGACCAGCTTTGAATACTTTGGTCCCAACCTTTGCCTGCATCTTCTCCTCTAATTGGACTATCTAGCTTAATGAATCTCCCTTGGTGTGATATAAAAGCTCAAGTTCAAATCGCCCAGGTCAAGCTGCAGCCCAGCCAGTTACTATTTATATAATCCTGAGCAAGCTGGTCACTGAGCCTGTTTTCTCAGCAGGCAAATAAGAATAATAATAGTACATACCTTACTGATACTGGGTTTAAAGGATTAAAGGAGATTGTTCGTGTAAATTGCAATTCCTAGAAGTCTGGTTATTGTCCTTTTGCCCTCCTCCCCCCGAAATTCATTTTCTGCCTTTATTTACACTGTGTGAGACTCAGTATAGTCATTCCTGTTTTGGATTGTGTAGCCCAGGCTCTTTTGCCCTCTGACTTCCAAATGGGTTTGGCAGTTACATTGAGTGACTCCTACCTGCCCCTTCCCTGTGCTTGTATCATATCCCTGACAGTTAACTGTGACACTCCATGGACTGCAATTCCTGCCATATGTCCTCTCCTCCATGACTTCACCTCTGACTTCCTTTTGTTACCAGAACTGATGATGCTCCAAGGAGGAGTGTTCAAAAGGAAGGAGGGCTCTGCCTGGCCTTTGGGTGCCAATGTTGCAAAAAAAGCACTTTAGGACACATTGGGTAGAGATCAAGAAAGTTAATTAGTAAAGCAAAGCAAGGGAAAGATAGACAGTACACAACCTGGACACATGGTACTGACACATCTGATAACAGGTGCAATAATGCTCTAATATCAGGGATATTATTGTGAAAAAATAGGTTAGGGGTTTGGCTCAAATTCGCCTTAGGATTAGTGCTCCCCCTTGTCTGAGACCTGGTATTTTTAGTCATTCTTGCTGTTACACTATTTTATCAATTGGTCCTAAAGATTTTAAAGTTAGTCAGATCATTAAATTTGGGTCATTATATAAATGTCGTGCATCCCTTTAAACAAAGGATGGGTCCTGTGGGATGCTCCCTTCAAGACAGTGTCCATTCTTATGATAGATATTTTCCTTAGTAAACAGTTTATGTACAAAGAAGAGTCATTTTCCCATGAGCCCCTCCCCCACCCGCCCAGAATAAATATCTTTCTTTAAGATATCTTTGATCAGTCCTCAGAGCACACTAATTATTTGGGTAAGTGGGCAAGGTCAGAAGGAGAGAGTTTTCCTTTTTACTAAATGTTGTAGCTTACTGAAGGAGTGCAAGACTTAAAGAAAAAGTGCCTGCATGCTTTTAATCAAGGGATTTATTAATACAGTGTGTAGCTCTGAATTCCTGGCTGCTGTTTTCCTTGATCCATCCTGCCTCACTTTGGTGACGTCATTCACTTACATTGTCAGCCCTGGAGGTCATGATGGCACCACTCAGTTGCTAAGCCCTCAGTTCCTTAACATTCCCATATTTGCCCATTAACATTGCTTGTTCGTCTTTATCAAGATGTCTTTGTGTAGGCTGGCGATACAACTCAGTGGTAGAGTACTTGCCTAGCATTCTGGAAGCCCTTGGTTCCATCCCCAAACTCCCCACACACACCCACAGAAAAGACACCTTTATCTAAACCATCTGGTGTAGATCTGCTTCCTGCTGAGACCCTGACTAATACAATACTTGGTGGCAGGAACAGTGGTCCTAGGAAACAACCTTCAAAATGAGATTCTGTCACCAGATTTCTCACTTATGTCCTGAAGACATAAATGGCCTAATTGCTGAGGGAAATGGGATATTGGTGTGGCGTGAAGTAGCATTAAGATAGTTCAAATTGTTAGTGATGTTGATGTGGAGAAGAAAGCCAGTGGAAGGCAAGATTCTAAGTGAGCAAGGGACTAGGATAATTGGTTGCCACGGCAACAGTGTAAATACAATAACTGCAGAGAGGTCTGGCTACCTCCAACTGTGCTCAAGGGTTTGAGAGAGAGAGAAAGAAAGAGAGAGAAGATTTGAGCCATGAATTTACAACTCAAGACATGAATGTAGAACCAGAAAGTTTCTATGGAGGTCTTAAAAGAATCTCTTATTTCATGCAGTTATGGGTCAGACCTAAAATATAATTATGTTAGTTGAAGATTTGCAATGCCTGTTAAGTGTACAACCTTATCAAATCTTTGTGCTAATGTTAGGGTACCAGTTGGGAAGGAGAAGGACCCTGAAAGTGGGATGAGGACATTTGAAATAGCACAAATGAAATTGAGCTGCTTCAAGTCCTAGACTCCCTGAATTTCCCTCACCAGATAGTAATCCCTGTCATAAAGATTTCACATGGGACAAGGGCCTTGCAAGAGGTTACACATTGCCCTCAAGGTCTAGTCCCACTTGTTCATTGCCTCCAGGCTCATGAATCGTTACATCTCATTACAGCCCAGAGTAATGAAAGATGGAAAAATTCTCCCCAGAAGGAGACAGGTTTTCTTCCAAAGGAATTGTAATATCCTTTCATTTGTATTGGCTGCTACCTTGGAACATGTATGGATATAGATTCCAGGAATATTAGGCCAAGGAGGATGAAATATACTTGGATTCCATCAAATTCATCAATATGGGAGAGTTCACCTGGGATTCAAGATATAATAAGTCATTTAAGTGGCTGGGAGTGGCTCTAATAGTTTTCCTGGTTCAGTAATTAAATCCTTGATTTAGCAGTGCTCCACATCTAATGAGGCTGAGTATGCCAGAACTTCCCTAGCATATTGTAGAAGCTTAGTATGATGGGAAATTGAAATGTAGCTATTATATGTAACTTGCTTAATCCCTCAGGTAAGGCCCAGAGAACCCTCCCCTCACAAAAGCATTTAAAATTTCACTGTAGCATCTTTGCAAGTTCTGTGTTGACTATCCTTATAAGTCAGAAGTGATAGTGGGAGATATTGCCATTGAATTGGGGGTCTCTAACTCTAATGGTAATACTGGGAACCCACAGTGACAGAGAGAGTAAGTGACTTTCAGAGATAAGGTGGGCTCGGTTACTCTAAGCCAGAAGGATGAATGGTAAGAAGACTGTTTTGCCCAGGTAAGCTCTTAGGGTGGTAGCTAATTGAAGCATATCAACCCAGTCCAATAGAAATACAATGTGAGTCATATCTGTAAGTTTAAAAGTTCTAATAACCACATCAAAAAAGTAAAAAGAAATAGGTGATAATAGTTTTAATAATATATTTTATTATATCTAAAGTGTTCAGTGGGTAATCAATATAAAATACCTCAATGGTCCATCAGCCAAAGTGGGGCTTACAAAGATCTATGCTAAGTGCAATCTTGGCTGGAGCTGTCTTATAATAACGCTAGCAAGCCATGGGCTGAACCGATGCTTACTTCCCCAGTTCTTGAAGGGGTAGTTGGAATGGTCCTAATTGGCAAATGGACAAATCCAATGTTGGTTCCCTGAAACACAGAATAACAACTATTAGGCAAGAAAGACCCAGAGGAAGCCTCTGAAAAGCTGACATTACCCATCATCCCACCTGCTAAAAGAGAAAACCAAAAGCAACCCCACATTCCCAGAATTCTGTGGAGATGAAAGTCACCATCAAAGCCTTGGAAGATGAAGTGATGGTGATTCCAATCAGTTCCCTGTTTAACATCTGTTTGGTCAAGGATTAAGTCACACAGGGTATGGAAAATGACTAAGAGTTGACCTACACTTGGTCAGCTAATGACTAAGGTCCACAGCTGTCCTGGCTGTAGTCACTTTACCAAAGCTATGGCACTTGGTATATTGCCATCAACTGGGAAGATGATTTTTTCCTCCATCTTCATTAGTAAGAACAATTCAAAGCAGTTTGCTTTTACCTGGCCAAGACAGCAGTATAAACTCATGGTCTTCAGCATTATGTCAACTGTTCTGCTTGCTATCATAGTATAATACAAAGGAGCCTTGATACTCACAGGACTTCATGCTGGTCCCTATATTGATGACATTATGTCAATTGAACCTGGTGAGCAAGAATCCTTGAAGCCTTTGTAAGATACAAGTATGAAAGAGGTTGAAGAGAAACCTCACAAAATGCAGGAGCCTGACACTGACACTCTGGTGACCTTCCTAGATACCAGAGGAATACAGTACAGTGGGACAGCCCTTCCAAAGTTAAATTGCTCCACTTCGTCCTGTGTACTACAAAGAAAAAGACCCTTTGAATTTTGGAAGAAATATTTGTGTGTTCTGCTCTGGCCCAGTTACTCATGGTGTTGTCATTTTAGTTGGGTCCCAGAACAATAGAGGACTGTGTACCAAGCCCAGGTTGTGGTATAAGTTACTCTGCAACTTGAGTCTTATGAGCCAGCAGATCCAATGGTACTTCAAGAATCAAAATTCTTGAACTTTTGACCAAAGAATACCAAGTGTTTCTGTGATCTGTACTGTTCATTAGGAACTGGGTGTTACCTCATTCACCAAATCCTAAAGTTAGATAGGTGTAACAATATAGCCTCATTAAATGGAGATTTTCTGTGTAAAACCAAGCCTGGATAGGTCTGGGAGGCACAGGTAAATCGAAATTTCCATTGCATCTATTCTTGCTGTTTCACCATCTCTTCTTCAGCCCATATAAATGGCCTCCTGAGAAATTCCCTCTAGCCAGTTAACAGAAGGAAAAACTGTAGCCCTGGTGTTACAGATAAGTTATTTGTATCCAGAAGTGGATGACAAATGCATTACAGTGATGGCCCTTGAAAGACAGTGATGAACAACTTCCAGTGGGCAGAAACTTGGACAAAATATCTAATTTGCTTGGAAGGGAAGATGGGCTGAAATACAAATTATTCAGTGTCATGGGCAGGACTGACAGGTTAGTTTGACTGGCCAGGGACTTGGAAAGACGAGCCGTGGAAGATTGAGATGACAAAGGGAGCTGGGGAAGAAGTACATGGATGACACTCTTGGAATGGAAGAAGGCTGTGAGGGTGGTGCTGGCCCAAGGAAATGTGAACCACAGAGCATTCACTGCAGAGGAGGCTTCCAAAAATAGGCTTGTGACTTTGGTCACCTTTCCCCAACTACTGTGCCGCTTGTTCCATGGGCTCATGTATTAACTGTCCCTGGTGACAGAAATGGCCTCATCGAGGCTTCTCTGGTAATTCCAACAGCTGAGGGTCCAACTTGCCAGTAGCAGAGGACAACACTGAGCCCTGGAAAGAGCTGTGTTTCCCTTTGAGAACCAGCTAATCACCTTTGCGTTCTTCCACTTCGGAAGGGGCAAGGCCTTGCCCTTATGAGAATGGATACATCTTCTATATACAGACTTGCTTTCTTCTCCTGAATGAAATGCTTCTGCCAACATTGTCATTAGGAACACAAAATCTCATTGTTGTGGTATCTTACACAGCATTGCCTCTGACAAAAGAATGCATTTTAATAAAAAAAATAGTTCAGTGATTGGTGCATAGCTATGGAATTCAGTGACCTTTCCATGTATCGCATCTGAAGGCAGCTGGTTTGACAGAAGAGTGGGATGGCCTTAGTTGAATGGCAACACACTGAGAGATTTGAGTGCTGTCCTGTGGGATGTCATATATACTTAAAATGCGACCAAATGATTGTGCCATTTCTCTCAAAGCCAAAATATGAAGGCCCGAAAACCAACTGTGGGTGTGACATTCCTCAAATTACACTTTGTAATACAGTTATGGATTTTTCCTTGGTGCACACATTCTGATCTTGGCAGGATTAGAGATCCTAAAACTCCCAGGGGAGGAAGAAGAAACACAAATAAGGATCCATTAAATAGGAAGTTGACACTCTACCCCTTCCCCAGGCTATTAGGGACTCCCCTAGTTGATGAACCAATAAGGTTCAATATGGGGCTTCCATGTCAGGCTGATTAGTTCCAGGTGCCAAGAGGAAATTGGGCTGCTGTGATGCTCCAGGACAACTGGATATTTGAAGGCCCCACTGGGGTGGGATGGGGGGGCGGGGTGTGTATGTGTGTGTTTGTGGCTATGGAATGCCATTCACCATGACCTTGCCAATAGCAGATGGACTCTCCAGTTTGCTTAGAGAAACACAGGGTGGAGGATCCTGAGTGGGTACCATTCTTCATCCTTCTCCATCTCCAGTGAGTAAGAAGACAAGGTTTGTGGATTTCAGTCCAATTCAACAAACATTGATTACAAAGCTTTTGGAGGTAAGAATGCTGCACAGCAAACCAGAAGGTTCGTGAATGAATTGTTCCAGTAAATTGAGCTTTCTAAGTAACTTTTATTCTGAAAACTTGTTAAATATCTTCCTGAGATGTCTGACTCAGCTTTTTTTTTTTTTTTTTTTTTCACCAGAAGTGCAGCCTGGTGAGCATGGTGGATGCTTTCTTTGATGAACAGGAATGTAAAACAGTCTCAAGATGATTATTTCCAGAAGACCAAGTCTCAAGGTGATAATGTAGATAAAGAAATGGAAGGTGATGGGCCTGAATGAACTGCACAGGATGGAAGTTACTTTATCAAAAGATAAATTCCTAATATCAGCTTGATTTAAAATCATTTGCCTTTTGAAAAAGGAGTCCTGAAGGGGTATTGGTTAGTAGAAAGCTAGGAGCTGAGGATTTATTGATGTAATGATAATGGCTGTTAGCCTGTGGGGCTCATTCTTATCTAGTATGCTGCATTTTCATGCCTCTTTCCTACCTCTGCTCTCATTTGAGTCTCCCATCAGCCCTTTGAGCAACGGCATTGAACATTTGGAACAACTGAGGCACAGAAGGGGCTGAGCAACATTTGGAACAACTGAGGCACAGAAGGGGCTGAGCAACTTTCCCACCATGTGGGTGGCAGCAGACTAGAACGTGAATCCTCGACTTGCTGCTTTCTGTTGGGTTGGTTTCTGTTCTGGAGTGTTCTGTTAGGCCTGGCTAATGAAAAAAAGACAACACTTTTTTTCATGGATCTTGAGAAAGGAGAAAAAAAGAGGATGAAAAATTCAATGTGGGGGTTCTGTTTCAGCTGGAAAGCTGGGTTGAGAAAGAATGGAAAGAAGTTAAGTGATTGCCCAAATTCTTGAGTAGGGAACAAAAATGACATATCCCTGCCCCAAGGCCCAGAACCCCGGTAACACAGCATAGAAACTACTCTCCTGTGGTGGCAATCTATCATTTCCCTGACAGTCTCAGTTAGACCTCTGACCCTTGGGGGGAGAACAAAGTCAGGAGATGCTTCTACTTTGGGAGAAGGACTCTGGCCAATAGATGTGCCTTTTGCTTCCTGTCTCTCTAGCAAAGGGAAGAGAACCCCCTTTCCTTGCTGACAAAATAGTTCTTACCAAAAGGCCAAGCAGGGATACAAGGAGGGAGGCATGGGAGGCAGGAGCTTGGGTTTGAAGTCTTGGCAGTGCAACCTCAGGCAAATCAAATGGATTTTCTGGGGCTCAGCTGCTTTCCCACACATGCAGGAGGGGAGAATTATCCTTGCCCCTCTTGAATTTCAAGGCCACTCTGGAAGTAAATGAGATCATATGCAAAGGAAGATGTGTGGTGCTTTTTAAAAGCAGGAAGACAAGATGCAGTCAACGGAGTTGCTCTTAGTTTGCATGAGGTATCTGCAGAGAGAGGAGGAAGTAGGTTTTTTCTAAGTGCAAGAAAGTCCTGCAGGCCATATGCATATGTACAACACATCTCGCCTGTTGTCCAGCCTGTTTGCAGGAGCCCAGCAACAGTCCCCTCCTCTTGTCCCCAAACTTTTGCCCATCATTTGCATCCATCTTATGTTATCTCATGCATCTCTGCCTTGGCTCTGATTTTGAGGACAAGGTGCACATTGCTGTCTGATTGTGAACTAAATAAGCACAGAGTCTCCTGTCTCTGCACATTAGTTTTCACATCTGCAAAGTGAAGAGGAAAAGGCTGAGGTAGTACAGTCTGTTCTATTAGATGCTTTCCAAAGCCCTTTATAATCCATGGACCCATGGATTGAAGTCTATCTCCTAAAGACAAACTTGTGTGTTGTGGACTATGTCTATGAAGGCTAACAACCAGTAGGCCTAGGGGAGTGGAGAAAGTTTAGGATGCACAAGGCATCCTAAATGAAAGGGGAAAAAGGACCGGACTCCCAAGTAGCTGGGGAAGCCCAGGAAGAATGGGCTGTCCAAATGCTGAGAAGTATCAGGACTGAGAATTCATGAGAGCTGCCTGGGCAGCTGGGCTGCTCAGCCCTGGCCTCCAGGTATCTGTGCATCACTCTGGTGATGGTCTACCTGCAAGCAGGTTAGAGGTGTCACACAACTGTGCTTGTGGTTTTATGGGTTTTCTTGTACTCAGAAAGTCCAGCTTCCTCCCCTCTCTGAAGTCTAGTAAAAGCCAAAAGCAGAATTGCCCATCAACTCCACAAACAGTGAAGGCAGATCATCACAACCCAGGCAGCTCAGGGTCAGGTGCAGAGTTACCATAGCTGGAGATATGACATTGAGCAGTGGGGCTAGGACATTCAAGTTTATTAGCCAAGCCAGTCAAAACAGATGCAAAGAAAAAATCCATAGTGAGCAGTCCCACGGAAAGTCTTCAGGTCCATTCCTTACAAACATAGCTGTAGCAAGGATCTGTGGCCTTGCTATCTTGTCACCTCCTCTAAGGAGGTGAGGGAGGCCCTACAGAGCCTTGTACCCTCTCTCTAGGCTCCACAGAAAAGCTGAACAGGGTGAAGACTTTAGCAGGCACAGGGAGATAAATGGTGAGCCCTTCGGACTCTCTGAGAGCTAGGTCAGCCTGTCTCAAGAGGTGAGCTGAGAATTGCTCTTATCACAATAACCTGGCATACTAATTAAACAAATATTCTCGAACTCTTTACCCTAGTTTGAGTGGGACCTGGCATTTTTTAGTGAGCCACCCAGTGTGATTCTTATGCCCAGTGGTGTTGAAAACCATAGGAGCTCTTTGAGTATGTGCCAAATAGAAGACACTTGGCAAAAATAAGTTGAAAGACCAAATGCACGAATGAACAGGTGTGAGCAAGTTTCTTCCTAGCGAACAGGGAAGTAGCAAACTGACCAGAATGAGAGCCAGGGTTTATTTGACCTGAGAATGGTTTCAAAGGCTCCCAGCAAAAGAGGGGGCGATGGGTGTGTGTGAGGAGGGGAATGTGATCAAAGTACCTAATATACATGCATGAAAATGTCATAATGAAACCCATCAAAGTATTTTAGAAAGGATGATAAAGGAATTTTTTTAAGGGCCTACTGCAGGGCCAGTGCTCTTCTATGCCAATAGCTAACACTTTATAGTTATAACTTTCATCTTTCTTACCTTATTAAATCCTGATGGAAAAGCCCTAAGAGAGAGGGTGCTACTGTTAGCCCATTTTCCACATAAGAAAATTGAGGTCCAGAGAATATTCATCATTTTCTCAATGTCATACAGCAATAAAGGGCAGAGATGTGTTTCAGGTGCTTTGACGGAGAGCTCCAGGCCAGGCTATTACAGCATGCCAGCTCCTGCCATCTCACCAGGGACAGGATAACAAAACAAATGAAACAAAACTGGGCTTGAATGATACAGCAGTAAGGTAGGGAGGAGGAAGAGAGGTAGTCCCCATGTGCATGAAGGTGGACTGGTGAGCATGAGGGCAGTGTCAGGCAGGGGGAGCGGGCAGAGAACTGACATTTGCTTAGTCTGGCTGACTGCCACAGCTATCTCCTTTATGTGCGTCATCTCACACACTGCAAGCAAGCACCCTCTAAGGATTTTATTCCTATATTTTGCAGCTGAAGAAAATGAGGTTGAGAAAGCACGACTGTTACTATCTTGTCCATTGTATTAACCATGAAGTTACGAAGCAACAAGGCAGGTTTTGCACTCAAGTCATGAACCCAAGTTCAATGCCTATTTACTAATTCTTGTCTTTTTTTTTCTCTCCTTTCTTTCCTATGGCTGGATTGATTTAACTTTTTAAATTTTCAATTCATATTTTTCTTTGACTGGTTAGGTAGTTTTATACATTCTATTTTTTTCCCTCTAGGAATTACATTCATTTTTATAAGCATTTTTATTGAGTTATATACCCTTCACATTTAAAATATGCATTTAACAAAGTCTAGCATGACTTACCTCTGTCTTTCCCCTGAGCGATCCAAAATCTTTACATTACCTTATGTTTGGTCTCTTCCTCCTATCTTTAAGTCCACCTTCAAAGTTAAGCCATATTAACTTTTCAATATTCAACAACTATCAGCCTATAATAATGTTAGTTTGTTTGGCAGTGTGGGGGTTTGAATTCAGGCCTTCAGTCTTGTGAGGCAGGAATTCTGTTACTTGAGCTATGCCTCCAGCCCTTTTTACTCTAGTTATTTTGGAGATAAGGTCTCACTTTTTTTTTTTTGCCCAGGTTGCCCTGGACCTCAATCTTCCTATTTTAGGCTTCTTACCATCACTGGGATGACAGGCACATACCACATTGTCCAGCTATTGGGTGAACTATTTGCCCAGGCTGGCCTGGAATGACAATCCTCCCAATCTCAGCCTCCCAAGTAGCGAGGGTTACAGGCCTGAGTCACCAGCACCTGGTGTGATTAATTAAAAAAAAAAAATTTCTCCTTTATGTTCAGTTTCATTAAATGTTTTTTCTTCCACCAAGTTCAACCACTAGCATTGAAAAAAATAATTTTTTTTCAACATAAGTCTGTGAGTAGTAAATTCTTAAAAGGTGAATGAATGTTTAAAAACATTTTTGTTTCACGTTCGGTCTTGCATGATAGTTGGACTGGGTATAGAATTCTAGGCTGATAGTTACTTATCCTAAACATTTTCTTTCCCTGTTCTCTGTCTTCATAATTCTTATTTAATACATGCCCAAACTTCTCATTCTGTCCTCCTCACTCTTAGCCTTATTCTCATGTGTTCATTTCCCTAAACATCACTCTAGGTTATTTCTTCAGACCTAGCTTTTTAAAAAATTTGACTAATTCTCATTTTGACTTTGTAAAGACTAGTATTCATTGTTCATTGAATTTTTAAGTTTTGGCTATTATACTTTTTATTTCCAGGATTTTCTTATGTTGTTTTTTTTTGACAATTACATATTTTGTTGCATGGTATCATTCATGTAATCTGAGTGCTTATTCTTCTTTAATATTTTAACATTTTACTTATTAATTGATGGTACTGGCAATCAAACCAAGAACCTTGTACATGTCAGGCAAGCACTCTACGACTGAGTTACACCACTAGCTAACATTTTAACATTTCAAATGTACCTTTTCATTGTTTTATTATGTCCCACTATGGGAGTTACAAACTCTTTTAATTTCTGTATCTACTGACTATTCCTTTTGGTGTTTTTTTTAAAAAAACTTTTCTGATTATAATAACAGATGCTGAGCTGTTCTTCATAGCATTCCTATGTGCCCTGGGCTCTGGAACTCTCTGAAAGTGTCCCTTCTCACGTGCAATCTGCAGTGTCCTAGAGGTTGTGGCAGTTTCTGACTGGTTTTTGTGTTAATTTACCAGCGGAGGGGTGCCCATACTTGCAAGCAGTGGGAACTTAGAAACCAAGCCTGTCCATTTCCTTAACAGTGACACTTTGCCCATGGCCAGAGTGGACACCAAGCTTTTCTTCATCTACTTCCAAGCTAGATGGTGGAGTTTGCTTCTTCTCTTGTCACTGCTGTACCTGTTGTCACCATCCCTGCCTTTCTGATAACTCAGCTTTGTAGCGTAGGCCTGCAGCCAAAGCTCTGCTCCCCAGTTTGGCATCAACACTCCAGCCCCAGCCAATTTGCTAAATTCTATGAGCTGTTTTGGCTTCAGCCATGATACCACCCTGACTTTGAGTTTTCTCTTTGTTAATCTAGCACCAGAGACCTCTCTCTCTCTTAACTTTGAACCTGGCTACGCTTTTGAATTATCCTTTGTTCTGTTTTTCTTCAATCATCCCATATGTTGGAGAGGGCCATGGCTGTGGAGATAGAATGCTTTTCTTTCTGCTCAGTGAACCCTATTGGTCAGGAGTGGCAGCCTCACTTTTACAGTGCCCAGCATCTTCTTTGGGATTGGAAGAGACTTGCTTAATTGATGTTCTGTTTTGTTTGATGGCTGTTCTGAAGGAAGAAAGGCCCAATTCCCTCAGAAGTCATATGATAAAATGAAGATTTCTCTTACTCAAAGGAGGGAGCCTGTGTGAGTGAGTAGAGAGAGCCAAGGGAAGGCACTGTCAGGAGCACTTCTTTGAAGGAGAAGTTCAGAACTACTTGGGGCAAGTAGAAAATGGAGCCAATCTCTGAGGAGGCTGGAGCTGTGAACAAAGAGGCAAGGGTGCCCAGGAGATAATTAATATCAGCAATTGATGCAGAAACTGCACGCAGCCGCATCAGACCTGGAAAGAGGCCCAGGGCTGCCTGAAGGTGGGAGAAAGATAAGCAGATGCTCCCAGAAAGGTAGTTTAAAACAGTCTTGTTAATGACAAAGCATTCAATTCACACCAGGGAGATTTTATTTCTTTTAACCCTTCTCTAACTGGAGTAGCTCACAACTTATAAGCAAAAGAATTTTCTGTGCCTTTAGCTAATTAAAATGGAAAACAAGAGACAGTAGCCAGTGTCGTATTTCCTTTTTCTGTTAACTGTGTGAAGTTGTCCAAGTACAACCTCAGCACTTACCTGAATCAGGTAACATTGATCACTTGGGGACAGTGTCTAGAAATCTGGAGGAAGGAAGGAGCCCCCTCTGGCCTTTAAAGGATGTGTGGTCCCTTAAGAGGTTGGACTACCAAAAGGAGACTTCAAAGCAGGAGGAGTGGAGTCTGTTTATCTTCTATAAACAAGGGCAAAGCAGTCAGAGTTTTTTGTTTGTTTGTTTGTTTTTTGTTTTGATTTTTGATCCTTAATGCTAAGGGGCATGACTATTTCAGAAGACTGTGGAGAGGGATGGCCCCCAAGCCAGACCACTGTGCTCCCCATGCACTGGCCATAAGCAGCAGAAGTGAGGTCTTAAAGTTTGCTGCTGACTGAATTCTATTCTTACTCAGCTGGTGTAACTCCAATCACCACAGCACAAGAAGCCTGATTATGGGAGCTAAATAAATACCAGAGACACAAATATTCCAGGGTAAGGGTGAGGGGAAGTACAGAAGGGAAGGTAGCTCACGCCCTGACTTCAGGCAGGCAGGCAGGCAGGCAGGCAGGCAGGAAAGAAGACACTTTCTTGGGGATGGAAAGGAGAATGGCAGAAGCTTTTGAACCCTGCTTGGCAGGAGGTGGCAGCGCAGAACTGCCACGTTGGGGAGGAGGGGCTGCTTACTGCTTATGTTTGGGTGGCACTTCGTGAGCAACTAGCATGTGCCTGAACCTCAGAGGCTGCTGAAGGTCAAGGAATTCAGGGACACCTTCCTAGTAATGATTATGACAGTGGTGATGATGGTGGTGATGAGAAGGATGGTGGTGATTTAGTGTTGATGGTGGTGGTGATGATGGTAGTGGTGGTGGTGATGATGATTTTATTGATGATGGTGGGGATGATGAAGGTTTTGGTTGCAATGATGGTGGTGGTGATTTTGGTGGTGATGGTGGTAGTGATGATAATGGTGATGATGAAGATTTTGGTTGTGATGGTGGTGGTGGTGATGATGGTGATTTTAGTAGCAATGGTATGATGGTGATAGTGTTTATTATTTGCCAGGTACTCTTTAATACACTTTATATATAATAATTAATTTAATCCTAACAACCTTACAAATTAGATAAACTGAGATAGACTAAGTAAGCAACTTCGCCAAGTTCCCACAAGTAGTAAATGGTGGAGCTGGGCCTCAGGTCTTGGTGGACAGCTCAGATGCCCATGCTGTTAATCATGGAGCTCAGTTGTGTTTATAAATGGAGATATTTGTCAATAGATAGTGAATGTATCAGCCATGACGATACTAACCACTATGGAATGCCTTCTGTCAGTCAGGTCTTGTCCAGGCATTTTAGAAACATGCACATTGCAGCATGGGGACAACTCCACGAGGAAAGTAGAAGCATTATTCCAACTTTGAAAATGAGACAAGAGAGAGTCCTAATGGTTAGGTAACTTAGGAAAAGGCCACCAATTTATACATGCAGTGTTGGGGATACCAGTTTTTGTATCTAGAATATATGGGCCCATTGGGAAAGAAAGGAGAAGTGAGAGACCTTTTCAAGGGTCAGAAAAAGAGCTTTGTCTATCTGGTGCAGGGAGGTTGTCTCCATATGTGAGCACACCCCACACCCACATAAGGCTACACTATCCCTACCCATGGTACTTCTGGAAGAGGATGAAAGGCACCATGGATGGCTCTTTTTCTCAGCATTATTTTCTTTTGATAACAACAGTCTTGAGATATACTATACATTAGGAGTCTGTAAACTGGGCCAAATGCTGTCCTGCCCTGTTTTATTGGAACACCCAGCCATGCCTACCCATTTATGAGAGTCTATGACTGATTTCATGCCATAATGGTTGGGTTTTGAGTGAGTATTTGCCATAGAGGCCATGTTCCACACACCTACAATATTTACTGAACCCTGCTGTAAAGGTAAAAGCTGGAAGCTTCTGCCAGTGGATTAGTTGTGGAAGAAGCAGAGAAGAGAGGAATCTAGAGTGACTTGCAAGTTTGGGGACACTCAACAATTCATCATTCCCTCTGTTGAGCCCACCTGTGGTACACGCAGAGGATGCACGCATGCAGAGTACAACCTTCTGGGAGAAGCACGCATTCATGCAGGTGGTAAGTGAAATAGAACTCAGATGCACCTGGGAAAATGAGCTGAGAGTAGCATCTATGAATGATGACGATAGCGACAATTCCATTTTTATTTATCTCAGATCCTTAAGCCAAACATCACAGGCTTGTCCTCCTTCTCTTCCAGAAGTCCATAAACAAGATCAATTCAATAAATTGGAATTCATTCATTTATTCATTTTGAGAGCCCACAAGGTGCCAGGCACTGTGCCTGGACAAAGCAGAAATAGTCCCTGTCCTCAGGAGTCTTTCTCAATATCACAGGAAGACAGGAGAAAGAAGAAGTGGGAGAAGGGAAAGACGCTTTGGAAAGATTAGGAGGTGCCTGTCAGATAGTGCTTATTCCTCCAATGAAGAGGGGATGGAACAGGTGTGAGAAGCTGGAAGGAAGAAGAAACTGTGTTTAATAGTGATTTCCTACAGTGGTAAGCTTTCCCCAGAAAACACAGTGGCAAGGCCAGGTAGCATGGAATGCCAATCTGAAGGGGAAGTCAGGAATTTATCGAACAAGCAGGTTCAGCAGTAAGGTTTTCTTCCAGCAGCCTTGGTGGCTCAGGAGCAGGGACAGAGCTGGGCATGAAGGAGAAGGTGTGAATGAGAGGTGGCCTCACTCCAGTAGGGACAGCACTAGGAAGTAAAGGGGTATGGAGTCTATGAAAGGCGTAAGCATTTGTTACCTGTAAGGTCACTTGGGCCACAATATTGGAAGTATTGATTAAGTCCAGGTCTGCTGAGTAAAACACCACTTCCTTGTGCAAATCTCAAGACCTGAATTTTTGCTGACAGGCTCCAACAATTCCAATGCATCTAGGACGCTCTGGTTCAAAGCCATGCTTAGCATTGTCAATTAGGCCTGGAAGCATTGATTTTTTAATTAGCCTGGAGAGATGGGTGCTGTGGCCTGGTCCCTTGTAAGGCTCTGTAGGTTCAGGCTGCCACCTCCATAGGTGAAACCTTCATTTAGGTAGAGAGTCAGACAAAATATTACCTTAGATGTTGCCTTGGAAATTATAAATGGACATTTGCTAATTTTTGATGTATGACCATGACCTTTCTTGTAAGTATAGATCTACTTTTCTTCCCCTCACCTTTCCTTCATAAATCACACCCATAAAACATCAGCTAAGATTTATTTCTATGTTACCTAACAACTCGAATACACTGTGTAGCAATCAATAAGACTTCCTTGGGATTTTCGTAATCCTGCTCCCCAACTCTTGCCCTTGCCCTCACCATTTTTTTACACACCTAAGTAGAAAGCTCTTTTTACTTTTAACTAAATTGCTTTGATGGGCTCTTTCCAAAGTATTCGACCTAAATGTTATAGAAACAACTCTTTTTTTTTCTCATTTTTCATTAGTTCATACACTACTTAATTAAAAGAATCTAATTACAAAAGAGTGCAACTGGCATAAACAGAATTTGGGCTGAGCACAGATGACTAGTGGGAAGCAAAGGAGAGGTGGGAGCAGGGGAGGGGGTGCTGGGAGAGTCCCACCTCCAGACCCTCCAGGGCATCTGCTGTGTCTTTTCTGAGGGCTGCAGAGCTGGCTAAGAGAAAGTGGAGGGGACATCTGCTAAGCTCGCTAAGCACCAGCACAGCCTGAGTTGTTTCACTCAGAGGCCAGATTGGTGGCTGGCTCCATGGCAGGCTTGGAGCAACACGTAAGGACTCCCTCCCAGGCTTCCCACTTTAGTGCCTCAGAGTCCACATAGAGGCATCCTTTCTTTAGGCTTGGAATTGCCCTCCTTTCTTGGTCATCTTTCATACTACAAATAACCTTGGGCAAGGGAGGGAAACTCATTTAAGTCTCCAGCTCATAGGAAGAATTTATCAGATTAGCTTTCTCAGGGAGAAAGTTAGCTGTGCTAAATTTCTACAAACACTGGTGTTCCCAAATTCCAGTTTCAGCCCAGGTGTACCCTTTAGAGGCTGGCTTTGGTGAGGTTGCTCCAGCCTCCAGGCAGAGCTGGTGTCCTGGGTTTGGAGCCTGAGGCTCTGCGCCAATCACTAGAGGGCGCCAGGTGCAGGGACAAGGGCCTCCTCTCAGCAGGAGGAGGAGGCAGAATGGGGAGTGGAAGCAGTAGCATTTCTGTGGATGAATGAGAGACAATCTGGCCATTGTTGTCGTTGACCTTGACTGTAGTGGCTGCCAGAACTGGAGACCTAGCTGATCATGTTATGCTTGACCCCAGTACCTAGCATTAACCACAGAAGCTGGTGACACAAGGATTCTGAGTCAACAGGGGGCCGATATCTGGTTCCAGTCCCTTCTTTCTGCAGCAGACCCTCAGCTCTCTCTCTGGTTTCTGCATCTTGGAGAACCCAGATTGCTGGTGAGAAATGACGAGGTGTCCAGCAGCATAAGGCCATGGAGGCAGTGGAAGAGATGAGAGGTAGGATCACAGATCTGCCAGTTTGTGGCTGAACAACTGTGGGCTACTTATGCAGTATAACTTTTTATACTTGTGCCTCAGTTTACTCATAAGATGGGAAAATTCATACCTACCTCAATGGCTTCTTAGAAGGACAAAATGACATGAAAACACTTAGCACACCGTGGGCGGATTGGCAGTCTTCCATCAATGCTAGCAGGTTCTCAGAGTACTATGAGGGAGATGACATGGTATGGAGAAGCGGAGTCCTCAAGCCAGTGGTCAGACCCCTACCCTGTTCTCCCAATCCCGTCTTCCCACCACTGCCTGTGTCTCACTAGAGCCTGGAAATCAACTTGTTCCACTTCTCCCAGCCTCAGTTTCCCTTTCTATACCCCAGGATGGTGCCTTCTAGTGAGAAAGCACGGTCTTTGACAGCAATACTAATTTGCAGGTTTGTGGGGGGCAACTTTTGGGCATCAGCATTAACCAAACAGACAGCATCACAGCCACCTGGCATTTGGAAATTTCTTGATTGGAATTCAGGATCCTCCAAGGTCAAACCAACTCAATACAACTTTCCCTAGTTGTCTTTAAATCCCTAGAGACTTGAGGGTGAGTTGCATTATTCTCCCTTCCTAGTCTACCTCTGGCCACCTTAGCTCACACTTCCGAAGGCCTAAACCCTTTGTTATGTCAGTATTTCTGCAGACTTTAAAAATACTCCTTTTTTTAAAAAGGTGGAGCCTCTTACTCTCTCCTTGACTGGGAGTCAAACTTAGTAGCTCAGTTCCAAGGAGCCAGACATGGTGGAAGAGATGCCACATGACTCTTAAAACCAGCTCATCAGAGACAGCAGCTGCTAGCTCTCTTTCTCCAGGAGGTCCCTCACTGGGGGATGCCAGTGGCCACACTGTGAGGACACTGTAGCAGAAGAGGCCCACAGCCTCCATTCTCCCAGGCTCCTAACCGCACGAACTGTGTCCACGATTTCTGTTCCATTGGTATGTTTTTATGAGTGTGTTAAGCTACTAGGTGGGGTTAGACAAGCAGTGATGGGTGACTAATACACTGGTCTCCCTGAAGTGAACCAGGGCCGTGGACCCACCTTCCCCATCTTGGCCAGTGCACCTGTTGTCCTGGGCAGGTGGAGGCAGTGGGGATGGCGGGTCAGAAACAGTGCTCTGAGGACAAAAGCTGGCTGGACCTCTCAGTCTAGCAGGGACTCACCACAGAGGCTGCAGGGGACATCAGCACCAGCTGCCTGGCCTCAGGATAGGGAGGGTCCTGGAGCAGCCATAGCAGGCCTGGCATCTACAAGCGTTTTTGATTGAACAGTGCTCTGCGCCATCAACCACAGCAGAACAAGCTTGCACCTTCCTCTCTCTTCATCTGAGAAACAATATGGCCTGCCCTGTGTGCAGCAACCATGTCTGCACAGAGTACAGGGTTATTCCAAGTGAGTGAACCACTTGGAATATAACCAGTGAGCCAACCCGACTCACCTCCTCTTCCTTAGAGGGTGCTCACCTTCGGGGGGCGGGGGTGGGAGGGAGAACATTCCCAAAAAGTGGCACCTTTCATTTTGAGAAGTAATGAATTGCATGTCAACACAAGACTGACAGCAATGTTAGATTTCACATCACTCCACAAAGGGGGACACAGCCCTGTTAACAGGGTGGCCCCTTAGGAAGTTGATCCCTGTCCCTAGATGGGTTGCCAATCAAAATCCATCTTCCTCCCTCTTTCCCAGTGAATCCAGCTAGAAGACCAGGGTTCCAAGCCTTGGCCTTGCAACATGAGGCCCTGTCACTAAGTTCAAATAGTAATACGTAAGAGACATGTGAGAATTCTGAACAACTGTTTAAAGGAAACTATCTCAGCTGAAGGGCGGAACCTTGGTCCTTGCCTTTCTATTTCTGCTGCCTACAGTTGATGGTTGGAGCTCCGGCAACCATTGAACCGTGAAGTGACCTTGAGAATGAAAGTCGTTTGCTAAAGATGGTAGAGAAAAAACAGAATATTAAAATGTATAGGACACTATTATATGCTAGTTGTTTTTTGGGGTTTTTTTCCCCCTAAATGCTGGGACTGGAACCCAGAGCCTTGCATATACTAGACAACTCTTCTACCACTGAACTGCACTGCCAGCTATATACCAGGTCTGTTCCAACACATTTCCTGTATTACAGCATTTAACCCTTGCAGCGGACTGGTACTTTAGATGAGGACACAGAAAGGAAAGGGAATGTGTCCAAGGTCCCACAAGCCTGGCAGGGATGGGGGCTCCACTAGTGGCCTGGCCCTACTTGGGTTCCTAGTGACTGAGGATCTACCACGCATGCCTAGGCCGCCCCGCTCCATGCTTCTTTCATGTGTGACAGAAAACAACCTCCAGTTTGTTCAAGCCACTGCTATTTTGAGTTTTCTGTTAGCCGTGCTGCTCATGCCTACCCAGAACATTCTCCAAATTGATTTCCATGTCTCCAGGTGCTCGTTCAAACTGCTCCTGCTGCCAGCTGAAAGTGCCCTCTCCCTGTCCCCTCCTCTGTGAGCCCACCTCTCATACAAAGGGACATCACAGTTACTGTTCGGCTGTCTGTCTCCCAAGCTAGCCACCGTCTTCCAAGGCAAGGGACACTGTCCTACCTTCTGTACCCAGGAAACTTAACCTAGCCTGGCAGATAATAAAGGCTCCCTGAATGGAATGGGAAGGGAGTAGGGACCTCCAGTCCTATACTAAAGCAGGATAAAATAGTGGGACACTGGATGTACTGAGTGCACCATTCATCCCCGCCCCTTTCCCCCGCCAGTCCTCTTACTTGCTTACTGATCCTCCAATGAAGTTTCTTTTTTATTCTACAATACAATGAAACTTTTAATGAGTGTTCTGTGCATGTTGGACATTTCACATGTTATTTGATTCTCTACAATACCGAGAGAGGCTCCAAGAGGCCTCCCAGGTCACACAACTGCTGAGGGGCAGATAGACGTCAGGACTGCCCCCACGTCAAACCCATATTCTTATAAATAAGATTACATGGACCATGGGCACTAGTCCGTGTTCTGCAAGCCTAGTTCTAATCAAGCTTTCTCACTCTGATTGGGCCTCAGTCTCCCCAGCTGTAAATTGTGGGGTGATTACTGAGGAGCCTCCCAGCTCTAACGGCCACGTGATTCTATGACTTCAGCTCACACTGAGTGGGAGGGAGCGAGAGTGTTTTTTATGGAGGAAAGTGGAGAGGACAAAAGAAACACAAAAGAAGCAAGTGGGGGATCCTGGCTCAAAAGGCGAGTGAGGTGGTCAGCTACTAGACACTGGCCCTGCTTGGTGCCTTGGACCTCCGAAGTCAACAGGCCACCTCTCTGTGCAACTCACATCCAGCACAGACACCTTTCCCATCTGGTGACTGGACAATGAAAGCCTGAGTCCATGAGCAGATGTCGATCTCCAGAGGCCTTGGGGAGGGGGGTTTGTCTAGACCGGGCCCCATGTCCCTATGTGTGATGACAGTCACCAGCGAATCTCCTACTCCATCAGGAATTCCAGGGAGGCTGTCACCGTGGCAGTCTGAGAGATGCGGTGTGAGTGGGAACAAATACAGTGTGTGCTCTCAGAGGAACCAGAGTGGTGGAAAAATCCCCCAGGGGGTTCTAAAAGCCACAGAATGCTAAATGCAGACGGGCTGGCAGACAGGCAGGCCGCTCCCTCTTTGCCATTCATGGTGCTCTGCAGACACCCAACCCACGGCTCTCCTACAGCACGAGTCCCGAGTTCAAGTCCATCTTTGATGACACCTGCCACATGAATTTAAAATTAAAATTTGCTCCCCTAGTTTGCTATTTATTACACAGCAGAACTAAATGAAATGACTCTTCTACTCAAATCTATCAACTCTGGCTTGCCACACATATCTAATGACACCGCACTGCTCTTTGTAGCTTATAAATCACTCTCGTACCCATGACCTCATCCGGGCCTCCCTCGGCTCTGAGGCGGAAGAATTATGTTGGATCACATGAAATTGCTGATATCAATTGCTTTTGATCTACAAAATGGCACTGATATGGCTCAGCTGAATATTTGTGTTATCATACTCATTTTTCATAGAGGGAAAAAGTGAGGCTTTTAACTATGTGTAGGTTTGCTCAAAGTTTTTAGTTAAGAACGGACCTGGGTTTGTATCTCTGATTTGACTCCAGATGTCATTCATTCACCCCACAAGGATTTACAGACAGCCTGCTACATGTGTGCCAGGCACTTGCTGGAGACAGAAGACACAAAAAAGGAAGGGTCGCTCATCCTGTCTGCCTGGGTTTGTGTCCAAAGTCTGGGGCAGCCAGCACTGACGAATGGATTAAGAAAATGTGGTATCTATACACAATGGAATTTTATGCAGCCATGAAGAAGAACGAAATGTTATCATTCGCTGGTAAATGGATGGAATTGGAGAACATCATTCTGAGTGAGGTTAGCCTGGCTCAAAAAACCAAAAATCGTATGTTCTCCCTCATATGTGGACATTAGATCAAGGGCAAACACAACAAGGGGATTGGACTTTGAGCACATGATAAAAGCGAGAGCACACAAGGGAGGGGTGAGGATAGGTAAGACACCTAAAAAATTAGCTAGCATTTGTTGCCCTTAACGCAGAGAAACTAAAGCAGATACCTTAAAGCAACTGAGGCCAATAGGAAAAGGGGAACAGGTACTAGAGAAAAGGTGAGATCAAAAAGAATTAACCTAGAAGGTGACACCCACGCACAGGAAATCAATGTGAGTCAACTCCCTGTATAGCTATCCTTATCTCAACTAGTAAAACCCCTTGTTCCTTCCTATTATTGCTTATACTCTCTCTACAACAAAATTAGAGATAAGGGCAAAATAGTTTCTGCTGGGTATTGAGGGGGGGGAGCGGGAGGGGGCGGAGTGGGTGGTAAGGGAGGGGATGGGGGCAGGGGGAGAAATGAACCAAGCCTTGTATGCACATATGAATAATAAAAGAAAAATGAAAAAAAAAAAAACAAAAAAACAAAGTCTGGGGCAGGATGTACCTAATAACAGTGAACACACAGCAAGCAGCAGCTCCATACTGGGCCCACTTTGCTTGTATATTTCTGCTCATGTATTGTTTATTTCAGTATTTCTGTTTTATTATTTAGAAACCTAATTATTGCTTTATTATTAATACTTGTCTATTAATCAATCTTCACCCCAATCTTGTCTGTTTTACAGACAAGGAAATTAAGATACAGAAAATAACTAATGTATTCAAGGTCACACTAATAGTAAGTGACAGAGACAGGATTAATGGCTACACAGTCCAGTTCCAGGTCTATTGCAGTAACTGACTTGTATCTGCCTGGGGTCATCTGGGCAGGCTTCTTGGAGGAGGTGGCATTGGAGCTGGAACCTGGAGGATGAAGAGGGCAGAAAGAAAGGCATGCTTTTGGAAACTGGCCTGGAGTATTGAGGAAAAAGTGGATAAGTGATGACAGGACAGATAGTCAAGAGCCAGGTTATGTGAACAGCTTATATCTTATTCTGTAGGTAATAAGCAGTTATTAAAATTCTTGCCAGGGAAATGACAAAATTAGATTAACCTGCTATAAGATTGCAGAGGGGGGCAGAGCAGCAGTGGCAGGGAGACTAGTGGTTTTTGTCATTTGGGGGTGTGGGTCCACCCCTTCTCTTAAACCTCCTTGTCCCTGGCTCTCCTATCTTGTCCCTTCCAAATCCTTGTCTGTCTGGTTAAATCATTAGTAACTGCTTAGAAATCTGTGGATGCTTACCTCAAGCCATCTCTTTGTCTGGGAAGAGTGGTCACAACACACTGCTAGAAGTGTCCCTAGGAGGATGCACCTTCTTGCTGTCCTTTGAGGCTGGCCCTGAGGGCAGTTCTAATAGTCCACTGCTGTGTAGCACCAGTGGATTGTGCAGAGCTGCCTGTCACTCAGGCCCTAGGTTTTCCTCTGCTCCTTTCCATGAGGACACAGAGATGTGATGAGGGGTGGTGGCATGTAACAGGAACAGGTGTGTGACAGCGTGAGCCACATGCAACTTGCTGGTGCTTTCAAGACTTGCGTGGCAGAGTCCCAAGTGTCCTGCTTCTGCCCAGTGATGTGGTGGTGCTGGACGTGCCCTTTTTGGATTACCCCCAGTACGTAGTGGGGGCTGGGCTAAAGATCCAGCAGGCTTCCTGTGTTCCCATGTTCAGTTTGTGTGCCTAGTAGAAAGCCAAGAGCTAGTTGCAACATGAACAATTCCAGGGCAAAGAGGGACCTTGTTCCCCTGCCCAGACTGATAGTCTCCCATTGGCACTTTCCAGTGGCTCCATATGGAATCCCGACCGGCCACAGACATTGGTCATGGTGACACAGGGCAGACTGCTTGTGTTGCTATCAGGACCCATAACAGAGCCAAACAAGGCTCTGGGAGCTGTTGACAGCTGCCTTAATTGTTGAAGTCTCCCATGGCTGAAGGAGCAGGTAGAGACTCCCTCTTGGTCAAACCTATAGAAATCGTGCTTACTCCATTGGTCAGGGGCCAGATTCTGCCAATAATCATCTATTCTGGAACTGGTAAAAAAAAAAACAAACATGGAATGAGGTGCGTGCCCCAGTAGGTCTACCTGAGACACACAAAAGGAAGAACTCATTCATCAAAAAGACTCAGCATCCTGGTGTGGTGGCCACACCTGTAATCCCAGCATTTGGGAAGCTGAGGCAGGAGGGCTGCAAGTTTGAGGCTAGCTTACCTACATAGCAAGACCCTGTCTGAAACAAAGAAAGGCCTCACTTTATCTAGTGATAGATAAAGTGGTGCTCTGGGTCTCCAAGAATCAGTGTTACAGTGGGGCCAGTGTCCAGTAATCCTTGAAAAATCAGGGTCATCCAGATGACCCAGTCTATTCACAGTTGCTCTGGGAAAAGTCACTGATCCCTCCAGGGAAGGCTGGGAGATATGCAAAGCAGTTTCACGCTGTTATTACAGGAACTTTCCTCAACAGTGCTTGGCTTTCCTGTTGCTAGAGTCCCTGTGCCCATGAACTGATTCAGAAGCAGGAAGGACAAGAGCCATGAGTGTCCATCATAACTCAGATAGGCCCCGAGATGCTAGTCTTGGGGTTTTCAGCAGCCATACAGTTAGGTAAAGGAGCAAGAGAGAAAAGAGTAAACATTTCCCCTGTGTATTTGACAGGGGAAGGTGCAGTCCTATTTTTGTTGCCATAACTGCTTCTCTGGCAGGTCATTGAGGCCCTTGTGGGGCAGGCACCAAATGCTGGGTCTCTGTTCCTAATATGAGCTCTCAGGTGGACTCTGCACTGCCTATTTCCCTGGCCCAGGAGATATGACTCTGGTTTGTCCCTCCCTACTCCCCACTAAATATAGTCAACACTGGGCCTCTAGCTACAGGATCCCCACAAACAGGCCACCCTCTAGTGTGGTGTCTTTAACCAAACAACCCAAGACCACTGCTGCTTTGCCTATGCAACAATCCAGAAACACAGGTCTTCACCAGGCCAAATGGTGGGCGTATGGGCTTCTTTATGCTCTGCCCCAACACACAACACCTTGTCCTATCATCTCCTTGGTTAGGCCATCTAAGCAGACATCCAACCAGCACATGGAGTGGCAATGTTCTCTGCTTCTATCTTCCCAAATGACTCTTGGTGGACCCTTTCTCCTCCCCTTTCTCTCCAGGGTTTGGAGGGATGGAGGGCTTCTCAGTGTGCACACGTCAGCCCCAGGGGCTAACACATCTCCTTAGGCTGACATTGTTGGTACACCTCAGTATATCCTTCATAGAGGTGGGATGACTCTAAACTTAGGATGTGCAATACTTAACATCTTCCATTCTAAACATTGACCTTAACCATGACTCCAGGACAATAGAACTTGTCCTAGTGCACATTCTGATAAATACGGGAAAACGAACTTCAGAGTAAGTAGATGGGCTCACACAAATCCACTTCTGTCACCCAAATTCTACATATCCTTTCCCTTCAATCATAGACTTTCTGACTTCTCAACTCTGTTCAGTGGGAACCAATGTGGAGCCTATGTTTCAATCAACCAGACTGAATTAGGATGGTTCCCAATGACTTAGACTGGGACATTCAGTATAGAATCTCTAGAAAATGTCCCCTTATCCTCAAATTCAGGTACTTTAATCTCCTTTTCCCTCCTCAGTTTTATTCTGTCTTAATTCATTCTGATATGAATTCCTCCAGATTTTTAGTGATTCAAATTAATAACATCACACAATACTTTTCGTGTGTGCATTTTCTCTTCCAGAGTTTAACTATGCAATTAACCACCGCATCCTCTGTGCCTGCTGGGATCTGGCTCCGATGATTTGTTTCATTCTGGAGAGAAAGAAAGATAGAGATTCTTCCCTTTGCAAGGTATCTGCTTAATGTTCCCAACCAGGCAGATGAGGGAGCAGGGACAGTGAGACAGGAAAGGGGAGTAAATGTGGTGGTCTTGCTCTTACCCGAGGTCTTCTGAAGCACAGCCCTCAGAAAGTGCAAACATTTATCTCCAGCTCCACGCCCCTCAGGAATGGTAATTCCCCCTCCCTTGGTGGTTGGATACACTGGTCACAGGCTGAGTGAGTTCTTTCATAACTTTAGAGAAAGTTTTGGGACAGGAAAGCAAGGAGACACTGACACACACTCAAAGGTGACCCTTCACAGCTGAACTGAACTGAATTGAGAGGGTCCTGGGGGGCATGGCACAGGCCCCAAGCCATGATGACAGAGGCTCCATTGTCTTGTGTGCCCTAAGCAATTCAGCAAGGGACACTGGTTGATAACTTAAGGATTTGCTTTGCCCCTTGACCCATGGGCTGCTGGAGTTCCGGGCTGAATTTCCATTCAGACAGATGACAGGTCCCAATACTCCCTCCTTCCTCCAAGGGTCTGTTTCCTGCCACTACTTAAGACATCACTTTCTATATCTGTTCAGTTTCCTGATGTAATCTGAAAAGGGAATGTATGCAAAAAAAATTGGCTAGTTCATAAAATAGCAGAGAAGACTGGAGAACCATGCTCAAATAACAGGCATGGAAGAGCCACCAGCCCTTAGGCAAGCCAGCCATCCATTCAGAATTTACTCAGCATCTCCCAGGTACTAGCCTGGAGCTGTGCTGTTGAGAGCTGGAGTGACATATGGAGAAGCGTTGGACAACCACACCATTGCACAAGAGAACAGAGAGTCCTAGTGTCTGTAGTCCTCAGGGAAGGAGAAATGCCAGCTGGACAGATACCAGCCTTTCAGCACTCAATCTAACCACCTGCGTGCCTTCTTTCTTGGGCCTCAGGACATAAGCCTTTACTTCCCACCTTCCCAAACACTCCTGTACTAAGGAAGGCTATTAGAATTAGTAAGCACAGTCATTCGAACTATAAGTCTACTTTTCTGTTGGGAAAGAAAACCTTTAAAATGTGCACACATTGAATCATTAGAGTAATTTATAGGTACACCGTTTGACATTGAGTCTGGCTTGGCAGCCATGTGAGTCTGTTTTCTCTGGTAGACTGTTACAGCTCCTTCCTTCCCCACGGGAGAGTCTTGAGTCCCATCTGTAGCTCAGTTCTGCTGTAGACCAGGAACTCATCCTGGCCTCAGTCTTAGTGAATGTAAAGGAGCTCAGTCCTAGGTTATCCAGTCCTGCTCTGACCTAGTTTTAGGATCTTGTTTCTAGGGTTCTGGGGTATCCATGTTCTCACCAAACGCTCTTACCTGGGCCAGGATATTAGTCTAGTGAACTTGACAAGAAGCCAAGTGTGAACTCAGGGCTTTGTGCTTTCAAAGCAGGTACTCCACCTCTTGAGTCACTCCTCCAGCCCCCTCACAGGATTCTTAATTCCATCATTCTTTCCAAAAATCTTGCCCAGACCTCAGAACTCTGTTTGTTCCCTTCAATGTTGACTACTTACCCATTTGGCTTTCCCGTGGTACCTCCTACAGCAAACTACTCTTCTCAGTCTCCCTAGCCCCACTTACTATGGTCCAGCACTGCAACTTCCACCATCATTTGGACCCAATCACACACACCTGGGGGACAGCACATGTCTGGAATGTCCCCTCTGCCTGAAGTAGGGCTCCCTACCAGCCCTAGTGAGCAAGACTGGTTTCTCCATTCTGTCTACTCCTGCTTTGCCCTGTTCCTCTGTTTACTGAGTTCTAGACTCCTATTTATAACCCAGCTGGTTTCTTTCTATGTGCTTGCGTATTTATAATTCATGCCAGCCATGGATAATGGTTCTTTTGTGCTAGTCTCCAGGAATGAACAACCCATTGATTTCAGGTAAAAGCTGCTCTTTCTACAAAAGAATGGCTTCAATTGAATTGTTTATGCATATGAGAAAACAGCCATTCTCCCATCTGTCTGCTATTACATTTGTTCATTCACTTAATTCATATTTATTGAGCAGCTATGGTACAACCAGACACTGTGTTAAGTGCTGGTTCTTAACCCTCAAAGAGCTTGCAGTCTAGAGGAATAAAAAGTCCTAGATCAAAAGCAGTACAAACAACATGGTAATTGCTATATTTTTAAATTGAATCAGGAAAAGAAAACCATTTATTTTAAATTTAATTTTTATTACTATAGGGAATATTTGGCTAGAGTTGATACCGGACTGGATTATTGTTTCCCAGATTCATGTCTTTGCACAATTGATGATTGAAGGCGCCAAACAGTTGACAGTTAAAGCAAGTTCACAACCACAGACCAGGAGTTAAGAGTAAAGCAAGCACAAAGTTTAATGAAAAGATAGCAAAGCACCCTAATGGGTGGGACTTTGTAAAAGAACTAAGTCAAAGAATGGCTGAAGTTCATGAGATTATATGGAGGCCAATTTAGGCACTCCCTCTCACTCTACTTTTGACACTGTGGCTATAATTGACTTTTGGTCAAGCCCGACCATCTAACTACCCTCCATCCTTATCAGACTGGACATTCCAAGAGGGTCTCATTAGTCCATCCTGTCCTTGAGGTTTCTCACCTACATTTTATGACCACCACTCATTATTCTGGTGAGACCACTTTTTTGTTTATCTTGGGAAAGTTTGTTGTGTTACCCTCCTTTTAAGGGTCTATATTTTATCCCTTTAGACATCTGCCTTTAGGAATGTTCTCTCTTGTTTTCCTTATCCAGGAAGAAAGACTGCTGTGCCTCCGCACCTGTGTGTGAAGCTGGTTTCTCAGTCTCCCTAAATATTTTACCTCTAAGTCTGCCTTCTTATTCCCTTTATCCAAAACGAAGTTACTTCTGCCATCCTTAGGTTTATTTCTGTTGTTTGTTCCTAGGACCATTTCTGCCATTTTATTTCCCCTCACATTTGACCCCTTACAGGGTCATGTGCCCAGTCAGCACCCAGAGGTGGGGAAGTGGCAGTAGGCATATGATTGCACAAAAGCTGAGAAGCCTCCGGAAGTGAATGGAAATGAGCATAAGAGCTAAATGAAAATAATTGAGCACAGGGTGTGTCAGTCATCAGTGTTCAGCAAATGAATTCTCTAACAAAGAACTACTCTCTATCTTAGGAATGTATTTCCTATTGGCAGAATGCAAGGAAAGAGTCCAAAGAATTAAGAAAAAAATGGTCAGTAATTCCCTGATGTCTTTGAGAGGAGTGTAGGATAGATCAAGTTGGTGGGTCAGTCCAAGATGTACCATCTTGATGCAGAGCAGAAAAACCAAGAGCAATAGGTAGAAGCAAGGTCTCATTAAAAACAAGCAAGCCAAACACTCACCCATTTATTCTTTCTTTTAGAATCACCAAAAAAAAAAGTCTTAATGAGGTGAAATTCACAAAACTAAAATAAACTATTTTAAAGTGAACAATTCAGTGGTATTTAATCCCTTGACAATGTTGTACAACCACACATCTGTCCAATTCTAGAACATTTTCATTACTTCCAAAAGTGACCTCAGACCCATTAAACAGTTACTCTTCTGCCCCGGGAAACCCACCCATCTTTTCTGTGAATAGATTTCACTACTCTGGATATTTCATATAAAAGGAATGTGCAATAAATGGCCTTCTGTGTCTGGTTTCTTTTCACCGAGCATAATCTTTCTGAAGGTCATCATTACATGTATCAATACTTCATTCCTTTCAATGACTAATAATGTCCCTTTGTACACCTGTACCAAGAATATCCATTCATTCCATCAATGGACTTTCGGATGGTTTTCACCTTTTGGCTACTGGGAATAGTGCTTGTGCCTGTGTTTTTCATTCTTTTAGGTATATTCTTAGGAATGGAACTACAGGATCAGATGATAATTCTATGTTTAACATTTTGATGAATAAGCCACATATTCTTAAACAGGAAATTGTTTATACTGGCCAAAATGGTAGAAAAAGGATCACAGAATTTCTAGATGTCCATGTATGGGGAGGTGGGGGCACATATGCTAGCTGAACATCAATCCCAATTCTTCCTCTTCCTCAACACACAGCTAGATTGCATTTCTCAGCCTCAGGCAGCAAGGAGAGGTCATGTGACTTCATTCCTGCCAAGAGAATTTGAGCGGAAGTAATGCGTGACAATTCTAGGCCTGGCCTCTGCAAACCATCCTCGGGAAATCCTGCATGTGCTCTCCTCTTCTGCAGGCTGGATGCAGAGAAGCATGGCAGTCTTGGAAACTACATAGCAAAGAGGAAGGAACCACCAGGTGGAAGGAGTCTTGCTACCAACTGGTAACCCTGGTTTTAGAGTGAATATAAAATGAATTTATACGAGTCCAAGTTTGTGAGTTCTTCTTCCCTTTCAGCTGTAGCATTTCCTAACCCTTACCTTAAAGGCAGAGAGAAGACCACAACTTGTAGAGATAGATCTGATATTTGGGGCTAGTGTGAGGGATCAAAGGTCAAGGAGAGGCCAGAATGGCAAGGCAGCTTGAGGCAGGTGGGGGAAGATTTTAGCCCATGGTCTTTCTGGATAACAATAGAGAGAGGTCCAAAAACTGGCCTCCAAAGATTCAGCGTTCTATGAGGGCAGCATCAGGGCCAACCTGAACCCTGTCTAGATTTGGTGTCCTTAGAGTAAAGAGGAAAGTGAGGTTCAGTACCTATTAAACTGTTTCTATTAAGAAAACTGTGAGTTAAAAAAAGTGTTTCTGTGACTAGACTGAATAGATTTGAGCTTCCTTAGATTCAGAAATCTGTTGATGCTCTTCTGTTTTTATGCTTTGTTGCTTCCTTTGATAATTTCCCATCTGTCTCTTCTTGGTTTCATAAGAAAGTTCCATTGGAAAATTCCAAATCAGACTGTCTGATGGGGGTTGAGACTCAGGGTAAACAGGCCAGCCCTGGGAAGAAGGAAGAGGCTGGGTAAGGTGATACAAGGGCTATATCTCCAGCTGGAGGTCTTGAGATCTGGAATGGGCAATTATTTCCTGGGCAATGCTCCAAAAACTTCAGGATTCTTAGAGCCCTTGACCCTAAACTCAATGGCAATAGAATTCCAGTCATTGTAACAATCCAAACTCTCCCACGAATTTCCAAACATCCCTAAACAGGGCCTGTAACCTAACATTGAATGGAGGATGAAAGAGGGCCACTAAATGGAAGATGGAAAAAACAGAAAATTTAGAAATGTAGGGAAGACTGCAAGCAACCCCTGAAAGGTACCCTGCCTTCTTCACAGAAGCTCAGAACAGAGCCAGATGAAAGGAGACGAGGATATCCTCTTGTCTGTAATTCTTCTGGAAGTCACCTAGATGGAATCAGGTGCCTGACATGACTGTAACTTTCCTTGATAGAAAGGAGCCCTGAAAACTGGCTGGGAGTGGGGGAGAATCTCTAAATCGTCAGCCAGCACCACAAAGGTAGGGGCGGTGCTGAACATACCTAGGAGTTCTGCACAGGTGTCTCCATCTGCCCAGTGAATAATCTTATCTACACTACATCAAAATGGGAAATCAATTCTGGTAATTACCCTATTTCCTCAATTCTGATACACCATTGATTATAAGATGCACCATTGATCTAATAGCAGCTTCCAAAAAACCTTTACAATAAATATGCATATCTATTTTAAGACCCATTCCTATTTCAGAAATGTTCAAATATGTGTAGAGAATGGGAGAGATGCATATTCTAATTAAGAGAAAATGGTAATTGAGAGACAGTCAAGCCAATTGCCTGATTGAATTCATCATAAATGCAGTTAAGATGATTCACTGGTCTAGCGAGAGAACTCTTCAGTGTGTTGGTGGGCACTGTGGCCAATCACCCAACTACCCTGAGTTCAATTTAGAGATTCTCCCCCACCCTCAGCCAGTTCTCAGGGCTCCTTTCTATCAAGGAAAGTTACAGTCAGTGAACTAAGTAAAGAAGAGCCACCTTCACCAATGTGGGCAGGCATAATTCAATCCTTTGAGTGCCCAGGTAGAATTAAAAAGCTGGGAATTCTTGAGCTGGAACATTCATTTCTTCCTTTCCTCACACACTGAATCTCCTAGTTGTCAGGCCTTCAGACTCCAATGAGATTAATTTACCAGCTTTCTTGGTATTTCCAACTTACAGACAGCAAGTCATGAGACTTCTCATGTGAGCCAATTACTGCAAAAAAAAAAAAATCCCAGCTCTATTATCTAGAGGTATCCTATTGATTCTGTTTCTCTGGAGACCTTTGACCCTTTGGAGAACCCATCCCTCTTTCTAGAAGAAAGGAGGGCATGATGGGTGACAAGGTGATCTAGGCTTCCCTGGGGAGGATAGACATTGTGGGGTGCCAATAAACCCCATGGACTGAGTCAAGATGATGGAGAATGCCAGCAAGTGTTCTGAGGCTGCAGCACCTCCACCAGGAGATTTCAAGAACGCCTCAGGAAGGTAGGTTTCCTACCCAGAGCCTGGCCTTGGAAGGCAAAGGGGTCCACAGTGCGTGGGCCCTTCTCCTCCTTCAGGGCCACTGGGATGTTCAGGAATGTAGACTCAGGCAATGCAGGAAAAACAAAGGAGCAACTTTCATCATGGCCCTCTGCCCAAGACACCACTCTAACCTACAGTTCGTGGCCATGGAAATTTCTGAGCTCTCTAGAGAGTCCCCTCTGTCTGGCTCTCCCTTGAGCAGTAGTTTTGGTGTTGTGCAGAGGGGTGAGGTGAGGGAGAGAAATGAGCTTTGATCAGGATCCAGAATTTCATGTCTGGGTTCTTTTCCCCAGAGCAGAGGACAAGGAAACTGACCAAATGGATCAAGTGCTGGAGCTGCCTCCACTGAAGGATTGTCCTCATCCCCAGGATGAAGTCTGCAGAGAAGCCCCAAGCAGATTGAGCAGCCAGCATCTCTGATTTGTAATTTTGCTTAATGCTATTAAGGGGGCAGTTTGGGCCATTTTCTGGAGAGGATTGGAAAGGTTCCAGAATCTTGGCTAATGAATCCCAAGTATTAATCCCATTAGTCTTCTACTGTCTGCTGCCTCTGACTTAAGTCTCTCCCTCGCTCCCTTTCCTCCCAGACTTCTTTCCCCTGAAGGAAGTTCCTTGGCCCCCAAGGCTCATGGCATGTTCTCGTAAGCCAGGACTGGGTTTATCTTGCTTACCAGGCTAGTAATACCAGAAACTGAAGGAGCAGTATGGGCAGTGTCCCATGACAGACAATTTGGGCCATGGCCTAGGAGAATCAGTCTTAGTTTAAGATTTCCAAGTGATCATAGAAATCTCCCCTTTCTCTCTACAGAAGAAATTAACAATTTTTAAAGGGAATACACCCAAAATCATCTTCTGTTGCAGGTCCAGGGTAGGGCCGAGGTATCTGTGCTCCTTCCAGATGAGTCTAACACTCACATGCAGGTGGTTCGTGAGCTGCCTTTAGAGACTCTGTTCAACTGCACCTCTGATGAGTGCTTCCTGCTCTCTAATTAGACAGCCCTACTTCTGAATCCATAAGAAGTCAATCTGATTTTTACCTTATATGACTGCTGTTCTTCTGTTTGGACCTAGGCCCCTTAGGCCTGAGTGGCACAGGAAAAACATGATCAGTTGTAGACTCACACAAATGTGACATTATAGTCCATTTCTGCTGTTTGCCTGCTGTGTGATTTGGGGCACACAGCATCCTGTGGATTGTAACCCCTCCCCCACACTGCTGGGTCTCCTAGGTTCTAGCCCCCTGGCTTCTGAAAGGAGGTGAAGCTCCATGGTATACTCAATTTGTATCAAAACTTTGCTTCAGGGATAATGAAATACACATATCTTTCTCCTTCCCTCCTGCTAAGTAGATCTAAAATACTGTCATTAAATATAACACAGACCTTAGAAGGAATACTAGCAAGGGAACTTTGGACATGAGGAATGACAAGGTGGTGAGATCCCTGGCTTTTCTTTTTGCCTTCCATGTCCCAGACATGACAACCCAAACCCACCAATAAGTGCCAAAAAACAGAACAGAAAAGAAAAAGAAAGAACTCCAATAAAAGCATGACTGAACCAAAGGATCAAGAAAGAGGGAGTCTTAACAAGACAGAAAAGTGTTTAGACAATAACTGCTCTACTTCAGCCAAAGCCACAGAAAAACCTTCTGGCTCACCTCACCCAGACCAGCAAAAATTGAGTGGGAAGCTTAGATTTTCACCCTCAATAGATTGTAATCAGCTGTCCCACCACACCTGCTATGATAGTGTCAGAAAGCCATGTCAGATAGCTGGTAACAAGCTTCCCCCAACACTGTGTCAGTGGAGACCAAATGGGAAGCCTGGCCTCCCACCACTGTCCAGCATTAATAAGGTACCACTTCTCTTCTTTGCCAGGTAGCACCAGAGACCTAGGGAAGTCAGGATTGTCACCATCAGTGAATAATCACAAAACCCATTGCCATTGTGCCAGAGGAGACATGTGGGGAACTCCCACTCCTCTTCCTCAGTTTTCAATGGAGGTCAACCAGAAAAGCAAACCTGTACCTCCAGCTGGCAGTGATAAGGTGGCACCTCCATTTTTCTCTCACCAACTGATGTGGAGTCTCAAAACATAATATGAAAAGGCCCAGATTTCAATAAATCATTTGTCATATCAAGAACCAGAAAGATAAACCAAATGAAAACAATAAAGATTCATAGATGCCAACCTGAAACAACAGACATACCACACTGACCCAGCAAAGATGTTAGAGCTGCAAAGATGTTAGAGCATCCAATCACCATAACAAATACACTTGAAACAAAAGAAGAAAAGTGTCTCAGCAAAGGAGTAGAAGTTATACAGAACAACCAAGTGGAAAATTTATACCTTCACAATATAATACCCCAAATTAAAAGCTCAAAGAAGACTCAAAAGCAGAATGAAGACAGAAAAAAAAAATTGTGAGTTGAAGGTAGAACAACAGGAATTATAATCCCAGCTACTCAGGAGGCAGAGATCAGGAGGATTGTGGTTCAGGGCCAGTCCCAGCAAAAAGTTAAAGAAACACCATCTCAATAAATAAGCCTGGCATGGAGGTATACATCTGTAATCCCAAGTACATGGGAGATGTGTAAGAGTATTGCAGTCCAAGGCCTTCCCTGGGCAAAAAGAATGAGACTCTATTTGAAAAATAACTAAAGCATAAAAAGGCTAAGGGTATAGCTCAAGTGGTAGAGCACCTGCCTAGCAAGAGTGAGACCCTGAGTTAAAAAAAAATTACCAAATCTAAGTAACTAGGAAAATTAGACTGAAGAAAATGAGCAGCTCCTCAGAGATATAACAGAGGATCTACAACCCATGTCACCAGGGTAGCCAAAGGAGAAAATAAAAGGGTGGAGCTGTTAAAAAAATAATACACTTGTACTTGAAAAAAATAATGGCTAAAGACACTCCAAATTTCAGAAGAAACACAAGCCCATAGATTCAAGAATCAGAGCAAATCCCAAACAGGCTAAATCAAGAAAAATCCATTCAAAATAGATCACAAACTTCTGAAAGTAAAGACAGACCAAAAAAATCTTGAAACAATTCAGAGAAAAATGTCACTTTACCTATCAAGGAAAACAATTTGGTTGACAGCCTGCTTCTCATCAGAAGCCATGGAGGCTAGATGGAAGTGGTACCACATTTCCCCAAGTACCAAAAGAAAAGAACTGTCAACCTCGTGCCTTATACCTAGTGAAACTGTCTGTCAGAAATGAATGGAGGAAGCTGTGACATTCTCAGAGGAAAACAAAGACAACTTATCGCCTGCAGACCTATGCCAAAAAGAAGGACTAAGGGAAAAATGTAAGACAGAAAGAAAATGATAGAAGAAGGACTCTTGGAGCATTAAGAAGGAAAGAGAAACAATGAAAAGAGTAAAAATATGGATGAACAGAATAAGTTTTCTTTCTCCTCTAAAGTTTTCTGAGTTATATTTGACTTAGAAGGAAACATTACAGGATGGTCTCATGTGGTTCTAAATGCTTATAAGGAGATGTTTAACAAAATCCTGTCACCAATATTTTAATAAAATCTTTGTCAATCTTTTGATAAAGATGGTAAAGTTCGCAGGCTATACTCAACCTGATAAAATGATGACCACCAGGAGACTGTGATGAGTTACTATTTTCCAGAGAAAACTCTGGAAAAGTATATAAAAGGATAGACTCAAGGACATTATTGATGAAATGGCATTCTAAAAAGTGTCCAAGCAATCCACAGGAAGGCAGGAAAAAGAAGGCAGAGAAGTGAAAAAGAAAAAACAAACAGAAGCCAAAAATAAAAAGGCAGATGGAAGCCCTAACAGATCAGTAATCTATTACACTAAATGTAAATGGTCTAAATATACCAGTTAAAGACAAAGATCAGCCAGGCATGGTGGCTCACACAACATTTGGGAGTTTAAGACTAGTCTGGCCTACCCATAGTGAGACCTGTCTCAACAAAACAAAACAAAACAAAAGATCAAGATTGGCAGATTTAAAAAAATGTTATCAACTAAATACTATTATATTTGTCTTTGCAAATATAACAATATAGGCAAATTGAAAGTAAAAAGATGGGAAAATGTGATGCAAACATTTATCAAAGGTTAACCATATGTGACTAAATTAATATTAGATCAAGATACTAAAGACAAAAAGAGAATTATTTAATGATAAGAGGATCAGCCCATCAAGAAGATAGAGCAATTCTGAATGTGTGTGCTCCAAACAACAGAGCTTCAAAATAGGCAAAGCAAACTCTGATGGAGCTGAGATGAGAAACAGACAAGCCATAGTTATAGTTGAAGATTTTAACATCCCTCTGTCAACAATGGATAGAACAATTAGACTGAAAATCAGCAAGGATGCACAGCCTGCAAATAGCTTTTTGTGAAATGTCTTAATTATGAATTTATTTCCTTAATAATTATAGAGCTATTCAAATGATATATTTCATATCAGATGAGTCATAGTGCTTTTTCTCAAAGAAGTGGTTCATTTAAGTTGTCAAATGTACATGTGTAGAGTTTTTCATAGTGTTCTTTTGTTGTCTTTTTTTATATATGCTAGTTTTGCAATGTATTCTGTTTCATTCTTGATATTGGTAATTTATGTCTTTCTTTTTTCTTTGTCACTATTGCTAGAGGCTTGTCAATTTTATTGATCTTTTGAAAGAACTAGCACTTTGGTTTTTGAGGTGGGAATTTATTGATTTGAAACTTCTATGAGGGGTCCAGAACCTGTAAGAGCCAGTAGGGGCCCCAACTGCCCACAGGATGTGAATGGGACCGGGGCAGGCTGCATGCCCATCAGTGTGGGTACTGTCAAAGCATGTGGAATCATCTGCTTTAAAACAGAGGTCGAGGGCTGGTGGAGTGGCTCAAGGGGTAGAGCACCTGCCTACCAAATGTAGTTCAAACATTGAGTTCAAACCCCGGTACTGCCTGCCCTCCAAAAAAGAAGTCATAGTTTCCATCACACATATTTATCTGAGCTTCTTTCTAATATCTACTAAAGTGAAGGTAAAGTAATTTATAGTCATAAACTCAAGTTCAAAGAAGATGAGAATTAAAGATAGAAAAGAAACATGTAATTAAAGATAGAAAAGAAACATGTATTTGCATATATATTATATTAAGCCATAGCCTATCCTATCCTATCCTTTCATATCATATCATATCATGGTTTTTTTTGAGACAGGGTCTTATCATGAAGCCCAGGTGAACCTCAAACTTGCCACCCTCCTGCCTCAGCCTCCCAACAGGAGGCTGTTGGAATTACAGGCATGCCTCACCACACCCAACAGGAAATAGAAATACACTCCTTAAAAATTTAGAATATAAAATGCTGGCATGCAGATGACAAAACAAACCAGGAAAACAGAACCTTGGTATGTTTTGTTTTGTTTTTCTTTTCTGGTGGTACTGGGGTTTAAATACAATGGCCTCGTACTTGCAAGGCAGGTTTTCTACCACTTGAGCCACTCTGCCAGTCCTAAACCTTAGGATACAGAAACAGTCCAGTTAACGCCAGAGACTGCTGGTAGAATTGGAGACTTTATCTCTAAAATGGGAGTTGTCAGTGCAACTAAAACAAGAAGTTGGCTAGAAGTCTTCAAAAAGCATTTAGATTCCCCAGACCCAACACCTCACCCTAGAACCACTTGCTACCTAACACCACCCTGGAAAGAGCGGAAGTTATTCTCTGAAGAGACTGAACAAGAGGAACTTGTTTAGCACTTGGCAGTACCACATCAGGTAAGTCAAGAGTGAAGCTCAACCCTAAAAGCAGGGAAATTAAATTAAGTCTGTGCTTGAAAAACTAGCCCTGTGGTTCCCTACTTCTTCTCTTTCCCCACTTGGCTCCCAGAAAATTAGCAGCCAGGCTTACCCCTACTTCCTACCCTCAGGCAGGAGATTAGAGAACACTTCATGGTTAAAAAAAAAAACAGAAAAATAAACAAATACATTCTGTTTTCCCATACTTTCTTCCCCTCTAAATGGAAGGAGCCCTTGTCTGATCAACAGTGAAGCCTACTAGCTGGCATCATACCTGAACTTCTGATCAGATTTGAACTCTCTCATTCTTAAGTTTGAATGAGCAATCAAGAATAAACAAACAGGGCAAAACATTTTCCTCCCTGAGGAAAAACAACAGGGAAACAGAGAAAAATGAGGAAATACACAATGATAAAAGCAAAACTTAAAAAAATCTTATTATCTGTAGACATATAAGAAAATATGTTATGTTCATGGAATCAAAATAGAAATCTATAAAAAAAATTCAGAAAATAAGAAAGAGTTCTTTGAGTTAAATACGTATATGGCAGAAAGTTTGAAATTCAAAAACAGGTTGAAAATAAAGTTGAAGAAATATCTTAGGAGTCAGAATAAAAAGACAACAGATGGAGGAGCTAGAGACAAGTTAAGAAAATTAGAGGACTGATTCATGATAACAGAAGTTCAGGAAGGAGAGATAGCAAAATAGGGGAGAAATTAGTAAATAATAACTTTTAAAAAGCCTTTTCCAGAACTAAAAGGATATGAATTTCATGTCAACAACTTTAATATTGGCAGATTTTCTAGTGTAATGAGTGAAAAGACCTACAACAGGGTACATTTTCTAGAAGCTTTCAAAAATAGAAAAATCCATAAATTTCAGAGAGATAACAAAGCAAGCAACAGCAAAGAAAGGAGAGAGAAAAGACTACAAGAAAAGAAATGCCCACAAAATTCTGAAGCAGGAGTAGGCCAATTATGGCCTGAGAGCCAAATCCAGTCTGCCTTTCTATGGCCCCTGAGTTAATAATGGTTTTTAAATTTTTAAAGAATTAGAAAAAAGGAGCAGAAACAAAAACCAAAGAAGAATATGGGCAGAGACCTTACAAGGTTCCCAAAATCTAAAATAGTTGCTGTCTGCTCCTTTACAGAAAAAGTTATCCAGTTATTTTCAAACCACCCAAGCTATTAAGCAGAAATACATCAAGCATACTTCCTAACTCATTCTATGAAACAAGTATTACCCTGATATCAAAACCAGACAAACATATCACACAAAAAGAAAGGTGCTGGGCAAGATCTCTCATGGTTATAAATACAAAAATATTTAAATACTAGCAAACTAAATTCAGCAACATATATAAAGGGATACACATGTTCTGGCTAAATGAGATTCATCACAGGAATATGAGTTGAGTTTTACATAGTAAGTCAATCAATGTAATAAAACATTGTATTAGTCAGATTTCTGTCACTATAATGAAATACCTAAGATAATTAACTTATAAAGAGAAAAGATTTGTTTAGTTCAGAGTTCTGGAGGTTCCAGTGCAAGATGAGGTAGAACCATTGCTTTGGGCCTGTGATGCAGGTGCTGGATGGTAATGGCAGAGAAAATGACTCATCACCTAGCCAGGAAGCAAAATGAGAGAGACTGGATGGGTTGGGATCTCCAAATCCTCTTTGGGGACACCACCCAGTGATCTAAAGATTTCCCACAAGACTTGTTCCCCAAAGATTCTGCCACCTTCCAGTAGTGCCACAGCTTTAACACATGGACTGTTGGAACATACTTATCCAAATCATAGTAGCCATGTTCATGGAATAAAAGATAAAAACCTTATGATTATCTCAATAGAAAAAGCATTTGGCAAACCCAATATTCTTTGATGGTAAAAACATTCAAACCTAGGAAAAGAGAGGACATTCCTTAACCTGATAAAGAACAAATATGAAAAATGCATGGCTAACACCACACTTAATGATGAAAGGACGTCTGCATTCGTCACTTGTACTCCACATTATATTCACAGTAGGGGGACAGCTATTTAAGAAGAAAATTGAAATAATCAGTATTGAAGAGGAAAAAAATAAAACCATATTTGCTAATGACTGTTGTGGATATAGGAGTCACGGATTGATAAAAGAATCTACTGAGATAAGAGGGTAGGAAAAATAAGGATTTATTACTATGCTGATAAGAAAAATAGGCAACTTAAACAAGAGAATGTGACCACTGCTGCCCTGATATGGGGTTGGGGGCAGGCTTTTATGGAGTTTCTTTGGGATTTTGCTGATTGGCTATTTCTTTCTCATGGGCCTTATTGATTGGTTGTTTCTTCTTCTGATTATGGTTTGAATTTTGGGGATGAGAACATTTCCAGTGGTTGGCCTCTATTTCCTCATTCTAGCATTTCACCAGCCATGCCTCCTTACAGGGGAAAGGGGTCACCTCATCTTGTATATAAAAAATTCTAGATAACGTACTAAAAAAGTATTATGACTAATAAATTATTTTGGCAATGTGGCAAGAGACAAAATCAATATACAAAAACAAAACAAAACAAAACAAAAACCAACTTCATTCCTATAGATTAAATGAGAAATCTAAATATTAGGACATCAAAATAAGAATATCATTTATAATCACAGCAAAACAGAAATGCCTACAGATAAATTTAACAAATGAAGAGTAAGGTTTACACTCTGAAAACTACAAAACATTTGTGAAAGAAATTAAAGATCTAAATAAATGGGAAGGCATCACCTGCTCAGGGATTGGAAGACTTAACACTGTTGAGAGAGTAACACTTCCCAAATTGCTCTGCAAATTCAATGCAATCACTACCAAAATGGCACACTCCTTTTGTTTAAATTGATAAGCTGGCCCAGAATACCTAGCATAACCTTAAAATGAACAAAGTTAGGTAATTTGTACTTCTTGATTCAAACCACTACAAAGCTACATAGTAAAGATAATGTGGTACTGACTTAAGAATTAATGTATAGGAAATAATGGAGTGACTCAAGTGGTAAGAATTCCTGCCTTGCAAGTGTGAGGCCCTGAGTTCAAACCCCAGTGCCACCAAGAAAACAAACAAACAAGAAAAGAATTGACATGTATATTAATAGAATAGAATTGGGAGTTCAGAAATAAACTCCCATATGTTCAATTAATTTTCATTAAGGGTGCCAAGACAATTCAATGAGAGAAAGAATAGAAGTCTTTTTCCCCAATCAAAATGATCAGGAAAAAACCCCTAGATATCCATATGCAAAAGAATTAAGTTGGACTCTGATCTTACTCCACATACTAAAATTAATTGAAAATGGATCATATACCCAAATGTAAGAACCAGAAGTATAGATCTCCCAGAAGAAACCATAGGAGTTAGTCTTTGTGATCTTTGGTTACACAGTGGTTTCCTTTGTGCATCAAAAGGTACAATCAAGAAAGTGGAAAGACAATCCACAGAATGAGAAAATATTTGTAAATCACATGTGCCTGGAATATACAAAGAACTCTTACAATTCAACCAAAACACAACCAAGCCAGGTGTGGTGATATATACTATAATCCCAGCAGAAGGATCACAAGTTTGAGACCAGCATTGGCTACATGGTGAGTTCCAGACTGGGCTACACAGGCTACAAAACAAGCAAACAAACAAACAAACAAAAATCCACAAGTAATTTAATTATTGGCAAAAAAATTGAATAGACATTTTTCCTGAGGAGACATACAAACAGCCAGTAGTGTGTGAAAAGCTCTCAGCTTTATTAGTCAGTAGGGAAATGCAAATCCAAACCACAGTGAGACACTACTTCACATTCACAGGGATGGTGACAATAAAAACACAGACAACAACAAGCCTTGGTAAGAATCTGAGAAGGTGGAACTCTTATACATTGCTGGTGTGAATGTAAAATAATGAGACACTTTGGAAAGCAGTTGGCAGTTCCTCAAAATGCTACACATAAAGTTAACATGTGATCTAGTGCTGTGGTTGGATAGGTGCCCCCCAAGGGCCTGTGGTGCTATTGGGAGGTGGTAGAACCTTTAAGATCTGGAGCCTAGCAGGAGAAAGTTAGGCCACTGGGCATGAGCCAGCCCTTTCCTCTTCATTTCTTTTTGCTTCCTACTTGCCATAAGGTGAGCAGCTCCCTCACTATGCATTCCATCATGATGCACAGCCTTGCCCAAAGTGACAGGGCCAATTGATCACAGACCAAAACCTACAAAACTGGAGCCAGAATAAACCTTTCCTCTCATAAGTTGATTAACATGGCTATTTTTTTTCACGGAAATAGAAAACTGACCACCGTGCCTAGAAATTCCACTTCTACATATCTGTTGAAGAGAAATGAAAACATATGTCCACATAAAAATGTGTACATAAATATTCATAGCAGCATTACTCAGAACAGCCAAAAAAGTGGGATCAACCTAAATTGTCTATCGACTGATGACTGGACAAATATCATGGGCTGGAATAGTATTCACTAATCAAAAAAGAATGAGTACTGACACCTTGAAAAGATTATGCTAAATGAAATAAATCAGTGACAAAAGACCTTGTACAAATTACTGTGTGCATGTCAAATGTCCAGAACCAGCAGACAGAAAGTAGATTAGTGGTTACCTGAAGTTGTAGCCATGTATTGAGGGAGAAGTAAGCGTAAATGAAGGGCTGCTGAAGGATATAGGAGATTGTGGAGTTAAAGTGTTCTAATATTAAGTTGTGATGACCACATAATTCTGAATATAATAAAAGTCACTGAACTACATACTTTAAATGTATGAATTTTGTGATATGCAAAATGTACTTCAATAAAGTTGTAAAAATTCCATAAAGTCATTTTCAGATATGCAAGGTTTCAAAAAATTTCCCTCCCACTTATCTTTTTTCAAGAAAAAAAGATGTATTCTGGATGTATTCTGCCAAAAGAAATGAGTAAACCAAGAAAGGGGGAAAACATGGAATCCAGAAAACAAGGGGTTTAACCCAGAAAAGAGGCAAAAGGAATTTCCAGATTAATGGTCTAGAGAAGTTCCCAATAACAGTTATCTAACAAGCTTACATAGCTACAAATTAGATATAAGAGAAAGACAAAGGCACCAGAAGAAAAATCCCCAAGTGGAGACAAAGAAAACATAGACTATGTAATGTTTGCACAAATTGTGGTGACTTTTATTGTCATACCAGGGGAACTGAGAATGAATTTGTGATAGGTATAAGGAAAACAAAGCAAATGAGAAAACAAACATTGAGGCAACTATTAACTCCAGGTAAAACATAAAGTCATTTTGTTGTATCCTCTAGAGCAGCAGTACATAGCATTTTTCATGATGTTGCATCATGAACACTGAAGACTGATTTCACCTACAAGGTAGTAATACTCTATTGTGAAGATAGGGAGAAGCAATGATGTGAATATATTGGGTGACAGGGGGTGGGGAAGGGTGGTATAAAATAAAATAATCCTCATCTTTCATACAGGAACCAAAAAACTAAAACTCAAAACCCAAGAAGTAGCAGTACAATCTTTTACTTAGGCATAAAAGGGGAAGAAACAGAATAGTTGAAAGAAATAGGCTCTAGGAAGCATGAATTCAAAATAACAGGGCAGAGGACTGCAATTTTTTTCATTACAGATTAGAGGTACATTTTAATTTAAAAAGCAAAACAAAACAAAACAAGAAAAACCAACACTCATGCACTAAACTGATTTAAAAAAAAAAAAGAACTGTTTTTAAAATACGGTAGATAGTGGAAATGTAGCCAGCTTTTCCAGAGAGTTCTTCAGCTGTAGCATTCCAACCAACTTTTCTTTAACTGCAGTCCTCATCAGCCTCCCTCCCAGTAATTGACTTAGCTCCCTAACCACCTGCTCCCGTCCATCTCACATTGCAAGCTCTGACTTCTGCACCTGCTCCTCTTGCAGGCATCCAGGTCCATTCCCCGTCTCTCTTGACCCTTCCTTCTGCTTTAGAGTCCCATTCATGAGCCCGAGCCAGCTACCTTCTGAATCTGTCAGGCTCAGCTAATTAGTCTGGTTCTCTTAGCTGCTCCACTGGCCTCATAAGTTTTCTGCATGTCCATTAGAGCAGTTGTTACCCCTGCCTCTCCCCGCTCCTAGAGTGGGCAGCACCAAGCACAATTGTCCAGGGTGAGCTGGCAAGATGGGCACTGTGTCCTCTCCTGAGAGCCAGATATTCATCTGTTAATGAATCCACAGGGCATACAGGCATTTCAGCCAGCAGGGCACTCCCCTGTCTCACTGTGAGTCCACTAAACTCATGATCTCAAACTATGGGACCAGGTCTCCCCATTCCTGCACTTATTTAATTGGTATTTTAGCATAAAGATAGCACATTTTCCTGTATAAAATTTAATCTTATTTTGCTTTTTAACTTGTCTGTGGACCAAGGGGCATTACAAGCAGCATGCAATGCAGACTCGAAGCAGCAATCTGACAAATGGCTGGCAGGATGGATATGGTCCTCTCCAACCCTTGTCATCCCATGGAGAGGCATGGTTGGGCTGAACATGGCTTCAAGTGTATAGTGCATACTTGTGTGGACCAGGGGCAGGACTCAGAGTCCCCTTTTCTTGCATATTAATGATGAACATGGAAGGGGGTAGATCAGGAGCCTTGCAGTCTGGGTTATAAATCTGCCGGCCTCAGAAATAGCATGTTCCCCACTGCAGATTATGTGAGGAGTTTGTATAGCAGCATTGGCTCCAGCCTGATTCTTGAAGCCTCCTTACAGAGCCAGGGATGGGCTGCTGTACCCAAGGAAGAGCCTCCAAGGTCATCCAGAAAACAATCTGGTTTCTTTCCTTAACTAGTCATTAGATACTTGATTGTTGACCTTTGTAGTATCTTTTCCTCTAAGTTTGTTTCATTTAGTCTTTATCAAAGCCCTGGTTGAAATACTGAATGAGTCAAGGCCAATGAAAAGGCTTCCTGTGCACTGCTAGACCTCCCTTTAGGATGATAATAATCAGTACTTCTGTTAAATCAACAAGGCCTCCCTCTAAGATGCTAGCATCCACCTCGCGCCTCTAGTTTGTCCATGAAGATGGTGATGTGAGCCTTTGTCCAATCTCTGCTGAAATCAAGAGAGCTCCCATTCACCAGATCCTTTGGAGAGGAGCAGGATGAGGGTGGAAGGGGCTGGGCTCAGAGGTAGGAAATAAGGAGGAGATTGAATGATGCTTAATTACCTCAGGGAATCCATTAAGAGACAGAAGAAAGCACAGCTGTGAATGGAGCCCAGATCATAACTTATTAGGTAAGTGTGTTTATTCATGTCTTTACCAAATCTTTCACTCGGGGATTATAGGAAATCCCCAGACAGCCTTGGCACCCCAAAAATGGAGACCACTGGAAGTGTAGAAAGAATGGGAATAGGGCTAGGGTGACATCCTCTCAACTGCCCCTCCATCAACCCAGGCATGTAACTTAGTGCTTGGCACATAGTGGTTGTCCAACAAATGTAAGTTGAATAAATGAAAGCCAGTCTCCTAGCAGCCTCTATCTGGTATGGAAGGCATCCTGCATGCTTTACCCTCACCAGCAGTTCTGTCACTGACACAGAGTGATGGAGCCCCTGCTGTGAAGCCCGGGGGACAAAGCAGTGGACTACCAGGCCAAGGGCTTGCCTTCTTAAAGCCTATATCCTTCCACAGGGAGGCAGACAATAAATATCACTAAATTCAGAACAAGCGAAGAGAGTTTGGAAGAAAATAAAACCACGAAAAGGGGTGAAGGGTGCTGGGAAGGGTGCTGTTTGGTGTGATGTGCAGAGTCTGGCCACTCTCCTGTTGCTCTCTGACAGTCTCCTCCACTCAGCACTCCAGCCTCACCACCTGTCACACTGGGTCTCTGACATGCCCAGCCTTCCTGCCACCCCATCTGTGTGCCTGTTCTTTCTGCTGTCTGCAATGCCACTCATCACGTCCCCAGGTTTTCGTTCATGTCACCTTCTCACAGCACCTGCTTTCACTACACCCTAGTTCAAGTTGCAACACCTTCTCTCTCTTTACTGCCCCCACTCTGCTCTATTTTCCCACAGCACCTAACACCTTCTCCCACCATGCATGATACACCTGCTCATTGTGTTTATTTTTTGTGGCCCTTTGTCCCCTCAGTAGAATGCAGGCTGCCCACTGCAGGAATTCTGATGACTTCAGCTCTCCAGCACACCTCAAGTTCATGCCTGGTACAGAGTAGTTAGTGCTCAATAAGCACTTTGCTCACACTACATGGAAATGCCCATCTTGTGCCAAGTGCTACACTTTAGTGGGCAAGAAGACCCTTTATGATGGTGAAGGGGCAGGGGGTGCACCACCCCACTTCCTGGTGAGCTCTTTTGGTCTAAAGCTGATGGGAAATGAAGGTGATGTGGTTGGCTTGGGATTCTCCCGAGGTTCTATTTCCTTGCCACCTTCTCCCTCTGCCCTCCTTCCTCCAAAAGGCACAAGGCTCAGGACCCTTGTCATATCAGGACCCAAAAGTGGCACCCAGTTGGAGGAGGACTGGGAGCCTGGGATCAGGGGCAACAGAATGGACCTGCTTGGGTTAGAGGGGAATGGAGCCTCCTGCATAGCCAAGGGAAGGGAATCCTCTCCACTTCTAGGGACTGTGATAAGCCTGTAACACCATTCCATTTCCAGCTCTCCAAGGCTCCTGGTGCTCTCAGCGGTGTGTCTGAGAGAATTAGCTGCCTGAATGTCTAATGACAGACGTGAGGAGCAGGAGAGCGTGTGCGTGTGTACACGTGTATAGGTGTGCGTGTGTGATGGTAGGGAAGAGGCAGTGTCTTCTTCTGTCTCTGGAATTATTTGTGACAGTATTGCACATTTCCATTTTCAGTCTCCATCCTCCTGGACCCATTCTACACCTCCCTGGGTGACCACTTCCAGGGTCCCTGAGACTGGCCTGAGGACTGATATGTCTCCCCAAGCAGGGCTTTTCCAATGCCCTTCTCTCAAGCTTAGCACTTGGACATAGTGCCTTTACCAGCTATGACCCACTCCAGGCTGACATGGCCACTTTATCCACAGGCCTGTCACTCTACTGCCAACAGAGGTTTCCTGGGGCTGGTCAGCATGGAGCCCAGAGCAGTGCACTTCTTCCCTGCCTTCTCCACTTCTGAGCTATGAAAATATCCATTGAGCAAATCAATAATGCATCAGCTTATCCACATTAGTCTAAATTAGACCACATCACCCCTAGCTAGACTTTGAAGTCTTGCCTTACCTGACCCCACCACCCAGCCAGCTCTCTAGTTGAGCCGGCCAGCGCACTCTCATGTCTGGCCCTTCCCTTCTGTATATCCCCTCTCTGAGGCCTCTGCTGCCTGTCTCAGCCTGATCTGATACCCTGTCTGAAGCCCATCTTCCTGTCTTCATTATGATCCAGGTTTTCTTTAAGATCTCATTCCAGACCTAGACTGCACCATGATTTTTCCTGGGCTTCAGCAGCAGACAGAGTATTTTACAATGAAAGCACACGATTTTACATTTAATTGCATTCCATTTGTTTCATATTTGCAAACTCTGTCTTCCCACAGAGTTGTTAAGCAACACAAGGGCAGGACACTAAAATCGACTCCCTGAATGCCTCATCGCACCCAACACAGCACATGGAGGGGTGGTACTTGTGGGATCGGGGTGGCCTCACTTCCACCTGCTTTTCAGTGCAACTCCGTTCTCTTTATCCAAACTGCCTTTGCCCCCCAGCCCTCGATCACACTCTTCTCTCCAGTCCTCAGGGATGAGACACTCCAAGGAATATGATTAGATTTTGAATGTCAGAGGACTATGCTAGCAGCAAGTCTACTGAAGAGCTGAGTACAGCCAAATCAACTCATAAGGAGCTGTTGCAGCAAACCGGGTGGGAGATGGCAGGTGCAGGCCCAAGGAGTAGGTGATAGTGATGAAGAGAAGTTGAGAATGGAAGGTAAAAAGAGGCTCCATTGTGTGACTCTATTTCCATCTATGATTTCCTTTGGCCCTCAACCACCTGTGAGATATACTAAGTAGGCAGCAGCCTTAGCTCGTTGTTGGAGGTGATAACCCAAGGTAGGGGGAGAGAAATAGATTGCCCACATTCACACAGCTGGCTAGGACAGGGTTGGGGTTTCCATTCAGACCTGGGCCATCATAGCCAGGGCCCGTCCCAGGCTCTTGTCACCAGGATCTACACTGCAGCTGACACAGAGAGGCCACAGGGTGTTAAGCTACCTGCCTCATGCTATTTACACAGTTCCAATTGATTTGTTGTAACCTGTAATTATTTTGGTGAATTTTTTTTTCATGCTCCATTTCTGTTTTCCTCTCCAGCAGACAGGCTACAGGAAAAGCAGCTTGTGAGATAAGTGGGAGCTGGAGAAGCTGGTGTGGCTCAAGACAGAAGGTGGAGGGGAATCCTTGATGCAGCTGGTTTTCTTGCTGGTCCTCCCTCGTCCCATGTCTATCAATACCTGGGCTGCATCTAGCCTGAAACTCACCGAGGAGGCAGAATCTCCAGCATCCTAACTCCTTTCTACCACCCAACTGGTCCCCATTGGCACATCTGTCACAACACGGCCTTTTTGGAAGTAAGAAAGAGCGATTATTGCAAGGACAATTGTTCATTTTCTAAATGAGGATCACTAAGATCCACCTAATGGTGGGACATTCCACCATGTTCCCTAAGCTGTTTGAGGTTTTGGAATGACAAAAACTCTCTGGTGACCCTCTGAGTCCTTTGGTTGACTGGTCCAACTTTGGGCTTCCCTTGATGTCCCTGTTAAACCCTGTTTGAGTGAGAATTCTCCCAAATAAGCGCATGGAAAACCCCTTACTCTTGGTATTTGGCCACCCTCAATATCTTGTTACCCTAGCCTGCCTTTAGCAGTGACCCTGCTAAGTCAATTTAGCTAGAAACCCTTTATTCTTGATGTTTCTTTGCAGTCATTTTCCATATACTGCCCCACTCTCTGCTCCTTGGTGCTGCATCCCACTTGTCACTGTTGGAGTCAGAGCTAGGCCCAGTCTCTTCCCCTACTGCAAGGTTCCATTGCAGTGATCCCTATAGCTGTGGTTATGGTCCCTTGAATAAGGTTTGGCCTTTAAGAAGTGGTGGATTTTTTTTTCCTTTAACAGGGATGGCCACTCAGCTCAGAAAGCTTGGGAAAGACTGAACCTATAGGGTCCCTTGGAAGAGGTCAATGATGCGAGCAGCATCTGTTCCCTCTGTGCCAACTTAGCTGTTGCAGCTCAGGCCCCAGAAGAGATTTTGTTGTGTCCCCCAGAGCTGGTGGATATGGACAACAGGGGTCTGTCATGGAAGGCTCTGAACCTTCACTCTCTCCTCCACACTCACCCCAGGGCTCCAACCCCTGCAGCCAGCAGCCTCTGGATTCCCTGTGGAGTCAACTCCTCTCCAGAGGGTGAGTCTCGTTTGTCTTTGTTGTTTAAATTTGCAGTGGAAGCACAAGGAAGCTGTTCACTCCACCCCCGAGAAGAGAACTGACATCTATACCTCACTGGTGCAGTCATGTGTCACTTAATGGTGAGGACAAGTTCTGAGAAATGTGTCATTAATCATCTTCACTGTGGTGCCAACCCTAGAGTGTACTTACACAAACTAAGAGAGCTGTAATGTTACCAGGCGATGTAATCTTATGGCAACTTAGTCATAGTTGAGGTTGACTGTTGTTGACTGAAATGTTGTCAGGCAGTGAAACAATGCTCTCAGCTTGGATGAGGAGTGGAGTGGAGCTGTCATTGTTTTGTGACAAACCTAGAGTCAGGGAACAGACACAGTTAATTTCTCGATCTTGTTGTCCTATCACACTGCTATTTGTAGTCCTTACTATGTTATCTCAAGGTAGTTATTATTAACACATACTTTACATGTAAAGAGGCTTGGACAGGTTTAAACAACAAAAAAGCAAAAACTTGCCTAAGGTAACACAGCTTTTAGTGATGGAGTGGAAGATTTGAACCCTAGCCTGACCATAGCCTGTTTCCACTACTGCAGCCACTACTGGATAGAATCTTGCCTAACATGTGGAAGACCCTGGATTTAATTCCCAGCACCAAAAAAGAAAGAAAGAGAGGAAGAGGAGAGGCGAGGAGGAAGGAAGAAAGGAAAGAAGGAAGGGAGGAGGAGAGAGAGAGAGAAAAGAAAAGAAAAAAGCAAAGAAAGAAAAAGTTGGCTAACCTGGTGTGACAAGGTCCATCCACAACTTTGCTCTTCCACCTATCTCACCTCACTTCACAGACTTGCTGTGAAAACTGGGCTTAGTACACTGTAAGACTCCAGAAAATGCGAGGGCCCTGTGCCAGTCTCTCAGTACCATTCTTACAAAGCAGGGAGAACCTGGGAGGAATGGCTTCTGTAGCAGACAGAGAAGCAGAGACTAACAGAGAGAAACAAAGTGGGTATGCAGAAATAACTGCCCTCTTTTTCCCACAGCAAGGGCCCCAGCTACCGACTCCTGCAATGGAGTTGGGGATGCACAGCAGCCCAGTGTGGGAAAGCCACAAGGGGAGGACCAAGTCTTCCATTTCAGGAATTAGTGAACTAATTATTAAGCACACTATAATTAAAAAGAAAATGCCGCAAACTTACAATTCAATAAATTATATTAAAATCAAAGACAACAAATACTCAAATTTCATCACTTTCTCATCCTCTGTATTTTATTACTATCTGTGCTTTTGAGGCCATATCTGTCTATTGGATTTGTATGGTGACAAAACAATAGGTGCCGTGCTCCACGGCTCTCTTCTTGGCTCTGACTCAATAATGTCATATTTCATGTCTGGAAATCAGTCATGGTATGAGTGTTTACACCTTGGCAATTGGCAAACTGCTCAACTCAGGTGTTCCTCCTAGAGTCACCAGCACACTTCCGGGTCAGGGGGAGACCAGGGTCCCTATTTACAGGAGATTCTCAAAGGAGTGAAGGCACAGTGAGTGGTGAATACAGAGGATAGAAGGTGACCATAATAAGGGTGCAGAGGGGAGATGTGTCAGGGCTACTTTTGTCCTGAAAGAATGAACCAGAGAGGAGTATTTGGGGACTAAGACTCAGTAATTGTTCTGGGAAACCATGGAACTTCAGTGTCTGCATCCATGTCTATCACCTACAAATGCTGTGGTCTGAAAGAACCTGGTTGCATAAAGACAGGGACACCAAGGTGTGGAGTCACTCAGGGCCTCAGAGCCAGGTGCAGCATCCCAACTCCTTCTCCCAGACCAGCTCTTTCCAGGACTGTGGCACTGTTTAATCAAGCACCTGCTGACAACAGGAAACGGATGCAGGCAGGGACTGGGAGTTGCACTGCTGCTGTCTTCCCGTCAGCGAGGACCTGTCATCTCCCTTCTGTTAACAGGTGCCCAGAGACTTCGTCAATCCAGAGGAGTCCTACCACCCATGTCGCATTAGTCCCCTTTCTCACAGCCCTTTAATCATCTCGCTGGACTCTTGTTTAAACACAGGCTCATCAAGTGCATGGGGAGTGCTCAGCTCCTGACACGCTTGGCATATGGGTGGGGTGACTGACTACAGCTTGGGGAAGCTCCAGATGGCTGTCTTGTAGACAAGCTGTCAGAGGGTGTCTCTGTTTTTCAGTGAGAGGACTTTGCGTCTTGACTTTTTGCACTCCTGCAGAGCCATGCAGCCGAGAAGAGGCGTGCAAGGAGGGAGGCAGAATGGGAGGGCTCCACTCCGTAAGCGTATGAAATGGCCAGCTCATCGTTTCCATTCAGTACCATGTAAAACAGTAGACTCTTGCAAAGCCATGTTGGAAGAAATCCAAGAGACCATTACACCCAGAACCTCATTTTACAGAGAAGGAAACTGAGGCCAGAGAGAGGAAATGATGAGAACAAAGTTACATAGCTAGTAAGTTTATCTATCTATTTATTTATTTATTTATCTACTTTTGGTGGTACTGGGGCTTGAACTCAGGGCTTCATGTTGCTAGGCAGGTGTTCTCCAGTCACATTGTTAGTAAGTAATGGTGCTGTACATTGTGATATCATAAGGAATACAGATGATATCTTAAGAAATATATGATATTATGATATAAGATATATATATATATATATGGCCAGGCAAGGTGGTGCACACCTGTAATCACAGCTACTTAGGAGGAAAAAGTTGAAGGATTAAGGTCTGAGGTCAGTCCAGGCTAAAGCCGGAGACCAGTCGTATCCGAAAAACAAACTAAAAGGAAACGGGCTGGGGGCTGTGGCTGAAATGGTAGCGTGCTTACCTAGCAAGCTCAAGGTCCTGAGTTCAATCCCCAGTACCACTGAAAGAAAGAAGGGAAGGAAGGAAGGAGAGGGGAGGGAAGTAAGGAGAGAGGGAGGAAGAAGAAAGAAAAGAGAAGGAAGGAAGGAAGGAAGGAAGGAAGGAAGGAAGGAAGGAAGGAAGGAAGGAAGGAAGGAAGGAAGGAAGGAAGGAAGGAAGAAGGAAGAAGGAAGAAAGAAAGAAAGACCTCTGCCCCTGGTGCCTGGCTCACAGCTTCTATAAGCCTCGGACTCACCAGAGTGAGAAGATTGGGTTTCGAGTGCTGTTGAGGTGACTAGTGCTGGGAACTATCTAGAGTGTCAGCATGGAGGCTGGTCACCAGAATGACCAGGTACCAAGTCTCTGTCAGAGGGTTGGGATTTTCAGCTGCATCCCTACCCTCTGGGGTGAAAAGCTGCTATGAAAGCTAAGTGGTCAATGAGGTAATCAACAGCGTGTAGGTAACGCAACCTCCATAAAACCCCAAAGGACAGGGTTCAGAGAGCTCACGACAGCTGCACACCTGGTGGTTCCTAGAGGGTGGTGTACCCACACCCCTTCCCACAAGCCTTGCCCTGTGTGTCTCCATACATATCCTTGGTAATATTCTTTATGAACATTGGTAAGCTTCCTTCAGTTCTGTGGGATGTCTTAGCAAATTAATCCAACCTGAGGAGGGAGAGTGGGAGCTCCCAACTTCTAGCTGGGGGTCAAAAGCACAGGCTGCAGTTGGAATTTAAGATTCGCATCAGAAGTGGGGGCGGGTAGTCTTGTGGCACTGACCCTGTGACATGTGGCATAAGCCTGAGATCCCCCAACCTGTGGGATCTGACTTGTCTCCAGATAGAGTGTATCACATTGGAATTGAATCATGGGTAACCACAATTCTGCTGAAGAATTAGTTGGGGGGGGGTGGAAATGACTGTTTTTAATTCAGAATGGATCACCTTGAAGTTCATTCTTTTCCAAGAACAGAACTAGAACTTGGTCTCTTGACTTCAGATACAATTTGAAATTTATAGAGCCATTACTTCTTTTAAAAGCAATCTATTACATATATTCCTGGAAGTATGCTGAACACTGAAATGAATTCAATAAACAGTTCCTGTCGTCTGTAGTCTGGCTTACATTTTAAAATTGCGAGAAGGACATGGACAGAAAAGGGCGTTTCAGCTTTGACAATGATACAAATGGATAGAATTTGCATTCTATGACTGGTGATGATAAAGGTAAGCTTTATGTAATGAGGAAGGCGTGGATTTCAGAAAAAAGAAAAAGACCTGAGTTCAAAACCTGACTGCTCTTTCTTAGCTGTGTGACCATGGGCAAGATAATCAGTCTCTCAAACCTCCATTTTCCTGACTATAAACTGTAGATCATGATATTCACTTATCGGGGATGTTGGAGGTTTAAAGAAATGACTGTAAGACACCAGGCACAGTACCTGCAACCTAGCAGATGGAGTCTTATAACTTAGTGATGGACAGTACAGGGTGCAGAGGGTGAGAAGGGTCAGGAACATGTGACCTGGGGAACAGAATTACTCACCTACCTGTTGGTCATAATAACAGCAACATTCCCTCTACTTGCATTTTTCCTTGTAATTTATAGCTAGCCTGAGAGACACAGAGTTGTCCTGTTTTATGGGCTCGCATGCACAGGTGTTTATGAGTTAAGATTCAGTGTTCCAGGCATGTCCTAACTTATGAGACCATAGTGATTGTATTACCCATTTTACTTTAATATAATGAAATACCCGAGGCAAGCTAACTTAATAAAGAAAGGACGTTTGATTAGTTCATAGTTCCGGAGGTTCAAAGGCATAGCACTGGCATTGGCTCAGCTCTGGTGAGGATGGCGTAGCAATAACAGGAGTATGTGCGGACACCATCTCAAGACGGGAAGCCAGAGAAGTGACTCAAAGGTCAGGATGACTTTTATAAGAACTTGATCTCATGAGAGCGCTGGAGTCCCATGGTAACTACCTTAATCCCTTCCAAAAGCAGTGCCCCCAATGACCTAAGGACCTCTCAGTAGGCCCCACCTCTTAAACCAACATTGCTGTATTAAGGACAGAGCTTCCCACGCTTGAATCCTGGGGGGACAAACCAACTCCAAATCTCAGTTTCAAGACACAGCAAGGGCTAATGGACTTCAACTGTGGATTCTCTAAGCAGTTATGTCTTCAGGCCTCACTCAGTCTTCTAGTTCAGGAAAGGCCCAGAATCCCCAAAATGTCAAGGATTTTGGGAAGAAGAAAGGCAGGGAAGAAAGGGTGGTGCCATGTGCTCACTTACCCCAGGGCTGTGCAGAGAATCAGGGAGAGCTATGTCACCTACAGAGGCCCATCTTGATGGCCCTTCCAGACTTGGCATGTGCCCATTCTGGGCTCATGGAGGCTCATTCCCACAGGACAATTGATTCTGGGCTGCTGCTCTGGGCTCTGTGCCAGGCAGACTCTGGCATTCACCCAGTGGAAGCCGGAGTGCACAGAACGAAAGACAAGACAGGTGCTGTGTGTCAATGGCAGGAAGGGGTTGGAGAGAACTATACTCTGCCCGTCCATATGGACACTGGCATGACGTGTGTTGGGGTCCACAGGCGTATACCCATGCAGCATGGGCGGGTATCAGAGTGACCATGTCTGGTCAGGAGCTTTCATGTCTGTGAAAATGGAAGAGGCCTGTATATTTGGGCAAATGTGACTGCAGAGTGTGCGTATGTGAATGTGTTTGTGGCATGAGTGTTTGAGTACGTGCTGTGTGTTGTGAGAGTGGTGGGTGGGTGTGAATGTGTGTGAGAGCTGTATACATCCAGGATGTAAATAGAAATGAGTTCTTCAAAGTGAGAAACTTCGCAGACGAATACTTGCTTTTGTAATGAGCTTGTGTATATGAGTGAGGGGTGTTGCTATTGTCTGAATGTTGATGACCCCCAAAATTATCCCAAATGTGATAGTATTGAGAGAAGGGGCCTTTTGGGAGGGGATGAATGCCTTTTATAAAAGAAGTTGAAGGGAACTGCCTTGTCCCTTCTGACTTGTGAGGATGCAGCAATAAGACACCATGTTGCAAAGATAAAGCCCTCACCAGACAATGAGTCTGCTGGTGCTTGGTCTTGGATTTCCCAGATTCTAGACCTGTGACAAATAAATTTCCATTGTTTATAAATTGCCCAGTCGAAGATGTTTTTGTTATAGCTAGTGAACTAAGGCAGGTGTGTTTTGTGTACCTATGAGACCCTAGGTGCACTTCTGGCCAGGGCTGGGGATCGGATACTAGTGTAGGACAATGACAGATTCCTACCTTCCTATAGGCTCAGAATTCTCTCTCCCATGGACTGTTACAAAAATATTCCTCCAGAAGGAAATCCTGTGTCTGTACAAGTCAAATAAGGCTTTGACATTGTCTCAGTCCATTTTATGTTACTATAAAAAGAAAATACCTGAGGTTGAGTACTTTACAAAGTAGAGAGATTTATTTAGTGCACAGTTTGGAAAACTGAATGTCTTTCAACTCAGGGCCTCAAGCTCTATCACTTGAGCCAGTCTGCCAACCCTTTTTTGTAATGGCTTTTTTCGAGTGAGGTCTTGCAAACTATTTGCCTAGACTGGCCTAGAACCATGATCCTCCTGATCTCTGCCTCCCAAGTTGCTAGCGTTACAGGAATGAGCCACGGTCACCCGGCTGGTGAGGGCCTTTTAAGGCAACATTGTAATATGGTAGGTGGCATCACGTGTGGTAGTATATGCAAGAGAGAGCGGTCACATGGTGAGAGAGCAACCTGGAGACCAGGGAGGGGCTGACTCACTGTTCTAAGAACCCATCTCAAGGGAGCTAATCTCTTCGCAAGGGTGACCCTAACTCAATCATCTCCCACTAGGCCCCACTTCTTTTTTTTTTTTTTTCATTTTTCTTTTATTATTCATATGTGCATACAAGGCTTGGTTCATTTCTCCCCCCTGCCCCCACCCCCTCCCTTACCACCCACTCCACCCCCTCCCGCTCCCCCCCCCAATACCCAGCAGAAACTATTTTGCCCTTATTTCTAATTTTGTTGTAGAGAGAGTATAAGCAATAATAGGAAGGAACAAGGGGTTTTGCTGGTTGAGATAAGGATAGCTATACAGGGAGTTGACTCACATTGATTTCCTGTGAGTGTGTGTTATCTTCTAGGTTAATTCTTTTTGATCTAACCTTTTCTCTAGTACCTGTTCCCCTTTTCCTATTGGCCTCAGTTGCTTTAAGGTATCTGCTTTAGTTTCTCTGCATTAAGGGCAACAAATGCTAGCTAGTTTTTTAGGTGTCTTACCTATCCTCACCCCTCCCTTGTGTGCTCTCGCTTTTATCATGTGCTCATAGTCCAATCCCCTTGTTGTGTTTGCCCTTGATCTAATGTCCACATATGAGGGAGAACATACGATTTTTGGTCTTTTGGGCCAGGCTAACCTCACTCAGAATGATGTTCTCCAATTCCATCCATTTACCAGCGAATGATAACATTTCGTTCTTCTTCATGGCTGCATAAAATTCCATTGTGTATAGATACCACATTTTCTTAATCCATTCGTCAGTGCTGGGGCATCTTGGCTGTTTCCATAACTTGGCTATTGTGAATAGTTAGGCCCCACTTCTTAAAGGCGCCACCACCTTTCAATACTATTACATCAGGGACTAGACCTCTAGCACATGAATCTTTGGGCGACAAACCACATCAAACTATAGCAACCCCAACACAGTATGCACTCAACGATCAAGCCCAAACCACCCAGGGACATTTTCCTGCTAGGCTGCACCATCAGGAAAAGCCACTGACCCGAGGGCTGGACAATCCAAAAGACTGTCATGGCCTCCCCTCATTATACTATCCCTCAAAGTAAAGGGCCTAAAAAAATAAAATAAAATAAAGGGTCTATAGCTGAAATTGAACAGTTTACACTGGCTGGCTTCACTCTGCAGAGCTGTAATGCAGACATACCTGTTTCCTGCCCAGAGCCTAGAGGGGCAGGTTGGAAGGTCCAAATAAGTCTCTTGCTACCCTGTCATCTGCTGAAAGCTGCTTGCTCTAACCAGCCCTGTCTGCTGTGGGGCTGACAGTCCTCCTTTGCTCATTTCTCTCTGCTTTTGTCTAATGAGGTGCAGGAGGCTGCCGAAACTGACAATAGAATTACCTGGGACGCTGGATTCTGCCAATCTCCATTAGGAACCCAGGGAGAGAACAGTCAAAGCGTGGACACCTTGGTACTGTTACTGCAATGGGGTTTACTTGAGAGCAAACAAAACAACCTTTCCCCCAGACGCTCACCCCAGGCCGATGAGTCAGCCTGGCTTTCAGCCCAGGCTGCAGCATCCTCCTCAGCCCCCATTCAAAGGAGGCAGAGCCCTGGGGGTCATGTGGCTCGCTGCTGGGTGTATAGGACATCTGCTCGGCTCACCCTTCCCCGGGATCTGCACATGGTTGGCTCAAGAGCCCTCTCCCCATTTTAATGTCCAAAGCCTCCATCAGATATCTATAATTTCCTGGGCGATTTGTGTTCTGTTGACCCCCTCTGGCTTTGAGCTGCTGGTGAATTACTTGGTTTATGTTCTGTTTCTCCCAGCCCCTTGCCCTCCATATGCTTTTTTTTCAGTTCCTGTGATTTTAACCCATTGTGGAACACAGTCTTGTTCCCCATTGGGCTCCAAAAGACCGCTCAAAGGTTAGCCCTCGAAACAATGGTGCTGGAATGATTGACCAAACATATACAAAGAAAAAAACAGTCTCAGTCTCACTACTTATACAAAGATTGGCTCTAAATTAATTTTGAATGCATTAGTTTACTCATGGGATCACACATAAAAGGAAAGACTAGAAAATTTCTAGATAGAAAATCGTGATCCTGTCCAAAAGCAGAGTTTTTAAATAAAATACCAAATTATAATCCACTTAAAAAGATAACTTAGACATCAAAATTTAAAACTTTGTTTGCGAGTGACTCTATTAATGATAAAAAATATAAGCCATATGTAGGAAGCAAATATTTGCAAATCACATTTTTGACAAAGTCCTATTATCTAGAATGTATAAGGAACCTTTAAAACACAACAAACCAGACATGGTGATGCGTGTCTGTAATTCCAGCACTTGGAAGGCTGAGGCAGGAGGACTGTGAATTCAAGGCCAGCCTGTGCTAAATACCTGGACTATATAGCAAAAACCTGTCTCAAAAAAAAAAAAAAAAGACAAAACAGGACTTGGAGCAGGGCTCAAGTGGTAGAACACTTGCCTAGCAAGCACAAGACCCTTAATTCAAGCCCCCGTACTGCCAAAAAACAAATCAAAAGAAAAAACTCAACAGCAGTCAGGCACTGGTGGCTCACACCTGTAAATCCCAGCTACTCAGGAAGCAGAGATCAGGAGGAGCGGGTTTGAAGCCAGCTTGGACAAATACTTCACAAGACCCTGTCTCGCAAAAACCCATCACAAAAAAGGGCTGGTGGAGAGGCTCAAGGTGTAGGCCCTGAGTTCAAATCCTAGTACTGCCCAAACAAACTCAACAGTAAGAAAACAAACACCCACTGAAAACAATAGGCAAAAGATTAGAGGGGTCATTTCTTCAGATGTTCCACAGCACTAATGATTAGGGAAACAGTCGATGAAAACCATAGTGAGGACCACTGCAAATCTATTAGAGTAGCAAGTAGATAAATAAATATGATGGACAATGCCAAGTGAGAGGTTGGGGGTTACGGAAAGGCTCATGCATTGCTGGTGAGAATGCAAATGGTGCAGCCCCTTTGGAAAATAGTTTGGCGATTCTTTACAAAGTTAAACACATTACTACCACAATTCCACTCCTCTTTACTCAAGAACAATGGAAACTCATGTTCACATAAATATCTGTACCTGAATGTCTTCTAGCAGCTTTATTCAGTTTCCAAAAGAGCACTCATAGGAGCAAACCATAGGTTTGAACTCAGGGCTTTGCACTTGTTAGGTAAGCACTCTACTACTTGAATGCCCCAGTCCAGCCCTTTTTGCTTCACTTTGTTTTTCAGGTAGGGTCTCAAGCTTTTGCCCTGTCCAGCTTCAAACCTCAGTCTCCCAAGTAGCTGGGATTATAGGTGTGCCACACCACATGCAGTCTTGACCTAAATGTTCTTTAATTGATAAATAGATAAATAAACAACAGTTCCTCCACAGAGTGGAATGCTACTCAGAAATAAAAAGGAATGACTACTTGATGTAATGTGGCTGTGTCTCAAATGTATTGCTAAATGGAAGAAGTCACATTAAAAGGTTACATATTACATGATTCAATCTACATATTTTGGAAAAGGTGTAACTATAGGAACAGTGGTTGCTAGGAATGGTGAGGAAGGGGACCAAGTTGTGGGGGGTAGCAGGACAAGGGAATTTTTGGAGTAGTAGAATTGTTCTATTTCAGGACTATGGTGGTAGATTCAAGACCGGTTAGTTGCACTACAGACCCCCAAAAGGGACTTGTACCACATATGAATTTTTTAAAGTTAACTAGAAAGTTAGAAGAACCTAAAATGTAATACAAACAAATAAATAAGCCAAGTTGTATTGCAAATGAATCATATAACAATATTGAGATAATATTATAGGTGGGAAAGAAAATAGCTAAGTAAAAGACAAAAGAACTTCATGCATACTGTGCTGTACTCAGGAAATTTGCTTTCACAAGGGTGTGGGTTCCTAGTTCTGAAACTGCTTCATGCTTGAGCATATTAGAGTGGGAGAAAGAGAAAACACGGCCAATTCTCATTGCAGTAGGCATGCTCTAGAAATTTCTCTAGCAACTGCACTGAAGCATTGCTCCTAAGGGAAATACCGAGTTAGGTTCCTGTGAGCCTCTGGTCACAACAATTTCAACAGCCAATCAATACCTAACCTTGATTTATGCATGCTTCTGTTTAAAGACACCTTAAGACACCTTAAAGATTCATTAGCACTGAACTTACAGCCAACAGCCGTCAGGCTCAGCTCATCTCATCCATGCATTTTCTTTGGGAGGCACATCACAGCCTCCTTCTGGGAGCACTAGACAGTACCTTAGCACCACAATTGGGGGGTGTTTTGAAAAGCAGTGTCACCAATAAAAACCACAAAAAGGTGGAAACTATAGCACCAAATAGACCTGAGAAGGTTTACGGTATGAACGTTAATGCCAGAAAGCAGAATGGAGCCTGCTTTGACTCAGCTAGGAATACACATGACAGGCAACTCAGGTCTTCTGACGCCCTGCGCATGTGTGCAAATGAACAACAATATGTCATTTTTGTAACCTCAATTTTGCAAACATAGTGCAAAATCCATGACTAATGAGGATCGATTGTGTATTGTAGATAATGGCAGCCAGGCGAGCAAAATGAGGCGTCACCATTGCCCTCTCTGAGGTCAGTGACATTGGCTGAGCGCATTGGACTTAAGAGTTGGAAAGGCCTCCAGAGACCAAGTCTCCACCACTCCTTCTACAAACGACAAAACTGAGGTCTGGGAAGGGAAGTGACTCAAGTCACCTTAGTTTAGTCCTCTGACTCTATTTTCCCTAAGGATGTGGGGTGGCTTCAATTCACCTTCCCAGGATTGGCTCTAAAAGCTGAAAGCTTTGTAGGAACAGGTAGAATCAGGATGCTTGAAATCCAGGCCTCAGTTTACCCAGATGGATCTGTCTCCTTTACCACCAATCTGCCAGAAAGCAGTGAGTGCTGAGTGCTGAGTGCTGAGTGTTGGGCTTACAGCAGCCTCCTCTCTCTCTGGCAGCCCTCCTGGGCAGGTGACCTCATCCATTCTCATTAGTCTAAGTGCTGTACCATCTATATGCAAATGCACACCTCCAGCCCAGACTTCTGACCCTGAACTCCAGACTTCAATTCCTAACTGTCTTCTCCACCTGGCCACCTGGTAATCTCAGGGTCGTCTGCAGCCTGACATCCTGATCAGAACTTTGACTCCCTCCCCAACCCTGCTCTACCCACCGTTCTTTCCCATCTTAGTTTCAACTGCTCATCCAAAACCTGGGACACTTCTTTGATTCCCTTCTTCCTCTCTTTCCCTATACAAAGTGCAGCAGCCAGTCTCTTGGCTACCAGGACTTCTCCCCACCACCACTGCTCCCACCTTGGCCCTCTGCCTAAAGCATTTGCAAACCTCCAGAACTGGGTTCCTTATGTCCAGCCTCATCCCCCACAGTCCACCAAGCAGGAGCTGGAGTTGTTCCTATAAAATACCATGTTGTGTCATTTCTCTGCTGAAAGTTTTCCAGTGTTCTCACTATTATTACTCAGAGCAAAATCTAAGACTACCTAGATAACCCTCAGGATCTTCTTGAGCTCTGATCTCTCCTCCTATACAACCCTCTTCACCCTGTTCCAGTCACATGGCTCCTGACTGTCCCCTTAGACCAAGGCACTACTCAGTGGGCAGGGTGACTTCTGCCTGGGAAGTCCCTTTCCCAGACAGCTGGTTTGGGGTCCGTCAACACTTTCTGCCCTGGTCCTGGACATGCAGGAGATTTGCAATGGATTTGCAAGATTTGCACCTTGGCTCACCAAGTGGAGTTAGGCCTGGACCTTGGAGCTCTGCTCCAAGGTCCCTTTTGATGTGAGTGCACTCCAGACACCATTTCCCACTCTCTGGCCTCTTTATCCTGAATTTTCTTCCTAACACTCACTAACACCTGCTACTGTAAGAAGTGCTCAAATTGCCTTTGCTGAAAAGCACTGACTCCTTACTTGGGCACACAAATTAACTAAAAACAGGAAAAGCTTAGCACCCCTATCTCCATTTTGTATCTGTCTTTACTGTAAACCATTCTCTTTGCAGGCATTCCAGAAAGGACAGAATTGATAACATCTCTATAAAGGATTGAAACTTCCCTTAAGGAACAGTGGAGACTTGCAGGGCAGACCACCCCTCCAAATGAGGACAATTACCTGTGATGATGAGGCTGCACCCTGGCCCAGAAGCAATCATCTCATAGGAGCCAGATTTCTCCCCTCAAGGGATGACAGTGATAAGATCTTCTCCAGAACCCCTCTGGGAACCCTTGGACTGAGATAATAGTCAGCCAGAACACACCTGTGACTGGGACTGCTTAACTATGTGTACCTTTGTCCCCTGCCCCCAGTTCTTTTGTCAACGTAAACCTCTAGCTCCTGTCTGTACCCCAAGATGGCTGAAGATGAGCTGGGTGTTAACTCTGCCTCTTCCCATGGCATGCCCAGAACCATGTGATAAATCTCCTTTCTCTGCCTTCACCAAGCCTCTTTATTTGGCGTTTAGGGGTGGGGAGCCAGACCTGGCACATGGAATCTCAGGGGTTCGGGCCTTGGGTTCAAAACTCCGGTTTCACTACCATTCAGTTTCTTATTGTGAGTTGTTTGCTTCTCCCCACTGTGTTTTTTTACCTGGAACATAGTAGGCACCATTTTTTTTGTTGAGTGAGTGAATGAATGAACAGATGAGTTCGCCTTTTAAAACCAGAACCTCCCACCAAGAATCACAAAGAAAAGGCAGCTAAGGAAGTAGGGTCCTGAACCCCACCTTCCTGGGACACAAAGTTGAGTCTTAGGGACCCTGAAAGTATACAGTGCCACAGAGGCTATTGAGTGAATCAGGCCAGTTTCCTAATGGCCTCTACTCTGAGTGGCCCGGGGACTTTGACCAATGCAAATCAACGGTGGCCTGGGGGTGGGTGCTGTTTCCCTTGCCCCCCCCCCCCCGAATCTGCGCACCCCTCAGCTGCAGAGGGGCCTCTTCTCACGCAGACTCTGCCCTTGTTCTCAGAGCCACCTTCCTCCCACACCACGCAGATCCCAGCACTCATCTGGAACCTTCTGATTTGCATCTCCAAAGAAATAAAATAAATTCCACTAAACTCTGTTTATTTTTCCTTCTGTTTACCCCGAGGCGGGCCTGTTGTGGCTCCCAGGATCCAGAGTGGGTAATCAAGGCGATTTGGTGGTGGGGAGAGGGGGACCTCAGGAGCCTTCACAAGCAAAAGGGGGTCTGCCACTCCACTTTGAAAGGAGGAGAAGGAGGGGGGAGAGGAAAGATAAATGACAACAAAGCCTGCCTGACACAATTATAGCCACATTTGCATAACAGAGACCGAGCACTGGCTTAGAAGGAGTGGTAATTAGATTCTTGGTGATTAGGGACACTTTCCAAATGTGGGGAGAAGAGATGAAAATCCAACTTTGAAGTGGAAAAAGAGTGTCGGGACTGAGAATCGCTAGCTAGGAGGCAAAGAGGGCTCAAACCAGACGTAATGCGCTCCAGGGCTGCCCCCTGCCTGGCCAGCCAAGGCTTCCAGCCCAGATCTCCAGCTTGTGGGGACCCAGTGGGGAAAGTTTTGATGACACAGAAACCTGCCTGGGGAAAGTCCAGACTCTCCCCTCAAGCCAGCAGTGTGACCTTGTATGCAAGTAACCTCCCTGAGGCCCAGTAACTCATGTTAAATGAGGTTTGGATACTAGTTTGTTTTTCATTCCTATAACAGAATACTGGAGGCAGGCTACCATTAAAAAGAAAAGAGATTTGTTGAGCTCACAGTTCTGGAGACTCACAGGCATGGCGGCACTAGCATTGGTTCAATTCTGGTGAGGACCTCATGGTAGATGGCATCACAGTGGTGGGAGTGTGTGTAGGAGAAAGATGTTACATCTTAAAATGCAACCCAGTCAGGTATGGTGGCACACACCTGTAATCCCAGCACTAGGGAGGCTAAGGCAGGAAGAACTTGAGTTTGAGGCCAACCCAGGCTATTAAAAAAAAAAAAGTATATGGGGGAGGGAGGAGCCAGAGAGCAACTGCAGTGTCAGGATCACTCTTAAAACAATTTGCTCATTTGAGAATCTCAGGGGTCCAATAAGAACTACTTTAATCACTTCCAAGACAGCAACCTCAATGACCTAAGGACCTCTCAGAAGGCCCCACCTCTCAAAGGTCCCACCACCTCTCAAGCCCACCACACTAGGAATGGAGCTCTCAACAGAGGAACCCTGGGGGACACACTCAAACCATAGCCAGACCACAGCAGGGCTACTCAGCAACAAAAGGAAACAATGCCCTGGACAGAGGGCGAGGAGGTTAAACACAGGCATGACACTCATCTGAACAACTTCCCTCACTCCGTTCCCAATGTGCACCCCACAGACACCGTGTTGCTCTCGGTCAGATCTATGGTGCAAGGCTGATGCCTTTACAGGAGGTATCTTCTGAGCTGGGCAGGCCGGCAGCCCTGGGAGAGGAAGAGGCTGGCCATCCATGGCTGAGGCGTGGTGAAGATGGAGGCCAAGGGGTGCTAGAGATGTGATCTTAGGTCAGCTCTTTCTCTCCCAACCCTCATCTTTGCCCCTAAAGAAAGTATGCCATCACAGAGGTCACCTTGAATGCAATATATGTGCCTACATAAAAACCACTTGCAAATGTGGACCCTTTATTTTTAGTAACAGATCACTTGTAATGTACTTCCCACTGCTTGGTTGTAAGTTCCTTGATGTCAGGGACCAGACTTTTTATTATTATTTTTATGATCATTTTCAATTCCTGGCACCAGGCACATAGTAGGAGATCAGGAAATGTCTAATGAATGACTTTAACACTTCCTTCTTCTCAGGTGCTGGACAATGGCAGGGGATTCTTGAAAGCAGACATCTTCAGCTCGGTCTGTGGCCATCATGACTGAGCAAAACATTAAGGGACTTGGGGAACGTGGTCCTACATGGCTTCTGGGCAACGTGGGGGTGTTGAAGCCAACACCCTGGGTTTCCAGGAAGAGTGAACTGCGGGGAGTGGGGACCTCCAAAAAGGGAAGATTCAGCTCATCCTCACCTCTTATCTGGATCCAGCATTAGAACCTAATTGCTGTGATTAGAGAAGAAAATGAGTCAACATTTGTTCTTCTTTCAAAGGAGGTTGTGTGTGTGTCATTTAAGTTGTGGTTATGAAGTATTTCTGCAAGTATTAGCTGAAGCGAAAGTTTGTGTTCTGTTGGTTTCTATGGTAACCCGTCAGCTTCCCTGCTTCCCTCTCCCCACCCCTTTATGGCGGTACTCCTTTGCCAAACAGGTAAGAGAGAGAAGGGATGTCATCTTCTTCACCAGCTTTAACTGCTCCAGACACTACAGCTTGGAAGCTGCTGGAAAGCCAGCGAGATAGCCCCCTGCTCCAAGGTCACCTTCTCAGAAGCCCCCACTCTACCCTGACAGCCAGGCTGGTACTGTGACTTAGGTATACACTTGGGACTTCATGTTCTCCAAGACAAGGTTTTAGTTTTTAAAACAGAAAAATAGCCAGGGGTCAGAAGCCGGGAGGGGGTGGGGGAGGGGATAAAAGGGAAGGAAAAAGAGACAGGAGCTGGGAGAGACAGAGAGAGGGGAAAGGACAGAGACAAATTCGGGAACAACTTTGGACCTTTTTCTATTTTGAGTTAACAACAGTCCCCAGAGACTAGAGGTGAAGGCAGAAGTCAGAGAGTCAGGATTCGGGTTCAGAACAGATAGTTCACCTGGATGTTTTCCAATACACAAATTACCCACTTGACAACACAGACACATAAACCCATAAAGCTCCCCTCCCCCTGCCATGTGTATATATAAAAGGGCTCTGCCCGTCTTCATATTTTCTACTTTTCAGTTACCTTCTTAGAACAAGGTCCAAAGGGACACAGACAGAGCTCTGTTTAACGATACGTGCCAGGCACTTCTCTAATCCCCTCTCACATATTGCAGTGATGTCAATAAGTTTATTTTCTTAATTTTCGGTGGTACACTGGAGTATGAACTCAGGGCTTTGTGCTTGCAAGGCAAGTGCTGTACCATTTCAGCCATGTCCTAGCTACCACTGCATGTTCTCATTAACCCTTTTCATTCCTATGACAACCCTTTGCCACAGGTGCTATTTATTAAGAGCCACCACTTCACTGAGATGGAACTGGATGCACAGAGAAGTTAAATAAATTGTCCAAGGTCACAGAGCAAGCAAGCAGCTCAGCCAGGATTCAAAATCTCTAGAGTTTGTGTTTCTGACATCTACATTAACAAGGCTGGAAGGGAACTTACAGAACATCTCACCCAACTATCTCATTTTACTCAGACCCAGAGTCTGTGACTTACCCAAGGTTATACAGCCCGTGAGCAATAGATGCCACAGGCAAGTGTCAAGATAATTAAGCCACACAGCTCCTACCCTTTCTGGGAAAGGTCAATGAGGGCAAAGAAGTTGCCTACAACCCCAGCTGCCTCCTGCCTGGGGTTCAGAGCCCTTGCTCCCTCCCCTTCAAGGTGCCCCTTCCCAATGGCCCTGTGAGCTGGTCTAAGTCTCACCTCCTTGGTGAAGGGGAGGAGGCTCTGCCCAGCAGTCCTGCTAAGAGTGACAGTGCCGCCCACCACCCTGTCATCTCTGCCTCGTTCATCCCTGTCAGACGCCTCCCAACTCCCAGCTGTCTGTCAGCAGCTGCTTGGGATATAAATAACCAACCGTTGGCAGAAGCGCCCTGGCAGAGAAGGGCGGAGGGAGGGAGGAGACAGAGTCAGGTGGTGACAGGCAGTGAGACACACAAGGTCCTCCTTGGGGTTCAGCTGTTCCAAGCTGCTCTTCAGAGGAGCTAACTGAAGCTGGAAGGGGAAAGGGAATTTGGGTTTAGCAGGAAGCAGCTGAGGGGAGGCAGGGAGGAGCCAGCCAGTCAGCACTGTCATTGTGTCCCAGGTCTTCCATCTGTCGGTGTCTGGTGTGAACTGTGCTTTTTTTGAGACAAGGTCTAGCTATGTAGCCCAGACTGGCCTTGATCTTGACAGACAGTGCTGAGATTCCTGAGCACTGGGATTACATGCATGCTCTACCACACCTGGTTTGTCTCCTGCTTCTTGAAGAAGTGTTTGGAAACCCTTCTCCCCATAAGATCTGTGGGTGAAAGAACACTAGTTCTATGGAGAGAGGACAGACCAGGAGAGGAGAGAGCCCTGAGCCTGGGCTAAGCACAAGGTGAGAGCAGAAAAAAAGTAAAAGGAAATTTCGACAACACTGGAAAGGCAAGAGAACAATTTGAAATTCAACCAGCATTTATCAAGCCTCTATGAGACGTTGACTGCTTCCGTAGACATCACCTCACCTCATCTTCTCTAATCCCAGGGTGGGCATTATCTCTGCAGTACAGACAAGGAAAGCTGTTGGAGTGATAAGGAGAAGGAGAGCAAGCAGGGCTGGAAGAAACTTTGCAGGTCATCAGGTCCATCCCCTACATTCTACATTCTGCTGGGGAGACTCGGAGTTAATGACATGCCCAAAGACACACAGCCAGGCAGTGGCAGGGCTGGCTAGCATGACTGGACAGTATTGCTGCCCTCAAAGCTACTGTAGCCCTCCCACCCTCTTCCTCTGGGGTCATGTGGCTGGCAGCAGTTGAATGGATACAGCAAGTCACTTCAGGAAAGTCACGAGTGCCCCTCTTCCTTAGGTAAAGTTAGGGGAAAGGAGGCCCCTGCAGAAGCATTCAACAGGACCTATTTTTCTAGCTGACAGTGACTAACACTACTAGGTGTAGTGATGGTTCTCACATCTTGTATGCATAGGGAGCCACCTGGAAGGTTGTTACAGTGAAGGACTGAGCTCCACCCCAGAGCTTCTGGATCCTCAGGTGTATTGTTTATATTTTGAATTTTGCTTTGACGTTTAAAATGTTTTCTGGCTGTGGAGAGACTACCCCTCCCACCATCCATGGCTAACCAGATTCTTAGAGACAAGGGCTCAGATAGGTCTTTGATATGCAAATACACCTGTCTGGCCCCACCTATCTGGTCCTCTACCTGACCCTTACATCTTAATCATCTTCTGCTTAATCATCCCAGGGTCAGGAACCATGCAACTAGGTAGGGACAGGAGACTGTTGAAATAGCCAAAGATGTCAATCCTAAACCTTCACCTTGCCCTGTTGCCTCTGCTCTCCCCTCTCTGTGCCCCCTGCCTCCTGCCCACCCTGGTGATTTCCCAGGAGGGCCTGTAGGGCATGTCAGGCCTCTACTTCCTAGGACCTGTGGGCATAGTGCACTGTTTCCCTGACTCTCCTCTTATGGCAACCCTGACTGACCATCACATAAAAGAACACAGCTGGTCTATGATGGGTCTAAGAATTTGCATTTCTTACAAGGTCCCAGGTAATGCTGCCGCAGCTGGCTGGGCACCTCATTTTGAGAACTGCTGGTAGAGAGGCAGCTGGGGAAGGAATAAATGAGTTGCATAGGGCCCAAGAAGTTCTTGAAAGGGAAAGGATGAAGATGCTGAGTTCTTACCATGATTCAGTGTGTCCTGATGCCCACAATGGCGAGGACCTCAGACATGTCTAGCTTTCAAAAACAGACACCAAGAACCCTGAAGGAAACTATAGTCAGGGCTCAGCCAAGAGTGGTGGGTGTACCCACAGAGCAGCACCTTGAGAAAGTTGTAAAAAATGCAGATCACAAAGTCCCATCCAAGTCCAACTGGGTCAGACTGTCTGAGTGCATGGCACACAGGGGTCTGTGCTTAAAGAAACTCTCCAAATGATTCTAATACAAGTAGAATTTGGGAAGCACTAGTCTAGCCCAACCTTCCTGTTGGAGCCTACATTACCTCAGTAGTGGCTGGCTCTGTGGCTAGAAACTCTCCCAGTTGTTTAGTTAGTGGCCTGTGGGGCAGCAGCAGGACACGTGAGTATAAGTACATCTGTACTACATCAGGACCCAAGATGGGCAGTCCCTGTGGAGGTCTGTGCCAGCCTCTGGTCAGCAAGGGCAAGGAGGCACCGTGGGAAAGCCCAGAGGACTGCATAGAGAGCAATCAGGGCTGGAAGAAACTTTGCAGGTCATCAAGTCCATCCCCACATTCTGCTGGGGAGGCACAGGGAGTTAGTGATGTGTTCAAAGACACACAGCCAGGCAGTGGCAGAGCTGGCTAGCATGGCTGGACAGTATCACAGCCCCCAAAGCTGCTGCAGCCCTCTCTGGGAACCATGGCTTGGAGGCAGCCGATGGGGGGGGGGGGTCACTGGCTGATCAGTTGCCCTAGGGATCTATTTCCTGGCCCTTCACTCTAGACTCTTGTCCCCTGGGTCTTTTGTCACCATTGCTAGGGTGGGAGAGAATCAGGATTGAGGTGTTGGGCTTCCTGTTCAATTGGGCAGATGGTTGCTTATAAGATTAATTTAAATATTAAAAAGATTTGTGACCTTCTTTGTACCCTAAGCTGATGAAGCATGTCACACTAGTTATCTTTCATTAAACTTCATATTTTATTTATGTTTCTAACAGAGAGAGTTGGTTATTCATACAGCCGGCCCTCCATATCCATGGGTTCTGCATTCAAGGATTCAGCTAACTGCATATCAAAAATATTAGGAAGGCCCAGCATGGTGGCTCACGCCTGTAATCCCAGCTACTTGGGAGGTAGAGATCAGGAGGATCAAGGTTCAAAGTTAGCCTGGGCAAATAGTTATGGAGACTCCACTCAACTAGGAGCATGGTGGCACACTCCTGTCATCCTAGCTCCTCAGGAATCTAAATAGGTGAATTGATGTCCAGGCAAAAAAGCCAGACCCTATTCATAAAATAACTAAAGCAAAAAGGCGTGGCTCAAACAGTAGAGTGCCTGTATAGCAAGTGGAAAGCCCTGAGTTCAAGCCCCAGTACCATAAAAAAAGTTGTACATACTAAATATGCACAGATTTTTTTGTTGTTATTATTCCCTAAACAATACAGTACAACAGCTACTTACACCGCATGTATGTTGTACTAGGTACTACAAGCAATCTACAGATGACTTAAAGTATACAGGAGAACTTGTGTAGGTTAAATGCAAGGTACCCTCTTCTATAAAGAGACCCTGGAACCAATCCTTGTTGATTGACTGAGGGACAACTATGCTCTCAAATGGTAACTGGAGGGTGAGGGCTAAGAAAGAAGACCATTGTTGGCACAGTGCATGGCCTAGCATCTTTGCTGCTGCCTAAGGTAGGGGGCCGGGGGTGTCTAGGAGAGGAGTGGAAGCCTAGCAGTGCTTCCTTGCAACCACCCACATTACCCGAGCTCCTCACGTCTCCCGCAAGGCTGCACCCTTGGTCTAGAGCTCCAGTCTCCCCCAGCCTAGATGACAAATGCTCTGCCTCTTTCAGACAGTATTGCTAGTTCTCCTGTGTTCCCTCTATCCCACCACACTGGACCCTAAGTGTCTTTCCCTCCATCACAGCACTCAGATTTGACTGTTGACCAATAAATTCTCCAAGGTCAAAGACTGCCTTGTGTTTCTTTTCAGTCTCAGCCCTCTACATAGTAAACAAGACAGGTCTATGGGCTGGCAGAATGGCTTGAGCTGTAGAGCGCCTGCCTAGCAAGCCTGAGGCCCTGAGTTCAAACCCCAGTACCAAAAAGAAAGACGGTTTCAACCCAGCTAGAACCCAGCATTAGGTGAAATTTGTAATGAAGATATTGGAATGAGGGATTAATTCTACGTGGTAAGCTTTAAATGTCTAGTATTTTACCAATTATACCAACAAGACTTTAGCAGCCAGTCAGCTTAGGAGACCCTCCTGCTAGGGGAGTGCCCACATGGATAGGGTAACTAAAGTCCCTTCTAGACGTGACACATCCCTTGCCCTCGGAGAGTTCCCAAAATGATGAGCAAATAAATAAATTAATCATGGCACTTTCCTGCCTTTTATCGTTCTCTTTTCACGTGGTGGGAAATACAGCCTAAATTGTCCCACAGTTCAGAGCACAGAGGTCCTGTGTCCTAATATCAAATCCCAGAGATGGCACTGTCTGGCCTTGCCTGGGTCAAGTGCCCATCCTCTTGAGCAGGTGGAATTGGGTGGCAGAAGAGAGTTGGGGATCAGCCCTATAATCTACCCAGAATGGGCAGGCCATGGGACAGAGCTCTGGTGACGGTGGGGGGTTGGGGGGATGGCAAGTTGTGCTAGACAGACAAACATGCTGCCCTGGTCTGCTGAGGAAGCTGGACACATAAATCCAGCACAGAATGTACACCCAGGGCACGTACAAGATCAATACTCAGGAGTGCACTGAAATCCTGAGAAGGATCTCAGTGTTTGAGGTCAGACGGAGTTAAATGAGAAAGCTTGTAGGAAGGAGAAATCCTGGCCAGGAATTGAAAGAAAGAGAGCAACAGGTCTTTGGGAAAGAGGCTGAGGGGTCTTTGCGGATAGCCGGGGGCAGGGCCAGGGTATGCGGTGGATACCCTGACGAGGGACAGGATAAGTTTTCAGAGGGTGCTGCAGACCTGAGTCCTTACCATCCCCACAACGCCAGCCCCTCCCCCGGGGTGCACCATAGCCCACTCCCAACCCTGCTGCCAAGGACCAGACCTTGGGAAGCTACAGTCTTAGAAGAGAAACCCACACTTGACTCCTTTCAGAGGAAGAAACGGGAGGAGGGGAGACGAGCCCCCATGGAAATTAGAAATAATGGGGGTTGGGAATTGAGAAAGAAAGAGACAGACAGACAGACGGAGGGCTGTAGCCTGTGAAAGCAGTAGAAGATGGGGTGGGAGAGAGAATAGGGGCAGCCCTCACTGTTGTCATGGCAACACAGTCAAATCCAACTGTGCCATAAACACCGTGGCTGTGTGTTTTATCCTAAGCTGGAGCCCCAGGACAGAAAAGGAAGGAATGGGAACAGCAGAGCCTGGGGTATGGGGAGCACCTCAAAGAGGCTGTCCCCATCCTGGCTTCACACAGTACTGGGGCCTGGACCCACCTGCCACGGGTGGGACTGGGGGAACTGTTTTCAGAAGCCACCTGTCCCTTCGAGCAGACAGAGGAAAGCCCCACATGCTGGTGTCCCCTGCACCAGCAATGGTGGGGTCATGGAGTACAGGGGAGGGGTCTCCCATCGGGTGGGCATGGAGGATGGCACTGCCCTGCTCACACATAGATCAAGAAGTCCAGGGGCTCACACAGGGATTGTGGGCCCTGGCAAGGCATAGCACTGCTCCACTCTCCCTGGAATGGGGTGCACTGGCACCAGATAGACCCAGGAGGGCCCCTCTGTGAGCTGCTGAAGGAGCCTGTGCTAAGCACCTGGAAAGCTGAGCCTTTCCTTATCTCCTCCCTTGCTATTTTCTTCCTCCCACTTCCTCTGCTTGTTTTCAGCTCTCTCTCTCTTTCCTCTTGTCCACTCCTCTATCCCCACCACTATCCATCTTTCCTCTTTCTTTTCCCCTCTGCTTTCCTGTATCTGTTCCCTTAGTTGCGCTCTTCTCCCCCAACCTGATTTTTCTCTATTTAAATCAATACCAAAGTCAGAGAGGAAGGTGGAAAACTACCGTGCTGGGGACAGTCGGGAGGAAGACTTGGCATTAGGCCTTTTCTTTCCTGCCATGGTAGAACCAGAGAGAGATCCCAAGAGTCATTACTGCAGCATCCAGTCACCCACACATCCCCAGGACTCACAGGCCATGCTCCAAACCACACACCACCCCTGGCCTGGGTGCGGGAGACAGACGTCAAGGGAAGGGGAGACAGACGTCAAGGGAAGGGGAGAGGGTCATACCTTAGGCCCTCTGTGGACCACCTAAAGCTAACTGTGATTCCAGACCCCTGAGGAAATGGGTTTGGTTCATCTTGGAGTCAAGTCTCACAGTGTCCCTTGTTGTTCTTTTATTTAGCTTAGCCAAAGCCAAAATTCAGTCATTGGACCCCTTTGCTTAGTTGAACTGTGGGCTGATTAATGTTGGGGGGAGGGTTGGTCCCTGCCTCTGAGACTCTCCCAAAGTGACTATAATACCCACCAAGCCTGGGTGTGCCGGTGGGCCCAGGGCTGGGGCTTCAAGGAAGGACACAGATCAGCCTGAAAATGTGGCACTGACCAAGTTGATCAAGAAGCCAGTCTGCAGACTTGGAACTGAAGTTCATTCTGAGGGAGGTCCTCTGACCCCCATCAGCTGAAGTAGAAATCTTCTCTCATTGTAAAGTCACCCAGCAAGGTGGAGCTACACCTAATGAACTATGAGCATCTTTCCTGAACTTGTGGGTCCTTATCTTGGGGGCCAACTACACACTGAGAGACCCCCATGCTCTGGACAGCTGCACTGGCATAGATTACCCAAAGATGTCCTAGGATGTCACCCTGCCCCTCCCCTCAAGGGAACTGGTGGCCCAAGGGGCCCTTCCCAATGGATCCAGATTTATATCACTCACCTCAGAGTCTCCCAGGTCTCAGTGTGGGCTGAGGGTGATGAAGCATGGGGCCGTCAACTCAAGAGCTCCATTCCTGCTCCAGAGCCCCATGCTATGGGGAAATGCAGGTCCTGGGTGCCCTGGCAGCAGGGAGCAGGGTGGTGGTCAATCACCAGTCAACAATACCTGCTATGTGCATTTTGCGTGTGTGCTGGTGCATGCATGGGCATGTCCTCACTGGCTCCCACATGACTGAGGAATTCTTGTTCATGTGAGTGCATGTCCAAGGGTGTTTTTATCAGTGTACAGGTGTGTACCTATGTGTGCATTTTGCATATCTGAGTTTGGGGGAACCCATGTAGATACAATGGGAAACTGTTTCAGTAAGATAACAGAGGCAGACACCCCACAAAAGAAGAGCAACAGGGAGGACCAAGCCAGCAGCTGCAATGTGGGAACACTAGGCACTTCTGGGATACTTGGCTTCCTTCTGGTGATGACCACAGTCTATCCTACTGATCACAAAGGTTGTTGCGGTTGTCATAGAATCCTAAATATTCTGGAACACTTTGACTTTTCAGAGCTCACTCTCATCTCTTCTCTCTTTTGATCCTCATAACAATTGCACAGGAATCACCTTTCTGACTTCCAAGATAAAAGCTCTGACCTCAGAGAGATTAAGCCACTTGTCTAAAGACACATAGCTCATTAGATTTAACAAAGCAGAGTTGGTCCTCCTTATTTATGGGTTCCATATCCATGGATTCAAGTATTTCAGAAAAAAAACAACTGAGTTTGTACTGCATTTGTACAGACTTTCTCCTTGTCATTATTCCCTGAACAGTACAGTATAACAACTATTTACATAGCGTTTGCATTGGAGTAGGTGTTCCACATCACCTAGAGGTCATTTAAAGTGTACAGGAGGGAATGCATAGGTTCTATGCAATCCTACGCCATTTATATAAGGGACTTGGGCGTCTGTGAATTTTGGTATCTTTGGGGCAGGGGCTTGGAACCAATCCCCCAAAGATACTCAGAGACAGCTATCTTTCCCAGGTGTTTCCAGTGGGTCAAAAATGTCATCTTTATCAAAGAAAAGTGGCGCATTGCTTTACAGTTCACTGGTCTAATACACAACGAGCTGCCATTGGTCTAATACAGCATGGACCTGGCTACTCTTAAGCCTTTTAGGCTTGGGTCAGGGTGTGATGCGTGGGCAGCTGCCCTGCAGGACACAAGAAAAAGTAAAAAAGCTAAAACGCTTGGAACAAAACACACCTCTACTGCCTGAGACTTGGGTCCTGCACCTCCATGTCTACATATGTGCATGCATGCACACATACATACACACTTGCATGGGTGTCCATTCTCTGGTGTCCTGAATGTCCTCTCCCTACCTTGCAGCATTCTCACGACCAGGACTGCTCTCAGAGCAGAATCTCAGACGAGGGAGAGGCCCAGCCCCTGCTCTCCAAGCTCTCCTTGTGTGGGCAGGTTACACACACAATGACTTAACACAGTCAAAGAAAACACATAAACAAACGCAGAGGAACAGCCCAGCTGTGGGAGCCTTGCGCAGCCAAGCCAGGGGGTGGATGCAAAGAGCAGAGAAACCAAAGTGGAGGTGCTGAGTAAAGCAGCTGTGTTCTGTGTCCAGAAGCTGAACTCCAAGGGTCTGCTCTGGAGGGTGCCTGTGTTCTGAGCAAGACCCCTCCACATCCAGTCTGGCACAGAGCACTATGGAATGGATGCCTTACACCCCACAGCCTCTGACCCAGGGCTCGAGGCTCCTGTTGGGTCTGGAGCAGGAAAGTGAAGTGGCAGGAGACCAGACAGAGTGTTCCTGCCAAGGGGTGGGTCAGGTGCTTCCATATAGGCCTTGATCTACCCACCTCCTGTGGCTAAGGCGAAACCTGCCCTGCCCAGGCCTCAGAGCAGCACAGGACCCTGACCTCCATCCTATAGGGCCCTTCTCCATGAGATTAACTGGACTTTGGAACATGTTAGGAGAGAGGCCGTTGTACAAAGGGGGAAACTGATCCCAGGGCATAAAGAACCTGTGCATTAGATCACACCAGGCTCCCTCCTGAGAGTCAGCCTGCCTGACTTCCTGCAGCTCTTCCTCCCCAGCGGCTTCTTCTGAGGTCTTCTGGTGGTTGATTTAAATCAAACTTTAAAGAAAAACCCTGCCTAACCTTGCATCCCTTGGTTTATTTTCCCTGGGCTCCAGTTCTCTGCTTGTAATTTGAACCACCCTGAAAAGACATAAACATCTCTCTATTTGAAGAGTCTCTGAGGAGCCCACTGCATCTCCCTGGCCCTTCTGTGCTAGAGACAGTGCGAGGTGAGAGATGCCAGCCTTCCTTCCCTGTCCTGCCTCATACGAATGTGTGAATCGGGCCCTGGGATGCTGGGGAGCCCTCTGTTCCCTGCAGTGAGGATGTTTCTGCAGTTTACAGCCAGTACCTAATTTATAAGCTGTTTTTACTGCTGTTGTCAAACAGCCACAAACCAAAGAAATAAAATAGCCAGAGGAACAACGGCTCCCTCCGCCTTGGCCCTCCCAGCCTGACTGCTGCATTCCGGCCTCTGTGTGAGGGGTGGAGAGTGGTTGTCCCAGGCCGCGGGCCCTCCAAAGGTATTCCTGTGGGGCATCAAAGGGTGGGAGATACATGCAGAGAAGCTGGTGGGGAACACAAATTGCTGGTTGCATAGGACACATCAAGAGAAAGCTCCCAGGCCTTCTCCAAAGGAAGGGGAAGGCTCAGACCTCGCTGTCCCCTGGCCCGTGTGTTAGAAGCTGCTCTCCAGCCTCTATGTGGCTGCCTCACTAGCTTCTCCCTGGTGCCAAAGGGAAAAGGGCCAAGGGGAAAAGGGCCAAGGGCCATGTTTAGTAGAAGGAAGACAGTGGTAACATCAACACCCTGTGGCTGCATCCACCTAGGGAACAGCCCAGCCAACCACTTGGTCACCATGCCCCAACAATCCAACTGACAGAAAGGTGTTGTTCTCTGTGGGCAAGTGGTGGGGGAGTCTTGAGCATCGCGATGCCTTGCACTGTTCTGTGTCCACTCCTCATCACTTCTGGGCTATGTTCACAGTATACAGGTGACTAATTAATACGTGAGGCATTGGAGTGATTGATTCTGGGAAGGACAGGGGTCAAGAGTTCATGAGGGAAGCAGCAGGCAGGCATGAGGTGGTGGAGTGTGGAGGGTGCTTCACCCAGAGAGAAGCTGGGACCCACCCGGACACTCCCACTGACCTCAGTGCACCCTGGGTGGGAAAGATGGCCTGATCTGACAGTCACTCTATACTCCACATCTGCAGTGGACCTTGAACCCACGATGTGTTTGGTGAGGTGTTCAGAGCCTTGAAAGTTCTCTGCAGTGACAAATGTCAAGGCATGCCTCTCATTCTCCCACTAGAGGAGCACAGAAGAGAGTGATCCCTTCTCATGGTACTCAGGCATGTGTCATGGAAGAATCACCACTTGGGGCTAAGTATTGAAGACCGAGTTTCCTGGTTAAAGAAGAGGGAACAGCTATTTTGCACTGTGAAAAACAGGGAAGGTCACGGCTACTCAGTCACTGAATCCTGTTTGCTATGGCTGGGCACAGATAAGCAGCTCCAACCCCAGCTTCAGGGTAAGACCACCCTCCTTTCACAACCACCAAACCACAGGCTCCCCAGACCTATCCAGAGCTCTATCTGCTCAGGATCACCAGCTTGGGCAACAGTCCCCTCTGATTTCTTCAACCCAGCCACCAAAGGTTGACAGTCCCTGCTCCTCTCCCCTCTCGCTCAGGCCAGCCTCCCTCTTCACTCTGTCACTATTCTCCTTCACTGCAGCGCTTCCCTGGTAGGGAGCATTGCCAGCTGGTCCTCTCCTACCAGCCACCTCAGCCTCAGTGAGTCAAATACATACAGACTCATTATAAGTCAGGAGAGTGAGCACAGCCCGGGAAGTCAGCTTGATTGATGTTCAGACCCTTCCCCAGAGGAGCTCACAATTGACTAGAAAATCCTGGTATAATGATCAGGAATGATGGCAAAACCACCTATCCAGATGGCTTCATGGTAAGGAATTTGGACAGGAGAAGTGACTCACAATGTCACAGAACAGCATGACAGAGCAAAGGCTAGACCCATGTGCTCTGTCAAGATTATATCACAACACGTGCAAATGTGGTGTTAGCCGGGGCTTGCCTCCTGGTGCTGCCATCATTCTAGCTGTGGGATCTTTGGTGAGCCACTGATGTGTCTGAGTCTTAGATTCTTTGTAAGTAAATCAAGAGGAAATGGGTGCTTATTTGCAGGGCTATTGTGAGGATCAGGGTAAGATGGCAGAATGTGCCAGGCAGATGAATTCAGCAATGGCAGCCTTATAGGAATGGAAGTGTTAAAAGAAGGAAGAAGAATAATAGGAGCTCACCTGGCTCTCTGTTGGGAACTCTACATGTGCTTCCTTACATCAGCCCTCTGAAGTGGGCACTTTTCATTTGGGGAATCGAGGAAACTGAGAGTCAGAGAAAGCAAGTAACTTGCCCAAGGTGACCCATCCAAAAGGTGCAGAGTAGCAGCACTGTGTGTGCCCCTGGGCTCCTGCTCACGGCCTTCCTGGCCCACTCTGCTTTGTGTGCAATTCATCTGACTCATGACTCACAAGCATCAATTGAGTCTCTGAGGTTTACCAAGCATTCTAGGATATTGAGCAGAATAAAATTAAACTCCTTGCCCACCAGGAACCTGAAGTTTGGCTATAAAGGGCATTACTACAAAAAGAGAACTGATAATCCAAGTCATTGCCAAGTAAGTCCCACACAAGTTCCAACTCAAGAAGGATCACAGGGGTGTGAAGCAGTCAGGGAAAGCTTCACAGAGGAAGCAGGGACTCCAGATGGGCCTTGAAGGATGGAAGTGTTATAGAAAAATGTTACAGAGACAGAAAGACGTTTCAGAAGGCTAGAAAAGGAATGGTCAGAGGCTTGGAGGCAGAATTGGTGTCAGGATGGAGAGAGGCTGTTGAGTTCCACACTTACATATCTTTTCATTCACTTGTTCATTTCTTCGCTCTTTCACTCATTCACTAAATACTTCTGGAGCAGCTATTATTTATCAGACACTGTTCTAAACCTTCCTTGGTCATACAGAGATGAACAAGGTTACTGTTCTCAACACAGTCTGGTTTGTGAAACAACAGTACAATGGGAAAATATTAAAGTAGACAAGGACAGTCAGCCCTTTGGAATGGTGAGTTCTATATCTGGGAAGTCAACCGACCACAGACTGAAAGTATTTTCTTTTTAAAGTGTGTCTCTGAAACATTGTATGCACATATGAATAATAAATAAATAAATAAATAAATAAATAAAGTGTGTCTCTGGTCAGGTGCTGGTGGCTCACACCTGTAATCCTAGCTACTCAGGTGGCAGAAATCAGGAGGACTATGGTTCAAAGCCAGCCCAGGCAAAGTCTGCAGGAGGATGTGTATAGGTTCTATGCCGTTTCTATAAGGGACTTGAATATGCATGGATTTCAGTATGGGGGAGTGGCTGGGAGGAGGCCTAGGACCAATTCCCCTCAGGTGCTAAGGAACTTGAGAGTAGTAGGGGACCCAGCAGAGAGGCTCTTATCTATCCTTATAGGATCGGGTAAGGTTCTCTAGAGGAAGTGTTGGTATCTGAGCTGATCACGAGGGACACACTGCCGAATGATTTAAAAGCATTCATTGTCACTATCATCATGAGAAGTTATTGTCAAAATGACTTGCATTTATCCAGGCCTCCATCAGTGCCGGGACTAGAGTAAGCACTTTACAAACATACTCCTGTAACACTCATTATAAACCCATGGGACAGATGCTATTCATTACCCCTATTTAGGGACGAAGACATGGAAGCTGATTGTTCCCAAGGCTTGCCCAAAGTCACACGGCCAGGAAGTGGTACACATGGGTCTTACCCTGTGTTCTTGTTACCGTGTTATCAGAGTCCTAGGCCATAGGGGGCCTGACTCTCCTGCTACTCATCCTAGAATCAAATGGAAAAAATGTCTAAGTTCCTGTTACAATCAGAGAGAGAGCAGAAAGAAGCATACTCAACCCACTGTGTGTGTGTGTGAGTGTGTGTAAGTGTGTGAGTGTGAATGAGTATGTGAGAGTGTATGTGTGTGTGAGAGAGAGAGAGAGAGAGCGAGAGTGTGTGAGTGTGAGTGAGTGTGTGTGTGTGGTATAGGGTGTTTGTTTAGCCCATTGAGGATATTGCCCAGTCTTCCTATGGTACTTCCTAGGTCATGCCAACTGCCGGCATCCTCAGAGGCTTAGCCTTTCTACTCCTAAACAAGGCTGATCCTTGGAGCCTGAACCTGCTGCTCCAAAATGCCAGAGCACTGAAAGGCAAAGCCAAGAATGTCTCCTTTTTTTCTGAGCTTTTTCTACTTCTTACCTCCTGAAGAACTGGCCCCAAGGGAAGCAGGGACTGAAACACAGATGCTTAAGTTTCACCAGGACAACTTAGGCAATGTCCCATAGCCAGTTGTCACGTCATTTTCCCAGAGAGGCAACAAGAATACATGGTGGGCTGCAGATACCCTGTGCCCTTAACCACTGCTGGGGCCCGGGGGGCGGGGCTCGGTGTTCCTAACCCCAATATGAGGTTCTTTGTCCAGGTGAGCCTAGTCTGTAAGAAGATGGGAGAAAGGGTGGAACATACTTCTAGCTGACTGTCTGCCTTTCTGGGAGCCCTTACAAAATCAGGATGCAAAAGAGGGGGGTGGGCCTAGGTGAACAGCAGGGTGTCAAAAGGTAATGGGAACAGGAAAAAAACCTGTGCCTTTCTCTTGTGGAGATTTGGGTGGAGTAGAGTGAGCTGGGCTCCTGGGGGATAGTGAGGGTGGTTAAATGAATCTGAGACTTAGAGTGGCTTCCTCCCCTATTCCAGGACCAGCAGTACTTGGTACTCCATGCCAACTGCAGGGTAGAGCCTAGGATCTCCAAAAACACAATGTGGGCTCCAGGGATGGGGGGTGGGCTGGAGGGGGGGTGTGGCCTGGCGGGTGGGAGCACACTTGGCTCCAGAATAAGGCCATGACTAAATGCCGGCCTAAAGGAAATTTAATTCAGGCTCTTCTTCAAACTTGAAGGTGAAGCTGATTAGGCTTAGAATAAACAAAACCCAAAATCAGTTTATACTCCTACTTCACAGAGTGGATAATCCATTTAGAATGCAATCCCCCAAGAGCAGGCCTAGGCTGGAAATCTACAGAGCTCCCAGATGAAATTATAATGATTTGGGGAAAATGCATTCATCATAGGTTAGAAGGAAAACTAAAGTATTTAGCTATATTCCTAATATTTGAGACTGCCAGGAAAATTTGACCCTCCCAAAACCACCCTGAACACCATGATAGACATCAAAGGCTGACCTGGGGCTTGCAAATAGTAGGAACATAGAATATGAAGTCTTTTCAAAAATAAATAAACATTTTATTTTGAAATGATTTAGATTCCTAGGAAGTTGCAAGATAATGGAGAAAGAACTCTTCACCTAATTTTTCCCAATGGTAACCCATCTTATCTTACTATACTACAGTAAATATCAAAACTAGGAAATGGCTGGAAGTGGTGGTGAGCATCTGTAATCCCAGCACTCGGGAGGATGAAGCAGGAGGATCTCAAATGTGAGGCCAACCTCAAATTTTTGCCACATAGCAAGAAATAAAAACAAAACAAATTAAGACCAGGGAATGGATGTTGGTAAAATCCATAGACCCCATTCAGAGCCAACTAGTTTTGCATACATGTATGCCTATGTGTGCACGTGTGTGCACAAGTGTGTTTAGTTCAAGGAACTTTCATGACGACATGAGGGCATGTCATCACCATCATGATCAAGACACAACTGTGTTATTCACAAAGATTCCTCAGGCCACGCCTCTCCGGTCACCCGTGCCCTTCCTCCCCAAGCCCTGAAAATCACTTCTCTGCTCTCTGTCTGCATAATTTCATCATTTTGCTGATTTCGTAGGACTAGAATCATGGAGTACGTGACCTTTGAAATCAGTTTTTCTTTTTTTCCCCACTCAACACAATGCCCTTGAGATCTATTCAAGTCATCGCACGTATCAATAGTTCATTTCTTTGTAGTCGTATTTGGTGTACAGATATTCCATGGTTTGTCTAATCCATGAAATGACATTGGCTTGTTTCCAATCTGGGGCTATTACAAATAGAGCTACGACGAATCATTGTGTACGAGTTTTCTCATGAGCAGGGGACAACTGTCTAGGAAGGTGATTGTGGGATCATTTGGTAAGTATATGTTTGCTTTTTAAGAAGCTGCAAGCCAGTGCCAATGCCTCACACCTGGAATCCTAGCTACTTGGGAGGCAGAAATCAGGAGGATCACAGTTTGAAGCCAGCCTAGGCAAATAGTTCTCAAGACCCTATCTTAAAAATACCTGACACAAAACAGGGCTGGCAGAGTGGCTCAAGTGATAGAGTGCTGGCCTAGCAAGTGTGAGGCCCTAAGTTCAAATAGCAGGATCTTCAGTGCATGCTAGGAGGCATCCGCTACTTGGCAAAAAACTGGTACTTACTGCCCCACAGAGACTAAGACTTCAACTCACACAGTTGGGATGAGCAAAGGCCACTAAAAGGAAGAGCCATCTGAACCCCAGAGCTATTCAAAGCAACCCAGGGAGGACTCAGAAACAAATTTTAATCATCAAAGCGATACTGGCCTCCAACAAACCCCTAACTGCTCTAGAAAGATGGGCTGCTCAGATGATTTTCAATCAGAGGCGGGTACATGAAGAATGCAACCCAAGAGGCTTAACTGTCCACTAAAGAATTTTATGGTACAGTCCCAGCTTCCCCCAGGCTAGGCCTATCCTGTCTGGAGGGGCTGCCAAGTAGAGGACTTCTCAGTAAACACTCTCTGAGGCCCTACTATGTGCACAGCACTCTGCTAGGCTTCTGACCAGAACAGAAGAAGCCAGTTTCCAGACAGGTGGTCACATCTGGAAGTGAAACATAAATTTGCCAAATAAAAGGATGTTGAGAGCTGGGTCTTTTGACGTCCTGGGACACCTTAAGAAAATTAGCATCTCACCAGAAAAGCAGCTAAACAAAAGGCAGACAGCAGGGCATGTGGAAGAGACAGGTGCCACTGAACACCTTGCCAGGTGCCAGGCACCAGTACTGTTAAAATATTTAATACTGTGAGAATCACCCAACATCCAGGCACCAGTGGCTCACACTTGTATTCCTAGCTACTTGGGAGGCTGAGATTGGGAGGATCATGCTCTTAGGACAGCCCAGGCAAGTAGTTCATAAGACCCCATCTTCAAAATAACCAGAACAAAATGGACTGGAGGTGTGGCTCAAGCAGTGGAGCATCTGCTTTGCAAGCACAAAGCCCTGAGTTCAAACCCCAGCTCAAAAAAAAAATCATACAACATATATTTATTGAATTTCCTAGTATATCTCAGAATGACCAAAGAAGACCCTGATCTCACAGACTGGAAGGACTCCTTGCACAAGAGATAACAGGGTTCTTGAACAGTCCATGCTGGGCATGACTGGCACTTTTCTGATTTCCTGTGCTAGATATTAAGCTAGTGATTTGTGATTTTCCAATGGAGAAGGATGCAGAAGCTTAATCTCCAAATTGGGACTGAAATAGAGTTTGAAAAGCATATTCAAAATGATACTATAATTCTATATTTGGAAAATAAAAATTATTTAATTTTCTCAATAAATGCTAGAGTAAGTCTGGCTTAATACAATGGCCTTAGCTAATGTAAATACACAAAAAAGCAGTAAGTCCCAATTGAGGGCAAAGTTCTGGAGCAAAAGGCGGCAGAATTTTTGCAACCATGTGTGGCATTTTATGTTTATCGCAGAGTATTTGAGTGAAAGAAAAAAAATACATCATATTTGGGGATTCTCATGGTCACCTGACCCTACACCCTTTCTCAAATGATAGCCCCTTGCCCAACCAGTCAGAAAGTACCACTTTGGGACACCTGTCAGGATCTTAGATGCTTCTGGCTCCATCTTTCTTTGATTAACACTGTCCCCTTTCCCCAAGAAGCCCTTTGTGGATGTCAGGCTGTTCCCTTTTTTCTGAAGGTGAACAAAGAAAAAAACACTCATGTTTTGGAGACTGCAGCAAGCCCTGGTTGACACCCATTTGGCTGGGGAATATGGCCATGGTCTGCCTAGGTGGTGGAGGCAGAGGGTAAGTAGCAAGAGACCCCAGGGTTTGCACCCTGAAGCACCCATTGCATAGCATCTGGCAACCCCCAAAATGTTCTGAGCCTCAATCAGTGGAAAAGGAGCCAGATCAGCGTCTTCTCTTTGTCCTTAAGAAAAAAAAAAGATACATTCCAGATAATTTCACCGCAATGGAAGAGGAGGAAGCACTGAAGTAGCAAAGGAAATAAATTAACGCCATCTCAGCTAAAATCACACACAATTAAAACCTGGATCTGAATGTGCTTTCCTGTGCAGAGAGAGCAGCTTGGAAATGACACGCGTTAGTCATTTGCTCCAGTCACCCGACGCAAAGGGCAGGGACACCAGAGAAAGAAAGAAGCTGGGTTCCTGGCTCTGGTCCTCAGGTTTCTGTCCCGGATCTGGAGTCTGAAATCCCACTTCTGTGACAGAAGTGTCTGGGTGAGCCCAGTGGGAAGAGGCCATTTAGTGAACCTTCCCTTTCCAGTGGGACCTGCTTAGGCAGAAGCAGTGGCCTGGGGTCTGTGAAGGTCTTGGATCACTAGCCACCTTGCAGAAGAGCATAGCAGTGACTGGGGATCCTGGATTCTTTTCCTGGGTCCTGGTCTGCAAGGAGACTGTCCAGCATTTGGAGGGTCACCCCTCCTTTCCTACCATCAGGCCATCAGTCTCCCCTCTGATGAGAGTTTCTCCTGCTTTTCTCCTTCCTCTTCCAATTTTTCTTCTTCTGTAAAAGAAAAGAACGTTCTCCAGCAAAGGAGATAGGTTAACGTGTCTGAAGAAAAGAAGAGACTGCAGAAACAAAGGTCCCCAAGGTGCCCACTTGCAGAGGCTGGTGACCAACGAGGGGCTATACATCATCTCTCCTCACCTCTTCCCCCTGAGGTCAACCAAGGAAGGAATGTGGCAGGAGTTGCGATAAGGATAAAATAGAAAGATGAACTTTCTGACAGTCATAATTTTAATCTCATTTACAGGCAGCTTTGGGGGATTGTGGGATCTTTATTCCAAGAGAAGCAAGAAATTTTAAGATAGAAAAGAAGGAAAAAGCCCCCAAACCAGCAGACTTGGAGCCAGAACACATGGGCTGAGCCTGGTTTTTTCAGGGAGAGCTTACCCGACTCTCCTCAGGATTGACTGAAACAACACATTGAACACTCCGCACAGAATCAGAGATTCATGGTCAATGTTACCCAAGTTGTTTATCACAGAGTACAGCTCCTGGAGACAGGAGAGTGGGTAGGTCAAGCTGACCTCAGCAGGAAGATCTGCACCATCTGGGAACAAGACCATCGCCAGGTCACCTCTCCCCCTCTGCCTACTGTGAGACATACACGTCAGGACTTTGTCCCAGGCCATTTGGCTCAGGCTGCCCCACAGTCCTGAGTGTGGGATCAGACCAGGAAGGTACCCCTGTCAGATGCAGGGAGGTCCCTCAGCTTATTACTTCACTGAGCCCAGGCACCTCACTTGCCTCATCGACCTCCAGCCGGGCTACTCAGCCTCTGCCTTGGCTGTTTGATGGGTTTCTGAATGGAAAGAATGTAATATCCCATGATAAAGTTACAGTCCCTGTGGAACAACTGGATTCAATGGTTTTTACCCATTCTCTTGTCCCTCAGCCTACAGAGGTGAGAAGAGGGACAAAGTCAGTCACTGTTTGACCAGGGAACAATTCAGTCACTTACTCCCTGCCCTGAGAAATCCTGGGCGAGAGCTCCCACCTAGAGCCCAGGGGCTGGAAGGGATGGGAGTAGGGGTAGAGGTGGAGAGGATATGGGAAGATACTGTCTCAGGCAGCAGAGCTTATGGGAAGTCTACCACGTACAAAGACCTCCACTGGACACTCCACTGGACACTGCAATGAAGGATACATTCCCTTGAGAGAGTTCATCATTTAACAGGGAGATGGGATACCCAGAGAAAGTGACTTTTCAGAAAAAAATGCAAAAGATTGCAAATAAAAATAAACCTTGTTCTTTACGGTTGATAAGCAGTGTTCCTGGAAATGTGGACCTCAGACCATCGGCATCGGAATTCCTCAGGAAGGTGGACAAAAACAAAGCTCATTGAGCCTCATGTCAGATGTAGGGTGGGACCCAGGAATCTGCTCTCCAGGTTGTTCTGCATGGCAGTTTCAGAGACGCTGGCTTAGAAAGTAAAAACAGAGCCAGGTGGAGGTTGGTGGGATCAATTTAGGAATGATCTTTGCAGATCCTTACAAGCACTAAGATCTATGTTGGAATTAATTTAAACATTGGAAGTGGACCATCACAACTTCCTTTTCTGGGAGAAAATAGGAAGGAAGATATAGGGGTCAGAGACGATGCAAAGAAAAAAACAGGATTAGGAGACATGAAGTCTCAGTTTCTTTGCCCTGTGAATCATTTGCGAAATAAAATGTTTCACAAAGAAACAGAATCTGATTGGAAGAGATGGCAACCTCAGAAATAATACAAAGTATAAAATCTGGATTGGGTTAAATATATTCTTCTTAACATGGAGATACCCATGTGTATCTTTTTTTTTAAATTATTGTTTTATTATTCATATGTGCATACAATGCTTGGGTCATTTCTCCCCCATGCCCCCACCCCCTCCCTTACCACCCACTCCGCCCCCTCCCTCTTTCCCCCACCCCCTTAATACCTGGGAGAAACTATTTTGCCCTTATCTCTAATTTTGTTGAAGAGAGAGTATAAGCAATAATAGGAAGGAACAAGGGTTTTTGCTGGTTGAGATAAGGATAGCTATACAGGGAGTTGACTCACGTTGATTTCCTGTGCGTGGGTGTTACCTTCTAGGTTAATTCTTTTTGATCTAACCTTTTCTCTAGTTCCTGGTCCCCTTTTCCTATTGGCCTCAGTTGCTTTTAAGGTATCTGCTTTAGTTTCTCTGCGTTAAGGGCAACAAATGCTAGCTAATTTTTTAGGTGTCTTATCTATCCTCACCCCTCCCTTGTGTGCTCTCGCTTTTATCATGTGCTCAAAGTCCAATCCCTTGTTGTGTTTGCCCTTGATCTAATGTCCACATATGAGGGAGAACATACGATTTTTGATTTTTTGGGCCAGGCTAACCTCACTCAGAAAGATGTTCTCCAATTCCATCCATTTACCAGCGAATGATAACATTTCATTCTTCTTCATGGCTGCATAAAATTCCATGTGTATAGATACCACATTTTCTTAATCCATTCGTCAGTGCTGGGGCATCTTGGCTGTTTCCATAACTTGGCTATTGTGAATAGTGCCGCAATAAACATGGGTGTGCAGGGGTCTCTGGAGTAACCTGTGTCACAGTCTTTTGGGTATATCCCCAAGAGTGGTACTGCTGGATCAAATGGTACCCATGTGTATCTTATTTGCAGACTCTGGAAATAAATAACCAAGATTTTATAGTGACTTCTGGAAAGATATACATGGAACACCATGACTCAGCAACCACACATATGTTTACGTGAAACTTGAACAAAAGTACTTCTGAAATATGTCCTGTGCTATTTCATTTTTAAAAAGTTCTTGCTACAATCTAGTAATGGATCTCCACTTGCAGTTTGAAAACCATGGAAGTAGGAAGGACGCAGGTGAATGAGCATATAGTAACAGTCTTCTTGACGGCCGTGGGGGGTTCTGACCCAGCAGAAGGCAAACCAAGGGTCCCTGGGACTGACCTCTTAGGAAGCCTAACCATTCTCCCTTGCCTTCAAGAATGTTCTGAAAAGTCACCTCCTCCAGAAGGCCTTTCTAGATTAACACTGAAGAGGTACTCTGATGCAGGCACCCCAAATCCCCTCAAGTGCTCCATTGCTGCTATATGTATGGCTACCCTTGACTTGAGAGATGTGCACATAAGAGGTGGCCAGGTGAACTGTTTGTCCCCCAGCTTCAGATCTCCAGGAGCCTCCCTCTCACCTACACAAGGTCTATAAGGGGAAGGGGAGACTCTCCAGTCTTTTCCTTGCTCTCTCTCTCCAAAATAGCGTTTCCCCAGGGAAGTTTTTGAATGTGTTAAATTAACAGAATGGGATTTGGTTACCATATTGCCCAGTTTAGCTGTTTTAGATACAGTTAGATTCCGTTTAGGAAATACAAAATACAGGTGTATCATTTACAGTTGGCTAAATATGGTGTTCACGCTTATGCCTATAAAAAGATGGGCACCAGGACCTTGGTAAGGAGTGTGATTTCCATTATCACATTGTTTCTGGGTAAAAACAGATTTATCCTACATCATTTTTACCTGCAGTGCCTTTTCCAGGAATACAACCCAAGATAAATTTGAGGACTCCCCGCAGTTCCACACAGCACTGCCACCTGCAGTGTGCGTCCTCCTGTCTTGCTGGATCTCTGCACTCCCAGGGTGTCTGTGGATCCTGGGAGCTCCCTGATGACAGGGGCTAGTGGGGGAGATCCTGGGTTTGTGGGGACCTCTTTTTCTAAAAAAAGAATATAACATTGCAAACACAAAATTAGTTCCAATGGTGATATTTATTTAGAACTAGGAAGAAAACCATAACTTGCATGAACATTGGAGACTCAAGTCCTTCTTGGTTTACCAGAGATGTTTACAAAAAGATGCCTCTGTTTGCAAGCTGGCTTTCCCTCCCCACCTAGAATACTGTACAACTCCCAGCTCTCATAGCCAATCTTCTCCCTGCCACCCCATAATTGAGAAACCCCCAAACTTAATCTTTGTTAGCTTCATGTTGCAGCTGCCTGTGGCAGAGTCTCTATGTCCTCCTGTCACTTATTCATCCCTAATAGCCCAGAGAACCAGGCTCGGCACTAGAGAGCCCAGGTGGGAGAGTTCAGGAAGCAGTGGGAAACTCCAAGGCCATCACATCCCAAAGCAAGGTCCATTCCATTACCCGAGTCAAACTCACCTGAAAACATCTCCAAAACTCAGACTCCAAGAACACAGAAGTGACTCTGTATGTGCACACTCTCTGGGGGACTTTGATGTCTGAGGACTACCGCTCTAGGACCACACTCATCTTAGCTGGGTCACTGGTGGGACACAGTCCTCAGTGACTCAGTGACAAGGCCCTGTCCCCCACCTCCTGAGGCAGGAGCTGAGCAGAGGCTGCATTCAGCAGTGAAGGGTCCACAAAGTTGGGGGGGTCCTCACCGCATTGCTAATCTTCCTCTTCTGTCTTAGCTAATCTGCCAGGCTCCTGGGGCCCTTCCCTCCATATAGCCAACTGCACACTCACTAGTCTGGGTCCTGAACTCACCACTAAAGAGTCAAGATCGTTTCCAATACCCCTCTCCTGACACAGAGTCCCAGGCTTCCTGGCAGGACATTGTGTTTGGCTAAACCCAGAAATTAAACTTGTAGGGCAAAGGGTCAATAACGAGGCTATTAAATCCTCTGAGTAATTACCTAAGAGCTTCTAAAGGACTGTGGATGGAAGCCCCAGTACCTGGCTCAGAATGGTAGCCAGTAGAGCCAGTGGAGAGAGGGGTGACTACCACTTACCGAGATGCTGCATGTGCCAGATGCCAAGCTTACCGCCAGACCCGAGTAGACCCTGTTGCATCTCACAACAATCCTGCTACCCTCACCCTAAAGAAGAGCAGCAGGGAATTGGCTTCATGTTTGGACTCTGCCACCCAATGGCCTTGAGTTCAGATTTCAGCTCTGTTATGAACTAGTTATGTGTATGTTGACCATGAATCTAGTGTTTGGTGTTTTCAATGAGATAATTCATAAATGAGATCCCTATCCTTGGGGTACTAGGTACTTAGCAAGTGTTAATTGCTATTACTGTAGTTGATATTTTTTACACAGGGAAAAAAAAATCAGAGCTCAGAGAAATTTGGTTCTTTTGCAAAAGCAAAACAGAGTAAGTTGATAAGCAGAGTTTCCAACCCATATGTCTCTGACTCTAAAACCTTTCCCATTGGGTTGTAAGAAATTTGGACTCAAATCCAAAGAAAGCTTTCCCATTCTCTCCTCAACGCTGATGTAATTCTCTTGTCTAACCTAGCATGTTACAGGGTCTGCCACTCAGGGAAAATGTCATTTGCTTTTACCCCACGTGATCATTCAATAATGAGCTATTGCCAGGCCTGGTGACACATGCATATAATCCCAGCACTCCTAAGGGTGAAGCAGGAGGAATGCTAGTTGGAGGATGCAGCTTTGGCTACACAGCAAGACCCTGCCTTAAAACAAAACAACCAAAAAGTAATCAGTTACTGAGTATCCGCTATAAAGTTCTAGTCTCATCTCCATGCTGCTGCATGAGACAGTCTCAGCCTCCAGGAACTCACGCGCCGACTGGGAGACAAGACATAGTGTGCGGTGTGCACAGGTATAAGAAGCAGGGCGCTGCTCTGAGAGCTCTCTCGAACCTGGAGCTCTGAAGCTTGGCAAAATCTTCCCCCATTTCATGATCAGGCTGTGCACACTGACATTGGCCTTCAGGCTGGAAGGATGGCTCCACTGACTTGACAAGGGACCCAAACACTCAGACTCAAAAGCTTGGAGTCAAATTTTGAACCTTCCCACTCAATTAGTTCTTCCAAGTCTTCCTTACAAAGGCCCATCCATTTCTCCGCCCCCTCCTCTTGTGTCCCTAAAACAGCCACCTCCTGTCTCTTTCATCCCAAGTTACTGGGCCCTGGGACCACTGAACTGTGGAACCTGGCCCTGCAAGCATTTCACTGAGGCTCCCACTCTGTACACCCAATATGGTACTGTAGCAAAACCACCATGAAGACGATGACTCAAGTTCTTCCTGCAGATCAGACACCTTCTTTAAACTTTCAGTTCCTCCTATTCCATTCTCCTATCTGTTAAATGGGGATATAAGTCAAAGTAGAGAAGAGGTGGAAGAGATACGTGAAAAGGCCTGGTTCTACTAGCACCTCTGTGAATTTCCTCCCTTGCCCCCCACCTACCAGGCAACCCATTCTACTCTGCTGGTCTCCACTTTCCTGCCTTGCAATCTCCATTTTCTCTACCAGTTCAAATCCTATCCCTCCAGCTGGGCTCAGCTGGAAGCTCAGTTCCTCTAAAAAACCTTCCATGAATAACCCGAGCCCATAATGGCATTTCCTTTCTGTATTTCTATGGCATTTCCATTGCTGTGAAATGTTGAAATTTGTTTCTTGTACTTCCAACTTATTCCTTTCAGCTCCTTGAAGCTGTTAAGCCTCACAATAGTGGTGCAGGATGAGGGCAGGGGAATGGTTGGGGGGGGGCTTAATATGTATGCATTGATAGGTAAAAGTGCTAACCCCTCTGTGTAGAGTGGGCCTCTCAAGCCCACTTTACAAAGACTTCAGGGATGTCAGCCACTGCTGGTTGTACCCTTGGAAAAGACAGGACCTGTCTTTGGCCAGGGGCACTGGGCTCAAGCTCTAGATGAAAGACAGCAACATAGAGAGGTCACTTTTTTTTTTTTTTTTTTTGGTGGTGGTATTGGGGTTTGAACTTAGGGTCTTATGCTTACTAGGCAGGGCTCTGTCACTTGAGCCACTCCACCAGCTCTTTTCTCTGTTAGGTATTTTAAAAATAGGGTCTTGGGAACTATTTGCCTGGTGCTGGCTTCCAACCGCTGTCTGCCTGATCTCTGCCTCCTGAGTAGTTAAGATTACAGGCATGAGCCACAGGCACCAGCTGAGAGGCCACTTCCCACAGCAGTCCCCACACCTACCCACTGTTTGTTCTGCAGGCTGTAGTCAAGCCCATCAGTGGGGTGTGGCCTGTCATGGAGCTGAGCTCCGATGTTCTCTCTGAGTGGTCCAGGCCAAAGGCCCTTCAATGAGCTGAACCTGAAGCCTTTGCCCCACTCTTCTAAGCCTGCACTAGTGGCAATGACACAAATTTTCTAAACCACCATGCGCAGCCCAGCACCCCACCTTCTGCATTGATGGTTTCCTTCTCACCTTCCCATCTTCACGAGACTGACCTCCCTTATGGAACACCAGGATGGGACTTTCCAGAGTACTAGCTGCCCTACTCCAGAAGTAATGTTGGCCATTCCGCTACGTTCTTTAGGGTGAGGAATACCTGTGCCGTGAACAGATTCTGACCCACCGCGACACTACCGTTAACTTTGGGAGGTAGCAGCACCATGCAAAGCAACAACGTGGTCTCCGGTGCTTGCTGTGCCTATGAGCTGCACCTGTCCTCTGAGAACTGCTGAATTTTCCATCTGTCCCCCTGGCCTTTGCAAGAGGGTCAGAGCAAAGCCGTCCACCTTCCGTCTGAGACCCAGCGCATGCCCCTTCTCCCTTCTGCCAAGCCTTGGGGCTAAACGCACAAGGACAGCTCAAGCTTCAGCTTCGGGCTCCACCCAACTCCTTCCTCTGGGTGTGTGCGCAATAGGCAGAGGGGGCCTCCGGCCACTCAGGAGTTAAAATGGCAGCGGGACTGGAGGGGGTTGGCGTGGTATGCAGACTGGGAGGAGGCGACCGGAGTGGGCTGGGGAGGTTGGGAGAGCGGCGGAGAAGCGAGTGAGGAGGGCGAGGGAGAAGCCGGAGGAGGGCGCTCGGAGAGGGCGCCGCGAGGGCCTGCTCGGTGCACTTGCAGACGCGCGGCGCGCACCGGAGCGCCCGGCCCTTGTCGCCAGCCTCCGGCCACGACGCGGGGAGGGGGTGGGGACAGACTGTGATTCTGCCATCGCCCTCTCCGGCTCGGTCCCACAGCCACTCCCGGGATAAGTCCACGTTGGGAAAGGTGCCCACCGAGCCTCCACGGCCTGTGCGGGCGGTGCGCGCGGCGGGAGGGCGCGGACCGGCGTCCCCCAGTCCAGTCCCCGGCCGAAGGCGAGCAGAGTGCGGCGGCACCGGCGACACCGGAGGCGGACGGTGGACGGCGCCCGCACGGTGAGTGTGCGGTTCCTGGGCTGGCCAAGGGAGCGCCGCCGCGGCGGGGGTGTTGTGGACATCGAGGCCGCTGGCGTGGCTGCAGGGGACGCGGCGGAAGCGGCAGCCTCGGGGTGCCTAGCTCCTGCCCTGGTGGCCGGCAGCAAAGCCTGACCCGAGAGGGGAGCCTAGGGGGGAGGGGCGGGCCGCTGCTGTCGCCGAGATGCCTGCAGGATAGCTGGTGACTTTGGAGCAGGCGTCTGGGAGGGTAGAGGAAGGCAGAGCTGGAGAATGCAAAGGAGGTGGCCGACTGCACCGGCTGGACCCGAGGGGCATGGGAGGGGGTCTGGGCCTTAATAAACCAGGAGAGCCCCGAACCTCCCCCAAACTGTTGCTGGCTAAAGCGGGGGCCCTGGAGAGGTGGCAGAGAGGTTAGGGAGGGCGTGACAGGAGCGGACTAGTAGGATGGAAGCGTTCCAGAGCCTCAGGGACTTCCCCTTCCTTGGAGCTCGGGTGCAGAGGGACAAGGTGGCCTTGGATCTTCCCAAAGTATCTGGCACCAGGAGCCAGGATCCTCCTTCCTTGCTGGCTGACTGGGGTCTGACTGCAGCCTGGAATGGGACATTTAGGATGGGGGGAGGGCCGGCGTGGGCTCAACCTGGGGACAGTGAGGGTGGGCAACGGCGGAAACGGAAGGGTAGTTCTGAGCCCACCGCAGCACCCGGGAGACAGGATGGGCTGGCCAGCCACAGGTGGGCCGTCCGTCCTGCTGGTATGGCAGGGCGGTGCAGGTACTGGCTGCCCAGTCAGCCTGGAGTCAGGAGTGGCGGGCGGGCGGGCGGGCGGGCGGGCGGGGGACCGAATTCCATTTAGGGCTGAGCTGAGACGCTGAAGAGGTGGGGAGAGCTGGACCCTGGGGATGAGCCCTAAGGGTGTTGCTATGCTCCCCTCTGTCCCTGTCCTTCCTCCCCCACCAAACGAACAGGAAGGAAAATGTCAGCTGGGCTTTGTGCTCTGCTCCTCAGGCTGCCGCAGCTCCCATCTGTTGGAGCCAACGCAGCTTCTAATTGGGCGACTGGCAGGGTTGGAGGGGGTGGGCTGGGCAGCGGCTCTATTGCCAGAGATGGACTGGCAGGCCCTCTGCTTGAAGACCCCAGGAGGTGGGGGAGTGGAGAGAACAGCCTCCACAGGTCAGGGCAATAGAGGTGGCTTTTTGCCAGCTTGGTCACCATCATTGAGGGGACTGGGAAGGGAAGATCTAGGTCTCTTTCACCCAGGAAGATGGCAGGCTCCATGCCCCCCTGCCCTGCCAGCCCTGGACAGGCTCTGTTCTTTCTGTGAACAGGGAAACCAGTTTCTCCTCTCACTGCCTACTGCTCCTTAGATGTCCCCCAGAAAGAGCAATGGGCATGGGGTAGGCAGGGCTGCGTACAGGACACCGAGGCCTGCTTGCCTGTGGGTTCTCTGGCTACCAGGAAAAGTCACATGTGGGTGGCTTGACCCACTTTCCTAGGCAGGTGCTGTTGTGGGGAAAGAGAAGGAGAAAGGCACAGCTAGGGGTCCACGTCTTCCAGGCCTTCTTCCTTCTCTGGGCAGACTCCATCCCTCTCCCCCTTCCTGCCTAGGAGTCTCCCTGAGCCTGGGATGGTACATCATTATTGGAAAAGGATATTGGGACCCATCCACTCAGGGTCTGGCACCTTGGAGTGCCCCTAAATTCACATATTTCTCCCCTGGGATATCCTACAAGGAGCAGTGAGGTGGATTTTGGCCAGCCAAGGCTGACAGGTTTCTTCTGTAACTCCGCATACCCCCGCTGGTCCCTCCTTCACTCCTCCTCAAGTGCTCTTCATCTCCCTTTGCCCTAGCACTGCCCTGCCTCAGCTTTCACCCTCCTCCTTCTCCCCCTAGGTCCTCCTCCCTGTGTGCCTTTCTTCCTCCAGGTCTCTACCTGGATGCCCCTCTCCTGTAAAGCAAAAGCCAAGAGTGCACCTGGTTCTCGCACATACTCACAGTGCGAGCGCATGCACTATTGGCTTTGCTGCATCTCCTTTGCAGAGGAGCCTAGGCTGGCTGGCCTGGCAGCTGCATTTCCCTGGCCCTTCTTCCCCTGCACTGTGCCATTCACTCACCTGCCCCTGCTACAATTCCACCTCCTTATTTCTTTTACTTGAAGAAAAAATCAATTGCTTTAAAAAAATTCTTCATTCAACAACCATATACTAAGTACCTACTATGTGCCTAGCAGTATTTTAAGACTGAGAATATAGCAATAAATAACTCTTCTTATATTTGAACGTGACAGCTGATTAGTTCTGTGCCCACCAGTTTCTTCCAAAGATCTGATGAGGGGGAGGAGCACGAACAATCCTAGTGAATTAGCTACCATGATTATTATACTGAGGAACCCCATCTCATTAGCATACACCAGGCACTACTTGTCCCTGGTACAGACCCGTTTCTGACCTGAGAGGATGGAGCAGTTCATAGCTCACCATTTATCTGGGAGGCCAGGACTGGGTAGAAGGAGGGTGCTTCCGACAGAGAAAGGAAGCAATACTTATTCACCAGGCTGTTGTATTCTGACCTCCTGACTGCTTCCTAAGGTCTGCACTACCATCCCCTTTTCTAACTGAGAAAACTGAGGCCAGGAGAGGATGGACCACTTGCCTCAGGTCACATAAATATCTATTATTGAAATCACTGATTACCCATAGTTCATTTGGCCCCTATGATGTATGTGACATCTGGCGAGTTGGACGGTGAGGTCAAAGCTCACATTTTGCCCTTTTCATGAGTACACTTCTCTCCCCATGTAGAATAATTATTTGCTGAGTGGTTGCATGAGTGAGCCTCCTCAAATGATTAGGGAAGTCTTCCTGGAGGAGATGAGACCCTGAAAAGGAGGCAGGGATAGCAGGAAATGTGATCTTCTACAGATGTGTGACAAGCTGTGGCCGGCAGCCTCCCTCCTCCATCCCCACCTGCATCCAAGTGGAGTGGTCGGAAATTGCTGTTTTCATTCAAGGTTGGAATGTAGGAGCTTGGTCCATGGCCAGTCTAATGAGTCAGTGTCACTCCTGTTCTCAGCCTCCTCCAGCAAGCCTGGGCTCTTCATGAAAACTCCACAGCAGAGGACAGGGACAGGAAGCTTTTGAGCCTGCAAGGAAAAGACAGTGTCAATAGTTGGAGGCTGGAATGGGGCTGGAAATGGGGAGAGTGACCAAGGCATGGAAAGGAGGAAGACAAAGGCAAAAGAGGAACAAAACACAGAAAACAAAATGTAAAAAAAAAAAACAAACACACAGGACACCCTGCAGCACTGTGTGGTGGTGGAGTTACTAAGAGAGGCCAGCTCAGAATACCTTTTTCTTACGCTTTGCTAGGAGGCTTTGGTGACTTTGGCCTGCAATGCAGAGGCTGAAGTTACACCAAGTTAACCTCACTCAGGCTTTTGCTTATTCAGTCAGCCCATCTTTCCTCTGTGCTGAGCCCTATGTTAGGTGCTAGGAAAGGAAAGAGTTCACAGTAAGTGTTTAGATTCAAAAGTCCCACCGCTGGAGTTCAAACTAGACTCTATCTCTTGTAGCTGGGTGATAGCGGGCAAGACATCTAACCTTTCTGTGCCTCTGTTTCCTCATCTATAACTTGCGTAATAATAGGGTTTCCACTTCATAGGGTTCTTATGAAAATTAAATTAGGTAACACACATTACAAGCCCCGAACGGCGACTGGCAAGTAGCAAGTGTTGTGCACCTACCATTACTGCTATGCTTATTATGCTTAATTAGGTGGAGACCCAGACCTGTAGGCAAGAGGGAAGAAAGTGCTGGAATTCAGAGCTGAGCAGAAGAGGCTACCTGTCTGCGCAGGAAAGGCTGACTGAAGCCTGGGATATCTGGGCCAAAGCTTGAAAAGGAACTAGCCAGGCAGAGGTTGTGAACCTGGGGACACAGGTGTTGAGGGTACCTGGGGCACAGGAATTGTGTATGAAAAGGTGCTGTGGTGTGTATGTGCTGTCTTTTAGAGACATCACCAACATTGCTGACCAGCTCCTCTCAGCCTCTTTGTTGCCAGTACTGGGAACTGGGCTTCCAGTGGGGCTGGCTAGTCACCCAGAGCAGCCCCACACCCTTTGGTCCAAGACAGTCAGCCCCTGGGCAGGGGACCTGGTACAGCTCTGCACAACCTTGGCCTCCTACTCATTACAGGCTATTAGCATACAGACTCTGCCCAACCCAGAGCTGCCGTGGCCATGTTCTCTTGGCACTTGCTAGGGACCTGGGTTGCGCTTTGGCCTGAGGGAGCTGTCTTTTAGGAGGTGAGTTTAACCAGGCTTGCTTTGGAATTCAGTTTGTCGCTGTTTGTTTCTTCCACCCACACCGTCCCTGCTGCTCAGCATTTGATGGACTTGAGTCAAGTTCCTGCATGAAGAGCAGACAGAGGGTTCCTGGGGCAAAACGGTTTCTCAGCTTCCACCTCTCAACTTGCGCTGACACAAATGGTAGCACCTAGTATTTACTGAGCACGTACGTGCCAGGCACTGTGCCAAGAGCACATCATCGCACTAGACCTTCAAATACCCCTGCTAGGTGGAAGGTACTCTTATTATCCTAATGTAAACATGAAGAGAGAGAAACCGAGGGAGATGTCACCTTCTCTCAGACTCTAGCTCTCTGCCCCTTCACTACCCCAGACTCCAGTGCTTCTTGGTCCTAGAAGTGCTTTAGGATCATCTAGCCTATTCTCTTAGCTCTCTACAGGAAGGAGTTCCTCCAGGCCAGCTCTGTCCAAACCAGTGGCCACCTTCCTCCTCTAGGGATCATCAGAGAAGATCTCCCTGATCCCTTCTTCCTCCTTCTCCCACAGGGCCTGGTAGTTAAAATCCAACATTGTTTCCTTCTGTCTCAGCTCAGTGCCTCTGGGGCCTCAGAGAAGTTGGACCCTAACAATCAGTGCCCATGACATACAGTGGGACCCAACACAAGGGTGACTCACTGGGAGACTGAGAATGGGACACAGATCCCAGAGAAGGTGGAGGGAGATGAGGTCTGCACTGCCCATGAGATGCTGCTAACAAGGCAGGCTCGTGTGTCCTGGGAAGAGCAAGTGCAGTCGATCCTGTTTACAAACATCTCACAAGGCAGTTCCTTCAGAGAAAACATATGGAAGAGGGGGCAGTGACTGTGAAGCAGCCAGCCTGGGGCCCCCGGGAAAACTGAGCCTGTCTTATCTGATCCTTCCAGGGAGAAAGAAAAAGGAGGCAGAGAGAAGAAAGGCAGGAAAGCCATGTAGTATTCTCAAGCCGAGCAGTAGGAGCTGGGGATCAATGTGTTTGTCTTTGGCTGGGAGGACAAAGGTTGTGATACCCAGAAGGCGGATGACCACACATGGCAGCCAGAAATGTAACAATTACACAGGAGGACAGAGGGAAGTGGACCCTTTACCCTCCCTGGCTGCCACCACACTTGTTCTGGCTTCTACTTTTCAACAGAGTTCCCAGGAGAGAGGAAGGCACCCTTAAGTATCAGACTTGTCTCCCAGAGTGGCCTGAGATGACAGGGTGGACACTAAACTCGAGGGGACCTGCAGAATTGCCCTGCCCACTCACCGCCTGCCTTTGCACACAGCCTTGCCTCAGCCATCAGATGTGGGGCAGGGTTGGAGTCTCTTCATTAGCAAGCATTTACTAGGCCTCTGTGCCTGACTCTGGGGATACAGACAGAGGGAACAACCAGAGAGCCGAGCCCTTAAGGAGATTTCACTTTATTGTCTGGAAATACAGCAAAATAAATTTTTAAAGTAAATAGCATATTAGAGAGTGGGAAGTGCTCCAGAGGAAAATACAGCAACGAGGAGACAGAGAAGCTGTGTGACGAAGGACAGGAGGCTGTCAGTTTGTACAGGTAGCCACAGAGGCTCGATGAGAAGATATTTGAGCAAGATGAAGAGGCAGGGGTGCACTGGGCAGAAGGTACAGCAGGTGCAAGGGCTGGGAGGCCAGGCTGGCAGAAGTGAGGAGAGAGGCAGGAGATGAGGTCTGGTGCAATGAGGAGGCTAACCCGTGGCACTCTGGAGCTGGGTGAGGAGTTCGGTTGGCTTTTCTGAGCAAGATGAAGAGTACTTGTAGTGTTTGGGGTTTGGACCATGCATTGCAGCATTGCACTAAGTGGCCAGTCAGGAAGTTCTGACTGGACTTTGACCATGGAAACCACTTCGGTCATCCCTCCCTCCGTACCTACATGTTTGCAGAGGATGGTCAATGGGGTAGAGGGTGGAGTAGGGAACCATGAAGACCCGGTCTCTGCTGGTAGGGAAATCTACAGATGAGTTGGGAGGCAGAACTCATATTCACAAGAAATAATGAGGGAATAATACCAGACAGTATTTAAAACCGAGTGCTAAACTGTGTGATTTAGACTATAAATGTTATCAGAACTCTGAGCTGTGTGGGAGTATATAGGGAACTCTTCCTCAGGAGGTGCGGCTGATTTGGGCCTGGGAAACCGAGTGGAATTCAACTCTGCAGGGGGAAGAACTCCTGTAAGGAGAGCCTTTTCCCCTCCCTGGGGTGGCCAAGAGGAGGGGAGAGTCACAGGTGGGAGGAAGCCAGCAAGCATTCAGGGCCCCGCGGTGGAGGCGTTGTCCCTTCCCCTCTGTCTGGGTATCTAACGTCCTCTTTAATCCCTGAGGGCAAGGAGAGCAGTCTTTTAGAAGTGAAGTCCATCCTCCAACCTTCTTGCCCTTTCCGTCCTGGGGCCACATCTCTGTTCTCCAAGCCTTCTTACTTGAGCCATCTCTTGTCGCTCTCATAGACTCGCACTTGTGCCTTCCACTGGGTGCCCCTGCCTGCTGATGTCTGGGGCTCCATTTTTTCCATCCAGCCCCAGCTACCTTCTCTTCTCACTTTCTCTCTGGTTGGCTAGGCTCCTGTCTGGTAGGTTACTCTTATAACATCCCCATCAGTTTCATATGTAGTGAACTGGAAGTAAAATCCCACCAAGGGACCTTCTTCCCTTGAGGGTCAAGTGTACGCTGTCCCTGGATCAGGGGCTGAGCTCACCTCTGCAGTGTGGAGAGAGATTGCCCGGGTGGAAGGAGGGGATCCATTGGGTGTCTTCATCTACCCAAGATACAAGGTAGGGATTCCCCCTCTGTAGATGCCAGGCAAAGAGCAGGAACCAAGAGCAAAGCGGTTGTTGCTCACTCAACAGCCCTCTCCCCTGTTCTGGGCCCTTGCAGCTACACCAGAGCCTGGGGCCATTGGCCCTGTGGCTCACAACCCAAAGCAAGTGGAGTCAGCTGGAGAAGGACGAGAGTCCACATTCTCTAGCCACTTATCCTTGGGCATTTTACTTAACCTCTCTGAGCCTCAGTTTACTCATCTATAACTCTGGGTTAATTACACCCACTTCATAGGGTTGTTGAGAATAACAGTTAACATTTGTGAGTGCTTAGGAGGTGCCAGCGGGTTTATTGCATCTACCTCGCTTAACCCACAGGACACTGTGAAGAAGAAATTATTTTCCCCCATTTTACAGTAGAGGAAACGAAAGCCAGGGAGCGTTAAGCAGCTTGCCAGAGGCCACACACAGTAGGCAAGAGGCAGAGCCAGAATTCGGCCCCAAATCGTTCTAACTCCAGAGCCCCGGTTCTCAAACCACCACATTAAACAAGCTAATCGGTGTAAAGCGCCTGCTACAAAGTAGAAGCTCAATAAATGTTAGTTCCTTTTCTCCTCAATTTCCCCAGGGCCACTTCTCCAGAGAATAGCTTTCCTCTACTGCAACCCTTTCTTTTCCAGGATCCTCTGGGATGTATGATAGAAGCAGGAATTAGAATGAGCTGCTGGTTTACACTGAGAGAAAAAAGAGAAAGTGGGCCATTTGCATAAAATCATAAACCACCAGAGCCATGATTAATTCCCAGGGCACCTTTCTCAGAAAAATATTATTATTCAGCCCCACTGGGTCCCAGGGCCTCGGCGGAGGGCATCTACAGAGGTGAGGACAGAGGTCAGGCTGAATGGAAAGAGAGAGAGTGAGGTAAGGACAAAGCTGTCTCACCTTCAAATGGCCCTCCTATGTCCTAGGACTTGGAAAAGTTGCCACCAGAAAGGTTCTAAGATAGTGCTGTCTAGACCTGTCTTTGGAGTGTCTTGTAAACAACCGAGGAATCCTTTTGGATCAGTGTTCAAGGTCAAGATGTGGGGAAGAAAGGATGGTATCTCAAACTATGACTGTTAAATCAGCATGTTTTCTGTACCAGGCAAAGTGTGCAAGGTCAACACACACACACACACACACATCCCTGACCTTACCTGGAAATAAAAACAAGAACAGGTGATTGCAGGTAATTTGAATATTTGGGTGCATATGGAACAGAAAGAAATGAGCTGAGACAGGGAGGTTCCCCCAAACAGTCTTCATTTTCACTTTTCCCCAGAGACCCCTTTTCTGGCAGACATGGAGACCTGTCTGCACTACCCACTAGGTTAGCCTAAGCTTGCCAGCAGTCACACTTAATGTGCAGACCCTAAAATCCCTCTGCATTTCCTTGTAAGAATACCCCAGAGAGGAGCCCAGGTCATGGCACTTGAGAAGTGAGACTCCTCTGGTCATGTGACTTTCAAATGCTTTTTCAAAACAAAATGGTACATGCATGATAGGCAGAATAATAGCCCTCCCATGTCCACATATTCCTGGACCCTGTGAGTGTGTTACATGGTCAGCAGGAGTTAAGATTACAGATGGAATGAAGGTTGCTGACCTTCAAATAAAGAGACCATCCTGGATTATGATGGGCCCAATGTCAGGGTCCTTGTGGAAGCAGGTGGCAGAGCTAGTGTTAGGGTAATGCCATGTGGGAAAGACAGGCTATTGCTAGCCTTGGAGAAGGAAGGGGCTGTGAGCCACAGAACGCAGGCAGCCTAGAAAGCTGGAACAGGAAACAGATTGTCTTCTACGGCCTCCAGAAAGGAATGCAGCCTTCTGACTCCTTGACTTTAACTGAGACCCATTTCAGTCCTTTCATCTCCAGACCAGTAATAAATGTGTGTTGTTTTAGGCCACTAAATTTAGGGCAATTTATTACAGCAGTCACAGATAATTAAATATAAAG